>NW_027667258.1:0-2752000 GCF_963924665.1 Micromys minutus | reverse complement strand
TGCAATTTTGCCCCAAAATAAGTGAAATTCTGAGTTTTGCCCCAAAATAAGGAGAATTTCTGTTTTTGCCCCAACATATAGGGAATTTCTGCCTTTTTGCCCCACAATTAGGGAAATTTCTGCAATTTTGCTCCAAAATAGAGAGAATTACTGCCTTTTTGCCCGAAAATAAGAAGAATGCATAACTTTTTGCCATAAAAAAGGAAAATTTCTTCATTTTTGCTCCAAAATAAGGGGAATTTCTGCTTTTTTGCCTCTAAATAAGTGGAATTTCTGTCTTTTTCCCCCAATACAAAGGGAATTTCTGTCTTTTTTGCCCCAAAATAAGAAAAATTTCTGACTTATTACCCTGAAATAAGTGAAATTTCTGCAATTTTGCCCCAAAATGAGGGAAATTTCTGCCTTTTTGCCCCCAAATAAGGAAAATATCAGTCTTTTTACCTGAAAATAAGGAAAATTTCTGCATTTTTGCCCCAAAATATGGGAAATTTCTGCCCTTTTGCCGCAAAATAAGAACAAATTCTGCAATTTTGTACCTAAATAAAAGAAATTTCTGACTTTTGCCCCAACAAAGAAAATTTCTGCTTTTTTTTCTGAAATAAGTGAAATTTCTGCAATTTTGCCCCAAAATATGTGAATTTCTGCAGTTTTGCCCCAAAATAAGTGAAATTTCTGAGTTTTGCCCCAAAATAAGGAGAATTTCTGTTTTTCCCCAACATATAGGGAATTTCTGCCTTTTTGCCCCACAATTAGGGGAATTTCTGCAATTTTGCTCCAAAATACGGGGAATTTCTGCCTTTTTGCCGGAAAACAAGAAGAATGCATACCTTTTTGCCATAAAAAGGGAAATTTCTTCATTTTTGCTCCAAAATAAAAGGAATTTCTGCTTTTTTGCCTCTAAATAAGTGGAATTTCTGTTTTTTTCCCCCAAAACAAAGGGGATTTCTGTCTTTTTTGCCCCCAAATAAGGAAAATTTCTGACTCATTACCCTGAAATAAGTGAAATTTCTGCAATTTTGCCCCAAAATGAGGGAAATTTCTGCCTTTTTTCCCCCAAATAAGGAAAATATCAGCCTTTTTACCTCAAAATAAGGGAAATTTCTGCATTTTTGCCCCAAAATATGGAAAATTTCTGCCTTTTTGCCCCAAAATAAGAACAAATTCTGCAATTTTGTACCTAAATAAAAGAAATTTCTGACTTTTTGCCCCAAAAAAGAAAATTTCTGCTTTTTTTTCTGAAATAAGTGAAATTTCTGCAATTTTGCCCCAAAATAATGGAAATTTCTGAGTTTTGCCCCAAAATAAGGAGAATTTCTGTCTTTTTGCCCCAACATATAGGGAATTTCTGCCTTTTTGCCCCACAATTAGGGGATTTTCTGCAATTTTGCTCTAAAATACGGGGAATTTCTGCCTTTTTGCCCGAAAATAAAAAGAATGCATACCTTTTTGCCATAAGAGGGAAATTTCTTCATTTTTGCTCCAAAATAAGGGGAATTTATGCTTTTTTGCCTCTAAATAAGTGGAATTTCTGACTTTTTCCTCCAAATTAAAGGGAATTTCTCTTTTTTTGCCCCAAAATAAGGAAAATTTCTGACTTATTACCCTGAAATAAGTGAAATTCCTGCAATTTTGTCCCAAAATGAGGGAAATTTCTGCCTTTTTGCCCCCAAATAAGGAAAATATCAGCCTTTTTATGTCAAAATAACGGAAATTTCTGCATTTTTGCCCCAAAATATGGGAAATTTCTGCCTTTTTGCCCCAAAATAAGAACAAATTCTGCAATTTTGTACCTAAATAATATAAATTTCTGACTTTTTGCCCCAAAAAAGAAATTTTTTGCTTTTTTTTCTGAAATAAGTGGTATTTCTGCAATTTTGCCCCAAAATATGTGAATTTTCTGCAATTTTGCCCCAAAATAAGTGAAATTTCTGAGTTTTGCCCCATAATAAAAAGAATTTCTGTCTTTTTGCCTTAACATATAGGGAATTTCTGGCTTTTTGCCCCACAATTAGGGGAATTTCTGCAATTTTGCTCCAAAATACAAGGAATTTCTGCCTTTTTGCCCGAAAATAAGAAGAATGCATACCTTTTTGCCATAAAAAAGGGAAATTTCTTCATTTTTGCTCCAAAATAAGGGGAATTTCTGCTTTTTTGCCTCTTAATAAGTGGAATTTCTGTCTTTTTCCCCCAATACAAAGGGAATTTCTGTCTTTTTTGCAACAAAATAAGGAAAATTTCTGACTTGTTACCCTGAAGTAAGTGAAATTTCTGCAATTTTTCCCCAAAATAAGGGAAATTTCTGCCTTTTTTTCCCAAATAAGGGGAATTTTAGCCTTTTTACCTCAAAAAAGGGCATTTCTGCATTTTTGCCACAAAATATTTGGAATTTCTGCCTTTTTGTCCCAAAATAAGGAAAACTTCTGCCTTTTTTCCTGAAATAAGTGAAATTTCTGCTATTTTGCCTTAAAATAAAAGAAATTTCTGCAATTTTTCCCCATAATAAAGGAATTTTCTGCAATTTTGCCCCAAAATAAAGGGAATTTCTGTTTTTTGTCCCCAAATAAGGGAAATTTCTGCAATTTTGCCCTAAAATAAGGGGAATTTCTGCCTTTTGCCCGAAAATAAGGGGAATTTCTGCATTTTTGCCCCAAAATAAAGAAAATTACTGCATGTTTTACCCTAAAATTAGGTGAATATCTGCAATTTTGCTCCAAAATACGGTGATTTTCTGCATTTTTCGCCGAAAATAAAGAGAATTTTTGCCATTTTGCCGTGAAATAAGTGAAATTTCTGCAGTTTTACCCCAAATTAAGGGGAAGTTATGCGTTTTTACCCAAAAATTAGGGGAATTTCTGCAATTTTGCTCCAAAATACGGGGAATTTCTGCCTTTTTGCCCGAAAATAAAGAGAATGTATATCTTTTTGCCATAAAAAAGGGAAATTTCTTTATTTTTACCCCAAAATAAGGGAATTTTCCACCTTTTTGACTCAAAATAAGTGCAATTTCTCACTTTTCCCCAAAAATAACAGAATTTCTGTCTTTTTGCCCCAAAATAAGGGGACTTTCTGACTTTTTGCCCTGAAATAAGTTAAATTTCTGAAATTTTTCCCCAAAATAAGGGAAATGTTTGCTTTTTGCCCCAAAATAAGGGAATTTCTGCCTTTTGCCACAAAATAAGGGGAATTTCAGAATTTATACCGCAAAATAAGAGGAATTTCTGCATTTTTTTCCTAAATATCGAAATTTCTGCCTTTTTGCCCAAAATAAGAAAAATTTCTGCCTTTTTGCCCCAAATTAAGAAAATTTCTGCTTTTTTTCCCTGAAAGAAGTGAAATTTCTGCAATTTTGCCCCAAAATAAGTGAAATTTTTGCAATTTTGCCCCAAAATAAGGGAAATTTCTAGAATTTTTCCCCATAATAAGTGGAATTTCTGAGTTTTGCCCCAAAATAAGGAGAATTTCTGTCTTTTTGCTCCAACATATAGGGAATTTCTGACTTTTTGCCCCACAATTAAGGGAATTTCGGCAATTGTGCTCCAAAATACGAGGAATTTCTGCCTTTTTGCCCGAAAATAAGAAGAATGCATATCTTTTTGCCATAAAAAAAAATTTCTTTATTTTTGCACCAAAATAAGGGGAATTTCTGCTTTTTTGCCTCTAAATAAGTGCAATTTCTTTGTTTTCCCCCAAAACAAAGGGAATTTCTGTCTTTTGCCCCAAAATAAGGAAAATTTCTGACTTATTACCCTGAAATAAGTGAAATTTCTGCAATTTTGCCCCAAAATGAGTGAAATTTCTGCCTTTTTGCCCCCAAATAAGGGGAATTTCAGACTTTTTACCTCAAAATAAGGGGAATTTCTGCATTTTGCCCCAAAATATGGGAAATGTCTGCCTTTTTGCCCCAAAATATAAAAAATTTCTGCAATTTTGTACTAAAATAAAAGAAATATCTGCCTTTTTGCCCCAAAATTAGAAAATTTTTGCTTTTTTTCGGAAATAAGTGAAATTTCTGCAATTTTGCCTTAAAATAATTGAAATTTCTGAGTTTTGCCCCAAAATATGGGAAATTTCTGCCTTTTTGCCCCCAAATAAGGGGAATTTCCGCATTTTTACCTTAAAATAAGGGGAATTTCTGCATTTTTGCCCCAAAATTTGGGAAATTTTTGTTTTTTTCCCAAAAGAAGAAAAATTTCTGCAATTTTGTACCAAAATAAAAGAAATTTCTGCCTTTTTGCCCCAAAATAAGAAAATTTCTGCTTCTTTTCTGAAATAAGTGAAATTTCTGCAATTTTGCCCCAAAATAAGTGAAATTTCTGAGTTTTGCCCCAAAATAAGGAGAATTTCTGTCTTTTTGCCCCAACATATAGGGAATTTCTGCCTTTTTGCCCCACAATTAGGGGATTTTCTGCAATTTTGCTCTAAAATACGGGGAATTTCTGCCTTTTTGCCCGAAAATAAGAAGAATGCATACCTTTTTGCCATAAGAGGGAAATTTCTTCATTTTTGCTCCAAAATAAGGGGAATTTCTGCTTTTTTGCCTCTAAATAAGTGGAATTTCTGTCTTTTTACCCCAAAACAAAGGGAATTTCTGTCTTTTTTGCCCCAAAATAAGGAAAATTTCTGACTTATTACCCTGAAATAAGTGAAATTTCTGCAATTTTGCCCCAAAATGAGAGAAATTTCTGCCTTTTTGCCCCCAAATAAGGAAAATATCAGCCTTTTTACCTGAAAATAAGGGAAATTTCTGCATTTTTGCCCCAAAATATGGGAAATTTCTACCTTTTTGCCCCAAAATAAGAACAAATTCTGCAATTTTGTACCTAAATAAAAGAAATTTCTGACTTTTTGCCCCAAAAAAGAAAATTTTTGCTTTTTTTCTGAAATAAGTGATATTTCTGCAATTTTGCCCCAAAATATGTGAAATTTCTGCAATTTTGCCCCAAAATAAGTGAAATTTCTGAGTTTTGCCCCATAATAAAAAGAATTTCTGTCTTTTTGCCCAAACATATAGGGAATTTCTGGCTTTTTGCCCCACAATTAGGGGAATTTCTGCAATTTTGCTCGAAAATACGGGGAATTTCTGCCTTTTTGCCCGAAAATAAGAAGAATGCATACCTTTTTGCCATAAAAAAGGGAAATTTCTACATTTTTGCTCCAAAATAAGGGGAATTTCTGCTTTTTGCCTCTTAATAAGTGGAATTTCTGTCTTTTTCCCCCAATACAAAGGGAATTTCTGTCTTTTTTGCCCCAAAATAAGGAAAATTTCTGACTTGTTACCCAGAAGTAAGTGAAATTTCTGCAATTTTGTCCCAAAATAAGGGAAATTTCTGCCTTTTTTCCCCGATATAAGGGGAATTTCAGCATTTTTACCTCAAAATAAGGGGAATTTCTGCATTTTTGCCACAAAATATTTGGAATTTCTGCCTTTTTGCCCCAAAATAAGGAAAACTTCTGCCTTTTTTCCTGAAATAAGTGAAATTTCTGCAATTTTGCCTTAAAATAAAAGAAATTTCTGCAATTTTTCCCCATAATAAAGGAATTTTCTGCAATTTTGCCCCAAAATAAAGGGATTTTCTGTTTTTTGTCCCCAAATAAGGGAAATTTCTGCAATTTTGCACTAAAATAAGGGGAATTTCTGCCTTTTGCCCGAAAATAAGGGGAATTTCTGCATTTTTGCCCCAAAATAAAGAAAATTACTGCATGTTTTACCCCAAAATTAGGTGAATTTCTGCAATTTTGCTCCAAAATATGGGGATTTTCTGCCTTTTTCGCTGAAAATAAAGGGAATTACTTCCATTTTTCCACGAAATAAGTGAAATTTCTTCAGTTTTACCCCAAAATAAGGGGAAGTTCTGCGTTTTTGCCCAAAAATTAGGGGAATTTCTGCAATTTTGCTCCAAAATACGGGGAATTTCTGCCCTTTTTTCTCCAATAATGAAGGGAATGTATATCTTTTTGCCATAAAAAAGGGAAATTTCTTAATTTTTACCCCAAAATAAGGGACTTTTCCATTTTTTTGACTCAAAAGAAGTGCAATTTCTCACTTTTCCCCAAAAATAAACCGAATTTCGTTCTTTTTGCCCCAAAATAAGGGGAATTTCAGACTTTTTGCCCTGAAATAAGTTAAATTTCTAAAATTTTTCCCAAAATAAGGGAAATGTCTGTTTTTGCCCCAAAATAATGGGAATTTCTGCCTTTTTGCCACAAAATAAGGGGAATTTCAGAAGTTTTACCTCAAAATAAGGGGAATTTCTGCAATTTTGTACCAAAATAAAAGAAATTTCTGCCTTTTTGCCCAAAATAAGAAAAATTTCTGAAATTGTACAAAAATAAAAGAAATTTCTGCCTTTTTGCCCCAAAATAAGAAAATTTCTACATTTTTCCCTGAAATAAGTGAAATTTCTGCAATTTTGCCCTAAAATAACTGAAATTTCTGCAATTTCACCCCAAAATAAGGGAAATTTCTGGAATTTTGCCCCAAAATAAGGAATTTCTGAGTTTTGCCCCAAAATAAGGAGAATTTCTGTCTTTTTGCCCCAACATATAGGGAATATCTGCCTTTTTGCCCCACAATTAGGGGAATTTCTGCAATTTTGCTCCAAAATACGAGGAATTTCTGCCTTTTTGGACGAAAACAAGAAGAATGCATAGCTTTTTGCCATAAAAAAGGGAAATTTCTTCATTTTTGCTCCAAAATAAGGGGAATTTCTGCATTTTTGCCTCTAAATAAGTGGAATTTCTGTCTCTTTACCCCAAAACAAAGGGAATTTCTGTCTTTTTTGCCCCAAAATAAGGAAAATTTCTGACTTATTATTCTGAAATAAGTGAAATTTCTGCAATTTTGCCCCTAAATAAGGGAAATTTCTGCTTTTGCCCCCAAATAAAGGGAATTTCAGCCTTTTTACCTCAAAATAAGGGGAATTTCTGCATTTTTGTCCCAAAATATGGGAAATTTCTGCCTTTTTGCCCCAAAATAAGAAAATTTGTGCTTTTTTTTCTGAAATAAGTGAAATTTCTGCAATTTTGCTCTAAAATAATAGAAAATTCTGAGTTTTGCCCCCATGAAGGAGAATTTCTGTATTTTTGCCCCAATATATAGGGAATTTCTGCCTTTTTGCCCCACAATTAAAGGAATTTCTGCAATTTTGCTCCAAAATACGAGGATTTTCTGCCTTTTTGCCGGAAAATAAGAAGAATGCATATCTTTTTGCCATAAAAAAGGGAAATTTCTTCATTTTTGCTCCAAAATAAGGGGAATTTCTGCTTTTTTGGCTTTAAATAAGTGGAATTTCTGTTTTTTCCCCAGAAACAAAGGGAATTTCTGTTTTTTGCCCCAAAATAAGGACAATTTCTGACTTATTACCCTGAAATAAGTGAAATTTCTGCAATTTTGCCCCAAAATGAGGAAAATTTCTGCCTTTTTGCCCCCAAATAAGGGGAATTTAGCCTTTTTAACTCAAAAAAATAGGAATTTCTGCATTTTTGCCCCACAATATGGGAAATTTCTGCCTTTTTGACCAAAAATAAGAACAATTTCTGCAATTTTGTACCAAAATAAATGAAATTTCTGCTTTTTTGCCCAAAAATAAGAAAATTTCTGCTTTTTTTCTGAAATAAGTAAAATTTCTGCAATTCTGCCCTAAAATAAGTGTAATTTCTAAGTTTTTCCCCAAAATAAGGAGAATTTCTGTCTTTTTGCCCCAACATATAGGGAATATCTGTCTTTTTTCCCCACAATTAGGGGAATTTCTGCAATTTTCTCCAAAATACGGGGAATTTCTGCCTTTTTGCCCGAAAATAAGAAGAATACATACCTTTTTGCCATAAAAAAGGGAAATTTCTTCATTTTTGCTCCAAAATAAGGGGAATTTCTGCTTTTTTGCCTCCAAATAAGTGGAATTTCTGTCTTTTTACCCCAAAACAAAGGGAATTTCTTTCTTTTTAGCCCCAAAATAAGGAAAATTTCTGACTTATTACCCTGAAATAAGTGAAATTTCTGCAATTTGCCCCAAAAAGAGGGAAATTTCTGCCTTTTTGCCCCCAAATAAAGAAAATATCAGCCTTTTTACCTCAAAATAAGAGAAATTTCTGCATTTTACCCCAAAATATGGGAAATTTCTGCCTTTTTGCCCCAAAATAAGCAAAATTTCTGCAATTTTGTACCAAAATAAAAGAAATTTCTGCCTTTTTGCCCAAAAATAAGTGAAATTTCTGCTTTTTTTTCTGAAATAAGTGAAATTTCTGCAATTTTGCCCCAAAATAAATGAAAATTCTGAGTTTTGCCCCAAAATAAGGGAAATTTCTCGAATTTTGCCCCAAAATAAGTGGAATTTCTGAGTTTTGCCCCAAAATAAGGAGAATTTCTGTTATTTTTACCCAACATATAGGGAATTTCTGCCTTTTTGCCCCACAATTATGGGAATTTCTGCAATTTTGCTCGAAAATACGGGGAATTTCTGCCTTTTTGCCTGAAAACAAGAAGAATGCATAACTTTTTGCCATAAAAAAGGGAAATTTCTTCATTTTTGCTCCAAAATAAGGGGAACTTCTGCTTTTTTTGCCTCTTAATAATTGGAATTTCTGTCTTTTTCCCCCAAAACAAAGGGAATTTCTGTCTTTTTTGCTCCAAAATAAGGAAATTTTCTGACTTATTACCCTGAAGTAAGTGAAATTTTTGCAATTTTGCCCCAAAATAAGGGAAATTTCTGTCTTTTTGCACCCAAATAATGGGAATTTCAGCATTTTTACCTCAAAATAAGGGGAATTTCTGCATTTTTGCCACAAAATATTTGGAATTTCTGCCTTTTTGCTCCAAAATAAGGAAAACTTCTGCCTTTTTTCCTGAAATAAGTGAAATTTCTGCAATTTTGCCCCAAAATAAGTGAAATTTCTGCAATTTTGTCCCAAAATAAGTGATATTTCTGAAATTTGGCCCAAAATAAGGGAAATTTCTGGAATTTTGCCCCAAAATAAGTGGAATTTCTGAGCTTTGCCCCAAAATGAGGAGAATTTCTGTCTTTTTGCCCTAACATATAGGGAATTTCTGCCTTTTTGCCCCACAATTAGGGGAATTTCTGCAATTTTGCATCAAAATACAGGGAATTTCTGCCTTTTTGCCTGAAAATAAGAAGATGCATACCTTTTTGCCATGAAAAAGGGAAATTTCTTCATTTTTGCTCCAAAATAAGGGGAATTTCTGCTTTTTTGCCTCTAAATAAGTGGAATTTCTGTCTTTTTCCCCCAAAACAAAGGGAATTTCTGTCTTTTTTGCCCCAAAATAAGGAAAATTTCAGACTTATTACCCTGAAATAAGTGAAATTTCTGCAATTTTGCTCCAAAATAATTGAAATTTCTGAGTTTTGCCCCAAAATAAGGGAAATTTCTGCCTTTTTGCCCCCAAATAAGGGGAATTTCAGCATTTTTACTTCAAAATAAGGGGAATTTCTGCATTTTTGCCCCAAAATATGGGAAATTTCTGCCTTATTGCCCATAATAAGAAAAATTTCTGCAATTTTGTACCAAAATAAAAGAAATTTCTGCCTTTTTGCCCCAAAATAAGAAAATTTCTGTTTTTTTTCTGAAATAAGTGAAATTTCTGCAATTTTGCCCCAAAATAAGTGAAATTTCTGAGTTTTGCCCCAAAATAAGGAAAATTTCTGGAATTTTGCCCCAACATATTGGGCATTTCTGCCTTTTTGCCCCACAATAAGGGAAATTTCTGCAATTTTGCTCCAAAAAACGGGGAATTTCTGCCTTTTTGCCCGAAAACAAGCAGAATGCATACCTTTTTGCCATAAAAAAGGGAAATTTCTTTATTTTTGCTCCAAAATAAGGGGAATTTCTGCTTTTTTGCTTGTAAATAAGTGGAATTTCTGTTTTTTTTCCCCCAGAACGAAGGGAATTTCTGTCTTTTTTGCCCCAAAATAAGGAAAATTTCTGACTTATTACCCTGAAATAAGTGAAATTTCTGCAATTTTGCCCCTAAATAAGGGAAATTTCTGCCTTTTTGCCAACAAATAAAGGGAATTTCAGCCTTTTTACCTCAAAATAAGGAGAATTTCTTCATTTTTGTTCCAAAATATGGGGAATTTCTGCCTTTTTGCCCAAAAATAAGAAAAATTTCTGCAATTTTGTACCAAAATGAAAGAAATTTCTGCCTTTTTGCCCCAAAATAAGTGAAATTTCTGCTTTTTTTCTGAAATAAGTGAAATTTCTGCAATTTTGCCCCAAAATAAGTGAAAATTCTGAGTTTTGCCCCAAAATAAGGAGAATTTCTGTATTTTTGCCCTAATGAATAGGGAATTTCTGCCTTTTTGCCCCACAATTAGGGGAATTTCTGCAATTTTCTCCAAAATACGGGGAATTTCTGCCTTTTTGCCCGAAAATAAGAAAAATGCATACCTTTTTGCCATAAAAAAGGAAAATTTCTTCATTTTTGCTCCAAAATAAGGGGAATTTCTGCTTTTTTGCCTCTAAATAAGTGGAATTTCTGTCTTTTTCCCCCAAAACAAAGGGAATTTCTGTCTTTTTTGCCCCAATATAAGGAAAATTTCTGACTTATTCCCTGAAATAAGTGAAATTTCTGCAATTTTGCCCCAAAATGAGGAAAATTTTTGCCTTTTTGCCCCCAAATAAAAGTAATTTCAGCCTTTTTACCACAAAATAATGGGAATTTCTGCATTTTTGCCTCAAAATATGGGAAATTTCTGCGTTTTTGCCCCAAAATAAGAACAATTTCTACAATTTTGTACCAAAATAAAAGAAATTTCTGACTTTTTGCCCCAAAAAAGAAAAGTTCTGCTTTTTTTTACTGACATAAGTGAAATTTGTGCAATTTTGCCCCAAAATAAGTGAAATTTCTGCAATTTCGCCTCAAAATAAGAGAAATTTCTGGAATTTTGCCCCAAAATAAGTGGAATTTCTGAGTTTTGCCCCAAAATAAAGAGAATTTCTGTCTTTTTGCCCCAACATATAGGGAATTTCTGCCTTTTTGCTCCACAATTAGGGGAATTGCTGCAATTTTGCTTTAAAACAGGGGGAATTTCTGCCTTTTTGCCCGAAAACAAGAAGAATGCATACCTTTTTGCCATAAAAAAAAGAAATTTCTTCATTTTTGCTCCAAAATAAGGGGAATTTCTGCTTTTTTGGCTCTTAATAAGTGGAATTTCTGTTTTTTCCCCCAAAACAAAGGGATTTCCTGTCTTTTTTGCCCCAAAATAAGGAAAATTTCTGACTTATTACCTTGAAGTTAGTGAAATTTCTACAATTTTGCCCAAAAATTAGGGAAATTTCTGCCTTTTTGCCCCCAAAAAAGGGGAATTTCAGCTTTTACCTCAAAATAAGGGGAATTTCTGCATTTTTGCCACAAAATATTTGGAATTTCTGCCTTTTTGCTCCAAAATAAGGAAAAATTCTGCCTTTTTTTCCTGAAATAGGTGAAATTTCTGCAATTTTGCCTTAAAATAAGTGAAATTTCTGCAATTTTGCCCCAAAATAAGTGAAATTTCTGCAATTTTGCCCCAGAATAAGGGAAATTGCTGGAATTTTGCCTTAAAACAAGTGGAATTTCTGAGTTTTGCCCCAAAATAAGGAGAATTTCTGTCTTTTTGCCCTAACATATAGGGAATTTCTGTCTTTTTGCCCCACAATTAGGGGAATTTCTGCAATTTTGCTTCAAAAACAGGGAATTTCTGCCTTTTTGCCCGAAAATAAGAAGATGCATACCTTTTTGCCATAAAAAAGGGAAATTTCTTCAGTTTTCTCCAAAATAAGGGGAATTTCTGATTTTTTTGCCTCTAAATAAGTGGAATTTCTGTCTTTTTCCCCCAAAACAAAGGTTATTTCTGTCTTTTTTTGCCCCAAAATAAGGAAAATTTCAGACTTATTTCCCTGAAATAAGTGAAATTACTGCAATTTTGCCCCAAAATAATTGAAATTTCTGAGTTTTGCCCCAAAATACGGGGAATTTCTGCCCTTTTGCACACAAATAAGGGGAATTTCAGCTTTTTTACCTCAAAATAAGGGGAATTTCTGCATTTTTGCCCCAAAATATGGGAAATTTCTGCCTTTTTGCCCCAAAATAAGAACAAATTCTGAAATTTTGTACCTAAATAAAAGAAATTTTTGACTTTTTGCCCCCAAAAAGAAAATTTCTCCTTTTTTTCTGAAATAAGTGAAATTTCTGCAATTTTGCCTCAAAATATGTCATATTTCTGCAATTTTGCCCCAAAATAAGTGAAATTTCTGAGTTTTGTCCCATAATAAAAAGAATTTCTGTCTTTTTGCCCCAACATATAGGGAATTTCTGCCTTTTTGCCCCACAATTAGGGGAATTTCTGCAATTTTGCTCCAAAATACGGGGAATTTCTGCCTTATTGCCCGAAAATAAGAAGAATGCATACCTTTTTGCCATAAAAAAGGGAAATTTCTTCATTTTTGCTCCAAAATAAGGGGAATTTCTGGTTTTTTGCCTCTTAATAAGTGGAATTTCTGTCTTTTTCCCCCAATACAAAGGGAATTTCTGTCTTTTTTGCCCCAAAATAAGGAAAATTTCTGACTTGTTACCCAGAAGTAAGTGAAATTTCTGCAATTTTGCCCCAAAATAAGGGAAATTTCTGTCTTTTTTCCCTGAAATAAGGGGAATTTCAGCCCTTTTACCTCAAAATAATGGGAATTTCTGCCTTTTTGCCCCAAAATAAGGAAAACTTCTGCCTTTTTTCTGAAATAAGTGAAATTTCTGCAATTTTGCCTTAAAATAAAAGAAATTTCTGCAATTTTTCCCCATAATAAAGGAATTTTCTGCAATTTTGCCCCAAAATAAAGGGAATTTCTGTTTTTTGTCCCCAAATAACGGAAATTTCTGCAAATTTTCCCCTAAAATAAGGAAAATTTCTGCCTTTTGCCCCCAAATAAAGGGAATTTCTGTTTTTTGCCCCAAAATAAAGAAAATTACTGCATGTTTTACTCCAAATTAGGTGAATTTCTGCAATTTTGCTCCAAAATACGGGGATTTTTTGCCTATTTCGCCGAAAATAAAGGGAATTTCTGCCATTTTGCCGCGAAATAAGTGAAATTTCTGCAGTTTTACCCCAAAATAAGGGGAAGTTCTGCGTTTTTGCCCAAAAATTAGGGGAATTTCTGCAATTTTGCTCCAAAATACGGGGAATTTCTGCCTTTTTCCCCCAATAATAAAGGG
Source organism: Micromys minutus (assembly GCF_963924665.1). Taxonomy (NCBI): domain Eukaryota; kingdom Metazoa; phylum Chordata; class Mammalia; order Rodentia; family Muridae; genus Micromys; species Micromys minutus. The sequence continues at coordinate 2,738,805 of NW_027667258.1, read as the reverse complement.
AATGTATATCTTTTTGCCATAAAAAAGCGAAATTTCTTCATTTTTACCCCAAAATAAGAGAATTTTCCGCCTTTTTGACTCAAAAGAAGTGCAATTTCTCCCTTTTCCCCAAAAATAAACCAAATTTCTGTCTTTTTGCCCCAAAATAAGGAGAATTTCTGACTTTTTGCCCTGATATAAGTTAAATTTCTAAAATTTTTCTTCAAAATAAGGGAAATGTCTGCTTTTTGCCCCAAAATAAGGGGAATTTTTGCCTTTTTGCCACAAAATAAGGAAAATTTCAGAATTTTTACCTCAAAATAAGGGGAATTTCTGCATTTTTGCCCCTAAATATGGAAAATTTCTGCCTTTTTGCCCAAAATAAGAAAAATTTCTGCAATTTTGTACCAAAATAAAAGAAATTTTTGCCTTTTTGCCCCAAAATAAGAAAATTTCTACTTTTTTCCCTGAAATAAGTGAAATTTCTGCAATTTTGCCCCAAAATAAGTAAAATTTCTGCAATTTTGCCCCCAAATAAGGGAAATTTCTGGAATTTTGCCCCAAAATAAGTGGAATTTCTGAGTTTTGCCCCAAATAAGGAGACTCTGTCTTTTTGCCCCAACATATAGGGAATTTCTGACTTTTTGCCCCACAATTAAGGGAATTTCTGCAATTTTGCTCCAAAATACGGGGAATTTCTGCCTTTTTGCCCGAAAATAAGAAGAATGCATAGCTTTTTGCCACATAAAAGGGAAATTTCTTCATTTTTGCTCCAAAATAAGGGGAATTTCTGCTTTTTTGCCTCTAAATAAGTGGAATTTCTGTATTTTTCCCCCAAAACAAAGGGAATTTCTGTTTTTTGCACCAAAATAAAGATAATTTCTGACTTATTATTCTGAAATAATTGAAATTTCTGCAATTTTGCCCCAAAATAAAGGAAATTTCTGCCTTTTTGCCCCCAAATAAGGAAAATTTCAGCCTTTTTACCTCAAAAGAAGTGGAATTTCTGCATTTTTGCCCCAAAATATGGGAAATGTTTGCCTTTTTGCCCCAAAATAAGGAAAATTTCTGCAATTTTGTACCAAAATAAAAGAAATATCTGCCCTTTTGCCCCAAAATTAGAAAATTTCTGCTTTTTTTTCGGAAATAAGTGAAATTTTTGCAATTTTGCCCCAAAATAATTGAAATTTCTAAGTTTTGCCCCAAAATAAGGGAAATTTCTGCCTTTTTGCCCCCAAATAAGGGGAAGTTCAGCATTTTTACCTTAAAATAAGAGGTATTTCTGCATTTTTGCCCCAAAATATGATAAATTTCTGCCTTTTTCCCAAAAAAAGAAAAATTTCTGCAATTTTGTATCAAAATAAAAGAAATTTCTGCCTTTTTGCCCCAAATTAAGAAAATTTTTGCTTTTTTTTCTGAAATAAGTGAAATTTCTGCAATTTTGCCCCAGAATAAGTGAAATTTCTGAGTTTTGCCCCAAAATAAGGAGAATTTCTGTCTTTTTGCCCCAACATATAGGGAATTTCTGTCTTTTTGCCCCACAATTAGGGGAATTTCTGCAATTTTCTCCAAATTATGGGGAATTATTGCTTTTTTGCCCGAAAATAAGAAGAATACATACCTTTTTGCCATAAAAAAAGGAAATTTCTTCACTTTTGCTCCAAAATAAGGGGAATTTCTGCTTTTTTTGCCTCCAAATAAGTGGAATTTCTGTCTTTTTACCCCAAAACAAAGGGAATTTCTTTCTTTTTAGCCCCAAAATAAGGAAAATTTCTGACTTATTACCCTGAAATAAGTGAAATTTCTGCAATTTTGCCCCAAAATGAGGGAAATTTCTGCCTTTTTGCTCCCAAATAAAGAAAATAGCCTTTTTACCTCAAAATAAGAGAAATTTCTGCATTTTTACCCCAAAATATAAGAAATTTCTGCCTCTTTGCCCCAAAATAAGAAAAATTTCTGCAATTTTGTACCAAAATAAAAGAAATTTCTGCCTTTTTGCCCAAAAATAAGTGAAATTTCTGCTTTTTTTTTCTGAAATAAGTGAAATTTCTGCAATTTTGCCCCAAAATAAATGAAAATTCTGAGTTTTGCCCCAAAATAAGGGAAATTTCTCGAATTTTGCCCCAAAATAAGTGGAATTTCTGAGTTTTGCCCCAAAATAAGGAGAATTTCTGTTATTTTGACCCAACATATAGGGAATTTCTGCCTTTTTGCCCCACAATTATGGGAATATCTGCAATTTTGCTCGAAAATACGGGGAGTTTATGCCTTTTTGCCTGAAAACAAGAAGAATGCATAACTTTTTGCCATAAAAAAGGGAAATTTCTTCATTTTTGCTCCAAAATAAGGGTTACTCCTGCTTTTTTTGCCTCTTCATAATTGGAATTTCTGTCTTTTTCCCCCAAAACAAAGGGAATTTCCGTCTTTTTTGCTCCAAAATAAGGAAATTTTCTGACTTATTACCCTGAAGTAAGTGAAATTTCTGCAATTTTGCCCCAAAATAAGGGAAATTTCTGCCTTTTTGCGCCCAAATAAGGGGAATTTCAGCCTTTTTACCTCAAAATAAGGAGAATTTCTGCATTTTTGCTACAAAATATTTAGAATTTCTGCCTTTTTGCTCCAAAATAAGGAAAACTTCTGCCTTTTTTCCTGAAATAAGTGAAATTTCTGCAATTTTGCCCCAAAATAAGTGAAATTTCTGCAATTTTGTCCCAAAATAAGTGAAATTTCTGAAATTTGGCCCAAAATAAGGGAAATTTCTGGAATTTTGCCCCAAAATAAGTGGAATTTCTGAGTTTTTCCCCAAAATGAGGAGAATTTCTGTCTCTTTGCCCTAACATATAGGGAATTTCTTTCTTTTTTCCCCACAATTAGGGGAATTTCTGCAATTTTGCGTCAAAATACAGGGAATTTCTGCCTTTTTGCCCGAAAATAAGAAGATCCATACCTTTTTGCCATAAAAAAGGGAAATTTCTTCATTTTTGCTCCAAAATAAGGGGAATTTCTGATTTTTTGCCTCTAAATAAGTGGAATTTCTGTCTTTTTCCCCCAAAACAAAGGGAATTTTTGTCTTTTTTGCCCCAAAATAAGGAAAATTTCAGACTTATTACCCTGAAATAAGTGAAATTTCTGCAATTTTGCTCCAAAATAATTGAAATTTCTGAGTTTTGCCCCAAAATAAGGGGAATTTCTGCCTTTTTGCCCGCAAATAAGGGGAATTTCAGCATTTTTACTTCAAAATAAGAAGAATTTCTGCATTTTTGCCCCAAAATATGGGAAATTTCTGCCTTATTGCCCATAATAAGAAAAATTTCTGCAATTTTGTACCAAAATAAAAGAAATTTCTGCCTTTTTGCCCCAAAATAAGAAAATTTCTGTTTTTTTTCTGAAATAAGTGAAATTTCTGCAATTTTGCCCCAAAATAAGTGAAATTTCTGAGTTTTGCCCCAAAATAAGGAGAATTTCTGTCTTTTTGCCCCAACATATAGGGCATTTCTGCCTTTTTGCCCCACAATTATGGGAATATCTGCAATTTTGCTCCAAAAAACGGGGAATTTCTGCCTTTTTGCCCTAAAACAAGAAGAATGCATACCTTTTTGCCTTAAAAAAGGGAAATTTCTTTATTTTTGCTCCAAAATAAGGAGAATTTCTGCTTTTTTGCTTGTAAATAAGTGGAATTTCTGTTTTTTTCCCCCAAAACGAAGGGAATTTCTGTCTTTTTTGCCCCAAAATAAGGAAAATTTCTGACTTATTACCCTGAAATAAGTGAAATTTCTGCAATTTTGCCCCTAAATAAGGGAAATTTCTGCCTTTTTGCCCACAAATAAAGGGAATTTCAGCCTTTTTACCTCAAAATAAGGGGAATTTCTTCATTTTTGTTCCAAAATATGGGAAATTTCTGCCTTTTTGCCCCAAAATAAGAAAAATTTCTGCAATTTTGTACCAAAATGAAAGAAATTTCTGCCTTTTTGCCCCAAAATAAGTGAAATTTCTGCTTTTTTTACTGAAATAAGTGAAATTTCTGCAATATTGAACCAAAATAAGTGAAAATTCTGAGTTTTGCCCCAAAATAAAGTGAATTTCTGTATTTTTGCCCTAATGTATAGGGAATTTCTGCCTTTTTGTCCCACAATTAAAGTAATTTCTGCCATTTTGCTCAAAATACAAGGAATTTCTGCCTTTTTGCCCGAAAATAAGAAAAATGCATACCTTTATGCCATAAAAAAGGAAAATTTCTTCATTTTTGCTCCAAAATAAGGGGAATTTCTGCTTTTCTGCCTCTAAATAAGTGGAATTTTTGTCTTTTTCCCCCAAAACAAAGGGAATTCCTGTCTTTTTTGCCCAAAAATAAGAAAAATTTCTGACTTATTACCCTGAAATAAGTGACATTTCGGCAATTTTTCCCCCTAATGAGGGAAAATTCTGCCTTTTTGCCCCCAAATAAGAAAATATCAGCCTTTTTACCTTAAAATAAGGGAAATTTCTGCATTTTTGCCCCAAAATATGGGAAATTTCTGCCCTTTTGCCCCAAAATAAGAACAAATTCTGCAATTTTGTACCTAAATAAAAGAAATTTCTGACTTTTTGCCTCAAAAAAGAAAATTTCTGCTTTTTTTCTGAAATAAGTGAAATTTATGCAATTTTGCCCCAAAATATTTGAAATTTCTGCAATTTTGCCCCAAAATAAGGGAAATTTCTGAGTTTTGCCCCAAAATAAGGAGAATTTCTGTCTTTTTGCCCCAACATATAAAGAATTTCGGCCTTTTTGCCCCACAATTAGGGGAGTTTCTTAAATTTTGCTCCAAAATACGGGGAATTTCTGCCTGTTTGCCCGAAAACAAGAAGAATGCATACCTTTTTGCAATAAAAAAGGGAAATTTCTTCATTTTTGCTCCAAAATAAGAGGAATTTCTGCTCTTTTGCCTCTAAATAAGTGGAATTTCTGTTTTTTTCCCCCAAAACAAATGGAATTTCTGTCTTTTTTGCCCCAAAATAAGGAAAATTTCTGACTTATTACCCTGAAATAAGTGAAATTTCTGCTATTTTGCCCCTAAATAAGGAAAATTTCTGCCTTTTTGCCCCCAAATAAAGGGAATTTCAGCCTTTTTACCTCAAAATAAGGGGAATTTCTGAATTTTTGCCCCAAAATATGGAAAATTTCTGCCTTTTTGCCCCAAAATAAGAACAAATTCTGCAATTTTGTACCAAAATAAAAAAAAATTCTGCCTTTTTGCCCCAAAATAAGTGAAATGTCTGCTTTTTTTCTGAAATAAGTGAAATTTCTGCAATTTTGCTCCAAAATAATTGAAATTTCTGAGTTTTGCCCCAAAATAAGGGGAATTTCTGCCTTTTTGCCCCCAAATAAGGGGAATTTCAGCATTTTTACTTCAAAATAAGAGGAATTTCTGCATTTTTGCCCCAAAATATGGGAAATTTCTGCCTTATTGCCCATAATAAGAAAAATTTCTGCAATTTTGTACCAAAATAAAAGAAATTTCTGCCTTTTTGCCCCAAAATAAGAAAATTTCTGTTTTTTTCTGAAATAAGTGAAATTTCTGCAATTTTGCCCCAAAATAAGTGAAATTTCTGAGTTTTGCCCCAAAATAAGGAGAATTTCTGTCTTTTTGCCCCAACATATAGGGCATTTCTGCCTTTTTCCCCACAATAAGGGAAATTTCTGCAATTTTGCTCCAAAAAACGGGGAATTTCTGCCTTTTTGCCCGAAAACAAGAAAAATGCATACCTTTTTGCCTTAAAAAAGGGAAATTTCTTTATTTTTGCTCCAAAATAAGGAGAATTTCTGCTTTTTTGCTTGTAAATAAGTGGAATTTCTGTTTTTTTCCCCCAAAACGAAGGGAATTTCTGTCTTTTTTGCCCCAAAATATGGAAAATTTCTGCCTTTTTGCCCCAAAATAAGAACAAATTCTGCAATTTTGTACCAAAATAAAAAAAATTTCTGCCTTTTTGCCCCAAAATAAGTGAAATTTCTGCTTTTTTTCTGAAATAAGTGAAATTTCTGCAATTTTGCCCCAAAATAAGTGAAATTTCTGAGTTTTGCCCCAAAATAAGGAGAATTTCTGTCTTTTTGCCCCAACATATAGGGCATTTCTGCCTTTTTGCCCCACAATAAGGGAAATTTCTGCAATTTTGCTCCCAAAAACGAGGAATTTCTGCCTTTTTGCCCGAAAACAAGAAGAATGCATACCTTTTTGCCTTAAAAAAGGGAAATTTCTTTATTTTGCTCCAAAATAAGGAGAATTTCTGCTTTTTTGCTTGTAAATAAGTGGAATTTCTGTTTTTTTCCCCCAAAACGAAGGGATATTCTGTCTTTTTTGCCCCAAAATAAGGAAAATTTCTGACTTATTACCCTGAAATAAGTGAAATTTCTGCAATTTTGCCCCTAAATAAGGGAAATTTCTGCCTTTTTGCCCACAAATAAAGGGAATTTCAGCCTTTTTACCTCAAAATAAGGGGAATTTCTTCATTTTTGTTCCAAAATATGGGAAATTTCTGCCTTTTTGCCCCAAAATAAGAAAAATTTCTGCAATTTTGTACCAAAATGAAAGAAATTTCTGCCTTTTTGCCCCTAAATAAGTGAAATTTCTGCTTTTTTTACTGAAATAAGTGAAATTTCTGCAATTTTGAAACAAAATAAGTGAAAATTCTGAGTTTTGCCCCAAAATAAGGAGAATTTCTGTATTTTTGCCCTAATGTATAGGGAATTTCTGCCTTTTTGTCCCACAATTAAAGGAATTTCTGCAATTTTGCTCAAAATACGGGGAATTTCTGCCTTTTTGCCCGAAAATAAGAAAAATGCATACCTTTTTGCCATAAAAAAGGAAAATTTCTTCATTTTTGCTCCAAAATAAGGGGAATTTCTGCTTTTCTGCCTCTAAATAAGTGGAATTTCTGTCTATTTTCCCCAAAACAAAGGGAATTCCTGTCTTTTTAGCCCAAAAATAAGAAAAATTTCTGACTTATTACCCTGAAATAAGTGAAATTTCGGCAATTTTTCCCCAAAATGAGGGAAAATTCTGCCTTTTTGCCCCCAAATAAGAAAATATCAGCCTTTTTACCTTAAAATAAGGGAAATTTCTGCATTTTTGCCCCAAAATATGGGAAATTTCTGCAATTTTGCCCCAAAATAAGGGAAATTTCCTGAATTTTTCCCCAAAATAAGTGGAATTTCTGAGTTTTGCCCCAAAATAAGTGGAATTTTTGTCTTTTTGCCCCAACATATAGGCAATTTCTGCCTTTTTGCCCAACAATTAGGGGAATTTCTGCAATTTTGCTCCAAAATACGGGGAATTTCTGCGTTTTTGCCCAAAAATAAGAAGAATGCATACCTTTTTGCCATAAAAAGGAAATTTCTTCATTTTTGCTCCAAAATAAAGGGAATTTCTGCTTTTTTGCCTCTAAATAAGTGGAATTTTTGTCTTTTTCTCCCAAAACAAAGGGAATTTCTGTCTTTTTTGCCCCAAAATTAAGAAAATTTCTGACTTATTACCCTGAAATAAATGAAATTTCTGAAATTTTGCCCCAAAATAAGGGAAATTTCTGCATTTTTGCCCCTAAAGAAGGGAAATTTCAGCCTTTTTACCTCAAAATAAGAAGAATTTCTGCATTTTTGCCCCAAAATATTGGAAATTTCTGCCTTTTTGCCCCAAAACAAAAAAATTTCTGCTTTTTTTTCTGAAATAAGTGAAATTTCTGCAATTTTGCCCCAAAATAAGTGAAAATTCTCAGTTTTGCTCCCAAATAAGGAGAATTTCTGTATTTTTGTCCCAATATATAGGGAATTTCTGCCTTTTGCCCCACAATTAAAAGAATTTCTGCAATTTTGCTGTAAAATACGGGGATTTTCTGCCTTTTTGCCTGAAAATAAAAAGAATGCATATCTTTTTGCCATAAAAAAGAAAAATTTCTTCCTTTTTTCTCCAAAATAAGGGGAATTTCTGCTTTTTTGGCTCTAAATAAGTGGAATTTCTGTTTTTTTCCCCCAAAACAAAGAGAATTTCTGTCTTTTTTGCCCCAAAATAAGGAAAATTTCTGACTTATTACCCTGAAAGAAGTGAAATTTCTGCAATTTTGCCCCAATATGAGGAAAATTTCTGCCTTTTTGTCCCCAAATAAGGGGAATTTCAGCCTTTTTAACTCAAAATAATAGGATTTTCTGCATTTTTGCCTCAAAATATGGGAAATTTCTGCCTTTTTGACCCAAAATGAGAACAATTTCTGCAATTTTCTACCAAAATTAAAGAAATTTCTGCCTTTTTGCCCCAAAATGAGAAAATTTCTGCTTTTTTTACTGAAATACGTGAAATTTCTGCAATTTTGCCCTAAAATAAGTGAAATTTCTGAGTTTTGCCCCAAAATAAGGAGAATTTCTGTCTTTTTGCCCCAACATATAGGGAATTTCTGCCTTTTGGCCCACAATTAAGGGGATTTCTGCAATTTTGCTCCAAAAAACGAAAAATTTCTGTCTTTTTGCCCGAAAATAAGAAGAATGCATACCTTTTTGCCATCAAAAAGGGAAATTTCTTCATTTTTGCTCCAAAATAAGGGGAATTTCTGCTTTTTTGCCTCTAAATAAGTGGAATTTCTGTCTTTTTACCCCAAAACAAAGGGAATTTCTGTATTTTTGCACCAAAATAAAGATAATTTCTGACTTATTATTCTGAATTAAGTGAAATTTCTGCAATTTTGCCCCAAAATAAGGGAAATTTCTGCCTTTTTGCCCCCAAATAAGGGGAATTTCAGCCTTTTTACCTCAAAATAAGGGGAATTTCTGCATTTTTGCCCCAAAATATGGGAAATGTCTGCCTTCTTGCCCCAAAAAAGGAAAATTTCTGCAATTTTGTACCAAAATAAAAGAAATATCTGCCTTTTTGCCCCAAAATTAGAAAATTTCTGCTTTTTTTTTCGGAAATAAGTGAAATTTCTGCAATTTTGCCCCAAAATAATTGAAATTTCTAAGTTTTGCCTCAAAATAAAGGAAATTTCTGCCTTTTTGCCACCAAATAAGGGGAAGTTCAGCATTTTTACCTTAAAATAAGGGGAATTTCTGCATTTTTGCCCCAAAATATGAGAAATTTCTGCCTTTTTCCCAAAATAAGAAAAATTTCTGCAATTTTGTACCAAAATAAAAGAAATTTCTGCCTTTTTGCCCTCAAATAAAGGGAATTTCAGCCTTTATACCTCAAAATAAGAGGAATTTCTGCATTTTTGCCCCAAAATATGGGAAATTTCTGCCATTTTGCCCCAAAATAGGAAAAATTTCTGCAATTTTGTACCAAAATAGAAGAAATTTCTGCCTTTTTTTCCCAAAATAAGTGAAATTTCTGCTTTTTTTCTGAAATAAGTGAAATTTCTGCAATTTTGCCCCCAAATAAGTGAAAATTCTGAGTTTTGCCCCAAAATAAGGAGAATTTCTCTATTTTTACCCTAATATATAGGGAATTTCTGCCTTTTTGTACCACAATTGAAGGAATTTCTGCAATTTTGCTCCCAATATGGGGAATTTCTGCCTTTTTGCCTGAAAATAAGAAAAATGCATACCTTTTTGCCATAAAAAAGGAAAATTTCTTCATTTTTGCTCCAAAATAAGGGGAATTTCTGCTTTTTTGCCTCTAAAAGAGTGGAATTTCTGTCTTTTTCCCCCAAAACAAAGGGAATTTCTGTCTTTTTTGCCCCAAAATAAGGAAAATTTCTGACTTATTACCCTGAAATAAGAGAAATTTCTGCAATTTTTCCCCAAAATGAGGGAAATTTCTGCCTTTTTACCACAAATAAGAAAATATCAGCCTTTTTACCTTAAAGTAAGGGAAATTTCTGCATTTTTGCCCCAAAATATGGGAAATTTCTGCCCTTTTGCCCCAAAATAAGAACAAATTCTGCAATTTTGTACCTAAATAAAAGAAATTTCTGACTTTTTGCCCCAAAAAAGAAAATTTCTGCTTTTTTTTCTGAAATAAGTGAAATTTATGCAATTTTGCCCCAAAATATGTGAAATTTCTGCAATTTTGCCCCAAAATAAGGGAAATTTCTGAGTTTTGCCCCAAAATAAGGAGAATTTCTGTCTTTTTGCCCCAACATATAAAGAATTTCAGCCTTTTTGCCCCACAATTAGGGGAATTTCTTCAATTTTGCTCCAAAATACGGGGAATTTCTGCCTGTTTGCCCGAAAACAAGAAGAATGCATACCTTTTTGCCAAAAAAAGGGAAATTTCTTCATTTTTGCTCCAAAATAAGAGGAATTTCTGCTTTTTTGCCTCTAAATAAGTGGAATTTCTGTTTTTTTCCTCCAAAACAAATGGAATTTCTGACTTTTTTGCCCCAAAATAAGGAAAATTTCTGACTTATTACCCTGAAATAAGTGAAATTTCTGCAATTTTGCCCCTAAATAAGGGAAATTTCTGCCTTTTTGCCCCCAAATAAAGGGAATTTCAGCCTTTTTACCTCAAAATAAGGGGGATTTCTGCATTTTTGCCCCAAAATATGGGAAATTTCTGCCTTTTTGCCCCAAAATAAGAACAAATTCTGCAATTTTGTACCAAAATAAAAGAAATTTCTGCCTTTTTGCCCCAAAATAAGTGAAATTTCTGCTTTTTTTCTGAAATAAGTGAAATTTCTGCAATTTTGCCCCAAAATATGTGAAATTTCTGCAATTTTGCTCCAAAATACGGGGATTTTCTGCCTTTTTGCCCGAAAATAAAAAGAATGAATATCTTTTTGCCATAAAAAAGGGAAATTTCTTCATTTTTGCTCCAAAATAAGGGGAATTTCTGCTTTTTTGGTCTAAATAAGTGGAATTTCTGTTTTTTCCCCCAAAACAAAGGGAATTTCTGTCTTTTTTGCCCCAAAATAAGGAAAATTTCTGACTTATTACCCTGAAATAAGTGAAATTTCTGCAATTTTGCCCCAAAATGAGGAAAATTTCTGCCTTTTTGCTTCCAAATAAGGGGAATTTCAGCCTTTTTAACTCAAAATAATAGGATTTTCTGCATTTTTGCCCCAAAATATGGGAAATTTCTGCCTTTTTGACCCAAAATGAGAACAATTTCTGCAATTTTCTACCAAAATAAAAGAAATTTCTGCCTTTTTGCCCCAATATGAGAAAATTTCTGCTTTTTTCTGAAATAAGTGAAATTTCTGCAATTTTGCCCTAAAATAAGTGAAATTTCTGAGTTTTGCCCCAAAATAAGGAGAATTTCTGTCTTTTTGCCCCAACATATAGGGAATTTCTGCCTTTTGGCCCACAATTAGGGGGATTTCTGCAATTTTGCTCCAATAAACGGGGAATTTCTGTCTTTTTGCCCGAAAATAAGAAGAATGCATACCTTTTTGCCATCGAAAAGGAAAATTTCTTCATTTTTGCTCCAAAATAAGGGGAATTTCTGCTTTTTTGCCTCTAAATAAGTGGAATTTCTGTCTTTTTCCCCCAAAACAAAGGGAATTTCTGTATTTTTGCACCAAAATAAAGATAATTTCTGACTTATTATTCTGAAATAAGTGAAATTTCTGCAATTTTGCCCCAAAATAAGGGAAATTTCTGCCTTTTTGCCCCCAAATAAGGGGAATTTCAGCATTTTTACCTCAAAATAAGGGGAATTTTTGCATTTTTGCCCCAAAATATGGGAAATGTCTGCCTTCTTGCCCCAAAATAAGGAAAATTTCTGCAGTTTTGTACCAAAATAAAAGAAATATCTGCCTTTTTGCCCCAAAATTAGAAAATTTCTGCTTTTTTTTCAGAAATAAGTGAAATTTCTGCAATTTTGCCCCAAAATAATTGAAATTTCTAAGTTTTGCCCCAAAATAAAGGAAATTTCTGCCTTTTTGCCCCCAAATAAGGGGAAGTTCAGCATTTTTACCTTAAAAGAAGGGGAATTTCTGCATATTTGCCCCAAAATATGAGAAATTTCTGCCTTTTTCCCAAAATAAGAAAAATTTCTGCAATTTTGTACCAAAATAAAAGAAATTTCTGCCTTTTTGCCCCAAAATAAGAAAATTTCTGCTTTTTTTCTGAAATAAGTGAAATTTCTGCAATTTTGCCCCAAAGTAAGTGAAATTTCTGAGTGTTGCCCCAAAATAAGGAGAATTTCTGTCTTTTTACCCCAACATATAGGGAATTTCTGCCTTTTTGCCCCACAATTAGGGGAATTTCTGCAATTTTGCTCCAAAATACGGGGAATTTCTGCCTTTTTGCCCGAAAATAAGAAGAATGCATACATTTTTGCCATAAAAAAGGGAAATTTCTTTATTTTTGCTCCAAAATAAGGGAAATTTCTGCTTTTTTGCTTGTAAATAAGTGGAATTTCTGTTTTTTTACCCCAAAGCAAAGGGAATTTCTGTCTTTTTTGCCCCAAAATAAGGAAAATTTCTGACTTATTACCCTGAAATAAGTGAAATTTCTGCAATTTTGCCCCTAAATAAGGGAAATTTCTGCCTTTTTGCTTTCAAATATAAGGAATTTCAGCCTTTATACCTAAAAATAAGAGGAATTTCTGCATTTTTGCCCCAAAATATGGGAAATTTCTGCCTTTTTGCCCCAAAATAAAAAAAATTTCTGCAATTTTGTACCAAAATAAAAGAAATTTCTGCCTTTTTGCCCCAAAATAAGTGAAATTTCTGCTTTTTTTCTGAAATAAGTGAAATTTCTGCAATTTTGCCTCAAAATAAGTGAAAATTCTGAGTTTTGCCCCAAAATAAGGAGAATTTCTCTATTTTTGCCCTAATATATAGGAAATTTCTGCCTTTTAGTCCCACAATTGAAGGAATTTCTGCAATTTTGCTCCCAATACGGGGAATTTCGGCCTTTTTGCCTGAAAATAAGAAAAATGCATACCTTTTTGCCATAAAAAAGGAAAATTTCTTCATTTTTGCTCCAAAATAAGAACAATTTCTGCTTTTTTGCCTCTAAATAAGTGGAATTTCTGTCTTTTTCCCCCAAAACAAAGGGAATTTCTGTCTTTTTTGCCCCAAAATAAGGAAAATTTCTGACTTATTACCCTGAAATAAGTGAAATTTCTGCAATTTTGCCCCAAAATGAGGAAAATTTCTGCATTTTTGCCCCCAAATAAAAGAAATTTCTGAGTTTTTGCCCCAAAATAAGAACAATTTCTGCAATTTTGTACCAAAATAAAAGAAATATCTGACTTTTTGCCCCAAAGAAGAATAGTTCTGCTTTTTTTTACTGACATAAGTGAAATTTCTGCAATTTTGCCCCAAAATAAGTGAAATTTCTGCAATTTCGCCCCAAAATAAGAGAAATTTCTGGAATTTTGCCCCAAAATAAGTGGAATTTCTGAGTTTTGCCCTAAAATAAGTGAAATTTCTGTCTTTTTGCCCCAACATATAGGGAATTTCTGCCTTTTTGCCCCACAATTAGGGGAATTTCTGCAATTTTGCTCCAAAAGAGAGGGAATTTCTGACTTTTTGCCCCAAAAATAAGAAGAATATATACCTTTTTGCCATAAAAAAAGGAAATTTCTTCATTTTTGCTCCAAAATAAGAGGAATTTCTGCTTTTTTGCCTCTTAGTGGAATTTCTGTCTTTTTCCCCCAAAATAAAAGGAATTTATGTCTTTTTTGCCCCAAAATAAAAAAATTTCTGATTTATTACCCTGAAGTAAGTGAAATTTCTGCAATTTTGCCCCAAAATAAGGGAAATTTCTGCCTTTTGCCCCCAAATAAAAAGAATTTCTGCATTTTTGCCTCTTAATAAGTGGAATTTCTGTCTTTTTCCCCCAATACAAAGGGAATTTCTGTCTTTTTTGCCCCAAAATAAGGAAAATTTCTGACTTGTTACCCAGAAGTAAGTGAAATTTCTGCAATTTTGCCCCAAAATAAGGGAAATTTCTGCCTTTTTTCCCCGAAATAAGGGGAATTTAAGCCTTTTTTCCTCAAAATAAGGGGAATTTCTGCATTTTTGCCACAAAATATTTGGAATTTCTGAGTTTTTGCCCCCAAATAAGGAAAACTTCTGCCTTTTTTCCTGAAATAAGTGAAATTTCTGCAATTTTGCCTTAAAATAAGTGAAAATTCTGTGTTTTGCCTCCAAATAAGGAGAATTTCTGTATTTTTGCCCCAATATATAGGGAATTTCTGCCTTTTTTGCCCCACAATTAAAGGAATTTCTGCAATTTAGCTCCAAAATACGGGGATTTTCTGCCTTTTTGCCCGAAAATAAAAAGAATGCATATCTTTTTGCCATAAACAAGGGAAATTTCTTCATTTTTGCCCCAAAATGAGGAAAATTTCTGCCTTTTTGTCCCCAAATAAGGGGAATTTCAGCTTTTTTAACTCAAAATAATAGGATTTTCTGCATTTTTGCCCCAAAATATGGGAAATTTCTGCCTTTTTGACCCAAAATGAGAACAATTTCTGCAATTTTCTACCAAAATAAAAGAAATTTCTGCCTTTTTGCCCCAAAATAAGAAAATTTCTGCTTTTTTTTCTGAAATAAGTGAAATTTCTGCAATTTTGCCCTAAAATAAGTGAAATTTCTGAGTTTTGCCCCAAAATAAGTGAAATTTCTGTTTTTTTGCCCCAACATATAGGGAATTTGTGCCTTTTTGGCCCACAATTAGAGGGATTTCTGCAATTTTGCTCCAAAAAACGGGAAATTTCTGTCTTTTTGCCCGAAAATAAGAAGAATGCATACCTTTTTGCCATCGAAAAGGGAAATTTTTTCATTATTGCTCCAAAATAAGGGGAATTTCTGCTTTTTTGCCTCTAAATAAGTGGAATTTCTGTCTTTTTCCCCCAAAACAAAGGGAATTTCTGTATTTTTGTACCAAAATAAAGATAATTTCTGACTTATTATTCTGAAATAAGTGAAATTTCTGCAATTTTGTCCCAAAATAAGGGAAATTTCTGCCTTTTTGCCCCCAAATCAGGGGAATTTCAGCCTTTTTACCTCAAAATAAGGGGAATTTCTGGGTTTTTGCCCCAAAATATGGGAAATGTCTGCCTTTTTGCCCCGAAATAAGGAAAATTTCTGCAATTTTGTACCAAAATAAAAGAAATATCTGCCTTTTTGCCCCAAAATTAGAAAATTTCTGCTTTTTTTCGGAAATAAGTGAAATTTCTGCAATTTTGCCCCAAAATAATTGAAATTTCTAAGTTTTGCCCCAAAATAAAGGAAATTTCTGCCTTTTTGCCCCCAAATAAGGGGAAGTTCAGCATTTTTACTTTAAAATAAGGGGAATTTCTGCATTTTTGCCCCAAAATATGAGAAATTTCTTCCTTTTTCCCAAAATAAGAAAAATTTCTGCAATTTTGTACCAAAATAAAAGAAATTTCTGCCTTTTTGCCCCAAAATAAGAAAATTTCTGCTTTTTTTCTGAAATAAGTGAAATTTCTGCAATTTTGCCCCAAAGTAAGTGAAATTTCTGAGTGTTGCCCCAAAATAAGGAGAATTTCTGTCTTTTTGCCCCAACATATAGGGAATTTCTGCCTTTTTGCCCCACAATTAGGGGAATTTCTGCAATTTTGCTCCAAAATACGGGGAATTTCTGCCTTTTTGCCCGAAAATAAGAAGAATGAATACCTTTTTGCCATAAAAAAGGGAAATTTCTTTATTTTTGCTCCAAAATAAGGGAAATTTCTGCTTTTTTGCTTTTAAATAAGTGGAATTTCTGTTTTTTTACCCCAAAGCAAAGGGAATTTCTGTCTTTTTTGCCCCAAAATAAGGAAAATTTCTGACTTATTACCCTGAAATAAGTGAAATTTCTGCAATTTTGCCCCTAAATAAGGGAAATTTCTGCCTTTTTGCCCTCAAATAAAGGGAATTTCAGCCTTTATACCTCAAAATAAGAGAAATTTCTGCATTTTTGCCCCAAAATATGGGAAATTTCTGCCTTTTTGCCCCAAAATAAGAAAAATTTCTGCAATTTTGTACCAAAATAAAAGAAATTTCTGCCTTTTTGCCCCAAAATAAGTGAAATTTCTGCTTTTTTTCTGAAATAATGAAATTTCTGCAATTTTGCCCCAAAATAAGTGAAAAATCTGAGTTTTGCCTTAAAATAAGGAGAATTTCTCTATTTTTGCCCTAATATATAGGGAATTTCTGCCTTTTAGTCCCACAATTGAAAGAATTTCTGCAATTTTGCTCCCAATACGGGGAATTTCTGCCTTTTTGCCCGAAAATAAGAAAAATGCATACCTTTTTGCCATAAAAAAGGAAAATTTCTTCATTTTTGCTCCAAAATAAGGGGAATTTCTGCTTTTTTGCCTATAAATAAGTGGAATTTCTGTCTTTTTCCCGCAAAACAAAGGGAATTTCTGTCTTTTTTGCCCCAAAATAAGGAAAATTTCTGACTTATTACCCTGAAATAAGTGAAATTTCTGCAATTTTGCCCCAAAATGAGGAAAATTTCTGCCTTTTTGCCCCCAAATTAAAGAAATTTCAGCCTTTTTACCACAAAATAAGGGGAATTTCTGCATTTTTGCCCCAAAATATGGGAAATTTCTGTGTTTTTGCCCACAAATAAGAACAATTTCTGCAATTTTGTACCAAAATAAAAGAAATATCTGACTTTTTGCCCCAAAAAAGAAAAGTTCTGCTTTTTTTTTACTGACATAAGTGAAATTTCTGGAATTTTGCCCCAAAATAAGTGAAATTTCTGCAATTTCGCCCCAAAATAAGAGAAATTTCTGGAATTTTGCCCCAAAATAAGTGGAATTTCTGAGTTTTGCCCCAAAATAAGTGAAATTTCTGTCTTTTTCCCCAACATATAGGGAATTTCTGCCTTTTTGCCCCACAATTAGGGGAATTTCTGCAATTTTGCTCCAAAAGAGAGGGAATTTCTGACTTTTGCCCGAAAAATAAGAAGAATGCATACCTTTTTGCCATAAAAAAGGGAAATTTCTTCATTTTTGCTCCAAAATAAGGGGAATTTCTGCTTTTTTGCCTCTTAATAAGTGGAATTTCTGTCTTTTTCCCCCAAAACAAAGGGAATTTATGTATTTTTTGCCCCAAAATAAGGAAAATTTCTGACTTATTACCCTGAAGTAAGTGAAATTTCTGCAATTTTGCCCCAAAATAAGTGAAATTTCTGAGTGTTGCCCCAAAATAAGGAAAATTTCTGTCTTTTTGCCCCAACATATAGGAAATTTCTGCCTTTTTGCCCCACAATTAGGGGAATTTCTGCAATTTTGCTCCAAAATACGGGGAATTTCTGCCTTTTTGTCTGAAAATAAAAAGAATGCATACCGTTTTGCCATAAAAAAGGGAAATTTCTTTATTTTTGCTCCAAAATAAGGGGAATTTCTGCTTTTTTGCTTGTAAATAAGTGGAATTTCTGTTTTTTTACCCCAAAGCAAAGGGAATTTCTGTCTTTTTTGCCCCAAAATAAGGAAAATTTCTGACTTATTACCCTGAAATAAGTGAAATTTCTTCAATTTTGCCCCTAAATAAGGGAAATTTCTGCCTTTTTGCCCTCAAATAAAGGGATTTTCAGCCTTTATACCTCAAAATAAGAGGAATTTCTGCATTTTTGCCCCAAAATATGGGAAATTTCTGCCTTTTTGCCCCAAAATAAGAAAAATTTCTGCAATTTTGTACCAAAATAAAAGAAATTTCTGCCTTTTTGCCCCAAAATAAGTGAAATTTCTGCTTTTTTTCTGAAATAAATGAAATTTCTGCAATTTTGCCCCAAAATAAGTGAAAAATCTGAGTTTTGCCTTAAAATAAGGAGAATTTCTCTATTTTTGCCCTAATATATAGGGAATTTCTGCCTTTTAGTCCCACAATTGAAAGAATTTCTGCAATTTTGCTCCCAATACGGGGAATTTCTGCCTTTTTGCCCAAAAATAAGAAAAATGCATACCTTTTTGCCATAAAAAAGGAAAATTTCTTCATTTTTGCTCCAAAATAAGGGGAATTTCTGCTTTTTTGCCTATAAATAAGTGGAATTTCTGTCTTTTTCCCCCAAAACAAAGGGAATTTCTGTCTTTTTTGCCCCAAAATAAGGAAAATTTCTGACTTATTACCCTGAAATAAGTGAAATTTCTGCAATTTTGCCCCAAAATGAGGAAAATTTCTGCCTTTTTGCCCCCAAATTAAAGAAATTTCAGCCTTTTTACCACAAAATAAGGGGAATTTCTGCATTTTTGCCCCAAAATATGGGAAATTTCTGTGTTTTTGCCCACAAATAAGAACAATTTCTGCAATTTTGTACCAAAATAAAAGAAATATCTGACTTTTTGCCCCAAAAAAGAAAAGTTCTGCTTTTTTTTTACTGACATAAGTGAAATTTCTGCAATTTTGCCCCAAAATAAGTGAAATTTCTGCAATTTCGCCCCAAAATAAGAGAAATTTCTGGAATTTTGCCCCAAAATAAGTGGAATTTCTGAGTTTTGCCCCAAAATAAGTGAAATTTCTGTCTTTTTGCCCCAACATATAGGGAATTTCTGCCTTTTTGCCCCACAATTAGGGGAATTTCTGCAATTTTGCTCCAAAAGAGAGGGAATTTCTGACTTTTTGCCCGAAAAATAAGAAGAATGCATACCTTTTTGCCATAAAAAAGAGAAATTTCTTCATTTTTGCTCCAAAATAAGGGGAATTTCTGCTTTTTTGCCTCTTAATAAGTGGAATTTCTGTCTTTTTCCCCCAAAACAAAGGGAATTTATGTATTTTTTGCCCCAAAATAAGGAAAATTTCTGACTTATTACCCTGAAGTAAGTGAAATTTCTGCAATTTTGCCCCAAAATAAGTGAAATTTCTGAGTGTTGCCCCAAAATAAGGAAAATTTCTCTCTTTTTGCCCCAACATATAGGAAATTTCTGCCTTTTTGCCCCACAATTAGGGGAATTTCTGCAATTTTGCTCCAAAATACGGGGAATTTCTGCCTTTTTGTCCGAAAATAAGAAGAATGCATACCTTTTTGCCATAAAAAAGGGAAATTTCTTTATTTTTGCTCCAAAATAAGGGGAATTTCTGCTTTTTTGCTTGTAAATAAGTGGAATTTCTGTTTTTTTACCCCAAAGCAAAGGGAATTTCTGTCTTTTTTGCCCCAAAATAAGGAAAATTTCTGACTTATTACCCTGAAATAAGTGAAATTTCTTCAATTTTGCCCCTAAATAAGGGAAATTTCTGCCTTTTTGCCCTCAAATAAAGGGATTTTCAGCCTTTATACCTCAAAATAAGAGGAATTTCTGCATTTTTGCCCCAAAATATGGGAAATTTCTGCCTTTATGCCCCAAAATAAGAAAAATTTCTGCAATTTTGTACCAAAATAAAAGAAATTTCTGCCTTTTTGCCCCAAAATAAGTGAAATGTCTGCTTTTTTTCTGAAATAATGAAATTTCTGCAATTTTGCCCCAAAATAAGTGAAAAATCTGAGTTTTGCCCCAAAATAAGGAGAATTTCTCTATTTTTGCCCTAATATATAGGGAATTTCTGCCTTTTAGTCCCACAATTGAAAGAATTTCTGCAATTTTGCTCCCAATACGGGGAATTTCTGCCTTTTTGCCCGAAAATAAGAAAAATGCATACATTTTTGCCATAAATAAGGAAAATTTCTTCATTTTTGCTCCAAAATAAGGGGAATTTCTGCTTTTTTGCCTATAAATAAGTGGAATTTCTGTCTTTTTCCCCCAAAACAAAGGGAATTTCTGTCTTTTTTGCCCCAAAATAAGGAAAATTTCTGACTTATTACCCTGAAATAAGTGAAATTTCTGCAATTTTGCCCCAAAATGAGGAAAATTTCTGCCTTTTTGCCCCCAAATAAAAGAAATTTCAGCCTTTTTACCACAAAATAAGGGGAATTTCTGCATTTTTGCCCCAAAATATGGGAAATTTCTGTTTTTTTGCCCCCAAATAAGAACAATTTCTGCAATTTTGTACCAAAATAAAAGAAATATCTGACTTTTTGCCCCAAAAAAGAAAAGTTCTGCTTTTTTTTACTGACATAAGTGAAATTTCTGCAATTTTGCCTCAAAATAAGTGAAATTTCTGCAATTTCACCCCAAAATAAGAGAAATTTCTGGAATTTTGCCCCAAAATAAGTGGAATTTCTGAGTTTTGCCCCAAAATAAGTGAAATTTCTGTCTTTTTGCCCCAACATATAGGGAATTTCTGCCTTTTTGCCCCACAATTAGGGGAATTTCTGCAATTTTGCTCCAAAAGAGAGGGAATTTCTGACTTTTTGCCCGAAAAATAAGAAGAATGCATACCTTTTTGCCATAAAAAAGGGAAATTTCTTCATTTTTGCTCCAAAATAAGGGGAATTTCTGCTTTTTTGCCTCTTAATAAGTGGAATTTCTGTCTTTTTCCCCCAAAACAAAGGGAATTTATGTCTTTTTTGCCCCAAAATAAGAAAAAATTTCTGACTTATTACCCTGAAGTAAGTGAAATTTCTGCAATTTTGCCCCAAAAATAAGTGAAATTTCTGAGTGTTGCCCCAAAATAAGGAAAATTTCTGTCTTTTTGCCCCAACATATAGGGAATTTCTGCCTTTTTGCCCCACAATTAGGGGAATTTCTGCAATTTTGCTCCAAAATACGGGGAATTTCTGCCTTTTTGTCCGAAAATAAGAAGAATGCATACCTTTTTGCCATAAAAAAGGGAAATTTCTTTATTTTTGCTCCAAAATAAGGGGAATTTCTGCTTTTTTGCTTGTAAATAAGTGGAATTTCTGTTTTTTTACCCCAAAGCAAAGGGAATTTCTGTTTTTTTGCCCCAAAATAAGGAAAATTTCTGACTTATTACCCTGAAATAAGTGAAATTTCTTCAATTTTGCCCCTAAATAAGGGAAATGTCTGCCTTTTTGCCCTCAAATAAAGGGATTTTCAGCCTTTATACCTCAAAATAAGAGGAATTTCTGCATTTTTGCCCCAAAATATGGGAAATTTCTGCCTTTTTGCCCCAAAATAAGAAAAATTTCTGCAATTTTGTACCAAAATAAAAGAAATTTCTGCCTTTTTGCCTCAAAATAAGTGAAATTTCTGCTTTTTTTCTGAAATAAATGAAATTTCTGCAATTTTGCCCCAAAATAAGTGAAAATTCTGAGTTTTGCCCCAAAATAAGGAGAATTTCTCTATTTTTGCCCTAATATATAGGGAATTTCTGCCTTTTTGTCCCACAATTGAAGGAATTTCTGCAATTTTGCTCCCAATACGGGGAATTTCTGCCTTTTTGCCTGAAAATAAAAAAAATGCATACCTTTTTGCCATAAAAAAGGAAAATTTCTTCATTTTTGCTCCAAAATAAGGAGAATTTCTGCATTTTTGCCTCTTAATAAGTGGAATTTCTGTCTTTTTCCCCCAAAACAAAGGAAATTTCTGTCTTTTTTGCCCCAAAATAAGGAAAATTTCTGACTTATTACCCTGAAATAAGTGAAATTTCTGCAATTTTGCCCCAAAATGAGGAAAATTTCTGCCTTTTTGCCCCCAAATTAAAGAAATTTCAGCCTTTTTACCACAAAATAAGGGGAATTTCTGTATTTTTGCCCCAAAATATGGGAAATTTCTGCGTTTTTGCCCCCAAATAAGAACAATTTCTGCAATTTTGTACCAAAATAAAAGAAATATCTGACTTTTTGCCCCAAAAAAGAAAAGTTCTGCTTTTTTTTACTGACATAAGTGAAATTTCTGCAATTTTGCCCCAAAATAAGTGAAATTTCTGCAATTTCACCCCAAAATAAGAGAAATTTTTGGAATTTTGCCCCAAAATAAGTGGAATTTCTGATTTTTGCCCCAAAATAAGTGAAATTTCTGTCTTTTTGCCCCAACATATAGGGAATTTCTGCCTTTTTGCCCCACAATTAGGGGAATTTCTGCAATTTTGCTCCAAAAGAGAGGGAATTTCTGACTTTTTGCCCGAAAAATAAGAAGAATGCATACCTTTTTGCCATAAAAAAGGGAAATTTCTTCATTTTTGCTCCAAAATAAGGGGAATTTCTGCTTTTTTGCCTCTTAATAAGTGGAATTTCTGTCTTTTTCCCCCAAAACAAAGGGAATTTATGTCTTTTTTGCCCCAAAATAAGAAAAAATTTCTGACTTATTACCCTGAAGTAAGTGAAATTTCTGCAATTTTGCCCCAAAAATAAGTGAAATTTCTGAGTGTTGCCCCAAAATAAGGAAAATTTCTGTCTTTTTGCCCCAACATATAGGGAATTTCTGCCTTTTTGCCCCACAATTAGGGGAATTTCTGCAATTTTGCTCCAAAATACGGGGAATTTCTGCCTTTTTGTCCGAAAATAAGAAGAATGCATACCTTTTTGCCATAAAAAAGGGAAATTTCTTTATTTTTGCTCCAAAATAAGGGGAATTTCTGCTTTTTTGCTTGTAAATAAGTGGAATTTCTGTTTTTTTACCCCAAAGCAAAGGGAATTTCTGTTTTTTTGCCCCAAAATAAGGAAAATTTCTGACTTATTACCCTGAAATAAGTGAAATTTCTTCAATTTTGCCCCTAAATAAGGGAAATTTCTGCCTTTTTGCCCTCAAATAAAGGGATTTTCAGCCTTTATACCTCAAAATAAGAGGAATTTCTGCATTTTTGCCCCAAAATATGGGAAATTTCTGCCTTTTTGCCCCAAAATAAGAAAAATTTCTGCAATTTTGTACCAAAATAAAAGAAATTTCTGCCTTTTTGCCCCAAAATAAGTGAAATTTCTGCTTTTTTTCTGAAATAAAGGAAATTTCTGCAATTTTGCCCCAAAATAAGTGAAAATTCTGAGTTTTGCCCCAAAATAAGGAGAATTTCTCTATTTTTGCCCTAATATATAGGGAATTTCTGCCTTTTTGTCCCACAATTGAAGGAATTTCTGCAATTTTGCTCCCAATACGGGGAATTTCTGCCTTTTTGCCTGAAAATAAGAAAAATGCATACCTTTTTGCCATAAAAAAGGAAAATTTCTTCATTTTTGCTCCAAAATAAGGGGAATTTCTGCATTTTTGCCTCTTAATAAGTGGAATTTCTGTCTTTTTCCCCCAAAACAAAGGGAATTTCTGTCTTTTTTGCCCCAAAATAAGGAAAATTTCTGACTTATTACCCTGAAATAAGTGAAATTTCTGCAATTTTGCCCCAAAATGAGGAAAATTTCTGCCTTTTTGCCCCCAAATTAAAGAAATTTCAGCCTTTTTACCACAAAATAAGGGGAATTTCTGCATTTTTGCCCCAAAATATGGGAAATTTCTGCGTTTTTGCCCCCAAATAAGAACAATTTCTGCAATTTTGTACCAAAATAAAAGAAATATCTGACTTTTTGCCACAAAAAAGAAAAGTTCTGCTTTTTTTTACTGACATAAGTGAAATTTCTGCAATTTTGCCCCAAAATAAGTGAAATTTCTGCAATTTCACCCCAAAATAAGAGAAATTTCTGGAATTTTGCCCCAAAATAAGTGGATTTTCTGAGTTTTGCCCCAAAATAAGTGAAATTTCTGTCTTTTTGCCCCAACATATAGGGAATTTCTGCCTTTTTGCCCCACAATTAGGGGAATTTCTGCAATTTTGCTCCAAAAGAGAGGGAATTTCTGACTTTTTGCCCGAAAAATAAGAAGAATGCATACCTTTTTGCCATAAAAAAGGGAAATTTCTTCATTTTTGCTCCAAAATAAGGGGAATTTCTGCTTTTTTGCCTCTTAATAAGTGGAATTTCTGTCTTTTTCCCCCAAAACAAAGGGAATTTATGTCTTTTTTGCCCCAAAATAAGAAAAAATTTCTGACTTATTACCCTGAAGTAAGTGAAATTTCTGCAATTTTGCCCCAAAAATAAGTGAAATTTCTGAGTGTTGCCCCAAAATAAGGAAAATTTCTGTCTTTTTGCCCCAACATATAGGGAATTTCTGCCTTTTTGCCCCACAATTAGGGGAATTTCTGCAATTTTGCTCCAAAATACGGGGAATTTCTGCCTTTTTGTCCGAAAATAAGAAGAATGCATACCTTTTTGCCATAAAAAAGGGAAATTTCTTTATTTTTGCTCCAAAATAAGGGGAATTTCTGCTTTTTTGCTTGTAAATAAGTGGAATTTCTGTTTTTTTACCCCAAAGCAAAGGGAATTTCTGTTTTTTTGCCCCAAAATAAGGAAAATTTCTGACTTATTACCCTGAAATAAGTGAAATTTCTTCAATTTTGCCCCTAAATAAGGGAAATTTCTGCCTTTTTGCCCTCAAATAAAGGGATTTTCAGCCTTTATACCTCAAAATAAGAGGAATTTCTGCATTTTTGCCCCAAAATATGGGAAATTTCTGCCTTTTTGCCCCAAAATAAGAAAAATTTCTGCAATTTTGTACCAAAATAAAAGAAATTTCTGCCTTTTTGCCCCAAAATAAGTGAAATTTCTGCTTTTTTTCTGAAATAAATGAAATTTCTGCAATTTTGCCCCAAAATAAGTGAAAATTCTGAGTTTTGCCCCAAAATAAGGAGAATTTCTCTATTTTTGCCCTAATATATAGGGAATTTCTGCCTTTTTGTCCCACAATTGAAGGAATTTCTGCAATTTTGCTCCCAATACGGGGAATTTCTGCCTTTTTGCCTGAAAATAAGAAAAATGCATACCTTTTTGCCATAAAAAAGGAAAATTTCTTCATTTTTGCTCCAAAATAAGGGGAATTTCTGCATTTTTGCCTCTTAATAAGTGGAATTTCTGTCTTTTTCCCCCAAAACAAAGGGAATTTCTGTCTTTTTTGCCCCAAAATAAGGAAAATTTCTGACTTATTACCCTGAAATAAGTGAAATTTCTGCAATTTTGCCCCAAAATGAGGAAAATTTCTGCCTTTTTGCCCCCAAATTAAAGAAATTTCAGCCTTTTTACCACAAAATAAGGGGAATTTCTGCATTTTTGCCCCAAAATATGGGAAATTTCTGCTTTTTTGCCCCCAAATAAGAACAATTTCTGCAATTTTGTACCAAAATAAAAGAAATATCTGACTTTTTGCCCCAAAAAAGAAAAGTTCTGCTTTTTTTTACTGACATAAGTGAAATTTCTGCAATTTTGCCCCAAAATAAGTGAAATTTCTGCAATTTCACCCCAAAATAAGAGAAATTTTTGGAATTTTGCCCCAAAATAAGTGGAATTTCTGAGTTTTGCCCCAAAATAAGTGAAATTTCTGTCTTTTTGCCCCAACATATAGGGAATTTCTGCCTTTTTGCCCCACAATTAGGGGAATTTCTGCAATTTTGCTCCAAAAGAGAGGGAATTTCTGACTTTTTGCCCGAAAAATAAGAAGAATGCATACCTTTTTGCCATAAAAAAGGGAAATTTCTTCATTTTTGCTCCAAAATAAGGGGAATTTCTGCTTTTTTGCCTCTTAATAAGTGGAATTTCTGTCTTTTTCCCCCAAAACAAAGGGAATTTATGTCTTTTTTGCCCCAAAATAAGAAAAAATTTCTGACTTATTACCCTGAAGTAAGTGAAATTTCTGCAATTTTGCCCCAAAAATAAGTGAAATTTCTGAGTGTTGCCCCAAAATAAGGAAAATTTCTGTCTTTTTGCCCCAACATATAGGGAATTTCTGCCTTTTTGCCCCACAATTAGGGGAATTTCTGCAATTTTGCTCCAAAATACGGGGAATTTCTGCCTTTTTGTCCGAAAATAAGAAGAATGCATACCTTTTTGCCATAAAAAAGGGAAATTTCTTTATTTTTGCTCCAAAATAAGGGGAATTTCTGCTTTTTTGCTTGTAAATAAGTGGAATTTCTGTTTTTTTACCCCAAAGCAAAGGGAATTTCTGTTTTTTTGCCCCAAAATAAGGAAAATTTCTGACTTATTACCCTGAAATAAGTGAAATTTCTTCAATTTTGCCCCTAAATAAGGGAAATTTCTGCCTTTTTGCCCTCAAAT
Source organism: Micromys minutus (assembly GCF_963924665.1). Classification (NCBI taxonomy): domain Eukaryota; kingdom Metazoa; phylum Chordata; class Mammalia; order Rodentia; family Muridae; genus Micromys; species Micromys minutus. The sequence goes on along the minus strand of NW_027667258.1, from coordinate 2,713,040 downwards.
AAAGGGATTTTCAGCCTTTATACCTCAAAATAAGAGGAATTTCCGCATTTTTGCCCCAAAATATGGGAAATTTCTGCCTTTTTGCCCCAAAATAAGAAAAATTTCTGCAATTTTGTACCAAAATAAAAGAAATTTCTGCCTTTTTGCCCCAAAATAAGTGAAATTTCTGCTTTTTTTCTGAAATAAATGAAATTTCTGCAATTTTGCCCCAAAATAAGTGAAAATTCTGAGTTTTGCCCCAAAATAAGGAGAATTTCTCTATTTTTGCCCTAATATATAGGGAATTTCTGCCTTTTTGTCCCACAATTGAAGGAATTTCTGCAATTTTGCTCCCAATACGGGGAATTTCTGCCTTTTTGCCTGAAAATAAGAAAAATGCATACCTTTTTGCCATAAAAAAGGAAAATTTCTTCATTTTTGCTCCAAAATAAGGGGAATTTCTGCATTTTTGCCTCTTAATAAGTGGAATTTCTGTCTTTTTCCCCCAAAACAAAGGGAATTTCTGTCTTTTTTGCCCCAAAATAAGGAAAATTTCTGACTTATTACCCTGAAATAAGTGAAATTTCTGCAATTTTGCCCCAAAATGAGGAAAATTTCTGCCTTTTTGCCCCCAAATTAAAGAAATTTCAGCCTTTTTACCACAAAATAAGGGGAATTTCTGCATTTTTGCCCCAAAATATGGGAAATTTCTGCGTTTTTGCCCCCAAATAAGAACAATTTCTGCAATTTTGTACCAAAATAAAAGAAATATCTGACTTTTTGCCACAAAAAAGAAAAGTTCTGCTTTTTTTTACTGACATAAGTGAAATTTCTGCAATTTTCCCCAAAATAAGTGATATTTCTGCAATTTCGCCCCAAAATAAGAGAAATTTCTGGAATTTTGCCCCAAAATAAGTGGAATTTTTGAGTTTTGCCCCAAAATAAGTGAAATTTCTGTCTTTTTGCCCCAACATATAGGGAATTTCTGCCTTTTTGCCCCACAATTAGGGGAATTTCTGCAATTTTGCTCCAAAAGAGAGGGAATTTCTGACTTTTTGCCCGAAAAATAAGAAGAATGCATACCTTTTTGCCATAAAAAAGGGAAATTTCTTCATTTTTGCTCCAAAATAAGGGGAATTTCTGCTTTTTTGCCTCTTAATAAGTGGAATTTCTGTCTTTTTCCCCCAAAACAAAGGGAATTTATGTATTTTTTGCCCCAAAATAAGGAAAATTTCTGACTTATTACCCTGAAGTAAGTGAAATTTCTGCAATTTTGCCCCAAAATAAGTGAAATTTCTGAGTGTTGCCCCAAAATAAGGAAAATTTCTGTCTTTTTGCCCCAACATATAGGAAATTTCTGCCTTTTTGCCCCACAATTAGGGGAATTTCTGCAATTTTGCTCCAAAATACGGGGAATTTCTGCCTTTTTGTCCGAAAATAAGAAGAATGCATACCTTTTTGCCATAAAAAAGGGAAATTTCTTTATTTTTGCTCCAAAATAAGGGGAATTTCTGCTTTTTTGCTTGTAAATAAGTGGAATTTCTGTTTTTTTACCCCAAAGCAAAGGGAATTTCTGTCTTTTTTGCCCCAAAATAAGGAAAATTTCTGACTTATTACCCTGAAATAAGTGAAATTTCTTCAATTTTGCCCCTAAATAAGGGAAATTTCTGCCTTTTTGCCCTCAAATAAAGGGATTTTCAGCCTTTATACCTCAAAATAAGAGGAATTTCTGCATTTTTGCCCCAAAATATGGGAAATTTCTGCCTTTTTGCCCCAAAATAAGAAAAATTTCTGCAATTTTGTACCAAAATAAAAGAAATTTCTGCCTTTTTGCCCCAAAATAAGTGAAATTTCTGCTTTTTTTCAGAAATAATGAAATTTCTGCAATTTTGCCCCAAAATAAGTGAAAAATCTGAGTTTTGCCCCAAAATAAGGAAAATTTCTCTATTTTTGCCCTAATATATAGGGAATTTCTGCCTTTTAGTCCCACAATTGAAAGAATTTCTGCAATTTTGCTCCCAATACGGGGAATTTCTGCCTTTTTGCCCGAAAATAAGAAAAATGCATACCTTTTTGCCATAAAAAAGGAAAATTTCTTCATTTTTGCTCCAAAATATGGGGAATTTCTGCTTTTTTGCCTCTAAATAAGTGGAATTTCTGTTTTTTTCCCCCAAAACAAAGGGAATTTCTGTCTTTTTTGCCCCAAAATAAGGAAAATTTCTGAATTATTACCCTGAAATAAGTGAAATTTCTGCAATTTTGCCCCAAAATGAGGAAAATTTCTGCGTTTTTGCCCCCAAATAAAAGAAATTTCAGCCTTTTTACCACAAAATAAGGGGAATTTCTGCATTTTTGCCCCAAAATATGGGAAATTTCTGCGTTTTTGCCCCCAAATAAGAACAATTTCTGCAATTTTGTACCAAAATAAAAGAAATATCTGACTTTTTGCCACAAAAAAGAAAAGTTCTGCTTTTTTTTACTGACATAAGTGAAATTTCTGAAATTTTGCCTCAAAATAAGTGAAATTTCTGCAATTTCACCCCAAAATAAGAGAAATTTCTGGAATTTTGCCCCAAAATAAGTGGAATTTCTGAGTTTTGCCCCAAAATAAGTGAAATTTCTGTCTTTTTGCCCCAACATATAGGGAATTTCTGCCTTTTTGCCCCACAATTAGGGGAATTTCTGCAATTTTGCTCCAAAAGAGAGGGAATTTCTGACTTTTTGCCCGAAAAATAAGAAGAATGCATACCTTTTTGCCATAAAAAAGGGAAATTTCTTCATTTTTGCTCCAAAATAAGGGGAATTTCTGCTTTTTTGCCTCTTAATAAGTGGAATTTCTGTCTTTTTCCCCCAAAACAAAGGGAATTTATGTATTTTTTGCCCCAAAATAAGGAAAATTTCTGACTTATTACCCTGAAGTAAGTGAAATTTCTGCAATTTTGCCCCAAAATAAGGGAAATTTCTGCCTTTTGCCCCCAAATAAGGAGAATTTCTGCATTTTTGCCTCTTAATAAGTGGAATTTCTGTCTTTTTCCCCCAATACAAAGGGAATTTCTGTCTTTTTTGCCCCAAAATAAGGAAAATTTCTGACTTGTTTCCCAGAAGTAAGTGAAATTTCTGCAATTTTGCCCCAAAATAAGGGAAATTTCTGCCTTTTTTCCCCGAAATAAGGGGAATTTCAGCCTTTTTACCTCAAAATAAGGGGAATTTCTGCATTTTTGCCACAAAATATTTGGAATTTCTGCCTTTTTGCCCCAAAATAAGGAAAACTTCTGGCTTTTTTCCTGAAATAAGTGAAATTTCTGCAATTTTGCCTTAAAATAAAAGAAATTTCTGCAATTTTTCCCCATAATAAAGGAATTTTCTGCAATTTTGCCACAAAAGAAAGGGAATTTCTGTTTTTTGTCCCCAAATAAGGGAAATTTCTGCAATTTTGCCCTAAAATAAGGGAAATTTCTGCCTTTTGCCCCCAAATGAGGGGAATTTCTGCATTTTTGCCCCAAAATAAAGAAAATTACTGCATGTTTTACCCCAAATTAGGTGAATTTCTGCAATTTTGCTCCAAAATACGGGGATTTTCTGCCTATTTCGCCGAAAATAAACGGAATTTCTGCCATTTTGCCGCAAAATAAGTGAAATTTCTGCAGTTTTACCCCAAAATAAGGGGAAGTTCTGCATTTATGCCCAAAAATTAGGGGAATTTCTGCAATTTTGCTCCAAAATACGGGGAATTTCTGCCTTTTTTCCCCAATAATAAAGGGAATGTATATCTTTTTGCCATAAAACAGCGAAATTTCTTCATTTTTACCCCAAAATAAGGGAAGTTTCCACCTTTTTGACTCAAAAGAAGTGCAATTTCTCCCTTTATCCCAAAAATAAACCAAATTTCTGTCTTTTTGCCCCAAAATAGGGGAATTTCTGACTTTTTGCCCTGAAATAAGTTAAATTTCTAAAATTTTTCCCCAAAATAAGGGAAATGTCTGCTTTTTGCCCCAAAATAATGGGAATTTCTGCCTTTTTGCCACAAAATAAGGGGAATTTCAGAATTTTTACCTCAAAATAAGGGAAATTTCTGCATTTTTGCCCCTAAATATGGGAAATTTCTGCCTTTTTGCCCAAAATAAGAAAAATTTCTGCAATTTTGTACCAAAATAAAAGAAATTTCTGCCTTTTTGCCCCAAAATAGAAAATTTCTACTTTTTTCCCTGAAATAAGTTAAATTTCTGCAATTTTGCCCCAAAATAAGTGAAATTTCTGCAATTTTGCCCCAAAATAAGGGAAATTTCTGGAATTTTGCCCCAAAATAAGTGGAATTTCTGAGTTTTGCCCCAAAATATGTGAAATTTCTGTCTTTTTGCCCCAACATATAGGGAATTTCTGCCTTTTTTTTCCCACAATTAGGGGAATTTCTGCAATTTTGCTTCAAAAGAGAGGGAATTTCTGACTTTTTGCCCGAAAAATAAGAAGAATGCATACCTTTTTGCCATAAAAAAGGGAAATTTCTTCATTTTTGCTCCAAAATAAGGGGAATTTCTGCTTTTTTGCCTCTTAATAAGTGGAATTTCTGTCTTTTTCCCCCAAAATAAAGGGAATTTATGTCTTTTTTGCCCCAAAATAAAAAAAATTTCTGACTTATTCCCCTGAAGTAAGTGAAATTTCTGCAATTTTGCCCCAAAATAAGGGAAATTTCTGCCTTTTGCCCCCAAATAAAGAGAATTTCTGCATTTTTGCCTCTTAATAAGTGGAATTTCTGTCTTTTTCCCACAATACAAAGGGAATTTCTGTCTTTTTTGCCCCAAATTAAGGAAAATTTCTGACTTGTTTCCCAGAAGTAAGTGAAATTTCTGCAATTTTGCCCCAAAATAAGGGAAATTTCTGCCTTTTTTCCCGAAATAAGGGGAATTTCAGCCTTTTTACCTCAAAATAAGGGGAATTTCTGCATTTTTGCCACAAAATATTTGGAATTTCTGCCTTTTTGCCCCAAAATAAGGAAAACTTCTGCCTTTTTTCCTTAAATAAGTGAAATTTCTGCAATTTTGCCTTAAAATAAAAGAAATTTCTGCAATTTTTCCCCATAATAGAGGAATTTTCTGCAATTTTGCCCCAAAAGAAAGGGAATTTCTGTTTTTTGTCCCCAAATAAGGGAAATTTCTGCAATTTTGCCCTAAAATAAGGGATATTTCTGCCTTTTGCCCCCAAATAAGGGGAATTTCTGCATTTTTGCCCCAAAATAAAGAAAATTACTGCATGTTTTACCCCAAATTAGGTGAATTTCTGCAATTTTGCTCCAAAACACGAGGATTTTCTTCCTATTTCGCCGAAAATAAACGGAATTTCTGCCATTTTGCCGCGAAATAAGTGAAATTTCTGCAGTTTTACCCCAAAATAAGGGGAAGTTCTGCGTTTTTGCCCAAAAATTAGGGGAATTTCTGCAATTTTGCTCCAAAATACGGGGAATTTCTGCCTTTTTTCCCCAATAATAAAGGGAATGTATATCTTTTTGCCATAAAAAAGGGAAATTTTTTCATTTTTACCCCAAAATAAGGGAATTTTCTGCATTTTGACTCAAAAGAAGTGCAATTTCTCCATTTCCCCCAAAAATAAACCGAATTTCTGTCTTTTTGCCCAAAAATAAGGAGAATTTCTGACTTTTTGTCCTGAAATAAGTTAAATTTCTAAAATTTTTCCACAAAATAAGGGAAATATCTGCTTTTTGCCCCAAAATAAAAGGAATTTCTGCCTTTTTGCCACAAAGTAAGGGGAATTTCAAAATTTTTACCTCAAAATAAGGGGAATTTCAGCAATTTTGCCCCAAAATATATGAAATTTCTGCAATTTTGCCCCAAAATAAGTGAAATTTCTGAGTTTTGTCTCATAATAAAAAGAATTTCTGTCTTTTTGCCCCAACATATAGGGAATTTCTGCCTTTTTGCCCCACAATTAGGGGAATTTCTGCAATTTTGCTCCAAAGTACGGGGAATTTCTGCCTTTTTGCCCGAAAATAAGAAGAATGCATAGCTTTTTGCCATAAAAAAGGGAAATTTCTTCATTTTTGCTCCAAAATAAGGGGAATTTCTGCTTTTTTGCCTCTTAATAAGTGGAATTTCTGTCTTTTTCCTCCAATACAAAGGGAATTTCTGTCTTTTTTGCCCCAAAATAAGGAAAATTTCTGACTTGTTACTCAGAAGTAAGTGAAATTTCTGCAATTTTGCCCCAAAATAAGGGAAATTTCTGCCTTTTTTCCCCGAAATAAGGGGAATTTAAGCCTTTTTTCCTCAAAATAAAGGAAATTTCTGCATTTTTGCCACAAAATATTTGGAATTTCTGACATTTTGCCCCCAAATAAGGAAAACTTCTGCCTTTTTTCCTGAAATAAGTGAAATTTCTGCAATTTTGCCTTAAAATAAGTGAAAATTCTGTGTTTTGCCCCCAAATAAGGAGAATTTCTGTATTTTTGCCCCAATATATAGGGAATTTCTGCCTTTTTGCCCCACAATTAAAGGAAATTCTGCAATTTTGCTCCAAAATACGGGGATTTTCTGCCTTTTTGCCCGAAAATAAAAAGAATGCATATCTTTTTGCCATAAACAAGGGAAATTTCTTCATTTTTGCTCCAAAATAAGGGGAATTTCTGCTTTTTTGGCTCTAAATAAGTGGAATTTCTGTTTTTTTCCCCCAAAACAAAGGGAATTTCTGTCTCTTTTGCCCCAAAATAAGGAAAATTTCTGAATTATTAACCTGAAATAAGTGAAATTTCTGCAATTTTGCCCCAAAATGAGGAAAATTTCTGCCTTTTTGTCCCCAAATAAGGGGAATTTCAGCTTTTTTAACTCAAAATAATAGGATTTTCTGCATTTTTGCCCCAAAATATGGGAAATTTCTGCCTTTTTGACCCAAAATGAGAACAATTTCTGCAATTTTCTACCAAAATTAAAGAAATTTCTGCCTTTTTGCCCCAAAATAAGAAAATTTCTGCTTTTTTTCTGAAATAAGTGAAATTTCTGCAATTTTGCCCTAAAATAAGTGAAATTTCTGAGTTTTGCCCCAAAATAAGTGAAATTTCTGTCTTTTTGCCCCAACATATAGGGAATTTCTGCCTTTTTGCCCCACAATTAAAGGAATTTCTGCAATTTTGCTCCAAAAAACGAAAAATTTCTGTCTTTTTGCTCGAAAATAAAAAGAATGCATATCTTTTTGCCATAAACAAGGGAAATTTCTTCATTTTTGCTCTAAAATATGGGGAATTTCTGCTTTTTTGGCTCTAAATAAGTGGAATTTCTGTTTTTTTCCCCCAAAACAAAGGGAATTTCTGTCTCTTTTGCCCCAAAATAAGGAAAATTTCTGAATTATTAACCTGAAATAAGTGAAATTTCTGCAATTTTGCCCCAAAATGAGGAAAATTTATTCCTTTTTGTCCCCAAATAAGAGGAATTTCAGCTTTTTTAACTCAAAATAATAGGATTTTCTGCATTTTTGCCCCAAAATATGGGAAATTTCTGCCTTTTTGACCCAAAATGAGAACAATTTCTGCAATTTTCTACCAAAAGTAAAGAAATTTCTGCCTTTTTGCCCCAAAATAAGAAAATTTCTGCTTTTTTTCTGAAATAAGTGAAATTTCTGCAATTTTGCCCTAAAATAAGTGAAATTTCTGAGTTTTGCCCCAAAATAAGTGAAATTTCTGTTTTTTTGCCCCAACATATAGGGAATTTCTGCCTTTTAGGCCCACAATTAGGGGGATTTCTCCAATTTTGCTCCAAAAAACGGGGAATTTCTGTCTTTTTGCCCGAAAATAAGAAGAATGCATACCTTTTTGCCATCGAAAAGGGAAATTTCTTCATTTTTGCTCCTAAATAAGGGGAATTTCTGCTTTTTTGCCTCTAAATAAGTGGAATTTCTGTCTTTTTCCCCCAAAACAAAGGGAATTTCTGTATTTTTGCACCAAAATAAAAATAATTTCTGACTTATTATTCTGAAATAAGTGAAATTTCTGCAATTTTGTCCCAAAATAAGGGAAATTTCTGCCTTTTTGCCCCCAAATAAGGGGAATTTCAGCCTTTTACCTCAAAATAAGGGGAAATTCTGCGTTTTTGCCCCAAAATATGGGAAATGTCTGCCTTTTTGCCCCAAAATAAGGAAAATTTCTGCAATTTTGTACCAAAATAAAAGAAATATCTGCCTTTTTGCCCCAAAATTAGAAAATTTCTGCTTTTTTTTCGGAAATAAGTGAAATTTCTGCAATTTTGCCCCAAAATAATTGAAATTTCTAAGTTTTGCCCCAAAATAAAGGAAATTTCTGCCTTTTTGCCCCCAAATAAGGGGAAGTTCAGCATTTTTACCTTAAAATAAGGGGAATTTCTGCATTTTTGCCCCAAAATATGAGAAATTTCTGCCTTTTTCCCAAAATAAGAAAAATTTCTGCAATTTTGTACCAAAATAAAAGAAATTTCTGCCTCTTTGCCCCAAAATAAGAAAATTTCTGCTTTTTTTCTGAAATAAGTGAAATTTCTGCAATTTTGCCCCAAAGTAAGTGAAATTTCTGAGTGTTGCCCCAAAATAAGGAAAATTTCTGTCTTTTTGCCCCAACATATAGGGAATTTCTGCCTTTTTGCCCCACAATTAGGGGAATTTCTGAAATTTTGCTCCAAAATACGGGGAATTTCTGCCTTTTTGCCCGAAAATAAGAAGAATGAATACCTTTTTGCCATAAAAAAGGGAAATTTCTTTATTTTTGCTCCAAAATAAGGGAAATTTCTGCTTTTTTGCTTGTAAATAAGTGGAATTTCTGTTTTTTTACCCCAAAGCAAAGGGAATTTCTGTCTTTTTTGCCCCAAAATAAGGAAAATTTCTGACTTATTACCCTGAAATAAGTGAAATTTCTGCAATTTTGCCCCTAAATAAGGGAAATTTCTGCCTTTTTGCCCTCAAATAAAGGGATTTTCAGCCTTTATACCTCAAAATAAGAGGAATTTCCGCATTTTTGCCCCAAAATATGGGAAATTTCTGCCTTTTTGCCCCAAAATAAGAAAAATTTCTGCAATTTTGTACCAAAATAAAAGAAATTTCTGCCTTTTTGCCCCAAAATAAGTGAAATTTCTGCTTTTTTTCTGAAATAAGTGAAATTTCTGCAATTTTGCCCCAAAATAAGTGAAAATTCTGAGTTTTGCCACAAAATAAGGAGAATTTCTCTATTTTTGCCCTAATAAATAGGGATTTTCTGCCTTTTTGTCCCACAATTGAAGGAATTTCTGCAATTTTGCTCCCAATACGGGGAATTTCTGCCTTTTTGCCTGAAAATTAGAAAAATGCATACCTTTTTGCCATAAAAAAGGAAAATTTCTTCATTTTTGCTCCAAAATTAGGGGAATTTCTGCTTTTTTGTCTCTAAATAAGTGGAATTTCTGTCTTTTTCCCCCAAAACAAAGGGAATTTCTGTCTTTTTTGCCCCAAAATAAGGAAAATTTCTGACTTATTACCCTGAAATAAGTGAAATTTCTGCAATTTTTCCCCAAAATGAGGAAAATTTCTGCCTTTTTGCCCCCAAATAAAAGAAATTTCAGCCTTTTTACCACAAAATAAAAGGAATTTCTGCATTTTTTCCCCAAAATATGGGAAATTTCTGCGTTTTTGCCCCCAAATAAGAACAATTTCTGCAATTTTGTACCAAAATAAAAGAAATATCTGACTTTTTGCCCCAAAAAAGAAAAGTTCTGCTTTTTTTACTGACATAAGTGAAATTTCTGCAATTTTGCCCCAAAATAAGTGAAATTTCTGCAATTTCGCCCCAAAATAAGAGAAATTTCTGGAATTTTGCCCCAACATATAGGGAATTTCTGCCTTTTTGCCCCACAATTAGGGGAATTTCTGCAATTTTGCTCCAAAATACGGGGAATTTCTGACTTTTTGCCCGAAAAATAAGAAGAATGCATACCTTTTTGCCATAAAAAAGGGAAATTTCTTTATTTTTGCTCCAAAATAAGGGGAATTTCTGCTTTTTTGCTTGTAAATAAGTGGAATTTCTGTTTTTTTTACCCCAAAGCAAAGGGAATTTCTGTCTTTTTTGCCCCAAAATAAAAAAAATTTCTGACTTATTACCCTGAAATAAGTGAAATTTCTGCAATTTTGCCCCTAAATAAGGGAAATTTCTGCCTTTTTGCCTCCAAATAAGGGGAATTTCAGCCTTTTTACCTCAAAATAAGAGGAATTTCCGCATTTTTGCCCCAAAATATGGGAAATTTCTGCCTTTTTGCCCCAAAATAAGAAAAATTTCTGCAATTTTGTACCAAAATAAAAGATTTTTCTGCCTTTTTGCCCCAAAATAAGTGAAATTTCTGCTTTTTTTCTGAAATAAGTGAAATTTCTGCAATTTTGCCCCAAAATAAGTGAAAATTCTGAGTTTTGCCACAAAATAAGGAGAATTTCTCTATTTTTGCCCTAATAAATAGGGAATTTCTGCCTTTTTGTCCCACAATTGAAGGAATTTCTGCAATTTTGCTCCCAATACGGGGAATTTCTGCCTTTTTGCCTGAAAATAAGAAAAATGCATAACTTTTTGCCATAAAAAAGGAAAATTTCTTCATTTTTGCTCCAAAATAAGGGGAATTTCTGCTTTTTTGTCTCTAAATAAGTGGAATTTCTGTCTTTTTCCCCCAAAACAAAGGGAATTTCTGTCTTTTTTGCCCCAAAATAAGGAAAATTACTGACTTATTACCCTGAAATAAGTGAAATTTCTGCAATTTTGCCCCAAAATGAGGAAAATTTCTGCCTTTTTGCCCCCAAATAAAAGAAATTTCAGCCTTTTTACCACAAAATAAAAGGAATTTCTGCATTTTTTCCCCAAAATATGGGAAATTTCTGCGTTTTTGCCCCCAAATAAGAACAATTTCTGCAATTTTGTACCAAAATAAAAGAAATATCTGACTTTTTGCCCCAAAAAAGAAAAGTTCTGCTTTTTTTTTACTGACATAAGTGAAATTTCTGCAATTTTGCCCCAAAATAAGTGATATTTCTGCAATTTCGCCCCAAAATAAGAGAAATTTCTGGAATTTTGCCCCAAAATAAGTGGAATTTCTGAGTTTTGCCCCAAAATAAGTGAAATTTCTGTCTTTTTGCCCCAACATATAGGGAATTTCTGCCTTTTTGCCCCACAATTAGGGGAATTTCTGCAATTTTGCTTCAAAACAGAGGGAATTTCTGACTTTTTGCCCGAAAAATAAGAAGAATGCATACCTTTTTGCCATAAAAAAGGGAAATTTCTTCATTTTTGCTCCAAAAAAGGGGAATTTCTGATTTTGCCTCTTAATAAGTGGAATTTCTGTCTTTTTCCCCCAAAACAAAGGGAATTCATGTCTTTTTTGCCCCAAAATAAGGAAAATTTCTGACTTATTACCCTGAAGTAAGTGAAATTTCTGCAATTTTGCCCCAAAATAAGGGAAATTTCTGCCTTTTGCCCCCAAATGAGAATTTCTGCATTTTTGCCTCTTAATAAGTGGAATTTCTGTCTTTTCCCCCCAATACAAAGGGAATTTCTGTCTTTTTTGCCCCAAAATAAGGAAAATTTCTGACTTGTTTCCCAGAAGTAAGTGAAATTTCTGCAATTTTGCCCCAAAATAAGGGAAATTTCTGCCTTTTTTTTCCGAAATAAGGGGAATTTCAGCCTTTTTACCTCAAAATAAAGGGAATTTCTGCATTTTTGCCACAAAATATTTGGAATTTCTGACTTTTTGCCCCAAAATAAGGAAAACTTCTGCCTTTTTTCCTGAAATAAGTGAAATTTCTGCAATTTTGCCTTAAAATAAAAGAAATTTCTGCAATTTTTCCCCATAATAACGGAATTTTCTGCAATTTTGCCCCAAAAGAAAGGGAATTTCTGTTTTTTGTCCCCAAATAAGGGAAATTTCTGCAATTTTGCCCTAAAATAGAGGAATTTTCTGCCTTTTGCCCCCAAATAAGGGGAATTTCTGCATTTTTGCCCCAAAATAAAGAAAATTACTGCATGTTTTACCCCAAATTAGGTGAATTTCTGCAATTTTGCTCCAAAATACGGGGATTTTCTGCCTATTTCGCCGAAAATAAACGGAATTTCTGCCATTTTGCCGCGAAATAAGTGAAATTTCTGCAGTTTTACCCCAAAATAAGGGGAAGTTCTGCATTTTTGCCCAAAAATTAGGGAAATTTCTGCAATTTTGCTCCAAAATACGGGGAATTTCTGCCTTTTTTCCCCAATAATAAAGGGAATGTATATCTTTTTGCCATAAAACAGCGAAATTTCTTCATTTTTACCCCAAAATAAGGGAAGTTTCCGCCTTTTTGACTCAAAAGAAGTGCAATTTCTCCCTTTTCCCCAAAAATAAACCAAATTTCTGTCTTTTTGCCCCTAAATAAGGGGAATTTCTGACTTTTTGCCCTGAAATAAGTTAAATTTCTAAAATTTTTCCCCAAAATAAGGGAAATGTCTGCTTTTTGCCCCAAAATAAGGGGAATTTCTGCCTTTTTGCCACAAAAAAAGGGGAATTTCAGAATTTTTACCTCAAAATAAGGGGAATTTCTGCATTTTTGCCCAAAATAAAAAAAATTTCTGCAATTTTGTACCAAAATAAAAGAAATTTCTGCCTTTTTGCCCCAAAATAGAAAATTTCTACTTTTTTTCCCTGAAATAAGTTAAATTTCTGCAATTTTGCCCCAAAATAAGTGAAATTTCTGCAATTTTGCCCCAAAATAAGGGAAATTTCTGGAATTTTGCTTCAAAATAAGTGGAATTTCTGAGTTTTGACCCAAAATAAGGAGATTTTCTGTCTTTTTGCCCCAACATATTGTGAATTTTGATTTTGGCCCCACAATTAAGGGAATTTCTGCAATTTTGCTCCAAAATACGGGGAATTTCTGCCTTTTTGCCCGAAAATAAGAACAAATTCTGCAATTTTGTACAAAAATAAAAGAAATTTCTGACTCTTTCCCAAAAAGAAAATTTCTGCTTTTTTTTCTGAAATAAGTGAAATTTCTGCAATTTTGCCCCAAAATATGTAAAATTTCTGCAATTTTGCCCCAAAATAAGGGAAATTTCTGAGTTTTGCCCCAAAATAAGAGGAATTTCTGTTTTTACCCCAACATATAGGGAATTTCTGACTTTTTGCCCCACAATTAAAGGAATTTCTGCAATTTTGCTCCAAAACACGGGGATTTTCTGCCTTTTTGACCAAAAATAAGAAGAATGCATACCTTTTTGCCAGAAAAAATGGAAATTTCTTCATTTTTGCTCCAAAATAAGGGGAATTTCTGCTTTTTTGCCTGTAAATAAGTGGAATTTCTTTTTTTTCCCCAAAAACAAAGGGAATTTCTGTCTTTTTTTGCCCCAAAATAAGGAAAATTTCTGACTTATTACCCTGAAATAAGTGAAATTTCTGCAATTTTGCCCCAAAATAATTGAAATTTCTGAGTTTTGTCCTAAAATAAGGGAAATTTCTGCCTTTTTGCCCTCAAATAAGGAGAATTTCAGCATTTTTACCTCAAAATAAGGATAATTTCAGCATTTTGCCCCCAAATATGGGAAATTTCTGCCTTTTTGCCCAAAATAAGAAAAATTTCTGCAATTTTGTACCAAAATAAAAGAAATTTCTGCCTTTTTATCCCAAAATAAGAAAATTTCTGCTTTTTTTTCTGAAATAAGTGAAATTTCTGCAATTTTGCCCCAAAATAAATGAAATTTCTGAGTTTTGCCCCAAAATAAGGAGAATTTCTGTCTTTTTGCCCCAACATATAGGGAATTTCTGCCTTTTTGCCCCACAATTAGAAGAATTTCTGCAAATTGCTCCAAAATACGGGGAATTTCTGCCTTTTTGCCCGAAAATAAGAAGAATGCATACCTTTTTGCCATAAAAAAGTGAAATTTCTTCATTTTTGCTCCAAAATAAGGGGAATTTCTGCTTTTTTGCTTGTAAATAAGTGGAATTTCTGTTTTTTTACCCCAAAGCAAAGGGAATTTCTGTCTTTTTTGCCCCAAAATAAGGAAAGTTTTTGACTTATTACCCTGAAATAAGTGAAATTTCTGCAATTTTGCCCCTAAATAAGGGAAATATCTGCCTTTTTGCCCCCAAATAAAGGGAATTTCAACCTTTATACCTCAAAATAAGGGGAATTTCTGCGTTTTTGCCCCAAAATATGGAAAATTTCTGCCTTTTTGCCCCAAAATAAGAAAAATTTCGGCAATTTTGTACCAAAATAAAAGAAATTTCTGCCTTTTTGCCCCAAAATAAGTGAAATTTCTGCTTTTTTTCTGAAATAAGTGAAATTTCTGCAATTTTGCCCCAAAATAAGTGAAAATTCTGAGTTTTGCCCCAAAATAAGGAGAATTTCTGTATTTTTGCCCTAATATATAGGGAATTTCTGCCTTTTTGTCCCACAATTAAAGGAATTTCTGCAATTTTGCTCCTAATACAGGGAATTTCTGCCTTTTTGCCCGAAAATAAGAAAAATGCATACCTTTTTGCCAGAAAAAAGGGAAATTTCTTCATTTTTGCTCCAAAATAAAGGGAATTTCTGCTTTTTTGCCTCTCAATAAGTGGAATTTCTGTCTCTTTCCCCCAAAACAAAGGGAATTTCTGTCTTTTTTGCCCCAAAATAAGGAAAATTTCTGACTTATTACCCTGAAATAAGTGAAATTTCTGTAATTTTGCCCCAAAATAAGGGAAATTTCTTCCTTTTTGCCACAAAATAAGGGACATTTCTGTGTTTTTGCCCCAAAATAAGGGAAATTTCAGCCTTTTTACCTCATAATATGGGTAATCTTTGCTTTTTGCCCTAAAATATGGGGAATTTCTGTATTTTGTCCTAAAATAAAGAAAATTTCTGCAATTTTGTACCAAAATAAAAGCAATTTTTGCCTTTTTGCCCCAAAATAAGAGAAAGTTCTGCATTTTTTCCCTGAAATAAGTGAAATTTCTGTAATTTTGCCACAAAATAAGGGAGATTTCTGCAATTTTGCCCCAAAATAAAGAAATTTTCTGGAATTTTGCCCCAATATAAGGAAAATTTCTGCCTTTTTGCCCCCAAATAAAAGGAATTTCAGCCTTTTTACCTCAAAATATGGGGAATTTCTGCATTTTTGCCCAAAAATATAAGGAATTTTGCCTTTTGCCCCAAAATAAGAAAAATTTCTGGAATTTTGTACCAAAATAAAAGAAATTTCTGCCTTTTGGCCCCAAAATAAGAAAACTTCTGCATTTTTTCTGAAATAAGTGAAATTTCTGAAATTTTGCCCCAAAATAAAGGAAATTTCTTCAATTTTGCCCCAAAATAAGAATAATTTCTGCAATTTTGTACCAAAATAAAAGAAATTTCTGCCTTTTTGCCCCAAAATAAAAAAATTTCTGCTTTTTTTTTGGAAATAAGTGAAATTTCTGCAATTTTGCCCCAAAATAATTGAAATTTCTAAGTTTTGCTCCAAAATAAGGGAAATTTCTGCCTTTTTGACCCAAATAAGGGGAAGTTCAGCATTTTTACCTTAAAATAAGGGGAAATTCTGCATTTTTGCCCCAAAATATGAGATATTTCTGCCTTTTTCCCAAAATAAGAAAAATTTCTGCAATTTTGCACCAAAATAAAAGAAATTTCTGCCTTTTTGCCCCAAAATAAGAAAATTTCTGCTTTTTATTCTGAAATAAGTGAAATTTCTGCAATTTTGCCCCAAAATAAGTGAAATTTCTGAGTTTTGCCCCAAAATAAGGAGAATTTCTGTTTTTTTGTCCAAACATATATAAAATTTCTTCCTTTTTGCCCCACAATTAGGGGAATTTCTGCAATTTTGCTCCAAAACAGGGGGAATTTCTGCCTTTTTGCCCGAAAACAAGAAGAATGCATAACTTTTGGCCACAAAAAAGGGAAATTTCTTTATTTTTGCTCCAAAATAAGGGGAATTTCTGCTTTTTTGCCTCTTAATAAGTGGAATTTCTGTCTTTTTCCCCCCCAAAAAAAGGGAATTTCTGTCTTTTTTGCCCCAAAATAAGGAAAATTTCTGACTTATTACCCTGAAGTAAGTGAAATTTCTGCAATTTTGCCCCAAAGGAGGGAAATTTCTGCCTTTTTGCCTCCAAATAAGGAAAATATCAGCCTTTTTACCTCAAAATAAGGGAAATTTCTGCATTTTTGCCCCAAAATATGGGAAATTTCTGCCTTTTTGCCCCAAAATAAGAACAAATTCTGCAATTTTGTACAAAAATAAAAGAAATTTCTGACTCTTTCCCAAAAAGAAAATTTCTGCTTTTTTTTTCTGAAATAAGTGAAATTTCTGCAATTTTGCCCCAAAATATATAAAATTTCTGCAATTTTGCCCCAAAATAAGGGAAATTTCTGAGTTTTGCCCCAAAATAAGAGGAATTTCTGTTTTTACCCCAACATATAGGGAATTTCTGACTTTTTGCCCCACAATTAAAGGAATTTCTGCAATTTTGCTCCAAAACACGGGGATTTTCTGCCTTTTTGACCAAAAATAAGAAGAATGCATACCTTTTTGCCAGAAAAAATGGAAATTTCTTCATTTTTGCTCCAAAATAAGGGGAATTTCTGCTTTTTTGCCTGTAAATAAGTGGAATTTCTGTTTTTTTCCCCCAAAACAAAGGGAATTTCTGTCTTTTTTGCCCCAAAATAAGGAAAATTTCTGACTTATTACCCTGAAATAAGTGAAATTTCTGCAATTTTGCCCCAAAATAATTGAAATTTCTGAGTTTTGTCCTAAAATAAGGGGAATTTCTGCCTTTTTGCCCTCAAATAAGGAGAATTTCAGCATTTTTACCTCAAAATAAGGATAATTTCAGCATTTTGCCCCCAAATATGGGAAATTTCTGCCTTTTTGCCCAAAATAAGAAAAATTTCTGCAATTTTGTACCAAAATAAAAGAAATTTCTGCCTTTTTATCCCAAAATAAGAAAATTTCTGCTTTTTTTTCTGAAATAAGTGAAATTTCTGCAATTTTGCCCCAAAATAAATGAAATTTCTGAGTTTTGCCCCAAAATAAGGAGAATTTCTGTCTTTTTGCCCCAACATATAGGGAATTTCTGCCTTTTTGCCCCACAATTAGAAGAATTTCTGCAAATTGCTCCAAAATACGGGGAATTTCTGCCTTTTTGCCCGAAAATAAGAAGAATGCATACCTTTTTGCCATAAAAAAGTGAAATTTCTTCATTTTTGCTCCAAAATAAGGGGAATTTCTGCTTTTTTGCTTGTAAATAAGTGGAATTTCTGTTTTTTTACCCCAAAGCAAAGGGAATTTCTGTCTTTTTTGCCCCAAAATAAGGAAAGTTTTTGACTTATTACCCTGAAATAAGTGAAATTTCTGCAATTTTGCCCCTAATTAAGGGAAATTTCTGCCTTTTTGCCCCCAAATAAAGGGAATTTCAGCCTTTATACCTCAAAATAAGGGGAATTTCTGCATTTTTGCCCCAAAATATGGGAAATTTCTGCCTTTTTGCCCCAAAATAAGAAAAATTTCTGCAATTTTGTACCAAATTAAAAGAAATTTCTGACTTTTTGCCCCAAAAAAGAAAAGTTCTGCTTTTTTTTACTGACATAAGTGAAATTTCTGCAATTTTGCCCCAAAATAAGTGAAATTTCTGCAATTTCGCCCCAAAATAAGTGAAAATTCTGAGTTTTGCCCCAAAATAAGGAGAATTTCTGTATTTTTGCCCTAATAATTGGGAATTTCTGCCTTTTTGTCCCACAATTAAAGGAATTTCTGCAATTTTGCTCCAAATACTGGGAATTTCTGCCTTTTTGCCCGAAAATAAGAAAAATGCATACCTTTTTGCCAGAAAAAAGAGAAATTTCTTCATTTTTGCTCCAAAATAAGGGGAATTTCTGCTTTTTTGCCTCTCAATAAGTGGAATTTCTGTCTCTTTCCCCCAAAACAAAGGGAATTTCTGTCTTTTTTGCCCCAAAATAAGGAAAATTTCTGACTTATTACCCTGAAATAAGTGAAGTTTCTGCAATTTTGCCCCAAAATGAGGAAAATTTCTGCCTTTTTGCCCCCAAATAAGGGGAATTTCAGCCTTTTTACCACAAAATAAGGGGAATTTCTGCATTTTTGCCCCAAAGTATGGGAAATTTCTGCGTTTTTGCCCCAAAATAAGAACAATTTCTGCAATTTTGTACCAAAATAAAAGAAATTTCTGACTTTTTGCCCCAAAAAAGAAAAGTTCTGCTTTTTTTTACTGACATAAGTGAAATTTCTGCAATTTTGCCCCAATATAAGTGAAATTTCTGCAATTTCGCCCCAAAATAAAATAAATTTCTGGAATTTTGCACCAAAATAAGTGGAATTTCTGAGTTTTGCCCCAAAATAAAGAGAATTTCTGCCTTTTTGCCCCAACATATAGGGAATTTCTGCCTTTTTGCCCCACAATTAGGGGAATTTCTGCAATTTTGCTCCAAAAAACGGGGAATTTCTGCTTTTTTGCCCGAAAACAAGAAGAATGCATACCTTTTTGCCATAAAAAAGGGAAATTTCTTCATTTTTCTCCAAAATAAGGGGAATTTCTGCTTTTTTGCCTCTTAATAAGTGGAATTTCTGTCTTTTTCCCCCAAAACAAAGGGAATTTCTGTCTTTTTGCCCCAAAATAAGGGGAATTTCTGACTTTTTGCCCTGAAATAAGTTAAATTTCTAAAATTTTTTTCCAAAATAAGGGAAATGTCTGCTTTTTGCCCCAAAATAAGGGGAATTTCTGCCTTTTTGCCACAAAATAAAGGGAATTTCAGAATTTTTACCTCAAAATAAGGGGAATTTCTGCATTTTTGCCCCTAAATATGGGAAATTGCTGCCTTTTTGCCCAAAATAAGAAAAATTTCTGCAATTTTGTACTAAAATAAAAGAAATTTCTGCCTTTTTGCCCCAAAATAAGAAAATTTCTACTTTTTTCCCTGAAATAAGTTAAATTTCTGAGATTTTTCCCCAAAATAAGTGAAATTTCTCCAATTTTGCCCCAAAATAAGGGAAATTTCTGGAATTTTGCCCCAAAATAAGTGGAATTTCTGAGTTTTGCCCCAAAATAAGAAGAATTTCTGTCTTTTTGCCTCAACATATAGGGAATTTCTGACTTTTTGCCCCACAATTAAGGGAATTTCTGCAATTTTTTTCCAAAATACGGGGAATTTCTGCCTTTTTGCCCGAAAATAAGAAGAATGCATAGCTTTTTGCCATAAAAAAGGGAAATTTCTTCATTTTTGCTCCAAAATAAGGGGAATTTCTGCTTTTTTGCCTCTAAATAAGTGGAATTTCTGTCTCTTTCCCCCAAAACAAAGGGAATTTCTGTCTTTTTGCCCCAAAATAAGGAAAATTTCTGACTTATTACCCTGAAATAAGTGAAATTTCTGCAATTTTGCCCCCAAATAAGGGAAATTTCTCCCTTTTTGCCACAAAATTATGGAAATTTCAGTCTTTTTGCCCCAAAATAAGGGAAATTTCAGCCTTTTTACCTCATAATAAGGTTAATCTCTGCTTTTTGCCCTAAAATATGGGAAATTTCTGTATTTTGCCCCAAAATAAAGAAAATTTCTGCAATTTTGTACCAAAATAAAAGCAATTTCTGCCTTTTTGCCCCAAAATAAGAGAAATTTCTGCTTTTTTTCCCTGAAATAAGTGAAATTTTTGTAATTTTGCCACAAAATAAGGGAGATTTGTTCAATTTTGCCCCAAAATAAAGAAAATTTCTGGAATTTTGCCCCAAAATAAGGAAAATTTCTGCCTTTTTGCCCCCAAATAAAGGGAATTACAGCCTTTTTACCTCAAAATAAGGGAAATTTCTGCATTTTTGCCCCAAAATATGGGAAATTTCTGCCTTTTTGCCCCAAAATAAGAACAATTTCTGCAATTTTGTAACAAAATAAAAGAAATTTCTGACTTTTTGCCCCAAAAAAGAAAGTTCTGCTTTTTTTTACTGACATAAGTGAAATATCTGCAATTTTGCCCCAAAATAAGTGAAATTTCTGCAATTTTTCCCCAAAATAAGGGAAATTTCTGAAATTTTGCCCCAATATAATTGGAATTTCTGAGTTTCGCCCCAAAATAAGGAGAATTTCTGTCTTTTTGCCCCGACATATAGGGAATTTCTGCCCTTTTGCCCCACAATTAGGGGAATTTCTGCAATTTTGCTCCAAAAACGGGAAATTTCTGCCTTTTTGCCCAAAAACAAGAAGAATGCATACCTTTTTGCCATAAAAAAAAGAAATTTCTTCATTTTTTCTCCAAAATCAGGGGAATTTCTGCTTTTTTGCCTCTAAATAAGTGGAATTTCTGTCTTTTCCTCCCAAAACAAAGGGAATTTCTGTCTTTTTTGCCCCAAAATAAGGAAAATTTGTGACTTATTACCCTGAAATAAGTGAAATTTCTGCAATTTTGCACCAAAATAAGGGAAATTTCTGCATTTTTGCCTCCAAATAAAGGGAATTTCAGCATTTTTACCTCAAAATAAGGGGAATTTCTGCACTTTTGCCCCAAAATATGGGAAATTTCTGCCTTTTTGTCCCAAAATAAGAAAAATTTCTGCAATTTTGTACCAAAATAAAAAAATTTCTGCCTTTTTGCCCCAAAATAAGTGAAATTTCTGCTTTTTTTTTCTGAAATAAGTGAAATTTCTGCAATTTTTCCCCAAAATAAGTGAAAATTCTGAGTTTTGCCCCAAAATAAGGGAAATTTCTGGAATTTTGCCCCAAAATAAGTGGAATTTCTGAGTTTTGCCCCAAAAAAGGAAAATTTCTGTCTTTTTGCCCCAACATATAGGGAATTTCTGCCTTTTTGCCCCACAATTAGGGGAATTTCTGCAATTGTGCTCCAAAATACGGGGAATTTCTGCCTTTTTGCCCGAAAACAAGAAGAATGCATACCTTTTTGCCATAAAAAAGAAAAATTTCTTCATTTTTGCTTCAACATATGGGGAATTTCTGCTTTTTTGCCTCTTAATAAGTCGAATTTATGTCTTTTTCCCCCAAAACAAAGGGAGTTTCCGTCTTTTTTGCCCCATAATAAGGAAAATTTCTGACTTATTACCCTGAGGTAAGTGAAATTTCTGCAATTTTGCCCCAAAATAAGGTAAATTTATGCCTTTTTGCCCCTAAATAAGGGGAATTTCAGCATTTTTACCACAAAATAAGGGGAATTTCTGCATTTTTGCCACAAAACATTTGGAATTTCTGCCTTTTTGCTCCAAAATAAGAAAAACTTCTGCCTTTTTTCCTGAAATAAGTGAAATTTCTGCAATTTTGCCCCAAAATAAGTGAAATTTCTGCAATTTTGTCCCAAAATAAGTGAAATTTCTGAAATTTGGCCCAAAATAAGAGAAATTTCTGGAATTTTGCCCCAAAATAATTGAAATTTCTGAGTTTTGCCCCAAAATAAGAGGAATTTCTGCCTTTTTGCCCCCAAATAATAGGAATTTCAGCATTTTTACCTCAAAATAAGGGGAATTTCTGCATTTTTGCCCCAAAATATGGGAAATTTCAGCCTTTTTGCCCAAAATAAGAAAAATTTCTGCAATTTTGTACCAAAATAAAAGAAATTTCTGCCTTTTTGCCCCAAAATAAGAAAATTTCTGCTTTTTTTTCTGAAATAAGTGAAATTTCTGCAATTTTGCCCCAAAATAAGTGAAATTTCTGAGTTTTGCCCCAAAATAAGGAGAATTTCTGTCTTTTTGCCCCAACACATAGGGAATTTCTGCCTTTTTGCCCCACAATTAGAAGAATTTCTGCAATTTCGCTCCAAAACAGGGGGAATTTTTGCCTTTTTGCCCGAAAACAAGAAGAATGCATAACTTTTGGCCATAAAAAAGGGAAATTTCTTTATTTTTGCTCCAAAATAAGGGGAATTTCTGCTTTTTTGCCTCTTAATAAGTGGAATTTCTGTCTTTTTCCCTCAAAACAAAGGGAATTTCTGTCTTTTTTGCCACAAAATAAGGAAAATTTCTGACTTATTACCCTGAAATAAGTGAAATTTCTGCAATTTTGCCCCAAAAAGAGGGAAATTTCTGCCTTTTTGCCTCCAAATAAGGAAAATATCAGCCTTTTTACCTCAAAATAAAGAAAATTTCTGCATTTTTGCCCCAAAATATGGGATATTTCTGCCTTTTTGCCCCAAAATAAGAACAAATTCTGCAATTTTGTACAAAAATAAAAGAAATTTCTGACTTTTTTCCCAAAAAGAAAATTTCTGCTTTTTTTTTCTGAAATAAGTGAAATTTCTGCAATTTTGCCCCAAAATATGTGAAATTTCTGCAATTTTTCCCCAAAATAAGGGAAATTTCTGAATTTGCCCCAAAATAAGAGGAATTTCTGTTTTTACCCCAACATATAGGGAATTTCTGCCTTTTTGCTTCACAATTAAAGGAATTTCTGCAATTTTGCTCCAAAACACGGGGATTTTCTGCCTTTTTGACCAAAAATAAGAAGAATGCATACCGTTTTGCCATAAAAAATGGAAAGTTCTTCATTTTTGCTCCAAAATAAGGGGAATTTCTGCATTTTTGCCTCTAAATAAGTGGAATTTCTGTCTTTTTCTCCCAAAACAAAGGGAATTTCTGTCTTTTTTGCCCCAAAATAAGGAAAATTTCTGACTTATTACCCTGAAATAAGTGAAATTTCTGCAATTTTGCCCCAAAATAATTGAAATTTCTGAGTTTTGCCCTAAAATAAGGGGAATTTCTGCCTTTTTGCCCTCAAATAAGGAGAATTTCAGCATTTTTACCTCAAAATAAGGATAATTTCTGCATTTTTGCCCCCAAATATGGGAAATTTCTGCCTTTTTGCCCAAAATAAGAAAAATTTCTGCAATTTTGTACCAAAATAAAAGAAATTTCTGCCTTTTTGCCCCAAAATAAGAAAATTTCTGCTTTTTTTTCTGAAATAAGTAAATTTCTGCAATTTTGCTCCAAAATAAGGGAAATTTCTGAGTTTTGCCCCAAAATAAGGAGAATTTCTGTCTTTTTGCCCCAACATATAGGGAATTTCTGCCTTTTTGCCCCACAATTAGAAGAATTTCTGCAAATTGCTCCAAAATACGGGGAATTTCTGCCTTTTTGCCCGAAAATAAGAAGAATGCCTACATTTTTGCCATAAAAAAGTGAAATTTCTTCATTTTTGCTCCAAAATAAGGGGAATTTCTGCTTTTTTGCTTGTAAATAAGTGGAATTTCTGTTTTTTTACCCTAAAGCAAAGGGAATTTCTGTCTTTTTTGCCCCAAAATAAGGAAAATTTTTGACTTATTACCCTGAAATAAGTGAAATTTCTGCAATTTTGCCCCTAAATAAGGGAAATTTCTGCCTTTTTGCCTCCAAAAAAAGGGAATTTCAGCCTTTATACCTCAAAATAAGGGGAATTTCTGCATTTTTGCCCCAAAATATGGGAAATTTTTGCCTTTTTGCCCCAAAATAAGAAAAATTTCTGCAATTTTGTACCAAAATAAAAGAAATTTCTGCCTTTTTGCCCCAAAATAAGTGAAATTTCTGCTTTTTTTCTGAAATAAGAGAAATTTCTGCAATTTTGCCCCAAAATAAGTGAAAATTCTGAGTTTTGCCCCAAGATAAGGAGAATTTCTGTATTTTTGCCCTAATATATAGAGAATTTCTGCCTTTTTGTCCCACAATTAAAGGAATTTCTGCAATTTTGCTCCAAATACGGGGAATTTCTGCCTTTTTGCCCGAAAATAAGAAAAATGCATAACTTTTTGCCAGAAAAAAGGGAAATTTCTTCATTTTTGCTCCAAAATAAGGGGAATTTCTGCTTTTTTGCCTCTAAATAAGTGGAATTTCTGTCTTTTTCCCCTAAAACAAAGGGAATTTCTGTCTTTTTTGCCCCAAAATAAGGAAAATTTTTGACTTATTACACTGAAATACGTGAAATTTCTGAAATTTTGCCCCAAAATGAGGAAAATTTCTGCCTTTTTGCCCCCAAATAAGGGGAATTTCAGCCTTTTTACCACAAAATAAGGGGAATTTCTACATTTTTGCCCCAAAGTATGGGAAATTTCCACGTTTTTGCCCCAAAATAAGAACAATTTCTGCAATTTTGTACCAAAATAAAAGAAATTTCTGACTTTTTGCCCCAAAAAAGAAAAGTTCTGCTTTTTTTTACTGACATAAGTGAAATTTCTGCAATTTTGCCCCAAAATAAGTGAAATTTCTGCAATTTCGCCCCAAAATAAAAGAAATTTCTGGAATTTTGCACCAAAATAAGTGGAATTTCTGAGTTTTGCCCCAAAATAAGGAGAATTTCTGTCTTTTTGCCCCAACATATAGGGAATTTCTGCCTTTTTGCCCCACAATTAGGGGAATTTCTGCAATTTTGCTCCAAAAACGAGGAATTTCTGCCTTTTTGCCCGAAAACAAGAAGAAGGCATACCTTTTTGCCATAAAAAAGGGAAATTTCTTCATTTTTGCTTTAAAATAAGGGGAATTTCTGCTTTTTTGCCTCTTAATAAGTGGAATTTCTGTCTTTTTCCCCCAAAACAAAGGAAATTTCTGTCTTTTTGCCCCAAAATAAGGGGAATTTCTGACTTTTTGCCCTGAAATAAGTTAAATTTCTAAAATTTTTTTCCAAAATAAGGGAAATGTCTGCTTTTTGCCCCAAAATAAGGGAAATTTCTGTTTTTTTGCCACAAAATAAAGGGAATTTCAGAATTTTCACCTCAAAATAAGGGGAATTTCTGCATTTTTGCCCCTAAATATGGGAAATTTCTGCCTTTTTGCCCAAAATAATAAAAATTTCTGCAATTTTGTACTAAAATAAAAAAAATTTCTGCCTTTTTGCCCCAAAATAAGAAAATTTCTTCTTTTTTCCCTGAAATAAGTTAAATTTCGGCAATTTTGCCCCAAAATAAGTGAAATTTCTGCAATTTTGCCCTAAATAAAAGAAATTTCTGGAATTTTGCCCCAAAATAAGTGGAATTTCTGAGTTTTGCCCCAAAATAAGAAGAATTTCTGTCTTTTTGCCCCAACATATAGGGAATTTCTGAGTTTTTGCCCCACAATTAAGGGAATTTCTGCAATTTTTCTCCAAAATACGGGGAATTTCTGCCTTTTTGCCCGAAAATAAGAAGAATGCATAGCTTTTTGCCATAAAAAAGAGAAATTTCTTCATTTTTGCTCCAAAATAAGGGGAATTTCTGCTTTTTTGCCTCTAAATAAGTGGAATTTCTGTCTGTTTCCCCCAAAACAAAGGGAATTTCTATCTTTTTGCCCCAAAATAAGGAAAATTTCTGACTTATTACCCTGAAATAGGTGAAAAATCTGCAATTTTGCCCCAAAATAAGGGAAATTTCTGCCTTTTTGCCACAAAATTAGGGAAATTTCTGTCTTTTTGCCCCCAAATAAGGGAAATTTCAGCCTTTTTACCTCATAATAAGGGTAATCTCTGCTTTTTGCCCTAAAATATGGGAAATTTCTGTATTTTGCCCCAAAATAAAGAAAATTTCTGCAATTTTGTACCAAAATAAAAGCAATTTCTGCCTTATTGCCCCAAAATAAGAGAAATTTCTGCGTTTTTTCCCTGAAATAAGTGAAATTTCTGTAATTTTGCCACAAAATAAGGGAGATTTGTTCAATTTTGCCCCAAAATAAAGAAAATTTCTGGAATTTTGCCCCAAAATAAGGAAAATTTCTGCCTTTTTGCCCCCAAATAAAGGGAATTACAGACTTTTTACCTCAAAATAAGGGAAATTTCTGCAATTTTGTAACAAAATAAAAGAAATTCCTGACTTTTTGCCCCTAAAGAGAAAAGTTCTGCTTTTTTTTACTGACATAAGTGAAATTTCTGATTTTGCCCCAAAATAAGTGAAATTTCTGCAATTTTGCCCCAAAATAAGGGAAATTTCTGAAATTTTGCCCCAAAATAAGTGGAATTTCTGAGTTTTGCCCCAAAATAAGGAGAATTTCTGTCTTTTTGCCCCAACATATAGGGAATTTCTGCCTTTTTGCCCCACAATTAGGGGAAATTCTGCAATTTTGCTCCAAAAATGGGGAATTTCTGCCTTTTTGCCCAAAAACAAGAAGAATGCATACGTTTTTGCCATAAAAAAAAGAAATTTCTTCATTTTTTCTCCAAAATCAGGGGAATTTCTGCTTTTTTGCCTCTAAATAAGTGGAATTTCTGTCTTTTCCCCCTCAAAACAAAGGGAATTTCTTTTTTTTTTGCCCCAAAATAAGGAAAATTTGTGACTTATTACCCTGAAATAAGTGAAATTTCTGCAATTTTGCACCAAAATAAGGGAAATTTCTGCCTTTTTGCCCCCAAATAAGGGGAATTTCAGCCTTTATACCTCAAAATAAGGGGAATTTCTGCATTTTTGCCCCAAAATATGGGAAATTTCTGTATTTTTGCCCCAAAATAAGAAAAATTTCTGGAATTTTGTACCAAAATAAAAGAAATTTCTGCCTTTTTTGCCCAAAAATAAGTGAAATTTCTCCTTTTTTTCTGAAATAAGTGAAATTTCTGCAATTTTGCCCCAAAATAAGTGAAAATTCTGAGTTTTGCCCCAAAATAAGGAGAAATTCTGTATTTTTGCCCTAATATATAGGGAATTTCTGCCTTTTTGTCCCACAATTAAAGGAATTTCTGCAATTTTGCTCCAAATACGGGGAATTTCTGCCTCTTTGCCCCAAAATAAGAAAAATGCATACCTTTTTGCCATAAAAAAGGGAAATTTCTTCATTTTTGCTCCAAAATAAGGAGAATTTCTGCATTTTTGCCTCTAAATAAGTGGAATTTCTGTCTTTTTCCCCCAAAACAAAGGGAATTTCTGTCTTTTTTGCCCCAAAATAAGGAAAATTTCTGACTTATTTCCCTGAAATACGTGAAATTTCTGCAATTTTGCCACAAAATGAGGAAAATTTCTGCCTATTTGCCCCCAAATAAGGGGAATTTCAGCCTTTTTACCATAAAATAAGGGGAATTTCTGCATTTTTGCCCCAAAGTATGGGAAATTCCGCGTTTTTGCCCCAAAATAAGAACAATTTCTGCAATTTTGTACCAAAATAAAAGAAATTTCTGACTTTTTGCCCCAAAAAAGAAAAGTTCTGCTTTTTTTTACTGACATAAGTGAAATTTCTGCAATTTTGCCCCAAAATAAGTGAAATTTCTGCAATTTCGCCCCAAAATAAAAGAAATTTCTGGAATTTTGCTCCAAAATAAGTGGAATTTCTGAGTTTTGCCCTAAAATAAGGAGAATTTCTGCCTTTTTGCCCCAACATATAGGAAATTTCTACCTATTGCCCCACAATTAGGGGAATTTCTGCAATTTTGCTCCAAAAAACGGGGAATTTCTGCCTTTTTGCCCGAAAACAAGAAGAATGCATACCTTTTTGCCATAAAAAAGAAAAATTTCTTCATTTTTGCTCCAAAATAAGGGGAATTTCTGATTTTTGCCTCTTAGTAAGTGGAATTTCTGTCTTTTTCCCCCAAAACAAAGGAAATTTCTGTCTTTTTGCCCCAAAATAAGGGGAATTTCTGACTTTTTGCCCTGAAATAAGTTAAATTTCTAAAATTTTTTTCCAAAATAAGGGAAATGTCTGCTTTTTGCCCCAAAATAAGGGGAATTTCTGCCTTTTTGCCACAAAATAAAAGGAATTTCAGAATTTTTACCTCAAAATAAGGGGAATTTCTGCATTTTTGCCCCTAAATATGGGAAATTTCTGCCTTTTTGACCAAAATAAGAAAAATTTCTGCAATTTTGTACTAAAATAAAAGAAATTTCTGCCTTTTTGCCCCAAAATAAGAAAATTTCTGACTTATTACCCTGAAATAAGTGAAATTTCTGCAATTTTGCCCCAAAATAAAAGAAAATTCTGTAATTTGGCCCAAAAATAAGTGGAATTTCTGAGTTTTGCCCCAAAATAAGGGAAATTTCTGGAATTTTGCCTCAAAATAAGTGGAATTTCTGAGTTTTGCCCCAAAATAAGGAGAATTTCTGTCTTTTTGCCCCAACATATAGGGAATTTCTGTCTTTTTGCCCCACAATTAAGGGAATTTCTGCAATTGTGCTCCAAAATACGGGGAATTTCTGCCTTTTTGCCCGAAAATAAGAAGAATGCATAGCTTTTTGCCATAAAAAAGGGAAATTTCTTCATTTTTGCTCCAAAATAAGGGAAATTTCTGCTTTTTTGCCTCTAAATAAGTGGAATTTCTGTCTCTTTCCCCCATAACAAAGGAAATTTCTGTCTTTTTGCCCCAAAATAAAGAAAATTTCTGACTTATTACCCTGAAATAAGTGAAATTTCTGCAATTTTGCACCAAAATAAGAGAAATTTCTGCATTTTTGCCTCCAAATAAAGGGAATTTCAGCCTTTTTACCTCAAAATAAGGGGAATTTCTGCACTTTTGCCCCAAAATATGGGAAATTTCTGCCTTTTTGTCCCAAAATAAGAAAAATTTCTGCAATTTTGTATCAAAATAAAAAAATTTCTGCCTTTTTGCCCTAAAATAAGTGAAATTTCTGCTTTTTTTCTGAAATAAGTGAAATTTCTGCAATTTTGCCTTAAAATAAGTGAAAATTCTGAGTTTTGCCCCAAAATAAGGGAAATTTCTGGAATTTTGCCCCAAAATAAGTGGAATTTCTGTGTTTTGCCCCCAAAAAAGGAAAATTTCTATCTTTTTGCCCCAACATATAGGGAATTTCTGCCTTTTTGCCCCACAATTAGGGGAATTTCTGCAATTGTGCTCCAAAATACGGGGAATTTCTGCCTTTTTGCCCGAAAACAAGAAGAATGCATATCTTTTTGCCATAAAAAAGGAAAATTTCTTCATTTTTGCTCCAAAATAAAGGGAATTTCTGCATTTTTGCCTCTTAATAAGTGAAATTTCTGTATTTTTCCCCCAAAACAAAGGGAATTTCCGTCTTTTTTGCCCAAAAATAAGGAAAATTTCTGACTTATTACTTTGAAGTAAGTGAAATTTCTGCAGTTTTGCCCCAAAATAAGGGAAATTTATGCCTTTTTGCTCCCAAATAAGGGGAATTTCAGCATTTTTACCTAAAAATAAGGGGAATTTCTGCGTTTTTGCCACAAAATATTTGGAATTTCTGCCTTTTTGCTCCAAAATAAGGAAAACTTCTGCCTTTTTTCCTGAAATAAGTGAAATTTCTGTAATTTTGCCCCAAAATAAGTGAAATTTCTGCAATTTTGTCCCAAAATAAGTGAAATTTCTGAAATTTGGCCCAAAATAAGGGAAATTTCTGAAATTTTTCCCCAAAATAATTGAAATTTCTGAGTTTTGCCCCAAAATAAAAGGAATTTCTGCCTTTTTGCCCCCAAATAATAGGAATTTCAGCATTTTTACCTCAAAATAAGGGGAATTTCTGCATTTTTGCCCCAAAATATGGGAAATTTCAGCCTTTTTTCCCTAAAATAAGAAAAATTTCTGCAATTTTGTACCAAAATAAAAAAAATTTCTGCCTTTTTGCCCCAAAATAAGAAAATTTCTGTTTTTTTTCTCAAATGAGTGAAATTTCTGATATTTTACCCCAAAATAAGTGAAATTTCTGAGTTTTGCCCCAAATAAGGAGAATTTTTGTATTTTGCCCCAATATATAGGGAATTTTTGCATTTTTGCCCCACAATTAGGGGAATTTCTGCAATTTTGCTCCAAAATACGGGGAATTTCTGCCTTTTTGTTCGAAAATAAGAAGAATGCATAACTTTTTGCCATAAAAAAGGGAAATTTCTTCATTTGTGCTCCAAAATAAGGGGAATTTCTGCTTTTTTGCTTCTAAATAAGTGGAATTTCTGTTTTTTCCCCCAAAACAAAGAAAATTTCTGTCTTTTTTGCCCCAAAATAAGAAAAATTTCTGACTTATTATCCTGAAATAAGTGAAATTTCTGCAATTTTGCCCCTAAATAGGGGAAATTTCTGCCTTTTTGCCCCCAAATAAAGGGAATTTCAGCCTTTTTACCTCAAAATAAGGGGAATTTCTTCATTTTTGCCCCAAAATATGGGAAATTTTTGACTTTTTGCCGCAAAATAATAAAAATTTCTGCAATTTTGTACCAAAATAAAAGAAATTTCTGCCTTTTTGCCCCCAAATAAGTGAAATTTCTGCTTTTTTTCTGAAATAAGTGAAATTTCTGCAATTTTGCCCCAAAATAAGTGAAAAATCTGAGTTTTGCCTTAAAATAAGGAGAATTTCTCTATTTTTGCCCTAATATATAGGGAATTTCTGCCTTTTAGTCCCACAATTGAAAGAATTTCTGCAATTTTGCCCCAAAATGAGGGAAATTTCTGCCTTTTTGCCTCCAAATAAGAAAATATCAGCATTTTTACCTCAAAATAAGGGAAATTTCTGCATTTTTGCCGCAAAATATGGGAAATTTCTGCCCTTTTGCCTCAAAATAAGAACAAATTCTGCAATTTTGTACCTAAATAACAGAAATTTCTGACTTTTTGCCCCAAAAAAGTAAATTTCTGCTTTTTTTCTGAAATAAGTGAAATTTCTGCAATTTTGCCCCAAAATATGTGAAATTTCTGCAATTTTGCCCCAAAATAAGGGAAATTTCTGAGTTTTGCCCCAAAATAAGGAGAATTTCTGTCTTTATGCCTCAACAAATAGGGAATTTCGGCCTTTTTGCCCCACAAGTAGGGGAATTTCTTCAATTTTGCTCCAAAATTCGGGGAATTTCTGCCTTTTTGCCCGAAAACAAGAAGAATGCATACCTTTTTGCCATAAAAAAGAGAAATTTCTTCATTTTTGCTCCAAAATAAGGGGAATTTCTGCTTTTTTGCCTCTAAATAAGTGGAATTTCTGTTTTTTTCCCCCAAAACAAAGGGAATTTCTGTCTTTTTTGTCCCAAAATACGGAAAATTTCTGACTTATTACCCTGAAATAAGTGAAATTTCTGCAATTTTGCCCCAAAATAAGTGAAAATTCTGAGTTTTGCCCCCACATAAGAGGAATTTCTGTATTTTTGCCCCAATATATAGGGAATTTCTGCCTTTTTGCCCCACAATTGAAGGAATTTCTGCAATTTGGCTCCAAAATACGGGGATTTTCTGCCTTTTTGCCCAAAAATAATAAGAATGCATATCTTTTTGCCATAAAAAAGGGAAATTTCTTCATTTTTGCTCCAAAATAAGGGGAATTTCTGCTTTTTTGGCTCTAAATAAGTGGAATTTCTGTTTTTTTCCCCCAAAACAAAGGGAATTTCTGTCTTTTTTGCCCCAGAATAAGGAAAATTTCTGACTTATTACCCTGAAATAAGTGAAATTTCTGCAATTTTGCCCCAAAATGAGGAAATTTTCTGCCTTTTTGCCCCCAAATAAGGGGAATTTCAGCCTTTTTAACTCAAAATAATAGGAATTTCTGCATTTTTGTCCCAAAATATGGGAAATTTCTGCCTTTTTGCCCCAAAATAAGAACAATTTCTGCAATTTTGTACCAAAATAAAAGAAATTTCTGCCTTTTTGCCCCAAAATAAGAAAATTTCTGCTTTTATTCTGAAATAAGTGAAATTTCTGCCATTTTGCCGTAAAATAAGTGAAATTTCTGAGTTTTGCCCCAAAATAAGGAGAATTTCTGTATTTTCGCCCCAACATATAGGGAATTTCAGCCTTTTTGGCCCACAATTAAAGGGATTTCTGCAATTTTGCTCTAAGAAACGGGGAATTTCTGTCTTTTTGCCCGAAAATATGAAGAATGCATACCTTTTTGCCATAGAAAAGGGAAATTTCTTCATTTTTGCTCCAAAATAAGGGGAATTTCTGCTTTTTTGCCTCTAAATAAGTGGAATTTCTGTCTTTTTCCTCCAATACAAAGGGAATTCCTGTCTTTTTTGTCCCAAAATAAGAAAAATTTCTGACTTATTACCCTGAAATAAGTGAAATTTCTGCAATTTTGCCCCAAAATGAGGGAAATTTCTGCCTTTTTGCCCCCAAATAAGAAAATATCAGCATTTTTACCTCAAAATAAGGGAAATTTCTGCATTTTTGCCGCAAAATATGGGAAATTTCTGCCCTTTTGCCTCAAAATAAGAACAAATTCTGCAATTTTGTACCTAAATAACAGAAATTTCTGACTTTTTGCCCCAAAAAAGTAAATTTCTGCTTTTTTTTCTGAAATAAGTGAAATTTCTGCAATTTTGCCCCAAAATATGTGAAATTTCTGCAATTTTGCCCCAAAATAAGGGAAATTTCTGAGTTTTGCCCCAAAATAAGGAGAATTTCTGTCTTTATGCCTCAACAAATAGGGAATTTCGGCCTTTTTGCCCCACAAGTAGGGGAATTTCTTCAATTTTGCTCCAAAATTCGGGGAATTTCTGCCTTTTTGCCCGAAAACAAGAAGAATGCATACCTTTTTGCCATAAAAAAGAGAAATTTCTTCATTTTTGCTCCAAAATAAGGGGAATTTCTGCTTTTTTGCCTCTAAATAAGTGGAATTTCTGTTTTTTTCCCCCAAAACAAAGGGAATTTCTGTCTTTTTTGTCCCAAAATACGGAAAATTTCTGACTTATTACCCTGAAATAAGTGAAATTTCTGCAATTTTGCCCCAAAATAAGTGAAAATTCTGAGTTTTGCCCCCACATAAGAGGAATTTCTGTATTTTTGCCCCAATATATAGGGAATTTCTGCCTTTTTGCCCCACAATTGAAGGAATTTCTGCAATTTGGCTCCAAAATACGGGGATTTTCTGCCTTTTTGCCCAAAAATAATAAGAATGCATATCTTTTTGCCATAAAAAAGGGAAATTTCTTCATTTTTGCTCCAAAATAAGGGGAATTTCTGCTTTTTTGGCTCTAAATAAGTGGAATTTCTGTTTTTTTCCCCCAAAACAAAGGGAATTTCTGTCTTTTTTGCCCCAGAATAAGGAAAATTTCTGACTTATTACCCTGAAATAAGTGAAATTTCTGCAATTTTGCCCCAAAATGAGGAAATTTTCTGCCTTTTTGCCCCCAAATAAGGGGAATTTCAGCCTTTTTAACTCAAAATAATAGGAATTTCTGCATTTTTGTCCCAAAATATGGGAAATTTCTGCCTTTTTGCCCCAAAATAAGAACAATTTCTGCAATTTTGTACCAAAATAAAAGAAATTTCTGCCTTTTTGCCCCAAAATAAGAAAATTTCTGCTTTTATTCTGAAATAAGTGAAATTTCTGCCATTTTGCCGTAAAATAAGTGAAATTTCTGAGTTTTGCCCCAAAATAAGGAGAATTTCTGTATTTTCGCCCCAACATATAGGGAATTTCAGCCTTTTTGGCCCACAATTAAAGGGATTTCTGCAATTTTGCTCTAAGAAACGGGGAATTTCTGTCTTTTTGCCCGAAAATATGAAGAATGCATACCTTTTTGCCATAGAAAAGGGAAATTTCTTCATTTTTGCTCCAAAATAAGGGGAATTTCTGCTTTTTTGCCTCTAAATAAGTGGAATTTCTGTCTTTTTCCTCCAATACAAAGGGAATTCCTGTCTTTTTTGTCCCAAAATAAGAAAAATTTCTGACTTATTACCCTGAAATAAGTGAAATTTCTGCAATTTTGCCCCAAAATGAGGGAAATTTCTGCCTTTTTGCCCCCAAATAAGAAAATATCAGCATTTTTACCTCAAAATAAGGGAAATTTCTGCATTTTTGCCGCAAAATATGGGAAATTTCTGCCCTTTTGCCTCAAAATAAGAACAAATTCTGCAATTTTGTACCTAAATAACAGAAATTTCTGACTTTTTGCCCCAAAAAAGTAAATTTCTGCTTTTTTTTCTGAAATAAGTGAAATTTCTGCAATTTTGCCCCAAAATATGTGAAATTTCTGCAATTTTGCCCCAAAATAAGGGAAATTTCTGAGTTTTGCCCCAAAATAAGGAGAATTTCTGTATTTTTGCCATAATATATAGGGAATTTCTGCCTTTTTGTGCTACAATTAAAGAATTTCTGCAATTTTGATCCAAAATACGGGGAATTTCTGCCTTTTTGCCCAAAAATAAGAAAAATGCATACCTTTTTGCCAAAAAAAGGGAAATTTCTTCATTTTTGCTCCAAAATAAGGGGAATTTCTGCTTTTTTGCCTCTAAATAAGTGTAATTTCTGTCCTTTTCCCCCAAAACAAAGGGAATTTCTGTCTTTTTTGCCCCAAAATAAGGAAAATTTCTGGCTTATCACCCTTAAATAAGTGAAATATCTGCAATTTTGCCCCAAAATGAGAAAAATTTCTGCTTTTTGCCCCCAAATAAAAGGAATTTCAGCCTTTTTCCACAAAATAAGGGGAATTTCTGCATTTTTGCCCCAAAATATGGGAAATTTCTGCGTTTTTGCCCCAAAATAAGAACAATTTCTGCAATTTTGTACCAAAATAAAAGAAATTTCTGACTTTTTGCCCCAAAAAAGAAAAGTTCTGCTTTTTTTTACTGACATAAGTGAAATTTCTGCAATTTTGCCCCAAAATAAGTGAAATTTCTGCAATTTTGCCCCAAAATAAGGGAAATTTCTGGAATTTTGCCTTAAAACAAGTGGAATTTCTGAGTTTTGCCCCAAAATAAGGAGAATTTCTGTTTTTTGCCCCACCATATAGGGAATATCTGCCTTTTTGCCCCACAATTAGGGGAATTTCTGCAATTTTGCTCCAAAATACGGGGAATTTCTGTTTTTTTGCCTTAAAACAAGAAGAATGCATACTTTTTTGCCATAAAAAAGGGAAATTTCTTCATTTTTGCTCCAAAATAAGGGGAATTTCTGCTTTTTTGCCTCTTAATAAGAGGAATTTCTGTCTTTTCCCACCAAAACAAAAAGAATTTCTGTCTTTTTTGACCCAAAATAAAGAAAATTTCTGACTTATTACCCTGAAGTAAGTGAAATTTCTGCAATTTTGCCCCAAAATAAGGGAAATTTCTGCCTTTTTACCCCCAAATAAGGGGAATTTCAGCCTTTTTACCTCAAAATAAGGGGATCTTCTGCATTTTTGCCACAAAATATTTGGAATTTCTGCCTTTTTGCCCCAAAATAAGGAAAACTTCTGCCCTTTTTCCTGAAATAAGTAAAATTTCTGCAATTTTGCCTTAAAATAAGTAAAATTTTTGCAACTTTGCCCCAAAATAAGTGAAATTTCTGCAATTTTGCCCCAAAATAAGGGAAATTTCTGGAATTTTGCCCCAAAACAATTGGAATTTCTGAGTTTTGCCCCAAAATAAGGAGAATTTCTGTCTTTTTGCCCTAACATACAGGGTATTTCTGTTTTTTTTGCCCCACAATTAGGGGAATTTCTGCAATTTTGCTTCAAAATACAGGGAATTTCTGCCTTTTTGCCCGAAAATAAGAAGATGAATACCTTTTTGCCATAAAAAGGGAAATTTCTTCATTTTTCTCCAAAATAAGGGGAATTTCTGATTTTTTGCCTCTAAATAAGTGGAATTTCTGTCTTTTTCCCCCAAAACAAAGAGAATTTCTGTCTTTTTTGCCCCAAAATAAGGAAAATTTCAGACTTATTACCCTGAAATAAGTGAAATTTCTGCAATTTTGCTCCAAAATATTTGAAATTTCTGAGTTTTGTTCCAAAATAAGGGGAATTTCTGCATTTTTGCCCACAAATAAGGGGAATTTCAGCATTTTTACCTCAAAATAAGCGGAATTTCTGCAATATTGCCCCAAAATATGCGAAATTGCTGCCTTTTTGCCCCAAAATAAGAACAAATTCTGCAATTTTGTACCTAAAAAAAAGAAATTTCTGACTTTTTGCCCCCAAAAATAAAATTTCTCCTTTTTTTTCTGAAATAAGTGAAATTTCTGCAATTTTGCCCCAAAATATGTGAAGTTTCTGCAATTTTGCCCCCAAATAAGAAAAATTTCTGCAATTTTGCCCCAAAATAAGTGAAATTTCTTAGTTTTGCCCCTAAATAAGGAGACTTTCTGTTTTTGCCCCAACATATAGGGAATTTCTGCCTTTTTGCCCCACAATTAGGGGAATTTCTGCAATTTTGCTCCAAAATACGGGGAATTTCTGCCTTTTTCCGAAAATAAGAAGAATGCACACCCTTTTGCCATAAAAAAGAGAAATTTCTTCATTTTTGCTCCAAAATAAGGGGAATTTCTGCTTTTTTGCCTCTAAATAAGTAGAATTTCTGTCTTTTTCCCCCAAAACAAAGGGAATTCCTGTCTTTTTTGTCCCAAAATAAGAAAAATTTCTGACTTATTACCCTGAAATAAGTGAAATTTCTGCAATTTTGCCCCAAAATGAGGGAAATTTCTGCCTTTTTGCCCCCAAATAAGAAAATATCAGCATTTTTACCTCAAAATAAGGGAAATTTCTGCATTTTTGCCGCAAAATATGGGAAATTTCTGCCCTTTTGCCCCAAAATAAGAACAAATTCTGCAATTTTGTACCTAAATAAAAGAAATTTCTGACTTTTTGCCCCAAAAAAGAAAATTTCTGCTTTTTTTTCTGAAATAAGTGAAATTTCTGCAATTTTGCCCCAAAATATGTGAAATTTCTGCAATTTTGCCCCAAAATATGTGAAATTTCTGCAATTTTGCCCCAAAATAAGGGAAATTTCTGAGTTTTGCCCCAAAATAAGGAGAATTTCTGTCTTTTTGCCTCAACATATAGGGAATTTCGGCCTTTTTGCCCCACAAGTAGGGGAATTTCTTCAATTTTGCTCCAAAATTCGGGGAATTTCTGCCTTTTTGCCCGAAAACAAGAAGAATGCATACCTTTTTGCCATAAAAAAGAGAAATTTCTTCATTTTTGCTCCAAAATAAGGGGAATTTCTGCTTTTTTGCCTCTAAATAAGTGGAATTTCTGTTTTTTTCCCCCAAAACAAAGGGAATTTCTGTCTTTTTTGTCCCAAAATACGGAAAATTTCTGACTTATTACCCTGAAATAAGTGAAATTTCTGCAATTTTGCCCCAAAATAAGTGAAAATTCTGAGTTTTGCCCCCACATAAGAGGAATTTCTGTATTTTTGCCCCAATATATAGGGAATTTCTGCCTTTTTGCCCCACAATTGAAGGAATTTCTGCAATTTGGCTCCAAAATACGGGGATTTTCTGCCTTTTTGCCCAAAAATAATAAGAATGCATATCTTTTTGCCATAAAAAAGGGAAATTTCTTCATTTTTGCTCCAAAATAAGGGGAATTTCTGCTTTTTTGGCTCTAAATAAGTGGAATTTCTGTTTTTTTCCCCCAAAACAAAGGGAATTTCTGTCTTTTTTGCCCCAGAATAAGGAAAATTTCTGACTTATTACCCTGAAATAAGTGAAATTTCTGCAATTTTGCCCCAAAATGAGGAAATTTTCTGCCTTTTTGCCCCCAAATAAGGGGAATTTCAGCCTTTTTAACTCAAAATAATAGGAATTTCTGCATTTTTGTCCCAAAATATGGGAAATTTCTGCCTTTTTGCCCCAAAATAAGAACAATTTCTGCAATTTTGTACCAAAATAAAAGAAATTTCTGCCTTTTTGCCCCAAAATAAGAAAATTTCTGCTTTTATTCTGAAATAAGTGAAATTTCTGCCATTTTGCCGTAAAATAAGTGAAATTTCTGAGTTTTGCCCCAAAATAAGGAGAATTTCTGTATTTTCGCCCCAACATATAGGGAATTTCAGCCTTTTTGGCCCACAATTAAAGGGATTTCTGCAATTTTGCTCTAAGAAACGGGGAATTTCTGTCTTTTTGCCCGAAAATATGAAGAATGCATACCTTTTTGCCATAGAAAAGGGAAATTTCTTCATTTTTGCTCCAAAATAAGGGGAATTTCTGCTTTTTTGCCTCTAAATAAGTGGAATTTCTGTCTTTTTCCTCCAATACAAAGGGAATTCCTGTCTTTTTTGTCCCAAAATAAGAAAAATTTCTGACTTATTACCCTGAAATAAGTGAAATTTCTGCAATTTTGCCCCAAAATGAGGGAAATTTCTGCCTTTTTGCCCCCAAATAAGAAAATATCAGCATTTTTACCTCAAAATAAGGGAAATTTCTGCATTTTTGCCGCAAAATATGGGAAATTTCTGCCCTTTTGCCTCAAAATAAGAACAAATTCTGCAATTTTGTACCTAAATAACAGAAATTTCTGACTTTTTGCCCCAAAAAAGTAAATTTCTGCTTTTTTTTCTGAAATAAGTGAAATTTCTGCAATTTTGCCCCAAAATATGTGAAATTTCTGCAATTTTGCCCCAAAATAAGGGAAATTTCTGAGTTTTGCCCCAAAATAAGGAGAATTTCTGTCTTTATGCCTCAACAAATAGGGAATTTCGGCCTTTTTGCCCCACAAGTAGGGGAATTTCTTCAATTTTGCTCCAAAATTCGGGGAATTTCTGCCTTTTTGCCCGAAAACAAGAAGAATGCATACCTTTTTGCCATAAAAAAGAGAAATTTCTTCATTTTTGCTCCAAAATAAGGGGAATTTCTGCTTTTTTGCCTCTAAATAAGTGGAATTTCTGTTTTTTTCCCCCAAAACAAAGGGAATTTCTGTCTTTTTTGTCCCAAAATACGGAAAATTTCTGACTTATTACCCTGAAATAAGTGAAATTTCTGCAATTTTGCCCCAAAATAAGTGAAAATTCTGAGTTTTGCCCCCACATAAGAGGAATTTCTGTATTTTTGCCCCAATATATAGGGAATTTCTGCCTTTTTGCCCCACAATTGAAGGAATTTCTGCAATTTGGCTCCAAAATACGGGGATTTTCTGCCTTTTTGCCCAAAAATAATAAGAATGCATATCTTTTTGCCATAAAAAAGGGAAATTTCTTCATTTTTGCTCCAAAATAAGGGGAATTTCTGCTTTTTTGGCTCTAAATAAGTGGAATTTCTGTTTTTTTCCCCCAAAACAAAGGGAATTTCTGTCTTTTTTGCCCCAGAATAAGGAAAATTTCTGACTTATTACCCTGAAATAAGTGAAATTTCTGCAATTTTGCCCCAAAATGAGGAAATTTTCTGCCTTTTTGCCCCCAAATAAGGGGAATTTCAGCCTTTTTAACTCAAAATAATAGGAATTTCTGCATTTTTGTCCCAAAATATGGGAAATTTCTGCCTTTTTGCCCCAAAATAAGAACAATTTCTACAATTTTGTACCAAAATAAAAGAAATTTCTGCCTTTTTGCCCCAAAATAAGAAAATTTCTGCTTTTATTCTGAAATAAGTGAAATTTCTGCCATTTTGCCGTAAAATAAGTGAAATTTCTGAGTTTTGCCCCAAAATAAGGAGAATTTCTGTATTTTCGCCCCAACATATAGGGAATTTCTGCCTTTTTGGCCCACAATTAGGGGGATTTCTGCAATTTTGCTCCAAAAAACGGGGAATTTCTGTCTTTTTGCCCGAAAATAAGAAGAATGCATACCTTTTTGCCATAGAAAAGAGAAATTTCTTCATTTTTGCCCCAAAATAAGTGAAATTTCTGAGTTTTGCCCCAAAATAAGAAGAATTTCTGTCCTTTTGCCCCAACATATAGGGAATTTCTGCCTTTTTGCCCCACAATTAAGGGAATTTCTGCAATTTTGCTCCAAAACAGAAGGAATTTCTGCCTTTTTGCCCGAAAACAAGAAGAATGCATACCTTTTTGCCATAAAAAATAGAAATTTCTTAATTTTTGCTCCAAAATAAGGGGAATATCTGCTTTTTTGCCTCTAAATAAGTGGAATTTCTGTCTTTTTCCCCAAAAACAAAGGGAATTTCTGTCTTTTTTGCTCCAAAATAAGGAAAATTTCTGACTTATTACCCTGAAATAAGTGAAATTTCTGCAATTTTGCCCCAAAATGAGGGAAATTTCTGCCTTTTTGCCCCCAAATAAGAAAAATATCAGCCTTTTTATCTCAAAATAAGGGAAATTTCTGCATTTTTGCCCCAAAATATGGGAAATTTCTGCCTTTTTGCCCCAAAATAAGAACAAATTCTGCAATTTTGTACCAAAATAAAAGAAATTTCTGACTTTTTGCCCCCAAATAAGGGGAATTTCAGCCTTTTTACCTCAAAATAAGGGGAATTTCTGCATTTTTGCCACAAAATATTTGGAATTTCTGCCTTTTTGCCCCAAAATAAGGAAAACTTCTGCCTTTTTTCCTGAAATAAGTAAAATTTCTGCAATTTTGCCTTAAAATAAGTGAAATTTCTGCAATTTTGCCCCAAAATAAGTGAAATTTCTGCAATTTTGCCCCAAAATAAAGGAAATTTCTGGAATTTTGCCCCGTAACAAGTGGAATTTCTGAGTTTTGCCCCAAAATAAAGAGAATTTCTGTCTTTTTACCCTAACATAAAGGGAATTTCTGCCTTTTTGCCCCACAATTAGGGGAATTTCTGCAATTTTGCTTCAAAATTCAGGGAATTTCTCCCTTTTTGCCCGAAAATAAGAAGATGAATACCTTTTTGCCATAAAAAAGGGAAATTTCTTCATTTTTCTCAAAAATAAGGGAAATTTCTGATTTTTTGCCTCTAAATAAGTGGAATTACTGTCTTTTTCCCCCAAAACAAAGTTAATTTCTGTCTTTTTTGCCCCAAAATAAAAAAAATTTCAGACTTATTACCCTGAAATAAGTGAATTTTCTGCAATTTCGCTCCAAAATAATTGAAATTTCTGAGTTTTGCCCCAAAATAAGGGGAATTTCTGGATTTTTGTCCCCAAATAAGGGAAATTTTAGCATTTTTACCTCAAAATAAGGGGAATTTTTGCAATTTTGCCCCAAAATATGGGAAATTTCTGCCTTTTTGCCCCAAAATAAAAACAAATTCTGCAATTTTGTACCTAAATAAAAGAAATTTCTGACTTTTTGACCCAAAAAAGAAAATTTCTGTTATTTTCTTCTGAAATAAGTGAAATTTCTGCAATTTTGCCCCAAAATATGTGAAATTTCTGCAATTTTGCCCCAAAATAAGAAAAATTTCTGCAATTTTGCCCCAAAATAAGTGAAATTTCTGAGTTTTGCCCCTAAATAAGAAGAATTTCTGTTTGTGCCCCAACATATAGGGAATTTCTGCCTTTTTGCCCCACAATTAGGGGAATTTCTGCAATTTTGCTCTAAATACGAGGAATTTCTGCCTTTTTGCCCAAAATAAGAAGAATGCATACCTTTTTGCCATAAAAAAGGGAAATTTCTTCATTTTTGCTCCAAAATAAGGGGAATTTCTGCTTTTTTGCCTCTTAATAAGTGGAATTTCTGTCTTTTTCCCCCAAACAAAGGGAATTTCTGTCTTTTTTGCCCCAAAATATGGAAAATTTCTGACTTATTACCCTGAAGTTAGTGAAATTTCTGCAATTTTGCCCCAAAATGAGGGAAATTTCTGCCTTTTTGCCCCCAAATAAGGAAAATATCAGCCTTTTTACCTCAAAATAAGAGATATTTCTGCATTTTTGCCCAAAAATATGAGAAATTTCTGCAATTTTGCCCCAAAATAAGGGAAATTTCTGCAATTTTGCCACAAAATAAGTGAAATTTCTGAGTTTTGCCCCAAAATAAGAGGAATTTCTGCTTTTACCCCAACATATAGGGAATTTCTGCCTTTTTGCCCCACAATTATGGGAATTTCTGCAATTTTGCTCCAAAATACGGGGATTTTCTGCCTTTTTGCCCGAAAATAAGAAGAATGCATATCTTTTTGTCATAAAAAAGGGAAATTTCTTCATTTTTGCTCCAAAATAAGGGGAATTTCTGCTTTTTTTGCTCTAAATATGTAGAATTTGTTTTTTCCCCCAAAACAAAGGGAATTTCTGTCTCTTTTGCCCCAAAATAAGGAAAATTTCTTACTTATTACCCTGAAATAAGTGAAATTTCTGCAATTTTGCCCCAAAATGAGGAAAATTTCTGCCTTTTTGCCCTTAAATAAGGGGAATTTCAGCCTTTTTATCTCAAAATAATAGGAATTGATGCATTTTTGCCCCAAAATATGCGAAATTTCTGCCTTTTTGCCCCAAAATAAGAACAATTTCTGCAATTTTGTACCAAAATAAAAGAAATTTCTGCCTTTTTGCCCCAAAATAAGAAAATTTCTGCAATTTTGTACCAAAATAAAAGAAATTTCTGCCTTTTTGCCCCAAAATAAGAAAATTTCTGCTTTTTTTCTGAAATAAGTGAAATTTCTGCAATTTTGCCCTGAAATAAGTGAAATTTCTGAGTTTTGCCCCAAAATAAGGAGAATTTCTGTCTTTTTGCCCCAACATATAGGGAATTTCTGCCTTTTTGCCCCACAATTAGGGGGATTTCTGCAATTTTGCTCCAAAAAACGGGGAATTCTGTCTTTTTGCCCGAAAATAAGAAGAATGCATACCTTTTTGCCATAGAAAAGGGAAATTTCTTCATTTTTGCTCCAACATAAGGGGAATTTCTTCTTTTTGCCTCTAAATAAGTGGAATTTCTGTCTTTTTTTCCCAAAACAAAGGGAATTTCTGTCTTTTTGCACCAAAATAAAGATAATTTCTGACTTATTATTCTGAAATAAGTGAAATTTCTGCAATTTTGCCCCAAAATAAGGGAAATTTCTGCATTTTTTGCCCCCAAATAAAAGGAATTTCAGCCTTTTTACCTCAAAATAAGGGGAATTTCTGCATTTTTGCCCCAAAATATGGGAAATGTCTGCCTTTTTGCCCCAAAATAAGGAATATATCTGCAATTTTGTACCAAAATAAAAGAAATATCTGCCTTTTTGCCCCAAAATTAGAAAATTTCTGCTTTTTTTTCGGAAATAAGTGAAATTTCTGCAATTTTGCCCCAAAATATTTGAAATTTCTAAGTTTTGCCCCAAAATAAGGGAAATTTCTGCTTTTTTGCCCCCAAATAAGAAGTTCAGCATTTTTAACCTTAAAATAAGGGGAATTTCTGCATTTAAGCCCCAAAATATGAGAAATTTCTGCCTTTTTCCCAAAATAAGAAAAATTTCTGCAATTTTGTACCAAAATAAAAGAAATTTCTGCCTTTTTGCCCCAAAATAAGAAAATTTCTGCTTTTTTTCTGAAATAAGTGAAATTTTTGCAATTTTGCCCCAAAGTAAGTGAAATTTCTGAGCGTTGCCTCAAAATAAGGAGAATTTCTGTCTTTTTGCCCCAACATATAGGGAATTTCTGCCTTTTTGCCCCACAATTAGGGGAATTTCTGCAATTTTGCTCCAAAACAGAAGGAATTTCTGC
Source organism: Micromys minutus (assembly GCF_963924665.1). Lineage (NCBI taxonomy): Eukaryota > Metazoa > Chordata > Mammalia > Rodentia > Muridae > Micromys > Micromys minutus. Next base: position 2,670,030 of record NW_027667258.1, on the reverse strand, counting down.
CTTTTTGCCCGAAAACAAGAAGAATGCATACCTTTTTGCCATAAAAAATAGAAATTTCTTTATTTTTGCTCCAAAATAAGGGGAATTTCTGCTTTTTTGCCTCTAAATAAGTGGAATTTCTGTCATTTTCCCCCAAAACAAAGGGAATTTCTGTCTTTTTTGCCCCAAAATAAGGAAAATTTCTGACTTATTACCCTGAAATAAGTGAAATTCCTGCAATTTTGCCCCAAAATGAGGGAAATTTCTGCCTTTTTGCCCCCAAATAAGAAAAATATCAGCCTTTTTACCTCAAAATAAGGGGTATTTCTGCATTTTTGCCCCAAAATATGGGAAATTTCTGCTTTTTTGCCCCAAAATAAGAACAAATTCTGCAATTTTGTACCAAAATAAAAGAAATTTCTGCCTTTTTGCCCCAAAATAAGAAAATTTCTGCTTTTTTTTCTGAAATAAGTGAAATTTCTGCAATTTTGCCCCAAAATATGTGAAATTTCTGAGTTTTGCCCCAAAATAAGGAGAATTTCTGTCTTTCTGCCCCAACATATAGGGAATTTCTGCCTTTTTGCCCCAGAATTAGGGGAATTGCTGCAATTTTGCTCTAAAATACGGGGAATTTCTGCCTTTTTGCCCAAAAATAAGAAGAATGCATACCTTTTGCCATAAAAAAGGGAAATTTTTTCATTTTTGCTCCAAAATAAGGGGAATTTCTGCTTTTTTGACTCTTAATAAGTGGAATTTCTGTCTTTTTCCCCCAATACAAAGGGAATTTCTGTATTTTTTGCCCCAAAATAAGGAAAATTTCTGACTTGTTACCCTGAAGTAAGTGAAATTTCTGCAATTTTGCCCCAAAATAAGGGAAATTTCTGCCTTTTTCCCCCAAATTAGGGGGAATTTCAGCCTTTTTACCTCAAAATAAGGGGAATTTCTGCATTTTTGCCACAAAATATTTGGAATTTCTGCCTTTTTGCTCCAAAATAAGAAAAATTTCTGTGTTTCTTCTCTGAAATAAAGGAAATTTCTGCAATTTTGCCCCAAAATAAGTGAAATTTCTGCAATTTTGCCCCAAAATAAGTGGAATTTCTGAGTTTTTCTCCAAAATTAGAAGAATTTCTCACTTTTTGCCCCACAACTAGGGGAATTTCTGCAATTTTGCTCCAAAATACAGGGAATTTCTGCTTTTTTCCCAAAAATAAGGGGAATGTATACCTTTTGCCACAAAAAAGGGAAATTTCTTCATTTTTGCCCCAAAATAATGGGAATTTCTGCCTTTTTACCTCAAAATAAGTGAAATTTCTGACTTTAAACCCAAAAATAAACGGAATTTCTGTCTTTTTGCCCCAAAATAAAAGTAATTTTTGAATTTTGCCCTGAAATAAGGGAAATTTCTGCAATTTTGCCCCAACATAAAAGAAATTTCTGCCTTTTTGACACAAAATAAAGGGAATTTCTGCATTTTTGCCACAAAATATTAGGAATTTCTGACTTTTTGCCCTAAAATAAGAAAATTCCTGCCTTTTTCCCTGAAATAAGTGAAATTTCTGCAATTTTGCCCCAAAATAAGGGAAATTTCTGCCTTTTTGTTCCGAAATAAGGGGAATTTCAGCCTTTTTACCTCAAAATAGGGGATTTCTGCATTTTTGCCAAAAAATATTGAGAATTTCTGCCATTTTGCTCCAAAATATCAAAAATTTCTGCCTTTTTTCCCTGAAATAAGTGAAATTTCTGCAATGTTGCCCCAAAATAAGTGAAATTTCTGCAATTTTGCCCCAAAATAAGGGAAATTTCTGGAATTTTCCCCAAAATAAATGGAATTTCTGAGTTTTGCCCCGAAATAAAAAGAATTTCTGTCTTTTTGCCCAAACATATAGGGAATTTCTGCATTTTTGCCCCACAATTAGAGGAATTTCTGCAATTTTGCTCCAAAATACAGGGAATTTCTTCTTTTTAGCCCGAAAATAATAATAATGTATACCTTTTGCCACAAAAAAAGAAATTTCTTCATTTTTGCCCCAAAATAAGAGGAATTTCTGCATTTTTACCTCAAAATAAGTGAAATTTCTGCCATTTACCCAAAAATAAACAGAATTTCTGTCTTTTTGTCCCAAAATAAAAGGAATTTCTGAATTATGCCCTGAAATAAGTGATATTTCTGCAATTTTTCTCCAAAATAAAAGAAATTTCTGCCTTTTTGCCACAAAATAAGGGCAATTTCTGTCTTTTTGCCCCAAAATAAGGGAAATTTATGCCTTTTTGCCCCCAAATAAGGGGAATTTCAAACTTTTTCCCTCAAAATAAGAGGAATTTCTGCATTTTTGCCACAAAATATTAGGAATTTCTGCCTTTTTGCTCCAAAATAAGGAAAATTTCTGCCTTTTTTCCGTGAAATAAGTGAAATTTCTGCAATTTTACCCTAAAATAAGGGAAATTTCTGCAATTTTGCCCCAAAATAAGGGAAATTTCTGAAATTTTGCCCCAGAATAAGTGGAATTTCTGAGTTTGCCCAAAAATGTGAAGAATTTTTGTCTTTTTGCCTCAACATATAGGGAATTTCTGCCTTTTTTTCCCACAATTAGGGAAATTTCTGCAATTTTGCTCCAAAATATGGGAATTTCTGCTTTTTTGCCCGAAAATGAGGGGAATGTATACCTTTTGCCACAAAAAAATGGAAATTTCTTCATTTTTGCCCCAAAATAAGAGGAATTTCTGCATTTTACCTCAAAATAAGTGAAATTTCTACCTTTTTACCCAAAATAAAGGGAATTTCTGTCTTTTTGCCCCAAAATAAAAGGAATTTTTTAATTATGCCCTGAAACATGTGAAATTTCTGCAATTTTGCCTCAAAATAAGGGAAATTTCTGCCTTTTTGACACACAATAAAAAAATTTCTGCATTTTTACCAAAAAATATTAAGAATTTCTGCCTTTTTGCCCCAAAATAAGGAAAATTTCTGCATTTTTTCCCTGAAATAAGTGAAATTTCTGCAATTTTGCCCCAAAATAAGTGAAATTTCTGCAATTTTGCCCCAAAATAAGTAAAATTTCTGCAATTTTGCCCAAAAGTAAGGGAAATTTCTGGAATTTGCCCCATAATAAGTGGAATTTCTGAGTTTTGACCCAAAATAAAAAGAATTTCTTTCTTTTTACCCCCACATATATGGAATTTCTCCATTTTTGCCCCACAATTAGGAGAATTTCTGCAATTTTGCTCCAAAATACGGGGAATTTCTGCTTTTTAGCCCGAAAACAATGGGAATGTATACCTTTTGCCACAAAAAGGGAAATTTCTTCATTTTTGCTCCAAAATAAGAGGAATTTCTGCCTTTTTACCTCAAAATAAGTGAAATTTCTGCCTTTTTTACCCAAAAATAAACGGAATTTCTCTCTTTTTGCCCCAAAATAAAAGGAATTTTTGAATTTGCCCTGAAATAAGTGAAATTTCTTCAATTTTGCCCCAAAATAAAGAAAATTTCTGACTTTTTGATACAAAATAAGGGGAATTTCTGCATTTTTGCCACAAAATATTAGGAATTTCTGCCTTTTTGCCCCAAAATAAGGAAAATTTCTGTCTTTCTTCCCTGAAATAAAGGAAATTTCTGCAATTTTGCCCCAAAATAAGTGAAATTTCTGCAATTTTGCCCCAAAATAAGTGGAATTTCAGAGTTTTGCCCCAAAATAAGGAGAATTTCTGTCTTTTTGCCCCAACAAATAGGGAATTTCTCCCTTTTTGCCCCACAACTAGGGGAATTTCTGCAATTTTGCTCCAAAATACAGGGAATTTCTGCTTTTTACCAAAAATAAGGGGAATGTATAATTTTTGCCACAAAAAGGGGAAATTTCTTCATTTTTGCTCCAAAATAAGAGGAATTTTTGCCTTTTTACATCAAAATAAGTGAAATTTCTGCCTTTTTACCCAAAAATAAATGGAATTTCTGTCTTTTTGCCTCAAAATAAAAGGAATTTTTGAATTTTTCCCTGAAATAAGGGAAATTTCTGCAATTTTGCCCCAACATAAAAGAAATTTCTGCCTTTTTGACACAAAACAAAAGGAATTTCTGCATTTTTGCCACAAAATATTAGGAATTTCTGACTTTTTGCCCCAAAATAAGAAAATTTCTGCCTTTTTTCTCTGAAATAAGTGAAATATCTGCAATTTTGCCCCAAAATAAGGGAAATTTCTCCCTTTTTGACACAAAATAAGGGGAATTTCTGCATTTTTGCCACAAAATATTAGGAATTGATGACTTTTTACCCCAAAATAAGAAAATTTCTGCTTTTTTTCCTTGAAATAAGTGAAATTTCTGCAATTTTGACAGAAAATAAGGGAAATTTTTGGAATTTTGACCCAAAATAAGTTGAATTTCTGAGTTTTTCCCCAAAATAAGGAGAATTTCTGTCTTTTTGCCCCAACATATAGTGATTTTCTCACTTTTTGCCCCACAATTAGGGGATTTTCTGCAATTTTGCTTCAAAATACTAGGAATTTCTGCTTTTTTGCCTGAAAATAAGGTTAATGTATACCTTTTGCCACAAAAAAGGGAAATTTCTTCATTTTTGCCCCAAAATAAAAAGAATTTCTTCCTTTTTACATCAAAATAAGTGAAATTTCTGCCTTTTTACCCAAAAATATATGGAATTTCTGTCTTTTTGCCCCAAAATAAAAGAAATTTTTGAATTTTGCCCTGAAATATGTTAAATTTCTGCAATTTTGCCCCAAAATAAGGAAAATTTCTGGAATTTTGCCCCAAAATAAGTGGGATTTCTGAGTTTTTTTTCAAAATAAGGAGAATTTCTGTCTTTTTGCCCCAACATATAGGGAATTTCTGCCTTTTTGCCCCACAATTAGGGGATTTTCTGCAATTTTGCCCCAAAATAAGGGAAATTTCTGCCTTTTTGCCCCCAAATAAGTGGAATTTCAGCCTTTTACCTCAAAATAAGTGGAATTTCTGCATTTTTGCCACAAAATATTAGGAATTTCTGACTTTTTGCCCCAAAATACGAAAATTTCTGCTTTATTTCTTTGAAATAAGTGAAATTTCTGCAATTTTGACAGAAAATAGGGGAAATTTTAGGAATTTTGCCCCAAAATAAGTGGAATTTCTTAGTTTTTCTCCAAAATAAGGAGAATTTCTGTCTTTTTGTCCCAACATATAGAAAATTTCTGCCTCTTTGCCCCACAATTAGGGGATTTTCTGCAATTTTGTTCCAAAATACGAGGAATTTCTGCTTTTTTGCCGGAAAATAAGGGGAATGTATACCTTTTGCCACAAAAAAGAAAAATTTCTTCATTTTTGCCCCAAAATAAGAGGAATTTCTTCCTTTTTACCTCAAAATAAGTGAAATTTCTGACTTTTTACCCAAAAATACACGGAATTTCTGTCTTTTTGCCCCAAAATAAAAGGAATTTTTGAATTTTGCCCTGAAATAAGTGAAATTTCTGCAATTTTGCCCCAAAATAAGGGAAATTTCTGGAATTTTGCCCCAAAATAAGTGGAATTTCTGAGTTTTTCCCCCAAATAAGGAGAATTTCTGTCTTTTTGCCCCAACATATAGGAAATTTCTCCCTTTTTGCCCCACAATTAGGGGATTTTCTGCAATTTTGCTTCAAAATGCGGGCAATTTCTGCTTTTTTGCCCGAAAATAAGGGGTATGAATACCTTTTTCCACAAAAAGGGAAATTTCTTCATTTTTGCCCCAAAATAAGAGGAATTTCTGCCTTTTTACCTCAAATTAAGTGAAATTTCTGCCTTTTTACCCAAAAATAAACGGAATTTCTGTATTTTTGGACCAAAATAAGGGGAATTTTTGAATTTTGCACTGAAATAAGTGAAATTTCTTCAATTTTCCTGCAAAATAAGGAAAATTTCTGACTTTTTGACACAAAATAAAGGGAATTTCTGTATTTTTGGCACAAAATATTAGGAATTTCTGCCTTTTTGCCCCAAAATAAGTAAAATTTCTGTCTTTCTTTCCTGAAATAAGGGAATTTTCTGCAATTTTGCCCCAAAATAAGTGAAATTTCTGCAATTTTGCCCCAAAATACGTGGAATTTCTGAATCTTGCCAGAAAATAAGGAGATTTTCTGTCTTTTTGCCCCAACAAATAGGGAATTTCTCCCTTTTTGCCCCACAACTAGTAAAATTTCTTCAATTTTGCTCCAAAATACAGGTAATTTCTGCTTTTTTTCCCAAAAATAAAGGGAATGTATACCTTTTGCCACAAAAAAGGGAAATTTCTTCATTTTTGTCCCAAAATAATAGGAATTTCTTCCTTTTTACTTCAAAATAAGTGAAATTTCTGCCTTTTTACCCAAATATAAACGGAATTTCTGTCTTTTTGCCCCAAAATAAATGGAATTTTTGAATTTTGCCCTGAAATAAGTGAAATTTCTGTAATTTTGCCCCAAAATAAGTGAAATTCTGCCTTTTGACACAAAATAAGTGGAATTTCTGAATTTTTGCCACAAAATATTAGGAATTTCTGACTTTTTGCCCCAAAATAAGAAAATTTCTGCCTTTTTCCCCTGAAATAAGTGAAATTTCTGGAATTTTGCCCCAAAAAAGTGGAATTTCTGAGTTTTTCCTCAAAATAAGGAGAATCTGTCTTTTTGACCCAACATATAGGGAATTTCTGCCTTTTTGCCCCACAATTAGGGGATTGTCTGCAATTCTGCTCCAAAATACGGGAAATTTCTGCTTTTTGCCCGAATATAAGTGGAATGTATACCTTATGCCACAAAAAAGTAAAATTTCTTCATTTTTGCCCCAAAATAAGAGGAATTTCTTCCTTTTTACCTCAAAATAAGTGAAATTTCTGCCTTTTTACCCCAAAATAAACGGAATTTCTGTATTTTTGCCCCAAAATAAGGGGAATTTTTGAATTTTGCCCTGAAATAAGTGAAATTTCTGCAATTTTGCCCAAAAAGAAGAGAAATTTATGCCTTTTTGCCACAAAATAAGGGGAATTTCTGTCTTCTTGCCCCAAAATAAGGGGAATTTTAGCATTTTACCTCATAATAAGGGGAATCTCTCCTTTTTCGCCCCCAAGTATAGAGAATTTCTGCATTTTTGCCCCAAAATAAGAGAAATTTCTGCATTTTTTCTTTGAAATAAGTGAAATTTCTGTAATTTTACCACAAAATAAGGGAGATTTCTACAATTTTGCCCCCAAATAAAGGAAATTTCTGGAATTTTGCCCCAAAATAAGGGGAATTTCTGACTTTTTGCCCTGAAATAAAGAGAATGTCTGTCTTTTTTCCCCAAAATAATGTGAATTTCTGCATTTTCCCTCAAAATTAGGGGAATATGTGCAATTTTGCTTCAAAATACGGAGAATTTCTGCCTTATTGCACCAAAATAAAAAGAATTTCTGCATTTTTGCACCAACATAAGGGGAATTTCTGAAATTTTGCTCCAAAATACGGGGAATTTCTGCCTTATTGCCCGAAATAAAGTGGAATTTCTGCCTTTTTGCCCTGAAATATTTGAAATTTCCACAATTTTACCCCAAAATAAGGGGAATTTTTGAATTTTGCCCTGAAATAAGTGAAATTTCTGCAATTTTGCCCAAAAAGAAGAGAAATTTATGCCTTTTTGCCACAAAATAAGGGGAATTTCTGTCTTCTTGCCCCAAAATAAGGGGAATTTTAGCATTTTACCTCATAATAAGGGGAATCTCTCCTTTTTCGCCCCCAAGTATAGAGAATTTCTGCATTTTTGCCCCAAAATAAGAGAAATTTCTGCATTTTTTCTTTGAAATAAGTGAAATTTCTGTAATTTTACCACAAAATAAGGGAGATTTCTACAATTTTGCCCCCAAATAAATGAAATTTCTGGAATTTTGCCCCAAAATAAGGGGAATTTCTGACTTTTTGCCCTGAAATAAAGAGAATGTCTGTCTTTTTTCCCCAAAATAATGTGAATTTCTGCATTTTCCCTCAAAATTAGGGGAATATGTGCAATTTTGCTTCAAAATACGGAGAATTTCTGCCTTATTGCACCAAAATAAAAAGAATTTCTGCATTTTTGCACCAACATAAGGGGAATTTCTGAAATTTTGCTCCAAAATACGGGGAATTTCTGCCTTATTGCCCGAAATAAAGTGGAATTTCTGCCTTTTTGCCCTGAAATATTTGAAATTTCCACAATTTTACCCCAAAATAAGGGGAATTTCTGTTTTTGGCCCCAAAATTAGGAGAATTTCTGCTTTTTGCCCCAAAATGAGGCAAATTTCTGACTTTTTGCCCTGAAATAAGTGAAATTTCTGCAATTTTGCCCCAAAATAAGGGGAATTTCTGCCTTTTTGCCAAAATAAGGGGAATTTCAGCATTTTACCTCCAAATAAGGGGAATTTCTGCCTTATTGCCTCAAAATAATGGGAATTTCAGCCTTTTTATCTCAAAATAATGAAAATTTTTTCCTTTTGCCCAAAATATGGAGAATTTCTGACTTTTTGTTCCAAAATAAGGAAAATTTCTTCAATTTTGTACCAAAATAAAAGAAATTTCTGCTTTTTACCCCAAAATAAAAGTAATTTCTAACTTTTTGCCCTTAAATAAATGTAATTTCTGCAATTTTGCCCGAAAATAAGGGAAATTTGTGCCTTTTTGCCCCAAAATGTGGGGAATTTCTGCCCTTTTGCCCCAAAATATGGGGAATTTCAGAATTTTACCTCAAAATAAGGGGAATTTCAGCCTTTTTGCACCAAAATATGGAAAATTTCTGCCTTTTTGCCACAAAATAAGAAAAATTTCTGCAATTCTGTACCAAAATAAAATAGATTTCTAAAATTTTGCCCCAAAATAAGGGAAATTTCTGATTTTTGCCCCGAAATAAAGAGAATTTCTGTATTTTTGCCCCAAAATAAAGGGAATTTCTGCTTTTTCCCTCAAAATTAGGGGAGTTTCTGCAATTTATCTTCAAAATACAGGGAATTTCTGCCTCTTTTCCCGAAAATAAGGGGAACTTCTGCCGATTTGCCCCAAATAAAGAGAATTTCTGCATTTTTGGCCCAATATTAGGGGAATTTCTGAAATTTTGCTCCAAAATACGGGGAATTTCTGCCTTTTTGCCCTCAAACAAGGGAAATTTCTGCAATTTTATTCCACAATAAGGGGAATTTCTGCCTTTTTGCCCCCAAATAAGAAGAATTTCTGGCTTTTTGCTTTGAAATATGTAAAATGTCTGCAATTTTACCCCAAAATAAGGTGAATTTCTGCCTTTTTGCCCCAAAATCATGGGAATTTCTGTTTTTTTGCCTTGAAATAAGAAAAATTTTTGCTTTTTTTCTCTGACATAAGTGAAATTTCTGCAAATTTGCCTTAAAATAAAAGAAATTTCTGCAATTTTCCCCATAATAAAGGAATTTTCTTCAATTTTGCCCCAAAATAAAGGGAATTTCTGTTTTTTGTCCCCAAATAAGGGAAATTTCTGCAATTTTTCCCTAAAATAAAAAGAATTTCTGCCTTTTGCCCCAAAATAAGGGGAATTTTTGCTTTTTTGCCCCAAAATAAAGAAAATTACTGCATATTTTACCCCAAAATTAGGTGAATTTCTGCAATTTTGCTCCAAAATACGGGGATTTTCTGCCTTTTTCACCGAAAATAAAGGGAATTTCTGCCATTTTGCCGCGAAATAAGTGAAATGTCTGCAGTTTTACCCCCAAATAAGAGGAAGTTCTGCATTTTTGCCCCAAAATTAGGGAAATTTCTGCAATTTTGCTCCAAAATACGGGGAATTTCTGCCTTTTTGCCCGAAAATAAAGGGAATGTATGACTTTTTGCCATAAAAAAGGTAAATTTCTTAATTTTTACCCCAAAATAAGGCTATTTTCCGCCTTTTTGACTCAAAATAAATGCGATTTCTGACTTTTCCCGAAAAATAAACGGAATTTCTGTCTTTTTGCCCCAAAATAAGGGGAATTTCTGACTTTTTGCTCTGAAATAAGTTAAATTTCTAAAATTTTTTCCCTAAATAAGGGAAATGTCTGTTTTTTGCCCCAAAATAAGGGGAATTTCTGCCTTTTTGCCCCAAAATAAAGAAAATTACTGCATGTTTTACCCCAAAATTAGGTGAATTTCTGCAATTTTGCTCCAAAATACGGGGATTTTCTTCCTTTTTCGCCGAAAATAAAGGGAATTTCTGCCATTTTGCCGCGAAATAAGTGAAATTTCTGCAGTTTTACCACAAAATAAGGGTAAGTTCTGCGTTTTTGCCCCACAACTAGGGGAATTTCTGCAATTTTGCTCCAAAATACGGAGAATTTCTGCTTTTTTTCCCAAAAATAAGGGGAATGTATAACTTTTGCCACAAAAAGGGAAATTTCTTCATTTTTGCCCCAAAATAAGAGGAATTTCAGCCTTTTTACCTCAAAATAAGTGAAATTTCTGCCTTTTTACCCAAAAATAAATGGAATTTCTGTCTTTTTGCACCAAAATAAAAGGAATTTTTGAATTTTGCACTGAAATAAGTGAAATTTCTGTTATTTTGCCCCAAAATAAAGGAAATTTCTGCTTTTTTGACACAAAATAAGGGGAATTTCTGAATTTTTGCCCCAAAATAAGAAAATTTCTGCCTTTTTTCCCTGAAATAAGTGAAATTTCTGCAATTTTGCTCCCAAATAAGAAAAATTTCTGGAATTTTGCCCCAAAATAATTGGAATTTTTGAGTTTTTCTCCAAAATACGGAGAATTTCTGTCTTTTTGCCCCAACATATAGGGAATTTCTGCTTTTTTGCCCCACAATTAGGGGATTTTCTGCAATTTTGCTCCAAAATATGGGAATTTCTGCTTTTTTGCCTGAAAATAAGGGGGATGTATACCTTTTGCCACAAAAAAGTGAAATTTTTTCATTTTTGCCCCAAAATAAGAGGAATTTCTTCCTTTTTATTTCAAAATAAGTGAAATTTCTGTCTTTTTACCCAAAAATAAACGGAATTTCTTTCTTTTTGCCCCAAAATAAAAGGAATTTTTGAATTTTGCCCTGAAATAAGTGAAATTTCTGCAATTTTGCCCTAAAATAAGGGAAATTTCTGGAATTTTGCCCCAAAACAAGTGGAATTTCTGAGTTTTTCCCCAAAATAAGGAGAATTTCTTTCTTTTTGCCCCAACATATAGGGAATTTCTGCCTTTTTGCCCCACAATTAGGGGATTTTCTGCAATTTTGCTCCAAAATATTGGGAATTTCTGCTTTTTTGCCAGAAAATAAGGGAAATGTATACCTTTTGCCACAAAAAAGTAAAATTTCTTCATTTTTGTTCCAAAAAAAGAGGAATTTCTTTCTTTTTACCTCAAAATAAGTGAAATTTCTGCCTTTTTACCCAAAAATAAACGGAATTTCTGTATTTTTGCCCCAAAATAAGGGGAATTTTTTAATTTTGCCCTGAAATAAGTGAAATTTCTGCAATTTTGCCCAAAAATAAGAGAAATTTCTGCCTTTTTGCCACAAAATAAACGGAATTTCTGTCTTTTTGCCCCAAAATAAGGGGAATTTTAGCATTTTACCTCATAATAAGGGGAATCTCTGCTTTTTCCCCCCAAATATGGGGAATTTCTGCATTTTTGCCCCAAAATAAGAGAAATTTCTGCATTTTTTCTTTGAAATAAGTGAAATTTCTGTAATTTTATCACAAAATAACGGAGATTTCTGCAATTTTGCCCCCAAATAAAGGAAATTTCTGGAATTTTGCCCCAAAATAAGGGGAATTTCTGACTTTTTGCCCTGAAATAAGGAGAATGTCTGTCTTTTTGCCCCAAAATAATGTGAATTTCTGCATTTTCCCTCAAAATTAGGGGAATATGTGCAATTTTGCTTCAAAATATGGAGAATTTCTGCCTTATTGCACCAAAATAAAAAGAATTTCTGCATTGTTGCACCAACATAAGGGGAATTTCTGAAATTTTGCTCCAAAACACAGCGAATTTCTGCTTTATTGCCCGAAATAAAGTGGAATTTCTACCTTTTTGCCCTGAAATATTTGAAATTTCCACAATTTTACCACAAAATAAGGGGAATTTCTGTTTTTGGCCCCAAAATTAGAAGAATTTCTGCTTTTTGCCCCAAAATGAGGCAAATTTCTGACTTTTTGCCCTGAAATAAGTGAAATTTCTGCAATTTTGCCCCAAAATAAGGGGAATTTCTGCCTTTTTGCCAAAAGAAGGAGAATTTCAGCATTTTACCTCCAAATAAGGGGAATTTTTTCCTTATTGCCCCAAAATAACGGGAATTTCAGCCTTTTTATCTCAAAATAAGGGGAATTTATTCCTTTTGCCCAAAATATGGAGAATTTCTGACTTTTTTTTCCAAAATAAGGAAAATTTCTTCAATTTTGTACCAAAATAAAAGAAATTTCTGCTTTATACCCCAAAATAAAAGTAATTTCTGACTTTTTGCCCTGAAATAAATGGAATTTCTGCAATTTTGCCCGAAAATAAGGGAAATTTGTGCCTTTTTGCCCCAAAACGTGGGGAATTTCTGCCTTTTTGCCCCAAAATATGGGGAATTTCAGCATTTTACCTCAAAATAAGGGGAATTGCAGCCTTTTTGCACCAAAATATGGAAAATTTCTGCCTTTTTGCCACAAAATAAGAAAAATTTCTGCAATTCTGTACCAAAATAAAAGAAATTTCTAAAATTTTGTCCCAAAATAAGGGAAATTTCTGATTTTTGCCCAGAAATAAAGAGAATTTCTGTGTTTTTGCCCCAAAATAAAGAGAATTTCTGCTTTTTCCCCCAAAATTAGGGGAGTTTCTGCAAGTTTGCTTCAAAATACAGGGAATTTCTGCCTCTTTTCCCGAAAATAAGGGGAACTTCTGCCGATTTGCCCCAAATAAAGGGAATTTCTGAATTTTTGCCCCAATATTAGGGGAATTTCTGCAATTTTGCTCCAAAATACGGGGAATTTCTGCCTTTTTGCCCGAAATTAAGGATATTTTCTTCCTTTTTGCCCCCAAACAAGGGAAATTTCTGCAATTTTATCCCTCAATAAGGGGAATTTCTGCCTTTTTGTCCCCAAATAAGAAGAATTTCTGGCTTTTTGCCCTGAAAAATGTAAAATGTCTGCAATTTTACCCCAAATTAAGGTGAATTTCTGCCTTTTTGCCCCAAAATAATGGGAATTTCTGCCTTTTTGCCCTGAAATAAGAAAAATTTTTGCTTTTTTTCTCTGAAATAAATGAAATTTCTGCAATTTTGCCTTAAAATAAAAAAAATTTCTGCAATTTTTCCCCATAATAAAGGAATTTTCTGCAATTTTGCCCCAAAATAAAGGGAATTTCTGTTTTTTGTCCCTAAATAAGGGAAATTTCTGCAATTTTGCCCTAAAATAAAGGGAATTTCTGCCTTTTGCCCAAAAATAAGGGGAATTTCTGCATTTTGCCCCAAAATAAAGAAAATTACTGCATATTTTACCCCAAAATTAGGTGAATTTCTGCAATTTTGCTCCAAAATACGGGGATTTTCTGCCTTTTTCGCCGAAAATAAAGGGAATTTCTGCCATTTTGCCGCGAAATAAGTGAAATTTCTGCAGTTTTACCCCAAAATAAGGGGAAGTTTAGCATTTTTGCCACAAAATTAGGGAAATTTCTGCAATTTTGCTCCAAAATACTGAGAATTTCTGCCTTTTTGCCCGAAAATAAAGGGAATGTATGACTTTTTGCCATAAAAAAAGGGAAGTTTCTTCATTTTTACCCCAAAATAAGGGGATTTTCCGCCTTTTTGACTCAAAATATGTGCGATTTCTGACTTTTCCCTAAAAATAAACGGAATTTCTGTCTTTTTGCTCCAAAATAAGGGTTATTTCTGACTTTTTGCCCTGAAATAAGTTAAATTTCTAAAATTTTTCCCCAAAATAAGGGAAATGTCTGCTTTTTGCCCCAAAATAAGGGGAATTTCTGCCTTTTTGCCCCAAAATAAAGAAAATTACTGCATGTTTTACCCCAAAATTAAGTGAATTTCTGCAATTTTGCTCTAAAATACGGGGATTTTCTGCCTTTTTCGCCGAAAATAAAGGGAATTTCTGCCATTTTGCCACGAAATAAGTGAAATGTCTGCAGTTTTACCCAAAAATAAGGGGAAGTTCTGCGTTTTTGCCCCAAAATTAGGGAAATTTCTGCAATTTTGCTCCAAAATACGGGGAATTTCTGCCTTTTTGCCCGAAAATAAAGGGAATGTATGACTTTTTGCCATAAAAAAGGGAAATTTCTTCATTTTTACCCCAAAATAAGGGGATTTTCCACCTTTTTGACTCAAAATTAGTGCGATTTCTGACTTTTCCCGAAAAATAAACTGAATTTCTGTCTTTTTGCCCCAAAATAAGGGGAATTTCTGACTTTTGCCCTGAAATAAGTTAAATTTCTAAAATTTTTCCCCTAAATAAGGGAAATGTCTCCTTTTTGCCCCAAAATAAAAGAAATTTCTGCCTTTTTGCCCCAAAATAAAGAAAACTACTGCATGTTTTACCCCAAAATTAGGTGAATTTCTGCAATTTTGCTCCAAAATACGGGGATTTTCTGCCTTTTTCGCCGAAAATAAAGGGAATTTCTGCCATTTTGCCGCGAAATAAGTGAAATTTCTGCAGTTTTACCTCAAAATAAGGGTAAGTTCTGCGTTTTTGCCCCACAACTAGGGGAATTTCTGCAATTTTGCTCCAAAATACGGGGAATTTCTGCTTTTTTTCCCAAAAATAAGAAGAATGTATACCTTTTGCCACAAAAAGGGAAATTTCTTCATTTTTGCCCCAAAATAAGAGGAATTTCTGCCTTTTTACCTCAAAATAAGTGAAATTTCTGCTTTTTTACCCAAAAATAAATGGAATTTCTGTCTTTTTGCCCCAAAATAAAAGGAATTTTTGAATTTTGCCCTGAAATAAGTGAAATTTCTGTTATTTTGCCCCAAAATAAGGGAAATTTCTGCCTTTTTGACACAAAATAAGGGGAATTTCTGAATTTTTGCCACATTATATTAGGAATTTCTGACTTTTTGCCCCAAAATAAGAAAATTTCCGCTTTTTTTCCCTGAAATAAGTGAAATTTCTGTAATTTTGCCCCAAAATAAGGGAAATTTTTGGAATTTTTCCCCAAAATATGTGGAATTTCTGAGTTTTCCCCAAAATAAGGAGAATTTCTGTCTTTTTGCCCCAACATATAGGGAATTTCTGCCTTTTTGCCCCACAATTAGGGGATTTTCTCCAATTTTGCTCCAAAATATGGGAATTTCTGCTTTTTTGCCCGAAAATAAGGAGAATGTATACGTTTTGCCACAAAAACGTGAAATTTTTTCATTTTTGCCCCAAAATAAGAGGAATTTCTTTCTTTTTATTTCAAAATAAGTTAAATTTCTGCCTTTTTACCCAAAAATAAACGGAATTTCTGTCTTTTTGCCCCAAAATAAGGGTTATTTCTGAATTTTTGCCCTGAAATAAGTTAAATTTCTAAAATTTTTCCCCTAAATAAGGGAAATGTCTGTTTTTTGCCTTAAAATAATGGGAATTTCTGCCTTTTTGCCCCATAATAAAGAAAATTACTGCATGTTTTACCCCAAAATTAGGTGAATTTCTGCAATTTTGCTCCAAAATACAAGGATTTTCTGCCTTTTTCGCCGAAAATAAAGGGAATTTCTGCCATTTTGCCGCGAAATAAGTGAAATTTCTGCAGTTTTACCACAAAATAAGGGTAAGTTTTGCGTTTTTGCCCCACAACTAGGGGAATTTCTGCAATTTTGCTCCAAAATACAGGGAATTTCTGCTTTTTTTCCCAAAAATAAGGGGAATGTATAACTTTTGCCACAAAAAGGGAAATTTCTTCATTTTTGCCCCAAAATAAGAGGAATTTCAGCCTTTTTACCTCAAAATAAGTGAAATTTCTGCCTTTTTACCCAAAAATAAATGGAATTTCTGTCTTTTTCCCCAAAATAAAAGGAATTTTTGAATTTTGCCCTGAAATAAGTGAAATTTCTGTTATTTTGCCCCAAAATAAGGGAAATTTCTGCCTTTTTGACACAAAATAAGGGGAATTTCTGAATTTATGCCACAAAATATCTGGAATTTCTGACTTTTTGCCCCAAAATAAGAAAATTTCCGCCTTTTGTCCCTGAAATAAGTGAAATTTCTGCAATTTTGCCCCAAAAGAAGGGAAATTTTTGGAATTTTTCCCCAAAATAAGTGGAATTTCTGAGTTTTTCCCCAAAATAAGGAGAATTTCTGTCTTTTTGCCCCAACATATAGGGAATTTCTGCATTTTTGCCCCACAATTAGGGGATTTTCTGCAATTTTGCTCCAAAATATGGGAATTTCTGCTTTTTTGCCCGAAAATAAGGGGAATGTATACATTTTGCCACAAAAACGTGAAATTTTTTCATTTTTGCCCCAAAATAAGAGGAATTTTTTTTTATTTCAAAATAAATTAAATTTCTGCCTTTATACCCAAAAATAAACGGAATTTCTGTCTTTTTGCCCCAAAATAAAAGGAATTTTTGAATTTTGCCCTGAAATCAGTGAAATTTCTGCAATTTTGCCCTAAAATAAGGGAAATTTCTAGAAATTTGCCCCAAAATAAGTGGAATTTCTGAGTTTTTCCCCAAAATAAAGAGAATTCCTGTTTTTTTGCCCCAACATATAGGGAATTTCTGCCCTTTTGCCCCACAATTAGGGGATTTTCTGCAATTTTGCTCCAAAATACGGGGAATTTCTGCCAGAAAATAAGGGGAATGCATACCTTTTGCCACAAAAAAGTAAAATTTCTTCATTTTTGCCCCCAAATAAGAGGAATTTCTTCCTTTTTACCTCAAAATAAGTGAAATTTCTGCCTTTTTACCCAAAAATAAACGGAATTTTCGTTTTTTGCCCCAAAATAAGTGGAATTTTTGAATTTTGCCCTGAAATAAGTGAAATTTCTGCAATTTTGCCCAAAAATAAGAGAAATTTCTGCCTTTTTGCTACAAAATAAGGGGAATTTCTGTCTTTTTGCCCCAAAATAAGGGGAATTTTAGCATTTTACCTCATAATAAGGGGAATCTCTGCTTTTTGCCCCCAAATATGGGGAATTTCTGCATTTTTGCCCCAAAATAAGAGTAATTTCTGCATTTTTTCTTTGAAATAAGTCTAATTTCTGTAATTTTATCACAAAATAAGGGAGATTTCTCCAATTTTGCCCCAAAATAAAGGAAATTTCTGGAATTTTGCCTTAAAATAAGGGGAATTTCTGACTTTTTGCCCTGAAATAAAGAGAATGTCTGTCTTTTTGCCCCAAAATAATGTGAATTTCTGCATTTTCCCTCAAAATTAGGGGAATATGTGCAATTTTGCTTCAAAATACGAAGAATTTCTGCCTTATTGCACCAAAATAAAAAGAATTTCTGCATTTTTGCACCAACATAAGGGGAATTTCTGAAATTTTGCTCCAAAATACGGGGAATTTCTGCCTTATTGCCCGAAATAAAGTGGAATTTCTGCCTTTTTGCCCATAAATATTTGAAATTTCCACAATTTTACCCCAAAATAAGGGGAATTTCTGTTTTTGGCCCCAAAATTAGGAGAATTTCTATTTTTGCCCCAAAATGAGGCAAATTTCTGACTTTTTGCCCTGAAATAAGTGAAATTTCTGCAATTTTGCCCCAAAATAAGTGGAATTTCTGCCTTTTTGCCAAAATAAGGGGAATTTCAGCATTTTACCTCCAAATAAGGGGAATTTCTGCCTTTTTGCCACAAAGTAAAGGGAATTTCTGCCTTTTTGCTCCAATATAACGGGAATTTCAGCCTTTTCATCTCAAAATAAGGGGAATTTATTCCTTTTGCCCAAAATATAGAGAATTTCTGACTTTTTGTTCCAAAATAAGGAAAATTTCTTCAATTTTGTACCAAAATAAAAGAAATTTCTCCTTTTTACCCCAAAATAAAAGTAATTTCTGACTTTTTGCCCTGAAATAAATGTAATTTCTGCAATTTTGCCCAAAAATAAGGGAAATTTGTGCCTTTTTGCCTCAAAATATGGGGAATTTCTGCATTTTACCTCAAAATAAGGGGAATTTCAGCCTTTTTGCACCAAAATATGGAAAATTTCTGCATTTTTGCCCCAAAATAAGAGAAATTTCTGCATTTTTTCTTTGAAATAAGTCTAATTTCTGTAATTTTATCCCACAATAAGGGGAATTTCTGCCTTTTTGCCCCAAAATATGGGGAATTTCAGCATTTTACCTCAAAATAAGGGGAATTTCAAATTGTTGCACCAAAATAAGAAAAATTTCTGCAATTCTGTACCAAAATAAAAGAAATTTCTAAATTTTGCCCCTAAATAAGGGAAATTTCTGATTTTTGCCCCGAAATAAGAAGAATTTCTGTAATTTTGCCCCAAAATTAGAGGAGTTTCTGCAAGTTTGCTTCAAAATACAGGGAATTTCTGCCTCTTTTCCCGAAAATAAGGGGAACTTCTGCCGATTTGCCCCAAATAAAGGGAATTTCTGCATTTTTGCCCCAATATTAGGGGAATTTCTGCAATTTTGCTCCAAAATACGGGGAATTTCTGCCTTTTTGCCCGAAATTAAGGGGATTTTCTGCCTTTTTGCCCCCAAACAAGGGAAATTTCTGCAATTTTATCCCACAATAAGGGGAATTTCTGCCTTTTTGCCCAAAATTAAGGGGATTTTCTGCCTTTTTGCCCCCAAACAAGGGAAATTTCTGCAATTTTATCCAAAAATTATGGGAATTTATGCCTTTTTGCCCCCAAATAAGGGAAATTTCTGCCTTTTTGCCATATAATAAAAAAAAATTTATTTTTTTTCTCTGAAATAAGTGAAATTTCTAAAATTTTGCCTTAAAATAAAGAAATTTCTTCAATTTTTCCCAATAATAAAGGAATTTTCTGCAATTTTGCCCCAAAATAAAGGGAATTTCTGTTTTTTGTCCCCAAATAAGGAAAATTTGTGCAATTTTGCCCTAAAATAAGGGGAATTTCTGCCTTTTGCCCCAAAATAAGGGGAATTTCTGCCTTTTTGCCCCAAAATAAAGAAAATTACTGCATGTTTTACCCCAAAATTAGGTGAATTTTTGCAATTTTGCTCCAAAGTACGGGGATTTTTTGCCTTTTTCGCTGAAAATAAAGGGAATTTCTGCGATTTCGTTGCGAAATAAGTGAAATTTCTTCAGTTTTACCCCAAAATAAAAGGAAGTTGTGTGTTTTTGCCCCAAATTTAGAGGAATTTCTGTAATTTTGCTCCAAAATACGGGGAATTTCTGCCTTTTTGCCCGAAAATAAAGGGAATGTATGCCTTTTTGCCATAAAAAAGGGAAATTTCTTCATTTTTACCCCAAAATAAGGGGATTTTCTGCCTTTTTGACTCAAAATAAGTGCGATATCTGACTTTTCCCCAAAAATAAACGGAATTTCTGTCTTTTTGCCCCAAAATAAGGGTTATTTCTGACTTTTTGCCCTGAAATAAGTTAAATTTCTAAAATTTTTCCCCAAAATAAGGGAAATGTCTGCTTTTTGCCCCAAAATAAGGGGAATTTCTGCCTTTTTGCCCCAAAATAAAGAAAATTACTGCATGTTTTACCACAAAATTAGGTGAATTTCTGCAATTTTGCTCCAAAATACAGGGATTTTCTGCCTTTTTGGCCGAAAATAAAGGGAATTTCTGTCATTTTGCCGCGAAATAAGTGAAATTTCTGCAGTTTTACCCCAAAATAAGAGGAAGTTCTGCGTTTTTTCCCCCAAATTAGGGGAATTTCTGCAATTTTGCTCCAAAATACGGGGAATTTCTGCCTTTTTGCCCGAAAATAGAGGGAATGTATAACTTTTTGCCATAAAAAAATTACTTTATTTTTACCCCAAAATAAGGGGATTTTCCGCCTTTTTGACTCAAAATAAGTGCGATTTCTGACTTTTTCCCAAAAATAAACGGAATTTCTGTCTTTTTGCCCCAAAATAAGGGGAATTTCTGACTTTTTACCCTGAAATAATTTAAATTTCTAAAATTTTTCCCCAAAATAAGGGAAATGTCTGCTTTTTGCCCGAAAATAAGAGGAATTTCTGACTTTTTGCCCCAAAATAAGGGGAATTTCAGCCTTTTTACCTCAAAATAAGGGGAATATCTGCATTTTTGCCCCAAAATATGGGAAATTTCTGCCTTTTTGCCACAAAATAAGAAAAATTTCACACTTTTGTACCAAAATAAAAGAAATTTCTGCCTTTTTGCCTCAAAATAAGAAAATTTCTGCTTTTTTTCCCTGAAATAAGTGAAATTTCTGTAATTTTGCCCCAAAATAAGTGAAATTTCTGCAATTTTACCCCAAAATAAGAGAAATTTCTGGAATTTTGTCCCAAAATAAGTGGAATTTCTGAGTTTTGCCCCAAAATAAGGAGAATTTCTGTCTTTTTGCCCCAACATATAGGGATTTTCTGCCTTTTTGCTCCACAATTAGGGGAATTTCTTCATTTTTGCCACAAAATATTAGGAATTTCTGCTTTTTTGCTCCAAAATACGGAAAATTTCTGCATTTTTTCCCTGAAATAAGTGAAATTTCTGCAATTTTGCCCCAAAATAAGTGAAATTTCTGCAATTTTGCCCCAAAATAAGGGAAATTTCTGGAATTTTGACCCAAAACAAGTGGAATTTCTGAGTATTGCCCCAAAATAAGAAGAATTTCTGTCTTTTTGCCCCAAGAAATAGGGAATTTCTTCCTTTTTGCCCCACAACCAGGGGAATTTCTGCAATTTTGCTCCAAAATATATGGAATTTCTGCTTTTTTTTCCCAAAAATAAGGGGAATGTATACTTTTTGCCACAAAAAAGGGAAATTTCTTCATTTTTGCCCTAAAATAAGAGGAATTTCTGCCTTTTTACCTCAAAATAAGTGAAATTTCTGCTTTTTTACCCAAAAATAAATGGTATTTCTGTCTTTTTACCCCAAAATAAAAGGAATTTTTGAATTATGCTCTGAAATAAGTGAAATTTCTGCAATTATGCCCCAAAATATGGGAAATTTCCTGAATTTTGCCCCAAAATAATTGGAATTTCTGAGTTTTGCCCCAAAATAAAAAGAATTTCTGTCTTTTTGCCCCAACATATAGGGAATTTCTGCCTTTTTGCCCCACAAATAGGGGAATTTCTGCAGTTTTGCTCCAAAGTACGGGGAATTTCTGCTTTTTAGCCCGAAAATAACGGGAATGTATACCTTTTGCCACAAAAAAGGGAAATTTCTTGATTTTTGCCCCAAAATAAAAAGAATTTCTGCCTTTATACCACAAAATATGTGAAATTTCTGCCTTTTTTTCCAAAAATAAATGGAATTTCTGTCTTTTTGCCCCGAAATAAAAGGAATTTTTGAATTTTGCCCTGAAATAAGTGAAATTTCTGCAATTTTGCCCCAAAATAAGAGAAATTTCTGCCTTTTTGCCACAAAATAAGGGGAATTTCTTTCTTTTTGCCCCAAAATAAGGGGAATTTCAGCCTTTTTACATCATAATAAGGGGAATCTCTTCCTTTTTGCCCTAAAATATGGGGAATTTCTGTATTTTTGCCCCAAAATAAAGAAAATTTCTGCAATTTTGTACCAAAAGAAAAGTAATTTTTTCCTTTTTGCCCCAAAATAAGAGAAATTTCTGTGTTTTTTCCCTGAAATAAGTGAAATTTCTGTAATTTTCCCCCAAAATAAGGGAGATTTCTGCAATTTTGCCCCAAAATAAAAAAAAATTTCTGGAATTTTGCCACAAAATATGGGGAATTTCTGAATTTTTGCCCTGAAATAAGGAGAATTTCTGTCTTTTTGCCCCAAAATAATGTGAATTTCTGCACTTTCCCTCAAAATTAGGGGAGTATGTGCAATTTTGCTTCAAAATACGGGGAATTTCTGCATTATTGCACCAAAATAAAGGGAATTTCTGCCTTTTTGCCCTGAAATATTTGAAATTTCCACAATTTTACCCCAAAATAAGGGGTATTTCTGGTTTTGGCCTCTAAATTAGGAGAATTTCTGCTTTTTGCCCCAAAATAAGGCAAATTTCTGACTTTTTGCCCTGAAATAAGTGAAATTTCTACAATTTTGCCCCAAAATAAGGGGAATTTCTGCCTTTTTGCCACTAAGTAAAAGGAATTTCTGCCTTTTTGCCTCAAAATAACGGGAATTTCAGCGTTTTTACCTCAAAATAAGGGGAATTTTTGCCTTTTGCCCAAAATATGGGGAATTTCAGCATTTTACCTCCAAATAAGGGGAATTTCAGCTTTTTTGCACCAAAATATGGAAAATTTCTGCCTTTTTGCCACAAAATAAAAAAAATTTCTGCAATTCTGTACCAAAATAAAAGAAATTTCTAAAATTTTGCCCCAAAATAAGGGAAATTTCTGATTTTTGCCCCAAAATAAGGAGAATTTCTGTATTTTTGCCCCAAAATAAAGGGAATTTCTGCCTTTTTGCCCCAAAATTAGGGGAGTTTCTGCAATTTTGCTTCAAAATACAGGGAATTTCTGCCTCTTTATCCGAAAATAAGGGGAACTTCTGCCGATTTGCCCCAAATAAAGGGAATTTCTGCATTTTTGGCCCAATATTAGGGGAATTTCTGCAATTTTGCTCCAAAATACGGTTAATTTCTGCCTTTTTGCCCGAAATTAAGGGGATTTTCTGCCTTTTTGCCCCCAAACAAGGGAAATTTCTGCAATTTTATCCAAAAATTATGGGAATTTATGCCTTTTTGCCCCCAAATAAGGGAAATTTCTGCCTTTTTGCCATATAATAAAAAAATTTTTATTTTTTTTCTCTGAAATAAGTGAAATTTCTAAAATTTTGCCTTAAAATAAAGAAATTTCTTCAATTTTTCCCAATAATAAAGGAATTTTCTGCAATTTTGCCCTAAAAGAAGGGAATTTCTGTTTTTTGTCCCCAAATAAGGGAAATTTCTGCAATTTTGCCCTAAAATAAGGGGAATTTCTGCCTTTTGCCCCAAAATAAGGGGAATTTCTGCCTTTTTGCCCCAAATAAAAAAAATTACTGCATGTTTTACCCCAAAATTAGGTGAATTTCTGCAATTTTGCTCCAAAATACCGGGATTTTTTGCCTTTTTCACTGAAAATAAAGGCAATTTCTGCCTTTTTGCCGCGAAATAAGTGAAATTTCTGCAGTTTTACCCCAAAATAAGGGGAAGTTCTGCGTTTTTGCCCCAAAATTAGGGGAATTTCTGCAATTTTGCTTCAAAATACGGGGAATTTCTGCCTTTTTGCCCGAAAATAAAGGGAATGTATAACTTTTTGCCATAAAAGAGGGAAATTTCTTCATTTTTACTCTAAAATAAGGGGATTTTTCGTCTTTTTGACTCAAAATAAGTGCGATTTCTGACTTTTTCCCAAAAATAAACGGAATTTCTTTCTTTTTGCCCCAAAATAAGAGGAATTTCTGACTTTTTCCGCTGAAATAAGTTAAATTTCTAAAATTTTTTTCCAAAATAAGGAAAATGTCTGCTTTTTGCCTGAAAATAAGGGGAATTTCTGACTTTTTCCCCAAAATAAGGGGAATTTCAGCCTTTTTACCTCAAAATAAGGGAAATTCAGCATTTTTGCCCCAAAATATGGGAAATTTCTGCCTTTTTGCCCAAAAATAAGAAAAATTTCTGCAATTTTGTACCAAAATAAAAGAAATTTCTGCCTTTTTGCCCCAAAATAAGAAAATTTCTTCTTTTTTCCCTGAAATAAGTAAAATTTCTGCAATTTTGCCCCAAAATAAGTGAAATTTCTCCAATTTTGCCCCAAAATAAGAGAAATTTCTGGAATTTTGCCCCAAAATAAGTGGAATTTCTGAGTTTTACCCCAAAATAGGAAGAATTCCTGTCTTTTGCCCCAACATATAGGGAATTTCTGCCTTTTTGCCCCACAATTAGGGGAATTTCTGCAATTTTGCTCCAAAATATGAGGAATTTCTGCCTTTTTGTCCGAAAATAAGGGGAATGTATACCTTTTGCCACAAAAAAGGAAATTTCTTCATTTTTGACACAAAATAAGAGGAATTTCTGTCCTTTTACCTTAAAATAAGTGAAATTTCTACATTTTTACACCAAAATAAACGAAATTTCTATCTTTTGGCCCCAAAATAAAATGAATTTTTGAATTATGCCCTGAAATAAGTCAAATTTCTGCCTTTTTGACACAAAATAAGGGGAATTTCTGCATTTTTGCCCCAAAAGAATTGGAATTTCTGCCTTTTTGCTCCAAAATAAGGAAAATTTCTGCCTTTTTTTCCTGAATAAAGTGAAATTTCTGCAATTTTGCCCCAAATAAGTGAAATTTCTGCAATTTTGTCCCAAAATAAGGGAAATTTCTGGAATTTTGCCAAAAATAAGTGGAATTTCTGAGTTTTTCCCCAACATAAGGGGAATTTCTGATTTTTGCCCTAAAATAAGTTAAATTTCTAAAATTTTTCCCCAAAATAAGGGAAATGTCTGCTTTTGCCCCAAAATAAGGGGAATTTCTGACTTTTTGCCCCAAATAAGGGGAATTTTAGCCTTTTTACCTCAAAATAAGGGGGAATTTCTGCATTTTTGCCCCAAAATATGGAAAATTTCTGCCTTTTTGCCCCAAAATAAGAAAAAAGTTTTGCAATTTTTTACCAAAATAAAAGAAATTTCTGCCTTTTTGCCCCAAAATAAAAAAAATTTCTGCATTTTTTCCCTGAAATAAGTGAAATTTCTGCAATTTTGCACCAAAATAAGTGAAATTTCTGCTATTTTGCCCCAAAATAAAAGAAATTTCTGCCTTTTTGCCACAAAATAAGGGGAATTTCTGTCATTTTGCCCCAAAATAAGGGAAATTTCTGCCTTTTTTACCTCAAATAAGGGGAATTTCAGCCTTTTTACCTCAAAATAAGTGGAATTTCTGAGTTTTGCCCCAAAATAAAAAGAATTTCTGTCTTTTTACCCCAACATTTAGGGAATTTCTGCATTTTTGCCCCACAATTAGAAGAATTTCTGACTTTTTGCCCCAAAATAAGGGGAATTTCAGCCTTTTTACCTCAAAATAAGAGGAATTTCTTCATTTTTGCCCCAAAATATGAGAAATTTCTGACTTTTTGCCCCAAAATAAGAAAAATTTTTGCAATTTTGTACCAAAATAAAAGAAATTTCTGCTTTTTGCCCCAAAATAAGTGAAATTTCTGCAATTTTGTACCAAAATAGAAGAAATTTCTGCTTTTTTCCCCAAAATAAGAAAATTTCTCCTTTTTTTCCCTGAAATAAGTGAAATTTCTTGAATTTTGCCCCAAAATAAGTGAAATTTCTTCAATTTTGCCCCAAAATAAAAGAAATTTCTGCCTTTTTGCCACAAAATAAGAGGTATTGCTGTCTTTTTGCCCCAAAATAAGGGAAATTTCTGCCTATTTGACCAAAAATAAGGGGAATTTCAGCCTTTTTACCTCAAAATAAGTGGAATTTCTGAGTTTTGCCCGAAAATAAAAAGAATTTCTGTTTTTTCGCCCCAACATTTAGGGAATTTTTGCATTTTTGCCCAACAATTAGGGGAATTTCTGACTTTTTGCCCCAAAATAAGGGGAATTTCATCCTTTTTACCTCAAAATAAGGAAAATTTCTTCATTTTTGCCCCAAACATGGGAAATTTTTGCTCTTTTGCCCCAAAATAAGAAAAATTTTTGCAATTTTGTACCAAAATAAAAGAAATTTCTTCCTTTTTGCCACAGAATAAGAAAATTTCTGCTTTTTTCCCTGAAATAAGTGAAATTTCTGCAATTTTGCCCCAAAATAAGTGAAATTTCTGCAATTTTGCCCCAAAATAAAAGAAATTTCTGCCCTTTTGCCACAAAATGAGGAAAGTTTCTGTCTTTTTGCCATAAATAAGGGAAATGTCTGCCTTTTTGCTCCAAAATAAGGCGAATTTAAGCCTTTTTACCTCAAAATAAGAGGAATTTCTCCATTTTTGATACAAAATAAGGGGAATTTCTGCATTTTTACCACAAAATATTAGGAATTTCTTCTTTTTTGCCACAAAATAAGGAAAATTTCTGACTTTTTTCTCTGAAATAAGTGAAATTTCTGCAATTTTGCCCCAAAATAAGTGAAATTTCTGCAATTTTGCTCCAAAATACGGGGAATTTCTGCTTTTTTTCCCAAAAATAAGGGGAATGTATACCTTTTGCCCAAAAGAGGGAAATATCTTCATTTTTGCCCCAAAATAAGAGGAATTTCTGCCTTTTTACCTCAAAATAAGTGAAATTTCTGCCTTTTTACTCAAAAATAAACGGAATTTCTGTCTTTTTGCCGCAAAATAAAAGGAATTTTTGAATTATGCCCTGAAATAAGTGAAATTTCTGCAATTTTGCCCCCAAATAAGGGAAATTTCTGCCTTTTTGACACAAAAATAAAAGGAATTTCTGCATTTATGCCACAAAATAATAGGAATTTCTGCTTTTTTGCCCCAAAATAAGGAAAATTTCTTCCTTTTTCCCTGAAATAAGTGTAATTTCTGCAATTCTGCCCCAAAATAAGTAAAATTTCTGCAATTTTGCCCCAAAATAAGTGGAATTTCTGAGTTTTGTTCCAAAATAAGGGAAATTTCTGCAATTTTGCCCCAAAATAATGGAAATTTCTGCCTTTTTGACACAAAATAAGGGGAATTTCTGCTTTTTTGCCACAAAATATTAGGAATTTCTGCCTTTTTGCCCTAAAATAAGGAAAATTTCTGCCTTTTTTCCCTGAAATAAGTGAAATTTCTGGAATTTTGCCCCAAAATAAGTGAAATTCTGCAATTTTGCCCCAAAATAAGGGAAATTTCTGGAATTTTGCCCCAAAATAAGTGGAATTTCTGAGTTTTGCCCCAAAATAAGAAGAATTCCTGTCTTTTTGCCCCAACATATAGGGAATTTCTGCCTTTTTGCCCCACAATTAGAAGATTTTCTGCAATTTTGCTCCAAAATATGGGGAATTTCTGCTTTTTTGCCGAAAATAAGGGGAATGTATACCTTTTGCCACAAAAAAGGGAAATTTCTTCATGTTTGCCACAAAATAAGAGGAATTTCTGCCTTTTTACCTCAAAATAAGTGAAATTTCTGCCTTTTTACCCCAAAATAAACGGAATTTCTGTCTTTTTATCCCAAAAAAAGGAATTTTTGAATTATGCCCTGAAATAAGTGAAATTTCTGTCTTTTTGACACAAAATAAGGGGAATTTCTGCATTTTTGCCCCAAAATAAGTGGAATTTCTGCCTTTTTACCCCAAAATAAGGAAAATTTCTGCCTTTTTTTCTTGAATTAAGTGAAATTTCTGCAATTTTGCCCCAAAATAAGTGAAATTTCTGCAATTTTGCCCCAAAATAAGGGAAATTACTGGAATTTTGCCCCAAAATAAGTGGAATTTCTGAGTTTTGCCCCAAAATAATGGGAATTTCTGACTTTTTGCACTGAAATAAGTTAAATTTCTAAAATTTTTTCCCAAAATAAGGGAAATGTCTGCTTTTTGCCCCAAAATAAGGGGAATTTCTGACTTTTTGCCCCAAAATAAGGGGAATTTCAGCCTTTTTACCTCAAAATAAGGGGAATTTCTGCATTTTTGCCCCAAAATATGGAAAATTTCTGCCATTTTCCCCCAAAATAAAAAATTTCTGCTTTTTTCCCTGAAATAAGTGAAATTTCTGCAGTTTTGCACCAAAATAAGTGAAATTTTTGCTATTTTGCCCCAAAATAAAAGAAATTTCTGCTTTTGCTTCAAAATAAGGGGAATTTCTATCTTTTTTCTCCAAAATAAGGAAAATTTCTATTTTTTGACTCTAAATAAGGTTAATTTCAGCCTTTTTACCTCAAAATAATTGGAATTTCTGAATTTTGACCCAAAATAAAAAGAATTAATGTCTTTTTGCCCCAACATTTAGGGAATTTCTGCATTTTTGCCCCACAATTAGGGGAATTTCTGACTTTTTGCCCCAAAATAAGGGAAATTTCTGCCTTTTTGCCTCCAAATAAGGCGAATTTCAGCCTTTTTACCTCAAAATAAAAGGAATTTCTGCATTTTTGACACAAAATAAGGAAAATTTCTGCATTTTTGCCACGAAATATTAGGAATTTCTGCCTTTTTGCCCCAAAATAAGGAAAATTTTTGCCTTTTTTTCCTTAATTTAGTTAAAAATCTGCAATTTTGCCCCAAAATAAGTGAAATTTCTGCAATTTTGCCCCAAAATAAGTGAAATTTCTCGAATTTTACACCTAAATAAGTGGAATTTCTGATTTTTGCCAGAAAATAAGGGGAATTTCTGACTTTTTGCCCTGAAATAAGTTAAATTTCTAAAATTTTTTCCCAAAATAAGGGAAATGTCTGCTTTTTGCCCGATAATAAGAGGAATTTCTGATTTTTGCCCCAAAATAAGAAGAATTTCAGCCTTTTTACCTCAAAATAAGAGGAATTTCTTCATTTTTGCCCCAAAATATGGAAAATTTCTGCCTTTTTGCCCCAAAATAAAAAAAAAAATTTTGCAATTTTGTACCAAAATAAAAGAAAGTTCTGCCATTTTGCCCCAAAATAAAAATATTTATGCTTTTTTTCATTGTAATAAGTGAAATTTCTGCAATTTTGCCCCAAAATAAGTGAAATTTCTGCAATTTTGCTCCAAAATAAAAGAAATTTCTGCGTTTTTGCCACAAAATAAGGGGAATTTCTGTCTTTTTGCCCTAAAATAAGGGAAATTTCTGCCTTTTTGCCTCCAAATAAGGGAAATTTCAGCATTTTTACCTCAAAATAAGGAGAATTTCTGCATTTTTGACACAAAATAAGGGGAATTCCTGAATTTTTGCCACAAAATATTAGGAATTTCGGCCTTTTGGCCCCAAAATAAGGAAAATTTCTGCCTTTATTCTCTGAAATAAGTGAAATTTCTGAAATTTTGCCCCAAAATAAGTGAAATTTCTGCAATTTTGCCACAAAATAAGTGGAATTTATGAGTTTTGCCCCAAAATAAAAAGAATTTCTGTATTTTTGCCCCAACAAATAGGGAATTTCTCCCTTTTTGCCCCACAACTAGGGGAATTTCTGCAATTTTGCTCCAAAATACAAGGAATTTCTGCTTTTTTTTTCAAAAATAAGTGGAATGTATACCTTTTGCCACAAAAAAGAGAAATTTCTTCATTTTTACCCCAAAATAAGAAGAATTTCTGCCTTTTTACCTCAAAATAAGTGAAATTTATGCCTTTTTACCCAAAAATAAACAAAATTTCTGTCTTTTTGCCACAAAATAAAAGAAATTTTTGAAATATGCCCTGAAATAAGTGAAATTTCTGCAATTTTGCCCCCAAATAAGGGAAATTTCTGCTTTTTGACACAAAATAAGGGGAATTTTTGCATTTTTGCCACAAAATATTAGGACTTTCTGCCTTTTTGCCCCAAAATCAGAAAATTTCTGCCTTTTTTCCCTGAAATAAGTGAAATTTCTGCAATTTTGCCCCAAAATAAGTGAAATTTCTGCAATTTTGCCGAAAAATAAAGGAAATTTCTGCAATTTTGCCCCAAAATAAGTGGAATTTCTGAGTTTTGCCCCAAAATAAGAAGAATTTCTGTCTTTTTGCCCCAACATATAAGGAATTTTTGCCTTTTTGCCTCACAATTAGGGGATTTTCTGCAATTTTGCCCAAAATACAAGGAATTTCTGCTTTTTTTCCCGAAAATAAAGGGAATGTATACCTTTTGCCAAAAAAAGGGAAATTTCTTCATTTTTGCCTCAAAATAAAAGGAATTTCTGCCTTTTTACCTCAAAATAAGTGAAATTTCTGCCTTTTTACCCAAAAATAAACGGAATTTCTGTCTTTTTGCCCCAAAATAAAAGGAATTTTTGAATTTTGCCCTGAAATAAGTGAAATTTTTACAATTTTGCCCCAAAATAATGAAAATTTCTGCCTTTTTGCCACAAAATAAGGGGAATTTCTGTCTTTTTGCCCCAAAATAAGGGGAATTTCAGCCTTTTTACCTCATAATAAGAGGAATCTCTGCCTTTTTGCCCTAAAATATGGGGAATTTCTGTATTTTTGCCCCAAAATAACGAAAATTTCTGCAATTTTGTACCAAATTAAAAGTAATTTCTGCCTTTTTGCCCCAAAATAAGAGAAATTTCTTCCTTTTTTCCCTAAAATAAGTGAAATTTCTGTAATTTTTTCCAAAATAAGGGAGATTTCTACAATTTTGCCCCAAAATAATGGAAATTTGTGGAATTTTGCCCAAAAATAGGGGGAATTTCTGACTTTTTGCCCTGAAATAAGGAGAATTTCTGTCTTTTTTCCCCAGAATAATGTGAATTTCTGCATTTTCCCTCAAAATTAGGGGTATATGTGCAATTTTGCTTCAAAATACAGGGATCTTCTGCCTTATTGCACCAAAATAATGGGAATTTCTTCATTTTTGCACCAATATAAGGAGAATTTCTGAAATTTTGCACCAAAATACGGGGAATTTCTGCCTTACTGCCCGAAATAAAGTGGAATTTCTGCCTTTTTGCCCTGAAATATTTGAAATTTCCACAATTTTACCCCAAAATAAGGGGAATTTCTGTTTTTGACCCCAAAATTAGAAGAATTTCTGTTTTTGCCCCAAAATAAGGCAATTTTCTGACTTTTTGCTCTGAAATATGTGAAATTTCTGCAATTTTGCTTCAAAATAAGGGGAATTTATGCCTTTTTGCCAAAATAAGGAGAATTTCAGCATTTTACCTCCAAATAAAAGCAGTTTCTGCCTTTTTTCCACAAAATATGGGAAATTTCTGCCTTATTGCCCCCAAATAAGGAAAATTTTTGCTTTTCTGCCCCAATTAACGGGAATTTCTGCCTTTTTACCACAAAGAAAAAGGAATTTCTGCCTTTTTGCCCCAAAATAACGGGAATTTCAGCCATTTCACCTCAAAATAAGGGGAATTTCTGCCTTTTGCCCAAAATATGGGGAATTTCTGACTTTTTGTTCCAAAATAAGAAAAATTTCTTCAATTTTTTACCAATATAAATAAAATTTCTGCTTTTTGCCCCAAAATAAAAGTAATTTCTGACTTTTTGCCCTGAAATAAATGAAATTTCTGCAATTTGGCCCGAAAATAAGAAAAATTTGTTCCTTTTTGCCCCAAAATGAGGGGAATTTCTGCCTTTTTGCCCCAAAATATGGGGAATTTCAGCATTTTACCTCAAAATAAGAGGAATTTTAGCCTTTTTGCACCAAAATATGGAAAATTTCTGCCTTTTTGCCACAAAATAAGAAAAATTTCTGCAATTCTGTACCAAAATAAAAGAAATTTCTAAAATTTTGTCCCAAAATAAGGGAAATTTCTGATTTTTGACCCGAAATAAAGAGAAATTCTGTATTTTTGCCCCAAAATAAAGGGAATTTCTGCCTTTTTGCCTCAAAATTAGAGGAGTTTCTGCAATTTTGCTTCAAAATACAGGGAATTTCTGCCTCTTTTCAGAAAATAAGGGGAACTTCTGCCGATTTGCCCCAAATAAAGGGAATTTCTGCATTTTTGCCCTAATATTAGGGGATTTTCTGCAATTTTGCTCCAAAATACGGGGAATTTCTGCCTTTTTGCCCGAAATTAAGGGGATTTTCTGAGTTTTTGCCCCCAAACAAGGGAAATTTCTGCAATTTTATCCCAAAATAAGGGGAATTTATGCCTTTTTGCCCACAAATTAGGGTAATATCTGACTTTTTGCCCTGAAATGTGTGAAATGTCTGCAATTTTATCCCAAAATAAGGTGAATTTCTGCCTTTTTGCCCCAAAATAATGAGAATTTCTGCCTTTTTGCTCAAAAATCAGAAAAATTTTTGCTTTTTTTCTCTGAAATAAGTGAAATTTCTGCACTTTTGCCTTAAAATAAAAGAAATTTCTGCAATTTTTCCCCATAATAAAGGAATTTTCTGCAATTTTGCCCCAAAATAAAGGGAATTTCTGTTTTTGTCCCCAAATAAGGGAAATTTCTGCAATTTTGCCCTAAAATAATGAGAATTTCTGCCTTTTGCCCCAAAATAAGGGGAATTTCTGCCTTTTTGCCCCAAAATAAAGAAAATTACTGCATGTTTTACCCCAAAATTAGGTGAATTTCTGCAATTTTGCTCTAAAATACAGGGATTTTCTGCCTTTTTCGCCGAAAATAAAGGGAATTTCTGCAATTTTGCCGGGAAATAAGTGAAATTTCTGCAGTTTTACCCCAAAATGAGGGGAAGTTCTGCGTTTTGCCCCAAAATAAGGGAATTTCTGCAATTTTGCTCCAAAATACGGGGAATTTCTTCCTTTTTGCCCGAAAATAAAGGGAATGTATAGCTTTTTGCCATAAAAAAGGGAAATTTAATCATGTTTGCTCCAAAATAAAAGAAATTTCTCACTTATTACCCTGAAATAAGTGAAATTTCTGCAGTTTGGCCCCAAAATAAGGAAAATTTCTGCCTTTTTGCCACAAAATAAGGGCAATTTCTGTCTTTTTGCCTTCAAAAAAAGGAAATTTCAGCATTTTAACCTCATAATAATGGGAATCTCTTCCTTTTTGCCCTAAAATATGGGAAATTTCTGTATTTTTGCCCCAAAATCAAGAAAATTTCTGCAATTTTGTACCAAAATAAAAGTAATTTCTGCATTTTTGCCCCAAAATAAGAGAAATTTCTGCGTTTTTTCTTTGAAATAAGTGAAATTTCTGCAATTTTGCCCCAAAATAAGGGAGATTTTTGCAATTTTGCCCCCAAATAAAGGAAATTTTTGAAATTTCGCCGCAAAATAAGGGGAATTTCTGACATTTTGCCACAAAATATGGGGAATTTCTGCCTTATTGCCCCCAAATAAGGAAAATTTTTGCTTTTCTGCCCCAATTAACGGGAATTTCTGCCTTTTTGCCACAAAGTAAAGAGAATTTCTGCCTTTTTGCCCCAAAATAACGGGAATTTCAACCTTTTTACCTCAAAATAAGGGGAATTTCTGCAATTTTGCCACAAAATATTAGGAATTTCTGCCTTTTTGCCCCAAAATAATGAAAATTTCTGCCTTTTTTCCTGAATTAAGTGAAATTTCTGCAATTTTGCCCCAAATAAGTGAAATTTCTGCAATTTTGCCCCAAAATAAGGAAAATTTCTGGAATTTTGCCCCAAAATAAGTGGAATTTCTGAGTTTTGCCCCAAAATAAGGGGAATTTCTGACTTTTTGCCCTGAAATAAATTAAATTTCTAAAATTTTTCCCCAAAATAAGGGAAATGTCAGTGTTTGCCCCAAAATAAGTGGAATTTCTGACTTTTTGCCCCAAAAGAGGAGGAATTTCAGCCTTTTTACCTCAAAATAAGGGGAATTTCTGCAATTTTGCCACAAAATATTAGGAATTTCTGCCTTTTTGCCCCAAAATAATGAAAATTTCTGCCTTTTTTCCTGAATTAAGTGAAATTTCTGCAATTTTGCCCCAAATAAGTGAAATTTCTGCAATTTTGCCCCAAAATAAGGGAAATTTCTGGAATTTTGCCCCAAAATAAGTGGAATTTCTGAGTTTTGCCCCAAAATAAGGGGAATTTCTGACTTTTTGCCCTGAAATAAATTAAATTTCTAAAATTATTCCCCAAAATAAGGGAAATGTCTGTTTTTGCCCCAAAATAAGTGGAATTTCTGACTTTTTGCCCCAAAATAGGAGGAATTTCAGCCTTTTTACCTCAAAATAATGGAAATTTCTTCATTTTTGCCCCAAAATATGAGAAATTTCTGCCTTTTTGCCCCAAAATAAGAAAAATTTTTGCAATTTTGTACCAAAATGAAAGAAATTTCTGCTTTTTGCCCCAAAATAAGAAAATTTCTGCTTTTTTTCCCTGAAATAAGTAATTTCTGCAATTTTGCCCCAAAATAAGTGAAATTTCTGCAATTTTGCTCCAAAATAAAAGAAATTTCTGCCTTTTTGCCACAAAATAAGGGGAATTTCTGTCTTTTTGCCCTAAAATAAGGGAAATTTCTGCCTTTTTGCCCCCAAATAAGGCAAATTTCAGCCTTTTTACCTCAAAATATTAGGAATTTCTGCCTTTTTCCCAAAATAAAGAAAATTTCTTCCTTTTTTCTCTGAAATAAGTGAAATTTCTGCAATTTTACCCCAAAATAAGTGAAATTTCTGCAATTTTGCCCCAAAATAAGTGGAATTTCTGAGTTTTGCCCCAAAATAAGGAGAGTTTTTGTCTTTTTGCCCCAACAAATAGGGAATTTCTCCCTTTTTGCCCCACAAGTAGGGAAATTTCTGCAATTTTGCTCCAAAATATGGGGAATTTCTGCTTTTTTTTCCCAAAAATGAGGAGAATGTATACCTTTTGCCACAAAAAAGGGAAATTTCTTCATCTTTGCCCCCAAATAAGAAGAATTTCTGCCCTTTTACCTCAAAATAAGTTAAATTTCTGCCTTTTTACCCCAAAATAAAGAAAATTACTGCATGTTTTATCCCAAAATTAGGTGAATTTCTGCAATTTTGCTCCAAAATACGGGGATTTTCTGCCTTTTTCGCCGAAAATAAAGGGAATTTCTGCCATTTTGCCGCGAAATAAGTGAAATTTCTGCAGTTTTACCCCAAAATAAGTGGAAGTTCTGCATTTTGCCCCAAAATTAAGGGAATTTCTGCAATTTTGCTCCAAAATACGGGGAATTTCTGCCTTTTTGCCCGAAAATAAAGGGAATGTATACCTTTTTGCCATAAAAAAGGGAAATTTCTTCATTTTTACCCCAAAATAAGGGGATTTTTCGCCTTTTGGCTCAAAATAAGTGCAATTTCTGACTTTTCCCCAAAAATAAACGGAATTTCTGCCTTTTTGCCCCAAAATAAGGGGAATTTCTGACTTTTTGCCCCAAAATAAGGGGAATTTCAGCCTTTTTACCTCATAATAAGAAGAATCTCTGCCTTTTTGCCCTAAAATATGAAGAATTTCTGTATTTTTGCCCCAAAATAAAGAAATTTACTGCATGTTTTACCCCAAAATTAGGTGAATTTCTGCAATTTTGCTCCAAAATACGGGGATTTTCTGCCTTTTTCGCCGAAAATAAAGGGAATTTCTGCAATTTTGCCGCGAAATAAGTGGAATTTCTGCAGTTTTACCCCAAAATGAGGGGAAGTTCTGCGTTTTGCCCGAAAATAAGGGAATTTCTGCAATTTTGCTCCAAAATACGGGGAATTTCTTCCTTTTTGCCCGAAAATAAAGGGAATGTATAGCTTTTTGCCATAAAAAAGGGAAATTTAATCATTTTTGCTCCAAAATAAAAGAAATTTCTGACTTATTACCCTGAAATAAGTGAAATTTCTGCAATTTGGCCCCAAAATAAGGAAAATTTCTGCCTTTTTGCCACAAAATAAGGGCAATTTCTGTCTTTTTGCCTTCAAAAAAAGGAAATTTCAGCATTTTAACCTCATAATAATGGGAATCTCTTCCTTTTTGCCCTAAAATATGGGGAATTTCTGTATTTTTGCCCCAAAATCAAGAAAATTTCTGCAATTTTGTACCAAAATAAAAGTAATTTCTGCATTTTTGCCCCAAAATAAGAGAAATTTCTGCGTTTTTTCTTTGAAATAAGTGAAATTTCTGCAATTTTGCCCCAAAATAAGGGAGATTTTTGCAATTTTGCCCCCAAATAAAGGAAATTTTTGAAATTTCGCCGCAAAATAAGGGGAATTTCTGACATTTTGCCACAAAATATGGGGAATTTCTGCCTTATTGCCCCCAAATAAGGAAAATTTTTGCTTTTCTGCCCCAATTAACGGGAATTTCTGCCTTTTTGCCACAAAGTAAAGAGAATTTCTGCCTTTTTGCCCCAAAATAACGGGAATTTCAACCTTTTTACCTCAAAATAAGGGGAATTTCTGCAATTTTGCCACAAAATATTAGGAATTTCTGCCTTTTTGCCCCAAAATAATGAAAATTTCTGCCTTTTTTCCTGAATTAAGTGAAATTTCTGCAATTTTGCCCCAAATAAGTGAAATTTCTGCAATTTTGCCCCAAAATAAGGGAAATTTCTGGAATTTTGCCCCAAAATAAGTGGAATTTCTGAGTTTTGCCCCAAAATAAGGGGAATTTCTGACTTTTTGCCCTGAAATAAATTAAATTTCTAAAATTTTTCCCCAAAATAAGGGAAATGTCAGTGTTTGCCCCAAAATAAGTGGAATTTCTGACTTTTTGCCCCAAAAGAGGAGGAATTTCAGCCTTTTTACCTCAAAATAAGGGGAATTTCTGCAATTTTGCCACAAAATATTAGGAATTTCTGCCTTTTTGCCCCAAAATAATGAAAATTTCTGCCTTTTTTCCTGAATTAAGTGAAATTTCTGCAATTTTGCCCCAAATAAGTGAAATTTCTGCAATTTTGCCCCAAAATAAGGGAAATTTCTGGAATTTTGCCCCAAAATAAGTGGAATTTCTGAGTTTTGCCCCAAAATAAGGGGAATTTCTGACTTTTTGCCCTGAAATAAATTAAATTTCTAAAATTATTCCCCAAAATAAGGGAAATGTCTGTTTTTGCCCCAAAATAAGTGGAATTTCTGACTTTTTGCCCCAAAATAGGAGGAATTTCAGCCTTTTTACCTCAAAATAATGGAAATTTCTTCATTTTTGCCCCAAAATATGAGAAATTTCTGCCTTTTTGCCCCAAAATAAGAAAAATTTTTGCAATTTTGTACCAAAATGAAAGAAATTTCTGCTTTTTGCCCCAAAATAAGAAAATTTCTGCTTTTTTTCCCTGAAATAAGTAATTTCTGCAATTTTGCCCCAAAATAAGTGAAATTTCTGCAATTTTGCTCCAAAATAAAAGAAATTTCTGCCTTTTTGCCACAAAATAAGGGGAATTTCTGTCTTTTTGCCCTAAAATAAGGGAAATTTCTGCCTTTTTGCCCCCAAATAAGGCAAATTTCAGCCTTTTTACCTCAAAATATTAGGAATTTCTGCCTTTTTCCCAAAATAAAGAAAATTTCTTCCTTTTTTCTCTGAAATAAGTGAAATTTCTGCAATTTTACCCCAAAATAAATGAAATTTCTGCAATTTTGCCCCAAAATAAGTGGAATTTCTGAGTTTTGCCCCAAAATAAGGAGAGTTTTTGTCTTTTTGCCCCAACAAATAGGGAATTTCTCCCTTTTTGCCCCACAAGTAGGGAAATTTCTGCAATTTTGCTCCAAAATATGGGGAATTTCTGCTTTTTTTTCCCAAAAATGAGGAGAATGTATACCTTTTGCCACAAAAAAGGGAAATTTCTTCATCTTTGCCCCCAAATAAGAAGAATTTCTGCCCTTTTACCTCAAAATAAGTTAAATTTCTGCCTTTTTACCCCAAAATAAAGAAAATTACTGCATGTTTTATCCCAAAATTAGGTGAATTTCTGCAATTTTGCTCCAAAATACGGGGATTTTCTGCCTTTTTCGCCGAAAATAAAGGGAATTTCTGCCATTTTGCCGCGAAATAAGTGAAATTTCTGCAGTTTTACCCCAAAATAAGTGGAAGTTCTGCATTTTGCCCCAAAATTAAGGGAATTTCTGCAATTTTGCTCCAAAATACGGGGAATTTCTGCCTTTTTGCCCGAAAATAAAGGGAATGTATACCTTTTTGCCATAAAAAAGGGAAATTTCTTCATTTTTACCCCAAAATAAGGGGATTTTTCGCCTTTTGGCTCAAAATAAGTGCAATTTCTGACTTTTCCCCAAAAATAAACGGAATTTCTGCCTTTTTGCCCCAAAATAAGGGGAATTTCTGACTTTTTGCCCCAAAATAAGGGGAATTTCAGCCTTTTTACCTCATAATAAGAAGAATCTCTGCCTTTTTGCCCTAAAATATGAAGAATTTCTGTATTTTTGCCCCAAAATAAAGAAATTTACTGCATGTTTTACCCCAAAATTAGGTGAATTTCTGCAATTTTGCTCCAAAATACGGGGATTTTCTGCCTTTTTTGCCGAAAATAAAGGGAATTTCTGCAATTTTGCCGCGAAATAAGTGGAATTTCTGCAGTTTTACCCCAAAATGAGGGGAAGTTCTGCGTTTTGCCCGAAAATAAGGGAATTTCTGCAATTTTGCTCCAAAATACGGGGAATTTCTTCCTTTTTGCCCGAAAATAAAGGGAATGTATAGCTTTTTGCCATAAAAAAGGGAAATTTAATCATTTTTGCTCCAAAATAAAAGAAATTTCTGACTTATTACCCTGAAATAAGTGAAATTTCTGCAGTTTGGCCCCAAAATAAGGAAAATTTCTGCCTTTTTGCCACAAAATAAGGGCAATTTCTGTCTTTTTGCCTTCAAAAAAAGGAAATTTCAGCATTTTAACCTCATAATAATGGGAATCTCTTCCTTTTTGCCCTAAAATATGGGAAATTTCTGTATTTTTGCCCCAAAATCAAGAAAATTTCTGCAATTTTGTACCAAAATAAAAGTAATTTCTGCATTTTTGCCCCAAAATAAGAGAAATTTCTGCGTTTTTTCTTTGAAATAAGTGAAATTTCTGCAATTTTGCCCCAAAATAAGGGAGATTTTTGCAATTTTGCCCCCAAATAAAGGAAATTTTTGAAATTTCGCCGCAAAATAAGGGGAATTTCTGACATTTTGCCACAAAATATGGGGAATTTCTGCCTTATTGCCCCCAAATAAGGAAAATTTTTGCTTTTCTGCCCCAATTAACGGGAATTTCTGCCTTTTTGCCACAAAGTAAAGAGAATTTCTGCCTTTTTGCCCCAAAATAACGGGAATTTCAACCTTTTTACCTCAAAATAAGGGGAATTTCTGCAATTTTGCCACAAAATATTAGGAATTTCTGCCTTTTTGCCCCAAAATAATGAAAATTTCTGCCTTTTTTCCTGAATTAAGTGAAATTTCTGCAATTTTGCCCCAAATAAGTGAAATTTCTGCAATTTTGCCCCAAAATAAGGGAAATTTCTGGAATTTTGCCCCAAAATAAGTGGAATTTCTGAGTTTTGCCCCAAAATAAGGGGAATTTCTGACTTTTTGCCCTGAAATAAATTAAATTTCTAAAATTTTTCCCCAAAATAAGGGAAATGTCAGTGTTTGCCCCAAAATAAGTGGAATTTCTGACTTTTTGCCCCAAAAGAGGAGGAATTTCAGCCTTTTTACCTCAAAATAAGGGGAATTTCTGCAATTTTGCCACAAAATATTAGGAATTTCTGCCTTTTTGCCCCAAAATAATGAAAATTTCTGCCTTTTTTCCTGAATTAAGTGAAATTTCTGCAATTTTGCCCCAAATAAGTGAAATTTCTGCAATTTTGCCCCAAAATAAGGGAAATTTCTGGAATTTTGCCCCAAAATAAGTGGAATTTCTGAGTTTTGCCCCAAAATAAGGGGAATTTCTGACTTTTTGCCCTGAAATAAATTAAATTTCTAAAATTATTCCCCAAAATAAGGGAAATGTCTGTTTTTGCCCCAAAATAAGTGGAATTTCTGACTTTTTGCCCCAAAATAGGAGGAATTTCAGCCTTTTTACCTCAAAGTAATGGAAATTTCTTCATTTTTGCCCCAAAATATGAGAAATTTCTGCCTTTTTGCCCCAAAATAAGAAAAATTTTTGCAATTTTGTACCAAAATGAAAGAAATTTCTGCTTTTTGCCCCAAAATAAGAAAATTTCTGCTTTTTTTCCCTGAAATAAGTAATTTCTGCAATTTTGCCCCAAAATAAGTGAAATTTCTGCAATTTTGCTCCAAAATAAAAGAAATTTCTGCCTTTTTGCCACAAAATAAGGGGAATTTCTGTCTTTTTGCCCTAAAATAAGGGAAATTTCTGCCTTTTTGCCCCCAAATAAGGCAAATTTCAGCCTTTTTACCTCAAAATATTAGGAATTTCTGCCTTTTTCCCAAAATAAAGAAAATTTCTTCCTTTTTTCTCTGAAATAAGTGAAATTTCTGCAATTTTACCCCAAAATAAATGAAATTTCTGCAATTTTGCCCCAAAATAAGTGGAATTTCTGAGTTTTGCCCCAAAATAAGGAGAGTTTTTGTCTTTTTGCCCCAACAAATAGGGAATTTCTCCCTTTTTGCCCCACAAGTAGGGAAATTTCTGCAATTTTGCTCCAAAATATGGGGAATTTCTGCTTTTTTTTCCCAAAAATGAGGAGAATGTATACCTTTTGCCACAAAAAAGGGAAATTTCTTCATCTTTGCCCCCAAATAAGAAGAATTTCTGCCCTTTTACCTCAAAATAAGTTAAATTTCTGCCTTTTTACCCCAAAATAAAGAAAATTACTGCATGTTTTATCCCAAAATTAGGTGAATTTCTGCAATTTTGCTCCAAAATACGGGGATTTTCTGCCTTTTTCGCCGAAAATAAAGGGAATTTCTGCCATTTTGCCGCGAAATAAGTGAAATTTCTGCAGTTTTACCCCAAAATAAGTGGAAGTTCTGCATTTTGCCCCAAAATTAAGGGAATTTCTGCAATTTTGCTCCAAAATACGGGGAATTTCTGCCTTTTTGCCCGAAAATAAAGGGAATGTATACCTTTTTGCCATAAAAAAGGGAAATTTCTTCATTTTTACCCCAAAATAAGGGGATTTTTCGCCTTTTGGCTCAAAATAAGTGCAATTTCTGACTTTTCCCCAAAAATAAACGGAATTTCTGCCTTTTTGCCCCAAAATAAGGGGAATTTCTGACTTTTTGCCCCAAAATAAGGGGAATTTCAGCCTTTTACCTCATAATAAGAAGAATCTCTGCCTTTTTGCCCTAAAATATGAAGAATTTCTGTATTTTTGCCCCAAAATAAAGAAATTTACTGCATGTTTTACCCCAAAATTAGGTGAATTTCTGCAATTTTGCTCCAAAATACGGGGATTTTCTGCCTTTTTCGCCGAAAATAAAGGGAATTTCTGCAATTTTGCCGCGAAATAAGTGGAATTTCTGCAGTTTTACCCCAAAATGAGGGGAAGTTCTGCGTTTTGCCCGAAAATAAGGGAATTTCTGCAATTTTGCTCCAAAATACGGGGAATTTCTTCCTTTTTGCCCGAAAATAAAGGGAATGTATAGCTTTTTGCCATAAAAAAGGGAAATTTAATCATTTTTGCTCCAAAATAAAAGAAATTTCTGACTTATTACCCTGAAATAAGTGAAATTTCTGCAGTTTGGCCCCAAAATAAGGAAAATTTCTGCCTTTTTGCCACAAAATAAGGGCAATTTCTGTCTTTTTGCCTTCAAAAAAAGGAAATTTCAGCATTTTAACCTCATAATAATGGGAATCTCTTCCTTTTTGCCCTAAAATATGGGAAATTTCTGTATTTTTGCCCCAAAATCAAGAAAATTTCTGCAATTTTGTACCAAAATAAAAGTAATTTCTGCATTTTTGCCCCAAAATAAGAGAAATTTCTGCGTTTTTTCTTTGAAATAAGTGAAATTTCTGCAATTTTGCCCCAAAATAAGGGAGATTTTTGCAATTTTGCCCCCAAATAAAGGAAATTTTTGAAATTTCGCCGCAAAATAAGGGGAATTTCTGACATTTTGCCACAAAATATGGGGAATTTCTGCCTTATTGCCCCCAAATAAGGAAAATTTTTGCTTTTCTGCCCCAATTAACGGGAATTTCTGCCTTTTTGCCACAAAGTAAAGAGAATTTCTGCCTTTTTGCCCCAAAATAACGGGAATTTCAACCTTTTTACCTCAAAATAAGGGGAATTTCTGCAATTTTGCCACAAAATATTAGGAATTTCTGCCTTTTTGCCCCAAAATAATGAAAATTTCTGCCTTTTTTCCTGAATTAAGTGAAATTTCTGCAATTTTGCCCCAAATAAGTGAAATTTCTGCAATTTTGCCCCAAAATAAGGGAAATTTCTGGAATTTTGCCCCAAAATAAGTGGAATTTCTGAGTTTTGCCCCAAAATAAGGGGAATTTCTGACTTTTTGCCCTGAAATAAATTAAATTTCTAAAATTTTTCCCCAAAATAAGGGAAATGTCAGTGTTTGCCCCAAAATAAGTGGAATTTCTGACTTTTTGCCCCAAAAGAGGAGGAATTTCAGCCTTTTTACCTCAAAATAAGGGGAATTTCTGCAATTTTGCCACAAAATA
Organism: Micromys minutus; assembly: GCF_963924665.1. Lineage (NCBI taxonomy): Eukaryota > Metazoa > Chordata > Mammalia > Rodentia > Muridae > Micromys > Micromys minutus. Next base: position 2,628,081 of record NW_027667258.1, on the reverse strand, counting down.
TTAGGAATTTCTGCCTTTTTGCCCCAAAATAATGAAAATTTCTGCCTTTTTTCCTGAATTAAGTGAAATTTCTGCAATTTTGCCCCAAATAAGTGAAATTTCTGCAATTTTGCCCCAAAATAAGGGAAATTTCTGGAATTTTGCCCCAAAATAAGTGGAATTTCTGAGTTTTGCCCCAAAATAAGGGGAATTTCTGACTTTTTGCCCTGAAATAAATTAAATTTCTAAAATTATTCCCCAAAATAAGGGAAATGTCTGTTTTTGCCCCAAAATAAGTGGAATTTCTGACTTTTTGCCCCAAAATAGGAGGAATTTCAGCCTTTTTACCTCAAAGTAATGGAAATTTCTTCATTTTTGCCCCAAAATATGAGAAATTTCTGCCTTTTTGCCCCAAAATAAGAAAAATTTTTGCAATTTTGTACCAAAATGAAAGAAATTTCTGCTTTTTGCCCCAAAATAAGAAAATTTCTGCTTTTTTTCCCTGAAATAAGTAATTTCTGCAATTTTGCCCCAAAATAAGTGAAATTTCTGCAATTTTGCTCCAAAATAAAAGAAATTTCTGCCTTTTTGCCACAAAATAAGGGGAATTTCTGTCTTTTTGCCCTAAAATAAGGGAAATTTCTGCCTTTTTGCCCCCAAATAAGGCAAATTTCAGCCTTTTTACCTCAAAATATTAGGAATTTCTGCCTTTTTCCCAAAATAAAGAAAATTTCTTCCTTTTTTCTCTGAAATAAGTGAAATTTCTGCAATTTTACCCCAAAATAAGTGAAATTTCTGCAATTTTGCCCCAAAATAAGTGGAATTTCTGAGTTTTGCCCCAAAATAAGGAGAGTTTTTGTCTTTTTGCCCCAACAAATAGGGAATTTCTCCCTTTTTGCCCCACAAGTAGGGAAATTTCTGCAATTTTGCTCCAAAATATGGGGAATTTCTGCTTTTTTTTCCCAAAAATGAGGAGAATGTATACCTTTTGCCACAAAAAAGGGAAATTTCTTCATCTTTGCCCCCAAATAAGAAGAATTTCTGCCCTTTTACCTCAAAATAAGTTAAATTTCTGCCTTTTTACCCCAAAATAAAGAAAATTACTGCATGTTTTATCCCAAAATTAGGTGAATTTCTGCAATTTTGCTCCAAAATACGGGGATTTTCTGCCTTTTTCGCCGAAAATAAAGGGAATTTCTGCCATTTTGCCGCGAAATAAGTGAAATTTCTGCAGTTTTACCCCAAAATAAGTGGAAGTTCTGCATTTTGCCCCAAAATTAAGGGAATTTCTGCAATTTTGCTCCAAAATACGGGGAATTTCTGCCTTTTTGCCCGAAAATAAAGGGAATGTATACCTTTTTGCCATAAAAAAGGGAAATTTCTTCATTTTTACCCCAAAATAAGGGGATTTTTCGCCTTTTGGCTCAAAATAAGTGCAATTTCTGACTTTTCCCCAAAAATAAACGGAATTTCTGCCTTTTTGCCCCAAAATAAGGGGAATTTCTGACTTTTTGCCCCAAAATAAGGGGAATTTCAGCCTTTTTACCTCATAATAAGAAGAATCTCTGCCTTTTTGCCCTAAAATATGAAGAATTTCTGTATTTTTGCCCCAAAATAAAGAAATTTACTGCATGTTTTACCCCAAAATTAGGTGAATTTCTGCAATTTTGCTCCAAAATACGGGGATTTTCTGCCTTTTTCGCCGAAAATAAAGGGAATTTCTGCAATTTTGCCGCGAAATAAGTGGAATTTCTGCAGTTTTACCCCAAAATGAGGGGAAGTTCTGCGTTTTGCCCGAAAATAAGGGAATTTCTGCAATTTTGCTCCAAAATACGGGGAATTTCTTCCTTTTTGCCCGAAAATAAAGGGAATGTATAGCTTTTTGCCATAAAAAAGGGAAATTTAATCATTTTTGCTCCAAAATAAAAGAAATTTCTGACTTATTACCCTGAAATAAGTGAAATTTCTGCAATTTGGCCCCAAAATAAGGAAAATTTCTGCCTTTTTGCCACAAAATAAGGGCAATTTCTGTCTTTTTGCCTTCAAAAAAAGGAAATTTCAGCATTTTAACCTCATAATAATGGGAATATCTTCCTTTTTGCCCTAAAATATGGGGAATTTCTGTATTTTTGCCCCAAAATCAAGAAAATTTCTGCAATTTTGTACCAAAATAAAAGTAATTTCTGCATTTTTGCCCCAAAATAAGAGAAATTTCTGCGTTTTTTCTTTGAAATAAGTGAAATTTCTGCAATTTTGCCCCAAAATAAGGGAGATTTTTGCAATTTTGCCCCCAAATAAAGGAAATTTTTGAAATTTCGCCGCAAAATAAGGGGAATTTCTGACATTTTGCCACAAAATATATGGAATTTCTGCCTTATTGCCCCCAAATAAGGAAAATTTTTGCTTTTCTGCCCCAATTAACGGGAATTTCTGCCTTTTTGCCACAAAGTAAAGAGAATTTCTGCCTTTTTGCCCCAAAATAACGGGAATTTCAACCTTTTTACCTCAAAATAAGGGGAATTTCTGCAATTTTGCCACAAAATATTAGGAATTTCTGCCTTTTTGCCCCAAAATAATGAAAATTTCTGCCTTTTTTCCTGAATTAAGTGAAATTTCTGCAATTTTGCCCCAAATAAGTGAAATTTCTGCAATTTTGCCCCAAAATAAGGAAAATTTCTGGAATTTTGCCCCAAAATAAGTGGAATTTCTGAGTTTTGCCCCAAAATAAGGGGAATTTCTGACTTTTTGCCCTGAAATAAATTAAATTTCTAAAATTTTTCCCCAAAATAAGGGAAATGTCAGTGTTTGCCCCAAAATAAGTGGAATTTCTGACTTTTTGCCCCAAAAGAGGAGGAATTTCAGCCTTTTTACCTCAAAATAAGGGGAATTTCTGCAATTTTGCCACAAAATATTAGGAATTTCTGCCTTTTTGCCCCAAAATAATGAAAATTTCTGCCTTTTTTCCTGAATTAAGTGAAATTTCTGCAATTTTGCCCCAAATAAGTGAAATTTCTGCAATTTTGCCCCAAAATAAGGGAAATTTCTGGAATTTTGCCCCAAAATAAGTGGAATTTCTGAGTTTTGCCCCAAAATAAGGGGAATTTCTGACTTTTTGCCCTGAAATAAATTAAATTTCTAAAATTATTCCCCAAAATAAGGGAAATGTCTGTTTTTGCCCCAAAATAAGTGGAATTTCTGACTTTTTGCCCCAAAATAGGAGGAATTTCAGCCTTTTTACCTCAAAATAATGGAAATTTCTTCATTTTTGCCCCAAAATATGAGAAATTTCTGCCTTTTTGCCCCAAAATAAGAAAAATTTTTGCAATTTTGTACCAAAATGAAAGAAATTTCTGCTTTTTGCCCCAAAATAAGAAAATTTCTGCTTTTTTTCCCTGAAATAAGTAATTTCTGCAATTTTGCCCCAAAATAAGTGAAATTTCTGCAATTTTGCTCCAAAATAAAAGAAATTTCTGCCTTTTTGCCACAAAATAAGGGGAATTTCTGTCTTTTTGCCCTAAAATAAGGGAAATTTCTGCCTTTTTGCCCCCAAATAAGGCAAATTTCAGCCTTTTTACCTCAAAATATTAGGAATTTCTGCCTTTTTCCCAAAATAAAGAAAATTTCTTCCTTTTTTCTCTGAAATAAGTGAAATTTCTGCAATTTTACCCCAAAATAAATGAAATTTCTGCAATTTTGCCCCAAAATAAGTGGAATTTCTGAGTTTTGCCCCAAAATAAGGAGAGTTTTTGTCTTTTTGCCCCAACAAATAGGGAATTTCTCCCTTTTTGCCCCACAAGTAGGGAAATTTCTGCAATTTTGCTCCAAAATATGGGGAATTTCTGCTTTTTTTTCCCAAAAATGAGGAGAATGTATACCTTTTGCCACAAAAAAGGGAAATTTCTTCATCTTTGCCCCCAAATAAGAAGAATTTCTGCCCTTTTACCTCAAAATAAGTTAAATTTCTGCCTTTTTACCCCAAAATAAAGAAAATTACTGCATGTTTTATCCCAAAATTAGGTGAATTTCTGCAATTTTGCTCCAAAATACGGGGATTTTCTGCCTTTTTCGCCGAAAATAAAGGGAATTTCTGCCATTTTGCCGCGAAATAAGTGAAATTTCTGCAGTTTTACCCCAAAATAAGGGGAAGTTCTGCATTTTGCCCCAAAATTAAGGGAATTTCTGCAATTTTGCTCCAAAATACGGGGAATTTCTGCCTTTTTGCCCGAAAATAAAGGGAATGTATACCTTTTTGCCATAAAAAAGGGAAATTTCTTCATTTTTAGCCCCAAAATAAGGGGATTTTTCGCCTTTTGGCTCAAAATAAGTGCAATTTCTGACTTTTCCCCAAAAATAAACGGAATTTCTGCCTTTTTGCCCCAAAATAAGGGGAATTTCTGACTTTTTGCCCCAAAATAAGGGGAATTTCAGCCTTTTTACCTCATAATAAGGGGAATCTCTGCCTTTTTGCCCTAAAATATGAAGAATTTCTGTATTTTTGCCCCAAAATAAAGAAAATTACTGCATGTTTTACCCCAAAATTAGGTGAATTTCTGCAATTTTGCTCCAAAATACGGAGATTTTCTGCCTTTTTCGCCGAAAATAAAGGGAATTTCTGCCATTTTGCCGCGAAATAAGTGAAATTTCTGCAGTTTTACCCCAAAATAAGGGGAAGTTCTGCGTTTTGCCCCAAAATTAAGGGAATTTCTGCAATTTTGCTCCAAAATACGGGAAATTTCTGCCTTTTTGCCTGAAAATAAAGGGAATGTATACGTTTTGCCATAAAAAAGAAAAATTTCTTCATTTTTACCCCAAAATAAGGGGATTTTTCGCCTTTTGGCTCAAAATAAGTGCAATTTCTGACTTTTTACGCAAAAATAAACGGAATTTCTGTCTTTTTGCCCCAAAATAAAAGCAATTTTTGAATTATGCCCTGAAATAAATGAAATTTCTGCAATTTTGCCCCAAAATAAGAAAAATTTCTGCCTTTTTTCACACAATAAGGGGAATTTCTGCATTTTTGCCACAAAATATTAGGAATTTCTGACTTTTTGCCCCAAAAGAAGTAAAATTTCTGCCTTTTTTCCCTGAAATAAGTGAAATTTCTGCAATTTTGCCCCAAAATAAGGGAAATTTCTGCCTTTTTGACACAACATAAGGGGAATTTCTGTCTTTTTGCTCCAAAATAAGGGGAATTTCCGCCTTTTTGCCTCATAATAACAGGAATCTCTGCCTTTTTGCCCTAAAATATGGGGAAATTCTATATTTTTGCCCCAAAATAAAGAAAATTTCTGCAATTTTGTACCAAATTAAAAGTAATTTCTGCGTTTTTGCCCTAAAATAAGAGAAATTTCTGCGTTTTTTCCCTGAAATAAGTGAAATTTCTGTAATTTTTCCCCAAAATAAGGGAGATTTCTGCAATTTTGCCCCAAAATAAAGGAAATTTCTGGAATTTTGCCCCAAAATAATGGGAATTTCTGACTTTTTGCCCTGAAATAAGAAGAATTTCTTTCTTTTTGCCCCAAAATAATGTGAATTTCTGCATTTTCCCTCAAAATTAAGGGAATATGTGCAATTTTGCTTCAAAATACGGGGAATTTCTGCCTTATTGCATCAAAATAATGGGAATTTCTGCATTTTTGCTCCAATATAAGGGGAATTTCTGAAATTTTGCTCCAAAATACCGGGAATTTCTCTCTTATTGCCTGAAATAAAGTGGAACTTCTCCCTTTTTGCCCTGAAATATTTGAAATTTCCACAATTTTACCCCAAAATGAGGGGAATTTCTGTTTTTGACCCCAAAATTAGGAGAATTTCTACTTTTTGCCCCAAAATAAGGCAATTTTCTGACTTTTTGCCTTGAAATAAGTGAAATTTCTGCAATTTTGCCCCAAAATAAGGGGAATTTCTGCCTTTTTGCCAAAATAAGGGGAATTTCAGCATTTTACCTCCAAATAAAAGCAGTTTCTGCCTTTGTGCCACAAAATATGGGAAATTTCTGCCTTATTGCCCCCAAATAAGGAAAATTTTTGCTTTTCTGCCCCAATTAACGAGAATTTCTGCCTTTTTGCCACAAAGTAAAGGGAATTTCTGTCTTTTTGAACCAAAATAACGGGAATTTCAGCCTTTTTACCTCAAAATAAGGGGAATTTCTGCCTTTTGCCCAAAATATGGGGAATTTCTGACTTTTTGTTCCAAAATAAGAAAAATTTCTTCAATTTTGTACCAAAATAAAAGAAATTTCTGATTTTTACCCCAAAATAAAAGTAATTCCTGACTTTTTGCCCTGAAATAAATGAAATTTCTGCAATTTGGCCCGAAAATAAGGAAAATTTGTGCCTTTTTGCCCCAAAATATGGGGAATTTCAGCATTTTACCTCAAAAAAGAAGAATTTCAGCCTTTTGCACCAAAGTATGGAAAATTTCTGCCTTTTTGCCACAAAATAATTAAAATTTCTGCAATTCTGTACCAAAATAAAAGAAATTTCTAAAATTTTGCCCCAAAATAAGGGAAATTTCTGATTTTTGCCCCGAAATAAGGAGAATTTCTGTTTTTTTGCCCCAAAATAAAGGGAATTTCTGCCTTTTTGCCTCAAATTAGGGGAGTTTCTGCAATTTTGCTTCAAAATGCAGGGAATTTCTGCCTCTTTTCCTGAAAATAAGGGGATCTTCTGCCGATTTGCCCCAAATAAAGGGAATTTCTGCATTTTTGCCCCAATATTAGGGGAATTTCTGCAATTTTGCTCCAAAATACGGGGAATTTCTGCCTTTTTGCCTGAAATTAAGGGGATTTTCTGCCTTTTTGCCCCCAAACAAGGGAAATTTCTGCAATTTTATCCCAAAATAAGGGGAATTTCCGCCTTTTTGCCCCCAAATAAGGGGAATTTCTGCCTTTTTGCCATGAAATATGTGAAATGTCTGCAATTTTACACCAAAATAAGGTGAATTTCTGCCGTTTTGCCCCAAAATAATGGGAATTTCTGCATTTTGCCCTAAAATAAGAAAAATTTTAGTTTTTTTCTCTGAAATAAGTGAAATTTCTGCAATTTTGCCTTAAAATAAAAGAAATTTCTGCAATTTTTCCCCATAATAAAGGAATTTTCTGCAATTTTGCCCCAAAATAAAAGGAATTTCTGTTTTTTGTCCCCAAATAAGGGAAATTTCTGCAATTTACCATAAATTAAGGGGAATTTCTGACTTTTGCCCCAAAATAAAAGGAATTTCTGCCTTTTTACCCCAAAATAAAAAAAATTACTGCATGTTTTACTCCAAAATTAGGTGAATTTCTGCAATTTTGCTCCAAAATACGGGGATTTTCTGCCTTTTTCACCGAAAATAAAGGGAATTTCTGCCATTTTGCCGCCAAATAAGTGAAATTTCTGCAGTTTTACCCCAAAATAAGGGGAAGTTCTGCGATTTTGCCCCAAAATTAGGGGAATTTCTGCAATTTTGCTTCAAAATACGGGGAATTTCTGCCTTTTTGCCCGAAAATAAAGGGAAGGTATACCTTTTTGCCATAAAAAAGGGAAATTTCTTCATTTTTACCCCAAAATAAGGGGATTTTTCGCTTTTTGGCTCAAAAGAAGTGCAATTTCTGACTTTTCCTCAAAAATAAACGGAATTTCTACCTTTTTGCCCCAAAATAAGGGGAATTTCTGACTTTTTGCCCTGAAATAAGTTAAATTTCTAAATTTTTTCCCCAAAATAAGGGTAATCTCTGCTTTTTGCCCCAAAATAAGGGGAATTTCTGACTTTTTGTCCAAAAATAAGAGGAATTTCAGCCTTTTCACCTCAAAATAAGGGGAATTTCTTCATTTTTGCCCCAAAATATGGGAAATTTCTGCATTTTTGCCCCAAAATAATAAAAATTTTTGCAATTTTGTTCCAAAATAAAGAAAATTTTTGCCTTTTTGCCCCAAAATAAGAAAATTTCTGCTTTTTTCCCTAATATAAATGAAATTTCTGCAATTTTGCCCCAAAATAAGTTAAATTTCTGCAATTTTGCCCCAAAATAACAGAAATTTCTGCCTTTTTGCCACAAAATAAGAGGAATTTCTGTTTTTTTGCCCCAAAATAAGTGAAATTTCTGCCTTTCTGTCCCCAAATAAGGCGAATTTCAGCCTTTTTACCTCAAAATAAGAGGAATTTCTCCATTTTTGAAACAAAAAAAGGGGAATTTCTGCATTTTTTCCACAAAGTATTAGGAATTTCTGCCTTTTTGCCCCAAAATAAGGAAAATTTCTGCCTTTTTTCCCTGAAATTATTGAAATTTTTGCAATTTTGCCCCAAAATAAGTGAAATTTCTGCAATTTTGCCCCAAAATAAGTGGAATTTCTGAGTTTTGCCCCAATATAAGGAGAATTTCTGTCTTTTTGCCCCAACAAATAGGAAATTTCTCCCTTTTTGCCCCACAACTAGGGGAATTTCTGCAATTTTGCTCCAAAATACGGGGAATTTCTGCTTTTTTTCACAAAAATAAAGGGAATGTATACCTTTTCCCACAAAAAAGGGAAATTTTTTCATTTTTGCCCCAAAATAAGAATTTCTGCCTTTTTACCTCAAAATAAGTGAAATTTCTGCCTTTTTACCCAAAAATAAACGGAATTTCTGTCTTTTTGCCCCAAAATAAAAGCAATTTTTTAATTATGCCCTGAAATAAGTGAAATTTCTGCAATTTTGCCCCCAGATAAGGGAAATTTCTGCCTTTTTGCCCCAAAATAAGGAAAATTTCTGCCTTTTTTCCCTGAAATTATTGAAATTTTTGCAATTTTGCCCCAAAATAAGTGAAATTTCTGCAATTTTGCCCCAAAATAAGTGGAATTTCTGAGTTTTGCCCCAATATAAGGAGAATTTCTGTCTTTTTGCCCCAACAAATAGGAAATTTCTCCCTTTTTGCCCCACAACTAGGGGAATTTCTGCAATTTTGCTCCAAAATACGGGGAATTTCTGCTTTTTTTCACAAAAATAAAGGGAATGTATACCTTTTCCCACAAAAAAGGGAAATTTTTTCATTTTTGCCCCAAAATAAGAAGAATTTTTGCCTTTTTACCTCAAAATAAGTGAAATTTCTGCCTTTTTACCCAAAAATAAACGGAATTTCTGTCTTTTTGCCCCAAAATAAAAGCAATTTTTTAATTATGCCCTGAAATAAGTGAAATTTCTGCAATTTTGCCCCCAGATAAGGGAAATTTCTGCCTTTTTGACACAAAATAAGGGGCATTTCTGCATTTTTGCCACAAAATATTAGGAATTTCTGACTTTTGCCCCAAAATAAGGGAAATTTCTGCCTTTTTTCCCTGAAATAAGTGAAATTTCTGCAATTTTGCCCCAAAATAAGGGAAATTTCTGCCTTTTTGACACAAAATAAGGGGAATTTCTGTCTTTTTGCTCCAAAATAAGGGGAATTTCCACCTTTTTACCTCATAATAAGGGGAATCTCTGCCTTTTTGCCCTAAAATATGGGGAAATTCTGTATTTTTGCCCAAAAATAGAGAAAATTTCTGCAATTTTGTAGCAAATTAAAAGTAATTTCTGCCTTTTTGCCCCAAAATAAGAGAAATTTTTGCGTTTTTTCCCTGAAATAAGTGAAATTTCTGTAATTTTTCCCCAAAATAAGGAAGATTTCTGCATTTTTGCCCCAAAATAATAAAAATTTTTGCAATTTTGTACCAAAATAAAAGAAATTTTTGCCTTTTTGCCCCAAAATAAAAAATTTCTGCTTTTTTCCCTGAAATAAATGAAGTTTCTGCAATTTTGCCCCAAAATAAGTTAAATTTCTGCAATTTTGCCCCAAAATAAAAGAAATTTCTGCCTTTTTGCCACAAAATAAGAGGAATTTCTGGTTTTTTGCCCCAAAATAAGTGAAATTTCTGCCTTTCTGCCCCAAATAAGGCGAATTTCAGCCTTTTTACCTCAAAATAAGAGGAATTTCTCCATTTTTGAAACAAAATAAGGGGAATTTCTGCATTTTTTCCACAAAGTATTAGGAATTTCTGCCTTTTTGCCCCAAAATAAGGAAAATTTCTGCCTTTTTTCCCTGAAATTATTGAAATTTTTGCAATTTTGCCCCAAAATAAGTGAAATTTCTGCAATTTTGTCCCAAAATAAGTGGAATTTCTGAGTTTTGCCCCAATATAAGGAGAATTTCTGTCTTTTTGCCCCAACAAATAGTGAATTTCTCCCTTTTTGCCCCACAACTAGGGGAATTTCTGCAATTTTGCTCCAAAATATGGGGTATTTCTGCTTTTTTCCCCCAAAATAAGGGGAATGTATACCTTTTGCCACAAAAAAATAGAAATTTCTTTATTTTTGCCCCAAAATAAGAGGAATTTCTGCCTTTTTACCTCAAAATAAGTGAAATTTCTGCCTTTTTACCAAAAAATAAACGGAATTTCTGTCTTTTTGCCCCAAAATAAAATGAATTTTTGAAATATGCCCTGAAATAAGTGAAATTTCTGCAATTTTGCCCCCAAATAAGGGAAATTTCTGCTTTTTCGACACAAAATAAGGAAAATTTCTGCATTTTTGCCACAAAATATTAGGAATTTCTGCCTTTTTGCCCCAAAATAAGGAAAATTTCTGTCTTTTTTCCCTGAAATAAGTGAAATTTCTGCAATTTTGCCTCAAAATAAGTGAAATTTCTACAATTTTGCCCCAAAATAAAGGAAATTTCTGGAATTTTGCCCCAAAATATGTGGAATTCTGAGTTTTGCCCCAAAATAAGGAGAATTTCCGTGTTTTTGCCCCAACATATAAGGAATTTCTGACTTTTTGCCCCACAATTAGGGGATTTTCTGCAATTTTGCTCCAAAATATGGGGAATTTCTGCAATTTTGCCATAAATAAATGAAATGGATACTTTTTGCCACAAAGAAGGGAAATTTCTTCATTTTTGCCACAAAATAAGAGGAATTTCTGCCTTTTTACCTCAAAATAAGTGAAATTTCTGCCTTTTTACCCCAAAATAAACGGAATTTCTGTCTTTTTGCCCCAAAATAAAAGAAATTTTTGAATTATGCCCTGAAATAAGTGAAATTTCTGCCTTTTTGACACAAAATAAGAGGAATTTCTGTTTTTTTGCCCCAAAATAAGTGAAATTTCTGCCTTTCTGTCCCCAAATAAGGCGAATTTCAGCCTTTTTACCTCAAAATAAGAGGAATTTCTCCATTTTTGAAACAAAAAAAGGGGAATTTCTGCATTTTTTCCACAAAGTATTAGGAATTTCTGCCTTTTTGCCCCAAAATAAGGAAAATTTCTGCCTTTTTTCCCTGAAATTATTGAAATTTTTGCAATTTTGCCCCAAAATAAGTGAAATTTCTGCAATTTTGCCCCAAAATAAGTGGAATTTCTGAGTTTTGCCCCAATATAAGGAGAATTTCTGTCTTTTTGCCCCAACAAATAGGAAATTTCTCCCTTTTTGCCCCACAACTAGGGGAATTTCTGCAATTTTGCTCCAAAATACGGGGAATTTCTGCTTTTTTTCACAAAAATAAAGGGAATGTATACCTTTTCCCACAAAAAAGGGAAATTTTTTCATTTTTGCCCCAAAATAAGAAGAATTTTTGCCTTTTTACCTCAAAATAAGTGAAATTTCTGCCTTTTTACCCAAAAATAAACGGAATTTCTGTCTTTTTGCCCCAAAATAAAAGCAATTTTTTAATTATGCCCTGAAATAAGTGAAATTTCTGCAATTTTGCCCCCAGATAAGGGAAATTTCTGCCTTTTTGACACAAAATAAGGGGCATTTCTGCATTTTTGCCACAAAATATTAGGAATTTCTGACTTTTGCCCCAAAATAAGGGAAATTTCTGCCTTTTTTCCCTGAAATAAGTGAAATTTCTGCAATTTTGCCCCAAAATAAGGGAAATTTCTGCCTTTTTGACACAAAATAAGGGGAATTTCTGTCTTTTTGCTCCAAAATAAGGGGAATTTCCACCTTTTTACCTCATAATAAGGGGAATCTCTGCCTTTTTGCCCTAAAATATGGGGAAATTCTGTATTTTTGCCCAAAAATAGAGAAAATTTCTGCAATTTTGTAGCAAATTAAAAGTAATTTCTGCCTTTTTGCCCCAAAATAAGAGAAATTTTTGCGTTTTTTCCCTGAAATAAGTGAAATTTCTGTAATTTTTCCCCAAAATAAGGAAGATTTCTGCATTTTTGCCCCAAAATAATAAAAATTTTTGCAATTTTGTACCAAAATAAAAGAAATTTTTGCCTTTTTGCCCCAAAATAAAAAATTTCTGCTTTTTTCCCTGAAATAAATGAAGTTTCTGCAATTTTGCCCCAAAATAAGTTAAATTTCTGCAATTTTGCCCCAAAATAAAAGAAATTTCTGCCTTTTTGCCACAAAATAAGAGGAATTTCTGGTTTTTTGCCCCAAAATAAGTGAAATTTCTGCCTTTCTGCCCCAAATAAGGCGAATTTCAGCCTTTTTACCTCAAAATAAGAGGAATTTCTCCATTTTTGAAACAAAATAAGGGGAATTTCTGCATTTTTTCCACAAAGTATTAGGAATTTCTGCCTTTTTGCCCCAAAATAAGGAAAATTTCTGCCTTTTTCCCTGAAATTATTGAAATTTTTGCAATTTTGCCCCAAAATAAGTGAAATTTCTGCAATTTTGTCCCAAAATAAGTGGAATTTCTGAGTTTTGCCCCAATATAAGGAGAATTTCTGTCTTTTTGCCCCAACAAATAGTGAATTTCTCCCTTTTTGCCCCACAACTAGGGGAATTTCTGCAATTTTGCTCCAAAATATGGGGTATTTCTGCTTTTTTCCCCAAAAATAAGGGGAATGTATACCTTTTGCCACAAAAAAATAGAAATTTCTTTATTTTTGCCCCAAAATAAGAGGAATTTCTGCCTTTTTACCTCAAAATAAGTGAAATTTCTGCCTTTTTACCAAAAAATAAACGGAATTTCTGTCTTTTTGCCCCAAAATAAAATGAATTTTTGAAATATGCCCTGAAATAAGTGAAATTTCTGCAATTTTGCCCCCAAATAAGGGAAATTTCTGCTTTTTCGACACAAAATAAGGAAAATTTCTGCATTTTTGCCACAAAATATTAGGAATTTCTGCCTTTTTGCCCCAAAATAAGGAAAATTTCTGTCTTTTTTCCCTGAAATAAGTGAAATTTCTGCAATTTTGCCTCAAAATAAGTGAAATTTCTACAATTTTGCCCCAAAATAAAGGAAATTTCTGGAATTTTGCCCCAAAATATGTGGAATTCTGAGTTTTGCCCCAAAATAAGGAGAATTTCCGTGTTTTTGCCCCAACATATAAGGAATTTCTGACTTTTTGCCCCACAATTAGGGGATTTTCTGCAATTTTGATCCAAAATATGGGGAATTTCTGCAATTTTGCCATAAATAAATGAAATGGATACTTTTTGCCACAAAGAAGGGAAATTTCTTCATTTTTGCCACAAAATAAGAGGAATTTCTGCCTTTTTACCTCAAAATAAGTGAAATTTCTGCCTTTTTACCCCAAAATAAACGGAATTTCTGTCTTTTTGCCCCAAAATAAAAGAAATTTTTGAATTATGCCCTGAAATAAGTGAAATTTCTGCCTTTTTGACACAAAATAAGGGGAATTTCTGCATTTATGCCACAAAATATTAGGAATTTCTGCCTTTTTGCCCCAAAATAATGAAAATTTCTGCCTTTTTTCCTGAATTAAGTGAAATTTCTGCAATTTTGCCCCAAATAAGTGAAATTTCTGCAATTTTGCCCCCAAATAAGGGAAATTTCTGGAATTTAGCCCCAAAATAAGTGGAATTTCTGAGTTTTGCCCCAACATAAGGGGAATTTCTGACTTTTTGCCCTGAAATAAATTAAATTTCTAAAATTTTTCCCCAAAATAAGGGAAATGTCTGTTTTTGCCCCAAAATAAGCGGAATTTCTGAGTTTTTGCCCCAAAATAAGAGAAATTTCAGCCTTTTTACCTCAAAATAAGAAAAATTTCTGCCTTTTTGCCCCAAAATAAGAAAAATTTTTGCAATTTTGTACCAAATTGAAAGAAATTTCTGCTTTTTGCCCCAAAATAAGAAAATTTCTGCTTTTTTCCCTGAAATAATTGAAATTTCTGCAATTTTGCCCCAAAATAAGTGAAATTTCTGCAATTTTGCTCCAAAATGAAAGAAATTTCTGCCTTTTTGCCACAAAATAAGGGGAATTTCTGTCTTTTTGCCCTAAAATAAGGGAAATTTCTGCCTTTTTGCCACCAAATAAGGCGAATTTCAGCCTTTTTACCTCAAAATATTAGGAATTTCTGCCCTTTTTCCCCAAAATAAAGAAAATTTCTGCCTTTTTTCTCTGAAATAAGTGATATTTCTGCAATTTTGCCCCAAAATAAGTGAAATTTCTGCAATTTTGCCCCAAAATAAGTGGAATTTCTGAGTTTTGCCCCAAAATAAGGAGAATTTCTGTCTTTTTGCCCCAACAAATAGGGAATTTCTCCCTTTTTGCCCCACAACTAGGGAAATTTCTGCAATTTTGCTCCAAAATACAAGGAATTTCTGCTTTTTTTCCCAAAAATAAGGGGAATGTATACCTTTTGCCACAAAAAGGGAAATTTCTTCATTTTTGCCCCAAAATAAGGAAAATTTCTGCCTTTTTTCCCTGAAATTATTGAAATTTTTGCAATTTTGCCCCAAAATAAGTGAAATTTCTGCAATTTTGTCCCAAAATAAGTGGAATTTCTGAGTTTTGCCTCAATATAAGGAGAATTTCTGTCTTTTTGCCCCAACAAATAGGGAATTTCTCCCTTTTTGCCCCACAACTAGGGGAATTTCTGCAATTTTGCTCCAAAATACGGGGAATTTCTGCTTTTTTTCCCAAAAATAAGGGGAATGTATACCTTTTGCCACAAAAAGGGAAATTTCTTCATTTTTGCCCCAAAATAAGAAGAATTTCTGCCTTTTTACCTCAAAATATGTGAAATTTCTGCCTTTTTACCCAAAAAGAAATGGAAGTTCTGTCTTTTTGCCCCAAAATAAAAGCAATTTTTGAATTATGCTCTGAAATAATTGAAATTTCTGCAATTGTGCCCCCAGATAAGGGAAATTTCTGACTTTTTGACACAAAATAAGGGGAATTTCTGCATTTTTGCCACAAAATATTAGGAATTTCTGCCTTTGTGCCCCAAATTAAGAAAAATTTCTGTTTTTTTCCCTGAAATAAGTGAAATTTCTGCAATTTTGCCCCAAAATAAGTGATATTTCTGCAATTTTGCTCCAAAATAAAAGAAATTACTGTTTTTTTGCCACAAAATAAGGGAAATTTCTGTCTTTTTGCCCTAAAATAAGGGAAATTTCTGCCTTTTTGCCCCCAAATAAGGCGAATTTCAGCTTTTTTACCTCAAAATATTAGGAATTTCTGCCTTTTTGCCCCAAAATAAAGAAAATTTCTGCCTTTTTTCTCTGACATAAGTGAAATTTCTGCAATTTTGCCCCAAAATAAGTGAAATTTCTGCAATTTTGCCCCAAAATAAGTGGAATTTCTGAGTTTTGCCCCAAAATAAGGAGAATTTCTGTCTTTTTGCCCCAAAAAATAGGAAATTTCTCCCTTTTTGCCCCACAACTAGGGAAATTTCTGCAATTTTGCTCCAAAATACAAGGAATTTCTGCTTTTTTTCACAAAAATAAAGGGAATGTATACCTTTTCCCACAAAAAAGGGAAATTTCTTCATTTTTGCCCCAAAATAATAAGAATTTCTGCCTTTTTACCTCAAAATAAGTGAAATTTCTGCCTTTTTACCCAAAAATAAACGGAATTTCTGTCTTTTTGCCCCAAAATAAAAGCAATTTTTTAATTATGCCCTGAAATAAGTGAAATTTCTGCAATTTTGCCCCCAGATAAGGGAAATTTCTGCCTTTTTGACACAAAATAAGGGGCATTTCTGCATTTTTGCCACAAAATATTAGGAATTTCTGACTTTTGCCCCAAAATAAAGAAAATTTCTGCCTTTTTTCCCTGAAATAAGTGAAATTTCTGCAATTTTTCCCCAAAATAAGGGAAATTTCTGCCTTTTTGACACAAAATAAGGGGAATTTCTGTCTTTTTGCTCCAAAATAAGGGGAATTTCCGCCTTTTTACCTCATAATAAGGGGAATCTCTTTCTTTTTGCCCTAAAATATGGGGAAATAATGTATTTTTGCCCCAAAATAGAGAAAATTTCTGCAATTTTGTAGCAAATTAAAAGTAATTTCTGCCTTTTTGCCCCAAAATAAGAGAAATTTTTGCGTTTTTTCCCTGAAATAAGTGAAATTTCTGTAATTTTTCCTCAAAATAAAGAAGATTTCTGCATTTTTGCCCCAAAATAATAAAAATTTTGCAATTTTGTACCAAAATAAAAGAAATTTTTGCCTTTTTGCCCCAAAATAAGAAAATTTCTGCTTTTTTCCCTGAAATAAATGAAATTTCTGCAATTTTGCCCCAAAATAAGTTAAATTTCTGCAATTTTGCCCCAAAATAAAAGAAATTTCTGCCTTTTTGCCACAAAATAAGAGGAATTTCTGTTTTTTTGCCCCAAAATAAGTGAAATTTCTGCCTTTCTGCCCCCAAATAAGGCGAATTTCTGCCTTTTTGCCCCAAAATAAGGAAAATTTCTGCCTTTTTTCCCTGAAATTATTGAAATTTTTGCAATTTTGCCCCAAAATAAGTGAAATTTCTGCAATTTTGTCCCAAAATAAGTGGAATTTCTGAGTTTTGCCTCAATATAAGGAGAATTTCTGTCTTTTTGCCCCAACAAATAGGGAATTTCTCCCTTTTTGCCCCACAACTAGGGGAATTTCTGCAATTTTGCTCCAAAATACGGGGAATTTCTGCTTTTTTTCCCAAAAATAAGGGGAATGTATACCTTTTGCCACAAAAAGGGAAATTTCTTCATTTTTGCCCCAAAATAAGAAGAATTTCTGCCTTTTTACCTCAAAATATGTGAAATTTCTGCCTTTTTACCCAAAAAGAAATGGAAGTTCTGTCTTTTTGCCCCAAAATAAAAGCAATTTTTGAATTATGCTCTGAAATAATTGAAATTTCTGCAATTGTGCCCCCAGATAAGGGAAATTTCTGACTTTTTGACACAAAATAAGGGGAATTTCTGCATTTTTGCCACAAAATATTAGGAATTTCTGCCTTTGTGCCCCAAATTAAGAAAAATTTCTGTTTTTTTCCCTGAAATAAGTGAAATTTCTGCAATTTTGCCCCAAAATAAGTGATATTTCTGCAATTTTGCTCCAAAATAAAAGAAATTACTGTTTTTTTGCCACAAAATAAGGGAAATTTCTGTCTTTTTGCCCTAAAATAAGGGAAATTTCTGCCTTTTTGCCCCCAAATAAGGCGAATTTCAGCCTTTTTACCTCAAAATATTAGGAATTTCTGCCTTTTTGCCCCAAAATAAAGAAAATTTCTGCCTTTTTTCTCTGACATAAGTGAAATTTCTGCAATTTTGCCCCAAAATAAGTGAAATTTCTGCAATTTTGCCCCAAAATAAGTGGAATTTCTGAGTTTTGCCCCAAAATAAGGAGAATTTCTGTCTTTTTGCCCCAAAAAATAGGAAATTTCTCCCTTTTTGCCCCACAACTAGGGAAATTTCTGCAATTTTGCTCCAAAATACAAGGAATTTCTGCTTTTTTTCACAAAAATAAAGGGAATGTATACCTTTTCCCACAAAAAAGGGAAATTTCTTCATTTTTGCCCCAAAATAATAAGAATTTCTGCCTTTTTACCTCAAAATAAGTGAAATTTCTGCCTTTTTACCCAAAAATAAACGGAATTTCTGTCTTTTTGCCCCAAAATAAAAGCAATTTTTTAATTATGCCCTGAAATAAGTGAAATTTCTGCAATTTTGCCCCCAGATAAGGGAAATTTCTGCCTTTTTGACACAAAATAAGGGGCATTTCTGCATTTTTGCCACAAAATATTAGGAATTTCTGACTTTTGCCCCAAAATAAAGAAAATTTCTGCCTTTTTTCCCTGAAATAAGTGAAATTTCTGCAATTTTTCCCCAAAATAAGGGAAATTTCTGCCTTTTTGACACAAAATAAGGGGAATTTCTGTCTTTTTGCTCCAAAATAAGGGGAATTTCCGCCTTTTTACCTCATAATAAGGGGAATCTCTTTCTTTTTGCCCTAAAATATGGGGAAATAATGTATTTTTGCCCCAAAATAGAGAAAATTTCTGCAATTTTGTAGCAAATTAAAAGTAATTTCTGCCTTTTTGCCCCAAAATAAGAGAAATTTTTGCGTTTTTTCCCTGAAATAAGTGAAATTTCTGTAATTTTTCCCCAAAATAAAGAAGATTTCTGCATTTTTGCCCCAAAATAATAAAAATTTTGCAATTTTGTACCAAAATAAAAGAAATTTTTGCCTTTTTGCCCCAAAATAAGAAAATTTCTGCTTTTTTCCCTGAAATAAATGAAATTTCTGCAATTTTGCCCCAAAATAAGTTAAATTTCTGCAATTTTGCCCCAAAATAAAAGAAATTTCTGCCTTTTTGCCACAAAATAAGAGGAATTTCTGTTTTTTTGCCCCAAAATAAGTGAAATTTCTGCCTTTCTGCCCCCAAATAAGGCGAATTTCTGCCTTTTTGCCCCAAAATAAGGAAAATTTCTGCCTTTTTTCCCTGAAATTATTGAAATTTTTGCAATTTTGCCCCAAAATAAGTGAAATTTCTGCAATTTTGTCCCAAAATAAGTGGAATTTCTGAGTTTTGCCTCAATATAAGGAGAATTTCTGTCTTTTTGCCCCAACAAATAGTGAATTTCTCCCTTTTTGCCCCACAACTAGGGGAATTTCTGCAATTTTGCTAAAAAATATGGGGTATTTCTGCTTTTTTCCCCAAAAATAAGGGGAATGTATACCTTTTGCCACAAAAAAATAGAAATTTCTTTATTTTTGCCCCACAATAAGAGGAATTTCTGCCTTTTTACCTCAAAATAAGTGAAATTTCTCCCTTTTTACCAAAAAATAAACGGAATTTCTGTCTTTTTGCCCCAAAATAAAATGAATTTTTGAAATATGCCCTGAAATAAGTGAAATTTCTGCAATTTTGCCCCCAAATAAGGGAAATTTCTGCTTTTTCGACAGAAAATAAGGAAAATTTCTGCATTTTTGCCACAAAATATTAGGAATTTCTGCCTTTTTGCCCCAAAATAAGGAAAATTTCTGTCTTTTTTCCCTGAAATAAGTGAAATTTCTGCAATTTTGCCTCAAAATAAGTGAAATTTCTACAATTTTGCCCCAAAATAAAGGAAATTTCTGGAATTTTGCCCCAAAATATGTGGAATTCTGAGTTTTGCCCCAAAATAAGGAGAATTTCCGTGTTTTTGCCCCAACATATAAGGAATTTCTGACTTTTTGCCCCACAATTAGGGGATTTTCTGCAATTTTGCTCCAAAATATGGGGAATTTCTGCAATTTTGCCATAAATAAATGAAATGGATACTTTTTGCCACAAAGAAGGGAAATTTCTTCATTTTTGCCACAAAATAAGAGGAATTTCTGCCTTTTTACCTCAAAATAAGTGAAATTTCTGCCTTTTTACCCCAAAATAAACGGAATTTCTGTCTTTTTGCCCCAAAATAAAAGAAATTTTTGAATTATGCCCTGAAATAAGTGAAATTTCTGACTTTTTGACAAAAAATAAGGGGAATTTCTGCATTTATGCCACAAAATATTAGGAATTTCTGCCTTTTTGCCCAAAAATAATGAAAATTTCTGCCTTTTTTCCTGAATTAAGTGAAATTTCTGCAATTTTGCCCCAAATAAGTGAAATTTCTGCAATTTTGCCCCCAAATAAGGGAAATTTCTGGAATTTAGCCCCAAAATAAGTGGAATTTCTGAGTTTTGCCCCAACATAAGGGGAATTTCTGACTTTTTTGCCCTGAAATAAATTAAATTTCTAAAATTTTTCCCCAAAATAAGGGAAATGTCTGTTTTTGCCCCAAAATAAGCGGAATTTCTGATTTTTGCCCCAAAATAAGAGAAATTTCAGCCTTTTTACCTCAAAATAAGAAAAATCTCTGCCTTTTTGCCCCAAAATAAGAAAAATTTTTGCAATTTTGCCCCAAAATAAGAAAAATTTTTGCAATTTTGTACCAAAATGAAAGAAATTTCTGCTTTTTGCCCCAAAATAAGAAAATTTCTGCTTTTTTTTCCCTGAAATAAGTGAAATTTCTGCAATTTTGCCCCAAAATAAGTGAAATTTCTGCAATTTTGCTCCAAAATGAAAGAAATTTCTGCCTTTTTGCCACAAAATAAGGGGAATTTCTGTCTTTTTGCCCTAATATAAGGGATATTTCTGCCTTTTTGCCACCAAATAAGGCGAATTTCAGCCTTTTTACCTCAAAATATTAGGAATTTCTGCCCTTTTTCCCCAAAATAAAGAAAATTTCTGCCTTTTTTCTCTGAAATAAGTGAAATTTCTGCAATTTTGCCCCAAAATAAGTGGAATTTTTGAGTTTTGCCCAAAAATAAGGAGAATTTCTGTCTTTTTGCCCCAACAAATAGGGAATTTCTCCCTTTTTGCCCCACAACTAGGGGAAATTCTGCAATTTTGCTCCAAAATACGGGGAATTTCTGCTTTTTTTCCCAAAAATAAGGGGAATGTATACCTTTTGCCACAAAAAGGGAAATTTCTTCATTTTTGCCCCAAAATAAGAAGAATTTCTGCCTTTTTACCTCAAAATATGTGAAATTTCTGCCTTTTTACCCAAAAAGAAATGGAAGTTCTGTCTTTTTGCCCCAAAATAAAAGCAATTTTTGAATTATGCTCTGAAATAATTGAAATTTCTGCAATTGTGCCCCCAGATAAGGGAAATTTCTGCCTTTTTGACACAAAATAAGGGGAATTTCTGCATTTTTGCCACAAAATATTAGGAATTTCTGCCTTTTTGCCCCAAATTAAGAAAAATTTCTGTTTTTTTCCCTGAAATAAGTGAAATTTCTGCAATTTTGCCCCAAAATAAGTGATATTTCTGCAATTTTGCTCCAAAATAAAAGAAATTACTGTTTTTTTGCCACAAAATAAGGGAAATTTCTGTCTTTTTGCCATAAAATAAGGGAAATTTCTGCCTTTTTGTCCCCAAATAAGGCGAATTTCAGCCTTTTTACCTCAAAATATTAGGAATTTCTGCCTTTTTGCCCCAAAATAAAGAAAATTTCTGCCTTTTTTCTCTGACATAAGTGAAATTTCTGCAATTTTGCCCCAAAATAAGTGAAATTTCTGCAATTTTACCCCAAAATAAGTGGAATTTCTGAGTTTTGCCCCAAAATAAGGAGAATTTCTGTCTTTTTGCCCCTAAAAATAGGAAATTTCTCCCTTTTTGCCCCACAATTAGGGAAATTTCTGCAATTTTGCTCCAAAATACGGGGAATTTCTGCTTTTTTTTCACAAAAATAAAGGGAATGTATACCTTTTCCCACAAAAAAGGGAAATTTTTTCATTTTTGCCCCAAAATAAGAAGAATTTCTGCCTTTTTACCTCAAAATAAGTGAAATTTCTGCCTTTTTACCCCAAAATAAACGGAATTTCTGTCTTTTTGCCCCAAAATAAAAGCAATTTTTTAATTATGCCCTGAAATAAGTGAAATTTCTGCAATTTTGCCCCCAGATAAGGGAAATTTCTGCCTTTTTGACACAAAATAAGGGGCATTTCTGCATTTTTGCCACAAAATATTAGGAATTTCTGACTTTTGCCCCAAAATAACGGAAATTTCTGCCTTTTTTCCCTGAAATAAGTGAAATTTCTGCAATTTTGCCCCAAAATAAGGGAAATTTCTGCCTTTTTGACACAAAATAAGGGGAATTTCTGTCTTTTTGCTCCAAAATAAGGGGAATTTCCGCCTTTTTACCTCATAATAAGGGGAATCTCTGCCTTTTTGCCCTAAAATATGGGGAAATTCTGTATTTTTGCCCCAAAATAGAGAAAATTTCTGCAATTTTGTAGCAAATTAAAAGTAATTTCTGCCTTTTTGCCCCAAAATAAGAGAAATTTTTGCGTTTTTTCCCTGAAATAAGTGAAATTTCTGTAATTTTTCCCCAAAATAAGGAAGATTTCTGCATTTTTGCCCCAAAATAATAAAAGTTTTTGCAATTTTGTACCAAAATAAAAGAAATTTTTGCCTTTTTGCCCCAAAATAAGAAAATTTCTTTTTTCCCTGAAATAAATGAAGTTTCTGCAATTTTGCCCCAAAATAAGTTAAATTTCTGCAATTTTGCCCCAAAATAAAAGAAATTTCTGCCTTTTTGCCACAAAATAAGAGGAATTTCTGGTTTTTTGCCCCAAAATAAGTGAAATTTCTGCCTTTCTGCCCCCAAATAAGGCGAATTTCAGCCTTTTTACTTCAAAATAAGAGGAATTTCTCCATTTTTGAAACAAAATAAGGGGAATTTCTGCATTTTTTCCACAAAGTATTAGGAATTTCTGCCTTTTTGCCCCAAAATAAGGAAAATTTCTGCCTTTTTTCCCTGAAATTATTGAAATTTTTGCAATTTTGCCCCAAAATAAGTGAAATTTCTGCAATTATGTCCCAAAATAAGTGGAATTTCTGAGTTTTGCCCCAATATAAGGAGAATTTCTGTCTTTTTGCCCCAACAAATAGTGAATTTCTCCCTTTTTGCCCCACAACTAGGGGAATTTCTGCAATTTTGCTCCAAAATATGGGGTATTTCTGCTTTTTTCCCCCAAAATAAGGGGAATGTATACCTTTTGCCACAAAAAAATAGAAATTTCTTTATTTTTGCCCCAAAATAAGAGGAATTTCTGCCTTTTTACCTCAAAATAAGTGAAATTTCTGCCTTTTTACCAAAAAATAAACGGAATTTCTGTCTTTTTGCCCCAAAATAAAATGAATTTTTGAAATATGCCCTGAAATAAGTGAAATTTCTGCAATTTTGCCCCCAAATAAGAGAAATTTCTGCTTTTTCGACACAAAATAAGGAAAATTTCTGCATTTTTGCCACAAAATATTAGGAATTTCTGCCTTTTTGCCCCAAAATAAGGAAAATTTCTGTCTTTTTTCCCTGAAATAAGTGAAATTTCTGCAATTTTGCCTCAAAATAAGTGAAATTTCTACAATTTTGCCCCAAAATAAAGGAAATTTCTGGAATTTTGCCCCAAAATATGTGGAATTCTGAGTTTTGCCCCAAAATAAGGAGAATTTCCGTGTTTTTGCCCCAACATATAAGGAATTTCTGACTTTTTGCCCCACAATTAGGGGATTTTCTGCAATTTTGCTCCAAAATATGGGGAATTTCTGCAATTTTGCCATAAATAAATGAAATGGATACTTTTTGCCACAAAGAAGGGAAATTTCTTCATTTTTGCCACAAAATAAGAGGAATTTCTGCCTTTTTACCTCAAAATAAGTGAAATTTCTGCCTTTTTACCCCAAAATAAACGGAATTTCTGTCTTTTTGCCCCAAAATAAAGAAATTTTTGAATTATGCCCTGAAATAAGTGAAATTTCTGCCTTTTTGACACAAAATAAGGGGAATTTCTGCATTCATGCCACAAAATATTAGGAATTTCTGCCTTTTTGCCCCAAAATAATGAAAATTTCTGCCTATTTTTCTGAATTAAGTGAAATTTCTGCAATTTTGCCCCAAATAAGTGAAATTTCTGCAATTTTGCCCCAAAATAAGGGAAATTTCTGGAATTTTGCCCCAAAATAAGTGGAATTACTGAGTTTTGCCCAAAAATAAGGGGAATTTCTGACTTTTTGCCCTGAAATAAATTAAATTTCTAAAATTTTTCCCCAAAATAAGGGAAATGTCTGGTTTTGCCCCAAAATAAGCAGAATTTCTGACTGTTTGCCCCAAAATAAGAGGAATTTCAGCCTTTTTACCTCAAAATAAGGGAAATTTCTTCATTTTTGCCCCAAAATATGAGAAATTTCTGCCTTTTTGCCCCAAAATAAGAAAAATTTTTGCAATTTTGTACCAAAATGAAAGAAATTTCTGCTTTTTGCCCCAAAATAAGAAAATTTCTGCTTTTTTTCCCTGAAATAAGTGAAATATCTGCAATTTTGCCCCAAAATAAGAGAAATTTCTGCAATTTTGCTTCAAAATGAAAGAAATTTCTGCGTTTTTTCCACAAAATAAGGGGAATTTCTTTCTTTTTGCCCTAAAATAAGGGAAATTTCTGCCTTTTTGCCACCAAATAAGGCGGATTTCAGCCTTTTTACCTCAAAATATTCGGAATTTCTGCCCTTTTTCCCCAAAATAAAGAAAATTTCTGCCTTTTTTCTCTGAAATAAGTGAAATTTCTGCAATTTTGCCCCAAAATAAGTGAAATTTCTGCAATTTTGCCCCAAAATAAGTGGAATTTCTGAGTTTTGCCCCAAAATAAGGAGAATTTCTGTCTTTTTGCCCCAACAAATAGTGAATTTCTCCCTTTTTGCCCCACAACTAGGGGAATTTCTGCAATTTTGCTCCAAAATACGGGGAATTTCTGCTTTTTTTCCCAAAAATAAGGGGAATGTATACCTTTTGCCACAAAAAGGGAAATTTCTTCATTTTTGCCCCAAAATAAGAAGAATTTCTGCCTTTTTACCTCAAAATATGTGAAATTTCTGCCTTTTTACCCAAAAAGTAATGGAAGTTCTGTCTTTTTGCCCCAAAATAAAAGCAATTTTTGAATTATGCTCTGAAATAATTGAAATTTCTGCAATTGTGCCCCCAGATAAGGGAAATTTCTGCCTTTTTGACACAAAATAAGGGGAATTTCTGCATTTTTGCCACAAACTATTAGGAATTTCTGCCTTTTTGCCTCAAATTAAGAAAAATTTCTGCCTTTTTTCCCTGAAATAAGTGAAATTTCTGCAATTTTGCCCCAAAATAAAAGAAATTTCTGTTTTTTTGCCACAAAATAAGGGAAATTTCTATCTTTTTGCCCTAAAATAAGGGAAATTTCTGCCTTTTTGCCCCCAAATAAGGCGAATTTCAGCCTTTTTACTTCAAAATATTAGGAATTTCTGCCTTTTAGCCACAAAATAAAGAAAATTTCTGCCTTTTTTCTCTGACATAAGTGAAATTTCTGCAATTTTGCCCCAAAATAAGTGAAATTTCTGCAATTTTGCCCCAAAATAAGTGGAATTTCTGAGTTTTGCCCCAAAATAAGAAGAATTTCTGTCTTTTGCCCCAACAAATAGGAAATTTCTCCCTTTTTGCCCCACAACTAGGGGAATTTCTGCAATTTTGCTCCAAAATACGAGGAATTTCTGCTTTTTTTCACAAAAATAAAGGGAATGTATACCTTTTCCCACAAAAAAGGGAAATTTCTTCATTTTTGCCCCAAAATAAGAAGAATTTCTGCCTTTTTACCTCAAAATAAGTGAAATTTCTGCCTTTTTACCCAAAAATAAACGGAATTTCTGTCTTTTTGCCCCAAAATAAAAGCAATTTTTAAATTATGCCCTGAAATAAGTGAAATTTCTGCAATTTTGCCCCCAGATAAGGGAAATTTCTGCCTTTTTGACACAAAATAAGGGGCATTTCTGCATTTTTGCCACAAAATATTAGGAATTTCTGACTTTTGCCCCAAAATAAGGAAAATTTCTGCCTTTTTTCCCTGAAATAAGTGAAATTTCTGCAGTTTTGCCCCAAAATAAGGGAAATTTCTGCCTTTTTGACACAAAATAAGGGGAATTTCTGTCTTTTTGCTCCAAAATAAGGGGAATTTCCGCCTTTTTACCTCATAATAAGGGGAATCTCTGCCTTTTTGCCCGAAAATATGGGGAAATTCTGTATTTTTGCCCCAAAATAGAGAAAATTTCTGCAATTTTGTAGCAAATTAAAAGTAATTTCTGCCTTTTTGCCCCAAAATAAGAGAAATTTTTGCGTTTTTTCCCTGAAATAAGTGAAATTTCTGTAATTTTTCCCCAAAATAAGGAAGATTTCTGCATTTTTGCCCCAAAATAATAAAAATTTTTGCCTTTTTGCCCCAAAATAAGAAAATTTCTGCTTTTTTCCCTGAAATAAAAGAAATTTCTGCAATTTTGCCCCAAAATAAGTTAAATTTCTGCAATTTTGCCCCAAAATAAAAGAAATTTCTGCCTTTTTGCCACAAAATAAGAGGAATTTCTGTTTGTTTGCCCCAAAATAAGTGAAATTTCTGCCTTTCTGCCCCCAAATGAGGCGAATTTCAGCCTTTTTACCTCAAAATAAGAGGAATTTCTCCATATTGAAACAAAATAAGGGGAATTTCTGCATTTTTTCCACAAAGTATTAGGAATTTCTGCATTTTTGCCCCAAAATAAGGAAAATTTCTGCCTTTTTTCCCTGAAATTATTGAAATTTTTGCAATTTTGCCCCAAAATAAGTGAAATTTCTGCAATTTTGTCCCAAAATAAGTGGAATTTCTGAGTTTTGCCCCAATATAAGGAGAATTTCTGTCTTTTTGCCCCAACAAATAGTGAATTTCTCCCTTTTTGCCCCACAACTAGGGGAATTTCTGCAATTTTGCTCCAAAATATGGGGTATTTCTGCTTTTTTCCCCAAAAATAAGGGGAATGTATACCTTTTGCCACAAAAAATAGAAATTTCTTTATTTTTGCCCCAAAATAAGAGGAATTTCTGCCTTTTTACCTCAAAATAAGTGAAATTTCTCCCTTTTTACCAAAAAATAAACGGAATTTCCTTCTTTTTGCCCCAAAATAAAATGAATTTTTGAAATATGCCCTGAAATAAGTGAAATTTCTGCAATTTTGCCCCCAAATAAGGGAAATTTCTGCTTTTTCGACAGAAAATAAGGAAAATTTCTGCATTTTTGCAACAAAATATTAGGAATTTCTGCCTTTTTGCCCCAAAATAAGGAAAATTTCTGTCTTTTTTCCCTGAAATAAGTGAAATTTCTGCAATTTTGCCTCAAAATAAGTGAAATTTCTACAATTTTGCCCCAAAATAAAGGAAATTTCTGGAATTTTGCCCCAAAATATGTGGAATTCTGAGTTTTGCCCCAAAATAAGGAGAATTTCCGTGTTTTTGCCCCAACATATAAGGAATTTCTGACTTTTTGCCCCACAATTAGGGGATTTTCTGCAATTTTGCTCCAAAATATGGGGAATTTCTGCAATTTTGCCATAAATAAATGAAATGGATACTTTTTGCCACAAAGAAGGGAAATTTCTTCATTTTTGCCACAAAATAAGAGGAATTTCTGCCTTTTTACCTCAAAATAAGTGAAATTTCTGCCTTTTTACCCCAAAATAAACGGAATTTCTGTCTTTTTGCCCCAAAATAAAAGAAATTTTTGAATTATGCCCTGAAATAAGTGAAATTTCTGCCTTTTTGACACAAAATAAGGGGAATTTCTGCATTTATGCCACAAAATATTAGGAATTTCTGCCTTTTTGCCCCAAAATAATGAAAATTTCTGCCTTTTTTCCTGAATTAAGTGAAATTTCTGCAATTTTGCCCCAAATAAGTGAAATTTCTGCAATTTTGCCCCAAAATAAGGGAATTTCTGGAATTTAGCCCCAAAATAAGTGGAATTTCTGAGTTTTGCCTCAAGATAAGGGGAATTTCTGACTTTTTGCCCTGAAATAAATTAAATTTCTAAAATTTTTCCCCAAAATAAGGGAAATGTCTGTTTTTGGCCCAAAATAAGCCAAATTTCTGACTTTTTGCCCCAAAATAAGAGGAATTTCAGCCTTTTTACCTCAAAATAAGGGAAATTTCTTCATTTTTGCCCCAAAATATGAGAAATTTCTGCCTTTTTGCCCCAAAATAAGAAAAATTTTTGCAATTTTGTACCAAAATGAAAGAAATTTCTGCTTTTTGCCCCAAAATAAGAAAATTTCTGCTTTTTTCCCTGAAATAAGTGAAATTTCTGCAATTTTGCCCCAAAATAAGTGAAATTTCTGCAATTTTGCTCCAAAATGAAAGAAATTTCTGCCTTTTTGCCACAAAATAAGGGGAATTTCTGTCTTTTTGCCCTAAAATAAGGTAAATTTCTGCCTTTTTCCACCAAATAAGGCGAATTTCAGCCTTTTTACCTCAAAATATTAGGAATTTCTGCCCTTTTTCCCCAAAATAAAAAAAATTTCTGCCTTTTTTCTCTGAAATAAGTGAAATTTCTGCAATTTTGCCCCAAAATAAGTGAAATTTCTGCAATTTTGCCCCAAAATAAGTGGAATTTTTGAGTTTTGCCCAAAAATAAGGAGAATTTCTGTCTTTTTGCCCCAACAAATAGGGAATTTCTCCCTTTTTGTCCCACAACTAGGGGAATTTCTGCAATTTTGCTCCAAAATACGGGGAATTTCTGCTTTTTTTTCCCAAAAATAAGGGGAATGTATACCTTTTGCCACAAAAAGAAAAATTTCTTCATTTTTGCCCCAAAATAAGAAGAATTTCTGCCTTTTTACCTCAAAATATGTGAAATTTCTGCCTTTTTACCCAAAAAGAAATGGAAGTTCTGTCTTTTTGCCCCAAAATAAAAGAAATTTTTGAATTATGCTCTGAAATAATTGAAATTTCTGCAATTGTGCCCCCAGATAAGGGAAATTTCTGCCTTTTTGACACAAAATAAGGGGAATTTCTGCATTTTTGCCACAAAATATTAGGAATTTCTGCCTTTTTGCCCCAAATTAAGAAAAATTTCTGTTTTTTTCCCTGAAATAAGTGAAATTTCTGCAATTTTGCCCCAAAATAAGTGATATTTCTGCAATTTTGCTACAAAATAAAAGAAATTACTGTTTTTTTGCCACAAAATAAGGGAAATTTCTGTCTTTTTGCCCTAAAATAAGGGAAATTTCTGCCTTTTTGCCCCCAAATAAGGCGAATTTCAGCCTTTTTACCTCAAAATATTAGGAATTTCTGCCTTTTTGCCCCAAAATAAAGAAAATTTCTGCCTTTTTTCTCTGACATAAGTGAAATTTCTGCAATTTTGCCCCAAAATAAGTGAAATTTCTGCAATTTTGCCCCAAAATAAGTGGAATTTCTGAGTTTTGCCCCAAAATAAGGAGAATTTCTGTCTTTTTGCCCCAAAAAATAGGAAATTTCTCCCTTTTTGCCCCACAACTAGGGAAATTTCTGCAATTTTGCTCCAAAATACGGGGAATTTCTGCTTTTTTTCACAAAAATAAAGGGAATGTATACCTTTTCCCACAAAAAAGGGAAATTTTTTCATTTTTGCCCCAAAATAAGAAGAATTTCTGCCTTTTTACCTCAAAATAAGTGAAATTTCTGCCTTTTTACCCAAAAATAAACGGAATTTCTGTCTTTTTGCCCCAAAATAAAAGCAATTTTTTAATTATGCCCTGAAATAAGTGAAATTTCTGCAATTTTGCCCCCAGATAAGGGAAATTTCTGCCTTTTTGACACAAAATAAGGGGCATTTCTGCATTTTTGCCACAAAATATTAGGAATTTCTGACTTTTGCCCCAAAATAAGGGAAATTTCTGCCTTTTTTCCCTGATATAAGTGAAATTTCTGCAATTTTGCCCCAAAATAAGGGAAATTTCTGCCTTTTTGACACAAAATAAGGGGAATTTCTGTCTTTTTGCTCCAAAATAAGGGGAATTTCCGCCTTTTTACCTCATAATAAGGGGAATCTCTGCCTTTTTGCCCTAAAATATGGGGAAATTCTGTATTTTTGCCCCAAAATAGAGAAAATTTCTACAATTTTGTAGCAAATTAAAAGTAATTTCTGCCTTTTTGCCCCAAAATAAGAGAAATTTTTGCGTTTTTTCCCTGAAATAAGTGAAATTTCTGTAATTTTTCCCCAAAATAAGGAAGATTTCTGCATTTTTGCCCCAAATTAATAAAAGTTTTTGCAATTTTGTACCAAATTAAAAGAAATTTTTGCCTTTTTGCCCCAAAATAAGAAAATTTCTGCTTTTTTCCCTGAAATAAAAGAAATTTCTGCAATTTTGCCCCAAAATAAGTTAAATTTCTGCAATTTTGCCCCAAAATAAAAGAAATTTCTGCCTTTTTGCCACAAAATAAGAGGAATTTCTGTTTGTTTGCCCCAAAATAAGTGAAATTTCTGCCTTTCTGCCCCCAAATGAGGCGAATTTCAGCCTTTTTACCTCAAAATAAGAGGAATTTCTCCATATTGAAACAAAATAAGGGGAATTTCTGCATTTTTTCCACAAAGTATTAGGAATTTCTGCATTTTTGCCCCAAAATAAGGAAAATTTCTGCCTTTTTTCCCTGAAATTATTGAAATTTTTGCAATTTTGCCCCAAAATAAGTGAAATTTCTGCAATTTTGTCCCAAAATAAGTGGAATTTCTGAGTTTTGCCCCAATATAAGGAGAATTTCTGTCTTTTTGCCCCAACAAATAGTGAATTTCTCCCTTTTTGCCCCACAACTAGGGGAATTTCTGCAATTTTGCTCCAAAATATGGGGTATTTCTGCTTTTTTCCCCAAAAATAAGGGGAATGTATACCTTTTGCCACAAAAAATAGAAATTTCTTTATTTTTGCCCCA
This sequence comes from Micromys minutus, assembly GCF_963924665.1. Taxonomy (NCBI): domain Eukaryota; kingdom Metazoa; phylum Chordata; class Mammalia; order Rodentia; family Muridae; genus Micromys; species Micromys minutus. The sequence goes on along the minus strand of NW_027667258.1, from coordinate 2,597,678 downwards.
AAATAAGAGGAATTTCTGCCTTTTTACCTCAAAATAAGTGAAATTTCTCCCTTTTTACCAAAAAATAAACGGAATTTCCTTCTTTTTGCCCCAAAATAAAATGAATTTTTGAAATATGCCCTGAAATAAGTGAAATTTCTGCAATTTTGCCCCCAAATAAGGGAAATTTCTGCTTTTTCGACAGAAAATAAGGAAAATTTCTGCATTTTTGCCACAAAATATTAGGAATTTCTGCCTTTTTGCCCCAAAATAAGGAAAATTTCTGTCTTTTTTCCCTGAAATAAGTGAAATTTCTGCAATTTTGCCTCAAAATAAGTGAAATTTCTACAATTTTGCCCCAAAATTAAGGAAATTTCTGGAATTTTGCCCCAAAATATGTGGAATTCTGAGTTTTGCCCCAAAATAAGGAGAATTTCCGTGTTTTTGCCCCAACATATAAGGAATTTCTGACTTTTTGCCCCACAATTAGGGGATTTTCTGCAATTTTGCTCCAAAATATGGGGAATTTCTGCAATTTTGCCATAAATAAATGAAATGGATACTTTTTGCCACAAAGAAGGGAAATTTCTTCATTTTTGCCACAAAATAAGAGGAATTTCTGCCTTTTTACCTCAAAATAAGTGAAATTTCTGCCTTTTTACCCCAAAATAAACGGAATTTCTGTCTTTTTGCCCCAAAATAAAAGAAATTTTTGAATTATGCCCTGAAATAAGTGAAATTTCTGCCTTTTTGACACAAAATAAGGGGAATTTCTGCATTTATGCCACAAAATATTAGGAATTTCTGCCTTTTTGCCCCAAAATAATGAAAATTTCTGCCTTTTTTCCTGAATTAAGTGAAATTTCTGCAATTTTGCCCCAAATAAGTGAAATTTCTGCAATTTTGCCCCAAAATAAGGGAAATTTCTGGAATTTAGCCCCAAAATAAGTGGAATTTCTGAGTTTTGCCTCAAGATAAGGGGAATTTCTGACTTTTTGCCCTGAAATAAATTAAATTTCTAAAATTTTTCCCCAAAATAAGGGAAATGTCTGTTTTTGGCCCAAAATAAGCCAAATTTCTGACTTTTTGCCCCAAAATAAGAGGAATTTCAGCCTTTTTACCTCAAAATAAGGGAAATTTCTTCATTTTTGCCCCAAAATATGAGAAATTTCTGCCTTTTTGCCCCAAAATAAGAAAAATTTTTGCAATTTTGTACCAAAATGAAAGAAATTTCTGCTTTTTGCCCCAAAATAAGAAAATTTCTGCTTTTTTCCCTGAAATAAGTGAAATTTCTGCAATTTTGCCCCAAAATAAGTGAAATTTCTGCAATTTTGCTCCAAAATGAAAGAAATTTCTGCCTTTTTGCCACAAAATAAGGGGAATTTCTGTCTTTTTGCCCTAAAATAAGGTAAATTTCTGCCTTTTTCCACCAAATAAGGCGAATTTCAGCCTTTTTACCTCAAAATATTAGGAATTTCTGCCCTTTTTCCCCAAAATAAAGAAAATTTCTGCCTTTTTTCTCTGAAATAAGTGAAATTTCTGCAATTTTGCCCCAAAATAAGTGAAATTTCTGCAATTTTGCCCCAAAATAAGTGGAATTTTTGAGTTTTGCCCAAAAATAAGGAGAATTTCTGTCTTTTTGCCCCAACAAATAGGGAATTTCTCCCTTTTTGTCCCACAACTAGGGGAATTTCTGCAATTTTGCTCCAAAATACGGGGAATTTCTGCTTTTTTTTCCCAAAAATAAGGGGAATGTATACCTTTTGCCACAAAAAGAAAAATTTCTTCATTTTTGCCCCAAAATAAGAAGAATTTCTGCCTTTTTACCTCAAAATATGTGAAATTTCTGCCTTTTTACCCAAAAAGAAATGGAAGTTCTGTCTTTTTGCCCCAAAATAAAAGAAATTTTTGAATTATGCTCTGAAATAATTGAAATTTCTGCAATTGTGCCCCCAGATAAGGGAAATTTCTGCCCTTTTGACACAAAATAAGGGGAATTTCTGCATTTTTGCCACAAAATATTAGGAATTTCTGCCTTTTTGCCTCAAATTAAGAAAAATTTCTGTTTTTTTCCCTGAAATAAGTGAAATTTCTGCAATTTTACCCCAAAATAAGTGATATTTCTGCAATTTTGCTACAAAATAAAAGAAATTACTATTTTTTTGCCACAAAATAAGGGAAATTTCTGTCTTTTTGCCCTAAAATAAGGGAAATTTCTGCCTTTTTGCCCCCAAATAAGGCGAATTTCAGCCTTTTTACCTCAAAATATTAGGAATTTCTGCCTTTTTGCCCCAAAATAAAGAAAATTTCTGCCTTTTTTCTCTGACATAAGTGAAATTTCTGCAATTTTGCCCCAAAATAAGTGAAATTTCTGCAATTTTGCCCCAAAATAAGTGGAATTTCTGAGTTTTGCCCCAAAATAAGGAGAATTTCTGTCTTTTTGCCCCAAAAAATAGGAAATTTCTCCCTTTTTGCCCCACAACTAGGGAAATTTCTGCAATTTTGCTCCAAAATACGGGGAATTTCTGCTTTTATTCACAAAAATAAAGGGAATGTATACCTTTTCCCACAAAAAAGGGAAATTTTTTCATTTTTGCCCCAAAATAAGAAGAATTTCTGCCTTTTTACCTCAAAATAAGTGAAATTTCTGCCTTTTTACCCAAAAATAAACGGAATTTCTGTCTTTTTGCCCCAAAATAAAAGCAATTTTTTAATTATGCCCTGAAATAAGTGAAATTTCTGCAATTTTGCCCCCAGATAAGGGAAATTTCTGCCTTTTTGACACAAAATAAGGGGCATTTCTGCATTTTTGCCACAAAATATTAGGAATTTCTGACTTTTGCCCCAAAATAAGGGAAATTTCTGCCTTTTTTCCCTGATATAAGTGAAATTTCTGCAATTTTGCCCCAAAATAAGGGAAATTTCTGCCTTTTTGACACAAAATAAGGGGAATTTCTGTCTTTTTGCTCCAAAATAAGGGGAATTTCCGCCTTTTTACCTCATAATAAGGGGAATCTCTGCCTTTTTGCCCTAAAATATGGGGAAATTCTGTATTTTTGCCCCAAAATAGAGAAAATTTCTACAATTTTGTAGCAAATTAAAAGTAATTTCTGCCTTTTTGCCCCAAAATAAGAGAAATTTTTGCGTTTTTTCCCTGAAATAAGTGAAATTTCTGTAATTTTTCCCCAAAATAAGGAAGATTTCTGCATTTTTGCCCCAAAATAATAAAAGTTTTTGCAATTTTGTACCAAATTAAAAGAAATTTTTGCCTTTTTGCCCCAAAATAAGAAAATTTCTGCTTTTTTCCCTGAAATAAATGAAGTTTCTGCAATTTTGCCCCAAAATAAGTTAAATTTCTGCAATTTTGCCCCAAAATAAAAGAAATTTCTGCCTTTTTGCCACAAAATAAGAGGAATTTCTGGTTTTTAGCCCCAAAATAAGTGAAATTTCTGCCTTTCTGCCCCCAAATAAGGCGAATTTCAGCCTTTTTACTTCAAAATAAGAGGAATTTCTCCATTTTTGAAATAAAATAAGGGGAATTTCTGAATTTTTTCCACAAAGTATTAGGAATTTCTGCCTTTTTGCCCCAAAATAAGGAAAATTTCTGCCTTTTTTCCCTGAAATTATTGAAATTTTTGCAATTTTGCCCCAAAATAAGTGAAATTTCTGCAATTTTGTCTCAAAATAAGTGGAATTTCTGAGTTTTGCCCCAATATAAGGAGAATTTCTGTCTTTTTGCCCCAACAAATAGTGAATTTCTCCCTTTTTGCCCCACAACTAGGGGAATTTCTGCAATTTTGCTCCAAAATATGGGGTATTTCTGCTTTTTTCCCCAAAAATAAGGGGAATGTATACCTTTTGCCACAAAAAAATAGAAATTTCTTTATTTTTGCCCCAAAATAAGAGGAATTTCTGCCTTTTTACCTCAAAATAAGTGAAATTTCTCCCTTTTTACCAAAAAATAAACGGAATTTCTGTCTTTTTGCCCCAAAATAAAATGAATTTTTGAAATATGCCCTGAAATAAGTGAAATTTCTGCAATTTTGCCCCCAAATAAGGGAAATTTCTGCTTTTTCGACACAAAATAAGGAAAATTTCTGCATTTTTGCCACAAAATATTAGGAATTTCTGCCTTTTTGCCCCAAAATAAGGAAAATTTCAGTCTTTTTTCCCTGAAATAAGTGAAATTTCTGCAATTTTGCCTCAAAATAAGTGAAATTTCTACAATTTTGCCCCAAAATAAAGGAAATTTCTGGAATTTTGCCCCAAAATATGTGGAATTCTGAGTTTTGCCCCAAAATAAGGAGAATTTCCGTGTTTTTGCCCCAACATATAAGGAATTTCTGACTTTTTGCCCCACAATTAGGGGATTTTCTGCAATTTTGCTCCAAAATATGGGGAATTTCTGCAATTTTGCCATAAATAAATGAAATGGATACTTTTTGCCACAAAGAAGGGAAATTTCTTCATTTTTGCCACAAAATAAGAGGAATTTCTGCTTTTTTACCTCAAAATAAGTGAAATTTCTGCCTTTTTACCCCAAAATAAACGGAATTTCTGTCTTTTTGCCCCAAAATAAAGAAATTTTTGAATTATGCCCTGAAATAAGTGAAATTTCTGCCTTTTTGACACAAAATAAAGGGAATTTCTGCATTTATGCCACAAAATATTAGGAATTTCTGCCTTTTTGCCCCAAAATAATGAAAATTTCTGCCTTTTTTCCTGAATTAAGTCAAATTTCTGCAATTTTGCCCCAAATAAGTGAAATTTCTGCAATTTTGCCCCAAAATAAGGGAAATTTCTGGAATTTAGCCCCAAAATAAGTGGAATTACTGAGTTTTGCCCCAAAATAAGGGGAATTTCTGACTTTTTGCCCTGAAATAAATTAAATTTCTAAAATTTTTCCCCAAAATAAGGGAAATGTCTGGTTTTGCCCCAAAATAAGCAGAATTTCTGACTCTTTGCCCCAAAATAAGAGGAATTTCAGCCTTTTTACCTCAAAATTAGGGAAATTTCTTCATTTTTGCCCCAAAATATGAGAAATTTCTGCCTTTTTGCCCCAAAATAAGAAAAATTTTTGCAATTTTGTACCAAAATGAAAGAAATTTCTGCTTTTTGCCCCAAAATAAGAAAATTTCTGCTTTTTTTCCCTGAAATAAGTGAAATATCTGCAATTTTGCCCCAAAATAAGTGAAATTTCTGCAATTTTGCTTCAAAATGAAAGAAATTTCTGCGTTTTTGCCACAAAATAAGGGGAATTTCTGTCTTTTTGCCCTAAAATAAGGGAAATTTCTGCCTTTTTGCCACCAAATAAGACGAATTTCAGCCTTTTTACCTCAAAATATTAGGAATTTCTGCCCTTTTTCCCCAAAATAAAGAAAATTTCTGCCTTTTTTCTCTGAAATAAGTGAAATTTCTGCAATTTTGCCCCAAAATAAGTGAAATTTCTACAATTTTGCCCCAAAATAAGTGGAATTTCTGAGTTTTGCCCCAAAATAAGGAGAATTTCTGTCTTTTTGCCCCAACAAATAGGGAATTTCTCCCTTTTTGCCCCACAACTAGGGGAATTTCTGCAATTTTGCTCCAAAATACGGGGAATTTCTGCTTTTTTTCCCAAAAATAAGGGGAATGTATACCTTTTGCCACAAAAAGGGAAATTTCTTCATTTTTGCCCCAAAATAAGAAGAATTTCTGCCTTTTTACCTCAAAATATGTGAAATTTCTGCCTTTTTACCCAAAAAGTAATGGAAGTTCTGTCTTTTTGCCCCAAAATAAAAGCAATTTTTGAATTATGCTCTGAAATAATTGAAATTTCTGCAATTGTGCCCCCAGATAAGGGAAATTTCTGCCTTTTTGACACAAAATAAGGGGAATTTCTGCATTTTTGCCACAAACTATTAGGAATTTCTGCCTTTTTGCCTCAAATTAAGAAAAATTTCTGCCTTTTTTCCCTGAAATAAGTGAAATTTCTGCAATTTTGCCCCAAAATAAGTGATATTTCTGCAATTTTGCTCCAAAATAAAAGAAATTTCTGTTTTTTTGCCACAAAATATGGGAAATTTCTATCTTTTTGCCCTAAAATAAGGGAAATTTCTGCCTTTTTGCCCCCAAATAAGGCGAATTTCAGCCTTTTTACTTCAAAATATTAGGAATTTCTGCCTTTTTGCCCCAAAATAAAGAAAATTTCTGCCTTTTTTCTCTGACATAAGTGAAATTTCTGCAATTTTGCCCCAAAATAAGTGAAATTTCTGCAATTTTGCCCCAAAATAAGTGGAATTTCTGAGTTTTGCCCCAAAATAAGGAGAATTTCTGTCTTTTTGCCCCAACAAATAGAAAATTTCTCCCTTTTTGCCCCACAACTAGGGGAATTTCTGCAATTTTGCTCCAAAATACGGGGAATTTCTGCTTTTTTTTTTCACAAAAATAAAGGGAATGTATACCTTTTCCCACAAAAAAGGGAAATTTCTTCATTTTTGCCCCAAAATAAGAAGAATTTCTGCCTTTTTACCTCAAAATAAGTGAAATTTCTGCCTTTTTACCCAAAAATAAACGGAATTTCTGTCTTTTTGCCCCAAAATAAAAGCAATTTTTAAATTATGCCCTGAAATAAGTGAAATTTCTGCAATTTTGCCCCCAGATAAAGGATATTTCTGCCTTTTTGACACAAAATAAGGGGCATTTCTGCATTTTTGCCACAAAATATTAGGAATTTCTGACTTTTGCCCCAAAATAAGGAAAATTTCTGACTTTTTTCCCTGAAATAAGTGAAATTTCTGCAATTTTGCCCCAAAATAAGGGAAATTTCTGCCTTTTTGACACAAAATAAGGGGAATTTCTGTCTTTTTGCTCCAAAATAAGGGGAATTTCCGCCTTTTTACCTCATAATAAGGGGAATCTCTGCCTTTTTGCCCGAAAATATGGGGAAATTCTGTATTTTTGCCCCAAAATAGAGAAAATTTCTGCAATTTTGTAGCAAATTAAAAGTAATTTCTGCCTTTTTGCCCCAAAATAAGAGAAATTTTTGCGTTTTTTCCCTGAAATAAGTGAAATTTCTGTAATTTTTCCCCAAAATAAGGAAGATTTCTGCATTTTTGCCCCAAAATAATAAAAATTTTTGCCTTTTTGCCCCAAAATAAGAAAATTTCTGCTTTTTTCCCTGAAATAAAAGAAATTTCTGCAATTTTGCCCCAAAATAAGTTAAATTTCTGCAATTTTGCCCCAAAATAAAAGAAATTTCTGCCTTTTTGCCACAAAATAAGAGGAATTTCTGTTTTTTTGCCCCAAAATAAGTGAAATTTCTGCCTTTCTGCCCCCAAATGAGGCGAATTTCAGCCTTTTTACCTCAAAATAAGAGGAATTTCTCCATATTGAAACAAAATAAGGGGAATTTCTGCATTTTTTCCACAAAGTATTAGGAATTTCTGCATTTTTGCCCCAAAATAAGGAAAATTTCTGCCTTTTTTCCCTGAAATTATTGAAATTTTTGCAATTTTGCCCCAAAATAAGTTAAATTTCTGCAATTTTGTCCCAAAATAAGTGGAATTTCTGAGTTTTGCCCCAATATAAGGAGAATGTCTGTCTTTTTGCCCCAACAAATAGTGAATTTCTCCCTTTTTGCCCCACAACTAGGGGAATTTCTGAATTTTGCTCCAAAATATGGGGTATTTCTGCTTTTTTCCCCAAAAATAAGGGGAATGTATACCTTTTGCCACAAAAAATAGAAATTTCTTTATTTTTGCCCCAAAATAAGAGGAATTTCTGCCTTTTTACCTCAAAATAAGTGAAATATCTCCCTTTTTACCAAAAAATAAACGGAATTTCCTTCTTTTTGCCCCAAAATAAAATGAATTTTTGAAATATGCCCTGAAATAAGTGAAATTTCTGCAATTTTGCCCCCAAATAAGGGAAATTTCTGCTTTTTCGACAGAAAATAAGGAAAATTTCTGCATTTTTGCCACAAAATATTAGGAATTTCTGCCTTTTTGCCCCAAAATAAGGAAAATTTCTGTCTTTTTTCCCTGAAATAAGTGAAATTTCTGCAATTTTGCCTCAAAATAAGTGAAATTTCTACAATTTTGCCCCAAAATAAAGGAAATTTCTGGAATTTTTCCCCAAAATATGTGGAATTCTGAGTTTTGCCCCAAAATAAGGAGAATTTCGGTGTTTTTGCCCCAACATATAAGGAATTTCTGACTTTTTGCCCCACAATTAGGGGATTTTCTGCAATTTTGCTCCAAAATATGGGGAATTTCTGCAATTTTGCCATAAATAAATGAAATGGATACTTTTTGCCACAAAAGAAGGGAAATTTCTTCATTTTTGCCACAAAATAAGAGGAATTTCTGCCTTTTTACCTCAAAATAAGTGAAATTTCTGCCTTTTTACCCCAAAATAAACGGAATTTCTGTCTTTTTGCCCCAAAATAAAAGAAATTTTTCAATTATGCCCTGAAATAAGTGAAATTTCTGCCTTTTTGACACAAAATAAGGGGAATTTCTGCATTTATGCCACAAAATATTAGGAATTTCTGCTTTTTTGCCCCAAAATAATGAAAATTTCTGCCATTTTTCCTGAATTAAGTGAAATTTCTGCAATTTTGCCCCAAATAAGTGAAATTTCTGGAATTTTGCCCAAAATAAGGAAAATTTCTGGAATTTAGCCCCAAAATAAGTGGAATTTCTGAGTTTTGCCCCAAAATAAGGGGAATTTCTGACTTTTTGCCCTGAAATAAATTAAATTTCTAAAATTTTTCCCCAAAATAAGGGAAATGTCTGTTTTTGCCCCAAAATAAGCGGAATTTCTGACTTTTTTGCCCCAAAATAAGAGGAATTTCAGCCTTTTTACCTCAAAATAAGGGAATTTTCTTCATTTTTGCCCCAAAATATGAGAAATTTCTGCCTTTTTGCCCCAAAATAAAAAAGAATTTTTGCAATTTTGTACCAAAATGAAAGAAATTTCTGCTTTTTGCCACAAAATATTAAGAATTTCTGCCTTTTTGCCCCAAAATAAGAAAAATTTCTGACTTTTTTCCCTGAAATAAGTGAAATTTCTGCAATTTTGCCCATAAATAAGTGATATTTCTGCAATTTTGCTCCAAAATAAAAGAAATTTCTGTTTTTTTGCCACAAAATAAGGAAAATTTCTGCCTTTTTGCCCCCAAATAAGGCGAATTTCAGCCTTTTTACCTCAAAATATTAGGAATTTCTGCCTTTTTGCCCCAAAATAAAGAAAATTTCTGCCTTTTTACTCTGACATAAGTGAAATTTCTGCAATTTTGCCCAGAATAAGTGAAATTTCTGCAATTTTGCCCCAAAATAAGTGGAATTTCTGAGTTTTGCCCCAAAATAAGGAGAATTTCTGTCTTTTTGCCCCAACAAATAGGAAATTTCTCCCTTTTTGCCCCACAACTAGGGGAATTTCTGCAATTTTGCTCCAAAATACGGGGAATTTCTGCTTTTTTTTCACAAAAATAAAGGGAATGTATACCTTTTCCCACAAAAAAGGGAAATTTCTTCATTTTTGCCCCAAAATAAGAATTTCTGCCTTTTTACCTCAAAATAAGTGAAATTTCTGCCTTTTTACCCAAAAATAAACGGAATTTCTGTCTTTTTGCCCCAAAATAAAAGCAATTTTTGAATTATGCCCTGAAATAAGTGAAATTTCTGCAATTTTGCCCCCAGATAAGGGAAATTTCTGCCTTTTTGACACAAAATAAGGGGCATTTCTGCATTTTTGCCACAAAATATTAGGAATTTCTGACTTTTGCCCCAAAATAAGGAAAATTTCTGCCTTTTTTCCCTGAAATAAGTGAAATTTCTGCAATTTTGCCCCAAAATAAGGGAAATTTCTGCCTTTTTGACACAAAATAAGGGGAATTTCTGTCTTTTTGCTCCAAAATAAGGGGAATTTCCGCCTTTTTACCTCATAATAAGGGGAATCTCTGCCTTTTTGCCCTAAAATATGGGGAAATTCTGTATTTTTGCCCCAAAATAGAGAAAATTTCTGCAATTTTGTAGCAAATTAAAAGTAATTTGCCTTTTTGCCCAAAAATAAGAGAAATTTTTGCGTTTTTTCCCTGAAATAAGTGAAATTTCTGTAATTTTTCCCCAAAATAAGGAAGATTTCTGCATTTTTGCCCCAAAATAATAAAAATTTTTGCAATTTTGTACAAAAATAAAAGAAATTTTTGCCTTTTTGCCCCAAAATAAGAATATTTCTGCTTTTTTCCCTGAAATAAATGAAATTTCTGCAATTTTGCCCCAAAACAAGTTAAATTTCTGCAATTTTGCCCCAAAATAAAAGAAATTTCTGCCTTTTTGCCACAAAATAAGAGGAATTTCTGTTTTTTTGCCCCAAAATAAGTGAAATTTCTGCCTTTCTGCCCCCAAATAAGGCGAATTTCAGCCTTTTTACCTCAAAATAAGAGGAATTTCTCCATTTTTGAAACAAAATAAGGGGAATTTCTGCATTTTTTTCCAGAAAGTATTAGGAATTTCTGCCTTTTTGCCCCAAAATAAGGAAAATTTCTGCCTTTTTTCCCTGAAATTATTGAAATTTTTGCAATTTTGCCCCAAAATAAGTGAAATTTCTGCAATTTTGTCCCAAAATAAGTGGAATTTCTGAGTTTTGCCCCAATATAAGGAGAATTTCTGTCTTTTTGCCCCAACAAATAGTGAATTTCTTTCTTTTTGCCCCACAACTAGGGGAATTTCTGCAATTTTGCTCCAAAATATGGGGTATTTCTGCTTTTTTCCCCAAAAATAACGGGAATATATACCTTTTGCCACAAAAAAATAGAAATTTCTTTATTTTTGCCCCAAAATAAGAGGAATTTCTGCCTTTTTACCTCAAAATAAGTGAAATTTCTGCCTTTTTACCAAAAAATAAACGGAATTTCTGTCTTTTTGCCCCAAAATAAAATGAATTTTTGAAATATGCCCTGAAATAAGTGAAATTTCTGCAATTTTGCCCCCAAATAAGGGAAATTTCTGCTTTTTCGACACAAAATGAAGAAAATTTCTGCATTTTTGCCACAAAATATTAGGAATTTCTGCCTTTTTGCCCCAAAATAAGGAAAATTTCTGTCTTTTTTCCCTGAAATAAGTGAAATGTCTGCAATTTTGCCTCAAAATAAGTGAAATTTCTACAATTTTGCCCCAAAATAAAGGAAATTTCTGGAATTTTTCCCCAAAATATGTGGAATTCTGAGTTTTGCCCCAAAATAAGGAGAATTTCGGTGTTTTTGCCCCAACATATAAGGGATTTCTGACTTTTTGCCCCACAATTAGGGGATTTTCTGCAATTTTGCTCCAAAATATGGGGAATTTCTGCAATTTTGCCATAAATAAATGAAATGGATACTTTTTGCCACAAAGAAGGGAAATTTCTTCATTTTTGCCACAAAATAAGAGGAATTTCTGCCTTTTTACCTCAAAATAAGTGAAATTTCTGCCTTTTTACCCCAAAATAAACGGAATTTCTGTCTTTTTGCCCCAAAATAAAAGAAATTTTTGAATTATGCCCTGAAATAAGTGAAATTTCTGCCTTTTTGACACAAAATAAGGGGAATTTCTGCATTTATGCCACAAAATATTAGGAATTTCTGCCTTTTTGCCCCAAAATAATGAAAATTTCTGCCTTTTTTCCTGAATTAAGTGAAATTTCTGCAATTTTGCCCCAAATAAGTGAAATTTCTGCAATTTTGCCCCAAAATAAGGGAAATTTCTGGAATTTAGCCCCAAAATAAGTGGAATTTCTGAGTTTTGCCTCAAGATAAGGGGAATTTCTGACTTTTTGCCCTGAAATAAATTAAATTTCTAAAATTTTTCCCCAAAATAAGGGAAATGTCTGTTTTTGCCCAAAAATAAGCAGAATTTCTGACTTTTTGCCCCAAAATAAGAGGAATTTCAGCCTTTTTACCTCAAAATAAGGGAATTTTCTTCATTTTTGCCCCAAAATATGAGAAATTTCTGCCTTTTTGCCCCAAAATAAAAAAAATTTTTGCAATTTTGTACCAAAATGAAAGAAATTTCTGCTTTTTGCCACAAAATATTAAGAATTTCTGCGTTTTTGCCCCAAAATAAGAAAAATTTCTGACTTTTTTCCCTGAAATAAGTGAAATTTCTGCAATTTTGCCCATAAATAAGTGATATTTCTGCAATTTTGCTCCAAAATAAAAGAAATTTCTGTTTTTTTGCCACAAAATAAGGAAAATTTCTGCCTTTTTGCCCCCAAATAAGGCGAATTTCAGCCTTTTTACCTCAAAATATTAGGAATTTCTGCCTTTTTGCCCCAAAATAAAGAAAATTTCTGCCTTTTTACTCTGACATAAGTGAAATTTCTGCAATTTTGCCCAGAATAAGTGAAATTTCTGCAATTTTGCCCCAAAATAAGTGGAATTTCTGAGTTTTGCCCCAAAATAAGGAGAATTTCTGTCTTTTTGCCCCAACAAATAGGAAATTTCTCCCTTTTTGCCCCACAACTAGGGGAATTTCTGCAATTTTGCTCCAAAATACGGGGAATTTCTGCTTTTTTTTCACAAAAATAAAGGGAATGTATACCTTTTCCCACAAAAAAGGGAAATTTCTTCATTTTTGCCCCAAAATAAGAATTTCTGCCTTTTTACCTCAAAATAAGTGAAATTTCTGCCTTTTTACCCAAAAATAAACGGAATTTCTGTCTTTTTGCCCCAAAATAAAAGCAATTTTTGAATTATGCCCTGAAATAAGTGAAATTTCTGCAATTTTGCCCCCAGATAAGGGAAATTTCTGCCTTTTTGACACAAAATAAGGGGCATTTCTGCATTTTTGCCACAAAATATTAGGAATTTCTGACTTTTGCCCCAAAATAAGGAAAATTTCTGCCTTTTTTCCCTGAAATAAGTGAAATTTCTGCAATTTTGCCCCAAAATAAGGGAAATTTCTGCCTTTTTGACACAAAATAAGGGGAATTTCTGTCTTTTTGCTCCAAAATAAGGGGAATTTCCGCCTTTTTACCTCATAATAAGGGGAATCTCTGCCTTTTTGCCCGAAAATATGGGGAAATTCTGTATTTTTGCCCCAAAATAGAGAAAATTTCTGCAATTTTGTAGCAAATTAAAAGTAATTTCTGCCTTTTTGCCCCAAAATAAGAGAAATTTTTGCGTTTTTTCCCTGAAATAAGTGAAATTTCTGTAATTTTTCCCCAAAATAAGGAAGATTTCTGCATTTTTGCCCCAAAATAATAAAAATTTTTGCCTTTTTGCCCCAAAATAAGAAAATTTCTGCTTTTTTCCCTGAAATAAAAGAAATTTCTGCAATTTTGCCCCAAAATAAGTTAAATTTCTGCAATTTTGCCCCAAAATAAAAGAAATTTCTGCCTTTTTGCCACAAAATAAGAGGAATTTCTGTTTGTTTGCCCCAAAATAAGTGAAATTTCTGCCTTTCTGCCCCCAAATGAGGCGAATTTCAGCCTTTTTACCTCAAAATAAGAGGAATTTCTCCATATTGAAACAAAATAAGGGGAATTTCTGCATTTTTTCCACAAAGTATTAGGAATTTCTGCCTTTTTGCCCCAAAATAAGGAAAATTTCTGCCTTTTTTCCCTGAAATTATTGAAATTTTTGCAATTTTGCCCCAAAATAAGTGAAATTTCTGCAATTTTGTCCCAAAATAAGTGGAATTTCTGAGTTTTGCCCCAATATAAGGAGAATTTCTGTCTTTTTGCCCCAACAAATAGTGAATTTCTTTCTTTTTGCCCCACAACTAGGGGAATTTCTGCAATTTTGCTCCAAAATATGGGGTATTTCTGCTTTTTTCCCCAAAAATAAGGGGAATATATACCTTTTGCCACAAAAAAATAGAAATTTCTTTATTTTTGCCCCAAAATAAGAGGAATTTCTGCCTTTTTACCTCAAAATAAGTGAAATTTCTGCCTTTTTACCAAAAAATAAACGGAATTTCTGTCTTTTTGCCCCAAAATAAAATGAATTTTTGAAATATGCCCTGAAATAAGTGAAATTTCTGCAATTTTGCCCCCAAATAAGGGAAATTTCTGCTTTTTCGACACAAAATGAAGAAAATTTCTGCATTTTTGCCACAAAATATTAGGAATTTCTGCCTTTTTGCCCCAAAATAAGGAAAATTTCTGTCTTTTTTCCCTGAAATAAGTGAAATGTCTGCAATTTTGCCTCAAAATAAGTGAAATTTCTACAATTTTGCCCCAAAATAAAGGAAATTTCTGGAATTTTTCCCCAAAATATGTGGAATTCTGAGTTTTGCCCCAAAATAAGGAGAATTTCGGTGTTTTTGCCCCAACATATAAGGGATTTCTGACTTTTTGCCCCACAATTAGGGGATTTTCTGCAATTTTGCTCCAAAATATGGGGAATTTCTGCAATTTTGCCATAAATAAATGAAATGGATACTTTTTGCCACAAAGAAGGGAAATTTCTTCATTTTTGCCACAAAATAAGAGGAATTTCTGCCTTTTTACCTCAAAATAAGTGAAATTTCTGCCTTTTTACCCCAAAATAAACGGAATTTCTGTCTTTTTGCCCCAAAATAAAAGAAATTTTTGAATTATGCCCTGAAATAAGTGAAATTTCTGCCTTTTTGACACAAAATAAGGGGAATTTCTGCATTTATGCCACAAAATATTAGGAATTTCTGCCTTTTTGCCCCAAAATAATGAAAATTTCTGCCTTTTTTCCTGAATTAAGTGAAATTTCTGCAATTTTGCCCCAAATAAGTGAAATTTCTGCAATTTTGCCCCAAAATAAGGGAAATTTCTGGAATTTAGCCCCAAAATAAGTGGAATTTCTGAGTTTTGCCTCAAGATAAGGGGAATTTCTGACTTTTTGCCCTGAAATAAATTAAATTTCTAAAATTTTTCCCCAAAATAAGGGAAATGTCTGTTTTTGCCCAAAAATAAGCAGAATTTCTGACTTTTTGCCCCAAAATAAGAGGAATTTCAGCCTTTTTACCTCAAAATAAGGGAAATTTCTTCATTTTTGCCCCAAAATATGAGAAATTTCTGCCTTTTTGCCCCAAAATAAGAAAAATTTTTGCAATTTTGTACCAAAATGAAAGAAATTTCTGCTTTTTACCCCAAATTAAGAAAATTTCTGCTTTTTTTCCCTGAAATAAGTGAAATTTCTGCAATTTTGCCCCGAAATAAGTGAAATTTCTGCAATTTTGCTCCAAAATGAAAGAAATTTCTGCCTTTTTGTCACAAAATAAGGGGAATTTCTGTCTTTTTGCCCTAAAATAAGGTAAATTTCTGCCTTTTTCCACCAAATAAGGCGAATTTCATCCTTTTTACCTCAAAATATTAGGAATTTCTGCCCTTTTTCCCCAAAATAAAGAAAATTTCTGCCTTTTTTCTCTGAAATAAGTGAAATTTCTGCAATTTTGCCCCAAAATAAGTGAAATTTCTGCAATTTTGCCCCAAAATAAGTGGAATTTTTGAGTTTTGCCCAAAAATAAGGAGAATTTCTGTCTTATGCCCCAACAAATAGGGAATTTCTCCCTTTTTGTCCCACAACTAGGGGAATTTCTGCAATTTTGCTCCAAAATACGGGGAATTTCTTCTTTTTTTTTCCCAAAAATAAGGGGAATGTATACCTTTTGCCACAAAAAGGGAAATTTCTTCATTTTTGCCCCAAAATAAGAAGAATTTCTGCCTTTTTACCTCAAAATATGTGAAATTTCTGCCTTTTTACCCAAAAAGAAATGGAAGTTCTGTCTTTTTGCCCCAAAATAAAAGCAATTTTTGAATTATGCTCTGAAATAATTGAAATTTCTGCAATTGTGCCCCCAGATAAGAAAAATTTCTGCCTTTTTCACACAAAATAAGGGGAATTTCTGCATTTTTGCCACAAAATATTAGGAATTTCTGCCTTTTTGCCCCAAAATAAGAAAAATTTCTGCCTCTTTTCCCTGAAATAAGTGAAATTTCTGCAATTTTGCCCCCAAATAAGTGATATTTCTGCAATTTTGCTCCAAAATAAAAGAAATTTCTGTTTTTTTGCCACAAAATAAAGGAAATTTCTGTCTTTTTGCCCTAAAATAAGGGAAATTTCTGCCTTTTTGCCCCCAAATAAGGCGAATTTCAGCCTTTTTACCTCAAAATATTAGGAATTTCTGCCTTTTTGCCCCAAAATAAAGGAAATTTCTGCCTTTTTTCTCTGACATAAGTGAAATTTCTGCAATTTTGCCCCCAAATAAGTGAAATTTCTGCAATTTTGCCCCAAAATAAGTGGAATTTCTGAGTTTTGCCCCAAAATAAGGAGAATTTCTGTCTTTTGCCCCAACAAATAGGAAATTTCTCCCTTTTTGCCCCACAACTAGGGGAATTTCTGCAATTTTGCTCCAAAATACGGGGAATTTCTGCTTTTTTTCACAAAAATAAAGGGAATGTATACCTTTTCCCACAAAAAAGGGAAATTTTTTCATTTTTGCCCCAAAATAAGAAGAATTTCTGCCTTTTTACCTCAAAATAAGTGAAATTTCTGCCTTTTTACCCAAAAATAAACGGAATTTCTGTCTTTTTGCCCCAAAATAAAAGCAATTTTTTAATTATGCCCTGAAATAAGTGAAATTTCTGCAATTTTGCCCCCAGATAAGGGAAATTTCTGCCTTTTTGACACAAAATAAGGGGCATTTCTGCATTTTTGCCACAAAATATTAGGAATTTCTGACTTTTGCCCCAAAATAAGGAAAATTTCTGCCTTTTTTCCCTGAAATAAGTGAAATTTCTGCAATTTTGCCCCAAAATAAGGGAAATTTCTGCCTTTTTGACACAAAATAAGGGGAATTTCTGTCTTTTTGCTCCAAAATAAGGGGAATTTCCGCCTTTTTACCTCATAATAAGGGGAATCTCTGCCTTTTTGCCTGAAAATATGGGGAAATTCTGTATTTTTGCCCCAAAATAGAAAAAATTTCTGCAATTTTGTAGCAAATTAAAAGTAATTTCTGCCTTTTTGCCCCAAAATAAGAGAAATTTTTGCGTTTTTTCCCTGAAATAAGTGAAATTTCTGTAATTTTTCCCCAAAATAAGGAAGATTTCTGCATTTTTGCCCCAAAATAATAAAAATTTTTGCAATTTTGTACCAAAATAAAAGAAATTTTTGCCTTTTTGCCCCAAAATAAGAAAATTTCTGCTTTTTTCCCTGAAATAAATGAAATTTCTGCAATTTTGCCCCAAAATAAGTTAAATTTCTGCAATTTTGCCCCAAAATAAAAGAAATTTCTGCCTTTTTGCCACAAAATAAGAGGAATTTCTGTTTTTTTGCCCCAAAATAAGTGAAATTTCTGCCTTTCTGCCCCCAAATAAGGCGAATTTCAGCCTTTTTACCTCAAAATAACAGGAATTTCTCCATTTTTGAAACAAAATAAGGGGAATTTCTGCATTTTTTCCACAAAGTATTAGGAATTTCTGCCTTTTTGCCCCAAAATAAGGAAAATTTCTGCCTTTTTTCCCTGAAATTATTGAAATTTTTGCAATTTTGCCCCAAAATAAGTGAAATTTCTGCAATTTTGTCCCAAAATAAGTGGAATTTCTGAGTTTTGCCCCAATATAAGGAGAATTTCTGTCTTTTTGCCCCAACAAATAGTGAATTTCTTTCTTTTTGCCCCACAACTAGGGGAATTTCTGCAATTTTGCTCCAAAATATGGGGTATTTCTGCTTTTTTCCCCAAAAATAAGGGGAATGTATACCTTTTGCCACAAAAAAATAGAAATTTCTTTATTTTTGCCCCAAAATAAGAGGAATTTCTGCCTTTTTACCTCAAAATAAGTGAAATTTCTGCCTTTTTACTAAAAAATAAACGGAATTTCTGTCTTTTTGCCCCAAAATAAAATGAATTTTTGAAATATGCCCTGAAATAAGTGAAATTTCTGCAATTTTGCCCCCAAATAAGGGAAATTTCTGCTTTTTCGACACAAAATAAGGAAAATTTCTGCATTTTTGCCACAAAATATTAGGAATTTCTGCCTTTTTGCCCCAAAATAAGGAAAATTTCTGTCTTTTTTCCCTGAAATAAGTGAAATGTCTGCAATTTTGCCTCAAAATAAGTGAAATTTCTACAATTTTGCCCCAAAATAAAGGAAATTTCTGGAATTTTTCCCCAAAATATGTGGAATTCTGAGTTTTGCCCCAAAATAAGGAGAATTTCGGTGTTTTTGCCCCAACATATAAGGAATTTCTGACTTTTTGCCCCCCAATTAGGGGATTTTCTGCAATTTTGCTCCAAAATATGGGGAATTTCTGCAATTTTGCCATAAATAAATGAAATGGATACTTTTTGCCACAAAGAAGGGAAATTTCTTCATTTTTGCCACAAAATAAGAGGAATTTCTGCCTTTTTACCTCAAAATAAGTGAAATTTCTGCCTTTTTACCCCAAAATAAACGGAATTTCTGTCTTTTTGCCCCAAAATAAAAGAAATTTTTGAATTATGCCCTGAAATAAGTGAAATTTCTGCCTTTTTGACACAAAATAAGGGGAATTTCTGCATTTATGCCACAAAATATTAGGAATTTCTGCCTTTTTGCCCCAAAATAATGAAAATTTCTGCCTTTTTTCCTGAATTAAGTGAAATTTCTGCAATTTTGCCCCAAAATAAGGGAAATTTCTGGAATTTAGCCCCAAAATAAGTGGAATTTCTGAGTTTTGCCTCAAGATAATTGGAATTTCTGACTTTTTGCCCTGAAATAAATTAAATTTCTAAAATTTTTCCCCAAAATAAGGGAAATGTCTGTTTTTGCCCAAAAATAAGCGGAATTTCTGACTTTTTGCCCCAAAATAAGAGGAATTTCAGCCTTTTTACCTCAAAATAAGGGAAATTTCTTCATTTTTGCCCCAAAATATGAGAAATTTCTGCCTTTTTGCCCCAAAATAAGAAAAATTTTTGCAATTTTGTACCAAAATGAAAGAAATTTCTGCTTTTTGCCCCAAAATAAGAAAATTTCTGCTTTTTTTCCCTGAAATAAGTGAAATTTCTGCAATTTTGCCCCAAAATAAGTGAAATTTCTGCAATTTTGCTCCAAAATGAAAGAAATTTCTGCCTTTTTGCCACAAAATAAGGGGAATTTCTGTCTTTTTGCCCTAAAATAAGGTAAATTTCTGCCTTTTTCCACCAATTAAGGCGAATTTCAGCCTTTTTACCTCAAAATATTAGGAATTTCTGCCCTTTTTCCCCAAAATAAAGAAAATTTCTGCCTTTTTTCTCTGAAATAAGTGAAATTTCTGCAATTTTGCCCCAAAATAAGTGAAATTTCTGCAATTTTGCCCCAAAATAAGTGGAATTTTTGAGTTTTGCCCAAAAATAAGGAGAATTTCTGTCTTTTTGCCCCAACAAATAGGGAATTTCTCCCTTTTTGTCCCACAACTAGGGGAATTTCTGCAATTTTGCTCCAAAATACGGGGAATTTCTGCTTTTTTTTCCCAAAAATAAGGGGAATGTATACCTTTTGCCACAAAAAGGGAAATTTCTTCATTTTTGCCCCAAAATAAGAAGAATTTCTGCCTTTTTACCTCAAAATATGTGAAATTTCTGCCTTTTTACCCAAAAAGAAATGGAAGTTCTGTCTTTTTGCCCCAAAATAAAAGCAATTTTTGAATTATGCTCTGAAATAATTGAAATTTCTGCAATTTGCCCCCAGATAAGAAAAATTTCTGCCTTTTTAACACAAAATAAGGGGAATTTCTGCATTTTTGCCACAAAATATTAGGAATTTCTGCCTTTTTGCCCCAAAATAAGAAAAATTTCAGCCTTTTTTCCCTGAAATAAGTGAAATTTCTGCAATTTTGCCCCCAAATAAGTGATATTTCTGCAATTTTGCTCCAAAATAAAAGAAATTTCTGTTTTTTTGCCACAAAATAAAGGAAATTTCTGTCTTTTTGCCCTAAAATAAGGGAAATTTCTGCCTTTTTGCCACCAAATAAGGCGAATTTCAGCCTTTTTAACTCAAAATATTAGGAATTTCTGCCCTTTTGCCCCAAAATAAAGGAAATTTCTGCCTTTTTTCTCTGACATAAGTGAAATTTCTGCAATTTTGCCCCCAAATAAGTGAAATTTCTGCAATTTTGCCCCAAAATAAGTGGAATTTCTGAGTTTTGCCCCAAAATAAGGAGAATTTCTGTCTTTTGCCCCAACAAATAGGAAATTTCTCCCTTTTTGCCCCACAACTAGGGGAATTTCTGCAATTTTGCTCCAAAATACGGGGAATTTCTGCTTTTTTTCACAAAAATAAAGGGAATGTATACCTTTTCCCACAAAAAAGAGAAATTTTTTCATTTTTGCTCCAAAATAAGAAGAATTTCTGCCTTTTTACCTCAAAATAAGTGAAATTTCTGCCTTTTTACCCAAAAATAAACAGAATTTCTGTCTTTTTGCCCCAAAATAAAAGCAATTTTTTAATTATGCCCTGAAATAAGTGAAATTTCTGCAATTTTGCCCCCAGATAAGGGAAATTTCTGCCTTTTTGACACAAAATAAGGGGCATTTCTGAATTTTTGCCACAAAATATTAGGAATTTCTGACTTTTGCCCCAAAATAAGGAAAATTTCTGCCTTTTTTCCCTGAAATAAGTGAAATTTCTGCAATTTTGCCCCAAAATAAGGGAAATTTCTGCCTTTTTGACACAAAATAAGGGGAATTTCTGTCTTTTTGCTCCAAAATAAGGGGAATTTCCGCCTTTTTACCTCATAATAAGGGGAATCTCTGCCTTTTTGCCTGAAAATATGGGGAAATTCTGTATTTTTGCCCCAAAATAGAAAAAATTTCTGCAATTTTGTAGCAAATTAAAAGTAATTTCTGCCTTTTTGCCCCAAAATAAGAGAAATTTTTGCGTTTTTTCCCTGAAATAATTGAAATTTCTGTAATTTTTCCCCAAAATAAGGAAGATTTCTGCATTTTTGCCCCAAAATAATAAAAATTTTTGCAATTTTGTACCAAAATAAAAGAAATTTTTGCATTTTTGCCCCAAAATAAGAAAATTTCTGCTTTTTTCCCTGAAATAAATGAAATTTCTGCAATTTTGCCCCAAAATAAGTTAAATTTCTGCAATTTTGCCCCAAAATAAAAGAAATTTCTGCCTTTTTGCCACAAAATAAGAGGAATTTCTGTTTTTTTGCCCCAAAATAAGTGAAATTTCTGCCTTTCTGCCCCCAAATAAGGCGAATTTCAGCCTTTTTACCTCAAAATAACAGGAATTTCTCCATTTTTGAAACAAAATAAGGGGAATTTCTGCATTTTTTCCACAAAGTATTAGGAATTTCTGCCTTTTTGCCCCAAAATAAGGAAAATTTCTGCCTTTTTTCCCTGAAATTATTGAAATTTTTGCAATTTTGCCCCAAAATAAGTGAAATTTCTGCAATTTTGTCCCAAAATAAGTGGAATTTCTGAGTTTTGCCCCAATATAAGGAGAATTTCTGTCTTTTTGCCCCAACAAATAGTGAATTTCTTTCTTTTTGCCCCACAACTAGGGGAATTTCTGCAATTTTGCTCCAAAATATGGGGTATTTCTGCTTTTTTCCCCAAAAATAAGGGGAATATATACCTTTTGCCACAAAAAAATAGAAATTTCTTTATTTTTGCCCCAAAATAAGAGGAATTTCTGCCTTTTTACCTCAAAATAAGTGAAATTTCTGCCTTTTTACCAAAAAATAAACGGAATTTCTGTCTTTTTGCCCCAAAATAAAATGAATTTTTGAAATATGCCCTGAAATAAGTGAAATTTCTGCAATTTTGCCCCCAAATAAGGGAAATTTCTGCTTTTTCGACACAAAATGAAGAAAATTTCTGCATTTTTGCCACAAAATATTAGGAATTTCTGCCTTTTTGCCCCAAAATAAGGAAAATTTCTGTCTTTTTTCCCTGAAATAAGTGAAATGTCTGCAATTTTGCCTCAAAATAAGTGAAATTTCTACAATTTTGCCCCAAAATAAAGGAAATTTCTGGAATTTTTCCCCAAAATATGTGGAATTCTGAGTTTTGCCCCAAAATAAGGAGAATTTCGGTGTTTTTGCCCCAACATATAAGGGATTTCTGACTTTTTGCCACACAATTAGGGGATTTTCTGCAATTTTGCTCCAAAATATGGGGAATTTCTGCAATTTTGCCATAAATAAATGAAATGGATACTTTTTGCCACAAAGAAGGGAAATTTCTTCATTTTTGCCACAAAATAAGAGGAATTTCTGCCTTTTTACCTCAAAATAAGTGAAATTTCTGCCTTTTTACCCCAAAATAAACGGAATTTCTGTCTTTTTGCCCCAAAATAAAAGAAATTTTTGAATTATGCCCTGAAATAAGTGAAATTTCTGCCTTTTTGACACAAAATAAGGGGAATTTCTGCATTTATGCCACAAAATATTAGGAATTTCTGCCTTTTTGCCCCAAAATAATGAAAATTTCTGCCTTTTTTCCTGAATTAAGTGAAATTTCTGCAATTTTGCCCCAAATAAGTGAAATTTCTGCAATTTTGCCCCAAAATAAGGGAAATTTCTGGAATTTAGCCCCAAAATAAGTGGAATTTCTGAGTTTTGCCTCAAGATAAGGGGAATTTCTGACTTTTTGCCCTGAAATAAATTAAATTTCTAAAATTTTTCCCCAAAATAAGGGAAATGTCTGTTTTTGCCCAAAAATAAGCAGAATTTCTGACTTTTTGCCCCAAAATAAGAGGAATTTCAGCCTTTTTACCTCAAAATAAGGGAAATTTCTTCATTTTGGTCCCAAAATATGAGAAATTTCTGCCTTATTGCCCCAAAATAAGAAAAATTTTTGCAATTTTGTACCAAAATGAAAGAAATTTCTGCTTTTTACCCCAAATTAAGAAAATTTCTGCTTTTTTTCCCTGAAATAAGTGAAATTTCTGCAATTTTGCCCCGAAATAAGTGAAATTTCTGCAATTTTGCTCCAAAATGAAAGAAATTTCTGCCTTTTTGTCACAAAATAAGGGGAATTTCTGTCTTTTTTGCCCTAAAATAAGGTAAATTTCTGCCTTTTTCCACCAAATAAGGCGAATTTCATCCTTTTTACCTCAAAATATTAGGAATTTCTGCCCTTTTTCCCCAAAATAAAGAAAATTTCTGCCTTTTTTCTCTGAAATAAGTGAAATTTCTGCAATTTTGCCCCAAAATAAGTGAAATTTCTGCAATTTTGCCCCAAAATAAGTGGAATTTTTGAGTTTTGCCCAAAAATAAGGAGAATTTCTGTCTTATGCCCCAACAAATAGGGAATTTCTCCCTTTTTGTCCCACAACTAGGGGAATTTCTGCAATTTTGCTCCAAAATACGGGGAATTTCTGCTTTTTTTTCCCAAAAATAAGGGGAATGTATACCTTTTGCCACAAAAAGGGAAATTTCTTCATTTTTGCCCCAAAATAAGAAGAATTTCTGCCTTTTTACCTCAAAATATGTGAAATTTCTGCCTTTTTACCCAAAAAGAAATGGAAGTTCTGTCTTTTTGCCCCAAAATAAAAGCAATTTTTGAATTATGCTCTGAAATAATTGAAATTTCTGCAATTGTGCCCCCAGATAAGAAAAATTTCTGCCTTTTTCACACAAAATAAGGGGAATTTCTGCATTTTTGCCACAAAATATTAGGAATTTCTGCCTTTTTGCCCCAAAATAAGAAAAATTTCTGCCTCTTTTCCCTGAAATAAGTGAAATTTCTGCAATTTTGCCCCCAAATAAGTGATATTTCTGCAATTTTGCTCCAAAATAAAAGAAATTTCTGTTTTTTTGCCACAAAATAAAGGAAATTTCTGTCTTTTTGCCCTAAAATAAGGGAAATTTCTGCCTTTTTGCCCCCAAATAAGGCGAATTTCAGCCTTTTTACCTCAAAATATTAGGAATTTCTGCCTTTTTGCCCCAAAATAAAGGAAATTTCTGCCTTTTTTCTCTGACATAAGTGAAATTTCTGCAATTTTGCCCCCAAATAAGTGAAATTTCTGCAATTTTGCCCCAAAATAAGTGGAATTTCTGAGTTTTGCCCCAAAATAAGGAGAATTTCTGTCTTTTGCCCCAACAAATAGGAAATTTCTCCCTTTTTGCCCCACAACTAGGGGAATTTCTGCAATTTTGCTCCAAAATACGGGGAATTTCTGCTTTTTTTCACAAAAATAAAGGGAATGTATACCTTTTCCCACAAAAAAGGGAAATTTTTTCATTTTTGCCCCAAAATAAGAAGAATTTCTGCCTTTTTACCTCAAAATAAGTGAAATTTCTGCCTTTTTACCCAAAAATAAACGGAATTTCTGTCTTTTTGCCCCAAAATAAAAGCAATTTTTTAATTATGCCCTGAAATAAGTGAAATTTCTGCAATTTTGCCCCCAGATAAGGGAAATTTCTGCCTTTTTGACACAAAATAAGGGGCATTTCTGCATTTTTGCCACAAAATATTAGGAATTTCTGACTTTTGCCCCAAAATAAGGAAAATTTCTGCCTTTTTTCCCTGAAATAAGTGAAATTTCTGCAATTTTGCCCCAAAATAAGGGAAATTTCTGCCTTTTTGACACAAAATAAGGGGAATTTCTGTCTTTTTGCTCCAAAATAAGGGGAATTTCCGCCTTTTTACCTCATAATAAGGGGAATCTCTGCCTTTTTGCCTGAAAATATGGGGAAATTCTGTATTTTTGCCCCAAAATAGAAAAAATTTCTGCAATTTTGTAGCAAATTAAAAGTAATTTCTGCCTTTTTGCCCCAAAATAAGAGAAATTTTTGCGTTTTTTCCCTGAAATAAGTGAAATTTCTGTAATTTTTCCCCAAAATAAGGAAGATTTCTGCATTTTTGCCCCAAAATAATAAAAATTTTTGCAATTTTGTACCAAAATAAAAGAAATTTTTGCCTTTTTGCCCCAAAATAAGAAAATTTCTGCTTTTTTCCCTGAAATAAATGAAATTTCTGCAATTTTGCCCCAAAATAAGTTAAATTTCTGCAATTTTGCCCCAAAATAAAAGAAATTTCTGCCTTTTTGCCACAAAATAAGAGGAATTTCTGTTTTTTTGCCCCAAAATAAGTGAAATTTCTGCCTTTCTGCCCCCAAATAAGGCGAATTTCAGCCTTTTTACCTCAAAATAACAGGAATTTCTCCATTTTTGAAACAAAATAAGGGGAATTTCTGCATTTTTTCCACAAAGTATTAGGAATTTCTGCCTTTTTGCCCCAAAATAAGGAAAATTTCTGCCTTTTTTCCCTGAAATTATTGAAATTTTTGCAATTTTGCCCCAAAATAAGTGAAATTTCTGCAATTTTGTCCCAAAATAAGTGGAATTTCTGAGTTTTGCCCCAATATAAGGAGAATTTCTGTCTTTTTGCCCCAACAAATAGTGAATTTCTTTCTTTTTGCCCCACAACTAGGGGAATTTCTGCAATTTTGCTCCAAAATATGGGGTATTTCTGCTTTTTTCCCCAAAAATAAGGGGAATGTATACCTTTTGCCACAAAAAAATAGAAATTTCTTTATTTTTGCCCCAAAATAAGAGGAATTTCCGCCTTTTTACCTCAAAATAAGTGAAATTTCTGCCTTTTTACTAAAAAATAAACGGAATTTCTGTCTTTTTGCCCCAAAATAAAATGAATTTTTGAAATATGCCCTGAAATAAGTGAAATTTCTGCAATTTTGCCCCCAAATAAGGGAAATTTCTGCTTTTTCGACACAAAATAAGGAAAATTTCTGCATTTTTGCCACAAAATATTAGGAATTTCTGCCTTTTTGCCCCAAAATAAGGAAAATTTCTGTCTTTTTTCCCTGAAATAAGTGAAATGTCTGCAATTTTGCCTCAAAATAAGTGAAATTTCTACAATTTTGCCCCAAAATAAAGGAAATTTCTGGAATTTTTCCCCAAAATATGTGGAATTCTGAGTTTTGCCCCAAAATAAGGAGAATTTCGGTGTTTTTGCCCCAACATATAAGGAATTTCTGACTTTTTGCCCCCCAATTAGGGGATTTTCTGCAATTTTGCTCCAAAATATGGGGAATTTCTGCAATTTTGCCATAAATAAATGAAATGGATACTTTTTGCCACAAAGAAGGGAAATTTCTTCATTTTTGCCACAAAATAAGAGGAATTTCTGCCTTTTTACCTCAAAATAAGTGAAATTTCTGCCTTTTTACCCCAAAATAAACGGAATTTCTGTCTTTTTGCCCCAAAATAAAAGAAATTTTTGAATTATGCCCTGAAATAAGTGAAATTTCTGCCTTTTTGACACAAAATAAGGGGAATTTCTGCATTTATGCCACAAAATATTAGGAATTTCTGCCTTTTTGCCCCAAAATAATGAAAATTTCTGCCTTTTTTCCTGAATTAAGTGAAATTTCTGCAATTTTGCCCCAAAATAAGGGAAATTTCTGGAATTTAGCCCCAAAATAAGTGGAATTTCTGAGTTTTGCCTCAAGATAATTGGAATTTCTGACTTTTTGCCCTGAAATAAATTAAATTTCTAAAATTTTTCCCCAAAATAAGGGAAATGTCTGTTTTTGCCCAAAAATAAGCGGAATTTCTGACTTTTTGCCCCAAAATAAGAGGAATTTCAGCCTTTTTACCTCAAAATAAGGGAAATTTCTTCATTTTTGCCCCAAAATATGAGAAATTTCTGCCTTTTTGCCCCAAAATAAGAAAAATTTTTGCAATTTTGTACCAAAATGAAAGAAATTTCTGCTTTTTGCCCCAAAATAAGAAAATTTCTGCTTTTTTTCCCTGAAATAAGTGAAATTTCTGCAATTTTGCCCCAAAATAAGTGAAATTTCTGCAATTTTGCTCCAAAATGAAAGAAATTTCTGCCTTTTTGCCACAAAATAAGGGGAATTTCTGTCTTTTTGCCCTAAAATAAGGTAAATTTCTGCCTTTTTCCACCAAATAAGGCGAATTTCAGCCTTTTTACCTCAAAATATTAGGAATTTCTGCCCTTTTTCCCCAAAATAAAGAAAATTTCTGCCTTTTTTCTCTGAAATAAGTGAAATTTCTGCAATTTTGCCCCAAAATAAGTGAAATTTCTGCAATTTTGCCCCAAAATAAGTGGAATTTTTGAGTTTTGCCCAAAAATAAGGAGAATTTCTGTCTTTTTGCCCCAACAAATAGGGAATTTCTCCCTTTTTGTCCCACAACTAGGGGAATTTCTGCAATTTTGCTCCAAAATACGGGGAATTTCTGCTTTTTTTCCCAAAAATAAGGGGAATGTATACCTTTTGCCACAAAAAGGGAAATTTCTTCATTTTTGCCCCAAAATAAGAAGAATTTCTGCCTTTTTACCTCAAAATATGTGAAATTTCTGCCTTTTTACCCAAAAAGAAATGGAAGTTCTGTCTTTTTGCCCCAAAATAAAAGCAATTTTTGAATTATGCTCTGAAATAATTGAAATTTCTGCAATTGTGCCCCCAGATAAGAAAAATTTCTGCCTTTTTAACACAAAATAAGGGGAATTTCTGCATTTTTGCCACAAAATATTAGGAATTTCTGCCTTTTTGCCCCAAAATAAGAAAAATTTCTGCCTTTTTTCCCTGAAATAAGTGAAATTTCTGCAATTTTGCCCCCAAATAAGTGATATTTCTGCAATTTTGCTCCAAAATAAAAGAAATTTCTGTTTTTTTGCCACAAAATAAAGGAAATTTCTGTCTTTTTGCCCTAAAATAAGGGAAATTTCTGCCTTTTTGCCACCAAATAAGGCGAATTTCAGCCTTTTTAACTCAAAATATTAGGAATTTCTGCCCTTTTGCCCCAAAATAAAGGAAATTTCTGCCTTTTTTCTCTGACATAAGTGAAATTTCTGCAATTTTGCCCCCAAATAAGTGAAATTTCTGCAATTTTGCCCCAAAATAAGTGGAATTTCTGAGTTTTGCCCCAAAATAAGGAGAATTTCTGTCTTTTGCCCCAACAAATAGGAAATTTCTCCCTTTTTGCCCCACAACTAGGGGAATTTCTGCAATTTTGCTCCAAAATACGGGGAATTTCTGCTTTTTTTCACAAAAATAAAGGGAATGTATACCTTTTCCCACAAAAAAGAGAAATTTTTTCATTTTTGCCCCAAAATAAGAAGAATTTCTGCCTTTTTACCTCAAAATAAGTGAAATTTCTGCCTTTTTACCCAAAAATAAACGGAATTTCTGTCTTTTTGCCCCAAAATAAAAGCAATTTTTTAATTATGCCCTGAAATAAGTGAAATTTCTGCAATTTTGCCCCCAGATAAGGGAAATTTCTGCCTTTTTGACACAAAATAAGGGGCATTTCTGAATTTTTGCCACAAAATATTAGGAATTTCTGACTTTTGCCCCAAAATAAGGAAAATTTCTGCCTTTTTTCCCTGAAATAAGTGAAATTTCTGCAATTTTGCCCCAAAATAAGGGAAATTTCTGCCTTTTTGACACAAAATAAGGGGAATTTCTGTCTTTTTGCTCCAAAATAAGGGGAATTTCCGCCTTTTTACCTCATAATAAGGGGAATCTCTGCCTTTTTGCCTGAAAATATGGGGAAATTCTGTATTTTTGCCCCAAAATAGAGAAAATTTCTGCAATTTTGTAGCAAATTAAAAGTAATTTCTGCCTTTTTGCCCCAAAATAAGAGAAATTTTTGCGTTTTTTCCCTGAAATAAGTGAAATTTCTGTAATTTTTCCCCAAAATAAGGAAGATTTCTGCATTTTTGCCCCAAAATAATAAAAATTTTTGCAATTTTGTACCAAAATAAAAGAAATTTTTGCCTTTTTGCCCCAAAATAAGAAAATTTCTGCTTTTTTCCCTGAAATAAATGAAATTTCTGCAATTTTGCCTCAAAATAAGTTAAATTTCTGCAATTTTGCCCCAAAATAAAAGAAATTTCTGCCTTTTTGCCACAAAATAAGAGGAATTTCTGTTTTTTTGCCCCAAAATAAGTGAAATTTCTGCCTTTCTGCCCCCAAATAAGGCGAATTTCAGCCTTTTTACCTCAAAATAACAGGAATTTCTCCATTTTTGAAACAAAATAAGGGGAATTTCTGCATTTTTTCCACAAAGTATTAGGAATTTCTGCCTTTTTGCCCCAAAATAAGGAAAATTTCTGCCTTTTTTCCCTGAAATTATTGAAATTTTTGCAATTTTGCCCCAAAATAAGTGAAATTTCTGCAATTTTGTCCCAAAATAAGTGGAATTTCTGAGTTTTGCCCCAATATAAGGAGAATTTCTGTCTTTTTGCCCCAACAAATAGTGAATTTCTTTCTTTTTGCCCCACAACTAGGGGAATTTCTGCAATTTTGCTCCAAAATATGGGGTATTTCTGCTTTTTTCCCCAAAAATAAGGGGAATGTATACCTTTTGCCACAAAAAAATAGAAATTTCTTTATTTTTGCCCCAAAATAAGAGGAATTTCTGCCTTTTTACCTCAAAATAAGTGAAATTTCTGCCTTTTTACTAAAAAATAAACGGAATTTCTGTCTTTTTGCCCCAAAATAAAATGAATTTTTGAAATATGCCCTGAAATACGTGAAATTTCTGCAATTTTGCCCCCAAATAAGGGAAATTTCTGCTTTTTCGACACAAAATAAGGAAAATTTCTGCATTTTTGCCACAAAATATTAGGAATTTCTGCCTTTTTGCCCCAAAATAAGGAAAATTTCTGTCTTTTTTCCCTGAAATAAGTGAAATTTCTGCAATTTTGCCTCAAAATAAGTGAAATTTCTACAATTTTGCCCCAAAATAAAGAAAATTTCTGGAATTTTGCCCCAAAATATGTGGAATTCTGAGTTTTGCCCCAAAATAAGGAGAATTTCGGTGTTTTTGCCCCAACATATAAGGAATTTCTGACTTTTTGCCCCACAATTAGGGGATTTTCTGCAATTTTGCTCCAAAATATGGGGAATTTCTGCAATTTTGCCATAAATAAATGAAATGGATACTTTTTGCCACAAAGAAGGGAAATTTCTTCATTTTTGCCACAAAATAAGAGGAATTTCTGCCTTTTTACCTCAACATAAGTGAAATTTCTGCCTTTTTACCCCAAAATAAACGGAATTTCTGTCTTTTTGCCCCAAAATAAAAGAAATTTTTGAATTAGGTCCTGAAATAAGTGAAATTTCTGCATTTTTGACACAAAATAAGGGGAATTTCTGCATTTATGCCTCAAAATATTAGGAATTTCTGCTTTTTTGCCCCAAAATAATGAAAATTTCTGCCTTTTTTCCTGAATTAAGTGAAATTTCTGCAATTTTGCCACAAATAAGTGAAATTTCTGCAATTTTGCCCCAAAATAAGGGAAATTTCTGGAATTTAGCCCCAAAATAAGTGGAATTTCTGAGTTTTGCCCCAAAATAAGGGGAATTTCTGACTTTTTGCCCTGAAATAAATTAAATTTCTAAAATTTTTCCCCAAAATAAGGAAAATGTCTGTTTTTGCCCCAAAATAAGCGGAATTTCTGACTTTTTGCCCCAAAATAAGAGGAATTTCAGCCTTTTTAACTCAAAATAAGGGAAATTTCTTCATTTTTGCCCCAAAATATGAGAAATTTCTGCATTTTTGCCCCAAAATAAGAAAAATTTTTGCAATTTTGTACCAAAATGAAAGAAATTTCTGCTTTTTGCCCCAAAATAAGAAAATTTCTGCTTTTTTTCCCAGAAATAAGTGAAATTTCTGCAATTTTGCCCCAAAATAAGTGAAATTTCTGCAATTTTGCTCCAAAATAAACGAAATTTCTGCCTTTTTGCCACAAAATAAGGAGAATTTCTGTCTTTTTGCCCTAAAATAAGGGAAATTTCTGCCTTTTTGCCCCCAAATAAGGCGAATTTCAGCCTTTTTACCTCAAAATATTAGGAATTTCTGCCTTTTTGCCCAAAATAAAGAAAATTTCTTCCTTTTTTCTCTGAAATAAGTGAAATTTCTGCAATTTTGCCCCAAAATAAGTGAAATTTCTGCAATTTTGCCCCAAAATAAGTGGAATTTCTGAGTTTTGCCCCAAAATAAAAAGAATTTCTGTCTTTTTGCCCCAACAAATAGGGAATTTCTCCCTTTTTGCCCCACAACTAGGGGAATTTCTGCAATTTTGCTTCAAAATTCGGGGAATTTCTGCTTTTTTTTCCAAAAATAAGAGGAATGTATACCTTTTGCCACAAAAAAGTGAAATTTCTTCATTTTTGCCCCAAAATAAGAAGAATTTCTGCCTTTTTACCTCAAAATATGTGAAATTTCTGCCTTTTTACCAAAAAGAAATGGAAGTTCTGTCTTTTTGCCCCAAAATAAAAGCAATTTTTGAATTATGCTCTGAAATAATTGAAATTTCTGCAATTGTGCCCCCAGATAAGGAAAATTTCTGCCTTTTTGACACAAAATAAAAGGAATTTCTGCATTTTTGCCACAAAATATTAGGAATTTCTGCCTTTTTGCCCCAAAATAAGAAAAATTTCTGCCTTTTTTCCCTGAAATAAGTGAAATTTCTGCAATTTTGCCCCCAAATAAGTGATATTTCTGCAATTTTGCTCCAAAATAAAAGAAATTTCTGTTTTTTTGCCACAAAATAAGGGAAATTTCTGTCTTTTTGCCCTAAAATAAGGGAAATTTCTGCCTTTTTGCCCCCAAATAAGGCGAATTTCAGCCTTTTTACCTCAAAATATTAGGAATTTCTGCCTTTTTGCCCCAAAATAAAGAAAATTTCTGCCTTTTTTCTCTGACATAAGTGAAATTTCTGCAATTTTGCCCCAAAATAAGTGAAATTTCTGCAATTTTGCACCAAAATAAGTGGAATTTCTGAGTTTTGCCCCAAAATAAGGAGAATTTCTGTATTTTTGCCCCAACAAATAGGAAATTTCTCCCTTTTTGCCCCACAACTAGGGGAATCTGCAATTTTGCTCCAAAATACGGGGAATTTCTGCTTTTTTTCACAAAAATAAAGGGAATGTATACCTTTTCCCACAAAAAAGGGAAATTTTTTCATTTTTGCCCCAAATAAGAAGAATTTCTGCCTTTTTACCTCAAAATAAGTGAAATTTCTGCCTTTTTACCCAAAAATAAACGGAATTTCTGTCTTTTTGCCCCAAAATAAAAGCAATTTTTTAATTATGCCCTGAAATAAGTGAAATTTCTGCAATTTTGCCCCCAGATAAGGGAAATTTCTGCCTTTTTGACACAAAATAAGGGGCATTTCTGCATTTTTGCCACAAAATATTAGGAATTTCTGACTTTTGCCCCAAAATAAGGAAAATTTCTGCCTTTTTTCCCTGAAATAAGTGAAATTTCTGCAATTTTGCCCCAAAATAAGGGAAATTTCTGCCTTTTTGACACAAAATAAGGGGAATTTCTGTCTTTTTGCTCCAAAATAAGGGGAATTTCCGCCTTTTTACCTCATAATAAGGGGAATCTCTGCCTTTTTGCCTGAAAATATGGGGAAATTCTGTATTTTTGCCCCAAAATAGAAAAAATTTCTGCAATTTTGTAGCAAATTAAAAGTAATTTTTGCCTTTTTGCCCCAAAATAAGAGAAATTTTTGCGTTTTTTCCCTGAAATAAGTGAAATTTCTGTAATTTTTCCACAAAATAAGGAAGATTTCTGCATTTTTGCCCCAAAATAATAAAATTTTTGCAATTTTGTACCAAAATAAAAGAAATTTTTGCCTTTTTGCCCCAAAATAAGAAAATTTCTGCTTTTTTCCCTGAAATAAATGAAATTTCTGCAATTTTGCCCCAAAATAAGTTAAATTTCTGCAATTTTGCCCCAAAATAAAAGAAATTTCTGTCTTTTTGCCACAAAATAAGAGGAATTTCTGTTTTTTTGCCCCAAAATAAGGTAAATTTCTGCCTTTTTCCACCAAATAAGGCGAATTTCAGCCTTTTTACCTCAAAATAACAGGAATTTCTCCATTTTTGAAACAAAATAAGGGGAATTTCTGCATTTTTTCCACAAAGTATTAGGAATTTCTGCCTTTTTGCCCCAAAATAAGGAAAATTTCTGCCTTTTTTCCCTGAAATTATTGAAATTTTTGCAATTTTGCCCCAAAATAAGTGAAATTTCTGCAATTTTGTCCCAAAATAAGTGGAATTTCTGAGTTTTGCCCCAATATAAGGAGAATTTCTGTCTTTTTGCCCCAACAAATAGTGAATTTCTTTCTTTTTGCCCCACAACTAGGGGAATTTCTGCAATTTTGCTCCAAAATATGGGGTATTTCTGCTTTTTTCCCCAAAAATAAGGGGAATGTATACCTTTTGCCACAAAAAAATAGAAATTTCTTTATTTTTGCCCCAAAATAAGAGGAATTTCTGCCTTTTTACCTCAAAATAAGTGAAATTTCTGCCTTTTTACTAAAAAATAAATGGAATTTCTGTCTTTTTGCCCCAAAATAAAATGAATTTTTGAAATATGCCCTGAAATACGTGAAATTTCTGCAATTTTGCCCCCAAATAAGGGAAATTTCTGCTTTTTCGACACAAAATAAGGAAAATTTCTGCATTTTTGCCACAAAATATTAGGAATTTCTGCCTTTTTGCCCCAAAATAAGGAAAATTTCTGTCTTTTTTCCCTGAAATAAGTGAAATTTCTGCAATTTTGCCTCAAAATAAGTGAAATTTCTACAATTTTGCCCCAAAATAAAGAAAATTTCTGGAATTTTGCCCCAAAATATGTGGAATTCTGAGTTTTGCCCCAAAATAAGGAGAATTTCAGTGTTTTTGCCCCAACATATAAGGAATTTCTGACTTTTTGCCCCACAATTAGGGGATTTTCTGCAATTTTGCTCCAAAATATGGGGAATTTCTGCAATTTTGCCATAAATAAATGAAATGGATACTTTTTGCCACAAAGAAGGGAAATTTCTTCATTTTTGCCACAAAATAAGAGGAATTTCTGCCTTTTTACCTCAACATAAGTGAAATTTCTGCCTTATTACCCCAAAATAAACGGAATTTCTGTCTTTTTGCCCCAAAATAAAAGAAATTTTTGAATTAGGCCCTGAAATAAGTGAAATTTCTGCATTTTTGACACAAAATAAGGGGAATTTCTGCATTTATGCCTCAAAATATTAGGAATTTCTGCTTTTTTGTTCCAAAATAATGAAAGTTTCTGCCTTTTTTCCTGAATTAAGTGAAATTTCTGCAATTTTGCCCCAAATAAGTGAAATTTCTGCAATTTTGCCCCAAAATAAGGGAAATTTCTGGAATTTAGCCCCAAAATAAGTGGAATTTCTGAGTTTTGCCCCAAAATAAGGGGAATTTCTGACTTTTTGCCCTGAAATAAATTAAATTTCTAAAATTTTTCCCCAAAATAAGGAAAATGTCTGTTTTTGCCCCAAAATAAGCGGAATTTCTGACTTTTTGCCCTAAAATAAGAGGAATTTCAGCCTTTTTACCTCAAAATAAGGGAAATTTCTTCATTTTTGCCCCAAAATATGAGAAATTTCTGCCTTTTTGCCCCAAAATAAGAAAAATTTTTGCAATTTTGTACCAAAATGAAAGAAATTTCTGCTTTTTGCCCCAAAATAAGAAAATTTCTGCTTTTTTCCCAGAAATAAGTGAAATTTCTGCAATTTTGCCCCAAAATAAGTGAAATTTCTGCAATTTTGCTCCAAAATAAACGAAATTTCTGCCTTTTTGCCACAAAATAAGGGGAATTTCTGTCTTTTTGCCCTAAAATAAGGGAAATTTCTGCCTTTTTGCCCCCAAATAAGGCGAATTTCAGCCTTTTTACCTCAAAAAATTAGGAATTTCTGCCTTTTTGCCCAAAATAAAGAAAATTTCTTCCTTTTTTCTCTGAAATAAGTGAAATTTCTGCAATTTTGCCCCAAAATAAGTGAAATTTCTGCAATTTTGCCCCAAAATAAGTGGAATTTCTGAGTTTTGCCCCAAAATAAAAAGAATTTCTGTCTTTTTGCCCCAACAAATAGGGAATTTCTCCCTTTTTGCCCCACAACTAGGGGAATTTCTGCAATTTTGCTTCAAAATACGGGGAATTTCTGCTTTTTTTTCCAAAAATAAGAGGAATGTATACCTTTTGCCACAAAAAAGTGAAATTTCTTCATTTTTGCCCCAAAATAAGAAGAATTTCTGCCTTTTTACCTCAAAATATGTGAAATTTCTGCCTTTTTACCAAAAAGAAATGGAAGTTCTGTCTTTTTGCCCCAAAATAAAAGCAATTTTTGAATTATGCTCTGAAATAATTGAAATTTCTGCAATTGTGCCCCCAGATAAGGGAAATTTCTGCCTTTTTGATACAAAATAAGGGGAATTTCTGCATTTTTGCCACAAAATATTAGGAATTTCTGCCTTTTTGCCCCAAAATAAGAAAAATTTCTGCCTTTTTTCCCTGAAATAAGTGAAATTTCTGCAATTTTGCCCCCAAATAAGTGATATTTCTGCAATTTTGCTCCAAAATAAAAGAAATTTCTGTTTTTTTTGCCACAAAATAAGGGAAATTTCTGTCTTTTTGCCCTAAAATAAGGGAAATTTCTGCCTTTTTTGCCACCAAATAAGGCGAATTTCAGCCTTTTTAACTCAAAATATTAGAAATTTCTGACTTTTTGCCCCAAAATAAAGAAAATTTCTGCCTTTTTTCTCTGACATAAGTGAAATTTCTGCAATTTTGCCCCAAAATAAGTGAAATTTCTGCAATTTTGCCCCAAAATAAGTGGAATTTCTGAGTTTTGCCCCAAAATAAGGAGAATTTCTGTCTTTTTGCCCCAACAAATAGGAAATTTCTCCCTTTTTGCCCCACAACTAGGGGAATTTCTGCAATTTTGCTCCAAAATACGGGGAATTTCTGCTTTTTTTTCACAAAAATAAAGGGAATGTATACCTTTTCCCACAAAAAAGGGAAATTTCTTCATTTTTGCCCCAAAATAAGAAGAATTTCTGCCTTTTTACCTCAAAATAAGTGAAATTTCTGCCTTTTTACCCAAAAATAAACGGAATTTCTGTCTTTTTGCCCCAAAATAAAAGCAATTTTTAAATTATGCCCTGAAATAAGTGAAATTTCTGCAATTTTGCCCCCAGATAAGGGAAATTTCTGCCTTTTTGACACAAAATAAGGGGCATTTCTGCATTTTTGCCACAAAATATTAGGAATTTCTGACTTTTGCCCCAAAATAAGGAAAATTTCTGCCTTTTTTCCCTGAAATAAGTGAAATTTCTGCAATTTTGCCCCAAAATAAGGGAAATTTCTGCCTTTTTGACACAAAATAAGGGGAATTTCTGTCTTTTTGCTCCAAAATAAGGGGAATTTCCGCCTTTTTACCTCATAATAAGGGGAATCTCTGCCTTTTTGCCCGAAAATATGGGGAAATTCTGTATTTTTGCCCTAAAATAGAGAAAATTTCTGCAATTTTGTAGCAAATTAAAAGTAATTTCTGCCTTTTTGCCCCAAAATAAGAGAAATTTTTGCGTTTTTTCTCTGAAATAAGTGAAATTTCTGTAATTTTTCCCCAAAATAAGGAAGATTTCTGCAATTTTGCCCCAAAATAAAGGAAATTTCTGGAATTTTTTTCCAAAATAAGGGGAATTTCTGACTTTTTGCCCTGAATAAGGAGAATTTCTGTCTTTTTGCCCCAAAATAATGTGAATTTCTGCATTTTCCCTCAAAATTAGAAGAATATGTGCAATTGTGCTTCAAAATACAAAAAATTTCTGCCTTATTGCACCAAAATAATAGGAATTTCTGCATTTTTGCTCCAATATAAGGGGAATTTCTCAAATTTTTCTCCAAAATACGGTGAATTTCTGCCTTATTGCCCGAAATAAAGTGGAACTTCTGCATTTTTGCCCTGAAATATCTGAAATTTCCACAATTTTACCCCAAAATAAGGGGAATTTCTGTTTTTGACCCCAAAATTAGGAGAATTTCTACTTTTTGCCCCAAAATAAGGCAATTTTCTGACTTTTTGCCCTGAAATAAGTGAAATTTCTGCAATTTTGCCACAAAATAAGGGGAATTTCTGCCTTTTTGCCAAAATAAGGGGAATTTCATCATTTTACCTCCAAATAAGGAGAATTTCTGCCTTTTTGCCACAAAATATGGGGAATTTCTGCCTTATTGCCCCCAAATAAGGAAAAATTTTGCTTTTCTGCCCCAAATAACGGGAATTTCTGCCTTTTTGCCACAAAGTAAAGGGAATTTCTGCCTTTTTGGCCCAAAATAACGGGAATTTCAGCCTTTTTACCTCAAAATAAGGGGAATTTCTGCCTTTTGCCCAAAATATGGGGAATTTCTGACTTTTTGTTCCAAAATAAGAAAAATTTCTTCAATTTTGTACCAAAATAAAAGAAATTTCTGCTTTTTACCCCAAAATAAAAGTAATTTCTGACTTTTTGCCCTGAAATAAATGAAATTTCTGCAATTTGGCCCGAAAATAAGGGAAATTTGTGCATTTTGCTCCAAAATGAGGGAAATTTCTGCCTCTTTGCCCCAAAATATGGGGAATTTCAGCATTTTACCTGAAAAAAAGGGGAATTTCAGCCTTTTTGCACCAAAATATGGAAAATTTCTGCCTTTTTGCCACGAAATAAGAAAAATTTCTGCAATTCTGTACCAAAATAAAAGAAATTTCTAAAATTTTGCCCCCAAATAAAAGAAATTTCTGATTTTTGCCCCGAAATAATGAGAATTTCTGTATTTTTGCCCCAAAATAAAGGGAATTTCTGCCTTTTGCCCCAAAATTAGGGGAGTTTCTGCAATTTTGCTTTGAAATACAGGGAATTTCTGCCTCTTTTCCCGAAAATAAGGGGAACTTCTGCCGATTTGCCCCAAATAAAGGGAATTTCTGCATTTTTGCCCCAATATTAGGGGAATTTCTGCAATTTTGCTCTAAAATATGGAAAATTTCTGCCTTTTTGCCTGAAATCAAGGGGATTTTCTGCCTTTTTGCCCCCAAACAAGGGAAATTTCTGCAATTTTATCCCAAAATAAGGGGATTTTCTGCCTTTTTGCCCCCAAATAAGGGAAATTTCTGCCTTTTTACCCTGAAATATGTGAAATGTCTGCAATTTTACCCCAAAATAAGGTGAATTTCTGCCTTTTTGCCCCAAAATAATGGGAATTTCTGCATTTTGCCCTAAAATAAGAAAAATTTTTGCTTTTTTTCTCTGAAATAAGTGAAATTTCTGCAATTTTGCCTTAAAATAAAAAAAAATTTCTGCAATTTTTCCCCAAAATAAAGGAATTTTCCACAATTTTGCCCCCAAAATAAAGGGAATTTCTGTTTTTTGTCCCCAAATAAGGGAAATTTCTGCAATTTTGCCCTAAAACATGAGGAATTTCTGCCGTTTGCCCCAAAGTAAGGGGAATTTCTGCCTTTTTTCCCTAAATATAAAAAATTACTGCATGTTTTACCCCAAAATTAGGTGAATTTCTGCAATTTTGCTCCAAAATACGGAGATTTTCTGCCTTTTTCGCCGAAAATAAAGGGAATTTCTGCCATTTTGCCACGAAATAAGTGAAATTTCTGCAGTTTTACCCCAAAATAAGGGGAAGTTCTGCGTTTTTGCCCCAAAATTAGGGGAATTTCTGCAATTTTGCTCCAAAATACGGGGAATTTCTGCCTTTTTGCCCGAAAATAAGGGGAATGTACAACTTTTTGCCATAAAAAAGGAAAATTTCTTCATTTTTACCCCAAAATAAGGGGATTTTCCGCCTTTTTGACTCAAAATAAGTGCAATTTCTGACTTTTCCCCAAAAATAAACGGAATTTCTGTCTTTTTGCCCCAAAATAAGACTAATTTCTGACTTTTTGCCCTGAAATAAGTTAAATTTCTCAAACTATTTCCAAAATAAGGGAAATGTCTGCTTTTTGCCCCAAAATAAGTGGAATTTCTGCTTTTTTGCCCCAAAATAAAGGTAATTTCAGCTTTTTTACCTCAAAATAAAAGGAATTTCTGCATTTTTGCACCAAAATATGGGAAATTTCTGCCTTTTTACCCAAAATAAGAAAAATTTCTGCAATTTTGTACCAAATAAAAGAAATTTCTGCCTTTTTGCCCCAAAATAAGAAAGTTTCTGCTTTTTTTCCCTGAAATAAGTGATATTTCTGCAATTTTGCCCCAAAATAAGTGAAATTTCTGCAATTTTGTACCAAATAAAAGAAATTTCTGCCTTTTTGCCCCAAAATCAGAAAATTTCTGCTTTTTTTCCATAAAATAAGTGAAATTTCTGCAATTTTGCCCCAAAATAAGTGAAATTTCTGCAATTTTGTTCCAAAATAAGGGAAATTTCTGGAATTTTGCCCCAAATTAAGTGGAATTTTTGAGTTTTGCCCCAAAATAAGGAGAATTTCTGTTTTTTTGCCCCAACCTATAGGGAATTTTTGCCTTTTTGCCCCACAATTAGGGGAATTTCTGCAATTTTGCTCCAAAATACAGGGAATTTCTGCTTTTTTGCCCGAAAATAAAAAGAATGCATACCTTTTTGCCATAAAAAAGAGAAATTTCTTAATTTTTGCTCCAAGATAAGGGAAATTTCTGCTTTTTTGCCTCTAAATAAGTGAAATTTTTGTCTTTTTCCCCCAAAACAAAGGGAATTTCTGTCTTTTTTGCCCCAAAATAAGGAAAATTTCTGACTTTTTACCCTGAAGTATGTGAAATTTCTGCAATTTTGCCCCAAAATAAAGAAAATTTCTGCCTCTTTGGCCCCAAATATGGGGAATTTCAGCCTTTTTACCTAAAAGTAAAGGGAATTTCTTCATTTTTGCCCCAAAATATGGGAAATTTCTGCCTTTTTGCCCCAAAATAAGAAAAATTTTTGAAATTTTGTATCAAAATAAAAGAAATTTCTGACTTTTTGCTTCAAAATATGAAAATTTCTACTTTTTTTCTGAAATAAGTGAAATTTCTGCAATTTTGCCCCAAATAAGTGAAATTTCTGCAAATTTGCCCCAAAATAAGGGAAATTTCTGGAATTTTGCCCCAAAGTAAGTGGAATTTCTGAGTTTTGCCCCAAAATAAGGAGAATTTCTGTTTTTTTGCCCGAAAATAATGTGAATTTCTGCATTTTCCCTCAAAATTAGGGGAATATGTGGAATTTTGCTTCAAAATACGGGGAATTTCTGCCTTATTGAACCAAAATAAAGGGAATTTCTGCATTTTTGCACCAATATAAGGGAAATTTCTGAAATTTTGCTCCAAAATACAGGGAATTTCTGCCTTATTGCCCGAAATAAAGTGGAATTTCTGCCTTTTTGCCCTGAAATATTTGAAATTTCCACAATTTTACCCCAAAATTAGGGGAATTTCTGTTTTTGGCCCCTAAATTAGGAGAATTTTTGCTTTTTGCCTCAAAATAAGGCAATTTTCTGACTTTTTGTACTGAAATAAGTGAAATTTCTGCAATTTTGCCCCAAAATAAGGGAAATTTCTGCCTTTTTGCCAAAATAAGGGGAATTTCATCATTTTACCTCCAAATAAGGGGAATTTCTGCCTATTTGCCACAAAATATGGGGAATTTCTGCCTTATTGCCCCACAATTATAGGAATTTCTGCAATTTTGCTCCAAAATAAGGGGAATTTCTTTTTTTGCCTCTAAATAAGTGGAATTTCTGTCTTTTTCCCCCAAAACAAAGGGAATTTCTGTCTTTTTTGCCCCAAAATAAGGAAAATTTCTGACTTATTACCCTGAAATAAGTGAAATTTCTGCAATTGTGCCCCAAAATAAGGTAAAATTCTGCATTTTTGCCTGCAAATAAGGAGAATTTCAGCCTTTTTACCTCAAAATAAGGGAAATTTCTGCATTTGTGCCACAAAATATTAGGAATTTCTGCCTTTTTGCCACAAAATAAGGAAAATTTGTGCCTTTTTTCCCTGAAATATGTGAAAGTTCTGCATTTTTACCCCAAAATAAGGGAAAATTCTGCCTTTTTGCCCCCAAATAAGGGGAATTTCAGCCTTTTTCCCTCAAAAGAAAGAAAATTTCTGCATTTTTGCCCCCAAATATGAGAATTTCTGCCTTTTGCCCCAAAATAATAAAAATTTCTGCAATTTTGTACCAAAATAAAAGAAATTTCGGCCTTGTTGCCTCCAATTAAGAAAATTTCTGCTTTTTTTTCTGAAATAAGTGAAATTTCTGCAATTTTGCCCCAAAATAAGGAAAATTTCTGGAATTTTGCCACAAAACAAGTGGAGTTTATGAGTTTTGCCCCAAAATAAGGAGAATTTCTGTCTTTTTGCCCCAACATATAGGGAATTTCTGCCTTTTTGCCACAAAATTAGGGGAATTTCTGCAATTTTGCTCTAAAATACGGGGAATTTCTGCTTTTTAGCCCGAAAATAAGGGGAATGTATAACTTTTGCCACAAAAAAGAAAAATTTCTTCATTTTTGACCCAAAATAAGAGGAATTTCTGCCTTTTAACCTCAAAATAAGTAAAATTTCTGCCTTTTTACCCAAAAATAAACAGAATTTCTTTCTTTTTGCCCCAAAATAAAAGGAATTTTTGAATTATGCTATGAAATAAGTGAAATTTCTGCAATTTTGCCCCAAAATAAAAGAAATTTCTGCCTTTTGCCACAAAATAAGTGGAATTTCTGTCTTTTTGCCCCAAAATAAGGAAAATTTCTGCCTTTTTCGCCCAAATAAGGGGAATTTCAGCCTTTTTACCTCAAAATAATGAAAATTTCTGCATTTTTGCCAAAAAATATTAAGAATTTCTGACATTGTGCTCCAAAATTATGAAAATTTCTGCCTTTTTTTGGAATAAGTGAAATTTCTGCAATTTTGCCCCAAAATAAGTGAAATTTCTGCAATTTTGCCCCAAAATAAGGGAAATTTCTGGAATTTTGCCCCAAATTAAGTGGAATTTCTGAGTTTTGCCCCAAAATAAGGAGAATTTCTGTCTTTTTGCCACAACATATAGGGAATTTCTTCCTTTTTGCCCCACAATTAGGGAAATTTCTGCAATTTTGCTCCAAAATACGAGAAATTTCTGCCTTTTTGCCCGAAAATAAGAAGAATGCATAACTTTTTGCCATAAAAAAGGGAAATTTCTTCATTTTTGCTCCAAAATAAGGGGAATTTCTTCTTTTTTGCCTCTAAATATGTGGAATATCTGTCTTTTTCCCCCAAAACAAAGGGAATTTCTGTCTTTTTGGCCCAAAAATAAGAAAAATTTCTGAGTTATTACCCTGAAATAAGTGAAATTTCTGCAATTTTGCCCCAAAATAAGGGAAATTTCTGCCTTTTTGCTCCCAAATAAGGGGAATTTCAGGCTTTTTATCTTAAAATAAGGGGAATTTCTGCATTTTTGCCCCAAAATATGGGAAATTTCTGCCTTTTTGCCCCAAAATAAGAAAAATTTCTGCAATTTTGTACCAAAATAAAAGAAATTTCTGCCTTTTG
Source organism: Micromys minutus (assembly GCF_963924665.1). Classification (NCBI taxonomy): domain Eukaryota; kingdom Metazoa; phylum Chordata; class Mammalia; order Rodentia; family Muridae; genus Micromys; species Micromys minutus. The sequence goes on along the minus strand of NW_027667258.1, from coordinate 2,555,456 downwards.
CCCCAAAATAAGAAAATTTCTGCTTTTTTTTTAATAAGTGAAATTTCTCCAATTTTGAACCAAAATAAGTGAAATTTCTGAAATTTTGCCCCAAAATAAGGGAAATTTCTTGAATTTTGCCCCAAAATAAGTGGAATTTCTGAGTTTTACCCCAAAATAAAGAGAATTTCTGTCTTTTTGGCCCAACATATAGGGAATTTCTTCCTTTTTGCCCCACAATTAGGGGAATTTCTGCAATTTTGCTCCAAAATACGTGGATTTTCTGCCTTTTTGCCCGAAAATAAGAAGAATGCATACCTTTTTGCCATAAAAAAGGGAAATTTCTTAATTTTTGCTCCAAAATAAGGGGAATTTCTGATTTTTTGCCCCTAATAAGTGGAATTCCCGTCTTTTCCCCCAAAACAAAGGGAATTTCTGTCTTTTTTTCCCCAAAATAAGGAAAATTTCTGACTTATTACCCTGAAGTATGTGAAATTTCTGCAATTTTGCCCCAAAATAAAGAAAAGTTCTCCCTTTTTGCCCCCAAATATGGGGAATTTCAGCCTTTTTACCTCAAAGTAAGGGGAATTTCTGCATTTCTGCCCCAAAATATGGGAAATTTCTGCCTTTTTGCCCCAAAATAAGAAAAATTTTTGAAATTTTGTATCAAAATAAAAGAAATTTCTGACTTTTTGCTTCAAAATAAGAAAATTTCTGCTTTTTTTCTGAAATAAGTGAAATTTCTGCAATTTTGCCCCAAAATAAGTGAAATTTCTGCTAATTTGCCCCAAAATAAGGGAAATTTCTGGAATTTTGCCCCAAAATAAGTGGAATTTCTGAGTTTTGCCCCAAAATAAGGACAATTTCTGTCTTATTGCCCAAAAATAATGTGAATTTCTGCATTTTCCCTTAAAATTAGGGGAATATGTGCAATTTTGCTTCAAAATACGGGGAATTTCTGCCTTATTGAACCAAAATAAAGGGAATTAATGCATTTTTGCACCCATATAAGGAGAATTTCTGAAATTTTGCTCCAAAATACAGGGAACTTCTGCCTTATTGCCTGAAATAATGTGGAATTTCTGCCTTTTTGCCCTGAAATATTTGAAATTTCAACAATTTTACCCCAAAATAAATGGAATTTCTGTTTTTGGCCCAAAATTAGGAGAATTTATGCTTTTTTCCCCAAAATAAGGCAACTTTCTGACTTTTTGCCCAGAAATAAGTGAAATTTCTCCAATTTTGCCCCAAAATAAGGGAAATTTCTGCCTTTTTGCCAAAATAAGGGGAATTTCAGCATTTTACCTCCAAATATGGGGAATTTCTGCCTTTTTGCCACAAAATATTAGAAAATTCTGCCTTTTTGCCCCAAAATCAGAAAATTTCTGCCTATTTTCCCTGAAATAAGTGAAATTTCTGCAATTTTGCCCTAAAATAAGTGAAATTTCTGCAGTTTTGCGTCAAAATAAGGAAAATTTCTGGAATTTTTCCCCAAAATAAGTTTAATTTCTGAGTTCTGCCCCAAAATAAGGAGAATTTCTGTCTTTATGCCCCAACATATAGGGATTTCTGCCTTTTTGCCCCACAATTAGGGGAATTTCTGGAATTTTGCTTCAAAATACGGGGAATATCTGATTTTTGCCTCAAAATAAGGAAAATTTCTGACTTTTTGCCCTGAAATATGTTAAATTTCTAAAATTTTTCCCAATATAAGGGAAATGTCTGCTTTTTGCCCCAAAATAAGGGAAATTTCTGCCTTTTTGCCACAAAATAAGGGGAATTTCTGTCTTTTTGCCACAAAATAAGGGAAATTTCTGCCTTTTTCCCCCATATAAGGGGAATTTCAGCCTTTTTACCTCAAAATAATAAAAATTTCTGCATTTTTGCCAAAAAAATATTAAGAATTTCTGACATTGTGCTCCAAAATTACGAAAATTTCTGCCTTTTTTTCTGAAATAAGTGAAATTTCTGCAATTTTGCCCCAAAATAAGGGAAATTTCTGGAATTTTGCCCCAAAATAAGTGGAATTTCTGAGTTTTGCCCGAAAATAAGGTGAATTTCTGTCTTTTTGCCACAACATATAGGGAATTTCTGCCTTTTTCCCAACAATTAGGGGAATTTCTGCAATTTTGCTCCAAAATACAGAGAATTTCTGCCTTTTTGCACGAAAATAAGAAGAATGCATACCTTTTTGCCATAAAAAAGGGAAATTTCTTCATTTTTGCTCCAAAATAATAGGAATTTCTTCTTTTTTGCCTCTAAATAAGTGGAATTTCTGTCTTTTTCCCCCAAAACAAAGGGAATTTCTGTCTTTTTTGCCCAAAAATAAGGAAAATTTCTGACTTATTATCCTGAAATAAGTGAAATTTCTGCAATTTTGCCCCAAAATAAGGGAAATTTCTGCCTTTTTGACCCCAAATAAGGGGAATTTCAGCCTTTTTACCTCAAAATAATGGGAATTTCTGCATTTTTGCCTCAAAATATGGGAAATTTCCTTTTTTTCCCCAAAATAAGAAAAATTTTTGCAATTTTGTAGCAAAATAAAAGAAATTTCTGCCTTTTTGCCCCAAAATAAGAAAATTTCTGCTTTTTTCTCTGAAATAAGTGAAATTTCTGCAATTTTGAATGAAAATAAGTGAAATTTCTGCAATTTTGCCCCCAAATAAGAGAAATTTCTGGAATTTTGCCCCAAAATATGTGGAATTTCTGAGTTTTACCCCAAAATAAGGAGAATTTCTGTCTTTTTGCCCCAACATATAGAGAATTTCTGCCTTTTTGCCCCAAAATTAGAGGAATTTCTGCAATTTTGCTCCAAAATATGGGGAATTTCTGCCTTTTTGCCCGAAAATAAGAAGAATGCATACCTTTTTGCCATAAAAATAGAAATTTCTTCATTTTTGCTCCAAAATAAGGGGAATTTCTGATTTTTGGCTCTAAATAAGTGTAATTTCTGTTTTTTTCCCAAAACAGAGAGAATTTCTGTCTGTTTGCCCCAAAATAAGAAAAATTTCTGACTTATTACCCTTAAATAAGTGAAATTTCTGCAATTTTGCCCCAAAATAAGAGAAATTTCTGCCTTTTTGCTCCCAAATAAGGGGAATTTCAGCCTTTTTACCCCAAAATACAGGGAATTTCTGCATTTTTGCCCCAAAATATGGGAAATTTTCACCTTTTTGCCCAAAAATAAGAAAAATTTCTGCAATTTTGTACCAAAATAAAAGAAATTCCTGCCTTTTTGCCTCAAAATAAGTAAATTTCTGCTATTCTTTCTGAAATAAGTGAAATTTCTGCAATTTTGCCCCAAAATAAGAGAAATTTCTGCAATTTTGCCCCAAAATAAGGGAAATTTCTGCTATTTTGCCCCCAAATAATGGGAATTTTAACATTTTTTCCTCAAAATATGGGGAATTTCTGCTTTTTTGGTACAAAATATTAGGAATTTCTGCTTTTTCTACAAAATAAGAAAATTTCTGCTTTTTTCTCTGAAATAAGTGAAATTTCTGCAATTTTGCCCCAAAATAAGTGAAATTTCTGCAATTTTGCTTCAAAATTAGGGAAATTTCTGGAATTTTGCCCCAAAATAAGTGGAATTTCTGAGGTTTGCCACAAAATAAGGAGAATTTCTGTGTTTTTACCCCAACATATAGGGAATTTCTGCATTTTTGCCCCACAATTAGGGGAATTTCTGCAATTTTGCTCCAAAATACATGGAATTTCTGCCTTTTTGTTTGAAAATAAGAAGAATGCATACCTTTTTGCCATAAAAAAGGGAAATTTCTTCATTTTTGCTCCAAAATAAGGGGAATTTCTGCTTTTTTGCCTCTAAATAAGTGGAATTTCTGTTTTCCCCCAAAACAAAGAGAATTTCTGTCTTTTTTGCCCCAAAATAAGGAAAATTTCTGACTTATTACCCTGAAATAAGTGAAATTTCTGCAATTCTGTCCCAAAATAAGGGAAATTTCTGCCTTTTTGCTCCCAAATAAAGGGATTTCAGTTTTTTTACCTCAAAATAAGGGGAATTTCTGCATTTTTGCCCCAAAATATGAAAAATTTCCGCCTTTTTGCCCAAAATTAAGAAAAATTTCTTCAATTTTGTACCAAAATAAAGAAATTTCTGCCTTTTTGCCTTAAAATAAGTAAAATTTCTGCAATTTTGCCCCAAAATAAGTGAAATTTCTGCAATTTTGCCCCATAATAAGGGAAATTTCTGCAATTTTGACCCAAAATAAGTGGAATTTCTGAGTTTTGCCCCAAAAGAAAGAGAATTTCTGTCTTTTTGCCCCCAAAAAAGGGAATTTCTCACTTTTTGCCCCACAACTAGGGGAATTTCTGCAATTTTGCTTCAAAATACAAGGAATTTCTGCTTTTCAGCCCGAAAATAAGGGGAATGTATACCTTTTGCAACAAAAAAGGGAAATTTCTTCATTTTTGCCCCAAAAGAAAAGGAATTTCTGCCTTTTTACCACAAAATAAGTGAAATTTCTGCCTTTTTACCCAAAAATAAAAGGAATTTCTGTCTTTTTGCCCTAAAATAAAAGGAATTTTTGAATTATTCCCTGAAATAAGTGAAATTTCTGCAATTTTGCCCCAAAATAAAAGAAATATCTGCCTTTTTGCCACAAAATAAGGGGAATTTCTGTCTTTTTGCCACAAAATAAAGGAAATTTCTGCATTTTTGCCCCAAAATAAGGGGAATTTCAGCCTTTTTACCTCAAAATAAGGAAAATTTTTGCATTTTTCTACAAAATATTAAGAATTTCTGCCATTTTGCTCAAAAATATGGTAAATTTCTGCCTTTTTTCCCTGAAATAAGTAAAATTTCTGGAATTTTGCCCCAAAATAAGTGAAATTTCTGCAATTTTGCCCCATAATAAGGGAAATTTCTGCAATTTTAACACAAAATAAGTGGAATTTCTGAGTTTTGCCCCAAAAGAAGGAGAGTTTCTGTCTTTTTGCCCCAAAAAAATGGAATTTCTCACTTTTTGCCCCACAATTAGGGGAATTTCTGCAATTTTGCTCCAAAATACGGGGGATTTCTGCTTTTTTCCACGAAAATAAGGGGAATGTATACATTTTGCCACAAAAAAGTGAAATTTCTTCATTTTTGCCCCAAAATGAGAGGAATTTCAGCCTTTTTACCTCATAATAAGGGGAATCTCTGCCTTTTTGCCCTAAAATATGAAGAATTTCTGTATTTTTGCCCCACAATAAAAAATATTTCTGCAATTTTGTACCAAAATAAAAGTAATTTCTGCTTTTTTCCCCAAAATAAGAGAAATTTCTGCATTTTTTTCCCTGAAATAAGTGAAATTTCTGTATTTTTGCCCCAAAATAAGTGAGATTTCTGCAATTTTGCCCCAAAATAAAGGAAATTTCTGGAATTTTTCCCCAAAATAAGGGGAATTTCTGACTTTTTGCCCTGAAATAATGAGAATTTCTGTCTTTTTGCCCCAAAATAATGTGAATTTCTGCATTTTCCCTCAAAATTAGGGAAAAATGTGCAATTTTGCTTCAAAATACGGGGAATTTCTACCTTATTGAACCAAAATAAAGGGAATTTCTGCATTTTTGCACAAATATAAGGGAAATTTCTGAAATTTTGCTCCAAAATATGGGGAATTTCTGCCTTATTGCCCAAAATAAAGTGGAATTTCTGCCTTTTTGCCCTGAAATATTTGAAATTTCCACAATTTTACCCCAAAATAAGAGGAATTTCTGTTTTTGGCCTAAAAATTAGGAGAATTTCAGCTTTTTGCCCCAAAATAAGGCAATTTCTGACTTTTTGCCCTGAAATAAGTAAATTTCTTCAATTTTGCCCCAAAATAAGGAGAATTTCTGCTTTTTGCCAAAATAAGGGGAATTTCAGCATTTTACCTCCAAATAAGAAGAATTTGTGCCTTTTTGCCACAAAATACGGGGAATTTCTGCCTTATTGCCCCCAAATAAAGAAAATTTTTGCTTTTCTGCCCCAATTAACGGGAATTTCTGCCTTTTTTCCACAAAGTAAAGGGAATTTCTGCCTTTTTGCCCCATAATAACGGGAATTTCAGCCTTTTTACCTCAAAATAAGGGGAATTTTTGATTTTGCCCAAAATATGGGGAATTTCTGATTTTTGTTCCAAAATAAGGAAAATTTCTTCAATTTTGTACCAAAATAAAAGAAATTTCTGCTTTTTGCCCCAAAATAAAAGTAATTTCTGACTTTTTGCCCTGAAATAAATGAAATTTCTGCAATTTTGCCCGAAAATAAGGGAAATTTGTGCCTTTTTACCCCAAAATGAGGGGAATTTCTGCCTTTTTGCCCCAAATTATGAGGAATTTCAGCATTTTTCCTCAAAATAAGGGGAATTTCAGCCTTTTTGCACCAAAATATGGAAAATTTCTGCCTTTTTGCAACAAAATAAGAAAAATTTCTGCAATTCTGTACCAAAATAAAAAATTTCTAAAATTTTGCCCCAAAATAAGGGAAATTTCTGATTTTTTCCCCAAAATAAGGAGAATTTCTCTATTTTTGCCCCAAAATAAAGGGAATTTCTGCCTTTTTGCCCCAAAATTAGGGGAGTTTCTGCAATTTTGCTTCAAAATACAGGGAATTTCTGTCTCTTTTTCCAAAATTAAGGGGAACTTCTGCCGATTTGCGCCAAATAAAGGGAATTTCTGAAATTTTGTTCCAAAATACGGGGAATTTCTGCCTTTTTGCCCGAAATTAAGGGGATTTTCTGCCTTTTTGCCCCCAAAAAAGGGAAATTTCTGCAATTTTATCCCAAAATAAGGGGAATTTCTGCCTTTCGCCCAAAATATGGGGAATTTCTGATTTTTGTTCCAAAATAAGTAAAATTTCTTCAATTTTGTACCAAAATAAAAGAAATTTCTGCTTTTTGCCCCAAAATAAAAGTAATTTCTGACTTTTTGCCCTGAAATAAATGAAATTTCTGCAATTTTGCCCGAAAATAAGGGAAATTTGTGCCTTTTTACCCCAAAATGAGGGGAATTTCTGCCTTTTTGCCCCAAAATATGGGGAATTTCAGCATTTTTCCTCAAAATAAGGGGAATTTCAGCCTTTTTGCACCAAAATATGGAAAATTTCTGCCTTTTTGCAACAAAATAAGAAAAATTTCTGCAATTCTGTACCAAAATAAAAAAATTCTAAAATTTTGCCCCCAAATAAGGGAAATTTCTGATTTTTTCCCCAAAATAAGGAGAATTTCTCTATTTTTGCCCCAAAATAAAGGGAATTTCTGCCTTTTTGCCCCAAAATTAGGGGAGTTTCTGCAATTTTGCTTCAAAATACAGGGAATTTCTGTCTCTTTTTCCAAAATTAAGAGGAACTTCTGCCGATTTGCGCCAAATAAAGGGAATTTCTGCAATTTTGTTCCAAAATACGGGGAATTTCTGCCTTTTTGCCCGAAATTAAGGGGATTTTCTGCCTTTTTGCCCCCAAAAAAGGGAAATTTCTGCAATTTTATCCCAAAACAAGGGGAATTTCTGCCTTTTTGCCCCCAAAAAAGGGAAATTTCTGCAATTTTATCCCAAAATAAGGGGAATTTCTGCCTTTTTGCCCCCAAATAAGGGAAATTTATGCCTTTTTGCCCTGAAATATGTGAAATGTCTGCAATTTTACCCCAAAATAAGGTGAATTTCTGCCTTTTTGCCCCAAAATAATGGGAATTTCTGCATTTTGCCCCCTAAAATAAGAAAAATTTTTGCATTTTTTCTCTGAAATAAGTGAAATTTCTGCAATTTTGCCTTAAAATAAAAGAAATTTCTGCAATTTTCCCCCATAATAAAGGAATTTTCTGCAATTTTGCCCTAAAATAAGGTGAATTTCTGCTTTTTGCCCCAAAATAAGAGGAATTTCTACCTTTTTGCCCCAAAATAAAGAAAATTACTGCATGTTTTACCCCAAAATTAGGTGAATTTCTGCAATTTTGCTCCAAAATTACGGGGATTTTCTGCCTTTATCGCTGAAAATAAAGGGAATTTCTGCCATTTTGCCACGAAATAAGTGAAATTTCTGCAATTTTACCCCAAAATAAAGGGAAGTTCTGAGTTTTTGCCCCAAAATTAGGGGAATTTCTGCAATTTTGCTCCAAAATACGGGGAATTTCTGCCTTTTTGCATGAAAATAAAGGGAATGTATACCTTTTTGCCATAAAAAAGGGAAATTTCTTCATTTTTACACCAAAATAAGGGGATTTTCCGCCTTATTGACTCAAAATAAGTGCAATTTCTGACTTTTCCCCAAAAATAAACGGAATTTCTGTCTTTTTGCCCCAAAATAAGACTAATTTCTGACTTTTTGCCCTTAAATAAGTTAAATTTCTAAAATTTTTCTCCAAAATAAGGGAAATGTCTGCTTTTTGCCCCAAAATAAGGGGAATTTCAGAATTTTTGCCCCAAAATAAGGGGAATTTCAGCCTTTTTACCTCAAAATATGGGGAATTTCTGCATTTTTGCCCCAAAATATGGGAAATTTCTGCCTTTTTGCCCAGAATAAGAAAAATCTCTGCAATTTAGACCAAAATAAAACAAATTTCTGCATTTTTGCCCCAAAATAAGAAAATTTCTCCTTTTTTTCCCTGAAATAAGTAAAATTTCTGCAATTTTGCCCCAAAATAAGTGAAAATTCTGCAATTTTGCCCCAAAATAAGGGAAATTTCTGGAATTTTGGCCAAAAATAAGTGGAATTTCTGAGTTTTGCCCCAAAATAAGGAGAATTTCTGTCTTTTTGCCCCAACATATAGGGAATTTCTGCCTTTTTGCCCCACAATTAGGGGAATTTCTGCAATTTTGCTCCAAAATACGGGGAATTTCTGCCTTTTTGCTGAAAAATAAGAAGAATGCATACCTTTTTGCCATAAAAAAGAGAAAGTTCTTCATTTTTGCTCCAAAATAAGGGGAATTTCTGCTTTTTTGCCTCTAAATAAGTGGAATTTCTGTCTTTTTCCCCCAAAACAAAGGGAATTTCTGTGTTTTTTGCCCCAAAATAAGGAAAATTTCTGACTTTTTACCCTGAAATAAGTGAAATTTCTGCAATTTTGCTCCAAAATAAGGGAAATTTCTGCCTTTTTGCCCCCAAATAAAGGGAATTTGAGACTTTTTACCTCAAAATAAAGGGAATTTCTACATTTTTGCCACAAAAAATTAGGAATTTCTTCTTTTTTGCCCCTAAATAAGGAAAATCTGCCTTTTTTCCTAGAAATAAGTAAAATTTCTACAATTTTGCCCCAAAATAAGTGAAATTTCTGCTTTTTGCTTCCAAATAAAGGGAATTTCAGCATTTATACCTCCAAATAAGGGGAATTTCTGCATTTTTGCCCCAAAATATGAAAAATTTCGGCCTTTTTGCCCCAAAGTAAAGAAAATTACTGCATGTTTTACCCCAAAATTAGGTGAATTTCTGCAATTTTGGTCCAAAATACGGGGATTTTCTTTCTTTTTCACCGAAAATAAAGGGAATTTCCGCCATTTTGCCGCGAAATAAGTGAAATATCTGCAGTTTTACCCCAAAATAGGGGAAGTTCTTCGTTTTTGCCGCAAAATTAGGGGAATTTCATCACTTTTGCTCCAAAATACGAAGAATTTCTGCCTTTTTGCCCGAAAATAAAGGGAATGTATACTTTTTGCCATAAAAAAAGGAAATTTCTTCTTTTTTACCCCAAAATAATTGGGGTAAAATAAAAAATTTCTAAAATTTTGCCCCAAAATAAGGGAAATTTCTGATTTTTGCCCCGAAATAAGGAGAATTTCTGTATTTTTGCCCTAAAATAAAGGGAATTTCTGCCTTTTTGCCCCAAAATTAGGGGAGTTTCTGCTATTTTGCTTCAAAATACAGGGAATTTCTGCCTCTTTTCCCGAAAATAACGGGAACTTCTGCCGATTTGCTCCAAATAATGGGAATTTCTGCATTTTTGCCCCAATATTAGGGGGATTTCTGCAATTTTGCTCCAAAATATGGGAAATTTCTGCCTTTTTGCCCCCAAAGGAAATTTCTGCAATTTTTTCCTAAAATAAGGGGAATTTCTGCCTTTTTGCCCCCAAATAAGGGAAATTTCTGCCTTTTTTCCCTGAAATATGTGAAATGTCTGCAATTTTACCCCAAAATAAGGTGAATTTCTGCCTATTTGCCCCACAAAATGGGAATTTCTGCATTTTGCCCTAAAATAAAAAAAATTTTTGCTTTTTTCTCTGAAATAAGTGAAATTTCTGCAATTTTGCCTTAAAATAAAAGAAATTTCAGCTATTTTCCCCATAATAAAGAATTTTCTGCAATTTTGCCCCAAAATAAAGGGAATTTCTGTTTTTTGTCCCCAAATAAGGGAAATTTCTGCAATTTTGCCCTAAAATAAGAAGAATTTCTGCCTTTTGCCCCAAAATAAGGGGAATTTCTGCCTTTTTGCCCCCAAAATAAAGAAAATTACTGCATGTTTTACCCCAAAATTAGGTGAATTTCTGCAATTTTGCTCCAAAATACGGGGATTTTCTGCCTTTTTCACCAAAAATAAAGGGAATTTTTGCCATTTTGCCGCGAAATAAGTAAAATTTCTGCAGTTCTACCCCAAAATAAGGGGAAGTTCTGCGTTTTTACCCCAAAATTAGGGGAATTACTTCAATTTTGCTCCAAAATACAGGGAATTTCTGCCTTTTTGCCGAAAATAAAGAAAATGTATACCTTTTTGCCATAAAAAAGAGAAATTTCTTCATTTTTACCCCCAAATAAGGGGATTTTCCGCCTTTTTGACTCAAAATAAGTGCAATTTCTGACTTTTCCCCAAAAATAAAAGGGATTTCATTCTTTTTGCCCGAAAATAAGAGACATTTCTCACTTTTTGCCTAAAATAAGTTAAATTTCTTAAATTTTCCCCAAAATAAGGGAAATGTCTGCTTTTTGCCCCAAAATAAGGGAAATTTCTGACTTTTTGCCCCAAAATAAAAGGAATTTCAGCCTTTTTACCTCAAAATAAGGGGAATTTCTGCATTTTTGCCCCAAAATAAGGGAAATTTCTGATTTTTGCCCCGAAATAAGGAGAATTTCTATATTTTTGCCCCAAAATAAAGGGAATTTCTCCCTTTTTGCCCCAAAATTAAGGGAGTTCTGCAATTTTGCTTCAAAATACAGGGAATTTCTGCCGCTTTTTTTTAAAATAAGGGGAACTTCTGCCGATTTGCACCAAATAAAGGGAATTTTTGCGTTTTTGCCCCAATATTAGGGGAATTTCTGCAATTTTGCTCCAAAATACGGGGCATTTCTGCCTTTTTGCCCGAAGTTAAGGGGATTTTCTGCCTTTTTACCCCTAAACACTAGAAATTTCTGCAATTTTATCCCAAAATAAGGGGAATTTCTGCCTTTTTGCCCCCAAATAAGGGGAATTTCTGTTTTTTTGCCCTGAAATATGTGAAATGTCTGCAATTTTACCCCAAATTAAGGTGAATTTCTGCCTTTTTGCCACAAAATAATGGGAATTTCTGCATTTTTGCCTCTAAATCAGTGGAATTTCTGTCTTTTTCTTACAAAACAAAGGGAATTTCTGTTTTTTTGCCTCAAAATAAGGAAAATTTCTGACTTATTACCCTGAAGTAAGTGAAATTTTTGCAATTTTGCCCCAAAATAAGAGAAATTTCTGCCTTTTTGCCCCCAAATAAGAAGAATTTCAGCCTTTTTACATCAAAATAAGGGGAATTTCTGCATTTTTGCCACAAAATATTAGGAATTTCTGCCTTTTTGCCCCAAAATAAGGACAATTTCTGCCTTTTCTTCCTGAAATAAATGAAATTTCTGCAATTTTGCCACAAAATAAGTGAAATTTCTGCGTTTTGCCCCCAAATAAGGGGAATTTCAGCCTTTTTACCTCAAAATAAGGGAAATTTCTGCATTTTTGCCCCAAAATATGGGAAATTTGGGCCTTTTTGCCCCAAATTAAAGAATATTACTGCATGTTTTACCCCAAAATTAGGTGAATTTCTGCAATTTTGCTCTAAAATACGGGGATTTTCTGCCTTTTTCGCCGAAAATAAAGGGAATTTTTGCCATTTTGCCGTGAAATAAGTGAAATTTCTGCAGTTTTACCCCAAAATACGGGGAAGTTCTGCTTTTTTGCCCAAAAATTAGGGGAATTACTTCAATTTTGCTCCAAAATACAGGGAATTTCTGCCTTTTTGCCGAAAATAAAGGGAATGTATACCTTATTGCCATAAAAAAGAGAAATTTCTTCATTTTTACCCCCAAATAAGGGGATTTTCCGCCTTTTTGATTCAAAATAAGTGCAATTTCTGACTTTTCCCCAAAAATAAAAGGGATTTCGTTCTTTTTGCCCGAAAATAAGAGTCATTTCTCACTTTTTGCCTAAAATAAGTTAAATTTCTTAAATTTTCTCCAAAATAAGGGAAATGTCTGCTTTTTGCCCCAAAATAAGGGAAATTTCTGACTTTTTGCCCCAAAATAAAAGGAATTTCAGCCTTTTTACCTCAAAATAAGGGGAATTTCTGCATTTTTGCCCCAAAATAAAGGAAATTTCTGATTTTAGCCCGAAATAAGGAGAATTTCTATATTTTTGCCCCAAAATAAAGGGAATTTCTCCCTTTTTGCCCCAAAATTAAGGGAGTTCTGCAATTTTGCTTCAAAACACAGGGAATTTCTGCTGCTTTTTTTTAAAATAAGGGGAACTTCTGCCGATTTGCCCCAAATAAAGGGAATTTTTGCGTTTTTGCTCCAATATTAGGGGAATTTCTGCAATTTTGCTCCAAAATACGGGGCATTTCTGCCTTTTTGCCCGAAGTTAAGGGGATTTTCTGCCTTTTTACCCCTAAACACTAGAAATTTCTGCAATTTTATCCCAAAATAAGGGGAATTTCTGCCTTTTTGCCCCCAAATAAGGGGAATTTCTGTTTTTTTGCCCTGAAATATGTGAAATGTCTGCAATTTTACCCCAAATTAAGGTGAATTTCTGCCTTTTTGCCACAAAATAATGGGAATTTCTGCATTTTTGCCTCTAAATCAGTGGAATTTCTGTCTTTTTCTTACAAAACAAAGGGAATTTCTGTTTTTTTGCCTCAAAATAAGGAAAATTTCTGACTTATTACCCTGAAGTAAGTGAAATTTCTGCAATTTTGCCCCAAAATAAGAGAAATTTCTGCCTTTTTGCCCCCAAATAAGGGGAATTTCAGCCTTTTTACATCAAAATAAGGGGAATTTCTGCATTTTTGCCACAAAATATTAGGAATTTCTGCCTTTTTGCCCCAAAATAAGGACAATTTCTGCCTTTTCTCCCTGAAATAAATGAAATTTCTGCAATTTTGCCCCAAAATAAGTGAAATTTCTGCCTTTTTCCCCCAAATAAGGGGAATTTCAGCCTTTTTACCTCAGAATAAGGGAAATTTCTGCATTTTTGCCCCAAAATATGGGAAATTTCGTCCTTTTTGCCACAAAATAAGAAAAATTTCTGCAATTCTGTAACAAAATAAAAGAAATTTCTAAAATTTTGCCCCAAAATAAGGGAAATTTCTGATTTTTGCCCCGAAATAAGGAGAATTTCTGTATTTTTGCCCCAAAATAAAGGGAATTTCTGCCTTTTTGTCCCAAAATTAGGGGATTTTCTGCAATTTTGCTTCAAATTACAGGGAATTTTTGCCGCTTTTCCCGAAAATAAGATGAACTTCTGCCGATTTGCCCCAAATAAAGGGAATTTCTGCATTTTTGCCCCAATATTAGGGGAATTTCTGCAATTTTGCTCCAAAATACGGGGAATTTCTGCCTTTTTACCCAAAATTAAGGGTATTTTCTGCCTTTTTGCCCCCAAACAAGAGAAATTTCTGCAATTTTATCCCAAAATAAGGGGAATTTCTGCCTTTTTGCCTCCAAATAAGGGGAATTTCTGCCTTTTTGCCCTGAAATATGTGAAATGTCTGCAATTTTACCCCAAAATAAGGTGAATTTCTGCATTTTTGCCCCAAAATAATGGGAATTTCTGCATTTTGCCCTAAAATAAGAAAAATTTTTGCTTTTTTTCTGTGAAATAAGTGAAATTTCTGCAATTTTTTTTTAAAATAAAAGAAATTTCTTCAATTATTCCCCATAATAAAGGAATTTTCTGCAATTTTGCCCCAAAATAAAGGGAATTTCTGTTTTTAGTCCCGAAATAAGGGAAATTTCTGCAATTTTGCCCTAAAATAGTGGGAATTTCTGCCTTTTGCCCCAAAATAAGGGGAATTTCTGCCTTTTTGCTTCAAAATAAAGAAAATTACTTCATGTTTTACCCCAAAATTAGGTGAATTTCTGCAATTTTGCTCCAAAATACGGGGATTTTCTGCCTTTTTCACCGAAAATAAAGGGAATTTCTGCCATTTGCCGCGAAATAAGTGAAATTTCTGCAGTTTTACCCCAAAATAAGGGGAAGTTTTGTGTTTTTGCCACAAAATTAGGGAAATTTCTGCAATTTTGCTCCAAAATACGGGGAATTTCTGCCTTTTTGCCCGAAAATAAAGGGAATGTATACCTTTTTGCCATAAAAAAGGGAAATTTCTTCATTTTTACCCCAAAATAATGAGATTTTCCGCCTTTTTGACTCAAAATAAGTGCAATTTCTGACTTTTCCTCAAAAATAAACGGAATTTCCGTTTTTTTGCCCCAAAATAAGGGTAATTTCTGACTTTTTGCCCTGAAATAAGTTAAATTTCTAAAATTTTTCCCCAAAATAAGGGAAATGTCTGCTTTTTCCCCCAAAATAAGGGAAATTTCTGATTTTTGCCTCAAAATAAGGGGAATTTCAGCCTTTCTACCTCAAAATAAGGAGAATTTCTGCATTTTTGCCCCAAAATATGCGAAATTTCTAACTTTTTGCCCAAAATAAGAAAAATTTCTGCAATACTGTACCAAAATAAAAGAAATTTCTAAAATTTTGCCCCAAAATAAGGGAAATTTCTGATTTTTGCCCCGAAATAAGGAGAATTTCTATATTTTTGCCCCAAAATAAAGGGAATTTCTGCCTTTTTGCCCCAAAATTAGGGGAGTTCTGGGATTTTGCTTCAAAATACAGGGATTTTCTGCCGCTTTTCCTCAAAATAAGGGGAACTTCTGCCGATTTGCCCCAAATAAAGGGAATTTTTGTGTTTTTGCCCCAATATTAGGGGAATTTCTGCAATTTTGCTCCAAAATATGGGGAATTTCTGCCTTTTTGCCTGAAATTAAGGGGATTTTTTGCCTTTTTGCCCCCAAACACTAGAAATTTCTGGAATTTTATCCCAAAATAAGGCGAATTTCTGCCTTTTTGCCCCAAAATAATGGGAATTTCTGCATTTTGCCCTAAAATAAGAAAAATTTTTGCTTTTTTTCTCTGAAATAAGTGAAATTTCTGCAATATTGCCTTAAAATAAAAGAAATTTCTGCAATTTTTCCCCATAATAATGAAATTTTCTGCAATTTTGCCCCAAAATAAAGGGAATTTCTGTTTTTTGTCCCCAAATAAGGAAAATTTCTGCAATTTTGCCCTAAAATAAGGGAAATTTCTGCCTTTTGCCCCAAAATAAGGGGAATTTCTGCCTTTGTGCCCCAAAATAAAGAAAATTACTGCATGTTTTACCCCAAAATTAGGTGAATTTCTGCTATTTTGCTTTAAAATACGGGGATTATCTGCCTTTTTCACCGAAAATAAAGGGAATGTCTGCCATTTGCCGTGAAATAAGTGAAATTTCTGCAGTTTTACCCCAAAATAAGGGGAAGTTCTTTGTTTTTACCCTAAAATTAGGGGAATTTCTGCAATTTTGCTCCAAAATACGGGGAATTTCTGCCTTTTTGACCGAAAATAAAGGGAATGTATACCTTTTTGCCATAAAAAAGGGAAATTTCTTCATTTTTACCCCAAAATAATGGGATTTTCCGCCTTTTACTCAAAATAAGTGCAATTTCTGACTTTTCCCCAAAAATAAACGGAATTTCTGCCTTTTTGCCCCAAAATAAGTGGAATTTCTGACTTTTGGCCCTGAAATAAGTTAAATTTCTAAAATTTTTCCCCAAAATAAGGGAATTGTCTTTTTTTGCCCCAAAATAAGGGGAATTTCTGCCTTTTTGCCCCAAATTAAGGGGAATTTCAGCCTTTTTACCTCAAAATAAGTGGAATTTTTGCATTTTTTGCCCCAAAATATGGGAAATTCTGCCTTTTTGCCCAAAATAAGAAGAATGCATACCTTTTTGCCATAAAAAAGGGAAATTTCTTCATTTTGCTCCAAAATAAGGGGAATTTCTGCATTTTGCCCTAAAATAAGAAAAATTTTTGCTTTTTTTCTGTGAAATAAGTGAAATTTCTGAAATTTTTTTTTAAAATAAAAGAAATTTTTGCAATTTTTCCCCATAATAAAGGAATTTTCTGCAATTTTGCACCAAAATAAAGGGAATTTCTGTTTTTTATCCCGAAATAAGGGAACTTTCTGCAATTTTGCCCTAAAATAAGGGGAATTTCTGCCTTTGGCCGCAAAATAAGGGGAATTTCTGCCTTTTTGCTTCAAAATAAAGAAAATTACTGCATGTTTTACCCCAAAATTAGGTGAATTTCTGCAATTTTGCTCCAAAATACGGGGATTTTCTGCCTTTTTCGCCGAAAATAAAAGGAATTTCTGCCATTTTGCCGCGAAATAAGTGAAATTTCTGCAGTTTTACACCAGAATAAGAGGAAGTTCTGCGTTTTTGCCACAAAATTAGGGGAATTTCTGCAATTTTGCTCCAAAATACGGGGAATTTCTGCCTTTTTGCCCGAAAATTAAGGGAATGTATACCTTTTTTGCCATAAAAAAGGGAAATTTCTTCATTTTTACCCCAAAATAATGGGATTTTCCGCCTTTTTGACTCAAAATAAGTGCAATTTCTGACTTTTCCTCAAAAATAAAGGGAATTTCTGTCTTTTTGCCCCAAAATAAGGGTAATTTCTGACTTTTTGCCCTGAAATAAGTTAAATTTCTAAAATTTTTCCCCAAAATAAGGGAAATGTCTGCTTTTTTCCCCAAAATAAAGGAAATTTCTGACTTTTTGCCCCAAAATAAGGGGAATTTTAGCCTTTTTACCTCAAAATAAGGAGAATTTCTGCATTTTTTCAACAAATTATGCGAAATTTCTACCTTTTTGCCCAAAATAAGAAAAATTTCTGCAATTCTGTACCAAAATAAATTTCTAAAATTTTGCCCCAAAATAAGGGAAATTTCTGATTATAGCCCTGAAATAAGGAGAATTTCTATATTTTTGCCCCAAAATAAAGGGAATTTCTGCCTTTTTGCCCCAAAATTAGGGGAGTTCTGCAATTTTGCTTCAAAATACAGGGAATTTCTGCCGCTTTTCCTCAAAATAAGGGGAACTTCTGCCGATTTGCCCCAAATAAAGGGAATTTTTGTGTTTTTGCCCCAATATTAGAGGAATTTCTGCAATTTTGCTCCAAAATACGGGGAATTTCTGCCTTTTTGCCCGAAATTAAGGGGATTTTCTGCATTATTGCCCCCAAACACTAGAAATTTCTGCAATTTTATCCCAAAATAAGGGGAATTTCTGCCTTTTGCCCCCAAATAAGGAGAATTTCTCCCTTTTTGCCCTGAAATATGTGAAATGTCTGCAATTGTACCCCAAAATAAGGTGAATTTCTGCCTTTTTGCCACAAAATAATGGGAATTTCAGCTTATTTGCCTCTAAATCAGTGAAATTTCTGTCTTTTTCCCACAAAACAAAGGGAATTTCTGTATTTTTGCCTCAAAATAAGGAAAATTTCTGACTTATTACCCTGCAGTAAGTGAAATTTCTGCAATTTTGCCCCAAAATAAGGGAAATTTCTGCATTTTTGCCCCCAAATAAGGGAAATTTCAGCCTTTTTACCTCAAAATAAGGGGAATTTCTGCATTTTTGCCACAAAATATTAGGAATTTCTGCCTTTTTGCCCCAAAATAAGGACAATTTCTGCCTTTTCTCCCTGAAATAAGTGAAATTTCTGCAATTTTGCCCCAAAATAAGTGAAATTTCTGATTTTTGCTCCCAAATAAGGGGAATTTCAGCCTTCTTACCCCAAAATAAGGGGAATTTCTGCATTTTTGCTCCAAAATATGGGAAATTTCTGCCTTTTTGCCACAGAATAAGAAAAATTTCTGCAATTCTGTACCAAAATAAAAGAAATTTCTAAATTTTTGCCCCAAAATAAGAGAAATTTCTGATTTTTGCCCCGAAATAAGGAGAATTTGTGTATTTTTGCCCCAAATTAAAGTGAATTTCTGCCTTTTTGCCCCAAAATAAAGAAAATTACTGCATGTTTTACCCCAAAATTAGGTGAATTTCTGCAATTTTGCTCCAAAATACGGGGAATTTCTGCCTTTTTGCCCGAAAATAAAGGGAATGTATACCTTTTTGCCATAAAAAAGGGAAATTTCTTCATTTTTACCCCAAAATAAGGGAATTTTCCGCATTTTTGACTCAAAATAAGTGCAATTTCTGACTTTTCCCCAAAAATAAACGGAATTTTTGTCTTTTTGCCCCAAAATAAGGGGAATTTCTGACTTTTTGCCCTTAAATAAGTTAAATTTCTAAAATTTTTCCCCAAAATAAGAGAAATGTCTGCTTTTTGCAGCAAAAAGGGAATTTCTGCCTTTTTGCCGCAAAATAATGGGAATTTCAGCCTTTTTACCTCAAAATAAGGGGAATTTCTGAATTTTTGCCACAAAATATGGGAAATTTCTGCCTTTTTGCCCAAAATAAGAAAAATTTCTGCAATTTTGTACCAAAATAAATAAAATTCCTGCCTTTTTGTCTCAAAATAAGAAAATTTCTGCTTTTTTCCCTGACATAAGTGAAATTTCTGCAATTTTGCCGCAAAATAAGTGAAATTTCTGCAATTTTGCTCCAGAATAAAAGAAATTTCTGGAATTTTGCCCCAAAATAAAAGTAATTTCTGACCTTTGCCCCAAAATAAGGAGAATTTCTGTATTTTTGCCCCAACATATAGGGAATTTCTGCCTTTTGCCCCCACAATTAGGGGAATTTCTGCAAATTTGCTCCAAAATACAGGGAATTTCTGCCTTTTGGCCCAAAAATAAGAAGAATGCATACCTTTCTGCCATAAAAAAGGGAAATTTCTTCATTTTTGCTCCAAAATAAGGGGAATTTCTTCTTTTTTGCCTCTAAATAAGTGGAATTTCTGTCTTATTCCTCCAAAACAAAGGGAATTTCTGTCATTTTTGCCCCAAAATAAGGAAAATTTCTGACTTATTTCCCTGAAATAAGTGAAATTTCTGCAATTTTGCTCCAAAATAAGGGAAATTTCTGCCTTTTTGCCCCCAAATAAGGGGAATTTCAGCCTTTTTACCTCAAAATAAGAGGAATTTCTGCATTTTTGCCACAATATATTAGTTATTTCTGCCTTTTTGCCCTAAAATAAGGAAAATTTCTGCCTATTTTGCCTGAAATAAGTGAAATATCTGCAATTTTGCCACAAAATAAGTGAAATTTCTGGAATTTTGCCCCAAAATAAGTGGAATTTTGAGTTCTGCCACAAATAAGGAGAATTTCTGTCTTTATGCCCCAACATATAGGGAATTTCTGCCTTTTTGTTCCACAATTAGTGAAATTTCTGCAATTTTGACCTAAAATAAGGGAAATTTCTACAATTTTTCCCCATAATAAGGGAAATTTCTGCAATTTTGCCCCAACATAATGGGAATTTCTGTTTTTTGCCCCACAATTAGGGAAATTTCTGCAATTTTGCCCTAAATAACTGGAAATTCTGCCTTTTGCACCAAAATATGGCGAATTTCTGCCTTTTTGTCCGGAAATAAGAAGAATGCATACCTTTTTGCCATAAAAAAGGGAAATTTCTTCATTTTTGCTCCAAAATAAGGGGAAC
Organism: Micromys minutus; assembly: GCF_963924665.1. NCBI lineage: Eukaryota > Metazoa > Chordata > Mammalia > Rodentia > Muridae > Micromys > Micromys minutus. The sequence goes on along the minus strand of NW_027667258.1, from coordinate 2,535,618 downwards.
TTTTGCCTTTTTGCCTCTAAATAAGTGGAATTTCTCTCTTTTTTCTTCAAAACAAAGGGAATTTCTGTTTTTTTTCCCCAAAGTAAGGAAAATTTTGACTTATTACCCTGAAATAAGTGAAATTTCTGCAATTTTGCCCCAAAATAAATGAATTTTCGTCAATTTTGCCTCAAAATAAGGGAAATTTCTGGAATTTTGCCCCAAAATAAGTGGAATTTCTGAGTTTTGCCCCAAAATAATGAGAATTTCTGCCTTTTTGCCTCACAATTAAGGGAATTTCTGCAATTTTTCTCTAATATACGGGGAATTTTTGCCTTTTTGCCCGAAAATAAGAAGAATGCATAACTTTTTGCTATAAAAAGAGGAAATTTCTTCGTTTCTGCCCCAAATTAAGGGAAATTTCTTCATTTTTGCCCTGAAATATGTGAAATTTCTGCAATTTTAGCCCAAAATAAGGTGAATTTCTGCCTTTTTGCCCCAAAATAATGGGAATTTCTGCCTTTTTGCATCAAAATAAAAAAAAATTTGATTTTTTTCTCTGAAATAAGTGAAATTTCTGCAATTTTGCCCTAAAATAAGCAAAATTTCTGCAATTTTTTCCCATAGGTAGGGAAATTTCTGCAATTTTGCCCCAAAATAAGGGGAATTTCTGTTTTTTGCCCTTAAATAAGGGAAATTTCTGCATTTTGCCCAAAAATAAGGGGAATTTTTGCTTTTTGCCCCAAAATAAGGAGAATTTCTGCCTTTTTACCCCAAAATAAAGAAAATTACTGTATTTTTTACCCCAAAATTAGGTGAATTTCTGCAATTTTGCTCCAAAATACGGGGAATTTCTGCCTTTTTCGCCGAAAATAAAGGGAATTTCTGCCATTTTGCTGCGAAATAAGTGAAATTTCTGCAGTTTTACCCCAAATTAGGGGAATTTCTGACCTTTTGCCCCAAAATTAGGGAAATTTTTGCAATTTTGCTCCAAAATATGGGGAATTTGTGCCTTTTTGCCTGAAAATAAAGGGAATGTTTACCTTTTTGCCATAAAAAAGGGAAAATTCTTCATTTTTGCCCCAATATAAGGGGATTTTCCGCCTTTTGACTCAAAATAAGTGCAATTCCTGCCTTTTCCCCAAAAATAAATGAAATTTCTGTCTTTTTGCACCAAAATAAGGGGAATTTCTAAATTTTTGCCCGAAAATATGGAGAATTTCAGCTTTTTACCTCAAAATAAGGGGAATTTCTGCCTTTTTGCCACAAAATATAAGAAATTTCTGCCTTTTTGCCCAAAATAAGAAAAATTTCTGCAATTTTGTACCAAAATAAAAGAAATTTCTGCCTTTTTGCACTAAAATAAGAAAATTTCTGCTTTTTTCCCTGAAATAAGTGAAATTTCTACAATTTTGCCCCAATAACTGAAATTTCTGCAATTTTGCCCCAAAATAAGGGAAATTTCTGGAATTTTGCCCCAAAATAGGAAAAATTCCTCGAATTTTGCCATAAAATAAGTTTAATTTCTGAGTTCTGCCCCAAAATAAGGAAAATTTCTGCATTTTTGCCCCCCAAAAAGGGAAATTTCAGCCTTTTTACCTCAAAATAAGGGGAATTTCTGCATTTTTGCCACAAAATATTAGGAATTTCTGCCTTTTTGCTCCAAAATAAGTCAAATTTCTGCCTATTTTCCCTGAAATAAGTGAAATTTCTGCAATTTTGCCCCAAAATAAATGAAATTTCTGCAATTTTGCCCCAAAATAAGGGAAATTTCTGGAATTTTGCCCCAAATTAAGAGAAATTTCTGGAATTTTGCCCCAAATTATGTTTAATTTCTGAGTTCTGCCCCAAAATAAAGAGAATTTCTGTCTTTATGCCACAACATATAGGGAATTTCTGCCTTTTTGCCCCACAATTAAAAGATTTTCTGCAATTTTGCTCCAAAATACGGGGAATTTCTGCCTTTTTGCCCGAAAATAAGAAGAATGCATACCTTATTGCCATAAATAAGATAAATTTCTTAATTTTTGCTCCAAAATAAGGGGAATTTCTGCTTTTTTGCCTCTAAATAGGTGGAATTTCTGTCTTTTTCCCCCAAAACAAAGGGAATTTCTGTCTTTTTGCCCCAAAATAAAAAAAAATTTCTGACTTATTACCCTGAAATAAGTGAAATTTCTTCCATTTTTCCCCAAAATAAGGGAAATTTTTCCCTTTTGACCTCAAATAAGGGAAATTTCAGCTTTTTTACCTAAAAAATAAGGGGAATTTCTCCATTTTTCCCACAAAATATTTAGAATTTCTGTCTTTTTTCCCAAAAATGAAGAGAATTTCTGCCATTTTTCCCTGATATAAGTGAAATTTCTGCAATTTTGCCCCAAAATAAGGGAAATTTCTGCAATTTTTCCCCAAAATAAGGGAAATTTCTGGAATTTTGCTTCAAAATATGTGGAATTTCTGAGTTTTGCGCCAAAATAAGGAGAATTTCTGTCTTTTTGCCCCAACATATAGGGAATTTCTGCCTTTTTGCCCCACAATTAGGGGAATTTCTGCAATTTTGCTCAAAAATACCGGGTATTTCTGTCTTTTTGCCCGAAAATAAGAAGAATGCATACCTTTTTGCCGTAAAAAAGGGAAATTTCTTCATTTTTGCTCCAAAATAAGGGGAATTTCTGCTTTTTTGCCTCTAAATAAGTGGAATTTCTGTCTTTTTCCCCCAAAACAAAGGGAATTTCTGTTTTTTGCCCCAAAATAAGGAAAATTTCTGACTTATTACCCTGAAATAAGTAAAATTTCTGCAATTTTGCTCCAAAATAAGGGAAATTTCTGCCTTTTTGCCTCCAAATAAGGGGAATTTCAGCCTTTTTACCTCAAAATAATGGATATTTCTGCATTTTTGCCACAAAATATTAGGAATTTCTGCCTTTTTGCCCCAACATAAGAAAAATTTCTGCCTATTTTCCATGAAATAAGTGAAATTTCTACAATTTTGCCCCAAAATAAGTGAAATTTCTGCAATTTTGCCCCAAAATAAGGGAAATTTCTGGAATTTTGCCCAGAAATAAGTGGAATTTCTGCGTTTTGCCCCAAAATAAAGAGAATTTCTGTCTTTATGCCCCAACATATAGGGAATTTCTGCCTTTTTGCTTCACAATGAAAGGAATTTCTGCAATTTTGCTCCAAAATACGGGGAATTTATGCCTTTTTGCCTGAAAATAAGAAGAATGCATACCTTTTTGCCATAACAAAGGGAAATTTCTTCATTTTTGCTCCAAAATAAGAGGAATTTCTGCTTTTTTGCCTCTAAATAAGTGGAATTTTTTTCTTTTTCCCCTCAAAACAAAGGGAATTTCTGTCTTTTTTGCCCCAAAATAATGAAAATTTCTGACTAATTACCGTGAAATAAGTGAAATTTCAGCAATTTTGCCCCAAAAAGGGAAATTTCTGCCTTTTTGCCCCCAAATAAGAAGAATTTCAGCCTTTTTACCTCAAAATAAGGGGAATCTGCATTTTGGCACAAAATATTAGGAATTTCTGCCTTTTTGCCCCAAAATAAGGAAAATTTCTGCCTATTTTCCCTGAAATAAGTGAAATTTCTGCAATTTTGCCCCAAAATAAGGGAAATTTCTGGAATTTTGCCCCAAAATAATTTTAATTTCTGAGTTCTGCCCCAAAATAAGGAGAATTTCTGTCTTTATGCCCCAACATATAGGGAATTTCTGCCTTTTTGCCCCACAATTAGGGGAATTTCTGCAATTTTGCTCCAAAATACGAGGAATTTCTGCCTTTTTGACCGAAAATAAGAAGAACGCATACGTTTCTGCCATAAAAAAGGAAAATTTCTTCATTTTTGCTCCAAAATAAGGAAAATTTCTGCTTTTTTGCCTCTAAATAAGTGGAATTTCTGTCTTTTTCCCCCAAAACAAAGGGAATTTCTGTCTTTTTGCCCCCCAAAAAAATTTCTGACTTGTTACCCTAAAATAAGTGAAATTTCTTTTATTTTTCCCCAAAATACGAGAAATTTTGGCTTTTTGTACCCAAATTAGGGAAATTTCTGCCTTTTTACATCAAAATAAGGAGAATTACTGCATTTTTGCCCCAAAACATGAGAAATTTCTTCCTTTTTGCCCCAAAATAAGAAAAATTTCTGCCATTTTGTACCAACATAAAAGAAATTTCTGCCTTTTTGCCCCAAAATAAAAAAATTTCTCAATTTTTTTTCGGAAATAAGTGAAATTTCTGCAAATTTGCCCCAAAATAAGGGAAATTTCTGGAATTTCGCCTCAAAATAAGTGGAATTTCTGAGTTTTGCGCCAAAATAATAAGAATTTCTGTCTTTATGCCCCAACATATAGGGAATTTCTGCCTTTTTGCTTCACAATTAAGGGAATTTCTGCTATTTTGCTCCAAAATACATGGAATTTCTGCCTTTTTGCCCGAAAATAAGAATGCATAATTTTTTGCCATAAAAAAGGGAAATTTCTTCATTTTTGCTCCAAAATAAGGGGAATTTCTGCTTTTTTGCCTCTAAATAAGTGGAATTTCTGTGTTTTTCCCCGAAAAACAAAGGAAATTTCTGTATTTTTGCCCCAAAATAAGGAAAATTTGTGACTTATTACCGTGAAATAAGTGAAATTTCAGCAATTTTGCCCCAAAATAAGGGAAATTTCTACATTTGCCCACAAATAAGGGGAATTTCAGCCTTTTTACCTCAAAATAAGGGGAATTTCTGCATTTTTGCCACAAAATATTAGGAATTTCTGCCTTTTTGCCCTAAAATAAGAAAAATTTCTGCCTATTTTTCCTGAAATAAGTGAAATTTCTGCAATTTTGCCCCAAAATAAGTGAAATTTCTGCAATTTTGCCCCAAAATAATGGAAATTTCTGGAATTTTGCCCCAAAATAATTTTAATTTATTAGTTCTGCCCCAAAATAAGGAGAATTTCTGTCTTTATGCCCCAACATATAGGGAATTTCTGCCTTTTTGCACCACTATTAGGGGAATTTCTGCAATTTTGCTCCAAAATACGGGGAATTTCTGCCTTTTTGCCCGAAATTAAAAAGAATGCATATCTTTTTGCCATAAAAAAAGAAAATTTCTTCATTTTTGCTCCAAAGTAAGGGGAATTTCTGCATTTTGCCTCTAAATAAGTGGAATTTCTGTCTTTTTCCCCCAAAACAAAGGGAATTTCTGTCTTTTTTGCCCCAAAATAAAAAAAATTTCTGACTTATTACCCAGAAATAAGTAAATTTTCTGCAATTTTGCCCCAAAATAAAAGAAATTTCTGCCATTTTGCCCCCAATTAAGGGAAATTTCAGCCTTTTTACCTCAAAATAAGAGGAATTTCTGCATTTTTGCCACAAAATATTAAAAATTTCTGCATTTTTACCCAAAAATAAGGAAAATTTCTGCCTTTTTTCCCTGAAATAAGTGAAATTTCTGCAATTTTGCCCCAAAATAAGTGAAATATCTTGCTTTTTGCCCCCAAATAAGGGGAATTTCAGCATTTTTACCTCAAAATAAGGGGAATTTCTGCATTTTTGCTCCATTATATGGGAAATTTCTGCCTTTTTTCCCCAAAATAAGAAAAATTTGTGCAATTTTGTACCAAAATAATACAAATTTCTGCCTTTTTGCCCCCAAATAAGAAAATTTCTGCATTTTTCTGAAATAAGTGAAATTTCTGCAATTTTGCCCCAAAATAATTGAAATTTCTGCAATTTTGTCCCAAAAAAGTGAAATTTCTGGAATTTTGACCCAAAATAAGTGGAATTTCTGAGTTTTGCCCCCAAAATAAGGAGAATTTCTGTTATTTTGCCCCAACATATAGGGAATTTCTGCCTTTTTGCCCCACAATTAGGGGAATTTCTGAAATTTTGCTCCAAAATAAGGGGAATTTCTGCTTTTTTGCCTCTAAATAAGTGGAATTTCTGCCTTTCTCTCCCCAAACAAAAGGAATTTCTGTCTTTTTTGCCCCAAAATAAGGAAAATTTCTGACTTATTACCCTGAAATAAGTGAAATTTCTGCAATTTTGCCCCAAAATTAGGGAAATTTCTGCTTTTTTGCCCCCAAATAAAGGGAATTTCAGCCTTTTTAACTCAAAAAAAGGGGAATTTCTGAATTTTGGCACAAAATATTATGAATTTCTGCCTTTTTGTCCCAAAATAAGGAAAATTTCTGCCTTTTTTCCCTGAAATAAGTGAAATTTCTGCAATTTTGCCCCAAAATAAGTGAAATTTCTGCAATTTTGCCCCAAAATAAAAGAAATTTCTGGAATTTTGCCCCAAAATAAGTGGAATTTCTCAGTTTTGCCCCAAAATAAAGAGAATTTCTGCCTTCTTGCCCTACAATTATTAAAATTTCTGCAATTTTGCGCTAAAATAAGGGAAATTTCTGCAATTTTTCCCCATAATAAGGGAAATTTCTGCAACTTTGCCCAAAATAAGGGGAATATCTGTTTTTTGCCCCACAATAAGGGAAATTTCTGTTTTTTGCCCCACAATTAGGGAAATTTCTGCAATTTTACCCTAAATAAGGGGAATTTCTGCCTTTTGCCCCAAAATATGTGGAATTTCTGCCTTTTTGTCCGAAAATAAGAAGAATGCCTAACTTTTTGCCATAAAAAAGGGAAATTTCTTCACTTTTGCTCCAAAATAAGGGGAATTTCTGCTTTTTTGCCTCTAAATAAGTGGAATTTCTGTCTTTTTCCCCCAAAACAAAGGGAATTTCTGGTTTTTTGCCCCAAAATAGGAAAAATTTCTGACTTATTACCCTGAAATAAGTGAAATTTCTGCAAATTGCCCCAAAATAAGGGAAATTTCTGCATTTTTGCCCCCAAATAAGGGGAATTTCAGCCTTTTTACCTCAAAATAAAAGAAATTTCTGCATTTTTGCCACAAAATATTAGGAATTTCTGCATTTTTGCCACAAAATATTAGGAATTTCTGCCTTTTTGTCCGAAAATAAGAATGCCTACCTTTTTGCCATAAAGAAGGGAAATTTCTTCATTTTTGCTCCAAAATAAGTGGAATTTCTGCTTTTTTGCCTCTAAATAAGTGTAATTTCTGTCTTTTTCCCCCCAAAAAAAGGGAATTCCTGTTTTTTGCCCCAAAATAAGGAAAATTTCTGACTTATTACCCTGAAATAAGTGAAATTTCTGCAATTTTGCTCTAAAATAAGGAAAATTTCTGCCTTTTTGCCCCCAAATAAGAGGAATTTCAGCCTTTTTACCTCAAAATAAGGGGAATTTCTGCATTTTTGCCACAAAATATTAGGAATTTCTGCCTTTTTGCCCTAAAATAAGTCAAATTTCTGCCTTTTTTCCCTGAAATGAGTGAAATTTCTGCAATTTTGCCCCAAAATAAGTGAAATTTCTTGCTTTTTGCCCCCAAATAAGGGGAATTTCAGCATTTTTACCTCAAAATAAGGGGAATTTCTGCATTTTTGCCCGAAAATATGGGAAATTTCTGCCTTTTTTCCTCAAAATAAGAAAAATTTGTGCAATTTTGTATCAAAATAATACAAATTTCTGCCTTTTTGCACGCAAATAAGAAAATTTCTGCTTTTGTTCTGAAATAAGTGAAATTTCTGCAATTTTGTTCCAAAATAATTGAAATTTCTGCAATTTTGCCCCAAAATAAGTGAAATTTCTGGAATTTTGACCCAAAATAAGTGGAATTTCTGAGTTTTGCCCCCAAAATAAGGAGAATTTCTGTTATTTTGTCCCAACATATAGGGAATTTCTGCCTTTTTGCCCCACAATTAGGTGAATTTCTGAAATTTTGATCCAAAATAAGGGGAATTTCTGCTTTTTTGCCTCTAAATAAGTGGAATTTCTGCCTTTCTCTCCCCAAACAAAGGGAATTTCTGTAATTTTTGCCCCAAAATAAGAAAAATTTCTGACTTATTACCATGAAATAAGTGAAATTTCTGCAATTTTGCCCCAAAATTAGGGAAATTTCTGCTTTTTTGCGCCCAAATAAAGGGAATGTCAGCCTTTTTAACTCAAAAAAAAAGGGGAATTTCTGAATTTTGGCACAAAATATTATGAATTTCTGCCTTTTTGTCCAAAAATAAGGAAAATTTCTGCCTTTTTTCCTTGAAATAAGTGAAATTTCTGCAATTTTTCCCCAAAATAAGTGAAATTTCTGCAATTTTGCCCCAAAATAAAAGAAATTTCTGGAATTTTGCCCCAAAATAAGTGGAATTTCTCAGCTTTGCCCCAAAATAAAGAGAATTTCTTCCTTTTTGCCCTACAATTATTAAAATTTCTGCAATTTTGCGCTAAAATAAGGGAAATTTCTGCAATTTTTCCCCATAATAAGGGAAATTTCTGCAACTTTGCCCCAAAATAATGGGAATATCTGTTTTTTGCCCCACAATTAGGGAAATTTCTGCAAATTGCCCCAAAATAAGGGAAATTTCTGCAATTTTGCCCTAAATAAGGGGAATTTCTGCCTTTTGCCCCAAAATATGGGGAATTTCTGCCTTTTTGTCCGAAAATAAGAAGAATGCCTACCTTTTTGCCATAAAAAAGGGAAATTTCTTCATTTTTGCTCCAAAATAAGGGGAATTTCTGCTTTTTTGCCTCTAAATAAGTGGAATTTCTGTCTTTTTCCCCCAAAACAAAGGGAATTTCTGTCTTTTTTGCTTCAAATTAAGGAAAATTTCTGACTTTTTACCCTGAAATAAGTGAAATTTCTGCAATTTTGCCCCAAAAATAAGGGAAATTTCTGCCATTTTTGTCCCCAATAAGGGAAATTTCAGCCTTTTTACCTCAAAATAAAAGAAATTTCTGCATTTTTGCAACAAAATATTAGGAATTTCTGCATTTTTGCCACAAAATATTAGGAATTTCTGCCTTTTTGTCCGAAAATAAGAAGAATGCCTACCTTTTTGCCATAAAGAAGGGAAATTTTCTCATTTTTGCTCCAAAATAAAGGGAATTTCTGCTTTTTTGCCTCTAAATAAGTGTAATTTCTGTCTTTTTCTCCCAAAACAAAGGGAATTCCTGTTTTTTGCCCCAAAATAAGGAAAATTTCTGACTTATTACCCTGAAATAAGTGAAATTTCTGCAATTTTGCTCCAAAATAAGGAAAATTTCTGCCTTTTTGCCCCCAAATAAGGGGAATTTCAGCCTTTTTACCTCAAAATAAGGGAAATTTCTGCATTTTTGCCACAAAATATTAGGAATTTCTGCCTTTTGCCCCAAAATAAGAAAAATTTCTGCCTATTTTCCCTGAAATAAGTGAAATTTCTGCAATTTTGCCCCAAAATAAGTGAAATTTCTGCAATTTTGCCCCAAAATAAGGGAAATTTCTGGAATTTTGCCCAAAAATAAGTGGAATTTCTGAGTTTTGCCCCAAAATAAAGAGAATTTCTGTCTTTATGCCGCAACATTTAGGGAATTTCTGCCTTTTTGTTTCACAATTAGGCTAATTTCTGCAATTTTGCTCCAAAATACGGGGAATTTATGCCTTTTTGCCCGAAAATAAGAAGAATGCATACCTTTTTGCCATAAAAAAGCGAAATTTCTTCATTTTTGCTCCAAAATAAGGGGAATTTCAGCCTTTTTACCTCTAAATAAGTGGAATTTCTGTCTTTTTCCCCCAATTAAAGAGAATTTCTGTCTTTCTTGCCCCAAAATAAGGAAAATTTCTGACTTATTTCCTTGAAATAAGTGAAATTTCTGCAATTTTGCCTCAAAATAAGGGAAATTTCTGCCTTTTTGCCCCCAAATAAAGGGAAATTCAGCTTTTTACCTCAAAAAAAGGGGAATTTCTGAATTTTGGCACAAAATATGGATTTCTGCCTTTTTTTTCAAAATAAGGAAAATTTCTGCCTTTTTTCCCTGAAATAAGTGAAATTTCTGCAATTTTGCCCGAAAATAAGTGAAATTTCTGCAATTTTGCCCCAAAATAAAAGAAATTTCTGGAATTTTGCCCCAAAATAAGTGGAATTTCTGAGTTTGGCCCCAAAATAAAGAGAATTTCTGACTTTTTGCCCCACAATTAGTAAAATTTCTGCAATTTTGCCCTAAAATAAGGGAAATTTCTGCAATTTTTCCCCATAATAAGGTAAATTTCTGCAACTTTGCCCCAAAATAAGAGGAATTTCTGTTTTTTGCCCCACAATTAGGGAAATTTCTGTTTTTTGATCCACAATTAGGGAAATTTCTGCAATTTTGCCCTAAATAAGGGGAATTTCTGCCTTTTGCCCAAAATATGGGGAATTTCTGCCTTTTTGTCCGAAAATAAGAAGAATGCCTACCTTTTTGCCATAAAAAGGGAAATTTCTTCATTTTTGCTCCAAAATAAGGGGAACTTTTGCCTTTTTGCCTCTAAATAAGTGGAATTTCTGTCTTTTTCCCCCAAAACAAAGGGAATTTCTGTATTTTTGCCCCAAAATAAGAAAAATTTCTGACTTTTTACCCTGAATTAAGTGAAATTTCTGCAAATTGCCCCAAAATAAGGGAAATTTCTGCATTTTTGCCCCCCAATAAGGGGAATGTCAGCCTTTTTACATCAAAATAAAAGAAATTTCTGCATTTTTGCAACAAAATATTAGGAATTTCTGCATTTTTGCCACAAAATATTAGGAATTTCTGCCTTTTTGTCCGAAAATAAGAAGACTGCCTACCTTTTTGCCATAAAGAAGGGAAATTTCTTCATTTTTGCTCCAAAATAAGGGGAATTTCTGCTTTTTTGCCTCTAAATAAGTGGAATTTCTGTCTTTTTCCCCCAAAACATAGGGAATTTCTGTTTTTTGCCCCAAAATAAAGAAAATTTCTGACTTAGTACCCTGAAATAATTGAAATTTCTGCAATTTTGCTCCAAAATAAGGGAAATTTCTGCCTTTTTGCCCCCAAATAAGGGGAATTTTAGCCTTTTTACCTCAAAATTAGTGAAATTTCTGCATTTTTGCCACAAAATATTAGGAATTTCTGCCTTTTTGCCCCAAAATAAGAAAAATTTCTGCCTATTTTCTCTGAAATAAGTGAAATTTCTGCAATTTTGCCCCAAAATAAGTGAAATTTCTGCAATTTTTCCCCAAAATAAGGGAAATTTCTGGAATTTTGCCCAAAAATAAGTGGAATTTCTGAGTTTTGCCCCAAAATAAAGAGAATTTCTGTCTTTATGCCCCAACATATAGGGAATTTCTGCCTTTTTGCTTCACAATGAAAGGAATTTCTGCAATTTTGCTCCAAAATACGGGGAATTTCTGCCTTTCTGCCCGAAAATAAGAAGAATGCATACCTTTTTGCCATAAAAAAGAGAAATTTCTTAATTTTTGCTCCAAAATAAGGTGAATTTCTGCTTTTTTGCCTCTAAATAAGTGGAATTTCTGTCTTTTTCCGCCAAAATCAAAGGGAATTTCTGTCTTTTTTGACCCAAAATAAGGAAAATTTCTGACTTATTACCGTGAAATAAGTGAATTTTCAGCAATTTTGCTCCAAAATAAGGGAAATTTCTGCCTTTTTGCCCCCAAATAAGGGGAATTTTAGCCTTTTTACCTCAAAATTAGTGAAATTTCTGCATTTTTGCCACAAAATATTAGGAATTTCTGCCTTTTTGCCCCAAAATAAGAAAAATTTCTGCCTATTTTCCCTGAAATAAGTGAAATTTCTGCAATTTTGCCCCAAAATAAGTGAAATTTCTGCAATTTTGCCCCAAAATAAGGGAAATTTCTGGAATTTTGCCCAAAAATAAGTGGAATTTCTGAGTTTTGCCCCAAAATAAAGAGAATTTCTGTCTTTATGCCCCAACATATAGGGAATTTCTGCCTTTTTGCTTCACAATGAAAGGAATTTCTGCAATTTTGCTCCAAAATACGGGGAATTTCTGCCTTTCTGCCCGAAAATAAGAAGAATGCATACCTTTTTGCCATAAAAAAGAGAAATTTCTTAATTTTTGCTCCAAAATAAGGTGAATTTCTGCTTTTTTGCCTCTAAATAAGTGGAATTTCTGTCTTTTTCCCCCAAAAACAAAGGGAATTTCTGTCTTTTTTGACCCAAAATAAGGAAAATTTCTGACTTATTACCGTGAAATAAGTGAATTTTCAGCAATTTTGCCCCAAAATAAAAGAAATTTCTGCCTTTTTGCCCCAAATAAGGGGAATTTCAGCCTTTTTACCTCAAAATAAGGGGAATTTCTGCATTTTTGCCACAAAATATTAGGAATTTCTGCTTTTTGCCCCAAAATAAGAAAAATTTCTGCCTATTTTCCCTGAAATAAGTGAAATTTCTGCAATTTTGCAACAAAATAAGTGAAATTTCTTTTTTTTTTGCCCCTAAATAAGGGGAATTTCAGCCTTTTTACCTCAAAATAAGGGGAATTTCTGCATTTTTGCCCCAAAATATGGGAAATTTCTGCCTTTTTTCCCCAAAATAGGAAAAATTTCTGCAATTTTGTACCAAAATAATACAAATTTCTGCCTTTTTGCCTCCAAATAAGAAAATTTCTGCTTTTTTTCTGAAATAAGTGAAATTTGGGCAATTTTGCCCCAAAATAATTGAAATTTCTGCAATTTTGCCCCAAAATAAGTGAAATTTCTGGAATTTTGCCCCAAAATAAATGGAATTTCTGAGTTTTGCCCCCAAAAAAGGAGAATTTCTGTTATTTTGCTCCAACAGATAGGGAATTTCTGCCTTTTTGCCCCACAATTAGGTGAATTTCTGAAATTTTGATCCAAAATAAGGGGAATTTCTGCTTTTTTGCCTCTAAATAAGTGGAATTTCTGCCTTTCTCTCCCCAAACAAAGGGAATTTCTGTCTTTTTTGCCCCAAAATAAGGAAAATTTCTGACTTATTACCCTGAAATAAGTGAAATTTCTGCAATTTTGCCCCAAAATTAGGGAAATTTCTGCTTTTTTGCCCCCAAATAAAGGGAATTTCAGCCTTTTTAACTCAAAAAAAAGGGGAATTTCTGAATTTTGGCACAAAATATTATGAATTTCTGCCTTTTTGTCCCAAAATAAGGAAAATTTCTGCATTTTTTCCCTGAACTAAGTGAAATTTCTGCAATTTTTCCCCAAATAAGTGAAATTTCTGCAATTTTGCCCCAAAATAAAAGAAATTTCTGGAATTTTGCCCCAAAATAAGTGGAATTTCTCAGTTTTGCCCCAAAATAAAGAGAATTTCTGCCTTCTTGCCCTACAATTATTAAAATTTCTGCAATTTTGCGCTAAAATAAGGGAAATTTCTAAAATTTTTCCCCATAATAAGGGAAATTTCTGCAACTTTGCCCCAAAATAAGGGGAATATCTGTTTTTTGCCCCACAATTAGGGAAATTTCTGTTTTTTGCCCCACAATTAGGGAAATTTCTGCAATTTTGCCCTAAATAAGGGGAATTTCTGCCTTTTGCCCCAAAATATGTGGAATTTCTGCCTTTTTGTCCGAAAATAAGAAGAATGCCTACCTTTTTGCCATAAAAAAGGGAAATTTCTTCATTTTTGCTCCAGAATAAGGGGAATTTCAGCTTTTTTGCCTCTAAATAAGTGGAATTTCTGTCTTTTTCCCCCAAAACAAAGGGAATTTCTGTTTTTTTGCCAAAAATAGGAAAAATTTCTGACTTATTACCCTGAAATAAGTGAAATTTCTGCAAATTGCCCCAAAATAAGGGAATTTTCTGCATTTTTGCCCCCAAATAAGGGGAATTTTAGCCTTTTTACCTCAAAATAAAAGAAATTTCTTCATTTTTGCCACAAAATATTAGGAATTTCTGCATTTTTGCCACAAAATATTAGGAATTTCTGCCTTTTTGTCCGAAAATAAGAAGAATGCCTACCTTTTTGCCATAAAAAAGGGAAATTTCTTCATTTTTGCTCCAAAATAAGTGGAATTTCTGCTTTTTTGCCTCTAAATAAGTGTAATTTTTGTCTTTTTCCCCCCAAAACAAAGGGAATTCCTGTTTTTTGCCCCAAAAGAAGGAAAATTTCTGACTTATTACCCTGAAATAAGTGAAATTTCTGCAATTTTGCTCCCAAATAAGGAAAATTTCTGCCTTTTTGCCCCCAAATAAGGGGAATTTCAGCCTTTTTACCTCAAAATAAGGGAAATTTCTGCATTTTTGCCACAAAATATTAGGAATTTCTGCCTTTTTGCCCTAAAATAAGTCAAATTTCTGCCTTTTTTCCCTGAAATGAGTGAAATTTCTGCAATTTTGCCACAAAATAAGTGAAATTTCTTGCTTTTTGCCCCCAAATAAGGGGAATTTCAGCATTTTTACCTCAAAATAAGGGGAATTTCTGCATTTTTGCCCCAAAATATGGGAAATTTCTGCCTTTTTTCCTCAAAATAAAAAAAATTTGTGCAATTTTGTACCAAAATAATACAAATTTCTGCCTTTTTGCACGCAAATAAGAAAATTTCTGCTTTTGTTCTGAAATAAGTGAAATTTCTGCAATTTTGCCCCAAAATAAGGGGAATTTCTGTTTTTTGCCCCACAATTAGGAAAATTTCTGGTTTTTGCCCCACAATTAGGGAAATTTCTGCAATTTTGCCCTAAATAAGGGGAATTTCTGCGTTTTGCCCCAAAATATGGGGAATTTCTGCCTTTTTGTCCGAAAATAAGAAGAATGCATACCTTTTTGCCATAAAAAAGGGAAATTTCTTCATTTTTGCTCCAAAATAAGGGGAATTTCTGCTTTTTTGCCTCTAAATAAGTGGAATTTCTGTCTTTTTCCCCCAAAACAAAGGGAATTTCTGTCTTTTTTGCTTCAAATTAAGGAAAATTTCTGACTTATTACCCTGAAATAAGTGAAATTTCTGCAATTTTGCCCCAAAAATAAGGGAAATTTCTGCCATTTTTGTCCCCAAATAAGGGAAATTTCAGCCTTTTTACCTCAAAATAAAAGAAATTTCTGCATTTTTGCAACAAAATATTAGGAATTTCTGCATTTTTGCCACAAAATATTAGGAATTTCTGCCTTTTTGTCCGAAAATAAGAAGAATGCCTACCTTTTTGCCATAAAGAAGGGAAATTTCCTCATTTTTGCTCCAAAATAAAGGGAATTTCTGCTTTTTTGCCTCTAAATAAGTGTAATTTCTGTCTTTTTCTCCCAAAACAAAGGGAATTCCTGTTTTTTGCCCCAAAATAAGGAAAATTTCTGACTTATTACCCTGAAATAAGTGAAATTTCTGCAATTTTGCTCCAAAATAAGGAAAATTTCTGCCTTTTTGCCCCCAAATAAGGGGAATTTCAGCCTTTTTACCTCAAAATAAGGGAAATTTCTGCATTTTTGCCACAAAATATTAGGAATTTCTGCCTTTTTGCCCCAAAAGAAGAAAAATTTCTGCCTATTTTCCCTGAAATAAGTGAAATTTCTGCAATTTTGCCCCAAAATAAGTGAAATTTCTGCAATTTTGCCCCAAAATAAGGGAAATTTCTGGAATTTTGCCCAAAAATAAGTGGAATTTCTGAGTTTTGCCCCAAAATAAAGAGAATTTCTGTCTTTATGCCCCAACATTTAGGGAATTTCTGCCTTTTTGTTTCACAATTAGGGGAATTTCTGCAATTTTGCTCCAAAATACGGGGAATTTATGCCTTTTTGCCCGAAAATAAGAAGAATGCATACCTTTTTGCCATAAAAAAGCGAAATTTCTTCATTTTTGCTTCAAAATAAGGGGAATTTCAGCCTTTTTACCACTAAATAAGTGGAATTTCTGTCTTTTTCCCCCAATTAAAGAGAATTTCTGTCTTTCTTGCCCCAAAATAAGGAAAATTTCTGACTTCTTTCCTTGAAATAAGTGAAATTTCTGCAATTTTGCCTCAAAATAAGGGAAATTTCTGCCTTATTGCCCCCAAATAAAGGGAATTTCAGCTTTTTACCTCAAAAAAAGGGGAATTTCTGAATTTTGGCACAAAATATGAATTTCTGCCTTTTTTTTTCAAAATAAGGAAAATTTCTGCCTTTTTTCCCTGAAATAAGTGAAATTTCTGCAATTTTGCCCGAAAATAAGTGAAATTTCTGCAATTTTGCCCCAAAATAAAAGAAATTTCTGGAATTTTGCCCCAAAATAAGTGGAATTTCTGAGTTTGGCCTCAAAATAAAGAGAATTTCTGACTTTTTGCCCCACAATTAGTAAAATTTCTGCAATTTTGCCCTAAAATAAGGGAAATTTCTGCAATTTTTCCCCATAATAAGGTAAATTTCTGCAACTTTGCCCCAAAATAAGAGGAATTTCTGTTTTTTGCCCCACAATTAGGGAAATTTCTGTTTTTTGATCCACAATTAGGGAAATTTCTGCAATTTTGCCCTAAATAAGGGGAATTTCTGCCTTTTGCCCAAAATATGGGGAATTTCTGCCTTTTTGTCCGAAAATAAGAAGAATGCATACCTTTTTGCCATAAAAAAGGGAAATTTCTTCATTTTTGCTCCAAAATAAGGGGAATTTCTGCTTTTTTGCCTCTAAATAAGTGGAATTTCTGTCTTTTTCCCCCAAAACAAAGGGAATTTCTGTCTTTTTTGCTTCAAATTAAGGAAAATTTCTGACTTTTTACCCTGAATTAAGTGAAATTTCTGCAAATTGCCCCAAAATAAGGGAAATTTCTGCATTTTTGCCCCCAAATAAGGGGAATTTCAGCCTTTTTACTTCAAAATAAAAGAAATTTCTGCATTTTTGCAACAAAATATTAGGAATTTCTGCATTTTTGCCACAAAATATTAGGAATTTCTGCCTTTTTGTCCGAAAATAAGAAGACTGCCTACCTTTTTGCCATAAAGAAGGGAAATTTCTTCATTTTTGCTCCAAAATAAGGGGAATTTCTGCTTTTTTGCCTCTAAATAAGTGGAATTTCTGTCTTTTTCCCCCAAAACAAAGGGAATTTCTGTTTTTTACCCCAAAATAAAGAAAATTTCTGACTTAGTACCCTGAAATAATTGAAATTTCTGCAATTTTGCTCCAAAATAAGGGAAATTTCTGCCTTTTTGCCCCCAAATAAGGGGAATTTTAGCCTTTTTACCTCAAAATTAGTGAAATTTCTGCATTTTTGCCACAAAATATTAGGAATTTCTGCCTTTTTGCCCCAAAATAAGAAAAATGTCTCCCTATTTTCCCTGAAATATGTGAAATTTCTGCAATTTTGCCCCAAAATAAGTGAAATTTCTGCAATTTTGCCCCAAAATAAGGGAAATTTCTGGAATTTTGCCCAAAAATAAGTGGAATTTCTGAGTTTTGCCCCAAAATAAAGAGAATTTCTGTCTTTATGCCCCAACATATAGGGAATTTCTGCCTTTTTACTTCACAATGAAAGGAATTTCTGCAATTTTGCTCCAAAATACGGGGAATTTCTGCCTTTCTGCCCGAAAATAAGAAGAATGCATACCTTTTTGCCATAAAAAAGAGAAATTTCTTAATTTTTGCTCCAAAATAAGGTGAATTTCTGCTTTTTTGCCTCCAAATAAGTGGAATTTCTGTCTTTTTCCCCCAAAAACAAAGGGAATTTCTGTCTTTTTTGACCCAAAATAAGGAAAATTTCTGACTTATTACCGTGAAATAAGTGAATTTTCAGCAATTTTGCCCCAAAATAAAAGAAATTTCTGCCTTTTTGCCCCCCAAAAAGGGGAATTTCAGCCTTTTTACCTCAAAATAAGGGGAATTTCTGCATTTTTGCCACAAAATATTAGGAATTTCTGCCTTTTTGCCCCAAAATAAGAAAAATTTCTGCCTATTTTCCCTGAAATAAGTGAAATTTCTGCAATTTTGCAACAAAATAAGTGAAATTTCTTTTTTTTGCCCCTAAATAAAAGGAATTTCAGCCTTTTACCTCAAAATAAGGGGAATTTCTGCATTTTTGCCCCAAAATATGGGAAATTTCTGCCTTTTTCCCCAAAATAGGAAAAATTTCTGCAATTTTGTACCAAAATAATACAAATTTCTGCCTTTTTGCCTCCAAATAAGAAAATTTCTGCTTTTTTTCTGAAATAAGTGAAATTTGGGCAATTTTGCCCCAAAATAATTGAAATTTCTGCAATTTTGCCCCAAAATAAGTGAAATTTCTGGAATTTTGCCCCAAAATAAATGGAATTTCTGAGTTTTGCCCCCAAAAAAGGAGAATTTCTGTTATTTTGCTCCAACAGATAGGGAATTTCTGCCTTTTTGCCCCACAATTAGGTGAATTTCTGAAATTTTGATCCAAAATAAGGGGAATTTCTGCATTTTTGCCTCTAAATAAGTGGAATTTCTGCCTTTCTCTCCCCAAACAAAGGGAATTTCTGTCTTTTTTGCCCCAAAATAAGGAAAATTTCTGACTTATTACCCTGAAATAAGTGAAATTTCTGCAATTTTGCCCCAAAATTAGGGAAATTTCTGCTTTTTTGCCCCCAAATAAAGGGAATTTCAGCCTTTTTATCTCAAAAAAGGGGAATTTCTGAATTTTGGCACAAAATATTATGAATTTCTGCCTTTTTGTCCCAAAATAAGGAAAATTTCTGCCTTTTTTCCCTAAAATAAGTGAAATTTCTGCAATTTTTCCCCAAAATAAGTGAAATTTCTGCAATTTTGCCCCAAAATAAAAGAAATTTCTGGAATTTTGCCCCAAAAGAAGTGGAATTTCTCAGTTTTGCCCCAAAATAAAGAGAATTTCTGCCTTCTTGCCCTACAATTATTAAAATTTCAGCAATTTTGCGCTAAAATAAGGGAAATTTCTGAAATTTTTCCCCATAATAAGGGAAATTTCTGCAACTTTGCCCCAAAATAAGGGGAATATCTGTTTTTTGCCCCACAATTAGGGAAATTTCTGTTTTTTGCCCCACAATTAGGGAAATTTCTGCAATTTTGCCCTAAATATGGGGAATTTCTGCCTTTTGCCCCAAAATATGTGGAATTTCTGCCTTTTTGTCCGAAAATAAGAAGAATGCCTACCTTTTTGCAATAAAAAAGGGAAATTTCTTAATTTTTGCTCCAGAATAAGGGGAATTTCTGCTTTTTTGCCTCTAAATAAGTGGAATTTCTGTTATTTTCCCGCAAAACAAAGGGAATTTCTGTTTTTTTGCCCCAAAATAGGAAAAATTTCTGACTTATTACCCTGAAATAAGTGAAATTTCTGCAAATTGCCCCAAAATAAGGGAAATTTCTGCATTTTTGCCCCCAAATAAGGGGAATTTCAGCCTTTTTACCTCAAAATAAAAGAAATTTCTGCATTTTTGCCACAAAATATTAGGAATTTCTGCATTTTTGCCACAAAATATTAGGAATTTCTGCCTTTTTGCCCTGAAATAAGTCAAATTTCTGCCTTTTTTCCCTGAAATGAGTGAAATTTCTGCAATTTGCCCCAAAATAAGTGAAATTTCTTGCTTTTTGCCCCCAAATAAGGGGAATTTCAGCATTTTTACCTCAAAATAAGGGGAATTTCTGCATTTTTGCCCCAAAATATGGGAAATTTCTGCCTTTTTTCCTCAAAATAAGAAAAATTTGTGCAATTTTGTACCAAAATAATACAAATTTCTGCCTTTTTGCACGCAAATAAGAAAATTTCTGCTTTTGTTCTGAAATAAGTGAAATTTCTGCAATTTTGCCCCAAAATAATTGAAATTTCTGCAATTTTGCCCCAAAATAAGTGAAATTTCTGGAATTTTGACCCAAAATAAGTGGAATTTCTGAGTTTTGCCCCCAAAATAAGGAGAATTTCTGTTATTTTGTCCCAACATATAGGGAATTTCTGCCTTTTTGCCCCACAATTAGGGGAATTTCTGAAATTTTGCTCCAAAATAAGTGGAATTTCTACTTTTGCCTCTAAATAAGTGGAATTTCTGCCTTTTTCTCCCAAAACAAAGGGAATTTCTGTCTTTTTTGCCCCAAAATAAGGAAAATTTCTGACTTATTACCCTGAAATAAGTGAAATTTCTGCAATTTTGCCCCAAAATAAAGGAAATTTCTGCCTTTTTGCCCCCAAATAAAGGGAATTTCAGCCTTTTTACCTCAAAATATGGGGAATTTCTGAATTTTGGCACAAAATATTATGAATTTCTTTCTTTTTGCCCCAAAATAATGAAAATTTCTGCCTTTTTTCCCTGAAATAAGTGAAATTTCTGCAATTTTGCCCCAAAATATAAGAAATTTCTGGAATTTTGCCCCAAAATAAGTGGAATTTCTCAGTTTTGCCCCAAAATAAAGGGAATTTCTGCCTTTTTGCCCTACAATTATTAAAATTTCTGCAATTTTGCGCTAAAATAAGGGAAATTTCTGCAATTTTTCCCCATAATAAGGGAAATTTCTGCAACTTTGCCCCAAAATAAGGGGAATATCTGTTTTTTGCCTCACAATTAGGGAAATTTCTGCAAATTGCCCCAAAATAATGGAAATTTCTGCATTTTTGCCCCCAAATAAAGGGAATTTCAGCCTTTTTACCTCAAAATAAAAGAAATTTCTGCATTTTTGCCACAAAATATTAGGAATTTCTTCATTTTTGCCACAAAATATTAGGAATTTCTGCCTTTTTGTCCGAAAATAAGAAGAATGCCTACCTTTTTGCCGTAAAGAAGGGAAATTTCTTCATTTTTGCTCCAAAATAAGTGGAATTTCTGCTTTTTTGCCTCTAAATAAGTGTAATTTCTGTCTTTTTCCCCCAAAACAAAGGGAATTCCTGTTTTTTGCCCCAAAATAAGGAAAATTTCTGACTTATTACCCTGAAATAAGTGAAATTTCTGCAATTTTGCTCCAAAATAAGGAAAATTTCTGCCTTTTTGCTCCCAAATAAGGGGAATTTCAGCATTTTTACCTCAAAATAAGGGAAATTTCTGCATTTTTGCCACAAAATATTAGGAATTTCTGCCTTTTTGCCCTAAAATAAGTCAAATTTCTGCCTTTTTTCCCTGAAATGAGTGAAATTTCTGCAATTTTGCCCCAAAATAAGTGAAATTTCTTGCTTTTTGCCCCCAAATAAGGGGAATTTCAGCATTTTTACCTCAAAATAAGGGGAATTTCTGCATTTTTGCCCCAAAATATGGGAAATTTCTGCCTTTTTTCCTCAAAATAAGAAAAATTTGTGCAATTTTGTACCGAAATAATACAAATTTCTGCCTTTTTGCACGCAAATAAGAAAATTTCTGCTTTTGTTCTGAAATAAGTGAAATTTCTGCAATTTTGCCCCAAAATAATTGAAATTTCTGCAATTTTGCCCCAAAATAAGTGAAATTTCTGGAATTTTGACCCAAAATAAGTGGAATTTCTGAGTTTTGCCCCCAAAATAAGGAGAATTTCTGTTATTTTGTCCCAACATATAGGGAATTTCTGCCTTTTTGCCCCACAATTAGGGGAATTTCTGAAATTTTGCTCCAAAATAAGGGGAATTTCTACTTTTGCATCTAAATAAGTGGAATTTCTGCCTTTTTCTCCCAAAACAAAGGGAATTTCTGTCTTTTTTGCCCCAAAATAAGGAAAATTTCTGACTTATTACCCTGAAATAAGTGAAATTTCTGCAATTTTGCCCCAAAATAAAGGAAATTTCTGCCTTTTTGCCCCCAAATAAAGGGAATTTCAGCCTTTTTACCTCAAAATATGGGGAATTTCTGAATTTTGGCACAAAATATTATGAATTTCTTTCTTTTTGCCCCAAAATAAGGAAAATTTCTGCCTTTTTTCCCTGAAATAAGTGAAATTTCTGCAATTTTGCCCCAAAATATAAGAAATTTCTGGAATTTTGCCCCAAAATAAGTGGAATTTCTCATTTTTGCCCCAAAATAAAGAGAATTTCTGCCTTTTTGCTCCATATTTATTAAAATTTCTGCAATTTTGCCCTAAAATAAGAAATTTCTGCAATTTTTCTCCATAATAAGAGAAATTTCTGCAACTTTGCCCCAAAATAAGGGGAATTTCTGTTTTTTGCCCCACAATTAGGAAAATTTCTATTTTTTGCCCCACAATTAGGGAAATTTCTGCAATTTTGCCCTAAATAAGGGGAATTTCTGCCTTTTGCCCCCAAATATGGGGAATTTCTGCCTTTTTGTCCGAAAATAAGAAGAATGCCTACCTTTTGCCATAAAAAAGGGAAATTTCTTCATTTTTGCTCCAAAATATGGGGAATTTCTGCTTTTTTGCCTCTAAATAAGTGGAATTTCTGTCTTTTCCCCCAAAACAAAGGGAATTTCTGTCTGTTTTGCTTCAAATTAAGGAAAATTTCTGACTTATTACCCTGAAATAAGTGAAATTTCTGCAATTTTGCCCCAAAAATAAGGGAAATTTCTGCCATTTTTGAACCTAAATAAGGGAAATTTCAGCCTTTTTACCTCAAAATAAAAGAAATTACTGCATTTTTGCAACAAAATATTAGGAATTTCTGCATTTTTGCCACAAAATATTAGGAATTGCTGCCTTTTTGTCCGAAAATAAGAAGAATGCCTACCTTTTTGCCATAAAGAAGGGAAATTTCCTCATTTTTGCTCCAAAATAAAGGGAATTTCTGCTTTTTTGCCTCTAAATAAGTGTAATTTCTGTCTTTTTCTCCCAAAACAAAGGGAATTCCTGTTTTTTGCCCCAAAATAAGGAAAATTTCTGACTTATTACCATGAAATAAGTGAAATTTCTGCAATTTTGCTCCAAAATAACGAAAATTTCTGCCTTTTTGCCCCCAAATAAGGGGAATTTCAGCCTTTTTACCTCAAAATAAGGGAAATTTCTGCATTTTTGCCACAAAATATTAGGAATTTCTGCCTTTTTGCCCCAAAAGAAGAAAAATTTCTGCCTATTTTCCCTGAAATAAGTGAAATTTCTGCAATTTTGCCCCAAAATAAGTGAAATTTCTGCAATTTTGCCTCAAAATAAGGGAAATTTCTGCATTTTTGCCCCCAAATAAGGGGAATTTCAGCCTTTTTACTTCAAAATAAAAGAAATTTCTGCATTTTTGCAACAAAATATTAGGAATTTCTGCATTTTTGCCACAAAATATTAGGAATTTCTGCCTTTTTGTTCCAAAATAAGAAGACTGCCTTCCTTTTTGCCATAAAGAAGGGAAATTTCTTCATTTTTGCTCCAAAATAAAAGGAATTTCTGCTTTTTTGCCTCTAAATAAGTGGAATTTCTGTCGTTTTCCCCCAAAACAAAGGGAATTTCTGTTTTTTGCCCCAAAATAAAGAAAATTTCTGACTTAGTACCCTGAAATAATTGAAATTTCTGCAATTTTGCTCCAAAATAAGGGCAATTTCTGCCTTTTTGCCCCCAAATAAGGGGAATTTTAGCCTTTTTACCTCAAAATTAGTGAAATTTCTGCATTTTTGCCACAAAATATTAGGAATTTCTGCCTTTTTGCCCCAAAATAAGAAAAATTTCTGCCTATTTTCCCTGAAATAAGTGAAATTTTTGCAATTTTGCCCCAAAATAAGTGAAATTTCTGCAATTTTGCCCCAAAATAAGGGAAATTTCTGGAATTTTGCCCACAAATAAGTGGAATTTCTGAGTTTTGCCCCAAAATAAAGAGAATTTCTGTCTTTATGCCCCAACATATAGGGAATTTCTGCCTTTTTGCTTCACAATGAAAGGAATTTCTGCAATTTTGCTCCAAAATACAGGGAATTTCTGCCTTTCTGCCCGAAAATAAGAAGAATGCATACCTTTTTGCCATAAAAAAGAGAAATTTCTTAATTTTTGCTCCAAAATAAGGTGAATTTCTGCTTTTTTGCCTCTAAATAAGTGGAATTTCTGTCTTTTTCCCCCAAAAACAAAGGGAATTTCTGTCTTTTTTGACCCAAAATAAGGAAAATTTCTGACTTATTACCGTGAAATAAGTGAATTTTCAGCAATTTTGCCCCAAAATAAAAGAAATTTCTGCCTTTTTGCCCCAAATAAGGGGAATTTCAGCCTTTTTACCTCAAAATTAGGGGAATTTCTGCATTTTTGCCACAAAATATTAGGAATTTCTGCTTTTTGCCCTATAATAAGAAAAATTTCTGCCTATTTTCCCTGAAATAAGTGAAATTTCTGCAATTTTGCAACAAAATAAGTGAAATTTCTTTTTTTTTTGCCCCTAAATAAGGGGAATTTCAGCCTTTTTACCTCAAAATAAGGGGAATTTCTGCATTTTTGCCCCAAAATATGGGAAATTTCTGCCTTTTTTCCCCAAAATAAGAAAAATTTCTGCAATTTTGTACCAAAATAATACAAATTTCTGCCTTTTTGCCTCCAAATAAGAAAATTTCTGCTTTTTTTCTGAAATAAGTGAAATTTGGGCAATTTTGCCCCAAAATAATTGAAATTTCTGCAATTTTGCCCCAAAATAAGTGAAATTTCTGGAATTTTGCCCCAAATTAAATGGAATTTCTGAGTTTTGCCCCCAAAAAAGGAGAATTTCTGTTATTTTGCTCCAACAGATAGGGAATTTCTGCCTTTTTGCCCCACAATTAGGTGAATTTCTGAAATTTTGATCCAAAATAAGGGGAATTTCTGCTTTTTTGCCTCTAAATAAGTGGAATTTCTGCCTTTCTCTCCCCAAACAAAGGGAATTTCTGTCTTTTTTGCCCCAAAATAAGGAAAATTTCTGACTTATTACCCTGAAATAAGTGAAATTTCTGCAATTTTGCCCCAAAATTAGGGAAATTTCTGCTTTTTTGCCCCCAAATAAAGGGAATTTCAGCCTTTTTAACTCAAAAAAAGGGGAATTTCTGAATTTTGGCACAAAATATTATGAATTTCTGCCTTTTTGTCCCAAAATAAGGAAAATTTCTGCCTTTTTTCCCTGAACTAAGTGAAATTTCTGCAATTTTTCCCCAAAATAAGTGAAATTTCTGCAATTTTGCCCCAAAATAAAAGAAATTTCTGGAATTTTGTCCCAAAATAAGTGGAATTTCTCAGTTTTGCCCCAAAATAAAGAGAATTTCTGCCTTCTTGCCCTACAATTATTAAAATTTCTGCAATTTTGCGCTAAAATAAGGGAAATTTCTGCAATTTTTCCCCATAATAAGGGAAATTTCTGCAACTTTGCCCCAAAATAAGGGGAATATCTGTTTTTTGCCCCACAATTAGGGAAATTTCTGTTTTTTGCCCCACAATTAGGGAAATTTCTGCAATTTTGCCCTAAATAAGGGGAATTTCTGCCTTTTGCCCCAAAATATGTGGAATTTCTGCCTTTTTGTCCGAAAATAAGGAGAATGCCTACCTTTTTGCCATAAAAAAGGGAAATTTCTTCATTTTTGCTCCAGAATAAGGGGAATTTCTGCTTTTTTGCCTCTAAATAAGTGGAATTTCTGTCTTTTTCCCCCAAAACAAAGGGAATTTCTGTTTTTTTGCCCCAAAATAGGAAAAATTTCTGACTTATTACCCTGAAATAAGTGAAATTTCTGCAAATTGCCCCAAAATAAGGGAAATTTCTGCATTTTTGCCCCAAAATAAGGGGAATTTCCGCCTTTTTACCTCAAAATAAAAAAAATTTCTGCATTTTTGCCACAAAATATTAGGAATTTCTGCATTTTTGCCACAAAATATTAGGAATTTCTGCCTTTTTGCCCTAAAATAAGTCAAATTTCTGCCTTTTTTCTCTGAAATGAGTGAAATTTCTGCAATTTTGCCCCAAAATAAGTGAAATTTCTTGCTTTTTGCCCCCAAATAAGGGGAATTTCAGCATTTTTACCTCAAAATAAGGGGAATTTCTGCATTTTTGCCCCAAAATATGGGAAATTTCTGTCTTTTTTCCTCAAAATAAGAAAAATTTGTGCAATTTTGTACCAAAATAATACAAATTTCTGCCTTTTTGCCCGCAAATAAGAAAATTTCTGCTTTTGTTCTGAAATAAGTGAAATTTCTGCAATTTTGCCCCAAAATAATTGAAATTTCTGCAATTTTGCCCCAAAATAAGTGAAATTTCTGGAATTTTGACCCAAAATAAGTGGAATTTCTGAGTTTTGCCCCCAAAATAAAGAGAATTTCTGTTATTTTGTCCCAACATATAGGGAATTTCTGCCTTTTTGCCCCACAATTAGTGGAATTTCTGAAATTTTGCTCCAAAATAAGGGGAATTTCTACTTTTGCCTCTAAATAAGTGGAATTTCTGCCTTTTTCTCCCAAAACAAAGGGAATTTCTGTCTTTTTTGCCCCAAAATAACGAAAATTTCTGACTTATTACCCTGAAATAAGTGAAATTTCTGCAATTTTGCCCCAAAATAAAGGAAATTTCTGCCTTTTTGCCCCCAAATAAAGGGAATTTCAGCCTTTTTACCTCAAAATATGGGGAATTTCTTAATTTTGGCACAAAATATTATGAATTTCTTTCTTTTTGCCCCAAAATAATGAAAATTTCTGCCTTTTTTCCCTGAAATAAGTGAAATTTCTGCAATTTTGCCCCAAAATATAAGAAATTTCTGGAATTTTGCCCCAAAATAAGTGGAATTTCTCATTTTTGCCCCAAAATAAAGAGAATTTCTGCCTTTTTGCTCCACAATTATTAAAATTTCTGCACTTTTGCCCTAAAGTAAGAAATTTCTGCAATTTTTCCCCATAATAAGAGAAATTTCTGCAACTTTGCCCCACAATAAGGGGAATTTCTGTTTTTTCCCCACAATTAGGAAAATTTCTGTTTTTTGCCCCACAATTAGGGAAATTTCTGCAATTTTGCCCTAAATAAGGGGAATTTCTGCGTTTTGCCCCAAAATATGGGGAATTTCTGCCTTTTTGTCCGAAAATAAGAAGAATGCATACCTTTTTGCCATAAAAAAGGGAAATTTCTTCATTTTTGCTCCAAAATAAGGGGAATTTCTTTTTTTTGCCTCTAAATAAGTGGAATTTCTGTCTTTTTCTCCCAAAACAAATGGAATTTCTGTCTTTTTTGCTTCAAATTAAGGAAAATTTCTGACTTATTACCCTGAAATAAGTGAAATTTCTGCAATTTTGCCCCAAAAATAAGGGAAATTTCTGCCATTTTTGTCCCCAAGTAAGGGAAATTTCAGCCTTTTTACCTCAAAATAAAAGAAATTTCTGCATTTTTGCAACAAAATATTAGGAATTTCTGCATTTTTGCCACAAAATATTAGGAATTTCTGCCTTTTTGTCCGAAAATAAGAAGAATGCCTACCTTTTTGCCATAAAGAAGGGAAATTTCCTCATTTTTGCTCCAAAATAAGTGGAATTTCTGCTTTATTGCCTCTAAATAAGTGTAATTTCTGTCTTTTTCTCCCAAAACAAAGGGAATTCCTGTTTTTTGCCCCAAAATAAGGAAAATTTCTGACTTATTACCCTGAAATAAGTGAAATTTCTGCAATTTTGCTCCAAAATAAGGAAAATTTCTGCATTTTGGCCCCAAATAAGGGGAATTTCAGCCTTTTTACCTCAAAATAAGGGAAATTTCTGCATTTTTGCCACAAAATATTAGGAATTTCTGCCTTTTTGACCCAAAATAAGAAAAATTTCTGCCTATTTTCCCTGAAATAAGTGAAATTTCTGCAATTTTGCCCCAAAATAAGTGAAATTTCTGCAATTTTGCCCCAAAATAAGGGAAATTTCTGGAATTTTGCCCAAAAATAAGTGGAATTTCTGAGTTTTGCCCCAAAATAAAGAGAATTTCTGTCTTTATGCCCCAACATATAGGGAATTTCTGCCTTTTTGCTTCACAATGAAAGGAATTTCTGCAATTTTGCTCCAAAATACGGGGAATTTCTGCATTTCTGCCCGAAAATAAGAAGAATGCATACCTTTTTGCCATAAAAAAGAGAAATTTCTTAATTTTTGCTCCAAAATAAGGTGAATTTCTGCTTTTTTGCCTCTAAATAAGTGGAATTTCTGTCTTTTTCCCCCAAAAACAAAGGGAATTTCTGTCTTTTTTGACCCAAAATAAGGAAAATTTCTGACTTATTACCGTGAAATAAGTGAATTTTCAGCAATTTTGCCCCAAAATAAAAGAAATTTCTGCCTTTTTGCCCCCAAAAAAGGGGAATTTCAGCCTTTTTACCTCAAAATAAGGGGAATTTCTGCATTTTTGCCACAAAATATTAGGAATTTCTGCCTTTTTGCCCCAAAATAAGAAAAATTTCTGCCTATTTTCCCTGAAATAAGTGAAATTTCTGCAATTTTGCAACAAAATAAGTGAAATTTCTTTTTTTTTGCCCCTAAATAAGGGGAATTTCAGCCTTTTTACCTCAAAATAAGGGGAATTTCTGCATTTTTGCCCCAAAATATGGGAAATTTCTGCCTTTTTTCCCCAAAATAGGAAAAATTTCTGCAATTTTGTACCAAAATAATACAAATTTCTGCCTTTTTGCCTCCAAATAAGAAAATTTCTGCTTTTTTTCTGAAATAAGTGAAATTTGGGCAATTTTGCCCCAAAATAATTGAAATTTCTGCAATTTTGCCCCAAAATAAGTGAAATTTCTGGAATTTTGCCCCAAAATAAATGGAATTTCTGAGTTTTGCCCCCAAAAAAGGAGAATTTCTGTTATTTTGCTCCAACAGATAGGGAATTTCTGCCTTTTTGCCCCACATTTAGGTGAATTTCTGAAATTTTGATCCAAAATAAGTGGAATTTCTGCTTTTTTGCCTCTAAATAAGTGGAATTTCTGCCTTTCTCTCCCCAAACAAAGGGAATTTCTGTCTTTTTTGCCCCAAAATAAGGAAAATTTCTGACTTATTACCCTGAAATAAGTGAAATTTCTGCAATTTTGCCCCAAAATTAGGGAAATTTCTGCTTTTTTGCCCCCAAATAAAGGGAATTTCAGCCTTTTTAACTCAAAAAAAGGGGAATTTCTGAATTTTGGCACAAAATATTATGAATTTCTGCCTTTTTGTCCCAAAATAAGGAAAATTTCTGCCGTTTTTCCCTGAAATAAGTGAAATTTCTGCAATTTTTCCCCAAAATAAGTGAAATTTCTGCAATTTTGCCCCAAAATAAAAGAAATTTCTGGAATTTTGCCCCAAAATAAGTGGAATTTCTGAGTCTGGCCCCAAAATAAAGAGAATTTCTGACTTTTTGCCCCACAATTAGTAAAATTTCTGCAATTTTGCCCTAAAATAAGGGAAATTTCTGCAATTTTTCCCCATAATAAGGTAAATTTCTGCAACTTTGCCCCAAAATAAGAGGAATTTCTGTTTTTTGCCCCACAATTAGGGAAATTTCTGTTTTTTGATCCACAATTAGGGAAATTTCTGCAATTTTGCCCTAAATAAGGGGAATTTCTGCCTTTTGCCCAAAATATGGGGAATTTCTGCCTTTTTGTCCGAAAATAAGAAGAATGCCTACCTTTTTGCCATAAAAAAAGGGAAATTTCTTCATTTTTGCTCCAAAATAAGGGGAACTTTTGCCTTTTTGCCTCTAAATAAGTGGAATTTCTGTCTTTTTCCCCCAAAACAAAGGGAATATCTGTATTTTTGCCCCAAAATAAGAAAAATTTCTGACTTTTTACCCTGAATTAAGTGAAATTTCTGCAAATTGCCCCAAAATAAGGGAAATTTCTGCATTTTTGCCCCCAAATAAGGGGAATTTCAGCCTTTTTACTTCAAAATAAAAGAAATTTCTGCATTTTTGCAATAAAATATTAGGAATTTCTGCATTTTTGCCACAAAATATTAGGAATTTCTGCCTTTTTGTCCGAAAATAAGAAGACTGCCTACCTTTTTGCCATAAAGAAGGGAAATTTCTTCATTTTTGCTCCAAAATAAGGGGAATTTCTGCTTTTTTGCCTCTAAATAAGTGGAATTTCTGTCGTTTTCCCCCAAAACAAAGGGAATTTCTGTTTTTTGCCCCAAAATAAAGAAAATTTCTGACTTAGTACCCTGAAATAATTGAAATTTCTGCAATTTTGCTCCAAAATAAGGGAAATTTCTGCCTCTTTGCCCCCAAATAAGGGGAATTTTAGCCTTTTTACCTCAAAATTAGTGAAATTTCTGCATTTTTGCCACAAAATATTAGGAATTTCAGCCTTTTTGCCCCAAAATAAGAAAAATTTCTGCCTATTTTCCCTGAAATAAGTGAAATTTCTGCAATTTTGCCCCAAAATAAGTGAAATTTCTGCAATTTTGCCCCCAAATAAGGGAAATTTCTGGAATTTTGCCCAAAAATAAGTGGAATTTCTGAGTTTTGCCCCAAAATAAATAGAATTTCTGTCTTTATGCCCCAACATATAGGGAATTTCTGCCTTTTTACTTCACAATGAAAGGACTTTCTGCAATTTTGCTCCAAAATACGGGGAATTTCTGCCTTTCTGCACGAAAATAAGAAGAATGCATACCTTTTTGCCATAAAAAAGAGAAATTTCTTAATTTTTGCTCCAAAATAAGGTGAATTTCTGCTTTTTTGCCTCTAAATAAGTGGAATTTCTGTCTTTTTCCCCCAAAAACAAAGGGAATTTCTGTCTTTTTTGACCCAAAATAAGGAAAATTACTGACTTATTACCGTGAAATAAGTGAATTTTCAGCAATTTTGCCCCAAAATAAAAGAAATTTCTGCCTTTTTGCCCCTAAATAAGGGGAATTTCAGCCTTTTTACCTCAAAATAAGGGGAATTTCTGCATTTTTGCCACAAAATATTAGGAATTTCTGCCTTTTTGCCCCAAAATAAGAAAAATTTCTGCCTATTTTCCCTGAAATAAGTGAAATTTCTGCAATTTTGCAACAAAATAAGTGAAATTTCTTTTTTTTGCCCCTAAATAAGGGGAATTTCAGCCTTTTAACTCAAAATAAGGGGAATTTCTGCATTTTTGCCCCAAAATATGGGAAATTTCTGCCTTTTTTCCCCAAAATAGGAAAAATTTCTGCAATTTTGTACCAAAATAATACAAATTTCTGCCTTTTTGCCTCCAA
Organism: Micromys minutus; assembly: GCF_963924665.1. Lineage (NCBI taxonomy): Eukaryota > Metazoa > Chordata > Mammalia > Rodentia > Muridae > Micromys > Micromys minutus. The sequence continues at coordinate 2,504,930 of NW_027667258.1, read as the reverse complement.
ATAAGAAAATTTCTGCTTCTTTTCTGAAATAAGTGAAATTTGGGCAATTTTGCCCCAAAATAATTGAAATTTCTGCAATTTTGCCCCAAAATAAGTGAAATTTCTGGAATTTTGCCCCAAAATAAATGGAATTTCTGAGTTTTGCCCCCAAAAAAGGAGAATTTCTGTTATTTTGCTCCAACAGATAGGGAATTTCTGCCTTTTTGCCCCACAATTAGGTGAATTTCTGAAATTTTGATCCAAAATAAGGGGAATTTCTGCATTTTTGCCTCTAAATAAGTGGAATTTCTGCCTTTCTCTCCCCAAACAAAGGGAATTTCTGTCTTTTTTGCCCCAAAATAAGGAAAATTTCTGACTTATTACCCTGAAATAAGTGAAATTTCTGCAATTTTGCCCCAAAATAAGTGAAATTTCTTGCTTTTTGCCCCCAAATAAGGGGAATTTCAGCATTTTTACCTCAAAATAAGGGGAATTTCTGCATTTTTGCCCCAAAATATGGGAAATTTCTGCCTTTTTTCCTCAAAATAAGAAAAATTTGTGCAATTTTGTACCAAAATAATACAAATTTCTGCCTTTTTGCACGCAAATAAGAAAATTTCTGCTTTTGTTCTGAAATAAGTGAAATTTCTGCAATTTTGCCCCAAAATAATTGAAATTTCTGCAATTTTGCCCCAAAATAAGTGAAATTTCTGGAATTTTGACCCAAAATAAGTGGAATTTCTGAGTTTTGCCCCCAAAATAAAGAGAATTTCTGTTATTTTGTCCCAACATATAGGGAATTTCTGCCTTTTTGCCCCACAATTAGGGGAATTTCTGAAATTTTGCTCCAAAATAAGGGGAATTTCTACTTTTGCCTCTAAATAAGTGGAATTTCTGCCTTTTTCTCCCAAAACAAAGGGAATTTCTGTCTTTTTTGCCCCAAAATAAGGAAAATTTCTGACTTATTACCCTGAAATAAGTGAAATTTCTGCAATTTTGCCCCAAAATAAAGGAAATTTCTGCCTTTTTGCCCCCAAATAAAGGGAATTTCAGCCTTTTTACCTCAAAATATGGGGAATTTCTTAATTTTGGCACAAAATATTATGAATTTCTTTCTTTTTGCCCCAAAATAATGAAAATTTCTGCCTTTTTTCCCTGAAATAAGTGAAATTTCTGCAATTTTGCCCCAAAATATAAGAAATTTCTGGAATTTTGCCCCAAAATAAAGAGAATTTCTGCCTTTTTGCTCCACAATTATTAAAATTTCTGCACTTTTGCCCTAAAGTAAGAAATTTCTGCAATTTTTCCCCATAATAAGAGAAATTTCTGCAACTTTGCCCCACAATAAGGGGAATTTCTGTTTTTTCCCCACAATTAGGAAAATTTCTGTTTTTTGCCCCACAATTAGGGAAATTTCTGCAATTTTGCCCTAAATAAGGGGAATTTCTGCGTTTTGCCCCAAAATATGGGGAATTTCTGCCTTTTTGTCCGAAAATAAGAAGAATGCATACCTTTTTGCCATAAAAAAGGGAAATTTCTTCATTTTTGCTCCAAAATAAGGGGAATTTCTTTTTTTTGCCTCTAAATAAGTGGAATTTCTGTCTTTTTCCCCCAAAACAAATGGAATTTCTGTCTTTTTTGCTTCAAATTAAGGAAAATTTCTGACTTATTACCCTGAAATAAGTGAAATTTCTGCAATTTTGCCCCAAAAATAAGGGAAATTTCTGCCATTTTTGTCCCCAAGTAAGGGAAATTTCAGCCTTTTTACCTCAAAATAAAAGAAATTTCTGCATTTTTGCAACAAAATATTAGGAATTTCTGCATTTTTGCCACAAAATATTAGGAATTTCTGCCTTTTTGTCCGAAAATAAGAAGAATGCCTACCTTTTTGCCATAAAGAAGGGAAATTTCCTCATTTTTGCTCCAAAATAAGTGGAATTTCTGCTTTATTGCCTCTAAATAAGTGTAATTTCTGTCTTTTTCTCCCAAAACAAAGGGAATTCCTGTTTTTTGCCCCAAAATAAGGAAAATTTCTGACTTATTACCCTGAAATAAGTGAAATTTCTGCAATTTTGCTCCAAAATAAGGAAAATTTCTGCATTTTGGCCCCAAATAAGGGGAATTTCAGCCTTTTTACCTCAAAATAAGGGAAATTTCTGCATTTTTGCCACAAAATATTAGGAATTTCTGCCTTTTTGCCCCAAAATAAGAAAAATTTCTGCCTATTTTCCCTGAAATAAGTGAAATTTCTGCAATTTTGCCCCAAAATAAGTGAAATTTCTGCAATTTTGCCCCAAAATAAGGGAAATTTCTGGAATTTTGCCCAAAAATAAGTGGAATTTCTGAGTTTTGCCCCAAAATAAAGAGAATTTCTGTCTTTATGCCCCAACATATAGGGAATTTCTGCCTTTTTGCTTCACAATGAAAGGAATTTCTGCAATTTTGCTCCAAAATACGGGGAATTTCTGCATTTCTGCCCGAAAATAAGAAGAATGCATACCTTTTTGCCATAAAAAAGAGAAATTTCTTAATTTTTGCTCCAAAATAAGGTGAATTTCTGCTTTTTTGCCTCTAAATAAGTGGAATTTCTGTCTTTTTCCCCCAAAAACAAAGGGAATTTCTGTCTTTTTTGACCCAAAATAAGGAAAATTTCTGACTTATTACCGTGAAATAAGTGAATTTTCAGCAATTTTGCCCCAAAATAAAAGAAATTTCTGCCTTTTTGCCCCCAAAAAAGGGGAATTTCAGCCTTTTTACCTCAAAATAAGGGGAATTTCTGCATTTTTGCCACAAAATATTAGGAATTTCTGCCTTTTTGCCCCAAAATAAGAAAAATTTCTGCCTATTTTCCCTGAAATAAGTGAAATTTCTGCAATTTTGCAACAAAATAAGTGAAATTTCTTTTTTTTTGCCCCTAAATAAGGGGAATTTCAGCCTTTTTACCTCAAAATAAGGGGAATTTCTGCATTTTTGCCCCAAAATATGGGAAATTTCTGCCTTTTTTCCCCAAAATAGGAAAAATTTCTGCAATTTTGTACCAAAATAATACAAATTTCTGCCTTTTTGCCTCCAAATAAGAAAATTTCTGCTTTTTTTCTGAAATAAGTGAAATTTGGGCAATTTTGCCCCAAAATAATTGAAATTTCTGCAATTTTGCCCCAAAATAAGTGAAATTTCTGGAATTTTGCCCCAAAATAAATGGAATTTCTGAGTTTTGCCCCCAAAAAAGGAGAATTTCTGTTATTTTGCTCCAACAGATAGGGAATTTCTGCCTTTTTGCCCCACATTTAGGTGAATTTCTGAAATTTTGATCCAAAATAAGTGGAATTTCTGCTTTTTTGCCTCTAAATAAGTGGAATTTCTGCCTTTCTCTCCCCAAACAAAGGGAATTTCTGTCTTTTTTGCCCCAAAATAAGGAAAATTTCTGACTTATTACCCTGAAATCAGTGAAATTTCTGCAATTTTGCCCCAAAATTAGGGAAATTTCTGCTTTTTTGCCCCCAAATAAAGGGAATTTCAGCCTTTTTAACTCAAAAAAAGGGGAATTTCTGAATTTTGGCACAAAATATTATGAATTTCTGCCTTTTTGTCCCAAAATAAGGAAAATTTCTGCCGTTTTTCCCTGAAATAAGTGAAATTTCTGCAATTTTTCCCCAAAATAAGTGAAATTTCTGCAATTTTGCCCCAAAATAAAAGAAATTTCTGGAATTTTGCCCCAAAATAAGTGGAATTTCTCAGTTTTGCCCCAAAATAAAGAGAATTTCTGCCTTCTTGCCCTACAATTATTAAAATTTCTGCAATTTTGCGCTAAAATAAGGGAAATTTCTGCAATTTTTCCCCATAATAAGGGAAATTTCTGCAACTTTGCCCCAAAATAAGGGGAATATCTGTTTTTTGCCCCACAATTAGGGAAATTTCTGTTTTTTGCCCCACAATTAGGGAAATTTCTGCAATTTTGCCCTAAATAAGGGGAATTTCTGCCTTTTGCCCCAAAATATGTGGAATTTCTGCCTTTTTGTCCGAAAATAAGAAGAATGCCTACTTTTTTGCCATAAAAAAGGGAAATTTCTTCATTTTTGCTCCAGAATAAGGAGAATTTCTGCTTTTTTGCCTCTAAATAAGTGGAATTTCTGTCTTTTTCCCCCAAAACAAAGGGAATTTCTGTTTTTTTGCCCCAAAATAGGAAAAATTTCTGACTTATTACCCTGAAATAAGTGAAATTTCTGCAAATTGCCCCAAAATAAGGGAAATTTCTGCATTTTTGCCCCAAAATAAGGGGAATTTCCGCCTTTTTACCTCAAAATAAAAAAAATTTCTGCATTTTTGCCACAAAATATTAGGAATTTCTGCATTTTTGCCACAAAATATTAGGAATTTCTGCCTTTTTGCCCTAAAATAAGTCAAATTTCTGCCTTTTTTCTCTGAAATGAGTGAAATTTCTGCAATTTTGCCCCAAAATAAGTGAAATTTCTTGCTTTTTGCCCCCAAATAAGGGGAATTTCAGCATTTTTACCTCAAAATAAGGGGAATTTCTGCATTTTTGCCCCAAAATATGGGAAATTTCTGTCTTTTTTCCTCAAAATAAGAAAAATTTGTGCAATTTTGTACCAAAATAATACAAATTTCTGCCTTTTTGCACGCAAATAAGAAAATTTCTGCTTTTGTTCTGAAATAAGTGAAATTTCTGCAATTTTGCCCCAAAATAATTGAAATTTCTGCAATTTTGCCCCAAAATAAGTGAAATTTCTGGAATTTTGACCCAAAATAAGTGGAATTTCTGAGTTTTGCCCCCAAAATAAAGAGAATTTCTGTTATTTTGTCCCAACATATAGGGAATTTCTGCCTTTTTGCCCCACAATTAGGGGAATTTCTGAAATTTTGCTCCAAAATAAGGGGAATTTCTACTTTTGCCTCTAAATAAGTGGAATTTCTGCCTTTTTCTCCCAAAACAAAGGGAATTTCTGTCTTTTTTGCCCCAAAATAAGGAAAATTTCTGACTTATTACCCTGAAATAAGTGAAATTTCTGCAATTTTGCCCCAAAATAAAGGAAATTTCTGCCTTTTTGCCCCCAAATAAAGGGAATTTCAGCCTTTTTACCTCAAAATATGGGGAATTTCTTAATTTTGGCACAAAATATTATGAATTTCTTTCTTTTTGCCCCAAAATAATGAAAATTTCTGCCTTTTTTCCCTGAAATAAGTGAAATTTCTGCAATTTTGCCCCAAAATATAAGAAATTTCTGGAATTTTGCCCCAAAATAAGTGGAATTTCTCATTTTTGCCCCAAAATAAAGAGAATTTCTGCCTTTTTGCTCCACAATTATTAAAATTTCTGCACTTTTGCCCTAAAGTAAGAAATTTCTGCAATTTTTCCCCATAATAAGAGAAATTTCTGCAACTTTGCCCCACAATAAGGGGAATTTCTGTTTTTTCCCCACAATTAGGAAAATTTCTGTTTTTTGCCCCACAATTAGGGAAATTTCTGCAATTTTGCCCTAAATAAGGGGAATTTCTGCGTTTTGCCCCAAAATATGGGGAATTTCTGCCTTTTTGTCCGAAAATAAGAAGAATGCATACCTTTTTGCCATAAAAAAGGGAAATTTCTTCATTTTTGCTCCAAAATAAGGGGAATTTCTTTTTTTTGCCTCTAAATAAGTGGAATTTCTGTCTTTTTCCCCCAAAACAAATGGAATTTCTGTCTTTTTTGCTTCAAATTAAGGAAAATTTCTGACTTATTACCCTGAAATAAGTGAAATTTCTGCAATTTTGCCCCAAAAATAAGGGAAATTTCTGCCATTTTTGTCCCCAAGTAAGGGAAATTTCAGCCTTTTTACCTCAAAATAAAAGAAATTTCTGCATTTTTGCAACAAAATATTAGGAATTTCTGCATTTTTGCCACAAAATATTAGGAATTTCTGCCTTTTTGTCCGAAAATAAGAAGAATGCCTACCTTTTTGCCATAAAGAAGGGAAATTTCCTCATTTTTGCTCCAAAATAAGTGGAATTTCTGCTTTATTGCCTCTAAATAAGTGTAATTTCTGTCTTTTTCTCCCAAAACAAAGGGAATTCCTGTTTTTTGCCCCAAAATAAGGAAAATTTCTGACTTATTACCCTGAAATAAGTGAAATTTCTGCAATTTTGCTCCAAAATAAGGAAAATTTCTGCATTTTGGCCCCAAATAAAGGGAATTTCAGCCTTTTTACCTCAAAATAAGGGAAATTTCTGCATTTTTGCCACAAAATATTAGGAATTTCTGCCTTTTTGCCCCAAAATAAGAAAAATTTCTGCCTATTTTCCCTGAAATAAGTGAAATTTCTGCAATTTTGCCCCAAAATAAGTGAAATTTCTGCAATTTTGCCCCAAAATAAGGGAAATTTCTGGAATTTTGCCCAAAAATAAGTGGAATTTCTGAGTTTTGCCCCAAAATAAAGAGAATTTCTGTCTTTATGCCCCAACATATAGGGAATTTCTGCCTTTTTGCTTCACAATGAAAGGAATTTCTGCAATTTTGCTCCAAAATACGGGGAATTTCTGCATTTCTGCCCGAAAATAAGAAGAATGCATACCTTTTTGCCATAAAAAAGAGAAATTTCTTAATTTTTGCTCCAAAATAAGGTGAATTTCTGCTTTTTTGCCTCTAAATAAGTGGAATTTCTGTCTTTTTCCCCCAAAAACAAAGGGAATTTCTGTCTTTTTTGACCCAAAATAAGGAAAATTTCTGACTTATTACCGTGAAATAAGTGAATTTTCAGCAATTTTGCCCCAAAATAAAAGAAATTTCTGCCTTTTTGCCCCCAAAAAAGGGGAATTTCAGCCTTTTTACCTCAAAATAAGGGGAATTTCTGCATTTTTGCCACAAAATATTAGGAATTTCTGCCTTTTTGCCCCAAAATAAGAAAAATTTCTGCCTATTTTCCCTGAAATAAGTGAAATTTCTGCAATTTTGCAACAAAATAAGTGAAATTTCTTTTTTTTTGCCCCTAAATAAGGGGAATTTCAGCCTTTTTACCTCAAAATAAGGGGAATTTCTGCATTTTTGCCCCAAAATATGGGAAATTTCTGCCTTTTTTCCCCAAAATAGGAAAAATTTCTGCAATTTTGTACCAAAATAATACAAATTTCTGCCTTTTTGCCTCCAAATAAGAAAATTTCTGCTTTTTTTCTGAAATAAGTGAAATTTGGGCAATTTTGCCCCAAAATAATTGAAATTTCTGCAATTTTGCCCCAAAATAAGTGAAATTTCTGGAATTTTGCCCCAAAATAAATGGAATTTGAGTTTTGCCCCCAAAAAAGGAGAATTTCTGTTATTTTGCTCCAACAGATAGGGAATTTCTGCCTTTTTGCCCCACATTTAGGTGAATTTCTGAAATTTTGATCCAAAATAAGTGGAATTTCTGCTTTTTTGCCTCTAAATAAGTGGAATTTCTGCCTTTCTCTCCCCAAACAAAGGGAATTTCTGTCTTTTTTGCCCCAAAATAAGGAAAATTTCTGACTTATTACCCTGAAATAAGTGAAATTTCTGCAATTTTGCCCCAAAATTAGGGAAATTTCTGCTTTTTTGCCCCCAAATAAAGGGAATTTCAGCCTTTTTAACTCAAAAAAAGGGGAATTTCTGAATTTTGGCACAAAATATTATGAATTTCTGCCTTTTTGTCCCAAAATAAGGAAAATTTCTGCCGTTTTTCCCTGAAAAAAGTGAAATTTCTGCAATTTTTCCCCAAAATAAGTGAAATTTCTGCAATTTTGCCCCAAAATAAAAGAAATTTCTGGAATTTTGCCCCAAAATAAGTGGAATTTCTCAGTTTTGCCCCAAAATAAAGAGAATTTCTGCCTTCTTGCCCTACAATTATTAAAATTTCTGCAATTTTGCGCTAAAATAAGGGAAATTTCTGCAATTTTTCCCCATAATAAGGGAAATTTCTGCAACTTTGCCCCAAAATAAGGGGAATATCTGTTTTTTGCCCCACAATTAGGGAAATTTCTGTTTTTTGCCCCACAATTAGGGAAATTTCTGCAATTTTGCCCTAAATAAGGGGAATTTCTGCCTTTTGCCCCAAAATATGTGGAATTTCTGCCTTTTTGTCCGAAAATAAGAAGAATGCCTACTTTTTTGCCATAAAAAAGGGAAATTTCTTCATTTTTGCTCCAGAATAAGGAGAATTTCTGCTTTTTTGCCTCTAAATAAGTGGAATTTCTGTCTTTTTCCCCCAAAACAAAGGGAATTTCTGTTTTTTGCCCCAAAATAGGAAAAATTTCTGACTTATTACCCTGAAATAAGTGAAATTTCTGCAAATTGCCCCAAAATAAGGGAAATTTCTGCATTTTTGCCCCAAAATAAGGGGAATTTCCGCCTTTTTACCTCAAAATAAAAAAAATTTCTGCATTTTTGCCACAAAATATTAGGAATTTCTGCATTTTTGCCACAAAATATTAGGAATTTCTGCCTTTTTGTCCGAAAATAAGAAGAATGCCTACCTTTTTGCCGTAAAGAAGGGAAATTTCTTCATTTTTGCTCCAAAATAAGTGGAATTTCTGCTTTTTTGCCTCTAAATAAGTGTAATTTCTGTCTTTTTCCCCCAAAACAAAGGGAATTCCTGTTTTTTGCCCCAAAATAAGGAAAATTTCTGACTTATTACCCTGAAATAAGTGAAATTTCTGCAATTTTGCTCCAAAATAAGGAAAATTTCTGCCTTTTTGCCCCCAAATAAGGGGAATTTCAGCCTTTTTACCTCAAAATAAGGGAAATTTCTGCATTTTTGCCACAAAATATTAGGAATTTCTGCCTTTTTTCCCTAAAATAAGTCAAATTTCTGCCTTTTTCCCTGAAATGAGTGAAATTTCTGCAATTTTGCCCCAAAATAAGTGAAATTTCTTGCTTTTTGCCCCCAAATAAGGGGAATTTCAGCATTTTTACCTCAAAATAAGGGGAATTTCTGCATTTTTGTCCCAAAATATGGGAAATTTCTGCCTTTTTTCCTCAAAATAAGAAAAATTTGTGCAATTTTGTACCAAAATAATACAAATTTCTGCCTTTTTGCACGCAAATAAGAAAATTTCTGCTTTTGTTCTGAAATAAGTGAAATTTCTGCAATTTTGCCCCAAAATAATTGAAATTTCTGCAATTTTGCCCCAAAATAAGTGAAATTTCTGGAATTTTGACCCAAAATAAGTGGAATTTCTGAGTTTTGCCCCCAAAATAAGGAGAATTTCTGTTATTTTGTCCCAACATATAGGGAATTTCTGCCTTTTTGCCCCACAATTAGGGGAATTTCTGAAATTTTGCTCCAAAATAAGGGGAATTTCTACTTTTGCCTCTAAATAAGTGGAATTTCTGCCTTTTTCTCCCAAAACAAAGGGAATTTCTGTCTTTTTTGCCCCAAAATAAGGAAAATTTCTGACTTATTACCCTGAAATAAGTGAAATTTCTGCAATTTTGCCCCAAAATAAATTAAATTTCTGCCTTTTTGCCCCCAAATAAAGGGAATTTCAGCCTTTTTACCTCAAAATATGGGGAATTTCTGAATTTTGGCACAAAATATTATGAATTTCTTTCTTTTTGCCCCAAAATAATGAAAATTTTTGCCTTTTTTCCCTGAAATAAGTGAAATTTCTGCAATTTTGCCCCAAAATATAAGAAATTTCTGGAATTTTGCCCCAAAATAAGTGGAATTTCTCAGTTTTGCCCCAAAATAAAGAGAATTTCTGCCTTTTTGCTTCACAATTATTAAAATTTCTGCAATTTTGCCCTAAAATAAGAAATTTCTGCAATTTTTCTCCATAATAAGAGAAATTTCTGCAACTTTGCCCCACAATAAGGGGAATTTCTGTTTTTTTGCCCCACAATTAGGAAAATTTCTGTTTTTTGCCCCACAATTAGGGAAATTTCTGCAATTTTGCCCTAAATAAGGGGAATTTCTGCGTTTTGCCCCAAAATATGGGGAATTTCTGCCTTTTTGTCCGAAAATAAGAAGAATGCATACCTTTTTGCCATAAAAAAGGGAAATTTCTTCATTTTTGCTCCAAAATAAGGGGAACTTTTGCCTTTTTGCCTCTAAATAAGTGGAATTTCTGTCTTTTTCCCCCAAAACAAAGGGAATATCTGTATTTTTGCCCCAAAATAAGAAAAATTTCTGACTTTTTACCCTGAATTAAGTGAAATTTCTGCAAATTGCCCCAAAATAAGGGAAATTTCTGCATTTTTGCCCCCAAATAAGGGGAATTTCAGCCTTTTTACTTCAAAATAAAAGAAATTTCTGCATTTTTGCAACAAAATATTAGGAATTTTTGCATTTTTGCCACAAAATATTAGGAATTTCTGCCTTTTTGTCCGAAAATAAGAAGACTGCCTACCTTTTTGCCATAAAGAAGGGAAATTTCTTCATTTTTGCTCCAAAATAAGGGGAATTTCTGCTTTTTTGCCTCTAAATAAGTGGAATTTCTGTCGTTTTCCCCCAAAACAAAGGGAATTTCTGTTTTTTGCCCCAAAATAAAGAAAATTTCTGACTTAGTACCCTGAAATAATTGAAATTTCTGCAATTTTGCTCCAAAATAAGGGAAATTTCTGCCTCTTTGCCCCCAAATAAGGGGAATTTTAGCCTTTTTACCTCAAAATTAGTGAAATTTCTGCATTTTTGCCACAAAATATTAGGAATTTCTGCCTTTTTGCCCCAAAATAAGAAAAATTTCTGCCTATTTTCCCTGAAATAAGTGAAATTTCTGCAATTTTGCCCCAAAATAAGTGAAATTTCTGCAATTTTGCCCCCAAATAAGGGAAATTTCTGGAATTTTGCCCAAAAATAAGTGGAATTTCTGAGTTTTGCCCCAAAATAAATAGAATTTCTGTCTTTATGCCCCAACATATAGGGAATTTCTGCCTTTTTACTTCACAATGAAAGGAATTTCTGCAATTTTGCTCCAAAATACGGGGAATTTCTGCCTTTCTGCCCGAAAATAAGAAGAATGCATACCTTTTTGCCATAAAAAAGAGAAATTTCTTAATTTTTGCTCCAAAATAAGGTGAATTTCTGCTTTTTTGCCTCTAAATAAGTGGAATTTCTGTCTTTTTCCCCCAAAAACAAAGGGAATTTCTGTCTTTTTTGACCCAAAATAAGGAAAATTACTGACTTATTACCGTGAAATAAGTGAATTTTCAGCAATTTTGCCCCAAAATAAAAGAAATTTCTGCCTTTTTGCCCCTAAATAAGGGGAATTTCAGCCTTTTTACCTCAAAATAAGGGGAATTTCTGCATTTTTGCCACAAAATATTAGGAATTTCTGCCTTTTTGCCCCAAAATAAGAAAAATTTCTGCCTATTTTCCCTGAAATAAGTGAAATTTCTGCAATTTTGCAACAAAATAAGTGAAATTTCTTTTTTTTGCCCCTAAATAAGGGGAATTTCAGCCTTTTAACTCAAAATAAGGGGAATTTCTGCATTTTTGCCCCAAAATATGGGAAATTTCTGCCTTTTTTCCCCAAAATAGGAAAAATTTCTGCAATTTTGTACCAAAATAATACAAATTTCTGCCTTTTTGCCTCCAAATAAGAAAATTTCTGCTTTTTTTCTGAAATAAGTGAAATTTGGGCAATTTTGCCCCAAAATAATTGAAATTTCTGCAATTTTGCCCCAAAATAAGTGAAATTTCTGGAATTTTGCCCCAAAATAAATGGAATTTCTGAGTTTTGCCCCCAAAAAAGGAGAATTTCTGTTATTTTGCTCTAACAGATAGGGAATTTCTGCCTTTTTGCCCCACAATTAGGTGAATTTCTGAAATTTTGATCCAAAATAAGGGGAATTTCTGCATTTTTGCCTCTAAATAAGTGGAATTTCTGCCTTTCTCTCCCCAAACAAAGGGAATTTCTGTCTTTTTTGCCCCAAAATAAGGACAATTTCTGACTTATTACCCTGAAATAAGTGAAATTTCTGCAATTTTGCCCCAAAATAAGTGAAATTTCTTGCTTTTTGCCACCAAATAAGGGGAATTTCAGCATTTTTACCTCAAAATAAGGGGAATTTCTGCATTTTTGCCCCAAAATATGGGAAATTTCTGCCTTTTTTCCTCAAAATAAGAAAAATTTGTGCAATTTTGTACCAAAATAATACAAATTTCTGCCTTTTTGCACTCAAATAAGAAAATTTCTGCTTTTGTTCTGAAATAAGTGAAATTTCTGCAATTTTGCCCCAAAATAATTGAAATTTCTGCAATTTTGCCCCAAAATAAGTGAAATTTCTGGAATTTTGACCCAAAATAAGTGGAATTTCTGAGTTTTGCCCCCAAAATAAGGAGAATTTCTGTTATCTTGTCCCAACATATAGGGAATTTCTGCCTTTTTGCCCCACAATTAGGGGAATTTCTGAAATTTTGCTCCAAAATAAGGGGAATTTCTACTTTTGCCTCTAAATAAGTGGAATTTCTGCCTTTTTCTCCCAAAACAAAGGGAATTTCTGTCTTTTTTGCCCCAAAATAAGGAAAATTTCTGACTTATTACCCTGAAATAAGTGAAATTTCTGCAATTTTGCCCCAAAATAAAGGAAATTTCTGCCTTTTTGCCCCCAAATAAAGGGAATTTCAGCCTTTTTACCTCAAAATATGAGGAATTTCTGAATTTTGGCACAAAATATTATGAATTTCTTTCTTTTTGCCCCAAAATAATGAAAATTTCTGCCTTTTTCCCTGAAATAAGTGAAATTTCTGCAATTTTGCCCCAAAATATAAGAAATTTCTGGAATTTTGCCCCAAAATAAGTGGAATTTCTCATTTTTGCCCCAAAATAAAGAGAATTTCTGCCTTTTTGCTCCACAATTATTAAAATTTCTGCAATTTTGCCCTAAAATAAGAAATTTCTGCAATTTTTCCCCATAATAAGATAAATTTCTGCAACTTTGCCCCACAATAAGGGGAATTTCTGTTTTTTGCCCCACAATTAGGAAAATTTCTGTTTTTTGCCCCACAATTAGGGAAATTTCTGCAATTTTGCCCTAAATAAGGGGAATTTCTGCCTTTTGCCCCAAAATATGGGGAATTTCTGCCTTTTTGTCCGAAAATAAGAAGAATGCATACCTTTTTGCCATAAAAAAGGGAAATTTCTTCATTTTTGCTCCAAAATAAGGGGAATTTCTGCTTTTTTTGCCTCTAAATAAGTGGAATTTCTGTCTTTTTCCCCCAAAACAAAGGGAATTTCTGTCTTTTTTGCTTCAAATTAAGGAAAATTTCTGACTTATTACCCTGAAATAAGTGAAATTTCTGCAATTTTGCCCCAAAAATAAGGAAAATTTCTGCCATTTTTGTCCCCAAATAAGGGAAATTTCAGCCTTTTTACCACAAAATAAAAGAAATTTCTGCATTTTTGCAACAAAATATTAGGAATTTCTGCATTTTTGCCACAAAATATTAGGAATTTCTGCCTTTTTGTCCGAAAATAAGAAGAATGCCTACCTTTTTGCCATAAAGAAGGGAAATTTCCTCATTTTTGCTCCAAAATAAAGGGAATTTCTGCTTTTTTGCCTCTAAATAAGTGTAATTTCTGTCTTTTTCTCCCAAAACAAAGGGAATTCCTGTTTTTTGCCCCAAAATAAGGAAAATTTATGACTTATTACCCTGAAATAAGTGAAATTTCTGCAATTTTGCTCCAAAATAAGGAAAATTTCTGCCTTTTTGCCCCCAAATAAGGGGAATTTCAGCCTTTTTACCTCAAAATAAGGGAAATTTCTGCATTTTTGCCACAAAATATTAGGAATTTCTGCCTTTTTGCCCCAAAAGAAGAAAAATTTCTGCCTATTTTCCCTGAAATAAGTGAAATTTCTGCAATTTTGCCCCCAAATAAGTGAAATTTCTGGAATTTTGCCCAAAAATAAGTGGAATTTCTGAGTTTTGCCCCAAAATAAAGAGAATTTCTGTCTTTATGCCCCAACATTTAGGGAATTTCTGCCTTTTTGTTTCACAATTAGGGGAATTTCTGCAATTTTGCTCCAAAATACGAGGAATTTATGCCTTTTTGCCCGAAAATAAGAAGAATGCATACCTTTTTGCCATAAAAAAGCGAAATTTCTTCATTTTTGCTCCAAAATAAGGGGAATTTCAGCCTTTTTACCTCTAAATAAGTGGAATTTCTGTCTTTTTCCCCCAATTAAAGAGAATTTCTGTCTTTCTTGCCCCAAAATAAGGAAAATTTCTGACTTATTTCCTTGAAATAAGTGAAATTTCTGCAATTTTGCCCCAAAATAAGGGAAATTTCTGCCTTTTTGCCCCCAAATAAAGGGAATTTCAGCTTTTTATCTCAAAAAAAGGGGAATTTCTGAATTTTGGTACAAAATATTAATTTCTGCCTTTTTTTTTCAAAATAAGGAAAATTTCTGCCTTTTTTCCCTGAAATAAGTGAAATTTCTGCAATTTTGCCCGAAAATAAGTGAAATTTCTGCAATTTTGCCCCAAAATAAAAGAAATTTCTGGAATTTTGCCCCAAAATAAGTGGAATTTCTGAGTTTGGCCCCAAAATAAAGAGAATTTCTGACTTTTTGCCCCACAATTAGTAAAATTTCTGCAATTTTGCCCTAAAATAAGGGAAATTTCTGCAATTTTTCCCCATAATAAGGTAAATTTCTGCAACTTTGCCCCAAAATAAGAGGAATTTCTGTTTTTTGCCCCACAATTAGGGAAATTTCTGTTTTTTGATCCACAATTAGGGAAATTTCTGCAATTTTGCCCTAAATAAGAAGAATTTCTGCCTTTTGCCCAAAATATGGGGAATTTCTGCCTTTTTGTCCGAAAATAAGAAGAATGCCTACCTTTTTGCCATAAAAAAAGGGAAATTTCTTCATTTTTGCTCCAAAATAAGGGGAACTTTTGCCTTTTTGCCTCTAAATAAGTGGAATTTCTGTCTTTTTCCCCCAAAACAAAGGGAATATCTGTATTTTTGCCCCAAAATAAGAAAAATTTCTGACTTTTTACCCTGAATTAAGTGAAATTTCTGCAAATTGCCCCAAAATAAGGGAAATTTCTGCATTTTTGCCCCCAAATAAGGGGAATTTCAGCCTTTTTACTTCAAAATAAAAGAAATTTCTGCATTTTTGCAACAAAATATTAGGAATTTCTGCATTTTTGCCACAAAATATTAGGAATTTCTGCCTTTTTGTCCGAAAATAAGAAGACTGCCTACCTTTTTGCCATAAAGAAGGGAAATTTCTTCATTTTTGCTCCAAAATAAGGGGAATTTCTGCTTTTTTGCCTCTAAATAAGTGGAATTTCTGTCGTTTTCCCCCAAAACAAAGGGAATTTCTGTTTTTTGCCCCAAAATAAAGAAAATTTCTGACTTAGTACCCTGAAATAATTGAAATTTCTGCAATTTTGCTCCAAAATAAGGGAAATTTCTGCCTCTTTGCCCCCAAATAAGGGGAATTTTAGCCTTTTTACCTCAAAATTAGTGAAATTTCTGCATTTTTGCCACAAAATATTAGGAATTTCTGCCTTTTTGCCCCAAAATAAGAAAAATTTCTGCCTATTTTCCCTGAAATAAGTGAAATTTCTGCAATTTTGCCCCAAAATAAGTGAAATTTCTGCAATTTTGCCCCCAAATAAGGGAAATTTCTGGAATTTTGCCCAAAAATATGTGGAATTTCTGAGTTTTGCCCCAAAATAAATAGAATTTCTGTCTTTATGCCCCAACATATAGGGAATTTCTGCCTTTTTACTTCACAATGAAAGGACTTTCTGCAATTTTGCTCCAAAATACGGGGAATTTCTGCCTTTCTGCACGAAAATAAGAAGAATGCATACCTTTTTGCCATAAAAAAGAGAAATTTCTTAATTTTTGCTCCAAAATAAGGTGAATTTCTGCTTTTTTGCCTCTAAATAAGTGGAATTTCTGTCTTTTTCCCCCAAAAACAAAGGGAATTTCTGTCTTTTTTGACCCAAAATAAGGAAAATTACTGACTTATTACCGTGAAATAAGTGAATTTTCAGCAATTTTGCCCCAAAATAAAAGAAATTTCTGCCTTTTTGCCCCTAAATAAGGGGAATTTCAGCCTTTTTACCTCAAAATAAGGGGAATTTCTGCATTTTTGCCACAAAATATTAGGAATTTCTGCCTTTTTGCCCCAAAATAAGAAAAATTTCTGCCTATTTTCCCTGAAATAAGTGAAATTTCTGCAATTTTGCAACAAAATAAGTGAAATTTCTTTTTTTTGCCCCTAAATAAGGGGAATTTCAGCCTTTTAACTCAAAATAAGGGGAATTTCTGCATTTTTGCCCCAAAATATGGGAAATTTCTGCCTTTTTTCCCCAAAATAGGAAAAATTTCTGCAATTTTGTACCAAAATAATACAAATTTCTGCCTTTTTGCCTCCAAATAAGAAAATTTCTGCTTCTTTTCTGAAATAAGTGAAATTTGGGCAATTTTGCCCCAAAATAATTGAAATTTCTGCAATTTTGCCCCAAAATAAGTGAAATTTCTGGAATTTTGCCCCAAAATAAATGGAATTTCTGAGTTTTGCCCCCAAAAAAGGAGAATTTCTGTTATTTTGCTCCAACAGATAGGGAATTTCTGCCTTTTTGCCCCACAATTAGGTGAATTTCTGAAATTTTGATCCAAAATAAGGGGAATTTCTGCATTTTTGCCTCTAAATAAGTGGAATTTCTGCCTTTCTCTCCCCAAACAAAGGGAATTTCTGTCTTTTTTGCCCCAAAATAAGGAAAATTTCTGACTTATTACCCTGAAATAAGTGAAATTTCTGCAATTTTGCCCCAAAATAAGTGAAATTTCTTGCTTTTTGCCCCCAAATAAGGGGAATTTCAGCATTTTTACCTCAAAATAAGGGGAATTTCTGCATTTTTGCCCCAAAATATGGGAAATTTCTGCCTTTATTCCTCAAAATAAGAAAAATTTGTGCAATTTTGTACCAAAATAATACAAATTTCTGCCTTTTTGCACGCAAATAATAAAATTTCTGCTTTTGTTCTGAAATAAGTGAAATTTCTGCAATTTTGCCCCAAAATAATTGAAATTTCTGCAATTTTGCCCCAAAATAAGTGAAATTTCTGGAATTTTGACCCAAAATAAGTGGAATTTCTGAGTTTTGCCCCCAAAATAAGGAGAATTTCTGTTATTTTGTCCCAACATATAGGGAATTTCTGCCTTTTTGCCCCACAATTAGGGGAATTTCTGAAATTTTGCTCCAAAATAAGGGGAATTTCTACTTTTGCCTCTAAATAAGTGGAATTTCTGCCTTTTTCTCCCAAAACAAAGGGAATTTCTGTCTTTTTTGCCCCAAAATAAGGAAAATTTCTGACTTATTACCCTGAAATAAGTGAAATTTCTGCAATTTTGCCCCAAAATAAAGGAAATTTCTGCCTTTTTGCCCCCAAATAAAGGGAATTTCAGCCTTTTTACCTCAAAATATGGGGAATTTCTGAATTTTGGCACAAAATATTATGAATTTCTTTCTTTTTGCCCCAAAATAATGAAAATTTCTGCCTTTTTTCCCTGAAATAAGTGAAATTTCTGCAATTTTGCCCCAAAATATAAGAAATTTCTGGAATTTTGCCCCAAAATAAGTGGAATTTCTCAGTTTTGCCCCAAAATAAAGAGAATTTCTGCCTTTTTGCTTCACAATTATTAAAATTTCTGCAATTTTGCCCTAAAATAAGAAATTTCTGCAATTTTTCTCCATAATAAGAGAAATTTCTGCAACTTTGCCCCACAATAAGGGGAATTTCTGTTTTTTGCCCCACAATTAGGAAAATTTCTGTTTTTTGCCCCACAATTAGGGAAATTTCTGCAATTTTGCCCTAAATAAGGGGAATTTCTGCCTTTTGCCCCAAAATATGGGGAATTTCTGCCTTTTTGTCCGAAAATAAGAAGAATGCATACCTTTTTGCCATAAAAAAGGGAAATTTCTTCATTTTTGCTCCAAAATAAGTGGAATTTCTGCTTTTTTGCCTCTAAATAAGTGGAATTTCTGTCTTTTTCCCCCAAAACAAAGGGAATTTCTGTCTTTTTTGCTTCAAATTAAGGAAAATTTCTGACTTATTACCCTGAAATAAGTGAAATTTCTGCAATTTTGCCCCAAAAATAAGGGAAATTTCTGCCATTTTTGTCCACAAATAAGGGAAATTTCAGCCTTTTTACCACAAAATAAAAGAAATTTCTGCATTTTTGCAACAAAATATTAGGAATTTCTGCATTTTTGCCACAAAATATTAGGAATTTCTGCCTTTTTGTCCGAAAATAAGAAGAATGCCTACCTTTTTTGCCATAAAGAAGGGAAATTTCCTCATTTTTGCTCCAAAATAAAGGGAATTTCTGCTTTTTTGCCTCTAAATAAGTGTAATTTCTGTCTTTTTCTCCCAAAACAAAGGGAATTCCTGTTTTTTGCCCCAAAATAAGGAAAATTTCTGACTTATTACCCTGAAATAAGTGAAATTTCTGCAATTTTGCTCCAAAATAAGGAAAATTTCTGCCTTTTTGCCCCCAAATAAGGGGAATTTCAGCCTTTTTACCTCAAAATAAGGGAAATTTCTGCATTTTTGCCACAAAATATTAGGAATTTCTGCCTTTTTGCCCCAAAAGAAGAAAAATTTCTGCCTATTTTCCCTGAAATAAGTGAAATTTCTGCAATTTTGCCCCAAAATAAGTGAAATTTCTGCAATTTTGCCCCAAAATAAGGGAAATTTCTGGAATTTTGCCCAAAAATAAGTGGAATTTCTGAGTTTTGCCCCAAAATAAAGAGAATTTCTGTCTTTATGCCCCAACATTTAGGGAATTTCTGCCTTTTTGTTTCACAATTACGGGAATTTCTGCAATTTTGCTGCAAAATACGGGGAATTTATGCCTTTTTGCCCGAAAATAAGAAGAATGCATACCTTTTTGCCATAAAAAAGCGAAATATCTTCATTTTTGCTCCAAAATAAGGGGAATTTCAGCCTTTTTACCTCTAAATAAGTGGAATTTCTGTCTTTTTCCCCCATTAAAGAGAATTTCTGTCTTTCTTGCCCCAAAATAAGGAAAATTTCTGACTTATTTCCTTGAAATAAGTGAAATTTCTGCAATTTTGCCCCAAAATAAGGGAAATTTCTGCCTTTTTGCCCCCAAATAAAGGGAATTTCAGCTTTTTACCTCAAAAAAATGGGAATTTCTGAATTTTGGCACAAAATATGAATTTCTGCCTTTTTTTTTTCAAAATAAGGAAAATTTCTGCCTTTTTTCCCTGAAATAAGTGAAATTTCTGCAATTTTGCCCGAAAATAAGTGAAATTTCTGCAATTTTGCCCCAAAATAAAAGAAATTTCTGGAATTTTGCCCCAAAATAAGTGGAATTTCTGAGTTTGGCCCCAAAATAAAGAGAATTTCTGACTTTTTGCCCCACAATTAGTAAAATTTCTGCAATTTTGCCCTAAAATAAGGGAAATTTCTGCAATTTTTCCTCATAATAAGGTAAATTTCTGCAACTTTGCCCCAAAATATGAGGAATTTCTGTTTTTTGCCCCACAATTAGGGAAATTTCTGTTTTTTGATCCACAATTAGGGAAATTTCTGCAATTTTGCCCTAAATAAGGGGAATTTCTGCCTTTTGCCCAAAATATGGGGAATTTCTGCCTTTTTGTCCGAAAATAAGAAGAATGCCTACCTTTTTGCCATAAAAAAGGGAAATTTCTTCATTTTTGCTCCAAAATAAGGGGAACTTTTGCCTTTTTGCCTCTAAATAAGTGGAATTTCTGTCTTTTTCCCCCAAAACAAAGGGAATTTCTGTATTTTTGCCCCAAAATAAGAAAAATTTCTGACTTTTTACCCTGAATTAAGTGAAATTTCTGCAAATTGCCCCAAAATAAGGGAGATTTCTGCATTTTTGCCCCCAAATAAGGAAAATTTCAGCCTTTTTACTTCAAAATAAAAGAAATTTCTGCATTTTTGCAACAAAATATTAGGAATTTCTGCATTTTTGCCACAAAATATTAGGAATTTCTGCCTTTTTGTCCGAAAATAAGAAGACTGCCTACCTTTTTGCCATAAAGAAGGGAAATTTCTTCATTTTTGCTCCAAAATAAGGGGAATTTCTGCTTTTTTGCCTCTAAATAAGTGGAATTTCTGTCGTTTTCCCCCAAAACAAAGGGAATTTCTGTTTTTTGCCCCAAAATAAAGAAAATTTCTGACTTAGTACCCTGAAATAATTGAAATTTCTGCAATTTTGCTCCAAAATAAGGGAAATTTCTGCCTCTTTGCCCCCAAATAAGGGGAATTTTAGCCTTTTTACCTCAAAATTAGTGAAATTTCTGCATTTTTGCCACAAAATATTAGGAATTTCTGCCTTTTTGCCCCAAAATAAGAAAAATTTCTGCCTATTTTCCCTGAAATAAGTGAAATTTCTGCAATTTTGCCACAAAATAAGTGAAATTTCTGCAATTTTGCCCCCAAATAAGGGAAATTTCTGGAATTTTGCCCAAAAATAAGTGGAATTTCTGAGTTTTGCCCCAAAATAAATAGAATTTCTGTCTTTATGCCCCAACATATAGGGAATTTCTGCCTTTTTACTTCACAATGAAAGGACTTTCTGCAATTTTGCTCCAAAATACGGGGAATTTCTGCCTTTCTGCACGAAAATAAGAAGAATGCATACCTTTTTGCCATAAAAAAGAGAAATTTCTTAATTTTTGCTCCAAAATAAGGTGAATTTCTGCTTTTTTGCCTCTAAATAAGTGGAATTTCTGTCTTTTTCCCCCAAAAACAAAGGGAATTTCTGTCTTTTTTGACCCAAAATAAGGAAAATTACTGACTTATTACCGTGAAATAAGTGAATTTTCAGCAATTTTGCCCCAAAATAAAAGAAATTTCTGCCTTTTTGCCCCTAAATAAGGGGAATTTCAGCCTTTTTACCTCAAAATAAGGGGAATTTCTGCATTTTTGCCACAAAATATTAGGAATTTCTGCCTTTTTGCCCCAAAATAAGAAAAATTTCTGCCTATTTTCCCGGAAATAAGTAAAATTTCTGCAATTTTGCAACAAAATAAGTGAAATTTCTTTTTTTTGCCCCTAAATAAGGGGAATTTCAGCCTTTTACCTCAAAATAAGGGGAATTTCTGCATTTTTGCCCCAAAATATGGGAAATTTCTGCCTTGTTTCCCCAAAATAGGAAAAATTTCTGCAATTTTGTACCAAAATAATACAAATTTCTGCCTTTTTGCCTCCAAATCAGAAAATTTCTGCTTTTTTTCTGAAATAAGTGAAATTTGGGCAATTTTGCCCCAAAATAATTGAAATTTCTGCAATTTTGCCCCAAAATAAGTGAAATTTCTGGAATTTTGCCCCAAAATAAATGGAATTTCTGAGTTTTGCCCCCAAAAAAGGAGAATTTCTGTTATTTTGCTCCAATAGATAGGGAATTTCTGCCTTTTTGCCCCACAATTAGGTGAATTTCTGAAATTTTGATCCAAAATAAGGGGAATTTCTGCATTTTTGCCTCTAAATAAGTGGAATTTCTGCCTTTCTCTCCCCAAACAAAGGGAATTTCTGTCTTTTTTGCCCCAAAATAAGGAAAATTTCTGACTTATTACCCTGAAATAAGTGAAATTTCTGCAATTTTGCCCCAAAATTAGGGAAATTTCTGCTTTTTTGCCCCCAAATAAAGGGAATTTCAGCCTTTTTAACTCAAAAAAAGGGGAATTTCTGAATTTTGGCACAAAATATTATGAATTTCTGCCTTTTTGTCCCAAAATAAGGAAAATTTCTGCCTTTTTTTCCTAAAATAAGTGAAATTTCTGCAATTTTTCCCCAAAATAAGTGAAATTTCTGCAATTTTGCCCCAAAATAAAAGAAATTTCTGGAATTTTGCACCAAAATAAGTGGAATTTCTCAGTTTTGCCCCAAAATAAAGAGAATTTCTGCCTTCTTGCCCTACAATTATTAAAATTTCAGCAATTTTGCGCTAAAATAAGGGAAATTTCTGCAATTTTTCCCCATAATAAGGGAAATTTCTGCAACTTTGCCCCAAAATAAGGGGAATTTCTGTTTTTTGCCCCACAATTAAGGAAATATCTGTTTTTTGCCCCACAATTAGGGAAATTTCTGCAATTTTGCCCTAAATAAGGGGAATTTCTGCCTTTTGCCCCAAAATATGTGGAATTTCTGCCTTTTTGTCCGAAAATAAGAAGAATGCCTACCTTTTTGCCATAAAAAAAAGAAATTTCTTAATTTTTGCTCCAGAATAAGGGGAATTTCTGCTTTTTTGCCTCTAAATAAGTGGAATTTCTGTCTTTTTCCCCCAAAACAAAAAGAATTTCTGTTTTTTTGCCCCAAAATAGGAAAAATTTCTGACTTATTACCCTGAAATAAGTGAAATTTCTGCAAATTGCCCCAAAATAAGGGAAATTTCTGCATTTTTGCCCCCAAATAAGGGGAATTTCAGCCTTTTTACCTCAAAATAAAAGAAATTTCTGCATTTTTGCCACAAAATATTAGGAATTTCTGCATTTTTGCCACAAAATATTAGGAATTTCTGCCTTTTTGCCCTAAAATAAGTAAAATTTCTGCCTTTTTTCCCTGAAATGAGTGAAATTTCTGCAATTTTGCCCCAAAATAAGTGAAATTTCTTGCTTTTTGCCCCCAAATAAGGGGAATTTCAGCATTTTTACCTCAAAATAAGGGGAATTTCTGCATTTTTGCCCCAAAATATGGGAAATTTCTGCCTTTTTTCCTCAAAATAAGAAAAATTTGTGCAATTTTGTACCAAAATAATACAAATTTCTGCCTTTTTGCACGCAAATAAGAAACTTTCTGCTTTTGTTCTGAAATAAGTGAAATTTCTGCAATTTTGCCCCAAAATAATTGAAATTTCTGCAATTTTGCCCCAAAATAAGTGAAATTTCTGGAATTTTGACCCAAAATAAGTGGAATTTCTGAGTTTTGCCCCCAAAATAAGGAGAATTTCTGTTATTTTGTCCCAACATATAGGGAATTTCTGCCTTTTTGCCCCACAATTAGGGGAATTTCTGAAATTTTGCTCCAAAATAAGGGGAATTTCTACTTTTGCCTCTAAATAAGTGGAATTTCTGCCTTTTTCTCCCAAAACAAAGGGAATTTCTGTCTTTTTTGCCCCAAAATAAGGAAAATTTCTGACTTATTACCCTGAAATAAGTGAAATTTCTGCAATTTTGCCCCAAAATAAAGGAAATTTCTGCCTTTTTGCCCCCAAATAAAGGGAATTTCAGCCTTTTTACCTCAAAATATGGGGAATTTCTGAATTTTGGCACAAAATATTATGAATTTCTTTCTTTTTGCCCCAAAATAATGAAAATTTCTGCCTTTTTTCCCTGAAATAAGTGAAATTTCTGCAATTTTGCCCCAAAATATAAGAAATTTCTGGAATTTTGCCCCAAAATAAGTGGAATTTCTCAGTTTTGCCCCAAAATAAAGGGAATTTCTGCCTTTTTGCCCTACAATTATTAAAATTTCTGCAATTTTGCGCTAAAATAAGGGAAATTTCTGCAATTTTTCCCCATAATAAGGGAAATTTCTGCAACTTTGCCCCAAAATAAAGGGAATATCTGTTTTTTGCACCACAATTAGGGAAATTTCTGCAAATTGCCCCAAAATAAGGGAAATTTCTGCATTTTTGCCCCCAAATAAGGGGAATTTCAGCCTTTTTACCTCAAAAAAAAGAAATTTCTGCATTTTTGCCACAAAATATTAGGAATTTCTTCATTTTTGCCACAAAATATTAGGAATTTCTGCCTTTTAGTCCGAAAATAAGAAGAATGCCTACCTTTTTGCCGTAAAGAAGGGAAATTTCTTCATTTTTGCTCCAAAATAAGTGGAATTTCTGCTTTTTTGCCTCTAAATAAGTGTAATTTCTGTCTTTTTCCCTTAAAACAAAGGGAATTCCTGTTTTTTGCCCCAAAATAAGGAAAATTTCTGACTTATTACCCTGAAATAAGTGAAATTTCTGCAATTTTGCTCCAAAATAAGGAAAATTTCTGCCTTTTTGCTCCCAAATAAGGGGAATTTCAGCCTTTTTACCTCAAAATAAGGGAAATTTCTGCATTTTTGCCACAAAATATTAGGAATTTCTGCCTTTTTGCCCTAAAATAAGTCAAATTTCTGCCTTTTTTCCCTGAAATGAGTGAAATTTCTGCAATTTTGCCCCAAAATAAGTGAAATTTCTTGCTTTTTGCCCCCAAATAAGGGGAATTTCAGCATTTTTACCTCAAAATAAGGAGAATTTCTGCATTTTTGCCCCAAAATATGGGAAATTTCTGCCTTTTTTCCTCAAAATAAGAAAAATTTGTGCAATTTTGTACCAAAATAATACAAATTTCTGCCTTTTTGCACGCAAATAAGAAAATTTCTGCTTTTGTTCTGAAATAAGTGAAATTTCTGCAATTTTGCCCCAAAATAATTGAAATTTCTGCAATTTTGCCCCAAAATAAGTGAAATTTCTGGAATTTTGACCCAAAATAAGTGGAATTTCTGAGTTTTGCCCCCAAAATAAGGAGAATTTCTGTTATTTTGTCCCAACATATAGGGAATTTCTGCCTTTTTGCCCCACAATTAGGGGAATTTCTGAAATTTTGCTCCAAAATAAGGGGAATTTCTACTTTTGCATCTAAATAAGTGGAATTTCTGCCTTTTTCTCCCAAAACAAAGGGAATTTCTGTCTTTTTTGCCCCAAAATAAGGAAAATTTCTGACTTATTACCCTGAAATAAGTGAAATTTCTGCAATTTTGCCCCAAAATAAAGGAAATTTCTGCCTTTTTGCCCCCAAATAAAGGGAATTTCAGCCTTTTTACCTCAAAATATGGGGAATTTCTGAATTTTGGCACAAAATATTATGAATTTCTTTCTTTTTGCCCCAAAATAAGGAAAATTTCTGCCTTTTTTCCCTGAAATAAGTGAAATTTCTGCAATTTTGCCCCAAAATATAAGAAATTTCTGGAATATTGCCCCAAAATAAGTGGAATTTCTCATTTTTGCCCCAAAATAAAGAGAATTTCTGCCTTTTTGCACCACATTTATTAAAATTTCTGCAATTTTGCCCTAAAATAAGAAATTTCTGCAATTTTTCTCCATAATAAGAGAAATTTCTGCAACTTTGCCCCAAAATAAGGGGAATTTCTATTTTTTGCCCCACAATTAGGAAAATTTCTGTTTTTTGCCCCACAATTAGGGAAATTTCTGCAATATTGCCCTAAATAAGGGGAATTTCTGCCTTTTGCCCCAAAATATGGGGAATTTCTGCCTTTTTGTCCGAAAATAAGAAGAATGCCTACCTTTTGCCATAAAAAAGGGAAATTTCTTCATTTTTGCTCCAAAATAAGGGGAATTTCTGCATTTTTGCCTCTAAATAAGTGGAATTTCTGTCTTTTTCCCCCAAAACAAAGGGAATTTCTGTCTTTTTTGCTTCAAATTAAGGAAAATTTCTGACTTATTACCCTGAAATAAGTGAAATTTCTGCAATTTTGCCCCAAAAATAAGGGAAATTTCTGCCATTTTTGAACCTAAATAAGGGAAATTTCAGCCTTTTTACCTCAAAATAAAAGAAATTTCTGCATTTTTGCAACAAAATATTAGGAATTTCTGCATTTTTGCCACAAAATATTAGGAATTGCTGCCTTTTTGTCCGAAAATAAGAAGAATGCCTACCTTTTTGCCATAAAGAAGGGAAATTTCCTCATTTTTGCTCCAAAATAAAGGGAATTTCTGCTTTTTTGCCTCTAAATAAGTGTAATTTCTGTCTTTTTCTCCCAAAACAAAGGGAATTCCTGTTTTTTGCCCCAAAATAAGGAAAATTTCTGACTTATTACCCTGAAATAAGTGAAATTTCTGCAATTTTGCTCCAAAATAAGGAAAATTTCTGCCTTTTTGCCCCCAAATAAGGGGAATTTCAGCCTTTTTACCTCAAAATAAGGGAAATTTCTGCATTTTTGCCACAAAATATTAGGAATTTCTGCCTTTTTGCCCCAAAAGAAGAAAAATTTCTGCCTATTTTCGCTGAAATAAGTGAAATTTCTGCAATTTTGCCCTAAAATAAGTGAAATTTCTGCAATTTTGCCCCAAAATAAGGGAAATTTCTGGAATTTTGCCCAAAAATAAGTGGAATTTCTGAGTTTTGCCCCAAAATAAAGAGAATTTCTGTCTTTATGCCCCAACATTTAGGGAATATCTGCCTTTTTGTTTCACAATTAGGGGAATTTCTGCAATTTTGCTCCAAAATACGGGGAATTTATGCCTTTTTGCCCGAAAATAAGAAGAATGCATACCTTTTTGCCATAAAAAAGCGAAATTTCTTCATTTTTGCTCCAAAATAAGGGGAATTTCAGCCTCTTTACCTCTAAATAAGTGGAATTTCTGTCTTTTTCCCCCAATTAAAGAGAATTTCTGTCTTTCTTGCCCCAAAATAAGGAAAATTTCTGACTTATTTCCTTGAAATAGGTGAAATTTCTGCAATTTTGCCCCAAAATAAGGGAAATTTCTGCCTTTTTGCCCCCAAATAAAGGGAATTTCAGCTTTTTACCTCAAAAAAAGGGGAATTTCTGAATTTTGGCACAAAATATGAATTTCTGCCTTTTTTTTTCAAAATAAGGAAAATTTCTGCCTTTTTTCCCTGAAATAAGTGAAATTTCTGCAATTTTGCCCGAAAATAAATGAAATTTCTGCAATTTTGCCCCAAAATAAAAGAAATTTCTGGAATTTTGCCCCAAAATAAGTGGAATTTCTGAGTTTGGCCCCAAAATAAAGAGAATTTCTGACTTTTTGCGCCACAATTAGTAAAATTTCTGCAATTTTGCCCTAAAATAAGGGAAATTTCTGCAATTTTTCCCCATAATAAGGTAAATTTCTGCAACTTTGCCCCAAAATAAGAGGAATTTCTGTTTTTTGCCCCACAATTAGGAAAATTTCTGTTTTTTGATCCACAAATAGGGAAATTTCTGCAATTTTGCCCTAAATAAGGGGCATTTCTGCCTTTTGCCCAAAATATGGGGAATTTCTGCCTTTTTGTCCGAAAATAAGAAGAATGCCTACCTTTTTGCCATAAAAAAGGGAAATTTCTTCATTTTTGCTCCAAAATAAGGGGAACTTTTGCCTTTTTGCCTCTAAATAAGTGGAATTTCTGTCTTTTCCCCCCAAAACAAAGGGAATTTCTGGTTTTTTTGCCCCCAAGTAAAGAAAATTTCTGACTTATTACCCTGAAATAAGTGATATTTCTGCAAATTGCCCCAAAATAAGGGAAATTTCTGCATTTTTGCCCCCAAATAACGGGAATTTCAGCCTTTTTACCTCAAAATAAGGAAAATTTCTGCATTTTTGCAACAAAATATTAGGAATTTCTGCATTTTTACCACAAAATATTAGGAATTTCTGCGTTTTTGCCCCAAAATAAGAAAATTTCTCCTTTTTCTTGAAATAAGTGAAATTTCTTCAGTTTTGCCCCAAAATAAGTGAAATTTCTGCAATTTTGCCCCAAAATAAGGGAAATTTCTGGAATTTTGCCCCAAAGTAAGTGGAATTTATGAGTTTTACCCCAAAATAAGGAGAATTTCTGTCTTTCTGCCCCAACATATAGGGAATTTCTGACTTTTTGCCCCACAATTAGGGGAATTTCTGCAATTTTGCTCCAAAATACGGGGAATTTCTGCCTTTTTGCCCAAAAATAAGAAGAATGCATAACTTTTTGCCATAAGAAAGGGAAATTTTTTCATTTTTGCTCCAAAATAAGGTGAATTTCTGCTTTTTTGCCTCTAAATAAGTGGAATTTCTGTGTTTTTCCCCCAAAACAAAGGGAATTTTTTTTTGCCCCAAAATAAGGAAAATTTCTGACTTATTACCCTGAAATAAGTGAAATTTCTGCAATTTTGCCCCAAAATAAGGGAAATTTCTTCCTTTTTGCTCTTAAAGAAGGAGAATTTCAGCCTTTTTACCTCAAAATAAGAGGAATTTCTTCATTTTTGCCCCAAAATATGGGAAATTTCTGCCTTTATTTACTGAAATAAGTGAAATTTCTGCAATTTTGCCCCAAATTAAGTGAAATTTCTGCAATTTTGCCCACATATAAAAGAAATTTCTGGAATTTTGCCCCAAAATAAGTGGAATTTCTGAGTTTTGCCCCAAAATAAAGAGAATTTCTGCCTTTTTGCCCCACAATTAGTAAAATTTCTGCAATTTTGCCCTAAAATAATAGAAATTTCTGCAATTTTTCCCCATAATAAGGGAAATTTCTGATACTTTGCCCCAAAATAAGGGGAATTTCTGTTTTTTGCCCCACAATTAGGGAAATTTCTGTTTTTTGCCCCAGAATTAGGGAAATTTCTGTTTTTTGCCCCACAATTAGGGAAATTTCTGCAATTTTGCCCTAAATAAGGGGAATTTCTGCCTTTTGCCCCAAATATGGGTAATTTCTGCCTTTTTGTCCGAAAATAATAAGAATGCCTACCTTCTTGCCATAAAAAAGAAAAATTTCTTTATTTTTGCTCCAATATAAGGGGAATTTCTGCTTTTTTGCCTCTAAATAAGTGGAATTTCTGTCTTTTTCCCCCAAAACAAAAGGAATTTCTGTTTTTTGCCCCAAAATAAGGAAAATTTCTGACTTATTACGCTGAAATAAGTGAAATTTCTGCAATTTTGCTCCAAAATAAGGGAAATTTCTGCCTTTTTGCCCCCAAATAAGGGGAATTTCAGCCTTTTTAACCTCAAAATAAGGTCAATTTCTGCATTTTTGCCACAAAATATTAGGAATTTCTTCATTTTTGCCCCAAAATAAGAAAAATTTCTGCCTATTTTCCCTGAAATAAGTGAAATTTCTGCAATTTTGCCCAAAAATAAGTGAAATTTCTGCAATGTTGCCCCAAAATAAGGGAAATTTCTGGAATTTTGCCCCAAAATAAGTGGAATTTCTGAGTTTTGCCCCAAGATAAGGAAAATTTCTGTCTTTTTCCCAAACATATAGACAATTTCTGCCTTTTTGTCCCACAATTAGAGGAATTTCTGCAATTTTGCTCCAAAATACGAGGAATTTCTGCCTTTTTTCTCGAAAATAAGAAGAATGCATACCTTTTTGCAATAAAAAAGGGAAATTTCTTCATTTTTGCTCCAAAATAAGGGGAATTTCTGCTTTTTGCCTCTAAATAAGTGGAATTTCTGTCTTTTCCCCCCAAACAAAGGGAATTTCTGTCTTTTTTGCCCAAAAATAAGGAAAATTTCTGACTTATTACCTTGAAATAAGTGAAATTTCAGCAATTTTGACCCAAAATAAAAGAAATTTCTGCCTTTTTGCCCCCAAATAAGGGGAATTTCAGCATTTTTACCTCAAGATCAGGGGAATTTCTGCATTTTTGCCACAAAATATTAGGAATTTCTACCTTTTTGCAAAAAAATAAGTAAAATTTCTGCCTATTTTCCCTGAAATAAGTGAAATTTCGGCAATTTTGCCACAAAATAAGTGAAATTTCTGCCTTTTTGCCCCGAAATAAGGGGAATTTCAGCCTTTTTACCTCAAAATAAGGGGAATTTCTTCATTTTTGCCCCAGAATATGGGAAATTTCTGCATTTTTTCCCCAAAATAAGAAAAATTTCTGCAATTTTGTACCAAAATAATACAAATTTCTGCTTTTTTGCCCCAAATAAGAAAATTTCTACTTTTTTTTCTGAAATAAGTGAAATTTCTGCAATTCTGCCCCAAAATAATTGAAATTTCTGCAATTTTGCCCCAAAATAAGTGAAATTTCTAGAATTTTGTCTCAAAATAAGTGGAATTTCTGAGTTTTGCCCCCAAAATAAGGAGAATTTCTGTTATTTTGCCCCAACATATTAGGAATTTCTGCCTTTTTGCCCCACAATTAGGGGAATTTCTGAAATTTTGCTCCAAATAAGGGGAATTTCTGCTTTTTTGCCTCTAAATAAGTGGAATTTCTGCCTTTTTCTCCAAATCAAAGTGAATTTCTGTCTTTTTTGTCCCAAAATAAGGAAAATTTCTGACTTATTACCCTGAAATAAGTGAAATTTCTGCAATTTTGCCCCAAAATAAGGGAAATTTCTGCCTTTTTGCCCACAAATAAAGGAATTTCAGCCTTTTTACCTCTAAATATGAGGAATTTCTGAATTTTGGCACAAAATATTATGAATTTCTGCTTTTTTGCCCCAAGATAAGGAAAATTTCTGCCTTTTTTCCCTGAAATAAGTGAAATTTCTGCAATTTTGCCCCAAAATAAGTGAAATTTCTGCAATTTTGCCCTAAAATAAAAGAAATTTCTGGAATTTTACCCCAAAATAAGTGGAATTTCTGAGTTTTGCCCAAAAATAAAGAGAATTTCTGCCTTTGTGCCCCACAATTAGTGAAATTTCTGCAATTTTGCCCTAAAATAAGGGAAATTTCTGCAATTTTTCCCCATAATAAGGGAAATTTTTGCACTTTGTCCCAAAATAAGGGGAATTTCTGTTTTTTGCCCCACAATTAGGGAAATTTCTGCAATTTTGCCCTAAATAAGGGGAATTTCTGCCTTTTGCCCCAAAATATGGGGAATCTCCTGCTTTTTTTGTATGAAAATAAGAAGAATGCCTACCTTTATGCCATAAAAAAGGGAAATTTCTTCATTTTTGCTCCAAAATAAGAGGAACTTTTGCATTTTTGCCTCTAAATAAGTGGAATTTCTGTCTTTTTCCTCCAAAACAAAGGGAATTTCTGTTTTTTTTGCCCCAAAATAAAGAAAATTTCTGACTTATTACCCTGAAATAAGTGATATTTCTGCAAATTGCCCGAAATAAGGGAAATTTCTGTCTTTTTGCTCCCAAATAATGGGAATTTCAGCCTTTTTACCTCAAAATAAGGGAAATTTCTGCATTTTTGCCACAAAATATTAAAAATTTCTGCATTTTTGCCCCAAAATAAGAAAAATTTCTGCCTTTTTTCCCTGAAATAAGTGAAATTTCTGCAATTTTGCCCCAAAATAAGTGAAATTTCTGCAATTTTGCCCCAAAATAAGGGAAATTTTTGGAATTTTGCCCAAAAATAAGTGGAATTTTTGAGTTTTGCCCCAAAATAAAGAGAATTTCTGTCTTTATGCCCCAACATATAGGGAATTTCTGCCTTTTTGCTTCACAATTAGGGGAATTTCTGCAATTTTGCTCAAAATACGGGGAATTTCTGCATTTTTGCCCGAAAATAAGAAGATTGCACACCTTTTTGCCATAAAAAAGGAAATTTCTTCATTTTTGCTCCAAAATAAGGGGAATTTCTGCTTTTTTGCCTCTAAATAAGTGGAATTTCTGTCTTTCCCCCCAAAAACAAAGGGAATTTCTGTCGTTTTTGCCCCAAAATAAGGAAAATTTCTGACTTATTACCGTGACATAAGTGAAATTTAAGCAATTTTGCCCCAAAATAAAAGAAATTTCTGCATTTTTGCCCCCAAATAAGGGGAATTTCAGCCTTTTTACCTCAAAATCAGGAGAAGTTCTGCATTTTTGCCACAAAATATTAGGAATTTCTGCCTTTTTGCCCCAAAATAAGAAAAATTTCTGCCTATTTTCCCTGAAATAAGTGAAATTTCTGCAATTTTGCCACAAAGTAAATGAAATTTCTCTTTTTTTGCCCCCTAATAAGGGGAATTTCAGCCTTTTTACCTCAAAATAAGGGGAATTTCTGCATTTTTACCCCAAAATATGGCAAATTTCTGTATTTTTACCCCAAAATTAAAAAAATTTCTGCAATTTTGTACCAAAATAATACAAATTTTCGCCTTTTTGCCCCCAAATAAGAAAATTTCTACTTTTTTTCTTAAATAAGTGAAATTTCTGCAATTTTGCCCCAAAATAATTGAAATTTCTGCAATTTTGCCCCAAACTAAGTGAAATTTCTGGAATTTTGTCTCAAAATAAGTGGAATTTCTAGTTTTGCCCCGAAATAAGGACAATTTCTGTTATTTTGCAACAACATATAGGGAATTTCTGCCTTTTTGCCCCACAATTAGAGGAATTTCTGAAATTTTGCTCCAAAATAAGGGGAATTTCTGCTTATTTGCCTCTAAATAAGTAGAATTTCTGCCTTTTTCTCCCAAAACAAAGGGAATTTCTGTATTTTTTGCCCCAAAATAAGGAAAATTTCTGACTTATTACCCTGAAATAAGTGAAATTTCTGCAATTTTGCCCCAAAATAAGGGAAATTTCTGCTTTTTTGCCCCCAAATAAAGGGAATTTCAGCCTTTTTACCTCAAAATATAAGGAATTTCTGAATTTTGGCACAAAATTTTATGAATTTCTGCCTTTTTGCCCCAAAATAAGGAAAATTTCTGCCTTTTTTCCCTTAAATAAGTAAAATTTCTGCAATTTTGCCCCAAAATAAGTGAAATTTCTGCAATTTTGCCCCAAAATAAAAGAAATTTCTGGAATTTTGCCCCAAAATAATTGTAAGTTCTGAGTTATGCCCCAAAATAAAGAGAATTTCTGACTTTTTGCCCCACAATTAGTGAATTTTCTGCAATTTTGCCCTAAAATAAGGGAAATTTCTGCAATTTTTCCCCATAATATGGGAAATTTCTGCAACTTTGCCCCAAAATAAGGGGAATTTCTGTTTTTTGCCCCACAATTAGGGAAATTTCTGCAATTTTGCCCTAAATAAGGGGAATTTCTGCCTTTTTCCCCAAAATATGGGTAATTTCTGCCTTTTTGTCTGAAAATAAGAAGAATGCCTACCTTTATGCCATAAAAAAAGAAATTTCTTCATTTTTGCTCCAAAATAAGGGGAACTTTTGACTTTTTGCCTCTAAATAAGTGGAATTTCTGTCTTTTTCCCCCAAAACAAAGGGAATTTCTGGTTTTTTTGCCCCCAAATAAGGAAAATTTCTGACTTATTACCCTGAAATAAGTGATATTTCTGCAAATGCCCGAAATAAGGGAAATTTCTGCATTTTTGCCCCCAAATAAGGGGAATTTCAGCCTTTATACCTCAAAATAAGGGAAATTTCTGCATTTTTGCCACAAAATATTAGGAATTTCTGCATTTTTGCCACAAAATATTAGGAATTTCTGCGTTTTTGCCCCAAAATAAGAAAATTTCTCCTTTTTTTTGAAATAAGTAAAATTTCTGCAATTTTGCCCCAAAATAAGTGAAATTTCTGCAATTTTGCCCCAAAATAAGGGAAATTTCTGGAATTTTTCCCCAAAGTAAGTGGAATTTATGAGTTATACTTCAAAATAAGGAGAATTTCTGTCTTTCTGCCCCTACATAAAGGGAATTTCTGCCTTTTTGCCCCACAATTAGGGGAATTTCTTCAATTTTGCTCCAAAATACGGGGAATTTCTGCCTTTTTGCCCGAAAATAAGAAGAATGCATATATTTTGCCATAAAAAAGAGAAATTTCTTCATTTTTACTCCAAAATAAGGGGAATTTCTGCTTTTTGCCTCTAAATAAGTGGAATTTCTGACTTTTTCCCCCAAAACTAAAGGAATTTCTGTCTTTTTTGCCCCAAAATAAAGGAAATTTCTGCCTTTTTGCCCTTATATAAGGGGAATTTCAGCATTTTTACCTCAAAGTAAAAGGAATTTCTGCATTTTTGCCCCAAAATATGGGAAATTTCTGCCTTTTTGCCCTAAAATAAGAAAATTTTCTGCCATTTTGTAACAAAATAAAAGAATTTTCTGCCTTTTTGCTCCAAAATAAAAAAATTTCTCCTTTTTTTCTGAATTAAGTGAAATATCTGCAATTTTGCCCCAAAATAAGTGAAATTTCTGCAATTTTGCCCCAAAATAAGGGAAATTTCTGGAATTTTGCCCCAAAGTAAGTGGAATTTATGAGTTTTACCCCAAAATAAGGAGAATTTCTGTCTTTCTGCCTTAACATATAGGGAATTTCTGCTTTTTTGCCCCACAATTAGGGGAATTTCTGCAATTTAGCTCCAAAATACGGGGAATTTCTGCTTTTTTGCCTGAAAATAGGAAGAATGCATACCTTTTTGCCATAAAAAAGGGAAATTTCTTCATTTTTGCTCCAAATTAAGGGGAATTTCTGCTTTTTTGCCTCTAAATAAGTGGAATTTCTGTGTTTTTCCCCCAAAACAAAGGGAATTTCTGTATTTTTTGCCCCAAAATAAGGAAAATTTCTGACTTATTACCCTGAAATAAGTGAAATTTCTGCAATTTTGCCCCAAAATAAGTAAAATTTCTGCCTTTTTGCCCTTAAATAAGGGGAATTTCAGCCTTTTTACCTCAAAATAAAAGGAATTTCAGCCTTTTTACCTCAAAATAAGGGAAACTTCTACATTTTTGCCACAAAATATTAGGAATTTCTGCCTTTTTGCCCAAAAATAAGGAAAATTTCTGCCCTTTTTCCCTGAAATAAGTGAAATTTCTGCAATTTTGCCCCAAAATAAGGGAAATTTCTGCTTTTTGCCCCCAAATAAGGTTAATTTCAGCCTTTTTACCTAAAAATAAGGGTAATTTTTGCATTTTTGCCCCAAAATATGGGAATTTTCTGCCTTTTTGCCCCAAAATAAAAAAAAATTTCTGCCATTTTGTGCCAAAATAAAAGAAATTTCTGCCTTTTTGCTTCAAAATAAAAAAATTTCTCCCTTTTTTTCTGGAATAAGTGAAATTTCTGCAATTTTGCCCCAAAATAAGTGAAATTTCTGCAATTTTGCCCCAAAATAAGGGAAATTTCTGGAATTTTGCCTCAAAATAAGTGGAATTTCTGAGTTTTGCCCCAAAATAAGGAGAATTTCTGTCTTTTCCCCCAATATATAGGGAATATCTGCCTTTTTGACCCACAATTAGGGGAATTTCTGCAATTTTGCTCCAAAATACGGGGTATTTCTGCCTTTTTGCCCGAAAATAAGAAGAATGCTTACATTTTGCCATAAAAAAAGGAAATGTCTTCATTTTTGCTCTAAAATAAGGGGAATTTCTGCTCTTTTGCCTCTAAATAAGTGGAATTTCTGAGTTTTGCCCCAAAATAAAGAGAATTTCTGTCTTTATGCCCCAACATTTAGGGAATTTCTGCCTTTTTGTTTCACAATTAGGGGAATTTCTGCAATTTTGCTCCAAAATACGGGGAATTTATGCCTTTTTGCCTGAAAATAAGAAGAATGCATACCTTTTTGCCATAAAAAAGCGAAATTTCTTCATTTTTGCTCCAAAATAAGGGGAATTTCAGCCTTTTTACCTCTAAATAAGTGGAATTTCTGTCTTTTTCCCCCAATTAAAGAGAATTTCTGTCTTTCTTGCCCCAAAATAAGGAAAATTTCTGACTTATTTCCTTGAAATAGGTGAAATTTCTGCAATTTTGCCCAAAAATAAGGGAAATTTCTGCCTTTTTGCCCTTAAATAAAGGGAATTTCAGCTTTTTACCTCAAAAAAAGGGGAATTTCTGAATTTTGGCACAAAATATGAATTTCTGCCTTTTTTTTTCAAAATAAGGAAAATTTCTGCCCTTTTTCCCTGAAATAAGTGAAATTTCTGCAATTTTGCCCGAAAATAAATGAAATTTCTGCAATTTTGCCCCAAAATAAAAGAAATTTCTGGAATTTTGCCCCAAAATAAGTGGAATTTCTGAGTTTGGCCCCAAAATAAAGAGAATTTCTGACTTTTTGCGCCACAATTAGTAAAATTTCTGCAATTTTGCCCTAAAATAAGGGAAATTTCTGCAATTTTTCCCCATAATAAGGTAAATTTCTGCAACTTTGCCCCAAAATAAGAGGAATTTCTGTTTTTTGCCCCACAATTAGGAAAATTTCTGTTTTTTGATCCACAATTAGGGAAATTTCTGCAATTTTGCCCTAAATAAGGGGCATTTCTGCCTTTTGCCCAAAATATGGGGAATTTCTGCCTTTTTGTCCGAAAATAAGAAGAATGCCTACCTTTTTGCCATAAAAAAGGGAAATTTCTTCATTTTTGCTCCAAAATAAGGGGAACTTTTGCCTTTTTGCCTCTAAATAAGTGGAATTTCTGTCTTTTTCCCCCAAAACAAAGGGAATTTCTGGTTTTTTTGCCCCCAAGTAAAGAAAATTTCTGACTTATTACCCTGAAATAAGTGATATTTCTGCAAATTGCCCCAAAATAAGGGAAATTTCTGCATTTTTGCCCCCAAATAACGGGAATTTCAGCCTTTTTACCTCAAAATAAGGAAAATTTCTGCATTTTTGCAACAAAATATTAGGAATTTCTGCATTTTTACCACAAAATATTAGGAATTTCTGCGTTTTTGCCCCAAAATAAGAAAATTTCTCCTTTTTCTT
Source organism: Micromys minutus (assembly GCF_963924665.1). Taxonomy (NCBI): domain Eukaryota; kingdom Metazoa; phylum Chordata; class Mammalia; order Rodentia; family Muridae; genus Micromys; species Micromys minutus. Next base: position 2,468,753 of record NW_027667258.1, on the reverse strand, counting down.
GAAATAAGTGAAATTTCTTCAGTTTTGCCCCAAAATAAGTGAAATTTCTGCAATTTTGCCCCAAAATAAGGGAAATTTCTGGAATTTTGCCCCAAAGTAAGTGGAATTTATGAGTTTTACCCCAAAATAAGGAGAATTTCTGTCTTTCTGCCCCAACATATAGGGAATTTCTGACTTTTTGCCCCACAATTAGGGGAATTTCTGCAATTTTGCTCCAAAATACGGGGAATTTCTGCCTTTTTGCCCAAAAATAAGAAGAATGCATAACTTTTTGCCATAAGAAAGGGAAATTTTTTCATTTTTGCTCCAAAATAAGGTGAATTTCTGCTTTTTTGCCTCTAAATAAGTGGAATTTCTGTGTTTTTCCCCCAAAACAAAGGGAATTTTTTTTTGCCCCAAAATAAGGAAAATTTCTGACTTATTACCCTGAAATAAGTGAAATTTCTGCAATTTTGCCCCAAAATAAGGGAAATTTCTTCCTTTTTGCTCTTAAAGAAGGAGAATTTCAGCCTTTTTACCTCAAAATAAGAGGAATTTCTTCATTTTTGCCCCAAAATATGGGAAATTTCTGCCTTTATTTACTGAAATAAGTGAAATTTCTGCAATTTTGCCCCAAATTAAGTGAAATTTCTGCAATTTTGCCCACATATAAAAGAAATTTCTGGAATTTTGCCCCAAAATAAGTGGAATTTCTGAGTTTTGCCCCAAAATAAAGAGAATTTCTGCCTTTTTGCCCCACAATTAGTAAAATTTCTGCAATTTTGCCCTAAAATAATAGAAATTTCTGCAATTTTTCCCCATAATAAGGGAAATTTCTGATACTTTGCCCCAAAATAAGGGGAATTTCTGTTTTTTGCCCCACAATTAGGGAAATTTCTGTTTTTTGCCCCAGAATTAGGGAAATTTCTGTTTTTTGCCCCACAATTAGGGAAATTTCTGCAATTTTGCCCTAAATAAGGGGAATTTCTGCCTTTTGCCCCAAATATGGGTAATTTCTGCCTTTTTGTCCGAAAATAATAAGAATGCCTACCTTCTTGCCATAAAAAAGAAAAATTTCTTTATTTTTGCTCCAATATAAGGGGAATTTCTGCTTTTTTGCCTCTAAATAAGTGGAATTTCTGTCTTTTTCCCCCAAAACAAAAGGAATTTCTGTTTTTTGCCCCAAAATAAGGAAAATTTCTGACTTATTACGCTGAAATAAGTGAAATTTCTGCAATTTTGCTCCAAAATAAGGGAAATTTCTGCCTTTTTGCCCCCAAATAAGGGGAATTTCAGCCTTTTTAACCTCAAAATAAGGTCAATTTCTGCATTTTTGCCACAAAATATTAGGAATTTCTTCATTTTTGCCCCAAAATAAGAAAAATTTCTGCCTATTTTCCCTGAAATAAGTGAAATTTCTGCAATTTTGCCCAAAAATAAGTGAAATTTCTGCAATGTTGCCCCAAAATAAGGGAAATTTCTGGAATTTTGCCCCAAAATAAGTGGAATTTCTGAGTTTTGCCCCAAGATAAGGAAAATTTCTGTCTTTTTCCCAAACATATAGACAATTTCTGCCTTTTTGTCCCACAATTAGAGGAATTTCTGCAATTTTGCTCCAAAATACGAGGAATTTCTGCCTTTTTTCTCGAAAATAAGAAGAATGCATACCTTTTTGCAATAAAAAAGGGAAATTTCTTCATTTTTGCTCCAAAATAAGGGGAATTTCTGCTTTTTGCCTCTAAATAAGTGGAATTTCTGTCTTTTCCCCCCAAACAAAGGGAATTTCTGTCTTTTTTGCCCAAAAATAAGGAAAATTTCTGACTTATTACCTTGAAATAAGTGAAATTTCAGCAATTTTGACCCAAAATAAAAGAAATTTCTGCCTTTTTGCCCCCAAATAAGGGGAATTTCAGCATTTTTACCTCAAGATCAGGGGAATTTCTGCATTTTTGCCACAAAATATTAGGAATTTCTACCTTTTTGCAAAAAAATAAGTAAAATTTCTGCCTATTTTCCCTGAAATAAGTGAAATTTCGGCAATTTTGCCACAAAATAAGTGAAATTTCTGCCTTTTTGCCCCGAAATAAGGGGAATTTCAGCCTTTTTACCTCAAAATAAGGGGAATTTCTTCATTTTTGCCCCAGAATATGGGAAATTTCTGCATTTTTTCCCCAAAATAAGAAAAATTTCTGCAATTTTGTACCAAAATAATACAAATTTCTGCTTTTTTGCCCCAAATAAGAAAATTTCTACTTTTTTTTCTGAAATAAGTGAAATTTCTGCAATTCTGCCCCAAAATAATTGAAATTTCTGCAATTTTGCCCCAAAATAAGTGAAATTTCTAGAATTTTGTCTCAAAATAAGTGGAATTTCTGAGTTTTGCCCCCAAAATAAGGAGAATTTCTGTTATTTTGCCCCAACATATTAGGAATTTCTGCCTTTTTGCCCCACAATTAGGGGAATTTCTGAAATTTTGCTCCAAATAAGGGGAATTTCTGCTTTTTTGCCTCTAAATAAGTGGAATTTCTGCCTTTTTCTCCAAATCAAAGTGAATTTCTGTCTTTTTTGTCCCAAAATAAGGAAAATTTCTGACTTATTACCCTGAAATAAGTGAAATTTCTGCAATTTTGCCCCAAAATAAGGGAAATTTCTGCCTTTTTGCCCACAAATAAAGGAATTTCAGCCTTTTTACCTCTAAATATGAGGAATTTCTGAATTTTGGCACAAAATATTATGAATTTCTGCTTTTTTGCCCCAAGATAAGGAAAATTTCTGCCTTTTTTCCCTGAAATAAGTGAAATTTCTGCAATTTTGCCCCAAAATAAGTGAAATTTCTGCAATTTTGCCCTAAAATAAAAGAAATTTCTGGAATTTTACCCCAAAATAAGTGGAATTTCTGAGTTTTGCCCAAAAATAAAGAGAATTTCTGCCTTTGTGCCCCACAATTAGTGAAATTTCTGCAATTTTGCCCTAAAATAAGGGAAATTTCTGCAATTTTTCCCCATAATAAGGGAAATTTTTGCACTTTGTGCCAAAATAAGGGGAATTTCTGTTTTTTGCCCCACAATTAGGGAAATTTCTGCAATTTTGCCCTAAATAAGGGGAATTTCTGCCTTTTGCCCCAAAATATGGGGAATCTCCTGCTTTTTTTGTATGAAAATAAGAAGAATGCCTACCTTTATGCCATAAAAAAGGGAAATTTCTTCATTTTTGCTCCAAAATAAGAGGAACTTTTGCATTTTTGCCTCTAAATAAGTGGAATTTCTGTCTTTTTCCTCCAAAACAAAGGGAATTTCTGTTTTTTTTGCCCCAAAATAAAGAAAATTTCTGACTTATTACCCTGAAATAAGTGATATTTCTGCAAATTGCCCGAAATAAGGGAAATTTCTGTCTTTTTGCTCCCAAATAATGGGAATTTCAGCCTTTTTACCTCAAAATAAGGGAAATTTCTGCATTTTTGCCACAAAATATTAAAAATTTCTGCATTTTTGCCCCAAAATAAGAAAAATTTCTGCCTTTTTTCCCTGAAATAAGTGAAATTTCTGCAATTTTGCCCCAAAATAAGTGAAATTTCTGCAATTTTGCCCCAAAATAAGGGAAATTTTTGGAATTTTGCCCAAAAATAAGTGGAATTTTTGAGTTTTGCCCCAAAATAAAGAGAATTTCTGTCTTTATGCCCCAACATATAGGGAATTTCTGCCTTTTTGCTTCACAATTAGGGGAATTTCTGCAATTTTGCTCAAAATACGGGGAATTTCTGCATTTTTGCCCGAAAATAAGAAGATTGCACACCTTTTTGCCATAAAAAAGGAAATTTCTTCATTTTTGCTCCAAAATAAGGGGAATTTCTGCTTTTTTGCCTCTAAATAAGTGGAATTTCTGTCTTTCCCCCCAAAAACAAAGGGAATTTCTGTCGTTTTTGCCCCAAAATAAGGAAAATTTCTGACTTATTACCGTGACATAAGTGAAATTTAAGCAATTTTGCCCCAAAATAAAAGAAATTTCTGCATTTTTGCCCCCAAATAAGGGGAATTTCAGCCTTTTTACCTCAAAATCAGGAGAAGTTCTGCATTTTTGCCACAAAATATTAGGAATTTCTGCCTTTTTGCCCCAAAATAAGAAAAATTTCTGCCTATTTTCCCTGAAATAAGTGAAATTTCTGCAATTTTGCCACAAAGTAAATGAAATTTCTCTTTTTTTGCCCCCTAATAAGGGGAATTTCAGCCTTTTTACCTCAAAATAAGGGGAATTTCTGCATTTTTACCCCAAAATATGGCAAATTTCTGTATTTTTACCCCAAAATTAAAAAAATTTCTGCAATTTTGTACCAAAATAATACAAATTTTCGCCTTTTTGCCCCCAAATAAGAAAATTTCTACTTTTTTTCTTAAATAAGTGAAATTTCTGCAATTTTGCCCCAAAATAATTGAAATTTCTGCAATTTTGCCCCAAACTAAGTGAAATTTCTGGAATTTTGTCTCAAAATAAGTGGAATTTCTAGTTTTGCCCCGAAATAAGGACAATTTCTGTTATTTTGCAACAACATATAGGGAATTTCTGCCTTTTTGCCCCACAATTAGAGGAATTTCTGAAATTTTGCTCCAAAATAAGGGGAATTTCTGCTTATTTGCCTCTAAATAAGTAGAATTTCTGCCTTTTTCTCCCAAAACAAAGGGAATTTCTGTATTTTTTGCCCCAAAATAAGGAAAATTTCTGACTTATTACCCTGAAATAAGTGAAATTTCTGCAATTTTGCCCCAAAATAAGGGAAATTTCTGCTTTTTTGCCCCCAAATAAAGGGAATTTCAGCCTTTTTACCTCAAAATATAAGGAATTTCTGAATTTTGGCACAAAATTTTATGAATTTCTGCCTTTTTGCCCCAAAATAAGGAAAATTTCTGCCTTTTTTCCCTTAAATAAGTAAAATTTCTGCAATTTTGCCCCAAAATAAGTGAAATTTCTGCAATTTTGCCCCAAAATAAAAGAAATTTCTGGAATTTTGCCCCAAAATAATTGTAAGTTCTGAGTTATGCCCCAAAATAAAGAGAATTTCTGACTTTTTGCCCCACAATTAGTGAATTTTCTGCAATTTTGCCCTAAAATAAGGGAAATTTCTGCAATTTTTCCCCATAATATGGGAAATTTCTGCAACTTTGCCCCAAAATAAGGGGAATTTCTGTTTTTTGCCCCACAATTAGGGAAATTTCTGCAATTTTGCCCTAAATAAGGGGAATTTCTGCCTTTTTCCCCAAAATATGGGTAATTTCTGCCTTTTTGTCTGAAAATAAGAAGAATGCCTACCTTTATGCCATAAAAAAAGAAATTTCTTCATTTTTGCTCCAAAATAAGGGGAACTTTTGACTTTTTGCCTCTAAATAAGTGGAATTTCTGTCTTTTTCCCCCAAAACAAAGGGAATTTCTGGTTTTTTTGCCCCCAAATAAGGAAAATTTCTGACTTATTACCCTGAAATAAGTGATATTTCTGCAAATGCCCGAAATAAGGGAAATTTCTGCATTTTTGCCCCCAAATAAGGGGAATTTCAGCCTTTATACCTCAAAATAAGGGAAATTTCTGCATTTTTGCCACAAAATATTAGGAATTTCTGCATTTTTGCCACAAAATATTAGGAATTTCTGCGTTTTTGCCCCAAAATAAGAAAATTTCTCCTTTTTTTTGAAATAAGTAAAATTTCTGCAATTTTGCCCCAAAATAAGTGAAATTTCTGCAATTTTGCCCCAAAATAAGGGAAATTTCTGGAATTTTTCCCCAAAGTAAGTGGAATTTATGAGTTATACTTCAAAATAAGGAGAATTTCTGTCTTTCTGCCCCTACATAAAGGGAATTTCTGCCTTTTTGCCCCACAATTAGGGGAATTTCTTCAATTTTGCTCCAAAATACGGGGAATTTCTGCCTTTTTGCCCGAAAATAAGAAGAATGCATATATTTTGCCATAAAAAAGAGAAATTTCTTCATTTTTACTCCAAAATAAGGGGAATTTCTGCTTTTTGCCTCTAAATAAGTGGAATTTCTGACTTTTTCCCCCAAAACTAAAGGAATTTCTGTCTTTTTTGCCCCAAAATAAAGGAAATTTCTGCCTTTTTGCCCTTATATAAGGGGAATTTCAGCATTTTTACCTCAAAGTAAAAGGAATTTCTGCATTTTTGCCCCAAAATATGGGAAATTTCTGCCTTTTTGCCCTAAAATAAGAAAATTTTCTGCCATTTTGTAACAAAATAAAAGAATTTTCTGCCTTTTTGCTCCAAAATAAAAAAATTTCTCCTTTTTTTCTGAATTAAGTGAAATATCTGCAATTTTGCCCCAAAATAAGTGAAATTTCTGCAATTTTGCCCCAAAATAAGGGAAATTTCTGGAATTTTGCCCCAAAGTAAGTGGAATTTATGAGTTTTACCCCAAAATAAGGAGAATTTCTGTCTTTCTGCCTTAACATATAGGGAATTTCTGCTTTTTTGCCCCACAATTAGGGGAATTTCTGCAATTTAGCTCCAAAATACGGGGAATTTCTGCTTTTTTGCCTGAAAATAGGAAGAATGCATACCTTTTTGCCATAAAAAAGGGAAATTTCTTCATTTTTGCTCCAAATTAAGGGGAATTTCTGCTTTTTTGCCTCTAAATAAGTGGAATTTCTGTGTTTTTCCCCCAAAACAAAGGGAATTTCTGTATTTTTTGCCCCAAAATAAGGAAAATTTCTGACTTATTACCCTGAAATAAGTGAAATTTCTGCAATTTTGCCCCAAAATAAGTAAAATTTCTGCCTTTTTGCCCTTAAATAAGGGGAATTTCAGCCTTTTTACCTCAAAATAAAAGGAATTTCAGCCTTTTTACCTCAAAATAAGGGAAACTTCTACATTTTTGCCACAAAATATTAGGAATTTCTGCCTTTTTGCCCAAAAATAAGGAAAATTTCTGCCCTTTTTCCCTGAAATAAGTGAAATTTCTGCAATTTTGCCCCAAAATAAGGGAAATTTCTGCTTTTTGCCCCCAAATAAGGTTAATTTCAGCCTTTTTACCTAAAAATAAGGGTAATTTTTGCATTTTTGCCCCAAAATATGGGAATTTTCTGCCTTTTTGCCCCAAAATAAAAAAAAATTTCTGCCATTTTGTGCCAAAATAAAAGAAATTTCTGCCTTTTTGCTTCAAAATAAAAAAATTTCTCCCTTTTTTCTGGAATAAGTGAAATTTCTGCAATTTTGCCCCAAAATAAGTGAAATTTCTGCAATTTTGCCCCAAAATAAGGGAAATTTCTGGAATTTTGCCTCAAAATAAGTGGAATTTCTGAGTTTTGCCCCAAAATAAGGAGAATTTCTGTCTTTTCCCCCAATATATAGGGAATATCTGCCTTTTTGACCCACAATTAGGGGAATTTCTGCAATTTTGCTCCAAAATACGGGGTATTTCTGCCTTTTTGCCCGAAAATAAGAAGAATGCTTACATTTTGCCATAAAAAAAGGAAATGTCTTCATTTTTGCTCTAAAATAAGGGGAATTTCTGCTCTTTTGCCTCTAAATAAGTGGAATTTCTGTCTTTTTCCCAAAAATCAAAGGGAATTTCCTTCTTCTTTGCCCCAAAATAAGGAAAATTTCTGACTTATTACCCTGAAATAAGTGAAATTTCTGCAATTTTGCCACAAAATAAGGGAAATTTCTGTCTTTTTGCCCCCAAATAAGAGGAATTTCAGCCTTTTTACATCAAAATCAGGGGAATTTCTGCATTTTTGCCCCAAAATATGGGAAATTTCTGCCTTTTTTCCCCAAAATAAGAAAAATTTCTGCAATTTTGTACCAAATAAAAGAAATTTTTGCCTTTTTGCCCCAAAATAAGAAAATTTCTTTTTTTTTCTGAAATAAGTGAAATATCTGCAATTTTGCCCCAAAATAAGTGAAATTTCTGCAATTTTGCCCCAAAATAAGGAAAATTTCTGGAATTTTGCCCCAAAGTAAGTGGAATTTATGAGTTTTACCCCAAAATGAAGAGAATTTTGTCTTTCTGCCCAAACATATAGGGAATTTATGCCTTTTTGCCACACAATTAGGAAAATTTCTACAATTTTCTCCAAAATACAGGGAATTTCTGCCTTTTTGCCCAAAAATAAGAAGAATGCATACCTTTTTGCCATAAAAAAGGGAAATTTCTTCATTTTTGCTCCAATATAAAAGGAATTTCTGCTTTTTTGCCTCTAAATAAGTGGAGTTTCTCTCTTTTTCCCCCAAAACAAAGGGAATTTCTCTTTTTTTCCCCAAAATAAGGAAAATTTCTGACTTATTACCCTGAAATAAGTGAAATTTTTTCCATTTTTCCCCATAATAATGGAAATTTCTGCCTTTTTGCCCCCAAATAAAAAGAATTTCAGCCTCTTTACCTCAAAATAAAAGGAATTTCTGCATTTTTGACCCAAAATGTAGGAAATTTCTGCCTTTTTGCCCCAAAATAAGAAAAATTTCTGTCATTTTGTACCAAAATATAAGAAATTTCTGCCTTTTTGCCCCAAAATAAGAAAATTTCTTTTTTTTTCTAAAATAAGTGAAATTTCTGCAATTTTGCCCCAAAATAAGTGAAATTTCTGCAATTTTGCCCCAAAATAAGGGAAATTTCTGGAATTTTGCCTCAAAATAAGTGGAATTTCTGAGTTTTGCCCCAAAATAAGGAGAATTTCTGTCTTTTTGCCCCATCATATAGGGAATTTCGGCCTTTTTGCCCCACAATTGAGAATCTCTGCAATTTTGCTCCAAAATATGGGGTATTTCTTCATTTTTGCCCAAAAATAAGAAGAATCCATAACTTTTTGCCATAATAAAGGGAAATTTCTTCATTTTTGCTCCAAAATAAGGGGAATTTCTGCTTTTTTGCCTCTAAATAAGTGGAATTTCTGTCTTTTCCGCCAAAACAAAGGGAATTTCTGTCTTTTTTGCTTCAAATTAAGGAAAATTTCTGACTTATTACCCTGAAATAAGTGAAATTTCTGCAATTTTGCCCCGAAAATAAGTGAAATTTCTGCCATTTTTGTCCCCAAATAAGGGAAATTTCAGCCTTTTTATTTCAAAATAAGAGGAATTTCTGCATTTTTGCCACAAAATATTAGGAATTTCTGCCTTTTTGCCCAAAAATAAGGAAAATTTCTGCCTTTTTTCCCTGAAATAAGTGAAATTTCTGCAATTTTGCCCCAAAATAAAGAAACTTTCTGCCTTTTTGCCCCCAAATAAGGGGAATTTCAGCCTTTTTACTTCAGAATAAGGGGAATTTCTGAATTTTGGCACAAAATATTATGAATTTCTGCCTTTTGCCCCAAAATAAGGAAAATTTCTGCCTTTTCTCCCTGAAATACGTGAAATTTCTGCAATTTTGCCCCAAAATAAGTGAAATTTCTGCAGTTTTGCCTCAAAATAAAATAAATTTCTGGAATTTTGCCCCAAAATAAGTGGAATTTCTGAGTTTTGCCCCAAAATAAAGAGAATTTCTGCCTTTTTGCCCCACAATTAGTGAAATTTCTGCAATTTTGCCCTAAAATAAGGGAAATTTCTGCAATTTTTCCCCATAATAAAAATTTTCTGCAATTTTGCCCCAAAATAAGGGGAATTTCTGTTTTTTGCCCCACAATTAGAAAAATTTCTGCAATTTTGCCCTAAATAAGGGGAATTTCTGCCTTTTGCCCCAAAATATGGGGAATTTCTGCCTTTTTGTCCGAAAATAAGAAGAATGCCTACCTTTTTGCCATAAAAAGGGGAAATTTCTTCATTTTTGCTCCAAAATAAGGGGAACTTTTGACTTTTTGCCTCTAAATAAGGGAATTTCTGGCTTTTTCCCCCAAAACAAAGGGAATTTATGTTTTTTTGCCCCAAAATAAGGAAAATTTCTGACTTATTACCGTGAAATAAGTGAAATTTCTGAAAATTGCCCCAAAATAAGGGAAATTTCTGCATTTTTGCCCCCAAATAAAAAGAATTTCCGAGTTTTTACCTCAAACTAAGAGAAATTTCTACATTTTTGCAACAAAATATTAGGAATTTCTGCATTGTTGCCACAAAATATTAGGAATTTCTTCCTTTTTGCCCCAAAATAAGAAAATTTTCCTTTTTTTTTGAAATAAGTGAAATTTCTGCAATTTTGCCCCAAAATAAGTGAAATTTCTGCAATTTTGCCCCAAAATAAGGGAAATTTCTGGAATTTTGCCCCAAAGTAAGTGGAATTTATGAGTTTTACCCCAAAATAAGGAGAATCTTGTCTTTCTGCCCCAACATATAGAGAATTTCTGCCTTTTTGCCCCACAATTAGGAAAATTTCTGCAATTTTGCTCCAAAATACGGGGAATTTCTGCATTTTTGCCCAAAAATAAGAAGAATGCATACCTTTTTGCCATAAAAAGAGAAATTTCTTCATTTTTGCTCCAATATAAAAGGAATTTCTGCTTTTTTACCTCTAAATAAGTGGAATTTCTGTCTTTTTCCCCCAAAACAAAGGGAATTTCTCTTTTTTTTCCCCAAAATAAGGAAAATTTCTGACTTATTACCCTGAAATAAGTGAAATTTTTTCCATTTTTCCCCAAAATAATATAAATTTCTGCCTTTTTGCCCCCAAATAAGGAGAATTTCAGCCTTTTTACCTCAAAATAAAAGGAATTTCTGCATTTTTGCCCCAAAATATAGGAAATTTCTGCCTTTTTGCCCCAAAATAAGAAAAATTTCTGCCATTTTGTACCAAAATATAAGAAATTTCTGCCTTTTTGCCCCAAAATAAGAAAATTTCTTTTTTTTTCTAAAATAAGTGAAATTTCTGCAATTTTGCCCCAAAATAAGTGAAATTTCTGCAATTTTGCCCCAAAATAAGGGAAATTTCTGGAATTTTGCCTCAAAATAAGTGGAATTTCTGAGTTTTGCCCCAAAATAAGGAGAATTTCTGCATTTTTGCCCCCAAATAAAAAGAATTTCCGAGTTTTTACCTCAAACTAAGAGAAATTTCTACATTTTTGCAACAAAATATTAGGAATTTCTGCATTGTTGCCACAAAATATTAGGAATTTCTGCCTTTTTGCCCCAAAATAAGAAAATTTTCTTTTTTGTTTTGAAATAAGTGAAATTTCTGCAATTTTGCCCCAAAATAAGTGAAATTTCTGCAATTTTGCCCCAAAATAAGGAAAATTTCTGGAATTTTGCCCCAAAGTAAGTGGAATTTATGAGTTTTACCCCAAAATAAGGAGAATCTTGTCTTTCTGCCCCAACATATAGAGAATTTCTGCCTTTTTGCCCCACAATTAGAAAAATTTCTGCAATTTTGCTCCAAAATACGGGGAATTTCTGCATTTTTGCCCAAAAATAAGAAGAATGCATACCTTTTTGCCATAAAAAGAGAAATTTCTTCATTTTTGCTCCAATATAAAAGGAATTTCTGCTTTTTTACCTCTAAATAAGTGGAATTTCTGTCTTTTTCCCCCAAAACAAAGGGAATTTCTCTCTTTTTTCCCCAAAATAAGGAAAATTTCTGACTTATTACCCTGAAATAAGTGAAATTTTTTCCATTTTTCCCCAAAATAATATAAATTTCTGCCTTTTTGCCCCCAAATAAGGAGAATTTCAGCCTTTTTACCTCAAAATAAAAGGAATTTCTGCATTTTTGCCCCAAAATATAGGAAATTTCTGCCTTTTTGCCCCAAAATAAGAAAAATTTCTGCCATTTTGTACCAAAATATAAGAAATTTCTGCCTTTTTGCCCCAAAATAAGAAAATTTCTTTTTTTTTTCAAAAATAAGTGAAATTTCTGCAATTTTGCCCCAAAATAAGTGAAATTTCTGCAATTTTGCCCCCAAATAAGGGAAATTTCTGGAATTTTGCCTCAAAATAAGTGGAATTTCTGAGTTTTGCCCCAAAATAAGGAGAATTTCTGTCTTTTTGCCCCAACATATAGGGAATTTCTGCCTTTTTGCCCCACAATTGGGAATCTCTGCAATTTTGCTTCAAAATACGGGGTATTTCTGCATTTTTCCCAAAATAAGAAGAATGCATAACTTTTTGCCATAAATAAGAAAAATTTCTTCATTTTTGCTCCAAAATAAGGGGAATTTCTGCTTTTTTGCCTCTAAATAAGTGGAATTTCTGTCTTTCTCCCCCAAAACAAACGGAATTTCTGTCTTTTTTGCCCCAAAATAAAAAAAAAATTCTGACTTATTTCCCTGAAATAAGTGAAATTTCTGCAATTTTGCCCTAAAATAAGGGAAATTTTTGCCTTTTTGCCCCAAAAATAGGAGAATTTCAGCCTTTTAACCTCAAATAAGGGGAATTTCTGCATTTTTGCCACAAAAAATTAGGAATTTCTGCCTTTTTGCCTCAAAATAAGGAAAATTTCTGCCTATTTTCCCAGAAATAAGTGAAATTTCTGCAATTTTGCCCCAAAATAAGTGAAATTTCTGCAATTTTGCCCCAAAATAAGGGAAATTTCTGGAATTTTGCCCCAAAATAAGTTTAATTTCTGAGTTCTGCCCCAAAATAAGGAGAATTTCTGTCTTTATGCCCCATCATATAGGGAATTTCTGCCTTTTTGCCCCACAATTATGGGAATTTGTGCAATTTTGCTCCAAAATACGGGGAATTTCTGCCTTTTTGCCCGAAAATAAGAAGAATGCTTACCTTTTTGCCATAAAAAAGGAAAATTTCTTCATTTTTGCTCCAAAATAAGGGGAATTTCTGCTTTTTTGCCTCTAAATAAGTGGAATTTCTGTCTTTTTCCTTCAAAACAAAGGGAATTTCTGTCTTTTTTGCTTCAAAATAAGGAAAATTTCTGACTTATTACCCTGAAATAAGTTAAATTTCTGCAATTTTGCCCCAAAATAAGGGAAATTTCTGCCATTTTGTCGCCAAATAAGGGAAATTTCAGCTTTTTACCTCAAAATAAGAGGAATTTCTGCATTTTTGCCTTAAATATTAGGAATTTCTGCCTTTTTGCCCAAAAATAAGGAAAATTTCTGCCTTTTTCCCTGAAATAAGTTAAATTTCTGCAATTTTGCCACAAAATAAGTGAAATTTCTGCCTTTTTGCCCCCAAATAAGGGGAATTTCAGCCTTTTTACTTCAAAATATGGGAAATTTCTGCCTTTTTTGCCCCAAAATATGAAAAATTTCTGCAATTTTGTACCAAAATAATACAAATTTCTGCCTTTTTGCCCCCAAATAAGAAAATTTCTTTTTTTTTTCTGAAATAAGTGAAATTTCTGCAATTTTCCTCAAAATAAGTGAAATTTCTGGGATTTTGCCTCAAAATAAGTGAAATTTTTGGAATTTTGCCCCAAAATAAGTGGAATTTCTGAGATTTGCCCCCAAAATAAGAAGAATTTCTGTTATTTTGCCCAACATACAGGGAATTTCTTTTTTCTTGCCCCACAATTAGGAGAATTTCTGAAATTTTGCTCCAAAATAAGGGGAATTTCTGCTTTTTGCCTCTAAATAAGTGGAATTTCTGCCTTTTTCTCCCAAAACAAAGGGAATTTCTGTCTTTTTTGCCCCAAAATAAGAAAAATTTCTGACTTATTACCCTGAAATAAGTGAAATTTCTTCAATTTTGACCCAAAATGAGTGAAATTTCTGCAATTTTGGCCCAAAATATGGGAAATTTCATGAATTTTGCCTGAAAATAAGTGGAATTTCTGAGTTTTGACCCAAAATAAGGAGAATTTCTGTCTTTTTGCCTCAACATATAGGGAATTTCTGCCTTTTTGCCTCACAATTAGGGGAATTTCTGCAATTTTGCTTCAAAATACGGGGTATTTCTGTCTTTTTGCCCGAAAATAAGAAGAATGCATACCTTTTTGCCATAAAAAAGGGAAATTTCTTCATTTTTGCTCCAAAATAAGGGGAATTTCTGCTTTTTTGCCTCTAAATAACTGGAATTTCTGTCTTTTTCCCCTAAACAAAGGAAATTTCTGTCTTTTTTATACCCAAAATAAGGAAAATTTCTGACTTATTACCCTGAAATAAGTGAAATTTCTGCAATTTTGCCCCAAAATAAGGGAAATTTCTGCCTTTTTGCCCCCAAATAAGGGGAATTTCAGCTTTTTTACCTAAAAATAAGGGGAATTTCTGCATTTTTGCCACAAAAATTAGGAATTTCTGCCTTTTTGCCCCAAAATAAGGAAAATTTCTGCCTATTTTCCATGAAATAAGTGAAATTTCTGCAATTTTGACACAAAATAAGTGAAATTTCTTCAATTTTGCCCCAAAATAAGGGAAATTTCTGGAATTTTGCCCCAAAATAAGTGGAATTTCTGAGTTCTGCCCCAAAATAAGGAGAATTTCTGTCTTTATACCCCAACATATAGGGAATTTCTGCCTTTTTGCCTCACAATTAGGCAAAATTCTGCAGTTTTACTCCAAAATACGAGGAATTTCTGCCTTTTTTGTCCGAAAATAAGAAGAATGCATAACTTTTTGCCACAAAAAAAGGAAATTTCTTCATTTTTGCTCCAAAATAAGGGGAATTTCTGCCTTTTTGCCTCTAAATAAGTAAAATTTCTGTTTTTTCCCAAACAAAGGGAATTCCTGTCTTTTTTGCCCCAAAATAAGGAAAATTTTGACTTATTACCGTGAAATAAGTGAAATTTCAGCAATTTTGACTCAAAATAAGGGAAATTTCTGCCTTTTTGCCCCAAAATAAGGGGAATTTCTTCTTTTTTTCTGAAATAAGTTAAAATTCTGCAATTTTGCCCCAAAATAAGTGAAATTTCTGCAATTTTACCCCAAAATAAAAAAAATTTCTCGAATTTTGCCCAAAAATGAGTGGAATTTCTGAGTTTTGCCCCCAAAATAAGGAGAATTTCTGTTATTTTGTCTCAACATATAGGGAATTTCTGCCTTTTTGCCCCTCAATTAGGGGAATTTCTGAAATTTTGCTCCAAAATAAGGGGAATTTCTGCTTTTTTGCCTCTAAATAAGTGGAATTTCTGCCTTTTTCTCACAAAACAAAGGGAATTTCTGTCTTTTTTGCCCCAAAATAAGGAAAATTTCTGACTTATTACTCTGAAATAAGTGAAATTTCTGCAATTTTGCCCCAAAATAAGGGAAATTTCTGCATTTTTGCCCCCAAATAAGGGGAATTACAGCCTTTTTACCTCAAAATAAGGCGAATTACTGAATTTTGGCACAAAATATTCTGAATGTCTGCGGTTTTGCCCCAAAATAAGGAAAATTTCTGCCTTTTTTCCCTGAAATAAGTGAAATTTCTGCAATTTTGCCCCAAAATAAGTGAAATTTCTGCAATTCTGCCCCAAAATAAAAGAAATTTCTGGAATTTTGCCCCAAAATAAGTGGAATTTCTGAGTTTTGCCCCAAAATAAAGAGAATTTCTGTCTTTTTGCCCCACAATTAGTGAAATTTCTGCAATTTTGCCCTAAAATAAGAGAAATTTCTGCATTTTTTCCCCATAATAAGAAAAATTTCTGCAATTTTGCCCCGAAATAAGGGGAATTTCTGTTTTTTGCCCCACAGTTAGTGAAATTTCTGCAATTTTGCCCTAAAATAAGAGAAATTTCTGCAATTTTGCCCAAAAATAAGGGGAATTTCTGTTTTTTGCCCCACAATTAGTGAAATTTCTGTAATTTTGACCTAAGTAAGGGGAATTTCTGCCTTTTGCCCCAAATTATGGGGAATTTCTGTGTTTTTTCCAAAAATAAAAAGAATGCCTACCTTTTGCCATATAAAAGGGAAATTTCTCATTTTTGCTTCAAAATAAGGGGAACTTTTCCCTTTTTGCTTCTAAATATTTGGAATTTCTGTTTTTTTCCCCCAAAACAAAGGAAATTTCTGTTTTTTTTGCCCCAAAATAAGGAAAATTTCTGACTTATTACCCTGAAATAAGTGAAATTTCTGAAAATTGCCCCAAAATAAGGAAATTTCTGCATTTCTGCCCCCAAATAAGGGGAATTTCAGCCTTTTTACCTCAAAATAAGGGGAATTTCTGCATTTTTGCAACAAAATATTAGGAATTTCTGCATTTTTGCCACAAAATATTAGAAATTTCTGCCTTTTTGCCCCAAAATAAGAAAATTTCTCCTTTTTTTTTGAAATAAGTGAAATTTCTGCAATTTTGCCCCAAAGTAAGTGAAATTTCTGCAATTTTGCCCCAAAATAAGGGAAATTTCTGGAATTTTGCCCCAAAGTAAGTGGAATATATGAGTTTTACAACAAAATAAGGAGAATTTCTGTCTTTCTGCCCCAACATATAGGGAATTTCTGCCTTTTTGCCCCACAATTAGGGGAATTTCTGCAATTTTGCTCCAAAATACGGGGAATTTCTGCCTTTTTGCCCGAAAATAAGGAGAATGCATAACTTTTTGCCATAAAAAAGCGAAATTTCTTCATTTTTGCTCCAAAATAAGGGGAATTTCTGATTTTTTGCCTCTAAATAAGTGGAATTTCTGTCTTTTTCCCCCAAAACAAAAGGAATTTCTGTCTTTTTTGCCCCAAAATAAGGAAAATTTCTGACTTATTACCCTGAAATAAGTGAAATTTCTGCAATTTTGCCCCAAAATAAGGGAAATTTCTGCATTTTTGCCCCCAAATAAGGGGAATTTCAGGATTTTTACCTCAAAATAAAAGGAATTTCTGCATTTTTGCTCCAAAATATAGGAAATTTCTGCCTTTTTTCCCCAAAATAAGAAAAATTTCT
The DNA here is from genome assembly GCF_963924665.1 of Micromys minutus. Classification (NCBI taxonomy): domain Eukaryota; kingdom Metazoa; phylum Chordata; class Mammalia; order Rodentia; family Muridae; genus Micromys; species Micromys minutus. The sequence continues at coordinate 2,452,112 of NW_027667258.1, read as the reverse complement.
CCCATTTTGTACCAAAATATAAAAAATTTCTGCCTTTTTGCTTCAAAATAAAAAAATTTCTCGTTTTTTTCTGAAATAAGTTAAATTTCTGCAATTTTGCCAAAAATAAGTGAAATTTCTGCAATTTTGCCCCAAAATAAGGGAAATTTCTGGAATTTTGCCTCAAAATAAGTGGAATTTCTGAGTTTTGCCCCAAAATAAGGAGATTTTCTGTCTTTTTGCCCCAACATATAGGGAATATCTGCCTTTTTGCCCCACAATTAGGGGAATTTCTGCATTTTTGCTCCAAAATACGGGGAATTTCTGCCTTTTTGCCCGAAAATAAGGAGAATGCATACCTTTTTGCTATAAAAAAGCGAAATTTCTTCATTTTTGCCCTAAAATAAGGGGAATTTCTGCTTTTTTGCCTCTAAATAAGTGGAATTTCTGTCTTTTTCTCCCAATACAAAAGGAATTTCTGTCTTTTTTGCCCCAAAATAAAGAAAATTTCTGACTTATTACCCTGAAATAAGTGAAATTTCTGCAATTTTGCCCCAAAATAAAGGAAATTTCTGCATTTTTGCCCCCAAATAAGGGGAATTTCAGACTTTTTACCTCAAAATAAAAGGAATTTCTGCATTTTTGCTCCAAAATATAGGAAATTTCTGCCTTTTTTCCCCAAAATAAGAAAAATTTCTGCCATTTTGTACCAAATTATAAGAAATTTCTGCCTTTTTGCTTCAAAATAAAAAATAATTCTCCCTTTTTTCTGAAATAAGTTAAATTTCTGCAGTTTTGCCCCAAAATAAGTGAAATTTCTGCAATTTTGCCCCAAAATAAGGGAAATTTCTGGAATTGTGCCTCAAAATAAGTGGAATTTCTGAGTTTTGCCCCAAAATAAGGAGATTTTCTGTCTTTTTGCCCCAACATATAGGGAATATCTGCCTTTTTGCCCCACAATTAGGGGAATTTCTGCAATTTTGCTCCAAAATACGGGAAATTTCTGCCTTTTTGCCCGAAAATAAAGAGAATGCATAACTTTTTGCCATAAAAAATTGAAATTTCTTTATTTTGCCCCAAAATAAGGGGAATTTCTGCTTTTTTGCCTCTAAATAAGTGGAATTTCTATCTTTTTCCCCCAAAACAAAAGGAATTTCTGTCTTTTTTGCCCCAAAATAAAGAAAATTTCTGACTTATTACCCTTGAAATAAGTGAAATTTCTGCAATTTTGCCCCAAAATAAAGGAAATTTCTGCATTTTTGCCCCCAAATATGGGGAATTTCAGACTTTTTACCTCAAAATAAAAGGAATTTCTGCATTTTTGCCCCAAAATATAGGAAATTTATGCCTTTTTTCCCAAAATAAGAAAAATTTCTGCCATTTTGTACCAAAATATAAGAAATTTCTGCCTTTTTGCTTCAAAATAAAAAAATTTCTCCCTTTTTTCTGAAATAAGTTAAATTTCTGCAATTTTGCCCCAAAATAAGTGAAATTTCTGCAATTTTGCCCCAAAATAAGGGAAATTTCTGGAATTTTGCCTCAAAATAAGTGGAATTTCTGAGTTTTGCCCCAAAATAAGGAGATTTTCTGTCTTTTTGCCCCAACATATAGGGAATATCTGCCTTTTTGCCCCACAATTAGGGGAATTTCTGCAATTTTGCTCCAAAATACGGGGTATTTCTGATTTTTTCCCAGAAAATAAGGAGAATGCATACCTTTTTGCCATAAAAAAGGGAAATTTCTTCATTTTTGCTCCAAAATAAGGGGAATTTCTGCATTTTTGCCTCTAAATAAGTGGTATTTCTGTCTTTTCCCCCAAAATAAAGGGAATTTCTGTCTATTTTGCCCCAAAATAAAAAAAATTTCTGACTTATTTTCCTGAAGTAAGTGAAATTTCTGCAATTTTGCCTCAAAATAAGGGAAATTTCTGCCTTTTTGCCCCCCAAATAAGGGGAATTTCAGCTTTTTTACCTCAAAATAAGGGGAATTTCTGCATTTTTGCCACAAAAATTAGGAATTTCTGCCTTTTTGCCCCAAAATAAGAAAAATTTCTGCCTATTTTCCATGAGATAAGTGAAATTTCTGCAATTTTGACACAAAATAAGTGAAATTTCTTCAATTTTGCCCCAAAATAAGGGAAATTTCTGGAATTTTGCCTCAAAATAAGTGGAATTTCTGAGTTCTGCCCAAAATAAGGAGAATTTCTGTCTTTATACCCCAACATATAGGGAATTTCTGCCTTTTTGCCTCACAATTAGGCAAAATTCTGCAATTTTGCTCCAAAATACGAGGAATTTCTGTCTTTTTTGTCCGAAAATAAGAAGAATGCATACCTTTTTGCCATAAAAAAGGGAAATTTCTTCATTTTTGCTCCAAAATAAGGGGAATTTCTGCCTTTTTGCCTCTAAATAAGTAAAATTTCTGTTTTTTCCCAAAGGGAATTTCTGTCTTTTTTGCCACAAAATAAGGAAAATTTTGACTTATTACCGTGAAATAAGTGAAATTTCAGCAATTTTGACTCAAAATAAGGGAAATTTCTGCCTTTTTGCCCCCAAATAAGTGGAATTTCAGCTTTTTTACCTCAAAATAAGGGGAATTTCTGCATTTTTGCCCCAAAATATGGGAAATTTCTGCTTTTTTGCCCTAAAATAAGAAAATTTCTCTTTTTTTCTGAAATAAGTTAAATTTCTGCAATTTTGCCCCAAAATAAGTGAAATTTCTGCAATTTTACCCCAAAATAAAAAAAATTTCTGAAATTTTGCCCAAAAATGAGTGGAATTTCTGAGTTTTGCCCCCAAAATAAGGAGAATTTCTGTTATTTTGTCTCAACATATAGGGAATTTCTGCCTTTTTGCCCCACAATTAGGGGAATTTCTGAAATTTTGCTTCAAAATAAGGGGAATTTCTGCTTTTATGCCTCTAAATAAGTGGAATTTCTGCCTTTTTCTCATAAAACAAAGGGAATTTCTGTCTTTTTTGCCCCAAAATAAGGAAAATTTCTGACTTATTACTCTGAAATAAGTGAAATTTCTGCAATTTTGCCCCAAAATAAGGGAAATTTCTGCATTTTTGCCCCCAAATAAGGGGAATTTCAGACTTTTTACCTCAAAATAAGGCGAATTTCTGAATTTTGGCACAAAATATTATGAATGTTTGCGGTTTTGCCCCAAAATAAGAAAAATTTCTGCCTTTTTTCCCTGAAATAAGTGAAATTTCTGCAATTTTGCCCCAAAATAAGTGAAATTTCTGCAATTCTGCCCCAAAATAAAAGAAATTTCTGGAATGTTGCCCCAAAATAAGTGGAATTTCTGAGTTTTGCCCCAAAATAAAAGAGAATTTCTGCCTTTTTGCACCACAATTAGTGAAATTTCTGCAATTTTGCCCTAAAATAAGAGAAATTTCTGCATTTTTTCCCCATAATAAGGGAAATTTCTGCAATTTTGCCCCAAAATAAGGGGAATTTCTGTTTTTTGCCCCACAATTAGTGAAATTTCTGTAATTTTGACCTAAGTAAGGGGAATTTCTGCCTTTTGCCGCAAAATATGGGCAATTTCTGCCTTTTTTCCAAAAATAAAAAGAATGCCTACCTTTTGCCATAAAAAAGGGAAATTTCTCATTTTTGCTTCAAAATAAGGGGAACTTTTCCATTTTTGCTTCTAAATAAGTGGAATTTTTGTTTTTTTCCCCCAAAACAAAGGGAATTTCTGTTTTTTTTTGCCCCAAAATAAGGAAAATTTCTGACTTATTACCCTGAAATAAGTGAAATTTCTGAAAATTGCCCCAAAATAAGGAAATTTCTGCATTTCTGCCCCCAAATAAGGGGAATTTCAACTTTTTTACCTCAAAATAAGGGAAATTTCTGCATTTTTGCAACAAAATATTAGGAATTTCTGCATTTTTGCCACAAAATATTAGGAATTTCTGCCTTTTTGCCCCAAAATAAGAAAATTTCTCCTTTTTTTTTTTGAAATAAGTGAAATTTCTGCAATTTTGCCCCAAAGTATGTGAAATTTCTGCAATTTTACCCCAAAATAAGGGAAATTTCTGGAATTTTGCCCCAAAGTAAGTGGAATTTATGAGTTTTACCCCAAAATAAGGAGAATTTCTGTCTTTCTGCCCCAACATATAGGGAATTTCTGCCTTTTTGCCCCACAATTAGGGGAATTATTGCAATTTTGCTCCAAAATACGGGGAATTTCTGCCTTTTTGCCCGAAAATAAGGAGAATGCATACCTTTTTGCCATAAAAAAGCGTAATTTCTTCATTTTTCTCCAAAATAAGGGGAATTTCTGCTTTTTTGCCTCTAAATAAGTGGATTTTCTGTATTTTTCCCCCAAAACAAAAGGAATTTCTGTCTTTTTTGCCCCAAAATAAGGAAAATTTCTGACTTATTACCCTGAAATAAGTAAAATTTCTGCAATTTTGCCCCAAAATAAGGGAAATTTCTGCATTTTTGCCCCCAAATAAGGGGAATTTCAGGCTTTTTACCTCAAAATAAAAGGAATTTCTGCATTTTTGCCCCAAAATATAGGAAATTTCTGCCTTTTTTCCCCAAAATAAGAAAAATTTCTGCCATTTTGTACCAAAATATAAGAAATTTCTGCCTTTTTGCTTCAAAATAAAAAAAATTCTCCCTTTTTTCTGAAATAAGTTAAATTTCTGCAATTTTGCCCCAAAATAAGCGAAATTTCTGCAATTTTGCCCCAAAATAAGCGAAATTTCTGCAATTTTGCCCCAAAATAAGGGAAATTTCTGGAATTTTGCCTCAAAATAAGTGGAATTTCTGAGTTTTGCCCCAAAATAAGGAGATTTTCTGTCTTTTTGCCCCAACATATAGGGAATATCTGCCTTTTTGCCCCACAATTAGGGGAATTTCTGCAATTTTGCTCCAAAATACGGGGAATTTCTGCCTTTTTGCCCGAAAATAAAAACAATGCATACCTTTTTGCCATAAAAAAGCGAAATTTCTTCATTTTTGCCCCAAAATAAGGGGAATTTCTGCTTTTTTGCCTCTAAATAATTGGAATTTCTGTCTTTTTCCCCCAAAACAAAAGGAATTATTGTCTTTTTTGCCCCAAAATAAAGAAAATTTCTGACTTATTACCCTGAAATAAGTGCAATTTCTGCAATTTTGCCCCAAAATAAGGGAAATTTCTGCATTTTTGCCCCCAAATAAGGGGAATTTCAGACTTTTTATCTCAAAATAAAATGAATTTCTGCATTTTTGCCCCAAAATATAGGAAATTTCTGCCTTTTTGCCCCAAAATAAGAAAAATTTCTGCCATTTTGTACCAAAATATAAGAAATTTCTGCCTTTTTGCTTCAAAATAAAAAAAAATTCTCCCTTTTTTCTGAAATAAGTGAAATTTCTGCAATTTTGCCCCAAAATAAGTGAAATTTCTGCAATTCTGCCCCAAAATAAAAGAAATTTCTGGAATTTTGCCCCAAAATAAGTGGAATTTCTGAGTTTTGCCCCAAAATAAAGAGAATTTCTGCCTTTTTGCCTCACAATTAGTGAAATTTCTGCAATTTTGCCCTAAAATAAGAGAAATTTCTGCATTTTTTCCCCATAATAAGGGAAATTTCTGCAATTTTGCCCTAAAAAAGGGAAATTTCTGCATTTTTGCCCCCAAATATGGGGAATTTCAGACTTTTTACCTCAAAATAAAAGGAATTTCTGCATTTTTGCCCCAAAATATAGGAAATTTCTGCCTTTTTTTCCCAAAATAAGAAAAATTTCTGCCATTTTGTACCAAAATATAAGAAATTTCTACCTTTTTGCTTCAAAATAAAAAAATTTCTCCCTTTTTTCTGAAATAAGTTAAATTTCTGCAATTTTGCCCCAAAGTAAGTGAAATTTCTGCAATTTTGCCCCAAAATAAGGGAAATTTCTGGAATTTTGCCTCAAAATAAGTGGAATTTCTGAGTTTTGCCCCAAAATAAGGAGATTTTCTGTCTTTTTGCCCCAACATATAGGGAATATCTGCCTTTTTGCCCCACAATTAGGGGAATTTCTGCAATTTTGCTCCAAAATACGGGGTATTTCTGATTTTTTCCCAGAAAATAAGGAGAATGCGTACCTTTTTGCCATAAAAAAGGGAAATTTCTTCATTTTTGCTCCAAAATAAGGGGAATTTCTGCTTTTTTGCCTCTAAATAAGTGGTATTTCTGTCTTTTCCCCCAAAACAAAGGGAATTTCTGTCTATTTTGCCCCAAAATAAAAAAAAATTTCTGACTTATTTCCCTGAAGTAAGTGAAATTTCTGCAATTTTGCCCCAAAATAAGGGAAATTTCTGCCTTTTTGCCCCCAAATAAGGGGAATTTCAGCTTTTTTACCTCAAAATAAGGGGAATTTCTGCATTTTTGCCACAAAAATTAGGAATTTCTGCCTTTTAGCCCCAAAATAAGAAAAATTTCTGCCTATTTTCCATGAAATAAGTGAAATTTCTGCAATTTTGACACAAAATAAGTGAAATTTCTTCAATTTTGCCCCAAAATAAGGGAAATTTCTGGAATTTTGCCTCAAAATAAGTGGAATTTCTGAGTTCTGCCCCAAAATAAGGAGAATTTCTGTCTTTATACCCCAACATATAGGGAATTTCTGCCTTTTTGCCTCACAATTAGGCAAAATTCTGCAATTTTGCTCCAAAATACGAGGAATTTCTGTCTTTTTTGTCCGAAAATAAGAAGAATGCATACCTTTTTGCCATAAAAAAGGGAAATTTCTTCATTTTTGCTCCAAAATAAGGGGAATTTCTGCCTTTTTGCCTCTAAATAAGTAAAATTTCTGTTTTTTCCCAAAGGGAATTCCTGTCTTTTTTGCCACAAAATAAGGAAAATTTTGACTTATTACCGTGAAATAAGTGAAATTTCAGCAATTTTGACTCAAAATAAGAGAAATTTCTGCCTTTTTGCCCCCAAATAAGGGGAATTTCAGCTTTTTTACCTCAAAATAAGGGGAATTTCTGCATTTTTGCCCCAAAATATGGGAAATTTCTGCTTTTTTGCCCTAAAATAAGAAAATTTCTCTTTTTTTTCTGAAATAAGTTAAATTTCTGCAATTTTGCCCCAAAATAAGTGAAATTTCTGCAATTTTACCCCAAAATAAAAAAAATTTCTGGAATTTTGCCCAAAAATGAGTGGAATTTCTGAGTTTTGCCCCCAAAATAAGGAGAATTTCTGTTATTTTGTCTCAACATATAGGGAATTTCTGCCTTTTTGCCCCACAATTAGGGGAATTTCTGAAATTTTGCTCCAAAATAAGGGGAATTTCTGCTTTTATGCCTCTAAAAAAGTGGAATTTCTGCCTTTTTCTCATAAAACAAAGGGAATTTCTGTCTTTTTTGCCCCAAAATAAGGAAAATTTCTGACTTATTACTCTGAAATAAGTGAAATTTCTGCAATTTTGCCCTAAAATAAGGGAAATTTCTGCATTTTTGCCCCCAAATAAGGGGAATTTCAGACTTTTTACCTCAAAATAAGGCGAATTTCTGAATTTTGGCACAAAATATTATGAATGTTTGCGGTTTTGCCCCAAAATAAGAAAAATTTCTGCCTTTTTTCCCTGAATTAAGTAAAATTTCTGCAATTTTGCCCCAAAATAAGTGAAATTTCTGCAATTCTGCCCCAAAATAAAAGAAATTTCTGGAATTTTGCCCCAAAATAAGTGGAATTTCTGAGTTTTGCCCCAAAATAAAGAGAATTTCTGCCTTTTTGCCCCACAATTAGTGAAATTTCTGCAATTTTGCCCTAAAATAAGAGAAATTTCTGCATTTTTTCCCCATAATAAGGGAAATTTCTGCAATTTTGCCCCAAAATAAGGGGAATTTCTGTTTTTTGCCCCACAATTAGTGAAATTTCTGTAATTTTGACCTAAGTAAGGGGAATTTCTGCCTTTTGCCGCAAAATATGGGCAATTTCTGCCTTTTTTCCAAAAATAAAAAGAATGCCTACCTTTTGCCATAAAAAAGGGAAATTTCTCATTTTTGCTTCAAAATAAGGGGAACTTTTCCATTTTTGCTTCTAAATAAGTGGAATTTTTGTTTTTTTCCCCCAAAACAAAGGGAATTTCTGTTTTTTTTGCCCCAAAATAAGGAAAATTTCTGACTTATTACCCTGAAATAAGTGAAATTTCTGAAAATTGCCCCAAAATAAGGAAATTTCTGCATTTCTGCCCCCAAATAAGGGGAATTTCAACTTTTTTACCTCAAAATAAGGGAAATTTCTGCATTTTTGCAACAAAATATTAGGAATTTCTGCATTTTGCCACAAAATATTAGGAATTTCTGTCTTTTTGCCCCAAAATAAGAAAATTTCTCCTTTTTTTTTTTGAAATAAGTGAAATTTCTGCAATTTTGCCCCAAAGTAAGTGAAATTTCTGCAATTTTACCCCAAAATAAGGGAAATTTCTGGAATTTTGCCCCAAAGTAAGTGGAATTTATGAGTTTTACCCCAAAATAAGGAGAATTTCTGTCTTTCTGCCCCAACATATAGGGAATTTCTGCCTTTTTGCCCCACAATTAGGGGAATTTCTGCAATTTTGCTCCAAAATACGGGGAATTTCTGCCTTTTTGCCCGAAAATAAGGAGAATGCATACCTTTTTGCCATAAAAAAGCGAAATTTCTTCATTTTTGCTCCAAAATAAGGGGAATTTCTGCTTTTTTGCCTATAAATAAGTGGATTTTCTGTCTTTTCCCCCCAAAACAAAAGGAATTTCTGTCTTTTTTGCCCCAAAATAAGGAAAATTTCTGACTTATTACCCTGAAATAAGTAAAATTTCTGCAATTTTGCCCCAAAATAAGGGAAATTTCTGCATTTTTGCCCCCAAATAAGGGGAATTTCAGGCTTTTTACCTCAAAATAAAAGGAATTTCTGCATTTTTGCCCCAAAATATAGGAAATTTCTGCCTTTTTTCCCCAAAATAAGAAAAATTTCTGCCATTTTGTACCAAAATATAAGAAATTTCTGCCTTTTTGCTTCAAAATAAAAAAAATTCTCCCTTTTTTCTGAAATAAGTTAAATTTCTGCAATTTTGCCCCAAAATAAGCGAAATTTCTGCAATTTTGCCCCAAAATAAGCGAAATTTCTGCAATTTTGCCCCAAAATAAGGGAAATTTCTGGAATTTTGCCTCAAAATAAGTGGAATTTCTGAGTTTTGCCCCAAAATAAGGAGATTTTCTGTCTTTTTGCCCCAACATATAGGGAATATCTGCCTTTTTGCCCCACAATTAGGGGAATTTCTGCAATTTTGCTCCAAAATACGGGGAATTTCTGCCTTTTTGCCCGAAAATAAAAACAATGCATACCTTTTTGCCATAAAAAAGCGAAATTTCTTCATTTTTGCCCCAAAATAAGGGGAATTTCTGCTTTTTTGCCTCTAAATAATTGGAATTTCTGTCTTTTTCCCCCAAAACAAAAGGAATTATTGTCTTTTTTGCCCCAAAATAAAGAAAATTTCTGACTTATTACCCTGAAATAAGTGCAATTTCTGCAATTTTGCCCCAAAATAAGGGAAATTTCTGCATTTTTGCCCCCAAATAAGGGGAATTTCAGACTTTTTATCTCAAAATAAAATGAATTTCTGCATTTTTGCCCCAAAATATAGGAAATTTCTGCCTTTTTGCCCCAAAATAAGAAAAATTTCTGCCATTTTGTACCAAAATATAAGAAATTTCTGCCTTTTTGCTTCAAAATAAAAAAAAATTCTCCCTTTTTTCTGAAATAAGTGAAATTTCTGCAATTTTGCCCCAAAATAAGTGAAATTTCTGCAATTCTGCCCCAAAATAAAAGAAATTTCTGGAATTTTGCCCCAAAATAAGTGGAATTTCTGAGTTTTGCCCCAAAATAAAGAGAATTTCTGCCTTTTTGCCTCACAATTAGTGAAATTTCTGCAATTTTGCCCTAAAATAAGAGAAATTTCTGCATTTTTTCCCCATAATAAGGGAAATTTCTGCAATTTTGCCCTAAAAAAGGGAAATTTCTGCATTTTTGCCCCCAAATATGGGGAATTTCAGACTTTTTACCTCAAAATAAAAGGAATTTCTGCATTTTTGCCCCAAAATATAGGAAATTTCTGCCTTTTTTTCCCAAAATAAGAAAAATTTCTGCCATTTTGTACCAAAATATAAGAAATTTCTACCTTTTTGCTTCAAAATAAAAAAATTTCTCCCTTTTTTCTGAAATAAGTTAAATTTCTGCAATTTTGCCCCAAAGTAAGTGAAATTTCTGCAATTTTGCCCCAAAATAAGGGAAATTTCTGGAATTTTGCCTCAAAATAAGTGGAATTTCTGAGTTTTGCCCCAAAATAAGGAGATTTTCTGTCTTTTTGCCCCAACATATAGGGAATATCTGCCTTTTTGCCCCACAATTAGGGGAATTTCTGCAATTTTGCTCCAAAATACGGGGTATTTCTGATTTTTTCCCAGAAAATAAGGAGAATGCGTACCTTTTTGCCATAAAAAAGGGAAATTTCTTCATTTTTGCTCCAAAATAAGGGGAATTTCTGCTTTTTTGCCTCTAAATAAGTGGTATTTCTGTCTTTTCCCCCAAAACAAAGGGAATTTCTGTCTATTTTGCCCCAAAATAAAAAAAAATTTCTGACTTATTTCCCTGAAGTAAGTGAAATTTCTGCAATTTTGCCCCAAAATAAGGGAAATTTCTGCCTTTTTGCCCCCAAATAAGGGGAATTTCAGCTTTTTTACCTCAAAATAAGGGGAATTTCTGCATTTTTGCCACAAAAATTAGGAATTTCTGCCTTTTAGCCCCAAAATAAGAAAAATTTCTGCCTATTTTCCATGAAATAAGTGAAATTTCTGCAATTTTGACACAAAATAAGTGAAATTTCTTCAATTTTGCCCCAAAATAAGGGAAATTTCTGGAATTTTGCCTCAAAATAAGTGGAATTTCTGAGTTCTGCCCCAAAATAAGGAGAATTTCTGTCTTTATACCCCAACATATAGGGAATTTCTGCCTTTTTGCCTCACAATTAGGCAAAATTCTGCAATTTTGCTCCAAAATACGAGGAATTTCTGTCTTTTTTGTCCGAAAATAAGAAGAATGCATACCTTTTTGCCATAAAAAAGGGAAATTTCTTCATTTTTGCTCCAAAATAAGGGGAATTTCTGCCTTTTTGCCTCTAAATAAGTAAAATTTCTGTTTTTTCCCAAAGGGAATTCCTGTCTTTTTTGCCACAAAATAAGGAAAATTTTGACTTATTACCGTGAAATAAGTGAAATTTCAGCAATTTTGACTCAAAATAAGAGAAATTTCTGCCTTTTTGCCCCCAAATAAGGGGAATTTCAGCTTTTTTACCTCAAAATAAGGGGAATTTCTGCATTTTTGCCCCAAAATATGGGAAATTTCTGCTTTTTTGCCCTAAAATAAGAAAATTTCTCTTTTTTTTCTGAAATAAGTTAAATTTCTGCAATTTTGCCCCAAAATAAGTGAAATTTCTGCAATTTTACCCCAAAATAAAAAAAATTTCTGGAATTTTGCCCAAAAATGAGTGGAATTTCTGAGTTTTGCCCCCAAAATAAGGAGAATTTCTGTTATTTTGTCTCAACATATAGGGAATTTCTGCCTTTTTGCCCCACAATTAGGGGAATTTCTGAAATTTTGCTCCAAAATAAGGGGAATTTCTGCTTTTATGCCTCTAAAAAAGTGGAATTTCTGCCTTTTTCTCATAAAACAAAGGGAATTTCTGTCTTTTTTGCCCCAAAATAAGGAAAATTTCTGACTTATTACTCTGAAATAAGTGAAATTTCTGCAATTTTGCCCTAAAATAAGGGAAATTTCTGCATTTTTGCCCCCAAATAAGGGGAATTTCAGACTTTTTACCTCAAAATAAGGCGAATTTCTGAATTTTGGCACAAAATATTATGAATGTTTGCGGTTTTGCCCCAAAATAAGAAAAATTTCTGCCTTTTTTCCCTGAATTAAGTAAAATTTCTGCAATTTTGCCCCAAAATAAGTGAAATTTCTGCAATTCTGCCCCAAAATAAAAGAAATTTCTGGAATTTTGCCCCAAAATAAGTGGAATTTCTGAGTTTTGCCCCAAAATAAAGAGAATTTCTGCCTTTTTGCCCCACAATTAGTGAAATTTCTGCAATTTTGCCCTAAAATAAGAGAAATTTCTGCATTTTTTCCCCATAATAAGGGAAATTTCTGCAATTTTGCCCCAAAATAAGGGGAATTTCTGTTTTTTGCCCCACAATTAGTGAAATTTCTGTAATTTTGACCTAAGTAAGGGGAATTTCTGCCTTTTGCCGCAAAATATGGGCAATTTCTGCCTTTTTTCCAAAAATAAAAAGAATGCCTACCTTTTGCCATAAAAAAGGGAAATTTCTCATTTTTGCTTCAAAATAAGGGGAACTTTTCCATTTTTGCTTCTAAATAAGTGGAATTTTTGTTTTTTTCCCCCAAAACAAAGGGAATTTCTGTTTTTTTTGCCCCAAAATAAGGAAAATTTCTGACTTATTACCCTGAAATAAGTGAAATTTCTGAAAATTGCCCCAAAATAAGGAAATTTCTGCATTTCTGCCCCCAAATAAGGGGAATTTCAACTTTTTTACCTCAAAATAAGGGAAATTTCTGCATTTTTGCAACAAAATATTAGGAATTTCTGCATTTTGCCACAAAATATTAGGAATTTCTGCCTTTTTGCCCCAAAATAAGAAAATTTCTCCTTTTTTTTTTGAAATAAGTGAAATTTCTGCAATTTTGCCCCAAAGTAAGTGAAATTTCTGCAATTTTACCCCAAAATAAGGGAAATTTCTGGAATTTTGCCCCAAAGTAAGTGGAATTTATGAGTTTTACCCCAAAATAAGGAGAATTTCTGTCTTTCTGCCCCAACATATAGGGAATTTCTGCCTTTTTGCCCCACAATTAGGGGAATTTCTGCAATTTTGCTCCAAAATACGGGGAATTTCTGCCTTTTTGCCCGAAAATAAGGAGAATGCATACCTTTTTGCCATAAAAAAGCGAAATTTCTTCATTTTTGCTCCAAAATAAGGGGAATTTCTGCTTTTTTGCCTATAAATAAGTGGATTTTCTGTCTTTTCCCCCCAAAACAAAAGGAATTTCTGTCTTTTTTGCCCCAAAATAAGGAAAATTTCTGACTTATTACCCTGAAATAAGTAAAATTTCTGCAATTTTGCCCCAAAATAAGGGAAATTTCTGCATTTTTGCCCCCAAATAAGGGGAATTTCAGGCTTTTTACCTCAAAATAAAAGGAATTTCTGCATTTTTGCCCCAAAATATAGGAAATTTCTGCCTTTTTTCCCCAAAATAAGAAAAATTTCTGCCATTTTGTACCAAAATATAAGAAATTTCTGCCTTTTTGCTTCAAAATAAAAAAAATTCTCCCTTTTTTCTGAAATAAGTTAAATTTCTGCAATTTTGCCTCAAAATAAGCGAAATTTCTGCAATTTTGCCCCAAAATAAGCGAAATTTCTGCAATTTTGCCCCAAAATAAGGGAAATTTCTGGAATTTTGCCTCAAAATAAGTGGAATTTCTGAGTTTTGCCCCAAAATAAGGAGATTTTCTGTCTTTTTGCCCCAACATATAGGGAATATCTGCCTTTTTGCCCCACAATTAGGGGAATTTCTGCAATTTTGCTCCAAAATACGGGGAATTTCTGCCTTTTTGCCCGAAAATAAGGAGAATGCATACCTTTTTGCCATAAAAAAGCGAAATTTCTTCATTTTTGCCCCAAAATAAGGGGAATTTCTGCTTTTTTGCCTCTAAATAATTGGAATTTCTGTCTTTTTCCCCCAAAACAAAAGGAATTTTTGTCTTTTTTGCCCCAAAATAAAGAAAATTTCTGACTTATTACCCTGAAATAAGTGAAATTTCTGCAATTTTGCCCCAAAATAAGGGAAATTTCTGCATTTTTGCCCCCAAATAAGGGGAATTTCAGACTTTTTTTCTCAAAATAAAATGAATTTCTGCATTTTTGCCCCAAAATATAGGAAATTTCTGCTATTTTGCCCCAAAATAAGAAAAATTTCTGCCATTTTGTACCAAAATATAAGAAATTTCTGCCTTTTTGCTTCAAAATAAAAAAATTTCTCCCTTTTTTCTGAAATAAGTTAAATTTCTGCAATTTTGCCCCAAAATAAGTGAAATTTCTGCAATTTTGCCCCAAAATAAGGGAAATTTCTGGAATTTTGCCTCAAAATAAGTGGAATTTCTGAGTTTTGCCCCAAAATAAAGAGATTTTCTGTCTTTTTGCCCCAACATATAGGGAATATCTGCCTTTTTACCCCACAATTAGGGGAATTTCTGCAATTTTGCTCCAAAATACGGGGAATTTCTGCCTTTTTGCCCGAAAATAAGGAGAATGCATACCTTTTTGCCATAAAAAAGCGAAATTTCTTCATTTTTGCCCCAAAATAAGGGGAATTTCTGCTTTTTTGCCTCTAAATAAGTGGGATTTCTGTCTTTTTCCCCCCAAACAAAAGGAATTTCTGTCTTTTTTGCCCAAAAATAAGGAAAATTTCTGACTTATTACCCTGAAATAAGTGAAATTTCTTCAATTTTGCCCCAAAATAAGGGAAATTTCTGCATTTTTGCCCCCAAATAAGGGGAATTTAAGACTTTTTACCTCAAAATAAAAGGAATTTCTGCATTTTTGCCCCAAAATATAGGAAATTTCTGCCTTTTTTCCCCAAAATAAGAAAAATTTCTGCCATTTTGTACCAAAATATAAGAAATTTCTGCCTTTTTGCTTCAAAATAAAAAAATTTCTCCCTTTTTTCTGAAATAAGTTAAATTTCTGCAATTTTGCCCCAAAATAAGTGAAATTTCTGCAATTTTGCCCCAAAATAAGGGAAATTTCTGGAATTTTGCCTCAAAATAAGTGGAATTTCTGAGTTTTGCCCCAAAATAAGGAGATTTTCTGTCTTTTTGCCCCAACATATAGGGAATATCTGCCTTTTTGCCCCACAATTAGTGGAATTTCTGCAATTTTGCTCCAAAATACGGGGTATTTCTGCCTTTTTGCCAGAAAATAAGAAGAATGCATACCTTTTTGCCATAAAAAAGGGAAATTTCTTCATTTTTGCTCCAAAATAAGGGGAATTTCTGCTTTTTTGCCTCTAAATAAGTGGTATTTCTGTCTTTTCCCCCAAAACAAAGGGAATTTCTATTTTGCCCCAAAATAAAGAAAATTTCTGACTTATTTCCCTGAATAAGTGAAATTTCTGCAATTTTGCCCCAAAATAAGGGAAATTTCTGCCTTTTTGCCCCCAAATAAGGGCAATTTCAGCTTTTTTTACCTCAAAATAAGGGGAATTTTTGCATTTTTGCCACAAAAATTAGGAATTTCTGCCTTTTTGCCCCAAAATAAGAAAAATTTCTGCCTATTTTCCATAAAATAAGTGAAATTTCTGCAATTTTGACACAAAATAAGTGAAATTTCTTCAATTTTGCCCCAAAATAAGGGAAATTTCTGGAATTTTGCCCCAAAATAAGTGGAATTTCTGAGTTCTGCCCCCAAATAAGGAGAATTTCTGTCTTTATACCCCAACATATAGGGAATTTCTGCCTTTTTGCCTCACAATTAGGCAAAATTCTGCAATTTTGCTCCAAAATAAGGTGAATTTCTGCTTTTTTGCCTCTAAATAAGTGGAATATCTGCCTTTTTCTCACAAAACAAAGGGAATTTCTGTTATTTTTGCCCCAAAATAAGGAAAATTTCTGACTTATTACTCTGAAATAAGTGAAATTTCTGCAATTTTGCCCCAAAATAAGGGAAATTTCTGCATTTTAGCCCCCAAATAAGGGGAATTACAGTCTTTTTACCTCAAAATACGGCGAATTTCTGAATTTTGGCACAAAATATTATGAATGTCTGCGGTTTTGCCCCAAAATAAGGAAAATTTCTGCCTTTTTTCCCTGAAATAAGTGAAATTTCTGCAATTTTGCCCCAAAATAAGTGAAATTTCTACAATTCTGCCCCAAAATAAAAGAAATTTCTGGAATTTTGCCCCAAAATAAGTGGAATTTCTGAGTTTTGCCCCAAAATAAAGAGAATTTCTGCCTTTTTGCCCCACAATTAGTGAAATTTCTGCAATTTTGCCCTAAAATAAGAGAAATTATTACATTTTTTCCACATAATAAGGGAAATTTCTGCAATTTTGCCCCAAAATAAGGGGAATTTCTGTTTTTTGCCCCACAATTAGTGAAATTTCTGTAATTTTGACCTAAGTAAGGGGAATTTCTGCCTTTTGCCGCAAAATATGGGCAATTTCTGCCTTTTTTCCAAAAATAAAAAGAATGCCTACCTTTTGCCATAAAAAAGGGAAATTTCTCATTTTTGCTTCAAAATAAGGGGAACTTTTTCATTTTTGCTTCTAAATAAGTGGAATTTCTGTTTTTTCCCCCAAAACAAAGGGAATTTCTGTTTTTTTGCCCCAAAATAAGGAAAATTTCTGACTTATTACCCTGAAATAAGTGAAATTTCTGAAAATTGCCCCAAAATAAGGAAATTTCTGCATTTCTGCCCCCAAATAAGGGGAATTTCAACCTTTTTACCTCAAAATAAGGGAAATTTCTGCATTTTTGCAACAAAATATTAGGAATTTCTGCATTTTTGCCACAAAATATTAGGAATTTCTGCCTTTTTGCCCCAAAATAAGAAAATTTCTCCTTTTTTTTGAAATAAGTGAAATTTTTGCAATTTTGCCCCAAAGTAAGTGAAATTTCTGCAATTTTGCCCCAAAATAAGGGAAATTTCTGGAATTTTGCCCCAAAATAAGTGGAATTTATGAGTTTTACCCCAAAATAAGGAGAATTTCTGTCTTTCTGCCCCAACATATACGGAATTTCTGCCTTTTTGCCCCACAATTAGGGGAATTTCTGCAATTTTGCTCCAAAATACGGGGAATTTCTGCCTTTTTGCCCGAAAATAAGGAGAATGCATACCTTTTTGCCATAAAAAAGCGAAATTTCTTCATTTTTGCTCCAAAATAAGGGGAATTTCTGCTTTTTTGCCTCTAAATAAGTGGAATTTCTGTCTTTTTCCCCCAAAACAAAAGGAATTTCTGTCTTTTTTGCCTCAAAATTAGGAAAATTTCAAACTTATTACCCTGAAATAAGTGAAATTTCTGCAATTTTGCCCCAAAATAAGGGAAATTTCTGCAATTTTGCCCCCAAATAAGGGGAATTTCAGGCTTTTTACCTCAAAATAAAAGGAATTTCTGCATTTTTGCCCCAAAATATAGGAAATTTCTGCCCTTTTTCCCCAAAATAAGAAAAATTTCTGCCATTTTGTACCAAAATATAAGAAATTTCTGCGTTTTTGCTTCAAAATAAAAAAATTTCTCCCTTTTTTCTGAAATAAGTTAAATTTCTGCAATTTTGCCCCAAAATAAGTGAAATTTCTGCAATTTTGCCCCAAAATAAGGGAAATTTCTGGAATTTTGCCTCAAAATAAGTGGAATTTCTGAGTTTTGCCCCAAAATAAGGAGATTTTCTGTCTTTTGCCCCAACATATAGGGAATATCTGCCTTTTTGCCCCACAATTAGGGGAATTTCTGCAATTTTGCTCCAAAATACGGGGAATTTCTTCCTTTTTGCCCGAAAATAAGGAGAATGCATACCTTTTTGCCATAAAAAATTGAAATTTCTTCATTTTTGCCTTAAAATAAAAGGAATTTCTGCTTTTTTGCCTCTAAATAAGTGGAATTCCTGTCTTTTTCCCCAAAACAAAGGGAATTTCTGTCTATTTTGCCCCAAAATAAAGAAAATTTCTGACTTATTTCCCTGAAGTAAGTGAAATTTCTGCAATTTTGCTCCAAAATAAGGGAAATTTCTGCCTTTTTGCCCCCAAATAAGGGGAATTTCAGCTTTTTTTACCTCAAAATAAGGGGAATTTCTGCATTTTTGCCACAAAAATTAGGAATTTCTGCCTTTTTGCCCCAAAATATGAAAAATTTCTGCCATTTTGTACCAAAATATAAGAAATTTCTGCCTTTTTGCTTCAAAATAAAAAAATTTCTCCCTTTTTCCTGAAATAAGTTAAATTTCTGCAATTTTGCCCCAAAATAAGTGAAATTTCTGCAATTTTGCCGCAAAATAAGTGAAATATCTGCAATTCTGCCCCAAAATAAAAGAAATTTCTGGAATTTTGCCCCAAAATAAGTGGAATTTCTGAGTTTTGCCCCAAAATAAAGAGAATTTCTGCCTTTTTGCCCCACAATTAGTGAAATTTCTGCAATTTTGCCCTAAAATAAGAGAAATTTCTGCATTTTTTTCCCCATAATAAGGGAAATTTCTGCAATTTTGCCCCAAAATAAGGGGAATTTCTGTTTTTTGCCCCACAATTAGTGAAATTTCTGTAATTTTGACCTAAGTAAGGGGAATTTCTGCCTTTTGCCGCAAAATATGGGGAATTTCTGCCTTTTTTCCAAAAATAAAAAGAATGCCTACCTTTTGCCATAAAAAAGGGAAATTTCTCATTTTTGCTTCAAAATAAGGGGAACTTTTCCATTTTTGCTTCTAAATAAGTGGAATTTCTGTTTTTTCCCCCAAAACAAAGAAAATTTCTGTTTTTTTGCCCCAAATTAAGGAAAATTTCTGACTTATTACCCTGAAATAAGTGAAATTTCTGAAAATTGCCCCAAAATAAGGAAATTTCTGAATTTCTGCCCCCAAATAAGGGGAATTTCAACCTTTTTACCTCAAAATAAGGGAAATTTCTGCATTTTTGCAACAAAATATTAGGAATTTCTGCATTTTTGCCACAAAATATTAGGAATTTCTGCCTTTTTGCCCAAAATAAGAAAATTTCTCCTTTTTTTTTGAAATAAGTGAAATTTTTGCAATTTTGCCCCAAAGTAAGTGAAATTTCTGCAATTTTGCCCCAAAATAAGGAAAATTTCTGGAATTTTGCCCCAAAGTAAGTGGAATTTATGAGTTTTACCCCAAAATAAGGAGAATTTCTGTCTTTTTGCCCCAACATATAGAGAATTTCTGCCTTTTTGCCCCACAATTAGGGGAATTTCTGCAATTTTGCTCCAAAATACGGGGAATTTCTGCCTTTTTGCCCGAAAATAAGGAGAATGCATACCTTTTTGCCAAAAAAAAAGCGAAATTTCTTCATTTTTGCTCCAAAATAAGGGGAATTTCTGCTTTTTTGCCTCTAAATAAGTGGAATTTCTGTCTTTTTCCCCCAAAACAATAGGAATTTCTGTCTTTTTTGCCCCAAAATTAGGAAAATTTCTGACTTATTATCCCTGAAATAAGTGAAATTTCTTCAATTTTGCCCCAAAATAAGGGAAATTTCTGCATTTTTGCCCCCAAATAAGGGGAATTTCAGGCTTTTTACCTCAAAATAAAAGGAATTTCTGCATTTTTGCCCCAAAATGTAGGAAATTTCTGCCTTTTTTCCCCAAAATAAGAAAAATTTCTGCCATTTTGTACCAAAATATAAGAAATTTCTGCCTTTTTGCTTCAAAATAAAAATATTTCTCCCTTTTTTCTGAAATAAGTTAAATTTCTGCAATTTTGCCCCAAAATAAGTGAAATTTCTGCAATTTTGCCCCAAAATAAGGGAAATTTCTGGAATTTTGCCTCAAAATAAGTGAAATTTCTGAGTTTTCCCCAAAATAAGGAGATTTTCTGTCTTTTTGCCCCAACATATAGGGAATATCTGCCTTTTTGCCCCACAATTAGGGGAATTTCTGCAATTTTGCTCCAAAATACGGGGTATTTCTGCCTTTTTGCCAGAAAAGAAGGAGAATGCATACCTTTTTGCCATAAAAAAGGGAAATTTCTTCATTTTTGCTCCAAAATAAGGGGAATTTCTGCTTTTTTGCCTCTAAATAAGTGGTATTTCTTTCTTTTCCCCCAAAACAAAGGGAATTTCTGTCTATTTTGCCCCAAAATAAAGAAAATTTCTGACTTATTTCCCTGAAGTAAGTGAAATTTCTGCAATTTTGCCCCAAAATAAGGGAAATTTCTGCCTTTTTGCCCCCAAATAAGGGGAATTTCAGCTTTTTTTACCTCAAAATAAGAGAAATTTCTGTATTTTTCCACAAAATATTAGGAATTTCTGCCTTTTTGCCCCAAAATAAGAAAAATTTCTGCCTATTTTCCCTGAAATAAGTGAAATTTCTGCAATTTTGCCCCAAAATAAGTGAAATTTCTGCAATTTTGCCCCAAAATAAGGAAAATTTCTGCCTTTTGCCACCAAATAATGGGAATTTCAGCCTTTTTACCTCAAAATAAGGGGAATTTCTGCATTTTTGCCACAAAATATTAGGAATTTCTGCCTTTTTGCCCAAAAATGAGGAAAATTTCTGCCTATTTTCCCTGAAATAAGTGAAATTGCTGCAATTTTGCCCCAAAATAAGTGAAATTTCTGCAATTTTGCCCCAAAATAAGGGAAATTTCTGGAATTTTGCCCCAAAATAAGTTTAATTTCTGAGTTCTGACCCAAAACAAGAAGAATTTCTGTCTTTATGCCCCAACATATAGGGAATTTCTGCCTTTTTGCCCCACAATTAGGGGAATTTCTGCAGTTTTGCTCCAAAATACGGGGAATTTCTGCCTTGTTGCCCGAAAATAAGAAGAATGCATACCTTTTTGCAATAAAAAAGCGAAATTTCTTCATTTTTGCTCCAAAATAAAGAAAATTTCTACTTTTTTGCCTCTAAATAAGTGGAATTTCTGGCTTTTTCCCCCAAAACAAAGGAAATTTCTGTCTTTTTTGCTTCAAAATACGAAAATTTCTGACTTATTACTCTGAAATAAGTGAAATTTCTGCAATTTTGCCGCAAAATAAGTGAAATTTCTGCAATTTTGCCCCAAAATAAGGGAAATTTCTGGAATTTTGCCTGAAAATAAGTGGAATTTCTGAGTTTTGCCGCAAAATAAGGAGATTTTCTGTCTTTTTGCCCCAACATATAGGGAATATCTGCCTTTTTGCCCCACAATTAGGGGAATTTCTGCAATTTTGCTCCAAAATACGGGGTATTTCTGCCTTTTTGCCAGAAAATAAGAAGAATGCATACCTTTTTGCCATAAAAAAGGGAAATTTCTTCATTTTTGCTCCAAAATAAGGGGAATTTCTGCCTTTTGCCTCTCAATAAGTAAAATTTCTGTTTTTTCTCAAACAAAAGGAATTCCTGTCTTTTTTGCCCCAAAATAAGGAAAATTTTGACTTATTACCGTGAAATAAGTGAAATTTCAGCACTTTTGACTCAAAATAAGGGAAATTTCTGCCTTTTTGCCCCCAAATAATGGGAATTTCAGCTTTTTTACGTCAAAATAAGGGGAATTTCTGCATTTTTGCCCCAAAATATGGGAAATTTCTGCTTTTTTGCCCCAAAATAAGAAAATTTCTCCTTTTTTTTGTAATAAGTTAAATTTCTGCAATTTTGCCCCAAAATAAGTGAAATTTCTGCAATTTTACCCCAAAAAAAAATTTCTGGAATTTTGCCCAAAAATGAGTGGAATTTCTGAGTTTTGCCCCCAAAATAAAGAGAATTTCTGTTATTTTGTCTCAACATATAGAGAATTTCTGACTTTTTGCCCCACAATTAGGGGAATTTCTGAAATTTTGCTCCTAAATAAGGGGAATTTCTGTTTTTTGCCCCACAATTAGTGAAATTTCTGTAATTTTGACCTAAGTAAGGGGAATTTCTTCCTTTTGCCGCAAAATATAGAGAATTTCTGCCTTTTTTCCAAAAATAAAAGGAATGCCTACCTTTTGCCATAAAAAAGGGAAATTTCTCATTTTTGCTTCAAAATAAGGGGAACTTTTCCCTTTTTGCTTCTAAATAAGTGGAATTTCTGTTTTTTTCCCACAAAACAAAGGGAATTTCTGTTTTTTTGCCCCAAAATAAAGAAAATTTCTGACTTATTACTCTGAAATAAGTGAAATTTCTGAAAATTGCCCCAAAATAAGGAAATTTCTGCATTTCTGCCCCAAATAAGGGGAATTTCAACCTTTTTACCTCAAAATAAGGGAAATTTCTGCATTTTTGCAACAAAATATTAGGAATTTCTGCATTTTT
This sequence comes from Micromys minutus, assembly GCF_963924665.1. Taxonomy (NCBI): domain Eukaryota; kingdom Metazoa; phylum Chordata; class Mammalia; order Rodentia; family Muridae; genus Micromys; species Micromys minutus. The sequence goes on along the minus strand of NW_027667258.1, from coordinate 2,430,112 downwards.
GCCACAAAATATTAGGAATTTCTGCCTTTTTGCCCCAAAATAAGAAAATTTCTCCTTTTTTTTGAAATAAGTGAAATTTCTGCAATTTTGCACCAAAGTAAGTGAAATTTCAGCAATTTTGCCCCAAAATAAGGGAAATTTCTGGAATTTTGCCCCAAAGTAAGTGGAATATATGAGTTTTACCCCAAAATAAGGAGAATTTCTGTCTTTCTGCCCCAACATATAGGGAATTTCTGCCTTTTTGCCCCAAAATTAGGGGAATTTCTGCCTTTTTGCCCGAAAATAAGGAGAATGCATACCTTTTTGCCATAAAAAAGCGAAATTTCTTCATTTTTGCTCCAAAATAAGGGGAATTTCTGCTTTTTTGCCTCTAAATAAGTGGAATTTCTGTCTTTTTCCCCCAAAACAAAAGGAATTTCTGTCTTTTTTGCCCCAAAATTAGGAAAATTTCTGACTTATTACCCTGAAATAAGTGAAATTTCTGCAAGTTTGCCCCAAAATAAGGGAAATTTCTGCATTTTTGCCCCCAAATAAGGGGAATTTCAGGCTTTTTACCTCAAAATAAAAGGAATTTCTGCATTTTTTCCCCAAAATATAGGAAATTTCTGCCTTTTTCCCTAAAATAAGAAAAATTTCTGCCATTTTGTACCAAAATATAAGAAATTTCTGCCTTTTTGCTTCAAAATAAAAAAATTTCTCCCTTTTTTCTGAAATAAGTTAAATTTCTGCAATTTTGCCCCAAAATAAGTGAAATTTCTGCAATTTTGCCCCAAAATAAAGGAAATTTCTGGAATTTTGCCTCAAAATAAGTGGAATTTCTGAGTTTTGCCCCAAAATAAGGAGATTTTCTGTCTTTTTGCCCCAACATATAGGGAATATCTGCCTTTTTGCCCCACAATTAGGGGAATTTCTGCAATTTTGCTCCAAAATACGGGGTATTTCTGCCTTTTTGCCAGAAAAGAAGGAGAATGCATACCTTTTTGCCATAAAAAAGGGAAATTTCTTCATTTTTGCTCCAAAATAAGGGGAATTTCTGCTTTTTTGCCTCTAAATAAGTGGTATTTCTTTCTTTTCCCCCAAAACAAAGGGAATTTCTGTCTATTTTGCCCCAAAATAAGGAAAATTTCTGACTTATTTCCCTGAAGTAAGTGAAATTTCTGCAATTTTGCCCCAAAATAAGGGAAATTTCTGCCTTTTTGCCCCCAAATAAGGGGAATTTCAGCTTTTTTTACCTCAAAATAAGGGAAATTTCTGCATTTTTCCACAAAATATTAGGAATTTCTGCCTTTTTGCCCCAAAATAAGAAAAATTTCTGCCTATTTTCCCTGAAATAAGTGAAATTTCTGCAATTTTACCCCAAAATAAGTGAAATTTCTGCAATTTTGCCCCAAAATAAGGAAAATTTCTGCCTTTTTGCCACCAAATAATGGGAATTTCAGCCTTTTTACCTCAAAATAAGGGGAATTTCTGCATTTTTGCCACAAAATATTAGGAATTTCTGCCTTTTTGCCCAAAAATGAGGAAAATTTCTGCCTATTTTCCCTGAAATAAGTGAAATTGCTGCAATTTTGCCCCAAAATAAGTGAAATTTCCGCAATTTTGCCCCAAAAAAGAAGAAATTTCTGGAATTTTGCCCCAAAATAAGTTTAATTTCTGAGTTCTGACCCAAAACAAGAAGAATTTCTGTCTTTATGCCCCAACATATAGGGAATTTCTGCCTTTTTGCCCCACAATTAGGGGAATTTCTGCAGTTTTGCTCCAAAATACGGGGAATTTCTGCCTTGTTGCCCGAAAATAAGAAGAATGCATACCTTTTTGCCATAAAAAAGCGAAATTTCTTCATTTTTGCTCCAAAATAAGGAAAATTTCTACTTTTTTGCCTCTAAATAAGTGGAATTTCTGGCTTTTTCCCCCAAAACAAAGGAAATTTCTGTCTTTTTTGCTTCAAAATACGGAAAATTTCTGACTTATTACTCTGAAATAAGTGAAATTTCTGCAATTTTGCCCCAAAATAAGTGAAATTTCTGCAATTTTGCCCCAAAATAAGGGAAATTTCTGGAATTTTACCTGAAAATAAGTGGAATTTCTGAGTTTTGCCCCAAAATAAGGAGATTTTCTGTCTTTTTGCCCCAACATATAGGGAATATCTGCCTTTTTGCCCCGCAATTAGGGGAATTTCTGCAATTTTGCTCCAAAATACGGGGTATTTCTGCCTTTTTGCCAGAAAATAAGAAGAATGCATACCTTTTTGCCATAAAAAAGGGAAATTTCTTCATTTTTGCTCCAAAATAAGGGGAATTTCTGCCTTTTGCCTCTCAATAAGTAAAATTTCTGTTTTTTCTCAAACAAAAGGAATTCCTGTCTTTTTTGCCCCAAAATAAGGAAAATTTTGACTTATTACCGTGAAATAAGTGAAATTTCAGCACTTTTGACTCAAAATAAGGGAAATTTCTGCCTTTTTGCCCCCAAATAAGGGGAATTTCAGCTTTTTTACGTCAAAATAAGGGGAATTTCTGCATTTTTGCCCCAAAATATGGGAAATTTCTGCTTTTTTGCCCCAAAATAAGAAAATTTCTCCTTTTTTTTTGTAATAAGTTAAATTTCTACAATTTTGCCCCAAAATAAGTGAAATTTCTGCAATTTTACCCCAAAAAAAAAATTTCTGGGATTTTGCCCAAAAATGAGTGGAATTTCTGAGTTTTGCCCCCAAAATAAGGAGAATTTCTGTTATTTTGTCTCAACATATAGGGAATTTCTGCCTTTTTGCCCCACAATTAGGGGAATTTCTGAAATTTTGCTCCAAAATAAGGGGAATTTCTGCTTTTTTGCCCCTAAATAAGTGGAATTTCTGCCTTTTTCTCACAAAACAAAGAGAATTTCTGTCTTTTTTGCCCCAAAATAAGAAAAATTTCTGACTTATTACTCTGAAATAAGTGAAATTTCTGCAATTTTGCCCCAAAATAAGGGAAATTTCTGCATTTTTGCCCCCAAATAAGGGGAATTACAGCCTTTTTACCTCAAAATAAGGCGATTTTCTGAATTTTGGCACAAAATATTATGAATGTCTGCGGTTTTGCCCCAAAATAAGGAAAATTTCTGCCTTTTTTCCCTGAAATAAGTGAAATTTCCACAATTTTGCCCCAAAATAAGTGAAATTTCTGCAATTCTGCCCCAAAATAAGAGAAATTTCTGGAATTTTGCCCCAAAATAAGTGGAATTTCTGAGTTTTGCCCTAAAATAAAGAGAATTTCTGCCTTTTTGCCCCACAATTAGTGAAATTTCTGCAATTTTGCCCTAAAATAAGAGAAATGTCTGCATTTTTTCCTCATAATAATGGTAATTTCTGCAATTTTGCCCCAAAATAAGGGGAATTTCTGTTTTTTGCCCCACAATTAGTGAAATTTCTGTAATTTTGACCTAAGTAAGGGGAATTTCTTCCTTTTGCCGCAAAATATGGAGAATTTCTGCCTTTTTTCCAAAAATAAAAAGAATGCCTACCTTTTGCCATAAAAAAGGGAAATTTCTCATTTTTGCTTCAAAATAAGGGGAACTTTTCCCTTTTTGCTTCTAAATAGGTGGAATTTCTGTTTTTTTCGCCCAAAACAAAGGGAATTTCTGTTTTTTTGCCCCAAAATAAAGAAAATTTCTGACTTATTACTCTGAAATAAGTGAAATTTCTGAAAATTGCCCCAAAATAAGGAAATTTCTGCATTTCTGCCCCCAAATAAGGGGAATTTCAACCTTTTTACCTCAAAATAAGGGAAATTTCTGCATTTTTGCAACAAAATATTAGGAATTTCTGCATTTTTGCCACAAAATATTAGGAATTTCTGCCTTTTTGCCCCAAAATAAGAAAATTTCTCCTTTTTTTTGAAATAAGTGAAATTTCTGCAATTTTGCACCAAAGTATTGAAATTTCTGCAATTTTGCCCCAAAATAAGGAAAATTTCTGGAATTTTGCCCCAAAGTAAGTGGAATATATGAGTTTTACCCCAAAATAAGGAGAATTTCTGTCTTTCTGCCCCAACATATAGGGAATTTCTGCCTTTTTGCCCCAAAATTAAGGGAATTTCTGCAATTTTGCTCCAAAATACAGGGAATTTCTGCCTTTTTGCCCGAAAATAAGGAGAATGCATACCTTTTTGCCATAAAAAAGCGAAATTTCTTCATTTTTGCTCCAAAATAAGGGGAATTTCTGCTTTTTTGCTTCTAAATAAGTGGAATTTCTGTCTTTTTCCCCCAAAACAAAAGGAATTTCTGTCTTTTTTGCCCCAAAATTAGGAAAATTTCTGACTTATTACCCTGAAATAAGTGAAATTTCTGCAATTTTGCCCCAAAATAAGGGAAATTTCTGCATTTTTGCCCCCAAATAAGGGGAATTTCAGGCTTTTTACCTCAAAATAAAAGGAATTTCTGCATTTTTTCCCCAAAATATAGGAAATTTCTGCCTTTTTCCCTAAAATAAGAAAAATTTCTGCCATTTTGTACCAAAATATAAGAAATTTATGCCTTTTTGCTTCAAAATAAAAAAAAAATTCTCCCTTTTTTCTGAAATAAGTTAAATTTCTGCAATTTTGCCCCAAAATAAGTGAAATTTCTGCAATTTTGCCCCAAAATATGGGAAATTTCTGGAATTTTGCCTGAAAATAAGTGGAATTTCTGAGTTTTGCCCCAAAATAAGGAGATTTTCTGTCTTTTTGCCCCAACATATAGGGAATATCTGCCTTTTTGCCCCACAATTAGAGGAATTTCTGCAATTTTGTTCTAAAATACGGGGTATTTCTGCCTTTTTGCCAGAAAATAAGAAGAATGCATACCTTTTTGCCATAAAAAAGGGAAATTTCTTCATTTTTGCTCCAAAATAAGGGGAATTTCTGCTTTTTTGCCTCTAAATAAGTGGTATTTCTGTCTTTTCCCCCAAAACAAAGGGAATTTCTGTCTATTTTGCCCCAAAATAAGGAAAATTTCTGACTTATTTTCCTGAAGTAAGTGAAATTTCTGCAATTTTGCCCCAAAATAAGGGAAATTTCTGCCTTTTTGCCCCCAAATAAGGGGAATTTCAGCTTTTTTTACCTCAAAATAAGGGAAATTTCTGCATTTTTTCACAAAATATTAGGAATTTCTGCCTTTTTGCCCCAAAATAAGAAAAATTTCTGCCTATTTTCCCTGAAATAAGTGAAATTTCTGCAATTTTGCCCCAAAATAAGTGAAATTTCTGCAATTTTGCCCCAAAATAAGGAAAATTTCTGCCTTTTTGCCACCAAATAATGGGAATTTCAGCCTTTTTACCTCAAAATAAGGGGAATTTCTGCATTTTTGCCACAAAATATTAGGAATTTCTGCCTTTTTGCCCAAAAATGAGGAAAATTTCTGCCTATTTTCCCTGAAATAAGTGAAATTGCTGCAATTTTGCCCCAAAATAAGTGAAATTTCTGCAATTTTGCCCCAAAATAAGGGAAATTTCTGGAATTTTGCCCCAAAATAAGTTTAATTTCTGAGTTCTGACCCAAAACAAGAAGAATTTCTGTCTTTATGCCCCAACATATAGGGAATTTCTGCCTTTTTGCCCCACAATTAGGGGAATTTCTGCAGTTTTGCTCCAAAATACGGGGAATTTCTGCCTTGTTGCCCGAAAATAAGAAGAATGCATACCTTTTTGCCATAAAAAAGCGAAATTTCTTCATTTTTGCTCCAAAATAAGGAAAATTTCTACTTTTTTGCCTCTAAATAAGTGGAATTTCTGGCTTTTTCCCCCAAAACAAAGGAAATTTCTGTCTTTTTTGCTTCAAAATACGGAAAATTTCTGACTTATTACTCTGAAATAAGTGAAATTTCTGCAATTTTGCCCCAAAATAAGTGAAATTTCTGCAATTTTGCCCCAAAATAAGGGAAATTTCTGGAATTTTGCCTGAAAATAAGTGGAATTTCTGAGTTTTGCCCCAAAATAAGGAGATTTTCTGTCTTTTTGCCCCAACATATAGGGAATATCTGCCTTTTTGCCCCACAATTAGGGGAATTTCTGCAATTTTGCTCCAAAATACGGGGTATTTCTGCCTTTTTGCCAGAAAATAAGAAGAATGCATACCTTTTTGCCATAAAAAAGGGAAATTTCTTCATTTTTGCTCCAAAATAAGGGGAATTTCTGCCTTTTGCCTCTCAATAAGTAAAATTTCTGTTTTTTCTCAAACAAAAGGAATTCCTGTCTTTTTTGCCCCAAAATAAGGAAAATTTTGACTTATTACCGTGAAATAAGTGAAATTTCAGCACTTTTGACTCAAAATAAGGGAAATTTATGCCTTTTTGCCCCCAAATAAGGGGAATTTCAGCTTTTTTACGTCAAAATAAGGGGAATTTCTGCATTTTTGCCCCAAAATATGGGAAATTTCTACTTTTTTGCCCCAAAATAAGAAAATTTCTCCTTTTTTTTTGAAATAAGTTAAATTTCTGCAATTTTGCCCCAAAATAAGTGAAATTTCTGCAATTTTACCCCAAAAAAAAATTTCTGGAATTTTGCCCAAAAATGAGTGTAATTTCTGAGTTTTGCCCCCAAAATAAGGAGAATTTCTGTTATTTTGTCTCAACATATAGGGAATTTCTGCCTTTTTGCCCCACAATTAGGGGAATTTCTGAAATTTTGCTCCAAAATAAGGGGAATTTCTGCTTTTTTGCCCCTAAATAAGTGGAATTTCTGCCTTTTTCTCACAAAACAAAGGGAATTTCTGTCTTTTTTGCCCCAAAATAAGAAAAATTTCTGACTTATTACTCTGAAATAAGTGAAATTTCTGCAATTTTGCCCCAAAATAAGGGAAATTTCTGCATTTTTGCCCCCAAATAAGGGGAATTACAGCCTTTTTACCTCAAAATAAGGCGAATTTCTGAATTTTGGCACAAAATATTATGAATGTCTGCGGTTTTGCCCCAAAATAAGGAAAATTTCTGCCTTTTTTCCCTGAAATAAGTGAAATTTCCACAATTTTGCCCCAAAATAAGTGAAATTTCTGCAATTCTGCCCCAAAATAAGAGAAATTTCTGGAATTTTGCCCCAAAATAAGTGGAATTTCTGAGTTTTGCCCTAAAATAAAGAGAATTTCTGCCTTTTTGCCCCACAATTAGTGAAATTTCTGCAATTTTGCCCTAAAATAAGAGAAATGTCTGCATTTTTTCCTCATAATAATGGTAATTTCTGCAATTTTGCCCCAAAATAAGGGGAATTTCTGTTTTTTGCCCCACAATTAGTGAAATTTCTGTAATTTTGACCTAAGTAAGGGGAATTTCTTCCTTTTGCCGCAAAATATGGAGAATTTCTGCCTTTTTTCCAAAAATAAAAAGAATGCCTACCTTTTGCCATAAAAAAGGGAAATTTCTCATTTTTGCTTCAAAATAAGGGGAACTTTTCCCTTTTTGCTTCTAAATAGGTGGAATTTCTGTTTTTTTCGCCCAAAACAAAGGGAATTTCTGTTTTTTTGCCCCAAAATAAAGAAAATTTCTGACTTATTACTCTGAAATAAGTGAAATTTCTGAAAATTGCCCCAAAATAAGGAAATTTCTGCATTTCTGCCCCCAAATAAGGGGAATTTCAACCTTTTTACCTCAAAATAAGGGAAATTTCTGCATTTTTGCAAGAAAATATTAGGAATTTCTGCATTTTTGCCACAAAATATTAGGAATTTCTGCCTTTTTGCCCCAAAATAAGAAAATTTCTCCTTTTTTTTGAAATAAGTGAAATTTCTGCAATTTTGCACCAAAGTAAGTGAAATTTCTGCAATTTTGCCCCAAAATAAGGAAAATTTCTGGAATTTTGCCCCAAAGTAAGTGGAATATATGAGTTTTACCCCAAAATAAGGAGAATTTCTGTCTTTCTGCCCCAACATATAGGTAATTTCTGCCTTTTTGCCCCAAAATTAAGGGAATTTCTGCAATTTTCCTCCAAAATACGGGGAATTTCTGCCTTTTTGCCCGAAAATAAGGAGAATGCATACCTTTTTGCCATAAAAAAGCGAAATTTCTTCATTTTTGCTCCAAAATAAGGGGAATTTCTGCTTTTTTGCTTCTAAATAAGTGGAATTTCTGTCTTTTTCCCCCAAAACAAAAGGAATTTCTGTCTTTTTTGCCCCAAAATTAGGAAAATTTCTGACTTATTACCCTGAAATAAGTGAAATTTCTGCAATTTTGCTCCAAATAAGGGAAATTTCTGCATTTTTGCCCCCAAATAAGGGGAATTTCAGGCTTTTTACCTCAAAATAAAAGGAATTTCTGAATTTTTTCCCCAAAATATAGGAAATTTCTGCCTTTTTCCCTAAAATAAGAAAAATTTCTGCCATTTTGTACCAAAATATAAGAAATTTATGCCTTTTTGCTTCAAAATAAAAAAAATTCTCCCTTTTTTCTGAAATAAGTTAAATTTCTGCAATTTTGCCCCAAAATAAGTGAAATTTCTGCAATTTTGCCCCAAAATATGGGAAATTCTGGAATTTTGCCTGAAAATAAGTGGAATTTCTGAGTTTTGCCCCAAAATAAGGAGATTTTCTGTCTTTTTGCCCCAACATATAGGGAATATCTGCCTTTTTGCCCCACAATTAGAGGAATTTCTGCAATTTTGCTCCAAAATACGGGGTATTTCTGCCTTTTTGCCAGAAAATAAGAAGAATGCATACCTTTTTGCCATAAAAAAGGGAAATTTCTTCATTTTTGCTCCAAAATAAGGGGATTTTCTGCTTTTTTGCCTCTAAATAAGTGGTATTTCTGTCTTTTCCCCCAAAACAAAGGGAATTTCTGTCTATTTTACCCCAAAATAAAGAAAATTTCTGACTTATTTTCCTGAAGTAAGTGAAATTTCTGCAATTTTGCCCCAAAATAAGGGAAATTTCTGCCTTTTTGCCCCCAAATAAGGGGAATTTCAGCTTTTTTTACCTCAAAATAAGGGAAATTTCTGCATTTTTCCACAAAATATTAGGAATTTCTGCCTTTTTGCCCCAAAATAAGAAAAATTTCTGGCTATTTTCCCTGAAATAAGTGAAATTTCTGCAATTTTGCCCCAAAATAAGTGAAATTTCTGCAATTTTGCCCCAAAATAAGGAAAATTTCTGCCTTTTTGCCACCAAATAATGGGAATTTCAGCCTTTTTACCTCAAAATAAGGGGAATTTCTGCATTTTTGCCACAAAATATTAGGAATTTCTGCTTTTTTGCCCAAAAATGAGGAAAATTTCTGCCTATTTTCCCTGAAATAAGTGAAATTGCTGCAATTTTGCCCCAAAATAAGTGAAATTTCTGCAATTTTGCCCCAAAATAAGGGAAATTTCTGGAATTTTGCCCCAAAATAAGTTTAATTTCTGAGTTCTGACCCAAAACAAGAAGAATTTCTGTCTTTATGCCCCAACATATAGGGAATTTCTGCCTTTTTGCCCCACAATTAGGGGAATTTCTGCAGTTTTGCTCCAAAATACGGGGAATTTCTGCCTTGTTGCCCGAAAATAAGAAGAATGCATACCTTTTTGCCATAAAAAAGCGAAATTTCTTCATTTTTGCTCCAAAATAAGGAAAATTTCTGCTTTTTTGCTTCTAAATAAGTGGAATTTCTGTCTTTTTCCCCCAAAACAAAGGAAATTTCTGTCTTTTTTGCTTCAAAATACCGAAAATTTCTGACTTATTACTCTGAAATAAGTGAAATTTCTGCAATTTTGCCCCAAAATAAGTGAAATTTCTGCAATTTTGCCCCAAAATAAGGGAAATTTCTGGAATTTTGCCTCAAAAAAAGTGGAATTTCTGAGTTTTGCCCCAAAATAAGGAGATTTTCTGTCTTTGCCCCAACATATAGGGAATATCTGCCTTTTTGCCCCACAATTAGGGGAATTTCTGCAATTTTGCTCCAAAATACGGGGTATTTCTGCCTTTTTGCCAGAAAATAAGAAGAATGCATACCTTTTTGCCATAAAAAAGGGAAATTTCTTCATTTTTGCTCCAAAATAAGGGGAATTCCTGCCTTTTGCCTCTAAATAAGTAAAATTTCTGTTTTTTCCCAAACAAAAGGAATTCCTGTCTTTTTTGCCCCAAAATAAGGAAAATTTTGACTTATTACCGTGAAATAAGTGAAATTTCAGCACTTTTGACTCAAAATAAGGGAAATTTCTGCCTTTTTGCCCCCAAATAAGGGGAATTTCAGCTTTTTTACGTCAAAATAAGGGTCATTTCTGCATTTTTGCCCCAAAATAAGAAAATTTCTCCTTTTTTTTGTAATAAGTTAAATTTCTGCAATTTTGCCCCAAAATAAGTGAAATTTCTGCAATTTTACCCCAAAAAAAAAATTTCTGGAATTTTGCCCAAAAATGAGTGGAATTTCTGAGTTTTGCCCCCAAAATAAGGAGAATTTCTGTTATTTTGTCTCAACATATAGGGAATTTCTGCCTTTTTGCCCCACAATTAGGGGAATTTCTGAAATTTTGCTCCAAAATAAGGGGAATTTCTGCTTTTTTGCCCCTAAATAAGTGGAATTTCTGCCTTTTTCTCACAAAACAAAGGGAATTTCTGTCTTTTTTGCCCCAAAATAAGAAAAATTTCTGACTTATTACTCTGAAATAAGTGAAATTTCTGCAATTTTGCCCCAAAATAAGGGAAATTTCTGCATTTTTGCCCCCAAATAAGGGGAATTACAGCCTTTTTACCTCAAAATAAGGCGAATTTCTGAATTTTGGCACAAAATATTATGAATGTCTGCGGTTTTGCCCCAAAATAAGGAAAATTTCTGCCTTTTTTCCCTGAAATAAGTGAAATTTCCACAATTTTGCCCCAAAATAAGTGAAATTTCTGCAATTCTGCCCCAAAATAAGAGAAATTTCTGGAATTTTGCCCCAAAATAAGTGGAATTTCTGAGTTTTGCCCTAAAATAAAGAGAATTTCTGCCTTTTTGCCCCACAATTAGTGAAATTTCTGCAATTTTGCCCTAAAATAAGAGAAATGTCTGCATTTTTTCCTCATAATAATGGTAATTTCTGCAATTTTGCCCCAAAATAAGGGGAATTTCTGTTTTTTGCCCCACAATTAGTGAAATTTCTGTAATTTTGACCTAAGTAAGGGGAATTTCTTCCTTTTGCCGCAAAATATGGAGAATTTCTGCCTTTTTTCCAAAAATAAAAAGAATGCCTACCTTTTGCCATAAAAAAGGGAAATTTCTCATTTTTGCTTCAAATTAAGGGGAACTTTTCCCTTTTTGCTTCTAAATAGGTGGAAATTCTGTTTTTTTCGCCCAAAACAAAGGGAATTTCTGTTTTTTTGCCCCAAAATAAAGAAAATTTCTGACTTATTACTCTGAAATAAGTGAAATTTCTGAAAATTGCCCCAAAATAAGGAAATTTCTGCATTTCTGCCCCCAAATAAGGGGAATTTCAACCTTTTTACCTCAAAATAAGGGAAATTTCTGCATTTTTGCAACAAAATATTAGGAATTTCTGCATTTTTACCACAAAATATTAAGAATTTCTGCCTTTTTGCCCCAAAATAAGAAAATTTCTCCTTTTTTTTGAAATAAGTGAAATTTCTGCAATTTTTCTCCAAAGTAAGTGAAATTTCTGCAATTTTGCCCCAAAATAAGGAAAATTTCTGGAATTTTGCCCCAAAGTAAGTGGAATATATGAGTTTTACCCCAAAATAAGGAGAATTTCTGTCTTTCTGCCCCAACATATAGGGAATTTCTGCCTTTTTGCCCCAAAATTAAGGGAATTTCTGTAATTTTGCTCCAAAATACGGGGAATTTCTGCCTTTTTGCCCGAAAATAAGGAGAATGCATACCTTTTTGCCATAAAAAAGCGAAATTTCTTCATTTTTGCTCCAAAATAAGGGGAATTTCTGCTTTTTTGCTTCTAAATAAGTGGAATTTCTGTCTTTTTCCCCCAAAACAAAAGGAATTTCTGTCTTTTTTGCCCCAAAATTAGGAAAATTTCTGACTTATTACCCTGAAATAAGTGAAATTTCTGCAATTTTGCCCCAAAATAAGGGAAATTTCTGCATTTTTGCCCCCAAATAAGGGGAATTTCAGGCTTTTTACCTCAAAATAAAAGGAATTTCTGCATTTTTTCCCCAAAATATAGGAAATTTCTGCCTTTTTCCCTAAAATAAGAAAAATTTCTGCCATTTTGTACCAAAATATAAGAAATTTATGCCTTTTTGCTTCAAAATAAAAAAAATTCTCCCTTTTTTCTGAAATAAGTTAAATTTCTGCAATTCTGCCCCAAAATAAGTGAAATTTCTGCAATTTTGCCCCAAAATATGGGAAATTTCTGGAATTTTGTCTGAAAATAAGTGGAATTTCTGAGTTTTGCCCCAAAATAAGGAGATTTTCTGTCTTTTTGCCCCAACATATAGGGAATATCTGCCTTTTTGCCCCACAATTAGAGGAATTTCTGCAATTTTGCTCCAAAATACGGGGTATTTCTGCCTTTTTGCCAGAAAATAAGAAGAATGCATACCTTTTTGCCATAAAAAAGGGAAATTTCTTCATTTTTGCTCCAAAATAAGGGGAATTTCTGCTTTTTTGCCTCTAAATAAGTGGTATTTCTGTCTTTTCCCCCAAAACAAAGGGAATTTCTGTCTATTTTACCCCAAAATAAGGAAAATTTCTGACTTATTTTCCTGAAGTAAGTGAAATTTCTGCAATTTTGCCCCAAAATAAGGGAAATTTCTGCCTTTTTGCCCCCAAATAAGGGGAATTTCAGCTTTTTTTACCTCAAAATAAGGGAAATTTCTGCATCTTTCCACAAAATATTAGGAATTTCTGCCTTTTTGCCCCAAAATAAGAAAAATTTCTGCCTATTTTCCCTGAAATAAGTGAAATTTCTGTAATTTTGCCCCAAAATAAGTGAAATTTCTGCAATTTTGCCCCAAAATAAGGAAAATTTCTGCCTTTTTGCCACCAAATAATGGGAATTTCAGCCTTTTTACCTCAAAATAAGGGGAATTTCTGCATTTTTGCCACAAAATATTAGGAATTTCTGCCTTTTTGCCCAAAAATGAGGAAAATTTCTGCCTATTTTCCCTGAAATAAGTGAAATTGCTGCAATTTTGCCCCAAAATAAGTGAAATTTCTGCAATTTTGCCCCAAAATAAGGGAAATTTCTGGAATTTTGCCCCAAAATAAGTTTAATTTCTGAGTTCTGACCCAAAACAAGAAGAATTTCTGTCTTTATGCCCCAACATATAGGGAATTTCTGCCTTTTTGCCCCACAATTAGGGGAATTTCTGCAGTTTTGCTCCAAAATACGGGGAATTTCTGCCTTGTTGCCCGAAAATAAGAAGAATGCATACCTTTTTGCCATAAAAAAGCGAAATTTCTTCATTTTTGCTCCAAAATAAGGAAAATTTCTGCTTTTTTGCCTCTAAATAAGTGGAATTTCTGTCTTTTTTCCCCAAAACAAAGGAAATTTCTGTCTTTTTTGCTTCAAAATATGGAAAATTTCTGACTTATTACTCTGAAATAAGTGAAATTTCTGCAATTTTGCCCCAAAATAAGTGAAATTTCTGCAATTTTGCCCCAAAATAAGGGAAATTTCTATAATTTTGCCTCAAAATAAGTGGAATTTCTGAGTTTTGCCCCAAAATAAGGAGATTTTCTGTCTTTGCCCCAACATATAGGGAATATCTGCCTTTTTGCCCCACAATTAGGGGAATTTCTGCAATTTTGCTCTAAAATACGGGGTATTTCTGCCTTTTTGCCAGAAAATAAGAAGAATGCATACCTTTTTGCCATAAAAAAGGGAAATTTCTTCATTTTTGCTCCAAAATAAGGGGAATTCCTGCCTTTTGCCTCTAAATAAGTAAAATTTCTGTTTTTTCCCAAACAAAAGGAATTCCTGTCTTTTTTGCCCCAAAATAAGGAAAATTTTGACTTATTACCGTGAAATAAGTGAAATTTCAGCACTTTTGACTCAAAATAAGGGAAATTTCTGACTTTTTGCCCCCAAATAAGGGGAATTTCAGCTTTTTTACGTCAAAATAAGGGGAATTTCTGCATTTTTGCCCCAAAATATGGGAAATTTCTGCTTTTTTGCCCCAAAATAAGAAAATTTCTCCTTTTTTTTTGTAATAAGTTAAATTTCGGCAATTTTGCCACAAAATAAGTGAAATTTCTGCAATTTTACCCCAAAATAAAAAAAATTTCTGGAATTTTGCCCAAAAATGAGTGGAGTTTCTGAGTTTTGCCCCCAAAATAAAGAAAATTTCTGTTATTTTGTCTCAACATATAGGGAATTTCTGCCTTTTTGCCCCACAATTAGGGGAATTTCTAAAATTTTGCTCCAAAATAAGGGGAATTTCTGCTTTTTTGCCTCTAAATAAGTGGAATTTCTGCCTTTTTCTCACAAAACAAAGGGAATTTCTGTCTTTTTTGCCCCAAAATAAGAAAAATTTCTGACTTATTACTCTGAAATAAGTGAAATTTCTGCAATTTTGCCCCAAAATAAGGGAAATTTCTGCATTTTTGCCCCCAAATAAGGGGAATTACAGCCTTTTTACCTCAAAATAAGGCGAATTTCTGAATTTTGGCACAAAATATTATGAATGTCTGCGGTTTTGCCCCAAAATAAGGAAAATTTCTGCCTTTTTCCCTGAAATAAGTGAAATTGCCGCAATTTTGCCCCAAAATAAGTGAAATTTCTGCAATTCTGCCCCAAAATAAAAGAAATTTCTGGAATTTTGCCCCAAAATAAGTGGAATTTCTGAGTTTTGCCCCAAAATAAAGAGAATTTCTGCCTTTTTGCCCCACAATTAGTGAAATTTCTGCAATTTTGCCCTAAAATAAGAGAAATGTCTGCATTTTTTCCCCATAATAATGGTAATTTCTGCAATTTTGCCCCAAAATAAGGGGAATTTCTGTTTTTTGCCCCACAATTAGTGAAATTTCTGTAATTTTGACCTAAGTAAGGGAATTTCTTCCTTTTGCGGCAAAATATGGAGAATTTCTGCCTTTTTTCCAAAAATAAAAAGAATGCCTACCTTTTGCCATAAAAAAGGGAAATTTCTCATTTTTGCTTCAAAATAAGGGGAACTTTTCCCTTTTTGCTTCTAAATAAGTGGAATTTCTGTTTTTTTCCCCCAAAACAAAGGGAATTTCTGTTTTTTTTGGCCCCATAATAAAGAAAATTTCTGACTTATTACTCTGAAAAAAGTGAAATTTCTGAAAATTGCCCCAAAATAAGGAAATTTCTGCATTTCTGCCCCAAAATAAGGGGAATTTCAACCTTTTTACCTCAAAATAAGGGAAATTTCTGCATTTTTGCAACAAAATATTAGGAATTTCTGCATTTTTGCCACAAAATATTAAGAATTTCTGCCTTTTTGCCCCAAAATAAGAAAATTTCTCCTTTTTTTTGAAATAAGTGAAATTTCTGCAATTTTGCACCAAAGTAAGTGAAATTTCTGCAATTTTGCCCCAAAATAAGGAAAATTTCTGGAATTTTGCCCCAAAGTAAGTGGAATATATGAGTTTTACCCAAAAATAAGGAGAATTTCTGTCTTTCTGCCCCAACATATAGGGAATTTCTGCCTTTTTGCCCCCAAATTTGGGGAATTTCTGTAATTTTGCTCCAAAATACGGGGAATTTCTGCCTTTTTGCCCGAAAATAAGGAGAATGCATACCTTTTTGCCATAAAAAAGCGAAATTTCTTCATTTTTGCCCCAAAATAAGGGGAATTTCTGCTTTTTTCCCTCTAAATAAGTGGAATTTCTGTCTTTTTCCCCCAAAACAAAAGGAATTTCTGTCTTTTTTGCCCCAAAATTAGGAAAATTTCTGACTTATTACCCTGAAATAAGTGAAATTTCTGCAATTTTGCCCCAAAATAAGAGAAATTTCTGCATTTTTGCCCCCAAATAAGGCGAATTTCAGGCTTTTTACCTCAAAATAAAAGGAATTTCTGCATTTTTGCCCCAAAATATAGGAAATTTCTGCCTTTTTCCCTAAAATAAGAAAAATTTCTGCCATTTTGTACCAAAATATAAGAAATTTCTGCCTTTTTGCTTCAAAATAAAAAAAATTCTCCCTTTTTTCTGAAATAAGTTAAATTTCTGCAATTTTGCCCCAAAATAAGTGAAATTTCTGCAATTTTGCCCCAAAATAAGGGAAATTTCTGGAATTTTGCTTCAAAATAAGTGGAATTTCTGAGTTTTGCCCCAAAATAAGGAGATTTTCTGTCTTTTTGCCCCAACATATAGGGAATATCTGCCTTTTTGCCCCCCAATTAGGGGAATTTCTGCAATTTTGCTCCAAAATACGGGGTATTTCTGCATTTTTGCCAGAAAATAAGGAGAATGCATACCTTTTTGCCATAAAAAAAGGGAAATTTCTTCATTTTTGCTCCAAAATAAGGGGAATTTCTGCTTTTTTGCCTCTAAATAAGTGGTATTTCTGTCTTTTCCCCCAAAACAAAGGGAATTTCTGTCTATTTTGCCCCAAAATAAAAAAATTTCTGACTTATTTCCCTGAAGTAAGTGAAATTTCTGCAATTTTGCCCCAAAATAAGAGAAATTTCTGCCTTTTTGCCCCCAAATAAGGGGAATTTCAGCTTTTTTTACCTCAAAATAAGGGAAATTTCTGCATTTTTCCACAAAATATTAGGAATTTCTGCCTTTTTGCCCCAAAATAAGAAAAATTTCTGCCTATTTTCCCTGAAATAAGTGAAATTTCTGCAATTTTGCCCCAAAATAAGTGAAATTTCTGCAATTTTGCCCCAAAATAAGAAAAATTTCTGCCTTTTTGCCACCAAATAATGGGAATTTCAGCCTTTTTACCTCAAAATAAGGGGAATTTCTGCATTTTTGCCACAAAATATTAGGAATTTCTGCCTTTTTGCCCCAAAATCAGGAAAATTTCTGCCTATTTTCCCTGAAATAAGTGAAATTGCTGCAATTTTGCCCCAAAATAAGTGAAATTTCTGCAATTTTGCCCCAAAATAAGGGAAATTTCTGGAATTTTGCCCCAAAATAAGTTTAATTTCTGAGTTCTGACCCAAAACAAGAAGAATTTCTGTCTTTATGCCCCAACATATAGGGAATTTCTGCCTTTTTGCCCCACAATTAGGGGAATTTCTGCAGTTTTGCTCCATAATACGGGGAATTTCTGCCTTGTTGCCCGAAAATAAGAAGAATGCATACCTTTTTGCCATAAAAAAGCGAAATTTCTTCATTTTTGCTTCAAAATAAGGAAAATTTCTGCTTTTTTGCCTCTAAATAAGTGGAATTTCTGTCTTTTTCCCCCAAAACAAAGGAAATTTCTGTCTTTTTTGCTTCAAAATACGGAAAATTTCTGACTTATTATCTGAAATAAGTGAAATTTCTGCAATTTTGCCCCAAAATAAGTGAAATTTCTGCAATTTTGCCCCAAAATAAGGGAAATTTCTGGAATTTTGCCTCAAAATAAGTGGAATTTCTGAGTTTTGCCCCAAAATAAGGAGATTTTCTGTCTTTTTGCCCCAACATATAGGGAATATCTGCCTTTTTGCCCCACAATTAGGGGAATTTCTGCAATTTTGCTCCAAAATACGGGGTATTTCTGCCTTTTTGCCAGAAAATAAGAAGAATGCATACCTTTTTGCCATAAAAAACGGAAATTTCTTCATTTTTGCTCCAAAATAAGGGGAATTTCTGCCTTTTGCCTCTAAATAAGTAAAATTTCTGTTTTTTCCCAAACAAAAGGAATTCCTGTCTTTTTTGCCCCAAAATAAGGAAAATTTTGACTTATTACCGTGAAATAAGTGAAATTTCAGCACTTTTGACTCAAAATAAGGGAAATTTCTGCCTTTTTGCCCCCAAATAAGGGGAATTTCAGCTTTTTTACCTCAAAATAAGGGGAATTTCTGCATTTTTGCCCCAAAATATGGGAAATTACTGCTTTTTTGCCCCAAAATAAGAAAATTTCTCCTTTTTTTGTAATAAGTTAAATTTCTGCAATTTTGCCCCAAAATAAATGAAATTTCTGCAATTTTACCCTAAAATAAAAAAAATTTCTGGAATTTTGCCAAAAAATGAGTGGAAATCTGAGTTTTGCCCCCAAAATAAGGAGAATTTCTGTTATTTTGTCTCAACATATAGGGAATTTCTGCCTTTTTGCCCCACAATTAGGGGAATTTCTGAAATTTTGCTCCAAAATAAGGGGAATTTCTGCTTTTTTGCCTCTAAATAAGTGGAATTTCTGCCTTTTTCTCACAAAACAAAGGGAATTTCTGTCTTTTTTGCCCCAAAATAAGAAAAATTTCTGACTTATTACTCTGAAATAAGTGAAATTTCTGCAATTTTGCCCCAAAATAAGGGAAATTTCTGCATTTTTGCCCCCAAATAAGGGGAATTACAGCCTTTTTACCTCAAAATAAGGCGAATTTCTGAATTTTGGCACAAAATATTATGAATGTCTGCGGTTTTGCCCCAAAATAAGGAAAATTTCTGCCTTTTTTCCCTGAAATAAGTGAAATTTCCGCAATTTTGCCCCAAAATAAGTGAAATTTCTGCAATTCTGCCCCAAAATAAAAGAAATTTCTGGAATTTTGCCCCAAAATAAGTGGAATTTCTGAGTTTTGCCCCAAAATAAAGAGAATTTCTGTCTTTTTGCCCCACAATTAGTGAAATTTCTGCAATTTTGCCCTAAAATAAGAGAAATGTCTGCATTTTTTCCCCATAATAATGGTAATTTCTGCAATTTTGCCCCAAAATAAGGGGAATTTCTGTTTTTTGCCCCACAATTAGTGAAATTTCTGTAATTTTGACCTAAGTAAGGGGAATTTCTTCCTTTTGCCGCAAAATATGGAGAATTTCTGCCTTTTTTCCAAAAATAAAAAGAATGCCTACCTTTTGCCATAAAAAAGGGAAATTTCTCATTTTTGCTTCAAAATAAGGGGAACTTTTCCCTTTTTGCTTCTAAATAAGTGGAATTTCTGTTTTTTTCCCCCAAAACAAAGGGAATTTCTGTTTTTTTGCCCCATAATAAAGAAAATTTCTGACTTATTACTCTGAAATAAGTGAAATTTCTGAAAATTGCCCCAAAATAAGGAAATTTCTGCATTTCTGCCCCCAAATAAGGGGAATTTCAACCTTTTTACCTCAAAATAAGGGAAATTTCTGCATTTTTGCAACAAAATATTAGGAATTTCTGCATTTTTGCAACAAAATATTAGGAATTTCTGCCTTTTTGCCCCAAAATAAGAAAATTTCTCCTTTTTTTTGAAATAAGTGAAATTTCTGCAATTTTACCCTAAAATAAAAAAAATTTCTGGAATTTTGCCCAAAAATGAGTGGAAATCTGAGTTTTGCCCCCAAAATAAGGAGAATTTCTGTTATTTTGTCTCAACATATAGGGAATTTCTGCCTTTTTGCCCCACAATTAGGGGAATTTCTGAAATTTTGCTCCAAAATAAGGGGAATTTCTGCTTTTTTGCCCCTAAATAAGTGGAATTTCTGCCTTTTTCTTACAAAACAAAGGGAATTTCTGTCTTTTTTGCCCCAAAATAAGAAAAATTTCTGACTTATTACTCTGAAATAAGTGAAATTTCTGCAATTTTGCCCCAAAATAAGGGAAATTTCTGCATTTTTGCCCCCAAATAAGGGGAATTACAGCCTTTTTACCTCAAAATAAGGCGAATTTCTGAATTTTGGCACAAAATATTATGAATGTCTGCGGTTTTGCCCCAAAATAAGGAAAATTTCTGCCTTTTTTCCCTGAAATAAGTGAAATTTCCGCAATTTTGCCCCAAAATAAGTGAAATTTCTGCAATTCTGCCCCAAAATAAAAGAAATTTCTGGAATTTTGCCCCAAAATAAGTGGAATTTCTGAGTTTTGCCCCAAAATAAAGAGAATTTCTGCCTTTTTGCCCCACAATTAGTGAAATTTCTGCAATTTTGCCCTAAAATAAGAGAAATGTCTGCATTTTTTCCCCATAATAATGGTAATTTCTGCAATTTTGCCCCAAAATAAGGGGAATTTCTGTTTTTTGCCCCACAATTAGTGAAATTTCTGTAATTTTGACCTAAGTAAGGGGAATTTCTTCCTTTTGCCGCAAAATATGGAGAATTTCTGCCTTTTTTCCAAAAATAAAAAGAATGCCTACCTTTTGCCATAAAAAAGGGAAATTTCTCATTTTTGCTTCAAAATAAGGGGAACTTTTCCCTTTTTGCTTCTAAATAAGTGGAATTTCTGTTTTTTTCCCCCAAAACAAAGGGAATTTCTGTTTTTTTTTGCCCCATAATAAAGAAAATTTCTGACTTATTACTCTGAAATAAGTGAAATTTCTGAAAATTGCCCCAAAATAAGGAAATTTCTGCATTTCTGCCCCCAAATAAGGGGAATTTCAACCTTTTTACCGCAAAATAAGGGAAATTTCTGCATTTTTGCAACAAAATATTAGGAATTTCTGCATTTTTGCCACAAAATATTAGGAATTTCTGCCTTTTTGCCCCAAAATAAGAAAATTTCTCCTTTTTTTTTGAAATAAGTGAAATTTCTGCAATTTTACCCTAAAATAAAAAAAATTTCTGGAATTTTGCCCAAAAATGAGTGGAAATCTGAGTTTTGCCCCCAAAATAAGGAGAATTTCTGTTATTTTGTCTCAACATATAGGGAATTTCTGCCTTTTTGCCCCACAATTAGGGAAATTTCTGAAATTTTGCTCCAAAATAAGGGGAATTTCTGCTTTTTTGCCTCTAAATAAGTGGAATTTCTGCCTTTTTCTCACAAAACAAAGGGAATTTCTGTCTTTTTTGCCCCAAAATAAGAAAAATTTCTGACTTATTACTCTGAAATAAGTGAAATTTCTGCAATTTTGCCCCAAAATAAGGGAAATTTCTGCATTTTTGCCCCCAAATAAGGGGAATTACAGCCTTTTTACCTCAAAATAAGGCGAATTTCTGAATTTTGGCACAAAATATTATGAATGTCTGCGGTTTTGCCCCAAAATAAGGAAAATTTCTGCCTTTTTTCCCTGAAATAAGTGAAATTTCCGCAATTTTGCCCCAAAATAAGTGAAATTTCTGCAATTCTGCCCCAAAATAAAAGAAATTTCTGGAATTTTGCCCCAAAATAAGTGGAATTTCTGAGTTTTGCCCCAAAATAAAGAGAATTTCTGCCTTTTTGCCCCACAATTAGTGAAATTTCTGCAATTTTGCCCTAAAATAAGAGAAATGTCTGCATTTTTTCCCCATAATAATGGTAATTTCTGCAATTTTGCCCCAAAATAAGGGGAATTTCTGTTTTTTGCCCCACAATTAGTGAAATTTCTGTAATTTTGACCTAAGTAAGGGGAATTTCTTCCTTTTGCCGCAAAATATGGAGAATTTCTGCCTTTTTTCCAAAAATAAAAAGAATGCCTACCTTTTGCCATAAAAAAGGGAAATTTCTCATTTTTGCTTCAAAATAAGGGGAACTTTTCCCTTTTTGCTTCTAAATAAGTGGAATTTCTGTTTTTTTCCCCCAAAACAAAGGGAATTTCTGTTTTTTTTTGCCCCATAATAAAGAAAATTTCTGACTTATTACTCTGAAATAAGTGAAATTTCTGAAAATTGCCCCAAAATAAGGAAATTTCTGCATTTCTGCCCCCAAATAAAGGGAATTTCAACCTTTTTACCTCAAAATAAGGGAAATTTCTGTATTTTTGCAACAAAATATTAGGAATTTCTGCATTTTTGCCACAAAATATTAGGAATTTCTGCCTTTTTGCCCCAAAATAAGAAAATTTCTCCTTTTTTTTGAAATAAGTGAAATTTCTGCAATTTTGCACCAAAGTAAGTGAAATTTCTGCAATTTTGCCCCAAAATAAGGAAAATTTCTGGAATTTTGCCCCAAAGTAAGTGGAATATATGAGTTTTACCCAAAAATAAGGAGAATTTCTGTCTTTCTGCCCCAACATATAGGGAATTTCTGCCTTTTTGCCCCAAAATTTGGGGAATTTCTGCAATTTTGCTCCAAAATACGGGGAATTTCTGCCTTTTTGCCCGAAAATAAGGAGAATGCATACCTTTTTGCCATTAAAAAGCGAAATTTCTTCATTTTTGCCCCAAAATAAGGGGAATTTCTGCTTTTTTGCCTCTAAATAAGTGGAATTTCTGTCTTTTTCCCCCAAAACAAAAAGAATTTCTGTCTTTTTTGCCCCAAAATAAAGAAAATTTCTGACTTATTACCCTGAAATAAGTGAAATTTCTGCAATTTTGCCCCAAAATAAGGGAAATTTCTGCATTTTTGCCCCCAAATAAGGCGAATTTCAGGCTTTTTACCTCAAAATAAAAGGAATTTCTGCATTTTTTCCGCAAAATATAGGAAATTTCTGCCTTTTTCCCTAAAATAAGAAAAATTTCTACCATTTTGTACCAAAATATTAGAAATTTCTGCCTTTTTGCTTCAAAATAAAAAAATTTCTCCCTTTTTTCTGAAATAAGTTAAATTTCTGCAATTTTGCCCCAAAATAAGTGAAATTTCTGCAATTTTGCCCCAAAATAAGGGAAATTTCTGGAATTTTGCCTCAAAATAAGTGGAATTTCTATGTTTTGCCCCAAAATAAGGAGATTTTCTGTCTTTTTGCCCCAACATATAGGGAATATCTGCCTTTTTGCCCCACAATTAGGGGAATTTCTGCAATTTTGCTCCAAAATACGGGGTATTTCTGCCTTTTTGCCAGAAAATAAGAAGAATGCATACCTTTTTGCCATAAAAAAGGGAAATTTCTTCATTTTTGCTCCAAAATAAGGGGAATTTCTGCTTTTTTGCCTCTAAATAAGTGGTATTTCTGTCTTTTCCCCCAAAACAAAAAGAATTTCTGTCTATTTTGCCCCAAAATAAGGAAAATTTCTGACTTATTTCCCTGAAGTAAGTGAAATTTCTGCAATTTTGCCCCAAAATAAGGGAAATTTCTGCCTTTTTGCCCCCAAATAAGGGGAATTTCAGCTTTTTTTACCTCAAAATAAGGGGAATTTCTGCATTTTTCCACAAAATATTAGGAATTTCTGCCTTTTTGCCCCAAAATAAGAAAAATTTCTGCCTATTTTCCCTGAAATAAGTGAAATTTCTGCAATTTTGCCCCAAAATAAGTGAAATTTCTGCAATTTTGCCCCAAAATAAGGGAAATTTCTGGAATTTTGCCCCAAAATAAGTGGAATTTCTGAGTTCTGCCCCAAAATAATGAGAATTTCTGTCTTTATGCCCCAACATATAGGGAGTTTCTGCCTTTTTGCCCCACAATTAGGCGAAATTCTGCAATTTAGATCTAAAATACGAGGAATTTCTCCCTTTTTGCCCGAAAATAAGAAGAATGCATGCCTTTTTGCCATAAAAAATAAATTTCTTCATTTTTGCTCCAAAATAAGGGGAATTTCTACTTATAAGCCTCTAAATAAGTTGAATTTCTGTTTTTTTTTTTTTTTTGCAAACAAAGGGAATTTCTGTATTTTTGCCCCATAATAAGGAAAATTTCTGACTTATTGTCGTGAAATAAGTGAAATTTCAGCAATTTTGCCCCAAAATAAGAGAAATTTCTTCCTTTTTGCCCCCAAATAAGGGGAATTTCAGCCTCTTTACCTCAAAATAAGAGGAATTCTTACATTTTTGCCCCAAAATATGGGAAATTTCTGCCCTTTTGCCCCAAAATAAGAAAAATTTCTACAACTTTGTAACAAAATAACGGAAATTTCTGCCTTTTTGCTTCAAAATCAGAAAATTTCTCCTTTTTTTCTGAAATAAGTGAAATTTCTGCAATTTTGACACATAAAAAGTGAAATTTCTGCAATTTTGCCCCAAAAGAAGGGAAATTTCTGGAATTTTGCCCCAAAATAAGTGGAATTTCTGAGTTTTGCCCCAAAATAAGGAGAATTTCTGTCTTTATGCCCCAACATATAGGGAATTTCTGCATTTTGCTTCACAATTAGGGGAATTTCTGCAATTTTGCTCCAAAATATGGTGAATTTCTGCCTTTTTGCCCGAAAATAAGAAGAATGCATACCTTTTTGCCATAAAAAAGAGAAATTTTTTCATTTTTGCTCCAAAATAAGGGGAATTTCTGCTTTTTTGCCTCTAAATAAGTGGAATTTCTGTCTTTTTCCCCCAAAAACAAAGAAAATTTCTATATTTTTTGCCCCAAAATAAGGAGAATTTCTGTCTTTATGCCCCAACATATAGGGAATTTCTGCATTTTGCTTCACAATTAGGGAAATTTCTGCAATTTTGCTCCAAAATATGGTGAATTTCTGCCTTTTTGCCCGAAAATAAGAAGAATGCATACCTTTTTGCCATAAAAAAGAGAAATTTCTTCATTTTTGCTCCAAAATAAAAGGAATTTCTGCTTTTTTACCTCTAAATAAGTGGAATTTCTGTCTTTTTCCCCTAAAAACAAAGGGAATTTCTGTATTTTTTGCCCCAAAATAAGGAAAATTTCTGACTTATTACCCTGAAATAAGTGAAATTTCTGCAATTTTGCCCCAAAATAAAAGAAATTTCTGCATTTTTGGCCTTAAATAAGGGGAATTTCAGCCTTTTTACCTCAAAATAAGGGGAATTTCTGCATTTTTGCCACAAAATATTAGGAATTTCTGCCATTTTGCCCAAAAATGAGGAAAATTTCTGCCTATTTTCCCTGAAATAAGTGAAATTGCTGCAATTTTGCCCCAAAATAAGTGAAATTTCTGCAATTTTGCCCCAAAATAAGGGAAATTTCTGGAATTTTGCCCCAAAATAAGTTTAATTTCTGAGTTCTGACCCAAAACAAGAAGAATTTCTGTCTTTGTGCCCCAACATATAGAGAATTTCTGCCTTTTTGCCCCACAATTAGGGGAATTTATGCAGTTTTGCTCCAAAATACGGGGAATTTCTGCCTTGTTGCCCGAAAATAAGAAGAATGCATACCTTTTTGCCATAAAAAAGCGAAATTTCTTCATTTTTGCTCCAAAATAAGGGGAATTTCTGCTTTTTTGCCTCTAAATAAGTGAAATTTCTGTTCTTTTCCCCCAAAACAAAGGAAATTTCTGTCTTTTTTGCTTCAAAATACGGAAAATTTTTGACTTATTACTCTGAAATAAGTGAAATTTCTGCAATTTTGCCCCAAAATAAGTGAAATTTCTGCAATTTTGCCCCAAAATAAGGGAAATTTCTGGAATTTTGCCTCAAAATAAGTGGAATTTCTGAGTTTTGCCCCAAAATAAGGAGATTTTCTGTCTTTTTGCCCCAACATATAGGGAATATCTGCCTTTTTGCCCCACAATTAGGGGAATTTCTGCAATTTTGCTCCAAAATACGGGGTATTTCTGCCTTTTTGCCAGAAAATAAGAAGAATGCATACCTTTTTGCCATAAAAAAGGGAAATTTCTTCATTTTTGCTCCAAAATAATGGGAAATTTCTGCTTTTTTGACTCTAAATAAGTGGTATTTCTGTCTTTTCCCCCAAAACAAAGGGAATTTCTGTCTATTTTGCCCCAAAATAAGGAAAATTTCTGACTTATTTCCCTGAAGTAAGTGAAATTTCTGCAATTTTGCCCCAAAATAAGGGAAATTTCTGCCTTTTTGCCCCCAAATAAGGGGAATTTCAGCTTTTTTACCTCAAAATAAGGGGAATTTCTGCATTTTTCCACAAAATATTAGGAATTTCTGCCTTTTTGCCCCAAAATAAGAAAAATTTCTGCCTATTTTCCCTGAAATAAGTGAAATTGCTGCAATTTTGCCCCAAAATAAGTGAAATTTCTGCAATTTTGCCCCAAAATAAGGGAAATTTCTGGAATTTTGCCCCAAAATAAGTGGAATTTCTGAGTTCTGCCCCAAAATAATGAGAATTTCTGTCTTTATGACCCAACATATAGGGAGTTTCTGCCTTTTTGCCCCACAATTAGGCGAAATTCTGCAATTTAGATCCAAAATATGAGGAATTTCTGCCTTTTTGCCCGAAAATATGAAGAATGCATACCTTTTTGCCATAAAAAATAAATTTCTTCATTTTTGCTCCAAAATAAGGGGAATTTCTACTTATAAGCCTCTAAATAAGTTGAATTTCTGTTTTTTTTTTTTTGCAAACAAAGGGAATTTCTGTATTTTTGCCCCAAAATAAGGAAAATTTCTGACTTATTGTCGTGAAATAAGTGAAATTTCAGCAATTTTGCCCCAAAATAAGAGAAATTTCTTCCTCTTTTGCCCCCAAATAAGGGGAATTTCAGCCTTTTTACCTCAAAATAAGAGGAATTCCTACATTTTTGCCCCAAAATATGGGAAATTTCTGCCCTTTTGCCCCAAAATAAGAAAAATTTCTACAACTTTGTAACAAAATAAAGGAAATTTCTGCCTTTTTGCTTCAAAATAAGAAAATTTCTCCTTTTTTCCTGAAATAAGTGAAATTTCTGCAATTTTGACACATAAAAAGTGAAATTTCTGCAATTTTGCCCCCAAAAAAGGAAAATTTCTGGAATTTTGCCCCAAAATAAGTGGAATTTCTGAGTTTTGCCCCAAAATAAAGAGAATTTCTGTCTTTATGCCCCAACATATAGGGAATTTCTGCATTTTGCTTCACAATTAGGGGAATTTCTGCAATTTTGCTCCAAAATATGGTGAATTTCTGCCTTTTTGCCCGAAAATAAGAAGAATGCATACCTTTTTGCCATAAAAAAGAGAAATTTCTTCATTTTTGCTCCAAAATAAGGGGAATTTCTGCTATTTTGCCTCTAAATTAGTGGAATTTCTGTCTTTTTCCCCCAAAAACAAAGGGAATTTCTGTATTTTTTGCCCCAAAATAAGGAAAATTTCTGACTTATTACCCTGAAATAAGTGAAATTTCTGCAATTTTGCCCCAAAATAAAAAAAATTTCTGCATTTTTGGCCTTAAATAAGGGGAATTTCAGCCTTTTTACCTCAAAATAAGGGGAATTTCTGCATTTTTGCCACAAAATATTAGGAATTTCTGCCTTTTTGCCCAAAAATGAGGAAAATTTCTGCCTATTTTCCCTGAAATAAGTGAAATTGCTGCAATTTTGCCCCAAAATAAGTGAAATTTCTGCAATTTTGCCCCAAAATAAGGGAAATTTCTGGAATTTTGCCCCAAAATAAGTGGAATTTCTGAGTTCTGCCCCAAAATAATGAGAATTTCTGTCTTTATGACCCAACATATAGGGAGTTTCTGCCTTTTTGCCCCACAATTAGGCGAAATTCTGCAATTTAGATCCAAAATATGAGGAATTTCTGCCTTTTTGCCCGAAAATATGAAGAATGCATACCTTTTTGCCATAAAAAATAAATTTCTTCATTTTTGCTCCAAAATAAGGGGAATTTCTACTTATAAGCCTCTAAATAAGTTGAATTTCTGTTTTTTTTTTTTTTGCAAACAAAGGGAATTTCTGTATTTTTGCCCCAAAATAAGGAAAATTTCTGACTTATTGTCGTGAAATAAGTGAAATTTCAGCAATTTTGCCCCAAAATAAGAGAAATTTCTTCCTCTTTTGCCCCCAAATAAGGGGAATTTCAGCCTTTTTACCTCAAAATAAGAGGAATTCCTACATTTTTGCCCCAAAATATGGGAAATTTCTGCCCTTTTGCCCCAAAATAAGAAAAATTTCTACAACTTTGTAACAAAATAAAGGAAATTTCTGCCTTTTTGCTTCAAAATAAGAAAATTTCTCCTTTTTTCCTGAAATAAGTGAAATTTCTGCAATTTTGACACATAAAAAGTGAAATTTCTGCAATTTTGCCCCCAAAAAAGGAAAATTTCTGGAATTTTGCCCCAAAATAAGTGGAATTTCTGAGTTTTGCCCCAAAATAAAGAGAATTTCTGTCTTTATGCCCCAACATATAGGGAATTTCTGCATTTTGCTTCACAATTAGGGGAATTTCTGCAATTTTGCTCCAAAATATGGTGAATTTCTGCCTTTTTGCCCGAAAATAAGAAGAATGCATACCTTTTTGCCATAAAAAAGAGAAATTTCTTCATTTTTGCTCCAAAATAAGGGGAATTTCTGCTATTTTGCCTCTAAATTAGTGGAATTTCTGTCTTTTTCCCCCAAAAACAAAGGGAATTTCTGTATTTTTTGCCCCAAAATAAGGAAAATTTCTGACTTATTACCCTGAAATAAGTGAAATTTCTGCAATTTTGCCCCAAAATAAAAAAAATTTCTGCATTTTTGGCCTTAAATAAGGGGAATTTCAGCCTTTTTACCTCAAAATAAGGGGAATTTCTGCATTTTTGCCACAAAATATTAGGAATTTCTGCCTTTTTGCCCAAAAATGAGGAAAATTTCTGCCTATTTTCCCTGAAATAAGTGAAATTGCTGCAATTTTGCCCCAAAATAAGTGAAATTTCTGTAATTTTGCCCCAAAATAAGGGAAATTTCTGGAATTTTGCCCCAAAATAAGTTTAATTTCTGAGTTCTGACCCAAAACAAGAAGAATTTCTGTCTTTATGGCCCAACATATAGGGAATTTCTGCCTTTTTGCCCCACAATTAGGGGAATTTCTGCAGTTTTGCTCCAAAATACGGGGAATTTCTGCCTTGTTGCCCGAAAATAAGAAGAATGCATACCTTTTTGCCATAAAAAAAGCGAAATTTTTTCATTTTTGCTCCAAAAAAGGGGAATTTCTGCTTTTTTGCCTCTAAATAAGTGGAATTTCTGTCTTTTTCCCCCAAAACAAAGAAAATTTCTGTCTTTTTTCTTCAAAATACAGAAAATTTCTGACTTATTACTCTGAAATAAGTGAAATTTCTGCAATTTTGCCCGAAAATAAGTGAAATTTCTGCAGTTTTGCCCCAAAATAAAATAAATATCTGGAATTTTGCTCCAAAATAAGTGGAATTTCTGAGTTTTGCCCCAAAATAAAGAGAATTTCTGCCTTTTTGCCCCACAATTATTGAAATTTCTGCAATTTTGCCCTAAAATAAGGGAAATTTCTGCAATTTTCCCCCATAATAAGAAAAATTTCTGCAATTTTGCCTTAAAATAAGGGGAATTTTTGTTTTTTCCCCACAATTAAGGAAATTTCTGCAATTTTGCCCTAAATATGGGGAATTTCTGCCTTTTGCCCCAAAATATGGGGAATTTCTGCCTTTTTGTTTGAAAATAAGAAGAATGCCTACCTTTTTGCCATAAAAAAAGGAAATTTCTTCATTTTTGCTCCAAAATAAGGGGAACTTTTGCCTTTTTGCCTCTAAATAAGGGAATTTCTGTCTTTTTCCCCCAAAACAAAGGGAATTTCTGTTTTTTTGCCCCAAAATAAGGAAAATTTCTGACTTATTACCCTGAAATAAGTGTAATTTCTGAAAATTGCCCCAAAATAAGGGAAATTTCTGCATTTTTGCAGCAAAATATTAGGAATTTCTGCATTGTTGCCACAAAATATTAAGAATTTCTGACATTTTGCCCCCAAATAAAAAAGTTTCTCCTTCTTTTTTTTGAAATAAGTGAAATTTCTGCAATTTTGCCCCAAAATAAGGGAAATTTCTGGAATTTTGCCCCAAAGTAGGTGGAATTTATGAGTTTTACCCCAAATTAAGGAGAATTTCTGTCTTTCTGCCCCAACATATAGGGAATTTCTGCCTTTTTGCCCCACAATTAGGGGAATTTCTGCAATTTTGCTCCAAAATACGGGGAATTTCTGCCTTTTTGCCCGAAAATAAGAAGAATGTATACTTTTTTGCCATAAAAAAGGGAAATTTCTTCATTTTGGCTCCAAAATAAAAGGAATTTCTGCTTTTTTGCCTCTAAATAAGTGGAATTTCTGTCTTTTTCCCCTAAAACAAAGGGAATTTCTCACTTTTTTCCCCAAAATAAGGAAAATTTCTGACCTATTTCCCTGAAATAAGAGAAATTTTTTCCATTTTTCCCCAAAATAAGGGAAATTTCTGCCTTTTTGCCCCCAAATAAGGGGAATTTCAGCCTTTTTACCTCAAAATAAGGGGAATTTCTGCATTTTTGCCCCAAAATAAGAAAAATTTCTGCCATTTTGTACCAAAATAAAAGAAATTTCTGCCTTTTTGCCCCAAAATAAGAAAATTTCTTTTTTTTCTAAAATAAGTGAAATTTCTGCAATTTTGCCCCAAAATAAGGGAAATTTCTGATATTTTGCCTCAAAATAAGTGGAATTTCTGAGTTTTGCCCCAAAATAATGAGAATTTTTGTCTTATTGCCCCAACATATAGGGAATTTCTGCCTTTTTGCCCCACAATTGGGAATCTCTGCAATTTTGCTCCAAAATACGGGGTATTTCTGCCTTTTTGCCCGAAAATAAAAGAATGCATACCTTTTTGCCATAAAAAAGGGAAATTTCTTTATTCTTGCTCCAAAATAAGGGGAATTTCTGCTTTTTTGCCTCTAAATAAGTGGAATTTCTGTCTTTTTCCCCCAAAACAAAGAATTTCTGTCTTTTGTGCCCCAAAATAAGGAAAATTTCTGACTTATTTTCCTGAAATAAGTGAAATTTCTGCAATTTTGCTCAAAATAAAGGAAATTTTTGCCTTTTGCCCCCAAATAATGGGAATTTCAGCCTTTTAACCTCAAAATAAGGGGAATTTCTGCATTTTTGCAACAAAATATTAGGAATTTCTGCATTTTTGCCTCAAAATAATAAAAATTTCTGCCTATTTTCCCTGAAATAAGTGAAATTTCTGCAATTTTGCCCCAAAATAAGTGAAATTTCTGCAATTTTGCCCCAAAATAAGGGAAATTTCTGGAATTTTGCCCCAAAATAAGTTTAATTTCTGAGTTCTGCCCCCAAATAAGGAGAATTTCTGTCTTTATGCCCCATCATATAGGGAATTTCTGCTTTGTTGCCCCACAATTATGGGAATTTGTGCAATTTTGCTCCAAAGTACGGGGAATTTCTGCCTTTTTGCCCGAAAATAAGAAGAATGCATAACTTTTTGCCATAAAAAAGGGAAATTTCTTCATTTTTGCTCTAAAATAAGGGGAATTTCTGCTTTTTTGCCTCAAAATAAGTGGAATTTCTGTCTTTTTCCCCCAAAACAAAGAGAATTTCTGAATTTTTTGTCCCAAAATAAGGAAAATTTCTGACTTATTACCCTGAAATAAGTGAAATTTCTGCAATTTTGCACCAAAATAAGAGAAATTTTTGCCATTTTGTCGCCAAATAAGGGAAATTTCAGCTTTTTACCTCAAAATAAGAGGAATTTCTGCATTTTTGCCACAAAATATTAGGAATTTCTGCCTTTTTGCCCAAAAATAAGGAAAATTTCTGCCTTTTTCCCTGAAATAAGTGAAATTTCTGCAATTTTGCCACAAAATAAGTGAAATTTTTTTTTTTGCCCCCAAATAATAGGAATTTCAGCCTTTTTACCTCTAAATAAGAAGAATTTCTGCATTTTTGCCGCAAAATATGGAAAATTTCTGCCTTTTTGCCCCAAAATAGGAAAAATTTCTGCAATTTTGTACCAAAATAATACAAATTTCTGCCTATTTGCCCCCAAATAAGAAAATTTCTTCTTTTTTTTCTGAAATAAGTGAAATTTCTGCAATTTTCATCAAAATAAGTGAAATTTCTGCAATTTTGCCCCAAAATAAGTGAAATTTCTGGAATTTTGCCCCAAAATAAGTGGAATTTCTGAGTTTTGACCCCAAAATAAGGAGAATTTCTGTTATTTTGCCCCAACATATAGGGAATTTCTGTCTTCTTGCCTCACAATTAGGAGAATTTCTGAAATTTTGCTCCAAAATAAGGGGAATTTCTGCTTTTTTGCCTCTAAATAAGTGGAATTTTTGCCTTTTTCTCCCAAAACAAAGGGAATTTCTGTCTTTTTTGCCCCAAAATAAGGAAAATTTCTGACTTATTACCCTGAAATAAGTGAAATTTCTGCAATTTTGACCCAAAATAAGTGAAATTTCTGCAATTTTAACCTAAAATATAGGAAATTTCTGGAATTTTGCCTCAAAATAAGTGGAATTTCTGAGTTTTGCCTCAAAATAAGGAGAATTTGTCTTTTTGCCTCAACATATAGGGAATTTCTGCCTTTTTGCCCCAAAATTAAGGGAATTTCTGCAATTTTGCTCCAAAATACGGGGTATTTCTGCCTTTTTGCCAGAAAATAAGAAGAATGCATACCTTTTGCCATAAAAAAGCTAAATTTCTTCATTTTTGCTCCAAAATAAGGGGAATTTCTGCTTTTTTGCCTCAAAATAACTGGAATTTCTGTCTTTTTCCCCCTAAACAAAGGAAATTTCTGTCTTTTTTGCCCCAAAATAAAGAAAATTTCTGACTTATTATCCTGAAATAAGTGAAATTTCTGCAATTTTGCCCCAAAATAAGGGAAAGTTCTGCATTTTTGCCCCCAAATATGGGGAATTTCAGCTTTTTTACCTCAAAATAAGGGGAATTTCTGCATTTTTGCCACAAAATATTAGGAATTTCTGCCTTTTTGCCCAAAAATGAGGAAAATTTCTGCCTATTTTCCCTGAAATAAGTGAAATTGCTGCAATTTTGCCCCAAAATAAGTGAAATTTCTGCAATTTTGCCCCAAAATAAGGGAAATTTCTGGAATTTTGCCCCAAAATAAGTGGAATTTCTGAGTTCTGCCCCAAAATAATGAGAATTTCTGTCTTTATGACCCAACATATAGGGAGTTTCTGCCTTTTTGCCCCACAATTAGGCGAAATTCTGCAATTTAGATCCAAAATATGAGGAATTTCTGCCTTTTTGCCCGAAAATATGAAGAATGCATACCTTTTTGCCATAAAAAATAAATTTCTTCATTTTTGCTCCAAAATAAGGGGAATTTCTACTTATAAGCCTCTAAATAAGTTGAATTTCTGTTTTTTTTTTTTTTGCAAACAAAGGGAATTTCTGTATTTTTGCCCCAAAATAAGGAAAATTTCTGACTTATTGTCGTGAAATAAGTGAAATTTCAGCAATTTTGCCCCAAAATAAGAGAAATTTCTTCCTCTTTTGCCCCCAAATAAGGGGAATTTCAGCCTTTTTACCTCAAAATAAGAGGAATTCCTACATTTTTGCCCCAAAATATGGGAAATTTCTGCCCTTTTGCCCCAAAATAAGAAAAATTTCTACAACTTTGTAACAAAATAAAGGAAATTTCTGCCTTTTTGCTTCAAAATAAGAAAATTTCTCCTTTTTTCCTGAAATAAGTGAAATTTCTGCAATTTTGACACATAAAAAGTGAAATTTCTGCAATTTTGCCCCCAAAAAAGGAAAATTTCTGGAATTTTGCCCCAAAATAAGTGGAATTTCTGAGTTTTGCCCCAAAATAAAGAGAATTTCTGTCTTTATGCCCCAACATATAGGGAATTTCTGCATTTTGCTTCACAATTAGGGGAATTTCTGCAATTTTGCTCCAAAATATGGTGAATTTCTGCCTTTTTGCCCGAAAATAAGAAGAATGCATACCTTTTTGCCATAAAAAAGAGAAATTTCTTCATTTTTGCTCCAAAATAAGGGGAATTT
This sequence comes from Micromys minutus, assembly GCF_963924665.1. NCBI lineage: Eukaryota > Metazoa > Chordata > Mammalia > Rodentia > Muridae > Micromys > Micromys minutus. The sequence goes on along the minus strand of NW_027667258.1, from coordinate 2,396,730 downwards.
CTGCTATTTTGCCTCTAAATTAGTGGAATTTCTGTCTTTTTCCCCCAAAAACAAAGGGAATTTCTGTATTTTTTGCCCCAAAATAAGGAAAATTTCTGACTTATTACCCTGAAATAAGTGAAATTTCTGCAATTTTGCCCCAAAATAAAAAAAATTTCTGCATTTTTGGCCTTAAATAAGGGGAATTTCAGCCTTTTTACCTCAAAATAAGGGGAATTTCTGCATTTTTGCCACAAAATATTAGGAATTTCTGCCTTTTTGCCCAAAAATGAGGAAAATTTCTGCCTATTTTCCCTGAAATAAGTGAAATTGCTGCAATTTTGCCCCAAAATAAGTGAAATTTCTGTAATTTTGCCCCAAAATAAGGGAAATTTCTGGAATTTTGCCCCAAAATAAGTTTAATTTCTGAGTTCTGACCCAAAACAAGAAGAATTTCTGTCTTTATGGCCCAACATATAGGGAATTTCTGCCTTTTTGCCCCACAATTAGGGGAATTTCTGCAGTTTTGCTCCAAAATACGGGGAATTTCTGCCTTGTTGCCCGAAAATAAGAAGAATGCATACCTTTTTGCCATAAAAAAAGCGAAATTTCTTCATTTTTGCTCCAAAAAAGGGGAATTTCTGCTTTTTTGCCTCTAAATAAGTGGAATTTCTGTCTTTTTCCCCCAAAACAAAGAAAATTTCTGTCTTTTTTGCTTCAAAATACAGAAAATTTCTGACTTATTACTCTGAAATAAGTGAAATTTCTGCAATTTTGCCCGAAAATAAGTGAAATTTCTGCAGTTTTGCCCCAAAATAAAATAAATATCTGGAATTTTGCTCCAAAATAAGTGGAATTTCTGAGTTTTGCCCCAAAATAAAGAGAATTTCTGCCTTTTTGCCCCACAATTATTGAAATTTCTGCAATTTTGCCCTAAAATAAGGGAAATTTCTGCAATTTTCCCCCATAATAAGAAAAATTTCTGCAATTTTGCCTTAAAATAAGGGGAATTTTTGTTTTTTCCCCACAATTAAGGAAATTTCTGCAATTTTGCCCTAAATATGGGGAATTTCTGCCTTTTGCCCCAAAATATGGGGAATTTCTGCCTTTTTGTTTGAAAATAAGAAGAATGCCTACCTTTTTGCCATAAAAAAAGGAAATTTCTTCATTTTTGCTCCAAAATAAGGGGAACTTTTGCCTTTTTGCCTCTAAATAAGGGAATTTCTGTCTTTTTCCCCCAAAACAAAGGGAATTTCTGTTTTTTTGCCCCAAAATAAGGAAAATTTCTGACTTATTACCCTGAAATAAGTGTAATTTCTGAAAATTGCCCCAAAATAAGGGAAATTTCTGCATTTTTGCAGCAAAATATTAGGAATTTCTGCATTGTTGCCACAAAATATTAAGAATTTCTGACATTTTGCCCCCAAATAAAAAAGTTTCTCCTTCTTTTTTTTGAAATAAGTGAAATTTCTGCAATTTTGCCCCAAAATAAGGGAAATTTCTGGAATTTTGCCCCAAAGTAGGTGGAATTTATGAGTTTTACCCCAAATTAAGGAGAATTTCTGTCTTTCTGCCCCAACATATAGGGAATTTCTGCCTTTTTGCCCCACAATTAGGGGAATTTCTGCAATTTTGCTCCAAAATACGGGGAATTTCTGCCTTTTTGCCCGAAAATAAGAAGAATGTATACTTTTTTGCCATAAAAAAGGGAAATTAATTCATTTTGGCTCCAAAATAAAAGGAATTTCTGCTTTTTTGCCTCTAAATAAGTGGAATTTCTGTCTTTTTCCCCTAAAACAAAGGGAATTTCTCACTTTTTTCCCCAAAATAAGGAAAATTTCTGACCTATTTCCCTGAAATAAGAGAAATTTTTTCCATTTTTCCCCAAAATAAGGGAAATTTCTGCCTTTTTGCCCCCAAATAAGGGGAATTTCAGCCTTTTTACCTCAAAATAAGGGGAATTTCTGCATTTTTGCCCCAAAATAAGAAAAATTTCTGCCATTTTGTACCAAAATAAAAGAAATTTCTGCCTTTTTGCCCCAAAATAAGAAAATTTCTTTTTTTTCTAAAATAAGTGAAATTTCTGCAATTTTGCCCCAAAATAAGGGAAATTTCTGATATTTTGCCTCAAAATAAGTGGAATTTCTGAGTTTTGCCCCAAAATAATGAGAATTTTTGTCTTATTGCCCCAACATATAGGGAATTTCTGCCTTTTTGCCCCACAATTGGGAATCTCTGCAATTTTGCTCCAAAATACGGGGTATTTCTGCCTTTTTGCCCGAAAATAAAAGAATGCATACCTTTTTGCCATAAAAAAGGGAAATTTCTTTATTCTTGCTCCAAAATAAGGGGAATTTCTGCTTTTTTGCCTCTAAATAAGTGGAATTTCTGTCTTTTTCCCCCAAAACAAAGAATTTCTGTCTTTTGTGCCCCAAAATAAGGAAAATTTCTGACTTATTTTCCTGAAATAAGTGAAATTTCTGCAATTTTGCTCAAAATAAAGGAAATTTTTGCCTTTTGCCCCCAAATAATGGGAATTTCAGCCTTTTAACCTCAAAATAAGGGGAATTTCTGCATTTTTGCAACAAAATATTAGGAATTTCTGCATTTTTGCCTCAAAATAATAAAAATTTCTGCCTATTTTCCCTGAAATAAGTGAAATTTCTGCAATTTTGCCCCAAAATAAGTGAAATTTCTGCAATTTTGCCCCAAAATAAGGGAAATTTCTGGAATTTTGCCCCAAAATAAGTTTAATTTCTGAGTTCTGCCCCCAAATAAGGAGAATTTCTGTCTTTATGCCCCATCATATAGGGAATTTCTGCTTTGTTGCCCCACAATTATGGGAATTTGTGCAATTTTGCTCCAAAGTACGGGGAATTTCTGCCTTTTTGCCCGAAAATAAGAAGAATGCATAACTTTTTGCCATAAAAAAGGGAAATTTCTTCATTTTTGCTCTAAAATAAGGGGAATTTCTGCTTTTTTGCCTCAAAATAAGTGGAATTTCTGTCTTTTTCCCCCAAAACAAAGAGAATTTCTGAATTTTTTGTCCCAAAATAAGGAAAATTTCTGACTTATTACCCTGAAATAAGTGAAATTTCTGCAATTTTGCACCAAAATAAGAGAAATTTTTGCCATTTTGTCGCCAAATAAGGGAAATTTCAGCTTTTTACCTCAAAATAAGAGGAATTTCTGCATTTTTGCCACAAAATATTAGGAATTTCTGCCTTTTTGCCCAAAAATAAGGAAAATTTCTGCCTTTTTCCCTGAAATAAGTGAAATTTCTGCAATTTTGCCACAAAATAAGTGAAATTTTTTTTTTTTGCCCCCAAATAATAGGAATTTCAGCCTTTTTACCTCTAAATAAGAAGAATTTCTGCATTTTTGCCGCAAAATATGGAAAATTTCTGCCTTTTTGCCCCAAAATAGGAAAAATTTCTGCAATTTTGTACCAAAATAATACAAATTTCTGCCTATTTGCCCCCAAATAAGAAAATTTCTTCTTTTTTTTCTGAAATAAGTGAAATTTCTGCAATTTTCATCAAAATAAGTGAAATTTCTGCAATTTTGCCCCAAAATAAGTGAAATTTCTGGAATTTTGCCCCAAAATAAGTGGAATTTCTGAGTTTTGACCCCAAAATAAGGAGAATTTCTGTTATTTTGCCCCAACATATAGGGAATTTCTGTCTTCTTGCCTCACAATTAGGAGAATTTCTGAAATTTTGCTCCAAAATAAGGGGAATTTCTGCTTTTTTGCCTCTAAATAAGTGGAATTTTTGCCTTTTTCTCCCAAAACAAAGGGAATTTCTGTCTTTTTTGCCCCAAAATAAGGAAAATTTCTGACTTATTACCCTGAAATAAGTGAAATTTCTGCAATTTTGACCCAAAATAAGTGAAATTTCTGCAATTTTAACCTAAAATATAGGAAATTTCTGGAATTTTGCCTCAAAATAAGTGGAATTTCTGAGTTTTGCCTCAAAATAAGGAGAATTTGTCTTTTTGCCTCAACATATAGGGAATTTCTGCCTTTTTGCCCCAAAATTAAGGGAATTTCTGCAATTTTGCTCCAAAATACGGGGTATTTCTGCCTTTTTGCCAGAAAATAAGAAGAATGCATACCTTTTGCCATAAAAAAGCTAAATTTCTTCATTTTTGCTCCAAAATAAGGGGAATTTCTGCTTTTTTGCCTCAAAATAACTGGAATTTCTGTCTTTTTCCCCCTAAACAAAGGAAATTTCTGTCTTTTTTGCCCCAAAATAAAGAAAATTTCTGACTTATTATCCTGAAATAAGTGAAATTTCTGCAATTTTGCCCCAAAATAAGGGAAATTTCTGCATTTTTGCCCCCAAATATGGGGAATTTCAGCTTTTTTACCTCAAAATAAGGGGAATTTCTGCATTTTTGCCACAAAATATTAGCAATTTCTGCCTTTTTGCCCCAAAATAAGAAAAAATTCTGCCTATTTTCCCTGAAATAAGTGAAATTTCTGCAATTTTGCCCCAAAATAAGTGAAATTTCTGCAATTTTGACCCAAAATAAGGAAAATTTCTGTAATTTTGCCCCAAAATAAGTGGAATTTCTGAGTTCTGCCACAAAATAAGGAGAATTTCTGTCTTTATACCCCAACATATAGGGAATTTCTGCCTTTTTGCCTCACAATTAGGCGAAATTCTGCAATTTTGCTCCAAAATACGAGGAATTTCTGCCTTTTTGCCCGAAAATAAGAAGAATGTATACCTTTTTGCCATAAAAAAGGGAAATTTCTTCATTTTTGCTCCAAAATAAAGGGAATTTCTGCTTTTTTGCCTCTAAATGAGTAAAATTTCTGTTTTTTCCCAAACAAAGGGAATTTGTGTCTTTTTTGCCCCAAAATAAAGAAAAATTTTTACTTATTACCGTGAAATAAGTGAAATTTCAGCAATTTTGCCCCAAAATAAGGGAAATTTCTGCCTTTTTGCCCCCAAATAAGGGGAATTTCAGCTTTTTTAACCTCAAAATAAGGGGAATTTCTGCATTTTTGCCCCAAACTATGGGAAATTTCTGCCCTTTTGCCCCAAAATAAGAAAATTTCTCCTTTTTTTCTGAAATAAGTGAAATTTCTGCAATTTTGCCCCAAAATAAGTGAAATTTCTGCTATTTTGCCCCAAAATAAAAGAAATTTCTGGAATTTTTCCCAAAAATAAGTGGAATTTCTGAGTTTTGCCCCCAAAATAAGGAGAATTTCTGTTATTTTGACCCAACATATAGGGAATTTCTGCCTTTTTGCCCCACAATTAGGGGAATTTCTGCAATTTTGCTCCAAAATACGGGGAATTTCTGCCTTTTTGCCGGAAAATAAGAAGAATGTATACCTTTTTGCCATAAAAAAGGGAAATTTCTTCATTTTTGCTCCAAAATAAGAAGAAATTCGGCTTTTTTGCCTCTAAATAAGTGGAATTTCTGTTTTTTACCCCAAAACAAAAGGAATTCCTGTCTTTTTTGCCCTAAAATAAGGACAATTTCTGACTTATTAACCTGAAATATGTGAAATTTCTGGAATTTTGCCCCAAAATAAGGGAAATTTATGCCTTTTTGCCCCCAAATAAGGGGAATTTCAGCCTTTTTACCTCAAAATAAGGGGAATTTCTGCATTTTTGCCACAAAATATTAGGAATTTTTGCCATTTTGCCCCAAAATTAGAAAATTTCTGCTTATTTTCCCGGAAATAAGTGAAATTTCTGCAATTTTGCTCCAAAATACGGGGAATTTCTACATTTTTGCCCGAAAATAAGAGAATGCATACCTTTTTGCCATTAAAAAGGGAAATTTCTTCATTTTGCTCCAAAATAAGGGGAATTTCTGCTTTTTTGCCTCTAAATAAGTAGAATTTCTGTTCTTTTCCCCCAAAACAAAGGGAATTCCTGTATTTTTGCCCCAAAATAAGAAAAATTTCTTACTTATTACCCTGAAATAAGTAAAATTTCTGCAATTTTGCCCCAAAATAAGAGAAATTTCTGGAATTTTGCCCCAGAATAAGTGGATTTTCTGAGTTTTGCCCCAAAATAAAGAAAATTTCTGTCTTTTTGCCCCAACATATAGGGAATTTCAGCCTTTTTGCCCCACAATTAGGGGAATTTCTGCAATTTTGCTCCTAAATACGGGGAATTTCTGCCTTTTATCTGAAAATAAGAAGAATGCATACCTTTTTGCCATAAAAAAGGAAAATTTCTTCATTTTTGCTTCAAAATAAGGGGAATTTCTGCTTTTTTGCCCCTAAATAAGTGGAACTTCTGTCTTTTTCCCCCAAAACAAAAAAAAATTCTGTCTTTTTTGCCGCAAAATAAGGAAAAATTCTGACTTATTACCCTGAAATAAGTGAAATTTCTGCAATTTTTTTCCCCAAAATAAGGGAAATTTCTGCCTTTTTGCCCCCAAATAATGGGAATTTCAGCCTTTTTACCTCAAAATAAGGGGAATTTCTGCATTTTTGCCAGAAAATATTAGGAATTTCTGCCTTTTTGCCCCAAAATAAGAAAAATTTCTGCCTTTTTTCCCTGAAATAAGTGAAATTTCTGCAATTTTGCCCCAAAGTAAGTAAAATTTCTGCAATTTTGCCCCAAAATAAGTGAAATTTCTTCAATTTTGCCCTCAAAAAAGAAAAATTTCTGGAATTTTGCCACAAAATAAGTGGAATTTCTGAGTTTTGCCCCTAAATAAGGAGAATCTCTGTCTTTTTGCCCCAACATATAGAGAATTTCTGCCTTTTTGCCCCACAATTAGGGGAATTTCTGCTATTTTGCTCCAAAATAGGGGGAATTTCTGCCTTTTTGCCCGAAATTAAAAAGAATGCATATCTTTTTGCCATAAAAAAGGTAAATTTCTTCATTTTTGCTCCAAAATAATGGGAATTTCTGCTTTTTGCCTCTAAATTAGTGGAATTTCTGTATTTTTCCCTCAAAACAAAGGGAATTACTGTCTTTTTTGCCCCAAAATAAAAAAAAATTCTGAATTATTTCCCTGAAATTAGTGAAATTTCTGCAATTTTGCCTCAAAATAAGGGAAATTTCTGACTTTTTGCCCCAAAATAAGGGGAATTTCAGCCTTTTTACCACAAAATAAGGGTAATTTCTGCATTTTTGTCACAAAATAATAGGAATTTCTGCCTTTTTGCTTCAAAATAAAGAAAATTTCTGCCTTTTTTCCCTGAAATAAGTGAAATTTCTGCAATTTTGCCCCAAAATAAGTGAAATTTCTGCAATTTTGCCCCAAAATAAGTGAAATTTCTGCAATTCTGCCCCAAAATAAAAGAAATTTCTGGAATTTTGCCCCAAAATAAGTGGAATTTCTTAGTTTTGCCCCAAAATAAAGAGAATTTCTGCCTTTTTGCCCCACAATTAGTGAAATTTCTGCAATTTTGCCCTAAAATAAGAGAAATGTCTGCATTTTTTCCCCATAATAATGGTAATTTCTGCAATTTTGCCCCAAAATAAGGGGAATTTCTGTTTTTTGCCCCACAATTAGTGAAATTTCTGTAATTTTGACCTAAGTAAGGGGAATTTCTTCCTTTTGCCGCAAAATATGGAGAATTTCTGTCTTTTTTCCAAAAATAAAAAGAATGCCTACCTTTTGCCATAAAAAAGGGAAATTTCTCATTTTTGCTTCAAAATAAGGGGAACTTTTCCCTTTTTGCTTCTAAATAAGTGGAATTTCTGTTTTTTTCCCCCAAAACAAAGGGAATTTCTGTTTTTTTTTGCCCCATAATAAAGAAAATTTCTGACTTATTACTCTGAAATAAGTGAAATTTCTGAAAATTGCCCCAAAATAAGGAAATTTCTGCATTTCTGCCCCCAAATAAAGGGAATTTCAACCTTTTTACCTCAAAATAAGGGAAATTTCTGCATTTTTGCAACAAAATATTAGGAATTTCTGCATTTTTGCCACAAAATATTAGGAATTTCTGCCTTTTTGCCCCAAAATAAGAAAATTTCTCCTTTTTTTTTTGAAATAAGTGAAATTTCTGCAATTTTGCACCAAAGTAAGTGAAATTTCTGCAATTTTGCCCCAAAATAAGGAAAATTTCTGGAATTTTGCCCCAAAGTAAGTGGAATATATGAGTTTTACCCAAAAATAAGGAGAATTTCTGTCTTTCTGCCCCAACATATAGGGAATTTCTGCCTTTTTGCCCCAAAATTTGGGGAATTTCTGCAATTTTGCTCCAAAATACGGGGAATTTCTGCCTTTTTGCCCGAAAATAAGGAGAATGCATACCTTTTTGCCATTAAAAAGCGAAATTTCTTCATTTTTGCCCCAAAATAAGGGGAATTTCTGCTTTTTTGCCTCTAAATAAGTGGAATTTCTGTCTTTTTCCCCCAAAACAAAAAGAATTTCTGTCTTTTTTGCCCCAAAATAAAGAAAATTTCTGACTTATTACCCTGAAATAAGTGAAATTTCTGCAATTTTGCCCCAAAATAAGGGAAATTTCTGCATTTTTGCCCCCAAATAAGGCGAATTTCAGGCTTTTTACCTCAAAATAAAAGGAATTTCTGCATTTTTTCCCCAAAATATAGGAAATTTCTGCCTTTTTCCCTAAAATAAGAAAAATTTCTACCATTTTGTACCAAAATATTAGAAATTTCTGCCTTTTTGCTTCAAAATAAAAAAATTTCTCCCTTTTTTCTGAAATAAGTTAAATTTCTGCAATTTTGCCCCAAAATAAGTGAAATTTCTGCAATTTTGCCCCAAAATAAGGGAAATTTCTGGAATTTTGCCTCAAAATAAGTGGAATTTCTATGATTTGCCCCAAAATAAGGAGATTTTCTGTCTTTTTGCCCCAACATATAGGGAATATCTGCCTTTTTGCCCCACAATTAGGGGAATTTCTGCAATTTTGCTCCAAAATACGGGGTATTTCTGCCTTTTTGCCAGAAAATAAGAAGAATGCATACCTTTTTGCCATAAAAAAGGGAAATTTCTTCATTTTTGCTCCAAAATAAGGGGAATTTCTGCTTTTTTGCCTCTAAATAAGTGGTATTTCTGTCTTTTCCCCCAAAACAAAAAGAATTTCTGTCTATTTTGCCCCAAAATAAGGAAAATTTCTGACTTATTTCCCTGAAGTAAGTGAAATTTCTGCAATTTTGCCCCAAAATAAGGGAAATTTCTGCCTTTTTGCCCCCAAATAAGGGGAATTTCAGCTTTTTTTACCTCAAAATAAGGGGAATTTCTGCATTTTTCCACAAAATATTAGGAATTTCTGCCTTTTTGCCCCAAAATAAGAAAAATTTCTGCCTATTTTCCCTGAAATAAGTGAAATTTCTGCAATTTTGCCCCAAAATAAGTGAAATTTCTGCAATTTTGCCCCAAAATAAGGGAAATTTCTTGAATTTTGCCCCAAAATAAGTGGAATTTCTGAGTTCTGCCCCAAAATAATGAGAATTTCTGTCTTTATGCCCCAACATATAGGGAGTTTCTGCCTTTTTGCCCCACAATTAGGCGAAATTCTGCAATTTAGATCTAAAATACGAGGAATTTCTCTCTTTTTGCCCGAAAATAAGAAGAATGCATGCCTTTTTGCCATAAAAAATAAATTTCTTCATTTTTGCTCCAAAATAAGGGGAATTTCTACTTATAAGCCTCTAAATAAGTTGAATTTCTGTTTTTTTTTTTTTTTGCAAACAAAGGGAATTTCTGTATTTTTGCCCCAAAATAAGGAAAATTTCTGACTTATTGTCGTGAAATAAGTGAAATTTCAGCAATTTTGCCCCAAAATAAGAGAAATTTCTTCCTTTTTGCCCCCAAATAAGGGGAATTTCAGCCTTTTTACCTCAAAATAAGAGGAATTCCTACATTTTTGCCCCAAAATATGGGAAATTTCTGCCCTTTTGCCCCAAAATAAGAAAAATTTCTACAACTTTGTAAGAAAATAAAGGAAATTTCTGCCTTTTTGCTTCAAAATAAGAAAATTTCTCCTTTTTTTCTGAAATAAGTGAAATTTCTGCAATTTTGACACATAAAAAGTGAAATTTCTGCAATTTTGCCCCAAAAGAAGGGAAATTTCTGGAATTTTGCCCCAAAACAAGTGGAATTTCTGAGTTTTGCCCCAAAATAAGGAGAATTTCTGTCTTTATGCCCCAACATATAGGGAAATTCTGCATTTTGCTTCACAATTAGGGGAATTTCTGCAATTTTGCTCCAAAATACGGGGAATTTCTGCCTTTTTGCCCGAAAATAAGGAGAATGCATACCTTTTTGCCATTAAAAAGCGAAATTTCTTCATTTTTGCCCCAAAATAAGGGGAATTTCTGCTTTTTTGCCTCTAAATAAGTGGAATTTCTGTCTTTTTCCCCCAAAACAAAAAGAATTTCTGTCTTTTTTGCCCCAAAATAAAGAAAATTTCTGACTTATTACCCTGAAATAAGTGAAATTTCTGCAATTTTGCCCCAAAATAAGGGAAATTTCTGCATTTTTGCCCCCAAATAAGGCGAATTTCAGGCTTTTTACCTCAAAATAAAAGGAATTTCTGCATTTTTTCCCCAAAATATAGGAAATTTCTGCCTTTTTCCCTAAAATAAGAAAAATTTCTACCATTTTGTACCAAAATATTAGAAATTTCTGCCTTTTTGCTTCAAAATAAAAAAATTTCTCCCTTTTTTCTGAAATAAGTTAAATTTCTGCAATTTTGCCCCAAAATAAGTGAAATTTCTGCAATTTTGCCCCAAAATAAGGGAAATTTCTGGAATTTTGCCTCAAAATAAGTGGAATTTCTATGATTTGCCCCAAAATAAGGAGATTTTCTGTCTTTTTGCCCCAACATATAGGGAATATCTGCCTTTTTGCCCCACAATTAGGGGAATTTCTGCAATTTTGCTCCAAAATACGGGGTATTTCTGCCTTTTTGCCAGAAAATAAGAAGAATGCATACCTTTTTGCCATAAAAAAGGGAAATTTCTTCATTTTTGCTCCAAAATAAGGGGAATTTCTGCTTTTTTGCCTCTAAATAAGTGGTATTTCTGTCTTTTCCCCCAAAACAAAAAGAATTTCTGTCTATTTTGCCCCAAAATAAGGAAAATTTCTGACTTATTTCCCTGAAGTAAGTGAAATTTCTGCAATTTTGCCCCAAAATAAGGGAAATTTCTGCCTTTTTGCCCCCAAATAAGGGGAATTTCAGCTTTTTTTACCTCAAAATAAGGGGAATTTCTGCATTTTTCCACAAAATATTAGGAATTTCTGCCTTTTTGCCCCAAAATAAGAAAAATTTCTGCCTATTTTCCCTGAAATAAGTGAAATTTCTGCAATTTTGCCCCAAAATAAGTGAAATTTCTGCAATTTTGCCCCAAAATAAGGGAAATTTCTTGAATTTTGCCCCAAAATAAGTGGAATTTCTGAGTTCTGCCCCAAAATAATGAGAATTTCTGTCTTTATGCCCCAACATATAGGGAGTTTCTGCCTTTTTGCCCCACAATTAGGCGAAATTCTGCAATTTAGATCTAAAATACGAGGAATTTCTCCCTTTTTGCCCGAAAATAAGAAGAATGCATGCCTTTTTGCCATAAAAAATAAATTTCTTCATTTTTGCTCCAAAATAAGGGGAATTTCTACTTATAAGCCTCTAAATAAGTTGAATTTCTGTTTTTTTTTTTTTTTGCAAACAAAGGGAATTTCTGTATTTTTGCCCCAAAATAAGGAAAATTTCTGACTTATTGTCGTGAAATAAGTGAAATTTCAGCAATTTTGCCCCAAAATAAGAGAAATTTCTTCCTTTTTGCCCCCAAATAAGGGGAATTTCAGCCTTTTTACCTCAAAATAAGAGGAATTCCTACATTTTTGCCCCAAAATATGGGAAATTTCTGCCCTTTTGCCCCAAAATAAGAAAAATTTCTACAACTTTGTAAGAAAATAAAGGAAATTTCTGCCTTTTTGCTTCAAAATAAGAAAATTTCTCCTTTTTTTCTGAAATAAGTGAAATTTCTGCAATTTTGACACATAAAAAGTGAAATTTCTGCAATTTTGCCCCAAAAGAAGGGAAATTTCTGGAATTTTGCCCCAAAACAAGTGGAATTTCTGAGTTTTGCCCCAAAATAAGGAGAATTTCTGTCTTTATGCCCCAACATATAGGGAAATTCTGCATTTTGCTTCACAATTAGGGGAATTTCTGCAATTTTGCTCCAAAATATGGTGAATTTCTGCCTTTTTGCCCGAAAATAAGAAGAATGCATACCTTTTTGCCATAAAAAAGAGAAATTTTTTCATTTTTGCTCCAAAATAAGGGGAATTTCTGCTTTTTTGCCTCTAAATAAGTGGAATTTCTGTCTTTTTCCCCCAAAAACAAAGGAAATTTCTATATTTTTTGCCCCAAAATAAGGAGAATTTCTGTCTTTATGCCCCAACATATAGGGAATTTCTGCATTTTGCTTCACAATTAGGGAAATTTCTGCAATTTTGCTCCAAAATATGGTGAATTTCTGCCTTTTTGCCCGAAAATAAGAAGAATGCATACCTTTTTGCCATAAAAAAGAGAAATTTCTTCATTTTTGCTCCAAAATAAAAGGAATTTCTGCTTTTTTACCTCTAAATAAGTGGAATTTCTGTCTTTTTCCCCCAAAAACAAAGGGAATTTCTGTATTTTTTGCCCCAAAATAAGGAAAATTTCTGACTTATTACCCTGAAATAAGTGAAATTTCTGCAATTTTGCCCCAAAATAAAAGTAATTTCTGCATTTTTGGCCTTAAATAAGGGGAATTTCAGCCTTTTTACCTCAAAATAAGGGGAATTTCTGCATTTTTGCCACAAAATATTAGGAATTTCTGCCTTTTTGCCCAAAAATGAGGAAAATTTCTGCCTATTTTCCCTGAAATAAGTGAAATTGCTGCAATTTTGCCCCAAAATAAGTGAAATTTCTGCAATTTTGCCCCAAAATAAGGGAAATTTCTGGAATTTTGCCCCAAAATAAGTTTAATTTCTGAGTTCTGACCCAAAACAAGAAGAATTTCTGTCTTTGTGCCCCAACATATAGGGAATTTCTGCCTTTTTGCCCCACAATTAGGGGAATTTCTGCAGTTTTGCTCCAAAATACGGGGAATTTCTGCCTTGTTGCCCGAAAATAAGAAGAATGCATACCTTTTTGCCATAAAAAAGCGAAATTTCTTCATTTTTGCTCCAAAATAAGGGGAATTTCTGCTTTTTTGCCTCTAAATAAGTGAAATTTCTGTCCTTTTCCCCCAAAACAAAGGAAATTTCTGTCTTTTTTGCTTCAAAATACGGAAAATTTTTGACTTATTACTCTGAAATAAGTGAAATTTCTGCAATTTTGCCCCAAAATAAGTGAAATTTCTGCAATTTTGCCCCAAAATAAGGGAAATTTCTGGAATTTTGCCTCAAAATAAGTGGAATTTCTGAGTTTTGCCCCAAAATAAGGAGATTTTCTGTCTTTTTGCCCCAACATATAGGGAATATCTGCCTTTTTGCCCCACAATTAGGGGAATTTCTGCAATTTTGCTCCAAAATACGGGGTATTTCTGCCTTTTTGCCAGAAAATAAGAATGCATACCTTTTTGCCATAAAAAAGGGAAATTTCTTCATTTTTGCTCCAAAATAAGGGGAATTTCTGCTTTTTTGCCTCTAAATAAGTGGTATTTCTGTCTTTTCCCCCAAAACAAAAAGAATTTCTGTCTATTTTGCCCCAAAATAAGGAAAATTTCTGACTTATTTCCCTGAAGTAAGTGAAATTTCTGCAATTTTGCCCCAAAATAAGGGAAATTTCTGCCTTTTTGCCCCCAAATAAGGGGAATTTCAGCTTTTTTTACCTCAAAATAAGGGGAATTTCTGCATTTTTCCACAAAATATTAGGAATTTCTGCCTTTTTGCCCCAAAATAAGAAAAATTTCTGCCTATTTTCCCTGAAATAAGTGAAATTTCTGCAATTTTGCCCCAAAATAAGTGAAATTTCTGCAATTTTGCCCCAAAATAAGGGAAATTTCTTGAATTTTGCCCCAAAATAAGTGGAATTTCTGAGTTCTGCCCCAAAATAATGAGAATTTCTGTCTTTATGCCCCAACATATAGGGAGTTTCTGCCTTTTTGCCCCACAATTAGGCGAAATTCTGCAATTTAGATCTAAAATACGAGGAATTTCTCCCTTTTTGCCCGAAAATAAGAAGAATGCATGCCTTTTTGCCATAAAAAATAAATTTCTTCATTTTTGCTCCAAAATAAGGGGAATTTCTACTTATAAGCCTCTAAATAAGTTGAATTTCTGTTTTTTTTTTTTTTTGCAAACAAAGGGAATTTCTGTATTTTTGCCCCAAAATAAGGAAAATTTCTGACTTATTGTCGTGAAATAAGTGAAATTTCAGCAATTTTGCCCCAAAATAAGAGAAATTTCTTCCTTTTTGCCCCCAAATAAGGGGAATTTCAGCCTTTTTACCTCAAAATAAGAGGAATTCCTACATTTTTGCCCCAAAATATGGGAAATTTCTGCCCTTTTGCCCCAAAATAAGAAAAATTTCTACAACTTTGTAAGAAAATAAAGGAAATTTCTGCCTTTTTGCTTCAAAATAAGAAAATTTCTCCTTTTTTTCTGAAATAAGTGAAATTTCTGCAATTTTGACACATAAAAAGTGAAATTTCTGCAATTTTGCCCCAAAAGAAGGGAAATTTCTGGAATTTTGCCCCAAAACAAGTGGAATTTCTGAGTTTTGCCCCAAAATAAGGAGAATTTCTGTCTTTATGCCCCAACATATAGGGAAATTCTGCATTTTGCTTCACAATTAGGGGAATTTCTGCAATTTTGCTCCAAAATATGGTGAATTTCTGCCTTTTTGCCCGAAAATAAGAAGAATGCATACCTTTTTGCCATAAAAAAGAGAAATTTTTTCATTTTTGCTCCAAAATAAGGGGAATTTCTGCTTTTTTGCCTCTAAATAAGTGGAATTTCTGTCTTTTTCCCCCAAAAACAAAGGAAATTTCTATATTTTTTGCCCCAAAATAAGGAGAATTTCTGTCTTTATGCCCCAACATATAGGGAATTTCTGCATTTTGCTTCACAATTAGGGAAATTTCTGCAATTTTGCTCCAAAATATGGTGAATTTCTGCCTTTTTGCCCGAAAATAAGAAGAATGCATACCTTTTTGCCATAAAAAAGAGAAATTTCTTCATTTTTGCTCCAAAATAAAAGGAATTTCTGCTTTTTTACCTCTAAATAAGTGGAATTTCTGTCTTTTTCCCCCAAAAACAAAGGGAATTTCTGTATTTTTTGCCCCAAAATAAGGAAAATTTCTGACTTATTACCCTGAAATAAGTGAAATTTCTGCAATTTTGCCCCAAAATAAAAGAAATTTCTGCATTTTTGGCCTTAAATAAGGGGAATTTCAGCCTTTTTACCTCAAAATAAGGGGAATTTCTGCATTTTTGCCACAAAATATTAGGAATTTCTGCCTTTTTGCCCAAAAATGAGGAAAATTTCTGCCTATTTTCCCTGAAATAAGTGAAATTGCTGCAATTTTGCCCCAAAATAAGTGAAATTTCTGCAATTTTGCCCCAAAATAAGGGAAATTTCTGGAATTTTGCCCCAAAATAAGTTTAATTTCTGAGTTCTGACCCAAAACAAGAAGAATTTCTGTCTTTGTGCCCCAACATATAGGGAATTTCTGCCTTTTTGCCCCACAATTAGGGGAATTTCTGCAGTTTTGCTCCAAAATACGGGGAATTTCTGCCTTGTTGCCCGAAAATAAGAAGAATGCATACCTTTTTGCCATAAAAAAGCGAAATTTCTTCATTTTTGCTCCAAAATAAGGGGAATTTCTGCTTTTTTGCCTCTAAATAAGTGAAATTTCTGTCCTTTTCCCCCAAAACAAAGGAAATTTCTGTCTTTTTTGCTTCAAAATACGGAAAATTTTTGACTTATTACTCTGAAATAAGTGAAATTTCTGCAATTTTGCCCCAAAATAAGTGAAATTTCTGCAATTTTGCCCCAAAATAAGGGAAATTTCTGGAATTTTGCCTCAAAATAAGTGGAATTTCTGAGTTTTGCCCCAAAATAAGGAGATTTTCTGTCTTTTTGCCCCAACATATAGGGAATATCTGCCTTTTTGCCCCACAATTAGGGGAATTTCTGCAATTTTGCTCCAAAATACGGGGTATTTCTGCCTTTTTGCCAGAAAATAAGAATGCATACCTTTTTGCCATAAAAAAGGGAAATTTCTTCATTTTTGCTCCAAAATAAGGGGAATTTCTGCTTTTTTGCCTCTAAATAAGTGGTATTTCTGTCTTTTCCCCCAAAACAAAAAGAATTTCTGTCTATTTTGCCCCAAAATAAGGAAAATTTCTGACTTATTTCCCTGAAGTAAGTGAAATTTCTGCAATTTTGCCCCAAAATAAGGGAAATTTCTGCCTTTTTGCCCCCAAATAAGGGGAATTTCAGCTTTTTTTACCTCAAAATAAGGGGAATTTCTGCATTTTTCCACAAAATATTAGGAATTTCTGCCTTTTTGCCCCAAAATAAGAAAAATTTCTGCCTATTTTCCCTGAAATAAGTGAAATTTCTGCAATTTTGCCCCAAAATAAGTGAAATTTCTGCAATTTTGCCCCAAAATAAGGGAAATTTCTGGAATTTTGCCCCAAAATAAGTGGAATTTCTGAGTTCTGCCCCAAAATAATGAGAATTTCTGTCTTTATGCCCCAACATATAGGGAGTTTCTGCCTTTTTGCCCCACAATTAGGCGAAATTCTGCAATTTAGATCCAAAATATGAGGAATTTCTGCCTTTTTTTCCCGAAAATAAGAAGAATGCATACCTTTTTGCCATAAAAAATAAATTTCTTCATTTTTGCTCCAAAATAAGGGGAATTTCTACTTATAAGCCTCTAAATAAGTTGAATTTCTGTTTTTTTTTTTTGCAAACAAAGGGAATTTCTGTATTTTTGCCCCAAAATAAGGAAAATTTCTGACTTATTGTCGTGAAATAAGTGAAATTTCAGCAATTTTGCCCCAAAATAAGAGAAATTTCTTCCTTTTTTGCCCCCAAATAAGGGGAATTTCAGCCTTTTTACCTCAAAATAAGAGGAATTCCTACATTTTTGCCCCAAAATATGGGAAATTTCTGCCCTTTTGCCCCAAAATAAGAAAAATTTCTACAACTTTGTAACAAAATAAAGGAAATTTCTGCCTTTTTGCTTCAAAATAAGAAAATTTCTCCTTTTTTTCTGAAATAAGTGAAATTTCTGCAATTTTGACACATAAAAAGTGAAATTTCTGCAATTTTGCCCCAAAAAAAGGAAAATTTCTGGAATTTTGCCCCAAAATAAGTGGAATTTCTGAGTTTTGCCCCAAAATAAAGAGAATTTCTGTCTTTATGCCCCAACATATAGGGAATTTCTGCATTTTGCTTCACAATTAGGGGAATTTCTGCAATTTTGCTTCAAAATATGGTGAATTTCTGCCTTTTTGCCCGAAAATAAGAAGAATGCATACCTTTTTGCCATAAAAAAGAGAAATTTCTTCATTTTTGCTCCAAAATAAGGGGAATTTCTGCTATTTTGCCTCTAAATTATTGGAATTTCTGTCTTTTTCCCCCCAAAACAAAGGGAATTTCTGTATTTTTTGCCCCAAAATAAGGAAAATTTCTGACTTATTACCCTGAAATAAGTGAAATTTCTGCAATTTTGCCCCAAAATAAAAAAAATTTCTGCATTTTTGGCATTAAATAAGGGGAATTTCAGCCTTTTTACCTCAAAATAAGGGGAATTTCTGCATTTTTGCCACAAAATATTAGGAATTTCTGCCTTTTTGCCCAAAAATGAGGAAAATTTCTGCCTATTTTCCCTGAAATAAGTGAAATTGCTGCAATTTTGCCCCAAAATAAGTGAAATTTCTGCAATTTTGCCCCAAAATAAGGGAAATTTATGGAATTTTGCCCCAAAATAAGTTTAATTTCTGAGTTCTGACCCAAAACAAGAAGAATTTCTGTCTTTATGCCCCAACATATAGGGAATTTCTGCCTTTTTGCCCCACAATTAGGGGAATTTCTGCAGTTTTGCTCCAAAATACGGGGAATTTCTGCCTTGTTGCCCGAAAATAAGAAGAATGCATACCTTTTTGCCATAAAAAAGCGAAATTTCTTCATTTTTGCTCCAAAATAAGGGGAATTTCTGCTTTTTTGCCTCTAAATAAGTGGAATTTCTGTCCTTTTCCCCCAAAACAAAGGAAATTTCTGTCTTTTTTGCTTCAAAATACAGAAAATTTCTGACTTATTACTCTGAAATAAGTGAAATTTCTGCAATTTTGCCCCAAAATAAGTGAAATTTCTGCAATTTTGCCCCAAAATAAGGGAAATTTCTGGAATTTTGCCTCAAAATAAGTGGAATTTCTGAGTTTTGCCCCAAAATAAGGAGATTTTCTGTCTTTTTGCCCCAACATATAGGGAATATCTGCCTTTTTGCCCCACAATTAGGGGAATTTCTGCAATTTTGCTCCAAAATACGGGGTATTTCTGCCTTTTTGCCAGAAAATAAGAAGAATGCATACCTTTTTGCCATAAAAAAGGGAAATTTCTTCATTTTTGCTCCAAAATAATGGGAAATTTCTGCTTTTTTGACTCTAAATAAGTGGTATTTCTGTCTTTTCCCCCAAAACAAAGGGAATTTCTGTCTATTTTGCCCCAAAATAAGGAAAATTTCTGACTTATTTCCCTGAAGTAAGTGAAATTTCTGCAATTTTGCCCCAAAATAAGGGAAATTTCTGCCTTTTTGCCCCCAAATAAGGGGAATTTCAGCTTTTTTACCTCAAAATAAGGGGAATTTCTGCATTTTTCCACAAAATATTAGGAATTTCTGCCTTTTTGCCCCAAAATAAGAAAAATTTCTGCCTATTTTCCCTGAAATAAGTGAAATTTCTGCAATTTTGCCCCAAAATAAGTGAAATTTCTGCAATTTTGCCCCAAAATAAGGGAAATTTCTGGAATTTTGCCCCAAAATAAGTGGAATTTCTGAGTTCTGCCCCAAAATAATGAGAATTTCTGTCTTTATGCCCCAACATATAGGGAGTTTCTGCCTTTTTGCCCCACAATTAGGCGAAATTCTGCAATTTAGATCCAAAATATGAGGAATTTCTGCCTTTTTTTCCCGAAAATAAGAAGAATGCATACCTTTTTGCCATAAAAAATAAATTTCTTCATTTTTGCTCCAAAATAAGGGGAATTTCTACTTATAAGCCTCTAAATAAGTTGAATTTCTGTTTTTTTTTTTTGCAAACAAAGGGAATTTCTGTATTTTTGCCCCAAAATAAGGAAAATTTCTGACTTATTGTCGTGAAATAAGTGAAATTTCAGCAATTTTGCCCCAAAATAAGAGAAATTTCTTCCTTTTTTGCCCCCAAATAAGGGGAATTTCAGCCTTTTTACCTCAAAATAAGAGGAATTCCTACATTTTTGCCCCAAAATATGGGAAATTTCTGCCCTTTTGCCCCAAAATAAGAAAAATTTCTACAACTTTGTAACAAAATAAAGGAAATTTCTGCCTTTTTGCTTCAAAATAAGAAAATTTCTCCTTTTTTTCTGAAATAAGTGAAATTTCTGCAATTTTGACACATAAAAAGTGAAATTTCTGCAATTTTGCCCCAAAAAAAGGAAAATTTCTGGAATTTTGCCCCAAAATAAGTGGAATTTCTGAGTTTTGCCCCAAAATAAAGAGAATTTCTGTCTTTATGCCCCAACATATAGGGAATTTCTGCATTTTGCTTCACAATTAGGGGAATTTCTGCAATTTTGCTTCAAAATATGGTGAATTTCTGCCTTTTTGCCCGAAAATAAGAAGAATGCATACCTTTTTGCCATAAAAAAGAGAAATTTCTTCATTTTTGCTCCAAAATAAGGGGAATTTCTGCTATTTTGCCTCTAAATTATTGGAATTTCTGTCTTTTTCCCCCCAAAACAAAGGGAATTTCTGTATTTTTTGCCCCAAAATAAGGAAAATTTCTGACTTATTACCCTGAAATAAGTGAAATTTCTGCAATTTTGCCCCAAAATAAAAAAAATTTCTGCATTTTTGGCATTAAATAAGGGGAATTTCAGCCTTTTTACCTCAAAATAAGGGGAATTTCTGCATTTTTGCCACAAAATATTAGGAATTTCTGCCTTTTTGCCCAAAAATGAGGAAAATTTCTGCCTATTTTCCCTGAAATAAGTGAAATTGCTGCAATTTTGCCCCAAAATAAGTGAAATTTCTGCAATTTTGCCCCAAAATAAGGGAAATTTATGGAATTTTGCCCCAAAATAAGTTTAATTTCTGAGTTCTGACCCAAAACAAGAAGAATTTCTGTCTTTATGCCCCAACATATAGGGAATTTCTGCCTTTTTGCCCCACAATTAGGGGAATTTCTGCAGTTTTGCTCCAAAATACGGGGAATTTCTGCCTTGTTGCCCGAAAATAAGAAGAATGCATACCTTTTTGCCATAAAAAAAGCGAAATTTCTTCATTTTTGCTCCAAAATAAGGGGAATTTCTGCTTTTTTGCCTCTAAATAAGTGGAATTTCTGTCTTTTTCCCCCAAAACAAAGGAAATTTCTGTCTTTTTTGCTTCAAAATACAGAAAATTTCTGACTTATTACTCTGAAATAAGTGAAATTTCTGCAATTTTGCCCGAAAATAAGTGAAATTTCTGCAGTTTTGCCCCAAAATAAAATAAATATCTGGAATTTTGCTCCAAAATAAGTGGAATTTCTGAGTTTTGCCCCAAAATAAAGAGAATTTCTGCCTTTTTGCCCCACAATTATTGAAATTTCTGCAATTTTGCCCTAAAATAAGGGAAATTTCTGCAATTTTCCCCCATAATAAGAAAAATTTCTGCAATTTTGCCTTAAAATAAGGGGAATTTTTGTTTTTTCCCCGCAATTAAGGAAATTTCTGCAATTTTGCCCTAAATATGGGGAATTTCTGCCTTTTGCCCCAAAATATGGGGAATTTCTGCCTTTTTGTTTGAAAATAAGAAGAATGCCTACCTTTTTGCCATAAACAAAGGAAATTTCTTCATTTTTGCTCCAAAATAAGGGGAACTTTTGCCTTTTTGCCTCTAAATAAGGGAATTTCTGTCTTTTTCCCCCAAAACAAAGGGAATTTCTGTTTTTTTGCCCCAAAATAAGGAAAATTTCTGACTTATTACCCTGAAATAAGTGTAATTTCTGAAAATTGCCCCAAAATAAGGGAAATTTCTGCATTTTTGCAACAAAATATTAGGAATTTCTGCATTGTTGCCACAAAATATTAAGAATTTCTGACATTTTGCCCCCAAATAAAAAAGTTTCTCCTTCTTTTTTTTGAAATAAGTGAAATTTCTGCAATTTTGCCCCAAAATAAGGGAAATTTCTGGAATTTTGCCCCAAAGTAGGTGGAATTTATGAGTTTTACCCCAAATTAAGGAGAATTTCTGTCTTTCTGCCCCAACATATAGGGAATTTCTGCCTTTTTGCCCCACAATTAGGGGAATTTCTGCAATTTTGCTCGAAAATACGGGGAATTTCTGCCTTTTTGCCCGAAAATAAAAAGAATGTATACTTTTTTGCCATTAAAAAGGGAAATTTCTTCATTTTGGCTCCAAAATAAAAGGAATTTCTGCTTTTTTGCCTCTAAATAAGTGGAATTTCTGTCTTTTTCCCCCAAAACAAAGAATTTCTGTCTTTTGTGCCCCAAAATAAGGAAAATTTCTGACTTATTTTCCTGAAATAAGTGAAATTTCTGCAATTTTGCTCAAAATAAAGGAAATTTTTGCCTTTTGCCCCCAAATAATGGGAATTTCAGCCTTTTAACCTCAAAATAAGGGGAATTTCTGCATTTTTGCCACAAAATATTAGGAATTTCTGCATTTTTGCCTCAAAATAATAAAAATTTCTGCCTATTTTCCCTGAAATAAGTGAAATTTCTGCAATTTTGCCCCAAAATAAGTGAAATTTCTGCAATTTTGCCCCAAAATAAGGGAAATTTCTGGAATTTTGCCCCAAAATAAGTTTAATTTCTGAGTTCTGCCCCCAAATAAGGAGAATTTCTGTCTTTATGCCCCATCATATAGGGAATTTCTGCTTTGTTGCCCCACAATTATGGGAATTTGTGCAATTTTGCTCCAAAGTACGGGGAATTTCTGCCTTTTTGCCCGAAAATAAGAAGAATGCATAACTTTTTGCCATAAAAAAGGGAAATTTCTTCATTTTTGCTCTAAAATAAGGGGAATTTCTGCTTTTTTGCCTCAAAATAAGTGGAATTTCTGTCTTTTTCCCCCAAAACAAAGAGAATTTCTGAATTTTTTGTCCCAAAATAAGGAAAATTTCTGACTTATTACCCTGAAATAAGTGAAATTTCTGCAATTTTGCACCAAAATAAGAGAAATTTTTGCCATTTTCTCGCCAAATAAGGGAAATTTCAGCTTTTTACCTCAAAATAAGAGGAATTTCTGCATTTTTGCCACAAAATATTAGGAATTTCTGCCTTTTTGCCCAAAAATAAGGAAAATTTCTGCCTTTTTCCCTGAAATAAGTGAAATTTCTGCAATTTTGCCACAAAATAAGTGAAATTTCTTTTTTTTGCCCCCAAATAATAGGAATTTCAGCCTTTTTACCTCTAAATAAGAAGAATTTCTGCATTTTTGCCGCAAAATATGGAAAATTTCTGCCTTTTTGCCCCAAAATAAGAAAAATTTCTGCAATTTTGTACCAAAATAATACAAATTTCTGCCTATTTGCCCCCAAATAAGAAAATTTCTTCTTTTTTTTCTGAAATAAGTGAAATTTCTGCAATTTTCATCAAAATAAGTGAAATTTCTGCAATTTTGCCCCAAAATAAGTGAAATTTCTGGAATTTTGCCCCAAAATAAGTGGCATTTCTGAGTTTTGACCCCAAAATAAGGAGAATTTCTGTTATTTTGCCCCAACATATAGGGAATTTCTGTCTTCTTGCCTCACAATTAGGAGAATTTCTGAAATTTTGCTCCAAAATAAGGGGAATTTCTGCTTTTTTGCCTCTAAATAAGTGGAATTTTTGCCTTTTTCTCCCAAAACAAAGGGAATTTCTGTCTTTTTTGCCCCAAAATAAGGAAAATTTCTGACTTATTACCCTGAAATAAGTGAAATTTCTGCAATTTTGACCCAAAATAAGTGAAATTTCTGCAATTTTAACCTAAAATATAGAAAATTTCTGGAATTTTGCCTCAAAATAAGTGGAATTTCTGAGTTTTGCCTCAAAATAAGGAGAATTTGTCTTTTTGCCTCAACATATAGGGAATTTCTGCCTTTTTGCCCCAAAATTAAGGGAATTTCTGCAATTTTGCTCCAAAATACGGGGTATTTCTGCCTTTTTGCCAGAAAATAAGAAGAATGCATACCTTTTGCCATAAAAAAGCTAAATTTCTTCATTTTTGCTCCAAAATAAGGGGAATTTCTGCTATTTTGCCTCAAAATAACTGGAATTTCTGTCTTTTTCCCCCTAAACAAAGGAAATTTCTGTCTTTTTTGCCCCAAAATAAAGAAAATTTCTGACTTATTATCCTGAAATAAGTGAAATTTCTGCAATTTTGCCCCAAAATAAGGGAAATTTCTGCATTTTTGCCCCCAAATATGGGGAATTTCAGCTTTTTTACCTCAAAATAAGGGGAATTTCAGCAATTTTGCCACAAAATATTAGCAATTTCTGCCTTTTTGCCCCAAAATAAGAAAAAATTCTGCCTATTTTCCCTGAAATAAGTGAAATTTCTGCAATTTTGCCCCAAAATAAGTGAAATTTCTTCAATTTTGACCCAAAATAAGGAAAATTTCTGTAATTTTGCCCCAAAATAAGTGGAATTTCTGAGTTTTGCCCCCAAAATAAGGAGAATTTCTGTTATTTTGACCCAACATATAGGGAATTTCTGCCTTTTTGCCCCACAATTAGGGGAATTTCTGCAATTTTGCTCCAAAATACGGGGAATTTCTGCCTTTTTGCCGGAAAATAAGAAGAATGTATACCTTTTTGCCATAAAAAAGGGAAATTTCTTCATTTTTGCTCCAAAATAAGAAGAAATTCTGCTTTTTTGCCTCTAAATAAGTGGAATTTCTGTTTTTTACCCCAAAACAAAAGGAATTCCTGTCTTTTTTGCCCTAAAATAAGGACAATTTCTGACTTATTAACCTGAAATATGTGAAATTTCTGGAATTTTGCCCCAAAATAAGGGAAATTTATGCCTTTTTGCCCCCAAATAAGGGGAATTTCAGCCTTTTTACCTCAAAATAAGGGGAATTTCTGCATTTTTGCCACAAAATATTAGGAATTTTTGCCATTTTGCCCCAAAATTAGAAAATTTCTGCTTATTTTCCCGGAAATAAGTGAAATTTCTGCAATTTTGCTCCAAAATACGGGGAATTTCTACATTTTTGCCCGAAAATAAGAGAATGCATACCTTTTTGCCATTAAAAAGGGAAATTTCTTCATTTTGCTCCAAAATAAGGGGAATTTCTGCTTTTTTGCCTCTAAATAAGTAGAATTTCTGTTCTTTTCCCCCAAAACAAAGGGAATTCCTGTATTTTTGCCCCAAAATAAGAAAAATTTCTTACTTATTACCCTGAAATAAGTAAAATTTCTGCAATTTTGCCCCAAAATAAGAGAAATTTCTGGAATTTTGCCCCAGAATAAGTGGATTTTCTGAGTTTTGCCCCAAAATAAAGAAAATTTCTGTCTTTTTGCCCCAACATATAGGGAATTTCAGCCTTTTTGCCCCACAATTAGGGGAATTTCTGCAATTTTGCTCCTAAATACGGGGAATTTCTGCCTTTTATCTGAAAATAAGAAGAATGCATACCTTTTTGCCATAAAAAAGGAAAATTTCTTCATTTTTGCTTCAAAATAAGGGGAATTTCTGCTTTTTTGCCCCTAAATAAGTGGAACTTCTGTCTTTTTCCCCCAAAACAAAAAAAAATTCTGTCTTTTTTGCCGCAAAATAAGGAAAAATTCTGACTTATTACCCTGAAATAAGTGAAATTTCTGCAATTTTTTTCCCCAAAATAAGGGAAATTTCTGCCTTTTTGCCCCCAAATAATGGGAATTTCAGCCTTTTTACCTCAAAATAAGGGGAATTTCTGCATTTTTGCCAGAAAATATTAGGAATTTCTGCCTTTTTGCCCCAAAATAAGAAAAATTTCTGCCTTTTTTCCCTGAAATAAGTGAAATTTCTGCAATTTTGCCCCAAAGTAAGTAAAATTTCTGCAATTTTGCCCCAAAATAAGTGAAATTTCTTCAATTTTGCCCTCAAAAAAGAAAAATTTCTGGAATTTTGCCACAAAATAAGTGGAATTTCTGAGTTTTGTCCCTAAATAAGGAGAATCTCTGTCTTTTTGCCCCAACATATAGAGAATTTCTGCCTTTTTGCCCCACAATTAGGGGAATTTCTGCTATTTTGCTCCAAAATAGGGGGAATTTCTGCCTTTTTGCCCGAAATTAAAAAGAATGCATATCTTTTTGCCATAAAAAAGGTAAATTTCTTCATTTTTGCTCCAAAATAATGGGAATTTCTGCTTTTTGCCTCTAAATTAGTGGAATTTCTGTATTTTTCCCTCAAAACAAAGGGAATTACTGTCTTTTTTGCCCCAAAATAAAAAAAAATTCTGAATTATTTCCCTGAAATTAGTGAAATTTCTGCAATTTTGCCCCAAAATAAGGGAAATTTCTGACTTTTTGCCCCCAAATAAGGGGAATTTCAGCCTTTTTACCACAAAATAAGGGTAATTTCTGCATTTTTGTCACAAAATAATAGGAATTTCTGCCTTTTTGCTTCAAAATAAAGAAAATTTCTGCCTTTTTTCCCTGAAATAAGTGAAATTTCTGCAATTTTGCCCCAAAATAAGTGAAATTTCTGCAATTTTGCCCCAAAATAAGGGAAATTTCTGGAATTTTGCCTCAAAGTAAGTGGAATTTCTGAGTTTTGCCTCAAAATAAGAAGAATTTCTGTCTTTTTTGCCCTAACATATAGGGAATTTCTGCCTTTTTGCCACACAATTAGGGGAATTTCTGCAATTTTGCTCCAAAATACGGGGAATTTCTGCCTTTTTGCCGGAAAATAAGAAGAATGCATACCTTTTTGCCATAAAAAAGGGAATTTCTTCATTTTTGCTCCAAAATAAGAAGAATTTCTGCTTTTTTGCCTCTAAATAAGTGGAATTTCTGTTTCTTACCACAAAACAAAAGAAATTCCTGTCTTTTTTGCCTCAAAATAAGGAAAATTTCTGACTTATTACCCTGAAATATGTGAAATTTCTGCAATTTTGCCCCAAAATAAGGGAAATTTCTGCTTTTTTGCCCCCAAATAAGGGGAATTTCAGCCTTTTTACCTCAAAATAAGGGGAATTTCTGCATTTTTGCCACAAAATATTAGGAATTTTTGCCATTTTGCCCCAAAATAAGAAAATATCTGCTTATTTTCCCTGAAATAAGTGAAATTTCTGCAATTTTGCCCCAAAATAAATGAAATTTCGGCAATTTTGCTCCAAAGTAAGGGAAATTTCTGGAATTTTGCCCCAAAATAAGTGGAATTTCTGAGTTTTGCCTCAAATAAGGAGAATTTCTGTCTTTTTGCCCCAACATACAGGAAAATTTTGCCTTTTTGCCCAACAATTAGGGGAATTTCTGCAATTTTGCTACAAAATACGGGGAATTTCTGCCTTTTTGCCCGAAAATAAGAAGAATGCATACCTTTTTGCCATTAAAAAGGGAAATGTCTTCATTTTTGCTCCAAAATAAGGGGTATTTCTGCTTTTTTGCCTCTAAATAAGTGGAATTTCTGTCTTTTTCCCCCAAAACAAAGGAAATTTCTGTCTTTTTGCCGCAAAATAAGGAAAAATTCTGACTTATTACCCTGAAGTAAGTGAAATTTCTGCAATTTTTTCCCCAAAATAAGGGAAATTTCTGCCTTTTTGCCCACAAATAAGGGGAATTTCAGCCTTTTTACCTCAAAATAAGGGGAATTTCTGCATTTTTGCCACACAATATCAAAAATTTCTGCCTTTTTGCCCCAAAATAAGGAAAATAACTGCTTTTTTTCCTTTAATAAGTGAAATTTCTGCAACTTTGCCCCAAAATAAGTGAAATTTCTGCAATTTTGCCCCAAAAGAAGGGAAATTCCTGGAATCTTGCCCCAAAATAAGTGGAATTTCTGAGTTTTGCCCCAAAATAAGGAGAATTTCTGTCTTTTTGCCCCAACATATAAAGAATTTCTGCCTTTTTCTCCACAATTAGGAGAATTTCTGCAATTTTGCTCCAAAATACAAGGAATTTCTGCCTTTTTGCCCGATAATAAGAAGAATGCATAACTTTTTGCCATAAAAAAGGGAAATTTCTTCATTTTTGCTCCAAAATAAGGGAATTTCTGCTTTTTTGCATCAAAATAAGTGGAATTTCTGTCTTTTTCCCACATAACAAAGGGAATTTCTGTATTTTTTCTTCCAAAATAAAAAATATTTCTGACTTATTACCCTGAAATAAGTGAAATTTCTGCCTTTTTGCCCCAAAATAAGGGAAATTTCTTCCTTTTTGTCCCCAAATAAGGGAAATTTCAGCCTTTTTACCTCAAAATAAGAGAAATTTCTGCCTTTTTGCCCCAAAATATAAAATTTCTGCCCTTCTTCCCTGAAATAAGTGAAATCTTGCAATTTTGCCCAAAAATAAAGGAAATTTCTGGAATTTTGCCCCAAAATAAGTGGAATTACTGAGTTTTGCCCCAAAATAAGGAGAATTTCTGTCTTTTTGCCCTAACATATAGAAAATTTCTGCCTTTTTGCCTTACAATTAGGGGAATTTCTGCAATTTTGCTCCTAAATATGAAAAATTTCTGCCCTTTTGCCTGAAAATAAGAAGAATGCATACCTTTTTGCTATAAAAAAGAAAAATTTCTTTATTTTTGATCCAAAACAAGGGGAATTTCTGCTTTTTTGCCTCTAAATATGTGGAATTTCTGTCTTTTTCCCCAAAAACAAAGGGAATTTCTGTCTTTTTTGCCCCCAAATAAGAGAAATTTCTGACTTATTACCCTGAAATAAGTGAAATTTCTGCAATTTTTCCCCAAAATATGGGAAATTTCTGCCGTTTTGCCCCCAAATAAGGGGAATTTCAGCATTTTTACCTCAAAATAAGGGAAATTTCTGCATTTTTGCCACAAAATATTAGGAATTTCTGCATTTTTGCCCCAAAATAAGGAAAATATCTGACTTTATTCCCTGTAATAAGTGAAATTTCTGCAACTTTGCCCCAAAATAAGTGAAATTTTTGCAATTTTGCTCCAAATTAAGAGAAATTTCTGGTATTTTGCCCCAAAATAAGTGGAATTTCTGAGTTTTGCCCCAAAATTAGGAGAATTTCTGTCTTTTTGCCCCAAGATATAGAGAATTTCTGCCTTTTTCCCCACAATTAGGGGAATTTCTGCAATTTTGCTCCAAAATACAAGGAATTTCTGCCTTTTTGCCCGATAATAAGAAGAATGCATAACTTTTTGCCATAAAAAAGGGAAATTTCTTCATTTTTGCTCCAAAATAAATGAAATTTCTGCTTTTTTTCCTAAAAATAACTGGAATTTTTGTCTTTTTCCCCCAAAACAAAGGGAATTTCTATATTTTTGGCCCCAAATTAAAAAATATTTCTGACTTATTAACCTGAAATAAGTGAAATTTCTTCAATTTTTTCCCAAAATAAGGGACATATCTGCCTTCTTGTCCCCAAATAAGGGAAATTTCAGCCTTTTTACCTCAAAATAAGGGGAATTTCTGCCATTTTGCCCCAAAATATAAAATTTCTTCCCTTCTTTTCTGAAATAAGTGAAATTTCTGCAATTTTGCCCCAAAATAAGGGAAATTTCTGGAATTTTGCCCCAAAATAAGTGGAATTACTGAGTTTTGCCCCAAAATAAGGAGAATTTCTGTCTTTTTGCCCAAACATATAGGAAATTTCTGCTCTTTGTCACACAATTAGGGGAATTTCTGCAATTTTGCTTCAAAATACGGGGAATTTCTGCCTTTTTGCCTGAAAATAAGAAGAAAGTATACCTTTTTGCCATAAAAAAGAGAAATTTCTTCATTTTTGCCCCAAAATAAGCGGAATTTCTGATTTTTTGCCATTAAATAAGTGGAATTTCTGTCCTTTTCCCTCAAAGCATAGGGAATTCCTGTATTTTTGCCCCAAAATAAGGAAAAATTCTGACATTTTACCCTGAAGTAAGTGAAATTTCTGCAATTTTGCCCCAAAATAAGGGAAATTTTTGCCTTTTTGCCCCCAAATAAGGGGAATTTCAGCCTTTTTACCTCAAAATAAGGGGAATTTCGGCATTTTTGCCACAAAATGTTAGAAATTTCTTCCTTTTTGCCCCAAAATAAAGAAAATTTCAGCATTTTTTCCCTGAAATAAGTGAAATTTCTGTAATTTTGCCCCAAAATAAGTGAAATTTCTGCAATTTTGCCCCAAAATAAGTGAAATTTCTGCAATTTTGCCCCAAAATAAGTGAAATTTCTGCAATTTTGCCCCAAAATAAGGGAAATTTCTGGAATTTTGCCTCAAAATAAGTTTAATTTCTGAGTTCTGCACCAAAATAAGGAGAATTTCTGTCTTTATGCCCCAACATATAGGGAATTTCTGCCTTTTTGCCTTAAAATTAGGGGAATTTCTGCAATTTTGCTCCAAAATACGAAGAATTTCTGCCCTTTTGCCTGAAAATAAGAAGAATGCATACCTTTTTACCATAAAAAAGGGAAATTTCTTCATTTTTGATCCAAAATAAGGGGAATTTCTGCTTTTTTGCCTCTAAATAAGTGGAATTTCTGTCTTTTTCCCCAAAAACAAAGGTAATTTCTGTCTTTTTTGCCCCAAAATAAGGAAATTTTCTGACTTATTACCCTGAAATAAGTGAAATTTCTGCAATTTTGCCCCAAAATAAGGGAAATTTCTGCCTTTTTGCCCCAAAATAAGGGGAAAATTCATCCTTTTTACCTCAAAATAAGGGAATTTTCTGCATTTTTGCCACAAAATATTAGGAATTTCTGCATTTTTGCCTTAAAATAAAGAAAATTTCTGCCTTTTTTCCCTGACATAAGTGAAATTTCTGCAATTTTGCCCCAAAAGAAGTGAAATTTCTGCAATTTTGCCCCAAAATAAGTGAAATTTCTGGAAGTTTGCCACAAATAAGTGGAATTTCTGAGTTATGCCCCAAAATAAGTGGAATTTCTTAGTTTTGCCCCAAAATATGGAGAATTTCTGTCTTTTTGCCCCACAATTAGCGGAATTTCTGCAATTTTGCTCCAAAATACGGTCAATTTCTGCCTTTTTGCTCGAAAATAAGAAGAATGCATACCTTTTTGCCATAAAAAAGGGAAATTTCTTCATTTTTTCTCCAAAATAAGGGGAATTTCTGCTATTTTGCCTTTAAATAAGTGAAATTTCTGTCTTTTTCCCCCACACAAAAAGAATTTTTGTCTTTTTTTCCCCAAAATAAGGAAAAATTCTGACTTATTACCCTGAAGTAAGTGAAATTTCTGCAATTTTGCCCCAAAATAAGAGAAATTTCTGCTTTTTTGCCCCCAAATAAGGGGAATTTCAGCCTTTTTACATCAAAATAAGGGTAAATTTTGCATTTTTGCCACAAAATATAAGGAATTTCTGCCTTTTTGCCCCAAATTAAGGAAATTTTCTGCCTTTTTTCCCTGAAATAAGTGAAATTTCTGCAATTTTGCCCCAAAATAAGTGAAATTTCTGCAATTTTGCCCCAAAATAAGGGAAATTTCTGCCTTTTTGCCCCCAAATAAGGGGAATTTTAGCCTTTTTACCTCAAAATAAGGGGAATTTCTGCATTTTTGCCACAAAATATTAGGAATTTCTGCCTCTTTGCCTTAAAATAAGGAAAATTTTTGCCTTTTTTCCCTGTAATAAGTGAAATTTCTGCATTTTTGCCCCAAAATAGGTGAAATTTCTGCAATTTTGCCCCATATTAAGAGAAATTTCTGGTATTTTGCCTCAAAATAAGTGGAATTTCTTAGTTTTGCCCCATAATAAGGAGTATTTCTGTCTTTTTGCCCCAACATATATAAAATTTCTGCCTTTTTGCCCCACAATTAGGGGAAATTCTGCAATTTTGCTCCAAAATACGGGGAATTTCTGCCTTTTTTCCCGATAATAAGAAGAATGCATACCTTTTTGCCATTAAAAAGGGAAATTTCCTCATTTTTGCTCCAAAATAAGGGGAATTTCTGATTTTTTGCCTCTAAATAAGTGGAATTTCTGTCTTTTTCCCCCAAAACAAAGGGAATTTCTGTCTTTTTTGCCCCAAAATAAAAAATATTTCTGACTTATTACCCTGAAATAAGTGAAATTTTTTTCCATTTTTCCCCAAAATAAGGGAAATTTCTGCCTTTTTGCCCCCAAATAAGGGAAATTTCAGCCTTTTTACCTCAAAATAAGGGGAATTTCTTCCTTTTTGCCCAAAAATAAGGAAAATTTCTGCCCTTTTTCCCTGAAATAAGTAAAATATCTGCAATTTTGCCCCAAAATAAGTGAAATTTCTGCAATTTTGCCCCAAAATGAGGGAAATTTCTGGAATTTTGCCCCAAAATAAGTGGAATTACTGAGTTTTGCCCCAAAATAAGGAGAATTTCTGTCTTTTTGCCCTAACATATAGGGAATTTTTGCCTTTTTGCCCCACAATTAGGGGAATTTCTGCAATTTTGCTCCAGAATACGTGGAATTTCTGCCCTTTTGCCCGAAAATAAGAAGAAAGTATAGCTTTTTGCCATAAAAAAGGGAAATTTCTTCATTTTTGCTCCAAAATAAATGGAATTTCTGCTTTTTTTCTAAAAATAACTGGAATTTTTGTCTTTTTCCCCCAAAACAAAGGGAATTTCTATATTTTTGGCCCCAAATTAAAAAATATTTCTGACTTATTAACCTGAAATAAGTGAAATTTCTTCAATTTTTTCCCAAAATAAGGGAAATATCTGCCTTTTTGTCCCCAAATAAGGGAAATTTCAGCCTTTTTACCTCAAAATAAGGGGAATTTCTGCCTTTTTGCCCCAAAATATAAAATTTCTTCTTTTCTTTTCTGAAATAAGTGAAATTTCTGCAATTTTGCCCCAAAATAAGGGAAATTTCTGGAATTTTGCCCCAAAATAAGTGGAATTACTGAGTTTTGCCCCAAAATAAGGAGAATTTCTGTCTTTTTGCCCTAACATATAGGGAATTTCGGCTCTTTGTCACACAATTAGGGGAATTTCTGCAATTTTGCTTCAAAATACGGGTAATTTCTGCCTTTTTGCCCGAAAATAAGAAGAAAGTATACCTTTTTGCCATAAAAAAGAAATTTCTTCATTTTTGCCCCAAAATAAGCGGAATTTCTGATTTTTTGCCATTAAATAAGTGGAATTTCTGTCCTTTTCCCTCAAAGCATAGGGAATTCCTGTATTTTTGCCCCAAAATAAGGAAAAATTCTGACATTTTACCCTGAAGTAAGTGAAATTTCTGCAATTTTGCCCCAAAATAAGGGAAATTTTTGCCTTTTTGCCCCCAAATAAGGGGAATTTCAGCCTTTTTACCTCAAAATAAGGGGAATTTCGGCATTTTTGCCACAAAATGTTAGAAATTTCTGCCTTTTTGCCCCAAAATAAAGAAAATTTCAGCATTTTTTCCCTGAAATAAGTGAAATTTCTGCAATTTTGCCCCAAAATAAGTGAAATTTCTGCAATTTTGCCCCAAAATAAGTGAAATTTCTGCAATTTTGCCCCAAAATAAGGGAAATTTCTGGAATTTTGCCTCAAAATAAGTTTAATTTCTGAGTTCTGCACCAAAATAAGGAGAATTTCTGTCTTTATGCCCCAACATATAGGGAATTTCTGCCTTTTTGCCTTAAAATTAGGGGAATTTCTGCAATTTTGCCCCAAAATAAGGGAAATTTCTGCCTTTTTGCCCCCAAATAAGGGGAATTTTAGCCTTTTTACCTCAAAATAAGGGGAATTTCTGCATTTTTGCCACAAAATATTAGGAATTTCTGCCTCTTTGCCTTAAAATAAGGAAAATTTTTGCCTTTTTTCCCTGTAATAAGTGAAATTTCTGCATTTTTGCCCCAAAATAGGTGAAATTTCTGCAATTTTGCCCCATATTAAGAGAAATTTCTGGTATTTTGCCTCAAAATAAGTGGAATTTCTTAGTTTTGCCCCATAATAAGGAGTATTTCTGTCTTTTTGCCCCAACATATAGAAAATTTCTGCCTTTTTGCCCCACAATTAGGGGAAATTCTGCAATTTTGCTCCAAAATACGGGGAATTTCTGCCTTTTTTCCCGATAATAAGAAGAATGCATACCTTTTTGCCATTAAAAAGGGAAATTTCCTCATTTTTGCTCCAAAATAAGGGGAATTTCTGATTTTTTGCCTCTAAATAAGTGGAATTTCTGTCTTTTTCCCCCAAAACAAAGGGAATTTCTGTCTTTTTTGCCCCAAAATAAAAAATATTTCTGACTTATTACCCTGAAATAAGTGAAATTTTTTTCCATTTTTCCCCAAAATAAGGGAAATTTCTGCCTTTTTGCCCCCAAATAAGGGAAATTTCAGCCTTTTTACCTCAAAATAAGGGGAATTTCTTCCTTTTTGCCCAAAAATAAGGAAAATTTCTGCCCTTTTTCCCTGAAATAAGTAAAATATCTGCAATTTTGCCCCAAAATAAGTGAAATTTCTGCAATTTTGCCCCAAAATGAGGGAAATTTCTGGAATTTTGCCCCAAAATAAGTGGAATTACTGAGTTTTGCCCCAAAATAAGGAGAATTTCTGTCTTTTTGCCCTAACATATAGGGAATTTTTGCCTTTTTGCCCCACAATTAGGGGAATTTCTGCAATTTTGCTCCAGAATACGTGGAATTTCTGCCCTTTTGCCCGAAAATAAGAAGAAAGTATAGCTTTTTGCCATAAAAAAGGGAAATTTCTTCATTTTTGCTCCAAAATAAATGGAATTTCTGCTTTTTTTCTAAAAATAACTGGAATTTTTGTCTTTTTCCCCCAAAACAAAGGGAATTTCTATATTTTTGGCCCCAAATTAAAAAATATTTCTGACTTATTAACCTGAAATAAGTGAAATTTCTTCAATTTTTTCCCAAAATAAGGGAAATATCTGCCTTTTTGTCCCCAAATAAGGGAAATTTCAGCCTTTTTACCTCAAAATAAGGGGAATTTCTGCCTTTTTGCCCCAAAATATAAAATTTCTCTTTTCTTTTCTGAAATAAGTGAAATTTCTGCAATTTTGCCCCAAAATAAGGGAAATTTCTGGAATTTTGCCCCAAAATAAGTGGAATTACTGAGTTTTGCCCCAAAATAAGGAGAATTTCTGTCTTTTTGCCCTAACATATAGGGAATTTCGGCTCTTTGTCACACAATTAGGGGAATTTCTGCAATTTTGCTTCAAAATACGTGGAATTTCTGCCTTTTTGCCCGAAAATAAGAAGAAAGTATACCTTTTTGCCATAAAAAAGAGAAATTTCTTCATTTTTGCCCCAAAATAAGCGGAATTTCTGATTTTTTGCCATTAAATAAGTGGAATTTCTGTCCTTTTCCCTCAAAGCATAGGGAATTCCTGTATTTTTGCCCCAAAATAAGAAAAAATTCTGACATTTTACCCTGAAGTAAGTGAAATTTCTGCAATTTTGCCCCAAAATAAGGGAAATTTTTGCCTTTTTGCCCCCAAATAAGGGGAATTTCAGCCTTTTTACCTCAAAATAAGGGGAATTTCGGCATTTTTGCCACAAAATGTTAGAAATTTCTGCCTTTTTGCCCCAAAATAAAGAAAATTTCAGCATTTTTTCCCTGAAATAAGTGAAATTTCTGCAATTTTGCCCCAAAATAAGTGAAATTTCTGCAATTTTGCCCCAAAATAAGTGAAATTTCTGCAATTTTGCCCCAAAATAAGGGAAATTTCTGGAATTTTGCCTCAAAATAAGTTTAATTTCTGAGTTCTGCACCAAAAT
The DNA here is from genome assembly GCF_963924665.1 of Micromys minutus. NCBI lineage: Eukaryota > Metazoa > Chordata > Mammalia > Rodentia > Muridae > Micromys > Micromys minutus. The sequence continues at coordinate 2,361,800 of NW_027667258.1, read as the reverse complement.
AAGGAGAATTTCTGTCTTTATGCCCCAACATATAGGGAATTTCTGCCTTTTTGCCTTAAAATTAGGGGAATTTCTGCAATTTTGCTCCAAAATACGAAGAATTTCTGCCCTTTTGCCTGAAAATAAGAAGAATGCATACCTTTTTACCATAAAAAAGGGAAATTTCTTCATTTTTGATCCAAAATAAGGGGAATTTCTGCTTTTTTGCCTCTAAATAAGTGGAATTTCTGTCTTTTTCCCCAAAAACAAAGGGAATTTCTGTCTTTTTTGCCCCAAAATAAGGAAATTTTCTGACTTATTACCCTGAAATAAGTGAAATTTCTGCAATTTTGCCCCAAAATAAGGGAAATTTCTGCCTTTTTGCCCCAAAATAAGGGGAAAATTCAGCCTTTTTACCTCAAAATAAGGGAATTTTCTGCATTTTTGCCACAAAATATTAGGAATTTCTGCATTTTTGCCTTAAAATAAAGAAAATTTCTGCCTTTTTTCCCTGACATAAGTGAAATTTCTGCAATTTTGCCCCAAAAGAAGTGAAATTTCTGCAATTTTGCCCCAAAATAAGTGAAATTTCTGGAATTTTGCCACAAATAAGTGGAATTTCTGAGTTATGCCAAAAAATAAGGAGAATTTCTGTCTTTTTGTCCCAACATATAGGGAATTTCTGACTTTTTGCCCCACAATTAGCAGAATTTCTGCAATTTTGCTCCAAAATACGGGGAATTTCTGCCTTTTTGCCGGAAAATAAGAAGAATGCATACCTTTTTGCCATAAAAAAGGGAAATTTCTTCATTTTTGCTCCAAAAAGGGGAATTTCTGCTTTTTTGCCTCTAAATAAGTGGAATTTCTGTTTTTTACCCCTAAACAAAGGGAATTCCTGTCTTTTTTGCCCCAAAATAAGGAAAATTTCTGACTTATTACCCTGAAATAAGTGAAATTTCTGCAATTTTGCCCCAAAATAAGGGGAATTTCAGCCTTTTTACCTCAAAATAAGGGAAATTTCTGCATTTTTGCCACAAAATATTAGGAATTTCTGCATTTTTGCCCCTAAATAAGGAAAATATCTGACTTTATTCCCTGTAATAAGTGAAATTTCTGCAACTTTGCCCCAAAATAAGTGAAATTTTTGCAATTTTGCCCCAAAATAAAGGAAATTTCTGGAATTTTGCCCCAAAATAAGTGGAATTTCTTAGTTTTGCCCCAAAATAAGGAGAATTTCTGTCTTTTTGCCCCACAATTAGCGGAATTTCTCCAATTTTGCTCCAAAATACGGTCAATTTCTGCCTTTTTGCTCGAAAATAAGAAGAATGCATACCTTTTTGCCATAAAAAAGGGAAATTTCTTCATTTTTTCTCCAAAATAAGGGGAATTTCTGCTATTTTGCCTTTAAATAAGTGAAATTTCTGTCTTTTTCCCCCACACAAAAAGAATTTTTGTCTTTTTTTCCCCAAAATAAGGAAAAATTCTGACTTATTACCCTGAAGTAAGTGAAATTTCTGCAATTTTGCCACAAAATAAGAGAAATTTCTGCTTTTTTGCCCCCAAATAAGGGGAATTTCAGCCTTTTTACATCAAAATAAGGGTAAATTTTGCATTTTTGCCACAAAATATAAGGAATTTCTGCCTTTTTGCCCCAAATTAAGGAAAATTTCTGCCTTTTTTCCCTGAAATAAGTGAAATTTCTGCAATTTTGCCCCAAAATAAGTGAAATTTCTGCAATTTTGCCCCAAAATAAGGGAAATTTCTGCCTTTTTGCCCCCAAATAAGGGGAATTTTAGCCTTTTTACCTCAAAATAAGGGGAATTTCTGCATTTTTGCCACAAAATATTAGGAATTTCTGCCTCTTTGCCTTAAAATAAGGAAAATTTTTGCCTTTTTTCCCTGTAATAAGTGAAATTTCTGCATTTTTGCCCCAAAATAGGTGAAATTTCTGCAATTTTGCCCCATATTAAGAGAAATTTCTGGTATTTTGCCTCAAAATAAGTGCAATTTCTTAGTTTTGCCCCATAATAAGGAGTATTTCTGTCTTTTTGCCCCAACATATAGAAAATTTCTGCCTTTTTGCCCCACAATTAGGGGAAATTCTGCAATTTTGCCCCAAAATACGGGGAATTTCTGCCTTTTTTCCCGATAATAAGAAGAATGCATACCTTTTTGCCATTAAAAAGGGAAATTTCCTCATTTTTGCTCCAAAATAAGCGGAATTTCTGATTTTTTGCCTCTAAATAAGTGGAATTTCTGTCTTTTTCCCCCAAAACAAAGGGAATTTCTGTCTTTTTTGCCCCAAAATAAAAAATATTTCTGACTTATTACCCTGAAATAAGTGAAATTTTTTTCCATTTTTCCCCAAAATAAGGGAAATTTCTGCCTTTTTGCCCCCAAATAAGGGAAATTTCAGCCTTTTTACCTCAAAATAAGGGGAATTTCTTCCTTTTTGCCCAAAAATAAGGAAAATTTCTGCCCTTTTTCCCTGAAATAAGTAAAATATCTGCAATTTTGCCCCAAAATAAGTGAAATTTCTGCAATTTTGCCCCAAAATGAGGGAAATTTCTGGAATTTTGCCCCAAAATAAGTGGAATTATTGAGTTTTGCCCCAAAATAAGGAGAATTTCTGTCTTTTTGCCCTAACATATAGGGAATTTTTGCCTTTTTGCCCCACAATTAGGGGAATTTCTGCAATTTTGCTCCAGAATACGTGGAATTTCTGCCCTTTTGCCCGAAAATAAGAAGAAAGTATAGCTTTTTGCCATAAAAAAGGGAAATTTCTTCATTTTTGCTCCAAAATAAATGGAATTTCTGCTTTTTTTTCTAAAAATAACTGGAATTTTTGTCTTTTTCCCCCAAAACAAAGGGAATTCTATATTTTTGGCCCCAAATTAAAAAATATTTCTGACTTATTAACCTGAAATAAGTGAAATTTCTTCAATTTTTTCCCAAAATAAGGGAAATATCTGCCTTTTTGTCCCCAAATAAGGGAATTTTCAGCCTTTTTACCTCAAAATAAGGGGAATTTCTACCTTTTTGCCCCAAAATATAAAATTTCTTCTTTTCTTTTCTGAAATAAGTGAAATTTCTGCAATTTTGCCCCAAAATAAGGGAAATTTCTGGAATTTTGCCCCAAAATAAGTGGAATTACTGAGTTTTGCCCCAAAATAAGGAGAATTTCTGTCTTTTTGCCCTAACATATAGGGAATTTCGGCTCTTTGTCACACAATTAGGGGAATTTCTGCAATTTTGCTTCAAAATACGGGGAATTTCTGCCTTTTTGCCCGAAATTAAGAAGAAAGTATACCTTTTTGCCATAAAAAAGAGAAATTTCTTCATTTTTGCCCCAAAATAAGTGGAATTTCTGATTTTTTGCCATTAAATAAGTGGAATTTCTGTCCTTTTCCCTCAAAGCATAGGGAATTCCTGTATTTTTGCCCCAAAATAAGGAAAAATTCTGACATTTTACCCTGAAGTAAGTGAAATTTCTGCAATTTTGCCCCAAAATAAGGGAAATTTTTGCCTTTTTGCCCCCAAATAAGGGGAATTTCAGCCTTTTTACCTCAAAATAAGGGGAATTTCGGCATTTTTGCCACAAAATGTTAGAAATTTCTTCCTTTTTGCCCCAAAATAAAGAAAATTTCAGCATTTTTTCCCTGAAATAAGTGAAATTTCTGTAATTTTGCCCCAAAATAAGTGAAATTTCTGCAATTTTGCCCCAAAATAAGTGAAATTTCTGCAATTTTACCCCAAAATAAGTGAAATTTCTGCAATTTTGCCCCAAAATAAGGGAAATTTCTGGAATTTTGCCTCAAAATAAGTTTAATTTCTGAGTTCTGCACCAAAATAAGGAGAATTTCTGTCTTTATGCCCCAACATATAGGGAATTTCTGCCTTTTTGCCTTAAAATTAGGGGAATTTCTGCAATTTTGCTCCAAAATACGAAGAATTTCTGCCCTTTTGCCTGAAAATAAGAAGAATGCATACCTTTTTACCATAAAAAAGGGAAATTTCTTCATTTTTGATCCAAAATAAGGGGAATTTCTGCTTTTTTGCCTCTAAATAAGTGGAATTTCTGTCTTTTTCCCCAAAAACAAAGGGAATTTCTGTCTTTTTTGCCCCAAAATAAGGAAATTTTCTGACTTATTACCCTGAAATAAGTGAAATTTCTGCAATTTTGCCCCAAAATAAGGGAAATTTCTGCCTTTTTGCCCCAAAATAAGGGGAAAATTCAGCCTTTTTACCTCAAAATAAGGGAATTTTCTGCATTTTTGCCACAAAATATTAGGAATTTCTGCATTTTTGCCCCAAAATAAAGAAAATTTCTGCCTTTTTTCCCTGACATAAGTGAAATTTCTGCAATTTTGCCCCAAAAGAAGTGAAATTTCTGCAATTTTGCCCCAAAATAAGGGAAATTTATGGAATTTTGCCACAAATAAGTGGAATTTCTGAGTTATGCCACAAAATAAGGAGAATTTCTGTCTTTTTGTCCCAACATATAGGGAATTTCTGACTTTTTGCCCCACAATTAGCAGAATTTCTGCAATTTTGCTCCAAAATACGGGGAATTTCTGCCTCTTTGCCGGAAAATAAGAAGAATGCATACCTTTTTGCCATAAAAAAGGGAAATTTCTTCATTTTTGCTCCAAAAAGGGGAATTTCTGCTTTTTTGCCTCTAAATAAGTGGAATTTCTGTTTTTTACCCCAAAACAAAGGGAATTCCTGTCTTTTTTGCCCCAAAATAAGGAAAATTTCTGACTTATTACCCTGAAATAAGTGAAATTTCTGCAATTTTGCCCCAAAATAAGGGAAATTTCTGCCTTTTTGCCCCCAAATAAGGGGAATTTCAGCCTTTTTACCTCAAAATAAGGGAAATTTCTGCATTTTTGCCACAAAATATTTGGAATTTCTGCATTTTTGCCCCTAAATAAGGAAAATTTCTGCCTTTTTTCCCTGACATAAGTGAAATTTCTGCAATTTTGCCCCAAAATAAGTGAAATTTCTGCAATTTTGCCCCAAAATAAAGGAAATTTCTGGAATTTTGCCCCAAAATAAGTGGAATTTCTTAGTTTTGCCCCAAAATAAGGAGAATTTCTGTCTTTTTGCCCCACAATTAGCGGAATTTCTGCAATTTTGCTCCAAAATACGGTCAATTTCTGCCTTTTTGCTCGAAAATAAGAAGAATGCATACCTTTTTGCCATAAAAAAGGGAAATTTCTTCATTTTTTCTCCAAAATAAGGGGAATTTCTGCTTTTTTGCCTTTAAATAAGTGAAATTTCTGTCTTTTTCCCCCACACAAACAGAATTTCTGTCTTTTTTTCCCCAAAATAAGGGAAAATTCTGACTTATTACCCTGAAGTAAGTGAAATTTCTGCAATTTTGCCCCAAAATAAGAGAAATTTCTGCTTTTTTGCCCCCAAATAAGGGGAATTTCAGCCTTTTTACATCAAAATAAGGGTAAATTTTGCATTTTTGCCACAAAATATTAGGAATTTCTGCCTTTTTGCCCCAAATTAAGGAAAATTTCTGCCTTTTTTCCCTGAAATAAGTGAAATTTCTGCAATTTTGCCCCAAAATAAGTGAAATTTCTGCAATTTTGCCCCAAAATAAGGGAAATTTCTGCCTTTTTGCCCCCAAATAAGGGGAATTTTAGCCTTTTTACCTCAAAATAAGGGGAATTTCTGCATTTTTGCCACAAAATATTAGGAATTTCTGCCTCTTTGCCTTAAAATAAAGAAAATTTTTGCCTTTTTTCCCTGTAATAAGTGAAATTTCTGCATTTTTGCCCCAAAATAGGTGAAATTTCTGCAATTTTGCCCCATATTAAGAGAAATTTCTGGTATTTTGCCTCAAAATAAGTGGAATTTCTTAGTTTTGCCCCATAATAAGGAGTATTTCTGTCTTTTTGCCCCAACATATAGAAAATTTCTGCCTTTTTGCCCCACAATTAGGGGAAATTCTGCAATTTTGCTCCAAAATACGGGGAATTTCTGCCTTTTTTCCCGATAATAAGAAGAATGCATACCTTTTTGCCATTAAAAAGGGAAATTTTCTAATTTTTGCTCCAAAATAAGCGGAATTTCTGATTTTTTGCCTCTTAATAAGTGAAATTTCTGTCTTTTTCCCCCAAAACAAAGGGAATTTCTGTCTTTTTTGCCCCAAAATAAAAAATATTTCTGACTTATTACCCTGAAATAAGTGAAATTTTTTCCATTTTTCCCCAAAATAAGGGAAATTTCTGCCTTTTTGCCCCCAAATAAGGGAAATTTCAGCCTTTTTACCTCAAAATAAGGGGAATTTCTTCCTTTTTGCCCAAAAATAAGGAAAATTTCTGCCCTTTTTCCCTGAAATAAGTAAAATATCTGCAATTTTGCCCCAAAATAAGTGAAATTTCTGCAATTTTGCCCCAAAATGAGGGAAATTTCTGGAATTTTGCCCCAAAATAAGTGGAATTACTAAGTTTTGCCCCAAAATAAGGAGAATTTCTGTCTTTTTGCCCTAACATATAGGGAATTTTTGCCTTTTTGCCCCACAATTAGGGGAATTTCTGCAATTTTGCTCCAGAATACGTGGAATTTCTGCCCTTTTGCCCGAAAATAAGAAGAAAGTATAGCTTTTTGCCATAAAAAAAGGGAAATTTCTTCATTTTTGCTCCAAAATAAATGGAATTTCTGCTTTTTTTTCTAAAAATAATTGGAATTTTTGTCTTTTTCCCCCAAAACAAAGGGAATTTCTATATTTTTGGCCCCAAATTAAAAAATATTTCTGACTTATTAACCTTAAATAAGTGAAATTTCTTCAATTTTTTCCCAAAATAAGGGAAATATCTGCCTTTTTGTCCCCAAATAAGGGAAATTTCAGCCTTTTTACCTCAAAATAAGGGGAATTTCTGCCTTTTTGCCCCAAAATATAAAATTTCTTCTTTTCTTTTCTGAAATAAGTGAAATTTCTGCAATTTTGCCCCAAAATAAGGGAAATTTCTGGAATTTTGCCCCAAAATAAGTGGAATTACTGAGTTTTGCCCCAAAATAAGGAGAATTTCTGTCTTTTTGCCCTAACATATAGGGAATTTCGGCTCTTTGTCACACAATTAGGGGAATTTCTGCAATTTTGCTTCAAAATACGGGGAATTTCTGCCTTTTTGCCCGAAAATAAGAAGAAAGTATACCTTTTTGCCATAAAAAAGAGAAATTTCTTCATTTTTGCCCCAAAATAAGTGGAATTTCTGATTTTTTGCCATTAAATAAGTGGAATTTCTGTCCTTTTTCCTCAAAGCATAGGGAATTCCTGTATTTTTGCCCCAAAATAAGGAAAAATTCTGACATTTTACCCTGAAGTAAGTGAAATTTCTGCAATTTTGCCCCAAAATAAGGGAAATTTTTGCCTTTTTGCCCCCAAATAAGGGGAATTTCAGCCTTTTTACCTCAAAATAAGGGGAATTTCGGCATTTTTGCCACAAAATGTTAGAAATTTCTGCCTTTTTGCCCCAAAATAAAGAAAATTTCAGCATTTTTTCCCTGAAATAAGTGAAATTTCTGTAATTTTGCCCCAAAATAAGTGAAATTTCTGCAATTTTGCCCCAAAATAAGTGAAATTTCTGCAATTTTGCCCCAAAATAAGTGAAATTTCTGCAATTTTGCCCCAAAATAAGGGAAATTTCTGGAATTTTGCCTCAAAATAAGTTTAATTTCTGAGTTCTGCACCAAAATAAGGAGAATTTCTGTCTTTATGCCCCAACATATAGGGAATTTCTGCCTTTTTGCCTTAAAATTAGGGGAATTTCTGCAATTTTGCTCCAAAATACGAAGAATTTCTGCCCTTTTGCCTGAAAATAAGAAGAATGCATACCTTTTTACCATAAAAAAGGGAAATTTCTTCATTTTTGATCCAAAATAAGGGGAATTTCTGCTTTTTTGCCTCTAAATAAGTGGAATTTCTGTCTTTTTCCCCAAAAACAAAGGGAATTTCTGTCTTTTTTGCCCCAAAATAAGGAAATTTTCTGACTTATTACCCTGAAATAAGTGAAATTTCTGCAATTTTGCCCCAAAATAAGGGAAATTTCTGCCTTTTTGCCCCAAAATAAGGGGAAAATTCAGCCTTTTTACCTCAAAATAAGGGAATTTTCTGCATTTTTGCCACAAAATATTAGGAATTTCTGCATTTTTGCCCCAAAATAAAGAAAATTTCTGCCTTTTTTCCCTGACATAAGTGAAATTTCTGCAATTTTGCCCCAAAAGAAGTGAAATTTCTGCAATTTTGCCCCAAAATAAGGGAAATTTATGGAATTTTGCCACAAATAAGTGGAATTTCTGAGTTATGCCACAAAATAAGGAGAATTTCTGTCTTTTTGTCCCAACATATAGGGAATTTCTGACTTTTTGCCCCACAATTAGCAGAATTTCTGCAATTTTGCTCCAAAATACGGGGAATTTCTGCCTCTTTGCCGGAAAATAAGAAGAATGCATACCTTTTTGCCATAAAAAAGGGAAATTTCTTCATTTTTGCTCCAAAAAGGGGAATTTCTGCTTTTTTGCCTCTAAATAAGTGGAATTTCTGTTTTTTACCCCAAAACAAAGGGAATTCCTGTCTTATTTGCCCCAAAATAAGGAAAATTTCTGACTTATTACCCTGAAATAAGTGAAATTTCTGCAATTTTGCCCCAAAATAAGGGAAATTTCTGCCTTTTTGCCCCCAAATAAGGGGAATTTCAGCCTTTTAACCTCAAAATAAGGGAAATTTCTGCATTTTTGCCACAAAATATTAGGAATTTCTGCATTTTTGCCAGTAAATAAGGAAAATTTCTGCCTTTTTTCCCTGACATAAGTGAAATTTCTGCAATTTTGCCCCAAAATAAGTGAAATTTCTGCAATTTTGCCCCAAAATAAAGGAAATTTCTGGAATTTTGCCCCAAAATAAGTGGAATTTCTTAGTTTTGCCCCAAAATAAGGAGAATTTCTGTCTTTTTGCCCCACAATTAGCGGAATTTCTGCAATTTTGCTCCAAAATACGGTCAATTTCTGCTTTTTTGCTCGAAAATAAGAAGAATGCATACCTTTTTGCCATAAAAAAGGGAAATTTCTTCATTTTTTCTCCAAAATAAGGGGAATTTCAGCTTTTTTGCCTTTAAATAAGTGAAATTTCTGTCTTTTTCCCCCACACAAACAGAATTTCTGTCTTTTTTTCCCCAAAATAAGGGAAAATTCTGACTTATTACCCTGAAGTAAGTGAAATTTCTGCAATTTTGCCCCAAAATAAGAGAAATTTCTGCTTTTTTGCCCCCAAATAAGGGGAATTTCAGCCTTTTTACATCAAAATAAGGGTAAATTTTGCATTTTTGCCACAAAATATTAGGAATTTCTGCCTTTTTGCCCCAAATTAAGGAAAATTTCTGCCTTTTTTCCCTGAAATAAGTGAAATTTCTGCAATTTTGCCCCAAAATAAGTGAAATTTCTGCAATTTTGCCCCAAAATAAGGGAAATTTCTGCCTTTTTGCCCCCAAATAAGGGGAATTTTAGCCTTTTTACCTCAAAATAAGGGGAATTTCTGCATTTTTGCCACAAAATATTAGGAATTTCTGCCTCTTTGCCTTAAAATAAAGAAAATTTTTGCCTTTTTTCCCTGTAATAAGTGAAATTTCTGCATTTTTGCCCCAAAATAGGTGAAATTTCTGCAATTTTGCCCCATATTAAGAGAAATTTCTGGTATTTTGCCTCAAAATAAGTGGAATTTCTTAGTTTTGCCCCATAATAAGGAGAATTTCTGTCTTTTTGCCCCAACATATAGAAAATTTCTGCATTTTTGCCCCACAATTAGGGGAAATTCTGCAATTTTGCTCCAAAATACGGGGAATTTCTGCCTTTTTTCCCGATAATAAGAAGAATGCATACCTTTTTGCCATTAAAAAGGGAAATTTTCTAATTTTTGCTCCAAAATAAGCGGAATTTCTGATTTTTTGCCTCTTAATAAGTGAAATTTCTGTCTTTTTCCCCCAAAACAAAGGGAATTTCTGTCTTTTTTGCCCCAAAATAAAAAATATTTCTGACTTATTACCCTGAAATAAGTGAAATTTTTTCCATTTTTCCTCAAAATAAGGGAAATTTCTGCCTTTTTGCCCCCAAATAAGGGAAATTTCAGCCTTTTTACCTCAAAATAAGGGGAATTTCTTCCTTTTTGCCCAAAAATAAGGAAAATTTCTGCCCTTTTTCCCTGAAATAAGTAAAATATCTGCAATTTTGCCCCAAAATAAGTGAAATTTCTGCAATTTTGCCCCAAAATGAGGGAAATTTCTGGAATTTTGCCCCAAAATAAGTGGAATTACTAAGTTTTGCCCCAAAATAAGGAGAATTTCTGTCTTTTTGCCCTAACATATAGGGAATTTTTGCCTTTTTGCCCCACAATTAGGGGAATTTCTGCAATTTTGCTCCAGAATACGTGGAATTTCTGCCCTTTTGCCCGAAAATAAGAAGAAAGTATAGCTTTTTGCCATAAAAAAGGGAAATTTCTTCATTTTTGCTCCAAAATAAATGGAATTTCTGCTTTTTTTTCTAAAAATAACTGGAATTTTTGTCTTTTTCCCCCAAAACAAAGGGAATTTCTATATTTTTGGCCCCAAATTAAAAAATATTTCTGACTTATTAACCTGAAATAAGTGAAATTTCTTCAATTTTTTCCCAAAATAAGGGAAATATCTGCCTTTTTGTCCCCAAATAAGGGAAATTTCAGCCTTTTTTCCTCAAAATAAGGGGAATTTCTGCCTTTTTGCCCCAAAATATAAAATTTCTTCTTTTCTTTTCTGAAATAAGTGAAATTTCTGCAATTTTGCCCCAAAATAAGGGAAATTTCTGGAATTTTGCCCCAAAATAAGTGGAATTACTGAGTTTTGCCCCAAAATAAGGAGAATTTCTGTCTTTTTGCCCTAACATATAGGGAATTTCGGCTCTTTGTCACACAATTAGGGGAATTTCTGCAATTTTGCTTCAAAATACGGGGAATTTCTGCCTTTTTGCCCGAAAATAAGAAGAAAGTATACCTTATTGCCATAAAAAAGAGAAATTTCTTCATTTTTGCCCCAAAATAAGCAGAATTTCTGATTTTTTGCCATTAAATAAGTGGAATTTCTGTCCTTTTCCCTCAAAGCATAGGGAATTCCTGTATTTTTGCCCCAAAATAAGGAAAAATTCTGACATTTTACCCTGAAGTAAGTGAAATTTCTGCAATTTTGCCCCAAAATAAGTAAAATTTTTGCCTTTTTGCCACAAATAAGGGGAATTTCAGCCTTTTTACCTCAAAATAAGGGGAATTTCGGCATTTTTGCCACAAAATGTTAGAAATTTCTGCCTTTTTGCCCCAAAATAAAGAAAATTTCAGCATCTTTTTCCCTGAAATAAGTGAAATTTCTGCAATTTTGCCCCAAAATAAGTGAAATTTCTGCAATTTTGCCCCAAAATAAGTGAAATTTCTGCAATTTTGCCCCAAAATAAGGGAAATTTCTGGAATTTTGCCTCAAAATAAGTTTAATTTCTGAGTTCTGCACCAAAATAAGGAGAATTTCTGTCTTTATGCCCCAACATATAGGGAATTTCTGCCTTTTTGCCTTAAAATTAGGGGAATTTCTGCAATTTTGCTCCAAAATACGAAGAATTTCTGCCCTTTTGCCTGAAAATAAGAAGAATGCATACCTTTTTGCCATAAAAAAGGGAAATTTCTTCATTTTTGATCCAAAATAAGGGGAATTTCTGCTTTTTTGCCTCTAAATAAGTGGAATTTCTGTCTTTTTCCCCAAAAACAAAGGGAATTTCTGTCTTTTTTGCCCCAAAATAAGGAAATTTTCTGACTTATTACCCTGAAATAAGTGAAATTTCTGCAATTTTGCCCCAAAATAAGGGAAATTTCTGCCTTTTTGCCCCAAAATAAGGGGAAAATTCAGCCTTTTTACCTCAAAATAAGGGAATTTTCTGCATTTTTGCCACAAAATATTAGGAATTTCTGCATTTTTGCCCCAAAATAAAGAAAATTTCTGCCTTTTTTCCCTGACATAAGTGAAATTTCTGCAATTTTGCCCCAAAAGAAGTGAAATTTCTGCAATTTTGCCCCCAAATAAGGGAAATTTCTGGAATTTTGCCACAAATAAGTGGAATTTCTGAGTTATGCCACAAAATAAGGAGAATTTCTGTCTTTTTGTCCCAACATATAGGGAATTTCTGACTTTTTGCCCCACAATTAGCAGAATTTCTGCAATTTTGCTCCAAAATACGGGGAATTTCTGCCTTTTTGCCGGAAAATAAGAAGAATGCATACCTTTTTGCCATAAAAAAGGGAAATTTCTTCATTTTTGCTCCAAAAAGGGGAATTTCTGCTTTTTTGCCTCTAAATAAGTGGAATTTCTGTTTTTTACCCCTAAACAAAGGGAATTCCTGTCTTTTTTGCCCCAAAATAAGGAAAATTTCTGACTTATTACCCTGAAATAAGTGAAATTTCTGCAATTTTGCCCCAAAATAAGGGAAATTTCTGCCTTTTTGCCCCCAAATAAAGGGAATTTCAGCCTTTTTACCTCAAAATAAGGGAAATTTCTGCATTTTTGCCACAAAATATTAGGAATTTCTACATTTTTGCACCTAAATAAGGAAAATATCTGACTTTATTCCCTGTAATAAGTGAAATTTCTGCAACTTTGCCACAAAATAAGTGAAATTTTTGCAATTTTGCCCCAAATTAAGAGAAATTTCTGGTATTTTGCCCCAAAATAAGTGGAATTTCTGAGTTTTGCCCCAAAATTAGGAGAATTTCTGTCTTTTTGCCCCAAGATATAGAGAATTTCTGCCTTTTTCCCCACAATTAGGGGAATTTCTGCAATTTTGCTCCAAAATACAAGGAATTTCTGCCTTTTTGCCCGATAATAAGAAGAATGCATAACTTTTTGCCATAAAAAAAAGAAATTTCTTCATTTTTGCTCCAATAAAAATGGAATTTCTGCTTTTTTTCCTAAAAATAACTGGAATTTTTGTCTTTTTCCCCCAAAACAAAGGGTATTTCTGTATTTTTGGCCCCAAATTAAAAAATATTTCTGACTTATTAACCTGAAATAAGTGAAATTTCTTCAATTTTTTCCCAAAATAAGGGAAATATCTGCCTTTTTGTCCCCAAATAAGGGAAATTTCAGCCTTTTTTCCTCAAAATAAGGGGAATTTCTGCCTTTTTGCCCCAAAATATAAAATTTCTTCTTTTCTTTTCTGAAATAAGTGAAATTTCTGCAATTTTGCCCCAAAATAAGGGAAATTTCTGGAATTTTGCCCCAAAATAAGTGGAATTACTGAGTTTTGCCCCAAAATAAGGAGAATTTCTGTCTTTTTGCCCTAACATATAGGGAATTTCGGCTCTTTGTCACACAATTAGGGGAATTTCTGCAATTTTGCTTCAAAATACGGGGAACTTCTGCCTTTTTGCCCGAAAATAAGAAGAAAGTATAGCTTTTTGCCATAAAAAAGAGAAATTTATTCATTTTTGCCCCAAAATAAGCGGAATTTCTGATTTTTTGCCATTAAATAAGTGGAATTTCTGTCCTTTTCCCTCAAAGCATAGGGAATTCCTGTATTTTTGCCCCAAAATAAGGAAAAATTCTGACATTTTATCCTGAAGTAAGTGAAATTTCTGCAATTTTGCCCCAAAATAAGGGAAATTTTTGCCTTTTTGACCCCAAATAAGGGGAATTTCAGCCTTTTTACCTCAAAATAAGGGGAATTTCGGCATTTTTGCCACAAAATGTTAGAAATTTCTGCCTTTTTGCCCCAAAATAAAGAAAATTTCAGCATTTTTTCCCTGAAATAAGTGAAATTTCTGCAATTTTGCCCCAAAATAAGTGAAATTTCTGCAATTTTGCCCCAAAATAAGGGAAATTTCAGGAATTTTGCCTCAAAATAAGTTTAATTTCTGAGTTCTGCACCAAAATAAGGAGAATTTCTGTCTTTATGCCCCAACATATAGGGGATTTCTGCCTTTTTGCCTTAAAATTAGGGGAATTTCTGCAATTTTGCTCCAAAATACGAAGAATTTCTGCCCTTTTGCCTGAAAATAAGAAGAATGCATACCTTTTTGCCATAAAAAAGGGAAATTTCTTCATTTTTGATCCAAAATAAGGGGAATTTCTGCTTTTTTGCCTCTAAATAAGTGGAATTTCTGTCTTTTTCCCCAAAACAAAGGGAATTTCTGTCTTTTTTGCCCCAAAATAATTAAATTTTCTGACTTATTACCCTGAAATAAGTGAAATTTCTGCAATTTTGCCCCAAAATAAGGGAAATTTCTGCCTTTTTGCCCCAAAATAAGGGGAAAATTCAGCCTTTTTACCTCAAAATAAGGGAATTTTCTGCATTTTTGCCACAAAATATTAGGAATTTCTGCATTTTTGCCCCAAAATAAAGAAAATTTCTGCCTTTTTTCCCTGACATAAGTGAAATTTCTGCAATTTTGCCCCAAAAGAAGTGAAATTTCTGCAATTTTGCCCCAAAATAAGGGAAATTTCTGGAATTTTGCCACAAATAAGTGGAATTTCTGAGTTATGCCACAAAGTAAGGAGAATTTCTGTCTTTTTGTCCCAACATATAGGGAATTTCTGACTTTTTGCCCCACAATTAGCAGAATTTCTGCAATTTTGCTCCAAAATACGGGGAATTTCTGCCTTTTTGCCGGAAAATAAGAAGAATGCATACCTTTTTGCCATAAAAAAGGGAAATTTCTTCATTTTTGCTCCAAAAAGGGGAATTTCTGCTTTTTTGCCTCTAAATAAGTGGAATTTCTGTTTTTTACCCCTAAACAAAGGGAATTCCTGTCTTTTTTGCCCCAAAATAAGGAAAATTTCTGACTTATTACCCTGAAATAAGTGAAATTTCTGCAATTTTGCCCCAAAATAAGGGAAATTTCTGCCTTTTTGCCCCCAAATATGGGGAATTTCAGGCTTTTTACCTCAAAATAAGGGAAATTTCTGCATTTTTGCCACAAAATATTAGGAATTTCTGCATTTTTGCCCCTAAATAAGGAAAATTTCTGCCTTTTTTCCCTGACATAAGTGAAATTTCTGAAATTTTACCCCAAAATAAGTGAAATTTCTGCAATTTTGCCCCAAAATAAAGGAAATTTCTGGAATTTTGCCCCAAAATAAGTGGAATTTCTTAGTTTTGCCCCAAAATAAGGAGAATTTCTGTCTTTTTGCCCCACAATTAGCGGAATTTCTGCAATTTTGCTCCAAAATACGGTCAATTTCTGCCTTTTTGCTCGAAAATAAGAAGAATGCATACCTTTTTGCCATAAAAAAGGGAAATTTCTTCATTTTTTCTCCAAAATAAGGGGAATTTCTGCTTTTTTGCCTTTAAATAAGTGAAATTTCTGTCTTTTTCCCCCAAAACAATAAAAATTTCTGTCTTTTTTTCCCCAAAATAAGGAAAAATTCTGACTTATTACCCTGAAGTAAGTGAAATTTCTGCAATTTTGCCTTAAAATAAGAGAAATTTCTGCTTTTTTGCCCACAAATAAGGGGAATTTCAGCCATTTTACATCAAAATAAGGGTAAATTTTGCATTTTTGCCACAAAATATTAGGAATTTCTGCCTTTTTGCCCCAAACTAAGGAAAATTTCTGCCTTTTTTCCCTGAAATAAGTGAAATTTCTGCAATTTTCCCCAAAATAAGTGAAATTTCTGCAATTTTGCCCCAAAATAAGGGAAATTTCTGCCTTTTTGCCCCCAAATAAGGGGAATTTCAGCCTTTTTACCTCAAAATAAGGGAAATTTCTGCATTTTTGCCACAAAATATTAGGAATTTCTGCATTTTTGCCCCTAAATAAGGAAAATATCTGACTTTATTCCCTGTAATAAGTGAAATTTCTGCAACTTTGCCCCAAAATAAGTGAAATTTTTGCAATTTTGCCCCAAAATAAAGGAAATTTCTGGAATTTTGCCCCAAAATAAGTGGAATTTCTTAGTTTTGCCCCAAAATAAGGAGAATTTCTGTCTTTTTGCCCCACAATTAGCGGAATTTCTGCAATTTTGCTCCAAAATACGGTCAATTTCTGCCTTTTTGCTCGAAAATAAGAAGAATGCATACCTTTTTGCCATAAAAAAGGGAAATTTCTTCATTTTTTCTCCAAAATAAGGGGAATTTCTGCTATTTTGCCTTTAAATAAGTGAAATTTCTGTCTTTTTCCCCCACACAAAAAGAATTTTTGTCTTTTTTTCCCCAAAATAAGGAAAAATTCTGACTTATTACCCTGAAGTAAGTGAAATTTCTGCAATTTTGCCCCAAAATAAGAGAAATTTCTGCTTTTTTGCCCCCAAATAAGGGGAATTTCAGCCTTTTTACATCAAAATAAGGGTAAATTTTGCATTTTTGCCACAAAATATAAGGAATTTCTGCCTTTTTGCCCCAAATTAAGGAAAATTTCTGCCTTTTTTCCCTGAAATAAGTGAAATTTCTGCAATTTTGCCCCAAAATAAGTGAAATTTCTGCAATTTTGCCCCAAAATAAGGGAAATTTCTGCCTTTTTGCCCCCAAATAAGGGGAATTTTAGCCTTTTTACCTCAAAATAAGGGGAATTTCTGCATTTTTGCCACAAAATATTAGGAATTTCTGCCTCTTTGCCTTAAAATAAGGAAAATTTTTGCCTTTTTTCCCTGTAATAAGTGAAATTTCTGCATTTTTGCCCCAAAATAGGTGAAATTTCTGCAATTTTGCCCCATATTAAGAGAAATTTCTGGTATTTTGCCTCAAAATAAGTGGAATTTCTTAGTTTTGCCCCATAATAAGGAGTATTTCTGTCTTTTTGCCCCAACATATAGAAAATTTCTGCCTTTTTGCCCCACAATTAGGGGAAATTCTGCAATTTTGCTCCAAAATACGGGGAATTTCTGCCTTTTTTCCCGATAATAAGAAGAATGCATACCTTTTTGCCATTAAAAAGGGAAATTTCCTCATTTTTGCTCCAAAATAAGCGGAATTTCTGATTTTTTGCCTCTAAATAAGTGGAATTTCTGTCTTTTTCCCCCAAAACAAAGGGAATTTCTGTCTTTTTTGCCCCAAAATAAAAAATATTTCTGACTTATTACCCTGAAATAAGTGAAATTTTTCCATTTTTCACCAAAATAAGGGAAATTTCTGCCTTTTTGCCCCCGAATAAGGGAAATTTCAGCCTTTTTACCTCAAAATAAGGGGAATTTCTTCCTTTTTGCCCAAAAATAAGGAAAATTTCTGCCCTTTTTCCGTGAAATAAGTAAAATATCTGCAATTTTGCCCCAAAATAAGTGAAATTTCTGCAATTTTGCCCCAAAATGAGGGAAATTTCTGGAATTTTGCCCCAAAATAAGTGAATTACTGAGTTTTGCCCCAAAATAAGGAGAATTTCTGTCTTTTTGCCCTAACATATAGGGAATTTTTGCATTTTTGCCCCACAATTAGGGGAATTTCTGCAATTTTGCTCCAGAATACGTGGAATTTCTGCCCTTTTGCCCGAAAATAAGAAGAAAGTATAGCTTTTTGCCATAAAAAAGGGAAATTACTTCATTTTTGCTCCAAAATAACGGGAAATTCTGCTTTTTTGCCTCTAAATAAGTGGAATTTCTGTCTTTTCCCCCCAAAACAAAGGGAATTCCTGTATTTTTGCCCCAAAATAAAGAATAATTGTGACTTATTACCCTGAAGTAAGTGATATTTCTGCAATTTTGCCCCAAAATAAGGGAAATTATTGCCTTTTTGCCCCCAAATAAGGGGAATTTCAGCCTTTTTACCTCAAAATAAGGGGAATTTCTTCATTTTGCCACAAAATATTAGGAATTCCTGCCTTTGTGCACCAAAATAACGAAAATTTCTGCCTTTTTTCTCTGAAATAAGTGAAATTTCTGCAATTTTGCCCCAAAATAAGTGAAATTTCTGCAATTTTGCCCCAAAATAAGGGAAATTTCTGCCTTTTTGCCCCCAAATAAGGGGAATTTCAGCCTTTTTACCTCAAAATAAGGGGAATTTCTGCATTTTTGCCACAAAATATCAAAAATTTCTGCCTTTTTGCCCCAAAATAAGGAAAATAATGGCTTTTTTCCCTTTAATAAGTGAAATTTCTGCAACTTTGCCCCAAAATAAGTGAAATTTCTGCAATTTTGCCCCAAAAGAAGGGAAATTCCTGGAATTTTGCCCCAAAATAAGTGGAATTTCTGAGTTTTGCCCCAAAATAAGGAGAATTTCTGTCTTTTTGCCCCAACATATAAAGAATTTCTGCCTTTTTCTCCACAATTAGGAGAATTTCTCCAATATTGCTCCAAAATACAAGGAATTTCTGCCTTTTTGCCCGATAATAAGAAGAATGCATAACTTTTTGCCATAAAAAAGGGAAATTTCTTCATTTTTGCTCCAAAATAAGGGAATTTCTGCTTTTTTGCATCAAAATAAGTGGAATTTCTGTCTTTTTCCCACATAACAAAGGGAATTTCTGTATTTTTTCCCCCGAAATAAAAAATATTTCTGACTTATTACCCTGAAATAAGTGAAATTTCTGCCTTTTTGCCCCAAAATAAGGGAAATTTCTGCCTTTTTGTCCCCAAATAAGGGAAATTTCAGCCTTTTTACCTCAAAATAAGAGGAATTTCTGCCTTTTTGCCCCAAAATATAAATTTTCTGCCCTTCTTCCCTGAAATAAGTGAAATTTCTGCAATTTTGCCCCAAAATAAAGGAAATTTCTGGAATTTTGCCCCAAAATAAGTGGAATTAATGAGTTTTGCCCCAAAATAAGGAGAATTTCTGTCTTTTTGCCCTAAAATATAGGGAATTTCTGCCTTTTTGCCTTACAATTAGGGGAATTTCTGCAATTTTGCTCCAAAATACGAAAAATTTCTGCCCTTTTGCCTGACAATAAGAAGAATGCATACCTTTTTGCTATAAAAAAGAAAAATTTCTTTATTTTTGATCCAAAACAAGGGGAATTTCTGCTTTTTTGCCTCTAAATATGTGGAATTTCTGTCTTTTTCCCCAAAAACAAAGGGAATTTCTGTCTTTTTTGCCCCAAAATAAGGGAAATTTCTGACTTATTACCCTGAAATAAGTGAAATTTCTGCCTTTTTGCCCCAAAATAAGGGAAATTTCTGCCTTTTTGTCCCCAAATAAGGGAAATTTCAGCCTTTTTACCTCAAAATAAGAGGAATTTCTGCCCTTTTGCCCCAAAATATAAATTTTCTGCCCTTCTTCCCTGAAATAAGTGAAATTTCTGCAATTTTGCCCCAAAATAAAGGAAATTTCTGGAATTTTGCCCCAAAATAAGTGGAATTAATGAGTTTTGCCCCAAAATAAGGAGAATTTCTGTCTTTTTGCCCTAAAATATAGGGAATTTCTGCCTTTTTGCCTTACAATTAGGGGAATTTCTGCAATTTTGCTCCAAAATACGAAAAATTTCTGCCCTTTTGCCTGACAATAAGAAGAATGCATACCTTTTTGCTATAAAAAAGAAAAAATTCTTTATTTTTGATCCAAAACAAGGGGAATTTCTGCTTTTTTGCCTCTAAATATGTGGAATTTCTGTCTTTTTCCCCAAAAACAAAGGGAATTTCTGTCTTTTTTGCCCCAAAATAAGGGAAATTTCTGACTTATTACCCTGAAATAAGTGAAATTTCTGCAATTTTGCCCCAAAATAAGGGAAATTTCTGCCTTTTTGCCCCCAATTAAGGGGAATTTCAGCCTTTTTACCTCAAAATAAGGGAAATTTCTGCATTTTTGCCACAAAATAATCGGAATTTCTGCATTTTTGCCCCAAAATAAGGAAAATATCTGACTTTATTCCCAGTAATAAGTGAAATTTCTGCAACTTTGCCCCAAAATAAGTGAAATTTTTGCAATTTTGCCCCAAATTAAGAGATATTTCTGGTATTTTGCCCCAAAATAAGTGGAATTTCTGAGTTTTGCTCCAAAATTAGGAGAATTTCTGTCTTTTTGCCCTAAGATATAGAGAATTTCTGCCTTTTTCCCCACAATTAGGGGAATTTCTGCAATTTTGCTCCAAAATACAAGGAATTTCTGCCTTTTTGCCCGATAATAAGAAGAATGCATAACTTTTTGCCATAAAAAAAAGAAATTTCTTCATTTTTGCTCCAAAATAAATGGAATTTCTGCTTTTTTTCCTAAAAATAACTGGAATTTTTGTCTTTTTCCCTCAAAACAAAGGGAATTTCTGTATTTTTGGCCCCAAATTAAAAAATATTTCTGACTTATTAACCTGAAATAAGTGAAATTTTTTCCATTTTTCCCCAAAATAAGGGAAATATCTGCCTTTTTGTCCCCAAATAAGGGAAATTTCAGCCTTTTTACCTCAAAATAAGGGGAATTTCTGCCTTTTTGCCCCAAAATATAAAATTTCTTCCCTTCTTTTCTGAAATTAGTGAAATTTCTGCAATTTTGCCCCAAAATAAAAGAAATTTCTGGAATTTTGCCCCAAAATAAGTGGAATTACTGAGTTTTGCCCCAAAATAAGGAGAATTTCTGTCGTTTTGCCCTAACATATAGGGAATTTCTGCTCTTTGTCACACAATTAGGGGAATTTCTGCAATTTTGCTTCAAAATACGGGGAATTTCTGCCTTTTTGCCCGAAAATAAGAAGAAAGTATAGCTTTTTGCCATAAATAAGAGAAATTTCTTCATTTTTGCCCCAAAATAAGCGGAATTTCTGATTTTTTGCCATTAAATAAGTGGAATTTCTGTCCTTTTCCCTCAAAGCATAGGGAATTCCTGTATTTTTGCCCCAAAATAAGGAAAAATTCTGACATTTTACCCTGAAGTAAGTGAAATTTCTGCAATTTTGCCCCAAAATAAGGGAAATTTTTGCCTTTTTGCCCCCAAATAAGGAAAATTTCAGCCTTTTTACCTCAATATAAGGGGAATTTCGGCATTTTTGCCTCACAATGTTAGAAATTTCTGCCTTTTTGCCCCAAAATAAAGAAAATTTCAGCATTTTTTCCCTGAAATAAGTGAAATTTCTGCAATTTTGCCCCAAATATGTCAAATTTCTGCAATTTTGCCCCAAAATAAGTGAAATTTCTGCAATTTTGCCCCAAAATAAGTAAAATTTCTGCAATTTTGCCCCAAAATAAGGGAAATTTCTGGAATTTTGCCTCAAAATAAGTTTAATTTCTGAGTTCTGCACCAAAATAAGGAGAATTTCTGTCTTTATGCCCCAACATATAGGGAATTTCTGCCTTTTTGCCTTAAAATTAGGGGAATTTCTGCAATTTTGCTCCAAAATACGAAGAATTTCTGCCCTTTTGCCTGAAAATAAGAAGAATGCATACCTTTTTGCCATAAAAAAGGGAAATTTCTTCATTTTTGATCCAAAATAAGGGGAATTTCTGCTTTTTTGCCTCTAAATAAGTGGAATTTCTGTCTTTTTCCCCAAAAACAAAGGGAATTTCTGTCTTTTTTGCCCCAAAATAAGGAAATTTTCTGACTTATTACCCTGAAATAAGTGAAATTTCTGCAATTTTGCCCCAAAATAAGGGAAATTTCTGCCTTTTTGCCCCAAAATAAGGGGAAAATTCAGCCTTTTTACCTCAAAATAAGGGAATTTTCTGCATTTTTGCCACAAAATATTAGGAATTTCTGCATTTTTGCCCCAAAATAAAGAAAATTTCTGCCTTTTTTCCCTGACATAAGTGAAATTTCTGCAATTTTGCCCCAAAAGAAGTGAAATTTCTGCAATTTTGCCCCAAAATAAGGGAAATTTCTGGAATTTTGCCACAAATAAGTGGAATTTCTGAGTTATGCCACAAAATAAGGAGAATTTCTGTCTTTTTGTCCCAACATATAGGGAATTTCTGACTTTTTGCCCCACAATTAGCAGAATTTCTGCAATTTTGCTCCAAAATAAGGGGAATTTCTGCCTTTTTGCCGGAAAATAAGAAGAATGCATACCTTTTTGCCATAAAAAAGGGAAATTTCTTCATTTTTGCTCCAAAAAGGGGAATTTCTGCTTTTTTGCCTCTAAATAAGTGGAATTTCTGTTTTTTACCCCAAAACAAAGGGAATTCCTGTCTTTTTTGCCCCAAAATAAGGAAAATTTCTGACTTATTACCCTGAAATAAGTGAAATTTCTGCAATTTTGCCCCAAAATAAGGGAAATTTCTGCCTTTTTGCCCCCAAATAAGGGGAATTTCAGCCTTTTTACCTCAAAATAAGGGAAATTTCTGCATTTTTGCCACAAAATATTAGGAATTTCTGCATTTTTGCCAGTAAATAAGGAAAATTTCTGCCTTCTTTCCCTGACATAAGTGAAATTTCTGCAATTTTGCCCCAAAATAAGTGAAATTTCTGCAATTTTTGCCCCAAAATAAAGGAAATTTCTGGAATTTTGCCCCAAAATAAGTGGAATTTCTTAGTTTTGCCCCAAAATAAGGAGAATTTCTGTCTTTTTGCCCCACAATTAGCGGAATTTCTGCCATTTTGCTCCAAAATACGGTCAATTTCTGCCTTTTTGCTCGAAAATAAGAAGAATGCATACCTTTTTGCCATAAAAAAGGGAAATTTCTTCATTTTTTCTCCAAAATAAGGGGAATTTCTGCTTTTTTGCCTTTAAATAAGTGAAATTTCTGTCTTTTTCCCCCACACAAACAGAATTTCTGTCTTTTTTTCCCCAAAATAAGGGAAAATTCTGACTTATTACCCTGAAGTAAGTGAAATTTCTGCAAATTTGCCCCAAAATAAGAGAAATTTCTGCTTTTTTGCCCCCAAATAAGGGGAATTTCAGCCTTTTTACATCAAAATAAGGGTAAATTTTGCATTTTTGCCACAAATTAAGGAAAATTTCTGCCTTTTTTCCCTGAAATAAGTGAAATTTCTGCAATTTTGCCCCAAAATAAGTGAAATTTCTGCAATTTTGCCCCAAAATAAGGGAAATTTCTGCCTTTTTGCCCCCAAATAAGGGGAATTTCAGGCGTTTTACCTCAAAATAAGGGGAATTTCTGCATTTTTGCCACAAAATATTAGGAATTTCTGCCTCTTTGCCTTAAAATAAAGAAAATTTTTGCCTTTTTTCCCTGTAATAAGTGAAATTTCTGCATTTTTGCCCCAAAATAGGTGAAATTTCTGCAATTTTGCCCCATATTAAGAGAAATTTCTGGTATTTTGCCTCAAAATAAGTGGAATTTCTTAGTTTTGCCCCATAATAAGGAGAATTTCTGTCTTTTTGCCCCAACATATAGAAAATTTCTGCCTTTTTGCCCCACAATTAGGGGAAATTCTGCAATTTTGCTCCAAAATACGGGGAATTTCTGCCTTTTTGCCCGATAATAAGAAGAATGCATACCTTTTTGCCATTAAAAAAGGAAATTTCCTCATTTTTGCTCCAAAATAAGCGGAATTTCTGATTTTTTGCCTCTAAATAAGTGGAATTTCTGTCTTTTTCCCCCAAAACAAAGGGAATTTCTGTCTTTTTTGCCCCAAAATAAAAAATATTTCTGACTTATTACCCTGAAATAAGTGAAATTTTTTCCATTTTTCCCCAAAATAAGGGAAATTTCTGCCTTTTTGCCCCCAAATAAGGGAAATTTCAGCCTTTTTACCTCAAAATAAGGGGAATTTCTTCCTTTTTGCCCAAAAATAAGGAAAATTTCTGCCCTTTTTCCCTGAAATAAGTAAAATATCTGCAATTTTGCCCCAAAATAAGTGAAATTTCTGCAATTTTGCCCCAAAATGAGGGAAATTTCTGGAATTTTGCCCCAAAATAAGTGGAATTACTAAGTTTTGCCCCAAAATAAGGAGAATTTCTGTCTTTTTGCCCTAACATATAGGGAATTTTTGCCTTTTTGCCCCACAATTAGGGGAATTTCTGCAATTTTGCTCCAGAATACGTGGAATTTCTGCCCTTTTGCCCGAAAATAAGAAGAAAGTATAGCTTTTTGCCATAAAAAAGGGAAATTTCTTCATTTTTGCTCCAAAATAAATGGAATTTCTGCTTTTTTTCTAAAAATAACTGGAATTTTTGTCTTTTTCCCCCAAAACAAAGGGAATTTCTATATTTTTGGCCCCAAATTAAAAAATATTTCTGACTTATTAACCTGAAATAAGTGAAATTTCTTCAATTTTTTCTCAAAATAAGGGAAATATCTGCCTTTTTGTCCCCAAATAAGGGAAATTTCAGCCTTTTTACCTCAAAATAAGGGGAATTTCTGCCTTTTTGCCCCAAAATATAAAATTTTTTCTTTTCTTTTCTGAAATAAGTGAAATTTCTGCAATTTTGCCCCAAAATAAGGGAAATTTCTGGAATTTTGCCCCAAAATAAGTGGAATTACTGAGTTTTGCCCCAAAATAAGGAGAATTTCTGTCTTTTTGCCCTAACATATAGGGAATTTCGGCTCTTTGTCACACAATTAGGGGAATTTCTGCAATTTTGCTTCAAAATACGGGGAATTTCTGCCTTTTTGCTCGAAAATAAGAAGAATGCATACCTTTTTGCCATAAAAAAGGGAAATTTCTTCATTTTTGCTCCAAAATAAGGGGAATTTCTGCTTTTTTGCCTTTAAATAAGTGAAATTTCTGTCTTTTTCCCCCAAAACAAAAAGAATTTCTGTCTTTTTTCCCCAAAATTAGGAAAAATTCTGACTTATTACCCTGAAGTAAGTGAAATTTCTGCAATTTTGCCCCAAAATAAGAGAAATTTCTGCTTTTTTGCCCCCAAATAAGGGGAATTTCAGCCTTTTTACATCAAAATAAGGGTAAATTTTGCATTTTTGCCACAAAATATTAGGAATTTCTGCCTTTTTGCCCCAAACTAAGGAAAATTTCTGCCTTTTTTCTCTGAAATAAGTGAAATTTCTGCAATTTTGCCCCAAAATAAGTGAAATTTCTGCAATTTTTGCCCCAAAATAAGGGAAATTTCTGCCTTTTTGCCCCCAAATAAGGGGAATTTCAGGCGTTTTACCTCAAAATAAGGGGAATTTCTGCATTTTTGCCACAAAATATTAGGAATTTCTGCCTCTTTGCCTTAAAATAAGGAAAATTTCTGCCTTTTTTCCCTGTAATAAGTGAAATTTCTGCATTTTTGCCCCAAAATAGGTGAAATTTCTGCAATTTTGCCCCAAATTAAGAGAAATTTCTGGTATTTTGCCTCAAAATAAGTGGAATTTCTTAGTTTTGCCCCATAATAAGGAGAATTTCTGTCTTTTTGCCCCAACATATAGAAAATTTCTGCCTTTTTGCCCCACAATTAGGGGAATTTCTGCAATTTTGCTCCAAAATACGGGGAATTTCTGCCTTTTTGCCCGATAATAAGAAGAATGCATACCTTTTTGCCATTCAAAAGGGAAATTTCCTCATTTTTGCTCCAAAATAAGCGGAATTTCTGATTTTTTGCCTCTAAATAAGTGGAATTTCTGTCTTTTTCCCCCAAAACAAAGGGAATTTCTGTCTTTTTTGCCCCAAAATAAAAAATATTTCTGACTTATTACCCTGAAATAAGTGAAATTTTTTCCATTTTTCCCCAAAATAAGGGAAATTTCTGCCTTTTTGCCCCCAAATAAGGGAAATTTCAGCCTTTTTACCTCAAAATAAGGGGAATTTCTTCCTTTTTGCCCAAAAATAAGGAAAATTTCTGCCCTTTTTCCCTGAAATAAGTAAAATATCTGCAATTTTGCCCCAAAATAAGTGAAATTTCTGCAATTTTGCCCCAAAATGAGGGAAATTTCTGGAATTTTGCCCCAAAATAAGTGGAATTACTGAGTTTTGCCCCAAAATAAGGAGAATTTCTGTCTTTTTGCCCTAACATATAGGGAATTTTTGCATTTTTGCCCCACAATTAGGGGAATTTCTGCAATTTTGCTCCAGAATACGTGGAATTTCTGCCCTTTTGCCCAAAAATAAGAAGAAAGTATAGCTTTTTGCCATAAAAAAGGGAAATTACTTCATTTTTGCTCCAAAATAACAGGAAATTCTGCTTTTTTGCCTCTAAATAAGTGGAATTTCTGTCTTTTCCCCCCAAAACAAAGGGAATTCGTGTATTTTTGCCCCAAAATAAAGAATAATTGTGACTTATTACCCTGAAGAAAGTGATATTTCTGCAATTTTGCCCCAAAATAAGGGAAATTATTGCCTTTTTGCCCCCAAATAAGGGGAATTTCAGCCTTTTTACCTCAAAATAAGGGGAATTTCTTCATTTTTGCCACAAAATATTAGGAATTTCTGCCTTTTTGCACCAAAATAATGAAAATTTTTGCCTTTTTTCCCTGAAATAAGTGAAATTTCTTCAATTTTGCCCCAAAATAAGTGAAATTTCTACAATTTTCCCAAAATAATGAAATTTCTGCAATTTTGCCCCAAACTAAGAGAAATTTCTGGAATTTTGCCCCAAAATAAGTGGAATTTCTGAGTTTTGCCCCAAAATAAGGAGAATTTCTGTCTTTTTGCCCCAACATTTAGAGAATTTCTGCCTTTTTGCCCCACAATTTGGGGAATTTCTGCAATTTTGCTCCAAAATACGAAGAATTTCTGCCTTTTTGCCCGAAAATAAGAAGAATGCATACCTTTTTGCAATAAAAAAGGGAAATTTCTTCATTTTTGCTCCAAAATAAGGGGAATTTCTGCTTTTTTGCCTCTAAATAAGTGGAATTTCTGTCTTTTTCCCCTAAAACATAGTGAATTTCTGTCTTTTTTGCCCCAAAATAAGGAAAATTTCTGGCTTATTTCCTTGAAATAAGTGAAATTTCTGCAATTTTGCCCCAAAATAAGTTAAATTTCTGCAATTTTGCCCCAAAGTAAGGGAAATTTCTGCAATTTTGCCCCAAAATAAGGGTAATTTCTGCATTTTTGCCCCCAAATAAGGGGAATTTTAGCCTTTTTACCTCAAAATAAGGGGAATTTCTTCATTTTTGCAACAAATTGTTAGGAATTTCTGCCTTTTTGCCCAAAAATAAGAAAATTTCTACCTTTTTTTCTCTGAAATAAGTGAAATTTCTGCAATTTTGCCCCAAAATAATTGAAATTTCTGCAATTTTGCCCCAAAATAACGGAAGTTTCTTAAATTTTGCCCCAAAATAAGTGTAATATCTGAGTTTTTCCCCAAAATTAGGAGAATTTCTGTCTTTTTGCCCCAACATATAGAGAATTTCTGCCTTTTTGCCCCACAATTAGGGGAATTTCTGCAATTTTGCTCCAAAATATGGGGAATTTCTGCCTTTTTGCCCGATAATAAGAAGAATGCATAAATTTTTGCCATAAAAAAGGGAAATTTCTTCATTTTTGCTCCAAAATAAAGGGAATTTCTGCTTTTTTGCCTAAAAATAACTGGAATTTTTGTCTTTTTCCCCCAAAACAAAGGGAATTTCTATATTTTTGCCCCAAAATAAAAAATATTTCTGCCTTTTTTCCCTGAAATAAGTGAAATTTCTGCAATTTTGCCCCAAAATAAGTGAAATTTCTGCAATTTTGCCCCAAAATAAGGGAAATTTCTGTCTTTTTGCCCCCAAATAAGGGGAATTTCAGCCTTTTTACCTCAAAATAAGGGGAATTTCTGCATTTTTGCCACAAAATATTAAAAATTTCTGCCCTTTTGCCCCAAAATAAGGAAAATATCTGCCTTTTTTCTCTGTAATAAGTGAAATTTCTGCAACTTTGCCCCAAAATAAGTGAAATTTTTGCAATTTTGCCCCAAATTAATGGAAATTTCTGGTATTTTGCCCCAAAATAAGTGGAATTTCCGAGTTTTGCCCCAAAATAAGGAGAATTTCTGTCTTTTTGCCCCAACATATAAAGAATTTCTGCCTTTTTCTCCACAATTAGGGGAATTTCTGCAATTTTGCTCCAAAATACAAGGAATTTCTGCCTTTTTGCCCGATAATAAGAAGAATGCATAACTTTTTGCCATAAAAAAGGAAAATATATTCATTTTTGCTCCAAAATAAGGGAATTTCTGCTTTTTTGCCTCAAAATAAGTGGAATTTCTGTCTTTTTCCCACAAAACAAAAAGAATTTCTGTATTTTTTCCCCCAAAATAAAAAATAATTCTGACTTATTACCCTGAAATAAGTGAAATTTCTGCCTTTTTGCCCCAAAATAAGGGAAATTTCTGCCTTTTTGTCCCCAAATAAGGGAAATTTCAGCCTTTTTACCTCAAAATAAGAGGAATTTCTGCCTTTTTGCCCCAAAATATAAAATTTCTGCCCTTCTTCCCTGAAATAAGTGAAATTTCTGCAATTTTGCCCCAAAATAAAAGAAATTTCTGGAATTTTGCCCCAAAATAAGTGGAATTAATGAGTTTTGCCCCAAAATAAGGAGAATTTCTGTCTTTTTGCCCTAACATATAGGGAATTTCTGCCTTTTTGCCTTACAATTAGGGGAATTTCTGCAATTTTGCTCCTAAATACGAAAAATTTCTGCCCTTTTGCCTGAAAATAAGAAGAATGCATACCTTTTTGCTGTAAAAAAGAGAAATTTCTTTATTTTTGATCCAAAACAAGGGGAATTTCTGCTTTTTTGCCTCTAAATATGTGGAATTTCTGTCTTTTTCCCCAAAAACAAAGGGAATTTCAGTCTTTTTTGCCCCAAAATAAGAAAAATTTCTACATATTACCCTGAAATAAGTGAAATTTCTTCAATTTTGCCCCAAAATAAGGGAAATTTCTGCCTTTTTGCCCCCAAATAAGGGGAATTTCAGCCTTTTTACCTCAAAATAAGGGGAATTTCTGCATTTTTGCCACAAAATATTAGGAATTTCTGCCTTTTTGCCACAAAATAAAAAAAATATCTCACTTTTTTCCCTGTAATAAGTGAAATTTCTGCAACTTTGCCCCAAAATAAGTGAAATTTTTGCAATTTTGCCCAAAATTAAGAGAAATTTCTGGTATTTTGCCCCAAAATAAGTGGAATTTCTGAGTTTTGCCCCAAAATTAGGAGAATTTCTGTCTTTTTGCCCCAACATATAGAGAATTTCTGCCTTTTTCCCCACAATTAGGGGTATTTCTGCAATTTTGCTCCAAAATACAAGGAATTTCTGCCTTTTTGCCCGATAATAAGAAGAATGCTTAACTTTTTGACATAAAAAAGGGAAATTTCTTCATTTTTGCTCCAAAATAAGGGGAATTTCTGCTTTTTTGCCTAAAAATAACTGGAATTTTTTTCTTTTTCCCTCAAAACAAAGGGAATTTCTGTATTTTTTGCCCAAAATTAAAAAATACTTCTGACTTATTAACCTGAAATAAGTGAAATTTCTTCAATTTTTTCCCAAAATAAGGGAAATATCTGCCTTTTTGTCCCCAAATAAGGGAAATTTCAGCCTTTTTACCTCAAAATAAGGGGAATTTCTGCCTTTTTGCCCCAAAATATAAAATTTTAGCCCTTCTTCCCTGAAATAAGTGAAATTTCTGCAATTTTGCCCCAAAATAAGGGAAATTTCTGGAATTTTGCCACAAATAAGTGGAATTTCTGAGTTATGCCACAAAATAAGGAGAATTTCTGTCTTTTTGTCCCAACATATAGGGAATTTCTGACTTTTTGCCCCACAATTAGCAGAATTTCTGCAATTTTGCTCCAAAATAAGGGGAATTTCTGCCTTTTTGCCGGAAAATAAGAAGAATGCATACCTTTTTGCCATAAAAAAGGGAAATTTCTTCATTTTTGCTCCAAAAAGGGGAATTTCTGCTTTTTTGCCTCTAAATAAGTGGAATTTCTGTTTTTTACCCCAAAACAAAGGGAATTCCTGTCTTTTTTGCCCCAAAATAAGGAAAATTTCTGACTTATTACCCTGAAATAAGTGAAATTTCTGCAATTTTGCCCCAAAATAAGGGAAATTTCTGCCTTTTTGCCCCCAAATAAGGGGAATTTCAGCCTTTTTACCTCAAAATAAGGGAAATTTCTGCATTTTTGCCACAAAATATTAGGAATTTCTGCATTTTTGCCAGTAAATAAGGAAAATTTCTGCCTTTTTTCCCTGACATAAGTGAAATTTCTGCAATTTTGCCCCAAAATAAGTGAAATTTCTGCAATTTTTGCCCCAAAATAAAGGAAATTTCTGGAATTTTGCCCCAAAATAAGTGGAATTTCTTAGTTTTGCCCCAAAATAAGGAGAATTTCTGTCTTTTTGCCCCACAATTAGCGGAATTTCTGCCATTTTGCTCCAAAATACGGTCAATTTCTGCCTTTTTGCTCGAAAATAAGAAGAATGCATACCTTTTTGCCATAAAAAAGGGAAATTTCTTCATTTTTTCTCCAAAATAAGGGGAATTTCTGCTTTTTTGCCTTTAAATAAGTGAAATTTCTGTCTTTTTCCCCCACACAAACAGAATTTCTGTCTTTTTTTCCCCAAAATAAGGGAAAATTCTGACTTATTACCCTGAAGTAAGTGAAATTTCTGCAATTTTGCCCCAAAATAAGAGAAATTTCTGCTTTTTTGCCCCCAAATAAGGGGAATTTCAGCCTTTTTACATCAAAATAAGGGTAAATTTTGCATTTTTGCCACAAAATATTAGGAATTTCTGCCTTTTTGCCCCAAATTAAGGAAAATTTCTGCCTTTTTTCCCTGAAATAAGTGAAATTTCTGCAATTTTGCCCCAAAATAAGTGAAATTTCTGCAATTTTGCCCCAAAATAAGGGAAATTTCTGCCTTTTTGCCCCCAAATAAGGGGAATTTCAGGCGTTTTACCTCAAAATAAGGGGAATTTCTGCATTTTTGCCACAAAATATTAGGAATTTCTGCCTCTTTGCCTTAAAATAAAGAAAATTTTTGCCTTTTTTCCCTGTAATAAGTGAAATTTCTGCATTTTTGCCCCAAAATAGGTGAAATTTCTGCAATTTTGCCCCATATTAAGAGAAATTTCTGGTATTTTGCCTCAAAATAAGTGGAATTTCTTAGTTTTGCCCCATAATAAGGAGAATTTCTGTCTTTTTGCCCCAACATATAGAAAATTTCTGCCTTTTTGCCCCACAATTAGGGGAAATTCTGCAATTTTGCTCCAAAATACGGGGAATTTCTGCCTTTTTGCCCGATAATAAGAAGAATGCATACCTTTTTGCCATTAAAAAAGGAAATTTCCTCATTTTTGCTCCAAAATAAGCGGAATTTCTGATTTTTTGCCTCTAAATAAGTGGAATTTCTGTCTTTTTCCCCCAAAACAAAGGGAATTTCTGTCTTTTTTGCCCCAAAATAAAAAATATTTCTGACTTATTACCCTGAAATAAGTGAAATTTTTTCCATTTTTCCCCAAAATAAGGGAAATTTCTGCCTTTTTGCCCCCAAATAAGGGAAATTTCAGCCTTTTTACCTCAAAATAAGGGGAATTTCTTCCTTTTTGCCCAAAAATAAGGAAAATTTCTGCCCTTTTTCCCTGAAATAAGTAAAATATCTGCAATTTTGCCCCAAAATAAGTGAAATTTCTGCAATTTTGCCCCAAAATGAGGGAAATTTCTGGAATTTTGCCCCAAAATAAGTGGAATTACTAAGTTTTGCCCCAAAATAAGGAGAATTTCTGTCTTTTTGCCCTAACATATAGGGAATTTTTGCCTTTTTGCCCCACAATTAGGGGAATTTCTGCAATTTTGCTCCAGAATACGTGGAATTTCTGCCCTTTTGCCCGAAAATAAGAAGAAAGTATAGCTTTTTGCCATAAAAAAGGGAAATTTCTTCATTTTTGCTCCAAAATAAATGGAATTTCTGCTTTTTTTCTAAAAATAACTGGAATTTTTGTCTTTTTCCCCCAAAACAAAGGGAATTTCTATATTTTTGGCCCCAAATTAAAAAATATTTCTGACTTATTAACCTGAAATAAGTGAAATTTCTTCAATTTTTTCCCAAAATAAGGGAAATATCTGCCTTTTTGTCCCCAAATAAGGGAAATTTCAGCCTTTTTACCTCAAAATAAGGGGAATTTCTGCCTTTTTGCCCCAAAATATAAAATTTTTTCTTTTCTTTTCTGAAATAAGTGAAATTTCTGCAATTTTGCCCCAAAATAAGGGAAATTTCTGGAATTTTGCCCCAAAATAAGTGGAATTACTGAGTTTTGCCCCAAAATAAGGAGAATTTCTGTCTTTTTGCCCTAACATATAGGGAATTTCGGCTCTTTGTCACACAATTAGGGGAATTTCTGCAATTTTGCTTCAAAATACGGGGAATTTCTGCCTTTTTGCTCGAAAATAAGAAGAATGCATACCTTTTTGCCATAAAAAAGGGAAATTTCTTCATTTTTGCTCCAAAATAAGGGGAATTTCTGCTTTTTTGCCTTTAAATAAGTGAAATTTCTGTCTTTTTCCCCCAAAACAAAAAGAATTTCTGTCTTTTTTCCCCAAAATTAGGAAAAATTCTGACTTATTACCCTGAAGTAAGTGAAATTTCTGCAATTTTGCCCCAAAATAAGAGAAATTTCTGCTTTTTTGCCCCCAAATAAGGGGAATTTCAGCCTTTTTACATCAAAATAAGGGTAAATTTTGCATTTTTGCCACAAAATATTAGGAATTTCTGCCTTTTTGCCCCAAACTAAGGAAAATTTCTGCCTTTTTTCCCTGAAATAAGTGAAATTTCTGCAATTTTGCCCCAAAATAAGTGAAATTTCTGCAATTTTTGCCCCAAAATAAGGGAAATTTCTGCCTTTTTGCCCCCAAATAAGGGGAATTTCAGGCGTTTTACCTCAAAATAAGGGGAATTTCTGCATTTTTGCCACAAAATATTAGGAATTTCTGCCTCTTTGCCTTAAAATAAGGAAAATTTCTGCCTTTTTTCCCTGTAATAAGTGAAATTTCTGCATTTTTGCCCCAAAATAGGTGAAATTTCTGCAATTTTGCCCCAAATTAAGAGAAATTTCTGGTATTTTGCCTCAAAATAAGTGGAATTTCTTAGTTTTGCCCCATAATAAGGAGAATTTCTGTCTTTTTGCCCCAACATATAGAAAATTTCTGCCTTTTTGCCCCACAATTAGGGGAATTTCTGCAATTTTGCTCCAAAATACGGGGAATTTCTGCCTTTTTGCCCGATAATAAGAAGAATGCATACCTTTTTGCCATTCAAAAGGGAAATTTCCTCATTTTTGCTCCAAAATAAGCGGAATTTCTGATTTTTTGCCTCTAAATAAGTGGAATTTCTGTCTTTTTCCCCCAAAACAAAGGGAATTTCTGTCTTTTTTGCCCCAAAATAAAAAATATTTCTGACTTATTACCCTGAAATAAGTGAAATTTTTTCCATTTTTCCCCAAAATAAGGGAAATTTCTGCCTTTTTGCCCCCAAATAAGGGAAATTTCAGCCTTTTTACCTCAAAATAAGGGGAATTTCTTCCTTTTTGCCCAAAAATAAGGAAAATTTCTGCCCTTTTTCCCTGAAATAAGTAAAATATCTGCAATTTTGCCCCAAAATAAGTGAAATTTCTGCAATTTTGCCCCAAAATGAGGGAAATTTCTGGAATTTTGCCCCAAAATAAGTGGAATTACTGAGTTTTGCCCCAAAATAAGGAGAATTTCTGTCTTTTTGCCCTAACATATAGGGAATTTTTGCATTTTTGCCCCACAATTAGGGGAATTTCTGCAATTTTGCTCCAGAATACGTGGAATTTCTGCCCTTTTGCCCAAAAATAAGAAGAAAGTATAGCTTTTTGCCATAAAAAAGGGAAATTACTTCATTTTTGCTCCAAAATAACAGGAAATTCTGCTTTTTTGCCTCTAAATAAGTGGAATTTCTGTCTTTTCCCCCCAAAACAAAGGGAATTCGTGTATTTTTGCCCCAAAATAAAGAATAATTGTGACTTATTACCCTGAAGAAAGTGATATTTCTGCAATTTTGCCCCAAAATAAGGGAAATTATTGCCTTTTTGCCCCCAAATAAGGGGAATTTCAGCCTTTTTACCTCAAAATAAGGGGAATTTCTTCATTTTTGCCACAAAATATTAGGAATTTCTGCCTTTTTGCACCAAAATAATGAAAATTTTTGCCTTTTTTCCCTGAAATAAGTGAAATTTCTTCAATTTTGCCCCAAAATAAGTGAAATTTCTACAATTTTCCCAAAATAATGAAATTTCTGCAATTTTGCCCCAAACTAAGAGAAATTTCTGGAATTTTGCCCCAAAATAAGTGGAATTTCTGAGTTTTGCCCCAAAATAAGGAGAATTTCTGTCTTTTTGCCCCAACATTTAGAGAATTTCTGCCTTTTTGCCCCACAATTTGGGGAATTTCTGCAATTTTGCTCCAAAATACGAAGAATTTCTGCCTTTTTGCCCGAAAATAAGAAGAATGCATACCTTTTTGCAATAAAAAAGGGAAATTTCTTCATTTTTGCTCCAAAATAAGGGGAATTTCTGCTTTTTTGCCTCTAAATAAGTGGAATTTCTGTCTTTTTCCCCTAAAACATAGTGAATTTCTGTCTTTTTTGCCCCAAAATAAGGAAAATTTCTGGCTTATTTCCTTGAAATAAGTGAAATTTCTGCAATTTTGCCCCAAAATAAGTTAAATTTCTGCAATTTTGCCCCAAAGTAAGGGAAATTTCTGCAATTTTGCCCCAAAATAAGGGTAATTTCTGCATTTTTGCCCCCAAATAAGGGGAATTTTAGCCTTTTTACCTCAAAATAAGGGGAATTTCTTCATTTTTGCAACAAATTGTTAGGAATTTCTGCCTTTTTGCCCAAAAATAAGAAAATTTCTACCTTTTTTTCTCTGAAATAAGTGAAATTTCTGCAATTTTGCCCCAAAATAATTGAAATTTCTGCAATTTTGCCCCAAAATAACGGAAGTTTCTTAAATTTTGCCCCAAAATAAGTGTAATATCTGAGTTTTTCCCCAAAATTAGGAGAATTTCTGTCTTTTTGCCCCAACATATAGAGAATTTCTGCCTTTTTGCCCCACAATTAGGGGAATTTCTGCAATTTTGCTCCAAAATATGGGGAATTTCTGCCTTTTTGCCCGATAATAAGAAGAATGCATAAATTTTTGCCATAAAAAAGGGAAATTTCTTCATTTTTGCTCCAAAATAAAGGGAATTTCTGCTTTTTTGCCTAAAAATAACTGGAATTTTTGTCTTTTTCCCCCAAAACAAAGGGAATTTCTATATTTTTGCCCCAAAATAAAAAATATTTCTGCCTTTTTTCCCTGAAATAAGTGAAATTTCTGCAATTTTGCCCCAAAATAAGTGAAATTTCTGCAATTTTGCCCCAAAATAAGGGAAATTTCTGTCTTTTTGCCCCCAAATAAGGGGAATTTCAGCCTTTTTACCTCAAAATAAGGGGAATTTCTGCATTTTTGCCACAAAATATTAAAAATTTCTGCCCTTTTGCCCCAAAATAAGGAAAATATCTGCCTTTTTTCTCTGTAATAAGTGAAATTTCTGCAACTTTGCCCCAAAATAAGTGAAATTTTTGCAATTTTGCCCCAAATTAATGGAAATTTCTGGTATTTTGCCCCAAAATAAGTGGAATTTCCGAGTTTTGCCCCAAAATAAGGAGAATTTCTGTCTTTTTGCCCCAACATATAAAGAATTTCTGCCTTTTTCTCCACAATTAGGGGAATTTCTGCAATTTTGCTCCAAAATACAAGGAATTTCTGCCTTTTTGCCCGATAATAAGAAGAATGCATAAATTTTTGCCATAAAAAAGGAAAATATATTCATTTTTGCTCCAAAATAAGGGAATTTCTGCTTTTTTGCCTCAAAATAAGTGGAATTTCTGTCTTTTTCCCACAAAACAAAAAGAATTTCTGTATTTTTTCCCCCAAAATAAAAAATAATTCTGACTTATTACCCTGAAATAAGTGAAATTTCTGCCTTTTTGCCCCAAAATAAGGGAAATTTCTGCCTTTTTGTCCCCAAATAAGGGAAATTTCAGCCTTTTTACCTCAAAATAAGAGGAATTTCTGCCTTTTTGCCCCAAAATATAAAATTTCTGCCCTTCTTCCCTGAAATAAGTGAAATTTCTGCAATTTTGCCCCAAAATAAAAGAAATTTCTGGAATTTTGCCCCAAAATAAGTGGAATTAATGAGTTTTGCCCCAAAATAAGGAGAATTTCTGTCTTTTTGCCCTAACATATAGGGAATTTCTGCCTTTTTGCCTTACAATTAGGGGAATTTCTGCAATTTTGCTCCTAAATACGAAAAATTTCTGCCCTTTTGCCTGAAAATAAGAAGAATGCATACCTTTTTGCTGTAAAAAAGAGAAATTTCTTTATTTTTGATCCAAAACAAGGGGAATTTCTGCTTTTTTGCCTCTAAATATGTGGAATTTCTGTCTTTTTCCCCAAAAACAAAGGGAATTTCAGTCTTTTTTGCCCCAAAATAAGAAAAATTTCTACTTATTACCCTGAAATAAGTGAAATTTCTTCAATTTTGCCCCAAAATAAGGGAAATTTCTGCCTTTTTGCCCCCAAATAAGGGGAATTTCAGCCTTTTTACCTCAAAATAAGGGGAATTTCTGCATTTTTGCCACAAAATATTAGGAATTTCTGCCTTTTTGCCACAAAATAAAAAAAATATCTCACTTTTTTCCCTGTAATAAGTGAAATTTCTGCAACTTTGCCCCAAAATAAGTGAAATTTTTGCAATTTTGCCCAAAATTAAGAGAAATTTCTGGTATTTTGCCCCAAAATAAGTGGAATTTCTGAGTTTTGCCCCAAAATTAGGAGAATTTCTGTCTTTTTGCCCCAACATATAGAGAATTTCTTCCCTTTTCCCCACAATTAGGGGAATTTCTGCAATTTTGCTCCAAAATACAAGGAATTTCTGCCTTTTTGCCCGATAATAAGAAGAATGCTTAACTTTTTGACATAAAAAAGGGAAATTTCTTCATTTTTGCTCCAAAATAAGGGGAATTTCTGCTTTTTTGCCTAAAAATAACTGGAATTTTTTTCTTTTTCCCTCAAAACAAAGGGAATTTCTGTATTTTTTGCCCAAAATTAAAAAATACTTCTGACTTATTAACCTGAAATAAGTGAAATTTCTTCAATTTTTTCCCAAAATAAGGGAAATATCTGCCTTTTTGTCCCCAAATAAGGGAAATTTCAGCCTTTTTACCTCAAAATAAGGGGAATTTCTGCCTTTTTGCCCCAAAATATAAAATTTTAGCCCTTCTTCCCTGAAATAAGTGAAATTTCTGCAATTTTGCCCCAAAATAAGGGAAATTTCTAGAATTTTGCCCCAAAATAAGTGGAATTACTGAGTTTTGCCCCAAAATAAGGGAAATTTCTGACTTTTTGCCCCCAAATATGGGGAATTTCAGCCTTTTTACCTCAAAATAAGGGGAATTTCTGCATTTTTGCCACAAAATATTAGGAATTTCTGCCTTTTTGTTCCAAAATAAGAAAATTTCTGCTTTTTTCCCTTGAAATAAGGGAAATTTCTGCAATTTTGCCTGAAAATAAGTGTAATTTCTGCACTTTTACCCCAAAATAAGGGAAATTTCTGGAATTTTGCCCCAAAATAAGTGGAATTTCTGAGTTTTGCCCCAAAATAAATAGAATTTCTGTCTTTTTGCCCCAACATATAGAGAAATTCTGCCTTTTTGCCCCACAATTAGGGGAATTTCTGCAATTTTGCTCCAAAATACGAAGAATTTCTGCCTTTTTGCCCGAAAATAAGAACAATGCATACCTTTTTGCCATAAAAAAAGGGAAATTTCTTCATTTTTGCTCCAAAATAAGGGGAATTTCTGCTTTCTTGCCTCTAAATAAGTGGAATTTCTGTCTTTTTCTCCCAAAACAAAGGGAATTTCTGTCCTTTTGGCCCCAAAATAAAAGAAAATTTCTGACTTATTGCCCTGAAGTAAGTGTAATTTCTGCAATTTTGCCCCAAAATAAGGGAAATTTCTGCCTTTCTGCCCCCAAATAAGGGGAATTTCAGCCTTTTTACCTCAAAATAAGGGGAATTTCTGCATTTTTGCCACAAAATATTAGGAATTTCTGCCTTTTTGCCCCAAAAATTAGAAAAATTTCTGCCTTTTTTCCCTGAAATAAGTGAAATTTCTGCAATTTTGCCCCAAAATAAGTGAAATTGCTGCAATTTTGCCCCAAAATACAAGAAATTTCTGGAATTTTGCCCCAAAATATGTGGAATTTCTGATTTTTGCCCTAAAATTAGGAGAATTTCTGTCTTTTTGCCCCAACATATAGAGAATTTCTGCCTTTTTGCCCCACAATTAGGGGAATTTCTGCAATTTTGCCCGAAAATAAGGGAAATTTCTGCCTTTTTCCCCCCAAATAAGGGAAATTTCACCCTTTTTACCTAAAAATAAGGGGAATTTCTGCATTTTTGCCACAAAATATTAGCTATTTTTGCCTTTTTGCCCCAAAATAAGAAAATTTCTCCTTTTTTTCCTGAAATAAGTGAAATTTCTGCAATTTTGCCCCAAAATAAGTGAAATTTCTGTAATTTTCCCCCAAAATAAGGGAAATTTCTGGAATTTTGCTCCAAAGTAAGTGGAATTTCTGAGTTTTACCCCAAAATAAAAAGAATTTCTGTGTTTTTACCCTAACATATAGGGAATTTTTGACTTTTTGCCCCACAATTAGGGGAATTTCTGCAATTTTGCTCCAAAATACGAGGAATTTCTGCCTTTTTGCCCGATAATAAGAAGAATGCATACCTTTTTGCCATAAAAAAAGAAAATTTCTTTATTTTTGCTCCAATACAAAAGGAATTTCTGCTTTTTTGCCTCTAAATAAGTGGAATTTCTCTCTTTTTCCCCCAAAACAAAGGGAATTTCTGTATTTTTTGCCTTAAAATAAAAAAAATTTCTGACTTATTACCCTGAAGTAAGTGAAATTTCTGCAATTTTGCCCCAAAATAAGGGAAATTACTGCCTTTTTGCCCCCAAATAATGGGAATTTCTGCCTTTTTACCTCAAAATAAGGGGAATTTCTGCATTTTTGCCACAAAATATTAGGAATTTCTGCCTTTTTGCCCCAAAATAAGGGAAATTTCTGGTTTTTTCCCTGAAATAAGTGAAATTTCTTCAATTTTGCCCCAAAATAAGTGAAATTTCTGCAATTTTTCCCCAAAATAAATGAAATTTCGGAAATTTCCCCCAAAATAAGTGGAATTTCCGAGTTTTTCCCCAAAATAAAGAGAATTTCTGTCTTTTTGAACTAACGTATCAGGAATTTCTGCCTTTTTGCCCCACAATTAGGGGAATTTCTGTAATTTTGCTCCAAAATACGAGGAATTTCTGCCTTTTTGCCCGAAAATAAGAAGAATGCATACCTTTTTGCAATAAATAAGGGAACTTTCTTAATTTTTGCTCCAAAATAAGGGGAATTTCTGCTTTTTTGCCTTTAAATAAGTGGAATTTCTGTCTTTTTCCCCCAAAACAAAGGGAATTTCTTTCTTTTTGCCCCAAAATAAGAAAATTTCTGATTTATTACACTCAAATAAGTGAAATTTCTGCAATTTGGCCCCAAAATAAGGGAAATTTCTGCATTTTTGACTCCAAATAAGGGGAATTTCTGCCTTTTTACCTCAAAATAAGGGGAATTTCTTCATATTTGCCACAAAATATTAGGAATTTCTGCCTTTTAGCCCCAAAATAATGAAAATTTCTGCCTTTTTCCCTGAAATAAGTGAAATTTCTGCTATTTTGCCCCAAAATAGGTAAAATTTCTGCAATTTTGCCCCAAAATAATGGAAATTTCTCGAATTTTGACCCACAATAATTGGAATTTCTGAGTTTTGCCCCAAAATTAAGAGAATTTCTGTCTTCTTGCCCTAACATATAGGGAATTTCTGCCTTTTTGCCCCACAATTAGGGGAATTTCTGCAATTTTGCTCCAAAATACGAAGAATTTCTGCCTTTTTGCCCGAAAATAAGAAGAATGCATACCTTTTTGCCATAAAAAAAGGGAAATTTCTTCATTTTTGCTCCAAAATAAGGGGAATTTCTGCTTTCTTGCCTCTAAATAAGTGGAATTTCTGTCTTTTTCTCCCAAAACAAAGGGAATTTCTGTCCTTTTGGCCCCAAAATAAAAGAAAATTTCTGACTTATTGCCCTGAAGTAAGTGTAATTTCTGCAATTTTGCCCCAAAATAAGGGAAATTTCTGCCTTTCTGCCCCCAAATAAGGGGAATTTCAGCCTTTTTACCTCAAAATAAGGGGAATTTCTGCATTTTTGCCACAAAATATTAGGAATTTCTGCCTTTTTGCCCCAAAAATTAGAAAAATTTCTGCCTTTTTTCCCTGAAATAAGTGAAATTTCTGCAATTTTGCCCCAAAATAAGTGAAATTGCTGCAATTTTGCCCCAAAATACAAGAAATTTCTGGAATTTTGCCCCAAAATATGTGGAATTTCTGATTTTTGCCCTAAAATTAGGAGAATTTCTGTCTTTTTTCCCCAACATATAGAGAATTTCTGCCTTTTTGCCCCACAATTAGGGGAATTTCTGCAATTTTGCCCGAAAATAAGGGAAATTTCTGCCTTTTTCCCCCCAAATAAGGGAAATTTCACCCTTTTTACCTAAAAATAAGGGGAATTTCTGCATTTTTGCCACAAAATATTAGCTATTTTTGCCTTTTTGCCCCAAAATAAGAAAATTTCTCCTTTTTTTCCTGAAATAAGTGAAATTTCTGCAATTTTGCCCCAAAATAAGTGAAATTTCTGTAATTTTGCCCCAAAATAAGGGAAATTTCTGGAATTTTGCTCCAAAGTAAGTGGAATTTCTGAGTTTTACCCCAAAATAAAAAGAATTTCTGTGTTTTTACCCTAACATATAGGGAATTTTTGACTTTTTGCCCCACAATTAGGGGAATTTCTGCAATTTTGCTCCAAAATACGAGGAATTTCTGCCTTTTTGCCCGATAATAAGAAGAATGCATACCTTTTTGCCATAAAAAAAGAAAATTTCTTTATTTTTGCTCCAATACAAAAGGAATTTCTGCTTTTTTGCCTCTAAATAAGTGGAATTTCTCTCTTTTTCCCCCAAAACAAAGGGAATTTCTGTATTTTTTGCCCTAAAATAAAAAAAATTTCTGACTTATTACCCTGAAGTAAGTGAAATTTCTGCAATTTTGCCCCAAAATAAGGGAAATTACTGCCTTTTTGCCCCCAAATAATGGGAATTTCTGCCTTTTTACCTCAAAATAAGGGGAATTTCTGCATTTTTGCCACAAAATATTAGGAATTTCTGCCTTTTTGCCCCAAAATAAGGGAAATTTCTGGTTTTTTCCCTGAAATAAGTGAAATTTCTTCAATTTTGCCCCAAAATAAGTGAAATTTCTGCAATTTTTCCCCAAAATAAATGAAATTTCGGAAATTTCCCCCAAAAGAAGTGGAATTTCCGAGTTTTTCCCCAAAATAAAGAGAATTTCTGTCTTTTTGCCCTAACGTATCAGGAATTTCTGCCTTTTTGCCCCACAATTAGGGGAATTTCTGTAATTTTGCTCCAAAATACGAGGAATTTCTGCCTTTTTGCCCGAAAATAAGAAGAATGCATACCTTTTTGCAATAAATAAGGGAACTTTCTTAATTTTTGCTCCAAAATAAGGGGAATTTCTGCTTTTTTGCCTTTAAATAAGTGGAATTTCTGTCTTTTTCCCCCAAAACAAAGGGAATTTCTTTCTTTTTGCCCCAAAATAAGAAAATTTCTGATTTATTACACTCAAATAAGTGAAATTTCTGCAATTTGGCCCCAAAATAAGGGAAATTTCTGCATTTTTGACTCCAAATAAGGGGAATTTCTGCCTTTTTACCTCAAAATAAGGGGAATTTCTTCATATTTGCCACAAAATATTAGGAATTTCTGCCTTTTAGCCCCAAAATAATGAAAATTTCTGCCTTTTTCCCTGAAATAAGTGAAATTTCTGCTATTTTGCCCCAAAATAGGTAAAATTTCTGCAATTTTGCCCCAAAATAATGGAAATTTCTCGAATTTTGACCCACAATAATTGGAATTTCTGAGTTTTGCCCCAAAATTAAGAGAATTTCTGTCTTCTTGCCCTAACATATAGGGAATTTCTGCCTTTTTGCCCCACAATTAGGGGAATTTCTGCAATTTTGCTCCTAAATATGGGGAATTTCTGCCTTTTTGCCTGAAGATAAGAAGAATGCATACCTTTTGCCATAAATAAGGGATATTTCTTAATTTTTGCTCCAAAATAAGCAGAATTTCTGCTTTTTTGCCTCTAAATAAGTGGAATTTCTGTCTTTTTCCCCAAAACAAAGGGAATTCCTGTCTTTTTTGCCCCAAAATAAGGACAATTTCTGACTTATTACCCTGAAATAAGTGAAATTTCTGCAATTTTGCCCCAAAATAAGGGAAATTTCTGACTTTTTCCCCCAAATATGGAGAATTTCAGCCTTTTTACCTAAAAATAAGGGGAATTTCTGCATTTTTGCCACAAAATATTAGGAATTTCTGCATTTTTGTTCCAAAATAAAAAAATTTCTGCTTTTTTTCCCTGAAATCAGGGAAATTTCTGCAATTTTGCCCCAAAATAAGTGAAATTTCTGCAATTTTGCCCCAAAATAAGGGAAATTTATGGAATTTTGCCCCAAAATAAGTGGAATTTCTGAGTTTTGCCCCAAAATAAAAAGAATTTCTGTCTTTTTGCCCCAACATATAGAGAATTTCTGCCTTTTTGCCCCACAATTAGGGGAATTTCTGCAATTTTGCTCCAAAATACGAAGAATTTCTCCCTTTTTGCCCGAAAATAAGAAGAAAGCATACCTTTTTGCCATTAAAAAGGGAAATTTCTTCATTTTTGCTCCAAAATAAGGGGAATTTCTGCTTTTTTGCCTTTAAATAAGTGGAATTTCTTTCTTTTTTTCCCAAACAAAGGGAATTTCTGTCTTTTTGTCCCCAAAATAAAAAAAATTTCTGACTTATTACCCTGAAATAAGTGAAATTTCTGCAATTTTGCCCCAAAATAAGGGAAATTTCTGACTTTTGCCCCCAAATATGAAGAATTTCAGCCTTTTTACCTAAAAATAGGGGGAATTTCTGCATTTTTGAAATAAAATATTAGGAATTTCTGCATTTTTGTTCCAAAATAAGAAAATTTCTGCTTTTTTTCCCTGAAATCAAGGAAATTTCTGCAATTTTGCCCCAAAATAAGTGAAATTTCTGCAATTTTGCCCCAAAATAAGTGGAATTTCTGAGTTTTGCCCCAAAATAAAAAGAATTTCTGTCTTTTTGCCCCAACATATAGAGAATTTCTGCCTTTTTGCCCCACAATTAGGGGAATTTCTGCAATTTTGCTCCAAAATACGAAGAATTTCTCCCTTTTTGCCCGAAAATAAGAAGAAAGCATACCTTTTTGCCATTAAAAAGGGAAATTTCTTCATTTTTGCTCCAAAATAAGGGGAATTTCTGCTTTTTTGCCTTTAAATAAGTGGAATTTCTTTCTTTTTTCCC
Source organism: Micromys minutus (assembly GCF_963924665.1). Lineage (NCBI taxonomy): Eukaryota > Metazoa > Chordata > Mammalia > Rodentia > Muridae > Micromys > Micromys minutus. The sequence goes on along the minus strand of NW_027667258.1, from coordinate 2,318,525 downwards.
CAAACAAAGGGAATTTCTGTCTTTTTGGCCCCAAATTAAAAAAAATTTCTGACTTATTACCATGAAGTAAGTGTAATTTCTGCAATTTTGCCCCAAAATAAGGGAAATTTCTGGAATTTTGTCCCAAAGTATGTTGAATTTCTGAGGTTTGCCCCAAAATAAGGAGAATTTCTGTCTTTTTGCCCCAACATATTGAAAATTTCTGCCTTTTTGCCCCATAATTAGGGGAATTTCTGCAATTTTGCCTGAAAATAAGGGAAATTTCTGCCTTTTTGCCCCCAAATAATAGAAATTTCAGCCTTTTTACCTCAAAATAAAAGGAATTTCTGCATTTTTGCCACAAAGTATTAGGAATTTCTGCCTTTTTGCCACAAAATAAAAAAATTTCTGCTTTTTTCCCTGAAATAAGTGAAATTTCTGCAATTTTGCCCCAAAATAAGTAAAAGTTCTGCAATTTTGCCCCAAAATAAGGGAATTTTCTGGAATTTTGCCCCAAAGTAAGTGGAATTTCTGAGTTTTGCCCAAAAATAAGGAGAAATTCCGTCTTTTGGCCCCCACATATATGGAATTTTTGCCTTTTTGCCCCACAATTAGGGGAATTTCTGCAATTTTGCTCCAAAATACGGGGAATTTCTGCATTTTTCTCCGAAAATAAGAAGAATGCATACCTTTTTGCTATAAAAAAGGGAAATTTCTTCATTTTTGCTCCAAAATAAGGGAATTTCTGCTTTTTGGCCTCTAAATAAGTGGAATTTCTTTTTCCCCAAAAACAAAGGGAATTTCTGTCTCTTTTGCCCCAAAATAAAAAAAATTTCTGACTTATTACCCTGAAGTAAGTGAAATTTCTGGAATTTTGCCCCAAAATAAGGGAAATTTCTGCCTTTTTGCCCCCAAGTAAGGGGAATTTCAGCCTTTTTACCTCAAAATAAGAGATATTTCTACATTTTTGCCACAAAATATTAGGAATTTCTGCCTTTTTGCCACAAAATAAGGAAAATTTCTGCCTTTTTTCCCTGAAATAAGTGAAATTTCTGCAATTTTGCCCCAAAATAAGTGAAATTTCTGCAATTTTGCCCCAAATTAAGTGAAATTTCTGCAATTTTGCCAAAAAAGAAGGGAAATTTCTGGAATTTTGCCTCAAAATAAGTGGAATTTCTGAGTTTTGCCACAAAATAAAAAGAATTTCTGTCTTTTGCCCCAACATATACGGAATTTCTGCATTTTTGCCCCACAATTAGGAAAATTTCTGCAAATTTGCTCCAAAATACGAGGAATTTCTGCTTTTTTGCCAGAAAATAAGAAGAATGTTTACCTTATACCACAAAAAAGGAAATTTCTTCATTTTTGCTTCAAAATAAGACAAAATTCTGCCTTTTTACCTCAAAATAAGTGAAATTTCTGCCTTTTTACCCAAAAATGAACGGAATTTCTGTCTTTTTGCTCCAACATATAGAGAATTTCTGCCTTTTTGCCCCACAATTAGGGGAATTTCTGCAATTTTGCTCCAAAATATGGAGAATTTCTGCCCTTTTGCCCGAAAATAAGAAGAATGCATACTTTTTTGCCATAAATAAGGGAAATTTCTTCATTTTTGCTCCAAAATAAGGGGAATTTCTGCTTTTCTGCCTCTAAATAAGTGGAATTTCTGTCTTTTCCTCCAAAACAAAAGGAATTCCTTTCTTTTTTGCCCCAAAATAAGGAAAATTTCTGCCTTTTTTCCCTGAAATAAGTGAAATTTCTGCAATTTTGCCCCAACATAAGTGAAATTTCTTCAATTTTGTCCCAAAATAAGGAAATTTCTGCAATTTTGCCCCAAAATAAGTGAAATTTCTGCAATTTTGCCCCAAAATAAGTGGAATTTCTGAGTTTTGCCCCAAAATAAAAAGAATTTCTGTCTTTTTGCCCCAACATATAGAGAATTTCTGCCTTTTTGCCCCACAATTAGGGGAATTTCTGCAATTTTGCTCCAAAATACGAAGAATTTCTCCCTTTTTGCCCGAAAATAAGAAGAAAGCATACCTTTTTGCCATTAAAAAGGGAAATTTCTTCATTTTTGCTCCAAAATAAGGGGAATTTCTGCTTTTTTGCCTTTAAATAAGTGGAATTTCTTTCTTTTTTCCCCAAACAAAGGGAATTTCTGTCTTTTTGGCCCCAAATTAAAAAAAATTTCTGACTTATTACCATGAAGTAAGTGTAATTTCTGCAATTTTGCCCCAAAATAAGGGAAATTTCTGGAATTTTGTCCCAAAGTATGTTGAATTTCTGAGGTTTGCCCCAAAATAAGGAGAATTTCTGTCTTTTTGCCCCAACATATTGAAAATTTCTGCCTTTTTGCCCCATAATTAGGGGAATTTCTGCAATTTTGCCTGAAAATAAGGGAAATTTCTGCCTTTTTGCCCCCAAATAATAGAAATTTCAGCCTTTTTACCTCAAAATAAAAGGAATTTCTGCATTTTTGCCACAAAGTATTAGGAATTTCTGCCTTTTTGCCACAAAATAAAAAAATTTCTGCTTTTTTCCCTGAAATAAGTGAAATTTCTGCAATTTTGCCCCAAAATAAGTAAAAGTTCTGCAATTTTGCCCCAAAATAAGGGAATTTTCTGGAATTTTGCCCCAAAGTAAGTGGAATTTCTGAGTTTTGCCCAAAAATAAGGAGAAATTCCGTCTTTTGGCCCCCACATATATGGAATTTTTGCCTTTTTGCCCCACAATTAGGGGAATTTCTGCAATTTTGCTCCAAAATACGGGGAATTTCTGCATTTTTCTCCGAAAATAAGAAGAATGCATACCTTTTTGCTATAAAAAAGGGAAATTTCTTCATTTTTGCTCCAAAATAAGGGAATTTCTGCTTTTTGGCCTCTAAATAAGTGGAATTTCTTTTTCCCCAAAAACAAAGGGAATTTCTGTCTCTTTTGCCCCAAAATAAAAAAAATTTCTGACTTATTACCCTGAAGTAAGTGAAATTTCTGGAATTTTGCCCCAAAATAAGGGAAATTTCTGCCTTTTTGCCCCCAAGTAAGGGGAATTTCAGCCTTTTTACCTCAAAATAAGAGATATTTCTACATTTTTGCCACAAAATATTAGGAATTTCTGCCTTTTTGCCACAAAATAAGGAAAATTTCTGCCTTTTTTCCCTGAAATAAGTGAAATTTCTGCAATTTTGCCCCAAAATAAGTGAAATTTCTGCAATTTTGCCCCAAATTAAGTGAAATTTCTGCAATTTGCCAAAAAAGAAGGGAAATTTCTGGAATTTTGCCTCAAAATAAGTGGAATTTCTGAGTTTTGCCACAAAATAAAAAGAATTTCTGTCTTTTGCCCCAACATATACGGAATTTCTGCATTTTTGCCCCACAATTAGGAAAATTTCTGCAAATTTGCTCCAAAATACGAGGAATTTCTGCTTTTTTGCCAGAAAATAAGAAGAATGTTTACCTTATACCACAAAAAAGGAAATTTCTTCATTTTTGCTTCAAAATAAGACAAAATTCTGCCTTTTTACCTCAAAATAAGTGAAATTTCTGCCTTTTTACCCAAAAATGAACGGAATTTCTGTCTTTTTGCTCCAACATATAGAGAATTTCTGCCTTTTTGCCCCACAATTAGGGGAATTTCTGCAATTTTGCTCCAAAATATGGAGAATTTCTGCCCTTTTGCCCGAAAATAAGAAGAATGCATACTTTTTTGCCATAAATAAGGGAAATTTCTTCATTTTTGCTCCAAAATAAGGGGAATTTCTGCTTTTCTGCCTCTAAATAAGTGGAATTTCTGTCTTTTCCTCCAAAACAAAAGGAATTCCTTTCTTTTTTGCCCCAAAATAAGGAAAATTTCTGCCTTTTTTCCCTGAAATAAGTGAAATTTCTGCAATTTTGCCCCAACATAAGTGAAATTTCTTCAATTTTGTCCCAAAATAAGGAAATTTCTGCAATTTTGCCCCAAAATAAGGGAAATTTCTGGAATTTTCCCCAAAATAAGTGGAATTTGTGAGTTTTGCCCCAAAATAAGGAGAATTTCTGTCTTTTTGCCCCAACATATAGAGAATTTCTGCCTTTTTGCCCCTCAATTAGGGGGATTTCTCCAATTTTGCCCAAAAATAAGTGAAATTTCTGTCTTTTTGCCCCCAAATAAGGGGAATTTCAGCCTTTTTACCTCAAAATAATGGGGAATTTCTACTTTTTTGCCTCAAAATATTAGGAATTACTACCTTTTTGCCCCAAATTAAGAAAATTTCTGCTTTTTTTCCCTGAAATAAGTGAAATTTCTGCAATTTTCCCCAAAAATAAGTGAAATTTCTGAGTTTTGCCCCAAAATGAGGAGAATTTCTTTCTTTTTGCCCCAACATGTAGGCAATTTCTGCCTTTTTGCCGCACAATTGGGGAATTTCTGCAATTTTGCTCCAAAATACGGGGAATTTCTGCCTTTTTGCCCGAAAATAAGAAGAATGCATAACTTTTTGCCATAAAAAAGGGAAATTTCTTCATTTTTGCTCCAAAATAAGGGGAATTTCTGCTTTTTTGCCTCTAAATAAGTGGAATTTCTGTCTTTTTCCCCCAAAACAAAGAAAATATCAGGTCTTTTTTTCCCCAAAATAAGGAAAAATTCTGACTTATTACCCTGAAGTAAGTGAAATTTCTGCAATTTTGCCGCAAAATATGGGAAATTTCTGCCTTTTTGCTCCCAAATAAGAGGAATTTTAGCCTTTTTACCTCATAATAAAGGGAATTTTTGCATTTTTGCCACAAAATATTAGGAATTTCTGCCTTTTTGCCCTGAAATAAGGAAAATTTCTGCCTTTTTTCCATGAAATAAGAAAATTTCTGCATTTTTGCCACAAAATAAGTGAAATTTCTGAAATTTTGCCCAAAAATAAGGGAAATTTCTGCAATTTTGCCCCAAAATAAGGGAAATTTCTGGAATTTGGCCACAAAAAGAGTGGAATTTCTGAGTTTTGCCCCAAATTAAGGAGAATTTCTGTCTTTATGCCCTAACATATAGGGAATTTCTGCTTTTTGCCCCACAATTAGGGGAATTTCTGCAATTTTGCTCCAAAATACGGGGAATTTCTGCCTATTTGCCCGAAAATAAGAAGAATGCAAACCTCTTTGCCATAAAAAAGGGAAATTTCATCATTTTTGCTCCAAAATAAGGGGAATTTCTGCTTGTTTGCCTCTAAATAAGTGCAATTTCTGTCTTTTTCCCCCAAAACAAAGGTTATTCATGTCTTTTTTGCCCCAAAATAGGAAAAATTTCTGACTTATTACCCTGAAATAAGTGAAATTTCTGCAATTTTGCCCCAAAATAAGGGAAATTTCTGGATTTTTGCCCCAAAATAAGTAAAATTTCTGAGTTTTGCCCCAAAATAAGTAGAATTTCTGACTTTTTGCCCCAACATATAGGGAATTTTTGCCTTTTTGCCCCACAATTAGGGGAATTTCTGCAATTTTGCTCCAAAATACAAGGAATTTCTGCCTTTTTGCCCGAAAATAAGAAGAATGCATATATTTTTGCCATAAAAAAGGGAAATTTCTTCATTTTTGCTCCAAAATAAGGGAAATTTCTGCTTTTATGCGTCTAAATAAGTTGAATTTCTGTCTTTTTCCCCCAAAACAAAGGGAATTTCTGTCTTTTTTGCCCCAAAATAAGAAAATTTCTTATTTATTACCTTGTAATAAGCGAAAATTCCTGCTATTTTGCCCCAAAATAAGGGAAATTTCTTCCATTTTGACCCCAAATAAGGGGAATTTCAGCCTTTTTACCTCAAAATGAGGGAAATTTCTCCATTTTTGCCACAAAATATTAGGAATTTCTGCCTTTTTGCCCCAAAATAAGGAAAATTTCTGCCTTTTTTTCCTGAAATAAGTGAAATTTCTGCAATTTTGCCCCAAAATAAGTGAAATTTCTGCAATTTTGCCCCAAAATAAGGAAATTTCTGGAATTTTGCCCCAAAATAAGTGAAATTTCTGAGTTTTGCCCCAAAATAAGAAGAATTTCTGTCTTTTTGCCCTAACATATAGGGAATTCTGCCTTTTTGCCCCACATTTAGGGGAATTTCTGCAATTTTGCTACAAAATACGGGGAATTTCTGCCTTTTTGCCCGAAAATAAGAAGAATGCATACCTTTTTGCCATAAAAAAGAGAAATTTCTTCATTTTTGCTCCAAAATAAGGAGAATTTCTGCATTTTTTCCTCTAAATATGTGGAATTTCTGTCTTTTTCCCACAAAACAAAGGGAATTTCTGTCTTTTTGGCCCCAAAATAAAAAAAATTTCTGACTTATTACCCTGAAGTAAGTGAAAATTCTGCAATTTTGACCCAAAATAAGGGAAATTTCTGCCCTTTTGCCCCCAAATAAGGGGAATTTCAGCCTTTTTACCTCAAAATAAGGGGAATTTCTGCATTTTTGCCACAAAATATTAGGAATATCTGCCTTTTTGCCCTCAAAATTAGAAAGATTTCTGCCTTTTTTCCCTGAAATAAATGAAATTTCTGCAATTTTGCCCCAAAATACGGGAAATTTCTGGAATTTTGCTTCAAAATATGTAAAATTTCTGAGTTTTGCCCTAAAATAAGGAGAATTTCTGTCTTTTTGCGCCAACATATTGAGAATTTCTGCCTTCTTGCCCCACAATTAGGGGAATTTCTGCAATTTTGCTCCAAAATACGGGGAATTTCTGCCTTTTTGCCCGAAAATAAGAAGAATGCATACCTTTTTGCCATAAAAAAAAAAATTTCTTCATTTTTGCTACAAAATAAGGGGAATTTCTGCTTTTTTGGCTCTAAATAAGTGTAATTTCTGTCTTTTTTCCCCCAAAACAAAGAAAATTTTTGTCTTTTTTGCCCCAAAATAAGGAAAATTTCTGACTTATTACCCTGAAGTAAGTGTAATTTCTGCAATTTTGCCCCAAAATAAGGGAAATTTCTGCCTTTTTGCCCCCAAATAAGGGGAATTTCAGCCTTTTTACCTCAGAATGAGGAGAATTTCTGCATTTTTGCCACAAAATATTAGGAATATCTGCCTTTTTGCCCCAAAAATTAGAAAGATTTCTGACTTTTTTCCCTGAAATAAGTGAAATTTCTGCAATTTTGCCCCAAAATACGGGAAATTTCTGGAATTTTGCTTCAAAATATGTAAAATTTCTGAGTTTTGCCCTAAAATAAGGAGAATTTCTGTCTTTTTGCGCCAACATATAGAAAATTTCTGCCTTTTTGCCCCACAATTAGGGGAATTTCTGCAATTTTGCTCCAAAATACGGGGAATTTCTGCCTTTTTGCCCGAAAATAAGAAGAATGCATACCTTTTTGCCATAAAAAAGGGAAATTTCTTCATTTTTGCTCCAAAATAAGGGGAATTTCTGCTTTTTTGGCTCTAAGTAAGTGTAATTTATGTCTTTCCCCCCCCCCAAAAAAAATTTTTGTCTTTTTTGCCCCAAAATAAGGAAAATTTCTGACTTACTACCCTGAAGTTAGTGAAAATTCTGCAATTTTGCCCCAAAATAAGGGAAATTTCTGTTTTTCTGCCCCCAAAGAAGGGGAATTTCAGCCTTTTTACCTCAAACTAAGGGGAATTTCTGCATTTTTGCCACAAAATATTAGGAATATCTGCCTTTTTGCCCCAAAAATTAGAAAGATTTCTGCCTTTTTTCCCTGAAATAAGTGAAATTTCTGCAATTTTGCCCCAAAATACAGGAAATTTCTGGAATTTTGCTTCAAAATATGTAAAATTTCTGAGTTTTGCCCTAAAATAAGGAGAATTTCTGTCTTTTTGCGCCAATATATAGAGAATTTCTGCCTTTTTGCCTCACCATTAGGGGAATTTCTGCAATTTTGCTTCAAAATACGGGGAATTTCTGCCTTTTTGCCCGAAAATAAGAAGAATGCATACCTTTTTGTTATAATAAAGGGAAATTTCTTCATTTTTGCTCCAAAATAAGGGAAATTTCTGCTTTTTTGGCTCTAAATAAGTGTAATTTCTGTCTTTTTCCCCCAAAACAAAGAAAATTTTTGTCTTTTTTGCTCCAAAATAAGGAAAATTTCTGACTTATTACCCTGAAGTTAGTGAAAATTCTGCAATTTTTCCCCAAAATAAGGGAAATTTCTGCCTTTCTGCCCCCAAAGAAGGGGAATTTCAGCCTTTTTACCTCAAACTAAGGGGAATTTCTGCATTTTTGCCACAAAATATTAGGAATATCTGTTTTTTTGCCCCAAAAATTAGAAAGATTTCTGCCTTTTCTCCCTGAAATAAGTGAAATTTCTGCAATTTTGCCCCAAAATACAGGAAATTTCTGGAATTTTGCTTCAAAATATGTAAAATTTCTGAGTTTTGCCCTAAAATAAGGAGAATTTCTGTCTTTTTGCGCCAATATATAGAGAATTTCTGCCTTTTTGCCCCACCATTAGGGGAATTTCTGCAATTTTGCTACAAAATACGGGGAATTTCTGCCTTTTTGCCCGAAAATAAGAAGAATGCATACCTTTTTGCCATAAAAAAGGGAAATTTCTTCATTTTTGCTCCAAAATAAGGGGAATTTCTGCTTTTTTGGCTCTAAATAAGTGTAATTTCTGTTTTTTTCTCCCAAAACAAAGAAAATTTTTGTTTTTTTGCCGCAAAATAAGGAAAATTTCTGCCTTTTTCCCTTAAATAAGTGAAATTTCAGCAATTTTGCCCCAAAATAAGTGAAATTTCTCCAATTTTGCCCCAAAATAAGGGAATTTTCTGCAATTTTGCCACCAAATAAGGGAAATTTCTGGAATTTTGCCCCAAAATAAGTGGAATTTCTGAGTTTTGCCCCAAAATAAGGAGAATTTCTGTCTTTTTGCCCCAACATATAGAGAATTTCTGCCTTTTTGCCCCATAATTAGGGGAATTTCTGCAATTTTTCCCGAAAATAAGGGAAATTTCTGCATTTTTGCCCCCAAATAATAGGGATTTCAGCCTTTTTACAACAAAATAAGGGGAATTTCTGAGTTTTTGCAACAAAGTATTAGGAATTTTTGCCTTTTTGCCCCAAAATAAGAAAATTTCTGCTTTTTTTCCCTGAAATAAGTGAAATTTCTTCAATTTTGCCCCAAAATAAGTGAAATTTCTGCAATTTTGCCCCAAAATAAGGGAAATATGTGGACTTTTGCCCCAAAGTAAGTTTAATTTCTGAGTTTTGCCCCAAAATAAGGAGAATTTCTGTCTTTTTGCCCCAACATATATGGAATTTTTGCGTTTTTGCCCCACAATTAGGGGAATTTCTGCAATTTAGCTCCAAAATACGGGGAATTTCTGCCTTTTTGCCCGAAAATAAGAAGAATGCATACCTTTTTGCCATAAAAAAGGGAAATTTCTTCATTTTTGCTCCAAAATAAAGGGAATTTCTGCTTTTTTGCCTCTAAATAAGTGGAATTTCTGTCTTTTTCCCCAAAAACAAAGGGAATTTCTGTCTGTTATGCCCCAAAATAAAAAAATTTCTGACTTATTACCCTGAAGTAAGTGAAATTTCTGCAATTTTACCCCAAAATAAGGGAAATTTCTTCCTTTTTGCCCCCAAGTAAGGGGAATTTCAGCCTTTTTACCTCAAAATAAGAGATATTTCTGCATTTTTTCCACAAAATATTAGGAATTTCTGCCTTTTTGCCCCAAAATAAGGAAAATTTCTGCCTTTTTTCTCTGAAATAAATGAAATTTCTGCAATTTTGCCCCAAAATAATTGAAATTTCTGCAATTTTGCCCCAAATTAAATAAAATTTCTGCAATTTTGCCCCAAAAGAAGGGAAATTTCTGGAATTTTGCCCCAAAATAAGTGGAATTTCTGAGTTTTGCCCCAAAATAGAAATAATTTCTGTCTTTTGCCCCAACATATACGGAATTTCTGCATTTTTGCCCCACAATTAGGGGAATTTCTGCAATTTTGCTCCAAAATACGGGGAATTTCTGCTTTTTTGCCAGATACTAAGAAGAATGTATACCTTATGCCACAAAAAAGAGAAATTCCTTCATTTTTGCTTCAAAATAAGAGGAAATTCTGCCTTTTTACCTCAAAATTAGTGAAATTTCTGCCTTTTTACCCAAAAACAAACGAAATTTCTGTCTTTTTGCTTCAACATAGAGAGAATTTCTGCCTTTTTTCCCCACAATTAGGGGAATTTCTGCAATTTTGCTACAAAATACGGGGAATTTCTGCCTTTTTGCCCGAAAATAAGAAGAATGCATACCTTTTTGCCATAAAAAAGGGAAATTTCTTATTTTTTGCTCCAAAATAAGGAGAATTTCTGCTTTTCTGCCTCTAAATAAGTGGAATTTCTGTCTTTTTCCCCCAAAACAATAGAAATTCTTATCTATTTTGCCCCAAAATAAGGAAAATTTCTGCCTTTTTTCCGTTAAATAAGTGAAATTTCTGCAATTTTGCCCCAAAATAAGTGAATTTTCTCCAATTTTCTCCAAAATAAAAGAAATTTCTGCAATTCTGCCCCAAAATAGGGGAAATTTCTAGAATTTTCCCCAAAATACATGGAATTTGTGAGTTTTGCTCCAAAATAAGGAGAATTTCTGTCTTTTTGCCCCAACATATAGTGAATTTCTGCCTTTTTGCCCCACAATTAGGGGAATTTCTGCAATTTTGCCCCAAAATAATTGAAATTTCTGTCTTTTTGCCCCCAAATAGGGGAATTTCAGCCTTTTTACCTCAAAATAAGGAGAATTTCTGCTTTTTTGCCACAAAATATTAGGAATTACTGCCTTTTTGCCCCAAAATAAAAAAATTTCTGCTTTTTTTCCCTGAAATAAGTGAAATTTCTGCAATTTTGCCCCAAAATAAGTGAAATTTCTGCAATTTTGGCCCAAAATAAGGGAAATTTTTGGAATTTTGCCTCAAAATAAGTGGAATTTCTGAGTTTTGTCCCAAAATAAGGAGAATTTTTGTCTTTTGGCCCCAACATATAGGCAATTTCTGCCTTTTTGCCCCACAATTAGGGGAATTTCTGCAATTTTGCTCCAAAATACGGGGAATTTCTGCCTTTTTGCCCCAAAACAAAGGGAATTTCTGTATTTTTTGCCCCAAAATAAGGAAAAATTCTGACTTATTACCCTGAAGTAAGTGAAATTTCTGCAATTTTGCCCCAAAATATGGGAAATTTCTCCCTTTTTGCCCCAAATAAGAGGAATTTCAGCCTCTTTACCTCAAAATAAGGGGAATTTCTGCCTTTTGCCACAAAATATTAGTAATTTTTGCCTTTTTGCAGTGAAATAAGGAAAAGTTCTGCCTTTTTTCCATGAAAAAAGTGAAATTTCTGGAATTTTGCCACAAAATAAGTGAAATTTCTGCAATTTTGCCCTAAAATAAGGGAAATTTCTGCAATTTTGCCCCAAAAGAAGGGAAATTTCTGGAATTTGGCCCCAAAATAAGTGAAATTTCTGAGTTTTGCCCCAAAATAAGGAGAATTTCTGTCTTTTTGCCCTAACATATAGGGAATTTCTGCTTTTTGCCCCACAATTAGGGGAATTTCTGATATTTTGCTCCAAAATACGGGGAATTTCTGCCTTTTTGCACGAAAATAAGAAGAATGCATACCTTTTTGCCATAAGAAAAGGAAATTTCTTCATATTTGCTCAAAAATAAGGGGTATTTTTGCTTGTTTGCCTCCAAATAAGTGCAATTTCTGTCTTTTTCCCCCAAAACAAAGGGAATTTCTGTCTTTTTTGCCCCAAAATAGGAAAAATTTCTGACTTATTACCCTGAAATAAGTGAAATTTCTGCAATTTTGCCCCAAAATAAGGGAAATTTCTGGAATTTGGCCCCAAAATAAGTGGAATTTCTGAGTTTTGCCACAAAATAAGGAGAATTTCTGTCTTTTTGCCCTAACATATAGGGAATTTCTGCTTTTTGCCCCACAATTAGGGGAATTTCTGATATTTTGCTCCAAAATACGGGGAATTTCTGCTTTTTACCCGAAAATAAGAAGAATGCATACCTTTTTGCCATAAAAAAGGGAAATTTCTTATTTTTTGCTCCAAAATAAGGGGAATTTCTGCTTTTCTGCCTCTAAATAAGTGGAATTTCTGTCTTTTTCCCCCAAAACAAAAGAAATTCCTCTCTATTTTGCCCCAAAATAAGGAAAATTTCTGCCTTTTTTCCGTTTAATAAGTGAAATTTCTGCAATTTTGCCCCAAAATAAGTGAATTTTCTCCAATTTTCCCCAAAATAAAAGAAATTTCTGCAATTCTGCCCCCAAATAGGGGAAATTTCTAGAATTTTCCCCAAAATACATGGAATTTGTGAGTTTTGCTCCAAAATAAGGAGAATTTCTGTCTTTTTGCCCCAACATATAGTGAATTTCTGCCTTTTTGCCCCACAATTAGGGGAATTTCTGCAATTTTGCCCCAAAATAATTGAAATTTCTGTCTTTTTGCCCCCAAATAGGGGAATTTCAGCCTTTTTACCTCAAAATAAGGAGAATTTCTGCTTTTTTGCCACAAAATATTAGGAATTACTGCCTTTTTGCCCCAAAATAAAAAAATTTCTGCTTTTTTTTCCCTGAAATAAGTGAAATTTCTGCAATTTTGCCCCAAAATAAGTGAAATTTCTGCAATTTTGGCCCAAAATAAGGGAAATTTTTGGAATTTTGCCTCAAAATAAGTGGAATTTCTGAATTTTTTCCCAAAATAAGGAGAATTTTTGTCTTTTGGCCCCAACATATAGGCAATTTCTGCCTTTTTGCCCCACAATTAGGGGAATTTCTGCAATTTTGCTCCAAAATTCGGGGAATTTCTGCCTTTTTGCCCCAAAACAAAGGGAATTTCTGTATTTTTTGCCCCAAAATAAGGAAAAATTCTGACTTATTACCCTGAAGTAAGTGAAATTTCTGCAATTTTGCCCCAAAATATGGGAAATTTCTCCCTTTTTGCCCCAAATAAGAGGAATTTCAGCCTCTTTACCTCAAAATAAGGGGAATTTCTGCCTTTTGCCACAAAATATTAGGAATTTTTGCCTATTTGCAGTGAAATAAGGAAAAGTTCTGCCTTTTTTCCATGAAAAAAGTGAAATTTCTGGAATTTTGCCACAAAATAAGTGAAATTTCTGCAATTTTGCCCTAAAATAAGGGAAATTTCTGCAATTTTGCCCCAAAAGAAGGGAAATTTCTGAAATTTGGCCCCAAAATATGTGGAATTTCTGAGTTTTGCCCCAAAATAAGGAGAATTTCTGTCTTTTTGCCCTAACATATTGGGAATTTCTGCTTTTTGCCCCACAATTAGGGGAATTTCTGATATTTTGCTCCAAAATACGGGGAATTTCTGCCTTTTTGCACGAAAATAAGAAGAATGCATACCTTTTTGCCATAAGAAAAGGAAATTTCTTCATTTTTGCTCGAAAATAAGGGGTATTTCTGCTTGTTTGCCTCTAAATAAGTGCAATTTCTGTCTTTTTCCCCCAAAACAAAGGGAATTTCTGTCTTTTTTGCCCCAAAATAGAAAAAATTTCTGACTTATTACCCTGAAATAAGTGAAATTTCTGCAATTTTGCCCCAAAATAAGGGAAATTTCTGGAATTTGGCCCCAAAATAAGTGGAATTTCTGAGTTTTGCCCCAAAATAAGGAGAATTTCTGTCTTTTTGCCCTAACATATAGGGAATTTCTGCTTTTTGCCCCACAATTAGGGGAATTTCTGATATTTTGCTCCAAAATACGGGGAATTTCTGCTTTTTACCCGAAAATAAGAAGAATGCATACCTTTTTGCCATAAAAAAGGGAAATTTCTTATTTTTTGCTCCAAAATAAGGGGAATTTCTGCTTTTCTGCCTCTAAATAAGTGGAATTTCTGTCTTTTTCCCCCAAAACAAAAGAAATTCCTATCTATTTTGCCCCAAAATAAGGAAAATTTCTGCCTTTTTTCCGTTTAATAAGTGAAATTTCTGCAATTTTGCCCCAAAATAAGTGAAATTTCTCCAATTTTGCCCCAAAATAAGGGAAATTTCTGCAATTTTGCAACAAAATAGGGGAAATTTCTGAAATTTTCCCTAAAATATGTGGAATTTGTGAGTTTTGCCCCAAAATAAGGAGAATTTCTGTCTTTTTGCCCCAACATATAGTGAATTTCTGCCTTTTTGCCCCACAATTAGGGGAATTTCTGCAATTTTGCCCCAAAATAATTGAAATTTCTGTCTTTTTGCCCCCAAATAGGGGAATTTAAGCCTTTTTACCTCAAAATAAGGGGAATTTCTGCTTTTTTGCCACAAAATATTAGGAATTACTGCCTTTTTGCCCCAAAATAAGAAAATTTCTGCTTTTTTTCCCTGAAATAAGTGAAATTTCTGCAATTTTGCCACAAAATAAGTGAAATTTCTGCAATTTTGCCCCAATATAAGGGAAATTTTTGGAATTTTGCCCCAAAATAAGTGGAATTTCTGAGTTTTGTCCCAAAATAAGGAGAATTTCTGTCTTTTTGCCCCAACATATAGGCAATTTCTGCCTTTTTGCCCCACAATTAGGGGAATTTCTGAAATTTCGCTCCAAAATACGGGGAATTTCTGCCTTTTTGCCCCAAAACAAAAAGAATTTCTGTATTTTTTGCCCCAAAATAAGGAAAAATTCTGACTTATTACCCTGAAGTAAGTGAAATTTCTGCAATTTTGCCCCAAAATATGGAAAATTTCTGCCTTTTTGCCCCAAATAAGAGGAATTTCAGCCTCTTTACCTCAAAATAAGGGGAATTTCTGCCGTTTTGCCACAAAATATTAGGAATTTTTGCCTTTTTGCAGGGAAATAAGGAAAATTTCTGCCTTTTTTTCCATGAAAAAAGTGAAATTTCTGCAATTTTGCCACAAAATAAGTGAAATTTCTGCAATTTTGCCCTAAAATAAGGGAAATTTCTGCAATTTTGCCCCAAAAAAAGGGAAATTTCTGGAATTTGGCCCCAAAATAAGTGGAATTTCTGAGTTTTGCCCCAAAATAAAGAGAATTTCTGTCTTTTTGCCCTAACATATAGGGAATTTCTGCTTTTTGCCCCACAATTAGGGGAATTTCTGATATTTTGCTGCAAAATACGGGTATTTCTGCTTTTTACCCGAAAATAAGAAAAATGCATACCTTTTTGCCATAAAAAAGGGAAATTTCTTATTTTTTGCTCCAAAATAAGGGGAATTTCTGCTTTTCTGCCTCTAAATAAGTGGAATTTCTGTCTTTTTCCCCCAAAACAAAAGAAATTCCTATCTATTTTGCCCCAAAATAAGGAAAATTTCTGCCTTTTTTCCGTTTAATAAGTGAAATTTCTGCAATTTTGCCCCAAAATAAGTGAAATTTCTCCAATTTTGCCCCAAAATAAGGGAAATTTCTGCAATTTTGCCCCAAAATAGGGGAAATTTCTGAAATTTTCCCTAAAATATGTGGAATTTGTGAGTTTTGCCCCAAAATAAGGAGAATTTCTGTCTTTTTGCCCCAACATATAGTGAATTTCTGCCTTTTTGCCCCACAATTAGGGGAATTTCTGCAATTTGGCCCCAAAATAATTGAAATTTCTGTCTTTTTGCCCCCAAATAGGGGAATTTCAGCCTTTTTACCTCAAAATAAGGGGAATTTCTGCTTTTTTGCCACAAAATGTTAGGAATTACTGCCTTTTTGCCCCAAAATAAGAAAATTTCTGCTTTTTTCCCTGAAATAAGTGAAATTTCTGCAATTTTGCCACAAAATAAGTGAAATTTCTGCAATTTTGCCCCAATATAAGGGAAATTTTTGGAATTTTGCTCCAAAATAAGTGGAATTTCTGAGTTTTGTCCCAAAATAAGGAGAATTTCTGTCTTTTTGCCCCAACATATAGGCAATTTCTGCCTTTTTGCCCCACAATTAGGGGAATTTCTGAAATTTCGCTCCAAAATACGGGGAATTTCTGCCTTTTTGCCCCAAAACAAAAAGAATTTCTGTATTTTTTGCCCCAAAATAAGGAAAAATTCTGAATTATTACCCTGAAGTAAGTGAAATTTCTGCAATTTTGCCCCAAAATATGGGAAATTTCTGTCTTTTTGCCCCAAATAAGAGGAATTTCAGCCTCTTTACCTCAAAATAAGGGGAATTTCTGCCGTTTTGCCACAAAATATTAGGAATTTTTGCCTTTTTGCAGGGAAATAAGGAAAATTTCTGCCTTTTTTCCATGAAAAAAGTGAAATTTCTGCAATTTTGCCACAAAATAAGTGAAATTTCTGCAATTTTGCCCCAAAAGAAGGGAAATTTCTGGAATTTGGCCCCAAAATAAGTGGAATTTCTTAGTTTTGCCCCAAAATAAGAGAATTTCTGTCTTTTTGCCCTAACATATAGGGAATTTCTGCTTTTTGCCCAACAATTAGGGGAATTTCTGATATTTTGCTCTAAAATACGGGGAATTTCTTCCTTTTTGCACGAAAATAGAAGAATGCTTACCTTTTTGCCATAAAAGAGGGAAATTTCTTCATTTTTGCTCGAAAATAAGGGAAATTTCTGCTTGTTTGCCTCTAAGTAAGTGCAATTTCTGTCTTTTTCCCCCAAAACAAAGGGAATTTCTGTCTTTTTTGCCCCAAAATAGAAAAAATTTCTGACTTATTACCCTGAAATAAGTGAAATTTCTGCAGTTTTGCCCCAAAATAAGGGAAATTTCTGGATTTTTGCCCCAAAATAAGTGGAATTTTTGAGTTTTGCCCCAAAATAAGGAGAATTTCTGTCTTTTTGCCCCAACATATAGGGAATTTCTGCATTTTTGCCCCACAATTGGGTGAATTTCTGCAATTTTGCTCCAAAATACGGGTAATTTCTGCCTTTTTGCCCGAAAATAAGAAGAATGCATATATTTTTGGCATAAAAAAGGGAAATTTCTTCATTTTTGCTCCAAAATAAGGGAAATTTCTGCTTTTATGCGTCTAAATAAGTGGAATTTCTGTCTTTTTCCCTCAAAACAAAGTGAATTTCTGTCTTTTTTGCCCTAAAATAAGAAAATTTCTGATTTATTACCTTGAAATAAGTGAAATTTCTGCAATTTTGCCCCAAAATAAGGGAAATTTCATCATTTTTGCCCCCAAATAAGAGGAATTTCAGCATTTTTACCTCAAAATGAGGGGAATTTCTGCATTTTTGCCACAAAATATTAGGAATTTCTGCCTTTTTGCCCCAATATAAGGAAAATTTCTGCCTTTTTTCCATGAAATAAGTGAAATTTCTGCAATTTTGCCCCAAAATAAGTGGAATTTCTGCAATTTTGCCCCAAAATAAGGGAAATTTCTGGAATTTTGCCCCAAAATAATTGGAATTTCTGGGTTTTGCCCCAAATTAAGGAGAATTTCTGTCTTTTTGCCCTAACATATAGGGAATTCTGCCTTTTTGCCCCACATTTAGGGGAATTTCTGCAATTTTGCTCCAATATACGAGGAATTTCTGCCTTTTTGCCCGAAAATAAGAAGAATGCATATCTTTTTTCCATAAAAAAGGGAAATTTCTTAATTTTTGCTCCAAAATAAGGGGAATTTCTGCTTTTTTGCCTCTAAATATGTGGAATTTCTGTTTTTTCCCCTCCCAAAAAAAGGGAATTTCTGTCTTTTTGGCCCCAAAATAAAAAAAATTTCTGACTTATTACCCTGAAGTAAGTGAAAATTCTGCAATTTTGCCCCAAAATAAAGGAAATTTCTGCCTTTTTGCCCCCAAATAAGGGGAATTTCAGAATTTTTACCTCAAAATAAGAGGAATTTCTGGATTTTTGCCACAAAATATTAGGAATTTCTGCATTTTGCCCCAAAAATTAGAAAGAATTCTGCCTTATTTCCCTGAAATAAGTGAAATTTCTGCAATTTTGCCCCAAAATAAGTGAAATTTCTGCAATTTTGCCCCAAAATAAGAGAAATTTCTGCAATTTTGCCCCAAAATACGGGAAATTTCTGGAATTTTGCCCCAAAATAAGTGGAATTTCTGAGTTTTGCCCTAAAATAAGGAGAATTTCTGTCTTTCTGCGCCAACATATAAAGAATTTCTGCCTTTTTGCCCCACAATTACGGGAATTTCTGCAATTTTGCTCCAAAATACGGGGAATTTCTGCCTTTTTGCCCGAAAATAAGAAGAATGCATACCTTTTTGCCATAAAAAAAAAAAATTTCTTCATTTTTGCTCGAAAATAAGGGAAATTTCTGCTTGTTTGCCTCTAAATAAGTGCAATTTCTGTCTTTTTCCCCCAAAACGAAGGGAATTTCTGTCTTTTTTGCCCCAAAATAGAAAAAATTTCTGACTTATTACCCTGAAATAAGTGAAATTTCTGCAGTTTTGCCCCAAAATAAGGGAAATTTCTGGATTTTTGCCCCAAAATAAGTGGAATTTTTGAGTTTTGCCCCAAAATAAGGAGAATTTCTGTCTTTTTGCCCCAACATATAGGAAATTTCTGCATTTTTGCCCCACAATTGGGTGAATTTCTGCAATTTTGCTCCAAAATACGGGTAATTTCTGCCTTTTTGCCCGAAAATAAGAAGAATGCATATATTTTTGGCATAAAAAAGGGAAATTTCTTCATTTTTGCTCCAAAATAAGGGAAATTTCTGCTTTTATGCGTCTAAATAAGTGGAATTTCTGTCTTTTTCCCTCAAAACAAAGTGAATTTCTGTCTTTTTTGCCCTAAAATAAGAAAATTTCTGATTTATTACCTTGAAATAAGTGAAATTTCTGCAATTTTGCCCCAAAATAAGGGAAATTTCATCATTTTTGCCCCCAAATAAGAGGAATTTCAGCATTTTTACCTCAAAATGAGGGGAATTTCTGCATTTTTGCCACAAAATATTAGGAATTTCTGCCTTTTTGCCCCAATATAAGGAAAATTTCTGCCTTTTTTCCATGAAATAAGTGAAATTTCTGCAATTTTGCCCCAAAATAAGTGGAATTTCTGCAATTTTGCCCCAAAATAAGGGAAATTTCTGGAATTTTGCCCCAAAATAATTGGAATTTCTGGGTTTTGCCCCAAATTAAGGAGAATTTCTGTCTTTTTGCCCTAACATATAGGGAATTCTGCCTTTTTGCCCCACATTTAGGGGAATTTCTGCAATTTTGCTCCAATATACGAGGAATTTCTGCCTTTTTGCCCGAAAATAAGAAGAATGCATATCTTTTTTCCATAAAAAAGGGAAATTTCTTAATTTTTGCTCCAAAATAAGGGGAATTTCTGCTTTTTTGCCTCTAAATATGTGGAATTTCTGTTTTTTCCCCTCCCAAAAAAAGGGAATTTCTGTCTTTTTGGCCCCAAAATAAAAAAAATTTCTGACTTATTACCCTGAAGTAAGTGAAAATTCTGCAATTTTGCCCCAAAATAAAGGAAATTTCTGCCTTTTTGCCCCCAAATAAGGGGAATTTCAGAATTTTTACCTCAAAATAAGAGGAATTTCTGGATTTTTGCCACAAAATATTAGGAATTTCTGCATTTTGCCCCAAAAATTAGAAAGAATTCTGCCTTATTTCCCTGAAATAAGTGAAATTTCTGCAATTTTGCCCCAAAATAAGTGAAATTTCTGCAATTTTGCCCCAAAATAAGAGAAATTTCTGCAATTTTGCCCCAAAATACGGGAAATTTCTGGAATTTTGCCCCAAAATAAGTGGAATTTCTGAGTTTTGCCCTAAAATAAGGAGAATTTCTGTCTTTCTGCGCCAACATATAAAGAATTTCTGCCTTTTTGCCCCACAATTACGGGAATTTCTGCAATTTTGCTCCAAAATACGGGGAATTTCTGCCTTTTTGCCCGAAAATAAGAAGAATGCATACCTTTTTGCCATAAAAAAAAGAAATTTCTTCATTTTTGCTCGAAAATAAGGGAAATTTCTGCTTGTTTGCCTCTAAATAAGTGCAATTTCTGTCTTTTTCCCCCAAAACGAAGGGAATTTCTGTCTTTTTTGCCCCAAAATAGAAAAAATTTCTGACTTATTACCCTGAAATAAGTGAAATTTCTGCAGTTTTGCCCCAAAATAAGGGAAATTTCTGGATTTTTGCCCCAAAATAAGTGGAATTTTTGAGTTTTGCCCCAAAATAAGGAGAATTTCTGTCTTTTTGCCCCAACATATAGGGAATTTCTGCATTTTTGCCCCACAATTGGGTGAATTTCTGCAATTTTGCTCCAAAATACGGGTAATTTCTGCCTTTTTGCCCGAAAATAAGAAGAATGCATATATTTTTGGCATAAAAAAGGGAAATTTCTTCATTTTTGCTCCAAAATAAGGGAAATTTCTGCTTTTATGCGTCTAAATAAGTGGAATTTCTGTCTTTTTCCCTCAAAACAAAGTGAATTTCTGTCTTTTTTGCCCTAAAATAAGAAAATTTCTGATTTATTACCTTGAAATAAGTGAAATTTCTGCAATTTTGCCCCAAAATAAGGGAAATTTCATCATTTTTGCCCCCAAATAAGAGGAATTTCAGCATTTTTACCTCAAAATGAGGGGAATTTCTGCATTTTTGCCACAAAATATTAGGAATTTCTGCCTTTTTGCCCCAATATAAGGAAAATTTCTGCCTTTTTTCCATGAAATAAGTGAAATTTCTGCAATTTTGCCCCAAAATAAGTGGAATTTCTGCAATTTTGCCCCAAAATAAGGGAAATTTCTGGAATTTTGCCCCAAAATAATTGGAATTTCTGGGTTTTGCCCCAAATTAAGGAGAATTTCTGTCTTTTTGCCCTAACATATAGGGAATTCTGCCTTTTTGCCCCACATTTAGGGGAATTTCTGCAATTTTGCTCCAATATACGAGGAATTTCTGCCTTTTTGCCCGAAAATAAGAAGAATGCATATCTTTTTTCCATAAAAAAGGGAAATTTCTTAATTTTTGCTCCAAAATAAGGGGAATTTCTGCTTTTTTGCCTCTAAATATGTGGAATTTCTGTTTTTTCCCCTCCCAAAAAAAGGGAATTTCTGTCTTTTTGGCCCCAAAATAAAAAAAATTTCTGACTTATTACCCTGAAGTAAGTGAAAATTCTGCAATTTTGCCCCAAAATAAAGGAAATTTCTGCCTTTTTGCCCCCAAATAAGGGGAATTTCAGAATTTTTACCTCAAAATAAGAGGAATTTCTGGATTTTTGCCACAAAATATTAGGAATTTCTGCATTTTGCCCCAAAAATTAGAAAGAATTCTGCCTTATTTCCCTGAAATAAGTGAAATTTCTGCAATTTTGCCCCAAAATAAGTGAAATTTCTGCAATTTTGCCCCAAAATAAGAGAAATTTCTGCAATTTTGCCCCAAAATACGGGAAATTTCTGGAATTTTGCCCCAAAATAAGTGGAATTTCTGAGTTTTGCCCTAAAATAAGGAGAATTTCTGTCTTTCTGCGCCAACATATAAAGAATTTCTGCCTTTTTGCCCCACAATTACGGGAATTTCTGCAATTTTGCTCCAAAATACGGGGAATTTCTGCCTTTTTGCCCGAAAATAAGAAGAATGCATACCTTTTTGCCATAAAAAAAAGAAATTTCTTCATTTTTGCTCCAAAATAAGTGGAATTTCTGCTTTTTTGGTTCTAAATAAGTGTAATTTCTGTCTTTTTCCCCCAAAACAAAGAAAATTTTTGTCTTTTTTGCTCCAAAATAAGGAAAATTTCTGCCTTTTTTCCCTGAAATAAGTGAAATTTCTGCAATTTTGCCCCAAAATAAGGGAAATTCCTGCTATTTTGCCCCAAAATAAGGGAAATTTCTGGAATTTTGCCCCAAAAGTGGAATTTCTGAGTTTTTCCCCAAAATAAGGAGAATTTCTGTCTTTTTGCCCCAACATATAGAGAATTTCTGCCTTTTTGCCTCATAATTAGGGGAATTTCTGCAATTTTGCCCGAAAATAAGGGAAATTTCTTTCTTTTTGCTTCCAAATAAGAAGAATTTCAGCCTTTTTACGTCAAAATAAGGGGAATTTCTGCATTTTTGCCACAAAATATTAGGAATTTCTGAATTTTTGCCCCAAAATAAGGAAAATTTCTGCCTTTTTTCCCTGAAATAAGTGAAATTTCTGCAATTTTGCCCCAAAATAATTGAAATTTCTGCAATTTTGCCCCAAATTAAGTGAAATTTCTGCAATTTTGCCCCAAAATTCGGGAAATTTCTGGAATTTTGCCCCAAAATAAGTGGAATTTCTGAGTTTTGCCCCAAAATAAAAAGAATTTCTGTCTTTTGCCCCAACATATACGGAATTTCTGCATTTTTGCCCCACAATTAGGGGAATTTCTGCAATTTTGCTCCAAAATACGGGGAATTTCTGCTTTTTTGCCAGAAAATAAGAAGAATGTATACCTTATGCCACAAAAAAGGGAAATTTCTTCATTTTTGCTTCAAAATAAGAGGAAATTCTAACTTTTTACCCTAAAATAAGTGAAATTTCTGCCTTTTTACCCAAAAATACACGGAATTTCTTTTTGCTCCAACATAGAGAAAATTTCTGCCTTTTTGCCCCACAATTAGAGGAATTTCTGCAATTTTGCTCCAAAATACGGGGAATTTCTGCTTTTTTGCCAGAAAATAAGAAGAATGTATACCTTATGCCACAAAAAAGGGAAATTTCTTCATTTTTGCTCCAAAATGAGGGAAATTTCTGCTTTTATGCGTCTAAATAAGTGGAATTTCTGTCTTTTTCCCTCAAAACAAAGGGAATTTCTGTCTTTTTTGCCCAAAAATAAGAAAATTTCTGATTTATTACCTTGAAATAAGTGAAATTTCTGCAATTTTGCCCCAAAATAAGGGAAATTTCTGCATTTTTGCCCCCAAATAAGAGGAATTTCAGCATTTTTACCTCAAAATGAGGGGAATTTCTGCATTTTTGCCACAAAATATTAGGAATTTCTGCCTTTTTGCCCCAAAATAAAGAAAATTTCTGCCTTTTATCCCTGAAATAAGTAAAATTTCTGCAATTTTGCCCCAAAATAAGTGAAATTTCTGCAATTTTGCCCCAAAATAAGGGAAATTTCTGGAATTTTGCCCCAAAATAAGTGGTATTTCTGGGTTTTGCCCCAAAATAAGGAGAATTTCTGTCTTTTTGCCCTAACATATAGGGAATTCTGCCTTTTTGCCCCACATTTAGGGGAATTTCTGCAATTTTGCTCCAATATACGAGGAATTTCTGCCTTTTTGCCCGAAAATAAGAAGAATGCATATCTTTATTTCATAAAAAAGTGAAATTTCTTAATTTTTGCTCCAAAATAAGGGGAATTTCTGCTTTTTTGCCTCTAAATATGTGGAATTTCTGTTTTTTTCCACCCCCAAAAAAGGGAATTTCTGTTATTTTGGCCCCAAAATAAAAAAAAATTTCTGACTCATTACCCTGAAGTAAGTGAAAATTCTGCAATTTTGCCCGAAAATAAGGGAAATTTCTGCCTTTTTTCCCCCAAATAAGGGGAATTTCAGCCTTTTTACCTCAAAATAAGGGGAATTTCGGCATTTTTGCCACAAAATATTAGGAATTTCTGCCTTTTTGCCCCAAAAATTAGAAAGAATTCTGCCTTATTTCCCTGAAATAAGTGAAATTTCTGCAATTTTGCCCCAAAATAAGTGAAATTTCTGCAATTTTGCCCCAAAATAAGAGAAATTTCTGCAATTTTGCCCCAAAATACAGGAAATTTCTGGAATTTTGCCCCAAAATAAGTGGAATTTCTGAGTTTTGCCCTAAAATAAGGAGAATTTCTGTCTTTCTGCGCCAACATATAAAGAATTTCTGCCTTTTTGCCCCACAATTACGGGAATTTCTGCAATTTTGCTCCAAAATACGGGGAATTTCTGCCTTTTTGCCCGAAAATAAGAAGAATGCATACCTTTTTGCCATAAAAAAAGAAATTTCTTCATTTTTGCTCCAAAATAAGTGGAATTTCTGCTTTTTTGGTTCTAAATAAGTGTAATTTCTGTCTTTTTCCCCCAAAACAAAGAAAATTTTTGTCTTTTTTGCTCCAAAATAAGGAAAATTTCTGCCTTTTTTCCCTGAAATAAGTGAAATTTCTGCAATTTTGCCCCAAAATAAGGGAAATTCCTGCTATTTTGCCCCAAAATAAGGGAAATTTCTGGAATTTTGCCCCAAAAGTGGAATTTCTGAGTTTTTCCCCAAAATAAGGAGAATTTCTGTCTTTTTGCCCCAACATATAGAGAATTTCTGCCTTTTTGCCTCATAATTAGGGGAATTTCTGCAATTTTGCCCAAAAATAAGGGAAATTTCTTCCTTTTTGCTTCCAAATAAGAAGAATTTCAGCCTTTTTACGTCAAAATAAGGGGAATTTCTGCATTTTTGCCAAAAAATATTAGGAATTTCTGACTTTTTGCCCCAAAATAAGGAAAATTTCTGCCTTTTTCCCCTGAAATAAGTGAAATATCTGCAATTTTGCCCCAAAATAATTGAAATTTCTGCAATTTTGCCCCAAATTAAGTGCAATTTCTGCAATTTTGCCCCAAAATTCGGGAAATTTCTGGAATTTTGCCCCAAAATAAGTGGAATTTCTGAGTTTTGCCCCAAAATAAAAAGAATTTCTGTCTTTTGCCCCAACATATATGGAATTTCTGCATTTTTGCCCCACAATTAGGGGAATTTCTGCAATTTTGCTCCAAAATACGGGGAATTTCTGCTTTTTTGCCAGAAAATAAGAAGAATGTATACCTTATGCCACAAAAAAGGGAAATTTCTTCATTTTTGCTCCAAAATGAGGGAAATTTCTGCTTTTATGCGTCTAAATAAGTGGAATTTCTGTCTTTTTCCCTCAAAACAAAGGGAATTTCTGTCTTTTTTGCCCAAAAATAAGAAAATTTCTGATTTATTACCTTGAAATAAGTGAAATTTCTGCAATTTTGCCCCAAAATAAGGGAAATTTCTGCATTTTTGCCCCCAAATAAGAGGAATTTCAGCATTTTTACCTCAAAATGAGGGGAATTTCTGCATTTTTGCCACAAAATATTAGGAATTTCTGCCTTTTTGTCCCAAAATAAAGAAAATTTCTGCCTTTTTTCCCTGAAATAAGTAAAATTTCTGCAATTTTGCCCCAAAATAAGTGAAATTTCTGCAATTTTGCCCCAAAATAAGGGAAATTTCTGGAATTTTGCCCCAAAATAAGTTGTATTTCTGGGTTTTGCCCCAAAATAAGGAGAATTTCTGTCTTTTTGCCCTAACATATAGGGAATTCTGCCTTTTTGCCCCACATTTAGGGGAATTTCTGCAATTTTGCTCCAATATACGAGGAATTTCTGCCTTTTTGCCCGAAAATAAGAAGAATGCATATCTTTATTTCATAAAAAAGTGAAATTTCTTAATTTTTGCTCCAAAATAAGAGGAATTTCTGCTTTTTTGCCTCTAAATATGTGGAATTTCTGTTTTTTTCCACCCCAAAAAAAGGGAATTTCTGTTATTTTGGCCCCAAAATAAAAAAAAATTTCTGACTCATTACCCTGAAGTAAGTGAAAATTCTGCAATTTTGCCCGAAAATAAGGGAAATTTCTGCCTTTTTTCCCCCAAATAAGGGGAATTTCAGCCTTTTTACCTCAAAATAAGGGGAATTTCTGCATTTTTGCCACAAAATATTAGGAATTTCTGCCTTTTTGCCCCAAAAATTAGAAAGAATTCTGCCTTATTTCCCTGAAATAAGTGAAATTTCTGCAATTTTGCCCCAAAATAAGTGAAATTTCTGCAATTTTGCCCCAAAATAAGAGAAATTTCTGCAATTTTGCCCCAAAATACGGGAAATTTCTGGAATTTTGCCCCAAAATAAGTGGAATTTCTGAGTTTTGCCCTAAAATAAGGAGAATTTCTGTCTTTCTGCGCCAACATATAAAGAATTTCTGCCTTTTTGCCCCACAATTACGGGAATTTCTGCAATTTTGCTCCAAAATACGGGGAATTTCTGCCTTTTTGCCCGAAAATAAGAAGAATGCATACCTTTTTGCCATAAAAAAAGAAATTTCTTCATTTTTGCTCCAAAATAAGTGGAATTTCTGCTTTTTTGGTTCTAAATAAGTGTAATTTCTGTCTTTTTCCCCCAAAACAAAGAAAATTTTTGTCTTTTTTGCTCCAAAATAAGGAAAATTTCTGCCTTTTTTCCCTGAAATAAGTGAAATTTCTGCAATTTTGCCCCAAAATAAGGGAAATTCCTGCTATTTTGCCCCAAAATAAGGGAAATTTCTGGAATTTTGCCCCAAAAGTGGAATTTCTGAGTTTTTCCCCAAAATAAGGAGAATTTCTGTCTTTTTGCCCCAACATATAGAGAATTTCTGCCTTTTTGCCTCATAATTAGGGGAATTTCTGCAATTTTGCCCAAAAATAAGGGAAATTTCTTCCTTTTTGCTTCCAAATAAGAAGAATTTCAGCCTTTTTACGTCAAAATAAGGGGAATTTCTGCATTTTTGCCACAAAATATTAGGAATTTCTGACTTTTTGCCCCAAAATAAGGAAAATTTCTGCCTTTTTTCCCTGAAATAAGTGAAATTTCTGCAATTTTGCCCCAAAATAATTGAAATTTCTGCAATTTTGCCCCAAATTAAGTGAAATTTCTGCAATTTTGCCCCAAAATTCGGGAAATTTCTGGAATTTTGCCCCAAAATAAGTGGAATTTCTGAGTTTTGCCCCAAAATAAAAAGAATTTCTGTCTTTTGCCCCAACATATACAAAATTTCTGCATTTTTGCCCCACAATTAGGGGAATTTCTGCAATTTTGCTCCAAAATACGGGGAATTTCTGCTTTTTTGCCAGAAAATAAGAAGAATGTATACCTTATGCCACAAAAAAGGGAAATTTCTTCATTTTTGCTTCAAAATAAGAGGAAATTCTAACTTTTTACCCTAAAATAAGTGAAATTTCTGCCTTTTTACCCAAAAATACACGGAATTTCTTTTTGCTCCAACATAGAGAAAATTTCTGCCTTTTTGCCCCACAATTAGAGGAATTTCTGCAATTTTGCTCCAAAATACGGGGAATTTCTGCCTTTTTGCCCGAAAATAAGAAGAATGCATACCTTTTTGCCATAAAAAAGGGAAATTTCTTCATTTTTTCTCAAAATAAGGGGAATTTCTGCTTTTCTGCCTCTAAATAAGTGGAATTTCTCTCTTTTTCCCCCAAAACAAAAGGAATTCCTTTCTTTTTTGCCCCAAAATAAGGATAATTTCTGCCTTTTTTCCGTTAAATAAGTGAAATTTCTGCAATTTTATCCCCAAAATATGAAAAATTTCTGCCTTTTTGCCCCCAAATAAGAGGAATTTCAGCCTTTTTACCTCAAAATAAGGGGAATTTCTGCATTTTTGCCACAAAATATTAGGAATTTCTACATTTTTGCCTTGAAATAAAGAAATTTTCTGCCTTTTTTTCCATGAAATAAGTGAAATTTCTGCAATTTTGCCACAAAATAAGTGAAATTTCTGCAATTTTGCCCCAAAATATGTGAAATTTCTGCAATTTTGCCCCAAAATAAGAAAAATTTCTGGATTTTTGCCCCAAAATAAGATGAATTTCTGAGTTTTGCCCCAAAATAAGGAGAATTTCTGTCTTTTTGCCCCAACATATAGGGAATTTCTGCCTATTTGCCACACAATTAGGGGAATTTCTGCAATTTTGCTCCAAAATACGGGGAGTTTCTGCCCTTTTGCCCGAAAATAAGAAGAAGGCATACCTTTTTGCCATAAAAAAACAAAATTTCTTCATCTTTGCTCCAAAATAAGGGGAATTTCTGCTTTTTTGCCTCTAAATAAGTGGAATTTCTGTTTTTTCCCTCAAAACAAAGGTTATTCATGTTTTTTTGCCCCAAAATAAAAAAAATTTCTGACTTATTACCCTGAAATAAGTGAAATTTCTGCAATTTTGCCCCAAAATAAGGGAAATTTCTGGATTTTTGCCCCAAAATAAGTGGAATTTCTGAGTTTTGCCCCAATATAAAAAGAATTTCTGTCTTTTTGCCCCAACATATTGGGAATTTCTGCTTTTGCCCCACAATTAGGGGAATTTCTGCAATTTTGCTCCAAAATACGGGGAATTTCTGCCTTTTTGCCCGAAAATAAGAAGAATGCATACCTTTTTGCCATAAAAAAACAAAATTTCTTCATTTTTGCTCCAAAATAAGGGGAATTTCTACTTTTTTTCTCTAAATAAGTGGAATTTCTGTCTTTTTCCCCCAAAACAAAGGGAATTCCTGTCTTTTTTGCCCCAAAATAAGAAAAATTCTGACTTATTACCCTGAAATAAGTGAAATTTCTGCAATTTTGCCCCAAAATAAGGGAAATTTCTGCCTTTTTTCCCTGAAATAAGAAGAATTTCAGCCTTTTTACTTCAAAATAAGGGGAATTTCTGCATTTTTGCCACATAATATTAGGAATTTCTGCCTTTTTGCTTCAAAATAGGAAAACTTCTGCTTTTTTTCCCTGAAATAAGTGAAATTTCTGCAATGTTGCCCCAAAATAAGTGAAATTTTTGCAATTTTACCCCAAAATAAGGGAAATTTCTGGAATTTTGCCCCAAAATAAGTGGAATTTCTGAGTTTTGCCCCAAAATAAGGAGAATTTCTGTTTTTTTGCCCCAACATATAGGCAATTTCTGACTTTTTGCCCCAGAATTAGGGGAATTTTTAAAATTTTGCCCCAAAATACGGGGAATTTCTGCCTTTTTGCCCGAAAATAAGAAGAATGCATAACTTTTTATCATAAAAATGGGAAATTTCATTATTTTTGCTCCGAAATAAGTGGAATTTCTGCTTTTTTGCCTCTAAGTAAGTGGAATTTCTGTCTTTTTTGCCCAAAATAAAAAAAAATTCTGACTTTTTACCCTGAAGTAAGTGAAATTTCTGTAATTTTGCCCCAAAATATAGGAAATTTCTGCCTTTCTGCCCCCTAATAAGGGGAAATTCAGCCTTTTTACCTCAAAATAAGGGGAATTTCTGCATTTTTGCCACAAAATATTAGGAATTTCTGGTTTTTGCCCCAAAATAAGGAAAATTTCTGCCTTTTTTCCCTAAAATAAGTGAAATTTCTGCAATTTTGCGCCAAAAAAAGTGAAATTTTTGCAATTTTGCCCCAAAATAAGGGAAATTTCTGGAATTTTGCCCCAAAATAAGTGGAATTTCTGAGTTTTGCCCCAAAATAAAGAGAATTTCTGTCTTTTTGCCCTAACATATAGGGAATTACTGCCTTTTTGCCCCATATTTAGGGGAATTTCTGCAATTTTGCTCCAAAATACGGGGAATTTCTGCCTTTTTGCCCGAAAATAAGAAGTATGCATACCTTTTTGCCATAAAAAAGGGAAATTTCTTCATTTTTTGCTTCAAAATAAGGGGAATTTCTGCTTTTTTGCCTCTAAATAAGTGGAATTTCTGTCTTTTTCCCCCAAAACAAAGGGAATTTCTGTCTTTTTGGCCCCAAAATAAAAACATCTCTGACTTATTACCCTGAAGTAAGTGAAAATTCTGCAATTTTGCCCCAAAATAAGGGAAATTTCTGCTTTTTGCCCCCAAATAAGGGGAATTTCAGCCTTTTTACCTCAAAATAAGGGGATTTTTTGCATTTTTGCCACAAAATATTAGGAATTTCTGCCTTTTTGCCTCAAAAATTAGAAAAATTTCTGCCTTTTTTTCCTGAAATAAGTGAAATTTCTGCAATTTTGCCCCAAAATAAGTGAAATTTCTGCAATTTTGCCCCAAAATAAGGGAAATTTCTGCAATTTTGCCCCAAAATAAGGGAAATTTCTGGAATTTTGCCCCAAAATAAGTGGAATTTCTGAGTTTTGCCCCAAAATAAGGAGAATTTCTGTTTTTTTGCGCCAACATATAGAGAATTTCTGCTTTTTTGCCCCACAATTAGGGGAATTTCTGCAATTTTGCTCCAAAATACGGGGAATTTCTGCCTTTTTGACCGAAAATGAGAAGAATGCATACCTTTTTGCCATAAAAAAGGGAAATTTCTTCATTTTTGCTCCAAAATAAGGGGAATTTCTGCATTTCTGCATCTAAAAATGTGGAATGTCTGTCTTTTTCCCCCAAAACAAAAAAAATTTCTGTATTTTTTGCCCCAAAATAAGGAAAAATTCTGACTTATTCCCCTGAAGTAAGTGAAATTTCTGCAATTTTGCCCCATAATATGAAAAATTTATGCCTTTTTGCCCCCAAATAAGGGGAATTTCAGCTTTTTACCTCAAAATAATGAGAATTTCTGCACTTTTGCCCCAAAATATTAGGAATTTCTGCCTTTTTGCTCTAAAATAAAGAAAATTTCTGCCTTTTTTCCCTGAAATAAGTGAAATTTCTGCAATTTTGCCAAAAATAAGTGAAATTTCTGCAATTTTGCCCCAAAATAAGGGAAATTTCTGCAATTTTGCCACAAAATAAGGGAAATTTCTGGAATTTTGCCCCAAAATAAGTGGAATTTCTGAGTTTTGCCCCAAAATAAGGAGAATTTCTTTCTTTTTGCCCAAACATATAGGGAATTTCTGCCTTTTTGCCCCACAATTAGGGGAATTTCTGCAATTTTGCTCCAATATACGGGGAATTTCTGCCTTTTTGCCTGTAAATAAGAAGAATGCATACCTTTTTGCCATAAAATAGGGAAATTTCTTCATTTTTGCTGCAAAATAAGGGGAATTTCTGCTTTCTTGCCTCTAAATAAGTGGAATTTCTGTCTTTTTCCCTCAAAACAAAGGTTTTTCATGTTTTTTTGCTCCAAAATAAGAAAAATTTCTGACTTATTACCCTGAAATAAGTGAAATTTCTGCAATTTTGCCCCAAAATAAGAGAAATTTCTGGATTTTTGCCCCAAATAAGTGGAATTTTTGAGTTTTGCCCCAAAATAAAAAAAATTTCTGTCTTTTTGCCCCAACATATAGGGAATTTCTGCATTTGCCCCACATTTAGGGGAATTTCTGCAATTTTGCTCCAAAATACGGGGAATTTCTGCCTTTTTGCCCGAAAATAAGAAGAATGCATACCTTTTTGTCATAAAAACGGGAAATTTCATCATTTTTGCTTTAAAATAAGTGGAATTTCTGCTTTTTTGCCTCTAAATAAGTGAAATTTCTGTCTTTTTTGCCCCAAAATAAGAAAAAATTCTGACTTATTACCCTGAAGTAAGTGAAATTTCTGCAATTTTGCCCCAAAATATAAGAAATTTCTGCCTTTCTGCCCCCAAATTAGGGGAAATTCAGCCTTTTTACCTTAAAATAAGGAAAATTTCTGCATTTTTGCCACAAAATATTAGGAATTTCTGCTTTTTGCTTCAAAATATAGATAATTTCTACCTTTTTTCCCTGAAATAAGTGAAATTTCTGCAATTTTGCGCCAAAAAAAGTGAAATTTCTTCAATTTTGCCCCAAAATAAGTGGAATTTCTGAGTTTTGCCCCAAAATAAAGAGAATTTCTGTCTTTTTGCTCTAACATATAGGGAATTTCTGCCTTTTTGCCCCATATTTAGGGGAATTTCTGCAATTTTGCTCCAAAATACGGGGAATTTCTGCCTTTTTGCCCGAAAATAAGAAGTATGCATACCTTTTTGCCATAAAAAAGGGAAATTAATTCATTTTTGCTCCAAAATAAGGGGAATTTCTGCTTTTTTGCCTCTAAATAATTGGAGTTTCTGTCTTTTTCTCCCAAAACAAAAAGAATTCCTGTCTTTTTTGCTCCCAAATTAGGAAAAATTCTGACTTATTACCCTGAAATAAGTGAAATTTCTGCAATTTTGCCCCAAAATAAGGAAAATTTCTGCCTTTTTTCTCCCAAATAAGGGGAATTTCAGCCTTTTTACCACAAAATAAGAGGAATTTCTGCATTTTTGCCACAAAATATTAGGAATTTCTGCCTTTTTGCTTCAAAATAAGAAAACTTCTTCTTTTTTTCCATGAAATAAGTGAAATTTCTGCAATGTTGCCCCAAAATAAGGGAAATTTCTGGAATTTTGCCCCAAAATAAGTGGAATTTCTGAGTTTTGCACCAAAATAAAGAGAATTTCTGTCTTTCTGCTTTAACATATAGGGAATTTCTGCCTTTTTGCCCCATATTTAGGGGAATTTCTGCAATTTTGCTTCAAAATACGGGGAATTTCTGCCTTTTTGCCTGAAAATAAGAAGTATGCATAGCTTTTTGCCATAAAAATGGGAAATTTCTTCATTTTTGCTCCAAAATAATGGGAATTTCTGCTTTTTTGCCTCTAAATAAGTGGAATTTCTGTCTTTTTCCCCCAAAACAAAGGGAATTTCTGTGCTTTTGCCCCAAAATAAAAAAAAAACTCTGACTTATTACCCTGAAGTAAGTGAAATTTCTGCAATTTTGCCCCAAAATAAGGGAAATTTCTGCCTTTTTGCCCCCAAATAAGGGGAATTTCAGCCATTTTACCTCAAAATAAGGGGAATTTCTGCATTTTTGCCACAAAATATTAGGAATTTCTGCATTTTTGCCCCAAAAATAAGAAAAATTTCTGCCTTTTTTCCCTGAAATAAGTGAAATTTCTGCAATTTTGCCCCAAAATAAGTGAAATTTCTGCAATTTTGCCCCAAAATAAGTGAAATTTCTGCAATTTTGCCCCAAAAGAAGGGAAATTTCTGGAAATTTGCCCCAAAAGAAGTGGAATTTCTGTGTTTTGCCCTAAAATAAGGAGTATTTCTGTCTTTTTGCCCCAACATAGAGAGAATTTCTGCCTTTTTGCCCCACAACTAGGGGAATTTCTGCAATTTTGCTTCAAATTACGGGGAATTTCTGTCTTTTTGCCCGAAAATAAGAAAACTGCATACCTTTTTGCCATAAAAATAGGAAATTTCTTCATTTTTGCTCCAAAATAAGGGGAATTTCCGCTTTTTTGCTTCTAAATAAGTGGAATTTCTGTCTTTTTCCTCTAAAACAAAGGAATTTCTGTATTTTTTGCCCCAAAATAAGGAAAAATTCTGACTTATTACCCTGAAGTAAGTGAAATTTCTGCAATTTTGCCCCAAACTATGAAAAATTTCTGCATTTTTGCCCCCAAATAAGAAGAATTTCTACACTTTTGCCACAAAATATTAAGAATTTCTGCCTTTTTGCCCTAAAATAAGGAAAATTTCGGCCTTTTTTCCCTGAAATAAGTGAAATTTCTGCAATTTTGCCACAAAATAAGTGAAATTTCTGCAATTTTTCCCCAACATAAGTGAAATTTCTGCAACTTTGCCCCAAAATAAGGGAAATTTCTGTAATTTTGCCCCAAAATAAGTGGAATTTCTGAGTTTTGCCCCAAAATAATAAGAATTTCTGTCTTTTTGCCCTAACATATATGGAATTTCTGCCTTTTTGCCCCACAATTAGGGGAATTTCTGCAATTTTGCTCCAAAATACGGGGAATTTCTGCCTTTTTGCCTGTAAATAAGAAGAATGCATACCTTTTTGCCATAAAATAGGGAAATTTCTTCATTTTTGCTCCAAAATAAGAGGAATTTCTGCTTTTTTGCCTCTAAATAATTGGAATTTCTGTCTTTTTCTCCCAAAACAAAAAGAATTCCTGTCTTTTTTCTCCCAAATAAGGAAAAATTCTGACTTATTACCCTGAAATAAGTGAAATTTCTGCAATTTTGCCCCAAAATAAGGGAAATTTCTGCCTTTTTTCCCCCAAATAAGGGGAATTTCAGCCTTTTTACCTAAAAATAAAGGGAATTTCTGCATTTTTGCCACAAAATATTAGGAATTTCTGCCTTTTTGCTTCAAAAAAAGAAAACTTCTTTTTTTTTCCATGAAATAAGTGAAATTTCTGAAATGTTGCCCCAAAATAAGGGAAATTTCTGGAATTTTGCCTCAAAATAAGTGGAATTTCTGAGTTTTGCCCCAAAATAAAGAGAATTTCTGTCTTTTTGCTTTAACATATAGGGAATTTCTGCCTTTTTGCCCCATATTTAGGAGAGTTTCTGCAATTTTGCTTCAAAATACGGGGAATTTCTGCCTTTTTGCCTGAAAATAAGAAGTATGCATAGCTTTTTGCCATAAAAATGGGAAATTTCTTCATTTTTGCTCCAAAATAAGGGGAATTTCTGCTTTTTTGCCTCTAAATAAGTGGAGTTTCTGTCTTTTTCCCCCAAAACAAAAAATTCTTGCCTTTTTTGCCCCAAATAAGGAAAATTTCTGCCTTTCTTCCCTGAAATAAGTGAAATTTCTGCAATTTTGCCACAAAATAAGTGAAATTTCTCCAATTTTGCCCCAGAATAAGGGAAATTTCTGCAATTTTGCCCCAAAATAAGGGAAATTTCTGGAATTTTGCCCCAAAATAAGTGGAATTTCTGAGTTTTGCCCCAAAATAAGGAGAATTTCTGTCCTTTTGCCCCAACATATAGAGAATTTCTGCCTTTTTGCGCCAAATTAGGGGAATTTCTGCAATTTTGCTTCAAAATAGGGGGAATTTCGGCCTTTTTGCCCGAAATTAAGAAGAATGTATATCTTTCTGCCATAAAAAATGGAAATTGCTTCATTTTTGCTCCAAAATAAGGGGAATTTCTGCTTTTTTGCCTCTAAATAAGTGGAATTTCTGTCTTTTTCCCCCAAAACACAGGGAATTTCTGTCTTTTTTGCCCCAAAATAAGAAAAAATTCTGACTTATTACTCTGAAGTAAGTGGAATTTCTGCAATTTTTCCCCAAAATATGGGAAATTTCTGCCTTTTTGCCCCAAAATAAGGGGAATTTCAGACTTTTTACCTCAAAATAAAAGTAATTTCTGCATTTTTGTCATAAACTAATAGGAATTTCTGCATTTTTGCTTCAAAATAAGGAAAATTTCTGTCTTTTTTCCCTGAAATAAGTGAAATTTCTGCAATTTTGCCCCAAAATAAGGGAAATTTCTGCATTTTGCCCCTAAATAAGGGATATTTCTGGAATTTTGCCCCAAAATAAGTGGAATTTCTGAGTTTTGCCCCAAAATAAAGAGAATTTCTGTCTTTTTGCCCTAACATATAGGGAATTTCTGCCTTTTTGCCCCATATTTAGGGGAATTTCCGCAATTTTGCTCCAAAATACGAAGAATTTCTGCATTTTTGCCCGAAAATAAGAAGAATGCATACCTTTTTGCCATAAAAAAGAGAAATTTCTTGATTTTTGCTCCAAAATAAGGGGAATTTCTCCTTTTTTGCCTCTAAATAAGTGGAATTTCTGTCTTTTCCCCCCAAAACAAAGGGAATTTCTGTCTTTTTTGCCCCAAGATAAGAAAAAATTCTGACTTATTACCCTGAAGTAAGTGAAATTTCTGCAATTTTGCCCCAAAATATGGGAAATTTCTGCCTTTTTGCCTCCAAATAAAAAGAATTTCAGCCTTTTTACCTCAAAATAAGGGGAATTTCTGCATTTTTGCCACAAAATATTAGGAATTTCTGCTTTTTTGGCCCAAAATAAGAAAAATTTCTGCCTTTTTGCCCCCAAATAAGGGGAATTTCTGCCATTTTACCTCAAAATAAGGGGAATTTCTGCATTTTTGCCACAAAATATTAAGAATTTCTGCATTTTTGCCCCAAAAATAAGAAAAATTTATGCCTTTTTTCCCTGAAATAAGTGAAATTTCTGCAATTTTGCCCCAAAATAAGTGAAATTTCTGCAATTTTGCCCCAAAATAAGTGAAATTTTGCAATTTTGCCCCAAAAGAAGGGAAATTTCTGGAAATTTGCCTCAAAATAAGTGGAATTTCTGAGTTTTGCCCCAAAATAAAGAGAATTTCTGTCTTTTTGCCCCAACATATAGAGAATTTCTGCCTTTTTGCCCAAAAATAAGAAAACTGCATACCTTTTTGCCATAAAAATAGGAAATTTCTTAATTTTTGCTCCAAAATAAGGGGAATTTCTGCTTTTTTGCCTCTAAATAAGTGGAATTTCTGTCTTTTTCCCCCAAAACATAGAAAATTCTTGTCTTTTTTGCCCCAAAATAAGGAAAATATCTGCCTTTTTTCCCTGAAATAAGTGAAATTTCTGCAATTTTGCCCCAAAATAAGTGAAATTTCTCCAATTTTGCCCCAGAATAAGGGAAATTTCTGCAATTTTGCCCCAAAATAAGGGAAATTTCTGGAATTTTGCCCCAAAATAAGTGGAATTTCTGAGTTTTGCCCCAAAATAAGAAGAATTTCTGTCCTTTTGCCCCAACATATAGAGAATTTCTGCATTTTTGCGCCAAATTAGGGGAATTTCTGCAATTTTGCTCCAAAATAGGGGGAATTTCTGCCTTTTTGCCCGAAATTAAAAAGAATGTATATCTTTCTGCCATAAAAAATGGAAATTGCTTCATTTTTGCTCCAAAATAAGGGGAATTTCTGCTTTTTTGCCTCTAAATAAGTGGAATTTCTGTCTTTTTCCCCCAAAACAAAGGGAATTTCTGTCTTTTTTGCCCCAAAATAAGAAAAAATTTTGACTTATTACTCTGAAGTAAGTGAAATTTCTGCAATTTTTCCCCAAAATATGGGAAAATTCTGCCTTTTTGCCCCCAAATAAGGGGAATTTCAGACTTTTTACCTCAAAATAAAAGTAATTTCTGCATTTTTGTCACAAACTAATAGGAATTTCTGCATTTTTGCTTCAAAATAAGGAAAATTTCTGTCTTTTTTCCCTGAAATAAGTGAAATTTCTGCAATTTTGCCCCAAAATAAGGGAAATTTCTGCATTTTGCCCCTAAATAAGGGATATTTCTGGAATTTTGCGCCAAAATAAGTGGAATTTCTGAGTTTTGCCCCAAAATACGGAGAATTTCTGTCTTTTTGCCCAAACATATAGGGAATTTCTGCCTTTTTGCCCCACAATTAGGGGAATTTCTGCAATTTTGCTCCAAAATACGGGGAATTTCTGCCTTTTTGCCTGTAAATAAGAAGAATGCATACCTTTTTGCCATAAAATAGGGAAATTTCTTCATTTTTGCTGCAAAATAAGGGGAATTTCTGCTTTTTTGCCTCTAAATAAGTGGAATTTCTGTCTTTTTCCCTCAAAACAAAGGTTTTTCATTTTTTTTTGCCCCAAAATAAGAAAAATTTCTGACTTATTACCCTGAAATAAGTGAAATTTCTGCAATTTTGCCCCAAAATAAGAGAAATTTCTGGATTTTTGCCCCAAATAAGTGGAATTTTTGAGTATTTCCCCAAAATAAAAAGAATTTCTGTCTTTTTGCCCCAACATATAGGGAATTTCTGCATTTGCCCCACATTTAGGGGAATTTCTGCAATGTTGCTCCAAAATACGGGGAATTTCTGCCTTTTTGCCCGAAAATAAGAAGAATGCATACCTTTTTGTCATAAAAACGGGAAATTTCATCATTTTTGCTTTAAAATAAGTGGAATTTCTGCTTTTTTGCCTCTAAATAAGTGAAATTTCTGTCTTTTTTACCCAAAATAAGAAAAAATTCTGACTTATTACCCTGAAGTAAGTGAAATTTCTGCAATTTTGCCCCAAAATATAAGAAATTTCTGCCTTTCTGCCCCCAAATTAGGGGAAATTCAGCCTTTTTACCTTAAAATAAGGGGAATTTCTGCATTTTTGCCACAAAATATTAGGAATTTCTGCTTTTTGCTTCAAAATATAGATAATTTCTACCTTTTTTCCCTGAAATAAGTGAAATTTCTGCAATTTTGCGCCAAAAAAAGTGAAATTTCTGCAATTTTGCCCCAAAATAAGTGGAATTTCTGAGTTTTGCCCCAAAATAAAGAGAATTTCTGTCGTTTTGCCCTAACATATAGGGAATTTCTGCCTTTTTGCCCCATATTTAGGGGAATTTCTGCAATTTTGCTCCAAAATACGGGGAATTTCTGCCTTTTTGCCCGAAAATAAGAAGTATGCATACCTTTTTGCCATAAAAAAGGGAAATTAA
Organism: Micromys minutus; assembly: GCF_963924665.1. Taxonomy (NCBI): domain Eukaryota; kingdom Metazoa; phylum Chordata; class Mammalia; order Rodentia; family Muridae; genus Micromys; species Micromys minutus. Next base: position 2,280,823 of record NW_027667258.1, on the reverse strand, counting down.
TTCATTTTTGCTCCAAAATAAGGGGAATTTCTGCTTTTTTGCCTCTAAATAATTGGAATTTCTGTCTTTTTCTCCCAAAACAAAAAGAATTCCTGTCTTTTTTGCTCCCAAATTAGGAAAAATTCTGACTTATTACCCTGAAATAAGTGAAATTTCTGCAATTTTGCCCCAAAATAAGGGAAATTTCTTCCTTTTTTCCCCCAAATAAGGGGAATTTCAGCCTTTTTACCTCAAAATAAGGGGAATTTCTTCATTTTTGCCACAAAATATTAGGAATTTCTGCCTTTTTGCTTCAAAATAAGAAAACTTCTTCTTTTTTTCCATGAAATAAGTGAAATTTCTGCAATGTTGCCCCAAAATAAGGGAAATTTCTGGAATTTTGCCCCAAAATAAGTGGAATTTCTGAGTTTTGCCCCAAAATAAAGAGAATTTCTGTCTTTCTGCTTTAACATATAGGGAATTTCTGCCTTTTTGCCCCATATTTAGGGGAATTTCTGCAATTTTGCTTCAAAATACGGGGAATTTCTGCCTTTTTGCCTGAAAATAAGAAGTATGCATAGCTTTTTGCCATAAAAATGGGAAATTTCTTCATTTTTGCTCCAAAATAAGGGGAATTTCTGCTTTTTTGCCTCTAAATAAGTGGAATTTCTGTCTTTTTCCCACAAAACAAAGGGAATTTCTGTGTTTTTGCCCCAAAATAAAAAAAAACTCTGACTTATTACCCTGAAATAAGAGAAAATTCTGCAATTTTGCCCCAAAATAAGAGAAATTTCTGCCTTTTTGCCCCCAAATAAGGGGAATTTCAGCCATTTTACCTCAAAATAAGGGGAATTTCTGCATTTTTGCCACAAAATATTAGGAATTTCTGCATTTTTGCCCCAAAAATAAGAAAAATTTCTGCCTTTTTTCCCTGAAATAAGTGAAATTTCTGCAATTTTGCCCCAAAATAAGTGAAATTTCTGCAATTTTGCCCCAAAATAAGTGAAATTTCTGCAATTTTGCCCCAAAAGAAGGGAAATTTCTGGAAATTTGCCCCAAAACAAGTGGAATTTCTGTGTTTTGCCCTAAAATAAGGAGTATTTCTGTCTTTTTGCCCCAACATAGAGAGAATTTCTGCCTTTTTGCCCCACAACTAGGGGAATTTCTGCAATTTTGCTCCAAATTACGGGGAATTTCTGTCTTTTTGCCCGAAAATAAGAAAACTGCATACCTTTTTGCCATAAAAATAGGAAATTTCTTCATTTTTGCTCCAAAATAAGGGGAATTTCCGCTTTTTTGCTTCTAAATAAGTGGAATTTCTGTCTTTTTCCTCTAAAACAAAGGAATTTCTGTATTTTTTGCCCCAAAATAAGGAAAAATTCTGACTTATTACCCTGAAGTAAGTGAAATTTCTGCAATTTTGCCCCAAACTATGAAAAATTTCTGCATTTTTGCCCCCAAATAAGAAGAATTTCTACACTTTTGCCACAAAATATTAAGAATTTCTGCCTTTTTGCCCTAAAATAAGGAAAATTTCGGCCTTTTTTCCCTGAAATAAGTGAAATTTCTGCAATTTTGCCACAAAATAAGTGAAATTTCTGCAATTTTTCCCCAACATAAGTGAAATTTCTGCAACTTTGCCCCAAAATAAGGGAAATTTCTGTAATTTTGCCCCAAAATAAGTGGAATTTCTGAGTTTTGCCCCAAAATAAGGAGAATTTCTGTCTTTTTGCCCTAACATATATGGAATTTCTGCCTTTTTGCCCCACAATTAGGGGAATTTCTGCAATTTTGCTCCAAAATACGGGGAATTTCTGCCTTTTTGCCTGTAAATAAGAAGAATGCATACCTTTTTGCCATAAAATAGGGAAATTTCCTCATTTTTGCTCCAAAATAAGAGGAATTTCTGCTTTTTTGCCTCTAAATAATTGGAATTTCTGTCTTTTTCTCCCAAAACAAAAAGAATTCCTGTCTTTTTTCTCCCAAATAAGGAAAAATTCTGACTTATTACCCTGAAATAAGTGAAATTTCTGCAATTTTGCCCCAAAATAAGGGAAATTTCTGCCTTTTTTCCCCCAAATAAGGGGAATTTCAGCCTTTTTACCTAAAAATAAAGGGAATTTCTGCATTTTTGCCACAAAATATTAGGAATTTCTGCCTTTTTGCTTCAAAAAAAGAAAACTTCTTTTTTTTTCCATGAAATAAGTGAAATTTCTGAAATGTTGCCCCAAAATAAGGGAAATTTCTGGAATTTTGCCTCAAAATAAGTGGAATTTCTGAGTTTTGCCCCAAAATAAAGAGAATTTCTGTCTTTTTGCTTTAACATATAGGGAATTTCTGCCTTTTTGCCCCATATTTAGGAGAGTTTCTGCAATTTTGCTTCAAAATACGGGGAATTTCTGCCTTTTTGCCTGAAAATAAGAAGTATGCATAGCTTTTTGCCATAAAAATGGGAAATTTCTTCATTTTTGCTCCAAAATAAGGGGAATTTCTGCTTTTTTGCCTCTAAATAAGTGGAGTTTCTGTCTTATTCCCCCAAAACAAAAAATTCTTGCCTTTTTTGCCCCAAATAAGGAAAATTTCTGCCTTTCTTCCCTGAAATAAGTGAAATTTCTGCAATTTTGCCCCAAAATAAGTGAAATTTCTCCAATTTTGCCCCAGAATAAGGGAAATTTCTGCAATTTTGCCCCAAAATAAGGGAAATTTCTGGAATTTTGCCCCAAAATAAGTGGAATTTCTGAGTTTTGCCCCAAAATAAGGAGAATTTCTGTCCTTTTGCCCCAACATATAGAGAATTTCTGCCTTTTTGCGCCAAATTAGGGGAATTTCTGCAATTTTGCTCCAAAATAGGGGGAATTTCGGCCTTTTTGCCCGAAATTAAGAAGAATGTATATCTTTCTGCCATAAAAAATGGAAATTGCTTCATTTTTGCTCCAAAATAAGGGGAATTTCTGCTTTTTTGCCTCTAAATAAGTGGAATTTCTGTCTTTTTCCCCCAAAACACAGGGAATTTCTGTCTTTTTTGCCCCAAAATAAGAAAAAATTCTGACTTATTACTCTGAAGTAAGTGGAATTTCTGCAATTTTTCCCCAAAATATGGGAAATTTCTGCCTTTTTGCCCCAAAATAAGGGGAATTTCAGACTTTTTACCTCAAAATAAAAGTAATTTCTGCATTTTTGTCATAAACTAATAGGAATTTCTGCATTTTTGCTTCAAAATAAGGAAAATTTCTGTCTTTTTTCCCTGAAATAAGTGAAATTTCTGCAATTTTGCCCCAAAATAAGGGAAATTTCTGCATTTTGCCCCTAAATAAGGGATATTTCTGGAATTTTGCGCCAAAATAAGTGGAATTTCTGAGTTTTGCCCCAAAATAAGGAGAATTTCTGTCTTTTTGCCCAAACATATAGGGAATTTCTGCCTTTTTGCCCCACAATTAGGGGAATTTCTGCAATTTTGCTCCAAAATACGGGGAATTTCTGCCTTTTTGCCTGTAAATAAGAAGAATGCATACCTTTTTGCCATAAAATAGGGAAATTTCTTCATTTTTGCTGCAAAATAAGGGGAATTTCTGCTTTTTTGCCTCTAAATAAGTGGAATTTCTGTCTTTTTCCCTCAAAACAAAGGTTTTTCATTTTTTTTGCCCCAAAATAAGAAAAATTTCTGACTTATTACCCTGAAATAAGTGAAATTTCTGCAATTTTGCCCCAAAATAAGAGAAATTTCTGGATTTTTGCCCCAAATAAGTGGAATTTTTGAGTATTTCCCCAAAATAAAAAGAATTTCTGTCTTTTTGCCCCAACATATAGGGAATTTCTGCATTTGCCCCACATTTAGGGGAATTTCTGCAATGTTGCTCCAAAATACGGGGAATTTCTGCCTTTTTGCCCGAAAATAAGAAGAATGCATACCTTTTTGTCATAAAAACGGGAAATTTCATCATTTTTGCTTTAAAATAAGTGGAATTTCTGCTTTTTTGCCTCTAAATAAGTGAAATTTCTGTCTTTTTTACCCAAAATAAGAAAAAATTCTGACTTATTACCCTGAAGTAAGTGAAATTTCTGCAATTTTGCCCCAAAATATAAGAAATTTCTGCCTTTCTACCCCCAAATTAGGGGAAATTCAGCCTTTTTACCTTAAAATAAGGGGAATTTCTGCATTTTTGCCACAAAATATTAGGAATTTCTGCTTTTTGCTTCAAAATATAGATAATTTCTACCTTTTTTCCCTGAAATAAGTGAAATTTCTGCAATTTTGCGCCAAAAAAAGTGAAATTTCTGCAATTTTGCCCCAAAATAAGTGGAATTTCTGAGTTTTGCCCCAAAATAAAGAGAATTTCTGTCGTTTTGCCCTAACATATAGGGAATTTCTGCCTTTTTGCCCCATATTTAGGGGAATTTCTGCAATTTTGCTCCAAAATACAGGGAATTTCTGCCTTTTTGCCCGAAAATAAGAAGTATGCATACCTTTTTGCCATAAAAAAGGGAAATTAATTCATTTTTGCTCCAAAATAAGGGGAATTTCTGCTTTTTTGCCTCTAAATAATTGGAATTTCTGTCTTTTTCTCCCAAAACAAAAAGAATTCCTGTCTTTTTTGCTCCCAAATTAGGAAAAATTCTGACTTATTACCCTGAAATAAGTGAAATTTCTGCAATTTTGCCCCAAAATAAGGGAAATTTCTTCCTTTTTTCCCCCAAATAAGGGGAATTTCAGCCTTTTTACCTCAAAATAAGGGGAATTTCTTCATTTTTGCCACAAAATATTAGGAATTTCTGCCTTTTTGCTTCAAAATAAGAAAACTTCTTCTTTTTTTCCATGAAATAAGTGAAATTTCTGCAATGTTGCCCCAAAATAAGGGAAATTTCTGGAATTTTGCCCCAAAATAAGTGGAATTTCTGAGTTTTGCCCCAAAATAAAGAGAATTTCTGTCTTTCTGCTTTAACATATAGGGAATTTCTGCCTTTTTGCCCCATATTTAGGGGAATTTCTGCAATTTTGCTTCAAAATACGGGGAATTTCTGCCTTTTTGCCTGAAAATAAGAAGTATGCATAGCTTTTTGCCATAAAAATGGGAAATTTCTTCATTTTTGCTCCAAAATAAGGGGAATTTCTGCTTTTTTGCCTCTAAATAAGTGGAATTTCTGTCTTTTTCCCACAAAACAAAGGGAATTTCTGTGTTTTTGCCCCAAAATAAAAAAAAACTCTGACTTATTACCCTGAAATAAGAGAAAATTCTGCAATTTTGCCCCAAAATAAGAGAAATTTCTGCCTTTTTGCCCCCAAATAAGGGGAATTTCAGCCATTTTACCTCAAAATAAGGGGAATTTCTGCATTTTTGCCACAAAATATTAGGAATTTCTGCATTTTTGCCCCAAAAATAAGAAAAATTTCTGCCTTTTTCCCTGAAATAAGTGAAATTTCTGCAATTTTGCCCCAAAATAAGTGAAATTTCTGCAATTTTGCCCCAAAAGAAGGGAAATTTTTGGAAATTTGCCCCAAAATAAGTGGAATTTCTGTGTTTTGCCCTAAAATAAGGAGTATTTCTGTCTTTTTGCCCCAACATAGAGAGAATTTCTGCCTTTTTGCCCCACAACTAGGGGAATTTCTGCAATTTTGCTCCAAATTACGGGGAATTTCTGTCTTTTTGCCCGAAAATAAGAAAACTGCATACCTTTTTGCCATAAAAATAGGAAATTTCTTCATTTTTGCTCCAAAATAAGGGGAATTTCTGCTTTTTTGCTTCTAAATAAGTGGAATTTCTGTCTTTTTCCTCTAAAACAAAGGAATTTCTGTATTTTTTGCCCCAAAATAAGGAAAAATTCTGACTTATTACCCTGAAATAAGTGAAATTTCTGCAATTTTGCCCCAAACTATGAAAAATTTCTGCATTTTTGTCCCCAAATAAGAAGAATTTCTGCACTTTTGCCACAAAATATTAGGAATTTCTGCCTTTTTGCCCTAAAATAAGGAAAATTTCGGCCTTTTTTCCCTGAAATAAGTGAAATTTCTGCAATTTTGCGACAAAATAAGTGAAATTTCTGCAATTTTTCCCCAAAATAAGTGAAATTTCTGCAACTTTGCCCCAAAATAAGGGAAATTTCTGTAATTTTGCCCCAAAATAAGTGGAATTTCTGAGTTTTGCCCCAAAATAAGGAGAATTTCTGTCTTTTTGCCCTAACATATATGGAATTTCTGCCTTTTTGCCCCACAATTAGGGGAATTTCTGCAATTTTGCTCCAAAATACGGGGAATTTCTGCCTTTTTGCCTGTAAATAAGAAGAATGCATACCTTTTTGCCATAAAATAGGGAAATTTCTTCATTTTTGCTCCAAAATAAGAGGAATTTCTCCTTTTTTGCCTCTAAATAACTGGAATTTCTGTCTTTTTCTCCCAAAACAAAAAGAATTCCTGTCTTTTTTCTCCCAAATAAGGAAAAATTCTGACTTATTACCCTGAAATAAGTGAAATTTCTGCAATTTTGCCCCAAAATAAGGGAAATTTCTGCCTTTTTTCCCCCAAATAAGGGGAATTTCAGACTTTTTACCAAAAAATAAAGGGAATTTCTGCATTTTTGCCACAAAATATTAGGAATTTCTGCCTTTTTGCTTCAAAATAAGAAAACTTCTTCTTTTTTTCCATGAAATAAGTGAAATTTCTGAAATGTTGCCCCAAAATAAGGGAAATTTCTGGAATTTTGCCCCAAAATAAGTGGAATTTCTGAGTTTTGCCCCAAAATAAAGAGAATTTCTGTCTTTTTGCTTTAACATATAGGGAATTTCCGCCTTTTTGCCCCATATTTAGGGGAGTTTCTGCAATTTTGCTTCAAAATACGGGGAATTTCTGCCTTTTTGCCTGAAAATAAGAAGTATGCATAGCTTTTTGCCATAAAAATGGGAAATTTCTTCATTTTTGCTCCAAAATAAGGGGAATTTCTGCTTTTTTGCCTCTAAATAAGTGGAGTTTCTGTCTTTTTCCCCCAAAACAGAAAATTCTTGCCTTTTTTGTCCCAAATAAGGAAAATTTCTGCCTTTCTTCCCTGAAATAAGTGAAATTTCTGCAATTTTGCCCCAAAATAAGTGAAATTTCTCCAATTTTGCCCCAGAGTAAGGGAAATTTCTGCAATTTTGCCCCAAAATAAGGGAAATTTCTGGAATTTTGCCCCAAAATAAGTGGAATTTCTGAGTTTTGCCCCAAAATAAGGAGAATTTCTGTCCTTTTGCCCCAACATATAGAGAATTTCTGCCTTTTTGCGCCAAATTAGGGGAATTTCTGCAATTTTGCTCCAAAATAGGGGGAATTTCTGCCTTTTTGCCCGAAATTAAAAAGAATGTATATCTTTCTGCCATAAAAAATGGAAATTGCTTCATTTTTGCTCCAAAATAAGGGGAATTTCTGCTTTTTTGCCTCTAAATAAGTGGAATTTCTGTCTTTTTCCCCCAAAACAAAGGGAATTTCTGTCTTATTTGCCCCAAAATAAGAAAAAATTCTGACTTATTACTCTGAAGTAAGTGAAATTTCTGCAATTTTTCCCCAAAATATGGGAAATTTCTGCCTTTTTGCCCCCAAATAAGGGGAATTTCAGACTTTTTACCTCAAAATAAAAGTAATTTCTGCATTGTTGTCACAAACTAATAGGAATTTCTGCATTTTTGCTTCAAAATAAGGAAAATTTCTGTCTTTTTTTTCCTGAAATAAGTGAAATTTCTGCAATTTTGCCCCAAAATAAGGGAAATTTCTGCATTTTGCCCCTAAATAAGGGATATTTCTGGAATTTTGCGCCAAAATAAGTGGAATTTCTAAGTTTTGCCCCAAAATAAAGAGAATTTCTGTTTTTTTGCCCTAACATATAGGGAATTTCTGCCTTTTTGCCCCATATTTAGGGGAATTTCTGCAATTTTGCTCCAAAATACGAAGAATTTCTGCCTTTTTGCGCGAAAATAAGAAGAATGCATACCTTTTTGCCATAAAAAAGATAAATTTCTTGATTTTTGCTCCAAAATAAGGGGAATTTCTCCTTTTTTGCCTCTAAATAAGTGGAATTTCTGTCTTTTTCCCCCAAAACAAAGAGAATTTCTGTCTTTTTTGCCCCAAGATAAGAAAAAATTCTGACTTATTACCCTGAAGTAAGTGAAATTTCTGCAATTTTGCCCCAAAATATGAGAAATTTCTGCCTTTTTGCCTCCAAATAAAAAGAATTCCAGCCTTTTTACCTCAAAATAAGGGGAATTTCTGCATTTTTGCCACAAAATATTAGGAATTTCTGCTCTTTGGCCCAAAATAAGAAAAATTTCTGCCTTTTTTCCATGAAATAAGGGAATTTCTGCAATTTTGCCCCAAAATAAGTAAAATTTCTGCAATTTTGCCCCAAAAGAAGGGAAATTTCTGGAAATTTGCCCCAAAATAAGTGGAATTTTGGAGTTTTGCCCTAAAATAAAGAGAATTTCTGTCTTTTTTCCCCAACATATAGAGAATTTCTGCCTTTTTGCCCCACAACTAGGGGAATTTCTGCAATTTTGCTCCAAAATACGGGGAATTTCTGCCTTTTTGCCCGAAAATAAGAAGAATACATACCTTTTTGCCATAAAAAAGGGAAATTTCTTCATTTTTGATCCAAAATAAGGGGAATTTCTGCTTTTTTGCCTCTAAATAAGTGGAATTTCTGTCTTTTTTCCCCAAAACATAGAAAATTCCTATCTTTTTTGCCCGAAAATAAAAAAAAATTCTTCCTTTTTTTTCTGAAATAAGTGAAATTTCTGCAATTTTGCCACAAAATAAGTGAAATTTCTACAATTTTGCCCCAAAATAAGGGAAATTTCTGCCATTTTGCCCCAAAATAAAGGAAATTTCTGGAATTTTGCCCAAAAATAAGTGGAATTTCTGAGTTTTGCCCCAAAATAAAGAGAATTTCTGCCTTTTTCCCCAACATATAGAGAATTTCTGCCTTTTTGCCCCACAATTAGGGGAATTTCTGCAATTTTGCTCCAAAATAGGGGGAATATCTGCCTTTTTGCCTGAAATTAAGAAGAATGCATATCTTTTTGCCATAAAAAAGGGAAATTGCTTCATTTTTGCTCCAAAATATTGGGAATTTCTGCTTTTTTGCCTCTAAATATGTGGAATTTCTGTCTTTTTTCCCCAAAACAAAGGGAATTACTGCCTTTTTTGCCCCAAAATAATAAAAAATTCTGACTTATTACCCTGAAATAAGTGAAATTTCTGCAATTTTGCCACAAAATAAAGGAAATTTCTGCTTTTTGCCCCCAAATAAGAGGAATTTCAGCATTTTTAGCTCAAAATAAAAGAAATTTCTGCATATTTGTCACAAAATATTAGGAATTTCTGCTTTTTTGCTTCAAAATAAAAAAAATTTCTGCCTTTTTTCCCTGAAATAAGTGAAATTTCTGCAATTTTGCCCCAAAATACGTGAAATTTCTGCAATTTTGCCCCAAAATAAAGGAAATTTCTGGAATTTTGCCTCAAAATAAGTGGAATTTCTGAGTTTTGCCTCAAAATAAGAAGAATTTCTGTCTTTTTTGCCCTAACATATAGGGAATTTCTGCCTTTTTGCCCCACAATTAGGGAAATTTCTGCAATTTTGCTCCAAAATACGAAGAATTTCTGCCTTTTTGCCCGAAAATAAGAAGAATGCATACCTTTTTGCCATAAAAAAGAGAAATTTCTTGATTTTTGCTCCAAAATAAGGGGAATTTCTCCCTTTTTGCCTCTAAATAAGTGGAATTTCTGTCTTTTTCCCCCAAAACAAAGGGAATTTCTGTCTTTTTTGCCCCAAGATAAGAAAAAATTCTGACTTATTACCCTGAAGTAAGTGAAATTTCTGCAATTTTGCCCCAAAATATGGGAAATTTCTGCCTTTTTGCCTCTAAATAAAAAGAATTCCAGCCTTTTTACCTCAAAATAAGGGGAATTTCTGCATTTTTGCCACAAAATATTAGGAATTTCTGCTTTTTGGCCCAAAATAAGAAAAATTTCTGCCTTTTTTCCCTGAAATAAGGGAATTTCTGCAATTTTGCCCCAAAATAAGTGAAATTTCTGCAATTTTGCCCCAAAAGAAGGGAAATTTCTGGAAATTTGCCCCAAAATAAGTGGAATTTTGGAGTTTTGCCCTAAAATAAAGAGAATTTTTGTCTTTTTTCCCCAACATATAGAGAATTTCTTCCTTTTTGCCCCACAACTAGGGGAATTTCTGCAATTTTGCTCCAAAATACGGGGAATTTCTGCCTTTTTGCCCGAAAATAAGAAGAATACATACCTTTTTGCCATAAAAAAGGGAAATTTCTTCATTTTTGATCCAAAATAAGGGGAATTTCTGCTTTTTTGCCTCTAAATAAGTGGAATTTCTGTCTTTTTTCCCCAAAACATAGAAAATTCCTGTCTTTTTTGCCCCAAAATAAAAAAAAAGTCTTCCTTTTTTTTCTGAAATAAGTGAAATTTCTGCAATTTTGCCACAAAATAAGTGAAATTTCTAAAATTTTGCCCCAAAATAAGGGAAATTTCTGCAATTTTGCCCCAAAATAAAGGAAATTTCTGGAATTTTGCCCAAAAATAAGTGGAATTTCTGAGTTTTGCCCCAAAATAAAGACAATTTCTGCCTTTTTGCCCCAACATATAGAGAATTTCTGCCTTTTTGCCCCACAATTAGGGGAATTTCTGCAATTTTGCTCCAAAATAGGGGGAATATCTGACTTTTTGCCTGAAATTAAGAAGAATGCATATCTTTTTGCCATAAAAAAGGGAAATTGCTTCATTTTTGCTCCAAAATATTGGGAATTTCTGCTTTTTTGCCTCTAAATATGTGGAATTTCTGTCTTTTTCCCCCAAAACAAAGGGAATTACTGCCTTTTTTGCCCCAAAATAATAAAAAATTCTGACTTATTACCCTGAAATAAGTGAAATTTCTGCAATTTTGCCACAAAATAAATGAAATTTCTGCTTTTTGCCCCCAAATAAGGGGAATTTCAGCATTTTTACCTCAAAATAAAAGAAATTTCTGCATATTTGTCACAAAATATTAGGAATTTCTGCTTTTTTGCTTCAAAATAAAAAAAAATTCTGCCTTTTTTCCCTGAAATAAGTTAAATTTCTGCAATTTTGCCCCAAAATACGTGAAATTTCTGCAATTTTGCCCCAAAATAAAGGAAATTTCTGGAATTTTGCCTCAAAATAAGTGGAATTTCTGAGTTTTGCCTCAAAATAAGAAGAATTTCTGTCTTTTTTGCCCTAACATATAGGGAATTTCTGCCATTTTTGCCCCACAATTAGGGAAATTTCTGCAATTTTGCTCCAAAATACGGGGAATTTCTGCCCTTTTACCGGAAAATAAGAAGAATGCATACCTTTTTGCCATAAAAAAGAAAAATTTCTTCATTTTTGCTCCAAAATAAGGGGAATTTCTGCTTTTTTGCCTCTAAAAAAGTGGAATTTCTGTTTTTTACCTCAAAACAAAGGGAATTCCAGTCTTTTTTGCCCCACAATAAGAAAAATTTTTGACTTATTACCCTGAAATAAGTGAAATTTAGCAACTTTGCCCCAAAATAAGGGAATTTCCTGCTTTTTGCTCCCAAATAAGAGGAATTACAGCCTTTTTACCTCAAAATAAGAGATATTTCTTCATTTTTGCCACAAAATATTAGGAATTTCTGCCTTTTTGCCCCAAAATAAGAAAATTTCTGCTTTTTTTCCCTGAAATAAGTGAAATTTCTGCAATTTTGCCCCAAAATAAGTGAAATTTTTGCTATTTTGCCCCAAAGTAAGGGAAATTTCTGGAACTTTGCCCCAAAATAAGTGGAATTTCTGAGTTTTGCCCCAAAATAATGAGAATTTCTGTCTTTTTGCCCCAACATATAGGAAATTTTTGCCTTTTTGCCCCACAATTAGGGGAATTTCTGCAATTTTGCTCCAAAATACGGTCAATTTCTGCCTTTTTGCCCGAAAATAAGAAGAATGCATACCTTTTTGCCATAAAAAAGGGAAATTTCTTCATTTTTGCTCCAAAATAAGGGGAATTTCTGCTTTTTTGCCTCTAAATAAGTTGAATTTCTGTCTTTTTACCCCAAAACAAAAGGAATTCCTTTCTTTTTTGCCCCAAAATAATGAAAATTTCTGCCTTTTTTCTCTGAAATAAATAAAATTTCTGCAATTTTGCCCCAAAATAAGTGAAATTTCTCTAATTTTGCCCCAAAATAAGGGAAATTTCTGCAATTTTGTTCCAAAATAAAGGAAATTTCTGGAATTTTGCCCCAAAATAAGTGGAATTTCTGAGTTTTGCCCAAAAATAAAGAGAATTTCTGTATTTTTGCCCCAACATATAGAGAATTTCTGCCTTTTTGCCAGACAATTAGGGGAATTTCTGCAATTTTGCCCCAAAATAAAGGAAATTTCTGTATATTTGCCCCAAAATAAGTGGAATTTCTGAGTTTTGCCACAAAATAAAGAGAATTTCTGTCTATTTGCCCTAACATATAGGGAATTTCTGACATTTTGCCCCATATTTAAAGGAATTTCTGCAATTTTGCTTTAAAATACGGGGAATTTCTGCCTTTTTGCCCGAAAATAAGAAGAATGCATACCTTTTTGCCATAAAAACGGGAAATATCTTCATTTTTGCTCCAAAATAAGGGGAATTTCTGCTTTTTTGCCTCTAAATAAGTGGAATTTCTGTCTTTTTCCCCCAAAACAAAGGGAATTTCTGTATTTCTTGCCCCAAAATAAGGAAAAATTCTGACTTATTACCCTGAAGTAAGTGAAATTTCTGCAATTTTTCCCCAAAATATGAAAAATTTCTTCTTTTTGGCCCCAAATAAGGGGAATTTCAGCATTTTTACCTCAAAATAAGGGTAATTTCTTTATTTTTGCCACAAAATATTAGGAATTTCTGCCTTTTTGCACCAAAATAAGGAAAATTTCTGCCTTTTTTCCCTGAAATAAGTGAAATTTCTTCAATTTTGCCCCAAAATAAGTGAAATTTCTAAAATTTTGCCCCAAAATAAGTGAAATTTCTGCAATTTTGCTCCAACTAAGAGAAATTTCTGGAATTTTGCCCCAAAATAAGTGGAATTTCTGTGTTTTGCCCCAAAATAAGGAGAATTTCTGTCTTCTTGCCCCAACATTTAGAGAATTTCTGCCTTTTTGCCCCACAATTAGGGGAATTTCTGCAATTTTGCACCAAAATATGAAGAATTTCTGCCTTTTTGCCTGAAAATAAAAAGAATGCATACCTTTTTGCAATAAAAAAGGGAAATTTCTTCATTTTTGCTTCAAAATAAAGGGAATTTCTGCTTTTTTGCCTCTAAATAAGTGGAATTTCTGTTTTTTTCCCCTAAAACAAAGGGAATTTCTGTCTTTTTTGCCCCAAAATAAGGAAAATTTCTGGCTTATTACCCTGAAGTAAGTGAAATTTCTGCAATTTTGCCCCAAAATAAGTTAAATTTCTGCAATTTTGCCCAAAAATAAGGGAAATTTCTGCAATTTTGCCCCAAAATAAGGGTAATTTCTGCATTTTTGCCCCCTAATAAGGGGAATTTCAGCCTTTTTACCTCAAAATAAGGGGAATTTCTTCATTTTTGCAACAAATTATTAGGAATTTCTGCCTTTTTGCCCCAAAATAAGAAAATTTCTACCTTTTTTCCCTGAAATAAGTGAAATTTCTGCAATTTTGCCCCAAAATAAGTGAAATTTCTCCAATTTTGCCCCAAAATAAGGGAATTTTCTTGTATTTTGCCCCAAAATAAGTGGAATTTCTGATTTTTGCCCCAAAATTAGGAGAATTTCTGTATTTTTGCCCCAACCTATAGAGAATTTCTGCTTTTTTCCTTAAAATTATGGGAATTTCTGCAATTTTGCTCCAAAATACGGGGAATTTCTGCCTTTTTGCCCGATAATAAGAAGAATGCATAAATTTTTGCCATAAAAAAGGGAAATTTCTTCATTTTTGCTCCAAAATAAGGGGAATTTCTGCTTTTTTGCCTAAAAATAACTGGAATTTTTGTCTTTTTCCCCCAAAACAAAGGGAATTTCTGTATTTTTTGCCCCAAAATAAAAAATATTTCTGACTTATTAACCTGAAATAAGTGAAATTTCTTCAATTTTTTCCCAAAATAAGGGAAATATCTGCCTTTTTATCCCCAAATAAGGGAAATTTCAGCCTTTTTACCTCAAAATAAGAGGAATTTCTGCCTTTTTGCCCCAAAATAAAAAATTTCTGCCCTTCTTCCCTGAAATAAGTGAAATTTTTGCAATTTTGCCCCAAAATAAGGGAAATTTCTGGAATTTTGCCCCAATAAGTGGAATTACTGAGTTTTGCCCCAAAATAAGGAGAATTTCTGTCTTTTTGCTCTAACAAATAGGGAATTTCTGCTCTTTGTCCCACAATTAGGGGAATTTCTGCAATTTTGCTTCAAAATACGGGGAATTTCTGCCTTTTTGCCCGAAAATAAGAAGAAAGTATACCTTTTTGCCATAAAAAATAGAAATTTCTTCATTTTTGCCCCAAAATAAGCGGAATTTCTGATTTTTTGCCATTAAATAAGTGGAATTTCTGTCTTTTTCCCTCAAAGCATAGGGAATTCCTGTATTTTTGTCCCAAAATAAGGAAAAATTCTGACTTTTTACCCTGAAGTAAGTGAAATTTCTGCAATTTTGCCCCAAAATAAGGGAAATTTTTTCCTTTTTGCTCCCAAATAAGGGGAATTTCAGCATTTTTACCTCAAAATAAGGGGAATTTCGGCATTTTTGCCACAAAATATTTGAAATTTCTGCCTTTTTGCCCCAAAATAAAGAAAATTTCAGCATTTGTTCCCTGAAATAAGTGAAATTTCTGCAATTTTGCCCCAAAATAAGTGAAATTTCTGCAATTTTGCCCCAAAATAAGGGAAATTTCTGGAATTTTGCCTCAAAATATGTTTAATTTTTGAGTTCTGCACCAAAATAAGGAGAATTTCTATCTTTATGCCCCAACATATAGGGAATTTCTGCCTTTTTGCCTTACAATTAGGGGAATTTCTGCAATTTTGCTCCAAAATACGAAGAATTTCTGCCCTTTTGCCTGAAAATAAGAAGAATGCATACCTTTTTTCCATAAAAAAGGGAAATTTCTTCATTTTTGATCCAAAATAAGGGGAATTTCTGCTTTTTTGCTTCTAAATAAGTGGAATTTCTGTCTTTTTCCCCAAAAACAAAGAAAATTTCTGTCTTTTTTGCCCCAAAATAAGGAAAATTTCTGACTTATTACCCTGAAATAAGTGAAATTTCTGCAATTTTGCCCCAAAATAAGGAAAATTTCTGCCTTTTTGCCCCAAAATAAGGGGAAAATTCAGCCTTTTTACCTCAAAATAAGGGAAATTTCTGCATTTTTTCCACAAAATATTAGGAACTTCTGCATTTTTGCCACAAAATAAAGAAAATTTCTGCATTTTTTCCCTTACATAAGTGAAATTTCTGCAAGTTTGCCCTAAAATAAGTGAAATTTCTGCAATTTTGCCCCAAAATAAGGGAAATTTCTGGAATTTTGCCCCAAATTAAGTGGAATTTCTGAGTTTTGCCACAAAATAAGGAGAATTTCTGTATTTTTGTCCCAACATATAGAGAACTTCTGCCTTTTTGCCCCACAATTAGCGGAATTTCTGCAATTTTGCTCCAAAATACGGGGAATTTCTGCCTTTTTGCCGGAAAATAAGAAGAATGCATACCTTTTTGCCATAAATAAGGGAAATTTCTTCATTTTTGCTCCAAAAAGGGGAATTTCTGCTTTTTTGCCTCTAAATAAGTGGAATTTCTGTTTTTTACCCCAAAACAAAGGGAATTCCTGTCTTTTTTGCCCCAAAATAAGGAAAATTTCGGACTTATTACCCTGAAATAAGTTAAATTTCTGCAATTTTGCCCCAAAATAAGGGAAATTTCTGCCTTTTTGCCCCCAAATAAGGGGAATTTCAGCTTTTTATCTCAAAATAAGGGGAATTTCTGCATTTTTGCCACAAAATATTAGGAATTTCTGCCTTTTTGCCCCAAAAGAAGAAAATTTCTGCTTTTTTTCCCTGAAATAAGTGAAATTTCTGCAAATTTGCCCCAAAATAAGTGAAATTTCTGCAATTTTGCCCAAAAATAAAGGAAATTTCTGGAATTTTGCCCCAAAATAAGTGGAATTTTTTAGTTTTGCCCTAAAATAAGGAGAATTTCTGTCTTTTTGCCGCAACATATAGGGAATTTCTGCATTTTTGCCCCACAATTAGCGGAATTTCTGCAATTTTGCTCCAAAATACGGTCAATTTCTGCCTTTTTGCTCGAAAATAAGAAGAATGCATACCTTTTTGCCATAAAAAAGGGAAATTTCTTCATTTTTGCTCCAAAATAAGGGGAATTTCTGCTTTTTTGCCTTTAAATAAGTGGAATTTCTGTCTTTTTCCCCCAAAACAAAAAGAATTTCTGTTTTTTTTCCCAAAATAAGGAAAAATTCTGACTTATTACCCTGAAGTAAGTGAAATTTCTGCAAGTTTGCCCCAAAATAATAGAAATTTCTGCTTTTTTGCCCTCAAATAAGGGGAATTTCAGCCTTTTTACATCAAAATAAGAGTAAATTTTGCATTTTTGCCACAAAATATTAGGAATTTCTGCCTTTTTGCCCCAAAATAAGGAAAATTTCTGCATTTTTTCCCTTAAATAAGTAAAATTTTTGCAATTTTGCCCCAAAATAAGTGAAATTTCTACAATTTTGCCCCAAAATAAGGGAAATTTCTGCCTTTTTGTCCCCAAAGAAGGGGAATTTCAGACTTTTTACCCTAAAATAAGGGGAATTTCTGCTTTTTTGCCTCTAAATAAGTGGAATTTCTGTCTTTTTTCCCCAAAACATAGAAAATTCCTGTCTTTTTTGCCCGAAAATAAAAAAAAAATTCTTCCTTTTTTTTCTGAAATAAGTGAAATTTCTGCAATTTTGCCACAAAATAAGTGAAATTTCTAAAATTTTGCCCCAAAATAAGGGAAATTTCTGCAATTTTGCCCCAAAATAAAGGAAATTTCTGGAATTTTGCCCCAAAATAAGTGGAATTTCTGAGTTTTTCCCCAAAATAAGGAGAATTTCTGTCTTTTTGCCCCAACATATAGAGAATTTCTGCCTTTTTGCCTCATAATTAGGGGAATTTCTGCAATTTTGCCCGAAAATAAGGGAAATTTCTTCCTTTTTGCTTCCAAATAAGAAGAATTTCAGCCTTTTTACGTCAAAATAAGGGGAATTTCTGCATTTTTGCCAAAAAATATTAGGAATTTCTGACTTTTTGCCCCAAAATAAGGAAAATTTCTGCCTTTTTCCCCTGAAATAAGTGAAATATCTGCAATTTTGCCCCAAAATAATTGAAATTTCTGCAATTTTGCCCCAAATTAAGTGCAATTTCTGCAATTTTGCCCCAAAATTCGGGAAATTTCTGGAATTTTGCCCCAAAATAAGTGGAATTTCTGAGTTTTGCCCCAAAATAAAAAGAATTTCTGTCTTTTGCCCCAACATATATGGAATTTCTGCATTTTTGCCCCACAATTAGGGGAATTTCTGCAATTTTGCTCCAAAATACGGGGAATTTCTGCTTTTTTGCCAGAAAATAAGAAGAATGTATACCTTATGCCACAAAAAAGGGAAATTTCTTCATTTTTGCTCCAAAATGAGGGAAATTTCTGCTTTTATGCGTCTAAATAAGTGGAATTTCTGTCTTTTTCCCTCAAAACAAAGGGAATTTCTGTCTTTTTTGCCCAAAAATAAGAAAATTTCTGATTTATTACCTTGAAATAAGTGAAATTTCTGCAATTTTGCCCCAAAATAAGGGAAATTTCTGCATTTTTGCCCCCAAATAAGAGGAATTTCAGCATTTTTACCTCAAAATGAGGGGAATTTCTGCATTTTTGCCACAAAATATTAGGAATTTCTGCCTTTTTGTCCCAAAATAAAGAAAATTTCTGCCTTTTTTCCCTGAAATAAGTAAAATTTCTGCAATTTTGCCCCAAAATAAGTGAAATTTCTGCAATTTTGCCCCAAAATAAGGGAAATTTCTGGAATTTTGCCCCAAAATAAGTTGTATTTCTGGGTTTTGCCCCAAAATAAGGAGAATTTCTGTCTTTTTGCCCTAACATATAGGGAATTCTGCCTTTTTGCCCCACATTTAGGGGAATTTCTGCAATTTTGCTCCAATATACGAGGAATTTCTGCCTTTTTGCCCGAAAATAAGAAGAATGCATATCTTTATTTCATAAAAAAGTGAAATTTCTTAATTTTTGCTCCAAAATAAGAGGAATTTCTGCTTTTTTGCCTCTAAATATGTGGAATTTCTGTTTTTTTCCACCCCAAAAAAAGGGAATTTCTGTTATTTTGGCCCCAAAATAAAAAAAAATTTCTGACTCATTACCCTGAAGTAAGTGAAAATTCTGCAATTTTGCCCGAAAATAAGGGAAATTTCTGCCTTTTTTCCCCCAAATAAGGGGAATTTCAGCCTTTTTACCTCAAAATAAGGGGAATTTCTGCATTTTTGCCACAAAATATTAGGAATTTCTGCCTTTTTGCCCCAAAAATTAGAAAGAATTCTGCCTTATTTCCCTGAAATAAGTGAAATTTCTGCAATTTTGCCCCAAAATAAGTGAAATTTCTGCAATTTTGCCCCAAAATAAGAGAAATTTCTGCAATTTTGCCCCAAAATACGGGAAATTTCTGGAATTTTGCCCCAAAATAAGTGGAATTTCTGAGTTTTGCCCTAAAATAAGGAGAATTTCTGTCTTTCTGCGC
Source organism: Micromys minutus (assembly GCF_963924665.1). Lineage (NCBI taxonomy): Eukaryota > Metazoa > Chordata > Mammalia > Rodentia > Muridae > Micromys > Micromys minutus. The sequence goes on along the minus strand of NW_027667258.1, from coordinate 2,262,074 downwards.
CAACATATAAAGAATTTCTGCCTTTTTGCCCCACAATTACGGGAATTTCTGCAATTTTGCTCCAAAATACGGGGAATTTCTGCCTTTTTGCCCGAAAATAAGAAGAATGCATACCTTTTTGCCATAAAAAAAGAAATTTCTTCATTTTTGCTCCAAAATAAGTGGAATTTCTGCTTTTTTGGTTCTAAATAAGTGTAATTTCTGTCTTTTTCCCCCAAAACAAAGAAAATTTTTGTCTTTTTTGCTCCAAAATAAGGAAAATTTCTGCCTTTTTTCCCTGAAATAAGTGAAATTTCTGCAATTTTGCCCCAAAATAAGGGAAATTCCTGCTATTTTGCCCCAAAATAAGGGAAATTTCTGGAATTTTGCCCCAAAAGTGGAATTTCTGAGTTTTTCCCCAAAATAAGGAGAATTTCTGTCTTTTTGCCCCAACATATAGAGAATTTCTGCCTTTTTGCCTCATAATTAGGGGAATTTCTGCAATTTTGCCCAAAAATAAGGGAAATTTCTTCCTTTTTGCTTCCAAATAAGAAGAATTTCAGCCTTTTTACGTCAAAATAAGGGGAATTTCTGCATTTTTGCCACAAAATATTAGGAATTTCTGACTTTTTGCCCCAAAATAAGGAAAATTTCTGCCTTTTTTCCCTGAAATAAGTGAAATTTCTGCAATTTTGCCCCAAAATAATTGAAATTTCTGCAATTTTGCCCCAAATTAAGTGAAATTTCTGCAATTTTGCCCCAAAATTCGGGAAATTTCTGGAATTTTGCCCCAAAATAAGTGGAATTTCTGAGTTTTGCCCCAAAATAAAAAGAATTTCTGTCTTTTGCCCCAACATATACAAAATTTCTGCATTTTTGCCCCACAATTAGGGGAATTTCTGCAATTTTGCTCCAAAATACGGGGAATTTCTGCTTTTTTGCCAGAAAATAAGAAGAATGTATACCTTATGCCACAAAAAAGGGAAATTTCTTCATTTTTGCTTCAAAATAAGAGGAAATTCTAACTTTTTACCCTAAAATAAGTGAAATTTCTGCCTTTTTACCCAAAAATACACGGAATTTCTTTTTGCTCCAACATAGAGAAAATTTCTGCCTTTTTGCCCCACAATTAGAGGAATTTCTGCAATTTTGCTCCAAAATACGGGGAATTTCTGCCTTTTTGCCCGAAAATAAGAAGAATGCATACCTTTTTGCCATAAAAAAGGGAAATTTCTTCATTTTTTCTCAAAATAAGGGGAATTTCTGCTTTTCTGCCTCTAAATAAGTGGAATTTCTCTCTTTTTCCCCCAAAACAAAAGGAATTCCTTTCTTTTTTGCCCCAAAATAAGGATAATTTCTGCCTTTTTTCCGTTAAATAAGTGAAATTTCTGCAATTTTATCCCCAAAATATGAAAAATTTCTGCCTTTTTGCCCCCAAATAAGAGGAATTTCAGCCTTTTTACCTCAAAATAAGGGGAATTTCTGCATTTTTGCCACAAAATATTAGGAATTTCTACATTTTTGCCTTGAAATAAAGAAATTTTCTGCCTTTTTTTCCATGAAATAAGTGAAATTTCTGCAATTTTGCCACAAAATAAGTGAAATTTCTGCAATTTTGCCCCAAAATATGTGAAATTTCTGCAATTTTGCCCCAAAATAAGAAAAATTTCTGGATTTTTGCCCCAAAATAAGATGAATTTCTGAGTTTTGCCCCAAAATAAGGAGAATTTCTGTCTTTTTGCCCCAACATATAGGGAATTTCTGCCTATTTGCCACACAATTAGGGGAATTTCTGCAATTTTGCTCCAAAATACGGGGAGTTTCTGCCCTTTTGCCCGAAAATAAGAAGAAGGCATACCTTTTTGCCATAAAAAAACAAAATTTCTTCATCTTTGCTCCAAAATAAGGGGAATTTCTGCTTTTTTGCCTCTAAATAAGTGGAATTTCTGTTTTTTCCCTCAAAACAAAGGTTATTCATGTTTTTTTGCCCCAAAATAAAAAAAATTTCTGACTTATTACCCTGAAATAAGTGAAATTTCTGCAATTTTGCCCCAAAATAAGGGAAATTTCTGGATTTTTGCCCCAAAATAAGTGGAATTTCTGAGTTTTGCCCCAATATAAAAAGAATTTCTGTCTTTTTGCCCCAACATATTGGGAATTTCTGCTTTTGCCCCACAATTAGGGGAATTTCTGCAATTTTGCTCCAAAATACGGGGAATTTCTGCCTTTTTGCCCGAAAATAAGAAGAATGCATACCTTTTTGCCATAAAAAAACAAAATTTCTTCATTTTTGCTCCAAAATAAGGGGAATTTCTACTTTTTTTCTCTAAATAAGTGGAATTTCTGTCTTTTTCCCCCAAAACAAAGGGAATTCCTGTCTTTTTTGCCCCAAAATAAGAAAAATTCTGACTTATTACCCTGAAATAAGTGAAATTTCTGCAATTTTGCCCCAAAATAAGGGAAATTTCTGCCTTTTTTCCCTGAAATAAGAAGAATTTCAGCCTTTTTACTTCAAAATAAGGGGAATTTCTGCATTTTTGCCACATAATATTAGGAATTTCTGCCTTTTTGCTTCAAAATAGGAAAACTTCTGCTTTTTTTCCCTGAAATAAGTGAAATTTCTGCAATGTTGCCCCAAAATAAGTGAAATTTTTGCAATTTTACCCCAAAATAAGGGAAATTTCTGGAATTTTGCCCCAAAATAAGTGGAATTTCTGAGTTTTGCCCCAAAATAAGGAGAATTTCTGTTTTTTTGCCCCAACATATAGGCAATTTCTGACTTTTTGCCCCAGAATTAGGGGAATTTTTAAAATTTTGCCCCAAAATACGGGGAATTTCTGCCTTTTTGCCCGAAAATAAGAAGAATGCATAACTTTTTATCATAAAAATGGGAAATTTCATTATTTTTGCTCCGAAATAAGTGGAATTTCTGCTTTTTTGCCTCTAAGTAAGTGGAATTTCTGTCTTTTTTGCCCAAAATAAAAAAAAATTCTGACTTTTTACCCTGAAGTAAGTGAAATTTCTGTAATTTTGCCCCAAAATATAGGAAATTTCTGCCTTTCTGCCCCCTAATAAGGGGAAATTCAGCCTTTTTACCTCAAAATAAGGGGAATTTCTGCATTTTTGCCACAAAATATTAGGAATTTCTGGTTTTTGCCCCAAAATAAGGAAAATTTCTGCCTTTTTTCCCTAAAATAAGTGAAATTTCTGCAATTTTGCGCCAAAAAAAGTGAAATTTTTGCAATTTTGCCCCAAAATAAGGGAAATTTCTGGAATTTTGCCCCAAAATAAGTGGAATTTCTGAGTTTTGCCCCAAAATAAAGAGAATTTCTGTCTTTTTGCCCTAACATATAGGGAATTACTGCCTTTTTGCCCCATATTTAGGGGAATTTCTGCAATTTTGCTCCAAAATACGGGGAATTTCTGCCTTTTTGCCCGAAAATAAGAAGTATGCATACCTTTTTGCCATAAAAAAGGGAAATTTCTTCATTTTTTGCTTCAAAATAAGGGGAATTTCTGCTTTTTTGCCTCTAAATAAGTGGAATTTCTGTCTTTTTCCCCCAAAACAAAGGGAATTTCTGTCTTTTTGGCCCCAAAATAAAAACATCTCTGACTTATTACCCTGAAGTAAGTGAAAATTCTGCAATTTTGCCCCAAAATAAGGGAAATTTCTGCTTTTTTGCCCCCAAATAAGGGGAATTTCAGCCTTTTTACCTCAAAATAAGGGGATTTTTTGCATTTTTGCCACAAAATATTAGGAATTTCTGCCTTTTTGCCTCAAAAATTAGAAAAATTTCTGCCTTTTTTTCCTGAAATAAGTGAAATTTCTGCAATTTTGCCCCAAAATAAGTGAAATTTCTGCAATTTTGCCCCAAAATAAGGGAAATTTCTGCAATTTTGCCCCAAAATAAGGGAAATTTCTGGAATTTTGCCCCAAAATAAGTGGAATTTCTGAGTTTTGCCCCAAAATAAGGAGAATTTCTGTTTTTTTGCGCCAACATATAGAGAATTTCTGCTTTTTTGCCCCACAATTAGGGGAATTTCTGCAATTTTGCTCCAAAATACGGGGAATTTCTGCCTTTTTGACCGAAAATGAGAAGAATGCATACCTTTTTGCCATAAAAAAGGGAAATTTCTTCATTTTTGCTCCAAAATAAGGGGAATTTCTGCATTTCTGCATCTAAAAATGTGGAATGTCTGTCTTTTTCCCCCAAAACAAAAAAAATTTCTGTATTTTTTGCCCCAAAATAAGGAAAAATTCTGACTTATTCCCCTGAAGTAAGTGAAATTTCTGCAATTTTGCCCCATAATATGAAAAATTTATGCCTTTTTGCCCCCAAATAAGGGGAATTTCAGCTTTTTACCTCAAAATAATGAGAATTTCTGCACTTTTGCCCCAAAATATTAGGAATTTCTGCCTTTTTGCTCTAAAATAAAGAAAATTTCTGCCTTTTTTCCCTGAAATAAGTGAAATTTCTGCAATTTTGCCAAAAATAAGTGAAATTTCTGCAATTTTGCCCCAAAATAAGGGAAATTTCTGCAATTTTGCCACAAAATAAGGGAAATTTCTGGAATTTTGCCCCAAAATAAGTGGAATTTCTGAGTTTTGCCCCAAAATAAGGAGAATTTCTTTCTTTTTGCCCAAACATATAGGGAATTTCTGCCTTTTTGCCCCACAATTAGGGGAATTTCTGCAATTTTGCTCCAATATACGGGGAATTTCTGCCTTTTTGCCTGTAAATAAGAAGAATGCATACCTTTTTGCCATAAAATAGGGAAATTTCTTCATTTTTGCTGCAAAATAAGGGGAATTTCTGCTTTCTTGCCTCTAAATAAGTGGAATTTCTGTCTTTTTCCCTCAAAACAAAGGTTTTTCATGTTTTTTTGCTCCAAAATAAGAAAAATTTCTGACTTATTACCCTGAAATAAGTGAAATTTCTGCAATTTTGCCCCAAAATAAGAGAAATTTCTGGATTTTTGCCCCAAATAAGTGGAATTTTTGAGTTTTGCCCCAAAATAAAAAAAATTTCTGTCTTTTTGCCCCAACATATAGGGAATTTCTGCATTTGCCCCACATTTAGGGGAATTTCTGCAATTTTGCTCCAAAATACGGGGAATTTCTGCCTTTTTGCCCGAAAATAAGAAGAATGCATACCTTTTTGTCATAAAAACGGGAAATTTCATCATTTTTGCTTTAAAATAAGTGGAATTTCTGCTTTTTTGCCTCTAAATAAGTGAAATTTCTGTCTTTTTTGCCCCAAAATAAGAAAAAATTCTGACTTATTACCCTGAAGTAAGTGAAATTTCTGCAATTTTGCCCCAAAATATAAGAAATTTCTGCCTTTCTGCCCCCAAATTAGGGGAAATTCAGCCTTTTTACCTTAAAATAAGGAAAATTTCTGCATTTTTGCCACAAAATATTAGGAATTTCTGCTTTTTGCTTCAAAATATAGATAATTTCTACCTTTTTTCCCTGAAATAAGTGAAATTTCTGCAATTTTGCGCCAAAAAAAGTGAAATTTCTTCAATTTTGCCCCAAAATAAGTGGAATTTCTGAGTTTTGCCCCAAAATAAAGAGAATTTCTGTCTTTTTGCTCTAACATATAGGGAATTTCTGCCTTTTTGCCCCATATTTAGGGGAATTTCTGCAATTTTGCTCCAAAATACGGGGAATTTCTGCCTTTTTGCCCGAAAATAAGAAGTATGCATACCTTTTTGCCATAAAAAAGGGAAATTAATTCATTTTTGCTCCAAAATAAGGGGAATTTCTGCTTTTTTGCCTCTAAATAATTGGAGTTTCTGTCTTTTTCTCCCAAAACAAAAAGAATTCCTGTCTTTTTTGCTCCCAAATTAGGAAAAATTCTGACTTATTACCCTGAAATAAGTGAAATTTCTGCAATTTTGCCCCAAAATAAGGAAAATTTCTGCCTTTTTTCTCCCAAATAAGGGGAATTTCAGCCTTTTTACCACAAAATAAGAGGAATTTCTGCATTTTTGCCACAAAATATTAGGAATTTCTGCCTTTTTGCTTCAAAATAAGAAAACTTCTTCTTTTTTTCCATGAAATAAGTGAAATTTCTGCAATGTTGCCCCAAAATAAGGGAAATTTCTGGAATTTTGCCCCAAAATAAGTGGAATTTCTGAGTTTTGCACCAAAATAAAGAGAATTTCTGTCTTTCTGCTTTAACATATAGGGAATTTCTGCCTTTTTGCCCCATATTTAGGGGAATTTCTGCAATTTTGCTTCAAAATACGGGGAATTTCTGCCTTTTTGCCTGAAAATAAGAAGTATGCATAGCTTTTTGCCATAAAAATGGGAAATTTCTTCATTTTTGCTCCAAAATAATGGGAATTTCTGCTTTTTTGCCTCTAAATAAGTGGAATTTCTGTCTTTTTCCCCCAAAACAAAGGGAATTTCTGTGCTTTTGCCCCAAAATAAAAAAAAAACTCTGACTTATTACCCTGAAGTAAGTGAAATTTCTGCAATTTTGCCCCAAAATAAGGGAAATTTCTGCCTTTTTGCCCCCAAATAAGGGGAATTTCAGCCATTTTACCTCAAAATAAGGGGAATTTCTGCATTTTTGCCACAAAATATTAGGAATTTCTGCATTTTTGCCCCAAAAATAAGAAAAATTTCTGCCTTTTTTCCCTGAAATAAGTGAAATTTCTGCAATTTTGCCCCAAAATAAGTGAAATTTCTGCAATTTTGCCCCAAAATAAGTGAAATTTCTGCAATTTTGCCCCAAAAGAAGGGAAATTTCTGGAAATTTGCCCCAAAAGAAGTGGAATTTCTGTGTTTTGCCCTAAAATAAGGAGTATTTCTGTCTTTTTGCCCCAACATAGAGAGAATTTCTGCCTTTTTGCCCCACAACTAGGGGAATTTCTGCAATTTTGCTTCAAATTACGGGGAATTTCTGTCTTTTTGCCCGAAAATAAGAAAACTGCATACCTTTTTGCCATAAAAATAGGAAATTTCTTCATTTTTGCTCCAAAATAAGGGGAATTTCCGCTTTTTTGCTTCTAAATAAGTGGAATTTCTGTCTTTTTCCTCTAAAACAAAGGAATTTCTGTATTTTTTGCCCCAAAATAAGGAAAAATTCTGACTTATTACCCTGAAGTAAGTGAAATTTCTGCAATTTTGCCCCAAACTATGAAAAATTTCTGCATTTTTGCCCCCAAATAAGAAGAATTTCTACACTTTTGCCACAAAATATTAAGAATTTCTGCCTTTTTGCCCTAAAATAAGGAAAATTTCGGCCTTTTTTCCCTGAAATAAGTGAAATTTCTGCAATTTTGCCACAAAATAAGTGAAATTTCTGCAATTTTTCCCCAACATAAGTGAAATTTCTGCAACTTTGCCCCAAAATAAGGGAAATTTCTGTAATTTTGCCCCAAAATAAGTGGAATTTCTGAGTTTTGCCCCAAAATAATAAGAATTTCTGTCTTTTTGCCCTAACATATATGGAATTTCTGCCTTTTTGCCCCACAATTAGGGGAATTTCTGCAATTTTGCTCCAAAATACGGGGAATTTCTGCCTTTTTGCCTGTAAATAAGAAGAATGCATACCTTTTTGCCATAAAATAGGGAAATTTCTTCATTTTTGCTCCAAAATAAGAGGAATTTCTGCTTTTTTGCCTCTAAATAATTGGAATTTCTGTCTTTTTCTCCCAAAACAAAAAGAATTCCTGTCTTTTTTCTCCCAAATAAGGAAAAATTCTGACTTATTACCCTGAAATAAGTGAAATTTCTGCAATTTTGCCCCAAAATAAGGGAAATTTCTGCCTTTTTTCCCCCAAATAAGGGGAATTTCAGCCTTTTTACCTAAAAATAAAGGGAATTTCTGCATTTTTGCCACAAAATATTAGGAATTTCTGCCTTTTTGCTTCAAAAAAAGAAAACTTCTTTTTTTTTCCATGAAATAAGTGAAATTTCTGAAATGTTGCCCCAAAATAAGGGAAATTTCTGGAATTTTGCCTCAAAATAAGTGGAATTTCTGAGTTTTGCCCCAAAATAAAGAGAATTTCTGTCTTTTTGCTTTAACATATAGGGAATTTCTGCCTTTTTGCCCCATATTTAGGAGAGTTTCTGCAATTTTGCTTCAAAATACGGGGAATTTCTGCCTTTTTGCCTGAAAATAAGAAGTATGCATAGCTTTTTGCCATAAAAATGGGAAATTTCTTCATTTTTGCTCCAAAATAAGGGGAATTTCTGCTTTTTTGCCTCTAAATAAGTGGAGTTTCTGTCTTTTTCCCCCAAAACAAAAAATTCTTGCCTTTTTTGCCCCAAATAAGGAAAATTTCTGCCTTTCTTCCCTGAAATAAGTGAAATTTCTGCAATTTTGCCACAAAATAAGTGAAATTTCTCCAATTTTGCCCCAGAATAAGGGAAATTTCTGCAATTTTGCCCCAAAATAAGGGAAATTTCTGGAATTTTGCCCCAAAATAAGTGGAATTTCTGAGTTTTGCCCCAAAATAAGGAGAATTTCTGTCCTTTTGCCCCAACATATAGAGAATTTCTGCCTTTTTGCGCCAAATTAGGGGAATTTCTGCAATTTTGCTTCAAAATAGGGGGAATTTCGGCCTTTTTGCCCGAAATTAAGAAGAATGTATATCTTTCTGCCATAAAAAATGGAAATTGCTTCATTTTTGCTCCAAAATAAGGGGAATTTCTGCTTTTTTGCCTCTAAATAAGTGGAATTTCTGTCTTTTTCCCCCAAAACACAGGGAATTTCTGTCTTTTTTGCCCCAAAATAAGAAAAAATTCTGACTTATTACTCTGAAGTAAGTGGAATTTCTGCAATTTTTCCCCAAAATATGGGAAATTTCTGCCTTTTTGCCCCAAAATAAGGGGAATTTCAGACTTTTTACCTCAAAATAAAAGTAATTTCTGCATTTTTGTCATAAACTAATAGGAATTTCTGCATTTTTGCTTCAAAATAAGGAAAATTTCTGTCTTTTTTCCCTGAAATAAGTGAAATTTCTGCAATTTTGCCCCAAAATAAGGGAAATTTCTGCATTTTGCCCCTAAATAAGGGATATTTCTGGAATTTTGCCCCAAAATAAGTGGAATTTCTGAGTTTTGCCCCAAAATAAAGAGAATTTCTGTCTTTTTGCCCTAACATATAGGGAATTTCTGCCTTTTTGCCCCATATTTAGGGGAATTTCCGCAATTTTGCTCCAAAATACGAAGAATTTCTGCATTTTTGCCCGAAAATAAGAAGAATGCATACCTTTTTGCCATAAAAAAGAGAAATTTCTTGATTTTTGCTCCAAAATAAGGGGAATTTCTCCTTTTTTGCCTCTAAATAAGTGGAATTTCTGTCTTTTCCCCCCAAAACAAAGGGAATTTCTGTCTTTTTTGCCCCAAGATAAGAAAAAATTCTGACTTATTACCCTGAAGTAAGTGAAATTTCTGCAATTTTGCCCCAAAATATGGGAAATTTCTGCCTTTTTGCCTCCAAATAAAAAGAATTTCAGCCTTTTTACCTCAAAATAAGGGGAATTTCTGCATTTTTGCCACAAAATATTAGGAATTTCTGCTTTTTTGGCCCAAAATAAGAAAAATTTCTGCCTTTTTGCCCCCAAATAAGGGGAATTTCTGCCATTTTACCTCAAAATAAGGGGAATTTCTGCATTTTTGCCACAAAATATTAAGAATTTCTGCATTTTTGCCCCAAAAATAAGAAAAATTTATGCCTTTTTTCCCTGAAATAAGTGAAATTTCTGCAATTTTGCCCCAAAATAAGTGAAATTTCTGCAATTTTGCCCCAAAATAAGTGAAATTTTGCAATTTTGCCCCAAAAGAAGGGAAATTTCTGGAAATTTGCCTCAAAATAAGTGGAATTTCTGAGTTTTGCCCCAAAATAAAGAGAATTTCTGTCTTTTTGCCCCAACATATAGAGAATTTCTGCCTTTTTGCCCAAAAATAAGAAAACTGCATACCTTTTTGCCATAAAAATAGGAAATTTCTTAATTTTTGCTCCAAAATAAGGGGAATTTCTGCTTTTTTGCCTCTAAATAAGTGGAATTTCTGTCTTTTTCCCCCAAAACATAGAAAATTCTTGTCTTTTTTGCCCCAAAATAAGGAAAATATCTGCCTTTTTTCCCTGAAATAAGTGAAATTTCTGCAATTTTGCCCCAAAATAAGTGAAATTTCTCCAATTTTGCCCCAGAATAAGGGAAATTTCTGCAATTTTGCCCCAAAATAAGGGAAATTTCTGGAATTTTGCCCCAAAATAAGTGGAATTTCTGAGTTTTGCCCCAAAATAAGAAGAATTTCTGTCCTTTTGCCCCAACATATAGAGAATTTCTGCATTTTTGCGCCAAATTAGGGGAATTTCTGCAATTTTGCTCCAAAATAGGGGGAATTTCTGCCTTTTTGCCCGAAATTAAAAAGAATGTATATCTTTCTGCCATAAAAAATGGAAATTGCTTCATTTTTGCTCCAAAATAAGGGGAATTTCTGCTTTTTTGCCTCTAAATAAGTGGAATTTCTGTCTTTTTCCCCCAAAACAAAGGGAATTTCTGTCTTTTTTGCCCCAAAATAAGAAAAAATTTGACTTATTACTCTGAAGTAAGTGAAATTTCTGCAATTTTTCCCCAAAATATGGGAAATTTCTGCCTTTTTGCCCCCAAATAAGGGGAATTTCAGACTTTTTACCTCAAAATAAAAGTAATTTCTGCATTTTTGTCACAAACTAATAGGAATTTCTGCATTTTTGCTTCAAAATAAGGAAAATTTCTGTCTTTTTTCCCTGAAATAAGTGAAATTTCTGCAATTTTGCCCCAAAATAAGGGAAATTTCTGCATTTTGCCCCTAAATAAGGGATATTTCTGGAATTTTGCGCCAAAATAAGTGGAATTTCTGAGTTTTGCCCCAAAATACGGAGAATTTCTGTCTTTTTGCCCAAACATATAGGGAATTTCTGCCTTTTTGCCCCACAATTAGGGGAATTTCTGCAATTTTGCTCCAAAATACGGGGAATTTCTGCCTTTTTGCCTGTAAATAAGAAGAATGCATACCTTTTTGCCATAAAATAGGGAAATTTCTTCATTTTTGCTGCAAAATAAGGGGAATTTCTGCTTTTTTGCCTCTAAATAAGTGGAATTTCTGTCTTTTTCCCTCAAAACAAAGGTTTTTCATTTTTTTTTGCCCCAAAATAAGAAAAATTTCTGACTTATTACCCTGAAATAAGTGAAATTTCTGCAATTTTGCCCCAAAATAAGAGAAATTTCTGGATTTTTGCCCCAAATAAGTGGAATTTTTGAGTATTTCCCCAAAATAAAAAGAATTTCTGTCTTTTTGCCCCAACATATAGGGAATTTCTGCATTTGCCCCACATTTAGGGGAATTTCTGCAATGTTGCTCCAAAATACGGGGAATTTCTGCCTTTTTGCCCGAAAATAAGAAGAATGCATACCTTTTTGTCATAAAAACGGGAAATTTCATCATTTTTGCTTTAAAATAAGTGGAATTTCTGCTTTTTTGCCTCTAAATAAGTGAAATTTCTGTCTTTTTTACCCAAAATAAGAAAAAATTCTGACTTATTACCCTGAAGTAAGTGAAATTTCTGCAATTTTGCCCCAAAATATAAGAAATTTCTGCCTTTCTGCCCCCAAATTAGGGGAAATTCAGCCTTTTTACCTTAAAATAAGGGGAATTTCTGCATTTTTGCCACAAAATATTAGGAATTTCTGCTTTTTGCTTCAAAATATAGATAATTTCTACCTTTTTTCCCTGAAATAAGTGAAATTTCTGCAATTTTGCGCCAAAAAAAGTGAAATTTCTGCAATTTTGCCCCAAAATAAGTGGAATTTCTGAGTTTTGCCCCAAAATAAAGAGAATTTCTGTCGTTTTGCCCTAACATATAGGGAATTTCTGCCTTTTTGCCCCATATTTAGGGGAATTTCTGCAATTTTGCTCCAAAATACGGGGAATTTCTGCCTTTTTGCCCGAAAATAAGAAGTATGCATACCTTTTTGCCATAAAAAAGGGAAATTAATTCATTTTTGCTCCAAAATAAGGGGAATTTCTGCTTTTTTGCCTCTAAATAATTGGAATTTCTGTCTTTTTCTCCCAAAACAAAAAGAATTCCTGTCTTTTTTGCTCCCAAATTAGGAAAAATTCTGACTTATTACCCTGAAATAAGTGAAATTTCTGCAATTTTGCCCCAAAATAAGGGAAATTTCTTCCTTTTTTCCCCCAAATAAGGGGAATTTCAGCCTTTTTACCTCAAAATAAGGGGAATTTCTTCATTTTTGCCACAAAATATTAGGAATTTCTGCCTTTTTGCTTCAAAATAAGAAAACTTCTTCTTTTTTTCCATGAAATAAGTGAAATTTCTGCAATGTTGCCCCAAAATAAGGGAAATTTCTGGAATTTTGCCCCAAAATAAGTGGAATTTCTGAGTTTTGCCCCAAAATAAAGAGAATTTCTGTCTTTCTGCTTTAACATATAGGGAATTTCTGCCTTTTTGCCCCATATTTAGGGGAATTTCTGCAATTTTGCTTCAAAATACGGGGAATTTCTGCCTTTTTGCCTGAAAATAAGAAGTATGCATAGCTTTTTGCCATAAAAATGGGAAATTTCTTCATTTTTGCTCCAAAATAAGGGGAATTTCTGCTTTTTTGCCTCTAAATAAGTGGAATTTCTGTCTTTTTCCCACAAAACAAAGGGAATTTCTGTGTTTTTGCCCCAAAATAAAAAAAAACTCTGACTTATTACCCTGAAATAAGAGAAAATTCTGCAATTTTGCCCCAAAATAAGAGAAATTTCTGCCTTTTTGCCCCCAAATAAGGGGAATTTCAGCCATTTTACCTCAAAATAAGGGGAATTTCTGCATTTTTGCCACAAAATATTAGGAATTTCTGCATTTTTGCCCCAAAAATAAGAAAAATTTCTGCCTTTTTCCCTGAAATAAGTGAAATTTCTGCAATTTTGCCCCAAAATAAGTGAAATTTCTGCAATTTTGCCCCAAAAGAAGGGAAATTTTTGGAAATTTGCCCCAAAATAAGTGGAATTTCTGTGTTTTGCCCTAAAATAAGGAGTATTTCTGTCTTTTTGCCCCAACATAGAGAGAATTTCTGCCTTTTTGCCCCACAACTAGGGGAATTTCTGCAATTTTGCTCCAAATTACGGGGAATTTCTGTCTTTTTGCCCGAAAATAAGAAAACTGCATACCTTTTTGCCATAAAAATAGGAAATTTCTTCATTTTTGCTCCAAAATAAGGGGAATTTCTGCTTTTTTGCTTCTAAATAAGTGGAATTTCTGTCTTTTTCCTCTAAAACAAAGGAATTTCTGTATTTTTTGCCCCAAAATAAGGAAAAATTCTGACTTATTACCCTGAAATAAGTGAAATTTCTGCAATTTTGCCCCAAACTATGAAAAATTTCTGCATTTTTGTCCCCAAATAAGAAGAATTTCTGCACTTTTGCCACAAAATATTAGGAATTTCTGCCTTTTTGCCCTAAAATAAGGAAAATTTCGGCCTTTTTTCCCTGAAATAAGTGAAATTTCTGCAATTTTGCGACAAAATAAGTGAAATTTCTGCAATTTTTCCCCAAAATAAGTGAAATTTCTGCAACTTTGCCCCAAAATAAGGGAAATTTCTGTAATTTTGCCCCAAAATAAGTGGAATTTCTGAGTTTTGCCCCAAAATAAGGAGAATTTCTGTCTTTTTGCCCTAACATATATGGAATTTCTGCCTTTTTGCCCCACAATTAGGGGAATTTCTGCAATTTTGCTCCAAAATACGGGGAATTTCTGCCTTTTTGCCTGTAAATAAGAAGAATGCATACCTTTTTGCCATAAAATAGGGAAATTTCTTCATTTTTGCTCCAAAATAAGAGGAATTTCTCCTTTTTTGCCTCTAAATAACTGGAATTTCTGTCTTTTTCTCCCAAAACAAAAAGAATTCCTGTCTTTTTTCTCCCAAATAAGGAAAAATTCTGACTTATTACCCTGAAATAAGTGAAATTTCTGCAATTTTGCCCCAAAATAAGGGAAATTTCTGCCTTTTTTCCCCCAAATAAGGGGAATTTCAGACTTTTTACCAAAAAATAAAGGGAATTTCTGCATTTTTGCCACAAAATATTAGGAATTTCTGCCTTTTTGCTTCAAAATAAGAAAACTTCTTCTTTTTTTCCATGAAATAAGTGAAATTTCTGAAATGTTGCCCCAAAATAAGGGAAATTTCTGGAATTTTGCCCCAAAATAAGTGGAATTTCTGAGTTTTGCCCCAAAATAAAGAGAATTTCTGTCTTTTTGCTTTAACATATAGGGAATTTCCGCCTTTTTGCCCCATATTTAGGGGAGTTTCTGCAATTTTGCTTCAAAATACGGGGAATTTCTGCCTTTTTGCCTGAAAATAAGAAGTATGCATAGCTTTTTGCCATAAAAATGGGAAATTTCTTCATTTTTGCTCCAAAATAAGGGGAATTTCTGCTTTTTTGCCTCTAAATAAGTGGAGTTTCTGTCTTTTTCCCCCAAAACAGAAAATTCTTGCCTTTTTTGTCCCAAATAAGGAAAATTTCTGCCTTTCTTCCCTGAAATAAGTGAAATTTCTGCAATTTTGCCCCAAAATAAGTGAAATTTCTCCAATTTTGCCCCAGAGTAAGGGAAATTTCTGCAATTTTGCCCCAAAATAAGGGAAATTTCTGGAATTTTGCCCCAAAATAAGTGGAATTTCTGAGTTTTGCCCCAAAATAAGGAGAATTTCTGTCCTTTTGCCCCAACATATAGAGAATTTCTGCCTTTTTGCGCCAAATTAGGGGAATTTCTGCAATTTTGCTCCAAAATAGGGGGAATTTCTGCCTTTTTGCCCGAAATTAAAAAGAATGTATATCTTTCTGCCATAAAAAATGGAAATTGCTTCATTTTTGCTCCAAAATAAGGGGAATTTCTGCTTTTTTGCCTCTAAATAAGTGGAATTTCTGTCTTTTTCCCCCAAAACAAAGGGAATTTCTGTCTTATTTGCCCCAAAATAAGAAAAAATTCTGACTTATTACTCTGAAGTAAGTGAAATTTCTGCAATTTTTCCCCAAAATATGGGAAATTTCTGCCTTTTTGCCCCCAAATAAGGGGAATTTCAGACTTTTTACCTCAAAATAAAAGTAATTTCTGCATTGTTGTCACAAACTAATAGGAATTTCTGCATTTTTGCTTCAAAATAAGGAAAATTTCTGTCTTTTTTTTCCTGAAATAAGTGAAATTTCTGCAATTTTGCCCCAAAATAAGGGAAATTTCTGCATTTTGCCCCTAAATAAGGGATATTTCTGGAATTTTGCGCCAAAATAAGTGGAATTTCTAAGTTTTGCCCCAAAATAAAGAGAATTTCTGTTTTTTTGCCCTAACATATAGGGAATTTCTGCCTTTTTGCCCCATATTTAGGGGAATTTCTGCAATTTTGCTCCAAAATACGAAGAATTTCTGCCTTTTTGCGCGAAAATAAGAAGAATGCATACCTTTTTGCCATAAAAAAGATAAATTTCTTGATTTTTGCTCCAAAATAAGGGGAATTTCTCCTTTTTTGCCTCTAAATAAGTGGAATTTCTGTCTTTTTCCCCCAAAACAAAGAGAATTTCTGTCTTTTTTGCCCCAAGATAAGAAAAAATTCTGACTTATTACCCTGAAGTAAGTGAAATTTCTGCAATTTTGCCCCAAAATATGAGAAATTTCTGCCTTTTTGCCTCCAAATAAAAAGAATTCCAGCCTTTTTACCTCAAAATAAGGGGAATTTCTGCATTTTTGCCACAAAATATTAGGAATTTCTGCTCTTTGGCCCAAAATAAGAAAAATTTCTGCCTTTTTTCCATGAAATAAGGGAATTTCTGCAATTTTGCCCCAAAATAAGTAAAATTTCTGCAATTTTGCCCCAAAAGAAGGGAAATTTCTGGAAATTTGCCCCAAAATAAGTGGAATTTTGGAGTTTTGCCCTAAAATAAAGAGAATTTCTGTCTTTTTTCCCCAACATATAGAGAATTTCTGCCTTTTTGCCCCACAACTAGGGGAATTTCTGCAATTTTGCTCCAAAATACGGGGAATTTCTGCCTTTTTGCCCGAAAATAAGAAGAATACATACCTTTTTGCCATAAAAAAGGGAAATTTCTTCATTTTTGATCCAAAATAAGGGGAATTTCTGCTTTTTTGCCTCTAAATAAGTGGAATTTCTGTCTTTTTTCCCCAAAACATAGAAAATTCCTATCTTTTTTGCCCGAAAATAAAAAAAAATTCTTCCTTTTTTTTCTGAAATAAGTGAAATTTCTGCAATTTTGCCACAAAATAAGTGAAATTTCTACAATTTTGCCCCAAAATAAGGGAAATTTCTGCCATTTTGCCCCAAAATAAAGGAAATTTCTGGAATTTTGCCCAAAAATAAGTGGAATTTCTGAGTTTTGCCCCAAAATAAAGAGAATTTCTGCCTTTTTCCCCAACATATAGAGAATTTCTGCCTTTTTGCCCCACAATTAGGGGAATTTCTGCAATTTTGCTCCAAAATAGGGGGAATATCTGCCTTTTTGCCTGAAATTAAGAAGAATGCATATCTTTTTGCCATAAAAAAGGGAAATTGCTTCATTTTTGCTCCAAAATATTGGGAATTTCTGCTTTTTTGCCTCTAAATATGTGGAATTTCTGTCTTTTTTCCCCAAAACAAAGGGAATTACTGCCTTTTTTGCCCCAAAATAATAAAAAATTCTGACTTATTACCCTGAAATAAGTGAAATTTCTGCAATTTTGCCACAAAATAAAGGAAATTTCTGCTTTTTGCCCCCAAATAAGAGGAATTTCAGCATTTTTAGCTCAAAATAAAAGAAATTTCTGCATATTTGTCACAAAATATTAGGAATTTCTGCTTTTTTGCTTCAAAATAAAAAAAATTTCTGCCTTTTTTCCCTGAAATAAGTGAAATTTCTGCAATTTTGCCCCAAAATACGTGAAATTTCTGCAATTTTGCCCCAAAATAAAGGAAATTTCTGGAATTTTGCCTCAAAATAAGTGGAATTTCTGAGTTTTGCCTCAAAATAAGAAGAATTTCTGTCTTTTTTGCCCTAACATATAGGGAATTTCTGCCTTTTTGCCCCACAATTAGGGAAATTTCTGCAATTTTGCTCCAAAATACGAAGAATTTCTGCCTTTTTGCCCGAAAATAAGAAGAATGCATACCTTTTTGCCATAAAAAAGAGAAATTTCTTGATTTTTGCTCCAAAATAAGGGGAATTTCTCCCTTTTTGCCTCTAAATAAGTGGAATTTCTGTCTTTTTCCCCCAAAACAAAGGGAATTTCTGTCTTTTTTGCCCCAAGATAAGAAAAAATTCTGACTTATTACCCTGAAGTAAGTGAAATTTCTGCAATTTTGCCCCAAAATATGGGAAATTTCTGCCTTTTTGCCTCTAAATAAAAAGAATTCCAGCCTTTTTACCTCAAAATAAGGGGAATTTCTGCATTTTTGCCACAAAATATTAGGAATTTCTGCTTTTTGGCCCAAAATAAGAAAAATTTCTGCCTTTTTTCCCTGAAATAAGGGAATTTCTGCAATTTTGCCCCAAAATAAGTGAAATTTCTGCAATTTTGCCCCAAAAGAAGGGAAATTTCTGGAAATTTGCCCCAAAATAAGTGGAATTTTGGAGTTTTGCCCTAAAATAAAGAGAATTTTTGTCTTTTTTCCCCAACATATAGAGAATTTCTTCCTTTTTGCCCCACAACTAGGGGAATTTCTGCAATTTTGCTCCAAAATACGGGGAATTTCTGCCTTTTTGCCCGAAAATAAGAAGAATACATACCTTTTTGCCATAAAAAAGGGAAATTTCTTCATTTTTGATCCAAAATAAGGGGAATTTCTGCTTTTTTGCCTCTAAATAAGTGGAATTTCTGTCTTTTTTCCCCAAAACATAGAAAATTCCTGTCTTTTTTGCCCCAAAATAAAAAAAAAGTCTTCCTTTTTTTTCTGAAATAAGTGAAATTTCTGCAATTTTGCCACAAAATAAGTGAAATTTCTAAAATTTTGCCCCAAAATAAGGGAAATTTCTGCAATTTTGCCCCAAAATAAAGGAAATTTCTGGAATTTTGCCCAAAAATAAGTGGAATTTCTGAGTTTTGCCCCAAAATAAAGACAATTTCTGCCTTTTTGCCCCAACATATAGAGAATTTCTGCCTTTTTGCCCCACAATTAGGGGAATTTCTGCAATTTTGCTCCAAAATAGGGGGAATATCTGACTTTTTGCCTGAAATTAAGAAGAATGCATATCTTTTTGCCATAAAAAAGGGAAATTGCTTCATTTTTGCTCCAAAATATTGGGAATTTCTGCTTTTTTGCCTCTAAATATGTGGAATTTCTGTCTTTTTCCCCCAAAACAAAGGGAATTACTGCCTTTTTTGCCCCAAAATAATAAAAAATTCTGACTTATTACCCTGAAATAAGTGAAATTTCTGCAATTTTGCCACAAAATAAATGAAATTTCTGCTTTTTGCCCCCAAATAAGGGGAATTTCAGCATTTTTACCTCAAAATAAAAGAAATTTCTGCATATTTGTCACAAAATATTAGGAATTTCTGCTTTTTTGCTTCAAAATAAAAAAAAATTCTGCCTTTTTTCCCTGAAATAAGTTAAATTTCTGCAATTTTGCCCCAAAATACGTGAAATTTCTGCAATTTTGCCCCAAAATAAAGGAAATTTCTGGAATTTTGCCTCAAAATAAGTGGAATTTCTGAGTTTTGCCTCAAAATAAGAAGAATTTCTGTCTTTTTTGCCCTAACATATAGGGAATTTCTGCCATTTTTGCCCCACAATTAGGGAAATTTCTGCAATTTTGCTCCAAAATACGGGGAATTTCTGCCCTTTTACCGGAAAATAAGAAGAATGCATACCTTTTTGCCATAAAAAAGAAAAATTTCTTCATTTTTGCTCCAAAATAAGGGGAATTTCTGCTTTTTTGCCTCTAAAAAAGTGGAATTTCTGTTTTTTACCTCAAAACAAAGGGAATTCCAGTCTTTTTTGCCCCACAATAAGAAAAATTTTTGACTTATTACCCTGAAATAAGTGAAATTTAGCAACTTTGCCCCAAAATAAGGGAATTTCCTGCTTTTTGCTCCCAAATAAGAGGAATTACAGCCTTTTTACCTCAAAATAAGAGATATTTCTTCATTTTTGCCACAAAATATTAGGAATTTCTGCCTTTTTGCCCCAAAATAAGAAAATTTCTGCTTTTTTTCCCTGAAATAAGTGAAATTTCTGCAATTTTGCCCCAAAATAAGTGAAATTTTTGCTATTTTGCCCCAAAGTAAGGGAAATTTCTGGAACTTTGCCCCAAAATAAGTGGAATTTCTGAGTTTTGCCCCAAAATAATGAGAATTTCTGTCTTTTTGCCCCAACATATAGGAAATTTTTGCCTTTTTGCCCCACAATTAGGGGAATTTCTGCAATTTTGCTCCAAAATACGGTCAATTTCTGCCTTTTTGCCCGAAAATAAGAAGAATGCATACCTTTTTGCCATAAAAAAGGGAAATTTCTTCATTTTTGCTCCAAAATAAGGGGAATTTCTGCTTTTTTGCCTCTAAATAAGTTGAATTTCTGTCTTTTTACCCCAAAACAAAAGGAATTCCTTTCTTTTTTGCCCCAAAATAATGAAAATTTCTGCCTTTTTTCTCTGAAATAAATAAAATTTCTGCAATTTTGCCCCAAAATAAGTGAAATTTCTCTAATTTTGCCCCAAAATAAGGGAAATTTCTGCAATTTTGTTCCAAAATAAAGGAAATTTCTGGAATTTTGCCCCAAAATAAGTGGAATTTCTGAGTTTTGCCCAAAAATAAAGAGAATTTCTGTATTTTTGCCCCAACATATAGAGAATTTCTGCCTTTTTGCCAGACAATTAGGGGAATTTCTGCAATTTTGCCCCAAAATAAAGGAAATTTCTGTATATTTGCCCCAAAATAAGTGGAATTTCTGAGTTTTGCCACAAAATAAAGAGAATTTCTGTCTATTTGCCCTAACATATAGGGAATTTCTGACATTTTGCCCCATATTTAAAGGAATTTCTGCAATTTTGCTTTAAAATACGGGGAATTTCTGCCTTTTTGCCCGAAAATAAGAAGAATGCATACCTTTTTGCCATAAAAACGGGAAATATCTTCATTTTTGCTCCAAAATAAGGGGAATTTCTGCTTTTTTGCCTCTAAATAAGTGGAATTTCTGTCTTTTTCCCCCAAAACAAAGGGAATTTCTGTATTTCTTGCCCCAAAATAAGGAAAAATTCTGACTTATTACCCTGAAGTAAGTGAAATTTCTGCAATTTTTCCCCAAAATATGAAAAATTTCTTCTTTTTGGCCCCAAATAAGGGGAATTTCAGCATTTTTACCTCAAAATAAGGGTAATTTCTTTATTTTTGCCACAAAATATTAGGAATTTCTGCCTTTTTGCACCAAAATAAGGAAAATTTCTGCCTTTTTTCCCTGAAATAAGTGAAATTTCTTCAATTTTGCCCCAAAATAAGTGAAATTTCTAAAATTTTGCCCCAAAATAAGTGAAATTTCTGCAATTTTGCTCCAACTAAGAGAAATTTCTGGAATTTTGCCCCAAAATAAGTGGAATTTCTGTGTTTTGCCCCAAAATAAGGAGAATTTCTGTCTTCTTGCCCCAACATTTAGAGAATTTCTGCCTTTTTGCCCCACAATTAGGGGAATTTCTGCAATTTTGCACCAAAATATGAAGAATTTCTGCCTTTTTGCCTGAAAATAAAAAGAATGCATACCTTTTTGCAATAAAAAAGGGAAATTTCTTCATTTTTGCTTCAAAATAAAGGGAATTTCTGCTTTTTTGCCTCTAAATAAGTGGAATTTCTGTTTTTTTCCCCTAAAACAAAGGGAATTTCTGTCTTTTTTGCCCCAAAATAAGGAAAATTTCTGGCTTATTACCCTGAAGTAAGTGAAATTTCTGCAATTTTGCCCCAAAATAAGTTAAATTTCTGCAATTTTGCCCAAAAATAAGGGAAATTTCTGCAATTTTGCCCCAAAATAAGGGTAATTTCTGCATTTTTGCCCCCTAATAAGGGGAATTTCAGCCTTTTTACCTCAAAATAAGGGGAATTTCTTCATTTTTGCAACAAATTATTAGGAATTTCTGCCTTTTTGCCCCAAAATAAGAAAATTTCTACCTTTTTTCCCTGAAATAAGTGAAATTTCTGCAATTTTGCCCCAAAATAAGTGAAATTTCTCCAATTTTGCCCCAAAATAAGGGAATTTTCTTGTATTTTGCCCCAAAATAAGTGGAATTTCTGATTTTTGCCCCAAAATTAGGAGAATTTCTGTATTTTTGCCCCAACCTATAGAGAATTTCTGCTTTTTTCCTTAAAATTATGGGAATTTCTGCAATTTTGCTCCAAAATACGGGGAATTTCTGCCTTTTTGCCCGATAATAAGAAGAATGCATAAATTTTTGCCATAAAAAAGGGAAATTTCTTCATTTTTGCTCCAAAATAAGGGGAATTTCTGCTTTTTTGCCTAAAAATAACTGGAATTTTTGTCTTTTTCCCCCAAAACAAAGGGAATTTCTGTATTTTTTGCCCCAAAATAAAAAATATTTCTGACTTATTAACCTGAAATAAGTGAAATTTCTTCAATTTTTTCCCAAAATAAGGGAAATATCTGCCTTTTTATCCCCAAATAAGGGAAATTTCAGCCTTTTTACCTCAAAATAAGAGGAATTTCTGCCTTTTTGCCCCAAAATAAAAAATTTCTGCCCTTCTTCCCTGAAATAAGTGAAATTTTTGCAATTTTGCCCCAAAATAAGGGAAATTTCTGGAATTTTGCCCCAATAAGTGGAATTACTGAGTTTTGCCCCAAAATAAGGAGAATTTCTGTCTTTTTGCTCTAACAAATAGGGAATTTCTGCTCTTTGTCCCACAATTAGGGGAATTTCTGCAATTTTGCTTCAAAATACGGGGAATTTCTGCCTTTTTGCCCGAAAATAAGAAGAAAGTATACCTTTTTGCCATAAAAAATAGAAATTTCTTCATTTTTGCCCCAAAATAAGCGGAATTTCTGATTTTTTGCCATTAAATAAGTGGAATTTCTGTCTTTTTCCCTCAAAGCATAGGGAATTCCTGTATTTTTGTCCCAAAATAAGGAAAAATTCTGACTTTTTACCCTGAAGTAAGTGAAATTTCTGCAATTTTGCCCCAAAATAAGGGAAATTTTTGCCTTTTTGCTCCCAAATAAGGGGAATTTCAGCATTTTTACCTCAAAATAAGGGGAATTTCGGCATTTTTGCCACAAAATATTTGAAATTTCTGCCTTTTTGCCCCAAAATAAAGAAAATTTCAGCATTTGTTCCCTGAAATAAGTGAAATTTCTGCAATTTTGCCCCAAAATAAGTGAAATTTCTGCAATTTTGCCCCAAAATAAGGGAAATTTCTGGAATTTTGCCTCAAAATATGTTTAATTTTTGAGTTCTGCACCAAAATAAGGAGAATTTCTATCTTTATGCCCCAACATATAGGGAATTTCTGCCTTTTTGCCTTACAATTAGGGGAATTTCTGCAATTTTGCTCCAAAATACGAAGAATTTCTGCCCTTTTGCCTGAAAATAAGAAGAATGCATACCTTTTTTCCATAAAAAAGGGAAATTTCTTCATTTTTGATCCAAAATAAGGGGAATTTCTGCTTTTTTGCTTCTAAATAAGTGGAATTTCTGTCTTTTTCCCCAAAAACAAAGAAAATTTCTGTCTTTTTTGCCCCAAAATAAGGAAAATTTCTGACTTATTACCCTGAAATAAGTGAAATTTCTGCAATTTTGCCCCAAAATAAGGAAAATTTCTGCCTTTTTGCCCCAAAATAAGGGGAAAATTCAGCCTTTTTACCTCAAAATAAGGGAAATTTCTGCATTTTTTCCACAAAATATTAGGAACTTCTGCATTTTTGCCACAAAATAAAGAAAATTTCTGCATTTTTTCCCTTACATAAGTGAAATTTCTGCAAGTTTGCCCTAAAATAAGTGAAATTTCTGCAATTTTGCCCCAAAATAAGGGAAATTTCTGGAATTTTGCCCCAAATTAAGTGGAATTTCTGAGTTTTGCCACAAAATAAGGAGAATTTCTGTATTTTTGTCCCAACATATAGAGAACTTCTGCCTTTTTGCCCCACAATTAGCGGAATTTCTGCAATTTTGCTCCAAAATACGGGGAATTTCTGCCTTTTTGCCGGAAAATAAGAAGAATGCATACCTTTTTGCCATAAATAAGGGAAATTTCTTCATTTTTGCTCCAAAAAGGGGAATTTCTGCTTTTTTGCCTCTAAATAAGTGGAATTTCTGTTTTTTACCCCAAAACAAAGGGAATTCCTGTCTTTTTTGCCCCAAAATAAGGAAAATTTCGGACTTATTACCCTGAAATAAGTTAAATTTCTGCAATTTTGCCCCAAAATAAGGGAAATTTCTGCCTTTTTGCCCCCAAATAAGGGGAATTTCAGCTTTTTATCTCAAAATAAGGGGAATTTCTGCATTTTTGCCACAAAATATTAGGAATTTCTGCCTTTTTGCCCCAAAAGAAGAAAATTTCTGCTTTTTTTCCCTGAAATAAGTGAAATTTCTGCAAATTTGCCCCAAAATAAGTGAAATTTCTGCAATTTTGCCCAAAAATAAAGGAAATTTCTGGAATTTTGCCCCAAAATAAGTGGAATTTTTTAGTTTTGCCCTAAAATAAGGAGAATTTCTGTCTTTTTGCCGCAACATATAGGGAATTTCTGCATTTTTGCCCCACAATTAGCGGAATTTCTGCAATTTTGCTCCAAAATACGGTCAATTTCTGCCTTTTTGCTCGAAAATAAGAAGAATGCATACCTTTTTGCCATAAAAAAGGGAAATTTCTTCATTTTTGCTCCAAAATAAGGGGAATTTCTGCTTTTTTGCCTTTAAATAAGTGGAATTTCTGTCTTTTTCCCCCAAAACAAAAAGAATTTCTGTTTTTTTTCCCAAAATAAGGAAAAATTCTGACTTATTACCCTGAAGTAAGTGAAATTTCTGCAAGTTTGCCCCAAAATAATAGAAATTTCTGCTTTTTTGCCCTCAAATAAGGGGAATTTCAGCCTTTTTACATCAAAATAAGAGTAAATTTTGCATTTTTGCCACAAAATATTAGGAATTTCTGCCTTTTTGCCCCAAAATAAGGAAAATTTCTGCATTTTTTCCCTTAAATAAGTAAAATTTTTGCAATTTTGCCCCAAAATAAGTGAAATTTCTACAATTTTGCCCCAAAATAAGGGAAATTTCTGCCTTTTTGTCCCCAAAGAAGGGGAATTTCAGACTTTTTACCCTAAAATAAGGGGAATTTCTGCTTTTTTGCCTCTAAATAAGTGGAATTTCTGTCTTTTTTCCCCAAAACATAGAAAATTCCTGTCTTTTTTGCCCGAAAATAAAAAAAAAATTCTTCCTTTTTTTTCTGAAATAAGTGAAATTTCTGCAATTTTGCCACAAAATAAGTGAAATTTCTAAAATTTTGCCCCAAAATAAGGGAAATTTCTGCAATTTTGCCCCAAAATAAAGGAAATTTCTGGAATTTTGCCCAAAAATAAGTGGAATTTCTGAGTTTTGCCCCAAAATAAAGAGAATTTCTGCCTTTTTCCCCAACATATAGAGAATTTCTGCCTTTTTGCCCCACAATTAGGGGAATTTCTGCAATTTTGCTCCAAAATAGGGGGAATATCTGCCTTTTTGCCTGAAATTAAGAAGAATGCATATCTTTTTGCCATAAAAAAGGGAAATTGCTTCATTTTTGCTCCAAAATATTGGGAATTTCTGCTTTTTTGCCTCTAAATATGTGGAATTTCTGTCTTTTTTCCCCAAAACAAAGGGAATTACTGCCTTTTTTGCCCCAAAATAATAAAAAATTCTGACTTATTACCCTGAAATAAGTGAAATTTCTGCAATTTTGCCACAAAATAAAGGAAATTTCTGCTTTTTGCCCCCAAATAAGAGGAATTTCAGCATTTTTAGCTCAAAATAAAAGAAATTTCTGCATATTTGTCACAAAATATTAGGAATTTCTGCTTTTTTGCTTCAAAATAAAAAAAATTTCTGCCTTTTTTCCCTGAAATAAGTGAAATTTCTGCAATTTTGCCCCAAAATACGTGAAATTTCTGCAATTTTGCCCCAAAATAAAGGAAATTTCTGGAATTTTGCCTCAAAATAAGTGGAATTTCTGAGTTTTGCCTCAAAATAAGAAGAATTTCTGTCTTTTTTGCCCTAACATATAGGGAATTTCTGCCTTTTTGCCCCACAATTAGGGAAATTTCTGCAATTTTGCTCCAAAATACGAAGAATTTCTGCCTTTTTGCCCGAAAATAAGAAGAATGCATACCTTTTTGCCATAAAAAAGAGAAATTTCTTGATTTTTGCTCCAAAATAAGGGGAATTTCTCCTTTTTTGCCTCTAAATAAGTGGAATTTCTGTCTTTTTCCCCCAAAACAAAGGGAATTTCTGTCTTTTTTGCCCCAAGATAAGAAAAAATTCTGACTTATTACCCTGAAGTAAGTGAAATTTCTGCAATTTTGCCCCAAAATATGGGATATTTCTGCCTTTTTGCCTCTAAATAAAAAGAATTCCAGCCTTTTTACCTCAAAATAAGGGGAATTTCTGCATTTTTGCCACAAAATATTAGGAATTTCTGCTTTTTGGCCCAAAATAAAAAAAATTTCTGCCTTTTTTCCCTGAAATAAGGGAATTTCTGCAATTTTGCCCCAAAATAAGTGAAATTTCTGCAATTTTGCCCCAAAAGAAGGGAAATTTCTGGAAATTTGCCCCAAAATAAGTGGAATTTTGGAGTTTTGCCCTAAAATAAAGAGAATTTTTGTCTTTTTTCCCCAACATATAGAGAATTTCTGCCTTTTTGCCCCACAACTAGGGGAATTTCTGCAATTTTGCTCCAAAATACGGGGAATTTCTGCCTTTTTGCCCGAAAATAAGAAGAATACATACATTTTTGCCATAAAAAAGGGAAATTTCTTCATTTTTGATCCAAAATAAGGGGAATTTCTGCTTTTTTGCCTCTAAATAAGTGGAATTTCTGTCTTTTTTCCCCAAAACATAGAAAATTCCTGTCTTTTTTGCCCCAAAATAAAAAAAAATTCTTCCTTTTTTTTCTGAAATAAGTGAAATTTCTGCAATTTTGCCACAAAATAAGTGAAATTTCTAAAATTTTGCCCCAAAATAAGGGAAATTTCTGCAATTTTGCCCCAAAATAAAGGAAATTTCTGGAATTTTGCCCAAAAATAAGTGGAATTTCTGAGTTTTGCCCCAAAATAAAGAGAATTTCTGCCTTTTTGCCCCAACATATAGAGAATTTCTGCCTTTTTGCCCCACAATTAGGGGAATTTCTGCAATTTTGCTCCAAAATAGGGGGAATATCTGACTTTTTGCCTGAAATTTAGAAGAATGCATATCTTTTTGCCATAAAAAAGGGAAATTGCTTCATTTTTGCTCTAAAATATTGGGAATTTCTGCTTTTTTGCCTCTAAATATGTGGAATTTCTGTCTTTTTCCCCCAAAACAAAGGGAATAACTGCCTTTTTTGCCCCAAAATAATAAAAAATTCTGACTTATTACCCTGAAATAAGTGAAATTTCTGCAATTTTGCCACAAAATAAATGAAATTTCTGCTTTTTGCCCCCAAATAAGGGGAATTTCAGCATTTTTACCTCAAAATAAAAGAAATTTCTGCATATTTGTCACAAAATATTAGGAATTTCTGCTTTTTTGCTTCAAAATAAAAAAAAATTTCTGCCTTTTTTCCCTGAAATAAGTGAAATTTCTGCAATTTTGCCCCAAAATACGTGAAATTTCTGCAATTTTGCCCCAAAATAAAGGAAATTTCTGGAATTTTGCCTCAAAATAAGTGGAATTTCTGAGTTTTGCCTCAAAATAAGAAGAATTTCTGTCTTTTTTGCCCTAACATATAGGGAATTTCTGCCTTTTTGCCCCACAATTAGGGAAATTTCTGCAATTTTGCTCCAAAATACGGGGAATTTCTGCCCTTTTACCGGAAAATAAGAAGAATGCATACCTTTTTGCCATAAAAAAGAAAAATTTCTTCATTTTTGCTCCAAAATAAGGGGAATTTCTGCTTTTTTGCCTCTAAAAAAGTGGAATTTCTGTTTTTTACCTCAAAACAAAGGGAATTCCTGTCTTTTTTGCCCCACAATAAGAAAAATTTTTGACTTATTACCCTGAAATAAGTGAAATTTCTGCAACTTTGCCCCAAAATAAGGGAATTTCCTGCTTTTTGCTCCCAAATAAGAGGAATTACAGCCTTTTTAACTCAAAATAAGAGATATTTCTTCATTTTTGCCACAAAATATTAGGAATTTCTGCCTTTTTGCCCCAAAATAAGAAAATTTCTCCTTTTTTTCCCTGAAATAAGTGAAATTTCTGCAATTTTGCCCCAAAATAAGTGAAATTTTTGCTATTTTGCCCCAAAGTAAGGGAAATTTCTGGAACTTTGCCCCAAAATAAGTGGAATTTCTGAGTTTTGCCCCAAAATAATGAGAATTTCTGTCTTTTTGCCCCAACATATAGGGAATTTTTGCCCTTTTGCCCCACAATTAGGGGAATTTCTGCAATTTTGCTCCAAAATACGGTCAATTTCTGCCTTTTTGCCCGAAAATAAGAAGAATGCATACCTTTTTGCCATAAAAAAGGGAAATTTCTTCATTTTTGCTCCAAAATAAGGGAAATTTCTGCTTTTTTGCCTTTAAATAAGTTGAATTTCTGTCTTTTTACCCCAAAACAAAAGGAATTCCTTTCTTTTTTGCCCCAAAATAATGAAAATTTCTGCCTTTTTTCTCTGAAATAAATAAAATTTCTGCAATTTTGCCCCAAAATAAGTGAAATTTCTCTAATTTTGCCCCAAAATAAGGGAAATTTCTGCAATTTTGTTCCAAAATAAAGGAAATTTCTGGAATTTTGCCCCAAAATAAGTGGAATTTCTGAGTTTTGCCCAAAAATAAAGAGAATTTCTGTATTTTTGCCCCAACATATAGAGAATTTCTGCCTTTTTGCCAGACAATTAGGGGAATTTCTGCAATTTTGCCCCAAAATAAAGGAAATTTTTTCTTTTTTGCCCCCAAATAAGGGGAATTTCAGCCTTTTTACCTAAAAATATGGGGAATTTCTGCATTTTTGCCACAAAATATTAGGAATTACTGCCTTTTTGCTACAAAATAAGAAAATTTCTGCTTTTTTCCCTGAAATAAGTCAAAATACTGCAATTTTGCCCCAAAATAAGTGAAATTTCTGCAATTTTGCCCCAAAAGAAGGGAAATTTCTGCCTTTTTGCCCCCAAATAAGGGGAATTTCAGCCTTTTTACCTCAAAATAAAGGGAATTTCTGCATTTTTGCGACAAAATATTAGGAATTTCTGCCTCTTTGCCTTAAAATAAGGAAAATTTCTGCCTTTTTTCCCTGTAATAAGTGAAATTTCTGCAATTTTGCCCCAAAATAGGTGAAATTTCTGCAATTTTGCCCCAAATTAAGAGAAATTTCTGGTATTTTGCCTCAAAATAAGTGGAATTTATTAGTTTTGCCCCATAATAAGGAGAATTTCTGTCTTTTTGCCCCAACATATAGAAAATTTCTGCCTTTTTGCCCCACA
The DNA here is from genome assembly GCF_963924665.1 of Micromys minutus. NCBI lineage: Eukaryota > Metazoa > Chordata > Mammalia > Rodentia > Muridae > Micromys > Micromys minutus. Next base: position 2,233,464 of record NW_027667258.1, on the reverse strand, counting down.
ATTAGGGGAATTTCTGCAATTTTGCTCCAAAATACGGGGAATTTCTGCCTTTTTGCCCGATAATAAGAAGAATGCATACCTTTTTGCCATTAAAAAGGGAAATTTCCTCATTTTTGCTCCAAAATAAGCGGAATTTCTGATTTTTTGCCTCTAAATAAGTGGAATTTCTGTCTTTTTTCCCCAAAACAAAGGGAATTTCTGTCTTTTTTGCCCCAAAATAAGAAATATTTCTGACTTATTACCCTGAAATAAGTGAAATTTTTTCCATTTTTCCCCAAAATATGGGGAATTTCTGCCTTTTTGCCCGAAAATAAGAAGAATGCATACCTTTTTGCCATAAAAACGGGAAATATCTTCATTTTTGCTCCAAAATAAGGGGAATTTCTGCTTTTTTGCCTCTAAATAAGTGGAATTTCTGTCTTTTTCCCCCAAAACAAAGGGAATTTCTGTATTTCTTGCCCCAAAATAAGGAAAAATTCTGACTTATTACCCTGAAGTAAGTGAAATTTCTGCAATTTTTCCCCAAAATATGAAAAATTTCTTCTTTTTGGCCCCAAATAAGGGGAATTTCAGCATTTTTACCTCAAAATAAGGGTAATTTCTTTATTTTTGCCACAAAATATTAGGAATTTCTGCCTTTTTGCACCAAAATAAGGAAAATTTCTGCCTTTTTTCCCTGAAATAAGTGAAATTTCTTCAATTTTGCCCCAAAATAAGTGAAATTTCTAAAATTTTGCCCCAAAATAAGTGAAATTTCTGCAATTTTGCTCCAACTAAGAGAAATTTCTGGAATTTTGCCCCAAAATAAGTGGAATTTCTGTGTTTTGCCCCAAAATAAGGAGAATTTCTGTCTTCTTGCCCCAACATTTAGAGAATTTCTGCCTTTTTGCCCCACAATTAGGGGAATTTCTGCAATTTTGCACCAAAATATGAAGAATTTCTGCCTTTTTGCCTGAAAATAAGAAGAATGCATACCTTTTTGCAATAAAAAAGGGAAATTTCTTCATTTTTGCTTCAAAATAAAGGGAATTTCTGCTTTTTTGCCTCTAAATAAGTGGAATTTCTGTTTTTTTCCCCTAAAACAAAGGGAATTTCTGTCTTTTTTGCCCCAAAATAAGGAAAATTTCTGGCTTATTACCCTGAAGTAAGTGAAATTTCTGCAATTTTGCCCCAAAATAATTTAAATTTCTGCAATTTTGCCCAAAAATAAGGGAAATTTCTGCAATTTTGCCCCAAAATAAGGGTAATTTCTGCATTTTTGCCCCCTAATAAGGGGAATTTCAGCCTTTTTACCTCAAAATAAGGGGAATTTCTTCATTTTTGAAACAAATTATTAGGAATTTCTGCCTTTTTGCCCCAAAATAAGAAAATTTCTACCCTTTTTCCCTGAAATAAGTGAAATTTCTGCAATTTTGCCCCAAAATAAGTGAAATTTCTCCAATTTTGCCCCAAAATAAGGGAATTTTCTTGTATTTTGCCCCAAAATAAGTGGAATTTCTGATTTTTGCCCCAAAATTAGGAGAATTTCTGTATTTTTGCCCCAACCTATAGAGAATTTCTGCTTTTTTCCTTAAAATTATGGGAATTTCTGCAATTTTGCTCCAAAATACGGGGAATTTCTGCCTTTTTGCCCGATAATAAGAAGAATGCATAAATTTTTGCCATAAAAAAGGGAAATTTCTTCATTTTTGCTCCAAAATAAGGGGAATTTCTGCTTTTTTGCCTAAAAATAACTGGAATTTTTGTCTTTTTCCCCCAAAACAAAGGGAATTTCTGTATTTTTTGCCCCAAAATAAAAAATATTTCTGACTTATTAACCTGAAATAAGTGAAATTTCTTCAATTTTTTCCCAAAATAAGGGAAATATCTGCCTTTTTATCCCCAAATAAGGGAAATTTCAGCCTTTTTACCTCAAAATAAGAGGAATTTCTGCCTTTTTGCCCCAAAATAAAAAATTTCTGCCCTTCTTCCCTGAAATAAGTGAAATTTTTGCAATTTTGCCCCAAAATAAGGGAAATTTCTGGAATTTTGCCCCAATAAGTGGAATTACTGAGTTTTGCCCCAAAATAAGGAGAATTTCTGTCTTTTTGCTCTAACAAATAGGGAATTTCTGCTCTTTGTCCCACAATTAGGGGAATTTCTGCAATTTTGCTTCAAAATACGGGGAATTTCTGCCTTTTTGCCCGAAAATAAGAAGAAAGTATACCTTTTTGCCATAAAAAATAGAAATTTCTTCATTTTTGCCCCAAAATAAGCGGAATTTCTGATTTTTTGCCATTAAATAAGTGGAATTTCTGTCTTTTTCCCTCAAAGCATAGGGAATTCCTGTATTTTTGTCCCAAAATAAGGAAAAATTCTGACTTTTTACCCTGAAGTAAGTGAAATTTCTGCAATTTTGCCCCAAAATAAGGGAAATTTTTGCCTTTTTGCTCCCAAATAAGGGGAATTTCAGCATTTTTACCTCAAAATAAGGGGAATTTCGGCATTTTTGCCACAAAATATTTGAAATTTCTGCCTTTTTGCCCCAAAATAAAGAAAATTTCAGCATTTTTTCCCTGAAATAAGTGAAATTTCTGCAATTTTGCCCCAAAATAAGTGAAATTTCTGCAATTTTGCCCCCAAATAAGGAAAATTTCTGTAATTTTGCCCCAAAATAAGTGAAATTTTTGCAATTTTGCCCCAAAATAAGGGAAATTTCTGGAATTTTGCCTCAAAATATGTTTAATTTTTGAGTTCTGCACCAAAATAAGGAGAATTTCTATCTTTATGCCCCAACATATAGGGAATTTCTGCCTTTTTGCCTTACAATTAGGGGAATTTCTGCAATTTTGCTCCAAAATACGAAGAATTTCTGCTCTTTTGCCTGAAAATAAGAAGAATGCATACCTTTTTGCCATAAAAAAGGGAAATTTCTTCATTTTTGATCCAAAATAAGGGGAATTTCTGCTTTTTTGCTTCTAAATAAGTGGAATTTCTGTCTTTTTCCCCAAAAACAAAGGGAATTTCTGTCTTTTTTGCCCCAAAATAAGGAAAATTTCTGACTTATTACCCTGAAATAAGTGAAATTTCTGCAATTTTGCCCCAAAATAAGGAAAATTTCTGCCTTTTTGCCCCAAAATAAGGGGAAAATTCAGCCTTTTTACCTCAAAATAAGGGAAATTTCTGCATTTTTGCCACAAAATATTAGGAATTTCTGCATTTTTGCCCCAAAATAAAGAAAATTTCTGCCTTTTTTCCCTTACATAAGTGAAATTTCTGCAAGTTTGCCCTAAAATAAGTGAAATTTCTGCAATTTTGCCCCAAAATAAGGGAAATTTCTGGAATTTTGCCCCAAATTAAGTGGAATTTCTGAGTTTTGCCACAAAATAAGGAGAATTTCTGTATTTTTGTCCCAAAATATAGAGAACTTCTGCCTTTTTGCCCCACAATTAGCGGAATTTCTGCAATTTTGCTCCAAAATACGGGGAATTTCTGCCTTTTTGCCGGAAAATAAGAAGAATGCATACCTTTTTGCCATAAATAAGGGAAATTTCTTCATTTTTGTTCCAAAAAGGGGAATTTCTGCTTTTTTGCCTCTAAATAAGTGGAATTTCTGTTTTTTACCCCAAAACAAAGGGAATTCCTGTCTTTTTTGCCCCAAAATAAGGAAAATTTCGGACTTATTACCCTGAAATAAGTTAAATTTCTGCAATTTTGCCCCAAAATAAGGGAAATTTCTGCCTTTTTGCCCCCAAATAAGGGGAATTTCAGCTTTTTATCTCAAAATAAGGGGAATTTCTGCATTTTTGCCACAAAATATTAGGAATTTCTGCCTTTTTGCCCCAAAAGAAGAAAATTTCTGCTTTTTTTCCCTGAAATAAGTGAAATTTCTGCAAATTTGCCCCAAAATAAGTGAAATTTCTGCAATTTTGCCCAAAAATAAAGGAAATTTCTGGAATTTTGCCCCAAAATAAGTGGAATTTTTTAGTTTTGCCCTAAAATAAGGAGAATTTCTGTCTTTTTGCCGCAACATATAGGGAATTTCTGCCTTTTTGCCCCACAATTAGCGGAATTTCTGCAATTTTGCTCCAAAATACGGTCAATTTCTGCCTTTTTGCTCGAAAATAAGAAGAATGCATACCTTTTTGCCATAAAAAAGGGAAATTTCTTCATTTTTGCTCCAAAATAAGGGGAATTTCTGCTTTTTTGCCTTTAAATAAGTGGAATTTCTGTCTTTTTCCCCCAAAACAAAAAGAATTTCTGTTTTTTTCCCAAAATAAGGAAAAATTCTGACTTATTACCCTGAAGTAAGTGAAATTTCTGCAAGTTTGCCCCAAAATAATAGAAATTTCTGCTTTTTTGCCCTCAAATAAGGGGAATTTCAGCCTTTTTACATCAAAATAAGAGTAAATTTTGCATTTTTGCCACAAAATATTAGGAATTTCTGCCTTTTTGCCCCAAAATAAGGAAAATTTCTGCATTTTTTCCCTTAAATAAGTAAAATTTTTGCAATTTTGCCCCAAAATAAGTGAAATTTCTACAATTTTGCCCCAAAATAAGGGAAATTTCTGCCTTTTTGTCCCCAAATAAGGGGAATGTCAGACTTTTTACCTTAAAATAAGGGGAATTTCTGCATTTTTGCCACAAAATATTAGGAATTTCTGCCTCTTTTCCTTAAAATAAGGAAAATTTCTGCCATTTTTCCCTGTAATAAGTGAAATTTCTGCAATTTTGCCCAAAAATAGGTGAAATTTCTGCAATTTTGCCCCAAATTAAGAGAAATTTCTGGTATTTTGCCTCAAAATAAGTGGAATTTATTAGTTTTGCCCCATAATAAGGAGAATTTCTGTCTTTTTGCCCCAACATATAGAAAATTTCTGCCTTTTTGCCCCACAATTAGGGGAATTTCTGCAATTTTGCTCCAAAATACGGGGAATTTCTGCCTTTTTGCCCGATAATAAGAAGAATGCATACCTTTTTGCCATTAAAAAGGGAAATTTCCTCATTTTTGCTCCAAAATAAGCGGAATTTCTGATTTTTTGCCTCTAAATAAGTGGAATTTCTGTCTTTTTCCCCCAAAACAAAGGGAATTTCTGTCTTTTTTGCCCCAAAATAAGAAATATTTCTGACTTATTACCCTGAAATAAGTGAAATTTTTTCCATTTTTCCCCAAAATAAGGGAAATTTCTGCCTTTTTGCCCCCAAATAAGGGAAATTTCAGCCTTTTTACCTCAAACTAAGGGGAATTTCTTCCTTTTTGCCCAAAAATAAGGAAAATTTCTGCCCATTTTCCCTAAAATAAGTGAAATATCTGCAATTTTGCCCCAAAATAAGTGAAATTTCTGCAATTTTGCCCCAAAATAAGGGAAATTTCTGGAATTTTGCCCCAAAATAAGTGGAATTACTGAGTTTTGCCCCAAAATAAGGAGAATTTCTGTCTTTTTGACGTAACATATAGGGAATTTCTGCCTTTTTGCCCCACAATTAGGGAAATTTTTGCAATTTTGCACCAAAATACGGGGAATTTCTGCCTTTTTGCCCGAAAATAAGAAGAATGCATACCTTTTTGCCATAAAAACGGGAAATATCTTCATTTTTGCTCCAAAATAAGGGGAATTTCTGCTTTTTTGCCTCTAAATAAGTGGAATTTCTGTCTTTTTCCCCCAAAACAAAGGGAATTTCTGTATTTCTTGCCCCAAAATAAGGAAAAATTCTGACTTATTACCCTGAAGTAAGTGAAATTTCTGCAATTTTTCCCCAAAATATGAAAAATTTCTTCTTTTTGGCCCCAAATAAGGGGAATTTCAGCATTTTTACCTCAAAATAAGGGTAATTTCTTTATTTTGCCACAAAATATTAGGAATTTCTGCCTTTTTGCACCAAAATAAGGAAAATTTCTGCCTCTTTTCCCTGAAATAAGTGAAATTTCTTCAATTTTGCCCCAAAATAAGTGAAATTTCTAAAATTTTGCCCCAAAATAAGTGAAATTTCTGCAATTTTGCTCCAACTAAGAGAAATTTCTGGAATTTTGCACCAAAATAAGTGGAATTTCTGTGTTTTGCCCCAAAATAAGGAGAATTTCTGTCTTCTTGCCCCAACATTTAGAGAATTTCTGCCTTTTTGCCCCACAATTAGGGGAATTTCTGCAATTTTGCACCAAAATACGAAGAATTTCTGCCTTTTTGCCTGAAAATAAGAAGAATACATACCTTTTTGCAATAAAAAAGGGAAATTTCTTCATTTTTGCTTCAAAATAAAGGGAATTTCTGCTTTTTTGCCTCTAAATAAGTGGAATTTCTGTTTTTTTCCCCTAAAACAAAGGGAATTTCTGTCTTTTTTGCCCCAAAATAAGGAAAATTTCTGGCTTATTACCCTGAAGTAAGTGAAATTTCTGCAATTTTGCCCCAAAATAATTTAAATTTCTGCAATTTTGCCCAAAAATAAGGGAAATTTCTGCAATTTTGCCCCAAAATAAGGGTAATTTCTGCATTTTTGCCCCCTAATAAGGGGAATTTCAGCCTTTTTACCTCAAAATAAGGGGAATTTCTTCATTTTTCAACAAATTATTAGGAATTTCTGCCTTTTTGCCCCAAAATAAGAAAATTTCTACCTTTTTTCCCTGAAATAAGTGAAATTTCTGCAATTTTGCCCCAAAATAAGTGAAATTTCTCCAATTTTGCCCCAAAATAAGGGAATTTTCTTGTATTTTGCCCCAAAATAAGTGGAATTTCTGATTTTTGCCCCAAAATTAGGAGAATTTCTGTATTTTTGCCCCAACCTATAGAGAATTTCTGCTTTTTTCCTTAAAATTATGGGAATTTCTGCAATTTTGCTCCAAAATACGGGGAATTTCTGCCTTTTTGCCCGATAATAAGAAGAATGCATAAATTTTTGCCATAAAAAAGGGAAATTTCTTCATTTTTGCTCCAAAATAAGGGGAATTTCTGCTTTTTTGCCTAAAAATAACTGGAATTTTTGTCTTTTTCCCCCAAAACAAAGGGAATTTCTGTATTTTTTGCCCCAAAATAAAAAATATTTCTGACTTATTAACCTGAAATAAGTGAAATTTCTTCAATTTTTTCCCAAAATAAGGGAAATATCTGCCTTTTTATCCCCAAATAAGGGAAATTTCAGCCTTTTTACCTCAAAATAAGAGGAATTTCTGCCTTTTTGCCCCAAAATAAAAAATTTCTGCCCTTCTTCCCTGAAATAAGTGAAATTTTTGCAATTTTGCCCCAAAATAAGGGAAATTTCTGGAATTTTGCCCCAATAAGTGGAATTACTGAGTTTTGCCCCAAAATAAGGAGAATTTCTGTCTTTTTGCTCTAACAAATAGGGAATTTCTGCTCTTTGTCCCACAATTAGGGGAATTTCTGCAATTTTGCTTCAAAATACGGGGAATTTCTGCCTTTTTGCCCGAAAATAAGAAGAAAGTATACCTTTTTGCCATAAAAAATAGAAATTTCTTCATTTTTGCCCCAAAATAAGCGGAATTTCTGATTTTTTGCAATTAAATAAGTGGAATTTCTGTCTTTTTCCCTCAAAGCATAGGGAATTCCTGTATTTTTGTCCCAAAATAAGGAAAAATTCTGACTTTTTACCCTGAAGTAAGTGAAATTTCTGCAATTTTGCCCCAAAATAAGGGAAATTTTTGCCTTTTTGCTCCCAAATAAGGGGAATTTCAGCATTTTTACCTCAAAATAAGGGGAATTTCGGCATTTTTGCCACAAAATATTTGAAATTTCTGCCTTTTTGCCCCAAAATAAAGAAAATTTCAGCATTTTTTCCCTGAAATAAGTGAAATTTCTGCAATTTTGCCCCAAAATAAGTGAAATTTCTGCAATTTTGCCCCCAAATAAGGAAAATTTCTGTAATTTTGCCCCAAAATAAGTGAAATTTTTGCAATTTTGCCCCAAAATAAGGGAAATTTCTGGAATTTTGCCTCAAAATATGTTTAATTTTTGAGTTCTGCACCAAAATAAGGAGAATTTCTATCTTTATGCCCCAACATATAGGGAATTTCTGCCTTTTTGCCTTACAATTAGGGGAATTTCTGCAATTTTGCTCCAAAATACGAAGAATTTCTGCTCTTTTGCCTGAAAATAAGAAGAATGCATACCTTTTTGCCATAAAAAAGGGAAATTTCTTCATTTTTGATCCAAAATAAGGGGAATTTCTGCTTTTTTGCTTCTAAATAAGTGGAATTTCTGTCTTTTTCCCCAAAAACAAAGGGAATTTCTGTCTTTTTTGCCCCAAAATAAGGAAAATTTCTGACTTATTACCCTGAAATAAGTGAAATTTCTGCAATTTTGCCCCAAAATAAGGAAAATTTCTGCCTTTTTGCCCCAAAATAAGGGGAAAATTCAGCCTTTTTACCTCAAAATAAGGGAAATTTCTGCATTTTTGCCACAAAATATTAGGAATTTCTGCATTTTTGCCCCAAAATAAAGAAAATTTCTGCCTTTTTTCCCTTACATAAGTGAAATTTCTGCAAGTTTGCCCTAAAATAAGTGAAATTTCTGCAATTTTGCCCCAAAATAAGGGAAATTTCTGGAATTTTGCCCCAAATTAAGTGGAATTTCTGAGTTTTGCCACAAAATAAGGAGAATTTCTGTATTTTTGTCCCAAAATATAGAGAACTTCTGCCTTTTTGCCCCACAATTAGCGGAATTTCTGCAATTTTGCTCCAAAATACGGGGAATTTCTGCCTTTTTGCCGGAAAATAAGAAGAATGCATACCTTTTTGCCATAAATAAGGGAAATTTCTTCATTTTTGTTCCAAAAAGGGGAATTTCTGCTTTTTTGCCTCTAAATAAGTGGAATTTCTGTTTTTTACCCCAAAACAAAGGGAATTCCTGTCTTTTTTGCCCCAAAATAAGGAAAATTTCGGACTTATTACCCTGAAATAAGTTAAATTTCTGCAATTTTGCCCCAAAATAAGGGAAATTTCTGCCTTTTTGCCCCCAAATAAGGGGAATTTCAGCTTTTTATCTCAAAATAAGGGGAATTTCTGCATTTTTGCCACAAAATATTAGGAATTTCTGCCTTTTTGCCCCAAAAGAAGAAAATTTCTGCTTTTTTTCCCTGAAATAAGTGAAATTTCTGCAAATTTGCCCCAAAATAAGTGAAATTTCTGCAATTTTGCCCAAAAATAAAGGAAATTTCTGGAATTTTGCCCCAAAATAAGTGGAATTTTTTAGTTTTGCCCTAAAATAAGGAGAATTTCTGTCTTTTTGCCGCAACATATAGGGAATTTCTGCCTTTTTGCCCCACAATTAGCGGAATTTCTGCAATTTTGCTCCAAAATACGGTCAATTTCTGCCTTTTTGCTCGAAAATAAGAAGAATGCATACCTTTTTGCCATAAAAAAGGGAAATTTCTTCATTTTTGCTCCAAAATAAGGGGAATTTCTGCTTTTTTGCCTTTAAATAAGTGGAATTTCTGTCTTTTTCCCCCAAAACAAAAAGAATTTCTGTTTTTTTTCCCAAAATAAGGAAAAATTCTGACTTATTACCCTGAAGTATGTGAAATTTCTGCAAGTTTGCCCCAAAATAATAGAAATTTCTGCTTTTTTGCCCTCAAATAAGGGGAATTTCAGCCTTTTTACATCAAAATAAGAGTAAATTTTGCATTTTTGCCACAAAATATTAGGAATTTCTGCCTTTTTGCCCCAAAATAAGGAAAATTTCTGCATTTTTTCCCTTAAATAAGTAAAATTTTTGCAATTTTGCCCCAAAATAAGTGAAATTTCTACAATTTTGCCCCAAAATAAGGGAAATTTCTGCCTTTTTGTCCCCAAATAAGGGGAATGTCAGACTTTTTACCTTAAAATAAGGGGAATTTCTGCATTTTTGCCACAAAATATTAGGAATTTCTGCCTCTTTTCCTTAAAATAAGGAAAATTTCTGCCATTTTTCCCTGTAATAAGTGAAATTTCTGCAATTTTGCCCAAAAATAGGTGAAATTTCTGCAATTTTGCCCCAAATTAAGAGAAATTTCTGGTATTTTGCCTCAAAATAAGTGGAATTTATTAGTTTTGCCCCATAATAAGGAGAATTTCTGTCTTTTTGCCCCAACATATAGAAAATTTCTGCCTTTTTGCCCCACAATTAGGGGAATTTCTGCAATTTTGCTCCAAAATACGGGGAATTTCTGCCTTTTTGCCCGATAATAAGAAGAATGCATACCTTTTTGCCATTAAAAAGGGAAATTTCCTCATTTTTGCTCCAAAATAAGCGGAATTTCTGATTTTTTGCCTCTAAATAAGTGGAATTTCTGTCTTTTTCCCCCAAAACAAAGGGAATTTCTGTCTTTTTTGCCCCAAAATAAGAAATATTTCTGACTTATTACCCTGAAATAAGTGAAATTTTTTCCATTTTTCCCCAAAATAAGGGAAATTTCTGCCTTTTTGCCCCCAAATAAGGGAAATTTTAGCCTTTTTACCTCAAAATAAGGGGAATTTCTTCCTTTTTGCCCAAAAATAAGGAAAATTTCTGCCCATTTTCCCTAAAATAAGTGAAATATCTGCAATTTTGCCCCAAAATAAGTGAAATTTCTGCAATTTTGCCCCAAAATAAGGGAAATTTCTGGAATTTTGCCCCAAAATAAGTGGAATTACTGAGTTTTGCCCCAAAATAAGGAGAATTTCTGTCTTTTTGACGTAACATATAGGGAATTTCTGCCTTTTTGCCCCACAATTAGGGAAATTTTTGCAATTTTGCACCAAAATACGGGGAATTTCTGCCTTTTTGCCCGAAAATAAGAAGAATGCATACCTTTTTGCCATAAAAACGGGAAATATCTTCATTTTTGCTCCAAAATAAGGGGAATTTCTGCTTTTTTGCCTCTAAATAAGTGGAATTTCTGTCTTTTTCCCCCAAAACAAAGGGAATTTCTGTATTTCTTGCCCCAAAATAAGGAAAAATTCTGACTTATTACCCTGAAGTAAGTGAAATTTCTGCAATTTTTCCCCAAAATATGAAAAATTTCTTCTTTTTGGCCCCAAATAAGGGGAATTTCAGCATTTTTACCTCAAAATAAGGGTAATTTCTTTATTTTGCCACAAAATATTAGGAATTTCTGCCTTTTTGCACCAAAATAAGGAAAATTTCTGCCTCTTTTCCCTGAAATAAGTGAAATTTCTTCAATTTTGCCCCAAAATAAGTGAAATTTCTACAATTTTGCCCCAAAATAAGTGAAATTTCTGCAATTTTGCTCCAACTAAGAGAAATTTCTGGAATTTTGCACCAAAATAAGTGGAATTTCTGTGTTTTGCCCCAAAATAAGGAGAATTTCTGTCTTCTTGCCCCAACATTTAGAGAATTTCTGCCTTTTTGCCCCACAATTAGGGGAATTTCTGCAATTTTGCACCAAAATACGAAGAATTTCTGCCTTTTTGCCTGAAAATAAGAAGAATACATACCTTTTTGCAATAAAAAAGGGAAATTTCTTCATTTTTGCTTCAAAATAAAGGGAATTTCTGCTTTTTTGCCTCTAAATAAGTGGAATTTCTGTTTTTTTCCCCTAAAACAAAGGGAATTTCTGTCTTTTTTGCCCCAAAATAAGGAAAATTTCTGGCTTATTACCCTGAAGTAAGTGAAATTTCTGCAATTTTGCCCCAAAATAATTTAAATTTCTGCAATTTTGCCCAAAAATAAGGGAAATTTCTGCAATTTTGCCCCAAAATAAGGGTAATTTCTGCATTTTTGCCCCCTAATAAGGGGAATTTCAGCCTTTTTACCTCAAAATAAGGGGAATTTCTTCATTTTTCAACAAATTATTAGGAATTTCTGCCTTTTTGCCCCAAAATAAGAAAATTTCTACCTTTTTTCCCTGAAATAAGTGAAATTTCTGCAATTTTGCCCCAAAATAAGTGAAATTTCTCCAATTTTGCCCCAAAATAAGAAAATTTTCTTGTATTTTGCCCCAAAATAAGTGGAATTTCTGATTTTTGCCCCAAAATTAGGAGAATTTCTGTATTTTTGCCCCAACCTATAGAGAATTTCTGCTTTTTTCCTTAAAATTATGGGAATTTCTGCAATTTTGCTCCAAAATACGGGGAATTTCTGCCTTTTTGCCCGATAATAAGAAGAATGCATAAATTTTTGCCATAAAAAAGGGAAATTTCTTCATTTTTGCTCCAAAATAAGGGGAATTTCTGCTTTTTTGCCTAAAAATAACTGGAATTTTTGTCTTTTTCCCCCAAAACAAAGGGAATTTCTGTATTTTTTGTCCCAAAATAAAAAATATTTCTGACTTATTAACCTGAAATAAGTGAAATTTCTTCAATTTTTTCCCAAATTAAGGGAAATATCTGCCTTTTTATCCCCAAATAAGGGAAATTTCAGCCTTTTTACCTCAAAATAAGAGGAATTTCTGCCTTTTTGCCCCAAAATAAAAAATTTCTGCCCTTCTTCCCTGAAATAAGTGAAATTTTTGCAATTTTGCCCCAAAATAAGGGAAATTTCTGGAATTTTGCCCCAATAAGTGGAATTACTGAGTTTTGCCCCAAAATAAGGAGAATTTCTGTCTTTTTGCTCTAACAAATAGGGAATTTCTGCTCTTTGTCCCACAATTAGAAGAATTTCTGCAATTTTGCTTCAAAATACGGGGAATTTCTGCCTTTTTGCCCAAAAATAAGAAGAAAGTATACCTTTTTGCCATAAAAAAGAGAAATTTCTTCATTTTTGCCCCAAAATAAGCGGAATTTCTGATTTTTTGCCATTAAATAAGTGGAATTTCTGTCTTTTTCCCTCAAAGCATAGGGAATTCCTGTATTTTTGTCCCAAAATAAGGAAAAATTCTGACTTTTTACCCTGAAGTAAGTGAAATTTCTGCAATTTTGCCCCAAAATAAGGGAAATTTTTGCCTTTTTGCTCCCAAATAAGGGGAATTTCAGCATTTTTACCTCAAAATAAGGGGAATTTCGGCATTTTTGCCACAAAATATTTGAAATTTCTGCCTTTTTGCCCCAAAATAAAGAAAATTTCAGCATTTTTTCCCTGAAATAAGTGAAATTTCTGCAATTTTGCCCCAAAATAAGTGAAATTTCTGCAATTTTGCCCCCAAATAAGGAAAATTTCTGTAATTTTGCCCCAAAATAAGTGAAATTTTTGCAATTTTGCCCCAAAATAAGGGAAATTTCTGGAATTTTGCCTCAAAATATGTTTAATTTTTGAGTTCTGCACCAAAATAAGGAGAATTTCTATCTTTATGCCCCAACATATAGGGAATTTCTGCCTTTTTCCTTACAATTAGGGGAATTTCTGCAATTTTGCTCCAAAATACGAAGAATTTCTGCTCTTTTGCCTGAAAATAAGAAGAATGCATACCTTTTTGCCATAAAAAAGGGAAATTTCTTCATTTTTGATCCAAAATAAGGGGAATTTCTGCTTTTTTGCTTCTAAATAAGTGGAATTTCTGTCTTTTTCCCCCAAAACAAAGGGAATTTCTGTCTTTTTTGCCCCAAAATAAGGAAAATTTCTGACTTATTACCCTGAAATAAGTGAAATTTCTGCAATTTTGCCCCAAAATAAGGAAAATTTCTGCCTTTTTGCCCCAAAATAAGGGGAAAATTCAGCCTTTTTACCTCAAAATAAGGGAAATTTCTGCATTTTTGCCACAAAATATTAGGAATTTCTGCATTTTTGCCCCAAAATAAAGAAAATTTCTGCCTTTTTTCCCTTACATAAGTGAAATTTCTGCAAGTTTGCCCTAAAATAAGTGAAATTTCTGCAATTTTGCCCCAAAATAAGGGAAATTTCTGGAATTTTGCCCCAAAGTAAGTGGAATTTCTGAGTTTTGCCACAAAATAAGGAGAATTTCTGTATTTTTGTCCCAACATATAGAGAACTTCTGCCTTTTTGCCCCACAATTAGCGGAATTTCTGCAATTTTGCTCCAAAATACGGGGAATTTCTGCCTTTTTGCCGGAAAATAAGAAGAATGCATACCTTTTTGCCATAAATAAGGGAAATTTCTTCATTTTTGCTCCAAAAAGGGGAATTTCTGCTTTTTTGCCTCTAAATAAGTGGAATTTCTGTTTTTTACCCCAAAACAAAGGGAATTCCTGTCTTTTTTGCCCCAAAATAAGGAAAATTTCGGACTTATTACCCTGAAATAAGTTAAATTTCTGCAATTTTGCCCCAAAATAAGGGAAATTTCTGCCTTTTTGCCCCCAAATAAGGGGAATTTCAGCTTTTTATCTCAAAATAAGGGGAATTTCTGCATTTTTGCCACAAAATATTAGGAATTTCTGCCTTTTTGCCCCAAAAGAAGAAAATTTCTGCTTTTTTTCCCTGAAATAAGTGAAATTTCTGCAAATTTGCCCCAAAATAAGTGAAATTTCTGCAATTTTGCCCAAAAATAAAGGAAATTTCTGGAATTTTGCCCCAAAATAAGTGGAATTTTTTAGTTTTGCCCTAAAATAAGGAGAATTTCTGTCTTTTTGCCGCAACATATAGGGAATTTCTGCCTTTTTGCCCCACAATTAGCGGAATTTCTGCAATTTTGCTTCAAAATACGGTCAATTTCTGCCTTTTTGCTCGAAAATAAGAAGAATGCATACCATTTGCCATAAAAAAGGGAAATTTCTTCATTTTTGCTCCAAAATAAGGGGAATTTCTGCTTTTTTGCCTTTAAATAAGTGGAATTTCTGTCTTTTTCCCCCAAAACAAAAAGAATTTCTGTTTTTTTTTCCCAAAATAAGGAAAAATTCTGACTTATTACCCTGAAGTAAGTGAAATTTCTGCAAGTTTGCCCCAAAATAATAGAAATTTCTGCTTTTTTGCCCTCAAATAAGGGGAATTTCAGCCTTTTTACATCAAAATAAGAGTAAATTTTGCATTTTTGCCACAAAATATTAGGAATTTCTGCCTTTTTGCCCCAAAATAAGGAAAATTTCTGCATTTTTTCCCTTAAATAAGTAAAATTTTTGCAATTTTGCCCCAAAATAAGTGAAATTTCTACAATTTTGCCCCAAAATAAGGGAAATTTCTGCCTTTTTGTCCCCAAATAAGGGGAATTTCAGACTTTTTACCTTAAAATAAGGGGAATTTCTGCATTTTTGCCACAAAATATTAGGAATTTCTGCCTCTTTTCCTTAAAATAAGGAAAATTTCTGCCATTTTTCCCTGTAATAAGTGAAATTTCTGCAATTTTGCCCAAAAATAGGTGAAATTTCTGCAATTTTGCCCCAAATTAAGAGAAATTTCTGGTATTTTGCCTCAAAATAAGTGGAATTTATTAGTTTTGCCCCATAATAAGGAGAATTTCTGTCTTTTTGCCCCAACATATAGAAAATTTCTGCCTTTTTGCCCCACAATTAGGGGAATTTCTGCAATTTTGCTCCAAAATACGGGGAATTTCTGCCTTTTTGCCCGATAATAAGAAGAATGCATACCTTTTTGCCATTAAAAAGGGAAATTTCCTCATTTTTGCTCCAAAATAAGCGGAATTTCTGATTTTTTGCCTCTAAATAAGTGGAATTTCTGTCTTTTTCCCCCAAAACAAAGGGAATTTCTGTCTTTTTTGCCCCAAAATAAGAAATATTTCTGACTTATTACCCTGAAATAAGTGAAATTTTTTCCATTTTTCCCCAAAATAAGGGAAATTTCTGCCTTTTTGCCCCCAAATAAGGGAAATTTCAGCCTTTTTACCTCAAAATAAGGGGAATTTCTTCCTTTTTGCCCAAAAATAAGGAAAATTTCTGCCCTTTTTCCCTAAAATAAGTGAAATATCTGCAATTTTGCCCCAAAATAAGTGAAATTTCTGCAATTTTGCCCCAAAATAAGGGAAATTTCTGGAATTTTGCCCCAAAATAAGTGGAATTACTGAGTTTTGCCCCAAAATAAGGAGAATTTCTGTCTGTTTGACGTAACATATAGGGAATTTCTGCCTTTTTGCCCCACAATTAGGGAAATTTCTGCAATTTTGCACCAAAATACGGGGAATTTCTGCCTTTTTGCCCGAAAATAAGAAGAATGCATACCTTTTTGCCATAAAAAAGGAAATTTCTTCATTTTTGCTCCAAAATAAGGGGAATTTCTGCTTTCTTGTCTCTAAATAAGTGGAATTTCTGTTTTTTCTCCCAAAACAAAGGGAATTTCTGTCTTTTTGGCCCCAAAATAAAAGAAAATTTCTGACTTATTACCCTGAAGTAAGTGTAATTTCTGCAATTTTGCCCCAAAATAAGGGAAATTTCTGCCTTTCTGCCCCAAAATAAGGGGAATTTCAGCTATTTTACCTTAAAATAAGGGGAATTTCTGCATTTTTGCCACAAAATATTAGGAATTTCTGCCTTTTTGCCCCAAAAGAAGAAAATTTCTGCTTTTTTTCCCTGAAATAAGTGAAATTTCTGCAAATTTGCCCCAAAATAAGTGAAATTTCTGCAATTTTGCCCAAAAATAAAGGAAATTTCTGGAATTTTGCCCCAAAATAAGTGGAATTTTTTAGTTTTGCCCTAAAATAAGGAGAATTTCTGTCTTTTTGCCGCAACATATAGGGAATTTCTGCCTTTTTGCCCCACAATTAGCGGAATTTCTGCAATTTTGCTCCAAAATACGGTCAATTTCTGCCTTTTTGCTCGAAAATAAGAAGAATGCATACCTTTTTGCCATAAAAAAGGGAAATTTCTTCATTTTTGCTCCAAAATAAGGGGAATTTCTGCTTTTTTGCCTTTAAATAAGTGGAATTTCTGTCTTTTTCCCCCAAAACAAAAAGAATTTCTGTTTTTTTTCCCAAAATAAGGAAAAATTCTGACTTATTACCCTGAAGTAAGTGAAATTTCTGCAAGTTTGCCCCAAAATAATAGAAATTTCTGCTTTTTTGCCCTCAAATAAGGGGAATTTCAGCCTTTTTACATCAAAATAAGAGTAAATTTTGCATTTTTGCCACAAAATATTAGGAATTTCTGCCTTTTTGCCCCAAAATAAGGAAAATTTCTGCATTTTTTCCCTTAAATAAGTAAAATTTTTGCAATTTTGCCCCAAAATAAGTGAAATTTCTACAATTTTGCCCCAAAATAAGGGAAATTTCTGCCTTTTTGTCCCCAAATAAGGGGAATGTCAGACTTTTTACCTTAAAATAAGGGGAATTTTTGCATTTTTGCCACAAAATATTAGGAATTTCTGCCTCTTTTCCTTAAAATAAGGAAAATTTCTGCCATTTTTCCCTGTAATAAGTGAAATTTCTGCAATTTTGCCCAAAAATAGGTGAAATTTCTGCAATTTTGCCCCAAATTAAGAGAAATTTCTGGTATTTTGCCTCAAAATAAGTGGAATTTATTAGTTTTGCCCCATAATAAGGAGAATTTCTGTCTTTTTGCCCCAACATATAGAAAATTTCTGCCTTTTTGCCCCACAATTAGGGGAATTTCTGCAATTTTGCTCCAAAATACGGGGAATTTCTGCCTTTTTGCCCGATAATAAGAAGAATGCATACCTTTTTGCCATTAAAAAGGGAAATTTCCTCATTTTTGCTCCAAAATAAGCGGAATTTCTGATTTTTTGCCTCTAAATAAGTGGAATTTCTGTCTTTTTCCCCCAAAACAAAGGGAATTTCTGTCTTTTTTGCCCCAAAATAAGAAATATTTCTGACTTATTACCCTGAAATAAGTGAAATTTTTTCCATTTTTCCCCAAAATAAGGGAAATTTCTGCCTTTTTGCCCCCAAATAAGGGAAATTTCAGCCTTTTTACCTCAAAATAAGGGGAATTTCTTCCTTTTTGCCCAAAAATAAGGAAAATTTCTGCCCTTTTTCCCTAAAATAAGTGAAATATCTGCAATTTTGCCCCAAAATAAGTGAAATTTCTGCAATTTTGCCCCAAAATAAGGGAAATTTCTGGAATTTTGCCCCAAAATAAGTGGAATTACTGAGTTTTGCCCCAAAATAAGGAGAATTTCTGTCTTTTTGACGTAACATATAGGGAATTTCTGCCTTTTTGCCCCACAATTAGGGAAATTTTTGCAATTTTGCACCAAAATACGGGGAATTTCTGCCTTTTTGCCCGAAAATAAGAAGAATGCATACCTTTTTGCCATAAAAACGGGAAATATCTTCATTTTTGCTCCAAAATAAGGGGAATTTCTGCTTTTTTGCCTCTAAATAAGTGGAATTTCTGTCTTTTTCCCCCAAAACAAAGGGAATTTCTGTATTTCTTGCCCCAAAATAAGGAAAAATTCTGACTTATTACCCTGAAGTAAGTGAAATTTCTGCAATTTTTCCCCAAAATATGAAAAATTTCTTCTTTTTGGCCCCAAATAAGGGGAATTTCAGCATTTTTACCTCAAAATAAGGGTAATTTCTTTATTTTGCCACAAAATATTAGGAATTTCTGCCTTTTTGCACCAAAATAAGGAAAATTTCTGCCTCTTTTCCCTGAAATAAGTGAAATTTCTTCAATTTTGCCCCAAAATAAGTGAAATTTCTACAATTTTGCCCCAAAATAAGTGAAATTTCTGCAATTTTGCTCCAACTAAGAGAAATTTCTGGAATTTTGCACCAAAATAAGTGGAATTTCTGTGTTTTGCCCCAAAATAAGGAGAATTTCTGTCTTCTTGCCCCAACATTTAGAGAATTTCTGCCTTTTTGCCCCACAATTAGGGGAATTTCTGCAATTTTGCACCAAAATACGAAGAATTTCTGCCTTTTTGCCTGAAAATAAGAAGAATACATACCTTTTTGCAATAAAAAAGGGAAATTTCTTCATTTTTGCTTCAAAATAAAGGGAATTTCTGCTTTTTTGCCTCTAAATAAGTGGAATTTCTGTTTTTTTCCCCTAAAACAAAGGGAATTTCTGTCTTTTTTGCCCCAAAATAAGGAAAATTTCTGGCTTATTACCCTGAAGTAAGTGAAATTTCTGCAATTTTGCCCCAAAATAATTTAAATTTCTGCAATTTTGCCCAAAAATAAGGGAAATTTCTGCAATTTTGCCCCAAAATAAGGGTAATTTCTGCATTTTTGCCCCCTAATAAGGGGAATTTCAGCCTTTTTACCTCAAAATAAGGGGAATTTCTTCATTTTTCAACAAATTATTAGGAATTTCTGCCTTTTTGCCCCAAAATAAGAAAATTTCTACCTTTTTTCCCTGAAATAAGTGAAATTTCTGCAATTTTGCCCCAAAATAAGTGAAATTTCTCCAATTTTGCCCCAAAATAAGAAAATTTTCTTGTATTTTGCCCCAAAATAAGTGGAATTTCTGATTTTTGCCCCAAAATTAGGAGAATTTCTGTATTTTTGCCCCAACCTATAGAGAATTTCTGCTTTTTTCCTTAAAATTATGGGAATTTCTGCAATTTTGCTCCAAAATACGGGGAATTTCTGCCTTTTTGCCCGATAATAAGAAGAATGAATAAATTTTTGCCATAAAAAAGGGAAATTTCTTCATTTTTGCTCCAAAATAAGGGGAATTTCTGCTTTTTTGCCTAAAAATAACTGGAATTTTTGTCTTTTTCCCCCAAAACAAAGGGAATTTCTGTATTTTTTGTCCCAAAATAAAAAATATTTCTGACTTATTAACCTGAAATAAGTGAAATTTCTTCAATTTTTTCCCAAATTAAGGGAAATATCTGCCTTTTTATCCCCAAATAAGGGAAATTTCAGCCTTTTTACCTCAAAATAAGAGGAATTTCTGCCTTTTTGCCCCAAAATAAAAAATTTCTGCCCTTCTTCCCTGAAATAAGTGAAATTTTTGCAATTTTGCCCCAAAATAAGGGAAATTTCTGGAATTTTGCCCCAATAAGTGGAATTACTGAGTTTTGCCCCAAAATAAGGAGAATTTCTGTCTTTTTGCTCTAACAAATAGGGAATTTCTGCTCTTTGTCCCACAATTAGAAGAATTTCTGCAATTTTGCTTCAAAATACGGGGAATTTCTGCCTTTTTGCCCAAAAATAAGAAGAAAGTATACCTTTTTGCCATAAAAAAGAGAAATTTCTTCATTTTTGCCCCAAAATAAGCGGAATTTCTGATTTTTTGCCATTAAATAAGTGGAATTTCTGTCTTTTTCCCTCAAAGCATAGGGAATTCCTGTATTTTTGTCCCAAAATAAGGAAAAATTCTGACTTTTTACCCTGAAGTAAGTGAAATTTCTGCAATTTTGCCCCAAAATAAGGGAAATTTCTGCCTTTTTGCCCCCAAATAAGGGGAATTTCAGCTTTTTATCTCAAAATAAGGGGAATTTCTGCATTTTTGCCACAAAATATTAGGAATTTCTGCCTTTTTGCCCCAAAAGAAGAAAATTTCTGCTTTTTTTCCCTGAAATAAGTGAAATTTCTGCAAATTTGCCCCAAAATAAGTGAAATTTCTGCAATTTTGCCCAAAAATAAAGGAAATTTCTGGAATTTTGCCCCAAAATAAGTGGAATTTTTTAGTTTTGCCCTAAAATAAGGAGAATTTCTGTCTTTTTGCCGCAACATATAGGGAATTTCTGCCTTTTTGCCCCACAATTAGCGGAATTTCTGCAATTTTGCTCCAAAATACGGTCAATTTCTGCCTTTTTGCTCGAAAATAAGAAGAATGCATACCATTTGCCATAAAAAAGGGAAATTTCTTCATTTTTGCTCCAAAATAAGGGGAATTTCTGCTTTTTTGCCTTTAAATAAGTGGAATTTCTGTCTTTTTCCCCCAAAACAAAAAGAATTTCTGTTTTTTTTTCCCAAAATAAGGAAAAATTCTGACTTATTACCCTGAAGTAAGTGAAATTTCTGCAAGTTTGCCCCAAAATAATAGAAATTTCTGCTTTTTTGCCCTCAAATAAGGGGAATTTCAGCCTTTTTACATCAAAATAAGAGTAAATTTTGCATTTTTGCCACAAAATATTAGGAATTTCTGCCTTTTTGCCCCAAAATAAGGAAAATTTCTGCATTTTTTCCCTTAAATAAGTAAAATTTTTGCAATTTTGCCCCAAAATAAGTGAAATTTCTACAATTTTGCCCCAAAATAAGGGAAATTTCTGCCTTTTTGTCCCCAAATAAGGGGAATTTCAGACTTTTTACCTTAAAATAAGGGGAATTTCTGCATTTTTGCCACAAAATATTAGGAATTTCTGCCTCTTTTCCTTAAAATAAGGAAAATTTCTGCCATTTTTCCCTGTAATAAGTGAAATTTCTGCAATTTTGCCCAAAAATAGGTGAAATTTCTGCAATTTTGCCCCAAATTAAGAGAAATTTCTGGTATTTTGCCTCAAAATAAGTGGAATTTATTAGTTTTGCCCCATAATAAGGAGAATTTCTGTCTTTTTGCCCCAACATATAGAAAATTTCTGCCTTTTTGCCCCACAATTAGGGGAATTTCTGCAATTTTGCTCCAAAATACGGGGAATTTCTGCCTTTTTGCCCGATAATAAGAAGAATGCATACCTTTTTGCCATTAAAAAGGGAAATTTCCTCATTTTTGCTCCAAAATAAGCGGAATTTCTGATTTTTTGCCTCTAAATAAGTGGAATTTCTGTCTTTTTCCCCCAAAACAAAGGGAATTTCTGTCTTTTTTGCCCCAAAATAAGAAATATTTCTGACTTATTACCCTGAAATAAGTGAAATTTTTTCCATTTTTCCCCAAAATAAGGGAAATTTCTGCCTTTTTGCCCCCAAATAAGGGAAATTTCAGCCTTTTTACCTCAAAATAAGGGGAATTTCTTCCTTTTTGCCCAAAAATAAGGAAAATTTCTGCCCTTTTTCCCTAAAATAAGTGAAATATCTGCAATTTTGCCCCAAAATAAGTGAAATTTCTGCAATTTTGCCCCAAAATAAGGGAAATTTCTGGAATTTTGCCCCAAAATAAGTGGAATTACTGAGTTTTGCCCCAAAATAAGGAGAATTTCTGTCTGTTTGACGTAACATATAGGGAATTTCTGCCTTTTTGCCCCACAATTAGGGAAATTTCTGCAATTTTGCACCAAAATACGGGGAATTTCTGCCTTTTTGCCCGAAAATAAGAAGAATGCATACCTTTTTGCCATAAAAAAGGAAATTTCTTCATTTTTGCTCCAAAATAAGGGGAATTTCTGCTTTCTTGTCTCTAAATAAGTGGAATTTCTGTTTTTTCTCCCAAAACAAAGGGAATTTCTGTCTTTTTGGCCCCAAAATAAAAGAAAATTTCTGACTTATTACCCTGAAGTAAGTGTAATTTCTGCAATTTTGCCCCAAAATAAGGGAAATTTCTGCCTTTCTGCCCCAAAATAAGGGGAATTTCAGCTATTTTACCTTAAAATAAGGGGAATTTCTGCATTTTTGCCACAAAATATTAGGAATTTCTGCCTTTTTGCCCCAAAAGAAGAAAATTTCTGCTTTTTTTCCCTGAAATAAGTGAAATTTCTGCAAATTTGCCCCAAAATAAGTGAAATTTCTGCAATTTTGCCCAAAAATAAAGGAAATTTCTGGAATTTTGCCCCAAAATAAGTGGAATTTTTTAGTTTTGCCCTAAAATAAGGAGAATTTCTGTCTTTTTGCCGCAACATATAGGGAATTTCTGCCTTTTTGCCCCACAATTAGCGGAATTTCTGCAATTTTGCTCCAAAATACGGTCAATTTCTGCCTTTTTGCTCGAAAATAAGAAGAATGCATACCTTTTTGCCATAAAAAAGGGAAATTTCTTCATTTTTGCTCCAAAATAAGGGGAATTTCTGCTTTTTTGCCTTTAAATAAGTGGAATTTCTGTCTTTTTCCCCCAAAACAAAAAGAATTTCTGTTTTTTTTTCCCAAAATAAGGAAAAATTCTGACTTATTACCCTGAAGTAAGTGAAATTTCTGCAAGTTTGCCCCAAAATAATAGAAATTTCTGCTTTTTTGCCCTCAAATAAGGGGAATTTCAGCCTTTTTACATCAAAATAAGAGTAAATTTTGCATTTTTGCCACAAAATATTAGGAATTTCTGCCTTTTTGCCCCAAAATAAGGAAAATTTCTGCATTTTTTCCCTTAAATAAGTAAAATTTTTGCAATTTTGCCCCAAAATACGTGAAATTTCTACAATTTTGCCCCAAAATAAGGGAAATTTCTGCCTTTTTGTCCCCAAATAAGGGGAATGTCAGACTTTTTACCTTAAAATAAGGGGAATTTCTGCATTTTTGCCACAAAATATTAGGAATTTCTGCCTCTTTTCCTTAAAATAAGGAAAATTTCTGCCATTTTTCCCTGTAATAAGTGAAATTTCTGCAATTTTGCCCAAAAATAGGTGAAATTTCTGCAATTTTGCCCCAAATTAAGAGAAATTTCTGGTATTTTGCCTCAAAATAAGTGGAATTTATTAGTTTTGCCCCATAATAAGGAGAATTTCTGTCTTTTTGCCCCAACATATAGAAAATTTCTGCCTTTTTGCCCCACAATTAGGGGAATTTCTGCAATTTTGCTCCAAAATACGGGGAATTTCTGCCTTTTTGCCCGATAATAAGAAGAATGCATACCTTTTTGCCATTAAAAAGGGAAATTTCCTCATTTTTGCTCCAAAATAAGCGGAATTTCTGATTTTTTGCCTCTAAATAAGTGGAATTTCTGTCTTTTTCCCCCAAAACAAAGGGAATTTCTGTCTTTTTTGCCCCAAAATAAGAAATATTTCTGACTTATTACCCTGAAATAAGTGAAATTTTTTCCATTTTTCCCCAAAATAAGGGAAATTTCTGCCTTTTTGCCCCCAAATAAGGGAAATTTCAGCCTTTTTACCTCAAAATAAGGGGAATTTCTTCCTTTTTGCCCAAAAATAAGGAAAATTTCTGCCCTTTTTCCCTAAAATAAGTGAAATATCTGCAATTTTGCCCCAAAATAAGTGAAATTTCTGCAATTTTGCCCCAAAATAAGGGAAATTTCTGGAATTTTGCCCCAAAATAAGTGGAATTACTGAGTTTTGCCCCAAAATAAGGAGAATTTCTGTCTTTTTGACGTAACATATAGGGAATTTCTGCCTTTTTGCCCCACAATTAGGGAAATTTTTGCAATTTTGCACCAAAATACGGGGAATTTCTGCCTTTTTGCCCGAAAATAAGAAGAATGCATACCTTTTTGCCATAAAAACGGGAAATATCTTCATTTTTGCTCCAAAATAAGGGGAATTTCTGCTTTTTTGCCTCTAAATAAGTGGAATTTCTGTCTTTTTCCCCCAAAACAAAGGGAATTTCTGTATTTCTTGCCCCAAAATAAGGAAAAATTCTGACTTATTACCCTGAAGTAAGTGAAATTTCTGCAATTTTTCCCCAAAATATGAAAAATTTCTTCTTTTTGGCCCCAAATAAGGGGAATTTCAGCATTTTTACCTCAAAATAAGGGTAATTTCTTTATTTTGCCACAAAATATTAGGAATTTCTGCCTTTTTGCACCAAAATAAGGAAAATTTCTGCCTCTTTTCCCTGAAATAAGTGAAATTTCTTCAATTTTGCCCCAAAATAAGTGAAATTTCTACAATTTTGCCCCAAAATAAGTGAAATTTCTGCAATTTTGCTCCAACTAAGAGAAATTTCTGGAATTTTGCACCAAAATAAGTGGAATTTCTGTGTTTTGCCCCAAAATAAGGAGAATTTCTGTCTTCTTGCCCCAACATTTAGAGAATTTCTGCCTTTTTGCCCCACAATTAGGGGAATTTCTGCAATTTTGCACCAAAATACGAAAAATTTCTGCCTTTTTGCCTGAAAATAAGAAGAATACATACCTTTTTGCAATAAAAAAGGGAAATTTCTTCATTTTTGCTTCAAAATAAAGGGAATTTCTGCTTTTTTGCCTCTAAATAAGTGGAATTTCTGTTTTTTTCCCCTAAAACAAAGGGAATTTCTGTCTTTTTTGCCCCAAAATAAGGAAAATTTCTGGCTTATTACCCTGAAGTAAGTGAAATTTCTGCAATTTTGCCCCAAAATAATTTAAATTTCTGCAATTTTGCCCAAAAATAAGGGAAATTTCTGCAATTTTGCCCCAAAATAAGGGTAATTTCTGCATTTTTGCCCCCTAATAAGGGGAATTTCAGCCTTTTTACCTCAAAATAAGGGGAATTTCTTCATTTTTCAACAAATTATTAGGAATTTCTGCCTTTTTGCCCCAAAATAAGAAAATTTCTACCTTTTTTCCCTGAAATAAGTGAAATTTCTGCAATTTTGCCCCAAAATAAGTGAAATTTCTCCAATTTTGCCCCAAAATAAGAAAATTTTCTTGTATTTTTCCCCAAAATAAGTGGAATTTCTGATTTTTGCCCCAAAATTAGGAGAATTTCTGTATTTTTGCCCCAACCTATAGAGAATTTCTGCTTTTTTCCTTAAAATTATGGGAATTTCTGCAATTTTGCTCCAAAATACGGGGAATTTCTGCCTTTTTGCCCGATAATAAGAAGAATGCATAAATTTTTGCCATAAAAAAGGGAAATTTCTTCATTTTTGCTCCAAAATAAGGGGAATTTCTGCTTTTTTGCCTAAAAATAACTGGAATTTTTGTCTTTTTCCCCCAAAACAAAGGGAATTTCTGTATTTTTTGTCCCAAAATAAAAAATATTTCTGACTTATTAACCTGAAATAAGTGAAATTTCTTCAATTTTTTCCCAAATTAAGGGAAATATCTGCCTTTTTATCCCCAAATAAGGGAAATTTCAGCCTTTTTACCTCAAAATAAGAGGAATTTCTGCCTTTTTGCCCCAAAATAAAAAATTTCTGCCCTTCTTCCCTGAAATAAGTGAAATTTTTGCAATTTTGCCCCAAAATAAGGGAAATTTCTGGAATTTTGCCCCAATAAGTGGAATTACTGAGTTTTGCCCCAAAATAAGGAGAATTTCTGTCTTTTTGCTCTAACAAATAGGGAATTTCTGCTCTTTGTCCCACAATTAGAAGAATTTCTGCAATTTTGCTTCAAAATACGGGGAATTTCTGCCTTTTTGCCCAAAAATAAGAAGAAAGTATACCTTTTTGCCATAAAAAAGAGAAATTTCTTCATTTTTGCCCCAAAATAAGCGGAATTTCTGATTTTTTGCCATTAAATAAGTGGAATTTCTGTCTTTTTCCCTCAAAGCATAGGGAATTCCTGTATTTTTGTCCCAAAATAAGGAAAAATTCTGACTTTTTACCCTGAAGTAAGTGAAATTTCTGCAATTTTGCCCCAAAATAAGGGAAATTTTTGCCTTTTTGCTCCCAAATAAGGGGAATTTCAGCATTTTTACCTCAAAATAAGGGGAATTTCGGCATTTTTGCCACAAAATATTTGAAATTTCTGCCTTTTGCCCCAAAATAAAGAAAATTTCAGCATTTTTTCCCTGAAATAAGTGAAATTTCTGCAATTTTGCCCCAAAATAAGTGAAATTTCTGCAATTTTGCCCCCAAATAAGGAAAATTTCTGGAATTTTGCCCCAAAATAAGTGAAATTTCTGCAATTTTGCCCCAAAATAAGGGAAATTTCTGGAATTTTGCCTCAAAATATGTTTAATTTTTGAGTTCTGCACCAAAATAAGGAGAATTTCTATCTTTATGCCCCAACATATAGGGAATTTCTGCCTTTTTGCCTTACAATTAGGGGAATTTCTGCAATTTTGCTCCAAAATACGAAGAATTTCTGCCCTTTTGCCTGAAAATAAGAAGAATGCATACCTTTTTGCCATAAAAAAGGGAAATTTCTTCATTTTTGATCCAAATTAAGGGGAATTTCTGCTTTTTTGCTTCTAAATAAGTGGAATTTCTGTCTTTTTCCCCAAAAACAAAAAGAATTTCTGTCTTTTTTGCCCCAAAATAAGGAAAATTTCTGACTTATTACCCTGAAATAAGTGAAATTTCTGCAATTTTGCCCCAAAATAAGGAAAATTTCTGCCTTTTTGCCCCAAAATAAGGGGAAAATTCAGCCTTTTTACCTCAAAATAAGGGAAATTTCTGCATTTTTGCCACAAAATATTAGGAATTTCTGCATTTTTGCCCCAAAATAAAGAAAATTTCTGCCTTTTTTCCCTTACATAAGTGAAATTTCTGCAAGTTTGCCCTAAAATAAGTGAAATTTCTGCAATTTTGCCCCAAAATAAGGGAAATTTCTGGAATTTTGCCCCAAATTAAGTGGAATTTCTGAGTTTTGCCACAAAATAAGGAGAATTTCTGTATTTTTGTCCCAACATATAGAGAACTTCTGCCTTTTTGCCCCACAATTAGCGGAATTTCTGCAATTTTGCTCCAAAATACGGGGAATTTCTGCCTTTTTGCCGGAAAATAAGAAGAATGCATACCTTTTTGCCATAAATAAGGGAAATTTCTTCATTTTTGCTCCAAAAAGGGGAATTTCTGCTTTTTTGCCTCTAAATAAGTGGAATTTCTGTTTTTTACCCCAAAACAAAGGGAATTCCTGTCTTTTTTGCCCCAAAATAAGGAAAATTTCGGACTTATTACCCTGAAATAAGTTAAATTTCTGCAATTTTGCCCCAAAATAAGGGAAATTTCTGCCTTTTTGCCCCCAAATAAGGGGAATTTCAGCTTTTTATCTCAAAATAAGGGGAATTTCTGCATTTTTGCCACAAAATATTAGGAATTTCTGCCTTTTTGCCCCAAAAGAAGAAAATTTCTGCTTTTTTTCCCTGAAATAAGTGAAATTTCTGCAAATTTGCCCCAAAATAAGTGAAATTTCTGCAATTTTGCCCAAAAATAAAGGAAATTTCTGGAATTTTGCCCCAAAATAAGTGGAATTTTTTAGTTTTGCCCTAAAATAAGGAGAATTTCTGTCTTTTTGCCGCAACATATAGGGAATTTCTGCCTTTTTGCCCCACAATTAGCGGAATTTCTGCAATTTTGCTCCAAAATACGGTCAATTTCTGCCTTTTTGCTCGAAAATAAGAAGAATGCATACCTTTTTGCCATAAAAAAGGGAAATTTCTTCATTTTTGCTCCAAAATAAGGGGAATTTCTGCTTTTTTGCCTTTAAATAAGTGGAATTTCTGTCTTTTTCCCCCAAAACAAAAAGAATTTCTGTTTTTTTTTCCCAAAATAAGGAAAAATTCTGACTTATTACCCTGAAGTAAGTGAAATTTCTGCAAGTTTGCCCCAAAATAATAGAAATTTCTGCTTTTTTGCCCTCAAATAAGGGGAATTTCAGCCTTTTTACATCAAAATAAGAGTAAATTTTGCATTTTTGCCACAAAATATTAGGAATTTCTGCCTTTTTGCCCCAAAATAAGGAAAATTTCTGCATTTTTTCCCTTAAATAAGTAAAATTTTTGCAATTTTGCCCCAAAATAAGTGAAATTTCTACAATTTTACCCCAAAATTAGGGAAATTTCTGCCTTTTTGTCCCCAAATAAGGGGAATTTCAGACTTTTTACCTTAAAATAAGGGGAATTTCTGCATTTTTGCCACAAAATATTAGGAATTTCTGCCTCTTTTCCTTAAAATAAGGAAAATTTCTGCCATTTTTCCCTGTAATAAGTGAAATTTCTGCAATTTTGCCCAAAAATAGGTGAAATTTCTGCAATTTTGCCCCAAATTAAGAGAAATTTCTGGTATTTTGCCTCAAAATAAGTGGAATTTATTAGTTTTGCCCCATAATAAGGAGAATTTCTGTCTTTTTGCCCCAACATATAGAAAATTTCTGCCTTTTTGCCCCACAATTAGGGGAATTTCTGCAATTTTGCTCCAAAATACGGGGAATTTCTGCCTTTTTGCCCGATAATAAGAAGAATGCATACCTTTTTGCCATTAAAAAGGGAAATTTCCTCATTTTTGCTCCAAAATAAGCGGAATTTCTGATTTTTTGCCTCTAAATAAGTGGAATTTCTGTCTTTTTCCCCCAAAACAAAGGGAATTTCTGTCTTTTTTGCCCCAAAATAAGAAATATTTCTGACTTATTACCCTGAAATAAGTGAAATTTTTTCCATTTTTCCCCAAAATAAGGGAAATTTCTGCCTTTTTGCCCCCAAATAAGGGAAATTTCAGCCTTTTTACCTCAAAATAAGGGGAATTTCTTCCTTTTTGCCCAAAAATAAGGAAAATTTCTGCCCTTTTTCCCTAAAATAAGTGAAATATCTGCAATTTTGCCCCAAAATAAGTGAAATTTCTGCAATTTTGCCCCAAAATAAGGGAAATTTCTGGAATTTTGCCCCAAAATAAGTGGAATTACTGAGTTTTGCCCCAAAATAAGGAGAATTTCTGTCTGTTTGACGTAACATATAGGGAATTTCTGCCTTTTTGCCCCACAATTAGGGAAATTTCTGCAATTTTGCACCAAAATACGGGGAATTTCTGCCTTTTTGCCCGAAAATAAGAAGAATGCATACCTTTTTGCCATAAAAAAGGAAATTTCTTCATTTTTGCTCCAAAATAAGGGGAATTTCTGCTTTCTTGTCTCTAAATAAGTGGAATTTCTGTTTTTTCTCCCAAAACAAAGGGAATTTCTGTCTTTTTGGCCCCAAAATAAAAGAAAATTTCTGACTTATTACCCTGAAGTAAGTGTAATTTCTGCAATTTTGCCCCAAAATAAGGGAAATTTCTGCCTTTCTGCCCCAAAATAAGGGGAATTTCAGCTATTTTACCTTAAAATAAGGGGAATTTCTGCATTTTTGCCACAAAATATTAGGAATTTCTGCCTTTTTGCCCCAAAAGAAGAAAATTTCTGCTTTTTTTCCCTGAAATAAGTGAAATTTCTGCAAATTTGCCCCAAAATAAGTGAAATTTCTGCAATTTTGCCCAAAAATAAAGGAAATTTCTGGAATTTTGCCCCAAAATAAGTGGAATTTTTTAGTTTTGCCCTAAAATAAGGAGAATTTCTGTCTTTTTGCCGCAACATATAGGGAATTTCTGCCTTTTTGCCCCACAATTAGCGGAATTTCTGCAATTTTGCTCCAAAATACGGTCAATTTCTGCCTTTTTGCTCGAAAATAAGAAGAATGCATACCTTTTTGCCATAAAAAAGGGAAATTTCTTCATTTTTGCTCCAAAATAAGGGGAATTTCTGCTTTTTTGCCTTTAAATAAGTGGAATTTCTGTCTTTTTCCCCCAAAACAAAAAGAATTTCTGTTTTTTTTCCCAAAATAAGGAAAAATTCTGACTTATTACCCTGAAGTAAGTGAAATTTCTGCAAGTTTGCCCCAAAATAATAGAAATTTCTGCTTTTTTGCCCTCAAATAAGGGGAATTTCAGCCTTTTTACATCAAAATAAGAGTAAATTTTGCATTTTTGCCACAAAATATTAGGAATTTCTGCCTTTTTGCCCCAAAATAAGGAAAATTTCTGCATTTTTTCCCTTAAATAAGTAAAATTTTTGCAATTTTGTCCCAAAATAAGTGAAATTTCTACAATTTTGCCCCAAAATAAGGGAAATTTCTGCCTTTTTGTCCCCAAATAAGGGGAATTTCAGCCTTTTTACCTAAAAATAAGGGGAATTTCTGCATTTTTGCAACAAAATATTAGGAATTTCTGCTTTTTTGCCCCAAAATAAGGAAAATTTTTGCCTTTTTTCCCTAAAATAAGTGAAATTTCTGCAATTTTGCCCCAAAATAAGGGAAATTACTGCCTTTTTGCCCCCAAATAAGGGGAATTTTAGCCTTTTTACCTCAAAATAAGGGGAATTTCTGCATTTTTGCCACAAAATATTAGGAATTTCTGCCTTTTTGTTCCAAAATAAGAAAATTTCTGCTTTTTTTTCCTGAAATAAGGGAAATTTCTGCAATTTTGCCCGAAAATAAGTGTAATTTCTGCACTTTTGCCCCAAAATAAGGGAAATTTCTGCTTTCTTGCCTCTAAATAAGTGGAATTTCTGTCTTTTTCTTTCAAAACAAAGGGAATTTCTGTCTTTATGGCCCCAAAATAAAAGAAAATTTCTGACTTATTGCCCTGAAGTAAGTGTAATTTCTGCAAGTTTGCCCCAAAATAAGGGAAATTTCTGACTTTTTGCCCCCAAATAAGGGGAATTTCAGCCTTTTTACCTCAAAATAAGGGGAATTTTTGCCACAAAATATTAGGAATTTCTGCCTTTTTGCCCCAAAAATTAGAAAAATTTCTGCCTTTTTTCCCTGAAATAAGTGAAATTTCTGCAATTTTGCCCCAAAATAAGTGAAATTTCATCAATTTTGCCCAAAAATAAGTGAAATTGCTGCAATTTTGCCCCAAAATATGGGAAATTTCTGGAATTTTGCCAAAAAATATGTGGAATTTCTGATTTTTGCCCTAAAATTAAGAGAATTTCTGTCTTTTTGCCCCAACATATAGAGAATTTCTGCCTTTTTGCCCCACAATTAGGGGAATTTCTGCAATTTTGCCCGAAAATAAGGGAAATTTCTGCCTTTTTCCCCCAAATAAGGGGATTTTCACCCTTTTTACCTCAAAATAAGGGGAATTTCTGCATTTTTGCCACAAAATATTAGCTATTTTTGCCTTTTTGCCCCAAAATAAGAAAATTTCTCCTTTTTTTCCTGAAATAAGTGAAATTTCTGCAATTTTGCCCCAAAATAAGTGAAATTTCTGTAATTTTGCCCCAAAATAAGGGAAACTTCTGGAATTTTGCCCCAAAGTAAGTGGAATTTCCGAGTTTTTCCCCAAAATAAAGAGAATTTCTGTCTTTTTGCCCTAACATATCAGGAATTTCTGCCTTTTTGCCCCACAATTAGGGGAATTTCTGTAATTTTGCTCCAAAATACGAGGAATTTCTGCCTTTTTGCCCGAAAATAAGAAGAATGCATACCTTTTTGCAATAAATAAGGGAAATTTCTTAATTTTTGCTTCAAAATAAGGGGAATTTCTGCTTTTTTGCCTCTAAATAAGTGGAATTTCTGTCTTTTTCCTCCAAAACAAAGGGAATTTCTGTCTTTTTGCCCCAAAATAAGAAAATTTCTGATTTATTACACTGAAATAAGTGAAATTTCTGCAATTTTGCCCCAAAATAAGGGAAATTTCTGCCTTTTTGCCCCAAAATAAGGGGAATTTCTGCCTTTTAACCTCAAAATAAGGGGAATTTCTTCATATTTGCCACAAAATATTAGGAATTTCTGCCTTTTAGCCCCAAAATAATGAAAATTTCTGCCTTTTTTTCCTGAAATAAGTGAAATTTCTGCTATTTTGCCCCAAAATAAGTGAAATTTCTGCAATTTTGCCCCAAAATAAGGGAAATTTCTCGAATTTTGCCCCAAAATAAGTGGAATTTCTGAGTTTTGCCCCAAAATTAAGAGAATTTTTGTCTTTTTGCCCTAACATATAGGGAATTTCTGCATTTTGCCCCAGAATTTGGGGAATTTCTGCAATTTTGCTCCTAAATATGGGGAATTTCTGCCTTTTTGCCCGAAAATAAGAAGAATGCATACCTTTTTGCCATAAATAAGGGAAATTTCTTAATTTTTGCTCCAAAATAAGCAGAATTTATGCTTTTTTGCCTCTAAATAAGTGGAATTTCTGTCTTTTTCTCCCAAAACAAAGGGAATTCCTGTCTTTTTTGCCCCAAAATAAGGAAAATTTCTGACTTATTACCCTGAAATAAGTGAAATTTCTGAAATTTTGCCCCAAATAAGGGAAATTTATGACTTTTGCCCCCAAATATTAGGAATTTCTGCATTTTTGTTCCAAAATAAGAAAATTTCTGCTTTTTTCCCTGAAATAAGAGAAATTTCTGCAATTTTGCCCCAAAATAAGTGAAATTCCTGCAATTTTGCCCCAAAATAAGGGAAATTTCTGGAATTTTGCCCCAAAATAAGTGGAATTTCTGAGTTTTGCCCCAAAATAAAAAGAATTTCTGTCTTTTTGCCCCAACATATAGAGAATTTATGCCTTTTTGCCCCACAATTAGGGGAATTTCTGCAATTTTGCTCCAAAGTACGAAGAATTTCTGCCTTTTTGCCCGAAAATAAGAAGAATGCATACCTTTTTGCCATTAAAAAGGGAAATTTCTTCATTTTTGCTCCAAAATAAGGGGCATTTCTGCTTTTTTGCCTTTAAATAAGTGGAATTTCTTTCTTTTTTTCCCAAACAAAGGGAATTTCTGTCTTTTTGGCCCCAAAATAAAAAAAATTTCTGACTAATTACCATGAAGTAAGTGTAATTTCTGCAATTTTGCCCCAAAATAAGGGAAATTTCTGGAATTTTGCCCCAAAGTAAGTTGAATTTCTGAGGTTTGCCCCAAAATAAGGAGAATTTCTGTCTTTTTGCCCCAACATATAGAGAATTTCTGCCTATTGGCCCCATAATTAGGGGAATTTCTGCAATTTTGCCCGAAAATAAGGGAAATTTCTGCCTTTTTGCCCCCAAATAATAGGAATTTCAGCCTTTTTACCTCAAAATAAGGGGATTTTCTGCATTTTTGCCACAAAGTATTAAGAATTTCTGGCTTTTTGCCCCAAAATAAAAAAAATTCTGCTTTTTTCCCTGAAATAAGTGAAATTTCTCCAATTTTGTCCCAAAATAAGGGAAATTTCTGCAATTTTGCCCCAAAATAAGGGAAATTTCTGGAATTTTCCCCAAAATAAGTGGAATTTGTGAGTTTTGCCCAAAAATAAAAAGAATTTCTGTCTTTTTGCCCCAACATATATGGAATTTTTGCCCTTTTGCCCCACAATTAGGGGAATTTCTGCAGTTTTGCCCAAAAATAAGTGAAATTTCTGTCTTTTTGCCCCCACATAAGGGGAATTTCAGCCTTTTTACCTCAAAATAATGGGGAATTTCTGCTTTTTTGCCACAAAATATTAGGAACTACTGCCTTTTTGCCCCAAAATAAGAAAATTTCTGCTTTTTTTCCCTGAAATAAGTGAAATTTCTGCAATTTTGCCCAAAAATAAGTGAAATTTCTGAGTTTTGCCCCAAAATAAGGAGAATTTCTGTCTTTTTGCCCCAACATGTAGGCAATTTCTGCCTTTTTGCCCCACAATTAGGGGAATTTCTGCAATTTTGCTCCAAAATACGGGGAATTTCTGCCTTTTTGCCCGAAAATAAGAAGAATGCATAACTTTTTGCCATAAAAAAGGGAAATTTCTTCATTTTTGCTCCAAAATAAGGGGAATTTCTGCTTTTTTGCCTCTAAATAAGTGGAAGTTCTGTCTTTTTCTCCCAAAACAAAGAAAATTTCAGGTCTTTTTTGCCCCAAAATAAGGAAAAATTCTGACTTATTACCCTGAAGTAAGTGAAATTTCTGCAATTTTGCCGCAAAATATGGGAAATTTCTGCCTTTTTGCCACCAAATAAGAGGAATTTTAGCCTTTTTACCTCAAAATAAAAGGAATTTTTGCATTTTTGCCACAAAATATTAGGAATTTCTGCCTTTTTGCCCTGAAATAAGGAAAATTTCTGCCTTTTTTCCAAGAAATAAGTGAAATTTCTGCAATTTTGCCACAAAATATGTGAAATTTCTGCAATTTTGCCCAAAAATAAGGGAAATTTCTGCAATTTTGCCTCAAAATAACTGAAATTTCTGGAATTTGGCCCCAACATAAGTGGAATTTCTGAGTTTTGCCCCAAAATAAGGAGAATTTCTGTGTTTTTGCCCTAACATATAGGGAATTTCTGCTTTTTGTCCCACAATTAGGGGAATTTCTGCAATTTTGCTCCAAAATACGGGGAATTTCTGCCTATTTGCCCGAAAATAAGAAGAATGCAAACCTTTTTGCCATAAAAAAGGGAAATTTTATCATTTTTGCTCCAAAATAAGGGGAATTCCTGCTTGTTTGCCTCTGAATAAGTGCAATTTCTGTCTTTTTCCCCCAAAACAAAGGTTATTCATGTCTTTTTTGCTCCAATATAGGAAAAATTTCTGACTTATTACCCTGAAATAAGTGAAATTTCTGCAATTTTAACCCAAAATAAAGGAAAGTTCTGGATTTTTGCCCCAAAATAAGTAAAATTTCTGAGTTTTGCCCCAAAATAAGGAGAATTTCTGTCTTTTTGCCCCAACATTTAGGGAATTTTTGCCTTTTTGCCCCACAATTAGGGGAATTTCTGCAATTTTGCTCCAAAATACGGGGAATATCTGCATTTTTGCCCGAAAATAAGAAGAATGCATATATTTTTGCCATAAAAAAGGGAAATTTCTTCATTTTTGCTCCAAAATAAGGGAAATTTCTGCTTTTATGCGTCTAAATAAGTGGAATTTCTGTCTTTTTCCCCCAAAACAAAGGGAATTCCTGTCTTTTTTGCCCCAAAATAAGAAAATTTCTTATTTATTACCTTGTAATAAGTGAAATTTCGCAATTTTGCCCCAAAATAAGGGAAATTTCTGCCTTTTTGCCCCCAAATAAGGGGAATTTCAGCAATTTTACCTTAAAATGAGGGGAATTTCTGAATTTTGCCACAAAATATTAGTAATTTCTGCCTTTTTGCCCCAAAATAAGGAAAATTTCTGCCTTTTTTTCCTGAAATAAGTGAAATTTCTGCAATTTTGCCCCAAAATAAGTGATATTTCTGCAATTTTGCCCCAAAATACAGGAAATTTCTGGAATTTTGCTTCAAAATATCTAAAATTTCTGAGTTTTGCCCTAAAATAAGGAGAATTTCTGTCTTTTTGCGCCAACATATAGAGAATTTCTGCCTTTTTGCCCCACAATTAGGGGAATTTCTGCAATTTTGCTCCAAAATACGGGGAATTTCTGCCTTTTTGCCCGAAAATAAGAAGAATGCATACCTTTTTGCCATAAAAAAGGGAAATTTCTTCATTTTTGCTCCAAAATAAGGGGAATTTCTGCATTTTTTCCCCTAAATATGTGGAATTTCTGTCTTTTTCCCCCAAAACAAAGGGAATTTCTGTCTTTTTGGCCCCAAAATAAAAAAAATTTCTGACTTATTTCCCTGAAGTAAGTGAAAATTCTGCAATTTTGCCCCAAAATAAGGGAAATTTCTGCCTTTTTGCCCCCAAATAAGCGGAATTTCAGCATTTTTACCTCAAAATAAGGGGAATTTCTGCATTTTTGCCACAAAATATTAGGAATATCTGCCTTTTTGCCCCAAAAATTAGAAAGATTTCTGCCTTTTTTCCCTGAAATAAGTGAAATTTCTGCAATTTTGCCCCAAAATACGGGAAATTTCTGGAATTTTGCTTCAAAATATGTAAAATTTCTGAGTTTTGCCCTAAAATAAGGAGAATTTCTGTCCTTTTGCGCCAACATATAGAGAATTTCTGCCTTTTTGCCCCACAATTAGGGGAATTTCTGCAATTTTGCTCCAAAATACGGGGAATTTCTGCCTTTTTGCCCGAAAATAAGAAGAATGCATAACTTTTTGCCATAAAAAATGGAAATTTCTTCATTTTTGCTCTAAAATAAGGGGCATTTCTGCTTTTTTGGCTCTAAATAACTGTAATTTCTGTCTTTTTCCCCCAAAACAAAGAAAATTTTTGTCTTTTTTGCCCCAAAATAAGGAAAATTTCTGACTTATTACCCTGAAGTAAGTGAAAATTCTGCAATTTTGCCCCAAAATAAGGGAAATTTCTGCCTTTTTGCCCCCAAATAAAGAGAATTTCAGCCTTTTTACCTCAAAATAAGGGGAATTTCTGCAATTTTGCCGCAATATATTAGGAATATCTGCCTTTTTGCCCCAAAAATTAGAAAGATTTCTGCCTTTTTTCCCTGAAATAAGTGAAATTTCTGCAATTTTGCCCCAAAATACGGGAAATTTCTGGAATTTTGCTTCAATATATGTAAAATTTCTGAGTTTTGCCCTAAAATAATGAGAATTTTTGTCTTTTTGCGCCAATATATAGAGAATTTCTGCCTTTTTGCCCCACATTTAGGGGAATTTCTGAAATTTTGCTCCAAAATACGGGGAATTTCTGCCTTTTTGCCCGAAAATAAGAAGAATGCATACCTTTTTGCCATAAAAAAGGGAAATTTCTTCATTTTTGCTCCAAAATAAGGGGAATTTCTACATTTTTTCCTCTAAATATGTGGAATTTATGTTTTTTTTCCCAAAACAAAGGGAATTTCTGTCTTTTTGGCCCCAAAATAAAAAAAATTTCTGACTTATTACCCTGAAGTAAGTGAAAATTCTGCAATTTTGCCCCAAAATAAGGGAAATTTCTGCATTTTGCCTCCAAATAAGGGGAATTTCAGCCTTTTTACCTCAAAATAAGGGGAATTTCTACATTTTTGCCACAAAATATTAGGAATATCTGCCTTTTTGCCCCAAAAATTAGAAAGATTTCTGCCTTTTTTCCCTGAAATAAGTGAAATTTCTGCAATTTTGCCCCAAAAAAAGGGAAATTTCTGGAATTTTGCCAAAAATAAGTGGAATTTCTGAGTTTTTCCCCAAAATAAGGAGAATTTCTGTCTTTTTGCGCCAACATATAGAGAATTTCTGCGTTTTTGCCCCACAATTAGGGGAATTTCTGCAATTTTGCTCCAAAATATGGGGAATTTCTGCCTTTTTGACCGAAAATGAGAAGAATGCATACCTTTTTGCCATAAAAAAGAGAAAATTTTTTCATTTTTGCTCCAAAATAAGGGGAATTTCTGCATTTCTGCATCTAAAAAAGTGGAATTTCTGTCTTTTTCCCCCAAAACAAAAGGAATTTTTGCATTTTTTTGCCCCAAAATAAGGAAAAATTCTGACTTATTACCCTGAAGGAAGTGAAATTTCTGCAATTTTGCCCCAAAATATGAAAAATTTCTGCCTTTTTGCCCCCAAATAAGGAAAATTTCAGCCTTTTTACCTCAAAATAATGGGAATTTCTGCACTTTTGCCACAAAATATTAGGAATTTCTGCCTTTTTGCCCTAAAATAAAGAAAATTTCTGCCTTTTTTCCCTGAAATAAGTGAAATCTCTGCAATTTTGCCACAAAATAAGTGAAATTTCTGCAATTTTGCCCCAAAATAAGGGAAATTTCTGCAATTTTGCCCCAAAATAAGGGAAATTTCTGGAATTTTACCCCAAAATAAGTGGAATTTCTGAGTTTTGCCCCAAAATAAGGAGAATTTCTGTCTTTTTGCCCTAACATATAGGGAATTTCTGCCTTTTTGCCCCACAATTAGGGGAATTTCTGCAATTTTGCTCCAAAATACGGGGAATTTCTGCCTTTTTGCCTGTAAATAAGAAGAATTCATACCTTTTTGCCATAAAATAGGGAAATTTCTTCATTTTTCTCCAAAATAAGGGGAATTTCTGCTTTTTTGGCTCTAAATAAGTGTAATTTCTGTCTTTTTCCCCCAAAACAAAGAAAATTTTTATCTTTTTTGCCATAAAATAAGGAAAATTTCTGCCTTTTTCCCTGAAATAAGTGAAATTTCTGCAATTTTGCCCCAAAATAAGTGAAATTTCTCCAATTTTGCCCCAAAATAAGGGAAATTTCTGCAATTTTGCCCCCAAATAAGGGAAATATCTGGAATTTTGCCCCAAAATAAGTGGAATTTCTGAGTTTTGGCCCAAAATAAGGAGATTTTCTGTCTTTTTGCCCCAACATATAGAGAATTTCTGCCTTTTTGCCCCATAATTAGAAGATTTTCTGCAATTTTGCCCGAAAATAAGGGAAATTTCTGCCTTTTTGCCCCCAAATAATAGGAATTTCAGCCTTTTTACCTTAAAATAAGGGGAATTTCTGCATTTTTGCCACAAAGTATTAGGAATTTCTGCCTTTTTGCCCCAAAATAAGAAAATTTCTGCTTTTTTCCCCTGAAATATGTGAAATTTCTTCAATTTTGCCCCAAAATAAGTGAAATTTCTGCAATTTTGCCCTAAAATAATGGAAATTTCTGGAATTTTGCCCCAAAGTAAGTTTAATTTCTGAGTTTTGCCCCAAAATAAGGAGAATTTCTGTCTTTTTGCCCCAACATATATGGAATTTTTGCGTTTTTGCCCCACAATTAGGGGAATTTCTGCAATTTTGCTCCAAAATACGGGGAATTTCTGCCTTTTTGCCCGAAAATAAGAAGAATGCATAACTTTTTGCCATAAAAAAGGGAAATTTCTTCATTTTTGCTCCAAAATAAAGGGAATTTCTGCTTTTATGCCTCTAAATAAGTGGAATTTCTGTCTTTTTCCCCCAAAACAAAGGGAATTTCTGTCTTTTATGCCCCAAAATAAAAAAATTTCTGATTTATTACCCTGAAGTAAGTGAAATTTCTGCTATTTTGCCCCAAAATAAGAGAAATTTCTTCCTTTTTGCCCCCAAGTAAGGGGAATTTCAGCCTTTTTACCCCAAAATAAGAGATATTTCTGCATTTTTTCCACAAAATATTAGGAATTTCTGCCTTTTTGCCCCAAAATAAGGAAAATTTCTGCCTTTTTTCCCTGAAATAAGTGAAATTTCTGCAATTTTGTACCAAAATAAGTGAAATTTCTGCAATTTTGCCCCAAATTAAGTAAAATTTCTGCAATTTTGCCCCAAAAGAAGGGAAATTTCTGGAATTTTGCCCCAAAATAAGTGGAATTTCTGAGTTTTGCCCCAAAATAGAAATAATTTCTGTCTTTTGCCCCAACATATACGGAATTTCTGCATTTTTGTCCCACAATTAGGGGAATTTCTGCAATTTTGCTCCAAAATACGGGGAATTTCTGCTTTTTTGCCAGATAATAAGAAGAATGTATACCTTATGCCACAAAAAAGAGAAATTCCTTCATTTTTGCTTCAAAATAAGAGGAAATTCTGCCTTTTTACCTCGAAATAAGTGAAATTTCTGCCTTTTTACCCAAAAATAAACGAAATTTCTGTCTTTTTGCTTCAACATAGAGAGAATTTCTGCCTTTTTGCCCCACAATTAGGGGAATTTCTGCAATTTTGCTCCAAAATACGAGGAATTTCTGCTTTTTGCCCGAAAATAAGAAGAATGCATACCTTTTTGCCATAAAAAAGGGAAATTTCTTGTTTTTTGCTCCAAAATAAGGGGAATTTCTGCTTTTCTGCCTCTAAATAAGTGGAATTTCTGTCTTTTTCCCCCCAAACAAAAGAAATTCCTATCTATTTAGCCCCAAAATAAGGAAAATTTCTGCCTTTTTTTCCGTTAAATAAGTGAAATTTCTGCAATTTTGCCCCAAAATAAGTGAAATTTCTCCAATTTTGCCCCAAAATAAGGGAAATTTCTGCAATTTTGCCCCAAAATAAAGGAAATTTCTGGAATTTTCCCCAAAATAAGTGGAATTTGTGAGTTTTGCCCCAAAATAAGGAGAATTTCTGTCTTTTTGCCCCAACATATAGAGAATTTCTGCCTTTATGCCCCACAATTAGGGGAATTTCTGCAATTTTGCCCCAAAATCATTGAAATTTCTGTCTTTTTGCCCCCAAATAAGGGGAATTTCAGCCTTTTTACCTTAAAATAAGGGGAATTTCTGCATTTTTCCACAAAATATTAGGAATTTCTGTCTTTTTGCCCCCCAAATTATTAAGATTTCTGCCTTTTTTTCCTGAAATAAGTGAAATTTCTGCAATTTTGCCCCAAAATAAGTGAAATTTCTGCAATTTTGCCCCAAAATAAGTGAAATTTCTGCAATTTTGCCCCAAAATAAGGGAAATTTC
Organism: Micromys minutus; assembly: GCF_963924665.1. Lineage (NCBI taxonomy): Eukaryota > Metazoa > Chordata > Mammalia > Rodentia > Muridae > Micromys > Micromys minutus. The sequence continues at coordinate 2,193,155 of NW_027667258.1, read as the reverse complement.
TGGAATTTTGCTTTAAAATAAGTGGAATTTCTGACTTTGCCCTAAAATAAGGAGAATTTCTGTCTTTTTGCGCCAACATATAGAGAATTTCTGCTTTTTGCCCCACAATTACGGGAATTTCTGCATTTTGCTATAAAATACGTGGAATTTCTGCCTTTTTGCCTGAAAATAAGAAGAATGCATACCTTTTTGCCATAAAAAAAGGAAATTTCTTCATTTTTGCTCCAAAATAAGGGGAATTTCTGCTTTTTTGTCTCTAAATAAGTGTAATTTCAGTCTTTTTCCCCCAAACAAAGAAAATTTTTATCCTTTTTGCCATAAAATAAGGAAAATTTCTGCCTTTTTCCCTGAAATAAGTGAAATTTCTCCATTTTTCCCCCAAAATAAGTGAAATTTCTCCAATTTTGCCCCAAAATATGGAAAATTTCTGCAATTTTGCCCCCAAATAAGGGAAATTTCTGGAATTTTGCCCCAAAATAAGTGGAATTTCTGAGTTTTGCCCCAAAATAAGGAGAATTTCTGTCTTTTTGCCCCAACATATAGAGAATTTCTGCCTTTTTGCCCCATAATTAGGGGAATTTCTGCAATTTTGCCCGAAAATAAGGGAAATTTCTGCCTTTTTGCCCCCAAATAATAGGAATTTCAGACTTTTTACCTCAAAATAAGGGGAATTTCTGCATTTTTGCCACAAAGTATTAGGAATTTTTGCTTTTTTGCCCCAAAATTAGAAAATTTCTGCTTTTTTTCCCTGAAATAAGTGAAATTTCTTCAATTTTGCCCCAAAATAAGTGAAATTTCTGCAATTTTGCCCCAAAATAAGGGAAATTTCTGGAATTTTGCCCCAAAGTAAGTTTAATTTCTGAGTTTTGCCCCAAAATAAGGAGAATTTCTGTCTTTTTGCCCCAACATATATGGAATTTTTGCGTTTTTGCCCAACAATTAGGGGAATTTCTGCAATTTTGCTCCAAAATACGGGGAATTTCTGCCTTTTTGCCCGAAAATAAGAAGAATGCATACCTTTTTGCCATAAAAAAGGGAAATTTCTTCATTTTTGCTCCAAAATAAAGGGAATTTCTGCTTTTTTGCCTCTAAATAAGTGGAATTTCTGTCTTTTTCCCCAAAAACAAAGGGAATTTCTGTCTTTTATGCCCCAAAATAAAAAATATTTCTGACTTATTACCCTGAAGTAAGTGAAATTTCTGCAATTTTGCCCCAAAATAAGGGAAATTTCTTTCTTTTTGTCCCCAAGTAAGGGGAATTTCAGCCTTTTTACCTCAAAATAAGAGATATTTCTGCATTTTTTCCACAAAATATTAGGAATTTCTGCCTTTTTGCCCCAAAATAAAGAAAATTTCTGCCTTTTTTCCCTGAAATAATTGAAATTTCTGCAATTTTGCCCCAAAATAAGTGAAATTTCTGCAATTTTGGCCCAAATTAAGTAAAATTTCTGCAATTTTGCCCCCAAAGAAGGGAAATTTGGAATTTTGCCCCAAAATAAGTGGAATTTCTTAGTTTTGCCCCAAAATAGAAATAATTTCTGTCTTTTGCCCCAACATATATGGAATTTCTGCATTTTTGTCCCACAATTAGGGGAATTTCTGCAATTTTGCTCCAAAATACGGGGAATTTCTGCTTTTTTGCCAGATAATAAGAAGAATGTATACCTTATGCCACAAAAAAGAGAAATTCCTTCATTTTTGCTTCAAAATAAGAGGAAATTCTGCCTTTCTACCTCAAAATAAGTGAAATTTCTTCCTTTTTACCCAAAAATAAACGAAATTTCTGTCTTTATGCTTCAACATAGAGAGAATTTCTGCCTTTTTGCCCCACAATTAGGGGAATTTCTGCAATTTTGCTCCAAAATACGGGGAATTTCTGCTTTTTGCCCGAAAATAAGAAGAATGCATAACTTTTTGCCATAAAAAAGGGAAATTTCTTGTTTTTTGCTCCAAAATAAGGGGAATTTCTGCTTTTCTGCCTCTAAATAAGTGGAATTTCTGTCTTTTTCCCCCAAAACAAAAGAAATTCCTATCTATATTGTCCCAAAATAAGGAGAATTTCTGCCTTTTTTCCGTTAAATAAGTGAAATTTCTGCAATTTTGCCCCAAAATTAGTGAAATTTCTCCAATTTTGCCCCAAAATAAGGGAAATTTCTGCAATTTTGCCCCAAAATAAAGGAAATTTCTGGAATTTTCCCCAAAATAAGTGGAATTTGCGAGTTTTGCCCCAAAATAAGAAGAATTTCTGTCTTTTTGCCCCAACATATAGAGAATTTCTGCCTTTATGCAGCACAATTAGGGGAATTTCTGCAATTTTGCCCCAAAATCATTGAAATTTCTGTCTTTTTGCCCCGAAATAAGGGGAATTTCAGCCTTTTTACCTCAAAATAAGGGGAATTTCTGCATTTTTCCACAAAATATTAGGAATTTCTGTCTTTTTGCCCCCAAAATTAGTAAGATTTCTGCCTTTTTTCCTGAAATAAGTGAAATTTCTGCAATTTTGCCCCAAAATAAGTGAAATTTCTGCAATTTTGCCCCAAAATAAGTGAAATTTCTGCAATTTTGCCCCAAAATAAGGGAAATTTCTGGAATTTTGCTTCAAAATAAGTGGAATTTCTGACTTTGCCCTAAAATAAGGAGAATTTCTGTCTTTTTGCGCCAACATATAGAGAATTTCTGCTTTTTGCCCCACAATTAGGGGAATTTCTGCATTTTGCTCTAAAATACGAAGAATTTCTGCCTTTTTGCCTGAAAATAAGAAGAATGCATACCATTTTGCCATAAAAAAAGGAAATTTCTTCATTTTTGCTCCAAAATAAGGGGAATTTCTGCTTTTTTGGCTCTAAATAAGTGTAATTTCTGTATTTTTCCCCCAAAACAAAGAAAATTTTTGTCTTTTTTTCCCCAAAATAAGAAAAATTTATGCCTTTCTTCCCTGAAATAAGTGAAATTTCTGCAATTTTGCCCCAAAATAAGTGAAAATTCTGCAATTTTGCCCCAAAATAAGGGAAATTTCTGCAATTTTGCCCCCAAATAAGGGAAATTTCTGGAATTTTGCCCCAAAATAAGTGGAATTTCTGAGGTTTGCCCCAAAATAAGGAGAATTTCTGTCTTTTTGCCCCAACATATAGAGAATTTCTGCCTTTTTGCCCCATAATTAGGGGAATTTCTGAAATTTTTCCCGAAAATAAGGAAATTTCTGACTTTTTGCCCCCAAATAAGAAGAATTTCAGCCTTTTTACCTCAAAATAAGGGGAATTTCTGCATTTTTGCCACAAAATATTAGGAATTTCTGACTTTCTGCCCCAAAATAAGAAAATTTCTGCTTTTTTCCCTGAAATAAGTGAAATTTCTGCAATTTGGCCCCAAAATAAGGGAAATTTCTGCAATTTTGTCCCAAAATAATGGAAATTTCTGGAATTTTGCCTCAAGTTAGTGGTATTTCTGGGTTTTGCCCCAAAATAAGAAGAATTTCTGACTTTTTGCCCCAACATATAGGGAATTTCTGCCTTTTTGCCTCACAATTAGGGGAATTTCTGCAATTTAGCTCCAAAATACGGGGAATTTCTGCCTTTTTGCCCGAATAATAAGAAGAATGCATACCTTTTTGCAATAAAAAGGGAAATTTCTTCATTTTTGCTCCAAAATAAGGGGAATTTCTGCATTTCTGCATCTAAAAATGTGGAATTTCTATCGTTTTCCCACAACACAAAAGGAATTTCTGTAATTTTTGCCCCAAAATAAGGAAAAATTCTGACTTATTACCCTGAAGTAAGTGAAATTTCTGCAATTTTTCCCCAAAATATGAAAAATTTCTGTCTTTTTGCTCCCAAATAAGGGGAATTTCAGCCTTTTTACCTCAAAATAATGGAATTTCTGAACTTTTGCAACAAAATATTAGGAATTTCTGCCTTTTTGCCATAAAATAAGGAAAATTTCTGCCTTTTTTCCCTGAAATAATTGAAATTTCTGCAATTTTGCCACAAAATAAGTGAAATTTCTGCAATTTTGCCCCAAAATAAGGGAAATTTCTGCAATTTTGCCCCAAAATAAGGGAAATTTCTGGAATTTTGCCCCAAAATAAGTGGAATTTCTGAGTTTTGCCCCAAAATAAGGAGAATTTCTGTCTTTTTGCCCTAACATATAGGTTATTTCTGCCTTTTTGCCCCACAATTAAAAGAATTTCTGCAATTTTGCTTCAAAATACGGGGAATTTGTGCCTTTTTGCCTGTAAATAAGAAGAATGCATACCTTTTTGCCAAAAAATAAGGAAATTTCTTCATTTTTGCTCCAAAATAAGGGGAATTTCTGCTTTTTTGCCTCTAAATAAGTGGAATTTCTGTTTTTTTTCCCTCAAAACAAAGGTTATTCATGTTTTTTTGCCCCAAAATAAGGAAAATTTCTGACTTATTACCCTGAAATAAGTGAAATTTCTGCAATTTTGCCCCAAAATAAGGGAAATTTCTGGATTTTTGCCCCAAAATAAGTGGAATTTCTGAGTTTTGCCCCAAAATAAAAAGAATTTCTGTCTTTTTGCCCCAACATATAGGGAATTTCTGCTTTTGCCCCACAATTAGGGGAATTTCTGCAATTTTGCTCCAAAATACGGGGAATTTCTGCCTTTTTGACCGAAAATAAGAAGAATGCATACCTTTTTGCCATAAAAAAACGAAATTTCTTCATTTTTGCTCCAAAATAAGGGGAATTTCTGCTTTTTAGCCTCTAAATATGTGGAATTTCTGTCTTTTTCCCCCAAAACAAAGGGAATTCCTGTCTTTATTGACCCAAAATAAAGAAAAATTCTGACTTATTACCCTGAAGTAAGTGAAATTTCTGCAATTTTGCCCCAAAATATGAAAAATTTCTGCATTTTGCCCCCAAATAAGGAAAATTTCAGCCTTTTTACCTCAAAATAATAGGAATTTCTGCACTTTTGCCACAAAATATTAGGAATTTCTGCCTTTTTGCCCTAAAATAAAGAAAATTTCTGCCTTTTTTTCCTGAAATAAGTGAAATTTCTGCAATTTTGCCACAAAATAAGTGAAATTTCTGCAATTTTGCCCCAAAATAAGGGAAATTTCTGCAATTTTGCCCCAAAATAAGTGGAATTTCTGAGTTTTGCCCCAAAATAAGGAGAATTTCTGTCTTTTTGCCCCAACATATAGGCAATTTCTGTCTTTTTGCCCCAGAATTAGGGGAATTTTTAAAATTTTGCTCCAAAATATGGGGAATCTGCCTTTTTGCCCGAAAATAAGAAGAATGCATAACTTTTTGTTATAAAAATGGGAAATTTTATCATTTTTGCTCCGAAATAAGTGGAATTTCTGCTTTTTTGCCTCTAAATAAGTGGAATTTCTGTCTTTTTTGCCCCAAAATAAGAAAAAATTCTGACTTATTACCCTGAAGTAAGTGAAATTTCTGCAATTTTGCCCCAAAATAAGGGAAATTTCTGGAATTTTGCCCCAAAGTAAGTTTAATTTCTGAGTTTTGCCCCAAAATAAGGAGAATTTCTGTCTTTTTGCCCCAACATATATGGAATTTTTGCGTTTTTGCCCAACAATTAGGGGAATTTCTGCAATTTTGCTCCAAAATACGGGGAATTTCTGCCTTTTTGCCCGAAAATAAGAAGAATGCATACCTTTTTGCCATAAAAAAGGGAAATTTCTTCATTTTTGCTCCAAAATAAAGGGAATTTCTGCTTTTTTGCCTCTAAATAAGTGGAATTTCTGTCTTTTTCCCCAAAAACAAAGGGAATTTCTGTCTTTTATGCCCCAAAATAAAAAATATTTCTGACTTATTACCCTGAAGTAAGTGAAATTTCTGCAATTTTGCCCCAAAATAAGGGAAATTTCTTTCTTTTTGTCCCCAAGTAAGGGGAATTTCAGCCTTTTTACCTCAAAATAAGAGATATTTCTGCATTTTTTCCACAAAATATTAGGAATTTCTGCCTTTTTGCCCCAAAATAAAGAAAATTTCTGCCTTTTTTCCCTGAAATAATTGAAATTTCTGCAATTTTGCCCCAAAATAAGTGAAATTTCTGCAATTTTGGCCCAAATTAAGTAAAATTTCTGCAATTTTGCCCCCAAAGAAAGGAAATTTGGAATTTTGCCCCAAAATAAGTGGAATTTCTTAGTTTTGCCCCAAAATAGAAATAATTTCTGTCTTTTGCCCCAACATATATGGAATTTCTGCATTTTTGTCCCACAATTAGGGGAATTTCTGCAATTTTGCTCCAAAATACGGGGAATTTCTGCTTTTTTGCCAGATAATAAGAAGAATGTATACCTTATGCCACAAAAAAGAGAAATTCCTTCATTTTTGCTTCAAAATAAGAGGAAATTCTGCCTTTCTACCTCAAAATAAGTGAAATTTCTTCCTTTTTACCCAAAAATAAACGAAATTTCTGTCTTTATGCTTCAACATAGAGAGAATTTCTGCCTTTTTGCCCCACAATTAGGGGAATTTCTGCAATTTTGCTCCAAAATACGGGGAATTTCTGCTTTTTGCCCGAAAATAAGAAGAATGCATAACTTTTTGCCATAAAAAAGGGAAATTTCTTGTTTTTTGCTCCAAAATAAGGGGAATTTCTGCTTTTCTGCCTCTAAATAAGTGGAATTTCTGTCTTTTTCCCCCAAAACAAAAGAAATTCCTATCTATATTGTCCCAAAATAAGGAGAATTTCTGCCTTTTTTCCGTTAAATAAGTGAAATTTCTGCAATTTTGCCCCAAAATTAGTGAAATTTCTCCAATTTTGCCCCAAAATAAGGGAAATTTCTGCAATTTTGCCCCAAAATAAAGGAAATTTCTGGAATTTTCCCCAAAATAAGTGGAATTTGCGAGTTTTGCCCCAAAATAAGAAGAATTTCTGTCTTTTTGCCCCAACATATAGAGAATTTCTGCCTTTATGCAGCACAATTAGGGGAATTTCTGCAATTTTGCCCCAAAATCATTGAAATTTCTCTCTTTTCGCCCCGAAATAAGGGGAATTTCAGCCTTTTTACCTCAAAATAAGGGGAATTTCTGCATTTTTCCACAAAATATTAGGAATTTCTGTCTTTTTGCCCCCAAAATTAGTAAGATTTCTGCCTTTTTTCCTGAAATAAGTGAAATTTCTGCAATTTTGCCCCAAAATAAGTGAAATTTCTGCAATTTTGCCCCAAAATAAGTGAAATTTCTGCAATTTTGCCCCAAAATAAGGGAAATTTCTGGAATTTTGCTTCAAAATAAGTGGAATTTCTGACTTTGCCCTAAAATAAGGAGAATTTCTGTCTTTTTGCGCCAACATATAGAGAATTTCTGCTTTTTGCCCCACAATTAGGGGAATTTCTGCATTTTGCTCTAAAATACGAAGAATTTCTGCCTTTTTGCCTGAAAATAAGAAGAATGCATACCATTTTGCCATAAAAAAAGGAAATTTCTTCATTTTTGCTCCAAAATAAGGGGAATTTCTGCTTTTTTGGCTCTAAATAAGTGTAATTTCTGTATTTTTCCCCCAAAACAAAGAAAATTTTTGTCTTTTTTTCCCCAAAATAAGAAAAATTTATGCCTTTCTTCCCTGAAATAAGTGAAATTTCTGCAATTTTGCCCCAAAATAAGTGAAAATTCTGCAATTTTGCCCCAAAATAAGGGAAATTTCTGCAATTTTGCCCCCAAATAAGGGAAATTTCTGGAATTTTGCCCCAAAATAAGTGGAATTTTTGAGGTTTGCCCCAAAATAAGGAGAATTTCTGTCTTTTTGCCCCAACATATAGAGAATTTCTGCCTTTTTGCCCCATAATTAGGGGAATTTCTGCAATTTTTCCCGTAAATAAGGAAATTTCTGACTTTTTGCCCCCAAATAAGAAGAATTTCAGCCTTTTTACCTCAAAATAAGGGGAATTTCTGCATTTTTGCCACAAAATATTAGGAATTTCTGACTTTCTGCCCCAAAATAAGAAAATTTCTGCTTTTTTCCCTGAAATAAGTGAAATTTCTGCAATTTGGCCCCAAAATAAGGGAAATTTCTGCAATTTTGTCCCAAAATAATGGAAATTTCTGGAATTTTGCCTCAAGTTAGTGGTATTTCTGGGTTTTGCCCCAAAATAAGGAGAATTTCTTACTTTTTGCCCCAACATATAGGGAATTTCTGCCTTTTTGCCTCACAATTAGGGGAATTTCTGCAATTTAGCTCCAAAATACGGGGAATTTCTGCCTTTTTGCCCGAATAATAAGAAGAATGCATACCTTTTTGCAATAAAAAAGGGAAATTTCTTCATTTTTGCTCCAAAATAAGGGGAATTTCTGCATTTCTGCATCTAAAAATGTGGAATTTCTGTCTTTTTCCCACAACACAAAAGGAATTTCTGTAATTTTTGCCCCAAAATAAGGAAAAATTCTGACTTATTACCCTGAAGTAAGTGAAATTTCTGCAATTTTGCCCCAAAATATAAGAAATTTCTGCCTTTCTGCCGCCTAATAAGGGGAAATTCAGCCTTTTTACCTCAAAATAAAGGGAATTTCTGCATTTTTGCCACAAAATATTAGGAATTTCTGCTTTTTGCCCCAAAATAAGAAAAATTTCTGCCTTTTTTCCCTGAAATAAGTGAAATTTCTGCAATTTTGCGCCAAAAAAAATGAAATTTGTGCAATTTTGCCCCAAAATAAAGGAAATTTCTGGAATTTTGCTTCAAAATAAGTGGAATTTCTGAGTTTTGCCCAAAAATAAAGAGAATTTCTGTCTTTTTGCCCTAACATATAGGGAATTTCTTCCTTTTTGCCCCATATTTAGGGGAATTTCTGCAATTTTGCTCCAAAATACGGGGAATTTCTGTCTTTTTGCCGGAAAATAAGAAGAATGCATATCTTTTTGCCATAAAAAAGGGAAATTTCTTCATTTTTGCTCCAAAATAAGGGGAATTTCTGCTTTTTTGCCTCTAAATAAGTGGAATTTCTGTCTTTTTCCCCCAAAACAAAGGGAATTTCTGTCTTTTTGGCCCCAAAATAAAAACATCTCTGACTTATTACCCTGAAGTAAGTGAAAATTCTGCAATTTTGCCCCAAAATAAGGGAAATTTCTGCAATTTTGCCCCCAAATAAGGGAAATTTCTGGAATTTTGCCCCAAAATAAATGGAATTTCTGAGGTTTGCCCCAAAATAAGGAGAATTTCTGTCTTTTTGCCCCAACATATAGAGAATTTCTGCCTTTTTGCCCCATAATTAGGGGAATTTCTGCAATTTTTCCCGTAAATAAGGAAATTTCTGCAATTTGGCCCCAAAATAAGGGAAATTTCTGCAATTTTGTCCCAAAATAATGGAAATTTCTGGAATTTTGCCTCAAGTTAGTGGTATTTCTGGGTTTTGCCCCAAAATAAGGAGAATTTCTGACTTTTTGCCCCAACATATAGGGAATTTCTGCCTTTTTGCCTCACAATTAGGGGAATTTCTGCAATTTAGCTCCAAAATACGGGGAATTTCTGCCTTTTTGCCCGAATAATAAGAAGAATGCATACCTTTTTGCAATAAAAAAGGGAAATTTCTTCATTTTTGCTCCAAAATAAGGGGAATTTCTGCATTTCTGCATCTAAAAATGTGGAATTTCTGTCTTTTTCCCACAACACAAAAGGAATTTCTGTAATTTTTGCCCCAAAATAAGGAAAAATTCTGACTTATTACCCTGAAGTAAGTGAAATTTCTGCAATTTTTCCCCAAAATATGAAAAATTTCTGTCTTTTTGCTCCCAAATAAGGGGAATTTCAGCCTTTTTACCTCAAAATAATGGAATTTATGAACTTTTGCGACAAAATATTAGGAATTTCTGCCTTTTTGCCATAAAATAGGGAAAATTTCTGCCTTTTTTCCCTGAAATAATTGAAATTTCTGCAATTTTGCCACAAAATAAGTGAAATTTCTGCAATTTTGCCCCAAAATAAGGGAAATTTCTGCAATTTTGCCCCAAAATAAGGGAAATTTCTGGAATTTTGCCCCAAAATAAGTGGAATTTCTGAGTTTTGCCCCAAAATAAGGAGAATTTCTGTCTTTTTGCCCTAACATATAGGGAATTTCTGCATTTTGGCCCCACAATTAGGAGTATTTCTGCAATTTTGCTTCAAAATACGGGGAATTTGTGCCTTTTTGCCTGTAAATAAGAAGAATGCATACCTTTTTGCCATAAAATAAGGAAATTTCTTCATTTTTGCTCCAAAATAAAAGGAATTTCTGCTTTTTTGCCTCTAAATAAGTGGAATTTCTGTTTTTTTCCCTCAAAACAAAGGTTATTCATGTTTTTTTGCCCCAAAATAAGAAAAATTTCTGACTTATTACCCTGAAATAAGTGAAATTTCTGCAATTTTGCCCCAAAATAAGGGAAATTTCTGGATTTTTGCCCCAAAATAAGTGGAATTTCTGAGTTTTGCCCCAAAATAAAAAGAATTTCTGTCTTTTTGCCCCAACATATAGGGAATTTCTGCTTTTGCCCCACAATTAGGGGAATTTCTGCAATTTTGCTCCAAAATACATGGAATTTCTGCCTTTTTCCCCGAAAATAAGAAGAATGCATACCTTTTTGCCATAAAAAAACGAAATTTCTTCATTTTTGCTCCAAAATAAGGGGAATTTCTGCTTTTTAGCCTCTAAATAAGTGGAATTTCTGTCTTTTTCCCCCAAAACAAAGGGAATTCCTGTCTTTATTGACCCAAAATAAAAAAAAATTCTGACTTATTACCCTGAAGTAAGTGAAATTTCTGCAATTTTGCCCCAAAATATGAAAAATTTCTGCCTTTTTGCCCCCAAATAAGGAAAATTTCAGCCTTTTTACCTCAAAATAATGGGAATTTCTGCACTTTTGCCACAAAATATTAGGAATTTCTGCCTTTTTGCCCTAAAATAAAGAAAATTTCTGCCTTTTTTCCCTGAAATAAGTGAAATTTCTGCAATTTTGCCACAAAATAAGTGAAATTTCTGCAATTTTGCCCCAAAATAAGGGAAATTTCTGCAATTTTGCCCCAAAATAATTGGAATTTCTGAGTTTTGCCCCAAAATAAGGAGAATTTCTGTCTTTTTGCCCCAACATATAGGCAATTTCTGTCTTTTTGCCCCAGAATTAGGGGAATTTTTAAAATTATGCTCCAAAATATTGGGAATCTGCCTTTTTGCCCGAAAATAAGAAGAATGCATAACTTTTTGTTATAAAAATGGGAAATTTTATCATTTTTGCTCCGAAATAAGTGGAATTTCTGCTTTTTTGCCTCTAAATCAGTGGAATTTCTGTCTTTTTTGCCCCAAAATAAGAAAAAATTCTGACTTATTACCCTGAGGTAAGTGAAATTTCTACAATTTTGCCCCAAAATATAAGAAATTTCTGCCTTTCTGCCCCCTAATAAGGGGAAATTCAGCCTTTTTACCTCAAAATAAAGGGAATTTCTGCATTTTTGCCACAAAATATTAGGAATTTCTGCTTTTTGCCCCAAAATAAGAAAAATTTCTGCCTTTTTTCCCTGAAATAAGTGAAATTTCTGCAATTTTGCGCCAAAAAAAAATGAAATTTGTGCAATTTTTCCCCAAAATAAAGGAAATTTCTGGAATTTTGCTTCAAAATAAGTGGAATTTCTGAGTTTTGCCCAAAAATAAAGAGAATTTCTGTCTTTTTGCCCTAACATATAAGGAATTTCTTCCTTTTTGCCCCATATTTAGGGGAATTTCTGCAATTTTGCTCCAAAATACGGGGAATTTCTGCCTTTTTGCCGGAAAATAAGAAGAATGCATATCTTTTTGCCATAAAAAAGGGAAATTTCTTCATTTTTGCTCCAAAATAAGGGGAATTTCTGCTTTTTTGCCTCTAAATAAGTGGAATTTCTGTCTTTTTCCCCCAAAACAAAGGGAATTTCTGTCTTTTTGGCCCCAAAATGAAAACATCTCTGACTTATTACCCTGAAGTAAGTGAAAATTCTGCAATTTTGCCCCAAAATAAGGGAAATTTCTGCTTTTTTGCCCACAAATAAGGGGAATTTCAGGCTTTTTACCTCAAAATAAGGGGAATTTTTGCATTTTTGCCACAAAATATTAGGAATTTCTGCCTTTTTGCCTCAAAAAATTAGAAAAATTTCTGCCTTTTTTTCCTGAAATAAATGAAATTACTGCAATTTTGCCCCAAAATAAGTGAAATTTCTGCAATTTTGCCCCAAAATAAGGGAAATTTCTGCAATTTTGCCCCAAAATAAGGGAAATTTCTAGAATTTTGCCCCAAAATAAGTGGAATTTCTGAGTTTTTCCCCAAAATAAGGAGAACTTCTGTCTTTTTGCGACAACATATAGAGGATTTCTCCGTTTTTGCCCCACAATTAGGGGAATTTCTGCAATTTTGCTCCAAAATACGGGGAATTTCTGCCTTTTTGACCGAAAATGAGAAGAATGCATACCTTTTTGCCATAAAAAAGGGAAATTTCTTCATTTTTGCTCCAAAATATGGGGAATTTCTGCATTTCTGCATCTAAAAAAGTGGAATTTCTGTCTTTTTCCCCCAAAACAAAAGGAAATTTTGTATTTTTTGCCCCAAAATAAGGAAAAATTCTGACTTATTACCCTGAAGTAAGTGAAATTTCTGCAATTTTGCCCCAAAATATGAAAAATTTCTACCTTTTTCCCCCAAATAAGGAAAATTTCAGCCTTTTTACCTCAAAATAATGGGAATTTCTGCACTTTTGCCACAAAATATTAGGAATTTCTGCCTTTTTGCCCTAAAATAAAGAAAATTTCTGCCTTTTTTCCCTGAAATAAGTGAAATCTCTGCAATTTTGCCACAAAATAAGTGAAATTTCTGCAATATTGCCCCAAAATAAGGGAAATTTCTGCAATTTTGCCCCAAAATAAGGGAAATTTCTGGAATTTTGCCCCAAAATAAGTGGAATTTCTGAGTTTTGCCCCAAAATAAGGAGAATTTCTGTCTTTTTGCCCTAACATATAGGGAATTTCTGCATTTTTGCCCCACAATTAGGGGAAATTCTGCAATTTTGCTCCAAAATACGGGGAATTTCTGCCTTTTTGCCTGTAAATAAGAAGAATGCATAACTTTTTGCCATAAAATAGGAAAATTTCTTCATTTTTGCTCCAAAATAAGGGGAATTTCTGCTTTTTTGACTCTAAATAAGTGGAATTTCTGTCTTTTTCCCTCAAAACAAAGGTTATTCATGTTTTTTTGCCCCAAAATAAGAAAAATTTCTGACTTATTACCCTGAAATAAGTGAAATTTCTGCAATTTTGCTCCAAAATAAGAGAAATTTCTGGATTTTTGCCCCAAATAAATGGAATTTTTGAGTTTTGCCCCAAAATAAAAAGAATTTCTGTCTTTTTGCCCCAACATATAGGGAATTTCTGCATTTGCCCCACATTTAGGGGAATTTCTGCAATTTTGCTCCAAAATACGGGGAATTTCTGCCTTTTTGCCCGAAAATAAGAAGAATCCATACCTTTTTGTCATAAAAACTGGAAATTTTATCATTTTTGCTTAAAATAAGTGGAATTTCTGCTTTTTTCCTCTAAATAAGTGGAATTTCTGTCTTTTTTGCCCCAAAATAAGAAAAAATTCTGACTTATTATCCTGAAGTAAGTGAAATTTCTGCATTTTTGCCCTAAAATATAAGAAATTTCTGCCTTTCTGTCCCCAAATAAGGGGAAATTCAGCCTTTTTACCTCAAAATAAGGGGAATTTCTTTATTTTTGCCGCAAAATATTCGGAATTTCTGCTTTTGGCCCGAAAATAAGGAAAATTTCTGCCTTTTTTCCCTGAAATAAGTGAAATTTCTGCAATTTTGCTCCAAAAAAAGTGAAATTTATGCAATTTTGCCCCAAAATAAGTGGAATTTCTGAGTTTTGCCCCCAAATAAAGAGAATTTCTGTCTTTTTGCCCTAACATATAGGGAATTTCTGCCTTTTTGCCCCATAATTAGGGGAATTTCTGCAATTTTGCTCCAAAATACGGGGAATTTCTGCATTTTTGCCCGAAAATAAGAAGTATGCATACCTTTTTGCTATAAAAAAGGGAAATTTCTTCATTTTTGCTCCAAAATAAGGGGAATTTCTGCTTTTTTGCCTCTAAATAAGTGGAATTTCTGTCTTTTTCCCCTAAAACAAATGGAAATCCTGTCTCTTTTGCCCCAAAATAAGGAAAAATTCTGACTTATTACCCTGAAATAAGTGAAATTTCTGCAATTTTGCCCCAAAATAAGGGAAATTTCAGCCCTTTCTTCCCCCAAATAAGAGGAATTTCAGCCTTTTTACTTCAAAATAAGGGGAATTTCTGCATTTTTGCCACATAATATTAGGAATTTCTGACTTTTTGCTTCAAAATAAGAAAACTTCTGCTTTTTTTCCCTGAAATAAGTAAAATTTCTGCAATGTTGCCCCAAAATAAGTGAAATTTTTGCAATTTTGCCCCAAAATAGGAGAAATTTCTGGAATTTTGCCCCAAAATAAGTGGAATTTCTGAGTTTTGCCCCAAAATAAGGAGAATTTCTGTATTTTTGTGCCAACATATAGGCAATTACTGCCTTTTTGCCCCAGAATTAGGGGAATTTTTAAAATTTTGCCCCAAAATACGGGGAATTTCTGCCTTTTTGCCCGAAAATAAGAAGAATGCATACCTTTTTGTCATAAAAATGGGAAATTTCATCATTTTTGCTCCAAAATAAGTGGAATTACTGCTTTTTTGCCTCTAAATCAGTGGAATTTCTGTTTTTTTTTGCCCCAAAATAAAAAAAAATTCTGACTTATTACCCTGAAGTAAGTGAAATTTCTGCAATTTTGCCTCAAAATATAAGAAATTTCTACCTTTCTGCCCCCAAATAAGGCGAAATTCAGCCTTTTTGCCTCAAAATAAGGGGAATTTCTGCATTTTTGCCAAAAAATATTAGGAATTTCTTCTTTTTGCCCCAAAATAAGGAAAATTTCTGCCTTTTTCCATGAAATAAGTGAAATTTCTGCAATGTTGCCCCAAAATAAAGGAAATTTCTGGAATTTTGCTCAAAACAAGTTCAATTTCTGAGTTTTGCCCCAAAATAAAGAGAATTTCTGTCTTTTTGCTTTAACATATAGGGAATTTCTGCCTTTTTGCCCCATATTTAGGGGAATTTCTGCAATTTTGCTTCAAAATACAGGGAATTTCTTCCTCTTTGCCCGAAAATAAGAAGTATGCATACCTTTTTTGCCATAAAAATGGGAAATTTCTTCATTTTTGCTCCAAAATAAGAGGAATTTCTGCATGTTGCCTCTAAATAAGTGGAATTTCTGTCTTTTTCCCCGAAAGCAAAGAAAATTTCTGTCTTTTTGGCCCCAAAATAAAAAAATCTCTGACTTATTACCCTGAAGTAAGTGAAAATTCTGCAATTTTGCCCCAAAATAAGTGAAATTTCTGCAATTTTGCCCCAAAATAAGTGAAATTTCTGCAATTTTGCCCCAAAAGAAGGGGAATTTCTGGAAATTTGCCCCAAAATAAGTGGAATTTCTGAGTTTTGCCCTAAAATAAGGAGAATTTCTGTCTTTTTGCCCCAACATATAGAGAATTTCTGCCTTTTTGGCCCACAACTAGGGGAATTTCTGCAATTTTGCTCCAAAATACGGGGAATTTCTGTCTTCTTGCCCAAAATAAGAAAACTGCATACCTTTTTGCCATAAAAATAGGAAATTTCTTCATTTTTGCTCCAAAATAAGGGGAATTTCTGCTTTTTTGCCTCTAAATAAGTGGAATTTCTGTCTTTTTTCCCCAAAACAAAGGGAATTTCTGTCTTTTTTGACCCAAAATAAGAAAAAATTCTGACTTATTACGCTTAAGTAAGTGAAATTTCTGCAATTTTTTCCCCAAAATATGGGAAATTTCTGCCTTTTTGCCCCCAAATACGGGGAATTTCAGACTATTTACCTCAAAATAAAAGTAATTTCTGCATTTTTGTCACAAACTAATAGGAATTTCTGCATTTTTGTTCAAAATAAAAACAATTTCTGCCTTTTTTCCCTGAAATAAGTGAAATTTCTGCAATTTTGCCCCAAAATAAGGGAAATTTCTGCATTTTGCCCCTAAATAAGGGATATTTCTGGAATTTTGCTCCAAAATAAGTGGAATTTCTGAGTTTTGCCCCAAAATAAAGAGAATTTTTGTCTTTTTGCCCTAACATATAGGGAATTTCTGCCTTTTTGCCCCATATTTAGGGGAATTTCTGCAATTTTGATCCAAAATACGAAGAATTTCTGCCTTTTTGCCCGAAAATAAGAAGAATGCATACCTTTTTGCCATAAAAAAGGGAAATATCTTGATTTTTGCTCCAAAATAAGGGGAATTTCTCCTTTTTTGCCTCTAAATAGGTAGAATTTCTGTCTTTTTCCCACAAAACAAAGGGAATTTCTGTCTTTTTTGCCCCAAGATAAGAAAAAATTCTGACTTATTACCCTGAAGTAAGTGAAATTTCTGCAATTTTGCCCCAAAATATGGGAAATTTCTGCCTTTTGGCCTCCAAATAAGAAGAATTTCAGCCTTTTTACCTCAAAAGAAGGGGAATTTCTGCAATTTTGCCACAAAATATTAGGAATTTCTGCTTTTTGGCCCAAAATAAGAAAAATTTCTGCCCTTTTTCCCTGAAATATTGGAATTTCTGCAATTTTGCTCCAAAATAAGTGAAATTTCTGCAATTTTGCCCCAAAATAAGTGAAATTTCTGGAATTTTGCCCCAAATAAGTGGAATTTCTGAATTTTGTCCCAAAATAAAAAGAATTTCTGTCTTTTTGCTCTAACATATAGGGAATTTCTGCCTTTTTGCCCCATATTTAGGGGAATTTCTGCAATTTTGCTCCAAAATACGGAAAATTTCTGCATGTTTGCCCGAAAATAAGAAGTATGCATACCTTTTTGCCATAAAAAAGGGAAATTTCTTTATTTTTGCTCCAAAATAAGGGGAATTTCTGCTTTTTTGCCTCTAAATAAGTGGAATTTCTGTCTTTTTCCCCCAAAACAAAGGGAATTTCTTTCTTTTTGGCCCCAAAATAAAAAAATCTCTTACTTATTACCCTGAAGTAAGTGAAAATTCTGCAATTTTGCCCCAAAATAAGGGAAATTTCTGCCTTTTTGCCCCCAAATAAAAGGAATTTCAGCCTTTTTACCTCAAAATAAGGGGAATTTCTGCATTTTTGCCACAAAATATTAAGAATTTTGGCCTTTTTGCCCCATAAATTAGAAAAATTTCTGCCTTTTTTCCCTGAAATAAGTGAAATTTCTGCAATTTTGCCCCAAAATAAGTGAAATTTCTGCAATTTTGCCCCAAAATAAGTAAAATTTCTGCAATTTTGCCCCAAAAGAAGGGAAATTTCTGGAAATTTGCCCCAAAATAAGTGGAATTTTTTAGTTTTGCCCTAAAATAAGAAGAATTTCTGTCTTTTTTTTCCAACATATAGAGAATTTCTGCCTTTTTGCCCCACAACTAGGGGAATTTCTGCAATTTTGCTCCAAAATACGGGGAATTTCTGGCTTTTTGCTCGAAAATAAGAAGAAAACATACCTTTTTGCCATAAAAAAGAGAAATTTCATCATTTTTGATCCAAAATAAGGGGAATTTCTGCTTTTTTGCCTCTAAATAAGTGGAATTTCTGTCTTTTTCCCCCAAAACATAGAAAATTCCTGTCTTTTTTGCCCCAAAATAAGAAAAATTTCTTCCTTTTTTTTCTGAAATAAGTGAAATTTCTGCAATTTTGCCCCAAAATAAGTGAAATTTCTAAAATTTTGCCCCAAAATAAGGGAAATTTCTGCAATTTTGCCCCAAAATAAAGGAAATTTCTGGAATTTTGCCCAAAAATAAGTGGAATTTCTGAGTTTTGCCCCAAAATAAAGAGAATTTCTGCCTTTTCTCCCCAACATATAGAGAATTTCTGCCTTTTTGCCCCACAATTAGGGGAATTTCTGCAATTTTGCTCAAAAATAGGGGGAATTTCTGCCTTTTTGCCTGAAATTAAGAAGAATGCATACCTTTTTGCCATAAAAAAGGGAAATTGCTTCATTTTTGCTCCAAAATAATGGGAATTTCTGCTTTTTTGCCTCTAAAAAAATGAAATTTCTGTCTTTTTCCCCCAAAGCAAAGGGAATTACTGCCTTTTTTGCCACAAAATAATAAAAAATTCTGACTGATTACCCTGAAATAAGTGAAATTTCTGCAATTTTGTCCCAAAATAAGAGAAATTTCAGCTTTTTGCCCCCAAATAAGGGGAATTTCAGCATTTTTACCTCAAAATAAGAGAAATTTCTGCATATTTGTCACAAAATATTAGGAATTTCTGCTTTTTTGCTTCAAAATAAAAAAAATTTCTTCCTTTTTTCCCTGAAATAAGTGAAATTTCTGCAATTTTGCCCCAAAATAAGTGAAATTTCTGCAATTTTGCCCCAAAATAAAGGAAATTTCTGGAATTTTGCCTCAAAATAAGTGGAATTTCTAAGTTTTGCCTCAAAATAAGAAGAATTTCTGTCTTTTTTGCCCTAACATATAGGGAATTTCTGCCTTTTTGCCCCAAAATTAGAGAAATTTCTGCAATTTTGCTCCAAAATACGGGGAATTTCTGCCTTTTTACCGGAAAATAAGAAGAATGCATACCTTTTTGCCATTAAAAAGAAAAATTTCTTCATTTTTGCTCCAAAATAAGGGGAATTTCTGCTTTTTTGCCTCTAAAAAAGTGGAATTTCTGTTTTTTACCTCAAAACAAAGTTAATTCCTGTCTTTTTTGCCCCACAATAAGAAAAATTTTTGACTTATTACCCTGAAATAAGTGAAATTTCTGCATTTTTGCCCCAAAATAAGGGAAATTTCTGGAATTTTGCCCCAAAATAAGTGGACTTTCTGAGTTTTGCCCCAAAATAAGGAGAATTTCTGTCCTTTTGCCCCAACATATAGAGAATTTCTGCCTTTTTGCGCCACAATTAGGGGAATTTCTGCAATTTTGCTCCAAAATAGGGGGAATTTCTGCCTTTTTGCCCGAAATAAAGAAGAATGTATATCTTTCTGCCATAAAAAAGGGAAATTGCTTCATTTTTGCTCCAAAATAAGGGGAATTTCTGCTTTTTTGCCTCTAAATAAGTGGAATTTCTGTCTTTTTCCCCCAAAACAAAGGGAATTTCTGTCTTTTTTGCCCCAAAATAAGAAAAAATTCTGACTTATTACTCTTAAGTAAGTGAAATTTCGGCAATTTTGCCCCAAAATAAGGGAAATTTCTGTTTTTTGCCCCCAAATAAGGGGAATTTCAGCATTTTTACCTCAAAATAAGAGAAATTTCTGCATATTTGTCACAAAATATTAAAAATTTCTGCTTTTTTGCTTCAAAATAAAAAAATTTCTGTCTTTTTTCCCTGAAATAAATGAAATTTCTGCAATTTTGCCCCAAAATAAGTGAAATTTCTGCAATTTTGCCCCAAAATAAAGGAAATTTCTGGAATTTTGCCTCAAAATAAGTGGAATTTCTGAGTTTTGCCTCAAAATAAGAAGAATTTCTGTCTTTTTTGCCCCAACATATAGGGAATTTCTGCCTTTTTGCCCCAAAATTAGGGAAATTTCTGCTATTTTGCACCAAAATACGGGGAATTTCTGCCTTTTTGCCCGAAAATAAGAAGAATGCATACCTTTTGCCATAAAAAAGGGAAATATCTTCATTTTTGCCCCAAAATAAGGGGAATTTCTGCTTTTTTGCCTCTAAATAAGTGGAATTTCTTTCTTTTTCCCCCAAAACAAAGGGAATTTCTGTATTTTTTGCCCCAAAATGAGGAAAAATTCTGACTTATTACCCTGAAGTAAGTGAAATTTCTGCAATTTTTCTCCAAAATATGAAAAATTTCTTTTTTTTGGCCCCAAATAAGAGGAATTTCAGCCTTTTTACCTCAAAATAATGGGAATTTCTGAATTTTTGCCACAATATATTAGGAATTTTTTTTTTTTTGCCCTAAAATAAGGAAAATTTCTGCCTTTTTTCCCTGAAATAAGTGAAATTTCTGCAATTTTGCCCCAAAATAAGGGAAATTTCTGCAATTTTGCCCAAAATAAAGGGAAATTTCTAGAATTTTGCCCCAAAATAAGTGGAATTTCTGAGTTTTTCCCCAAAATAAGGAGAATTTCTGTCTTTTTGCCCTAACATATGGGGAATTTCTGCCTTTTTGCCCCAGAATTAGGGAAATTTCTGCAATTTTGCTCCAAAATACAGTGAATTTCTGCCTTTTTGCCTCTAAATAAGTGGAATATCTGTCTTTTTCCCTCAAAACAATGGTTATTCATGTTTTTTTGCCCCAAAATAAGAAAAATTTCTGACTTATTACCCTGAAATAAGTGAAATTTCTGCAATTTTGCCCCAAAATAAGGGAAATTTCTGGATTTTTGCCCCAAAATAAGTGGAATTTCTGAGTTTTGCCCCAAAATAAAGAGAATTTCTGTCTTTTTGCCCCAACATATAGGGAATTTCTGCTTTTGCCCCACAATTAGGGGAATTTCTGCAATTTTGCTCCAAAATACGGGGAATTTCTGCCTTTTTGCCCGAAAATAAGAAGAAAGCATACCTTTTTGCCATAAAAAAGGGAAATTTCTTCATTTTTGCTCCAAAATAAGAAGAATTTCTGCTTTTTTGCCTCTAAATAAGTGGAATTTCTGTCTTTTTCTTCCAACATAAAGAGAATTCCTGTCTTTTTTGCCCCAAAATAAGGAAAAATTCTGACTTATTATCCTGAAGTAAGTGAAATTTCTGCAATTTTGCCCCAAAATAAGGGAAATTTCTGCATTTTTTCCCCAAATAAGGAAAATTTCAGCCTTTTTACCTCTAAATAAGGGGAATTTATGCATTTTTGCCACAAAATATTAGGAATTTCTGCCTTTTTGCCCCAAAAATTAGAAAAATTTCTGCCTTTTTCCCTGAAATAAGTGAAATTTCTGCAATTTTGCCCCAAAATAAGTGAAATTTCTGCAATTTTGCCCCATAATAAAGGAAATTTCTTTAATTTTGCCTCAAAATAAGTGGAATTTCTGAGTTTTGCCTCAAAATAAGAAGAATTTCTGTCTTTTTTGCCCTAACATATAGGGAATTTCTGCCTTTTTGCCCCAAAATTAGGGAAATTTCTGCAATTTTGCTCCAAAATACGGGGAATTTCTGCCTTTTTACCGGAAAATAAGAAGAATGCATACCTTTTTGCCATAAAAAAGAAAAATTTCTTCATTTTTGCTCCAAAATAAGGGGAATTTCTGCTTTTTTGCCTCTAAAAAAGTGGAATTTCTGTTTTTTACCTCAAAACAAAGTTAATTCCTGTCTTTTTTGCCCCACAATAAGAAAAATTTTTGACTTATTACCCTGAAATAAGTGAAATTTCTGCAATTTTGCCCCAAAATAAGGGAAATTTCTGGAATTTTGCCCCAAAATAAGTGGACTTTCTGAGTTTTGCCCCAAAATAAGGAGAATTTCTGTCCTTTTGCCCCAACATATAGAGAATTTCTGCCTTTTTGCGCCACAATTAGGGGAATTTCTGCAATTTTGCTCCAAAATAGGGGGAATTTCTGCCTTTTTGCCCGAAATAAAGAAGAATGTATATCTTTCTGCCATAAAAAAGGGAAATTGCTTCATTTTTGCTCCAAAATAAGGGGAATTTCTGCTTTTTTGCCTCTAAATAAGTGGAATTTCTGTCTTTTTTTCCAAAACAAAGGGAATTTCTGTCTTTTTTGCCCCAAAATAAGAAAAAATTCTGACTTATTACTCTTAAGTAAGTGAAATTTCTGCAATTTTTCCCCAAAATACGGGAAATTTCTGCCTTTTTGCCCCCAAATAAGGAGAATTTCAGACTTTTTACCTCAAAATAAAAGTAATTTCTGCATTTTTATCACAAACTAATAGGAATTTCTGCATTTTTGCTTCAAAATAAGGACAATTTCTGCCTTTTTTCCCTGAAATATTGGAATTTCTGCAATTTTGCTCCAAAATAAGTGAAATTTCTGCTATTTTGCCCCAAAATAAGGGAAATTTCTGGAATTTTGCCCCAAAATAAGTGGAATTTCTGAATTTTGCCCCAAAATAAAGAGAATTTCTGTCTTTTTGCCCTAACATATAGGGAATTTCTGCCTTTTTGCCCTATATTTAGGGGAATTTCTGCAATTTTGCTCCAAAATACGGAAAATTTCTGCCTTTTTGCCCGAAAATAAGAAGTATGCATACCTTTTTGCCATAAAAAAGGGAAATTTCTTTATTTTTGCTCCAAAATAAGGGGAATTTCTGCTTTTTGCCTCTAAATAAGTGGAATTTCTGTCTTTTTCCTCCAAAACAAAGGGAATTTCTGTCTTTTTGGCCCCAAAATAAAAAAATCTCTGACTTATTACCCTGAAGTAAGTGAAAATTCTGCAATTTTGCCCCAAAATAAGGAAAATTTCTGCCTTTTTGCCCCCAAATAAAAGGAATTTCAGCCTTTTTACCTCAAAATAAGGGGAATTTCTGCATTTTTGCCACAAAATATTAGGAATTTCTGCCTTTTTGCCCCAAAAATTAGAAAAATTTCTTCCTTTTTCCCTGAAATAAGTGAAATTTCTGCAATTTTGCCCCAAAATAAGTGAAATTTCTGCAATTTTGCCCCAAAATAAGTGAAATTTCTGCAATTTTGCCCCAAAAGAAGGGAAATTTCTGGAAATTTGCCCCAAAATAAGTGGAATTTTTTAGTTTTGCCGTAAAATAAGGAGAATTTCTGTCTTTTTTTTCCAACATATAGAGAATTTCTGCCTTTTTGCCCCACAACTAGGGGAATTTCTGCAATTTTGCTCCAAAATACGGGGAATTTCTGCCTTTTTGCCCGAAAATAAGAAGAATACATACCTTTTTGCCATAAAAAAGGGAAATTTCATCATTTTTGATCCAAAATAAGGGGAATTTCTGCTTTTTTGCCTCTAAATAAGTGGAATTTCTGTCTTTTTCCCCCAAAACATAGAAAATTCCTGTCTTTTTTGCCCCAAAATAAGGAAAATTTCTTCCTTTTTTTTCTGAAATAAGTGAAATTTCTGCAATTTTGCCCCAAAATAAGTGAAATTTCTAAAATTTTGCCCCAAAATAAAGGAAATTTCTGCAATTTTGCCCCAAAATAAAGGAAATTTCTTGAATTTTGCCCAAAAATAAGTGGAATTTCTGAGTTTTGCCCCAAAATAAAGAGAATTTCTGCCTTTTTTCCCAACATATAGAGAATTTCTGCCTTTTTGCCCCACAATTAGGGGAATTTCTGCAATTTTGCTCCAAAATAGGGGGAATTTCTGCCTTTTTGCCTGAAATTAAGAAGAATGCATATCTTTTTGCCATAAAAAAGGGAAATTGCTTCATTTTTGCTCCAAAATAATGGGAATTTCTGCTTTTTTGCCTCTAAATAAATGGAATTTCTGTCTTTTTCCCCCAAAGCAAAGGGAATTACTGCCTTTTTTTCCACAAAATAATAAAAAATTCTGACTTATTACCCTGAAATAAGTGAAATTTCTGCAATTTTGCCCCAAAATAAGGGAAATTTCTGCTTTTTGCCCCCAAATAAGGGGAATTTCAGCATTTTTACCTCAAAATAAGAGAAATTTCTGCATATTTGTCAAAAAATATTAGGAATTTCTGCTTTTTTGCTTCAAAATAAAAAAAAATTTCTGCCTTTTTTCCCTGAAATAAGTGAAATTTCTGCAATTTTGCCCCAAAATAAGTGAAATTTCTGCAATTTTGCCCCACAATAAAGGAAATTTCTGGAATTTTGCCTCAAAATAAGTGGAATTTCTGAGTTTTGCCTCAAAATAAGAAGAATTTCTGTCTTTTTTGCCCCAACATATAGGGAATTTCTGCCTTTTTGCCCCACAATTAGGGAAATTTCTGCAATTTTGCACCAAAATACGGGAAATTTCTGCCTTTTTGCCCGAAAATAAGAAGAATGCAAACCTTTTTGCCATAAAAAGGGAAATATCTTCATTTTTGCTCCAAAATAAGGGGTATTTCTGCTTTTTTGCCTCTAAATAAGTGGAATTTCTTTGTTTTTCTCCCAAAACAAAGGGAATTTCTGTATTTTTTGCCCCAAAATAAGGAAAAATTCTGACTTATTACCCTGAAGTAAGTGAAATTTCTGCAATTTTTCCCCAAAATATGGAAAATTTCTTCCTTTTTGGCCCCAAATAAGGGGGATTTCAGCCTTTTTACCTCAAAATAATGGGAATTTCTGCATTTTTGCCACAATATATTAGGAATTTCTGTTTTTTTGCCCTAAAATAAGGAAAATTTCTGCCTTTTTTCCCTGATATAAGTGAAATTTCTGCAATTTTGCCCCAAAATAAAGGAAATTTCTGCAATTTTGCCCAAAATAAAGGGAAATTTCTAGAATTTTGCCCCAAAATAAGTGGAATTTCTGAGTTTTTCACTAAAATAAGGAGAATTTCTGTCTTTTTGCCCTAACATATGAAGAATTTCTGCCTTTTTGCCCCACAATTAGGGAAATTTCTGCAATTTTGCTCCAAAATACAGTGAATTTCTGCCTTTTTGCCTCTAAATAAGTGGAATATCTGTCTTTTTCCCTCAAAACAAAGGTTATTCATGTTTTTTTACCCCAAAATAAGAAAAATTTCTGACTTATTACCCTGAAATAAGTGAAATTTCTGCAATTTTGCCCCAAAATAAGGGAAATTTCTGGATTTTTGCCCCAAAATAAGTGGAATTTCTGAGTTTTGCCCCAAAATAAAGAGAATTTCTGTCTTTTTGCCCCAACATATAGGGAATTTCTGCTTTTGCCCCACAATTAGGGGAATTTCTGCAATTTTGCTCCAAAATACTGGGAATTTCTGCCTTTTTGCCCGAAAATAAGAAGAAAGCATAACTTTTTGCTATAAAAAAGGGAAATTTCTTCATTTTTGCTCCAAAATAAGGGGAATTTCTGCTTTTTTGCCTCTAAATAAGTGGAATTTCTGTCTTTTTCTTCCAACATAAAGGGAATTCCTGTCTTTTTTGCCCCAAAATAAGGAAAAATTCTGACTTATTATCCTGAAGTAAGTGAAATTTCTGCAATTTTGCCCAAAAATAAGGGAAATTTCTGCATTTTTCCCCAAATAAGGAAAATTTCAGTCTTTTTACCTCAAAATAAGGGGAATTTATGCATATTTGCAACAAAATATTAGGAATTTCTGCCTTTTTGCTTCAAAATAAAAAAACTTCTGCTTTTTTTCCCTGAAATAAGTGAAATTTCTGCAATTTTGCCCCAAAATAAGTGAAATTTCTCCAATTTTGCCCCAAAATAAGGGAAATTTCTGGAATCTTGCCCCAAAATAAGTGGAATTTCTGTGTTTTGCCCCAAAATAAGGAGAATTTCTGTCTTTTTGCCTCAACATATAGGCAATTTCTGCCTTTTTGCCCTACAATTAGGGGAATTTCTGCAATTTTGCTCCAAAATACTGGGAATTTCTGCCTTTTTGCCTGAAAATAAAAAGAATGCATACCTTTTTGCCATAAAAAATGGAAATTTCTTAATTTTTGATCCAAAATAAAGGGAATTTCTGCTTTTTTGCCTCTAAATATGTGGAATTTCTGTCTTTTTCCCCCAACACAAAGGGAATTCCTGTCTTTTTGGCCCCAAAATAAAAAAATCTCTGACTTATTACCCTGAAGTAAGTGAAAATTCTGCAATTTTGCCCAAAAATAAAGGAAATTTCTGCCTTTTTGCCCCCAAATAAGTGGAATTTCAGCATTTTTACCTCAAAATAAGGAGAATTTCTGCATTTTTGCCACAAAATATTAGGAATTTCTGCCTTTTTGCCACCAAAGTAAAAAAAATTCTGCCTTTTTTTTCTGAAATAAGTGAAATTTCTGCAATTTTGCCCCAAAATAAGTGAAATTTCTGCAATTTACCCCAAAATAAGTGAAATTTCTGCAATTTTGCCCCAAAAGAAGGGAAATTCCTGGAAATTTGCCCCAAAATAAGTGGAATTTAAGAGTTTTGCCGCAAAATAAGAAGAATTTCTGTCTTTTTGCCCCAACATATTGGGAATTTCTGACTTTTTGTCCCACAATTAAGGGAATTTCTGCAATTTTGCTCCAAAATACAGGAAATTTCTCTATTTTTGCCCGAAAATAAGGGGAATGCATAACTTTTTGCCATAAAAAATGGAAATGTCTTCATTTTTGCTCCAATATAAGGGGAATTTCTGCATTTTTGCCTCTAAATAAGTGGAATTTCTGTCTTTTTCCCCCAAAACAAAAGGAATTCCTTTCTTTTTTGCCCCAAAATAAGGAAAATTTTTGCCTTTTTCCCTGAAATAAGTAAATTTTCTTCAATTTTGCCCCAAAATAAGTGAAATTTCTCCAATTTTGCCCCAAAATAATGGAAATTTCTGCAATTTTGCCCCAAAATAAAGAAAATTTCTGGATTTTTGCCCCAAAATAAGTGGACTTTCTGAGTTTTGCCCTAAAATAAGGAGAATTTCTGTCTTTTTGCCCCAACATATAGGGAATTTCTTTTTTTTTGCCCCACAACTAGGGGAGTTTCTGCAATTTTGCTTTAAAATACAGGTAATTTCTGGCTTTTTGCCCGAAAATAAGAAGAATGCATACCTTTTTGCCATAAAAAGGGGAAATTTCTTCATTTTTGCTCCAAAATAAGGGGAATTTCTGCTTTTTTGCCTCTAAATAAGTGGAATTTCTGTCTTTTTCCCCCAAAACAAAGGGAATTTCTGTATTTTTTGCCCCAAAATAAGGAAAAATTCTGGCTTATTACCCTGAAGTAAGTGAAATTTCTGCAATTTTTACCCAAAATATAAAATATTTCTTCTTTTTTGCCTCCAAATAAGGGGAATTTCAGCCTTTTAACCTCAAAATAATGGGAATTTATGCATTTTTGCCACAAAATATTAGGAATTTCTGCCTTTTTGCCCTAAAATAAGGAAAATTTCTGCCTTTTTTCCCTGAAATAAGTGAAATTTCTGCAATTTTGCCACAAAATAAGTGAAATTTCTGCAATTTTGCCCCAAAATAAGGGAAATTTCTGCAATTTTGCCCCAAAATAAGGAAAATTTCTAGAATTTTGCCCCAAAAAAGTGGAATTTCTGAGTTTTGCCCCAAAATAAGGAGAATTTCTGTCTTTTTGCCCTAACATATAGGGAATTTCTGCCTTTTTGCCCCACAATTAGGGAAATTTCTGCAATTTTGCTCCAAAATACAGGGAATTTCTGCCTTTTTCCTGAAAATAAGAAGAATGCATAACTTTTTCCATAAAATAGGGAAATTTCTTCATTTTTGCTCCAAAATAAGAAGAATTTCTGCTTTTTTGCCTCTAAATAAGTGGAATATCTGTCTTTTTCCCTCAAAACAAAGGTTATTCATGTTTTTTTGCCCCAAAATTAGAAAAATTTCTGACTTATTACCCTGAAATAAGTGAAATTTCTGCAATTTTGCCTCAAAATAAGGGAAATTTCTGGATTTTTGCCCCAAAATAAGTGGAATTTCTGAGTTTTGCCCCAAAATAAAGAGAATTTCTGTCGTTTTGCCCCAACATATAGGGAATTTCTGCTTTTGCCCCACAATTGTGGGAATTTCTGCAATTTTTCTCCAAAATACGGGTAATTTCTGCCTTTTTGCCCGAAAATAAGAAGAATGCATACCTTTTGCCATAAAAAAGAGAAATTTCTTCATTTTTGCTCCAAAATAAGGGGAATTTCTGCTTTTTTGCCTCTAAATAAGTGGAATTTCTGTCTTTTTCCCCCAACACAAAGGGAATTCCTGTCTTTTTTGACCCAAAATAAGGAAAAATTCTGACTTATTACCCTGAAGTAAGTGAAATTTCTGCAATTTTGCCCCAAAATAAGGGAAATTTCTGCCTTTTTCCTCCCAAATAAGGGGAATTTCAGCATTTTTACCTCAAAATAAGAAGAATTTCTGCATTTTTGCCACAAAATATTAGGAATTTCTGCCTTTTTGCTTCAAAATAAAGAAACTTCTGCTTTTTTTCCCTGAAATAAGTGAAATTTCTGCAATTTTGCCCCGAAATAAATGAAATTTCTGCAATTTTTCCCCAAAATAAGGGAAATTTCTGGAATTTTGCCCCAAAATAAGTGTAATTTCTGAGTTTTGCCCCAAAATAAGGAGAATTTCTGTCTTTTTGCCTCAACATATAGGCAATTTCTGACTTTTGGCCCTACAATTAGGGGAATTTCTGCAATTTTGCTCCAAAATATGGGGAATTTCTGCCTTTTTGCCCGAAAATAAGAAGAATGCATACCTTTTTGCCATAAAAAATGGAAATTTCTTGATTTTTGCTCCAAAATAAGGGGAATTTCTGCTTTTTGCCTCTAAGTGGAATTTCTGTCTTTTTCCCCCAAAACAAAGAAAATTTCTGTTTTTTTTGCCCCAAAATAAGAAATAATTCTGACTTATTACCCTAAAGTAAGTGAAATTTCTGCATTTTTTCCCCAAAATATGGGAAATTTCTCCCTTTTTGCCCCCAAATAAGGGGAATTTCAGCCTTTTTACCTCAAAATAAGGGGAATTTCTGCATTTTTGCCACAAATATTAGGAATTTCTGCTTTTTGCCCCAAAATAAGGATAATTTCTGCCTTTTTTCCCTGAAATAAGTGAAATTTCTGCAATTTTGCCCCAAAATAAGTGAAATTTCTGCAATTTTGCCCCAAAATAAGGGAAATTTCTGGAATTTTGCCCCAAAATAAGTGGAATTTCTGTGGTTTGCCACAAAATAAAGAGAATTTCTGTCTATTTGCCCTAACATATAGGGAATTTCTGACATTTTGCCCCATATTTAAAGGAATTTCTGCAATTTTGCTCCAAAATACGGGGAATTTCTGCCTTTTTGCCCGAAAATAAGAAATATGCATACCTTTTTGCCATAAAAAAAGGAAATTTCTTCATTTTTGCTCCAAAATAAGGGGAATTTCTGCTTTTTTGCCTCTAAATAAGTGGAATTTCTGTCTTTTCCCCCCAAAACAAAGGGAATTTCTGTCTTTTTGGCCCCAAAATAAAAAAATCTCTGACTTATTACCCTGAAGTAAGTTAAAATCTGCAATTTTGCCACAAAATAAAGGAAATTTCTGCCTTTTTGCCCCCAAATAAGGGGAATTTCAGCGTTTTTACCTCAAAATAAGTAGAATTTCTGCCTTTTTGCTACAAAATATTAGGAATTTCTGCCTTTTTGCCCCCAAAATTAGAAAAATTTCTTCCTTTTTTCCCTGAAATAAGTGAAATTTCTGCAATTTTGCCCCAAAATAAGTGAAATTTCTGCAATTTGCCCCCAAATAAGTGAAATTTCTGCAATTTTGCCCCAAAAGAAGAGAAATTCCTGGAAATTTGCCCCAAAATAAGTGGAATTTCTGAGTTTTGCCGCAAAATAAGAAGAATTTCTGTCTTTTTGCCCGAACATATAGGGAATTTCTGACTTTTTGTCCCACAATTAAGGGAATTTCTGCAATTTTGCTCCAAAATACGGGGAATTTCTCCCCTTTTGCCCGAAAATAAAAAGAATGCATACCTTTTTGCCATAAAAAAGGGAAATGTCTTCATTTTTGCTCCAAAATAAGAGGAATTTCTGCCTTTTTGCCTCTAAATAAGTGGAATTTCTGTCTTTTTCCCCCAAAACAAAAGGAATTCCTTTCTTTTTTGCCCCCAAATAAGGAAAATTTCTGCCTTTTTTCCCTGAAATAAGTAAAATTTCTGCAATTTTGCCCCAAAATAAGTGAAATTTCTCCAATTTTGCCCCAAAATAAGGAAAATTTCTGCAATTTTGCCCCAAAATAAAGAAAATTTCTGGAATTTTGCCCCAAAATAAGTGGAATTTTTGAGTTTTGCCCCAAAATAAGAAGAATTTCTGAATTTTTGCTTCAACATATAGGGAATTTCTCCCTTTTTGCCACAACTAGGGGAATTTCTGAAATTTTACTCCAAAATACGGGGAATTTCGGCCTTTTTGCCCGAAAATAAGAAGAATGCATAACTTTTTGCCATAAAAAAGGGAAATTTCTTCATTTTTGCTCCAAAATAAGGGGAATTTCTGCTTTTTTGCCTCTAAATAAGTGGAATTTTTGTTTTTTTCCCCCAAAACATAGAAAATTCCTGTTTTTTGGCCCCAAAATAAAGAAAATTTCTGCCTTTTTTCCCTGAAATAAGTGAAATTTCTGCAATTTTGCCCCAAAATAAGTGAAATTTCTCCAATTTTGCCCCAAAATAAGGGAAATTTCTGCAATTTTTCCCTAAAACAAGGGAAATTTCTGGAATTTTGCCCCGAAATAAGTGTAATTTCTGAGTTTTGCCCCAAAATAAGATTTTCTTTCTTTTTGCCCCAACATATAGAGAATTTCTGCCTTTTTGCCCAACAATTAGGGAAATTTCTGCAATTTTGCTCCAAAATACAGGGAATTTCTGCCTTTTTGCCTGAAAATAAGAAGAATGCATACCTTTTGCCATAAAATAGGGAAATTTCTTCATTTTTGCTCCAAAATATAGGGAATTTCTGCTTTTTTGCCTCTAAATAAGTGGAATATCTGTCTTTTTCCCTCAAAACAAAGGTTATTCATGTTTTTTTGCCCCAAAATAAGAAAAATTTCTGACTTATTACCCTGAAATAAGTGAAATTTCTGCAATTTTGCCCCAAAATAAGGGAAATTTCTGCATTTTTGCCCCAAAATAAGTGGAATTTCTGAGTTTTGCCCTAAAATAAAGAGAATTTCTGTCTTTTTGCCCCAACATATAGGGAATTTCTGTTTTGCCCCAAAATTAGGGGAATTTCTGCAATTTTGCTCCAAAATACGGGGAATTTCTGCCTTTTTGCCCGAAAATAAGAAGAAAGCATACCTTTTTGCCATAAAATAGGGAAATTTCTTCATTTTTGCTCCAAAATAAGGGGAATTTCTGCGTTTTTGCCTCTAAATAAGTGGAATTTCTGTCTTTTTCCCCCAACACAAAGGGAATTCCTTTCTTTTTTGCCCCAAAATAAGAAAAAATTCTGACTTATTACCCTGAAGTAAGTGAAATTTCTGCAATTTTGCCCCAAAATAAGGGAAATTTCTACCTTTTTCCCCCCAAATAAGGTGAATTTCAGCATTTTTACCTCAAAATAAGAAGAATTTCTGCATTTTTGCCACAAAATATTAGGAATTTCTGCCTTTTTGCTTCAAAATAAAGAAACTTCTGCTTTTTTTCCCTGAAATAAGTGAAATTTCTGCAATTTTGCCCCAAAATAAGTGAAATTTCTGCAATTTTTCCCCAAAATAAGGGAAATTTCTGGAATTTTGCCCCAAAATAAGTGGAATTTCTGAGTTTTGCCCCAAAATAAGGAGAATTTCTGTCTTTTTGCCTCAATATATAGGCAATTTCTGTCTTTTTGCCCTACAATTAGGGGAATTTCTGCAATTTTGCTCCAAAATATGGGGAATTTCTGCCTTTTTGCCCGAAAATAAGAAGAATGCATATCTTTTTGCCATAAAAAATGGAAATTTTTTTTATTTTTGCTCCAAAATAAGGGGAATTTCTGCTTTTTGCCTCTAAGTGGAATTTCTGTATTTTCCCCCAAAACAGAGAAAATTTCTGTTTTTTTTGCCCCAAAATAAGAAATAATTCTGACTTATTACCCTAAAGTAAGTGAAATTTCTGCAATTTTTCCCCAAAATATGGGAAATTTCTCCCTTTTTGCCCCCAAATAAGGGGAATTTCAGTATTTTTACCTCAAAATAAGAGGAATTTCTGCATTTTTGCCACAAATATTAGGAATTTCTGCTTTTTGCCCCAAAATAAGGATAATTTCTGCCTTTTTTCCCTGAAATAAGTGAAATTTCTGCAATTTTGCCCCAAAATAAGTGAAATTTCTGCAATTTTGCCCCAAAATAAAGGAAATTTCTGTATATTTGCCCCAAAATAAGTGGAATTTCTGAGTTTTGCCACAAAATAAAGAGAATTTCTGTCTATTTGCCCTAACATATAGGGAATTTCTGACATTTTGCCTCATATTTAAAGGAATTTCTGCAATTTTGCTCCAAAATACGGGGAATTTCTGCCTTTTTGCCCGAAAATAAGAAATATGCATAACTTTTTGCCATAAAAAAGGGAAATTTCTTCATTTTTGCTCCAAAATAAGGGGAATTTCTGCTTTTTTGCCTCTAAATAAGTGGAATTTCTGTCTTTTCCCCACAAAACAAAGGGAATTTCTGTCTTTTTGGCCCCAAAATAAAAAAATCTCTGACTTATTACCCTGAAGTAAGTTAAAATTCTGCAATTTTGCCCCAAAATATAGGAAATTTCTGCCTTTTTGCCCCCAAATAAGGGGAATTTCAGCGTTTTTACCTCAAAATAAGTGAATTTCTGCCTTTTTGCCACAAAATATTAGGAATTTCTGCCTTTTGGCCCCCAAAATTAGAAAAATTTCTGCCTTTTTTCCCTGAAATAAGTGAAATTTCTGCAATTTTGCCCCAAAATAAGTGAAATTTCTGCAATTTGCCCCCAAATAAGTGAAATTTCTGCAATTTTGTCCCAAAAGAAGGGAAATTCCTGGAAATTTGCCCCAAAATAAGTGGAATTTCTGAGTTTTGCCGCAAAATAAGAAGAATTTCTGTCTTTTTGCCCGAACATATAGGGAATTTCTGACTTTTTGTCCCACAATTAAGGGAATTTCTGCAATTTTGCTCCAAAATACGGGGAATTTCTCCTCTTTTGCCCGAAAATAAGGAGAATGCATACCTTTTTGCCATAAAAAAGGGAAATGTCTTCATTTTTGCTCCAAAATAAGAGGAATTTCTGCCTTTTTGCCTCTAAATAAGTGGAATTTCTGTTTTTTCCCCCAAAACAAAAGGAATTCCTTTCTTTTTTGCCCCCAAATAAGGAAAATTTCTGCCTTTTTTCCCTGAAATAAGTAAAATTTCTGCAATTTTGCCCCAAAATAAGTGAAATTTCTCCAATTTTGCCCCAAAATAAGGAAAATTCCTGCAATTTTGCCCCAAAATAAAGAAAATTTCTGGAATTTTGCCCTAAAATAAGTGGAATTTTTGAGTTTTGCCCCAAAATAAGAAGAATTTCTGAATTTTTGCCCCAACATATAGGGAATTTCTCCCTTTTTGCCCCACAACTAGGGGAATTTCTGCAATTTTACTCCAAAATACGGGGAATTTCGGCCTTTTTGCCCGAAAATAAGAAGAATGCATAGATTTTTGCCATAAAAAAGGGAAATTTCTTCATTTTTGCTCCAAAATAAGGGGAATTTCTGCTTTTTTGCCTCTAAATAAGTGGAATTTTTGTTTTTTTCCCCCAAAACATAGAAAATTCCTGTCTTTTTTGCCCCAAAATAAGGAAAATTTCTGACTTTTTTCCCTGAAATAAGTGAAATTTCTGCAATTTTGCCCCAAAATAAGTGAAATTTCTTCAATTTTGCCCCAAAATTAGGGAAATTTCTGCAATTTTTCCCTAAAACAAGGGAAATTTCTGGAATTTTGCCCCAAAATAAGTGGAAGTTCTGAGTTTTGCCCCAAAATAAGAAGATTTTCTTTCTTTTTGCCACAACATATAGAGAATTTCTGCCTTTTTGCCCCACAATTAGGGAAATTTCTGCAATTTTGCTCCAAAATACAGGGAATTTCTGCCTTTTTGCCTGAAAATAAGAAGAATGCATACCTTTTGCCATAAAATAGGGAAATTTCTTCGTTTTTGCTCCAAAATAAGGGGAATTTCTGCTTTTTTGCCTCTAAATAAGTGGAATTTCTGTCTTTTTTCCCCAACACAAAGGGAATTCCTGTCTTTTTTGCCCCAAAATAAGGAAAAATTCTGACTTATTACCCTGAAGTAAGTGAAATTTCTGCAATTTTGCCCCAAAATAAGGGAAATTTCTGCCTTTTCCCCCCAAATAAGGGGAATTTCAGCATTTTTACCTCAAAATAAGAAGAATTTCTGCATTTTTGCCACAAAATATTAGGAATTTCTGCCTTTTTGCTTCAAAATAAAGAAACTTCTGCTTTTTTTTCCCTGAAATAAGTGAAATTTCTGCAATTTTGCCACAAAATAAGTGAAATTTCTGCAATTTTGTCACAAAATAAGCGAAATTTCTGGAATTTTGCCCCAAATTAAGTGGAATTTCTGAGTTTTGCCCCAAAATAAGGAGAATTTCTGTCTTTTTGCCTCAACATATAGGCAATTTCTGCCTTTTTGCCCTACAATTAGGGGAATTTCTGCAATTTTGCTCCAAAATATGGGGAATTTCTGCCTTATTGCCCGAAAATAAGAAGAATGCATACCTTTTTGCCATAAAAAATGGAAATTTCTTGATTTTTGCTCCAAAATAAGGGGAATTTCTGCTTTTTGCCTCTAAGTGGAATTTCTGTATTTTCCCCCAAAACAGAGAAAATTTCTGTTTTTTTTGCCCCAAAATAAGAAATAATTCTGACTTATTACCCTAAAGTAAGTGAAATTTCTGCAATTTTTCCCCAAAATATGGGAAATTTCTCCCTTTTTGCCCCCAAATAAGGGGAATTTCAGTATTTTTACCTCAAAATAAGGGGAATTTCTGAATTTTTGCCACAAATATTAGGAATTTCTGGTTTTTGCCCCAAAATAAGGATAATTTCTGCCTTTTTTCCCTGAAATAAGTGAAATTTCTGCAATTTTGCCCCAAAATAAGTGAAATTTCTGCAATTTTGCCCCAAAATAAAGGAAATTTCTGTATATTTGCCCCAAAATAAGTGGAATTTCTGAGTTTTGCCACAAAATAAAGAGAATTTCTGTCTATTTGCCCTAACATATAGGGAATTTCTGACATTTTGCCCCATATTTAAAGGAATTTCTGCAATTTTGCTTTAAAATACGGGGAATTTCTGCCTTTTTGCCCGAAAATAAGAAATATGCATACCTTTTTGCCATAAAAAAGGGAAATTTCTTCATTTTTGCTCCAAAATAAGGGGAATTTCTGCTTTTTTGCCTCTAAATAAGTGGAATTTCTGTCTTTTCCCCCCAAAACAAAGGGAATTTCTGTCTTTCTGGCCCCAAAATAAAAAAATCTCTGACTTATTACCCTGAAGTAAGTTAAAATTCTGCAATTTTGCCCCAAAATAAAGGAAATTTCTGCCTTTTTGCCCCCAAATAAGGGGAATTTCAGCGTTTTTACCTCAAAATAAGTAGAATTTCTGCCTTTTTGCCACAAAATATTAAAAATTTCTGCCTTTTTGCCCCCAAAATTAGAAAAATTTCTGCCTTTTTTCCCTGAAATAAGTGAAATTTCTGCAATTTTGCCCCAAAATAAGTGAAATTTCTGCAATTTGCCCCCAAATAAGTGAAATTTCTGCAATTTTGCCCCAAAAGAAGGGAAATTCCTGGAAATTTGCCCCAAAATAAGTGGAATTTCTGAGTTTTGCCGCAAAATAAGAAGAATTTCTGTCTTTTTGCCCGAACATATAGGGAATTTCTGACTTTTTGTCCCACAATTAAGGGAATTTCTGCAATTTTGCTCCAAAATACGGGGAATTTCTCCCCTTTTGCCCGAAAATAAGGAGAATGCATACCTTTTTGCCATAAAAAAGGGAAATGTCTTCATTTTTGCTCCAAAATAAGAGGAATTTCTGCCTTTTTGCCTCTAAATAAGTGGAATTTCTGTCTTTTTCCCCCAAAACAAAAGGAATTCCTTTCTTTTTTGCCCCCAAATAAGGAAAATTTCTGCCTTTTTTCCCTGAAATAAGTAAAATTTCTGCAATTTTGCCCCAAAATAAGTGAAATTTCTCAAATTTTGCCCCAAAATAAGGAAAATTTCTGCAATTTTGCCCCAAAATAAAGAAAATTTCTGGAATTTTGCCCTAAAATAAGTGGAATTTTTGAGTTTTGCCCCAAAATAAGAAGAATTTCTGAATTTTTGCCCCAACATATAGGGAAATTCTCACTTTTTGCCCCACAACTAGGGGAATTTCTGCAATTTTACTCCAAAATACGGGGAATTTCGGCCTTTTTGCCCGAAAATAAGAAGAATGCCTAACTTTTTGCCATAAAAAAGGGAAATTTCTTCATTTTTGCTCCAAAATAAGGGGAATTTCTGCTTTTTTGCCTCTAAATAAGTGGAATTTTTGTTTTTTTCCCCCAAAACATAGAAAATTCCTGTCTTTTTTGCCCCAAAATAAGGAAAATTTCTGCCTTTTTTCCCTGAAATAAGTGAAATTTCTGCAATTTTGCCCCAAAATAAGTGAAATTTCTTCAATTTTGCCCCAAAATAAGGGAAATTTCTGCAATTTTTCCCTAAAACAAGGGAAATTTCTGGAATTTTGCCCCAAAATAAGTGGAATTTCTGAGTTTTGCCCCAAAATAAGAAGATTTTCTGTCTTTTTGCCCCAACATATAGAGAATTTCTGCCTTTTGCCCCACAATTAGGGAAATTTCTGCAATTTTGCTCCAAAATACAGGGAATTTCTGCCTTTTTGCCTGAAAATAAGAAGAATGCATACCTTTTGCCATAAAATAGGGAAATTTCTTCATTTTTGCTCCAAAATAAGGGGAATTTCTGCTTTTTTGCCTCTAAATAAGTGGAATTTCTGTCTTTTTTCCCCAACACAAAGGGAATTCCTGTCTTTTTTGTCCCAAAATAAGGAAAAATTCTGACTTATTACCATGAAATAAGTGAAATTTCTGCAATTTTGCCCCAAAATAAGGGAAATTTCTGACTTTTTCCCCCCAAATAAGGGGAATTTCAGCATTTTTACCTCAAAATAAGAAGAATTTCTGCATTTTTGCCACAAAATATTAGGAATTTCTGCCTTTTTGCTTCAAAATAAAGAAACTTCTGCTTTTTTTCCCTGAAATAAGTGAAATTTCTGCAATTTTGCCCCAAAATAAGTGAAATTTCTGCAATTTTGCCCCAAAATAAGGGAAATTTCTGGAATTTTGCCCCAAAATAAGTGGAATTTCTGAGTTTTGCCCCAAAATAAGGAGAATTTCTGTCTTTTTGCCTCAACATATAGGCAATTTCTGCCTTTTTGCCCTACAATTAGGGGAATTTCTGCAATTTTGCTCCAAAATATGGGGAATTTCTTCCTTTTTGCCCGAAAATAAGAAGAATGCATACCTTTTTGCCATAAAAAATGGAAATTTCTTGATTTTTGCTCCAAAATAAGGGGAATTTCTGCTTTTTGCCTCTAAGTGGAATTTCTGTCTTTTTCCCCCAAAACAAAGAAAATTTCTGGTTTTTTTGCCCCAAAATAAGAAATAATTCTGACTTATTACCCTAAAGTAAGTGAAATTTCTGCAATTTTTCCCCAAAATATGGGAAATTTCTCCCTTTTTGCCCCCAAATAAGGGGAATTTCAGCCTTTTTACCTCAAAATAAGGGGAATTTCTGCATTTTTGCCACAAATATTAGGAATTTCTGCTTTTTGCTCCAAAATAAGGATAATTTCTGCCTTTTTTCCCTGAAATAAGTGAAATTTCTGCAATTTTGCCCCAAAATAAGTGAAATTTCTGCAATTTTGCCCCAAAATAAAGGAAATTTCTGTATATTTGCCCCAAAATAAGTGGAATTTCTGAGTTTTGCCACAAAATAAAGAGAATTTCTGTCTATTTGCCCTAACATATAGGGAATTTCTGACATTTTGCTTCATATTTAAAGGAATTTCTGCAATTTTGCTCCAAAATACGGGGAATTTCTGCCTTTTTGCCCGAAAATAAGAAATATGCATACCTTTTTGCCATAAAAAAGGGAAATTTCTTCATTTTTGCTCCAAAATAAGGGGAATTTCTGCTTTTTTGCCTCTAAATAAGTGGAATTTCTGTCTTTTCCCCCCAAAACAAAAGGAATTTCTGTCTTTTTGGCCCCAAAATAAAAAAATCTCTGACTTATTACCCTGAAGTAAGTTAAAATTCTGCAATTTTGCCCCAAAATACAGGAAATTTCTGCCTTTTTGCCCCCAAATAAGGGGAATTTCAGCGTTTTTACCTCAAAATAAGTAGAATTTCTGCCTTTTTGCCACAAAATATTAGGAATTTCTGCCTTTTTGCCCCCAAAATTAGAAAAATTTCTGCCTTTTTTCCCTGAAATAAGTGAAATTTCTGCAATTTTGCCCCAAAATAAGTGAAATTTCTGCAATTTGCCCCAAAATAAGTGAAATTTCTGCAATTTTGCCCGAAAAGAAGGGAAATTCCTGGAAATTTGCCCCAAAATAAGTGGAATTTCTGAGTTTTGCCGCAAAATAAGAAGAATTTCTGTCTTTTTGCCCGAACATATAGGGAATTTTTGACTTTTTGTCCCACAATTAAGGGAATTTCTGCAATTTTGCTCCAAAATACGGGGAATTTCTCCCCTTTTGCCCGAAAATAAGGAGAATGCATACCTTTTTGCCATAAAAAAGGGAAATGTCTTCATTTTTGCTCCAAAATAAGAGGAATTTCTGCCTTTTTGCCTCTAAATAAGTGGAATTTCTGTCTTTTTCCCCCAAAACAAAAGGAATTCCTTTCTTTTTTGCCCCCAAATAAGGAAAATTTCTGCCTTTTTTCCCTGAAATAAGTAAAATTTCTGCAATTTTGCCCCAAAATAAGTGAAATTTCTCCAATTTTGCCCCAAAATAAGGAAAATTTCTGCAATTTTGCCCCAAAATAAAGAAAATTTCTGGAATTTTGCCCTAAAATAAGTGGAATTTTTGAGTTTTGCCCCAAAATAAGAAGAATTTCTGAATTTTTGCCCCAACATATAGGGAATTTCTCCCTTTTTGCCCCACAACTAGGGGAATTCCTGCAATTTTACTCTAAAATACTGGGAATTTCGGCCTTTTTGCCCGAAAATAAGAAGAATGCATAACTTTTTGCCATAAAAAAGGGAAATTTCTTCATTTTTGCTCCAAAATAAGGGGAATTTCTGCTTTTTTGCCTCTAAATAAGTGGAATTTTTGTTTTTTTTCCCCCAAAACATAGAAAATTCCTGTCTTTTTTGCCCCAAAATAAGGAAAATTTCTGCCTTTTTTCCCTGAAATAAGTGAAATTTCTGCAATTTTGCCCCAAAATAAGTGAAATTTCTCCAATTTTGCCCTAAAATAAGGGAAATTTCTGCAATTTTTCCCTAAAATAAGGGAAATTTCTGGAATTTTGCCCCAAAATAAGTGGAATTTCTGAGTTTTGCCCCAAAATAAAGAGAATTTCTGTCGTTTTGCCCCAACATATAGAAAATTTCTGCTTTTGCCCCACAATTAGGGGAATTTCTGCAATTTTGCTCCAAAATACGGGGAATTTCTGCCTTTTTGCCCGAAAATAAGAAGAAAGCATACCTTTATGCCATAAAAAAGGGAAATTTCTTCATTTTTGCTCCAAAATAAGGGGAATTTCTGCTTTTTTGCCTCTAAATAAGTGGAATTTCTGTCTTTTTCCCCCAACACAAAGGGAATTCCTGTCTTTTTGCCCCAAAATAAGGAAAAATTTTGACTTATTACCCTGAAGTAAGTGAAATTTCTGCAATTTTGCCCCAAAATAAGGGAAATTTCTGCCTTTTTCCCCCCAAATAAAGAGAATTTCAGCATTTTTACCTCAAAATAAGAAGAATTTCTGCATTTTTGCCACAAAATATTTGGAATTTCTGCCTTTTTGCTTCAAAATAAAGAAACTTCTGCTTTTTTCCCTGAAATAAGTGAAATTTCTGCAATTTTGCATCAAAATAAGTGAAATTTCTGCAATTTTGCCCCAAAATAAGGGAAATTTCTGGAATTTTGCCCCAAAATAAGTGGAATTTCTGAGTTTTGCCCCAAAATAAGGAGAATTTCTGTCTTTTTGCCTCAACATATAGGCAATTTCTGCCTTTTTGCCCTACAATTAGGGGAATTTCTGCAATTTTGCTCCAAAATATGGGGAATTTCTGCCTTTTTGCCCGAAAATAAGAAGAATGCATACCTTTTTGCCATAAAAAATGGAAATTTCTTGATTTTTGCTCCAAAATAAGGGGAATTTCTGCTTTTTGCCTCTAAGTGGAATTTCTGTCTTTTTCCCCCAAAACAAAGAAAATTTCTGTTTTTTTTGCCCCAAAATAAGAAATAATTCTGACTTATTACCCTAAAGTAAGTGAAATTTCTGCAATTTTTCCCCAAAATATGGGAAATTTCTCCCTTTTTGCCCCCAAATAAGGGGAATTTCAGCATTTTTACCTCAAAATAAGGGGAATTTCTGCATTTTTGCCA
This sequence comes from Micromys minutus, assembly GCF_963924665.1. Classification (NCBI taxonomy): domain Eukaryota; kingdom Metazoa; phylum Chordata; class Mammalia; order Rodentia; family Muridae; genus Micromys; species Micromys minutus. Next base: position 2,153,041 of record NW_027667258.1, on the reverse strand, counting down.
CAAATATTAGGAATTTCTGCTTTTTGCCCCAAAATAAGGATAATTTCTGCCTTTTTTCCCTGAAATAAGTGAAATTTCTGCAATTTTGCCCCAAAATAAGTGAAATTTCTGCAATTTTGCCCCAAAATAAAGGAAATTTCTGTATATTTGCCCCAAAATAAGTGGAATTTCTGAGTTTTGCCACAAAATAAAGAGAATTTCTGTCTATTTGCCCTAACATATAGGGAATTTCCGACATTTTGCCCCATATTTAAAGGAATTTCTGCAATTTTGCTCCAAAATACGGGGAATTTCTGCCTTTTTGCCCGAAAATAAGAAATATGCATACCTTTTTGCCATAAAAAAGGGAAATTTCTTCATTTTTGCTCCAAAATAAGGGGAATTTCTGCTTTTTTGCCTCTAAATAAATGGAATTTCTGTCTTTTCCCACCAAAACAAAGGGAATTTCTGTCTTTTTGGCCCCAAAATAAAAAAATCTCTGACTTATTACCCTGAAGTAAGTTAAAATTCTGCAATTTTGCCCCAAAATAAAGGAAATTTCTGCCTTTTTGCCCCCAAATAAGGGGAATTTCAGCGTTTTTACCTCAAAATAAGTAGAATTTCTGCCTTTTTGCCACAAAATATTAGGAATTTCTGCCTTTTTGCCCCCAAAATTAGAAAAATTTCTGCCTTTTTTTCCTGAAATAAGTGAAATTTCTGCAATTTTGCCCCAAAATAAGTGAAATTTCTGCAATTTGCCCCCAAATAAGTGAAATTTCTGCAATTTTGCCCCAAAAGAAGGGAAATTCCTGGAAATTTGCCCCAAAATAAGTGGAATTTCTGAGTTTTGCCGCAAAATAAGAAGAATTTCTGTCTTTTTGCCCGAACATATAGGGAATTTCTGACTTTTTGTCCCACAATTAAGGGAATTTCTGCAATTTTGCTCCAAAATACGGGGAATTTCTCCCCTTTTGCCCGAAAATAAAAAGAATGCATACCTTTTTGCCATAAAAAAGGGAAATGTCTTCATTTTTGCTCCAAAATAAGAGGAATTTCTGCCTTTTTGCCTCTAAATAAGTGGAATTTCTGTCTTTTCCCCCAAAAACAAAAGGAATTCCTTTCTTTTTTGGCCCCAAATAAGGAAAATTTCTGCCTTTTTTCCCTGAAATAAGTAAAATTTCTGCAATTTTGCCCCAAAATAAGGGAAATTTCTCCAATTTTGCACCAAAATAAGAAAAATTTCTGCAATTTTGCCCCAAAATAAAGAAAATTTCTGGAATTTTGCCCCAAAATAAGTGGAATTTTTGAGTTTTGCCCCAAAATAAGAAGAATTTCTGAATTTTTGCCCCACAACTAAAGGAATTTCTGCAATTTTACTCCAAAATACGGGGAATTTCGGCCTTTTTGCCCGAAAATAAGAATGCATAACTTTTTGCCATAAAAAAGGGAAATTTCTTCATTTTTGCTCCAAAATAAGGGGAATTTCTGCTTTTTTGCCTCTAAATAAGTGGAATTTTTGTTTTTTTCCCCCAAAACATAGAAAATTCCTGTCTTTTTTGCCTCAAAATAAGGAAAATTTCTGCCTTTTTTCCCTGAAATAAGTGAAATTTCTGCAATTTTGCCCCAAAATAAGTGAAATTTTTTCAATTTTGCCCCAAAATAAGGGAAATTTCTGCAATTTTGCCCCCAAATAAGGGAAATTTCTGGAATTTTGCCCCAAAATAAGTGGAATTTCTGAGTTTTGCCCCAAAATAAGGAGAATTTCTGTCTTTTTGCCCCAACATATAGAGAATGTCTGCCTTTTTGCCTCACAATTAGGGGAATTTCTGCAATTTTTCCCCAAATTAAGGGAAATTTCATCCTTTTTGCTTCCAAATAAGAAGAATCTCAGGCTTTTTACCTATAAATAAGGGGAATTTCTGCATTTTTGCCACAAAATATTAGGAATTTTTGCTTTTTGCACTAAAATAAGAAAAATTTCTGCCTTTTTTCTCTGAAATAAGTGAAATTTCTGCAATTTTGCCACAAAATAAGTGAAATTTCTGCAATTTTGCCCCAAAATAATGGAAATTTCTTCAATTTTGCCCCAAAATAAAGGAAATTTCTGCAATTTTGCCCCCAAATAAGTGGAATTTCTGAGTTTTGCCCCAAAATAAGGAGAATTTCTATCTTTTTGCCCTAACATATAAGGAATTTCTGCCTTTTTGCCCCACAATTAGGGGAATTTCTGCAATTTTGCTCCAAAATCGGGGAATTTCTGCCTTTTTGCCTGAAAATAAGAAATGCATACCTTTTTGCCATAGAAATCGGAAATTTCTTCATTTTTGCTTCAAAATAAGGGGAATTTCTGCTTTTTTGCTACTAAATAAGTGGAATTTCTGTCTTTTTCCCCCAAAACAAAGGGAATTTTTGTCTTTTTGGACCCAAAATAAAAAAATCTCTGACTTATTACCCTGAAGTAAGTGAAAATTCTGCAATTTTGCCTCAAAATAAGGGAAATTTCTGCCTTTTTGCCCCCAAATAAGGGGAATTTCAGCCTTTTACCTCAAAATAAGGGGAATTTCTGCATTTTTGCCACAAAATATTAGGAATTTCTGCATTTTTGCCCCAAAAATTAGAAAAATTTCTGCCATTTTCCCGGAAATTAGTGAAATTTCTGCAATTTTGCCCCAAAATAAGTGAAATTTCTGCAATTTGCCTTAAAATAAGTGAAATTTCTGCAATTTTGCCCCAAAAGAATGTAAATTTCTGGAAATTTGCCCCAAAATAAGTGGAATTTCTGAGTTTTGACCAAAAATAAAAAGAATTTCTGTCTTTTTGCCCTAACATATAGGCAATTTCTGCCTTTTTGCCCCACAATTAGGAGAATTTCTGCATTTTTGCTCAAAAATACGGGGAATTTCTGCCTTTTTGCCCGAAAATAAGAAGAATGCATACCTTTTTGCCATAAAAAATGGAAATTTCTTGATTTTTGCTCCAAAATAATGGGAATTTCTGCTTTTTTGCCTCTAACTAAGTGGAATTTCTGTCTTTTTCCCCCAAAACAAAGGGAATTTCTGTCTTTTTTGCCCCAAAATAAGAAAAAATTTTGACTTATTACCCTGAAGTAAGTGAAATTTCTGAAATTTTTCCCTAAAATTGGGAAATTTCTGCCTTTTTGCCCCCAAATAAGGGGAATTTCAGCCTTTTAACCTCAAAATAAGGGGAATTTCTGCATTTTTGCCACAAAATATTAGGAATTTCTTCAATTTTGCCCCAAAATAAGTAAAATTTCTGCAATTTGCCCCAAAATAAGTGAAATTTCTGCAAATTTGCCTTAAAAGAAGGGAAATTTCTGGAAATTTGCCACAAAATAAGTGGAATTTCTGAGTTTTGCCCTAAAATAAGGAGAATTTCTGTCTTTTTGCCCCAACATATAGAGAATTTCTGCCTTTTTGCCCCACAACTAGGGGAATTTCTGCAATTTTGCTCCAAAATACGGGGAATTTCTGCCTTTTTGCCCGAAAATAAGAAGAATGCAAACCTTTTTGCCATAAAAATGGGAAATTTCTTCATTTTTGCTCCAAAATAAGAGGAATTTCTGTTTTTTGCCTCTAAATAAGTGGAATTTCTGTCTTTTTCCCCCAAAACATAGAAAATTCCTGTTTTTTTGCCACAAAATAAGGAAAATTTCTGCCTTTTTTCCCTGAAATAAGTGAAATTTCTGCAATTTTGCCCCAAAATAAGTGAAATTTCTTCAATTTTGCCCCAAAATAAGGGAAATTTCTGCAATTTTGCCCCAAAATAAGGGAAATTTCTGGAATTTTGCCCCAAAATTAGTGGAATTTCTGAGTTTTGCCCCAAAATAAGGAGAATTTCTGTCTTTTTGCCCCAACATATAGAGAATGTCTGCCTTTTTGCCTCACAATTAGGGGATTTCTGCAATTTTTCCCCAAATTAAGGGAAATTTTATTTTTTTTGCTTCCAAATAAGAAGAATCTCAAGCTTTTTACCTATAAATAAGGGGAATTTCTGCATTTTTGCCACAAAATATTAGGAATTTTTGCTTTTTGCACTAAAATAAGAAAAATTTCTGCCTTTTTTCTCTGAAATAAGTGAAATTTCTGCAATTTTGCCACAAAATAAGTGAAATTTCTGCAATTTTGCCCCAAAATAAGGGAAATTTCTTCAATTTTGCCCCAAAATAAAGGAAATTTCTGCAATTTTGCCCCAAAATAAGTGGAATTTCTGAGTTTTGCCCCAAAATAAGGAGAATTTCTTTCTTTTTGCCCTAACATATAGGGAATTTCTGCCTTTTTGCCCCACAATTAGGGGAATTTCTGCAATTTTGCTCCAAAATCGGGGAATTTCTGTCTTTTTGCCTGAAAATAAGAAGAATGCATACCTTTTTGCCATAGAAAACGGAAATTTCTTCATTTTTGCTCCAAAATAAGGGGAATTTCTGCTTTTTTGCCTCTAAATAAGTGGAATTTCTGTCTTGTTCCCCCAATACAAAGGGAATTCCTGTCTTTTTTGCCCCAAAATGAGGAAAAATTCTGACTTATTACCCTGAAGTAAGTGAAATTTCTGCAATTTTGCTCCAAAATAAGGGAAATTTCTGCCTTTTTCCCCACAAATACGGGGAATTTCAGCCTTTTTACCTCAAAATAAGGGGAATTTCTGCATTTTTGCCACAAAATATTAGGAATTTCTGCCTTTTTGCTTCAAAATAAGAAAACTTCTGCTCTTTTTTCCCTGAAATAAGTGAAATTTCTGCAATTTTACCCCAAAATAAATGAAATTTCTTCAATTTTGCCTCAAAATAAGCGAAATTTCTGGAATTTTGCCCCAAAATATGTGGAATTTCTGAGTTTTGCCCCAAAATAAGGAGAATTTCTGTCTTTTTGCCCCAACATATAGGCAATTTCTGCCTTTTTGCCCCACTATTATGAGAATTTCTGCAATTTTGCTCCAAAATACGATGAATTTCTGCCTTTTTGCCCGAAAATAAGAAGAATGCATACCTTTTTGCCTTAAAAAATGGAAATTTCTTGATTTTTGCTCCAAAATAAGGGGAATTTCTTCTTCTTTGCCTCTTAATAAGTGGAATTTCTGTCTTTTTCCCCCAAAACAAAGAAAATTTCTGTCTTTTTTGCCCAAAAATAAGAAGAATGCATACCTTTTTGCCTTAAAAAATGGAAATTTCTTGATTTTTGCTCCAAAATACGGGGAATTTCTTCCTTTTTGCCGGAAAATAAGAAGAATGCATACCTTTTTTCCATAAAAAAGAGAAATTTCTTCATTTTTGCTCCAAAATAAGTGGAATTTCTGCTTTTTTGCCTCTAAATAAGTGGAATTTCTGTTTTTTCCCCCAAAACAAAGGGAATTTCTGTCTTTTTGGCCCCACAATAAAAAAAATTTCTGACTTATTACCCGGAAGTAAGTGAAATTTCTGCAATTTTGCCCCAAAATAAGGGAAATTTCTGCCTTTTTGCCCCCAAATAAGAGGAATTTCAGGCTTTTTACCTCAAAATAAGGGGAATTTCTGCATTATTGCCACAAAATATTAAAAATTTCTGCCTTTTTGCCCCAAAAAATAGAAAAATTTCTGCCTTTTTTCTCTGAAATAAGTGAAATTTTTGCAATTTTGCCCCAAAATAAGTGAAATTTCTGCAATTTTGCCCCAAAATAAGGGAAATTTCTGGAATTTTGCCCCAAAATAAGTGGAATTTCTGAGTTTTGCCCCAAAATAAGGAGAATTTCTGACTTTTTGCCCCAACATATAGGCAATTTCTTCCTTTTTGCCCCACAATTAGGGGAATTTCTGCAATTTTGCTCCAAAATACGGGGAATTTCTGCCTTTTTGCCGGAAAATAAGAAGAATGCATACCTTTTTGCCATAGAAAAGGGAAATTTCTTCATTTTTGCTCCAAAATAAGGGGAATTTCTGCATTTTTGCCTCTAAATATGTGGAATTTCTTTCTTCTTCCCCCAAAACAAGAACATTCCTGTCTTTTTTGCCCCAAAATAAGGAAAATTTCTGCCTTTTTCCCTCAAATAAGAGAAATTTCTACAATTTTGCCCCAAAATAAGTGAAATTTCTCCAATTTTGCCCCAAAAGAAGGGAAATTTCGGCAATTTTGCACAAAAATAAGGGAAATTTCTGGAATTTTGCCCCAAAATAAGTGGAATTTCTGTGTTTTGCCCCAAAATAAGGAGAATTTCTGTCTTTTTGCCCCAACATATAGGCAATTTCTGCCTTTTTGCCCCACAATTAGAGGAATTTCTGCAATTTTGCTCCAAAATACAGGGAATTTCTGCCTTTTTGCCAGAAAATAAGAAGAATGCATACCTTTTTGCCATAGAAAAGAAAAATTTCTTCATTTTTGCTCCAAAATACGAGGAATTTCTGCCTTTTTGCCCGAAAATAAAAAGAATGCATAACTTTTTGCCATAGAAAAGGGAAATTTGTTCATTTTTGCTCCAAAATAAGGGGAATTTCTGCTTTTTTGCCTCTAAATAAGTGGAATTTCTGTCTTTTTCCCCCAAAACAATGGAAATTTCTGTCTTTTTTGCCCCAAAATAAGAAAAAATTCTGACTTATTACCCTGAAGTAAGTGAAATTTCTGCAATTTTGCCCCAAAATATAGGAAATTTCGGCCTTTTTGCCTCCAAATAAGGGGAATTTCAGCCTTTTTACCTCAAAATAAGGGGAATTTCTGCATTTTTGCCACAAAATATTAAAAATTTCTGCCTTTTTGCCCCAAAATAAGATAAATTTCTGCCTTTTTTCTCTGAAATAAGTGAAATTTTTGCAATTTTGCCCCAAAATAAGTGAAATTTCTGCAATTTTGCCCCAAAATAAGGGAAATTTCTGGAATTTTGCCCCAAAATAAGTGGAATTTCTGAGTTTTGCCCCAAAATAAGGAGAATTTCTGACTTTTTGCCCCAACATATAGGCAATTTCTTCCTTTTTGCCCCACAATTAGGGGAATTTCTGCAATTTTGCTCCAAAATACGGGGAATTTCTGCCTTTTTGCCGGAAAATAAGAAGAATGCATACCTTTTTGCCATAGAAAAGGGAAATTTCTTCATTTTTGCTCCAAAATAAGGGGAATTTCTGCTTTTTTGCCTCTAAATAAGTGGAATTTCTGTCTTTTTCCCCGAAAACAAAGGGAATATATGTCTTTTTAGCTCCAAAATAAAAAAAAATTCTGACTTATTACCCTGAAGTAAGCGAAATTTCTGCAATTTTACAACAAAATATGGGACATTTCAGCCTTTTTGCACCCAAATAAGGGGAATTTCAGCCTTTTTACCTCAAAATAAAGGGGAATTTCTGCATTTTTGCCACAAAATATTAGGAATTTCTGCTTTTTGCCACAAAATAAGAAAAAATTCTGCCTTTTTTCTCTGAAATAAGTGAAATTTCTGTTATTTTGTCCCCAAATAAGTGAAATTTCTGCAATTTTGCCCTAAAATAAGGAAAATTTCTGCTTTTTTGTCCCCAAATAAAGAGAATTTCAACCTTTTAACCACAAAATAAGGGGAATTTCTGCATTTTTGCTGCAAAATATTAAAAATTTCTGCCTTTTTCCTCAAAATAAGAAAAATTTCTGCCTTTTTTCACTGAAATAAATAAAATTTTTGCAATTTTGCCCCAAAATAATTGAAATTTCTGCAATTTTGCTCCAAAATCAGGGAAATTTCTGGAATTTTGCCCCAAAATATGTGGAATTTCTGAGGTTTGCTCCAAAATAAGGAGAATTTCTGTCTTTTTGCCCCAACATATAGGCAATTTCTGCCTTTTTGCCCCACAATTAGAGGAATTTCTGCAATTTTGCTCCAAAATACAGGGATTTTCTGCCTTTTTGCCCGAAAATAAGAAGAATGCATAACTTTTTGCCATAAAAAAGGAAAATTTCTTCATTTTTGCTCCAAAATATGGGGAATTTCTGCTTTCTTGCCTCTAAATAAGTGGATTTTCTGTCTTTTTCCCCCAAAACCAAGGGAATTCCTGTCTTTTTTGCCCCAAAATAAAAAAAATTTCAGACTTATTACCCTGAAATAAGTGAAATTTCTGCAATTTTGCCCCAAAATAAAGGACATTTTTGCCTTTTTGCCCCCAAATAAGGGGAATTTTAGCCTTTTTACCTCAAAAAAAGGGGAATTTCTGCATTTTTGTCACAAAATATTAGGAATTTCTGCCTATTTGCCCCAAAATAAAAAAAATTTCTGCTTTTTTTCCCTGAAATAAGTGAAATTTCTGCAATTTTGCCCCAAAATAAGTGAAATTTCTGCAATTTTGCCCCAAAATAAGGGAAATGTCTGGAATTTTGCCCCAAAATAAGTGGAATTTCTGAGTTTTTCCCCAAAATAAGAAAAATTTCTGTCTTTTTGCCCCAACATATAGAGAATTTCTGCATTTTTCCCCACAATTAGGGAAATCTCTTCAATTTTGCTCAAAAAAACGCAGAATTTCTGCCTCTTTGCCCGAAAATAAGAAGAATGCATTCCTTTTTGCCATAATACATGGAAATTTCTTCATTTTTGCTCCAAAATAAGAAGAATTTCTGCTTTTTTGCCTCTAAATAAGTGGAATTTCTGTCTTTTTCCCCCAAAACAAAGGAAATTTCTGTCTTTTTGGCCCCACAATAAAAAAAATTTCTGACTTATTACCCTGAAGTAAGTGAAAATTCTGCAATTTTGCCCCAAAATAAGGGAAATTTCTGCCTTTTTGCCCCCAAATAAGAGGAATTTCAGGCTTTTTACCTCAAAATAAGGGGAATTTCTGCATTTTTGCCACAAAATATTAAAAATTTCTGCATTTTTGCCCCTAAAAATAGAAAAATTTCTGCCTTTTTTCTCTGAAATAAGTGAAATTTCTGCAATTTTGCCTCAAAATAAGTGAAATTTCTGCAATTTTGCCACAAAATGAAGGAAATTTCTGGAATTTTGCCACAAAATTAGTGGAATATCTGAGTTTTTCCCTAAAATATGGACAATTTCTGTCTTTTTGCCCCAACATATAGAGAATTTCCGCCTTTTTGTCCCACAATTAGGGGAATTTCTGCAATTTTGCTCCAAAATACGGGCATTTTCTGCCTTTTTGCCCGAAAATAAGGAGAATGCATACCTTTTTGCCATAAAAAAGGGAAATTTCTTCATTTTTGCTCCAAAATAAGGGGAATTTCTGCTTTTTTGCCTCTAAATAAGTGGAATTTCTTTCTTTTTCCCACAAAACAAGAAAATTCCTGTCTTTTTTGCCCCAAAATAAGGAAAATTTCTGCCTTTTTTTCTCAAATAAGAGAAATTTCTGCAATTTTTCCCCAAAATAAGTGAAATTTCTCCAATTTTGCCCCAAAATAAGAAAAATTTCGGCAATTTTGCCCAAAAATAAGGGAAATTTCTGGAATTTTTGCCCCAAAATAAGTGGAATTTCTGAGTTTTGCCCCAAAATAAGGAGAATTTCTGACTTTTTGCCCCAACATATAAAGAATTTCTGCCTTTTTGCCCCATAATTAGGGGAATTTCTGCAATTTGCACGAAAATAAGGGAAATTTCTGCCTTTTTGCCCCCAAATAAGAAGAATTTCAGCCTTTTTACCTCAAAATAAGGGGAATTTCTGCATTTTTGCCAAAAAATATTAAGAATTTCTGCCTTTTTTCTCCAAAATAAAAAAATTTCTGCTTTTTTTCCCTGAAATAAGTGAAATTTCTGCAATTTTGCCCCAAAATAAGTGAAATTTCTGAGTTTTGCCCCAAAATAAGGAAAATTTCTGTCTTTTTGCCCCAACTTATAGGCAATTTCTGCCTTTTTGCTTCACAATTAGGGGAATTTCTGCAATTTTGCTCCAAAATACGGGGAATTTCTGCATTTTGCCGGAAAATAAGAAGAATGCATACCTTTTTGCCATAGAAAAGAAAAATTTCTTCATTTTTGCTCCAAAATACGAGGAATTTCTGCCTTTTTGCCCGAAAATATAAAGAATGCATAACTTTTTGCCATAGAAAAAAGAAATTTCTTCATTTTTGCGCCAAAATAAGGGGAATTTCTGCTTTTTTGCCTATAAATAAGTGGATTTTCTGTCTTTTTCCCCCAAAACAATGGAAATTTCTGTCTTTTTTGCCCCAAAATAAGAAAAAATTCTGACTTATTACCCTGAAGTAAGTGAAATTTCTGCAATTTTGCCCCAAAATATAGGAAATTTCTGCCTTTTTGCCCCCAAATAAGGGGAATTTCAGCCTTTTTACCTCAAAATAGGGGGAATTTCTGCATTTTTGCCACAAAATATTAAAAATTTCTGCCTTTTTGTCCCAAAATAAGAAAAATTTCTGCCTTTTTCCCTGAAATAAGTGAAATTTTTGCAATTTTGCCCCAAAATAAGTGAAATTTCTGCAATTTTGTCCCAAAATAAGGGAAATTTCTGAAATTTTGCCCCAAAATAAGTGGAATTTCTGAGTTTTGCCCCAAAATAAGGAGAATTTCTGTCTTTTTGCCCCAACATATAGGCAATTTCTGCCTTTTTGCCCCACAATTAGGAGAATTTCTGCAATTTTGCTCCAAAATACGGGGAATTTCTGCCTTTTGCCGGAAAATAAGAAGAATGCATACCTTTTTGCCATAGAAAAGGGAAATTTCTTCATTTTTGCTCCAAAATAAGGGGAATTTCTGCTTTTTTGCCTCTAAATAAGTGGAATTTCTGTCTTTTCCCCCCAAAACAAAGGGAATATATGTCTTTTTTGCCCCAAAATAAGGAAAATTTCTGACTTATTACCCTGAAGTAAGCGAAATTTCTGCAATTTTACACCAAAATATGGGACATTTCTGCCTTTTTGCACCCAAATAATGGGAATTTCAGCCTTTTTACCTCAAAATAAAGGGGAATTTCTGCATTTTTGCCACAAAATATTAGGAATTTCTGCTTTTTGCCCCAAAATAAGAAAAAACTCTGCCTGTTTTCCCTGAAATAAGTGAAATTTCTGCTATTTTGCCCCCAAATAAGTGAAATTTCTGCAATTTTGCCCTAAAATAAGGGAAATTTCTGCTTTTTTGTCCACAAATAAAGAGAATTTCAGCCTTTTAACCTCAAAATAAGGGGAATTTCTGCATTTTTGCTGCAAAATATTAAAAATTTCTGCCTTTTTCCTCAAAATAAGAAAAATTTCTGCCTTTTTTCACTGAAATAAGTAAAATTTTTGCAATTTTGCCCCAAAATAAGTGAAATTTCTGCAATTTTGCCCCAAAATAAGGGAAATTTCTGGAATTTTGCCCCAAAATAAGTGGAATTTCTGAGTTTTGCTCCAAAATAAGGAGAATTTCTGTCTTTTTGCCCCAACATATAGGGAATTTCTGCCTTTTTGCCCCAAATTAGAGGAATTTCTGCAATTTTGCTCCAAGATACGGGGATTTTCTGCCTTTTTGCCCGAAAATAAGAAGAATGCATATCTTTTTGCCATAAAAAAGGAAAATTTCTTCATTTTTGCTCCAAAATATGGGGAATTTCTGCTTTCTTGCCTCTAAATAAGTGGATTTTCTGTCTTTTTCCCCCAAAACCAAGGGAATTCCTGTCTTTATTGCCCCAAAATAAAGAAAACTTCAGACTTATTACCCTGAAATTAGTGAAATTTCTACAATTTTGCCTCAAAATAAAGGAAATTTTTGCCTTTTTGCCCCCAAATAAGGGGAATTTCAGCCTTTTTACCTCAAAATAAGAGGAATTTCTGCATTTTGCAAATAAATGTTATCAATTTCATCCTTTTTGCCCCGAAATAAAATTTCTGCTTTTTTTCCTTGAAATAAGTGAAATTTCTGCAATTTTGCCCGAAAATAAGTGAAATTTCTGCAATTTTGCTTCAAAATAAAAGAAATTTCTGGAATTTTGCCCCAAAATAAGTGTAATTTCTGAGTTTTGCCTCAAAATAAGGAGAATTTCTGTCTTTTTGCCCCAACATATAGAGAATTTCTGCCTTTTTACCCCACAATTAGGGGAATTTCTGCAATTTTGCTCCAAAATACGGGAAATTTCTTCCTTTTTGCCCGAAAATAAAAAGAATGCATACCTTTTTGCCATAAAAAAGGGAAATTACTTCATTTTTGCTTCAAAATAAGGGGAATTTCTGCATTTTGGCCCCCAAATAAGGAGAATTTCAGCCTTTTTACCTCAAAATAAGGGAAATTTCTGCATTTTTGCCACAAAATATTAAAAATTTCTGCCTTTTTGCCCCAAAATAAGAAAATTTTTGATTTTTTTTCCCTGAAATAAGTGAAATTTCTGCAATTTTGCACCAAAATAATTGAAATTTATGCAATTTTGCCCCAAAATAAGGGAAATTTCTGGAATTTTGCCCCAAAATATGTGGAATTTCTGAGTTTTGCCCCAAAATAAGGAAAATTTCTGTCTTTTTGCCCCAACATATTGAGAATTTCTGCATTTTTCCCCACAATTAGGGAAATCTCTTCAATTTTGCTCAAAAATACGGAGAATTTCTGCCTCTTTGCCCGAAAATAAGAAGAATGCATACCTTTTTGCCATAATAAAGGGAAATTTCTTTATTTTTGCTCCAAAATAAGAAGAATTTCTGCTTTTTTGCCTCTAAATAAGTGGAATTTCTGTCTTTTTCCCCCAAAACAAAGGAAATTTCTGTCTTTTTTGCCCCAAAATAAGAAAAATTTCTGACTTATTTCCCTGAAATAAGTGAAATTTCTGAAATTTTGCCCCAAAATATGGGAAATTTCTGACTTTTGCCCCCAAATAAGTGGAATTTCAGTCTTTTTCCTAAAATAAGAGGAATTTCTGCATTTTTGCCACAAAATATTAGGAATTTCTGCCTTTTTGCCACAAAATAAAAAAATTTCTGCTTTTTTTCCCTGAAATAAGTGAAATTTCTGCCTTTTTGCCCCAAAATAAGTGAAATTTCTGCAATTTTGCCCCAAAATAAGGGAAATTTCTGGAATTTTGCCCCAAAATAAGTGGAATTTCTGAGTTTTGACCAAAAATAAAAAGAATTTCTGTCTTTTTGCCCCACAATTAGGGGAATTTCTTCAATTTTGCTCCTAAATACGAGGAATTTCTGCCTTTTTGCCCGAAAATAAGAAGAAAGCATACCTTTTTACCATAAAAAAGGGAAATTTCTTCATTTTTGCTCTAGAATAAGGGGAATTTCTGCTTTTTTGCCTCTAAATAAGTGGAATTTCTGTCTTTTTCCCCCAAAACAAAGGGAATTTCTGTCATTTTTGTCCCAAAATAAAGAAAAATTCTGACTAATTACCCTGAAATAAGTGAAATTTCTGCAATTTTTCCCCAAAATAACAGAAATTTCTTTCTTTTTCTTCCCAAATCAGGGGAATTTCATCCTTTTTACCTCAAAATAAGGAAAATTTCTGCATTTTTGCCAGAAAATATTAAAAATTTCTGCCTTTTTGCCCCAAAATAAAGAAAATTTCTGCCTTTTTTCCCTGAAATATGTGAAATTTCTGTATTTTTGCCCTAAAATAAGTGAAATTTCTGCAATTTTGCCCCAAAATAAGGGAAATTTCTGGAATTTTGCCCCAAAATAAGTGGAATTTCTGAGTTTTGCCCCAAAATAAGGAGAATTTCTGTCTTTTTGCCCCAACATATAGGGAATTTCTGCCTTTTTGCCCCACAATTAGGGGAATTTCTGCAATTTTGCTCCAAAATACGAGGAATTTCTGAATTTTTGCCCGAAAATAAGAAGAATGCATACTTTTTTGCCATAAAAAAATTAAATTTCTTCATTTTTGCTCCAAAATAAGGGGAATTTCTGCTTTTTTGCCTCTAAATAAGTGGAATTTCTGTCTTTTTCCCCTAAAACAAAGAGAATTTCTGTCTTTTTTGCCCCAAAATAAGGAAAAATTCTGACTTATTACCCTGAAGTAAGTGAAATTTCTGCAATTTTGCCCCAAAGTAAGGGAAATTTCTGCCTCCTTGTTCCCAAATAAGGGGAATTTCAGCCTTTTTACCTCAAAATAAGGGGAATTTCTGCATTTTTGCCCATAAATAAGGGGAATTTCAGCCTTTTTACCTCAAAATAAGGGGAATTTCTGCTTTTTGCCACACAATATTAAGAATTTCTGCCTTTTTGCCCCAAAATAAGAAAATTTCTGCTTTTTTTCCCTGAAATAAGTGAAATTTCTGCAAATTTGCCCAAAAATAAGTGAAACTTCTGCAATTTTGCCCCAAATAAGGGAAATTTCTGGAATTTTGCCCCAAAATAAGTGGAATTTCTGAGTTTTGCCCCAAATTAAGGAGATTTTCTGTCTTTTTGCCCCAACATATAGGCAATTTCTGCCTTTTGCCCCACAATTAGGGGAATTTCTGCAATTTTGCTCCAAAATATGGGGAATTTCTGCCTTTGTGCCCGAAAATAAGTAGAATGCATAACTTTTTGCCATAAAAAAGGGAAATTTCTTCATTTTTGCTCCAAACTAAGGGAAATTTCTGCTATTTTGCCTCTAAATAAGTGGAATTTCTGTCTTTTTCCCCCAAAACAAAGGAAATTTCTGTCTTTTTTGCCCCAAAATAAGGAAAAATTCTAACTTATTACCCTGAAGTAACTAAAATTTCTGCAATTTTGCCCCAAAATAAGGGAAATTTCTGGAATTTTGCCCCAAAATAAGTGGAATTTCTGAGTTTTGCCCCAAAATAAGGAAAATTTCTGTCTTTTTGCCCCAACATATAAAGAATTTCTGCCTTTTTGCCCCACAATTAGGGAAATTTCTGCAATTTTGCTCCAAAATATGGGGAATTTCTGCCTTTTTGCCCGAAAATAAGAAGAATGCATACCTTTTTGCCATAAAAATGGGAAATTTCTTCATTTTTGCTCCAAAATAAAAGGAATTTCTGCTTTTTTGCCTCTAAATAAGTGGAATTTCTGTCTTTTTCCTCCAAAACAAAGGGAATTTCTGTCTTTTTTGCCCCAAAATAAAAAAAAAATTCTGACTTATTACCCTGAAGTAAGTGAAATTTCTGCAATTTTGCCCCAAAATAAGGGAAATTACTGCCTTTTTGCCCCCAAATCGAGGGAATTTCAGCCTTTTAACCTCAAAATAAGGGGAATTTCTGCATTTTGGCCCCCAAATAAGGAGAATTTCAGCCTTTTTACCTCAAAATAAGGGAAATTTCTGCATTTTTGCCACAAAATATTAAAAATTTCTGCCTTTTTGCCCCAAAATAAGAAAATTTCTGATTTTTTTCCCTGAAATAAGTGAAATTTCTGAAATTTTGCCCCAAAATAAGTGAAATTTCTGCAATTTTGCCCCCAAAAAAAGAAATTTCTGGAATTTTGCCCCAAAATAAGTGGAATTTCTGAGTTTTGCCCCAAAATAAGGAGAATTTCTGTCTTTTTGCCCCAACATATATGCAATTTCTGCCTTTTTGCCCCACAATTAGGGAAATTTCTGCAATTTTGCCCCAAAATACGGTGATTTTCTGCCTTTTTGCCCGAAAATAAGAAGAATGCATACTTTTTTGCCATAAAAAAGGGAAATATCTTCATTTTTGCTCCAAAATAAGGGGAATTTCTGCTTTTTTGCCTCTAAATAAGTGAAATTTCTGTCTTTTTCCCCCAAAACAAAGGGAATTTCTGTCTTTTTTGCCCCAAAATAAGGAAAAATTTTGACTTATTACCCTGAAATAAGTGAAATTTCTGCAATTTTGCCCCAAAAGAAAAGAAATTTTTGCCTTTTTGCCCCCAAATAAGGGAAATTTCTGAAATTTTGCCCAAAAAAAGTGGACATTTCTGAGTTTTGCCCCAAAATAAGAAAAATTTCTGGATTTTTGCCTTAAAAGAAGTAGAAATTTCTGAGTTTTGCCCCAAAATAAGGAGAATTTTTGTCTTTTTGCCCCAACATATAGGCAATTTCTGCCTTTTTGCCCCACAATTAGGGGAATTTCTGCAATTTTGCTCCAAAATACAAGGAATTTCTGCCTTTTTGCCCGAAAATAAGAAGAATGCATACCTTTTTTGCCATAAAAAAGGGAAATTTCTTCATTTTTGCTCCTAAATAAGGGGAATTTCTGCTTTTTTGCCTCTAAATAAGTGGAATTTCTGTCTTTTTCCCCCAAAACAAAGGGAATTTCTGTCTTCTTTGCCCCAAAATAAGGAAAAATTCTGACTGACTACCCTGAAATAAGTGAAATTTCTGCAATTTTGCCCCAAAATAAAGGAAATTTTTGCCTTTGTGCCCCCAAATAAGGGAAATTTCTGAAATTTTGCCGAAAAATAAGTGGACATTTCTGAGTTTTGCCCCAAAATAAGAAAAATTTCTGGAATTTTGCCTTAAAAGAAGTGGAAATTTCTGAATTTTGCCCCAAAATAAGGAGAATTTTTGTCTTTTTGCTCCAACATATAGGCAATTTCTGCCTTTTTGCCCCACAATTAGGGGAATTTCTGCAATTTTGCTCCAAAATACGGGGAATTTCTGCCTTTTTGCTTGAAAATAAGAAGAATGCATACCTTCTTGCCATAAAATAGGGAATTTTCTTCATTTTTGCTCCAAAATAGGGGGAATTTTTGCATTTTTGCCTCTAAATAAGTGGAATTTCTGTCTTTTTCCCCCAAAACAAAGGTAATTTCTGTCTTTTTTGACCCAAAATAAGGAAAATTTCTCACTTATTACCCTGAAATAAGTGAAATTTCTGCAATTTTGCCTCAAACTAAGGGATATTTCTGCCTTTTGCCCCAAAATAAGGGGATTTTCAGCCATTTTACCTCAAAATAAGAGGAATTTCTGCATTTTTGCCACAAAATATTAGGAATTTCTGCCTTTTTGCCCCAAAATAAGAAAATTTCTGATTTTTTTCCTTGAAATAAGTGAAATTTCTTCAATTTTGCCCCAAAATAAGTGAAATTTCTGCAATTTTGCCCCAAAAAAAGGAAATTTCTGGAATTTTGCCCCAAAATAAGTGGAATTTCTGAGTTTTGCCCCAAAATAAGGAGAATTTCTGTCTTTTTGCCCCACAATTAGGGAAATTTCTGCAATTTTGCACCAAAATACGGTAAATTTCTGCCTTTTTGCCCGAAAATAAGAAGAATGCATACCTTTTTGCCATAAAAAAGAGAAATATCTTCATTTTTGCTCCAAAATAAGGGGAATTTCTGCTTTTTTGCCTCTAAATAAGTGGAATTTCTGTTTTTTCCCCCAAAACAAAGGGAATTTCTGTCTTTTTTGCCCCAAAATAAGGAAAAATTTTGACTTATTACCCTGAGGTAAGTGAAATTTCTGCAATTTTGCCCCAAAATAAGGGAAATTTCTGCCTTTTTGCCCCCTAATAAGGGGAATTTCAGCGTTTTTACCTCGAAATAAGGGAAATTTCTGCATTTTTGCCACAAAATATTAGGAATTTCTGCCTTTTTGCCCCAAAATAAGAAAATTTCTGCTTTTTTCCCTGAAATAAGTTGAATTTCTGCAATTTTGCCCCAAAATAAGTGAAATTTCTGCATATTTGCCACAAAATAAGTGAAATTTCTGCAATTTTGCCCCAAAATACGGGAAATTTCTGGAATTTTGCCCCAAAATAATTGGAAATTTCTGAGTTTTGCCCCAAAATACGGAGAATTTTTGTCTTTTTGCCCCAACATATAGGCAATTTCTGCCTTTTTGCCCCACAATTAGAAGAAATTCTGCAATTTTGCTCCAAAATACAGGAAATTTCTGCCTTTTTGCTTGAAAATAAGAAGAATGCATACCTTCTTGCCATAAAATAGGGAAATTTCTTCATTTATGCTCCAAAATAAGGGGAATTTCTGCTTTTTTGCCTCTAAATAAGTGGAATTTCTGTATTTTTCCCCCAAAACAAAGGGAATTTCTGTGTTTTTTGCCCCAAATTAAGAAAAAATTCTGACTTATTACTCTTTAGTAAGTGAAATTTCTGCCATTTTGCCCCAAAATAAGCGAAATTTCTGCTTTTTGTCCCCAAATAAGGGGAATTTCAGCCTTTTTACCTCGAAATATGGGGAATTTCTGGATTTTGCCACAAAATATTTGGAATTTCTGCATTTTTGCCCCAAAATAAGGAAATTTCTGCTTTTTTCCCTGAAATAAGTGAAATTTCTGCAATTTTGCCCCAAAATTAGAGAAATTTCTGCCTTTTTGCCCCAAAATAAGTGAAATTTCTGCAATTTTGCCCCAAATTGAGGGAAATTTCTGGAATTTTACCCCAAAATTAGTGGAATTTCTGAGTTTTCCCCAAAATAATGAGAATTTCTGTCTTTTTGCCCCAATATATAGAGAATTTCTGCCTTTTGGCCAAACAATTAGGGGAATTTCTGCAATTTTGCTCCAAAATACGGGGAATTTCTGCCTTTTTGCCCGAAAATAAGAAGAATGCATACCTTTTTGCCATAAAAAAAGGAAATTTCTTCATTTTTGCTCCAAAATAAGGAAAATTTCTGCATTTTTGCCTCTAAATAAGTGGAATTTCTGTCTTTTTCCTCCAAAACAAAGGGAATTACTTTTTTGCCCCAAAATAAGGAAAATTTCTGACTTACTACCCTGAAATAAGTGAATTTTCTTCAATTTTGCCCCAAAATAAAGGAAATTTTTGCATTTTTGCCCCCAAATAAGAGGAATTTCAGCCTTTTTACCTGAAAATAAGGGGAATTTCTGCATTTTTGCCACAAAATATTATTAATTTCTGCCTTTTTGCCCAAAATAAGAAAATTTCTGCTTTTTTCCCTGAAATAAGTGAAATTTCTGCAATTTTGCCCCAAAATAAGCTAAATTTCTGCAATTTTGCCCCAAAATAAGGGAAATTTCCGGAATTTTCCCCCAAAATAAGTGGAATTTCTGAGTTTTGCCCCAAAATAAGGAGAATTTCTGTCTTTTTGCCCCAACATATAGGCAATTTCTGCCTTTTTGCCCCACAATTAGGGGAATTTCTGCAATTTTGCTTCAATATACGGGGAATTTCTGCCTTTTTGCCCAAAAATATGAAGAATGCATAGCTTTTTGCCATAGAAAAGGGAAATTTCTTCATTTTTGCTCCAAAATAAGGGGAATTTCTGATTTTTTGCCTCTAAATAAGTGGAATTTCTGTCTTTTTCCCCCAAAACAAAGGGAATTTCTGTCTTTTTTGCCCCAAAATAAGGAAAAATTCTGCCTTATTACCCTGAAGTAAGTGAAATTTCTGATATATTTCCACAAAATAAGTGAAATTTCTGCAATTTTGCCCCTAAATAAAAGAAATTTCTGCAATTTTGCCCCAAAATAAGGAAAATTTCTAGAATTTTGCCCCAAAATAAGTGGAATTTCTGAGATTTGCCCCAAAATAAGGAGAATTTCTGTTTTTTTGCCCCAACATTTAGGCAATTTCTGATTTTTGCCCCATAATTAGGGGAATTTCGTCAATTTTGCTCCAATTACAGGGAATTTCTGCTTTTTTGCCCGAATATGAGAAGAATGCATACCTTTTTGCCATAAAAAAGGGAAATTTCTTCATTTTTGCTCCTAAATAAGGGGAATTTCTGCTTTTTTGCCTCTAAATAAGTGGAATTTCTGTCTTTTTCCCCCAAAACAAAGGGAATTCCTGTCTTTTTTGCCCCAAAATAAGGAAAATTTCTGACTTATTACCCTGAAATAAGTGAAATTTCTTCAATTTTGCCCCAAAATAAACAAAATTTTTGCCTTTTTGCCTCCAAATAAGGGGAATTTCAGCCTTTTTACCTCAAAATAAGGGGAATTTCTGCATTTATGTTACAAAATATTAGGAATTTCTGCCTTTTTGCCTCAAAATAAGAAAATTTCTGCTTTTTTTCCCTGAAATAAGTGAAATTTCTGCAATTTTGCCCCAAAATAAGTGAAATTTCTGCAATTTTGCCCCAAACTAAGGGAAATTTCTGGAATTTTGCCCCAAAATAAGTGGAATTTCTGAGTTTTGCCCCAAAATAAGGAGAATTTCTGTCTTTTTGCCTCAACATATAGGCAATTTCTGCTTTTTGCCCCACAATTAGGGGAATTTCTGCAATTTTGCTCCAAAATACGGGGAATTTCTGCCTTTTTGCCCGAAAAAAAGAATGCATACCTTTTTGCCATAAAAAAGAGAAATTTCTTCATTTTTGCTCTAAAATAAGGGGAATTTCTGCTTTTTTGCTTCTAAATAAGTGCAATTTCTGTCTTTTTCCCACAAAACAATGGGAATTCCTGTCTTTTTTGCCCCAAAATAAGGAAAATATCTGACTTATTACCCTGAAATAAGTGAAATTTCTGCAATATTGCCCCAAAATAAAGGAAATTTTTGCCTTTTTGCCCCCAAATAAGGGGAATTTCAGCCTTTTTACCTCAAAATAAGGGGAATTTCTGCATTTTTCCCACAAAATATTAGGAATTTCTGCCTTTTTGCCTCAAAATAAGAAAATTTCTGCTTTTTTTCCCTGAAATAAGTGAAATTTCTGCAATTTTGCCCCAAAATAAGTGAAATTTCTGCAAGTTTGCCCCAAAATAAAAGAAATTTCTGGAATTTTGCTCCAAAATAAGTGGAATTTCTGAGTTTTGACCCAAAATAAGGAGAATTTCTGTCTTTTTGCCCTAACTAAAGGGAATTTCTGCATTTTTGCCCCACAATTAGGGGAATTTCTGCAATTTTGCTCCAAAATACGGGGAATTAATGCCTTTTTGCCCGAAAATAAGAAGAATGCATACCGTTTTGCCATAAAAAAAAAGAAATTTCTTCATTTTTGCTCTAAAATAAGGGGAATTTCTGCTTTTTTGCCTCTAAATAAGTGGAATTTCTGTCTTTTTCCCCCCAAAAAAAGGGAATTCCTGTCTTTTTTGCCCCAAAATAAGGGAAATTTCTGACTTATTACCCTGAAATAAGTGAAATTTTTGCAATTTTGCCCCAAAATAAACAAAATTTTTGTCTTTTTGCCCCCAAATAAGGGGAATTTCAGCCTTTTTACCTCAAAATAAGGGGAATTTCTGCATTTATGCCACAAAATATTAGGAATTTCTGCCTTTTTGTCCCAAAATAAGAAAATTTCTGCTTTTTTCCCCTAAAATAAGTGAAATTTGTGCAATTGTGCCGCAAAATAAGTGAAATTTCTGCAATTTTGCCCCAAAATAAGTGAAATTTCTGGAATTTTGCCCCAAAATAAGTGGAATTTCTTAGTTTTGCCCCAAAATAAGGAGAATTTCTCTCTTTTTGCCCCAACATATTGGCAATTTCTGCCTTTTTGCTCCACAATTAGGGAAATTTCTGCAATTTTGTTCCAAAATACGGGGAATTTCTGCCTTTTTGCCCAAAAATATGAAGAATGCATACCTTTTTGCCATAAAAAAGGGAAATTTCTTCATTTTTGCTCCAAAATAAGGGGAATTTCTAAATTTTTGCCTCTAAATAAGAGCAATTTCTGTCTTTTTCCCCCAAAACAAAGGGAATTTCTGTTTTTTTTGCCCCAAAATAAGGAAAAATTCTGCCTTATTACCCTGAAGTAAGTGAAATTTCTGCAATATTGCCCCAAAATAAGTGAAATTTCTGTAATTTTGACCCAAAATCAAAGAAATTTCTGCAGTTTTGCCCCAAAATAAGGGAAATTTCTGGAATTTTGTCCCAAAATAAGTGGAATTTCTGAGATTTGCCCCAAAATAAGGAGAATTTCTGTTTTTTTGCCCCAACATATAGGCAATTTCTGCTTTTTTGCCTTATAATTAGGGGAATTTCTGCAATTTTGCTCCAATTACGGGGAATTTCTGCTTTTTTGCCCGAATATGAGAAGAATGCATACCTTTTTGCCATAAAAAAGGGAAATTTCTTCATTTTTCCTCCAAAATAAGGGGAATTTCTGCTTTTTTGCCTCTAAATAAGTGGAATTTCTGTCTTTTTCCCCCAAAACAAAGGGAATTCCTTTTTTTTTGCCCCAAAATAAGGAAAATTTCTGACTTATTACCCTGAAATAAGTGAAATTACTGCAATTTTGCCCCAAAATAAACAAAATTTTCGCCTTTTTGCCCCCAAATAAGGGGAATTTCAGCCTTTTTACCTCAAAATAAGAGGAATTTCTGCATTTATGCCACAAAATATTAGGAATTTCTGCCTTTTTGACCCAAAATAAGAAAATTTCTGCTTTTTTCTCCTGAAATAAGTGAAATTTCTGCAATTTTGCCCCAAAATAAGTGAAATTTCTGCAATTTTGCCCCAAAAGAAGTGGAATTTCTGTCTTTTTCCCCCAAAACAAAGGGAATTTCTGTCTTTTTTGCCCCAAAATAAGGAAAAATTCTGCCTTATTACCCTGAAGTAAGTGAAATTGCTGCAATATTGCCCCAAAATAAGTGAAATTTCTGCAATTTTGCCCCAAAATAAGGGAAATTTCTGGAATTTTGTCCCAAAGTAAGTGGAATTTCTGAGTTTTGCCCCAAAATATGGAGAATTTCTGTCTTTTTGACCCAACACATAGGCAATTTCTGCTTTTTGCCCCACAATTAGGGAAATTTTTGCAATTTTTCGCCAAAATACGGGGAATTTCTGCCTATTGCCTGAAAATAAGAAGAATGCATACCTTTTTGCCATAAAAAAGGGTAATTTCTTCATTTTTGCTCCAAAATAAGGGGAATTTCTCCTTTTTTTGCCTCTAAATAAGTGGAATTTCTGTCTTTTTCCCCCAAAACAAAGAAAATTCCTGTCTTTTTTGCCCCGAAATAAGGAAAAATTCTGACTTATTACAATGAAATAAGTGAAATTTCTGCAATTTTGCCCCAAAATAAAGGAAATTTTTGCCTTTTTGCCCCCAAATAAGGGGAATTTCAGCATTTTTACCTCAAAATAAGAGGAATTTCTGCATTTTTGCCACAAAATATTAGGAATTTCTGCCTTTTTGCCCCAAAATAAGAAAATTTCTGCTTTTTTTCACTGAAATAAGTGAAATTTCTGCAATTTTGCCTAAAAATAAGTGAAATTTCTGCAATTTTGCCCCAAAATAAAAGAAATTTCTGGAATTTTGCCTCAAAATAAGTGGAATTTTTGAGTTTTGCCCCAAAATAAAGAGAATTTCTGTCTTTTTGCCCCAACATATAGGCAATTTCTTCTTTTTGCCCCACAATTAGGGGAATTTCTGCAATTTTGCTCCAAAATACAGGGAATTTCTGCCTTTTTCCGAAAATAAGAAGAATGCATACCTTTTTGCCATAAAATAGGGAAATTTCTTCATATGTGCTCCAAAATAAGGGGAATTTCTGGTTTTTTGCCTCTAAAGAAGTGGAATTTCTGTTCTTTTCCCCCAAAACAAAGGGAATTCCTGTCTTTTTTGCCCCAAAATAAGGAAAATTTCTGACTTATTACTCTGAAATAAGTGAAATTTCTGCAATTTTGCCCCAAAATAAAGAAAATTTTTGCCTTTTTGCCCCCAAATAAGGGGAATTTCAGCCTTTGTACCTCAAAATAAGGGGAATTTCTGCATTTATGCCACAAAATATTAGGAATTTCTGCCTTTTTGCCCCAAAATAAGAAAATTTCTGCATTTTTCTTCTGAAATAAGTGAAATTTCTGCAATTTTGCCCCAAAATAAGGGAAATTTCTGGAATTTTGCCCCAAAATAAGTGGAATTTCTGAGATTTGCCCCAAAATAAGGAGAATTTCTGTTTTTTTGCCCCAACATATAGGCAATTTCTGCTTTTTTGCCCCATCATTAGGGGAATTTCTGCAATTTTGCTCCAATTACAGAGAATTTCTGCTTTTTTGCCCGAATATAAGAAGAATGCATACCTTTTTGCCATAAAAAAGGGAAATTTCTTCATTTTTGCTCCAAAATAAGGGGAATTTCTGCTTTTTTGCCTCTAAATAAGTGGAATTTCTGTCTTTTTCCCCCAAAACAAAGGGAATTCCTGTCTTTTTTGCCCCAAAATAAGGGAAATTTCTGACTTATTACCCTAAAATAAGTGAAATTTTTGCAATTTTGCCCCAAAATAAGTGAAATTTCTGCAAGTTTGCCCCTAAATAAAAGAAATTTCTGGAATTTTGCCCCAAAATAAGTGGAATTTCTGAGTTTTGACCCAAAATAAGGAGAATTTCTGTCTTTTTGCCCTAACTAAAGGGAATTTCTGCATTTTTGCCCCACAATTAGGGGAATTTCTGCAATTTTGCTCCGAAATACTGGGAATTAATGCCTTTTTGCCCGAAAATAAGAAGAATGCATACCGTTTTGCCATAAAAAAAAGAAATTTCTTCATTTTTGCTCCAAAATAAGGGGAATTTCTGCTTTTTTGCCTCTAAATAAGTGGAATTTCTGTCTTTTTCCCCCAAAACAAAGGGAATTCCTGTCTTTTTTGCCCCAAAATAAGGGAAATTTCTGACTTATTACCCTGAAATAAGTGAAATTTTTGCAATTTTGCCCCAAAATAAACAAAATTTTTGCCTTTTTGCCCCCAAATAAGGGGAATTTCAGCCTTTTTACCTCAAAATAAGGGTAATTTCTGCATTTATGCCACAAAATATTATGAATTTCTGCCTTTTTGTCCCAAAATAAGAAAATTTCTGCTTTTTTCCCCTGAAATAAGTGAAATTTTTGCAATTTGCTGCAAAATAAGTGAAATTTCTGCAATTTTGCCCCAAAATAAGTGAAATTTCTGAATTTTGTCCCAAAATAAGTGGAATTTCTGAGTTTTGCCCCAAAATAAGGAGAATTTCTCTCTTTTTGCCCCAACATATAGGCAATTTCTGCCTTTTTGCCCCACAAATAGGGAAATTTCTGCAATTTTGCTCCAAAATACGGGGAATTTCTGCCTTTTTGCCCAAAAATATGAAGAATGCATACCTTTTTGCCATAAAAAAGGGAAATTTCTTCATTTTTGCTCCAAAATAACGGGAATTTCTGATTTTTTGCCTCTAAATAAGTGGAATTTCTGTCTTTTTCCCCAAAAACAAAGGGAATTTCTGTTTTTTTTGCCCCAAAATAAGGAAAAATTCTGCCTTATTACCCTGAAATAAGTGAAATTTCTGCAATATTGCCCCAAAATAAGTGAAATTTCTGCAATTTTGCCCCAAAATCAAAGAAATTTCTGCAGTTTTGCCCCAAAATAAAGGAAATTTCTGGAATTTTGACCCAAAATAAGTGGAATTTCTGAGATTTGCCCCAAAATAAGGAGAATTTCTTTTTTTTTGCCCCAACATATAGGCAATTTCTGCTTTTTTGCCCCATAATTAGGGGAATTTCTGCAATTTTACTACAATTACAGGGAATTTCTGCTTTTTTGCCCGAATATGAGAAGAATGCAAAACTTTTTGCCATAAAAAAGGGAAATTTCTTCATTTTTCCTCCAAAATAAGGGGAATTTCTGCTTTTTTGCCTCTAAATAAGTAAAATTTTTGTCATTTTCCCTCAAAACAAAGGAAATTCCTGTCTTTTTTGCCCCAAAATAAGGGAAATTTCTGAATTATTACCCTGAAATAAGTGAAATTTCTGCAATTTTGCCCCAAAATAAACAAAATTTTTGCCTTTTTGACCCCAAATAAGGGAAATTTCAGCCTTTTTACTTCAAAATAAGGGGAATTTCTGCATTTATGCCACAAAATATTTGGAATTTCTGCTTTTTTGCCCCAAAATAAGAAAATTTCTGCTTTTTTCTCCTGAAATAAGTGAAATTTCTGCAATTTTGCCACAAAATAAATGAAATTTCTGCAAGTTTGCCCCAAAATAAAAGAAATTTCTGGAATTTTGCCCCAAAATAAGTGGAATTTCTGAGTTTTGACCCAAAATAAGGAGAATTTCTGTCTTTTTGCCCTAACTAAAGGGAATTTCTGCATTTTTGCCCCACAATTAGGGGAATTTCTGCAATTTTACTCCAAAATACGGGAAATTAATGCCTTTTTGCCCGAAAATAAGAAGAATGCATACCGTTTTGCCATTAAAAAAAAGAAATTTCTTCATTTTTGCTCCAAAATAAGGGGAATTTCTGCTTTTTTGCCTCTAAATAAGTGGAATTTCTGTCTTTTTCCCCCAAAACAAAGAAAATTCCTGTCTTTTTTGCCCCGAAATAAGGAAAAATTCTGACTTATTACAATGAAATAAGTGAAATTTCTGCAATTTTGCCCCAAAATAAAGTAAATTTTTGCCTTTTTGCCCCCAAATAAGGGGAATTTCAGCATTTTTACCTCAAAATAAGAGGAATTTCTGCATTTTTGCCACAAAATATTAGGAATTTCTGCCTTTTTGCCCCAAAATAAGAAAATTTCTGCTTTTTTTCACTGAAATAAGTGAAATTTCTGCAATTTTGCCTAAAAATAAGTGAAATTTCTGCAATTTTGCCCCAAAATAAAAGAAATTTCTGGAATTTTGCCTCAAAATAAGTGGAATTTTTGAGTTTTGCCCCAAAATAAAGAGAATTTCTGTCTTTTTGCCCCAACATATAGGCAATTTCTTCTTTTTGCCCCACAATTAGGGGAATTTCTGCAATTTTGCTCCAAAATACAGGGAATTTCTGCCTTTTTGCCCGAAAATAAGAAGAATGCATACCTTTTTGCCATAAAATAGGGAAATTTCTTCATATGTGCTCCAAAATAAGGGGAATTTCTGGTTTTTTGCCTCTAAAGAAGTGGAATTTCTGTTCTTTTCCCCCAAAACAAAGGGAATTCCTGTCTTTTTTGCCCCAAAATAAGGAAAATTTCTGACTTATTACTCTGAAATAAGTGAAATTTCTGCAATTTTGCCCCAAAATAAAGAAAATTTTTGCCTTTTTGCCCCCAAATAAGGGGAATTTCAGCCTTTGTACCACAAAATAAGGGGAATTTCTGCATTTATGCCACAAAATATTAGGAATTTCTGCCTTTTTGCCCCAAAATAAGAAAATTTCTACATTTTTCTTCTGAAATAAGTGAAATTTCTGCAATTTTGCCCCAAAATAAGGGAAATTTCTGGAATTTTGCCCCAAAATAAGTGGAATTTCTGAGATTTGCCCCAAAATAAGGAGAATTTCTGTTTTTTTGCCCCAACATATAGGCAATTTCTGCTTTTTTGCCCCATCATTAGGGGAATTTCTGCAATTTTGCTCCAATTACAGAGAATTTCTGCTTTTTTGCCCGAATATAAGAAGAATGCATACCTTTTTGCCATAAAAAAGGGAAATTTCTTCATTTTTGCTCCAAAATAAGGGGAATTTCTGCTTTTTTGCCTCTAAATAAGTGGAATTTCTGTCTTTTTCCCCCAAAACAAAGGGAATTCCTGTCTTTTTTGCCCCAAAATAAGGGAAATTTCTGACTTATTACCCTAAAATAAGTGAAATTTTTGCAATTTTGCCCCAAAATAAGTGAAATTTCTGCAAGTTTGCCCCAAAATAAAAGAAATTTCTGGAATTTTGCCCCAAAATAAGTGGAATTTCTGAGTTTTGACCCAAAATAAGGAGAATTTCTGTCTTTTTGCCCTAACTAAAGGGAATTTCTGCATTTTTGCCCCACAATTAGGGGAATTTCTGCAATTTTGCTCCGAAATACTGGGAATTAATGCCTTTTTGCCCGAAAATAAGAAGAATGCATACCGTTTTGCCATAAAAAAAAGAAATTTCTTCATTTTTGCTCCAAAATAAGGGGAATTTCTGCTTTTTTGCCTCTAAATAAGTGGAATTTCTGTCTTTTTCCCCCAAAACAAAGGGAATTCCTGTCTTTTTTGCCCCAAAATAAGGGAAATTTCTGACTTATTACCCTGAAATAAGTGAAATTTTTGCAATTTTGCCCCAAAATAAACAAAATTTTTGCAGTTTTGCCCCCAAATAAGGGGAATTTCAGCCTTTTTACCTCAAAATAAGGGTAATTTCTGCATTTATGCCACAAAATATTATGAATTTCTGCCTTTTTGTCCCAAAATAAGAAAATTTCTGCTTTTTTCCCCTGAAATAAGTGAAATTTTTGCAATTTGCTGCAAAATAAGTGAAATTTCTGCAATTTTGCCCCAAAATAAGTGAAATTTCTGAATTTTGTCCCAAAATAAGTGGAATTTCTGAGTTTTGCCCCAAAATAAGGAGAATTTCTCTCTTTTTGCCCCAACATATAGGCAATTTCTGCCTTTTTGCCCCACAAATAGGGAAATTTCTGCAATTTTGCTCCAAAATACGGGGAATTTCTGCCTTTTTGCCCAAAAATATGAAGAATGCATACCTTTTTGCCATAAAAAAGGGAAATTTCTTCATTTTTGCTCCAAAATAACGGGAATTTCTGATTTTTTGCCTCTAAATAAGTGGAATTTCTGTCTTTTTCCCCAAAAACAAAGGGAATTTCTGTTTTTATTGCCCCAAAATAAGGAAAAATTCTGCCTTATTACCCTGAAATAAGTGAAATTTCTGCAATATTGCCCCAAAATAAGTGAAATTTCTGCAATTTTGCCCCAAAATCAAAGAAATTTCTGCAGTTTTGCCCCAAAATAAAGGAAATTTCTGGAATTTTGACCCAAAATAAGTGGAATTTCTGAGATTTGCCCCAAAATAAGGAGAATTTCTTTTTTTTTGCCCCAACATATAGGCAATTTCTGCTTTTTTGCCCCATAATTAGGGGAATTTCTGCAATTTTACTACAATTACAGGGAATTTCTGCTTTTTTGCCCGAATATGAGAAGAATGCAAAACTTTTTGCCATAAAAAAGGGAAATTTCTTCATTTTTCCTCCAAAATAAGGGGAATTTCTGCTTTTTTGCCTCTAAATAAGTAAAATTTTTGTCATTTTCCCTCAAAACAAAGGAAATTCCTGTCTTTTTTGCCCCAAAATAAGGGAAATTTCTGAATTATTACCCTGAAATAAGTGAAATTTCTGCAATTTTGCCCCAAAATAAACAAAATTTTTGCCTTTTTGCCCCCAAATAAGGGAAATTTCAGCCTTTTTACTTCAAAATAAGGGGAATTTCTGCATTTATGCCACAAAATATTTGGAATTTCTGCTTTTTTGCCCCAAAATAAGAAAATTTCTGCTTTTTTCTCCTGAAATAAGTGAAATTTCTGCAATTTTGCCACAAAATAAATGAAATTTCTGCAAGTTTGCCCCAAAATAAAAGAAATTTCTGGAATTTTGCCCCAAAATAAGTGGAATTTCTGAGTTTTGACCCAAAATAAGGAGAATTTCTGTCTTTTTGCCCTAACTAAAGGGAATTTCTGCATTTTTGCCCCACAATTAGGGGAATTTCTGCAATTTTACTCCAAAATACGGGGAATTAATGCCTTTTTGCCCGAAAATAAGAAGAATGCATACCGTTTTGCCATTAAAAAAAAGAAATTTCTTCATTTTTGCTCCAAAATAAGGGGAATTTCTGCTTTTTTGCCTCTAAATAAGTGGAATTTCTGTCTTTTTCCCCCAAAACAAAGAAAATTCCTGTCTTTTTTGCCCCGAAATAAGGAAAAATTCTGACTTATTACAATGAAATAAGTGAAATTTCTGCAATTTTGCCCCAAAATAAAGGAAATTTTTGCCTTTTTGCCCCCAAATAAGGGGAATTTCAGCATTTTTACCTCAAAATAAGAGGAATTTCTGCATTTTTGCCACAAAATATTAGGAATTTCTGCCTTTTTGCCCCAAAATAAGAAAATTTCTGCTTTTTTTCACTGAAATAAGTGAAATTTCTGCAATTTTGCCTAAAAATAAGTGAAATTTCTGCAATTTTGCCCCAAAATAAAAGAAATTTCTGGAATTTTGCCTCAAAATAAGTGGAATTTTTGAGTTTTGCCCCAAAATAAAGAGAATTTCTGTCTTTTTGCCCCAACATATAGGCAATTTCTTCTTTTTGCCCCACAATTAGGGGAATTTCTGCAATTTTGCTCCAAAATACAGGGAATTTCTGCCTTTTTGCCCGAAAATAAGAAGAATGCATACCTTTTTGCCATAAAATAGGGAAATTTCTTCATATGTGCTCCAAAATAAGGGGAATTTCTGGTTTTTTGCCTCTAAAGAAGTGGAATTTCTGTTCTTTTCCCCCAAAACAAAGGGAATTCCTGTCTTTTTTGCCCCAAAATAAGGAAAATTTCTGACTTATTACTCTGAAATAAGTGAAATTTCTGCAATTTTGCCCCAAAATAAAGAAAATTTTTGCCTTTTTGCCCCCAAATAAGGGGAATTTCAGCCTTTGTACCTCAAAATAAGGGGAATTTCTGCATTTATGCCACAAAATATTAGGAATTTCTGCCTTTTTGCCCCAAAATAAGAAAATTTCTGCATTTTTCTTCTGAAATAAGTGAAATTTCTGCAATTTTGCCCCAAAATAAGGGAAATTTCTGGAATTTTGCCCCAAAATAAGTGGAATTTCTGAGATTTGCCCCAAAATAAGGAGAATTTCTGTTTTTTTGCCCCAACATATAGGCAATTTCTGCTTTTTTGCCCCATCATTAGGGGAATTTCTGCAATTTTGCTCCAATTACAGAGAATTTCTGCTTTTTTGCCCGAATATAAGAAGAATGCATACCTTTTGCCATAAAAAAGGGAAATTTCTTCATTTTTGCTCCAAAATAAGGGGAATTTCTGCTTTTTTGCCTCTAAATAAGTGGAATTTCTGTCTTTTTCCCCCAAAACAAAGGGAATTCCTGTCTTTTTTGCCCCAAAATAAGGGAAATTTCTGACTTATTACCCTAAAATAAGTGAAATTTTTGCAATTTTGCCCCAAAATAAGTGAAATTTCTGCAAGTTTGCCCCAAAATAAAAGAAATTTCTGGAATTTTGCCCCAAAATAAGTGGAATTTCTGAGTTTTGACCCAAAATAAGGAGAATTTCTGTCTTTTTGCCCTAACTAAAGGGAATTTCTGCATTTTTGCCCCACAATTAGGGGAATTTCTGCAATTTTGCTCCGAAATACTGGGAATTAATGCCTTTTTGCCCGAAAATAAGAAGAATGCATACCGTTTTGCCATAAAAAAAAGAAATTTCTTCATTTTTGCTCCAAAATAAGGGGAATTTCTGCTTTTTTGCCTCTAAATAAGTGGAATTTCTGTCTTTTTCCCCCAAAACAAAGGGAATTCCTGTCTTTTTTGCCCCAAAATAAGGGAAATTTCTGACTTATTACCCTGAAATAAGTGAAATTTTTGCAATTTTGCCCCAAAATAAACAAAATTTTTGCCTTTTTGCCCCCAAATAAGGGGAATTTCAGCCTTTTTACCTCAAAATAAGGGTAATTTCTGCATTTATGCCACAAAATATTATGAATTTCTGCCTTTTTGTCCCAAAATAAGAAAATTTCTGCTTTTTTCCCCTGAAATAAGTGAAATTTTTGCAATTTGCTGCAAAATAAGTGAAATTTCTGCAATTTTGCCCCAAAATAAGTGAAATTTCTGAATTTTGTCCCAAAATAAGTGGAATTTCTGAGTTTTGCCCCAAAATAAGGAGAATTTCTCTCTTTTTGCCCCAACATATAGGCAATTTCTGCCTTTTTGCCCCACAAATAGGGAAATTTCTGCAATTTTGCTCCAAAATACGGGGAATTTCTGCCTTTTTGCCCAAAAATATGAAGAATGCATACCTTTTTGCCATAAAAAAGGGAAATTTCTTCATTTTTGCTCCAAAATAACGGGAATTTCTGATTTTTTGCCTCTAAATAAGTGGAATTTCTGTCTTTTTCCCCAAAAACAAAGGGAATTTCTGTTTTTTTTGCCCCAAAATAAGGAAAAATTCTGCCTTATTACCCTGAAATAAGTGAAATTTCTGCAATATTGCCCCAAAATAAGTGAAATTTCTGCAATTTTGCCCCAAAATCAAAGAAATTTCTGCAGTTTTGCCCCAAAATAAAGGAAATTTCTGGAATTTTGACCCAAAATAAGTGGAATTTCTGAGATTTGCCCCAAAATAAGGAGAATTTCTTTTTTTTTGCCCCAACATATAGGCAATTTCTGCTTTTTTGCCCCATAATTAGGGGAATTTCTGCAATTTTACTACAATTACAGGGAATTTCTGCTTTTTTGCCCGAATATGAGAAGAATGCAAAACTTTTTGCCATAAAAAAGGGAAATTTCTTCATTTTTCCTCCAAAATAAGGGGAATTTCTGCTTTTTTGCCTCTAAATAAGTAAAATTTTTGTCATTTTCCCTCAAAACAAAGGAAATTCCTGTCTTTTTTGCCCCAAAATAAGGGAAATTTCTGAATTATTACCCTGAAATAAGTGAAATTTCTGCAATTTTGCCCCAAAATAAACAAAATTTTTGCCTTTTTGCCCCCAAATAAGGGAAATTTCAGCCTTTTTACTTCAAAATAAGGGGAATTTCTGCATTTATGCCACAAAATATTTGGAATTTCTGCTTTTTTGCCCCAAAATAAGAAAATTTCTGCTTTTTTCTCCTGAAATAAGTGAAATTTCTGCAATTTTGCCACAAAATAAATGAAATTTCTGCAAGTTTGCCCCAAAATAAAAGAAATTTCTGGAATTTTGCCCCAAAATAAGTGGAATTTCTGAGTTTTGACCCAAAATAAGGAGAATTTCTGTCTTTTTGCCCTAACTAAAGGGAATTTCTGCATTTTTGCCCCACAATTAGGGGAATTTCTGCAATTTTACTCCAAAATACGGGGAATTAATGCCTTTTTGCCCGAAAATAAGAAGAATGCATACCGTTTTGCCATTAAAAAAAAGAAATTTCTTCATTTTTGCTCCAAAATAAGGGGAATTTCTGCTTTTTTGCCTCTAAATAAGTGGAATTTCTGTCTTTTTCCCCCAAAACAAAGGGAATTCCTGTCTTTTTTGCCCCAAAATAAGGGAAATTTCTGACTTATTACCCTGAAATAAGTGAAATTTTTGCAATTTTGCCCCAAAATAAACAAAATTTTTGCCTTTTTGCCCCCAAATAAGGGGAATTTCAGCCTTTTTACCTCAAAATAAGGGGAATTTCTGCATTTATGTCACAAAATATTATGAATTTCTGCCTTTTTGTCCCAAAATAAGAAAATTTCTGCTTTTTTCCCCGGAAATAAGTGTAATTTTTGCAATTTTGCCGCAAAATAAGTGAAATTTCTGCAATTTTGTCCCAAAATAAGTGAAATTTCTGGAATTTTGTCCCAAAATAAGTGGAATTTCTGAGTTTTGCCCCAAAATAAGGAGAATTTCTCTCTTTTTGCCCCAACATATAGGCAATTTCTGCCTTTTTGCCCCACAAATAGGGAAATTTCTGCAATTTTGCTCCAAAATACGGGGAATTTCTGCCTTTTTGCCCAAAAATATGAAGAATGCATACCTTTTTGCCATAAAAAGGGAAATTTCTTCATTTTTGCTCCAAAATAACGGGAATTTCTGATTTTTTGCCTTTAAATAAGTGGAATTTCTGTCTTTTTCTCCCAAAACAAAGGGAATTTCTGTTTTTTTTGCCCCAAAATAAGGAAAAATTCTGCCTTATTACCCTGAAGTAAGTGAAATTTCTGCAATATTGCCCCAAAATAAGTGAAATTTCTGCAATTTTGCCCCAAAATCAAAGAAATTTCTGCAGTTTTGCCCCAAAATAAAGGAAATTTCTGGAATTTTGCCCCAAAATAAGTGGAATTTCTGAGATTTGCCCCAAAATAAGGAGAATTTCTGTTTTTTTGCCCCAACATATAGGCAATTTCTGCTTTTTTGCCCCATAATTAGGGGAATTTCTGCAATTTTGCTACAATTACAGGGAATTTCTGCTTTTTTGACCGAATATGAGAAGAATGCATAACTTTTTGCCATAAAAAAGGGAAATTTCTTCATTTTTCCTCCAAAATACGGGGAATTTCTGCTTTTTTGCCTCTAAATAAGTAAAATTTCTGTCATTTTCCCTCAAAACAAAGGGAATTCCTGTCTTTTTTGCCCCAAAATAAGGGAAATTTCTGACTTATTACCCTGAAATAAGTGAAATTTCTGCAATTTTGCCCCAAAATAAACAAAATTTTTGCCTTTTTGCCCCCAAATAAGGGAAATTTCAGCCTTTTTACTTCAAAATAAGGGGAATTTCTGCATTTATGCCACAAAATATTTGGAATTTCTGCTTTTTTGCCCCAAAATAAGAAAATTTCTGCTTTTTTCTCCTGAAATAAGTGAAATTTCTGCAATTTTTCCACAAAATAAATGAAATTTCTGCAAGTTTGCCCCAAAATAAAAGAAATTTCTGGAATTTTGCCCCAAAATAAGTGGAATTTCTGAGTTTTGACCCAAAATAAGGAGAATTTCTGTCTTTTTGCCCTAACTAAAGGGAATTTCTGCATTTTTGCCCCACAATTAGGGGAATTTCTGCAATTTTACTCCAAAATACGGGGAATTAATGCCTTTTTGCCCGAAAATAAGAAGAATGCATACCGTTTTGCCATTAAAAAAAAGAAATTTCTTTATTTTTGCTCCAAAATAAGGGGAATTTCTGCTTTTTGCCTCTAAATAAGTGGAATTTCTGTCTTTTTCCCCCAAAACAAAGGGAATTCCTGTCTTTTTTGCCCCAAAATAAGGGAAATTTCTGACTTATTACCCTGAAATAAGTGAAATTTTTGCAATTTTGCCCCAAAATAAACAAATTTTTTGCCTTTTTGCCCCCAAATAAGGGGAATTTCAGCCTTTTTACCTCAAAATAAGGGGAATTTCTGCATTTATGTCACAAAATATTATGAATTTCTGCCTTTTTGTCCCAAAATAAGAAAATTTCTGCTTTTTTCCCCGGAAATAAGTGAAATTTTTGCAATTTTGCCGCAAAATAAGTGAAATTTCTGCAATTTTGCCCCAAAATAAGTGAAATTTCTGGAATTTTGTCCCAAAATAAGTGGAATTTCTGAGTTTTGCCCCAAAATAAGAAGAATTTCTCTCTTTTTGCCCCAACATATAGGCAATTTCTGCCTTTTTGCCCCACAAATAGGGAAATTTCTGCAATTTTGCTCCAAAATACGGGGAATTTCTGCCTTTTTGCCCAAAAATATGAAGAATGCATACCTTTTTGCCATAAAAAGGGAAATTTCTTCATTTTTGCTCCAAAATAACGGGAATTTCTGATTTTTTGCCTTTAAATAAGTGGAATTTCTGTCTTTTTCTCCCAAAACAATGGGAATTTCTGTTTTTTTTGCCCCAAAATAAGGAAAAATTCTGCCTTATTACCCTGAAGTAAGTGAAATTTCTGCAATATTGCCCCAAAATAAGTGAAATTTCTGCAATTTTGCCCCAAAATCAAAGAAATTTCTGCAGTTTTGCCCCAAAATAAAGGAAATTTCTGGAATTTTGCCCCAAAATAAGTGGAATTTCTGAGATTTGCCCCAAAATAAGGAGAATTTCTGTTTTTTTGCCCCAACATATAGGCAATTTCTGCTTTTTTGCCCCATAATTAGGGGAATTTCTGCAATTTTGCTACAATTACAGGGAATTTCTGCTTTTTTGACCGAATATGAGAAGAATGCATAACTTTTTGCCATAAAAAAGGGAAATTTCTTCATTTTTCCTCCAAAATAAGGGGAATTTCTGCTTTTTTGCCTCTAAATAAGTAAAATTTCTGTCATTTTCCCTCAAAACAAAGGGAATTCCTGTCTTTTTTGCCCCAAAATAAGGGAAATTTCTGACTTATTACCCTGAAATAAGTGAAATTTCTGCAATTTTGCCCCAAAATAAACAAAATTTTTGCCTTTTTGCCCCCAAATAAGGGAAATTTCAGCCTTTTTACCTCAAAATAAGTGGAATTTCTGCATTTATGCCACAAAATATTAGGAATTTCTGCTTTTTGCCCCAAAATAAGAAAATTTCTGCTTTTTTCCCCTGAAATAAGTGAAATTTCTGCAATTTTGCCCCAAAATAAGTGAAATTTCTGCAAGTTTGCCCCAAAATAAAAGAAATTTCTGGAATTTTGCCCCAAAATAAGTGGAATTTCTGAGTTTTGACCCAAAATAAGGAGAATTTCTGTCTTTTTGCCCTAACTAAAGGGAATTTCTGCATTTTTGCCCCACAATTAGGGGAATTTCTGCAATTTTACTCTAAAATACGGGGAATTAATGCCTTTTTGCCCGAAAATAAGAAGAATGCATACCGTTTTGCCATAAAAAAAAGAAATTTCTTCATTTTTGCTCCAAAATAAGGGGAATTTCTGCTTTTTTGCCTCTAAATAAGTGGAATTTCTGTCTTTTTCCCCCAAAACAAAGGGAATTCCTGTCTTTTTTGCCCCAAAATAAGGGAAATTCCTGACTTATTACCCTGAAATAAGTGAAATTTTTGAAATTTTGCCCCAAATAAACAAAATTTTTGCCTTTTTGCCCCCAAATAAGGGGAATTTCAGCCTTTTTACCTCAAAATAAGGGGAATTTCTGCATTTATGCCACAAAATATTAGGAATTTCTGCCTTTTTGTCCCAAAATAAGAAAATTTCTGCTTTTTGTCTCAGAAATAAGTGAAATTTTTGAAATTTTGCCGCAAAATAAGTGAAATTTCTGCAATTTTGCCCCAAAATAAGTGAAATTTCTGGAATTTTGCCCCAAAATAAGTGGAATTTCTGAGTTTTGCCCCAAAATAAGAAGAATTTCTGTCTTTTTGCCCCAACATATAGGCAATTTCTGCCTTTTTGCCCCACAATTAGTGAAATTTCTGCAATTTTGTTCCAAAATACGGGGAATTTCTGCCTTTTTGCCCAAAAATATGAAGAATGCATACCTTTTTGCCATAAAAAAGGGAAATTTCTTCATTTTTGCTCCAAAATAAGGGGAATTTCTGCTTTTTTGCCTCTAAATAAGTGGAATTTCTGTCTTTTTCCCCCAAAACAAAGGGAATTTCTGTTTTTTTTGCCCCAAAATAAGGAAAAATTCTGCCTTATTACCCTGAAGTAAGTGAAATTTCTGCAATATTGCCCCAAAATAAGTGAAATTTCTGCAATTTTGCCCCAAAATCAAAGAAATTTCTGCAGTTTTGCCCCAAAATAAGAGAAATTTCTGCAATTTTGCCCCAAAATAAAAGAAATTTCTGTAATTTTTCCCCAAAATAAGTGGAATTTCTGTCTTTTTCCCCTAAAACAAAGGGAATTCTTGTCTTTTTTGCCCCAAAATAAGGAAAATTTCTGTCTTATTACCCTGAAATAAGTGAAATTACTGCAATTTTGCCCCAAAATAAACCAAATTTTTGCATTTTTGCCCCCAAATAAGGGGAATTTCAGCCTTTTTACCTCAAAATAAGAGGAATTTCTGCATTTATGCCACAAAATATTAGGAATATCTGCCTGTTTGACCCAAAATAAGAAAATTTCTGCTTTTTTTCTCCTGAAATAAGTGAAATTTCTGCAATTTTGCCCCAAAATAAGTGAAATTTCTGCAATTTTGCCCCAAAATAAAAGAAATTTCTGGAATTTTGCCCCAAAATAAGTGGAATTTCTGTCTTTTTCCCCCAAAACAAAGGGAATTTCTGTCTTTTTTGCCCCAAAATAAGGAAAATTCTACCTTATTACCCTGAAGTAAGTGAAATTGCTTCAATATTGCCCCAAAATAAGTGAAATTTCTGCAATTTTGCCCCAAAATAAGGGAAATTTCTGGAATTTTGTCCCAAAATAAGTGGAATTTCTGAGTTTTGCCCCAAAATAAGGAGAATTTCTGTCTTTTTGACGCAACACATAGAGAATTTCTGCTTTTTGCCCCACAATTAGGGGAATTTCTGCAATTTTTCTCCAAAATACGGGGAATTTCTGCCTATTGCCCGAAAATAAGAAGAATGCATACCTTTTTGCCATAAAAAAGGGAAATTTCTTCATTTTTGCTCCAAAATAAGGGGAATTTCTGCTTTTTTTGCCTCTTAATAAGTGGAATTTCTGTCTTTTTCCCCCAAAACAAAGGGAATTCCTGTCTTTTTTGCCCCAAAATAAGGAAAAATTCTGACTTATTACTCTGAAATAAGTGAAATTTCTGCAATTTTGCCCCAAAATAAAGGAAA
The DNA here is from genome assembly GCF_963924665.1 of Micromys minutus. Taxonomy (NCBI): domain Eukaryota; kingdom Metazoa; phylum Chordata; class Mammalia; order Rodentia; family Muridae; genus Micromys; species Micromys minutus. The sequence goes on along the minus strand of NW_027667258.1, from coordinate 2,115,302 downwards.
TTTTTGCCTTTTTGCCCCCAAATAAGGGGAATTTCAGCCTTTTTACCTCAAAATAAGGGGAATTTCTGCTTTTTTGCCTCTAAATAAGTGGAATTTCTGTCTTTTTCCCCCAAAACAAAGGGAATTCCTGTCTTTTTTGCCCCAAAATAAGGGAAATTTCTGACTTATTACCCTGAAATAAGTGAAATTTTTGCAATTTTGCCCCAAAATAAACAAAATTTTTGCTTTTTGCCCCCAAATAAGGGGAATTTCAGCTTTTTTACCTCAAAATAAGGGGAATTTCTGCATTTATGTCACAAAATATTATGAATTTCTGCCTTTTTGTCCCAAAATAAGAAAATTTCTGCTTTTTTCCCCGGAAATAAGTGAAATTTTTGCAATTTTGCCGCAAAAAAAGTGAAATTTCTGCAATTTTGCCCCAAAATAAGTGAAATTTCTGGAATTTTGTCCCAAAATAAGTGGAATTTCTGAGTTTTGCCCCAAAATAAGGAGAATTTCTCTCTTTTTGCCCCAACATATAGGCAATTTCTGCCTTTTTGCCCCACAAATAGGGAAATTTCTGCAATTTTGCTCCAAAATACGGGGAATTTCTGCCTTTTTGCCCAAAAATATGAAGAATGCATACCTTTTTGCCATAAAAAGGGAAATTTCTTCATTTTTGCTCCAAAATAACGGGAATTTCTGATTTTTTGCCTTTAAATAAGTGGAATTTCTGTCTTTTTCTCCCAAAACAAAGGGAATTTCTGTTTTTTTTGCCCCAAAATAAGGAAAAATTCTGCCTTATTACCCTGAAGTAAGTGAAATTTCTGCAATATTGCCCCAAAATAAGTGAAATTTCTGCAATTTTGCCCCAAAATCAAAGAAATTTCTGCAGTTTTGCCCCAAAATAAAGGAAATTTCTGGAATTTTGACCCAAAATAAGTGGAATTTCTGAGATTTGCCCCAAAATAAGGAGAATTTCTGTTTTTTTGCCCCAACATATAGGCAATTTCTGCTTTTTTGCCCCATAATTAGGGGAATTTCTGCAATTTTGCTACAATTACAGGGAATTTCTGCTTTTTTGACCGAATATGAGAAGAATGCATAACTTTTTGCCATAATAAAGGGAAATTTCTTCATTTTTCCTCCAAAATAAGGGGAATTTCTGCTTTTTTGCCTCTAAATAAGTAAAATTTCTGTCATTTTCCCTCAAAACAAAGGGAATTCCTGTCTTTTTTGCCCCAAAATAAGGGAAATTTCTGACTTATTACCCTGAAATAAGTGAAATTTCTGCAATTTTGCCCCAAAATAAACAAAATTTTTGCCTTTTTGCCCCCAAATAAGGGAAATTTCAGCCTTTTTACTTCAAAATAAGGGGAATTTCTGCATTTATGCCACAAAATATTTGGAATTTCTGCTTTTTTGCCCCAAAATAAGAAAATTTCTGCTTTTTTCTCCTGAAATAAGTGAAATTTCTGCAATTTTGCCACAAAATAAATGAAATTTCTGCAAGTTTGCCCCAAAATAAAAGAAATTTCTGGAATTTTGCCCCAAAATAAGTGGAATTTCTGAGTTTTGACCCAAAATAAGGAGAATTTCTGTCTTTTTGCCCTAACTAAAGGGAATTTCTGCATTTTTGCCCCACAATTAGGGGAATTTCTGCAATTTTACTCCAAAATACGGGGAATTAATGCCTTTTTGCCCGAAAATAAGAAGAATGCATACCGTTTTGCCATTAAAAAAAAGAAATTTCTTCATTTTTGCTCCAAAATAAGGGGAATTTCTGCTTTTTTGCCTCTAAATAAGTGGAATTTCTGTCTTTTTCCCCCAAAACAAAGGGAATTCCTGTCTTTTTTGCCCCAAAATAAGGGAAATTTCTGACTTATTACCCTGAAATAAGTGAAATTTTTGCAATTTTGCCCCAAAATAAACAAAATTTTTGCCTTTTTGCCCGCAAATAAGGGGAATTTCAGCCTTTTTACCTCAAAATAAGGGGAATTTCTGCATTTATGTCACAAAATATTATGAATTTTTGCCTTTTTGTCCCAAAATAAGAAAATTTCTGCTTTTTTCCCCGGAAATAAGTGAAATTTTTGCAATTTTGCCGCAAAATAAGTGAAATTTCTGCAATTTTGCCCCAAAATAAGTGAAATTTCTGGAATTTTGTCCCAAAATAAGTGGAATTTCTGAGTTTTGCCCCAAAATAAGGAGAATTTCTCTCTTTTTGCCCCAACATATAGGCAATTTCTGCCTTTTTGCCCCACAAATAGGGAAATTTCTGCAATTTTGCTCCAAAATACGGGGAATTTCTGCCTTTTTGCCCAAAAATATGAAGAATGCATACCTTTTTGCCATAAAAAGGGAAATTTCTTCATTTTTGCTCCAAAATAACGGGAATTTCTGATTTTTTGCCTTTAAATAAGTGGAATTTCTGTCTTTTTCTCCCAAAACAAAGGGAATTTCTGTTTTTTTTTCCCCAAAATAAGGAAAAATTCTGCCTTATTACCCTGAAGTAAGTGAAATTTCTGCAATATTGCCCCAAAATAAGTGAAATTTCTGCAATTTTGCCCCAAAATCAAAGAAATTTCTGCAGTTTTGCCCCAAAATAAAGGAAATTTCTGGAATTTTGCCCCAAAATAAGTGGAATTTCTGAGATTTGCCCCAAAATAAGGAGAATTTCTGTTTTTTTGCCCCAACATATAGGCAATTTCTGCTTTTTTGCCCCATAATTAGGGGAATTTCTGCAATTTTGCTACAATTACAGGGAATTTCTGCTTTTTTGACCGAATATGAGAAGAATGCATAACTTTTTGCCATAAAAAAGGGAAATTTCTTCATTTTTCCTCCAAAATAAGGGGAATTTCTGCTTTTTTGCCTCTAAATAAGTAAAATTTCTGTCATTTTCCCTCAAAACAAAGGGAATTCCTGTCTTTTTTGCCCCAAAATAAGGGAAATTTCTGACTTATTACCCTGAAATAAGTGAAATTTCTGCAATTTTGCCCCAAAATAAACAAAATTTTTGCCTTTTTGCCCCCAAATAAGGGAAATTTCAGCCTTTTTACCTCAAAATAAGTGGAATTTCTGCATTTATGCCACAAAATATTAGGAATTTCTGCTTTTTGCCCCAAAATAAGAAAATTTCTGCTTTTTTCCCCTGAAATAAGTGAAATTTCTGCAATTTTGCCCCAAAATAAGTGAAATTTCTGCAAGTTTGCCCCAAAATAAAAGAAATTTCTGGAATTTTGCCCCAAAATAAGTGGAATTTCTGAGTTTTGACCCAAAATAAGGAGAATTTCTGTCTTTTTGCCCTAACTAAAGGGAATTTCTGCATTTTTGCCCCACAATTAGGGGAATTTCTGCAATTTTACTCTAAAATACGGGGAATTAATGCCTTTTTGCCCGAAAATAAGAAGAATGCATACCGTTTTGCCATAAAAAAAAGAAATTTCTTCATTTTTGCTCCAAAATAAGGGGAATTTCTGCTTTTTTGCCTCTAAATAAGTGGAATTTCTGTCTTTTTCCCCCAAAACAAAGGGAATTCCTGTCTTTTTTGCCCCAAAATAAGGGAAATTTCTGACTTATTACCCTGAAATAAGTGAAATTTTTGCAATTTTGCCCCAAAATAAACAAAATTTTTGCCTTTTTGCCCCCAAATAAGGGGAATTTCAGCCTTTTTACCTCAAAATAAGGGGAATTTCTGCATTTATGCCACAAAATATTAGGAATTTCTGCCTTTTTGTCCCAAAATAAGAAAATTTCTGCTTTTTGTCTCAGAAATAAGTGAAATTTTTGAAATTTTGCCGCAAAATAAGTGAAATTTCTGCAATTTTGCCCCAAAATAAGTGAAATTTCTGGAATTTTGCCCCAAAATAAGTGGAATTTCTGAGTTTTGCCCCAAAATAAGAAGAATTTCTGTCTTTTTGCCCCAACATATAGGCAATTTCTGCCTTTTGCCCCACAATTAGTGAAATTTCTGCAATTTTGTTCCAAAATACGGGGAATTTCTGCCTTTTTGCCCAAAAATATGAAGAATGCATACCTTTTTGCCATAAAAAAGGGAAATTTCTTCATTTTTGCTCCAAAATAAGGGGAATTTCTGCTTTTTTGCCTCTAAATAAGTGGAATTTCTGTCTTTTTCCCCCAAAACAAAGGAAATTTCTGTTTTTTTTTGCCCCAAAATAAGGAAAAATTCTGCCTTATTACCCTGAAGTAAGTGAAATTTCTGCAATATTGCCCCAAAATAAGTGAAATTTCTGCAATTTTGCCCCAAAATCAAAGAAATTTCTGCAGTTTTGCCCCAAAATAAGAGAAATTTCTGCAATTTTGCCCCAAAATAAAAGAAATTTCTGTAATTTTTCCCCAAAATAAGTGGAATTTCTGTCTTTTTCCCCTAAAACAAAGGGAATTCTTGTCTTTTTTGCCCAAAAATAAGGAAAATTTCTGTCTTATTACCCTGAAATAAGTGAAATTACTGCAATTTTGCCCCAAAATAAACCAAATTTTTGCATTTTTGCCCCCAAATAAGGGGAATTTCAGCCTTTTTACCTCAAAATAAGAGGAATTTCTGCATTTATGCCACAAAATATTAGGAATATCTGCCTGTTTGACCCAAAATAAGAAAATTTCTGCTTTTTTCTCCTGAAATAAGTGAAATTTCTGCAATTTTGCCCCAAAATAAGTGAAATTTCTGCAATTTTGCCCCAAAATAAAAGAAATTTCTGGAATTTTGCCCCAAAATAAGTGGAATTTCTGTCTTTTTCCCCCAAAACAAAGGGAATTTCTGTCTTTTTTGCCCCAAAATAAGGAAAATTCTACCTTATTACCCTGAAGTAAGTGAAATTGCTTCAATATTGCCCCAAAATAAGTGAAATTTCTGCAATTTTGCCCCAAAATAAGGGAAATTTCTGGAATTTTGTCCCAAAATAAGTGGAATTTCTGAGTTTTGCCCCAAAATAAGGAGAATTTCTGTCTTTTTGACGCAACACATAGGCAATTTCTGCTTTTTGCCCCACAATTAGGGGAATTTCTGCAATTTTTCTCCAAAATACGGGGAATTTCTGCCTATTGCCCGAAAATAAGAAGAATGCATACCTTTTTGCCATAAAAAAGGGAAATTTCTTCATTTTTGCTCCAAAATAAGGGGAATTTCTGCTTTTTTTGCCTCTTAATAAGTGGAATTTCTGTCTTTTTCCCCCAAAACAAAGGGAATTCCTGTCTTTTTTGCCCCAAAATAAGGAAAAATTCTGACTTATTACTCTGAAATAAGTGAAATTTCTGCAATTTTGCCCCAAAATAAAGGAAATTTTTGCCTTTTTGCCCCCAAATAAGGGGAATTTCAGCCTTTTTACCTCAAAATAAGGGGAATTTCTGCTTTTTTGCCTCTAAATAAGTGGAATTTCTGTCTTTTTCCCCCAAAACAAAGGGAATTCCTGTCTTTTTTGCCCCAAAATAAGGGAAATTTCTGACTTATTACCCTGAAATAAGTGAAATTTTTGCAATTTTGCCCCAAAATAAACAAAATTTTTGCTTTTTGCCCCCAAATAAGGGGAATTTCAGCCTTTTTACCTCAAAATAAGGGGAATTTCTGCATTTATGTCACAAAATATTATGAATTTCTGCCTTTTTGTCCCAAAATAAGAAAATTTCTGCTTTTTTCCCCGGAAATAAGTGAAATTTCTGCAATTTTGCCCCAAAATAAGTGAAATTTCTGGAATTTTGCCCCAAAATAAGTGGAATTTCTGGAATTTTGTCCCAAAATAAGTGGAATTTCTGAGTTTTGCCCCAAAATAAGGAGAATTTCTCTCTTTTTGCCCCAACATATAGGCAATTTCTGCCTTTTTGCCCCACAAATAGGGAAATTTCTGCAATTTTGCTCCAAAATACGGGGAATTTCTGCCTTTTTGCCCAAAAATATGAAGAATGCATACCTTTTTGCCATAAAAAGGGAAATTTCTTCATTTTTGCTCCAAAATAACGGGAATTTCTGATTTTTTGCCTTTAAATAAGTGGAATTTCTGTCTTTTTCTCCCAAAACAAAGGGAATTTCTGTTTTTTTTGCCCCAAAATAAGGAAAAATTCTGCCTTATTACCCTGAAGTAAGTGAAATTTCTGCAATATTGCCCCAAAATAAGTGAAATTTCTGCAATTTTGCCCCAAAATCAAAGAAATTTCTGCAGTTTTGCCCCAAAATAAAGGAAATTTCTGGAATTTTGCCCCAAAATAAGTGGAATTTCTGAGATTTGCCCCAAAATAAGGAGAATTTCTGTTTTTTTGCCCCAACATATAGGCAATTTCTGCTTTTTTGCCCCATAATTAGGGGAATTTCTGCAATTTTGCTACAATTACAGGGAATTTCTGCTTTTTTGACCGAATATGAGAAGAATGCATAACTTTTTGCCATAAAAAAGGGAAATTTCTTCATTTTTCCTCCAAAATAAGGGGAATTTCTGCTTTTTTGCCTCTAAATAAGTAAAATTTCTGTCATTTTCCCTCAAAACAAAGGGAATTCCTGTCTTTTTTGCCCCAAAATAAGGGAAATTTCTGACTTATTACCCTGAAATAAGTGAAATTTCTGCAATTTTGCCCCAAAATAAACAAAATTTTTGCCTTTTTGCCCCCAAATAAGGGAAATTTCAGCCTTTTTACTTCAAAATAAGGGGAATTTCTGCATTTATGCCACAAAATATTTGGAATTTCTGCTTTTTTGCCCCAAAATAAGAAAATTTCTGCTTTTTTCTCCTGAAATAAGTGAAATTTCTGCAATTTTGCCACAAAATAAATGAAATTTCTGCAAGTTTGCCCCAAAATAAAAGAAATTTCTGGAATTTTGCCCCAAAATAAGTGGAATTTCTGAGTTTTGACCCAAAATAAGGAGAATTTCTGTCTTTTTGCCCTAACTAAAGGGAATTTCTGCATTTTTGCCCCACAATTAGGGGAATTTCTGCAATTTTACTCCAAAATACGGGGAATTAATGCCTTTTTGCCCGAAAATAAGAAGAATGCATACCGTTTTGCCATTAAAAAAAAGAAATTTCTTCATTTTTGCTCCAAAATAAGGGGAATTTCTGCTTTTTTGCCTCTAAATAAGTGGAATTTCTGTCTTTTTCCCCCAAAACAAAGGGAATTCCTGTCTTTTTTGCCCCAAAATAAGGGAAATTTCTGACTTATTACCCTGAAATAAGTGAAATTTTTGCAATTTTGCCCCAAAATAAACAAAATTTTTGCCTTTTTGCCCCCAAATAAGGGGAATTTCAGCCTTTTTACCTCAAAATAAGGGGAATTTCTGCATTTATGTCACAAAATATTATGAATTTCTGCCTTTTTGTCCCAAAATAAGAAAATTTCTGCTTTTTTCCCCGGAAATAAGTGAAATTTTTGCAATTTTGCCGCAAAATAAGTGAAATTTCTGCAATTTTGCCCCAAAATAAGTGAAATTTCTGGAATTTTGTCCCAAAATAAGTGGAATTTCTGAGTTTTGCCCCAAAATAAGGAGAATTTCTCTCTTTTTGCCCCAACATATAGGCAATTTCTGCCTTTTTGCCCCACAAATAGGGAAATTTCTGCAATTTTGCTCCAAAATACGGGGAATTTCTGCCTTTTTGCCCAAAAATATGAAGAATGCATACCTTTTTGCCATAAAAAGGGAAATTTCTTCATTTTTGCTCCAAAATAACGGGAATTTCTGATTTTTTGCCTTTAAATAAGTGGAATTTCTGTCTTTTTCTCCCAAAACAAAGGGAATTTCTGTTTTTTTTGCCCCAAAATAAGGAAAAATTCTGCCTTATTACCCTGAAGTAAGTGAAATTTCTGCAATATTGCCCCAAAATAAGTGAAATTTCTGCAATTTTGCCCCAAAATCAAAGAAATTTCTGCAGTTTTGCCCCAAAATAAAGGAAATTTCTGGAATTTTGCCCCAAAATAAGTGGAATTTCTGAGATTTGCCCCAAAATAAGGAGAATTTCTGTTTTTTTGCCCCAACATATAGGCAATTTCTGCTTTTTTGCCCCATAATTAGGGGAATTTCTGCAATTTTGCTACAATTACAGGGAATTTCTGCTTTTTTGACCGAATATGAGAAGAATGCATAACTTTTTGCCATAAAAAAGGGAAATTTCTTCATTTTTCCTCCAAAATAAGGGGAATTTCTGCTTTTTTGCCTCTAAATAAGTAAAATTTCTGTCATTTTCCCTCAAAACAAAGGGAATTCCTGTCTTTTTTGCCCCAAAATAAGGGAAATTTCTGACTTATTACCCTGAAATAAGTGAAATTTCTGCAATTTTGCCCCAAAATAAACAAAATTTTTGCCTTTTTGCCCCCAAATAAGGGAAATTTCAGCCTTTTTACCTCAAAATAAGTGGAATTTCTGCATTTATGCCACAAAATATTAGGAATTTCTGCTTTTTGCCCCAAAATAAGAAAATTTCTGCTTTTTTCCCCTGAAATAAGTGAAATTTCTGCAATTTTGCCCCAAAATAAGTGAAATTTCTGCAAGTTTGCCCCAAAATAAAAGAAATTTCTGGAATTTTGCCCCAAAATAAGTGGAATTTCTGAGTTTTGACCCAAAATAAGGAGAATTTCTGTCTTTTTGCCCTAACTAAAGGGAATTTCTGCATTTTTGCCCCACAATTAGGGGAATTTCTGCAATTTTACTCTAAAATACGGGGAATTAATGCCTTTTTGCCCGAAAATAAGAAGAATGCATACCGTTTTGCCATAAAAAAAAGAAATTTCTTCATTTTTGCTCCAAAATAAGGGAAATTTCTGCTTTTTTGCCTCTAAATAAGTGGAATTTCTGTCTTTTTCCCCCAAAACAAAGGGAATTCCTGTCTTTTTTGCCCCAAAATAAGGGAAATTCCTGACTTATTACCCTGAAATAAGTGAAATTTTTGAAATTTTGCCCCAAATAAACAAAATTTTTGCCTTTTTGCCCCCAAATAAGGGGAATTTCAGCCTTTTTACCTCAAAATAAGGGGAATTTCTGCATTTATGCCACAAAATATTAGGAATTTCTGCCTTTTTGTCCCAAAATAAGAAAATTTCTGCTTTTTGTCCCAGAAATAAGTGAAATTTTTGAAATTTTGCCGCAAAATAAGTGAAATTTCTGCAATTTTGCCCCAAAATAAGTGAAATTTCTGGAATTTTGCCCCAAAATAAGTGGAATTTCTGAGTTTTGCCCCAAAATAAGAAGAATTTCTGTCTTTTTGCCCCAACATATAGGCAATTTCTGCCTTTTGCCCCACAATTAGTGAAATTTCTGCAATTTTGTTCCAAAATACGGGGAATTTCTGCCTTTTTGCCCAAAAATATGAAGAATGCATACCTTTTTGCCATAAAAAAGGGAAATTTCTTCATTTTTGCTCCAAAATAAGGGGAATTTCTGCTTTTTTGCCTCTAAATAAGTGGAATTTCTGTCTTTTTCCCCCAAAACAAAGGAAATTTCTGTTTTTTTTGCCCCAAAATAAGGAAAAATTCTGCCTTATTACCCTGAAGTAAGTGAAATTTCTGCAATATTGCCCCAAAATAAGTGAAATTTCTGCAATTTTGCCCCAAAATCAAAGAAATTTCTGCAGTTTTGCCCCAAAATAAGAGAAATTTCTGCAATTTTGCCCCAAAATAAAAGAAATTTCTGTAATTTTTCCCCAAAATAAGTGGAATTTCTGTCTTTTTCCCCTAAAACAAAGGGAATTCTTGTCTTTTTTGCCCCAAAATAAGGAAAATTTCTGTCTTATTACCCTGAAATAAGTGAAATTACTGCAATTTTGCCCCAAAATAAACCAAATTTTTGCATTTTTGCCCCCAAATAAGGGGAATTTCAGCCTTTTTACCTCAAAATAAGAGGAATTTCGGCATTTATGCCACAAAATATTAGGAATATCTGCCTGTTTGACCCAAAATAAGAAAATTTCTGCTTTTTTCTCCTGAAATAAGTGAAATTTCTGCAATTTTGCCCCAAAATAAGTGAAATTTCTGCAATTTTGCCCCAAAATAAAAGAAATTTCTGGAATTTTGCCCCAAAATAAGTGGAATTTCTGTCTTTTTCCCCCAAAACAAAGGGAATTTCTGTCTTTTTTGCCCCAAAATAAGGAACATTCTACCTTATTACCCTGAAGTAAGTGAAATTGCTTCAATATTGCCCCAAAATAAGTGAAATTTCTGCAATTTTGCCCCAAAATAAGGGAAATTTCTGGAATTTTGTCCCAAAATAAGTGGAATTTCTGAGTTTTGCCCCAAAATAAGGAGAATTTCTGTCTTTTTGACGCAACACATAGGCAATTTCTGCTTTTTGCCCCACAATTAGGGGAATTTCTGCAATTTTTCTCCAAAATACGGGGAATTTCTGCCTATTGCCCGAAAATAAGAAGAATGCATACCTTTTTGCCATAAAAAAGGGAAATTTCTTCATTTTTGCTCCAAAATAAGGGGAATTTCTGCTTTTTTTGCCTCTTAATAAGTGGAATTTCTGTCTTTTTCCCCCAAAACAAAGGGAATTCCTGTCTTTTTTGCCCCAAAATAAGGAAAAATTCTGACTTATTACTCTGAAATAAGTGAAATTTCTGCAATTTTGCCCCAAAATAAAGGAAATTTTTGCCTTTTTGCCCCCAAATAAGGGGAATTTCAGCCTTTTTACCTCAAAATAAGGGGAATTTCTGCATTTTTGCCACAAAATATTAGGAATTTCTGCCTTTTTGCCCCAAAATAAGAAAATTTCTGCTTTTTTTCCCTGAAATAAGTGAAATTTCTGCAATTTTGCCCCAAAATAAGTGAAATTTCTGCAATTTTGCCCCAAAATAAAAGAAATTTCTGGAATTTTGCCCCAAAATAAGTGGAATTTTTGAGTTCTGCCCCAAAATAAAGAGAATTTCTGTCTTTTTGCCCCAACATATAGGCAATTTCTTCTTTTTGCCCCACAATTAGGGGAATTTCTGCAATTTTGCTCCAAAATACAGGGAATTTCTGCCTTTTTGCCCGAAAATAAGAAGAATGCATACCTTTATGCCATAAAAAAGGGAAATTTCTTCATGTTTGCTCCAAAATAAGGGGAATTTCTGGTTTTTTGCCTCTAAATAAGTGGAATTTCTGTCTTTTTCCCCCAAAACAAAGGGAATTCCTGTCTTTTTTGCCCCAAAATAAGAAAAATTTCTGATTATTACTCTGAAATAAGTGAAATTTCTGCAATTTTGCCCCAAAATAAAGAAAATTTTTGCCTTTTTGCCCCCAAATAAGGGGAATTTCAGCCTTTTTACCTCAAAATAAGGGGAATTTCTGCATTTATGCCACAAAATATTTGGAATTTCTGCCTTTTTGCCCCAAAATAAGAAAATTTCTGCATTTTTCTTCTGAAATAAGTGAAATTTCTGCAATTTTGCCCCAAAATAAGGGAAATTTCTGGAATTTTGCCCCAAAATAAGTGGAATTTCTGAGATTTGCCCCAAAATGAGGAGAATTTCTGTTTTTTTGCCCCAACATATAGGCAGTTTCTGCTTTCTTGCCCCATAATTAGGGGAATTTCTGCAATTTTGCTCCAATTACAGAGAATTTCTGCTTTTTTGCCCGAATATAAGAAGAATGCATACCTTTTTGCCATAAAAAAGGGAAATTTCTTCATTTTTGCTCCAAAATAAGGGGAATTTCTGCTTTTTTGCCTCTAAATAAGTGGAATTTCTGTCTTTTTCCCCCAAAACAAAGGGAATTCCTGTCTTTTTTGCCCCAAAATAAAGAAAATTTCTGACTTATTACCCTGAAATAAGTGAAATTTCTGCAATTATGCCCCAAAATAAACAAAATTTTTGTCTTTTTGCCCCCAAATAAGGGAAATTTCAGCCTTTTTACCTCAAAATAAGGGGAATTTCTGCATTTATGCCACAAAATATTAGGAATTTCTGCTTTTTTGCCCCAAAATAAGAAAATTTCTGCTTTTTTCCCCTGAAATAAGTGAAATTTCTGCAATTTTGCCACAAAATAAGTGAAATTTCTGCAATTTTGCCCCAAAATAAGGGAAATTTCTGGAATTTTGCCCCAAAATAAGTGGAATTTCTGAGTTTTGCCCCAAAATAAGGAGAATTTCTGTCTTTTTGCCCCAACATATAGGCAATTTCTGCCTTTTGGCCCCACAATTAGGGGAATTTCTGCAATTTTGCTCCAAAATACAGGGAATTTCTGCATTTTTGCCCAAAAATATGAAGAATGCATACCTTTTTGCCATATAAAAGGGAAATTTCTTCATTTTTGCTCCAAAATAAGGGGAATTTCTGATTTTTTGCCTATAAATAAGTGGAATTTCTGTCTTTTTCCCCCAAAACAAAGGGAATTTCTGTCTCTTTTGCCCCAAAATAAAAAAAAAATTCTGCCTTATTACCATGAAGTAAGTGAAATTTCTGCAATATTGCCCCAAAATAAGTGAAATTTCTGCAATTTTGCCCCAAAATAAAAGAAATTTTGGCAATTTTGCCCCAAAATAAGTGAAATTTCAGCAATTTTGTCCCAAAATAAACAGAATTTTTGCCTTTTTGCCACCAAATAAAGAGAATTTCAGCATTTTACCTCAAAATAAGGGGAATTTCTGCATTTATGCCACAAAATATTAGGAATTTCTGCTTTTTTGCCCCAAAATAAGAAAATTTCTGTTTTTTTACCCTGAAATAAATGAAATTTCTGCAATTTTGCCCCAAAATAAGTGATATTTCTGCAATTTTGCCCCAAAATAAAAGGAATTTCTGGAATTTTGCCCCAAAATACGTGGAGTTTCTGAGTTTTGCCCCAAAATAAGGAGAATTTCTGTCTTTTTGCCCCAACATATAGGCAATTTCTGCTTTTTGCCCCACAATTAGGGGAATTTCTGCAATTTTGTTCCAAAATACGGGGAATTTCTGCCTTTTTGCCCGAAAATAAGAAGAATGCATACCTTTTTGCCATAAAAAAGGCAATTTCTTCATGTTTGCTCCAAAATAATAAGAATTTCTGATTTTTTGCCTCTAAATAAGTGGAATTTCTGTCTTTTTCCCCCAAAACAAAGAGAATTCCTGTCTTTTTTGCCCCAAAATAAGGGAAATTTCTGACTTATTACCCTGAAATATGTGAAATTTCAGCAATTTTGCCCCAAAATAAAGAAAATTTTTGCCTTTTTGCCCCCAAATAAGGGAAATTTCAGCCTTTTTACCTCCATATAAGGGGAATTTCTGCATTTATGCCACAAAATATTAGGAATTTCTGCCTTTTTGCCCCAAAATAAGAAAATTTCTGCATTTTTCTTCTGAAATAAGTGAAATTTCTGCAATTTTGCCCCAAAATAAGTGAAATTTCTGTAATTTTGCCCCAAAATAAGGGAAATTTATGGAATTTTGCCCCAAAATAAGTGGAAATTCTGAGTTTTGCCCCAAAATAAAAAGAATTTCTGTTTTTTTGCCCCAACATATAGGCAATTTCTGCTTTTATGCCCCATAATTAGGGGAATTTCTGCAATTCTGCTCAAATTACGGGGAATTTTTGCTTTTTTAGCCGAATATAAGAAGAATGCATATCTTTCTGCCATAAAAAAAGGAAATTTCTTCATTTTTGCTCCAAAATAAGGGGAATTTCTGCATTTTTGCCTCTAAATAAGTGGAATTTCTGTCTTTTTCCCCCAAATTAAAGGGAATTCCTGTCTTTTTTGCCCCAAAATAAGGAAAATTTCAGACTTATTACCCTGAAATAAGTGAAATTTCTGCAATTTTGTCTCAAAATAAACAAAATTTTTGCCTTTTTGCCACCAAATAAAGGGAATTTCAGCCTTTTTATCTCAAAATAAGGGGAATTTCTGCATTTATGCCACAAAATATTAGGAATTTCTGCTTTTTTGCCCCAAAATAAGAAAATTTCTGCTTTTTTCCCCTGAAATAAGTGAAATTTCTGCAATTTTGCCCCAAAATAAGTGAAATTTCTGCAATTTTGCCCGAAAATAAAAGAAATTTCTGGAATTTTGCCCCAAAATAAGTTGAATTTCTGAGTTTTGCCCCAAAATAAGGAGAATTTCTGTCTTTTTGCCCCAACATATAGGCAATTTCTGCCTTTTGGCCCCACAATTAGAGGAATTTCTGCAATTTTGCTCCAAAATACGGGGAATTTCTGCCTTTTTGCCCAAAAATAAGAAGAATGCATACCTTTTTGCCATAAAAAAGGGAAATTTCTTCATGTTTGCTCCAAAATAATAAGAATTTCTGGTTTTTTGCCTCTAAATAAGTGGAATTTCTGTCTTTTTCCCCCAAAACAAAGGGAATTCCTGTCTTTTTTCCCCAAACTAAGGAAAATTTCTGACTTATTACCCTGAAATAAGGGAAATTTCTGCAATTTTTCCTCAAAATACAAGAAATTTTTGCCTTTTTGCCCCCAAATAAGGGGAATTTCAGCCTTTTTACCTCAAAATAAGGGGAATTTCTGCATTTTTGCCACAAAATATTAGGAATTTCTTCCTTTTTGCCCCAAAATAAGAAAATTTCTGCTTTTTTTCCCTGAAATAAGTGAAATTTCTGCAATTTTGCCCCAAATTAAGTAAAATTTCTGCAATTTTGCCCCAAAATAAGGGAAATTTCTGGAATTTTGCCCCAAAATAAGTTGAATTTCTGAGATTTGCCCCAAAATAAGGAGAATTTCTGTTTTTTTGCCCCAACATATAGGCAATTTCTGCTTTTTTGCCCCATAATTAGGGGAATTTCTGCAATTTTGCTCCAATTACAGGGAATTTCTGCTTTTTTGCCCGAATATAAGAAGAATGCATATCTTTCTGCCATAAAAAAGGGAAATTTCTTCATTTTTGCTCCAAAATAAGGGGAATTTCTGCATTTTTGCCTCTAAATAGGTGGAATTTCTGTCTTTTTCCCCCAAAACAAATGGAATTCCTGTCTTTTTTGCCCCAAAATAAGGAAAATTTCTGACTTATTTCCCTGAAATAAGTGAAATTTCTGCAATTTTGCCCCAAAATAAACAAAATTTTTGCCGTTTTGCCCCCAAATAGGGGAAATTTCAGCCTTTTTACCTCAAAATAAAGGGAATTTCTGCATTTATGCCACAAAATATTAGGAATTTCTGCTTTTTTGCCCCAAAATAAGAAAATTTCTGCTTTTTTCCCCCTGATATAAGTGAAATTTCTGCAATTTTGCCCCAAAATAAGTGAAATTTCTGCAATTGTGCCCCAAAATAAGGGAAATTTCTGGAATTTTGCCCCAAAATAAGTGGAATTTCTGAGATTTGCCCCAAAATAAGGAGAATTTCTGTCTTTTTGCCCCAAAATATAGGCAATTTCTGCATTTTGGCCCCACAATTAGGGGAATTTCTGCAATTTTGCTCCAAAATACGGGGAATTTCTGCCTTTTTGCCCAAAAATAAGAAGAATGCATACCATTTTCCTATAAAAAAGGGAAATTTCTTCATTTTTGCTCCAAAATAAGGGGAATTTCTGCTTTTTTGCCTCTAAATAAGTGGAATTTCTGTCTTTTTCCCCCAAAACAAAGAGAATTTCTGTCTTTTTTTCTCCAAAATAAGGAAAAATTCTGCCTTATTATCCTGAAGTAAGTGAAATTTCTGCAATATTGCCCCAAAATAAAAAAAATTTCTGGAATTTTGTCCCAAAATAAGTGGGATTTCTGAGTTTTGCCCCAAAATAAGGAGAATTTCTGTCTTTTTGAACCAACATATAGGCAATTTCTGCTTTTTGCCCCACAATTAGGGGAATTTCTGCAATTTTGCTCCATAATACGGGGAATTTCTGCCTATTGCACGAAAATAAGAAGAATGCATACCTTTTTGCCATAAAAAAGGGAAATTTCTTCATTTTTGCTCCAAAATAAGGGGAATTTCTGCATTTTTGCCTCTAAATAAGTGGAATTTCTGTCTTTTTCCCCCAAAACAAAAGGAATTCCTCTCTTTTTTGCCCCAAAATAAGGAAAATTTCTGATTTATTACCCTGAAATAAGTGAAATTTCTGCAATTTTGCCCCAAAATAAAGGAAATTTTTGCCTTTTTGCTTCCAAATAAGGGGAATTTCAGCCTTTTTACCTCAAAATAAGGGGAATTTCTGCATTTTTGCTGCAAAATATTAGGAATTTCTGCCTTTTTGCCCCAAAATAAGAAAATTTTTGCCTTTTTTCTCTGAAATAAGTGAAATTTCTGCTATTTTGCCCCAAAATAAGTGAAATTTCTGCAATTTTGCCCCAAAATAAAAGAAATTTCTGGAATTTTGCCCCAAAATAAGTGGAATTTCTGAGTTTTGCCCCAAAATAAGGAGAATTTCTGTCTTTTTGCCCCAACATATAGGCAATTTCTGCTTTTTGCCCCACAATTAGGGGAATTTCTGCAATTTTGCTCCAAAATACGGGGAATTTCTGCCTTTTTGCCTGAAAATAAGAAGAATGCATACCTTTTTGCCATAAAAAAAGGAAATTTCTTCATGTTTGCTCCAAAATAAGGGGAATTTCTGCTTTTTTGCCTCTAAATAAGTGGAATTTCTGTCTTTTTCCCCAAAAACAAAGGGAATTCCTGTCTTTTTTGCCCCAAAATAAGGAAAATTTCTGACTTATTACCCTGAAATAAGTGAAATTTCTGCAATTTTGCCCCAAAATAAACAAAATTTTTGCCTTTTTGCCCACAAATAAAGGAAATTTTAGCATTTTTACTTCAAAATAATGGGAATTTCTGCATTTATGCCAAAAAATATTAGGAATTTTTGCTTTTTTGCCCCAAAATAAGAAAATTTCTGATTTTTTCCCCTGAAATAAGTGAAATTTCTGCAATTTTGCCCCAAAATAAGTGAAATTTCTGCAATTTTGCCCCAAAATAAGGGAAATTTCTGGAATTTTGGCCCAATATAAGTGGAATTTCTGAGTTTTGCCCCAAAATAAGGAGAATTTCTGTCTTTTTGCCCCAAAATATAGGCAATTTCTGCTTTTTGCCCCACAATTAGGGAAATGTCTGCAATTTTGCTCCAAAATACGGGGAATTTCTGCCTTTTTGCCAGAAAATAAGAAGAATGCTTACCTTTTTGCCATAAAAAAGGGAATTTCTTCATGTTTGCTCCAAAATAATAAGAATTTCTGGTTTTTTGCCTCTAAATAAGTGGAATTTCTGTCTTTTTCCCCCAAAACAAAGGGAATTCCTGTCATTTTTGCCCCAAAATAAGGGAAATATCTGAATTATTACCCTGAAATATCTGAAATTTCTGCAATTTTGCCCCAAAATAAAGAAAATTTTTGCCTTTTTGCCCCCAAATAAGAGGAATTTAAGCCTTTTTACCTCCCAATAAGGGGAATTTCTGCATTTATGCCACAAAATATTAGGAATTTCTGCCTTTTTGCCCCAAAATAAGAAAATTTCTGCATTTTTCTTCTGAAATAAGTGAAATTTCTGCAATTTTGTCCCAAAATAAGTGAAATTTCTGCAATTTTGCCCCAAAATAAGGGAAATTTATGGAATTTTGCCCCAAAATAAGTGGAAATTCTGAGTTTTGCCCCAAAATAAAAAAAATTTCTGTTTTTTTGCCCCAACATATAGGCAATTTCTGCTTTTTTGCCCCATAATTAGGGGAATTTCTGCAATTCTGCTCCAATTACGGGGAATTTTTGCTTTTTTAGCCGAATATAAGAAGAATGCATATCTTTCTGCCATAAAAAAAAAATTTCTTCATTTTTGCTCCAAAATAAGGGGAATTTCTGCTTTTTTGCCTCTAAATAAGTGGAATTTCTGTCTTTTTCCCCCAAAACAAAGGGAATTCCTGTCTTTTTTGCCCCAAAATAAGGAAAATTTCAGACTTATTACCCTGAAATAAGTGAAATTTCTGCAATTTTGTCTCAAAATAAACAAAATTTTTGCCTTTTTGCCACCAAATAAAGGGAATTTCAGACTTTTTATCTCAAAATAAGGGGAATTTCTGCATTTATGCCACAAAATATTAGAAATTTCTGCTTTTTTGCCCCAAAATAAGAAAATTTCTGCTTTTTTTCCCTGAAATAAGTGAAATTTCTGCAATTTTGCCCCAAAATAAGTGAAATTTCTTCAATTTTGCCCCAAAATTAAAGAAATTTCTGGAATTTTGCCCCAAAATAAGTGGAATTTCTGAGTTTTGCCCCAAAATAAGGAGAATTTCTGTCTTTTTGCCCCAACATATAGGCAATTTCTGCCTTTTGGCCCCACAATTAGGGGAATTTCTGCAATTTTGCTCCAAAATACGAGGAATTTCTGCCTTTTTGCCCAAAAATAAGAAGAATGCATACCTTTTTGCCATAAAAAAGGGAAATTTCTTCATGTTTGCTCCAAAATAATAAGAATTTCTGGTTTTTTGCCTCTAAATAAGTGGAATTTCTGTCTTTTTCCCCCAAAACAAAGGGAATTCCTGTCTTTTTTCCCCAAAATAAGGAAAATTTCTGACTTATTACCCTGAAATAAGGGAAATTTCTGCAATTTTCCCTCAAAATAAAGGAAATTTTTGCCTTTTTGCCCCCAAATAAGGGGAATTTCAGCCTTTTTACCTCAAAACAAGGGGAATTTCTGCATTTTTGCCACAAAATATTAGGAATTTCTGCCTTTTTGCCCCAAAATAAGAAAATTTCTGCTTTTTTTCCCTGAAATAATTGAAATTTCTGCAATTTTGCCCCAAATTAAGTAAAATTTTTGCAATTTTGCCCCAAAATAAGGGAAATTTCTGGAATTTTTCCCCAAAATAAGTGGAATTTCTGAGATTTGCCCCAAAATAAGGAGAATTTCTGCTTTTTTGCCCCATAATTAGGGGAATTTCTGCAATTTTGCTCCAATTACGGGGAATTTCTGCTTTTTTGCCGGAATATAAGAAGAATGCATATCTTTCTGCCATAAAAAAGGGAAATTTCTTCATTTTTGCTCCAAAATAAGGGGAATTTCTGCTTTTTTGCCTCTAAATAGGTGGAATTTCTGTCTTTTTCCCCCAAAACAAAAGGAATTCCTGTTTTTTTGCCCCAAAATAAGGAAAATTTCTGACTTATTTCCCTGAAATGAGTGAAATTTCTGCAATTTTGCCACAAAATAAACAAAATTTTTGCCTTTTTGCCCCCCAATAGGGGAAATTTCTGCCTTTTTACCTCAAAATAAAGGGAATTTCTACATTTATGCCACAAAATATTAGGAATTTCTGCTTTTTTGCCCCAAAATAAGAAAATTTCTGCTTTTTTCCCCTGAAATAAGTGAAATTTCTGCAATTTTGCCCCAAAATAAGTGAAATTTCTGCAATTTTGCCCCAAAATAAGGGAAATTTCTGGAATTTTGCCCCAAAATAAGTGGAATTTCTGAGTTTTGCCCCAAAATAAGGAGAATTTCTGTCTTTTTGCCCCAACATATAGGCAATTTCTGCCTTTTGGCCCCACAATTAGGGGAATTTCTGCAATTTTGCTCCAAAATACGGGGAATTTCTGCCTTTTTGCCCAAAAATAAGAAGAATGCATACCTTTTTCCCATAAAAAAGGGAACTTTCTTCATTTTTGCTCCAAAATAAGGGGAATTTCTGCTTTTTTGCCTCTAAATAAGTGGAATTTCTGTCTTTTTCCCCCAAAACAAAGGGAATTTCTGTCATTTTTGCCCCAAAATAAGGAAAAATTCTGCCTTATTATCCTGAAGTAAGTGAAATTTCTGCAATATTGCCCCAAAATAAGTGAAATTTCTGCAATTTTGCCCCAAAATAAAAGAAATTTCTGGAATTTTGACCCAAAATAAGTGGGATTTCTGAGTTTTGCCCCAAATAATGAGAATTTCTGTCTTTTTGAACCAACATATAGGCAATTTCTGCTGTTTGCCCCACAATTAGGAGAATTTCTGCAATTTTGCTCCATAATACTGGGAATTTCTGCCTATTGCACGAAAATAAGAAGAATGCATACCTTTTTGCCATAAAAAAGGGAAATTTTTTCATTTTTGCTCCAAAATAAGGGGAATTTCTGCATTTTTGCCTCTAAATAAGTGGAATTTCTGTCTTTTTCCCCCAAAACAAAAGGAATTCCTCTCTTTTTTGCCCCAAAATAAGGAAAATTTCTGACTTATTACCCTGAAATAAGTGAAATTTCTGCAATTTTGCCCAAAAATAAAGGAAATTTTTGCCTTTTTGCCCCCAAATAAGGGGAATTTCAGTTTTTTACCTCAAAATAAACGGAATTAATGCATTTTTGCTGCAAAATATTAGGAATTTCTGCCTTTTTGCCCCAAAATAAAAAAATTTTTGCCTTTTTTCTCTGAAATAAGTGAAATTTCTGCAATTTTGCCCCAAAATAAGTGAAATTTCTGCAATTTTGCCCCAAAATAAAAGAAATTTCTAGAATTTTGCCCCAAAATAAGTGGAATTTCTGAGTTTTGCCCCAAAATAAGGAGAATTTCTGTCTTTTTGCCCAAACATATAGGCAATTTCTGCCTATTGGCCCCACAATTAGGGGAATTTCTGCAATTTTGCTCCAAAATACGGGGAATTTCTGCCTTTTTGCCCAAAAATAAGAAGAATGCATACCTTTTTCCCATAAAAAAGGGAACTTTCTTCATTTTTGCTCCAAAATAAGGGGAATTTCTGCTTTTTTGCCTCTAAATAAGTGGAATTTCTGTCTTTTTCCCCCAAAACAAAGGGAATTTCTGTCATTTTTGCCCCAAAATAAGGAAAAATTCTGCCTTATTATCCTGAAGTAAGTGAAATTTCTGCAATATTGCCCCAAAATAAGTGAAATTTCTGCAATTTTGCCCCAAAATAAAAGAAATTTCTGGAATTTTGACCCAAAATAAGTGGGATTTCTGAGTTTTGCCCCAAATAATGAGAATTTCTGTCTTTTTGAACCAACATATAGGCAATTTCTGCTTTTTGCCCCACAATTAGTGTATTTCTGCAATTTTGCTCCAAAATACGGTGATTTTCTGCCTATTGAACGAAAATAAGAAGAATGCATACCTTTTTGCCATAAAAAAGGGAAATTTCTTCATTTTTGCTCCAAAATAAGGGGAATTTCCGCATTTTTGCCTCTAAATAAGTGGAATTTCTGTCTTTTTCCTCCAAAACAAAGGGAATTCCTGTCTTTTTTGCCCCAAAATAAGGAAAATTTCTGACTTATTACCCTGAAATAAGTGAAATTTCTGCAATTTTGCCCCAAAATAAAGGAAATTTTTGCCTTTTTGCCCCAAATAAGAGGAATTTCAGCCTTTTTACCACAAAATAAGGGGAATTTCTGCATTTTTGCTACACAATATTAGGAATTTCTGCCTTTTTGCCCCAAAATAAGAAAATTTTTGCTTTTTTCCTTGAAATAAGTGAAATTTCTGCAATTTTACCCCAAAATAAGTGAAATTTCTGCAATTTTGCCCCATAATAAAAGAAATTTCTGGAATTTTGTCCCAAAATAAGTGGAATTTCTAAGTTTTGCCCCAACATAAGGAGAATTTCTGTCTTTTTGCCCCAACATATAGGCAATTTCTGCTTTTTGCTACACAATTAGGGGAATTTCTGCAATTTTGCTCCAAAATACGGGGAATTTCTGCCTTTTTCCCGAAAATAAGAAGAATGCATACCTTTTTGCCATAAAAAAGGGAAATTTCTTCATGTTTGCTCCAAAATAAGGGGAATTTCTGATTTTTTGCCTCTAAATAAGTGGAATTTCTGTCTTTTTCTTCCAAAACAAAGGGAATTTCTGTATTTTTTGCCCCAAAATAAAGAAAAATTCTGCCTTATTACCCTGAAGTAAGTGGAATTTCTGCAATTTTGCCCCAAAATAAGGGAAATTTCTGCCTTTTTGCCCTCAAATTAGGGGAATTTCAGACTTTTTACCTCGAAATAAGGGGAATGTCTACATTTTTGCAACAAAATATTAGGAATTTCTGCCTTATTGCCCAAAAATAAGGAAAATTTCTACCTTTTTTCCCTGAAATAAGTGAAATTTCTGTAATTTTGCCCCAAAATAAGTGAAATTACTGCAATTTTGCCCCAAAATAAGTGAAATTTCTGCAATTTTGCTCCAAAATAAGGGAAATTTTTAGAATTTTGCCACAAAATAAGTGGAATTTCTGAGTTTTGCCCCAAAATAAGGAGAATTTCTGTCTTTTTGCTCCAACATATAGGCTATTTCTGCCTTTTTGCCCCACAATTAGGGGAATTTCTGCAATTTTGCTCCAAAATACAGGGAATTTCTGCCTTTTTGCCCAAAAAAAAGAAGAATGCATACGTTTTTGCCATAAAAAAAAATTTCTTCATTTTTGCTCCAAAATAAGGGGAATTTCTGCTTTTTTGCCTCTAAATAAGTGGAATTTCTGTCTTTTTCCCCCAAAACAAAGGGAATTTCTGTATTTTTGCACCAAAATAAGGAAAAATTATGACTTATTACCCTGAAGTAAGTGAAATTTCTGCAATTTTGCCTCAAAATAAGGGAAATTTCTGCCTTTTGGCCCCAAATAAGGGGAATTTCAGCCTTTTTACCTCAAAATAAGGGGAATTTCTGCATTTTTGCCCCCAAATAAGGAGAATTTCAGATTATTTACCTCAAAATAAGGGGAATTTCTGCATTTATGCCACAAAATATTAGGAATTTCTGCCTTTTTGCCCCAAAATAAGAAAATTTCTGCTTTTTTCCCATGAAATAAGTGAAATTTCTGCAATTTTGCCCCAAAATAAGTGAAATTTCTGCAATTTTGCCCCAAAATAAGGGACCTTTCTGGAATTTTGCCCCAAAATAAGTGGAATTTCTGAGTTTTGGCCCAAAATAAGGAGAATTTCTGTCTTTTTCCTCCAACATATAGGCAATTTCTGCCTTTTTGCCCCACAATTAGGAGAATTTTTGCAATTTTGCTCCAAAATACGGGGAATTTTTTCCTTTTTGCCGGAAAATAAGAAGAATGCATACCTTTTTGCCATAAAAAAGGGAAATTTCTTCATTTTTCCTCCAAAATAAGGGGAATTTTTGCTTTTTTGCCTCTAAATAAGTGGAATTTTTGTTTTTTTCCGTCAAAACATAGAAAATTCCTGTCTTTTTTGCCCCAAAATAAGGAAAATTTCTGCCTTTTTTCCCTGAAATAAGTGAAATTTCTGCAATTTTGCACCAAAATAAGTGAAATTTCTGCAATTTTGCCCCAAAATAAAGGAAATTTCTGGAATTTTGCCCAAAAATAAGTGAAATTTCTGAGTTTTGCCCCAAAATAAGGAGAATTTCTGTCTTTTTGCCCCAACAAATAGAGAATTTCTGCCTTTTTGCCCCACAATTAGGGGAATTTCTGCAATTTTACTCCAAAATACGGGTCATTTCTGCTTTTTTGCCCAAAAATAAAAAGAATGCATACCTTTTTGCCATAAAAAAAAGAAATTTCTTCATTTTTGCTCCAAAATAAGGGGAATATCTGCTTTTTTGCCTCTAAATAAGTGGAATTTCTGTCTTTTTCCCCCAAAACAAAGGGAATTCCTGTTTTTTTTGCCTTAAAATAAGGAAAATTTCAGACTTATTACCCTGAAATAAATGAAATTTCTGCAATTTTGCCACAAAATAAAGAAAATTTTTGCCTTTTTGCCCCCAAATAAGGGGAATTTCAGCCTTTTTACCTAAAAATAAGGGGAATTTCTGCATTTATGCCACAAAATATTAGGAATTTCTGCCTTTTTGCCCCAAAATAAGAAAATTTCTGCTTTTTTCCCCTGAAATAAGTGAAATTTCTGCAATTTTTCCCCAAAATAAGTGAAATTTCTGCAATTTTGCCCCAAAATATGGGAAATTTCTGGAATTTTGCCCCAAAATAAGTGGAATTTCTGAGTTTTGCCCCAAAATAAGGAGAATTATTGTTTTTTTGCCCCAACATATAGGCAATTTCTGCCTTTTTGCCCCACAATTAGGGGAATTTCTGCAATTTTGCTCCAAAATATGGGGAATTTCTGCCTTTTTGCCTGAAAATAAGAAGAATGCATAACTTTTTGCCATAAAAAAGAGAAATTTCTTTATTTTTGCTCCAAAATAAAAGGAATTTCTTATTTTTTGCCTCTAAATAAGTGGAATTTCTGTCTTTTTTCCCCAAAACAAAGGGAATTTCTGTCTTTTTGCCCCAAAATAAGGGAAAATTCTAACTTATTACCCTGAAGTAAGTGAAATTTCTGCAATTTTGCCCCAAAATAAGGGAAATTTCTGCCTTTTTGCCCCCACATAAAGGGAATTTCAGATTTTTTACCTCGAAATAAGGGGACTTACTGCATTTTTGCCACAAAATATTAGGAATTTCTGCCTTTTTGCCCCAAAATAAGGAAAATTTCTGCCTTTTTTCCCTGAAATGAGTGAAATTTCTGTAATTTCGCCCCAAAATAAGTGAAATTTCTGCAATTTTGCCCCAAAATAAGTGAAATTTCTGTAATTTTGCCCCAAAATAAGGGAAATTTCTGAAATTTTTCCCCAAAATAAGTGGCATTTCTGAGTTTTGCTCCAAAATAAGGAGAATTTCTGTCTTTTTGCCCCAACATATAGGCAATTTCTGCCTTTTTGCCCCACAATTAGGGGAATTTCTGCAATTTTGCTCTTAAATACAGGGAATTGCTTCCTTTTTGCCCAAAAATAAGAAGAATGCATACCTTTTTGCCATAAAAAGGAATTTCTTTATTTTTGCTCCAAAATAAGGGGAATTTCTGCCTTTTTGCCCCAAAATAAGAAAATTTCTGCTTTTTTTCCCTGAAATAAGTGAAATTTCTGCAATTTTGCCCCAAATTAAGTAAAATTTTTGCAATTTTGCCCCAAAATAAAGGAAATTTCTGGAATTTTTCCCCAAAATAAGTGGAATTTCTGAGATTTGCCCCAAAATAAGGAGAATTTCTGTTTTTTTGCCCCAACATACAGGCAATTTCCTCTTTTTTGCCCCATAATTAGGGGAATTTCTGCAATTTTGCTCCAATTACTGGGAATTTCTGCATTTTTGCCCGAATATAAGAAGAATGCATACCTTTCTGCCATAAAAAAGGGAAATTTCTTCATTTTTGCTCCAAAATAAGGGGAATTTCTGCTTTTTTGCCTCTAAATAGGTGGAATTTCTGTCTTTTTCCCCCAAAACAAAGGGAATTCCTGTCTCTTTTGCCCCAAAATAAGGAAAATTTCTGACTTATTTCCCTGAAATGAGTGAAATTTCTGCAATTTTGCCACAAAATAAACAAAATTTTTGCCTTTTTGCACCCAATAAGGGAAATTTCAGCCTTTTTACCTCAAAATAAAGGGAATTTCTGCATTTATGCCACAAAATATTAGGAATTTCTGCTTTTTTGCCCCAAAATAAGAAAATTTCTTCTTTTTTCCCCCTGAAATAAGTGAAATTTCTGCAATTTTGCCCCAAAATAAGTGAAATTTCTGCAATTTTGCCCCAAAATAAGGGAAATTTCTGGAATTTTGCCCCAAAATAAGTGGAATTTCTGAGTTTTGCCCCAAAATAAGGAGAATTTCTGTCTTTTTGCCCCAACATATAGGCAATTTCTGCCTTTTGGCCCCACAATTAGGGGAATTTCTGCAATTTTGCTCCAAAATACGGGGAATTTCTGCCTTTTTGCCCAAAAATAAGAAGAATGCATACCTTTTTCCCATAAAAAAGGGAACTTTCTTCATTTTTGCTCCAAAATAAGGGGAATTTCTGCTTTTTTGCCTCTAAATAAGTGGAATTTCTGTCTTTTTCCCCCAAAACAAAGGGAATTTCTGTCTTTTTTGCCCCAAAATAAGGAAAAATTCTGCCTTATTATCCTGAAGTAAGTGAAATTTCTGCAATATTGCCCCAAAATAAGTGAAATTTCTGCAATTTTGCCCCAAAATAAGGGACCTTTCTGGAATTTTGCCCCAAAATAAGTGGAATTTCTGAGTTTTGGCCCAAAATAAGGAGAATTTCTGTCTTTTTCCTCCAACATATAGGCAATTTCTGCCTTTTTGCCCCACAATTAGGAGAATTTTTGCAATTTTGCTCCAAAATACGGGGAATTTTTTCCTTTTTGCCGGAAAATAAGAAGAATGCATACCTTTTTGCCATAAAAAAGGGAAATTTCTTCATTTTTCCTCCAAAATAAGGGGAATTTTTGCTTTTTTGCCTCTAAATAAGTGGAATTTTTGTTTTTTTCCGTCAAAACATAGAAAATTCCTGTCTTTTTTGCCCCAAAATAAGGAAAATTTCTGCCTTTTTTCCCTGAAATAAGTGAAATTTCTGCAATTTTGCACCAAAATAAGTGAAATTTCTGCAATTTTGCCCCAAAATAAAGGAAATTTCTGGAATTTTGCCCAAAAATAAGTGAAATTTCTGAGTTTTGCCCCAAAATAAGGAGAATTTCTGTCTTTTTGCCCCAACAAATAGAGAATTTCTGCCTTTTTGCCCCACAATTAGGGGAATTTCTGCAATTTTACTCCAAAATACGGGTCATTTCTGCTTTTTTGCCCAAAAATAAAAAGAATGCATACCTTTTTGCCATAAAAAAAAGAAATTTCTTCATTTTTGCTCCAAAATAAGGGGAATATCTGCTTTTTTGCCTCTAAATAAGTGGAATTTCTGTCTTTTTCCCCCAAAACAAAGGGAATTCCTGTTTTTTTTGCCTTAAAATAAGGAAAATTTCAGACTTATTACCCTGAAATAAATGAAATTTCTGCAATTTTGCCACAAAATAAAGAAAATTTTTGCCTTTTTGCCCCCAAATAAGGGGAATTTCAGCCTTTTTACCTAAAAATAAGGGGAATTTCTGCATTTATGCCACAAAATATTAGGAATTTCTGCCTTTTTGCCCCAAAATAAGAAAATTTCTGCTTTTTTCCCCTGAAATAAGTGAAATTTCTGCAATTTTTCCCCAAAATAAGTGAAATTTCTGCAATTTTGCCCCAAAATATGGGAAATTTCTGGAATTTTGCCCCAAAATAAGTGGAATTTCTGAGTTTTGCCCCAAAATAAGGAGAATTATTGTTTTTTTGCCCCAACATATAGGCAATTTCTGCCTTTTTGCCCCACAATTAGGGGAATTTCTGCAATTTTGCTCCAAAATATGGGGAATTTCTGCCTTTTTGCCTGAAAATAAGAAGAATGCATAACTTTTTGCCATAAAAAAGAGAAATTTCTTTATTTTTGCTCCAAAATAAAAGGAATTTCTTATTTTTTGCCTCTAAATAAGTGGAATTTCTGTCTTTTTTCCCCAAAACAAAGGGAATTTCTGTCTTTTTGCCCCAAAATAAGGGAAAATTCTAACTTATTACCCTGAAGTAAGTGAAATTTCTGCAATTTTGCCCCAAAATAAGGGAAATTTCTGCCTTTTTGCCCCCACATAAAGGGAATTTCAGATTTTTTACCTCGAAATAAGGGGACTTACTGCATTTTTGCCACAAAATATTAGGAATTTCTGCCTTTTTGCCCCAAAATAAGGAAAATTTCTGCCTTTTTTCCCTGAAATGAGTGAAATTTCTGTAATTTCGCCCCAAAATAAGTGAAATTTCTGCAATTTTGCCCCAAAATAAGTGAAATTTCTGTAATTTTGCCCCAAAATAAGGGAAATTTCTGAAATTTTTCCCCAAAATAAGTGGCATTTCTGAGTTTTGCTCCAAAATAAGGAGAATTTCTGTCTTTTTGCCCCAACATATAGGCAATTTCTGCCTTTTTGCCCCACAATTAGGGGAATTTCTGCAATTTTGCTCTTAAATACAGGGAATTGCTTCCTTTTTGCCCAAAAATAAGAAGAATGCATACCTTTTTGCCATAAAAAGGAATTTCTTTATTTTTGCTCCAAAATAAGGGGAATTTCTGCCTTTTTGCCCCAAAATAAGAAAATTTCTGCTTTTTTTCCCTGAAATAAGTGAAATTTCTGCAATTTTGCCCCAAATTAAGTAAAATTTTTGCAATTTTGCCCCAAAATAAAGGAAATTTCTGGAATTTTTCCCCAAAATAAGTGGAATTTCTGAGATTTGCCCCAAAATAAGGAGAATTTCTGTTTTTTTGCCCCAACATACAGGCAATTTCCTCTTTTTTGCCCCATAATTAGGGGAATTTCTGCAATTTTGCTCCAATTACTGGGAATTTCTGCATTTTTGCCCGAATATAAGAAGAATGCATACCTTTCTGCCATAAAAAAGGGAAATTTCTTCATTTTTGCTCCAAAATAAGGGGAATTTCTGCTTTTTTGCCTCTAAATAGGTGGAATTTCTGTCTTTTTCCCCCAAAACAAAGGGAATTCCTGTCTCTTTTGCCCCAAAATAAGGAAAATTTCTGACTTATTTCCCTGAAATGAGTGAAATTTCTGCAATTTTGCCACAAAATAAACAAAATTTTTGCCTTTTTGCACCCAA
Source organism: Micromys minutus (assembly GCF_963924665.1). Classification (NCBI taxonomy): domain Eukaryota; kingdom Metazoa; phylum Chordata; class Mammalia; order Rodentia; family Muridae; genus Micromys; species Micromys minutus. The sequence continues at coordinate 2,087,058 of NW_027667258.1, read as the reverse complement.
TAAGGGAAATTTCAGCCTTTTTACCTCAAAATAAAGGGAATTTCTGCATTTATGCCACAAAATATTAGGAATTTCTGCTTTTTTGCCCCAAAATAAGAAAATTTCTTCTTTTTTCCCCCTGAAATAAGTGAAATTTCTGCAATTTTGCCCCAAAATAAGTGAAATTTCTGCAATTTTGCCCCAAAATAAGGGAAATTTCTGGAATTTTGCCCCAAAATAAGTGGAATTTCTGAGTTTTGCCCCAAAATAAGGAGAATTTCTGTCTTTTTGCCCCAACATATAGGCAATTTCTGCCTTTTGGCCCCACAATTAGGGGAATTTCTGCAATTTTGCTCCAAAATACGGGGAATTTCTGCCTTTTTGCCCAAAAATAAGAAGAATGCATACCTTTTTCCCATAAAAAAGGGAACTTTCTTCATTTTTGCTCCAAAATAAGGGGAATTTCTGCTTTTTTGCCTCTAAATAAGTGGAATTTCTGTCTTTTTCCCCCAAAACAAAGGGAATTTCTGTCTTTTTTGCCCCAAAATAAGGAAAAATTCTGCCTTATTATCCTGAAGTAAGTGAAATTTCTGCAATATTGCCCCAAAATAAGTGAAATTTCTGCAATTTTGCCCCAAAATAAAAGAAATTTCTGGAATTTTGTCCCAAAATAAGTGGGATTTCTGAGTTTTGCCCCAAAATAAGGAGAATTTCTGTCTTTTTGAACCAACATATAGGCAAATTCTGCCTTTTTGCCCCACAATTAGGGGAATTTCTGCAATTTTGCTCCAAAATATGGGGAATTTCTGCCTTTTTGCCTGAAAATAAGAAGAATGCATAACTTTTTGCCATAAAAAAAAGAAATTTCTTTATTTTTGCTCCAAAATAAGGGGAATTTCTGATTTTTTGCCTCTAAATAAGTGGAATTTCTGTCTTTTTTCCCCAAAACAAAGGGAATTTCTGTCTTTTTTGCCCCAAAATAAGGAAAAATTCTACCTTATTACCCTGAAGTAAGTGAAATTTCTGCAATTTTGCCCCAAAATAAGGGAAATTTCTGCCTTTTTGCCCCCAAATAAATGGAATTTCAGATTTTTTACCTCGAAATAAGGGGACTTTCTGCATTTTTGCCACAAAATATTAGGAATTTCTGCCTTTTTGCCCCAAAATAAGGAAAATTTCTGCCTTTTTTCCCTGAAATGAGTGAAATTTCTGTAATTTTGCCCCAAAATAAGTGAAATTTCTGCAATTTTGCCCCAAAATAAGTGAAATTTCTGCAATTTTGCCCCAAAATAAGGGAAATTTCTGTAATTTTGCCCCAAAATAAGTGGAATTTCTGAGTTTTGCCCCAAAATAAGGAGAATTTCTGTCGTTTTGCCCCAACATATAGTCAATTTCTGCCTTTTTGCCCCACAATTAGGGGAATTTCTGCAATTTTGCTCCAAAATACGGGGAATTTCTGCCTTTTGCCCGAAAATAAGAAGAATGCATACCTTTTTGCCATAAAAAGGAAAATTTCTTCATTTTTTCTCCAAAATAAGAGGAATTTCTGCTTTTTTGCCTCTAAATAAGTGGAATTTCTGTCTTTTTCCTCCAAAACAAAGGGAATTCCTGTTTTTTTGCCCCAAAATAAGGAAAATTTCTGACTTATTACCCTGAAGTAAGTGAAATTTCTGCAATTTTGCCCCAAAATAAGTGAAATTTCTGCAATTTTGCCCCAAAATAAGGGAAATTTCTGGAATTTTGCTCCAAAATACGGGGAATTTCTGCCTTTTTGCCCGAAAATAAGAAGAATGCATACCTTTTGCCATAAAAAAGGGAAATTTCTTCACTTTTGCTCCAAAATAAGGGGAATTTCTGCTTTTTTGCCTCTAAATAAGGAAATTTTCAGCCTTTGTATCTCAAAATAAGAAGAATTTCAGCATTTTTGCCACAAAATATTAGGAATTTCTGCCTTTTTGCCCCAAATTAAGGAAAATTCTTACTTATTACCCTGAAATTAGTGAAATTTCTGCAATTTTGCCCCAAAATAAGTGAAATTTCTTCAATTTTGCCCAAAAATAAAAGAAATTTCTGGAATTTTGTCCCAAAAAAAGTGGAATTTCTGAGTTTTGACCTAAAATAAGGAGATTTTCTGTCTTTTTGCCCCAACATATAGGCAATTTCTGCTTTTTGCCCCACAATTAGGAGAATTTCGGCAATTTTGCTCCAAAATACGGGGCATTTCTGCCTTTTTGCCCGAAAATAAGAAGAATGCATACCTTTTTGCCATAAAAAGGAAAATTTCTTCATTTTTTCTCCAAAATAAGAGGAATTTCTGCTTTTTTGCCTCTAAATAAGTGGAATTTCTCTCTTTTTCCCTCAAAACAAAGGGGATTCCTGTATTTTTTGCCCCAAAATAAGGAAAATTTCTGACTTATTACCCTGAAATAAGTGAAATTTCTGCAATTTTGCCCCAAAATAAAGGAAATTTTTGCCTTTTTGCCCCCAAATAAGGGCAATTTAAGCCTTTTTACCTCAAAATAAGGGGAATTTCTGCATTTTTCAGAAAATATTAGATTTTTCTGCCTTTTTGCCCCTAAATAAGAAAATTTCTACTTTTTTTCTGAAATAAGTGAAATTTCTGCAATTTTGCCCCAAATTAAGTGAAATTTCTGCAATTTTGCCCCAAAATAAGGGAAATATCTGGAATTTTGACCCAAAATAAGTGGAATTTCTGAGTTTTGCCCCAAAATAAGGAGAATTTCTGTTTTTTTGCCCCAACATATATGCAATTTCTGCCTTTTTGCCCCACAATTAGGGGAATTTCTGCAATTTTGCTCCAAAATACGGGGAATATCTGCCTTTTTCCCCGTAAATAAGAGAAATGCATACCTTTTTGCCATAAAAAAGTGAAATTTCCTCATTTTGGCTCCAAAATAAGGGGGATTTCTGATTTTTTGTCGCTAAATAAGTGGAATTTCTGTCTTTTTCCCCCAAAACAAAGGGAATATCTGTTTTTTTGCCCCAAAATAAGGAAAAATTCTGCTTTATTACCCTGAAGTAAGTGAAATTTCTGCAATTTTGCCCCAAAATAAGGAAAATTTCTGCCTTTTTCCCTGAAATGAGTGAAATTTCTGTAATTTTGCCCTAATATAAAGGAAATTTCTGACTTTTTGCCCCCAAATACGGGGAATTTCAGCCTTTTTACCTAAATAAGGGGAATTTCTGCATTTATGCCACAAAATATTAGGAATTTCTGCCTTTTTGCCCAAAACAAGAAAATTTCTGCTTTTTTTCCCTGAAATAAGTGAAATTTCTGCAATTTTGCCCCAAAATAAGGGAAATTTCTGCAATTTTGCCCCAAAATAAGGGAAATTTCTGGAATTTTGACCCAAAATAAGTGGAATTTCTGAGTTTTGCCCCAAAATAAGGAGAATTTCTGTCTTTTTGCCCCAACATACAGGCAATTTCTGCTTTTTTGCCCCACAATTAGGGGAATTTCTGCAATTTTGCTCCAAAATACGGGGAATTTCTGCCTTTTTGCCCGAAAATAAGAAGAATGCATACCTTTTTGCCATAAAAAAAGTAATTTCTTCATTTTTGCTCCAAAATAAGGGGAATTTCTGCTTTTTTGCCTCTAAATAAGGAAAATTTCAGCCTTTGTACCTCAAAATAAGAAGAATTTCTGCATTTTTGCCACAAAATATTAGGAATTTCTGCCTTTTTGCCCCAAAATAAGGAAAAAATTCTTACTTATTACTCTGAAATTAGTGAAATTTCTGCAATTTTGACCCATAATAAGTGAAATTTCTGCAATTTTACCCCAAAATAAAAAAAATTTCCGGAATTTTGTCCCAAAATAAGTGGAATTTCTGAGTTTTGCCCTAAAATAAGGAGAATTTCTGTCTTTTTGCCCCAACATATAGGCAATTTCTGCTTTTTGCCCCACAATTAGGGGAATTTCTGAAATTTTGCTCCAAAATACGGGTCATTTCTGCCTTTTTGCCCGAAAATAAGAAGAATGCATACCTTTTTGCCATAAAATGGGAAATTTCTTCATTTTTTCTCCGAAATAAAGGGAATTTCTGCTTTTTTGCCTCTAAATAAGTGGAATTTCTCTCTTTTTCCCCCAAAACAAAGGGAATTCCTGTCTTTTTTGCCCCAAATAAGGAAAATTTCTGCCAATTTTCCCTGAAATAAGTGAAATTTCTGTAATTTTGCCCCAAAATAAGTAAAATTTCTGCAATTTTGCCCCAAAATAAGTGAAATTTCTGCAATTTTGCCCCAAAATAAGGGAAATTTCCTAAATTTTTCCCCAAAATAAGTGGAATTTCTGAGTTTTGCCCCAAAATAAGGAGAATTTCTGTCTTTTTGCCCCAACATATAGGCAATTTCTGCCTTTTTGCCCAACAATTAGGGGAATTTCTGCAATTTTGCTCCAAAATACGGGGAATTTCTGCGTTTTTGCACAAAAATAAGAAGAATGCATACCTTTTTGCCATAAAAAGGAAATTTCTTCATTTTTGCTCCAAAATAAGGGGAATTTCTGCTTTTTTGCCTCTAAATAAGTGGAATTTCTGTCTTTTTCCCCCAAAACAGAGGGAATATCTGTATTTTTGTCCCAAAATAAGGAAAAATTCTGACTTATTACCCTGAAGTAAGTGAAATTTCTACAATTTTGCCCCAAAATAAGGGAAATTTCTGCATTTTTGCACACAAATAAGAGAAATTTCAGCCTTTTTACCTCAAAATAAGGGGAATTTCTGCATTTTTGCCTCCAAATAAGGGAAATTTCAGGCTTTTTACCTGAAAATAAGGGGAATTTCTGCATTTTTTCCACAAAATATTAAGAATTTCTGCCTTTTTGCCTCAAAATAAGAAAATTTCTTCTTTTTTTTTCTGCAATAAGTGAAATTTCTGCAATTTTGCACCAAAATAAGTGAAATTTCTGCAATTTTGCCCAAAAATAAAGGAAATTTTTGCCTTTTTGCCCCCCCAAAAAAGGAATTTCAGCCTTTTTACCTCAAAATAAGGGGGATTTTTGCATTTTTGCCACAAAATATTAGAAATTTCTGCCTTTTTGCCCCAAAATAAGAAAATTTCTGCTTTTTTTCTTTGAAATAAGTGAAATTTCTGTATTTTGCCCAAATTAAGTGAAATTACTGCAATTTTGCCCCAAAGTAAGAGAAATATCTGGAATTTTGCCCCAAAATAAGTGGAATTTCTGAGTTATGCCCCAAAATAAAGAAAATTTCTGTTTTTTTGCCCCAACATATAGGCAATTTCTGCCTTTTTGCCCCACAATTAGAGGAATTTCTGGAATTTTTCTCCAAAATACAGGGAATTTCTGCCTTTTTGCCCGAAAATAAGAAGAATGCATAACTTTTTGCCATAAAAAAGGGAAATTTCTTCATTTTTGCTCCAAAATAAGGGGAATTTCTGATTTTTGCCTCTAAATAAGTGGAATTTCTGTCTTTTTCCCCCAAAACAAAGGGAATTTCTGTCTTTTTTGCCCTAAATAAGAAAAAATTCTGCCTTATTACCCTGAAGTAAGTGAAATTTCTGAAATTTTGCCCCAAAATAAGGGAAATTTCTGCCTTTTCGCCCCCAAATAAAAGGAATTTCAGCCTTTTTACCTCGAAATGGGAATTTCTGCATTTTTGCCACAAAATACTAGGAATTTCTGCCTTTTTGCCCCAAAATAAGGAAAATTTCTGCCTTGTTTCCCTGAAATAAGTGAAATTTCTGTAATTTTGCCGCAAAATAAGTGAAATTTCTGCAATTTTGCCCCAAAATAAATGAAATTTCTGCAATTTGGCCACAAAATAAGAGAAATTTCTGGAATTTTGCCCCAAAATAAGTGGAATTTCTGAGTTTTGCCCCAAAATAAGGAGAATTTCTGTCTTTTTGCCCTAACATATAGGCAATTTCTGCCTTTTTGCCCAACAATTAGGGGAATTTCTGCAATTTTGCTCCAAAATACGGGGAATTTCTGCCTTTTTGCCCAAAATAAGAAGAATGCATACCTTTTTGCCATAACAAGGAAATTTCTTCATTTTTGCTCCAAAACAAGGGGAATTTCTGCTTTTTTGCCTCTAAATAAGTGGAATTTCTGAATTTTTCCCCCAAAATAAAGGGAATTTCTGTATTTTTGCCCCAAAATAAGGAAAAATTCTGAATTATTACCCTGAAGTAAGTGAAATTTCTGCAATTTTGCCCCAAAATAAGGGAAATTTCTGCATTTTTGCCCCCAAATATGTGGAATTTCAGCGTTTTTACCTCAAAATAAGGGGAATTTCTGCATTTTTGCCACAATATATTAGGAATTTCTGCCTTTTTTCCCCAAAATAAGAAAATTTCTGCTTTTTTCCCCTGAAATAAGTGAAATTTCTGCAATTTTGCTCCAAAATAAGTGAAATTTCTGCAATTTTGCCCCAAAATAAAGGAAATTTTTGCCTTTTTGCCCCCAAATAAAAGGAATTTCAGCTTTTTACCTCAAAATAAGGGATATTTGTGCATTTTTGCCACAAAATATTAGGAATTTCTGCCTTTTTGCCCCAAAATAAGAAAATTTCTGATTTTTCCCTGAAATAAGTGAAATTTCTGAAGTTTTGCCTCAAAATAAGTGAAATTTCTGCAATTTTGCCCTAAAATAAGTGGAATTTCTGAGTTTTGCCTTAAAATAAGGAGAATTTCTGTCTTTTTGCCCAAACATATAGGCAATTTCTGCTTTTTTGCGCCACAATTAGGGGAATTTTTCAATTTTGCTCCAAAATACGGGGAATTTCTGCCTTTTTGCACGAAAATAAGAAGAATGCATAACTTTTTGCCATAAAAAAAGGAAATTTCTTCATTTTTGCTCCAAAATAAGGGGAATTTCTGATTTTTTGCCTATAAATAAGTGGATTTTCTGTCTTTTTCCCCCCGAACAAAGGGAATTTCTGTCTTTTTTGCCCCAAATAAAAAAAAAAATTCTTCCTTATTACCATGAAGTAAGTGAAATTTCTGCAATTTTGCCCCAAAATAAATGAAATTTCTGCAATTTGGCCCCAAAATAAGAGAAATTTCTGGAATTTTGCCCCAAAATAAGTGGAATTTCTGAGTTTTGCCCCAAAATAAGGAGAATTTCTGTCTTTTTGCCCTAACATATAGGCAATTTCTGCCTTTTTGCCCAACAATTAGGGGAATTTCTGCAATTTTGCTCCAAAATACGGGGAATTTCTGCCTTTTTGCCCAAAATAAGAAGAATGCATACCTTTTTGCCATAACAAGGAAATTTCTTCATTTTTGCTCCAAAACAAGGGGAATTTCTGCTTTTTTGCCTCTAAATAAGTGGAATTTCTGAATTTTTCCCCCAAAATAAAGGGAATTTCTGTATTTTTGCCCCAAAATAAGGAAAAATTCTGAATTATTACCCTGAAGTAAGTGAAATTTCTGCAATTTTGCCCCAAAATAAGGGAAATTTCTGCATTTTTGCCCCCAAATATGTGGAATTTCAGCGTTTTTACGTCAAAATAAGGGGAATTTCTGCATTTTTGCCACAATATATTAGGAATTTCTGCCTTTTTTCCCCAAAATAAGAAGAATGCATACCTTTTTGCGATAAAAAGGAAATTTCTTCATTTTTGCTCCAAAATAAGGGGAATTTCTGATTTTTGCCTCTAAATAAGTGGAATTTCTGTCTTTTTCCCCCAAAACAAAGGGAATTTCTGTCGTTTTTGCCCTAAATAAGAAAAAATTCTGCCTTATTACCCTGAAGTAAGTGAAATTTCTGCAATTTTGCCCCAAAATAAGGGAAATTTCTGCCTTTTCGCCCCCAAATAAAAGGAATTTCAGCCTTTTTACCTCGAAATGGGAATTTCTGCATTTTTGCAACAAAATACTAGGAATTTCTGCCTTTTTTGCCCCAAAATAAGGAAAATTTCTGCCTTGTTTCCCTGAAATAAGTGAAATTTCTGTAATTTTGCCGCAAAATAAGTGAAATTTCTGCAATTTTGCCCCAAAATAAATGAAATTTCTGCAATTTGGCCCCAAAATAAGAGAAATTTCTGCATTTTTGCCCCCAAATATGTGGAATTTCAGCGTTTTTACCTCAAAATAAGGGGAATTTCTGCATTTTTGCCACAATATATTAGGAATTTCTGCCTTTTTTCCCCAAAATAAGAAAATTTCTGCTTTTTTCCCCTGAAATAAGTGAAATTTCTGCAATTTTGCTCCAAAATAAGTGAAATTTCTGCAATTTTGCCCCAAAATAAAGGAAATTTTTGCCTTTTTGCCCCCAAATAAAAGGAATTTCAGCTTTTTACCTCAAAATAAGGGATATTTGTGCATTTTTGCCACAAAATATTAGGAATTTCTGCCTTTTTGCCCCAAAATAAGACAATTTCTGATTTTTCCCTGAAATAAGTGAAATTTCTGAAGTTTTGCCTCAAAATAAGTGAAATTTCTGCAATTTTGCCCTAAAATAAGGGAAATTTTTGGAATTTTGCCCCAAAATAAGTGGAATTTCTGAGTTTTGCCTTAAAATAAGGAGAATTTCTGTCTTTTTGCCCAAACATATAGGCAATTTCTGCCTTTTTGCGCCACAATTAGGGGAATTTTTCAATTTTGCTCCAAAATACGGGGAATTTCTGCCTTTTTGCACGAAAATAAGAAGAATGCATAACTTTTTGCCATAAAAAAAGGAAATTTCTTCATTTTTGCTCCAAAATAAGGGGAATTTCTGATTTTTTGCCTATAAATAAGTGGATTTTCTGTCTTTTTCCCCCCGAACAAAGGGAATTTCTGTCTTTTTTGCCCCAAATAAAAAAAAAAATTCTTCCTTATTACCATGAAGTAAGTGAAATTTCTGCAATTTTGCCCCAAAATAAATGAAATTTCTGCAATTTGGCCCCAAAATAAGAGAAATTTCTGGAATTTTGCCCCAAAATAAGTGGAATTTCTGAGTTTTGCCCCAAAATAAGGAGAATTTCTGTCTTTTTGCCCTAACATATAGGCAATTTCTGCCTTTTTGCCCAACAATTAGGGGAATTTCTGCAATTTTGCTCCAAAATACGGGGAATTTCTGCCTTTTTGCCCAAAATAAGAAGAATGCATACCTTTTTGCCATAACAAGGAAATTTCTTCATTTTTGCTCCAAAACAAGGGGAATTTCTGCTTTTTTGCCTCTAAATAAGTGGAATTTCTGAATTTTTCCCCCAAAATAAAGGGAATTTCTGTATTTTTGCCCCAAAATAAGGAAAAATTCTGAATTATTACCCTGAAGTAAGTGAAATTTCTGCAATTTTGCCCCAAAATAAGGGAAATTTCTGCATTTTTGCCCCCAAATATGTGGAATTTCAGCGTTTTTACGTCAAAATAAGGGGAATTTCTGCATTTTTGCCACAATATATTAGGAATTTCTGCCTTTTTTCCCCAAAATAAGAAGAATGCATACCTTTTTGCGATAAAAAGGAAATTTCTTCATTTTTGCTCCAAAATAAGGGGAATTTCTGATTTTTGCCTCTAAATAAGTGGAATTTCTGTCTTTTTCCCCCAAAACAAAGGGAATTTCTGTCGTTTTTGCCCTAAATAAGAAAAAATTCTGCCTTATTACCCTGAAGTAAGTGAAATTTCTGCAATTTTGCCCCAAAATAAGGGAAATTTCTGCCTTTTCGCCCCCAAATAAAAGGAATTTCAGCCTTTTTACCTCGAAATGGGAATTTCTGCATTTTTGCAACAAAATACTAGGAATTTCTGCCTTTTTTGCCCCAAAATAAGGAAAATTTCTGCCTTGTTTCCCTGAAATAAGTGAAATTTCTGTAATTTTGCCGCAAAATAAGTGAAATTTCTGCAATTTTGCCCCAAAATAAATGAAATTTCTGCAATTTGGCCCCAAAATAAGAGAAATTTCTGCATTTTTGCCCCCAAATATGTGGAATTTCAGCGTTTTTACCTCAAAATAAGGGGAATTTCTGCATTTTTGCCACAATATATTAGGAATTTCTGCCTTTTTTCCCCAAAATAAGAAAATTTCTGCTTTTTTCCCCTGAAATAAGTGAAATTTCTGCAATTTTGCTCCAAAATAAGTGAAATTTCTGCAATTTTGCCCCAAAATAAAGGAAATTTTTGCCTTTTTGCCCCCAAATAAAAGGAATTTCAGCTTTTTACCTCAAAATAAGGGATATTTGTGCATTTTTGCCACAAAATATTAGGAATTTCTGCCTTTTTGCCCCAAAATAAGAAAATTTCTGATTTTTCCCTGAAATAAGTGAAATTTCTGAAGTTTTGCCTCAAAATAAGTGAAATTTCTGCAATTTTGCCCTAAAATAAGGGAAATTTCTGGAATTTTGCCCAAAAATAAGTGAAATTTCTGAGTTTTGCCCCAAAATAAGAAGAATTTCTGTCTTTTTGCCCCACAATTAGGAGAATTTCTGCAATTTTGCTCGAAAATATGGGGAATTTCTGCCTTTTGTCCGAAAATAAGAAGAATGCATACCTTTTTGCCATAAAAAGGAAAATTTCTTCATTTTTTCTCCAAAATAAGAGGAATTTCTGCTTTTTTGCCTCTAAATAAGTGGAATTTCTGTCTTTTTCCTCCAAAACAAAGGGAATTCCTGTTTTTTTGCCCCAAAATAAGGAAAATTTCTGACTTATTACCCTGAAGTAAGTGAAATTTCTGCAATTTTGCCCCAAAATAAGTGAAATTTCTGCAATTTTGCCCCAAAATAAGGGAAATTTCTGGAATTTTGCTCCAAAATACGGGGAATTTCTGCCTTTTTGCCCGAAAATAAGAAGAATGTATAACTTTTTGCCATAAAAAAGGGAAATTTCTTCATTTTTGCTCCAAAATAAGGGGAATTTCTGCTTTTTTGCCTCTAAATAAGGAAATTTTCAGCCTTTGTATCTCAAAATAAGAAGAATTTCAGCATTTTTGCCACAAAATATTAGGAATTTCTGCCTTTTTGCCCCAAATTAAGGAAAATTCTTACTTATTACCCTGAAATTAGTGAAATTTCTGCAATTTTGCCCCAAAATAAGTGAAATTTCTGCAATTTTGCCCAAAAATAAAAGAAATTTCCGGAATTTTGTCCCAAAATAAGTGGAATTTCTGAGTTTTGACCTAAAATAAGGAGATTTTCTGTCTTTTTGCCCCAACATATAGGCAATTTCTGCTTTTTGCCCCACAATTAGGAGAATTTCGGCAATTTTGCTCCAAAATACGGGGCATTTCTGCCTTTTTGCCCGAAAATAAGAAGAATGCATACCTTTTTGCCATAATAAGGAAAATTTCTTCATTTTTTCTCCAAAATAAGAGGAATTTCTGCTTTTTTGCCTCTAAATAAGTGGAATTTCTCTCTTTTTCCCTCAAAACGAAGGGGATTCCTGTATTTTTTGCCCCAAAATAAGGAAAATTTCTGACTTATTACCCTGAAATAAGTGAAATTTCTGCAATTTTGCCCCAAAATAAAGGAAATTTTTGCCTTTTTGCCCCCAAATAAGGGCAATTTCAGCCTTTTTACCTCAAAATAAGGGGAATTTCTGCATTTTTGCCAGAAAATATTAGATTTTTCTGCCTTTTTGCCCCTAAATAAGAAAATTTCTACTTTTTTTCTGAAATAAGTGAAATTTCTGCAATTTTGCCCCAAATTAAGTGAAATTTCTGCAATTTTGCCCCAAAATAAGGGAAATATCTGGAATTTGACCCAAAATAAGTGGAATTTCTGAGTTTTGCCCCAAAATAAGGAGAATTTCTGTTTTTTTGCCCCAACATATATGCAATTTCTGCCTTTTTGCCCCACAATTAGGGGAATTTCTGCAATTTTGCTCCAAAATACGGGGAATATCTGCCTTTTTCCCCGTAAATAAGAGAAATGCATACCTTTTTGCCATAAAAAAGTGAAATTTCCTCATTTTGGCTCCAAAATAAGGGGGATTTCTGATTTTTTGTCGCTAAATAAGTGGAATTTCTGTCTTTTTCCCCCAAAACAAAGGGAATATCTGTTTTTTTGCCCCAAAATAAGGAAAAATTCTGCTTTATTACCCTGAAGTAAGTGAAATTTCTGCAATTTTGCCCCAAAATAAGGAAAATTTCTGCCTTTTTCCCTGAAATGAGTGAAATTTCTGTAATTTTGCCCTAATATAAAGGAAATTTCTGACTTTTTGCCCCCAAATACGGGGAATTTCAGCCTTTTTACCTAAATAAGGGGAATTTCTGCATTTATGCCACAAAATATTAGGAATTTCTGCCTTTTTGCCCCAAAACAAGAAAATTTCTGCTTTTTTTCCCTGAAATAAGTGAAATTTCTGCAATTTTGCCCCAAAATAAGGGAAATTTCTGCAATTTTGCCCCAAAATAAGGGAAATTTCTGGAATTTTGACCCAAAATAAGTGGAATTTCTGAGTTTTGCCCCAAAATAAGGAGAATTTCTGTCTTTTTGCCCCAACATACAGGCAATTTCTGCTTTTTTGCCCCACAATTAGGGGAATTTCTGCAATTTTGCTCCAAAATACGGGGAATTTCTGCCTTTTGGCCCGAAAATAAGAAGAATGCATACCTTTTTGCCATAAAAAAAGTAATTTCTTCATTTTTGCTCCAAAATAAGGGGAATTTCCGCTTTTTTGCCTCTAAATAAGGAAAATTTCAGCCTTTGTACCTCAAAATAAGAAGAATTTCTGCATTTTTGCCACAAAATATTAGGAATTTCTGCCTTTTTGCCCCAAAATAAGGAAAAAATTCTTACTTATTACTCTGAAATTAGTGAAATTTCTGCAATTTTGACCCATAATAAGTGAAATTTCTGCAATTTTGCCCCAAAATAAAAAAAATTTCCGGAATTTTGTCCCAAAATAAGTGGAATTTCTGAGTTTTGCCCTAAAATAAGGAGAATTTCTGTCTTTTTGCCCCAACATATAGGCAATTTCTGCTTTTTGCCCCACAATTAGGGGAATTTCTGCAATTTTGCTCCAAAATACGGGTCATTTCTGCCTTTTTGCCCGAAAATAAGAAGAATGCATACCTTTTTGCCATAAAATGGGAAATTTCTTCATTTTTTCTCCGAAATAAAGGGAATTTCTGCTTTTTTGCCTCTAAATAAGTGGAATTTCTCTCTTTTTCCCCCAAAACAAAGGGAATTCCTGTCTTTTTTGCCCCAAATAAGGAAAATTTCTGCCAATTTTCCCTGAAATAAGTGAAATTTCTGCAATTTTGCTCCAAAATAAGTGAAATTTCTGCAATTTTGCCCCAAAATAAAGGAAATTTTTGCCTTTTTGCCCCCAAATAAAAGGAATTTCAGCTTTTTACCTCAAAATAAGGGATATTTGTGCATTTTTGCCACAAAATATTAGGAATTTCTGCCTTTTTGCCCCAAAATAAGACAATTTCTGATTTTTCCCTGAAATAAGTGAAATTTCTGAAGTTTTGCCTCAAAATAAGTGAAATTTCTGCAATTTTGCCCTAAAATAAGGGAAATTTTTGGAATTTTGCCCCAAAATAAGTGGAATTTCTGAGTTTTGCCTTAAAATAAGGAGAATTTCTGTCTTTTTGCCCAAACATATAGGCAATTTCTGCCTTTTTGCGCCACAATTAGGGGAATTTTTCAATTTTGCTCCAAAATACGGGGAATTTCTGCCTTTTTGCACGAAAATAAGAAGAATGCATAACTTTTTGCCATAAAAAAAGGAAATTTCTTCATTTTTGCTCCAAAATAAGGGGAATTTCTGATTTTTTGCCTATAAATAAGTGGATTTTCTGTCTTTTTCCCCCCGAACAAAGGGAATTTCTGTCTTTTTTGCCCCAAATAAAAAAAAAAATTCTTCCTTATTACCATGAAGTAAGTGAAATTTCTGCAATTTTGCCCCAAAATAAATGAAATTTCTGCAATTTGGCCCCAAAATAAGAGAAATTTCTGGAATTTTGCCCCAAAATAAGTGGAATTTCTGAGTTTTGCCCCAAAATAAGGAGAATTTCTGTCTTTTTGCCCTAACATATAGGCAATTTCTGCCTTTTTGCCCAACAATTAGGGGAATTTCTGCAATTTTGCTCCAAAATACGGGGAATTTCTGCCTTTTTGCCCAAAATAAGAAGAATGCATACCTTTTTGCCATAACAAGGAAATTTCTTCATTTTTGCTCCAAAACAAGGGGAATTTCTGCTTTTTTGCCTCTAAATAAGTGGAATTTCTGAATTTTTCCCCCAAAATAAAGGGAATTTCTGTATTTTTGCCCCAAAATAAGGAAAAATTCTGAATTATTACCCTGAAGTAAGTGAAATTTCTGCAATTTTGCCCCAAAATAAGGGAAATTTCTGCATTTTTGCCCCCAAATATGTGGAATTTCAGCGTTTTTACGTCAAAATAAGGGGAATTTCTGCATTTTTGCCACAATATATTAGGAATTTCTGCCTTTTTTCCCCAAAATAAGAAGAATGCATACCTTTTTGCGATAAAAAGGAAATTTCTTCATTTTTGCTCCAAAATAAGGGGAATTTCTGATTTTTGCCTCTAAATAAGTGGAATTTCTGTCTTTTTCCCCCAAAACAAAGGGAATTTCTGTCGTTTTTGCCCTAAATAAGAAAAAATTCTGCCTTATTACCCTGAAGTAAGTGAAATTTCTGCAATTTTGCCCCAAAATAAGGGAAATTTCTGCCTTTTCGCCCCCAAATAAAAGGAATTTCAGCCTTTTTACCTCGAAATGGGAATTTCTGCATTTTTGCAACAAAATACTAGGAATTTCTGCCTTTTTTGCCCCAAAATAAGGAAAATTTCTGCCTTGTTTCCCTGAAATAAGTGAAATTTCTGTAATTTTGCCGCAAAATAAGTGAAATTTCTGCAATTTTGCCCCAAAATAAATGAAATTTCTGCAATTTGGCCCCAAAATAAGAGAAATTTCTGCATTTTTGCCCCCAAATATGTGGAATTTCAGCGTTTTTACCTCAAAATAAGGGGAATTTCTGCATTTTTGCCACAATATATTAGGAATTTCTGCCTTTTTTCCCCAAAATAAGAAAATTTCTGCTTTTTTCCCCTGAAATAAGTGAAATTTCTGCAATTTTGCTCCAAAATAAGTGAAATTTCTGCAATTTTGCCCCAAAATAAAGGAAATTTTTGCCTTTTTGCCCCCAAATAAAAGGAATTTCAGCTTTTTACCTCAAAATAAGGGATATTTGTGCATTTTTGCCACAAAATATTAGGAATTTCTGCCTTTTTGCCCCAAAATAAGAAAATTTCTGATTTTTCCCTGAAATAAGTGAAATTTCTGAAGTTTTGCCTCAAAATAAGTGAAATTTCTGCAATTTTGCCCTAAAATAAGGGAAATTTCTGGAATTTTGCCCAAAAATAAGTGAAATTTCTGAGTTTTGCCCCAAAATAAGAAGAATTTCTGTCTTTTTGCCCCACAATTAGGAGAATTTCTGCAATTTTGCTCGAAAATATGGGGAATTTCTGCCTTTTGTCCGAAAATAAGAAGAATGCATACCTTTTTGCCATAAAAAGGAAAATTTCTTCATTTTTTCTCCAAAATAAGAGGAATTTCTGCTTTTTTGCCTCTAAATAAGTGGAATTTCTGTCTTTTTCCTCCAAAACAAAGGGAATTCCTGTTTTTTTGCCCCAAAATAAGGAAAATTTCTGACTTATTACCCTGAAGTAAGTGAAATTTCTGCAATTTTGCCCCAAAATAAGTGAAATTTCTGCAATTTTGCCCCAAAATAAGGGAAATTTCTGGAATTTTGCTCCAAAATACGGGGAATTTCTGCCTTTTTGCCCGAAAATAAGAAGAATGTATAACTTTTTGCCATAAAAAAGGGAAATTTCTTCATTTTTGCTCCAAAATAAGGGGAATTTCTGCTTTTTTGCCTCTAAATAAGGAAATTTTCAGCCTTTGTATCTCAAAATAAGAAGAATTTCAGCATTTTTGCCACAAAATATTAGGAATTTCTGCCTTTTTGCCCCAAATTAAGGAAAATTCTTACTTATTACCCTGAAATTAGTGAAATTTCTGCAATTTTGCCCCAAAATAAGTGAAATTTCTGCAATTTTGCCCAAAAATAAAAGAAATTTCCGGAATTTTGTCCCAAAATAAGTGGAATTTCTGAGTTTTGACCTAAAATAAGGAGATTTTCTGTCTTTTTGCCCCAACATATAGGCAATTTCTGCTTTTTGCCCCACAATTAGGAGAATTTCGGCAATTTTGCTCCAAAATACGGGGCATTTCTGCCTTTTTGCCCGAAAATAAGAAGAATGCATACCTTTTTGCCATAATAAGGAAAATTTCTTCATTTTTTCTCCAAAATAAGAGGAATTTCTGCTTTTTTGCCTCTAAATAAGTGGAATTTCTCTCTTTTTCCCTCAAAACGAAGGGGATTCCTGTATTTTTTGCCCCAAAATAAGGAAAATTTCTGACTTATTACCCTGAAATAAGTGAAATTTCTGCAATTTTGCCCCAAAATAAAGGAAATTTTTGCCTTTTTGCCCCCAAATAAGGGCAATTTCAGCCTTTTTACCTCAAAATAAGGGGAATTTCTGCATTTTTGCCAGAAAATATTAGATTTTTCTGCCTTTTTGCCCCTAAATAAGAAAATTTCTACTTTTTTTCTGAAATAAGTGAAATTTCTGCAATTTTGCCCCAAATTAAGTGAAATTTCTGCAATTTTGCCCCAAAATAAGGGAAATATCTGGAATTTGACCCAAAATAAGTGGAATTTCTGAGTTTTGCCCCAAAATAAGGAGAATTTCTGTTTTTTTGCCCCAACATATATGCAATTTCTGCCTTTTTGCCCCACAATTAGGGGAATTTCTGCAATTTTGCTCCAAAATACGGGGAATATCTGCCTTTTTCCCCGTAAATAAGAGAAATGCATACCTTTTTGCCATAAAAAAGTGAAATTTCCTCATTTTGGCTCCAAAATAAGGGGGATTTCTGATTTTTTGTCGCTAAATAAGTGGAATTTCTGTCTTTTTCCCCCAAAACAAAGGGAATATCTGTTTTTTTGCCCCAAAATAAGGAAAAATTCTGCTTTATTACCCTGAAGTAAGTGAAATTTCTGCAATTTTGCCCCAAAATAAGGAAAATTTCTGCCTTTTTCCCTGAAATGAGTGAAATTTCTGTAATTTTGCCCTAATATAAAGGAAATTTCTGACTTTTTGCCCCCAAATACGGGGAATTTCAGCCTTTTTACCTAAATAAGGGGAATTTCTGCATTTATGCCACAAAATATTAGGAATTTCTGCCTTTTTGCCCCAAAACAAGAAAATTTCTGCTTTTTTTCCCTGAAATAAGTGAAATTTCTGCAATTTTGCCCCAAAATAAGGGAAATTTCTGCAATTTTGCCCCAAAATAAGGGAAATTTCTGGAATTTTGACCCAAAATAAGTGGAATTTCTGAGTTTTGCCCCAAAATAAGGAGAATTTCTGTCTTTTTGCCCCAACATACAGGCAATTTCTGCTTTTTTGCCCCACAATTAGGGGAATTTCTGCAATTTTGCTCCAAAATACGGGGAATTTCTGCCTTTTGGCCCGAAAATAAGAAGAATGCATACCTTTTTGCCATAAAAAAAGTAATTTCTTCATTTTTGCTCCAAAATAAGGGGAATTTCCGCTTTTTTGCCTCTAAATAAGGAAAATTTCAGCCTTTGTACCTCAAAATAAGAAGAATTTCTGCATTTTTGCCACAAAATATTAGGAATTTCTGCCTTTTTGCCCCAAAATAAGGAAAAAATTCTTACTTATTACTCTGAAATTAGTGAAATTTCTGCAATTTTGACCCATAATAAGTGAAATTTCTGCAATTTTGCCCCAAAATAAAAAAAATTTCCGGAATTTTGTCCCAAAATAAGTGGAATTTCTGAGTTTTGCCCTAAAATAAGGAGAATTTCTGTCTTTTTGCCCCAACATATAGGCAATTTCTGCTTTTTGCCCCACAATTAGGGGAATTTCTGCAATTTTGCTCCAAAATACGGGTCATTTCTGCCTTTTTGCCCGAAAATAAGAAGAATGCATACCTTTTTGCCATAAAATGGGAAATTTCTTCATTTTTTCTCCGAAATAAAGGGAATTTCTGCTTTTTTGCCTCTAAATAAGTGGAATTTCTCTCTTTTTCCCCCAAAACAAAGGGAATTCCTGTCTTTTTTGCCCCAAATAAGGAAAATTTCTGCCAATTTTCCCTGAAATAAGTGAAATTTCTGTAATTTTGCCCCAAAATAAGTTAAATTTCTGCAATTTTGCCCCAAAATAAGTGAAATTTCTGCAATTTTGCCCCAAAATAAGGGAAATTTCCTAAATTTTTCCCCAAAATAAGTG
Source organism: Micromys minutus (assembly GCF_963924665.1). Lineage (NCBI taxonomy): Eukaryota > Metazoa > Chordata > Mammalia > Rodentia > Muridae > Micromys > Micromys minutus. Next base: position 2,068,828 of record NW_027667258.1, on the reverse strand, counting down.
GAATTTCTGAGTTTTGCCCCAAAATAAGGAGAATTTCTGTCTTTTTGCCCCAACATATAGGCAATTTCTGCCTTTTTGCCCAACAATTAGGGGAATTTCTGCAATTTTGCTCCAAAATACGGGGAATTTCTGCGTTTTTGCACAAAAATAAGAAGAATGCATACCTTTTTGCCATAAAAAGGAAATTTCTTCATTTTTGCTCCAAAATAAGGGGAATTTCTGCTTTTTTGCCTCTAAATAAGTGGAATTTCTGTCTTTTTCCCCCAAAACAGAGGGAATATCTGTATTTTTGTCCCAAAATAAGGAAAAATTCTGACTTATTACCCTGAAGTAAGTGAAATTTCTACAATTTTGCCCCAAAATAAGGGAAATTTCTGCATTTTTGCACACAAATAAGAGAAATTTCAGCCTTTTTACCTCAAAATAAGGGGAATTTCTGCATTTTTGCCTCCAAATAAGGGAAATTTCAGGCTTTTTACCTGAAAATAAGGGGAATTTCTGCATTTTTTCCACAAAATATTAAGAATTTCTGCCTTTTTGCCTCAAAATAAGAAAATTTCTTCTTTTTTTTTCTGCAATAAGTGAAATTTCTGCAATTTTGCACCAAAATAAGTGAAATTTCTGCAATTTTGCCCAAAAATAAAGGAAATTTTTGCCTTTTTGCCCCCCCAAAAAAGGAATTTCAGCCTTTTTACCTCAAAATAAGGGGGATTTTTGCATTTTTGCCACAAAATATTAGAAATTTCTGCCTTTTTGCCCCAAAATAAGAAAATTTCTGCTTTTTTTCTTTGAAATAAGTGAAATTTCTGTATTTTGCCCAAATTAAGTGAAATTACTGCAATTTTGCCCCAAAGTAAGAGAAATATCTGGAATTTTGCCCCAAAATAAGTGGAATTTCTGAGTTATGCCCCAAAATAAAGAAAATTTCTGTTTTTTTGCCCCAACATATAGGCAATTTCTGCCTTTTTGCCCCACAATTAGAGGAATTTCTGGAATTTTTCTCCAAAATACAGGGAATTTCTGCCTTTTAGCCCGAAAATAAGAAGAATGCATAACTTTTTGCCATAAAAAAGGGAAATTTCTTCATTTTTGCTCCAAAATAAGGGGAATTTCTGATTTTTGCCTCTAAATAAGTGGAATTTCTGTCTTTTTCCCTCAAAACAAAGGGAATTTCTGTCTTTTTTGCCCTAAATAAGAAAAAATTCTGCCTTATTACCCTGAAGTAAGTGAAATTTCTGAAATTTTGCCCCAAAATAAGGGAAATTTCTGCCTTTTCGCCCCCAAATAAAAGGAATTTCAGCCTTTTTACCTCGAAATGGGAATTTCTGCATTTTTGCCACAAAATACTAGGAATTTCTGCCTTTTTGCCCCAAAATAAGGAAAATTTCTGCCTTGTTTCCCTGAAATAAGTGAAATTTCTGTAATTTTGCCGCAAAATAAGTGAAATTTCTGCAATTTTGCCCCAAAATAAATGAAATTTCTGCAATTTGGCCACAAAATAAGAGAAATTTCTGGAATTTTGCCCCAAAATAAGTGGAATTTCTGAGTTTTGCCCCAAAATAAGGAGAATTTCTGTCTTTTTGCCCTAACATATAGGCAATTTCTGCCTTTTTGCCCAACAATTAGGGGAATTTCTGCAATTTTGCTCCAAAATACGGGGAATTTCTGCCTTTTTGCCCAAAATAAGAAGAATGCATACCTTTTTGCCATAAAAAGGAAATTTCTTCATTTTTGCTCCAAAACAAGGGGAATTTCTGCTTTTTTGCCTCTAAATAAGTGGAATTTCTGAATTTTTCCCCCAAAATAAAGGGAATTTCTGTATTTTTGCCCCAAAATAAGGAAAAATTCTGAATTATTACCCTGAAGTAAGTGAAATTTCTGCAATTTTGCCCCAAAATAAGGGAAATTTCTGCATTTTTGCCCCCAAATATGTGGAATTTCAGCGTTTTTACCTCAAAATAAGGGGAATTTCTGCATTTTTGCCACAATATATTAGGAATTTCTGCCTTTTTTCCCCAAAATAAGAAAATTTCTGCTTTTTTCCCCTGAAATAAGTGAAATTTCTGCAATTTTGCTCCAAAATAAGTGAAATTTCTGCAATTTTGCCCCAAAATAAAGGAAATTTTTGCCTTTTTGCCCCCAAATAAAAGGAATTTCAGCTTTTTACCTCAAAATAAGGGATATTTGTGCATTTTTGCCACAAAATATTAGGAATTTCTGCCTTTTTGCCCCAAAATAAGAAAATTTCTGATTTTTCCCTGAAATAAGTGAAATTTCTGAAGTTTTGCCTCAAAATAAGTGAAATTTCTGCAATTTTGCCCTAAAATAAGGGAAATTTCTGGAATTTTGCCCCAAAATAAGTGGAATTTCTGAGTTTTGCCTTAAAATAAGGAGAATTTCTGTCTTTTTGCCCAAACATATAGGCAATTTCTGCCTTTTTGCGCCACAATTAGGGGAATTTTTCAATTTTGCTCCAAAATACGGGGAATTTCTGCCTTTTTGCACGAAAATAAGAAGAATGCATAACTTTTTGCCATAAAAAAAGGAAATTTCTTCATTTTTGCTCCAAAATAAGGGGAATTTCTGATTTTTTGCCTATAAATAAGTGGATTTTCTGTCTTTTTCCCCCCGAACAAAGGGAATTTCTGTCTTTTTTGCCCCAAATAAAAAAAAAATTCTTCCTTATTACCATGAAGTAAGTGAAATTTCTGCAATTTTGCCCCAAAATAAATGAAATTTCTGCAATTTGGCCCCAAAATAAGAGAAATTTCTGGAATTTTGCCCCAAAATAAGTGGAATTTCTGAGTTTTGCCCCAAAATAAGGAGAATTTCTGTCTTTTTGCCCTAACATATAGGCAATTTCTGCCTTTTTGCCCAACAATTAGGGGAATTTCTGCAATTTTGCTCCAAAATACGGGGAATTTCTGCCTTTTTGCCCAAAATAAGAAGAATGCATACCTTTTTGCCATAAAAAGGAAATTTCTTCATTTTTGCTCCAAAACAAGGGGAATTTCTGCTTTTTTGCCTCTAAATAAGTGGAATTTCTGAATTTTTCCCCCAAAATAAAGGGAATTTCTGTATTTTTGCCCCAAAATAAGGAAAAATTCTGAATTATTACCCTGAAGTAAGTGAAATTTCTGCAATTTTGCCCCAAAATAAGGGAAATTTCTGCATTTTTGCCCCCAAATATGTGGAATTTCAGCGTTTTTACGTCAAAATAAGGGGAATTTCTGCATTTTTGCCACAATATATTAGGAATTTCTGCCTTTTTTCCCCAAAATAAGAAGAATGCATACCTTTTTGCCATAAAAAGGAAATTTCTTCATTTTTGCTCCAAAATAAGGGGAATTTCTGATTTTTGCCTCTAAATAAGTGGAATTTCTGTCTTTTTCCCCCAAAACAAAGGGAATTTCTGTCGTTTTTGCCCTAAATAAGAAAAAATTCTGCCTTATTACCCTGAAGTAAGTGAAATTTCTGCAATTTTGCCCCAAAATAAGGGAAATTTCTGCCTTTTCGCCCCCAAATAAAAGGAATTTCAGCCTTTTTACCTCGAAATGGGAATTTCTGCATTTTTGCCACAAAATACTAGGAATTTCTGCCTTTTTGCCCCAAAATAAGGAAAATTTCTGCCTTGTTTCCCTGAAATAAGTGAAATTTCTGTAATTTTGCCGCAAAATAAGTGAAATTTCTGCAATTTTGCCCCAAAATAAATGAAATTTCTGCAATTTGGCCCCAAAATAAGAGAAATTTCTGCATTTTTGCCCCCAAATATGTGGAATTTCAGCGTTTTTACCTCAAAATAAGGGGAATTTCTGCATTTTTGCCACAATATATTAGGAATTTCTGCCTTTTTTCCCCAAAATAAGAAAATTTCTGCTTTTTTCCCCTGAAATAAGTGAAATTTCTGCAATTTTGCTCCAAAATAAGTGAAATTTCTGCAATTTTGCCCCAAAATAAAGGAAATTTTTGCCTTTTTGCCCCCAAATAAAAGGAATTTCAGCTTTTTACCTCAAAATAAGGGATATTTGTGCATTTTGGCCACAAAATATTAGGAATTTCTGCCTTTTTGCCCCAAAATAAGAAAATTTCTGATTTTTCCCTGAAATAAGTGAAATTTCTGAAGTTTTGCCTCAAAATAAGTGAAATTTCTGCAATTTTGCCCTAAAATAAGGGAAATTTCTGGAATTTTGCCCCAAAATAAGTGGAATTTCTGAGTTTTGCCTTAAAATAAGGAGAATTTCTGTCTTTTTGCCCAAACATATAGGCAATTTCTGCCTTTTTGCGCCACAATTAGGGGAATTTTTCAATTTTGCTCCAAAATACGGGGAATTTCTGCCTTTTTGCACGAAAATAAGAAGAATGCATAACTTTTTGCCATAAAAAAAGGAAATTTCTTCATTTTTGCTCGAAAATAAGGGGAATTTCTGATTTTTTGCCTATAACTAAGTGGATTTTCTGTCTTTTTCCCCCCGAACAAAGGGAATTTCTGTCTTTTTTGCCCCAAATAAAAAAAAATTCTTCCTTATTACCATGAAGTAAGTGAAATTTCTGCAATTTTGCCCCAAAATAAATGAAATTTCTGCAATTTGGCCCCAAAATAAGAGAAATTTCTGGAATTTTGCCCCAAAATAAGTGGAATTTCTGAGTTTTGCCCCAATATAAGAGAATTTCTGTCTTTTTGCCCTAACATATAGGCAATTTCTGCCTTTTTGCCCAACAATTAGGGGAATTTCTGCAATTTTGCTCCAAAATACGGGGAATTTCTGCCTTTTTGCCCAAAATAAGAAGAATGCATACCTTTTTGCCATAAAAAGGAAATTTCTTCATTTTTGCTCCAAAACAAGGGGAATTTCTGCTTTTTTGCCTCTAAATAAGTGGAATTTCTGAATTTTTCCCCCAAAATAAAGGGAATTTCTGTATTTTTGCCCCAAAATAAGGAAAAATTCTGAATTATTACCCTGAAGTAAGTGAAATTTCTGCAATTTTGCCCCAAAATAAGGGAAATTTCTGCATTTTTGCCCCCAAATATGTGGAATTTCAGCGTTTTTACCTCAAAATAAGGGGAATTTCTGCATTTTTGCCACAATATATTAGGAATTTCTGCCTTTTTTCCCCAAAATAAGAAGAATGCATACCTTTTTGCCATAAAAAGGAAATTTCTTCATTTTTGCTCCAAAATAAGGGGAATTTCTGATTTTTGCCTCTAAATAAGTGGAATTTCTGTCTTTTTCCCCCAAAACAAAGGGAATTTCTGTCGTTTTTGCCCTAAATAAGAAAAAATTCTGCCTTATTACCCTGAAGTAAGTGAAATTTCTGCAATTTTGCCCCAAAATAAGGGAAATTTCTGTCTTTTCGCCCCCAAATAAAAGGAATTTCAGCCTTTTTACCTCGAAATGGGAATTTCTGCATTTTTGCCACAAAATACTAGGAATTTCTGCCTTTTTGCCCCAAAATAAGGAAAATTTCTGCCTTGTTTCCCTGAAATAAGTGAAATTTCTGTAATTTTGCCGCAAAATAAGTGAAATTTCTGCAATTTTGCCCCAAAATAAATGAAATTTCTGCAATTTGGCCCCAAAATAAGAGAAATTTCTGCATTTTTGCCCCCAAATATGTGGAATTTCAGCGTTTTTACCTCAAAATAAGGGGAATTTCTGCATTTTTGCCACAATATATTAGGAATTTCTGCCTTTTTTCCCCAAAATAAGAAAATTTCTGCTTTTTTCCCCTGAAATAAGTGAAATTTCTGCAATTTTGCTCCAAAATAAGTGAAATTTCTGCAATTTTGCCCCAAAATAAAGGAAATTTTTGCCTTTTTGCCCCCAAATAAAAGGAATTTCAGCTTTTTACCTCAAAATAAAGGAAATTTGTGCATTTTTGCCACAAAATATTAGGAATTTCTGCCTTTTTGCCCCAAAATAAGAAAATTTCTGATTTTTCCCTGAAATAAGTGAAATTTCTGAAGTTTTGCCTCAAAATGAGTGAAATTTCTGCAATTTTGCCCTAAAATAAGGGAAATTTCTGGAATTTTGCCCCAAAATAAGTGGAATTTCTGAGTTTTGCCTTAAAATAAGGAGAATTTCTGTCTTTTTGCCCCAACATATAGGCAATTTCTGCCTTTTTGCGCCACAATTAGGGGAATTTTTCAATTTTGCTCCAAAATACGGGGAATTTCTGCCTTTTTGCCTGAAAATAAGAAGAATGCATAACTTTTTGCCATAAAAAAAGGAAATTTCTTCATTTTTGCTCCAAAATAAGGGGAATTTCTGATTTTTTGCCTATAAATAAGTGGATTTTCTGTCTTTTTCCCCCCGAACAAAGGGAATTTCTGTCTTTTTTGCCCCAAATAAAAAAAAAAATTCTTCCTTATTACCATGAAGTAAGTGAAATTTCTGCAATTTTGCCCCAAAATAAATGAAATTTCTGCAATTTGGCCCCAAAATAAGAGAAATTTCTGGAATTTTGCCCCAAAATAAGTGGAATTTCTGAGTTTTGCCCCAAAATAAGGAGAATTTCTGTCTTTTTGCCCTAACATATAGGCAATTTCTGCCTTTTTGCCCAACAATTAGGGGAATTTCTGCAATTTTGCTCCAAAATACGGGGAATTTCTGCCTTTTTGCCCAAAATAAGAAGAATGCATACCTTTTTGCCATAACAAGGAAATTTCTTCATTTTTGCTCCAAAACAAGGGGAATTTCTGCTTTTTTGCCTCTAAATAAGTGGAATTTCTGAATTTCTCCCCCAAAATAAAGGGAATTTCTGTATTTTTGCCCCAAAATAAGGAAAAAATCTGAATTATTACCCTGAAGTAAGTGAAATTTCTGCAATTTTGCCCCAAAATAAGGGAAATTTCTGCATTTTTGCCCCCAAATATGTGGAATTTCAGCGTTTTTACCTCAAAATAAGGGGAATTTCTGCATTTTTGCCCCAAAATAAAGGAAATTTTTGCCTTTTTGCCCCCAAATAAAAGGAATTTCAGCTTTTTACCTCAAAATAAGGGAAATTTGTGCATTTTTGCCACAAAATATTAGGAATTTCTGCCTTTTTGCCCCAAAATAAGAAAATTTCTGATTTTTCCCTGAAATAAGTGAAATTTCTGAAGTTTTGCCTCAAAATAAGTGAAATTTCTGCAATTTTGCCCTAAAATAAGGGAAATTTCTGGAATTTTGCCCCAAAATAAGTGGAATTTCTGAGTTTTGCCTTAAAATAAGGAGAATTTCTGTCTTTTTGCCCCAACATATAGGCAATTTCTGCCTTTTTGCGCCACAATTAGGGGAATTTTTCAATTTTGCTCCAAAATACGGGGAATTTCTGCCTTTTTGCCCGAAAATAAGAAGAATGCATAACTTTTTGCCATAAAAAAGGAAATTTCTTCATTTTTGCTCCAAAATAAGGGGAATTTCTGATTTTTTGCCTATAAATAAGTGGATTTTCTGTCTTTTTCCCCCCGAACAAAGGGAATTTCTGTCTTTTTTGCCCCAAATAAAAAAAAAATTCTTCCTTATTACCATGAAGTAAGTGAAATTTCTGCAATTTTGCCCCAAAATAAATGAAATTTCTGCAATTTGGCCCCAAAATAAGAGAAATTTCTGGAATTTTGCCCCAAAATAAGTGGAATTTCTGAGTTTTGCCCCAAAATAAGGAGAATTTCTGTCTTTTTGCCCTAACATATAGGCAATTTCTGCCTTTTTGCCCAACAATTAGGGGAATTTCTGCAATTTTGCTCCAAAATACGGGGAATTTCTGCCTTTTTGCCCAAAATAAGAAGAATGCATACCTTTTTGCCATAAAAATGAAATTTCTTCATTTTTGCTCCAAAACAAGGGGAATTTCTGCTTTTTTGCCTCTAAATAAGTGGAATTTCTGAATTTCTCCCCCAAAATAAAGGGAATTTCTGTATTTTTGCCCCAAAATAAGGAAAAATTCTGAATTATTACCCTGAAGTAAGTGAAATTTCTGCAATTTTGCCCCAAAATAAGGGAAATTTCTGCATTTTTGCCCCCAAATATGTGGAATTTCAGCGTTTTTACCTCAAAATAAGGGGAATTTCTGCATTTTTGCCACAATATATTAGGAATTTCTGCCTTTTTTCCCCAAAATAAGAAAATTTCTGCTTTTTTCCCCTGAAATAAGTGAAATTTCTGCAATTTTGCTCCAAAATAAGTGAAATTTCTGCAATTTTGCCCCAAAATAAAGGAAATTTTTGCCTTTTTGCCCCCAAATAAAAGGAATTTCAGCTTTTTACCTCAAAATAAGGGAAATTTGTGCATTTTTGCCACAAAATATTAGGAATTTCTGCCTTTTTGCCCCAAAATAAGAAAATTTCTGATTTTTCCCTGAAATAAGTGAAATTTCTGAAGTTTTGCCTCAAAATAAGTGAAATTTCTGCAATTTTGCCCTAAAATAAGGGAAATTTCTGGAATTTTGCCCAAAAATAAGTGGAATTTCTGAGTTTTGCCTTAAAATAAGGAGAATTTCTGTCTTTTTGCCCCAACATATAGGCAATTTCTGCCTTTTTGCGCCACAATTAGGGGAATTTTTCAATTTTGCTCCAAAATACGGGGAATTTCTGCCTTTTTGCCCGAAAATAAGAAGAATGCATAACTTTTTGCCATAAAAAAAGGAAATTTCTTCATTTTTGCTCCAAAATAAGGGGAATTTCTGATTTTTTGCCTATAAATAAGTGGATTTTCTGTCTTTTTCGCCCCGAACAAAGGGAATTTCTGTCTTTTTTGCCCCAAATAAAAAAAAAATTCTTCCTTATTACCATTAAGTAAGTGAAATTTCTGCAATTTTGCCCCAAAATAAGAAAAATTTCTGAATTTTTGCCCCCAAATAAGGCGAAATTCAGCCTTTTTACCTCGAAATAAGGGGAATTTCTGCATTTTTGCCACAAAATATTAGGAATTTCTGCCTTTTTGCCCCAAAATAAGGAAAATTTCTGCCTCTTTTCCCTGAAATAAGTGAAATTTCTTCAATTTTGCCCCGAAATAAGTGAAATTTCTGCAATTTTGCTCCAAAATAAGGTAATTTTCTGATATTTTGCCCCAAAATAAGTGGAATTTCTGAGTTTTGTCCCAAAATAAGGAGAATTTCTGTCTTTTTGCCCCAACATATACAGAATTTCTACCTTTTTGCCCCACAATTAGGGAAATTTCTGCAATTTTGCTCCAAAATATGGGGAATTTCTGCCTTTTTGCCCAAAAATAAGAAGAATGCATTCCTTTTTGCCATAAAAAGGAAATTTCTTCATTTTTGCTCCAAAATAAGGGGAATTTCTGCTTTTTGCCTCTAAATAAGTGGAATTTCTGTCTTTTCACATCAAAACAAAGGGAATTTCTGTATTTTTGCCCCAAAATAAGGAAAAATTCTGACTTATTACCCTGAAGTAAGTGAAATTTTTGCAATTTTGCCTTAAAATAAGGGAAATTTCTGAAATTTGGCCCAAAATAAGTGAAATTTCAGCAATTTTGCCCCACAATTAAAGAAATTTCTGGAATTTTGCCCCAAAATAAGTGGAATTTCTGAGTTTTGCCTAAAAATAAATAGAATTTTTGTCTTTTTGCCCCAACATATAGGCAATTTCTCCTCTTTGCCCCACAATTAGGGGAATTTCTGCAATTTTGCTCCATAATACGGGGAATTTCTGCCTTTTTGCCCACAAATAAGGGGAATTTCAGCATTTTTACCTCAAAATAAAGGGAATTTCTGCAATTTTGCCAAAAAATATTAGGAATTTCTGCCTTTTTGCCACAAAATAAGAAAATTTCTTCTTTTTTTCCATGAAATAAGTGAAATTTCTGCAATTTTGCACCAAAATAAGTGAAATTTCTGCAATTTTGCCCCAAAATAACGGAAATTTTTGCCTTTTTGCCCCCTAATAAGGGGAATTTCAGCCTTTCTACCTAAAAATAAGGGGAATTTTTGCATTTTTGCCACAAAATATTAGGAATTTCTGCCTTTTTGCCCCAAAATAAGAAAATTTCTGCTTTTTTTCCCTGAAATAAGTAAAATTTCTGTATTTTGCCCCAAATTAAGTGAAATTTCGAGAATTTTGCCCCAAAATTAGGGAATTTTCTGGAATTATGCCCCAAAATAAGTGGAATTTCTGAGTTTTGCCCCAAAATAAGGAGAATTTCTGTTTTTTTCCCCAACATAAAGGCAATTTCTGCCTTTTTGCCCCACAATTAGGGGAATTTCTGCAATTTTGCTCCAAAATACGGGGAATTTCTGCCTTTTTGTTCGAAAATAAGAAGAATGCATAACTTTTTGCCATAAAAAAGGGAAATTTCTTCATTTTTGCTCCAAAATAAGGAATATTTTTGATTTTTTGCCTCTAAATAAGTGGAATTTCTGTCTTTTTCCCTTAAACAAAGGAAATTTCTGTCTTTTTTGCCCCAAAATAAGGAAAAATTCTGCCTTATTACCCTGAAGTAAGTGAAATTTCTGCAATTTTGCCCCAAAATAAGGGAAATTTCTGCCTTTTTGCCCTCAAATAAGGGGAATTTCAGCCTTTTTACCTCGAAATGGGAATATCTGCATTTTTGCCACAAAATATTAGGAATTTCTGCCTTTTTACCCCAAAATAAGGAAAATTTCTGCCTTTTTACCCTGAAATAAGTGAAATTTCTCTAATTTTGCCCCAAAATAAGTAAAATTTCTGCAATTTTGCCCCCAAAAAAGGGAAATTTCTGCAATTTTTCCCCAAAATAAGGGAATTTTCTGAAATTTTGTTCCAAAATAAGTGGAATTTCTGAGTTTTGCCCCAAAATTAGGAGAATTTCTGTTTTTTTGCCCCAACATATAGGCAATTTCTGACTTTTTGCCCAACAATTAGGGGAATTTCTGCAATTTTGCTCCAAAATACGGGGAATTTCTGGAATTTTGCCCCAAAATAAGTGGAATTTCTGAGTTTTGCCTTAAAATAAGGAGAATTTCTGTCTTTTTGCCCCAACATATAGGCAATTTCTGCCTTTTTGCGCCACAATTAGGGGAATTTTTCAATTTTGCTCCAAAATACGGGGAATTTCTGCCTTTTTGCCCGAAAATAAGAAGAATGCATAACTTTTTGCCATAAAAATAGGAAATTTCTTCATTTTTGCTCCAAAATAAGGGGAATTTCTGATTTTTTGCCTATAAATAAGTGGATTTTCTGTCTTTTTCCCCCCGAACAAAGGGAATTTCTGTCTTTTTTGCCCCAAATAAAAAAAAAAATTCTTCCTTATTACCATGAAGTAAGTGAAATTTCTGCAATTTTGCCCCAAAATAAATGAAATTTCTGCAATTTGGCCCCAAAATAAGAGAAATTTCTGGAATTTTGCCCCAAAATAAGTGGAATTTCTGAGTTTTGCCCCAAAATAAGGAGAATTTCTGTCTTTTTGCCCTAACATATAGGCAATTTCTGCCTTTTTGCCCAACAATTAGGGGAATTTCTGCAATTTTGCTCCAAAATACGGGGAATTTCTGCCTTTTTGCCCAAAATAAGAAGAATGCATACCTTTTTGCCATAAAAAGGAAATTTCTTCATTTTTGCTCCAAAACAAGGGGAATTTCTGCTTTTTTGCCTCTAAATAAGTGGAATTTCTGAATTTTTCCCCCAAAATAAAGGGAATTTCTGTATTTTTGCCCCAAAATAAGGAAAAATTCTGAATTATTACCCTGAAGTAAGTGAAATTTCTGCAATTTTGCCCCAAAATAAGGGAAATTTCTGCATTTTTGCCCCCAAATATGTGGAATTTCAGCGTTTTTACCTCAAAATAAGGGGAATTTCTGCATTTTTGCCACAATATATTAGGAATTTCTGCCTTTTTTCCCCAAAATAAGAAAATTTCTGCTTTTTTCCCCTGAAATAAGTGAAATTTCTGCAATTTTGCTCCAAAATAAGTGAAATTTCTGCAATTTTGCCCCAAAATAAAGGAAATTTTTGCCTTTTTGCCCCCAAATAAAAGGAATTTCAGCTTTTTACCTCAAAATAAGGGAAATTTGTGCATTTTTGCCACAAAATATTAGGAATTTCTGCCTTTTTGCCCCAAAATAAGAAAATTTCTGATTTTTCCCTGAAATAAGTGAAATTTCTGAAGTTTTGCCTCAAAATAAGTGAAATTTCTGCAATTTTGCCCTAAAATAAGGGAAATTTCTGGAATTTTGCCCCAAAATAAGTGGAATTTCTGAGTTTTGCCTTAAAATAAGGAGAATTTCTGTATTTTTGCCCCAACATATAGGCAATTTCTGCCTTTTTGCGCCACAATTAGGGGAATTTTTCAATTTTGCTCCAAAATACGGGGAATTTCTGCCTTTTTGCCCGAAAATAAGAAGAATGCATAACTTTTTGCCATAAAAAAAGGAAATTTCTTCATTTTTGCTCCAAAATAAGGGGAATTTCTGATTTTTTGCCTATAAATAAGTGGATTTTCTGTCTTTTTCGCCCCGAACAAAGGGAATTTCTGTCTTTTTTGCCCCAAATAAAAAAAAAATTCTTCCTTATTACCATGTAGTAAGTGAAATTTCTGCAATTTTGCCCCAAAATAAATGAAATTTCTGCAATTTGGCCCCAAAATAAGAGAAATTTCTTGAATTTTGCCCCAAAATAAGTGGAATTTCTGAGTTTTGCCCCAAAATAAGGAGAATTTCTGTCTTTTTGCCCTAACATATAGGCAATTTCTGCCTTTTTGCCCAACAATTAGGGGAATTTCTGCAATTTTGCTCCAAAATACGGGGAATTTCTGCCTTTTTGCCCAAAATAAGAAGAATGCATACCTTTTTGCCATAAAAAGGAAATTTCTTCATTTTTGCTCCAAAACAAGGGGAATTTCTGCTTTTTTGCCTCTAAATAAGTGGAATTTCTGAATTTTTCCCCCAAAATAAAGGGAATTTCTGTATTTTTGCCCCAAAATAAGGAAAAATTCTGAATTATTACCCTGAAGTAAGTGAAATTTCTGCAATTTTGCCCCAAAATAAGGGAAATTTCTGCATTTTTGCCCCCAAATATGTGGAATTTCAGCGTTTTTACCTCAAAATAAGGGGAATTTCTGCATTTTTGCCACAATATATTAGGAATTTCTGCCTTTTTTCCCCAAAATAAGAAAATTTCTGCTTTTTTCCCCTGAAATAAGTGAAATTTCTGCAATTTTGCTCCAAAATAAGTGAAATTTCTGCAATTTTGCCCCAAAATAAAGGAAATTTTTGCCTTTTTGCCCCCAAATAAAAGGAATTTCAGCTTTTTACCTCAAAATAAGGGAAATTTGTGCATTTTTGCCACAAAATATTAGGAATTTCTGCCTTTTTGCCCCAAAATAAGAAAATTTCTGATTTTTCCCTGAAATAAGTGAAATTTCTGAAGTTTTGCCTCAAAATAAGTGAAATTTCTGCAATTTTGCCCTAAAATAAGGGAAATTTCTGGAATTTTGCCCCAAAATAAGTGGAATTTCTGAGTTTTGCCTTAAAATAAGGAGAATTTCTGTCTTTTTGCCCCAACATATAGGCAATTTCTGCCTTTTTGCGCCACAATTAGGGGAATTTTTCAATTTTGCTCCAAAATACGGGGAATTTCTGCCTTTTTGCCCGAAAATAAGAAGAATGCATAACTTTTTGCCATAAAAAAAGGAAATTTCTTCATTTTTGCTCCAAAATAAGGGGAATTTCTGATTTTTTGCCTATAAATAAGTGGATTTTCTGTCTTTTTCGCCCCGAACAAAGGGAATTTCTGTCTTTTTTGCCCCAAATAAAAAAAAAATTCTTCCTTATTACCATTAAGTAAGTGAAATTTCTGTAATTTTGCCCCAAAATAAGAAAAATTTCTGAATTTTTGCCCCCAAATAAGGCGAAATTCAGCCTTTTTACCTCGAAATAAGGGGAATTTCTGCATTTTTGCCACAAAATATTAGGAATTTCTGCCTTTTTGCCCCAAAATAAGGAAAATTTCTGCCTCTTTTCCCTGAAATAAGTGAAATTTCTTCAATTTTGCCCCGAAATAAGTGAAATTTCTGCAATTTTGCTCCAAAATAAGGTAATTTTCTGATATTTTGCCCCAAAATAAGTGGAATTTCTGAGTTTTGTCCCAAAATAAGGAGAATTTCTGTCTTTTTGCCCCAACATATACAGAATTTCTACCTTTTTGCCCCACAATTAGGGAAATTTCTGCAATTTTGCTCCAAAATATGGGGAATTTCTGCCTTTTTGCCCAAAAATAAGAAGAATGCATTTCTTTTTGCCATAAAAAGGAAATTTCTTCATTTTTGCTCCAAAATAAGGGGAATTTCTGCTTTTTGCCTCTAAATAAGTGGAATTTCTGTCTTTTCACATCAAAACAAAGGGAATTTCTGTATTTTTGCCCCAAAATAAGGAAAAATTCTGACTTATTACCCTGAAGTAAGTGAAATTTTTGCAATTTTGCCTTAAAATAAGGGAAATTTCTGAAATTTGGCCCAAAATAAGTGAAATTTCAGCAATTTTGCCCCACAATAAAAGAAATTTCTGGAATTTTGCCCCAAAATAAGTGGAATTTCTGAGTTTTGCCTAAAAATAAATAGAATTTTTGTCTTTTTGCCCCAACATATAGGCAATTTCTCCTTTTTGCCCCACAATTAGGGGAATTTCTGCAATTTTGCTCCATAATACGGGGAATTTCTGCCTTTTTGCCCACAAATAAGGGGAATTTCAGCATTTTTACCTCAAAATAAAGGGAATTTCTGCAATTTTGCCAAAAAATATTAGGAATTTCTGCCTTTTTGCCACAAAATAAGAAAATTTCTTCTTTTTTTCCATGAAATAAGTGAAATTTCTGCAATTTTGCACCAAAATAAGTGAAATTTCTGCAATTTTGCCCCAAAATAACGGAAATTTTTGCCTTTTTGCCCCCTAATAAGGGGAATTTCAGCCTTTCTACCTAAAAATAAGGGGAATTTTTGCATTTTTGCCACAAAATATTAGGAATTTCTGCCTTTTTGCCCCAAAATAAGAAAATTTCTGCTTTTTTTCCCTGAAATAAGTAAAATTTCTGTATTTTGCCCCAAATTAAGTGAAATTTCGAGAATTTTGCCCCAAAATTAGGGAATTTTCTGGAATTATGCCCCAAAATAAGTGGAATTTCTGAGTTTTGCCCCAAAATAAGGAGAATTTCTGTTTTTTTCCCCAACATAAAGGCAATTTCTGCCTTTTTGCCCCACAATTAGGGGAATTTCTGCAATTTTGCTCCAAAATACGGGGAATTTCTGCCTTTTTGTTCGAAAATAAGAAGAATGCATTCCTTTTTGCCATAAAAAAGGGAAATTTCTTCATTTTTGCTCTAAAATAAGGAATATTTTTGATTTTTTGCCTCTAAATAAGTGGAATTTCTGTCTTTTTCCCCCAAACAAAGGAAATTTCTGTCTTTTTTGCCCCAAAATAAGGAAAAATTCTGCCTTATTACCCTGAAGTAAGTGAAATTTCTGCAATTTTGCCCCAAAATAAGGGAAATTTCTGCCTTTTTGCCCTCAAATAAGGGGAATTTCAGCCTTTTTACCTCGAAATGGGAATTTCTGCATTTTTGCCACAAAATATTAGGAATTTCTGCCTTTTTACCCCAAAATAAGGAAAATTTCTGCCTTTTTACCCTGAAATAAGTGAAATTTCTCTAATTTTGCCCCAAAATAAGTAAAATTTCTGCAATTTTGCCCCCAAAAAAGGGAAATTTCTGCAATTTTTCCCCAAAATAAGGGAATTTTCTGAAATTTTGTTCCAAAATAAGTGGAATTTCTGAGTTTTGCCCCAAAATTAGGAGAATTTCTGTTTTTTTGCCCCAACATATAGGCAATTTCTGCCTTTTTGCCCAACAATTAGGGGAATTTCTGCAATTTTGCTCCAAAATACGGGGAATTTCTGCCTTTTTGCCCAAAAATAAGAAGAATGCATACCTTTTTGCCATAAAAAGGAAATTTCTTCATTTTTGCTCCAAAATAAGGGGAATTTCTGCTTTTTTGCCTCTAAATAAGTGGAATTTCTGTCTTTTTCCCCCAAAACAAAGAGAATTTATGTATTTTTGCCCCAAAATAAGGAAAAATTCTGACTTATTACCCTGAAGTAAGTGAAATTTCTGCAATTTTGCCCCAAAATAAGGAAAATATCTGTCTTTTTGCCCCCAAATAAAAGGAATTTCAGCCTTTTTACCTCAAAATAAGGGGAATTTCTGCATTTTGGCCCCCAAATAAGGGGAATTTCAGCCTTTTTACCTCAAAATAAAGGGAATTTCTGCATTTTGGCCCCCAAATAAGGGGAATATCAGCCTTTTTACCTCAAAATAAGGGGAATTTCTGCATTTTTGCCATAAAATATTAGGAATTTCTGCCTTTTTGCCCCAAAATAAGAAAATTTCTTCTTTTTTTCTCTGAAATAAGTAAAATTTCTGCAATTTTGCACCAAAATAAGTGAAATTTCTGCAATTTTGCCTCAAAATAAGAGAAATTTCTGGAATTTTGCCCCAAAATAAGTGGAATTTCTGAGTTTTGCCCCAAAATAAGAAAAATTTCTGTCTTTTTGCCCCAACATATAGAGAATTTCTGCATTTTTGCCCCACAATTAGGGGAATTTCTGCAATTTTGCTCCAAAATACGGGGAATTTCTGCCTTTTTGCCCGAAAATAAAAAGAATGCATACCGTTTTTCCATAAAAAAAATTTCTTCATTTTTGCTCCAAAATAAGGGGAATTTCTGCTTTTCTGCCTCTAAATGAGTGGAATTTCTGTCTTTTTCCCCCAAAACAAAGGGAATTCCTGTCTTTTTTGCCCCAAAATAAGGAAAATTTCTGACTTATTACCCTGAAATAAGTGAAATTTCTGCAATTTTGCCCCAAAATAAAGGAAATTTCTGCCTTTTTACCCCCAAATAAGGGTAATTTCAGCCTTTTTACCTCAAAATAAGGGGAATTTCTGCATTTATGCCACAAAATATTAGGAATTTCTGCCTTTTTGCCCCAAAATAAGAAAATTTCTGCTTTTTTTCCCCCTGAAATAAGTGAAATTTCTGCAATTTTGCCCCAAAATAAGTGAAATTTCTGCAATTTTACCCCAAAATAAGGGAAATTTCTGGAATTTTGCCCCAAAATAAGTGGAATTTTTGAGTTTTGCACGAAAATAAGGAGAATTTCTGTCTTTTTTTCCAAACATATAGAGAATTTCTGAATTTTTGCCCCACAATTAGGGGAATTTCTGCAATTGTGCTCCAAAATACGGGGAATTTCTGCCTTTTTGCCCGAAAATAATAAGAATGCATACCTTTTTGCAATAAAAAAGAGAAATTTCTTCATTTTTGCTCCAAAATAGGGGGAATTTCTGATTTTATGCCTATAAATAAGTGGAATTTCTGTCTTTTTCCCCCAAAACAAAGGGAATTTCTGTATTTTTTGCCCCAAATACGGTAAATTCTGCCTTATTAACATGAAGTAAGTGAAATTTCTGCAATTTTGCCCCAAAATAAGAAAAATTTCTGCCTTTTTGCCCCCAAATAAAGGGAAATTCAGCCTTTTTACCTCGAAATAAGGGGAATTTCTGCATTTTTCCACAAAATATTAGGAATTTCTGCCTTTTTGCCCCAAAATAAGGAAAATTTCTGCCTTTTTTCTCTGAAATAAGTGAAATTTCTGCAATTTTGCCCCAAAATAAGTGAAATTTCTGCAATTATGCCCCAAAATAATTGAAATTTCTGCAATTTTGCCTCAAAATAAAAGAAATTTCTGGAATTTTGCCCCAAAATAAGTGGAATTTCTGAGTTTTGCAACAAAATAAAGAGAATTTCTGTCTTTTTGCCCCAACATATAGAGAATTTCTGCTTTTTGCCCTACAATTAGGGGAATTTCTGCAATTTTGCCCCAAAATACGGGGAATTTCTGCCTTTTTACCCAAAAACAAGAAGAATGCATACCTTTTTTCCATAAAAAGGAAATTTCTTCATTTTTGCTCCAAAATAAGGGGAATTTCTGCTTTTTTGCCTCTAAATAAGTGGAATTTCTGTCTTTTTCCCCAAAACAAAAGGAATTTCTGTATTTTTGCCCCAAAATAAGGAAAAATTCTGACTTATTACCCTGAAGTACGTGAAATTTTTGCAATTTTGCCCCAAAATAAGGGAAATTTCTGCATTTTTGCCCGCAAATAAGGGGAATTTCAGCCTTTTTACCTCAAAATAAGGGGAATTTCTGCATTTTTGCCACAAAATATTAGGAATTTCTGCCTTTTTGCCCCAAAATAAGAAAATTTCTGTTTTTTTCCCTGAAATAAGTGAAATTTCTGCAATTTTGCCCCAAATTAAGTGAAATTTCTGCAAGTTTGCCCCAAAATAATGGAAATTTCTGGAATTTTGCCCCAAAATAAGTGGAATTTCTGAGTTTTGCCACAAAATAAGGAGAATTTCTTTTTTTTTTGCCCCAACATATATGCAATTTCTGCGTTTTTGACCAACAATTAGAGGAATTTCTGCAATTTTGCTTCAAAATACGGGGAATTTCTGCCTTTTTTCCCGAAAATAAGAAGAATGCATAACTTTTTGCCATAAAAAAAGGAAATTTCTTCATTTTTGCTCCAAAATAAGGGGAATTTCTGAATTTTTGCCTCTAAATAAGTGGAATTTCTGTCTTTTTCCCCCAAAACAAAGGGAATTCCTGTCTTTTTTGCCCCAAAATAAGGAAAATTTCTGACTTATTACTCTGAAATAAGTGAAATTTCTGTAATTTTGCCCCAAAATAAAGGAAATTTTTTGCCTTTTTGCCCTCAAATAAGGGTAATTTCATCCTTTTTACCTCAAAATAAGGGGAATTTCTGCATTTATGCCACAAAATATTAGGAATTTCTGCCTTTTTGTCCCAAAATAAGAAAATTTCTGCTTTTTTTCCCCTGAAATAAGTGAAATTTCTGCAATTTTGCCCCAAAATAAGTGAAATTTCTGCAAGTTTGCCCCAAAATAAGGGAAATTTCTGGAATTTTGCCCCATAATAAGTGGAATTTCTGAGTTTTGCCCCAAAATAAAGAGAATTTCTGTCAATTGCCCCAACATATATGCAATTTCTGCCTTTTTGCCCCACAATTAGGGGAATTTCTGCAATTTTGCTCCAAAATACGGGGAATTTCTGCATTTTTGCCCGAAAATAAGAAGAATGCATACCTTTTTGCCATAAAAAAGGGAAATTTCTTCATTTTTGCTCCAAAATAAGGAGAATTTCTGACTTTTTGCCTATAAATAAGTGGAATTTCTGTCTTTTTCCTCCATAACAAAGGGAATTTCTGTCTTTTTGGCCCAATTAAGGAAAAATTCTGTCTTATTACCCTGAAGTAAGTGAAATTTCTGCAATTTTGCCCCAAAATAAGAAAAATTTCTGCCTTTTTGCCCCCAAATAAGTTGAAATTCAGCCTTTTTACCTCCAAATAAGGGGAACTTCTGCATTTTTGAAACAAAATATTAGAAATTCCTGCGTTTTTGCGCCCAAATAAGGAAAATTTCTGCCTTTTTTCTCTGAAATAAGTGAAATTACTGTAATTTTGCCCCAAAATAAGTGAAATTTCTGCAATTTTGCCCCAAAATAAGTGAAATTTCTGCAATTTTGCCCCAAAATAAGGGAAATTTCTGGAATTTTGCCCCAAAATAAGTAGAATTTCTGAGTTTTGCCCCAAAATAAGGAGAATTTCTGTCTTTCTGCCCCAACATATAGGCAATTCCTGCCTTTTTGCCCCACAATTAGGGGAATTTCTGCTTTTTGCTCCAAAATACGGGGAATTTCTCCCTTTTTGCCCGAAAATAAAAAGAATGCATACCTTTTTGCAATAAAAAAGAGAAATTTGTTCATTTTTGCTCCAAAATAGGGGGAATTTCTGGTTTTATGCCTATAAATAAGTGGAATTTCTGTCTTTTCCCCCCAAAACAAAGGGAATTTCTGTATTTTTTGCCCCAAATACGGAAAAATTCTGCCTTATTAACCTGAAGTAAGTGAAATTTCTGCAATTTTGCCCCAAAATAAGAAAAATTTCTGCATTTTTGACCCCAAAGAAGGGGAAATTCAGCCTTTTTACCTCGAAATAATGGGAATTTCTGCATTTTTGCCACAAAATATTAGGAATTTCTGCCTTTTTGCCCCAAAATAAGAAAATTTCTGTTTTTTTCCCTGAAATAAGTGAAATTTCTGCAATTTTGCCCCAAATTAAGTGAAATTTCTGCAATTTTGCCCCAAAATAATGGAAATTTCTGGAATTTTGCCCCAAAATAAGTGGAATTTCTGAAATTTGGCCCAAAATAAGTGAAATTTCTGCAATTTTGCCCCAAAATAAGGGAATTTTCTGGAATTTTGCCCCAAAATAAGTGGAATTTCTGAGTTTTGCCCCAAAATTAGGAGAATTTCTGTCTTTTTGCCCCAACATATAGGCAATTTCTGCCTTTTTGCCCAACAATTAGGGAAATTTCTGCAATTTAGCTCCAAACTACGGGGAACTTCTGCCTTTTTCCCAAAAATAAGAAGAATGCATACCTTTTTGCCATAAAAAGGAAATTTCTTCATTTTTGCTCCAAAATAAGGGGAATTTCTGCTTTTTTGCCTCTAAATAAGTGGAATTTCTGTCTTTTTCCCCCAAAACAAAGAAAATTTCTGTATTTTTTCCCCAAAATAAAGAAAAATTCTGACTTATTACCCTGAAGTAAGTGAAATTTCTGCAATTTTGCCCCAAAATAAGGGAAATTTCTGCCTTTTGGCCCCCAAAT
The DNA here is from genome assembly GCF_963924665.1 of Micromys minutus. NCBI lineage: Eukaryota > Metazoa > Chordata > Mammalia > Rodentia > Muridae > Micromys > Micromys minutus. The sequence continues at coordinate 2,048,123 of NW_027667258.1, read as the reverse complement.
AAGGGGAATTTCAGCTTTTACCTCAAAATAAGGGGAATTTCTGCATTTTAGCCCCCAAATAAGGGGAATTTCAGCCTTTTTACCTCAAAATAAAAGGAATTTCTGCATTTTGGCCACAAATACTAGGAATTTCTGCCTTTTTGCCCCAAAATAAGAAAATTTCTTCTTTTTTTCCCTGAAATAAGTGAAATTTCTGCAATTTTGCACCAAAAGAAGTGAAATTTCTGCAATTTTGCCCCAAAATAAAGGAAATTTTTGCCTTTTTGCCCCCAAATAAGGGGAATTTCAGCCTTTTTACCTAAAAATATGGGGAATATCTACATTTTTGTCACAAAGTATTAGGAATTTCTGCCTTTTTGCCCCAAAATAAGAAAATTTCTGCTTTTTTTCCCTGAAATAAGTGAAATTTCTGTATTTTGCCCCAATTAAGTGAAATTTCTGCAATTTTGCCACAAAATAGGGGAAATTTCTGGAATTTTGCCCCAAAATAAGTGGAATTTCTGAGTTTTGCCCCTAAATAAGGAGAATTTCTGTTTTTTTGCCCCAACATAAAGGCAATTTCTGCCTTTATGCCCCACAATTAGGGGAATTTCTGCAATTTTGCTCCAAAATACGGGGAATTTCTGCTTTTTTGCCCGAAAATAAAAAGAATGCATACTTTTGCCATAAAAAAGGGAAATTTCTTCATTTTTGCTTTAAAATAAGGGGAATTTCTGATTTTTTGCTTCTAAATAAGTAAAATTTCTGTCTTTTTCCCCCAAAACAAAGAGAATTTCTGTCTTTTTTGCCCCAAAATAAGGAAAAATTCTACCTTATTATTCTGAAGTAAGTGAAATTATTGCAATTTTGCCCCAAAATAAGGGAAATTTCTGTATTTTTGCCCCCAAATAGGGGAATTTCAGCCTTTTTACCTCGAAATAAAAGAAATTTCTGCATTTTTGCCACAAAATATTAGGAATTTCTGCATTTTTCCCCCAAAATAAGGAAAATTTCTGCCTTTTTTCCCTGGAATAAGTGAAATTTCTGTAATTTTGCCCCAAAATAAGTGAAATTTCTGCAATTTTGCCCCAAAATAAGTGAAATTTCTGCAATTTTGCCCCAAAATAAGGGAAATTTCTGCCTTTTTGCCCCCAAATAAGGGAAATTTCAGCATTTTTACCTCAAAATAAGGGGAATTTCTGCATTTTTGCCCCCATATAAGAGGAATTTCAGCCTTTTTACCTTAAAATAAGGGGAATTTCTGCATTTTTGCCACAAAATATTAGGAATTTCTGCCTTTTTGCCCCAAAATAAGAAAATTTCTTCTTTTTTTCCCTGAAATAAGTGAAATTTCTGCAATTTTGCCCCAAAATAAGTGAAATTTCTGCAATTTTGACCCAAAATAAGAGAAATTTCTGGAATTTTGCCCCAAAATAAGTGGAATTTCTGAGTTTTGCCCCAAAATAAGAAGAATTTCTGTCTTTTTGCCCCAACATATAGAGAATTTCTGCATTTTTGCCCCACAATTAGGGGAATTTCTGCAATTTTGCTCCAAAATACGGGGAATTTCTGCCTTTTTGCCCGAGAATAAGAAGAATGCATACCTTTTTTCCATAAAAAAAATTTCTTCATTTTTGTTCCAAAATAAGGGGAATTTCTGCTTTTTTGCCTCTAAATAAGTGGAATTTCTGTCTTTTTCCCCCAAAACAAAGGGAATTCCTGTCTTTTTTGCCCCAAAATAAGGAAAATTTCTGACTTATTACTCTGAAATAAGTGAAATTTTTGCAATATTGCCCCAAAATAAAGGAAATTTTTGCCTTTTTGCCCCCAAATAAGGGGAATTTCAGCCTTTTTACCTCAAAATAAGGGGAATTTCTGCATTTATGCCACAAAATATTAGGAATTTCTGCCTTTTTGCCCCAAAATAAGAAAATTTCTGCTTTTTTTCCCTGAAATAAGTGAAATTTCTGCAATTTTGCCCCAAAATAAGTGAAATTTCTGCAATTTTGCCACAAAATAGGGGAAATTTCTGGAATTTTGCCCCAAAATAAGTGGAATTTCTGAGTTTTGCCCCTAAATAAGGAGAATTTCTGTTTTTTTGCCCCAACATAAAGGCAATTTCTGCCTTTATGCCCCACAATTAGGGGAATTTCTGCAATTTTGCTCCAAAATACGGGGAATTTCTGCTTTTTTGCCCGAAAATAAAAAGAATGCATACTTTTGCCATAAAAAAGGGAAATTTCTTCATTTTTGCTTTAAAATAAGGGGAATTTCTGATTTTTTGCTTCTAAATAAGTAAAATTTCTGTCTTTTTCCCCCAAAACAAAGAGAATTTCTGTCTTTTTTGCCCCAAAATAAGGAAAAATTCTACCTTATTATTCTGAAGTAAGTGAAATTATTGCAATTTTGCCCCAAAATAAGGGAAATTTCTGTATTTTTGCCCCCAAATAAGGGGAATTTCAGCCTTTTTACCTCGAAATAAAAGAAATTTCTGCATTTTTGCCACAAAATATTAGGAATTTCTGCATTTTTCCCCCAAAATAAGGAAAATTTCTGCCTTTTTTCCCTGGAATAAGTGAAATTTCTGTAATTTTGCCCCAAAATAAGTGAAATTTCTGCAATTTTGCCCCAAAATAAGTGAAATTTCTGCAATTTTGCCCCAAAATAAGGGAAATTTCTGCCTTTTTGCCCCCAAATAAGGGAAATTTCAGCATTTTTACCTCAAAATAAGGGGAATTTCTGCATTTTTGCCCCCATATAAGAGGAATTTCAGCCTTTTTACCTTAAAATAAGGGGAATTTCTGCATTTTTGCCACAAAATATTAGGAATTTCTGCCTTTTTGCCCCAAAATAAGAAAATTTCTTCTTTTTTTCCCTGAAATAAGTGAAATTTCTGCAATTTTGCCCCAAAATAAGTGAAATTTCTGCAATTTTGACCCAAAATAAGAGAAATTTCTGGAATTTTGCCCCAAAATAAGTGGAATTTCTGAGTTTTGCCCCAAAATAAGAAGAATTTCTGTCTTTTTGCCCCAACATATAGAGAATTTCTGCATTTTTGCCCCACAATTAGGGGAATTTCTGCAATTTTGCTCCAAAATACGGGGAATTTCTGCCTTTTTGCCCGAGAATAAGAAGAATGCATACCTTTTTTCCATAAAAAAAATTTCTTCATTTTTGTTCCAAAATAAGGGGAATTTCTGCTTTTTTGCCTCTAAATAAGTGGAATTTCTGTCTTTTTCCCCCAAAACAAAGGGAATTCCTGTCTTTTTTGCCCCAAAATAAGGAAAATTTCTGACTTATTACTCTGAAATAAGTGAAATTTTTGCAATATTGCCCCAAAATAAAGGAAATTTTTGCCTTTTTGCCCCCAAATAAGGGGAATTTCAGCCTTTTTACCTCAAAATAAGGGGAATTTCTGCATTTATGCCACAAAATATTAGGAATTTCTGCCTTTTTGCCCCAAAATAAGAAAATTTCTGCTTTTTTTCCCTGAAATAAGTGAAATTTCTGCAATTTTGCCCCAAAATAAGTGAAATTTCTGCAATTTTGCCCCAAAATAAGGGAAATTTCTTGAATTTTGCCCCAAAATAAGTGGAATTTCTGAGTTTTGCCCCAAATTAAAGAGAATTTCTGTCTTTTTGCCCCAACATATAGGCAATTTCTGCCTTTTTGCCCCACAATTAGGGGAATTTCTGCAATTTTGCTCCAAAATACGGGGAATTTCTTCCTTTTTGCCCGAAAATAAGAATGCATACCTTTTTGCCATAAAAAAGGGAAATTTCTTTATTTTTGCTCCAAAATAATGGGAATTTCTGATTTTTTGCCTATAAATAAGTGGAATTTCTGTCTTTTTCCTCCAAAAAAGGGAATTTCTGTCTTTCTGCCCCAATTAAGGAAAAATTCTGTCTTATTACCCTGAAGTAAGTGAAATTTCTGCAATTTTGCCCGAAAATAAGAAAAATTTCTGCCTTTTTGCCCCCAAATAAGGGGAAACTCAGCCTTTTTACATCGAAATAAGGGGAACTTCTGCATTTTTGCCACAAAATAGTAGAAATTTCTGCGTTTTTGCCCCCAAATAAGGAAAATTTCTGCCTTTTTTCCCAGAAATAAGTGAAATTACTGTAATTTTGCCCCAAAATAAGTGGAATTTCTGAGTTTTGCCCAAAAATAAGGAGAATTTCTGTCTTTCTGCCCCAACATTTAGGCAATTTCTGCCTTTTTGCCCCACAATTAGGGGAATTTCTGCAATTTTGCTCCAAAATACGGGGAATTTCTGCCTTTTTGCCCGAAAATAAAAAGAATGCATATTTTTTTGCAATAAAAAAGAGAAATTTCTTCATTTTTGCTCCAAAATAGGGGGAATTTCTGATTTTATGCCTATAAATAAGTGGAATTTCTGTCTTTTTCTTCCAAAACAAAGAGAATTTCTGTCTTTTTTGCCCCAAAATAAGGAAAAATTCTGCCTTATTACCCTGAAGTAAGTGAAATTTCTGCAATTTTGCCCCAAAATAAGGGAAATTTCTGCCTTTTTGCCCCCAAATAAAAGGAATTTCAGAATTTTTACCTCGAAATAAGGGGAATTTCTGCATTTTTCCCACAAAATATTAGGAATTTCTGCCTTTTTGCTCCAAAATAAGGAAAATTTCTGCCTTTTTTCTCTGAAATAAGTGAAATTTCTGCAATTTTGCCCCAAAATAAGTGAAATTTGTGCAATTTTGCCCCAAAATAATTGAAATTTCTGCAATTTTGCCTCAAAATAAAGGAAATTTCTGGAATTTTGCCCCAAAATAAGTGGAATTTCTGAGTTTTGCCCCAAAATAAGAAGAATTTCTGTCTTTTTTCCCCAACATATAGAGAATTTCTGCCTTTTTGCCCTACAATTAGGGGAATTTCTGCAATTTTGCCCCAAAATACGAGGAATTTCTGCCTTTTTACCAAAAGATAAGAAGAATGCCTACCTTTTTGATATAAAAAGGAAATTTCTTCATTTTTGCTCCAAAATAAGGGGAATTTCTGCTTTTTTGCCTCTAAATAAGTGGAATTTCTGTCTTTTTCCCCCAAAACAAAAAGAATTTCTGTATTTTTGCCCCAAAATAAGGAAAAATTCTGACTTATTACCATGAAGTACGTGAAATTTTTGCAATTTTGCCCCAAAATAAGGGAAATTTCTGCCTTTTTGCCCCCAAATAAGGGGAATTTCAGCCTTTTTACCTCAAAATAAGGAGAATTTCTGCATTTTTGCCACAAAATATTAGGAATTTCTGCCTTTTTGCCCCAAAATAAGAAAATTTCTGTTTTTTTCCCTGAAATAAGTGAAATTTCTGCAATTTTGCCCCAAATTAAGTGAAATTTCTGCAATTTTGCCCCAAAATAAGGGAAATTTCTGGAATTATGCCCCAAAATAAGTGGAATTTCTGAGTTTTGCCCCAAATAAGGAGAATTTCTGTTTTTTTGCCCCAACATATAGGCAATTTCTGCCTTTTTGACCAAAAATTAGAGGAATTTCTGCAATTTTGCTCCACAATACGGGGAATTGATGCCTTTTTGCCCGAAAATAAGAAGAATGCATAGCTTTTTGCCATAAAAAAGGGAAATTTCTTCATTTTTGCTCCAAAATAAGGGGAATTTCTGATTTTTTGCTTCTAAATAAGTGGAATTTCTGTTTTTTTCCCCCAAAACAAAGGGAATTTCTGTATTTTGCCCCAAAATAAAGAAAAATTCGGCCTTATTACCCTGAAGTAAGTGAAATTTCTGCAATTTTGCCCCAAAATAACGGAAATTTTTGCCTTTTTGCCCCCAAATAAGGGGAATTTCAGCCTTTTTACCTCGAAATGGAAATTTCTGCATTTTTGCCATAAAATATTAGGAATTTCTGCATTTTTGCCCCAAAATAAGGAAAATTTCTGCCTTTTTTCCCTGAAATAAGTGAAATTTCTGTAATTTTTCCCAATAATAAGTGAAATTTCTGAAATTTTGCCCCAAAATAAGTGAAATTTCTGCAATTTTGCCCCAAAATAAGGGAATTTTCTGGAATTTTGCTACAAAATAAGTGGAGTTTCCAAGTTTTTGCCCCAAAATTAGCAGAATTTCTGTCTTTTTGCCCCAACATATACGCAATTTCTGCCTTTTTGCCCAACAATTAGGGGAATTTCTGCAATTTAGCTCCAAACTACGGGGAACTTCTGCCTTTTTTCCCAAAAATAAGAAGAATGCATATTTTTTTGCCATAAAAAGGAAATTTCTTCATTTTTGCTCCAAAATAAGGGGAATTTCTGCTTTTTTGCCTCTAAATAAGTGGAATTTCTGTATTTTTCCCCCAAAACAAAGAAAATTTCTGTATTTTTGCCCCAAAATAATGAAAAATTCTGACTTATTACCCTGAAGTAAGTGAAATTTCTGCAATTTTGCCCCAAAATAAGGGAAAATTCTGCCTTTTTGCCCCCAAATAAGGGGAATTTCAGCCTTTTTACCTCAAAATAAGGGGAATTTCTGCATTTTAGCCCCCAAATAAGGGGAATTTCAGCCTTTTTACATCAAAATAAAAGGAATTTCTGCATTTTTTGCCACAAATATTAGGAATTTCTGCCTTTTTGCCCCAAAATAAGAAAATTTCTTCTTTTTTTCCCTGAAATAAGTGAAATTTCTGCAATTTTGCACAAAAATAAGTGAAATTTCTGCAATTTTGCCCCAAAATAAAGGAAATTTTTGCCTTTTTGCCCCCAAATAAGGGGAATTTCAGCCTTTTTACCTAAAAATAAGGGGAATATCTACATTTTTGCCACAAAATATTAGGAATTTCTGCTTTTTTGCCCCAAAATAAGAAAATTTCTGCTTTTTTTCCCTGAAATAACTGAAATTTCTAGAATTTTGCCCCAAAATAAGTGAAATTTCTGAGTTTTCCCTCAAAATAAGGAGAATTTCTGTCTTTTTGCCCCAACATATAGGCAATTTCTGCATTTTTGCCCCACAATTAGGGGAATTTCTGCAATTTTGCTCCAAAATACGGGGAATTTCTGCCTTTTTGCACAAAAATAAGAAGAATGCATACCTTTTTGCCATAAATAGGAAATGTCTTCATTTTTGCTCCAAAATAAGGAGAATTTGTGCTTTTTTGCCTCTAAATAAGTGGAATTTCTGTCTTTTTCCCCCAAAACAAAGGGAATTTCTGTCTTTTTTGCCCCAAAATAAGGAAAAATTCTGCCTTATTTCCCTGAAGTAAGTGAAAATTCTGCAATTTTGCCCCATAATAAGGGAAATTTCTGCCTTTTTGCCCCCAAATAAGGGGAATTTCAGCCTTTTTACCTCGTAATGGGAATTTCTGCATTTTTGCCACAAAATATTAGTAATTTCTGACTTTTTGCCCCAAAATAAGGAAATTTTCTGCCTTTTTTCCTAAAATAAGTGAAATTTCTGTAATTTTGCCCCAAAATAAGTGAAATATCTGCAATTTTACCCCAAAATAAGTGAAATTTCTGCAATTTTTGCCCCAAAATAAGGGAATCTTCTGGAATTTTGCCCCAAAATAAGTGGAATTTCTGAGTTTTGCCCCAAAATTAGGAGATTTTTTGTCTTTTTGCCCCAACATATAGGAAATTTCTGCGTTTTTGCCCAACAATTAGGGGAATTTCTGCAATTTCGCTCCAAAATACGGGGAATTTCTGCCTTTTGCCCAAAGATAAGAATGTATACCTTTTTGCCATAAAAAGGAAATTTCTTAATTTTTGCTCCAAAATAAAAGGAATTTCTGCTTTTTTGCCTCTAAATAAGTGGAATTTCTGTCTTTTTCCCCCAAAACAAAGGGAATTTCTGTATTTTTGCCCCAAAATAGGGAAAAATTCTGACTTATTACCCTGAAGTAAGTGAAATTTCTGCAATTTTGCCCAAAAATAAAGGAAATTTCTGCCTTTTTGCCCCCAAATAAGGGGTATTTCAGCCTTTTTACCTCAAAATAAGGGGAATTTGTGCATTTTTCCCCCAAATGAGGGGAATTTCAGCCTTTTTACCTCAAAATAAGGGGAATTTCTGCATTTTTGCACAAAATATTAGGAATTTCTGCCTTTTTGCCCCAAAATAAGAAAATTTCTTCTTTTGTTCCCTGAAATAAGTGAAATTTCTACAATTTTGCACCAAAATAAGTGAAATTTCTGCAATTTTGCCCCAAAATAAGGGAAATTTTTGCCTATTTGCCCCCAAATAAGGGGAATTTCATCATTTTTACCTCAAAATAAGGGGAATTTCTGCATTTTTGCCCCAAAATAAGGGGAATTTCAGCCTTTTTACCTCAAAATAAGGGAATTTCTGCATGTTTGCCACAAAGTATTAGTAATTTCTGCCTTTTTGCCCCAAAATAAGAAAATTTCTTCTTTTTTTCCCTAAAATAAGTGAAATTTCTGCAATTTTGCACCAAAATAAGTGAAATTTCTGCAATTTTGCCCAAAATAAGAGAATTTCTCTCTTTTTGCCCCAACAATAGAGAATTTCTGCATTTTTGCCCCACAATTAGGGGAATTTCTGCAATTTTGCTCCAAAATACGGGGAATTTCTGCCTTTTTGCCCGGAAATAAAAAGAATGCATACCTTTTTTCAATAAAAAAAAAATTTCTTCATTTTTGCTGAAAAATAAGAGGAATTTCTGCTTTTTTGTCTCTAAATAAGTGGAATTTCTGTCTTTTTCCCCCAAAACAAAGGGAATTCCTGTCTTTTTGCCCCAAAATAAGGAAAATTTCTGACTTAATACCCTGAAATAAATGAAATTTCTGCAATTTTGCCCCAAAATAAAGGAAATTTTTGCCTTTTTGCTTCCAAATAAGGGGAATTTCAGCCTTTTTACCTCAAAATAAGGGGAATTTCTGCATTTATGCCACAAAATATTAGGAATTTCTGCCTTTTTGCCACAAAATAAGAAAATTTCTGCTTATTTTTCACTGAAATAAGTGAAATTTCTGCAATTTTGCCCCAAAATAAGGGAAATTTCTGGAATTTTGCCCCAAAATAAGTGGAATTTCTGAGTTTTGCCCCAAAATAAGGTGAATTTCTGTCTTTTTGCCCCAACATATAGGCAATTTCTGCCTTTTTGCCCCACAATTAGGGGAATTTCTGCAATTTTGCTCCAAAATACGGGGAATTTCTGCCTTTTTGCCCGAATATACGAAGAATGCATACCTTTTTGCCATAAAAAAGGGAAATTTTTTCATTTTTGCTCAAAAATTAGGGGAATTTCTGATTTTTTGCCTATAAATAAGAAGAATTTCTGTCTTTTTCCCCCAAAACAAAGGGAATTTCTGTCTTTTTTGCCCTAAATAAGGAAAAATTCTGCCTTATTACCCTGAAGTAAGTGAAATTTCTGCAATTTTGCCCCAAAATAAGGGAAATTTTTGCCTTTTTGCCCCCAAATAAGGGGAATTTCAGCCTTTTGACCTTGAAATGTGAATTTCTGCATTTTTGCCACAATATATTAGGAATTTCTGAATTTTGCCCAAAATTAGGAAAATTTCTGCCTTTTTTAACTGAAATAAGTGAAATTTCTCTAATTTTGCCCCAAAATAAGTGAAATTTCTGCAATTTTGCCCCAAAATAAGTGAAATTTCTGCAATTTTGCCCCAAATAAGGGAAATATCTGTAATTTTGCCCCAAAATAAGTGAAATTTCTGAGTTTTGCCACAAAATAAGGAGAATTTCTGTCTTTTGCCCCAACATATAGGCAATTTCTGCATTTTTGCCCCACAATTCGGGGAATTTCTGCAATTTTGCTCCAAAATACGGGGAATTTCTGACTTTTTGCCCAAAAATAAGAAGAATGCATACCTTTCTGCCATAAAAAAGAAATTTCTTCATTTTTGCTCCAAAATAAGGGTAATTTCTGCTTTTTTGCCTCTAAATAAGTGGAATTTCTGTCTTTTTCCCCCAAAACAAATTGAATTTCTGTATTTTTGCCCCAAAATAATAACAAATTCTGACTTATTACCCTGAAGTAAGAGAAATTTCTGCAATTTTGCCCCAAAATAAGGGAAATTTCTGCCTTTTTGCCCCCAAATAAGAGGAAATTCAGCCTTTTTACCTCGAAATGGGAATTTCTGCAATTTTGCCACAAAATAGTAGGAATTTCTGACTTTTTGCCCCAAAATAATGAAAATTTCTGCCTTTTTTCCCTGAAATAAGTGAAATTTCTGTAATTTTGTCCCAAAATAAGTGAAATTTCTGCAATTTTGCCCCAAAATAAGTGAAATTTCTGCAATTTTGCCCCAAAATAAGAAAATTTTCTGGAATTTTGCCCCAAAATAAGTGGAATTTCTGAGTTTTGCACCATAATAAGGAGAATTTCTGTCTTTTTGCCCCAACCTATAGGCAATTTCTGCCTTTTTGACCCACAATTAGGGGAATTTCTGCATTTTTGCTCCAAAATACGGGGAATTTCTGCCTTTTTGCCCGAAAATAAGAAGAATGCATACCTTTTTGCCATAAAAAAGGGAAATTTCTTCATTTTTGCTCCAAAATAAGGGGAATTTCTGATTTTTTGCCTCTAAATAAGTGGAATTTCTGTCTTTTTCCCCCAAAACAAAGGGAATTTCTGTCTTTTTGCCCCAAAATAAAGAAAAATTCTGCCTTATTACCCTGAAGTAAATGAAATTTCTGTAATTTTGCCACAAAATAAGGAAAATTTCTGCCTTTTTGCCCCCAAATAAGGGGAATTTCAGCCTTTTTACCTCGAAATGGGAATTTCTGCATTTTTGCCACAAAATATTAGGAATTTCTGCTTTTTTGCTCCAAAATAAGGAAAATTTCTGCCTTTTTTCACTGAAATAAGTGAAATTTCTCCAATTTTGCCCCAAAATAAGTGAAATTTCTGCAATTTTGCCCCAAAATAAGTGAAATTTCTGCAATTTTGGCCCAAAATAAGGGAATTATCTGGAAATTTGCCCCAAAATAAGTGTAATTTCTGAGTTTTGCCCCATAATTAGGAGAATTTCTGTCTTTTTGCCCCAACATATAGGCAATTTCTGCCTTTTTGCCCAACAATTTGGGGAATTTCTGCAATTTTGCTCCAAAGTAGGGGGAATTTCTGCCTTTTTGCCCAAAAATATGAAGAATGCATACCTTTTTGCCATAAAAAAGGAAATTTTTTCATTTTTGCTCCAAAATAAGGGGAATTTCTGCTTTTTTGCCTCTAAATAAGTGGAATTTCTGTATTTTTCCACCAAAACAAAGAAAATTTCTGTATTTTTGCCCCAAAATAAGGAAAAATTCTGACTTATTACGCTGAAGTAAGTGAAATTTCTGCAATTTTGCCACAAAATAAGGGAAATTTCTGCCTATTTGCCCACAAATAAGGGGAGTTTCAGCCTTTTACCTCAAAATAAGGGGAATTTCTGCATTTTTGCAGCCAAATAAGAGGAATTTCAGCCTTTTTACCTCAAAATAAGGAAAATTTTTGCATTTTTGCCTCAAATTATTAGGAATTTCTGCCTTTTTCCCGCAAAATAAGAAAATTTCTTCTTTTTTTACCTGACATAAGTGAAATTTCTGCAATTTGCACCAAACTAAGTGAAATTTCTGCAATTTTGCCCCAAAATAAAGGAAATTTTTGCCTTTTTGCCCCCAAATAAGGGGAATTTCAGCCTTTTTACCTAAAAATAAAGGGAATTTCTGCATTTTTGCCCCAAAATAAGAAAATTTCTTCTTTTTTTCCCTAAAATAAGTGAAATTTCTGCAATTTTGCACCAAAATAAGTGAAATTTCTGCAATTTTGCCCCAACAATAGAGAATTTCTGCATTTTTGCCCCACAATTAGGGGAATTTCTGCAATTTTGCTCCAAAATACGGGGAATTTCTGCCTTTTTGCCCGGAAATAAGAAGAATGCATACCTTTTTTCAATAAAAAAAAAATTTCTTCATTTTTGCTGAAAAATAAGAGGAATTTCTGCTTTTTTGTCTCTAAATAAGTGGAATTTCTGTCTTTTTCCCCCAAAACAAAGGGAATTCCTGTCTTTTTGCCCCAAAATAAGGAAAATTTCTGACTTATTACCCTGAAATAAATGAATTTTCTGCAATTTTGCCCCAAAATAAAGGAAATTTTTGCCTTTTTGCTTCCAAATAAGGGGAATTTCAGCCTTTTTACCTCAAAATAAGGGGAATATCTGCATTTATGCCACAATATATTAGGAATTTCTGCCTTTTTGCCCCAAAATAAGAAAATTTCTGCTTTTTTTTCACTGAAATAAGTGAAATTTCTGCAATTTTGCCCCAAAATAAGGGAAATTTCTGGAATTTTGCCCCAAAATAAGTGGAATTTCTGAGTTTTGCCCCAAAATAAGGTGAATTTCTGTCTTTTTGCCCCAACATATAGGCAATTTCTGCCTTTTTGCCCGACAATTAGGGGAATTTCTGCAATTTTGCTACAAAATACGGGGAATTTCTGCCTTTTTGCCCGAATATACGAAGAATGCATACCTTTTTGCCATAAAAAAGGGAAATTTTTTCATTTTTGCTCAAAAATTAGGGGAATTTCTGATTTTTTGCCTATAAATAAGAAGAATTTCTGTCTTTTCCCCCCAAAACAAAGGGAATTTCTGTCTTTTTTGCCCTAAATAAGGAAAAATTCTGCCTTATTACCCTGAAGTAAGTGAAATTTCTGCAATTTTGCCCCAAAATAAGGGAAATTTTTGCCTTTTTGCCCCCAAATAAGGGGAATTTCAGCCTTTTGACCTTGAAATGGGAATTTCTGCATTTTTGCCACAATATATTAGGAATTTCTGAATTTTGCCCCAAAATTAGGAAAATTTCTGCCTTTTTTCACTGAAATAAGTGAAATTTCTCTAATTTTGCCCCAAAATAAGTGAAATTTCTGCAATTTTGCCCCAAAATATGTGAAATTTCTGCAATTTTGCCCCAAATAAGGGAAATATCTGTAATTTTGCCCCAAAATAATTGAAATTTCTGAGTTTTGCCACAAAATAAGGAGAATTTCTGTCTTTTTGCCCCAACATATAGGCAATTTCTGCATTTTTGCCCCACAATTCGGGGAATTTCTGCAATTTTGCTCCAAAATACGAGGAATTTCTGACTTTTTGCCCAAAAATAAGAAGAATGCATACCTTTTTGCCATAAAAAAGAAATTTCTTCATTTTTGCTCCAAAATAAGGGTAATTTCTGCTTTTTTGCCTCTAAATAAGTGGAATTTCTGTCTTTTTCCCCCAAAACAAATTGAATTTCTGTATTTTTGCCCCAAAATAATAACAAATTCTGACTTATTACCCTGAAGTAAAAGAAATTTCTGCAATTTTGCCCCAAAATAAGGGAAATTTCTGCCTTTTTGCCCCCAAATAAGAGGAAATTCAGCCTTTTTACCTCGAAATGGGAATTTCTGCAATTTTGCCACAAAATAGTAGGAATTTCTGACTTTTTGCCCCAAAATAATGAAAATTTCTGCCTTTTTTCCCTGAAATAAGTGAAATTTCTGTAATTTTGTCCCAAAATAAGTGAAATTTCTGCAATTTTGCCCCAAAATAAGTGAAATTTCTGCAATTTTGCCCCAAAATAAGAAAATTTTCTGGAATTTTGCCCCAAAATAAGTGGAATTTCTGAGTTTTGCACCATAATAAGGAGAATTTCTGTCTTTTTGCCCCAACCTATAGGCAATTTCTGCCTTTTTGACCCACAATTAGGGGAATTTCTGCATTTTTGCTCCAAAATACGGGGAATTTCTGCCTTTTTGCCCGAAAATAAGAAGAATGCATACCTTTTTGCCATAAAAAAGGGAAATTTCTTCATTTTTGCTCCAAAATAAGGGGAATTTCTGATTTTTTGCCTCTAAATAAGTGGAATTTCTGTCTTTTTCCCCCAAAACAAAGGGAATTTCTGTCTTTTTTGCCCCAAAATAAAGAAAAATTCTGCCTTATTACCCTGAAGTAAGTGAAATTTCTGTAATTTTGCCACAAAATAAGGGAAATTTCTGCCTTTTTGCCCCCAAATAAGGGGAATTTCAGCCTTTTTACCTCGAAATGGGAATTTCTGCATTTTTGCCACAAAATATTAGGAATTTCTGCTTTTTTGCTCCAAAATAAGGAAAATTTCTGCCTTTTTTCACTGAAATAAGTGAAATTTCTCCAATTTTGCCCCAAAATAAGTGAAATTTCTGCAATTTTGCCCCAAAATAAGTGAAATTTCTGCAATTTTGGCCCAAAATAAGGGAATTATCTGGAAATTTGCCCCAAAATAAGTGTAATTTCTGAGTTTTGCCCCATAATTAGGAGAATTTCTGTCTTTTTGCCCCAACATATAGGCAATTTCTGCCTTTTTGCCCAACAATTTGGGGAATTTCTGCAATTTTGCCCCAAAGTAGGGGGAATTTCTGCCTTTTTGCCCAAAAATATGAAGAATGCATACCTTTTTGCCATAAAAAAGGAAATTTTTTCATTTTTGCTCCAAAATAAGGGGAATTTCTGCTTTTTTGCCTCTAAATAAGTGGAATTTCTGTATTTTTCCACCAAAACAAAGAAAATTTCTGTATTTTTGCCCCAAAATAAGGAAAAATTCTAACTTATTACGCTGAAGTAAGTGAAATTTCTGCAATTTTGCCACAAAATAAGGGAAATTTCTGCCTATTTGCCCCCAAATAAGGGGAGTTTCAGCCTTTTACCTCAAAATAAGGGGAATTTCTGCATTTTTGCAGCCAAATAAGAGGAATTTCAGCCTTTTTACCTCAAAATAAGGAAAATTTTTACATTTTTGCCTCAAATTATTAGGAATTTCTGCCTTTTTCCCCCAAAATAAGAAAATTTCTTCTTTTTTTACCTGACATAAGTGAAATTTCTGCAATTTGCACCAAACTAAGTGAAATTTCTGCAATTTTGCCCCAAAATAAAGGAAATTTTTGCCTTTTTGCCCCCAAATAAGGAGAATTTCAGCCTTTTTACCTAAAAATAAAGGGAATTTCTGCATTTTTGCCCCAAAATATTAGGAAATTCTGCCTTTTTGCCCCAAAATAAGAAAATTTCTGCTTTTTTTTCCCTGAAATAAGTGAAATTTCTGTATTTTGCCCCAAATTAAGTTAAATTTCTGCAATTTTGCCCCAAAATAAGAGAAATTCCTGGAATTTTGCTCCAAAATAAGTGGAATTTCTGAGTTTTGCCCCAAAATAAGGAGAATTTCTGTTTTTTGCCCCAACATATAGGCAATTTCTGTATTTTTGCCCCACAATTAGGGGAATTTCTTAAATTTTGCTCCAAAATACGGGGAATTTCTGCCTTTTTGCCCGAAAATACGAAGAATGCATAACTTTTTGCAATAAAAAAAAGAGATTTTTTCATTTTTGCTCCAAAATAAGAGGATTTTCTGATGTTTTGCCTCTAAATAAGTGGAATTTCTGTCTTTTCCCCCCAAACAAAGGGAATTTCTGTCTTTTTTGCCCCAAATAAGGAAAAATTCTGCCTTATTACCCTGAAGTAAGTAAAATTTCTGCAATTTTGCCCCAAAATAAGAAAAATTTCTGCCTTTTTGCCCCCAAATAAGAGGAAATTCAGCCTTTTTACCTCAAAATAAGGGGAATTTCTGCATTTTTGCCCCCAAATAAGGGGAATTTCAGCCTTTTTACCTCAAAATAAGAGGAATTTCTGCATTTTTGTCACAAAAGATTAGGAATTACTGCTTTTTTGCCCAAAATAAGAAAATTTATTCTTTTTTTCTCTGAAATGAGTGAAATTTCTGCAATTTTGCAGCAAAATAAGTGAAATTTCTGCAATTTTGCCCCAAAATAAGAGAAATTTCTGGAATTTTGCCCCAAAATAAGTGGAATTTCTGAGTTTTGCCCCAAAATAAGGAGAATTTCTGTCTTTTTGCCCCAACATATAAAGAATTTCTGCATTTTTGCCCCAAAATTAGGGGAATTTCTGCAATTTTGCTCCAAAATACGGAGAATTTCTGCCTTTTTGCCCGAAAATAGGAAGAAAGCATACCTTTTTTCAATAAAAAAAAATTTCTTCATTTTTGCTCCAAAATAAGGGGAATTTCTGCTTTTTTGCCTCTAAATAAGTGGAATTTCTGTGTTTTTCCCCCAAAACAAAGGGAATTCTTGTCTTTTTTGCCCCAAAATAAGGAAAATTTCTGACTTATTACCCTGAAATAAGTGAAATTTCTGCAATTTTGCCACAAAATAAAGGAAATTTTTGCCTTTTTGCCCCCAAATAAGGGGAATTTCAGCCTTTTTACCTCAAATTAAGGGGAATTTCTGCATTTATGCCACAAAATATTAGGAATTTCTGCCTTTTTGCCCCAAAATAAGAAAATTTCTGCTTTTTTTCCCTGAGATAAGTGAAATTTTTGCAATTTTGCCCCAAAATAAGTGAAATTTCTGCAATTTTGCCCCAAAATAAGGAAAATTTCTGGAATTTTGCCCCAAAATAAGTGGAATTTCTGAGTTTTGCCTCAAAATAAAGAGAATTTCTGCCTTTTTGCCCCTACATATAGGCAATTTCTTCCTTTTTGCCCTACAATTAGGAAAATTTCTGCTATTTTGCTGCAAAATACGGGGAATTTCTGCCTTTTTGCCCGAAAATACGAAGAATGCATACCTTTTTGCCATAAAAAAGGGAAATTTTTTCAGTTTTGCTCCAAAATAAGGGGAATTTCTGATTTTTTGCCTCTAAATAAGTGGAATTTCTGTCTTTTCCCCCCAAAACAAAAAGAATTTCTGTCTTTTTTGCCCCAAATAAGGAAAAAATTCTGCCTTATTTTACTGAAGTAAGTAAAATTTCTGCAATTTTGTCCCAAAATAAGAAAAATTTCTGCATTTTGCCCCCAAATAAGGGGCAATTCAGCCTTTTTACCTCGAAATAAGAGGAATTTCTGCATTTTTGCCACAAAATATTAGGAATTTCTGCCTTTTTGCCCCAAAATAAGAAAAATTTCTGCCTTTTTGCCCCCAAATAAGGGGAAATTCAACCTTTTTACCTCGAAATAAGGGGAATTTCTGCATTTTTGCCACAAAATATTAGGAATTTCTTCTTTTTTCCCCAAAATAAAGAAAATTTTCGCCTTTTTTCCCTGAAATAAGTGAAATTTCTGCAATTTTGCCCCAAAATAAGTGAAATTTCTGCAATTTTGCCACAAAACAATTGAAATTTCTGCAATTTTGCCCCAAAATAAGTGAAATTTCTGTATTTTTGCCCCAAAATAAGTGGAATTTCTGAGTTTTGCCCCAAAATAAGGAGAATTTCTGCCTTTTTGCCCCACAATTAGGGGAATTTCTGAAATTTTGCTCCAAAATACAGGGAATTTTTTCCTTTTTACCGGAAAATAAGAAGAATGCATACCTTTTTGCCATAAAAAGGAAATTTCTTTATTTTTCCTCAAAAATAAGGGGAATTTCTGCTTTTTTGCCTCTAAATAAGTGGAATTTCTGTCTTTTTCCCCCAAAACAAAGGGAATTTCTGTATTATTGCCCCAAAATAAAAAAAAAATTCTGACTTATTACCCTGAAGTAAGTGAAAGTTTTGCAATTTTGCCCCAAAATAAGGGAAATTTCTGCCTTTTTGCCCCCAAATAAGGGGAATTTCAGCATTTTTACCTCAAAATAAGAAAAATTTCTGCATTTTTGCCCCCAAATAAAGAAAAATTCAGCTTTTTTACCTAGAAATAAGGGGAATTGCTGCATTTTTGCCACAAAATATTAGGAATTTCTTCTTTTTTGCCCCAAAATAAAGAAAATTTCTGCCTTTTTTCCCTGAAATAAGTGAAATTTCTCCAATTTTGCCCCAAAATAAGTGAAATTTCTGCAATTTTGACACAAAGTAATTGAAATTTCTGCAATTTTGCCCCAAAATAAGTGAAATTTCTGTATTTTTGCCCCATAATAAGTGGAATTTCTGAGTTTTGCCACAAAATAAGGAGAATTTCTGTCTTTTTGCCCCAACATATAGAGAATTTCTGCCTTTTTGCCCCGCAATTAGGGGAATTTCTGAAATTTTGCTCCAAAATACGGGGAATTTCTACCTTTTTGCCCCAAAATAAGAAGAATTCATACCTTTTTGCCATAAAAAGGAAATTTCTTCACTTTTGCTCAAAAATAAGGGGAATTTCTGCTTTTTTGCCTCTAAATAAGTGGAATTTCTGTCTTTTTCCCTCAAAACAAAGGGAATTTCTGTATTTTTGCCCCAATATAAAAAAAAATTCTGACTTATTACCCTGAAGTAAGTGAAATTTCTGCAATTTTGCCCCAAAATAAGGGAAATTTCTGCCTTTTTGCCCCCAAATAAGGGGAATTTCAGCATTTTTACCTCAAAATAAGGGGACTTTCTGCATTTTTGCCTCCAAATAGGAAAGTTTCAGCCTTTTTACCTCAAAATAAGAAGAATTTCTGCATTTTTGCCACAAAATATTAGGAATTTCTGCTTTTTGCCCCAAAATAAGGAAAAATTCTTACTTATTACCCTGAAATTAGTGAAATTTCTGCAATTTTGCCACAAAATAAGTGAAATTTCTGCAATTTTGCCACAAAATAAAAGAAATTTCTGGAATTTTGCCCCGAAATAAGTGGAATTTCAGAGTTTTGCCCCAAAATAAGGAGAAATTTTGTCTTTTTGCCCCAACATATAGGCAATTTCTCTTTTTTGCCCCACAATTAGGGGAATTTCTGCAATTTTGCTCCAAAATACGGGGAATTTCTGCCTTTTTGCCCGAAAATAAGAAGAATGCATAACTTTTTGCAATAAAAAAGGGAAATTCCTTTATTTTTGCTCCAAAATAAGGGGATTTTCTGCTTTTTTGCCTCTAAATAAGTGGAATTTATGTCTTTTTCCCCCAAAACAAATGGAATTCCTGTCTTTTTTTCCCAAAATAAGGAAAATTTTTGACTTATTACTCTGAAATAAGTGAAATTTCTGCAATTTTGCCCCAAAATAAAGTAAATTTTTGCCTTTTTGCCCCCAAATAAGGGGAATTTTAGCCTTTTTCCCTCAAAATAAGGGGAATTTCTGCATTTTTGCCACAAAATAATGGGAATTTCTGGCTTTTTGCCCTAAAATAAGAAAATTTCTGCTTTTTTTTCCCTGAAATAAGTGAAAATTCTGCAATTTTGCCCCAAATTAAGTGAAATTTCTGCAATTTTGCCCCAAAATAAGGGAAATTTCTGGAATTTTGCCCCAAAATAAGTGGAATTTCTGAGTTTTGCCCAAAAATAAGGAGAATTTCTGCCTTTTTGCACCAACATATATTCAATTTCTGCCTTTTTGCCCCACATTATGGGGAATTTCTGCAATTTTGCTCAAAAATACGGGAAATTTCTGCCTTTTTGCCCGAAAATAATAAGAATTCATACGTTTTTGCCATAACAAATGGAAATTTCTTCATTTTTGCTCCAAAATAAGGGGATTTTCGGCTTTTTTGCCTCTAAATAAGTGGAATTTCTGTCTTTTTCCCCCAAAACAAAGGGAATTTCTGTCTTTTTTGCCCCAAAATAAGGAAAATTTCTGACTTATTACCCTGAAATAAGTGAAATTTCTGTAATTTTGCCCCAAAATAAAGAAAATTTTTGCCTTTTTGCCCCCAAATAAGGGGAATTTCAGCCTTTTTACCTCAAAATAAGGGGAATTTCTGCATTTATGCCACAAAATATTAGGAATTTCTGCCTTTTTGCCCCAAAATAAGAAAATTTCTGCTTTTTTTCCCTGAAATAAGTGAAATTTCTGCAATTTTGCCCCAAAATAAGTGAAATTTCTGCAATTTTGCCCCAAAATAAGGGAAATTTCTGGAATTTTGCCCCAAAATAAGTGGAATTTCTCAGTTTTGCCCCAAAATAAGGAGAATTTCTGGTTTTTGCCCCAACATATAGGTAATTTCTGCCTTTTTGCCCCACAATTAGGGGAATTTCTGCAATTATGCTCCTAAATACAGGTAATTTCTGCCTTTTTGCCAGAAAATAAGAAGAATGCATATTTTTTTGCCATAAAAAAGGGAGATTTCTTCATTTTTGCTCCAAAATAAGAGGAATTTCTGAATTTTTGCCTGTAAATAAGTGGAATTTCTGTCTTTTCCCCCAAAACAAAGCGAATTTCTTTCTTTTTTGCCCCAAAATAAGAAAAATTTCTGACTTATTACCCTGAAATAAGTGAAATTTCTGCAATTTTGCCCCAAAAAAAATTTTTGCCTTTTTGCCCCCAAATTAGGGGAATTTCAGCCTTCTTACCTCAAAATAAGGAGAATTTCGGCATTTTTGCCACAAAATATTAGGAATTTCTGCCTTTTTGCCCCAAAATAAGAAAATTTCTGCTTTTTTACCTGAAATAAGTGAAATTTCTGCAATTTTGTCCCAAAATAAGTGAAATTTCTGCAATTTTACCCCAAAATAAGGAAAATTTCTGGAATTTTGCCCCAAAATAAGTGGAATTTCTGAGTTTTGTCCCAAAATAAGGAGAATTTCTGTCTTTTTGCCCCAACATATAGAGAATTTCTGCCTTTTTGGCCCACAATTAGGGGAATTTCTGCAATTTTGCTCCAAAATACAAGGAATTTCTGCCTTTTTGCCCGAAAATAAGAAGAATGCATACCTTTTTGCCATAAAAAAGGGAAATTTCTTCATTTTTGCTCCAAAATAAGGGGAATTTCTGCTTTTTTGCCTCTTAATAAGTGGAATTTCTGTCTTTTTCCGCCAAAACAAAGAAAATTCCTATCTTTTTTACCCCAAAATAAGGAAAATTTCTGACTTATTTCCCTGAAATAAGTGAAATTTCTGCAATTTTGCCCCAAAATAAAGGAATTTTTTGCCTTTTTGCCCCCAAATAAGGGGAAATTCAGCCTTTTTACCTCGAAATAAGGGGAATTTCTGCATTTATGCCACAAAATATTAGGAATTTCTGCCTTTTTGCCCCAAAATAAGAAAATTTCTGCTTTTTTTCCCTGAAATAAGTGAAATTTCTGCAATTTTGCCCCAAAATAAGTGAAATTTCTGCAATTTTTCCCCAAATTAAGGAAAATTTTTGGAATTTTGCCCCAAAATAAGTAGAATTTCTGAGTTTTGCCCTAAAAATAAAAAGAATTTCTGTCTTTTTGCCCCAACATATAGGCAATTTCTGCCTTTTTGCCCCACAATTAGGGGAATTTCTGCAATTTTGCTCCAAAATACAGGGAATTTCTGCCTTTTAGCCCAAAAATAAGAAGAATGCATACCTTTTTGCCATAAAAAAGGGAAATTTCTTCATTTTTGGCCAAAATAAGGGGAATTTCTGCTTTTTTGCCTCTAAATAAGAGGAATTTCTGTCTTTTTCTCCCAAAACAAAGGGAATTCCTGTCTTTTTTGCTCCAAAATAAGGAAAATTTTTGACTTATTACCCTGAAATAAGTGAAATTTCTGCAATTTTGCCCCAAAATAAAGGAAAATATTGCATTTTTGCCCCCAAATAAGGGGAATTTCAGCCTTTTTACCTCAAAATAAGGGGAATTTCTGCGTTTATGCCACAAAATATTAGGAATTTCTGCCTTTTGCCCTAAAATAAGAAAATTTCTGCTTTTTTTTCCTGAAATAAGTGAAATTTCTGCAATTTTGCCCCAAAATAAGTGAAATTTTTGCAATTTTGCCCCAAAATAAGTGAAATTTCTGGAATTTTGCCCAAAAATAAGTGGAATTTCTGAGTTTTGCCCCCAAAAAAGGAGAATTTCTGTTTTTTTGCCCCAACATATAGGTAATTTCTGCCTTTTTGCCCCACAATTAGGGGAATTTCTACACTTTGCTCCTAAATACGGGGAATTTCTGCCTTTTTGCCCGAAAATAAGAAGAATGCATACCTTTTTGCCATAAAAAAGGGAAATTTCTTCATTTTTGCTCCAAAATAAGGGGAATTTCTGAATTTTTGCCTCTAAATAAGTGGAATTTCTGTCTTTTTCCCCCAAAACAAAGGGAATTTCTGTCTTTTTTGCCCGAAAATAAGGAAAAATTCTGACTTATTACCCTGATGTAAGTGAAATTTCTGCAATTTTGCCACAAAATAAGGGAAATTTCTGCCTTTTTGCCCCCAAATAAGGGGAATTTCAGCCTTTTTACCTCGAAATAAGGGGAATTTCTGCATTTTTGCCACAAAATATTAGGAATTTCTGCCTTTTTGCCCCAAAATAAGGAAAATTTCTGCCTATTTTCCCAGAAATAAATGAAATTTCTGTAATTTTGCTCCAAAATAAGTGAAATTTCTGCAATTTTGCTCCAAAATAAGTGAAATTTCTGCAATTTCGCCCCAAAATAAGTGAAATTTCTGGAATTTTGCCCCAAAATAAATGGAATTTCTGAGTTTTGCCCCAAAATAAGGAGAATTTCTGTCTTTTTGCCCCAACATATAGAGAATTTCTGCCTTTTTGCCCAACAATTAGGAGAATTCCTGCAATTTTGCTACAAAATAAGGGGAATTTCTGCCTTTTTGCCCGAAAATAAGAAGAATGCATACCTTTTTGCCATAAAAAAGGGAAATTTCTTCATTTTTGCTCCAAAATAAGGGGAATTTCTGCTTTTTTGCCTCTAAATAAGTGGAATTTCTGTGTTTTACCGCCAAAACAAAGGAAATTCCTGTCTTTTTTGCCCCAAAATAAGGAAAATTTCTGACTTACCACCCTGAAATAAGTGAAATTTCTGCAATTTTGCCCCAAAATAAAGGAAATTTTTGCCTTTTTGCCTCCAAATAAGGGGAATTTCAGCCTTTTTACCTCAAAATAAGGGAAATTTCTGCATTTATGCCACAAAATATTAGGAATTTCTGCCTTTTTGCCCCAAAATAAGAAAATTTCTGGTTTTTTTTTCCCTGAAATAAGTGAAATTTCTGCAATTTTGCCCCAAAATAAGTGAAATTTCTGCCATTTTTCCCCAAAATAAGGAAAATTTCTGGAATTTTGCCCGAAAATAAGTGGAATTTCTGAGTTTTGCCCCAAAATAAAGAGAATTTCTGTTTTTTGGCCCCAACATATAGGTAATTTCTGCCTTTTTGCCCCACAATTAGGGGAATTTCTGCAATTTTGCTCCTAAATACGAGGAATTTCTGCCTTTTTGCCCGAAAATAAGAAGAATGCATACCTTTTTGCCAAAAAAAAGGAAATTTCTTCATTTTTGCTCCAAAATAAGGGGAATTTCTGAATTTTTGCCTCTAAATAAGTGGAATTTCTGTCTTTTTCTCCCAAAACAAAGGGAATTTCTGTCTTTTTTGCCCCAAAATAAGGAAAAATTCTGCCTTATTTCCCTGAAGTAAGTGAAAATTCTGCAATTTTGCCCCATAATAAGGGAAATTTCTGCCTTTTTGCCCCCAAATAAGGGGAATTTCAGCCTTTTTACCTCGAAATAAAGGGAATTTCGGCATTTTTGCCACAAAATATTAGGAATTTCTGCCTTTTTGCCCCAAAATAAGGAAATTTCTGCCTTTTTTCCCTGAAATAAGTGAAATTTCTGTAATTTTGCCCCCAAATAAGTGAAATTTCTGCAATTTTGCCCCAAAATAAGTGAAATTTCTGCAATTTTGCCCCAAAATATAGGAAAATTCTGGAATATTGCCCCAAAATAAGTGGAATTTCTGTGTTTTGCCCCAAAATAAAGAGAATTTCTGTATTTTTGCCCCAACATATAGGGAATTTCAGCATTTTTGCCCCACAATTAGGGGAATTTCTTCAATTTTGTTCCAAAATACGGGGGAATTCTGCCTTTTTGCCCAAAAATAAGAAGAATGCATACCTTTTTGCCATAAAAAAGGGAAATTTCTTTATTTTTGCTTCAAAATAAGGGGAATTTCTGCTTTTTTGCTTCTAAATAAGTGGAATTTCTGTCTTCTTCCCCCAAAACAAAGGGAATTCCTGTCTTTTTTGCCCCAAAATAAGGAAAATTTCTTACTTATTACCCTGTAATAAGTGAAATTTCTGCAATTTTGCCCCAAAATAAAGGAAATTTTTGCCTTTTTGCCCCCAAATAAAGGGAATTTCAGCCTTTTTACCTCAAAATAAGGGGAATTTCTGCATTTTTGCCACAAAATATTAGGAATTTCTGCCTTTTTGCCCCAAAATAAGAAAATTTCTGCTATTTTTCCCTGAAATAAGTGAAATTTCTGCAATTTTGCCCCAAAATAAGTGAAATTTCTGCTATTTTGCCCCAAATTAAGGGAAATTTCTGGAATTTTGCCCCAAAATAAGTAGAATTTCTGAGTTTTGCCCCAAAATAAAAAGAATTTCTGTGTTTTTGCCCCAACATATAGGCAATTTCTGCCTTTTTGCCCCACAATTAGGGGAATTTCTGCAATTTTGCTCCAAAATACGGGGAATTTCTGCCTTTTTGCCCCAAAATAAGAAGAATGCATACCTTTTTCCCTTTAAAAAGGGAAATTACTTCATTTTTGCTCCAAAATAAGGGGAATTTCTGCTTTTTTGCCTCTAAATAAGTGGAATTTCTTTCTTTTCCCCCCAAAACAAAGGGAATTTCTGTCTTTTTTGCCCCAATATAAGGAAAAATTCTGACTTATTACCCTGAAGTAAGTGAAATTTCTGCAATTTTGCCCCAAAATAAGGAAAATTTCTGCCTTTTTGCCCCCAAATAAGGGGAATTTCAGCCTTTTTACCTCGAAATAAGTGGAATTTCTGCATTTTTGCCACAAAATATTAGGAATTACTGCCGTTTTGCCCCAAAATAAAGAAAATTTCTGCCTTTTTTCCCTGAAATAAGTGAAATTTCTGCAATTTTGCCCCCAAATAAGTGAAATTTCTGCAATTTTACCCAAAAATAAGTGAAATTTGTGCAATTTTGCCCCAAAATAAGGGAAATTTCTGGAATTTTGCCCTAAAATAAGTGGAATTTCTGACTTTTGCCCCAAGATAAGGAGAATTTCTGTTTTTTGCCACAACATATAGAGAATTTCTGCCTTTTTTGCCCCACAATTAGGGGAATATCTGCAATTTTGCTCCAAAATACAAGGAATTTCTGCCTTTTTGCCCGAAAATAAGAAGAATGCATACCTTTTTGCCATTAAAAAGGGAAATTTCTTCATTTTTGGCCAAAATAAGGGGAATTTCTGCTTTTTTGCCTCTAAATAAGTGGAATTTCTGTCTTTTTCTCACAAAACAAAGGGAATTCCTGTCTTTTTTGCTCCAAAATAAGGAAAATTTTTGACTTATTACCCTGAAATAAGTGAAATTTCTGCAATTTTGCCCCAAAATAAAGGAAATTTTTGAATTTTGCCCCCAAATAAGGGGAATTTCAGCCTTTTTACCTCAAAATAAGGGGAATTTCTGCGTTTATGCCACAAAATATTAGGAATTTCTGCCTTTTGCCCTAAAATAAGAAAATTTCTGCTTTTTTTTCCTGAAATAAGTGAAATTTCTGCAATTTTGCCCCAAAATAAGTGAAATTTCTGCAATTTTGCCCCAAAATAAGTGAAATTTCTGGAATTTTGCCCAAAAATAAGTGGAATTTTTGAGTTTTGCCCCCAAAAAAGGAGAATTTCTGTTTTTTTGCCCCAACATATAGGTAATTTCTGCCTTTTTGCACGACAATTAGGGGAATTTCTACAATTTTGCTCCTAAATACGAAGAATTTCTGCCTTTTTGCCCAAAAATAAGAAGAATGCATACCTTTTTGCCATAAAAAAGGGAAATTTCTTCATTTTTGCTCCAAAATAAGGGGAATTTCTGAATTTTTGCCTCTAAATAAGTGGAATTTCTGTCTTTTTCCCCCAAAACAAAGGGAATTTCTGTCTTTTTTGCCTCAAAATAAGGAAAAATTCTGCCTTAATTTCTGAAGTAAGTGAAAATTCTTCAATTTTGCCCCATAATAAGGGAAATTTCTGCCTTTTTGCCCCCAAATAAGGGGAATTTCAGCCTTTTTACCTCGAAATAAAGGGAATTTCGGCATTTTTGCCACAAAATATTAGGAATTTTTGCCGTTTTGCCCCAAAATAAGGAAAATTTCTGCCTTTTTTCCCTGAAATAAGTGAAATTTCTGTAATTTTGCCCCCAAATAAGTGAAATTTTTGCAATTTTGCCACAAAATAAGTGAAATTTCTGCAATTTTGCCCCAAAATATAGGAAAATTCTGGAATTTTGCCCCAAAATAAGTGGAATTTCTGTGTTTTGCCCCAAAATAAAGAGTTTCTGCATTTTTGCCCCAACATATAGGGAATTTCAGCATTTTTGCCCCACAATTAGGGGAATTTCTGCAATTTTGTTCCAAAATACGGGGGATTTCTGCCTTTTTGCCCAAAAATAAGAAGAATGCATACCTTTTTGCCATAAAAAAGGGAATTTTCTTTATTTTTGCTCCAAAATAAGGGGAATTTCTGCTTTTTTGCCTCTAAATAAGTGGAATTTCTGTCTTCTTACCCCAAAACAAAGGGAATTCCTGTCTTTTTTGCCCCAAAATAAGGAAAATTTCTTACTTATTACCCTGAAATAAGTGAAATTTCTGCAATTTTGCCCCAAAATAAAGGAAATTTTTGCCTTTTTGCCCCCAAATAAAGGGAATTTCAGCCTTTTTACCTCAAAATAAGGGAAATTTCTGCATTTTTGCCACAAAATATTAGGAATTTCTGCCTTTTTGCCCCAAAATAAGAAAATTTCTGCTTTTTTTCCCTTAAATAAGTGAAATTTCTGCAATTTTGCCCCAAAATAAGTGAAATTTCTGCTATTTTGCTCCAAATTAAGGGAAATTTCTGGAATTTTGCCCCAAAATAAGTAGAATTTCTAAGTTTTGCCCCAAAATAAAAAGAATTTCTGTCTTTTTGCCCCAACATATAGGCAATTTCTGCCTTTTTGCCCCACAATTAGGGGAATTTCTGCAATTTTGCTCCAAAATACGGGGAATTTCTGCCTTTTTGCCCAAAAATAAGAAGAATGCATACCTTTTTGCCATAAAAAAGGGAAATTTCTTCCTTTTTGCTCCAAAATAAGGGGAATTTCTGCTTTTTTGCCTCTAAATAAGTGGAATTTCTTTCTTTTTCCCCCAAAACAAAGGGAATTTCTGTCTTTTTTGCCACAATATAAGGAAAAATTCTGACTTATTACCCTGAAGTAAGTGAAATTTCTGCAATTTTGCCCCAAAATAAAGGAAATTTCTGCCTTTTTGCCCCCAAATAAGGGGAATTTCAGCCTTTTTACCTCGAAATAAGTGGAATTTCTGCATTTTTGCCACAAAATATTAGGAATTACTGCCGTTTTGCCCCAAAGTAAAGAAAATTTCTGCCTTTTTTTTCTGAAATAAGTGAAATTTCTGCAATTTTGCCCCCAAATAAGTGAAATTTCTGCAATTTTACCCAAAAATAAGTGAAATTTGTGCAATTTTGCCCCAAAATAAGAAAAATTTCTGGAATTTTGCCCTAAAATAAGTGGAATTTCTGACTTTTGCCCCAAGATAAGGAGAATTTCTGTTTTTTGCCACAACATATAGAGAATTTCTGCCTTTTTTGCCCCACAATTAGGGGAATATCTGCAATTTTGCTCCAAAATACAAGGAATTTCTGCCTTTTTGCCCGAAAATAAGAAGAATGCATACCTTTTTGCCATTAAAAAGGGAAATTTCTTCATTTTTGGCCAAAATAAGGGGAATTTCTGCTTTTTTGCCTCTAAATAAGTGGAATTTCTGTCTTTTTCTCCCAAAACAAAGGGAATTCCTGTCTTTTTTGCTCCAAAATAAGGAAAATTTTTGACCTATTACCCTGAAATAAGTGAAAATTCTGCAATTTTGTCCCACAATAAGGGAAATTTTTGCATTTTTGCCCCCAAATAAGGGGAATTTCAGCCTTTTTACCTCAAAATAAGGGGAATTTCTGCGTTTATGCCACAAAATATTAGGAATTTCTGACTTTTGCCCAAAAATAAGAAAATTTCTGCTTTTTTTTCCTGAAATAAGTGAAATTTCTGCAATTTTGCCCCAAAATAAGTGAAATTTCGGCAATTTTGCCCCAAAATAAGTGAAATTTCTTGAATTTTGCCCAAAATTAAGTGGAATTTCTGAGTTTTGCCCCAAAAAAAAGAGAATTTCTGGTTTTTTGCCCCAACATATAGGTAATTTCTGCCTTTTTGCCCCACAATTAGGGGAATTTCTACAATTTTGCTCCTAAATACGGGGAATTTCTGCCTTTTTGCCCGAAAATAAGAAGAATGCATACTTTTTGCCATAAAAAAGGGAAATTTCTTCATTTTTGCTCCAAAATAAGGGGAATTTCTGAATTTTTGCCTCTAAATAAGTGGAATTTCTGTCTTTTTCCCCCAAAACAAAGGGAATTTCTGTCTTTTTTGCCACTAAATAAGGAAAAATTCTGCCTTATTACCCTGAAGTAAGTGAAATCTCTGCAATTTTGCCCCAAAATAAGGGAAATTTCTGCCTTTTTGCCCCCAAATAAGGGGAATTTCAGCCTTTTTACCTCAAAATAAAGGGAATTTCTGCATTTTTGCCACAAAATATTAGGAATTTTTGCCTTTTTGCCCCAAAATAAGAAAAATTTCTGCCTATTTTCCCAGAAATAAGTGAAATTTCTGTAATTTTGCACCAAAATAAGTGAAATTTCTGCAATTTTGCTCCAAAATAAGTGAAATTTCTGCAATTTCGCCCCAAAATAAGTGAATTTTCTGGAATTTTGCCCCAAAATAAATGGAATTTCTGAGTTTTGCCCCAAAATAAGGATAATTTCTGTCTTTTTGCCCCAACATATAGGAAATTTCTGCATTTTTGCCCCACAATTAGGGGAATTTCTGCAATTTTTCTCCAAAATACGGGGAATTTCTGCCTTTTTGTCCGAAAATAAAAAGAATGCATTACTTTTTCCCATAAAAAAGGGAAATTTCTTTATTTTTGCTCCAAAATAAGGGAAATTTCTGCTTTTTTGCCTCTAAATAATTGGAATTTCTGTCTTCTTTCCCCAAAACAAAGTGAATTCCTGTCTTTTTTTCCCCAAAATAAGGAAAATTTCTTACTTATGACCCTGAAATAAGTGAAATTTCTGCAATTTTGCCCCAAAATAAAGGAAATTTTTGCCTTTTTGCCCCCAAATAAGGGGAATTTCAGCCTTTTTACCTAAAAATAAGGGGAATTTCTGCATTTTTGCCACAAAATATTAGGAATTTCTGCCTTTTTGCCCCAAAATAAGAAAATTTCTGCTTTTTTTCCCTGAAATAAGTGAAATTTCTGCAATTTTGCCCGAAAATAAGTGAAATTTCTGCAATTTTGCCCCAAAATAAGGGAAATTTCTGCCTTTTTGCCCCCAAATAAGGGGAATTTCAGCCTTTTTACCTTGAAATAAGGGGAATTTCTGCATTTTTGCAACAAAATATTAGGAATTACTGCCGTTTTGCCCCAAAATAAGGAAAATTTCTGCCTTTTTTCCCTGAAATAAGTGAAATTTCTGCAATTTTGCCTCCAAATAAGTGAAATTTCTGCAATTTTACACAAAAATAAGTGAAATTTCTGCAGTTTTGCCCTAAAAGAAGAAAAATTTCTGGAATTTTGCCCCAAAATAAGTGGAATTTCTGAGTTTTGCCCCAAAATAAGGAGAATTTCTGTTTTTTGCCACAACATATAGAGAATTTCTGCCTTTTTGCCCCACAATTAGGGGAATTTCTGCAATTTTGCTCCAAAATACGGGGAATTTCTGCCTTTTTGCCCGAAAATAAGAAGAATGCATACCTTTTTGCCATAACAAAGGAAAATTTCTTAATTTTTGCTCCAAAATAAGGGGAATTTCTGCATTTTTGCCTGTAAATAAGTGGAATTTCTGTCTCTTTTCCCCAAAACAAAGGGAATTTCTCTCTTTTTTGCCCCAAAATAAAGAAAATTTCTGACTTATTACCATGAAATAAGTGAAATTTCTGCAATTTTGCCCCAAAATAAGGGAAATTTCTGCATTTTTGCCACAAAATAAGGGGAATTTCTGTCTTTTTGCCCCAAAATAAGGGAAATTTCAGCCTTTTTACCTGATAATAAGGGTAATCTCTGCTTTTTGCCCTAAAATATGGGGAATTTCTGTATTTTGCCCCAAAATAAAGAAAATTTCTGCAATTTTGTACCAAAATAAAAGCAATTTCTGCCTTTTTGCCCCCAAATAAGGGGAATTTCAGCCTTTTTACCTCGAAATAAGGGGAATTTCTGCATTTTTGCCACAAAATATTAGGAATTTCTGCCTTTTTACCCCAAAATAAGGAAAATTTCTGCCTTTTTCCCTGAAATAAGTGAAATTTCTGCAATTGTGCCCCAAAATAAGTGAAATTTCTGCAATTTTGCCCCAAAATAAGTGAAATTTCTGCAATTTTGCCCCAAAATATAGGAAATTTCTGGAATTTGCCCCAAATTAAGTGGAATTTCTGAGTTTTGTCCCAAAATAATGAGAATTTCTGTCTTTTTGCCCCAACATATAGGAAATTTCTGCATTTTTGCCCCACAATTAGGGGAATTTCTGCAATTTTTCTCGAAAATACGGGGAATTTATGCCTTTTTGCCCGAAAATAAGAAGAATGCATTACTTTTTCCCATAAAAAAGGGAAATTTCTTTATTTTTGCTCCAAAATAAGGGAAATTTCTGCTTTTTTGCCTCTAAATAATTGGAATTTCTGTGTTCTTTCCCCGAAACAAAGGGAATTCCTGTCTTTTTTTCCCCAAAATAAGGAAAATTTCTTACTTATGACCCTGAAATAAGTGAAATTTCTGCAATTTTGCCCCAAAATAAAGGAAATTTTTGCCTTTTTGCCCCCAAATAAGGGGAATTTCAGCCTTTTTACCTAAAAATAAGGGGAATTTCTACATTTTTGCCACAAAATATTAGGAATTACTGCCTTTTTGCCCCAAAATAAGAAAATTTCTGCTTTTTTTCCCTGAAATAAGTGAAATTTCTGCAATTTTGCCCCAAAATAAGGGAAATTTCTGCCTTTTTGCCCCCAAATAAGGGGAATTTCAGCCTTTTTACCTTGAAATAAGGGGAATTTCTGCATTTTTGCAACAAAATATTAGGAATTACTGCCGTTTTGCCCCAAAATAAGGAAAATTTCTGCCTTTTTTCCCTGAAATAAGTGAAATTTCTGCAATTTTGCCTCCAAATAAGTGAAATTTCTGCAATTTTACACAAAAATAAGTGAAATTTCTGCAGTTTTGCCCTAAAAGAAGAAAAATTTCTGGAATTTTGCCCCAAAATAAGTGGAATTTCTGAGTTTTGCCCCAAAATAAGGAGAATTTCTGTTTTTTGCCACAACATATAGAGAATTTCTGCCTTTTTGCCCCACAATTAGGGGAATTTCTGCAATTTTGCTCCAAAATACGGGGAATTTCTGCCTTTTTGCCCGAAAATAAGAAGAATGCATACCTTTTTGCCATAACAAAGGAAAATTTCTTAATTTTTGCTCCAAAATAAGGGGAATTTCTGCATTTTTGCCTGTAAATAAGTGGAATTTCTGTCTCTTTTCCCCAAAACAAAGGGAATTTCTCTCTTTTTTCCCCAAAATAAAGAAAATTTCTGACTTATTACCATGAAATAAGTGAAATTTCTGCAATTTTGCCCCAAAATAAGGGAAATTTCTGCATTTTTGCCACAAAATAAGGGGAATTTCTGTCTTTTTGCCCCAAAATAAGGGAAATTTCAGCCTTTTTACCTGATAATAAGGGTAATCTCTGCTTTTTGCTCTAAAATATGGGGAATTTCTGTATTTTGCCAAAAAATAAAGAAAATTTCTGCAATTTTGTACCAAAATAAAAGCAATTTCTGCCTTTTTGCCCCCAAATAAGGAGAATTTCAGCCTTTTTACCTCGAAATAAGGGGAATTTCTGCATTTTTGCCACAAAATATTAGGATTTTCTGCCTTTTTACCCCAAAATAAGGAAAATTTCTGCCTTTTTTCCCTGAAATAAGTGAAATTTCTGCAATTGTGCCCCAAAATAAGTGAAATTTCTGCAATTTTGCCCCAAAATAAGTGAAATTTCTGCAATTTTGCCCCAAAATATAGGAAATTTCTGGAATTTGCCCCAAATTAAGTGGAATTTCTGAGTTTTGTCCCAAAATAATGAGAATTTCTGTCTTTTTGCCCCAACATATAGTGAATTTCTACCTTTTTGCCCCACAATTAAAGGAATTTCTGCAATTTTGCTCCAAAATACGGGGAATTTCTGCATTTTTGCCCGAAAATAAGAAGAATGCATATCTTTTTGCCATAAAATGGAAATGTCTTCATTTTTGCTCCAAAATAAGGGGAATTTCCACTTTTTTGCCTCTAAATAAGTGGAATTTCTGTCTTTTTCCCCCAAAACAAAGGGAATTTCTGTCTTTTTTGCCCCAAAATAAGGAAAAATTCTGACTTATTACCCTGAAGTAAGTGAAATTTCTGCAATTTTGCCACAAAATAAGGGAAATTTCTGCCTTTTTGCCCCCAAATAAGGGAAATTTCAGACTTTTCACCTCAAAATAAGGGGAATTTCTGCATTTTTGCCCCCAAGTAAGGGGAATTTCAGCCTTTTTACCTAAAAATAAAAGAAATTTCTGCATTTTTGCCACAAAAAATTAGGAATTTCTGCCTTTTTGCCCCAGAATAAGAAAATTTCTGCTTTTTTTCCCTGAAATAAGTGAAATTTCTGCAATTTTGCCCAATAATATGTCAAATTTCTGCAATTTTGCCACAAAATAAGGGAAATTTCTGCCTTTTTGCCCCCAAATAAGGGGAATTTCAGCCTTTTTACCTCGAAATAAGGGGAATTTCTGCATTTTTGCCACAAAATATTAGGAATTTCCGGCTTTTTTGCCCCAAAATAAGGAAAATTTCTGCCTTTTTTTCCCTGAAATAAGTAAAATTTCTATAATTTTGCCCAAAAGTAAGTGAAATTTCTGCAATTTTGCCTCCATATATGGGAAATTTCTGGAATTTTGCCCCAAAATAAGAGGAATTTCTGTGTTTTGCCCCAAAATAAGGAGAATTTCTGTATTTTTGCCAAAACATATAGGGAATTTCTGCATTTTTGCCCCACAATTAGGGGAATTTCTGCAATTTTGCTCCAAAATACGGGGGATTTCTTCCTTTTTGCCCGAAAATAAGAAGAATGCATTACTTTTTTCCATAAAAAAGGGAAATTTCTTTATTTTTGCTTCAAAATAAGGGAAATTTCTGCTTTTTTGCCTCTAAATAATTGGAATTTCTGTCTTCTTTCCCCAAAACAAAGGGAATTCCTGTTTTTTTGCCCCAAAATAAGGAAAATTTCTTACTTATGACCCTGAAATAAGTGAAATTTCTGCAATTTTGCCCCAAAATAAAGGAAATTTTTGCCTTTTTGCCCCCAAATAAGGGGAATTTCAGACTTTTTACCTAAAAATAAGGGGAATTTCTGCATTTTTGCCACAAAATATTAGGAATTTCTGCCTTTTTGCCCCAAAATAAGAAAATTTCTGCTTTTTTTTCCTGAAATAAGTGAAATTTCTGAAATTTTGCCCCAAAATAAGTGAAATTTCTGCAATTTTGCCCCAAATTAAGGGAAATTTCTGGAATTTTGCCCCAAAATAAGTAAAATTTCCGAGTTTTGCCCCAAAATAAAAAGAATTTCTGTCTTTTTGCCCCAACATATAGGCAATTTCTGACTTTGTGCCCCACAATTAGGGGAATTTCTGCAATTTTGCTCCAAAATACGGGGAATTTCTGCCTTTTTGCCCAAAAATAAGAAGAATGCATAACTTTTTTCCTTAAAAAAGGGAAATTTCTTATTTTTGCTCCAAAATAAATTTCTGCATTTTGCCTCTAAAAATGTGGAATTTCTGTCTTTTTTACCCAAAACAAAGGGAATTTCTGTCTTCTTTGCCCCAAAATAAGGAAAAATTCTGACTTATTACAATGAAGTAAGTGAAATTTCTGCAATTTTGCCCCAAAATAAGGGAAATTTCTGCCTTTTTGCCCCCAAATAAGGGGAATTTCAGCCTTTTTACCTTGAAATAAGGGGAATTTCTGCATTTTTACAACAAAATATTAGGAATTACTGCCGTTTTGCCCCAAAATAAGGAAAATTTCTGCCTTTTTTCCCTGAAATAAGTGAAATTTCTGCAATTTTGCCTCCAAATAAGTGAAATTTCTGCAATTTTACACAAAAATAAGTGAAATTTCTGCAGTTTTGCCCTAAAAGAAGAAAAATTTCTGGAATTTTGCCCCAAAATAAGTGGAATTTCTGAGTTTTGCCCCAAAATAAGGAGAATTTCTGTTTTTTGCCACAACATATAGAGAATTTCTGCCTTTTTGCCCCACAATTAGGGGAATTTCTGCAATTTTGCTCCAAAATACGGGGAATTTCTGCCTTTTTGCCCGAAAATAAGAAGAATGCATACCTTTTTGCCATAACAAAGGAAAATTTCTTAATTTTTGTTCCAAAATAAGGGGAATTTCTGCATTTTTGCCAGTAAATAAGTGGAATTTCTGTCTCTTTTCCCCAAAACAAAGGGAATTTCTCTCTTTTTTGCCCCAAAATAAAGAAAATTTCTGACTTATTACCCTGAAATAAGTGAAATTTCTGCAATTTTGCCCCAAAATAAGGGAAATTTCTGCATTTTTGCCACAAAATAAGGGGAATTTCTGTCTTTTTGCCCCAAAATAAGGGAAATTTCAGCCTTTTTACCTGATAATAAGGGTAATCTCTGCTTTTTGCCCTAAAATATGGGGAATTTCTGTATTTTGCCCCAAAATAAAGAAAATTTCTGCAATTTTGTACCAAAATAAAAGCAATTTCTGCCATTTTGCCCCCAAATAAGGGGAATTTCAGCCTTTTTACCTCGAAATAAGGGGAATTTCTGCATTTTTGCCACAAAATATTAGGAATTTCTGCCTTTTTACCCCAAAATAAGGAAAATTTCTGCCTTTTTTCCCTGAAATAAGTGAAATTTCTGCAATTGTGCCCCAAAATAAGTGAAATTTCTGCAGTTTTGCCCCAAAATAAGTGAAATTTCTGCAATTTTGCCCCAAAATATAGGAAATTTCTGGAATTTGCCCCAAATTAAGTGGAATTTCTGAGTTTTGCCCCAAAATAAGGAGAATTTCTGTCTTTTTGCCCCAACATATAGAGAATTTCTATTTTTTTGCCCCACAATTAGGGGAATTTCTGCAATTTTGCTCCAAAATACGGGGAATTTCTGCATTTTTGCCCGAAAATAAGAAGAATGCATATCTTTTTGCCATAAAATGGAAATGTCTTCATTTTTGCTCCAAAATAAGGGAAATTTCCACTTTTTTGCCTCTAAATAAGTGGAATTTCTGTCTTTTTCCCCCAAAACAAAGGGAATTTCTGTCTTTTTTGCCCCAAAATAAGGAAAAATTCTGACTTATTACCCTGAAGTAAGTGAAATTTCTGCAATTTTGCCACAAAATAAGGGAAATTTCTGCCTTTTTGCCCCCAAATAAGGGGAATTTCAGCCTTTTTACCTCAAAATAAGGGAAATTTCTGCATTTTTGCCCCCAAGTAAGGGGAATTTCAGCCTTTTTACCTGAAAATAAAAGAAATTTCTGCGTTTTTGCCACAAAATATTAGGAATTTCTGCCTTTTTGCCCC
The DNA here is from genome assembly GCF_963924665.1 of Micromys minutus. Classification (NCBI taxonomy): domain Eukaryota; kingdom Metazoa; phylum Chordata; class Mammalia; order Rodentia; family Muridae; genus Micromys; species Micromys minutus. The sequence goes on along the minus strand of NW_027667258.1, from coordinate 2,012,659 downwards.
AGAATAAGAAAATTTCTGCTTTTTTTTCCTGAAATAAGTGAAATTTCTGCAATTTTGCCCCATAATATGTGAAATTTCTGCAATTTTGCCACAAAATAAGGGAAATTTCTGCCTTTTTGCCCCCAAATAAGGGGAATTTCAGCCTTTTTACCTCGAAATAAGGGGAATTTCTGCATTTTTGCCACAAAATATTAGGAATTTCCGGCTTTTTTGCCCCAAAATAAGGAACATTTCTGCCTTTTTTCCCTGAAATAAGTAAAATTTCTGTAATTTTGCCCCAAAATAAGTGAAATTTCTGCAATTTTGCCCCAAAATAACTGAAATTTCTGCAATTTTGCCTCAATATATGGGAAATTTCTGGAATTTTGCCCCAAAATAAGTTGAATTTCTGTGTTTTGCCCCAAAATAAGGAGAATTTCTGTTTTTTGGCCCAACATATAGGGAATTTCTGCATTTTTGCCCCACAATTAGGGGAATTTCTGCAATTTTGCTCCAAAATACGGGGGATTTCTGCCTTTTTGCCCGAAAATAAGAAGAATGCATTACTTTTTCCCATAAAAAGGGGAAATTTCTTTATTTTTGCTTCAAAATAAGGGAAATTTCTGCTTTTTTGCCTCTAAATAATTGGAATTTCTGTCTTCTTTCCCCAAAACAAAGGGAATTTTTGTTATTTTTGCCCCAAAATAAGGAAAATTTCTTACTTATGACCCTGAAATAAGTGAAATTTCTGCAATTTTGCCCCAAAATAAAGGAAATTTTTGCCTTTTTGCCCAAAATAAGGGGAATTTCAGCCTTTTTACCTAAAAATAAGGGGAATTTCTGCATTTTTGCCACAAAATAGTAGGAATTTCTGCCTTTTTGCCCCAAAATAAGAAAATTTCTGCTTTTTTTCTCTGAAATAAGTGAAATTTCTGAAATTTTGCCCCAAAATAAGTGAAATTTCTGCAGTTTTGCCCCAAATTAAGGGAAATTTCTGGAATTTTGCCCCAAAATAAGTAGAATTTCCGAGTTTTGCCCCAAAATAAAAAGAATTTCTGTCTTTTTGCCCCAACATATAGGCAATTTCTGACTTTGTGCCCCACAATTAGGGGAATTTCTGCAATTTTGCTCCAAAATACGGGGAATTTCTGCCTTTTTGCCCAAAAATAAGAAGAATGCATAACTTTTTTCCTTAAAAAAGGGAAATTTCTTATTTTTGCTCCAAAATAAGGGGAATTTCTGCATTTTGCCTCTAAAAATGTGGAATTTCTGTCTTTTTTACCCAAAACAAAGGGAATTTCTGTCTTCTTTGCCCCCAAATAAGGAAAAATTCTGACTTATTACAATGAAGTAAGTGAAATTTCTGCAATTCTGCCCCAAAATTAGGGAAATTTCTGCCTTTTTGCTCCCAAATAAGGGGAATTTCAGCCTTTTTACCTTGAAATAAGGGGAATTTCTGCAATTTTACACAAAAATAAGTGAAATTTCTGCAGTTTTGCCCTAAAAGAAGAAAAATTTCTGGAATTTTGCCCCACAATAAGTGGAATTTCTGAGTTTTACCCCAAAATAAGGAGAATTTCTGTTTTTTGCCACAACATATAGAGAATTTCTGCCTTTTTGCCCCACAATTAGGGGAATTTCTGCAATTTTTCTCCAAAATACGGGGAATTTCTGCCTTTTTGCCCGAAAATAAGAAGAATGCATACCTTTTTGCCATAACAAAGGGAAATTTCTTCATTTTTGCTCCAAAATAAGGGGAATTTCTGCATTTTTGCCTGTAAATAAGTGGAATTTCTGTCTCTTTTCCCCAAAACAAAGGGAATTTCTCTCTTTTTTGCCCCAAAATAAAGAAAATTTCTGACTTATTACCCTGAAATAAGTGAAATTTCTGCAATTTTGCCCCAAAATAAGGGAAATTTCTGCATTTTTGCCACAAAATAAGGGGAATTTCTGTCTTTTTGCCCCAAAATAAGGGAAATTTCAGACTTTTTACCTGATAATAAGGGTAATCTCTGCTTTTTGCCCTAAAATATGGGGAATTTCTGTATTTTGCCCCAAAATAAAGAAAATTTCTGCAATTTTGTACCAAAATAAAAGCAATTTCTGCCTTTTTGCCCCCAAATAAGGGGAATTTCAGCCTTTTTACCTCGAAATAAGGGGAATTTCTGCATTTTTGCCACAAAATATTAGGAATTTCTGTATTTTGCCCCAAAATAAGAAAAATTTCTGCCTTTTTTCCCTGAAATAAGTGAAGTTTCTGCAATTGTGCCCCAAAATAAGTGAAATTTCTGCAATTTTGCCCCAAAATAAGTGAAATTTCTGCAATTTTGCCCCAAATTATAGGAAATTTCTGGAATTTGCCCAAAATTAAGTGGAATTTCTGAGTTTTGCCCCAAAATAAGGAGAATTTCTGTCTTTTTGCCCCAACATATAGAGAATTTCTGCCTTTTAGCCCCACAATTAGGGGAATTTCTGCAATTTTGCTCCAAAATACGGGGAATTTCTGCATTTTTGCCCGAAAATAAGAAGAATGCATATCTTTTTGCCATAAAATGGAAATGTCTTCATTTTTGCTCCAATATAAGGGGAATTTCCACTTTTTTGCCTCTAAATAAGTGGAATTTCTGTCTTTTTCCCCCAAAACAAAGGGAATTTCTGTCTTTTTTGCCCCAAAATAAGGAAAAATTCTGACTTATTACCCTGAAGTAAGTGAAATTTCTGCAATTTTGCCACAAAATAAGGGAAATTTCTGCCTTTTTACTCCCAAATAAGGAGAATTTCAGCCTTTTTACCTCGAAATAAGGGGAATTTCTGCATTTTTGCCACAAAATATTAGGAATTTCCGGCTTTTTTGCCCCAAAATAAGGAAAATTTCTGCCTTTTTTCCCCGAAATAAGTGAAATTTCTGTAATTTTGCCCCAAAATAAGTGAAATTTCTGCAATTTTGCCCCAAAATAAGTGAAATTTCTGCAATTTTAACCCAATATATGGGAAATTTCTGGAATTTTGCCCCAAAATAAGTGGAATTTCAGTGTTTTGCCCCAAAATAAGGAGAATTTCTGTATTTTTGCCCCAACATATAGGGAATTTCTGCATTTTTGCCCCACAATTAGGGGAATTTCTGCAATTTTGCTCCAAAATATGGGGGATTTCTGCCTTTTTGCCCGAAAATAAAAAGAATGCATTACTTTTTCCCATAAAAAAAGGGAAATTTCTTTATTTTTGCTCCAAAATAAGGGAAATTTCTGCTTTTTTGCCTCTAAATAATTGTAATTTCTGTCTTCTTTCCCCAAAACAAAGGGAATTCCTGTCTTTTTTGCCCCAAAATAAGGAAAATTTCTTACTTATGACCCTGAAATAAGTGAAATTTCTGCAATTTTGCCCCAAAATAAAGGAAATTTTTGCCTTTTTGCCCCCAAATAAGGGGAATTTCAGACTTTTTACCTAAAAATAAGGGGAATTTCTGCATTTTTGCCACAAAATATTAGGAATTTCTGCCTTTTTGCCCCAAAATAAGAAAATTTCTGCTTTTTTCCCTGAAATAAGTGAAATTTCTGCAATTTTGCCCCAAAATAAGTGAAATTTCTGCAATTTTGCCCCAAATTAAGGGAAATTTCTGGAATTTTGCCCCAAAATAAGTAGAATTTCTGAGTTTTGCCCCAAAATAAAAAGAATTTCTGTCTTTTTGCCCCAACATATAGGCAATTTCTGACTTTGTGCCCCACAATTAGGGGAATTTCTGCAATTTTGCTCCAAAATACGGGGAATTTCTGCCTTTTTGCCCAAAAATAAGAAGAATGCATAACTTTTTTCCTTAAAAAAGGGAAATTTCTTATTTTTGCTCCAAAATAAGAGGAATTTCTGCATTTTGCCTCTAAAAATGTGGAATTTCTGTCTTTTTTACCCAAAACAAAGGGAATTTCTGTCTTCTTTGCCCCAAAATAAGGAAAAATTCTGACTTATTACAATGAAGTAAGTGAAATTTCTGCAATTTTGCCCCAAAATAAGGGAAATTTCTGCCTTTTTGCCCCCAAATAAGGGGAATTTCAGCCTTTTTACCTTGAAATAAGGGGAATTTCTGCATTTTTGCAACAAAATATTAGGAATTACTGCCGTTTTGCCTCAAAATAAGGAAAATTTCTGCCTTTTTTCCCTGAAATAAGTGAAATTTCTGCAATTTTGCCTCCAAATAAGTGAAATTTCTGCAATTTTACACAAAAATAAGTGAAATTTCTGCAGTTTTGCCCTAAAAGAAGAAAAATTTCTGGAATTTTGCCCCAAAATAAGTGGAATTTCTGAGTTTTGCCCCAAAATAAGGAGAATTTCTGTTTTTTGCCACAACATATAGAGAATTTCTGCCTTTTTGCCCCACAATTAGGGGAATTTCTGCAATTTTGCTCCAAAATACGGGGAATTTCTGCCTTTTTGCCCGAAAATAAGAATAATGCATACCTTTTTGCCATAACAAAGGGAAATTTCTTAATTTTTGCTCCAAAATAAGGGGAATTTCTGCATTTTTGCCTGTAAATAAGTGGAATTTCTGTCTCTTTTCCCCAAAACAAAGGGAATTTCTCTTTTTTGCCCCAAAATAAAGAAAATTTCTGACTTATTACCCTGAAATAAGTGAAATTTCTGCAATTTTGCCCCAAAATAAGGGAAATTTCTGCATTTTTGCCACAAAATAAGGGGAATTTCTGTCTTTTTGCCCCAAAATAAGGGAAATTTCAGCCTTTTTACCTGATAATAAGGGTAATCTCTGCTTTTTGCCCTAAAATATGGGGAATTTCTGTATTTTGCCCCAAAATAAAGAAAATTTCTGCAATTTTGTATCAAAATACAAGCAATTTCTGCCTTTTTGCCCCCAAATAAGAGGAATTTCAGTCTTTTTACCTCGAAATAAGGGGAATTTCTGCATTTTTGCCACAAAATATTAGGAATTTCTGCATTTTGCCTTAAAATAAGGAAAATTTGTGCCTTTTTTCCCTGAAATAAGTGAAATTTCTGCAATTGTGCCCCAAAATAAGTGAAATTTCTGCAATTTTGCCCCAAAATAAGTGAAATTTCTGCAATTTTGCCCCAAATTATAGGAAATTTCTGGAATTTGCCCAAAATTAAGTGGAATTTCTGAGTTTTGCCCCAAAATAAGGAGAATTTCTGTATTTTTGCCCCAACATGTAGAGATTTTCTGCCTTTTTGCCCCACAATTAGGGGAATTTCTGCAATTTTGCTCCAAAATACGGGTAATTTCTGCATTTTTGCCCGAAAATAAGAAGAATGCATATCTTTTTGCCATAAAATGGAAATGTCTTCATTTTTGCTCCAATATAAGGGGAATTTTCACTTTTTTGCCTCTAAATAAGTGGAATTTCTGTCTTTTTCCCCCAAAACAAAGGGAATTTCTGTCTTTTTTGCCCCAAAATAAGGAAAAATTCTGACTTATTACCCTGAAGTAAGTGAAATTTCTGCAATTTTGCCACAAAATAAGGGAAATTTCTGCCTTTTTGCCCCCAAATAAGGGGAATTTCAGCCTTTTTACCTCGAAATAAGGGGAATTTCTGCATTTTTGCCACAAAATATTAGGAATTTCCGGCTTTTTTGCCCCAAAATAAGGAAAATTTCTGCCTTTTTTCCCCAAAATAAGTGAAATTTCTGTAATTTTGCCCCAAAATAAATGAAATTTCTGCAATTTTGCCCCAAAATAAGTGAAATTTCTGCAATTTTACTCCAATATATGGGAAATTTCTGGAATTTTGCCCCAAAATAAGTGGCATTTCTGTGTTTTGCCCCAAAATAAGGAGAATTTCTGTATTTTTGCCCCAACATATAGGGAATTTCTGCATTTTTGCCCCACAATTAGGGGAATTTCTGCAATTTTGCTCCAAAATATGGGGGATTTCTGCCTTTTTGCCCGAAAATAAGAAGAATGCATTACTTTTTCCCATAAAAAAGGGAAATTTCTTTATTTTTGCTCCAAAATAAGGGAAATTTCTGCTTTTTTGCCTCTAAATAATTGTAATTTCTGTCTTCTTTCCCCAAACAAAGGGAATTCCTGTCTTTTTTGCCCCAAAATAAGGAAAATTTCTTACTTATGACCCTGAAATAAGTGAAATTTCTGCAATTTTGCCCCAAAATAAAGGAAATTTTTGCCTTTTTGCCCCCAAATAAGGGGAATTTCAGCCTTTTTACCTAAAAATAAGGGGAATTTCTGCATTTTTGCCACAAAATATTAGGAATTTCTGCCTTTTTGCCCCAAAATAAGAAAATTTCTGATTTTTTCCCTGAAATAAGTGAAATTTCTGCAATTTTGCCCCAAAATAAGTGAAATTTCTGCAATTTTGCCCCAAATTAAGGGAAATTTCTGGAATTTTGCCCCAAAATAAGTAGAATTTCTGAGTTTTGCCCCAAAATAAAAAGAATTTCTGTCTTTTTGCCCCAACATATTGGCAATTTCTGACTTTGTGCCCCACAATTAAGGGAATTTCTGCAAGTTTGCTCCAAAATACGGAGAATTTCTGCCTTTTTGCCCAAAAATAAGAAGAATGCATAACTTTTTTCCTTAAAAAAGGGAAATTTCTTATTTTTGCTCCAAAATAAGGGGAATTTCTTCATTTTGCCTCTAAAAATGTGGAATTTCTGTCTTTTTTACCCAAAACAAAGGGAATTTCTGTCTTCTTTGCCCCAAAATAAGGAAAAATTCTGACTTATTACAATGAAGTAAGTGAAATTTCTGCAATTTTGCCCCAAAATAAGGGAAATTTCTGCCTTTTTGCCCCCAAATAAGGGGAATTTCAGCCTTTTTACCTTGAAATAAGGGGAATTTCTGCATTTTTGCAACAAAATATTAGGAATTACTGCCGTTTTGCCCCAAAATAAGGAAAATTTCTGCCTTTTTTCCCTGAAATAAGTGAAATTTCTGCAATTTTGCCTCCAAATAAGTGAAATTTCTGCAATTTTACACAAAAATAAGTGAAATTTCTGCAGTTTTGCCCTAAAAGAAGAAAAATTTTTGGAATTTTGCCCCAAAATAAGTGGAATTTCTGAGTTTTGCCCCAAAATAAGGAGAATTTCTGTTTTTTGCCACAACATCTAGAGAATTTCTGCCTTTTTGTCCCGCAATTAGGGGAATTTCTGCAATTTTGCTCCAAAATACGGGGAATTTCTGCCTTTTTGCCCGAAAATAAGAAGAATGCATACCTTTTTGCCATAACAAAGGGAAATTTCTTAATTTTTGCTCCAAAATAAGGGGAATTTCTGCATTTTTGAATGTAAATAAGTGGAATTTCTGTCTCTTTTCCCCAAAACAAAGTGAATTTCTCTCATTTTGCCCCAAAATAAAGAAAATTTCTGACTTATTACCCTGAAATAAGTGAAATTTCTGCAATTTTGCCCCAAAATAAGGGAAATTTCTGCATTTTTGCCACAAAATAAGGGGAATTTCTGTCTTTTTGCCCCAAAATAAGGGAAATTTCAGCCTTTTTACCTGATAATAAGGGTAATCTCTGCTTTTTGCCCTAAAATATGGGGAATTTCTGTATTTTGCCCTAAAATAAAGAAAATTTCTGCAATTTTGTATCAAAATACAAGCAATTTCTGCCTTTTGGCCCCAAATAAGGGGAATTTCAGCCTTTTTACCTCGAAATAAGGGGAATTTCTGCATTTTTGCCACAAAATATTAGGAATTTCTGCCTTTTTACCCCAAAATAAGGAAAATTTCTGCCTTTTTTCCCTGAAATAAGTGAAATTTCTGCAATTGTGCCCCCAAATAAGTGAAATTTCTGCAATTTTGCCCCAAAATAAGTGAAATTTCTGCAATTTTGCCCCAAAATATAGGAAATTTCTGGAATTTGCCCCAAATTAAGTGGAATTTCTAAGTTTTGCCCCAAAATAAGGAGAATTTCTGTCTTTTTGCCCCAACATATAGAGAATTTCTGCCTTTTTGCCCCACAATTAGGGGAATTTCTGCAATTTTGCTCCAAAATACGGGGAATTTCTGCATTTTTGCCCGAAAATAAGAAGAATGCATATCTTTTTGCCATAAAATGGAAATGTCTTCATTTTTGCTCCAAAATAAGGGGAATTTCCACTTTTTTGCCTCTAAATAAGTGGAATTTCTGTCTTTTTCCCCCAAAACAAAGGGAATTTCTGTCTTTTTTGCCCCAAATTAAGGAAAAATTCTGACTTATTACCCTGAAGTAAGTGAAATTTCTGCAATTTTGCCACAAAATAAGGGAAATTTCTGCCTTTTTGCCCCCAAATAAGGGGAATTTCAGCCTTTTTACCTCAAAATAAGGGGAATTTCTGCATTTTTGCCCCCAAGTAAGGGGAATTTCAGCCTTTTTACCTCAAAATAAAAGAAATTTCTGCATTTTTGCCACAAAATATTAGGAATTTCTGCCTTTTTGCCCCAGAATAAGAAAATTTCTGCTTTTTTTCCCTGAAATAAGTGAAATTTCTGCAATTTTGCCCCAAAATATGTGAAATTTCTGCAATTTTGCCACAAAATAAGGGAAATTTCTGCAATTTTGCCCCAAAATATAGGAAATTTCTGGAATTTGCCCCAAATTAAGTGGAATTTCTAAGTTTTGCCCCAAAATAAGGAGAATTTCTGTCTTTTTGCCCCTACATATAGAGAATTTCTGCCTTTTTGCCCCACAATTAGGGGAATTTCTGCAATTTTGCTCCAAAATACGGGGAATTTCTGCATTTTTGCCCGAAAATAAGAAGAATGCATATCTTTTTGCCATAAAATGGAAATGTCTTCATTTTTGCTCCAAAATAAGGGGAATTTTCACTTTTTTGCCTCTAAATAAGTGGAATTTCTGTCTTTTTCCCCCAAAACAAAGGGAATTTCTGTCTTTTTTGCCCCAAATTAAGGAAAAATTCTGACTTATTACCCTGAAGTAAGTGAAATTTCTGCAATTTTGCCACAAAATAAGGGAAATTTCTGCCTTTTTGCCCCCAAATAAGGGGAATTTCAGCCTTTTTACCTCAAAATAAGGGGAATTTCTGCATTTTTGCCCCCAAGTAAGGGGAATTTCAGCCTTTTTACCTCGAAATAAGGGGAATTTCTGCATTTTTGCCACAAAATATTAGGAATTTCTGCCTTTTTGCCCCAGAATAAGAAAATTTCTGCTTTTTTTCCCTGAAATAAGTGAAATTTCTGCAATTTTGCCCCAAAATATGTGAAATTTCTGCAATTTTGCCACAAAATAAGGGAAATTTCTGCAATTTTGCCCCAAAATATAGGAAATTTCTGGAATTTGCCCCAAATTAAGTGGAATTTCTAAGTTTTGCCCCAAAATAAGGAGAATTTCTGTCTTTTTGCCCCTACATATAGAGAATTTCTGCCTTTTTGCCCCACAATTAGGGGAATTTCTGCAATTTTTCCAAAATACAGGGAATTTCTGCATTTTTGCCCGAAAATAAGAAGAATGCATATCTTTTTGCCATAAAATGGAAATGTCGTCATTTTTGCTCCAAAATAAGGGGAATTTCCACTTTTTTGCCTCTAAATAAGTGGAATTTCTGTCTTTTTCCCCCAAAACAAAGGGAATTTCTGTCTTTTTTGCCCCAAAATAAGGAAAAATTCTGACTTATTACCCTGAAGTAAGTGAAATTTCTGCAATTTTGCCACAAAATAAGGGAAATTTCTGCCTTTTTGCCCCCAAATAAGGGGAATTTCAGCCTTTTTACCTCAAAATAAGGGGAATTTCTGCATTTTTGCCCCCAAGTAAGGGGAATTTCAGCCTTTTTACCTCAAAATAAAAGAAATTTCTGCATTTTTGCCACAAAATATTAGGAATTTCTGCCTTTTTGCCCCAGAATAAGAAAATTTCTGCTTTTTTCCCTTAAATAAGTGAAATTTCTGCAATTTTGCCCCAAAATATGTGAAATTTCTGCAATTTTGCCACAAAATAAGGGAAATTTCTGCCTTTTTGCCCCCAAATAAGGGGAATTTCAGCCTTTTTACCTTGAAATAATGGGAATTTCTGCATTTTTGCCACAAAATATTAGGAATTTCTGCATTTTGCCCCAAAATAAGGAAAATTTCTGCCTTTTTTCCCTGAAATAAGTGAAATTTCTGCAATTGTGCCCCAAAATAAGTGAAATTTCTGCAATTTTGCCCCAAAATAAGTGAAATTTCTGCAATTTTGCCCCAAATTATAGGAAATTTCTGGAATTTGCCCAAAATTAAGTGGAATTTCTGAGTTTTGCCCCAAAATAAGGAGAATTTCTGTATTTTTGCCCCAACATATAGAGAATTTCTGCCTTTTTGCCCCACAATTAGGGGAATTTCTGCAATTTTGCTCCAAAATACGGGGAATTTCTGCATTTTTGCCCGAAAATAAGAAGAATGCATATCTTTTTGCCATAAAATGGAAATGTCTTCATTTTTGCTCCAATATAAGGGGAATTTTCACTTTTTTGCCTCTAAATAAGTGGAATTTCTGTCTTTTTCCCCCAAAACAAAGGGAATTTCTGTCTTTTTTGCCCCAAAATAAGGAAAAATTCTGACTTATTACCCTGAAGTAAGTGAAATTTCTGCAATTTTGCCACAAAATAAGGGAAATTTCTGCCTTTTTGCCCCCAAATAAGGGGAATTTCAGCCTTTTTACCTCGAAATAAGGGGAATTTCTGCATTTTTGCCACAAAATATTAGGAATTTCCGGCTTTTTTGCCCCAAAATAAGGAAAATTTCTGCCTTTTTTCCCCAAAATAAGTGAAATTTCTGTAATTTTGCCCCAAAATAAGTGAAATTTCTGCAATTTTGCCCCAAAATAAGTGAAATTTCTGCAATTTTACCCCAATATATGGGAAATTTCTGGAATTTTGCCCCAAAATAAGTGGAATTTCTGTGTTTTGCCCCAAAATAAGGAGAATTTCTGTATTTTTGCCCCAACATATAGGGAATTTCTGCATTTTTACCCCACAATTAGGGGAATTTCTGCAATTTTCCTCCAAAATATGGGGGATTTCTGCCTTTTTGCCCGAAAATAAGAAGAATGCATTACTTTTTCCCATAAAAAAGAGAAATTTCTTTATTTTTGCTCCAAAATAAGGGAAATTTCTGCTTTTTTGCCTCTAAATAATTGTAATTTCTGTCTTCTTTCCCCAAACAAAGGGAATTCCTGTGTTTTTTGCCCCAAAATAAGGAAAATTTCTTACTTATGACCCTGAAATAAGTGAAATTTCTGCAATTTTGCCCCAAAATAAAGGAAATTTTTGCCTTTTTGCCCCCAAATAAGGGGAATTTCAGCCTTTTTACCTCAAAATAAAAGAAATTTCTGCATTTTTGCCACAAAATATTAGGAATTTCTGCCTTTTTGCCCCAAAATAAGAAAATTTCTGCTTTTTTTCCCTGAAATAAGTGAAATTTCTGCAATTTTGCCCCAAAATAAGTGAAATTTCTGCAATTTTGCCCCAAATTAAGGGAAATTTCTGGAATTTTGCCCCAAAATAAGTAGAATTTCTGAGTTTTGCCCCAAAATAAAAAGAATTTCTGTCTTTTTGCCCCAACATATAGGCAATTTCTGACTTTGTGCCCCACAATTAGGGGAATTTCTGCAATTTTGCTCCAAAATACGGGGAATTTCTGCCTTTTTGCCCAAAAATAAGAAGAATGCATAACTTTTTTCCTTAAAAAAGGGAAATTTCTTATTTTTGCTCCAAAATAAGGGGAATTTCTGCATTTTGCCTCTAAAAATGTGGAATTTCTGTCTTTTTTACCCAAAACAAAGGGAATTTCTGTCTTCTTTGCCCCAAAATAAGGAAAAATTCTGACTTATTACAATGAAGTAAGTGAAATTTCTGCAATTTTGCCCCAAAATAAGGGAAATTTCTGCCTTTTTGTCCCCAAATAAGGGGAATTTCAGCCTTTTTACCTTGAAATAAGGGGAATTTCTGCATTTTTGCAACAAAATATTAGGAATTACTGCCGTTTTGCCCCAAAATAAGGAAAATTTCTGCCTTTTTCCCCTGAAATAAGTGAAATTTCTGCAATTTTGCCTCCAAATAAGTGAAATTTCTGCAATTTTACACAAAAATAGTGAAATTTCTGCAGTTTTGCCCTAAAAGAAGAAAAATTTCTGGAATTTTGCCCCAAAATAAGTGGAATTTCTGCGTTTTGCCCCAAAATAAGGAGAATTTCTGTTTTTTGCCACAACATATAGAGAATTTCTGCCTTTTTGCCCCACAATTAGGGGAATTTCTGCAATTTTGCTCCAAAATACGGGGAATTTCTGCCTTTTTGCCCGAAAATAAGAAGAATGCATACCTTTTTGCCATAACAAAGGGAAATTTCTTAATTTTTGCTCCAAAATAAGGGGAATTTCTGCATTTTTGCCTGTAAATAAGTGGAATTTCTGTCTCTTTTCCCCAAAACAAAGTGAATTTCTCTCATTTTGCCCCAAAATAAAGAAAATTTCTGACTTATTACCCTGAAATAAGTGAAATTTCTGCAATTTTGCCCCAAAATAAGGGAAATATCTGCATTTTTGCCACAAAATAAGGGGAATTTCAGCCTTTTTAACTGATAATAAGGGTAATCTCTGCTTTTTGCCCTAAAATATGGGGAATTTCTGTATTTTGCCCTAAAATAAAGAAAATTTCTGCAATTTTGTATCAAAATACAAGCAATTTCTGCCTTTTTGCCCCCAAATAAGGGGAATTTCAGCCTTTTTACCTCGAAATAAGGGGAATTTCTGCATTTTTGCCACAAAATATTAGGAATTTCTGCCTTTTTACCCCAAAATAAGGAAAATTTCTGCCTTTTTTCCCTGAAATAAGTGAAATTTCTGCAATTGTGCCCCAAAATAAGTGAAATTTCTGCAATTTTGCCCCAAAATAAGTGAAATTTCTGCAATTTTGCCCCAAAATATAGGAAATTTCTGGAATTTGCCCCAAATTAAGTGGAATTTCTAAGTTTTGCCCCAAAATAAGGAGAATTTCTGTCTTTTTGCCCCAACATATAGAGAATTTCTGCCTTTTTGCCCCACAATTAGGGGAATTTCTGCAATTTTGCTCCAAAATACGGGGAATTTCTGCATTTTTGCCCGAAAATAAGAAGAATGCATATCTTTTTGCCATAAAATGGAAATGTCTTCATTTTTGCTCCAAAATAAGGGGAATTTCCACTTTTTTGCCTCTAAATAAGTGGAATTTCTGTCTTTTTCCCCCAAAACAAAGGGAATTTCTGTCTTTTTTGCCCCAAATTAAGGAAAAATTCTGACTTATTACCCTGAAGTAAGTGAAATTTCTGCAATTTTGCCACAAAATAAAGGAAATTTCTGCCTTTTTGCCCCCAAATAAAGGGAATTTCAGCCTTTTTACCTCAAAATAAGGGGAATTTCTGCATTTTTGCCCCCAAGTAAGGGGAATTTCAGCCTTTTTACCTCAAAATAAAAGAAATTTCTGCATTTTTGCCACAAAATATTAGGAATTTCTGCCTTTTTGCCCCAGAATAAGAAAATTTCTGCTTTTTTTCCCTGAAATAAGTGAAATTTCTGCAATTTTGCCCCAAAATATGTGAAATTTCTGCAATTTTGCCACAAAATAAGGGAAATTTCTGCAATTTTGCCCCAAAATATAGGAAATTTCTGGAATTTGCCCCAAATTATGTGGAATTTCTAAGTTTTGCCCCAAAATAAGGAGAATTTCTGTCTTTTTGCCCCTACATATAGAGAATTTCTGCCTTTTTGCCCCACAATTAGGGGAATTTCTGCAATTTTGCTCCAAAATACGGGGAATTTCTGCATTTTTGCCCGAAAATAAGAAGAATGCATATCTTTTTGCCATAAAATGGAAATGTCTTCATTTTTGCTCCAAAATAAGGGGAATTTCCACTTTTTTGCCTCTAAATAAGTGGAATTTCTGTCTTTTTCCCCCAAAACAAAGGGAATTTCTGTCTTTTTTGCCCCAAATTAAGGAAAAATTCTGACTTATTACCCTGAAGTAAGTGAAATTTCTGCAATTTTGCCACAAAATAAGGGAAATTTCTGCCTTTTTGCCCCCAAATAAGGGGAATTTCAGCCTTTTTACCTCAAAATAAGGGGAATTTCTGCATTTTTGCCCCCAAGTAAGGGGAATTTCAGCCTTTTTACCTCGAAATAAGGGGAATTTCTGCATTTTTGCCACAAAATATTAGGAATTTCTGCCTTTTTGCCCCAGAATAAGAAAATTTCTGCTTTTTTTCCCTGAAATAAGTGAAATTTCTGCAATTTTGCCCCAAAATATGTGAAATTTCTGCAATTTTGCCACAAAATAAGGGAAATTTCTGCAATTTTGCCCCAAAATATAGGAAATTTCTGGAATTTGCCCCAAATTAAGTGGAATTTCTAAGTTTTGCCCCAAAATAAGGAGAATTTCTGTCTTTTTGCCCCTACATATAGAGAATTTCTGCCTTTTTGCCCCACAATTAGGGGAATTTCTGCAATTTTGCTCCAAAATACGGGGAATTTCTGCATTTTTGCCCGAAAATAAGAAGAATGCATATCTTTTTGCCATAAAATGGAAATGTCTTCATTTTTGCTCCAAAATAAGGGGAATTTCCACTTTTTTGCCTCTAAATAAGTGGAATTTCTGTCTTTTTCCCCCAAAACAAAGGGAATTTCTGTCTTTTTTGCCCCAAAATAAGGAAAAATTCTGACTTATTACCCTGAAGTAAGTGAAATTTCTGCAATTTTGCCACAAAATAAGGGAAATTTCTGCCTTTTTGCCCCCAAATAAGGGGAATTTCAGCCTTTTTACCTCAAAATAAGGGGAATTTCTGCATTTTTGCCCTCAAGTAAGGGGAATTTCAGCCTTTTTACCTCAAAATAAAAGAAATTTCTGCATTTTTGCCACAAAATATTAGGAATTTCTGCCTTTTTGCCCCAGAATAAGAAAATTTCTGCTTTTTTCCCTTAAATAAGTGAAATTTCTGCAATTTTGCCCCAAAATATGTGAAATTTCTGCAATTTTGCCACAAAATAAGGGAAATTTCTGCCTTTTTGCCCCCAAATAAGGGGAATTTCAGCCTTTTTACCTTGAAATAAGGGGAATTTCTGCATTTTTGCCACAAAATATTAGGAATTTCCGGCTTTTTTGCCCAAAAATAAGGAAAATTTCTGCCTTTTTTCCCTGAAATAAGTGAAATTTCTGCAATTGTGCCCCAAAATAAGTGAAATTTCTGCAATTTTGCCCCAAAATAACTGAAATTTCTGCAATTTTGCCTCAATATATGGGAAATTTCTGGAATTTTGCCCCAAAATAAGTGGAATTTCTGTGTTTTGCCCCAAAATAAGGAGAATTTCTGTATTTTTGCCACAACATATAGGGAATTTCTGCATTTTTGCCCCACAATTAGGGGAATTTCTGCAATTTTCCTCCAAAATATGGGGGATTTCTGCCTTTTTGCCCGAAAATAAGAAGAATGCATTACTTTTTCCCATAAAAAAGGGAAATTTCTTTATTTTTGCTCCAAAATAAGGGAAATTTCTGCTTTTTTGCCTCTAAATAATTGTAATTTCTGTCTTCTTTCCCCAAACAAAGGGAATTCCTGTGTTTTTTGCCCCAAAATAAGGAAAATTTCTTACTTATGACCCTGAAATAAGTGAAATTTCTGCAATTTTGCCCCAAAATAAAGGAAATTTTTGCCTTTTTGCCCCCAAATAAGGGGAATTTCAGACTTTTTACCTAAAAATAAGGGGAATTTCTGCATTTTTGCCACAAAATATTAGGAATTTCTGCCTTTTTGCCCCAAAATAAGAAAATTTCTGCTTTTTTTCCCTGAAATAAGTGAAATTTCTGAAATTTTGCCCCAAAATAAGTGAAATTTCTGCAATTTTGCCCCAAATTAAGGGAAATTTCTGGAATTTTGCCCCAAAATAAGTAGAATTTCCGAGTTTTGCCCCAAAATAAAAAGAATTTTTGTCTTTTTGCCCCAACATATAGGCAATTTCTGACTTTGTGCCCCACAATTAGGGGAATTTCTGCAATTTTGCTCCAAAATACGGGGAATTTCTGCCTTTTTGCCCAAAAATAAGAAGAATGCATAACTTTTTTCCTTAAAAAAGGGAAATTTCTTATTTTTGCTCCAAAATAAGGGGAATTTCTGCATTTTGCCTCTAAAAATGTGGAATTTCTGTCTTTTTTACCCAAAACAAAGGGAATTTCTGTCTTCTTTGCCCCAAAATAAGGAAAAATTCTGACTTATTACAATGATGTAAGTGAAATTTCTGCAATTTTGCCCCAAAATAAGGGAAATTTCTGCCTTTTTGCTCCCAAATAAGGGGAATTTCAGCCTTTTTACCTTGAAATAAGGGGAATTTCTGCAATATTACACAAAAATAAGTGAAATTTCTGCAGTTTTGCCCTAAAAGAAGAAAAATTTCTGGAATTTTGCCCCACAATAAGTGGAATTTCTGAGTTTTGCCCCAAAATAAGGAGAATTTCTGTTTTTTTCCACAACATATAGAGAATTTCTGCCTTTTTGCCCCACAATTAGGGGAATTTCTGCAATTTTTCTCCAAAATACGGGGAATTTCTGCCTTTTTGCCCGAAAATAAGAAGAATGCATACCTTTTTGCCATAACAAAGGGAAATTTCTTCATTTTTGCTCCAAAATAAGGGGAATTTCTGCATTTTTGCCTGTAAATAACTGGAATTTCTGTCTCTTTTCCCCAAAACAAAGGGAATTTCTCTTTTTTGCCCCAAAATAAAGAAAATTTCTGACTTATTACCCTGAAATAAGTGAAATTTCTGCAATTTTGCCCCAAAATAAGGGAAATTTCTGCATTTTTGCCAACAAAATAAGGGGAATTTCTGTCTTTTTGCCCCAAAATAAGGGAAATTTCAGCCTTTTTACCTGATAATAAAGGTAATCTCTGCTTTTTGCCCTAAAATATGGGGAATTTCTGTATTTTGCCCCAAAATAAAGAAAATTTCTGCAATTTTGTATCAAAATACAAGCAATTTCTGCCTTTTTGCCCCCAAATAAGGGGAATTTCAGCCTTTTTACCTCGAAATAAGGGGAATTTCTGCATTTTTTGCCACAAAATATTAGGAATTTCTGCATTTTGCCCCAAAATAAGGAAATTTCTGCCTTTTTTCCCTGAAATAAGTGAAATTTCTGCAATTGTGCCCCAAAATAAGTGAAATTTCTGCAATTTTGCCCCAAATTATAGGAAATTTCTGGAATTTGCCCAAAATTAAGTGGAATTTCTGAGTTTTGCCCCAAAATAAGGAGAATTTCTGTCTTTTTGCCCCAACATATAGAGAATTTCTGCCTTTTTGCCCCACAATTAGGGGAATTTCTGCAATTTTGCTCCAAAATAAGGGGAATTTCTGCATTTTTGCCCGAAAATAAGAAGAATGCATATCTTTTTGCCATAAAATGGAAATGTCTTCATTTTTGCTCCAATATAAGGGGAATTTTCACTTTTTTGCCTCTAAATAAGTGG
The DNA here is from genome assembly GCF_963924665.1 of Micromys minutus. Classification (NCBI taxonomy): domain Eukaryota; kingdom Metazoa; phylum Chordata; class Mammalia; order Rodentia; family Muridae; genus Micromys; species Micromys minutus. The sequence goes on along the minus strand of NW_027667258.1, from coordinate 1,995,242 downwards.
AATTTCTGTCTTTTTCCCCCAAAACAAAGGGAATTTCTGTCTTTTTTGCCCCAAAATAAGGAAAAATTCTGACTTATTACCCTGAAGTAAGTAAAATTTCTGCAATTTTGCCACAAAATAAGGGAAATTTCTGCCTTTTTGCCCCAAATAAGGGGAATTTCAGCCTTTTTACCTCGAAATAAGGGGAATTTCTGCATTTTTGCCACAAAATATTAGGAATTTCCGGCTTTTTTGCCCCAAAATAAGGAAAATTTCTGCCTTTTTTCCCCGAAATAAGTGAAATTTCTGTAATTTTGCCCCAAAATAAGTGAAATTTCTGCAATTTTGCCCCAAAATAAGTGAAATTTTTGCAATTTTACCCCAATATATGGGAAATTTCTGGAATTTTGCCCCAAAATAAGTGGAATTTCTGTGTTTTGCCCCAAAATAAGGAGAATTTCTGTATTTTTGCCCCAACATATAGGGAATTTCTGCATTTTTGCCCCACAATTTGGGGAATTTCTGCAATTTTGCTCCAAAATATGGGGGATTTCTGCCTTTTTGCCCGAAAATAAGAAGAATGCATTACTTTTTCCCATAAAAAAGGGAAATTTCTTTATTTTTGCTCCAAAATAAGGGAAATTTCTGCTTTTTTGCCTCTAAATAATTGTAATTTCTGACTTCTTTCCCCAAACAAAGGGAATTCCTGTCTTTTTTGCCCCAAAATAAGGAAAATTTCTTACTTATGACCCTGAAATAAGTGAAATTTCTGCAATTTTGCCCCAAAATAAAGGAAAATTTTGCCTTTGTGCCCCCAAATAAGGGGAATTTCAGCCTTTTTACCTAAAAATAAGGGGAATTTCTGCATTTTTGCCACAAAATATTAGGAATTTCTGCCTTTTTGCCCCAAAATAAGAAAATTTCTGCTTTTTTTCCCTGAAATAAGTGAAATTTCTGCAATTTTGCCACAAAATAAGTGAAATTTCTGCAATTTTGCCCCAAATTAAGGGAAATTTCTGGAATTTTGCCCCAAAATAAGTAGAATTTCTGAGTTTTGCCCCAAAATAAAAAGAATTTCTGTCTTTTTGCCCCAACATATAGGCAATTTCTGACTTTGTGACCCAAAATTAGGGGAATTTCTGCAATTTTGCTCCAAAATACGGGGAATTTCTGCCTTTTTGCCCAAAAATAAGAAGAATGCATAACTTTTTTCCTTAAAAAAGGGAAATTTCTTATTTTTGCTCCAAAATAAGGGGAATTTCTGCATTTTGCCTCTAAAAATGTGGAATTTCTGTCTTTTTTACCCAAAACAAAGGGAATTTCTGTCTTCTTTGCCCCAAAATAAGGAAAAATTCTGACTTATTACAATGAAGTAAGTGAAATTTCTGCAATTTAGCCCCAAAATAAGGGAAATTTCTGCCTTTTGGCCCCCAAATAAGGGGAATTTCAGCCTTTTTACCTTGAAATAAGGGGAATTTCTGCATTTTTGCAACAAAATATTAGGAATTACTGCCGTTTTGCCCCAAAATAAGGAAAATTTCTGCCTTTTTTCCCTGAAATAAGTGAAATTTTTTCAATTTTGCCTCCAAATAAGTGAAATTTCTGCAATTTTACACAAAAATAAGTGAAATTTCTGCAGTTCTGCCCTAAAAATAGAAAAATTTCTGGAATTTTGCCCCAAAATAAGTGGAATTTCTGAGTTTTGCCCCAAAATAAGGAGAATTTCTGTTTTTTGCCACAACATATAGAGAATTTCTGCCTTTTTGCCCCACAATTAGGGGAATTTCTGCAATTTTGCTCCAAAATACGGGGAATTTCAGCCTTTTTGCCCGAAAATAAGAAGAATGCATACCTTTTTGCCATAACAAAGGGAAATTTCTTAATTTTTGCTCCAAAATAAGGGGATATTTCTGCATTTTTGCCTGTAAGTAAGTGGAATTTCTGTCTATTTTCCCCAAAACAAAGGGAATTTCTCTCTTTTTTGCCCCAAAATAAAGAAAATTTCTGACTTATTACACTGAAATAAGTGAAATTTCTGCAATTTTGCCCCAAAATAAGGGAAATTTCTGCATTTTTGCCACAAAATAAGGGGAATTTCTGTCTTTTTGCCCCAAAATAAGGGAAATTTCAGCCTTTTTACCTGATAATAAGGGTAATCTCTGCTTTTTACCCTAAAATATGGGGAATTTCTGTATTTTGCCCCAAAATAAAGAAAATTTCTGCAATTTTGTACCAAAATAAAAGCAATTTCTGCCTTTTTGCCCCCAAATAAGGGGAATTTCAGCCTTTTTACCTCGAAATAAGGGGAATTTCTGCATTTTTGCCACAAAATATTAGGAATTTCTGCCTTTTTACCCCAAAATAAGGAAAATTTCTGCCTTTTTTCCCTGAAATAAGTGAAATTTCTGCAATTGTGCCCCTAAATAAGTGAAATTTCTGCAATTTTGCCCCAAAATAAGTGAAATTTCTGCAATTTTGCCCCAAAATATAGGAAATTTCTGGAATTTGCCCCAAATTAAGTGGAATTTCTGAGTTTTGCCCCAAAATAAGGAGAATTTCTGTCTTTTTGCCCCAACATATAGAGAATTTCTGCCTTTTTGCCCCACAATTAGGGGAATTTCTGCAATTTTGCTCCAAAATACGGGGAATTTCTGCATTTTTGCCCGAAAATAAGAAGAATGCATATCTTTTTGCCATAAAATGGAAATGTCTTCATTTTTGCTCCAAAATAAGGGGAATTTTTACTTTTTTGCCTCTAAATAAGTGGAATTTCTGTCTTTTTCCCCCAAAACAAAGGGAATTTCTGTCTTTTTTGCCCCAAAATAAGGAAAAATTCTGACTTATTACCCTGAAGTAAGTGAAATTTCTGCAATTTTGCCACAAAATAAGGGAAATTTCTGCCTTTTTGCCCCCAAATAAGGGGAATTTCAGCCTTTTACCTCAAAATAAGGGGAATTTCTGCCTTTTTGCCCGCAAGTAAGGGGAATTTCAGCATTTTTACCTCAAAATAAAAGATTTTTCTGCATTTTTGCCACAAAATATTAGGAATTTCTGGCTTTTTGCCCCAGAATAAGATAATTTCTGCTTTTTTTCCCTGAAATAAGTGAAATTTCTGCAATTTTGCCCCAAAATATGTGAAATTTCTGCAATTTTGCCACAAAATAAGGGAAATTTCTGCCTTTTTGCCCCCAAATAAGGGGAATTTCAGCCTTTTTACCTCGAAATAAGGGGAATTTCTGCATTTTTGCCACAAAATATTAGGAATTTCCGGCTTTTTTGCCCCAAAATAAGGAAAATTTCTGCCTTTATTCCCTGAAATAAGTGAAATTTCTGTAATGTTGCCCCAAAACAAGTGAAATTTCTGCAATTTTGCCCCAAAATAACTGAAATTTCTGCAATTTTGCCTCAATATATGGGAAATTTCTGGAATTTTGCCCCAAAATAAGTGGAATTTCTGTGTTTTGCCCCAAAATAAGGAGAATTTCTGTATTTTTGCCCCAACATATAGGGAATTTCTGCATTTTTGCCCCACAATTAGGGGAATTTCTGCAATATTGCTCCAAAATACGGGGGATTTCTGCCTTTTTGCCCGAAAATAAGAAGAATGCATTACTTTTTCCCATAAAAAAGGGAAATTTCTTTATTTTTGCTCCAAAATAAGGGAAATTTCTGCTTTTTTGCCTCTAAATAATTGGAATTTCTGTCTTCTTTCCCCAAAACAAAGGGAATTCCTGTCTTTTTTGCCCCAAAATAAGGAAAATTTCTTACTTATGACCCTGAAATAAGTGAAATTTCTGCAATTTTGCTTCAAAATAAAGGAAATTTTTGCCTTTTTGCCCCCAAATAAGGGGAATTTCAGCCTTTTTACCTAAAAATAAGGGGAATTTCTGCATTTTTGCCACAAAATATTAGAAATTTCTGCCTTTTTGCCCCAAAATAAGAAAATTTCTGCTTTTTTTCCCTGAAATAAGTGAAATTTCTGCAATTTTGCCCCAAAATAAGTGAAATTTCTGCAATTTTGCCCCAAATTAAGGGAAATTTCTGGAATTTTGCCTCAAAATAAGTAGAATTTCTGAGTTTTGCCCCAAAATAAAAAGAATTTCTGTCTTTTTGCCCCAACATATAGGCAATTTCTGACTTTGTGCCCCACAATTAGGGGAATTTCTGCAATTTTGATCCAAAATACGGGGAATTTCTGCCTTTTTGCCCAAAAATAAGAAGAATGCATAACTTTTTTTTTTTAAAAAAAGGAAATTTCTTATTTTTGCTCCAAAATAAGGGGAATTTCTTCATTTTGCCTCTAAGAATGTGGAATTTCTGTCTTTTTTACCCAAAACAAAGGGAATTTCTGCCTTCTTTGCCCCAAAATAAGGAAAAATTCTGACTTATTACAATGAAGTAAGTGAAATTTCTGCAATTTTGCCCCAAAATAAGGGAAATTTCTGCCTTTTTGCCCCCAAGTAAGGGGAATTTCAGCCTTTTTACCTTAAAATAAGGGGAATTTCTGCAATTTTACACAAAAATAAGTGAAATTTCTGCAGTTTTGCCCTAAAAGAAGAAAAATTTCTGGAATTTTGCCCCACAATAAGTGGAATTTCTGAGTTTTGCCCCAAAATAAGGAGAATTTCTGTTTTTTGCCACAACATATAGAGAATTTCTGCCTTTTTGCCCCACAATTAGGGGAATTTCTGCAATTTTTCTCCAAAATACGGGGAATTTCTGCCTTTTTGCCCGAAAATAAGAAGAATGCATACCTTTTTGCCATAACAAAGGGAAATTTCTTCATTTTTGCTCCAAAATAAGGGGAATTTCTGCATTTTTGCCTGTAAATAAGTGGAATTTCTGTCTCTTTTCCCCAAAACAAAGGGAATTTCTCTCTTTTTTCCCCAAAATAAAGAAAATTTCTGACTTATTACCCTGAAATAAGTGAAATTTCTGCAATTTTGCCCCAAAATAAGGGAAATTTCTGCATTTTTGCCACAAAACAAGGGGAATTTCTGTCTTTTTGCCCCAAAATAAGGGAAATTTCAGCCTTTTTACCTGATAATAAGAGTAATCTCTGCTTTTTGCCCTAAAATATGGTGAATTTCTGTATTTTGCCCCAAAATAAAGAAAATTTCTGCAATTTTGTACCAAAATACAAGCAATTTCTGCCTTTTTGCCCCCAAATAAGGGGAATTTCAGCCTTTTTACCTTGAAATAAGGGGAATTTCTGCATTTTTGCCACAAAATATTAGGAATTTCTGCATTTTGCCACAAAATAAGGAAAATTTCTGCCTTTTTTCCCTGAAATAAGTGAAATTTCTGCAATTGTGCCCCTAAATAAGTGAAATTTCTGCAATTTTGCCCCAAAATAAGTGAAATTTCTGCAATTTTGCCCCAAATAATAGGAAATTTCTGGAATTTGCCCAAAATTAAGTGGAATTTCTGAGTTTTGCCCCAAAATAAGGAGAATTTCTGTCTTTTTGCCCCAACATATAGAGAATTTCTGCCTTTTTGCCCCACAATTAGGGGAATTTCTGCAATTTTGCTCCAAAATACGGGGAATTTCTGCATTTTTGCCCGAAAATAAGAAGAATGCATATCTTTTTGCCATAAAATGGAAATGTCTTCATTTTTGCTCCAAAATAAGGGGAATTTTTACTTTTTTGCCTCTAAATAAGTGGAATTTCTGTCTTTTTCCCCCAAAACAAAGGGAATTTCTGTCTTTTTTGCCCCAAAATAAGGAAAAATTCTGACTTATTACCCTGAAGTAAGTGAAATTTCTGCAATTTTGCCACAAAATAAGGGAAATTTCTGCCTTTTTGCCCCCAAATAAGGGGAATTTCAGCCTTTTACCTCAAAATAAGGGGAATTTCTGCCTTTTTGCCCGCAAGTAAGGGGAATTTCAGCCTTTTTACCTCAAAATAAAAGATTTTTCTGCATTTTTGCCACAAAATATTAGGAATTTCTGGCTTTTTGCCCCAGAATAAGATAATTTCTGCTTTTTTTCCCTGAAATAAGTGAAATTTCTGCAATTTTGCCCCAAAATATGTGAAATTTCTGCAATTTTGCCACAAAATAAGGGAAATTTCTGCCTTTTTGCCCCCAAATAAGGGGAATTTCAGCCTTTTTACCTCGAAATAAGGGGAATTTCTGCATTTTTGCCACAAAATATTAGGAATTTCCGGCTTTTTTGCCCCAAAATAAGGAAAATTTCTGCCTTTATTTCCTGAAATAAGTGAAATTTCTGTAATGTTGCCCCAAAACAACTGAAATTTCTGCAATTTTGCCTCAATATATGGGAAATTTCTGGAATTTTGCCCCAAAATAAGTGGAATTTCTGTGTTTTGCCCCAAAATAAGGAGAATTTCTGTATTTTTGCCCCAACATATAGGGAATTTCTGCATTTTTGCCCCAGAATTTGGGGAATTTCTGCAATATTGCTCCAAAATACGGGGGATTTCTGCCTTTTTGCCCGAAAATAAGAAGAATGCATTACTTTTTCCCATAAAAAAGGGAAATTTCTTTATTTTTGCTCCAAAATAAGGGAAATTTCTGCTTTTTTGCCTCTAAATAATTGGAATTTCTGTCTTCTTTCCCCAAAACAAAGGGAATTCCTGTCTTTTTTGCCCCAAAATAAGGAAAATTTCTTACTTATGACCCTGAAATAAGTGAAATTTCTGCAATTTTGCTTCAAAATAAAGGAAATTTTTGCCTTTTTGCCCCCAAATAAGGGGAATTTCAGCCTTTTTACCTAAAAATAAGGGGAATTTCTGCATTTTTGCCACAAAATATTAGAAATTTCTGCCTTTTTGCCCCAAAATAAGAAAATTTCTGCTTTTTTTCCCTGAAATAAGTGAAATTTCTGCAATTTTGCCCCAAAATAAGTGAAATTTCTGCAATTTTGCCCCAAATTAAGGGAAATTTCTGGAATTTTGCCCCAAAATAAGTAGAATTTCTGAGTTTTGCCCCAAAATAAAAAGAATTTCTGTCTTTTTGCCCCAACATATAGGCAATTTCTGACTTTGTGCCCCACAATTAGGGGAATTTCTGCAATTTTGCTCCAAAATACGGGGAATTTCTGCCTTTTTGCCCAAAAATAAGAAGAATGCATAACTTTTTTTTTTAAAAAAAGGAAATTTCTTATTTTTGCTCCAAAATAAGGGGAATTTCTTCATTTTGCCTCTAAAAATGTGGAATTTCTGTCTTTTTTACCCAAAACAAAGGGAATTTCTGTCTTCTTTGCCCCAAAATAAGGAAAAATTCTGACTTATTACAATGAAGTAAGTGAAATTTCTGCAATTTTGCCCCAAAATAAGGGAAATTTCTGCCTTTTTGCCCCCAAATAAGGGGAATTTCAGCCTTTTTACCTTAAAATAAGGGGAATTTCTGCAATTTTACACAAAAATAAGTGAAATTTCTGCAGTTTTGCCCTAAAAGAAGAAAAATTTCTGGAATTTTGCCCCACAATAAGTGGAATTTCTGAGTTTTGCCCCAAAATAAGGAGAATTTCTGTTTTTTGCCACAACATATAGAGAATTTCTGCCTTTTTGCCCCACAATTAGGGGAATTTCTGCAATTTTTCTCCAAAATACGGGGAATTTCTGCCTTTTTGCCCGAAAATAAGAAGAATGCATACCTTTTTGCCATAACAAAGGGAAATTTCTTCATTTTTGCTCCAAAATAAGGGGAATTTCTGCATTTTTGCCTGTAAATAAGTGGAATTTCTGTCTCTTTTCCCCAAAACAAAGGGAATTTCTCTCTTTTTTCCCCAAAATAAAGAAAATTTCTGACTTATTACCCTGAAATAAGTGAAATTTCTGCAATTTTGCCCCAAAATAAGGGAAATTTCTGCATTTTTGCCACAAAATAAGGGGAATTTCTGTCTTTTTGCCCCAAAATAAGGGAAATTTCAGCCTTTTTACCTGATAATAAGAGTAATCTCTGCTTTTTGCCCTAAAATATGGTGAATTTCTGTATTTTGCCCCAAAATAAAGAAAATTTCTGCAATTTTGTACCAAAATACAAGCAATTTCTGCCTTTTTGCCCCCAAATAAGGGGAATTTCAGCCTTTTTACCTCGAAATAAGGGGAATTTCTGCATTTTTGCCACAAAATATTAGGAATTTCTGCATTTTGCCCCAAAATAAGGAAAATTTCTGCCTTTATTCCCTGAAATAAGTGAAATTTCTGCAATTGTGCCCCTAAATAAGTGAAATTTCTGCAATTTTGCCCCAAAATAAGTGAAATTTCTGCAATTTTGCCCCAAATATTAGGAAATTTCTGGAATTTGCCCAAAATTAAGTGGAATTTCTGAGTTTTGCCCCAAAATAAGGAGAATTTCTGTCTTTTTGCCCCAACATATAGAGAATTTCTGCCTTTTTGCCCCACAATTAGGGAAATTTCTGCAATTTTGCTCCAAAATATGGGTAATTTCTGCATTTTATCCCGAAAATAAGAAGAATGCATATCTTTTTGCCATAAAATGGAAATGTCTTCATTTTTGCTCCAATATAAGGGGAATTTCCACTTTTTTGCCTCTAAATAAGTGGAATTTCTGTCTTTTTCCCCCAAAACAAAGGGAATTTCTGTCTTTTTTGCCCCAAAATAAGGAAAAATTCTGACTTATTACCCTGAAGTAAGTGAAATTTCTGCAATTTTGCCACAAAATAAGGGAAATTTCTGCCTTTTTACCCCCAAATAAGGGGAATTTCAGCCTTTTTACCTCGAAATAAGGGGAATTTCTGCATTTTTGCCACAAAATATTAGGAATTTCCGGCTTTTTTGCCCCAAAATAAGGAAAATTTCTGCCTTTTTTCTTCGAAATAAGTGAAATTTCTGTAATTTTGCCCCAAAATAAGTGAAATTTCTGCAATTTTGCCCCAAAATAAGTGAAATTTCTGCAATTTTACCCCAATATATGGGAAATTTCTGGAATTTTGCCCCAAAATAAGTGGAATTTCTGTGTTTTGCCCCAAAATAAGGAGAATTTCTGTATTTTTGCCCCAACATATAGGGAATTTCTGCATTTTTGCCCCACAATTAGGGGAATTTCTGCAATTTTGCTCCAAAATATGGGGGATTTCTGCCTTTTTGCCCGAAAATAAGAAGAATGCATTACTTTTTCCCATAAAAAGGGAAATTTCTTTATTTTTGCTCCAAAATAAGGGAAATTTCTGCTTTTTTGCCTCTAAATAATTGTAATTTCTGTCTTCTTTCCCCAAAACAAAGGGAATTCCTCTTTTTTGCCCCAAAATAAGGAAAATTTCTTACTTATGACCCTGAAATAAGTGAAATTTCTGCAATTTTGCCCCAAAATGTAGGAAATTTTTGCCTTTTTGCCCCCAAATAAGGGGAATTTCAGCCTTTTTACCTCGAAATAAGGGGAATTTCTGCATTTTTGCCACAAAATATTAGGAATATCTGCATTTTGCCCCAAAATAAGGAAAATTTCTGCCTTTTTTCCCTGAAATAAGTGAAATTTCTGCAATTGTGCCCCTAAATAAGTGAAATTTCTGCAATTTTGCCCCAAAATAAGTGAAATTTCTGCAATTTTGCCCCAAATAATAGGAAATTTCTGGAATTTGCCCAAAATTAAGTGGAATTTCTGAGTTTTGCCCCAAAATAAGGAGAATTTCTGTCTTTTTGCCCCAACATATAGAGAATTTCTGCCTTTTTGCCCCACAATTAGGGAAATTTCTGCAATTTTGCTCCAAAATACGGGTAATTTCTGCATTTTATCCCGAAAATAAGAAGAATGCATATCTTTTTGCCATAAAATGGAAATGTCTTCATTTTTGCTCCAATATAAGGGAAATTTCCACTTTTTTGCCTCTAAATAAGTGGAATTTCTGTCTTTTTCCCCCAAAACAAAGGGAATTTCTGTCTTTTTTGCCCCAAAATAAGGAAAAATTCTGACTTATTACCCTGAAGTAAGTGAAATTTCTGCAATTTTGCCACAAAATAAGGGAAATTTCTGCCTTTTTACCCCCAAATAAGGGGAATTTCAGCCTTTTTACCTCGAAATAAGGGGAATTTCTGCATTTTTGCCACAAAATATTAGGAATTTCCGGCTTTTTTGCCCCAAAATAAGGAAAATTTCTGCCTTTTTTCCCCGAAATAAGTGAAATTTCTGTAATTTTGCCCCAAAATAAGTGAAATTTCTGCAATTTTGCCCCAAAATAAGTGAAATTTCTGCAATTTTACCCCAATATATGGGAAATTTCTGGAATTTTGCCCCAAAATAAGTGGAATTTCTGTGTTTTGCCCCAAAATAAGGAGAATTTCTGTATTTTTGCCCCAACATATAGGGAATTTCTGCATTTTTGCCCCACAATTAGGGGAATTTCTGCAATTTTGCTCCAAAATATGGGGGATTTCTGCCTTTTTGCCCGAAAATAAGAAGAATGCATTACTTTTTCCCATAAAAAAGGGAAATTTCTTTATTTTTGCTCCAAAATAAGGGAAATTTCTGCTTTTTTGCCTCTAAATAATTGTAATTTCTGTCTTCTTTCCCCATAACAAAGGGAATTCCTCTTTTTTGCCCCAAAATAAGGAAAATTTCTTACTTATGACCCTGAAATAAGTGAAATTTCTGCAATTTTGCTTCAAAATAAAGGAAATTTTTGCCTTTTTGCCCCCAAATAAGGGGAATTTCAGCCTTTTTACCTAAAAATAAGGGGAATTTCTGCATTTTTGCCACAAAATATTAGAAATTTCTGCCTTTTTGCCCCAAAATAAGAAAATTTCTGCTTTTTTTCCCTGAAATAAGTGAAATTTCTGCAATTTTGCCCCAAAATAAGTGAAATTTCTGCAATTTTGCCCCAAATTAAGGGAAATTTCTGGAATTTTGCCCCAAAATAAGTAGAATTTCTGAGTTTTGCCCCAAAATAAAAAGAATTTCTGTCTTTTTGCCCCAACATATAGGCAATTTCTGACTTTGTGCCCCACAATTAGGGGAATTTCTGCAATTTTGCTCCAAAATACGGGGAATTTCTGCCTTTTTGCCCAAAAATAAGAAGAATGCATAACTTTTTTTTTTTAAAAAAGGGAAATTTCTTATTTTTGCTCCAAAATAAGGGGAATTTCTGCATTTTGCCTCTAAAAATGTGGAATTTCTGTCTTTTTTACCCAAAACAAAGGGAATTTCTGTCTTCTTTGCCCCAAAATAAGGAAAAATTCTTCCTTATTACACTGAAGTAAGTGAAATTTCTGCAATTTTGCCCCAAAATAAGGGAAATTTCTGCCTTTTTGCCCCCAAATAAGGGGAATTTCAGCCTTTTTACCTTAAAATAAGGGGAATTTCTGCAATTTTACAAAAAAATAAGTGAAATTTCTGCAGTTTTGCCCTAAAAGAAGAAAAATTTCTGGAATTTTGCACCACAATAAGTGGAATTTCTGAGTTTTGCCCCAAAATAAGGAGAATTTCTGTTTTTTGCCACAACATATAGAGAATTTCTGCCTTTTTGCCCCACAATTAGGGGAATTTCTGCAATTTTTCTCCAAAATACGGGGAATTTCTGCCTTTTTGCCCGAAAATAAGAAGAATGCATACCTTTTTGCCATAACAAAGGGAAATTTCTTCATTTTTGCTCCAAAATAAGGGGAATTTCTGCATTTTTGCCTGTAAATAAGTGGAATTTCTGTCTCTTTTCCCCAAAACAAAGGGAATTTCTCTCTTTTTTCCCCAAAATAAAGAAAATTTCTGACTTATTACCATGAAATAAGTGAAATTTCTGCAATTTTGCCCCAAAATAAGGGAAATTTCTGCATTTTTGCCACAAAATAAGGGGAATTTCTGTCTTTTTGCCCCAAAATAAGGGAAATTTCAGCCTTTTTACCTGATAATAAGGGTAATCTCTGCTTTTTGCCCTAAAATATGGGGAATTTCTGTATTTTGCCCCAAAATAAAGAAAATTTCTGCAATTTTGTACCAAAATACAAGCAATTTCTGCCTTTTTGCCCCCAAATAAGGGGAATTTCAGCCTTTTTACCTCGAAATAAGGGGAATTTCTGCATTTTTGCCACAAAATATTAGGAATTTCTGCATTTTGCCCCAAAATAAGGAAAATTTCTGCCTTTTTTCCCTGAAATAAGTGAAATTTCTGCAATTGTGCCCCTAAATAAGAGAAATTTCTGCAATTTTGCCCCAAAATAAGTGAAATTTCTGCAATTTTGCCCCAAATAATAGGAAATTTCTGGAATTTGCCCAAAATTAAGTGGAATTTCTGAGTTTTGCCCCAAAATAAGGAGAATTTCTGTCTTTTTGCCCCAACATATAGAGAATTTCTGCCTTTTTGCCCCACAATTAGGGAAATTTCTGCAATTTTGCTCCAAAATACGGGTAATTTCTGCATTTTATCCCGAAAATAAGAAGAATGCATATCTTTTTGCCATAAAATGGAAATGTCTTCATTTTTGCTCCAATATAAGGGAAATTTCCACTTTTTTGCCTCTAAATAAGTGGAATTTCTGTCTTTTTCCCCCAAAACAAAGGGAATTTCTGTCTTTTTTGCCCCAAAATAAGGAAAAATTCTGACTTATTACCCTGAAGTAAGTGAAATTTCTGCAATTTTGCCACAAAATAAGGGAAATTTCTGCCTTTTTACCCCCAAATTAGGGGAATTTCAGCCTTTTTACCTCGAAATAAGGGGAATTTCTGCATTTTTGCCACAAAATATTAGGAATTTCCGGCTTTTTTGCCCCAAAATAAGGAAAATTTCTGCCTTTTTTCCCCGAAATAAGTGAAATTTCTGTAATTTTGCCCCAAAATAAGTGAAATTTCTGCAATTTTGCCCCAAAATAAGTGAAATTTCTGCAATTTTACCCCAATATATGGGAAATTTCTGGAATTTTGCCCCAAAATAAGTGGAATTTCTGTGTTTTGCCCCAAAATAAGGAGAATTTCTGTATTTTTGCCCCAACATATAGGGAATTTCTGCATTTTTGCCCCACAATTAGGGGAATTTCTGCAATTTTGCTCCAAAATATGGGGGATTTCTGCCTTTTTGCCCGAAAATAAGAAGAATGCATTACTTTTTCCCATAAAAAAGGGAAATTTCTTTATTTTTGCTCCAAAATAAGGGAAATTTCTGCTTTTTTGCCTCTAAATAATTGTAATTTCTGTCTTCTTTCCCCAAAACAAAGGGAATTCCTCTTTTTTTGCCCCAAAATAAGGAAAATTTCTTACTTATGACCCTGAAATAAGTGAAATTTCTGCAATTTTGCCCCAAAATGTAGGAAATTTTTGCCTTTTTGCCCCCAAATAAGGGGAATTTCAGCCTTTTTACCTCGAAATAAGGGGAATTTCTGCATTTTTGCCACAAAATATTAGGAATATCTGCATTTTGCCCCAAAATAAGGAAAATTTCTGCCTTTTTTCCCTGAAATAAGTGAAATTTCTGCAATTGTGCCCCTAAATAAGTGAAATTTCTGCAATTTTGCCCCAAAATAAGTGAAATTTCTGCAATTTTGCCCCAAATAATAGGAAATTTCTGGAATTTGCCCAAAATTAAGTGGAATTTCTGAGTTTTGCCCCAAAATAAGGAGAATTTCTGTCTTTTTGCCCCAACATATAGAGAATTTCTGCCTTTTTGCCCCACAATTAGGGAAATTTCTGCAATTTTGCTCCAAAATACGGGTAATTTCTGCATTTTATCCCGAAAATAAGAAGAATGCATATCTTTTTGCCATAAAATGGAAATGTCTTCATTTTTGCTCCAATATAAGGGAAATTTCCACTTTTTTGCCTCTAAATAAGTGGAATTTCTGTCTTTTTCCCCCAAAACAAAGGGAATTTCTGTCTTTTTTGCCCCAAAATAAGGAAAAATTCTGACTTATTACCCTGAAGTAAGTGAAATTTCTGCAATTTTGCCACAAAATAAGGGAAATTTCTGCCTTTTTACCCCCAAATAAGGGGAATTTCAGCCTTTTTACCTCGAAATAAGGGGAATTTCTGCATTTTTGCCACAAAATATTAGGAATTTCCGGCTTTTTTGCCCCAAAATAAGAAAAATTTCTGCCTTTTTTCTTCGAAATAAGTGAAATTTCTGTAATTTTGCCCCAAAATAAGTGAAATTTCTGCAATTTTGCCCCAAAATAAGTGAAATTTCTGCAATTTTACCCCAATATATGGGAAATTTCTGGAATTTTGCCCCAAAATAAGTGGAATTTCTGTGTTTTGCCCCAAAATAAGGAGAATTTCTGTATTTTTGCCCCACAATTAGGGGAATTTCTGCAATTTTGCTCCAAAATATGGGGGATTTCTGCCTTTTTGCCCGAAAATAAGAAGAATGCATTACTTTTTCCCATAAAAAAGGGAAATTTCTTTATTTTTGCTCCAAAATAAGGGAAATTTCTGCTTTTTTGCCTCTAAATAATTGTAATTTCTGTCTTCTTTCCCCAAAACAAAGGGAATTCCTCTTTTTTGCCCCAAAATAAGGAAAATTTCTTACTTATGACCCTGAAATAAGTGAAATTTCTGCAATTTTGCCCCAAAATGTAGGAAATTTTTGCCTTTTTGCCCCCAAATAAGGGGAATTTCAGCCTTTTTACCTAGAAATAAGGGGAATTTCTGCATTTTTGCCACAAAATATTAGGAATTTCTGCCTTTTTGCCCCAAAATAAGAAAATTTCTGCTTTTTTTCCCTGAAATAAGTGAAATTTCTGCAATTTTGCCCCAAAATAAGTGAAATTTCTGCAATTTTGCCCCAAATTAAGGGAAATTTCTGGAATTTTGCCCCAAAATAAGTAGAATTTCTGAGTTTTGCCCCAAAATAAAAGAATTTCTGTCTTTTTGCCCCAACATATAGGCAATTTCTGACTTTGTGCCCCACAATTAGGGGAATTTCTGCAATTTTGCTCCAAAATACGGGGAATTTCTGCCTTTTTGCCCAAAAATAAGAAGAATGCATAACTTTTTTCCTTAAAAAAGGGAAATTTCTTATTTTTGCTCCAAAATAAGGGGAATTTCTGCATTTTGCCTCTAAAAATGTGGAATTTCTTTCTTTTTTACCCAAAACAAAGGGAATTTCTGTCTTCTTTGCCCCAAAATAAGGAAAAATTCTGACTTATTACAATGAAGTAAGTGAAATTTCTGCAATTTTGCCCCAAAATAAGGGAAATTTCTGCCTTTTTGCCCACAAATAAGGGGAATTTCAGCCTTTTTACCTTGAAATAAGGGGAATTTCTGCATTTTTGCAACAAAATATTAGGAATTACTGCCGTTTTGCCCCAAAATAAGGAAAATTTCTGCCTTTTTTCCCTGAAATAAGTGAAATTTCTGCAATTTTGCCTCCAAATAAGTGAAATTTCTGCAATTTTACACAAAAATAAGTGAAATTTCTGCAGTTTTGCCCTAAAAGAAGAAAAATTTCTGGAATTTTGCCCCAAAATAAGTGGAATTTCTGAGTTTTGCCCCAAAATAAGGAGAATTTCTGTTTTTTGCCACAACATATAGAGAATTTCTGCCTTTTTGCCCCACAATTAGGGGAATTTCTGCAATTTTGCTCCAAAATACGGGGAATTTCTGCCTTTTTGCCCGAAAATAAGAAGAATGCATACCTTTTTGCCATAACAAAGGGAAATTTCTTAATTTTTGCTCAAAAATAAGGGGAATTTCTGCATTTTTGCCTGTAAATAAGTGGAATTTCTGTCTCTTTTCCCCAAAACAAAGGGAATTTCTGCCTTTTTGCCCCCAAATAAGGAAAATTTCTGCCTTTTTACCTCGAAATAAGGGGAATTTCTGCATTTTTGCCACAAAATATTAGGAATTTCTGCCTTTTTGCCCCAAAATAAGGAAAATTTCTGCATTTTTTCCCTGAAATAAGTGAAATTTCTGCACTTGTGCCCCAAAATAAGTGAAATTTCTGCAATTTTGCCCCAAAATAAGAGAAATTTCTGCAATTTTTCCCCAAAATATAGGAAATTTCTGGAATTTGCCCCAAATTAAGTGGAATTTCTGAGTTTTGCCCCAAAATAAGGAGAATTTCTGTCTTTTTGCCCCAACATATAGAGAATTTCTGCCTTTTTGCCCCACAATTAGGGGAATTTCTGCAATTTTGCTCCAAAATACGGGGAATTTCTGCATTTTTGCCCGAAAATAAGAAGAATGCATATCTTTTTGCCATAAAATGGAAATGTCTTCATTTTTGCTCCAAAATAAGGGGAATTTCCACTTTTTTGCCTCTAAATAAGTGGAATTTCTGTCTTTTTCCCCCAAAACAAAGGGAATTTCTGTCTTTTTTACCCCAAAATAAGGAAAAATTCTGACTTATTACCCTGAAGTAAGTGAAATTTCTGCAATTTTGCCACAAAATAAGGGAAATTTCTGCCTTTTTGCCCCCAAATAATGGGAATTTCAGCCTTTTTACCTCAAAATAAGGAGAATTTCTGCATTTTTGCCCCCAAGTAAGGGGAATTTCAGCATTTTTACCTCAAAATAAAAGAAATTTCTGCCTTTTTGCCACAAAATATTAGGAATTTCTGCCTTTTTGCCCCAGAATAAGAAAATTTCTGCTTTTTTTCCCTGAAATAAGTGAAATTTCTGCAATTTTGCCCCAAAATAAGGAGAATTTCTTTTTTGTTCTAACATATAGAGAATTTCTGCCTTTTTGCCCCACAATTAGGGGAATTTCTGCAATTTTGCTCCAAAATACAGAGAATTTCTGCCTTTTTGCCCGAAAATAAGAAGAATGCATACCTTTTTGCCATAAAAAGAAAATGTCTTCATTTTTGCTCCAAAATAAGGGGAATTTCGGCTTTTTTGCCTCTAAATAAGTGGAATTTCTGTCTTTTTCCCTCAAAACAAAGGGAATTTCTGTTTTTTTGCCCCAAAATAAGGAAAAATTCTGCCTTATTACCCTGAAGTAAGTAAAATTTCTGCAATTTTGCCCCAAAATAAGAGAAATTTCTCCCTTTTTGCCCCCAAATAAGGGGAATTTTAGCCTTTTTACCTCGAAATAAGAGGAATTTCTGCATTTTTGCCACAAAATATTAGGAATTTCTGCCTTTTTGCCCCAAAATAATAAAAATTTTTGCCTTTTTTTTTTGAAATAAGTGAAATTTCTGCAATTTTGCCACAAAATAAGTGAAATTTCTGCAATTTTGCCCCAAAATAATTGAAATTTCTGCAATTTTGCCCCAAAATAAGGGAAATTTCTGGAATTTTGCCTCAAAATAAGTGGAATTTCTGAGTTTTGCCCAAAAATAAGGAGAATTTCTGTCTTTATGCCACAACATATAGAGAATTTCTGCCTTTTTGCCCCACAATTAGGGGAATTTCTGCAATTATGCTCCAAAATACAGGGAATTTCTGCCTTTTTGCGCAAAAATAAGAAGAATGCATAACTTTTTGCCATATAAAGGAAATTTCTTCATTTTTGCTCCAAAATAAGGGGAATTTCTGCTTTTTTGCCTCTAAATAAGTGGAATTTCTGTCTTTTTCCCACCAAAGGGAATTTCTGTATTTTTGCCCCAAAATAAGAAAAAATTCTGACTTATTACCCTGAAGTAAGTGAAATTTCTGCAATTTTGCCCCAAAATAAGGGAAATTTCTGCCTTTTTGCCCCCAAATAAGGGGAATTTCAGCCTTTTTACCTCAAAATAATGGGAATTTCTGCATTTTTGCCTCCAAATAAGGAAAATTTCAGCCTTTTTACCTCAAAATAAGAGGAATTTCTGCATTTTTGCCACAAAATATTAGGAATTTCTGCCTTTTTGCCCCAAAATAAGGAAAAATTCTTACTTATTACCCTGAAATAAGTGAAATTTCTGCAATTTTGCCCCAAAGTATGTGAAATTTCTGTATTTTGCCCCAAAATAAAAGAAATTTCTGGAATTTTGTCCCAAAATAAGTGGAATTTCTGATTTTTGCCCCAAAATAAGGAGAATTTCTGTCTTTTTGCCTCAACATATAGGCAATTTCTTCTTTTTGCCTCACAATTAGGGGAATTTCTGCAATTTTGCTCAAAATACGGGGAATTTCTGCCTTTTAGCCCAAAAATAAGAAGAATGCATACCTTTTTGCCATAAAAAAGGGAAATTTCTTCATTTTTGCTCCAAAATAAAGAGAATTTCTGCTTTTTTGCCTCTATATAAGTGGAATTTCTGTCTTTTTCCCCCAAAACAAAGGGAATTACTGTCTTTTTTGCCCCAAAATAAAGAAAATTTTTGACTTATTACTCTGAAATAAGTGAAATTTCTGCAATTTTGTTCCAAAATAAAGGAAATTTTTGCCTTTTTGCCCCCAAATAAGGAGAATTTCAGCCTTTTTACCTCAAAATAAGGGGAAATTCTGCATTTTTGCCACAAAATATTAGAAAATTCTTCCTTTTTGCCCCAAAATAAGAAAATTTCTGCTTTTTTTCCCTGAAATAAGTGAAATTTCTGCAATTTTGCCCCAAATTAAGTGAAATATCTGCAATTTTGCCCCAAACTAAGGGAAATTTCTGGAATTTTGCCCAAAAATAAGTGGAATTTCTGTCTTTTTCTCCCAAAACAAAGGAAATTTCTGTCATTTTGCCCCAAAATAAGAAAAAATTCTGCCTTATTACCCTGAAGTAAGTGAAATTTCTGCAATTTTTCCCCAAAATAAGGGAAATTCCTGCCTTTTTGGCCCCAAATAAGGAGAATTTCAGCCTTTTTACCTCGAAATAAGGGGAATTTTTGCATTTTTGCCACAAAACATTAGGAATTTCTGCCTTTTTGCCCCAAAGTAAGGAAAATTTCTGCCTATTTTCCCTGAAATAAGTGAAATTTCTATAATTTTGCACCAAAATAAGTGAAATTTCTGCAATTTTGCTCCAAAATAAGTGAAATTTTTGCAATTTCGCTCCAAAATAAGTGAAAATTCTGGAATTTTGCCCCAAAATAAATGGAATTTCTGAGTTTTGCCCCAAAATAAGGAGATTTTTTGTCTTTTTGCCCCAACATATAGAGAATTTCTGCCTTTTTGCCCCACAATTAGGAGAATTTCTGCAATTTTGCTCCAAAATAGGGGAATTTCTGCATTTTTGCCCGAAAATAAGAAGAATGCATACCTTTTTGCCATAAAAAAGGGAAATTTCTTCATTTTTGCTCCAAATTAAGGGGAATTTCTGCTTTTTTGCCTCTAAATAAGTGGAATTTCTGTCTTTTTCCGCCAAAACAAAGGGAATTCCTGTCTTTTTTGCCCCAAAATAAGGAAAATTTCTGACTTACTATCCTGAAATAAGTGAAATTTCTGGAATTTTGCCCCAAAATAAAGGAAATTTTTGCCTTTTTGCCACCAAATTAGGGGAATTTCAGTCTTTTTACCTCAAAATAAAGGGGAATTTCTGCATTTATGCCACAAAATATTAGGAATTTCTTCCTTTTTGATTCAAAATAAGAAAATTTCTGCTTTTTTCCCTGAAATAAGTGAAATTTCTGCAATTTTGCCCCAAAATAAGTGAAATTTCTGCAATTTTGCCCCAAAATAATGGAAATTTCTGGAATTTGCCCCAAAATAAGTGGAATTTCTGAGTTTTGCCCCAAAATAAGGAGAATTTCTGTTTTTTTTGCCACACAATTAGGGGAATTTCTGCAATTTTGTTCCTAAATATGAGGAATTTCTGCCTTTTTGCCCGAAAATAAGAAGAATGCATACCTTTTTGCCATAAAAAAGAAAAATTTTTTCATTTTTGCTCCAAAATAGGGGGAATTTCTGAATTTTTGCCTCTAAAAAAGTGGAATTTCTGTCTTTTTCCCCCAAAACAAAGGGAATTTCTGTTTTTTTGCCCCAAAATAAAGAAAATTTCTTACTTATGACCCTGAAATAAGTGAAATTTCTGCAATTTTGCCCCAAAATAAGAGAAATTTCTGCCTTTTTGCCCCCAAATAAGAGTAATTTCAGCCTTTTTACCTCAAAATAAGGGGAATTTCTGCATTTTTGCCACAAAATATTAGGAATTTCTGCCTTTTTGCACAAAATAAGAAAATTTCTGCTTTTTTTAACTGAAATAAGTGAAATTTCTGCAATTTTGCCACAAAATAAGTGAAATTTCTGCAATTTTGCCCCAAATTTAGGGAAATTTCTGCAATTTTGCCTTAAAATAAGTGAAATTTTTGCAATTTTGCCCGAAAATATGGGAAATTTGTGGAATTTTGCCCAAAAATAAGTGGAATTACTGTGTTTTGCCCCAAATTAAGGAGAATTTCTGTATTTTTGCCCCAACATATAGGGAATTTCTGCATTTTTGCCCCACATTAGGGGAATTTCTGCAATTTTTCTCCAAAATACGGGGGATTTCTGGCTTTTTGCCCGAAAATAAGAAGAATGCATAACTTTTTGCCATAAAAAAGGGAAATTTCTTTATTTTTGCTCCAAAATAAGGAGAATTTCTGCTTTTTTGCCTCTAAATAATTGGAATTTCTGTCTTCTTCCCGCAAAACAAAGGGAATACCTGTCTTTTTTGCCCCAAAATAAAGAAAATTTCTTACTTATGACCCTGAAATAAGTGAAATTTCTGCAATTTTGCCCCAAAATAAAGGAAATTTTTGCCTTTTTGCCCCCAAATAAGGGGAATTTCAGCCTTTTTACCTAAAAATAAGGGGAATTTCTGCATTTTTGCCACAAAATATTAAGAATTTCTGCTTTTTTGCCCAAAATAAAAAAATTTCTGCCTTTTTTCCCTGGAATAAGTGAAATTTCTGCAATTTTGCCCCAAAATAAGTGAAATTTCTGCAATTTTGCCCCAAATTTAGGGAAATTTCTGGAATTTTGCCCTAAAATAAGTAGAATTTCTGAGTTTTGCCCCAAAATAAAAAGAATTTCTGTCTTTTTGCCCCAACATATAGGCAATTTCTGACTTTGTGCCCCACAATTAGGGGAATTTCTGCAATTTTGCTCCAAAATACGGGGAATTTCTGCCTTTTTGCCCAAAAATAAGAAGAATGCATACCTTTTTTCCTTAAAAAAGGGAAATTTCTTCATTTTTGCTCCAAAATAAGGGGAATTTCTGCTTTTTTTTTCTAAATAAGTGGAATTTCTGTCTTTTTTATCCAAAACAAAGGGAATTTCTGTCTTTTTTGCCCCAAAATAAGGAAAAATTCTGACTTATTACAATGAAGTAAGTGAAATTTCTGCAATTTTGCCCCAAAATAAGGGAAATTTCTGCCTTTTTGCCGCCAAATAAGGGGAATTTCAGCCTTTTTACCTCGAAATAAGGGGAATTTCTGCATTTTTGCAACTAAATATTAGGAATTACTGCCGTTTTGCCCCAAAATAAGGAAAATTTCTGCCTTTTTTCCCTGAAATAAGTGAAATTTCTGCAATTTTGCCCCCAAATAGGTGAAATTTCTGCAATTTTGCCCCAAAATAATGGAAATTTCTGGAATTTTGCCCCAAAATAAGTGGAATTTCTGGGTTTTGCCCCACAATTAGGAGAATTTCTGGTTTTTTTTGCCCCAACATATAGGTAATTTCTGCCTTTTTGCCACACAATTAGGAGAATTTCTGCAATTTTGCTCCTAAATATGAGGAATTTCTGCCTTTTTGCCCGAAAATAAGAAGAATGCATACCTTTTTGCCATGAAAAAGGGAAATTTCTTCATTTTTGCTCCAAAATAAGGGGAATTTCTGAATTTTTGCCTCTAAAAAAGTGGAATTTCTGTCTTTTTCTCCAAAAACAAATAGGATTTCTGTCTTTTTTGCCCCAAAATAAGGAAAAATTCTGCCTTATTTTCCTGAAGTAAGTGAAATTTCTGCAATTTTGCCCCATAATAAGGGAAATTTCTGCCTTTTTGCCCCCAAATAATAGGAATTTCAGCCTTTTTACCTCGAAATAAGGGGAATTTCTGCATTATTGCCACAAAATATTAGGAATTTCTGCCTTTTTGCCCCAAAATAAGGAAAATTTCTGCCTTTTTTTTCCTGAAATAAGTGAAATTTCTGTAATTTTGCCCCAAAATAAGTGAAATTTCTGCAATTTTGCCGCAAAATAAGTGAAATTTCGGCAATTTTGCCACAAAATATGGGAAATTTCTGGAATTTTGCCCCAAAATAAGTGAAATTTTGGTGTTTTGCCCCAAAATAAGGAGAATATCTGTATTTTTGCTCCAACATATATGGAATTTCTGCATTTTTGCCCCACAATTAGGGGAATTTCTGCAATTTTGCTCCAAAATACGTAGGATTTCTGCCTTTTTGCCCGAAATTAAGAAGAATGCATACCTTTTTGCCATAAAAAAGGGAAATTTCTTTATTTTTGCTCCAAAATAAGGGGAATTTATGCTTTTTTGCCTCTAAATAATTGGAATTTCTGTCTTCTTCCCCCAAAACAAAGGGAATTCCTGTCTTTTTTGCCCCAAAATAAGGAAAATTTCTTACTTATGACCCTGAAATAAGTGAAATTTCTGCAATTTTGCCCCAAAATAAAGGAAATTTTTGCCTTTTTGCCCCCAAATAAGGGGAATTTCAGCCTTTTTACCTAAAAATAAGGGGAATTTCTGCATTTTTGCCACAAAATATTAGGAATTTCTGCCTTTTTGCCCCAAAATAAGAAAATTTCTGCTTTTTTTCCCTGAAATAAGTGAAATTTCTGCAATTTTGCCCCAAAATAAGTGAAATTTCTGCAATTTTGCCCCAAATTAAGGGAAATTTCTGGAATTTTGCCCCAAAATAAGTAGAATTTCTGAGTTTTGCCCCAAAATAAAAAGAATTTCTGTCTTTTTGCCCCAACATATAGGCAATTTCTGACTTTGTGCCCCACAATTAGGGGAATTTCTGCAATTTTGCTCCAAAATACGGGGAATTTCTGCCTTTTTGCCCAAAAATAAGAAGAATGCATACCTTTTTTCCTTAAAAAAGGGAAATTTCTTATTTTTGCTCCAAAATAAGGGGAATTTCTGCTGCTTTGCCTCTAAATAAGTGGAATTTCTGTCTTTTTTACTCAAAACAAAGGGAATTTCTGTCTTCTTTGCCCCAAAATAAGGAAAAATTCTGACTTATTACAATGAAGTAAGTGAAATTTCTGCAATTTTGCCCCAAAATAAGAGAAATTTCTGCCTTTTTGGCCCCAAATAAGGAGAATTTCAGCCTTTTTACGTCGAAATAAGGGGAATTTCTGCATTTTTGCCACAAAATATTAGGAATTTCTGCCTTTTTACCCCAAAATAAGAAAATTTCTGCTTTTTTTCCCTAAAATAAGTGAAATTTCTGCAATTTTGCCCCAAATTAAGTGAAATTTCTGCAATTTTGCCCCAAACTAAGGGAAATTTCTGGAATTTTGCCCCAAAATAAGTGGAATTTCTGAGTTTTGCCCCAAAATAAGGAGAATTTCTGTATTTTTGCCCCAACATACAGAGAATTTCTGCCTTTTTGCCCCACAATTAGGGGAATATCTGCAATTTTGCTCCAAAATACGGGGAATTTCTGCCTTTTTGCCCGAAAATAAGAAGAATGCATACCTTTTTTGCCATAAAAAGGGAAATTTCTTCATTTTTGTTCCAAAATAAGGGGAATTTCTGAATTTTTGCCTCTAAATAAGTGGAATTTCTGTCTTTTTCTCCCAAAACAAAGGAAATTTCTGTCTTTTTTGCCCCAAAATAAGGAAAAATTCTGCCTTATTACCCTGAAGTAAGTGAAATTTCTGCAATTTTTCCCCAAAATAAGGGAAATTTCTGTTTTTTTGCCCCCAAATAAGAAGAATTTCAGCCTTTTTACCTCGAAATAAGGGGAATTTTTGCATTTTTGCCACAAAATATTAGGAATTTCTGCATTTTTGCCACAAAGTAAGGAAAAATTCTGCCTATTTTCCCTGAAATAAGTGAAATTTCTGTAATTTTGCACCAAAATAAGTGAAATTTCTGCAATTTTGCTCCAAAATAAGTGAAATTTCTGCAATTTCGCCCCAAAATAAGTGAAAATTCTGGAATTTTGCCCCAAAATAAATGGAATTTCTGAGTTTTGCCCCAAAATAAGGAAATTTTCTGTCTTTTTGCCCCAACATATAGAGAATTTCTGCCTTTTTGCCCCACAATTAGGAGAATTTCTGCAATTTTGCTCCAAAATACGGGGAATTTCTGCCTTTTTGCCCGAAAATAAGAAGAATGCACACCTTTTTGCCATAACAAGGGAAATTTCTTCATTTTTGCTCCAAATTAAGGGGCATTTCTGCTTTTTTGCCTCTAAATAAGTGGAATTTCTGTCTTTTTCCGCCAAAACAAAGGGAATTCCTGTCTTTTTTGCCCCAAAATAAGGAAAATTTCTGACTTACTACCCTGAAATAAGTGAAATTTCTGGAATTTTGCCCCAAAATAAAGGAAATTTTTGCCTTTTTGCCGCCAAATTAGGGGAATTTCAGCCTTTTTACCTCAAAATAAAGGGGAATTTCTGCATTTATGCCACAAAATATTAGGAATTTCTGCCTTTTTGATTCAAAATAAGAAAATTTCTGCTTTTTTTCCCTGAAATAAGTGAAATTTCTGCAATTTTGCCCCAAATTAAGTGAAATTTCTGCAATTTTGCCCCAAAATAATGGAAATTTCTGGAATTTTGCCCCAAAATAAGTGGAATTTCTGAGTTTTGCCCCAAAATAAGGAGAATTTCTGTTTTTTTTTTCCCAAACATATAGGTAATTTCTGCCTTTTTGCCACACAATTAGGGGAATTTCTGCAATTTTGCTCCTAAATATGAGGAATTTCTGCCTTTTTGCCCGAAAATAAGAAGAATGCATACCTTTTTGCCATAAAAAAGGGAAATTTCTTCATTTTTGCTCCAAAATAAGGGGAATTTCTGAATTTTTGCCTCTAAAAAAGTGGAATTTCTGTCTTTTTCCCCCAAAACAAAGGGAATTTCTGTCTTTTTTGCCCCAAAATAAGGAAAAACTCTGCCTTATTTCCCTGAAGTACGTGAAATTTCTGCAATTTTGCCCCAAAATAAGGGAATTTCTGCCTTTTTGCCACGAAATAATAGGAATTTCAGCCTTTTTACCTCGAAATAAAAGGAATTTACTGCATTTTTGCCACAAAATATTAGGAATTTCTGCCTTTTTGCCCCAAAATAAGGAAAATTTCTGCCTTTATTCCCTGAAATATGTGAAATTTCTGTAATTTTGCCCCAAAATAAGTGAAATTTCTGCAATTTTGCCCCAAAATAAGTGAAATTTCTGCAATTTTGCCCCAAACTAAGGGAAATTTCTGGAATTTTGCCCCAAAATAAGTGGAATTTCTGAGTTTTGCCCCAAAATAAGGAGAATTTCTGTATTTTTGCCCCAACATATAGAGAATTTCTGCCTTTTTGCCCCACAATTAGGGGAATATCTGCAATTTTGCTCCAAAATACGGGGAATTTCTGCCTTTTTGCCCGAAAATAAGAAGAATGCATACCTTTTTTGCCATAAAAAGGGAAATTTCTTCATTTTTGTTCCAAAATAAGGGGAATTTCTGAATTTTTGCCTCTAAATAAGTGGAATTTCTGTCTTTTTCTCCCAAAACAAAGGAAATTTCTGTCTTTTTTGCCCCAAAATAAGGAAAAATTCTGCCTTATTACCCTGAAGTAAGTGAAATTTCTGCAATTTTTCCCCAAAATAAGGGAAATTTCTGTTTTTTTGCCCCCAAATAAGAAGAATTTCAGCCTTTTTACCTCGAAATAAGGGGAATTTTTGCATTTTTGCCACAAAATATTAGGAATTTCTGCATTTTTGCCACAAAGTAAGGAAAAATTCTGCCTATTTTCCCTGAAATAAGTGAAATTTCTGTAATTTTGCACCAAAATAAGTGAAATTTCTGCAATTTTGCTCCAAAATAAGTGAAATTTCTGCAATTTCGCCCCAAAATAAGTGAAAATTCTGGAATTTTGCCCCAAAATAAATGGAATTTCTGAGTTTTGCCCCAAAATAAGGAAATTTTCTGTCTTTTTGCCCCAACATATAGAGAATTTCTGCCTTTTTGCCCCACAATTAGGAGAATTTCTGCAATTTTGCTCCAAAATACGGGGAATTTCTGCCTTTTTGCCCGAAAATAAGAAGAATGCACACCTTTTTGCCATAAAAAGGGAAATTTCTTCATTTTTGCTCCAAATTAAGGGGCATTTCTGCTTTTTTGCCTCTAAATAAGTGGAATTTCTGTCTTTTTCCGCCAAAACAAAGGGAATTCCTGTCTTTTTTGCCCCAAAATAAGGAAAATTTCTGACTTACTACCCTGAAATAAGTGAAATTTCTGGAATTTTGCCCCAAAATAAAGGAAATTTTTGCCTTTTTGCCGCCAAATTAGGGGAATTTCAGCCTTTTTACCTCAAAATAAAGGGGAATTTCTGCATTTATGCCACAAAATATTAGGAATTTCTGCCTTTTTGATTCAAAATAAGAAAATTTCTGCTTTTTTTCCCTGAAATAAGTGAAATTTCTGCAATTTTGCCCCAAAATAAGTGAAATTTCTGCAATGTTGCCCCAAAATAATGGAAATTTCTGGAATTTTGCCCCAAAATAAGTGGAATTTCTGAGTTTTGCCCCAAAATAAGGAGAATTTCTGTTTTTTTTTTCCCAAACATATAGGTAATTTCTGCCTTTTTGCCACACAATTAGGGGAATTTCTGCAATTTTGCTCCTAAATATGAGGAATTTCTGCCTTTTTGCCCGAAAATAAGAAGAATGCATACCTTTTTGCCATAAAAAAGGGAAATTTCTTCATTTTTGCTCCAAAATAAGGGGAATTTCTGAATTTTTGCCTCTAAAAAAGTGGAATTTCTGTCTTTTTCCCCCAAAACAAAGGGAATTTCTGTCTTTTTTGCCCCAAAATAAGGAAAAACTCTGCCTTATTTCCCTGAAGTACGTGAAATTTCTGCAATTTTGCCCCAAAATAAGGGAATTTCTGCCTTTTTGCCACCAAATAATAGGAATTTCAGCCTTTTTACCTCGAAATAAAAGGAATTTCTGCATTTTTGCCACAAAATATTAGGAATTTCTGCCTTTTTGCCCCAAAATAAGGAAAATTTCTGCCTTTATTCCCTGAAATATGTGAAATTTCTGTAATTTTGCCCCAAAATAAGTGAAATTTCTGCAATTTTGCCCCAAAATAAGTGAAATTTTTGCAATTTTGCCCCAAAATATGGGAAATTTGTGGAATTTTGCCCAAAAATAAGTGGAATTTCTGTGTTTTGCCCCAAAATAAGGAGAATTTCTGTATTTTTGCCCCAACATATAGGGAATTTCTGCATTTTTGCCCCACAATTAGGGGAATTTCTGCAATTTTGCTCCAAAATACGGGGGATTTCTGGCTTTTTGCCCGAAAATAAGAAGAATGCATACCTTTTTGCCATAAAAAAGGGAAATTTCTTTATTTTTGCTCCAAAATAAGGAGAATTTCTGCTTTTTTGCCTCTAAATAATTGGAATTTCTGTCTTCTTCCCCCAAAACAAAGGGAATTCCTGTCGTTTTTGCCCCAAAATAAGGAAAATTTCTTACTTATGACCCTGAAATAAGTGAAATTTCTGAAATTTTGCCCCAAAATAAAGGAAATTTTTGTTTTTTTGCCCCCAAATAAGGGGAATTTCAGCCTTTTTACCTCAAAATAATGGGAATTTCTGCATTTTTGCCACAAAATATTAGGAATTTCTGCCTTTTTGCTCCAAAATAAGAAAATTTCTGCAATTTTGCCCCAAAATAAGTGAAATTTCTGC
Organism: Micromys minutus; assembly: GCF_963924665.1. NCBI lineage: Eukaryota > Metazoa > Chordata > Mammalia > Rodentia > Muridae > Micromys > Micromys minutus. The sequence goes on along the minus strand of NW_027667258.1, from coordinate 1,967,648 downwards.
AATTTTGCCCCATATTTAGGGAAATTTCTGGAATTTTGCCCCAAAATAAGTAGAATTTCTGAGTTTTTCCCCAAAATAAAAAGAATTTCTGTCTTTTTGCCCCAACATATAGGCAATTTCTGACTTTGTGCCCCACAATTAGGGGAATTTCTGCAATTTTGCTCCAAAATACGGGAAATTTCTGCCTTTTTGCCCAAAAATAAGAAGAATGAATACCTTTTTTCCTTAAAAAAGGGAAATTTCTTCATTTTTGCTCCAAAATAAGGGGAATTTCTGCTTTTTTGCCTCTAAATAAGTGGAATTTCTGTCTTTTTTACCCAAAACAAAGGGAATTTCTGTCTTTTTTGCCCCAAAATAAGGAAAAATTCTGACTTATTACAATGAAGTAAGTGAAATTTCTGCAATTTTGCCCCAAAATAAGGGAAATTTCTGCATTTTTGCCACAAAATAAGGGGGAATTTCTGTCTTGTTGCCCCAAAATAAGGGAAATTTCAGCCTTTTTACCTGATAATAAGGGTAATCTCTGCTTTTTGCCCTAAAATATGGGGAATTTCTGTATTTTGCCCCAAAATAAAGAAAATTTCTGCAATTTTGTACCAAAATAAAAGCAATTTCTGCATTTTTGCCACAAAATATTAGGAATTTCTGCCTTTTTGCCCCAAAATAAGAAAATTTCTGCTTTTTTTCCCTGAAATAAGTGAAATTTCTGCAATTTTGCCCCAAAATAAGTGAAATTTCTGCAATTTTGCCCCAAATTTAGGGAAATTTCTTGAATTTTGCCCCAAAATAAGTAGAATTTCTGAGTTTTGCCCCAAAATGAAAAGAATTTCTGTCTTTTTGCCCCAACATATAGGCAATTTCTGACTTTGTGCCCCACAATTAGGGGAATTTCTGCAATTTTTCTCCAAAATACGGGGAATTTCTGCCTTTTTGCACAAAAATAAGAAGAATGCATAACTTTTTTCCTTAAAAAAGGGAAATTTCTTCATTTTTGCTCCAAAATAAGGGGAATTTCTGCTTTTTTGCCTCTAAATAATTGGAATTTCTGTCTTTTTCCCCCAAAACAAAGGGAATTTCTGTCCTTTTTGCCCCAAAATAAGGAAAAATTCTGACTTATTACAATGAAGTAAGTGAAATTTCTGCAATTTTGCCCCAAAATAAGGGAAATTTCAGCCTTTTACCTGATAACAAGGGTAATCTCTGCTTTTTGCTCTAAAATATGGGGAATTTCTGTATTTTGCCCCAAAATAAAGAAAATTTCTGCAATTTTGTACCAAAATAAAAGCAATTTCTGCCTTTTTGCCCCCAAATAAGAGGAATTTCAGCCTTTTTACTTCGAAATAAGGGGAATTTCTGCATTTTTGCCACAAAATATTAGGAATTTCTGCCTTTTTACCCCAAAATAAGAAAATTTCTGCTTTTTTTTACCTGAAATAAGTGAAATTTCTGCAATTTTGCCCCAAATTAAGTGAAATTTCTGCAATTTTGCCCCAAACTAAGGGAAATTTCTGGAATTTTGCCCCAAAATAAGTGGAATTTCTGAGTTTTGCCCCAAAATAAGGAGAATTTCTGTATTTTTGCCCCAACATATAGAGAATTTCTGCCTTTTTGCCCCACAATTAGGGGAATATCTGCAATTTTGCTCCAAAATACGGGGAATTTCTGCCTTTTTGCCCGAAAATAAGAAGAATGCATAACTTTTTTGCCATAAAAAGGGAAATTTCTTCATTTTTGTTCCAAAATAAGGGGAATTTCTGAATTTTTGCCTCTAAATAAGTGGAATTTCTGTCTTTTTCTCCCAAAACAAAGGAAATTTCTGTCTTTTTTGCCCCAAAATAAGGAAAAATTCTGCCTTATTACCCTGAAGTAAGTGAAATTTCTGCAATTTTTCCCCAAAATAAGGGAAATTTCTGTTTTTTTGCCCCCAAATAAGAAGAATTTCAGCCTTTTTACCTCGAAATAAGGGGAATTTTTGCATTTTTGCCACAAAATATTAGGAATTTCTGCATTTTTGCCACAAAGTAAGGAAAAATTCTGCCTATTTTCCCTGAAATAAGTGAAATTTCTGTAATTTTGCACCAAAATAAGTGAAATTTCTGCAATTTTGCTCCAAAATAAGTGAAATTTCTGCAATTTCGCCCCAAAATAAGTGAAAATTCTGGAATTTTGCCCCAAAATAAATGGAATTTCTGAGTTTTGCTCCAAAATAAGGAAATTTTCTGTCTTTTTGCCCCAACATATAGAGAATTTCTGCCTTTTTGCCCCACAATTAGGAGAATTTCTGCAATTTTGCTCCAAAATACGGGGAATTTCTGCCTTTTTGCCCGAAAATAAGAAGAATGCACAACTTTTTGCCATAAAAAAGGGAAATTTCTTCATTTTTGCTCCAAATTAAGGGGCATTTCTGCTTTTTTGCCTCTAAATAAGTGGAATTTCTGTCTTTTTCCGCCAAAACAAAGGGAATTCCTGTCTTTTTTGCCCCAAAATAAGGAAAATTTCTGACTTACTACCCTGAAATAAGTGAAATTTCTGGAATTTTGCCCCAAAATAAAGGAAATTTTTGCCTTTTTGCCGCCAAATTAGGGGAATTTCAGCCTTTTTACCTCAAAATAAAGGGGAATTTCTGCATTTATGCCACAAAATATTAGGAATTTCTGCCTTTTTGATTCAAAATAAGAAAATTTCTGCTTTTTTTCCCTGAAATAAGTGAAATTTCTGCAATTTTGCCCCAAAATAAGTGAAATTTCTGCAATGTTGCCCCAAAATAATGGAAATTTCTGGAATTTTGCCCCAAAATAAGTGGAATTTCTGAGTTTTGCCCCAAAATAAGGAGAATTTCTGTTTTTTTTTTCCCAAACATATAGGTAATTTCTGCCTTTTTGCCACACAATTAGGGGAATTTCTGCAATTTTGCTCCTAAATATGAGGAATTTCTGCCTTTTTGCCCGAAAATAAGAAGAATGCATACCTTTTTGCCATAAAAAAGGGAAATTTCTTCATTTTTGCTCCAAAATAAGGGGAATTTCTGAATTTTTGCCTCTAAAAAAGTGGAATTTCTGTCTTTTTCCCCCAAAAACAAAGGGAATTTCTGTCTTTTTTGCCCCAAAATAAGGAAAAACTCTGCCTTATTTCCCTGAAGTACGTGAAATTTCTGCAATTTTGCCCCAAAATAAGGGAAATTTCTGCCTTTTTGCCACCAAATAATAGGAATTTCAGCCTTTTTACCTCGAAATAAAAGGAATTTCTGCATTTTTGCCACAAAATATTAGGAATTTCTGCCTTTTTGCCCCAAAATAAGGAAAATTTCTGCCTTTTTTCCCTGAAATAAGTGAAATTTCTGTAATTTTGCCCCAAAATAAGTGAAATTTCTGCAATTTTGCCCCAAAATAAGTGAAATTTTTGCAATTTTGCCCCAAAATATGGGAAATTTGTGGAATTTTGCCAAAAAATAAGTGGAATTTCTGTGTTTTGCCCCAAATTAAGGAGAATTTCTGTATTTTTGACCCAACATATAGGGAATTTCTGCATTTTTGCCCCACAATTAGGGGAATTTCTGCAATTTTGCTCCAAAATACGGGGGATTTCTGGCTTTTTGCCCGAAAATAAGAAGAATGCATACCTTTTTGCCATAAAAAAGGGAAATTTCTTTATTTTTGCTCCAAAATAAGGAGAATTTCTGGTTTTTTGCCTCTAAAGAAGTGGAATTTCTGTTCTTTTCCCCCAAAACAAAGGGAATTCCTGTCGCTTTTGCCCCAAAATAAGGAAAATTTCTTACTTATGACCCTGAAATAAGTGAAATTTCTGCAATTTTGCCCCAAAATATTAGGAATTTCTGCCTTTTTGCCCCAAAATAAGAAAATTTCTGCAATTTTGCCCCAAAATAAGTGAAATTTCTGCAATTTTGCCCCAAATTTAGGTAAATTTCTGGAATTTTGCACCAAAATAAGTAGAATTTCTGAGTTTTTCCCCAAAATAAAAAGAATTTCTGTCTTTTTGCCCCAACATATAGGCAATTTCTGACTTTGTGCCCCACAATTAGGGAATTTCTGCAATTTTGCTCCTAAATATGAGGAATTTCTGCCTTTTTGCCAGAAAATAAGAAGAATGAATACCTTTTTTTCTTAAAAAAGAGAAATTTCTTCATTTTTGCTCCAAAATAAGGGGAATTTCTGCTTTTTTGCCTCTAAATAAGTGGAATTTCTGTCTTTTTTACCCAAAACAAAGGGAATTTCTGTCTTTTTTGCCCCAAAATAAGGAAAAATTCTGACTTATTACAATGAAGTAAGTGAAATTTCTGCAATTTTGCCCCAAAATAAGGGAAATTTCTGCATTTTTGCCACAAAATAAGGGGAATTTCAGCCTTTTTACCTGATAATAAGGGTAATCTCTGCTTTTTGCCCTAAAATATGGGGAATTTCTGTATTTTGCCCCAAAATAAAGAAAATTTCTGCAATTTTGTACCAAAATACAAGCAATTTCTGCCTTTTTGCCCACAAATAAGAGGAATTTCAGCCTTTTTACCTCGAAATAAGGGGAATTTCTGCATTTTTGCCACAAAATATTAGGAATTTCTGCCTTTTTGCCCCAAAATAAGGAAAATTTCTGCCTTTTTTCCCTAAAATAAGTGAAATTTCTGCAATTTTGCCCCAAAATAAAAGAAATTTCTGGAATTTTGCCCCAAAATAAGTGGAATTTCTGATTTTTGCCCCAAAATAAGGAGAATTTCTGTCTTTTTGCCTCATTTATAGGCAATTTCTGCTTTTTGCCTCACAATTAGGGGAATTTCTGCAATTTTGCTCAAAATACGGGGAATTTCTGCCTTTTTGCCCGAAAATAAGAAGAATGCATACCTTTTTGCCATAAAAAAGGGAAATTTCTTCATTTTTGCTCCAAAATAAAGAGAATTTCTGCTTTTTTGCCTCTAAATATGTGGAATTTCTGTCTTTTTCCCCCAAAACATAGGGAATTCCTATCTTTTTTGCCCCAAAATAAAGAAAATTTTTGACTTATTACTCTGAAATAAGTGAAATTTCTGCAATTTTGTTCCAAAATAAATGAAATTTTTGCCTTTTTGCCCCCAAATAAGGAGAATTTCAGCCTTTTTACCTCAAAATAAGGGGAAATTCTGCATTTTTGCCACAAAATATTAGAAATTTCTGCCTTTTTGCCCCAAAATAAGAAAATTTCTGCTTTTTTTCCCTGAAATAAGTGAAATTTCTGCAATTTTGCCCCAAATTAAGTGAAATTTCTGCAATTTTGCCCCAAACTAAGGGAAATTTCTGGAATTTTGCCCCAAAATAAGTGGAATTTCTGAGTTTTGCCCCAAAATAAGGAGAATTTCTGTTTTTTTGCCCCAACATATAGAGAATTTCTGCCTTTTTGCCCCACAATTAGGGTAATATCTGCAATTTTGCTCCAAATACGGGGAATTTCTGCCTTTTTGCACGAAAATAAGAAGAGTGCATACCTTTTTGCCATAAAAAGGGAAATTTCTTCATTTTTGTTCCAAAATAACGGGAATTTCTGAATTTTTGCCTCTAAATAAGTGGAATTTCTGTCTTTTTCTCCCAAAACAAAGGAAATTTCTGTCTTTTTTGCCCCAAAATAAGAAAAAATTCTCCCTTATTACCCTGAAGTAAGTGAAATTTTTGCAATTTTTCCCCAAAATAAGGGAAATTTCTGCCTTTTTGCCCCCAAATAAGGGGAATTTCAGCCTTTTTACCTCGAAATAAGGGGAATTTTTGCATTTTTGCCACAAAATATTAGGAATTTCTGCATTTTTGCCCCAAAGTAAGGAAAAATTCTGCCTATTTTCCCTGAAATTAGTGAAATTTCTGTAATTTTGCACCAAAATAAGTGAAATTTCTGCAATTTTGCTCCAAAATAAGTGATATTTCTGCAATTTCGCCCCAAAATAAGTGAAAATTCTGGAATTTTGCCCCAAAATAAATGGAATTTCTGAGTTTTGCCCCAAAATAAAAAGATTTTCTGTCTTTTTGCCCAACATATAGAGAATTTCTGCCTTTTTGCCCCACAATTAGGAGAATTTCTGCAATTTTGCTCCAAAATACGGGGAATTTCTGCCTTTTTGCCCGAAAATAAGAAGAATGCATAACTTTTTGCCATAAAAAAGGGAAATTTCTTCATTTTTGCTCCAAATTAAGGGGAATTTCTGCTTTTTTGCCTCTAAATAAGTGGAATTTCTTCCTTTTTCCGCAAAAACAAAGGGAATTCCTGTCTTTTTTGCCCCAAAATAAGGAAAATTTCTGACTTACTACCCTGAAATAAGTGAAATTTCTGGAATTTTGCCCCAAAATAAAGGAAATTTTTGCCTTTTTGCCGCCAAATTAGGGGAATTTCAGCCTTTTTACCTCAAAATAAAGGGGAATTTCTGCATTTATGCCACAAAATATTAGGAATTTCTGCCTTTTTGATTCAAAATAAGAAAATTTCTGCTTTTTTTCCCTGAAATAAGTGAAATTTCTGCAATTTTGCCCCAAAATAAGTGAAATTTCTGCAATTTTGCCCCAAAATAATGGAAATTTCTGGAATTTTGCCCCAAAATAAGTGGAATTTCTGAGTTTTGCCCCAAAATAAGGAGAATTTCTGAGTTTTGCCCCAAAATAAAAAGAATTTCTGTCTTTTTGCCCCAACATATAGGCAATTTCTGACTTTGTGCCCCACAATTAGGGGAATTTCTGCAATTTTGCTCCAAAATACGGGGAATTTCTGCCTTTTTGCACAAAAATAAGAAGAATGCATACCTTTTTTCCTTAAAAAAGGGAAATTTCTTCATTTTTGCTCCAAAATAAGGGGAATTTCTGCTTTTTTGCCTCTAAATAATTGGAATTTCTGTCTTTTTTCCCCAAAACAAAGGGAATTTCTGTCTTTTTTGCCCCAAAATAAGGAAAAGTTCTGTCTTATTTCCCTGAAGTAAGTGAAATTTCTGCAATTTGGCCCCAAAATAAGGGAAATTTCTGCCTTTTTGCCCCCAAATAATAGGAATTTCAGCCTTTTTACCTCGAAATAAAAGGAATTTCTGCATTTTTGCCACAAAATATTAGGAATTTCTGCCTTTTTGCCCATAAATAAGGAAAATTTCTGCCTTTTTTCCCTGAAATAAGTGAAATGTCTGTAATTTTGCCCCAAAATAAGTGAAATTTCTGCAATTTTGCCCCAAAATAAGTGAAATTTCTGCAATTTTGCCCCAAAATATGGGAAATTTGTGGAATTTTGCCAAAAAATAAGTGGAATTTCTGTGTTTTGCCCCAAATTAAGGAGAATTTCTGTATTTTTGCCCCAACATATAGGGTATTTCTGCATTTTTGCCCCACAATTAGGGGAATTTCTGCAATTTTGCTCCAAAATACGGGGGATTTCTGGCTTTTTGCCTGAAAATAAGAAGAATGCATACCTTTTTGCCATAAAAAAGGGAAATTTCTTTATATTTGCTCCAAAATAAGGAGAATTTCTGCTTTTTTGCCTCTAAATAATTGGAATTTCTGTCTTCTTCCCCCAAAACAAAGGGAATTCCTGTCTTTTTTGCCCCAAAATAAGGAAAATTTCTTACTTATGACCCTGAAATAAGTGAAATTTCTGCAATTTTGCCCCAAAATAAAGGATTTTTGCCTTTTTGCCCCCAAATAAGGGGAATTTCAGCCTTTTTACCTAAAAATTAGGGGACTTTCTGCATTTTTGCCACAAAATATTAGGAATTTCTGCCTTTTTGCCCCAAAATAAGAAAATTTCTGCTTTTTTTTCCCTGAAATAAGTGAAATTTCTGCAATTTTGCCCCAAAATAAGTGAAATTTCTGCAATTTTGCCCCAAATTTAGGGAAATTTCTGGAATTTTGCCTCAAAATAAGTAAAATTTCTGAGTTTTGCCCCAAAATAAAAAGAATTTCTGTCTTTTTGCCCCAACATATAGGCAATTTCTGACTTTGTGCCCCACAATTATGGGAATTTCTGCAATTTTGCTCCAAAATACGGGGAATTTCTGCCTTTTTGCACAAAAATAAGAAGAATGCATAACTTTTTTCCTTAAAAAAGGGAAATTTCTTCATTTTTGCTCCAAAATAAGGGGAATTTCTGCTTTTTTGCCTCTAAATAATTGGAATTTCTGCCTTTTTTACCCAAAACAAAGGGAATTTCTGTCTTTTTTGCCCCAAAATAAGGAAAAATTCTGACTTATTACAATGAAGTAAGTGAAATTTCTGCAATTTTGCCCCAAAATAAGGGAAATTTCTGCATTTTTGCCACAAAATAAGAGGAATTTCTGTCTTTTTGCCCCAAAATAAGGGAAATTTCAGCTTTTTTACCTGATAATAAGGGTAATCTCTGCTTTTTGCCCTAAAATATGGGGAATTTCTGTATTTTGCCCCAAAATAAAGAAAAATTCTGCAAATTTGTACCAAAATAAAAGCAATTTCTGCCTTTTTGCCCCCAAATAAGAGGAATTTCAGCCTTTTTACCTCGAAATAAGGGGAATTTCTGCATTTTTGCCACAAAATATTAGGAATTTCTGCCTTTTTGCCCCAAAATAAGGAAAATTTCTGCCTTTTTTTCATGAAATAAGTGAAATTTCTGCAATTGTGCCCCAAAATAAGTGAAATTTCTGCAATTTTGCCCCAAAATAAATGAAATTTTTGCAATTTTGCCCCAAAATAAGTTAAATTTCTGCAATTTTGCCCCAAAATAAGTGGAATTTCTGATTTTTGCCCCAAAATAAGGAGAATTTCTGTCTTTTTGCCTCAACATATAGGCAGTTTCTGCTTTTTGCCTCACAATTAGGGGAATTTCTGCAATTTTGCTCAAAATACGGGGAATTTCTGCCTTTTTGCCCGAAAATAAGAAGAAAGCATACCTTTTTGCCATAAAAAAGGGAAATTTCTTCCTTTTTGCTCCAAAATAAAGAGAATTTCTGCTTTTTTGCCTCTAAATAAGTGGAATTTCTGTCTTTTTCCCCCAAAACAAAGGGAATTCCTGTCTTTTTTGCCCCAAAATAAAGAAAATTTTTGACTTATTACTCTGAAATAAGTGAAATTTATGCAATTTTGTTCCAAAATAAAGGAAATTTTTGCCTTTTTGCCCCCAAATAAGGAGAATTTCAGCCTTTTTACCTCAAAATAAGGGGAAATTCTGCATTTTGCCACAAAATATTAGGAATTTCTGCCTTTTTGCCCCAAAATAAGAAAATTTCTGCTTTTTTTCCCTGAAATAAGTGAAATTTCTGCAATTTTGCCCCAAATTAAGTGAAATTTCTGCAATTTTGCCCCAAACTAAGGGAAATTTCTGGAATTTTGCCCCAAAATAAGTGGAATTTCTGAGTTTTGCCCCAAAATGAAAAGAATTTCTGTTTTTTTGCCCCAACATATAGAGAATTTCTGCCTTTTTGCCCCACAATTAGGGGAATATCTGCAATTTTGCTACAAAATACGGGGAATTTCTGCCTTTTTGCCCGAAAATAAGAAGAATGCATACCTTTTTGCCATAAAAAGGGAAATTTCTTCATTTTTGTTCCAAAATAAGGGGAATTTCTGAATTTCTGCCTCTAAATAAGTGGAATTTCTGTCTTTTTCTCCCAAAACAAAGGAAATTTCTGTCTTTTTTGCCCCAAAATAAGGAAAAATTCTGCCTTATTACCCTGAAGTAAGTGAAATTTCTGCAATTTTTCCCCAAAATAAGGGAAATTTCTGCCTTTTTGCCCCCAAATAAGGGGAATTTCAGCCTTTTTACCTCGAAATAAGGGGAATTTTTGCATTTTTGCCACAAAATATTAGGAATTTCTGCCTTTTTGCCCCAAAGTAAGGAAAATTTCTGCCTATTTTCCCTGAAATAAGTGAAATTTCTGCAATTTTGCTCCAAAATAAGTGAAATTTCTGCAATTTCGCCCCAAAATAAGTGAAAATTCTGGAATTTTGCCCCAAAATAAATGGAATTTCTGAGTTTTGCCCCAAAATAAGGAGATTTTCTGTCTTTTTGCCCCAACATATAGAGAATTTCTGCCTTTTTGCCCCACAATTAAAAGAATTTCTGCAATTTTGCTCCAAAATACGGGGAATTTCTGCCTTTTTGCACGAAAATAAGAAGAATGCACACCTTTTTGCCATAAAAAAGGGAAATTTCTTCATTTTTGCTCCAAAATAAAAGGAATTTCCGCTTTTTTGCCTCTAAATAAGTGGAATTTCTGTCTTTTTCTTCAAAAAAAAAAGGCAATTTCTGTATTTTTTTGCCCCAAAATAAGGAAAAATTCTGACTTATTACCCTGAAGTAAGTGAAATTTCTGCAATGTTGCTCAAAATACGGGGAATTTCTGCCTTTTTGCCCGAAAATAAGAAGAATGCACACCTTTTTGCCATAAAAAAGGGAAATTTCTTCATTTTTGCTCCAAATTAAGGGGAATTTCTGCTTTTTTGCCCCTAAATAAGTGGAATTTCTGTCTTTTTCCACCAAAACAAAGGGAATTCCTGTTTTTTTTGCCCCAAAATAAGGAAAATTTCTGACTTACTACCCTGAAATAAGTGAAATTTCTGGAATTTTGCCCCAAAATAAAGGAAATTTTTGCCTTTTTGCCGCCAAATTAGGGGAATTTCAGCCTTTTTACCTCAAAATAAAAGGGGAATTTCTGCATTTATGCCACAAAATATTAGGAATTTCTGCCTTTTTGATTCAAAATAAGAAAATTTCTGATCTTTTTCCCTGAAATAAGTGAAATTTCTGCAATTTTGCCCCAAAATAATGGAAATTTCTGGAATTTTGCCCCAAAATAAGTGGAATTTCTGAGTTTTGCCCCAAAATAAAGAGGATTTCTGTTTTTTTTGCCCCAACATATAGGGAATTTCTGCCTTTTTGCCCCACAATTAGGGGAATTTCTGCAATTTTGCTACAAAATATGGGGAATTTCTGGCTTTTTGCCCGAAAATAAGAAGAATGCATACCTTTTTGCCATAAATAAGGGAAATGTCTTCATTTTTGCTCCAAAATAAGTGGAATTTCTGCTTTTTTGCCTCTACATAATTGGAATTTCTGTATTTTTTACCCAAAACAAAGGGAATTTCTGTCTTTTTTGCTCCAAAATAAGGAAAAATTCTGACTTATTACAATGAAGTAAGTGAAATTTCTGCAATTTTGCCCCAAAATAAGGGAAATTTCTGCATTTTTGCCACAAAATAAGGGGAATTTCTGTCTTTTTGCCCAAACATATAGGCAATTTCTGACTTTGTGCCCCACAATTAGGGGAATTTCTGCAATTTTGCTCCAAAATACGGGGAATTTCTGCCTTTTAGCCCAAAAATAAGAAGAATGCATATCTTTTTTCCTTAAAAAAGGGAAATTTCTTCATTTTTGCTCCAAAATAAGGGGAATTTCTGCTTCTTTGCCTCTAATTAAGTGGAATTTCTGTCTTTTTTACCCAAAACAAAGGGAATTCCTGTCTTTTTTGCCCCAAAATATAGAAAATTTCTGACTTATTACTCTGAAATAAGTGAAATTTCTGCAATTTTGTTCCAAAATAAAGGAAATTTTTGCCTTTTTGCCCCCAAATAAGGAGAATTTCAGCCTTTTTACCTCAAAATAAGGGGAATTTCTGCCTTTTTGCCACAAAATATTAGGAATTTCTGCCTTTTTGCCACAAAATAAGGAAAATTTCTGCCTTTTTTCCCTGAAATAAGTGAAATTTCTGTAATTTTGCCCCAAAATAAGTGAAATTTCTGCAATTTTGCCCCAAAATAAGTGAAATTTCTGCAATTATGCCCCAAAATAAGTGGAATTTCTGAGTTTTGACCCAAAATATGGAGAATTTCTGTCTTTTTGCCCCAACATATAGGGAATTTCTGCATTTTTGCCCAACAATTAGGGGAATTTCTGCAATTTTGCTCCAAAATACAAGGAATTTCTGCCTTTTTGCCTGAAAATAAGAAGAATGCATACCTTTTTGCCATAAATAAGGGAAATTTCTTCATTTTTCTCCAAAATAAGGGGAATTTCTGCTTTTTGCCTCTAAATAAGTAGAATTTCTGTCTTTTTCCCCCAAAACAAAGGGAATTTCTGTATTTTTTGCCCCAAAATAAGGAAAAATTCTGACTTATTACCCTGAAGTAAGTGAAATTTCTGTAATTTTGCCCCAAAATAAGTGAAATTTCTGCAATTTTGCCCCAAAATAAGGGAAATTTTTCAATTTTGCCCCAAAATATGGGAAATTTGTGGAATTTTGCCCAAAAATAAGTGGAATTTCTGTGTTTTGCCCCAAATTAAGGAGAATTTCTGTATTTTTGCCCCAACATATAGGGAATTTCTGCATTTTTGCCCTACAATTAGGGGAATTTCTGCAATTTTGCTCCAAAATACGGGGGATTTCTGGCTTTTTGCCCGAAAATAAGAAGAATGCATACCTTTTTGCCGTAAAAAAGGGAAATTTCTTTATTTTTCCTCCAAAATAAGGAGAATTTCTGCTTTTTTGCCTCTAAATAATTGGAATTTCTGTATTCTTCCTCCAAAACAAAGGGAATTCCTGTCTTTTTTGCCCCAAAATAAGGAAAATTTCTTACTTATGACCCTGAAATAAGTGAAATTTCTGATATTTTGCCCCAAAATAAAGGAAATTTTTGCCTTTTTGCCCCCAAATATGGGGAATTTCAGCCTTTTTACCTAAAAATAAGGGGAATTTCTGCATTTTTGCCACAAAATATTAGGAATTTCTGCCTTTTTGTCCCAAAATAAGAAAATTTCTGCTTTTTTTCCCTGAAATAAGTGAAATTTGAGCAATTTTGCCCCAAATTTAGGGAAATTTCTGGAATTTTGCCCCAAAATAAGTAGAATTTCTGAGTTTTGCCCCAAAATAAAAAGAATTTCTGTCTTTTTGCCCAAACATATAGGCAATTTCTGACTTTGTGCCCCACAATTAGGGGAATTTCTGCAATTTTGCTCCAAAATACGGGGAATTTCTGCCTTTTAGCCCAAAAATAAGAAGAATGCATACCTTTTTTCCTTAAAAAAGGGAAATTTCTTTATTTTTGCTCCAAAATAAGGGGAATTTCTGCTTTTTTGCCTCTAAATAAGTGGAATTTCTGTATTTTTTACCCAAAACAAAGGGAATTTCTGTCTTTTTTGCCCCAAAATAAGGAAAAATTCTGACTTATTATAATGAAGTAAGTTAAATTTCTGCAATTTTTCCCCAAAATAAGGGAAATTTCTGCCTTTTTGCCCCCAAATAAGGGGAATTTCCGCCTTTTTACCTCGAAATAAGGGGATTTTCTGCATTTTTGCAACAAAACATTAGGAATTACTGCCGTTTTGCCCCAAAATAAGGAAAATTTCTGCATTTTTTCCCTGAAATAAGTGAAATTTCTGCAATTTTGCCCCCAAATAAGTGAAATTTCTGCAATTTTGCCCCAAAATAATGGAAATTTCTGGAATTTTGCCCCAAAATAAGTGGAATTTCTGGGTTTTGCCCCAAAATAAGGAGAATTTCTGTTTTTTTTGCCCCAACATATAGGTAATTTCTGCCTTTTTGCCCCACAATTAGGGGAATTTCTGCAATTTTGCCCCAAAATAAGAGAAATTTCTGCCTTTTTGCCCCCAAATAAGGGGAATTTCAGCCTTTTTACCTCGAAATAAAGGTAATTTCTGCATTTTTGCAACAAAATATTAGGAATTACTGCCGTTTTGCCCCAAAATAAGGAAAATATCTGCCTTTTTTCCCTGAAATAAGTGAAATTTCTGCAATTTTGCCCCCAAATTAGTGAAATTTCTGCAATTTTACACAAAAATAAGTGAAACTTCTGCAGTTTTGCCCTAAAAGAAGAAAAATTTCTGGAATTTTGCCCCAAAATAAGTGGAAATCCTGAGTTTTGCCTTAAAATAAGGAGAATTTCTGTTTTTGCCACAACATATAGAGAATTTCTGCCTTTTTGCCACACAATTAGGGGAATTTCTGCAATTTTGCTCCAAAATACGGGGAATTTCTGCCTTTTTGCCCGAAAATAAGAAGAATGCATACATTTTTGCCATAACGAAGGGAAATTTCTTCATTTTTGCTCCAAAATAAGGGGAATTTCTGCATTTTTGCCTCTAAATAATTGGAATTTCTGTCTCTTTTCCCCAAAACAATGGGAATTTCTCTCTTTTTTGCCCCAAAATAAAGAAAATTTCTGACTTATTACCATGAAATTTGTGAAATTTCTGCAATTTTGCCCCAAAATAAGGGAAATTTCTGCATTTTTGCCACAAAATAAGGGGAATTTCTGTCTTTTTGCCCCAAAATAAGTGAAATTTCAGCCTTTTTACCTAATAATAAGGGTAATCTCTGCTTTTTGCCCTAAACTTTGGGGAATTTCTGTATTTTGCCCCAAAATAAAGAAAATTTCTGCAATTTTGTACCAAAATAAAAGCAATTTCTGCCTTTTTGCCCCCAAATAAGAGGAATTTCAGCATTTTTACCTCGAAATAAGGGGAATTTCTGCATTTTATCCACAAAATATTAGGAATTTCTGCCTTTTTGCCCCAAAATAAGGAAAATTTCTGCCTTTTTTCCCTGAAATAAGTGAAATTTCTGCAATTGTGCCCCAAAATAAGTGAAATTTCTGCAATTTTGCCCCAAAATAAGTGAAATTTCTGCAATTTTGCCCCAAAATATAGGAAATTTCTGGAATTTGCCCCAAATTAAGTGGAATTTCTGAGTTTTGCCCCAAAATAAAAAGAATTTCTGTCTTTTTGCCCCAACATATAGAGAATTTCTGCCTTTTTGCCCCACAATTAGGGGAATTTCTGCAATTTTGCTCCAAAATACGGGGAATTTCTGCATTTTTGCCCGAAAATAAGAAGAATGCATATCTTTTTGCCATAAAATGGAAATGTCTTCATTATTGCTCCAAAATAAGGGGAATTTCCACTTTTTTGCCTCTAAATAAGTGGAATTTCTGTCTTTTTCCCCCAAAACAAAAGGAATTTCTTTCTTTTTTGCCCCAAAATAAGGAAAAATTCTGACTTATTACCCTGAAGTAAGTGAAATTTCTGCAATTATGCCACAAAATAAGGGAAATTTCTGCCTTTTTGCCCCCAAATAAGAGGAATTTCAGCCTTTTTACCTCAAAATAAGGGGAATTTCTGCATTTTTGCCCCCAAGTAAGGGGAATTTCAGCCTTTTTACCTCAAAATAAAAGAAATTTCTGCATTTTTGCCACAAAATATTAGGAATTTCTGCCTTTTTGCCCCAGAACAAGAAAATTTCTGCTTTTTTTTTGAAATAAGTGAAATTTCTGCAATTTTGCCCCAAAATAAGAAGAATTTCTGTCTTTTTGCCCTAACATATAGAGTATTTCTGCCTTTTTGCCCCACAATTAGGGGAATTTCTGCAATTTTGCTCCAAAATACGGAGAATTTCTGCCTTTTTGCCCGAAAATAAGAAGAATGCATACCTTTTTGCCATAAAAAGAAAATGTCTTCATTTTTGCTACAAAATAAGGGGAATTTCCGCTTTTTTGCCTCTAAATAAGTGGAATTTCTGTCTTTTTCCCTCAAAACAAAGGGAATTTCTGTTTTTTGGCCCCAAAATAAGGAAAAATTCTGCCTTATTACCCTGAAGTAAGTGAAATTTCTGCAATTTTGCCCCAAAATAAGGGAAATTTCTGCCTTTTTGCCCCCAAATAAGGGGAATTTTAGCCTTTTTACCTCGAAATAAAGGGAATTTCTGCATTTTTGCCACAAAATAAGAATTTCTGCCTTTTTGCCCCAAAATAAGGAAAATTTTTGCCTTTTTTCCTTGAAATAAGTGAAATTTCTGCAATTTTGCCCCAAAATAAGTGAAATTTCTGCAATTTTGCCACAAAATAATTGAAATTTCTGCAATTTTGCCCCAAAATAAGGGAAATTTCTGGAATTTTGCCTCAAAATAAGTGGAATTTCTGAGTTTTGCCAAAAAATAAGGAGAATTTCTGTCTTTTTGCCACAACATATAGAGAATTTCTGCCTTTTTGCCCCACAATTAGGGGAATTTCTGCAATTATGCTCCAAAATACAGGGAATTTCTGCCTTTTTGCCCAAAAATAAGAAGAATGCATACCTTTTTTGCCATAAAAAAGAAATTTCTTCATTTTTGCTCCAAAATAAGGGGAATTTCTGCTTTTTTGCCTCTAAAAAAGTGGAATTTCTGTCTTTTTCCCCCCGAACAAAGGGAATTTCTGTATTTTTGCCCCAAAGTAAGAAAAAATTCTGACTTATTACCCTGAAGTAAGTGCAATTTCTGCAATTTTGCCCGAAAATAAGGGAAATTTCTGCCTTTTTGCCCCCAAATAAGGGGAATTTCAGCCTTTTTCCCTCAAAATAAGGGGAATTTCTGCATTTTTGCCTCCAAATAAGGAAAATTTCAGCCTTTTTACCTCAAAATAAGAGGAATTCTGCATTTTTGCCACAAAATATTAGGAATTTCTGCCTTTTTGCCCCAAAATAAGGAAAATTTCTGCATTTTTTCCCTGAAATAAGTGAAATTTCTGCAATTTTGCCCCCAAATAAGTGAAATTTCTGCAATTTTGCCCCAAAATAATGGAAATTTCTGGAATTTTGCCCCAAAATAAGTGGAATTTCTGGGATTTGCCCCAAAATAAGGAGAATTTCTGTTTTTTTTGCCCCAACATATGGGTAATTTCTGCCTTTTTGCCCCACAATTAGGGGAATTTCTGCAATTTTGCCCCAAAATAAGAGAAATTTCTGCCTTTTTGCCCCCAAATAAGGGGAATTTCAGCCTTTTTACCTCGAAATAAAGGTAATTTCTGCATTTTTGCAACAAAATATTAGGAATTACTGCCGTTTTGCCTCAAAATAAGGAAAATATCTGCCTTTTTTCCCTGAAATAAGTGAAATTTCTGCAATTTTGCCCCCAAATAAGTGAAATTTCTGCAATTTTACACAAAAATAAGTGAAACTTCTGCAGTTTTGCCCTAAAAGAAGAAAAATTTCTGGAATTTTGCCCCAAAATAAGTGGAAATCCTGAGTTTTGCCCCAAAATAAGGAGAATTTCTGTTTTTTGCCACAACATATAGAGAATTTCTGCCTTTTTGCCACACAATTAGGGGAATTTCTGCAATTTTGCTCCAAAATACGGGGAATTTCTGCCTTTTTGCCCGAAAATAAGAAGAATGCATACATTTTTGCCATAACGAAGCGAAATTTCTTCATTTTTGCTCCAAAATAAGGGGAATTTCTGCATTTTTGCCTCTAAATAAGTGGAATTTCTGTCTCTTTTCCCCAAAACAATGGGAATTTCTCTCTTTTTTGCCCCAAAATATAGAAAATTTCTGACTTATTACCCTGAAATTTGTGAAATTTCTGCAATTTTGCCCCAAAATAAGGGAAATTTCTGCATTTTTGCCACAAAATAAGGGGAATTTCTGTCTTTTTGCCCCAAAATAAGTGAAATTTCAGCCTTTTTACCTGATAATAAGGGTAATCTCTGCTTTTTGCCCTAAACTTTGGGGAATTTCTGTATTTTGCCCCAAAATAAAGAAAATTTCTGCAATTTTGTACCAAAATAAAAGCAATTTCTGCCTTTTTGCCCCCAAATAAGAGGAATTTCAGCATTTTTACCTCGAAATAAGGGGAATTTCTGCATTTTTGCCACAAAATATTAGGAATTTCTGGTTTTTGCCCCAAAATAAGGAAAATTTCTGCCTTTTTTCCCTGAAATAAGTGAAATTTCTGCAATTGTGCCCCAAAATAAGTGAAATTTCTGCAATTTTGCCCCAAAATAAGTGAAATTTCTGCAATTTTGCCCCAAAATATAGGAAATTTCTGGAATTTGCCCCAAATTAAGTGGAATTTCTGAGTTTTGCCCCAAAATAAAAAGAATTTCTGTCTTTTTGCCCCAACATATAGAGAATTTCTGCCTTTTTGCCCCACAATTAGGGGAATTTCTGCAATTTTGCTCCAAAATACGGGGAATTTCTGCATTTTTGCCCGAAAATAAGAAGAATGCATATCTTTTTGCCATAAAATGGAAATGTCTTCATTTTTGCTCCAAAATAAGGGGAATTTCCACTTTTTTGCCTCTAAATAAGTGGAATTTCTGTCTTTTTCCCCCAAAACAAAAGGAATTTCTGTCTTTTTTGCCCCAAAATAAGGAAAAATTCTGACTTATTACCCTGAAGTAAGTGAAATTTCTGCAATTATGCCACAAAATAAGGGAAATTTCTGCCTTTTTGCCCCCAAATAAGAGGAATTTCAGCCTTTTTACCTCAAAATAAGGGGAATTTCTGCAATTTTGCCCCCAAATAAGTGAAATTTCTGCAATTTTACACAAAAATAAGTGAAACTTCTGCAGTTTTGCCCTAAAAGAAGAAAAATTTCTGGAATTTTGCCCCAAAATAAGTGGAAATCCTGAGTTTTGCCTTAAAATAAGGAGAATTTCTGTTTTTGCCACAACATATAGAGAATTTCTGCCTTTTTGCCACACAATTAGGGGAATTTCTGCAATTTTGCTCCAAAATACGGGGAATTTCTGCCTTTTTGCCCGAAAATAAGAAGAATGCATACATTTTTGCCATAACGAAGGGAAATTTCTTCATTTTTGCTCCAAAATAAGGGGAATTTCTGCATTTTTGCCTCTAAATAAGTGGAATTTCTGTCTCTTTTCCCCAAAACAATGGGAATTTCTCTCTTTTTTGCCCCAAAATAAAGAAAATTTCTGACTTATTACCCTGAAATTTGTGAAATTTCTGCAATTTTGCCCCAAAATAAGGGAAATTTCTGCATTTTTGCCACAAAATAAGGGGAATTTCTGTCTTTTTGCCCCAAAATAAGTGAAATTTCAGCCTTTTTACCTGATAATAAGGGTAATCTCTGCTTTTTGCCCTAAACTTTGGGGAATTTCTGTATTTTGCCCCAAAATAAAGAAAATTTCTGCAATTTTGTACCAAAATAAAAGCAATTTCTGCCTTTTTGCCCCCAAATAAGAGGAATTTCAGCATTTTTACCTCGAAATAAGGGGAATTTCTGCATTTTATCCACAAAATATTAGGAATTTCTGCCTTTTTGCCCCAAAATAAGGAAAATTTCTGCCTTTTTTCCCTGAAATAAGTGAAATTTCTGCAATTGTGCCCCAAAATAAGTGAAATTTCTGCAATTTTGCCCCAAAATATAGGAAATTTCTGGAATTTGCCCCAAATTAAGTGGAATTTCTGAGTTTTGCCCCAAAATAAAAAGAATTTCTGTCTTTTTGCCCCAACATATAGAGAATTTCTGCCTTTTTGCCCCACAATTAGGGGAATTTCTGCAATTTTGCTCCAAAATACGGGGAATTTCTGCATTTTTGCCCGAAAATAAGAAGAATGCATATCTTTTTGCCATAAAATGGAAATGTCTTCATTATTGCTCCAAAATAAGGGGAATTTCCACTTTTTTGCCTCTAAATAAGTGGAATTTCTGTCTTTTTCCCCCAAAACAAAAGGAATTTCTTTCTTTTTTGCCCCAAAATAAGGAAAAATTCTGACTTATTACCCTGAAGTAAGTGAAATTTCTGCAATTATGCCACAAAATAAGGGAAATTTCTGCCTTTTTGCCCCCAAATAAGAGGAATTTCAGCCTTTTTACCTCAAAATAAGGGGAATTTCTGCATTTTTGCCCCCAAGTAAGGGGAATTTCAGCCTTTTTTCCTCAAAATAAAAGAAATTTCTGCATTTTTGCCACAAAATATTAGGAATTTCTGCCTTTTTGCCCCAGAACAAGAAAATTTCTGCTTTTTTTTTTGAAATAAGTGAAATTTCTGCAATTTTGCCCCAAAATAAGGAGAATTTCTGTCTTTTTGCCCTAACATATAGAGTATTTCTGCCTTTTTGCCCCACAATTAGGGGAATTTCTGCAATTTTGCTCCAAAATACGGAGAATTTCTGCCTTTTTGCCCGAAAATAAGAAGAATGCATACCTTTTTGCCATAAAAAGAAAATGTCTTCATTTTTGCTACAAAATAAGGGGAATTTCCGCTTTTTTGCCTCTAAATAAGTGGAATTTCTGTCTTTTTCCCTCAAAACAAAGGGAATTTCTGTTTTTTGGCCCCAAAATAAGGAAAAATTCTGCCTTATTACCCTGAAGTAAGTGAAATTTCTGCAATTTTGCCCCAAAATAAGGGAAATTTCTGCCTTTTTGCCCCCAAATAAGGGGAATTTTAGCCTTTTTACCTCGAAATAAAGGGAATTTCTGCATTTTTGCCACAAAATAAGAATTTCTGCCTTTTTGCCCCAAAATAAGGAAAATTTTTGCCTTTTTTCCTTGAAATAAGTGAAATTTCTGCAATTTTGCCCCAAAATAAGTGAAATTTCTGCAATTTTGCCACAAAATAATTGAAATTTCTGCAATTTTGCCCCAAAATAAGGGAAATTTCTGGAATTTTGCCTCAAAATAAGTGGAATTTCTGAGTTTTGCCAAAAAATAAAGAGAATTTCTGTCTTTTTGCCACAACATATAGAGAATTTCTGCCTTTTTGCCCCACAATTAGGGGAATTTCTGCAATTATGCTCCAAAATACAGGGAATTTCTGCCTTTTTGCCCAAAAATAAGAAGAATGCATACCTTTTTTGCCATAAAAAAGAAATTTCTTCATTTTTGCTCCAAAATAAGGGGAATTTCTGCTTTTTTGCCTCTAAAAAAGTGGAATTTCTGTCTTTTTCCCCCCGAACAAAGGGAATTTCTGTATTTTTGCCCCAAAGTAAGAAAAAATTCTGACTTATTACCCTGAAGTAAGTGCAATTTCTGCAATTTTGCCCCAAAATAAGGGAAATTTCTGCCTTTTTGCCCCCAAATAAGGGGAATTTCAGCCTTTTTCCCTCAAAATAAGGGGAATTTCTGCATTTTTGCCTCCAAATAAGGAAAATTTCAGCCTTTTTACCTCAAAATAAGAGGAATTCTGCATTTTTGCCACAAAATATTAGGAATTTCTGCCTTTTTGCCCCAAAATAAGGAAAATTTCTGCATTTTTTCCCTGAAATAAGTGAAATTTCTGCAATTTTGCCCCCAAATAAGTGAAATTTCTGCAATTTTGCCCCAAAATAATGGAAATTTCTGTAATTTTGCCCCAAAATAAGTGGAATTTCTGGGATTTGCCCCAAAATAAGGAGAATTTCTGTTTTTTTTGCCCCAACATATAGGTAATTTCTGCCTTTTTGCCCCACAATTAGGGGAATTTCTGCAATTTTGCCCCAAAATAAGAGAAATTTCTGCCTTTTTGCCCCCAAATAAGGGGAATTTCAGCCTTTTTACCTCGAAATAAAGGTAATTTCTGCATTTTTGCAACAAAATATTAGGAATTACTGCCGTTTTGCCTCAAAATAAGGAAAATATCTGCCTTTTTTCCCTGAAATAAGTGAAATTTCTGCAATTTTGCCCCCAAATAAGTGAAATTTCTGCAATTTTACACAAAAATAAGTGAAACTTCTGCAGTTTTGCCCTAAAAGAAGAAAAATTTCTGGAATTTTGCCCCAAAATAAGTGGAAATCCTGAGTTTTGCCCCAAAATAAGGAGAATTTCTGTTTTTTGCCACAACATATAGAGAATTTCTGCCTTTTTGCCACACAATTAGGGGAATTTCTGCAATTTTGCTCCAAAATACGGGGAATTTCTGCCTTTTTGCCCGAAAATAAGAAGAATGCATACATTTTTGCCATAACGAAGGGAAATTTCTTCATTTTTGCTCCAAAATAAGGGGAATTTCTGCATTTTTGCCTCTAAATAAGTGGAATTTCTGTCTCTTTTCCCCAAAACAATGGGAATTTCTCTCTTTTTTGCCCCAAAATATAGAAAATTTCTGACTTATTACCCTGAAATTTGTGAAATTTCTGCAATTTTGCCCCAAAATAAGGGAAATTTCTGCATTTTTGCCACAAAATAAGGGGAATTTCTGTCTTTTTGCCCCAAAATAAGTGAAATTTCAGCCTTTTTACCTGATAATAAGGGTAATCTCTGCTTTTTGCCCTAAACTTTGGGGAATTTCTGTATTTTGCCCCAAAATAAAGAAAATTTCTGCAATTTTGTACCAAAATAAAAGCAATTTCTGCCTTTTTGCCCCCAAATAAGAGGAATTTCAGCATTTTTACCTCGAAATAAGGGGAATTTCTGCATTTTTGCCACAAAATATTAGGAATTTCTGGTTTTTGCCCCAAAATAAGGAAAATTTCTGCCTTTTTTCCCTGAAATAAGTGAAATTTCTGCAATTGTGCCCCAAAATAAGTGAAATTTCTGCAATTTTGCCCCAAAATAAGTGAAATTTCTGCAATTTTGCCCCAAAATATAGGAAATTTCTGGAATTTGCCCCAAATTAAGTGGAATTTCTGAGTTTTGCCCCAAAATAAAAAGAATTTCTGTATTTTTGCCCCAACATATAGAGAATTTCTGCCTTTTTGCCCCACAATTAGGGGAATTTCTGCAATTTTGCTCCAAAATACAGGGAATTTCTGCATTTTTGCCCGAAAATAAGAAGAATGCATATCTTTTTGCCATAAAATGGAAATGTCTTCATTTTTGCTCCAAAATAAGGGGAATTTCCACTTTTTTGCCTCTAAATAAGTGGAATTTCTGTCTTTTTCCCCCAAAACAAAAGGAATTTCTGTCTTTTTTGCCCCAAAATAAGGAAAAATTCTGACTTATTACCCTGAAGTAAGTGAAATTTCTGCAATTATGCCACAAAATAAGGGAAATTTCTGCCTTTTTGCCCCCAAATAAGAGGAATTTCAGCCTTTTTACCTCAAAATAAGGGGAATTTCTGCATTTTTGCCCCCAAGTAAGGGGAATTTCAGCCTTTTTTCCTCAAAATAAAAGAAATTTCTGCATTTTTGCCACAAAATATTAGGAATTTCTGCCTTTTTGCCCCAGAACAAGAAAATTTCTGCTTTTTTTTTTTCTGAAATAAGTGAAATTTTTGCAATATTGCCCCAAAATAAGGAGAATTTCTGTCTTTTTGCCCTAACATATAGAGAATTTCTGCCTTTTTGCCCCACAATTAGGGGAATTTCTGCAATTATGCTCCAAAATACAGGGAATTTCTGCCTTTTTGCCCAAAAATAAGAAGAATGCATACCTTTTTGGCCATAAAAAGGAAATTTCTTCATTTTTGCTCCAAAATAAGGGGAATTTCTGCTTTTTTGCCTCTAAATAATTGGAATTTCTGTCTTTTTCCCCCCGAACAAAGGGAATTTCTGTATTTTTGCCCCAAAATAAGAAAAAATTCTGACTTATTACCCTGAAGTAAGTGCAATTTCTGCAATTTTGCCCCAAAATAAGGGAAATTTCTGCCTTTTTGCCCCCAAATAAGGAGAATTTCAGCCTTTTTCCCTCAAAATAAGGGGAATTTCTGCATTTTTGCCTCCAAATAAGGAAAATTTCAGCCTTTTTACCTCAAAATAAGAGGAATTTCTGCATTTTTGCCACAAAATATTAGGAATTTCTGCCTTTTTGCCCCAAAATAAGGAAAAATTCTTACTTATTACCCTGAAATAAGTGAAATTTCTGAAATTTTGCCCCAAAATAAGTGAAATTTATGCAATTTTGCCCCAAAATAAAAGAAAGTTCTGGAATTTTTCCCCAAAATAAGTGGAATTTCTGAGTTTTGCCCCAAAATAAGGAGAATTTCTGTCTTTTTGCCTCAACATATAGGCAATTTCTGCTTTTTGCCCCACAATTAGGTGAATTTCTGCAATTTTGCTCCAAAATACGGGGAATTTCTGCCTTTTTGCCCGAAAATAAGAAGAATGCATACCTTTTTGCCATAAAAAAAAGAAATTTCTTCATTTTTGCTCCAAAATATAGAGAATTTCTGCTTTTTTGCCTCTAAATAAGTGGAATTTCTGTCTTTTTCTCCCAAAACAAAGGGAATTCCTGTCTTTTTTGCCCCAAAATATAGAAAATTTCTGACTTATTACTCTGAAATAAGTGAAATTTCTGCAATTTTGTTCCAAAATAAAGTAAATTTTTGCCTTTTTCCTCCAAATAAGGGGAATTTCAGCCTTTTTACCTCAAAATAAGGGGAATTTCTGCCTTTTTGCAACAAAATATTATAAATTTCTGCCTTTTTGCCACAAAATAAGGAAAATTTCTGCCTTTTTTCCCTGAAATAAGTGAAATTTCTGTAATTTTGCCCCAAAATAAGTGAAATTTTTGCAATTTTGCCCCAAAATAAGTGAAATTTCTGCAATTTTGCCCCAAAATAAGGGAAATTTCTGATATTTTGCCCCAAAATAAGTGGAATTTCTGAGTTTTGACCCAAAATAAGGAGAATTTCTGTCTTTTTGCCCCAACATATAGGGAATTTCTGCATTTTTGCCCAACAATTAGGGGAATTTCTGCAATTTTGCTCCAAAATACAAGGAATTTCTGCCTTTTCGCCCGAAAATAAGAAGAATGCATACCTTTTTGCCATAAATAAGGGAAATTTCTTCATTTTTCCTCCAAAATAAGGGGTATTTCTGTTTTTTGCCTCTAAATAAGTAGAATTTCTGTCTTTTTCCCCCTAAACAAAGGGAATTTCTGTATTTTTTGCCCCAAAATAAGGAAAAATTCTGACTTATTACCCTGAAGTAAGTGAAATTTCTGCAATTTTGCCCCAAAATAAGGGAAATTTCTGCATTTTTGCCCCCAAATAAGGGGAATTTCAGCCTTTTTACCTCAAAATAAGGGGAATTTCTGAATTTTTGCCACAAAATATTAGGAATTTATTCCTTTTTGCCCCCAAAATAAGGAAAATTTCTGCCTTTTTTCTCAGAAATAAGTGAAATTTCTGCAATTTTGCCCCAAAATAAGTGAAATTTCTGTAATTTTCCCCAAAATATGTGAAATTTCTGCAATTTTGCCCCAAAATAAAGGAAATTTCTGGAATTTTGCCTGAAAATAAGAAGAATGCATACCTTTTTGCCATAAAAAAGGGAAATTTCTTCATTTTTGCTCCAAAATAAAGGGAATTTCTGCTTTTTTGCCTCTAAATAAGTGGAATTTCTGTCTTTTTCCCCCAAAACAAAGGGAATTTTTTTTTTTGCCCCAAAATAAGGAAAATTTCTGACTTATTATCCTGAAATAAGTGAAATTTCTGCAATTTTGCCCCAAAATAAGGGAAATTTCTGCCTTTTTGCCACAAAATAAGGGGAATATCTGTCTTTTTGCCCCAAAATAAGGGAAATTTCAGCCTTTTTTACCTGATAATAAGGGTAATCCCTGCTTTTTGCCCTAAAATATGGGGAATATCTGTATTTTGCCCCAAAATAAAGAAAATTTCTGCAATTTTGTACCAAAATAAAAGCAATTACTGCCTTTTTGCCCCCAAATAAGGGAAATTTCAGCATTTTTACCTCGAAATAAGGGGAATTTCTGCATTTTTGCCACAAAATATTAGGAATTTCTGCCTTTTTGCCCCAAAGTAAGGAAAATTTCTGCCTTTTTTCCCTGAAATAAGTGAAATTTCTCCAATTTTGCACCAGAATAAGTGAAATTTCTGCAATTTTGCCACAAAATAAGTGAAATTTCTGCAATTTTCCCCCAAAATAAGGAAAATTTAAGGAATTTTGACCCAAATTAAGTGGAATTTCTGAGTTTTGCCCCAAAATAAGGAGAATTTCTGTCTTTTTGCCCCAACATATAGAGAATTTCTGCCTTTTTGCCCCACAATTAGGGGAATTTCTGCAATTTTGCCACAAAATAGAAGGATTTCTGCCTTTTTGCCCGAAAATAAGAAGAATGCATACCTTTTTTCCATAAAAAAGAAAATGTCTTCTTTTTTGCTCCAAAATAAGTGGAATTTCCACATTTTTGCCTCTAAATAAGTGGAATTTCTGTCTTTTCCCCCCAAAACAAAGGGAATTTCTGTTTTTTTTGCCCCAAAATAAGGAAAAATTCTGACTTATTACCCTGAAGTAAGTGAAATTTCTGCAATTTTGCCCCAAAATAAGGGAAATTTCTGCTTTTTTGTTCCCAAATATGGGGAATTTCAGCCTTTTTACCTCAAAATAAGGGGAATTTCTGCATTTTTGTTCCCAAATAAGGGAAATTTCTGCCTTTTTATCTCAAAATAAGGGAAATTTCTGCATTTTTGCCACAAAATATTAGGAATTTCTGTTTTTTTGCCCCAGAATAAGAAAATTTCTGCTTTTTTCCCCTGAAATAAGTGAAATTTCTGCAATTTTGCACCAAAGTAAGTGAAATTTCTGCAATTTTGCCCCAAAATAAGGGAAATTTCTGGAATTTTGCCCCAAAATAAGTGGAATTTCTGAGTTTTGCCCCAAAATAAGGAGAATTTCTGTCTTTTTGCCCCAACATATAGAGAATTTCTGAATTTTTGCCCCACAATTAGGGGAATTTCTGCAATTTTGCTCCAAAACACGGGGAATTTCTGCCTTTTTGCCCGAAAATAAAAAGAATGCGTACCTTTTTGCCATAAAAAAGAAATGTCTTCATTTTTGCTCCAAAATAAGAGGAATTTCTGCTTTTTTGCCTCTAAATAAGTGGAATTTCTGTCTTTTTCCCGACAAAAAAAGGCAATTTCTATATTTTTTGACCCCAAAATAAAGAAAAATTCTGACTTATTACCCTGAAGTAAGTGAAATTTCTGCAATTTTGCCCCAAAATAAGGGAAATTTCTGACTTTTTGCCCCCAAATAATGAGTATTTCAGCCTTTTTACCGAAAAATAAGGTGAATTTCTGCATTTTTCCAACAAAATATTAGGAATTTCTGCATTTTAACACCAGAATAAGAAAATTTCTGCTTTTTTTCCCTGAAAGAAGTGAAATTTCTGCCATTTTGCCCCAAAATAAGTGAAATTTCTGCAATTTTTCTCCAAAATAAGGGAAATTTATGAAATTTTGCCACAAAATAAGTGGAATTTCTGAGTTTTGACCCAAATAAGGAGAATTTCTGTCTTTTTGCCCCAACATATAGGGAATTTCTGCATTTTTGCCCCACAATTTGGGTAATTTCGGCAATTTTGCTCCAAAATACTGGGAATTTCTGCTTTTTTGCCAGAAAATAAGGGGAATGTATACCTTTTTGCCATAAAAAAAAGAAATTTCTTCATTTTTGCTCCAAAATAAGGGGAATTTCTGCTTTTTTGCCTCTAAATAAGTGGAATTTCTGTCTTTTTCTCCCAAAACAAAGGGAATTCCTGTCTTTTTTGCTCCAAAATAAGGAAAATTTCTGACTTATTACCCTGAAATAAGTGAAATTTCTGCAATTTTGCTCAAAAATAAAGGAAATTTTTGCCTTTCTGCTGCCAAATAAGGGAAATTTCAGCCTTTTTACCTCAAAATAAGGGGAATTTCTGCATTTTTGCCCCAAAATATTAGGAATTTCTGCCTTTTTGCCTCAAAATAAGAAAATTTTTGCATTTTTGCTCTGAAATTAGTGAAATTTCTGCAATTTTGCCCCAAAATAAGTGAAATTTCTGGAATTTTGCCCCAAAATAATTTGAATTTCTGAGTTTTGCCCCAAAATAAAAAGAATTTCTGTCTTTTTGCCCCAACATATAGGCAATTTCTGACTTTTTGCCCCACAATTAGGGGAATTTCTGCAATTTTGCTCCAAAATACCGGGAATTTCTGCGTTTTTGCCCGAAAATAAGAAGAATGCATACCTTTTTGCCATAAAAAAGGGAAATTTCAGCCTTTTTACCTCGAAATAAGGGGAATTTCTGCCTTTTTACCACAAAATTTTAGGAATTTCTGCCTTTTTGCCCCAAAATAAGGAAAATTTCTGCCTTTTTTCCCTGAAATAAGTGAAATTTCAATAATTTTGCCCCAAAATATGTGAAATTTCTGCAATTTTGCCCTAAAATAAGTGAAATTTCTGCAATTTTGCCCCAAAATAAGGGAAATTTCTGATATTTTTCCCCAAAATTAGTGGAATTTCTGAGTTTTGTCCCAAAATAAGGAGAATTTCTGTCTTTTTGCCCCAACATATGGGGAATTTCTGCATTTTTGCCCCACAATTAGGGGAATTTCTGCAATTTAGCTCCAAAATACGAGGAATTTCTGCCTTTTCACCCGAAAATAAGAAGAATGCATACCTTTTTGCCATAAATAAGGGAAATTTCTTCATTTTTCTCCAAAATAAAGGGAATTACTGCTTTTTGCCTCTAAATAAGTGGAATTTCTGCCTTTTTCCCCCAAAACAAAGGGAATTTCTGTCTTTTTTGCCCCAAAATAAGGAAAAATTCTGACTTATTACCCTGAAGTAAGTGAAATTTCTGCAATTTTGTTCCAAAATAAGGGAAATTTCTGCCTTTTTGCCCCCAAATAAGGGGAATTTCAGCCTTTTTACCTCAAAATAAAAGGAATTTCTGCATTTTTGCTCCCAAAGAAGGGGAATTTCTGCCTTTTTACCTCAAAATAAGGGAAATTTCTGCATTTTTGCCACAAAATATTAGGAATTTCTGCCTTTTTGCCCCAGAATAAGAAAATTTCTGCTTTTTTTCCCTAAAATAAGTGAAATTTCTGCAATTTTGAAACAAAGTAAGTGAAATTTCTTCAATTTTGCCCCAAAATAAGGGAAATTTCTGGAATTTTGCAACAAAATAAGTGGAATTTCTGAGTTTTGCCCCAAAATAAAAGGAATTTCTGTCTTTTTGCCCCAACATATAGAGAATTTCTGCATTTTTGCCCCACAATTAGGGGAATTTCTGCAATTTTGCTCCAAAATACGGGGAATTTCTGCCTTTTTGCCCGAAAATAAGAAGAATGCATACCTTTTTGCCATAAATAAGGGAAATTTCTTCATTTTTCCTCCAAAATAAGGGGTATTTCTGTTTTTTGCCTCTAAATAAGTAGAATTTCTGTCTTTTTCCCCCTAAACAAAGGGAATTTCTGTATTTTTTGCCCCAAAATAAGGAAAAATTCTGACTTATTACCCTGAAGTAAGTGAAATTTCTGCAATTTTGCCCCAAAATAAGGGAAATTTCTGCATTTTTGCCCCCAAATAAGGGGAATTTCAGCCTTTTTACCTCAAAATAAGGGGAATTTCTGAATTTTTGCCACAAAATATTAGGAATTTATTCCTTTTTGCCCCCAAAATAAGGAAAATTTCTGCCTTTTTTCTCAGAAATAAGTGAAATTTCTGCAATTTTGCCCCAAAATAAGTGAAATTTCTGTAATTTTCCCCAAAATATGTGAAATTTCTGCAATTTTGCCCCAAAATAAAGGAAATTTCTGGAATTTTGCCTGAAAATAAGAAGAATGCATACCTTTTTGCCATAAAAAAGGGAAATTTCTTCATTTTTGCTCCAAAATAAAGGGAATTTCTGCTTTTTTGCCTCTAAATAAGTGGAATTTCTGTCTTTTTCCCCCAAAACAAAGGGAATTTTTTTTTTGCCCCAAAATAAGGAAAATTTCTGACTTATTATCCTGAAATAAGTGAAATTTCTGCAATTTTGCCCCAAAATAAGGGAAATTTCTGCCTTTTTGCCACAAAATAAGGGGAATATCTGTCTTTTTGCCCCAAAATAAGGGAAATTTCAGCCTTTTTTACCTGATAATAAGGGTAATCCCTGCTTTTTGCCCTAAAATATGGGGAATATCTGTATTTTGCCCCAAAATAAAGAAAATTTCTGCAATTTTGTACCAAAATAAAAGCAATTACTGCCTTTTTGCCCCCAAATAAGGGAAATTTCAGCATTTTTACCTCGAAATAAGGGGAATTTCTGCATTTTTGCCACAAAATATTAGGAATTTCTGCCTTTTTGCCCCAAAGTAAGGAAAATTTCTGCCTTTTTTCCCTGAAATAAGTGAAATTTCTCCAATTTTGCACCAGAATAAGTGAAATTTCTGCAATTTTGCCACAAAATAAGTGAAATTTCTGCAATTTTCCCCCAAAATAAGGAAAATTTAAGGAATTTTGACCCAAATTAAGTGGAATTTCTGAGTTTTGCCCCAAAATAAGGAGAATTTCTGTCTTTTTGCCCCAACATATAGAGAATTTCTGCCTTTTTGCCCCACAATTAGGGGAATTTCTGCAATTTTGCCACAAAATAGAAGGATTTCTGCCTTTTTGCCCGAAAATAAGAAGAATGCATACCTTTTTTCCATAAAAAAGAAAATGTCTTCTTTTTTGCTCCAAAATAAGTGGAATTTCCACATTTTTGCCTCTAAATAAGTGGAATTTCTGTCTTTTCCCCCCAAAACAAAGGGAATTTCTGTTTTTTTTGCCCCAAAATAAGGAAAAATTCTGACTTATTACCCTGAAGTAAGTGAAATTTCTGCAATTTTGCCCCAAAATAAGGGAAATTTCTGCTTTTTTGTTCCCAAATATGGGGAATTTCAGCCTTTTTACCTCAAAATAAGGGGAATTTCTGCATTTTTGTTCCCAAATAAGGGAAATTTCTGCCTTTTTATCTCAAAATAAGGGAAATTTCTGCATTTTTGCCACAAAATATTAGGAATTTCTGTTTTTTTGCCCCAGAATAAGAAAATTTCTGCTTTTTTCCCCTGAAATAAGTGAAATTTCTGCAATTTTGCACCAAAGTAAGTGAAATTTCTGCAATTTTGCCCCAAAATAAGGGAAATTTCTGGAATTTTGCCCCAAAATAAGTGGAATTTCTGAGTTTTGCCCCAAAATAAGGAGAATTTCTGTCTTTTTGCCCCAACATATAGAGAATTTCTGAATTTTTGCCCCACAATTAGGGGAATTTCTGCAATTTTGCTCCAAAACACGGGGAATTTCTGCCTTTTTGCCCGAAAATAAAAAGAATGCGTACCTTTTTGCCATAAAAAAGAAATGTCTTCATTTTTGCTCCAAAATAAGAGGAATTTCTGCTTTTTTGCCTCTAAATAAGTGGAATTTCTGTCTTTTTCCCGACAAAAAAAGGCAATTTCTATATTTTTTGACCCCAAAATAAAGAAAAATTCTGACTTATTACCCTGAAGTAAGTGAAATTTCTGCAATTTTGCCCCAAAATAAGGGAAATTTCTGACTTTTTGCCCCCAAATAATGAGTATTTCAGCCTTTTTACCGAAAAATAAGGTGAATTTCTGCATTTTTCCAACAAAATATTAGGAATTTCTGCATTTTAACACCAGAATAAGAAAATTTCTGCTTTTTTTCCCTGAAAGAAGTGAAATTTCTGCCATTTTGCCCCAAAATAAGTGAAATTTCTGCAATTTTTCTCCAAAATAAGGGAAATTTATGGAATTTTGCCACAAAATAAGTGGAATTTCTGAGTTTTGACCCAAATAAGGAGAATTTCTGTCTTTTTGCCCCAACATATAGGGAATTTCTGCATTTTTGCCCCACAATTTGGGTAATTTCGGCAATTTTGCTCCAAAATACTGGGAATTTCTGCTTTTTTGCCAGAAAATAAGGGGAATGTATACCTTTTTGCCATAAAAAAAAGAAATTTCTTCATTTTTGCTCCAAAATAAGGGGAATTTCTGCTTTTTTGCCTCTAAATAAGTGGAATTTCTGTCTTTTTCTCCCAAAACAAAGGGAATTCCTGTCTTTTTTGCTCCAAAATAAGAAAAATTTCTGACTTATTACCCTGAAATAAGTGAAATTTCTGCAATTTTGCTCAAAAATAAAGGAAATTTTTGCCTTTCTGCTGCCAAATAAGGGAAATTTCAGCCTTTTTACCTCAAAATAAGGGGAATTTCTGCATTTTTGCCCCAAAATATTAGGAATTTCTGCCTTTTTGCCTCAAAATAAGAAAATTTTTGCATTTTTGCTCTGAAATTAGTGAAATTTCTGCAATTTTGCCCCAAAATAAGTGAAATTTCTGCAATTTTGCCCCAAAATAAGGGAAATTTCTGGAATTTTGCCCCAAAATAATTTGAATTTCTGAGTTTTGCCCCAAAATAAAAAGAATTTCTGTCTTTTTGCCCCAACATATAGGCAATTTCTGACTTTTTGCCCCACAATTAGGGGAATTTCTGCAATTTTGCTCCAAAATACCGGGAATTTCTGCGTTTTTGCCCGAAAATAAGAAGAATGCATACCTTTTTGCCATAAAAAAGGGAAATTTCTTCATTTTTGCTCCAAAATAAAGGGAATTTCTGCTTTTTTGCCTCTAAATAAGTGGAATTTCTGTCTTTTTTACCCAAAACAAAGGGAATTTCTGTCTTTTTTGCCCCAATATAAGGAAAAATTCTGAATTATTACCCTGAAGTAAGTGAAATTTCTGCAATTTTGCCCCAAAATAAAGGAAATTTCTGCCTTTTTGCCCCCCAATAAGGGGAATTTCAGCCTTTTTACCTCGAAATAAGGGGAATTTCTGCCTTTTTACCACAAAATATTAGGAATTTCTGCCTTTTTGCCCCAAAATAAGGAAAATTTCTGCCTTTTTTCCCTGAAATAAGTGAAATTTCAATAATTTTGCCCCAAAATATGTGAAATTTCTGCAATTTTGCCCTAAAATAAGTGAAATTTCTGCAATTTTGCCCCAAAATAAGGGAAATTTCTGATATTTTTCCCCAAAATTAGTGGAATTTCTGAGTTTTGTCCCAAAATAAGGAGAATTTCTGTCTTTTTGCCCCAACATATGGGGAATTTCTGCATTTTTGCCCCACAATTAGGGGAATTTCTGCAATTTAGCTCCAAAATACGAGGAATTTCTGCCTTTTCACCCGAAAATAAGAAGAATGCATACCTTTTTGCCATAAATAAGGGAAATTTCTTCATTTTTCTCCAAAATAAAGGGAATTACTGCTTTTTGCCTCTAAATAAGTGGAATTTCTGCCTTTTTCCCCCAAAACAAAGGGAATTTCTGTCTTTTTTGCCCCAAAATAAGGAAAAATTCTGACTTATTACCCTGTAGTAAGTGAAATTTCTGCAATTTTGTTCCAAAATAAGGGAAATTTCTGCCTTTTTGCCCCCAAATAAGGGGAATTTCAGCCTTTTTACCTCAAAATAAAAGGAATTTCTGCATTTTTGCTCCCAAAGAAGGGGAATTTCTGCCTTTTTACCTCAAAATAAGGGAAATTTCTGCATTTTTGCCACAAAATATTAGGAATTTCTGCCTTTTTGCCCCAGAATAAGAAAATTTCTGCTTTTTTTCCCTAAAATAAGTGAAATTTCTGCAATTTTGAAACAAAGTAAGTGAAATTTCTTCAATTTTGCCCCAAAATAAGGGAAATTTCTAAAATTTTGCAACAAAATAAGTGGAATTTCTGAGTTTTGCCCCAAAATAAAAGGAATTTCTGTCTTTTTGCCCCAACATATAGAGAATTTCTGCATTTTTGCCCCACAATTAGGGGAATTTCTGCAATTTTGCTCCAAAATACGGGGAATTTCTGCCTTTTTGCCCGAAAATAAGAAGAATGCATACCTTTTTGCCATAAATAAGGGAAATTTCTTCATTTTTCCTCCAAAATAAGGGGTATTTCTGTTTTTTGCCTCTAAATAAGTAGAATTTCTGTCTTTTTCCCCCTAAACAAAGGGAATTTCTGTATTTTTTGCCCCAAAATAAGGAAAAATTCTGACTTATTACCCTGAAGTAAGTGAAATTTCTGCAATTTTGCCCCAAAATAAGGGAAATTTCTGCATTTTTGCCCCCAAATAAGGGGAATTTCAGCCTTTTTACCTCAAAATAAGGGGAATTTCTGAATTTTTGCCACAAAATATTAGGAATTTATTCCTTTTTGCCCCCAAAATAAGGAAAATTTCTGCCTTTTTTCTCAGAAATAAGTGAAATTTCTGCAATTTTGCCCCAAAATAAGTGAAATTTCTGTAATTTTCCCCAAAATATGTGAAATTTCTGCAATTTTGCCCCAAAATAAAGGAAATTTCTGGAATTTTGCCTGAAAATAAGAAGAATGCATACCTTTTTGCCATAAAAAAGGGAAATTTCTTCATTTTTGCTCCAAAATAAAGGGAATTTCTGCTTTTTTGCCTCTAAATAAGTGGAATTTCTGTCTTTTTCCCCCAAAACAAAGGGAATTTTTTTTTTGCCCCAAAATAAGGAAAATTTCTGACTTATTATCCTGAAATAAGTGAAATTTCTGCAATTTTGCCCCAAAATAAGGGAAATTTCTGCCTTTTTGCCACAAAATAAGGGGAATATCTGTCTTTTTGCCCCAAAATAAGGGAAATTTCAGCCTTTTTTACCTGATAATAAGGGTAATCCCTGCTTTTTGCCCTAAAATATGGGGAATATCTGTATTTTGCCCCAAAATAAAGAAAATTTCTGCAATTTTGTACCAAAATAAAAGCAATTACTGCCTTTTTGCCCCCAAATAAGGGAAATTTCAGCATTTTTACCTCGAAATAAGGGGAATTTCTGCATTTTTGCCACAAAATATTAGGAATTTCTGCCTTTTTGCCCCAAAGTAAGGAAAATTTCTGCCTTTTTTCCCTGAAATAAGTGAAATTTCTCCAATTTTGCACCAGAATAAGTGAAATTTCTGCAATTTTGCCACAAAATAAGTGAAATTTCTGCAATTTTCCCCCAAAATAAGGAAAATTTAAGGAATTTTGACCCAAATTAAGTGGAATTTCTGAGTTTTGCCCCAAAATAAGGAGAATTTCTGTCTTTTTGCCCCAACATATAGAGAATTTCTGCCTTTTTGCCCCACAATTAGGGGAATTTCTGCAATTTTGCCACAAAATAGAAGGATTTCTGCCTTTTTGCCCGAAAATAAGAAGAATGCATACCTTTTTTCCATAAAAAAGAAAATGTCTTCTTTTTTGCTCCAAAATAAGTGGAATTTCCACATTTTTGCCTCTAAATAAGTGGAATTTCTGTCTTTTCCCCCCAAAACAAAGGGAATTTCTGTTTTTTTTGCCCCAAAATAAGGAAAAATTCTGACTTATTACCCTGAAGTAAGTGAAATTTCTGCAATTTTGCCCCAAAATAAGGGAAATTTCTGCTTTTTTGTTCCCAAATATGGGGAATTTCAGCCTTTTTACCTCAAAATAAGGGGAATTTCTGCATTTTTGTTCCCAAATAAGGGAAATTTCTGCCTTTTTATCTCAAAATAAGGGAAATTTCTGCATTTTTGCCACAAAATATTAGGAATTTCTGTTTTTTTGCCCCAGAATAAGAAAATTTCTGCTTTTTTCCCCTGAAATAAGTGAAATTTCTGCAATTTTGCACCAAAGTAAGTGAAATTTCTGCAATTTTGCCCCAAAATAAGGGAAATTTCTGGAATTTTGCCCCAAAATAAGTGGAATTTCTGAGTTTTGCCCCAAAATAAGGAGAATTTCTGTCTTTTTGCCCCAACATATAGAGAATTTCTGAATTTTTTCCCCACAATTAGGGGAATTTCTGCAATTTTGCTCCAAAACACGGGGAATTTCTGCCTTTTTGCCCGAAAATAAAAAGAATGCGTACCTTTTTGCCATAAAAAAGAAATGTCTTCATTTTTGCTCCAAAATAAGAGGAATTTCTGCTTTTTTGCCTCTAAATAAGTGGAATTTCTGTCTTTTTCCCGACAAAAAAAGGCAATTTCTATATTTTTTGACCCCAAAATAAAGAAAAATTCTGACTTATTACCCTGAAGTAAGTGAAATTTCTGCAATTTTGCCCCAAAATAAGGGAAATTTCTGACTTTTTGCCCCCAAATAATGAGTATTTCAGCCTTTTTACCTCAAAATAAGGTGAATTTCTGCATTTTTCCAACAAAATATTAGGAATTTCTGCATTTGAACACCAGAATAAGAAAATTTCTGCTTTTTTTCCCTGAAATAAGTGAAATTTCTGCCATTTTGCCCCAAAATAAGTGAAATTTCTGCAATTTTTCTCCAAAATAAGGGAAATTTATGGAATTTTGCCACAAAATAAGTGGAATTTCTGAGTTTTGACCCAAATAAGGAGAATTTCTGTCTTTTTGCCCCAACATATAGGGAATTTCTGCATTTTTGCCCCACAATTTGGGTAATTTCGGCAATTTTGCTCCAAAATACTGGGAATTTCTGCTTTTTTGCCAGAAAATAAGGGGAATGTATACCTTTTTGCCATAAAAAAAAGAAATTTCTTCATTTTTGCTCCAAAATAAGGGGAATTTCTGCTTTTTTGCCTCTAAATAAGTGGAATTTCTGTCTTTTTCTCCCAAAACAAAGGGAATTCCTGTCTTTTTTGCTCCAAAATAAGGAAAATTTCTGACTTATTACCCTGAAATAAGTGAAATTTCTGCAATTTTGCTCAAAAATAAAGGAAATTTTTGCCTTTCTGCTGCCAAATAAGGGAAATTTCAGCCTTTTTACCTCAAAATAAGGGGAATTTCTGCATTTTTGCCCCAAAATATTAGGAATTTCTGCCTTTTTGCCTCAAAATAAGAAAATTTTTGCATTTTTGCTCTGAAATTAGTGAAATTTCTGCAATTTTGCCCCAAAATAAGTGAAATTTCTGCAATTTTGCCCCAAAATAAGGGAAATTTCTGGAATTTTGCCCCAAAATAATTTGAATTTCTGAGTTTTGCCCCAAAATAAAAAGAATTTCTGTCTTTTTGCCCCAACATATAGGCAATTTCTGACTTTTTGCCCCACAATTAGGGGAATTTCTGCAATTTTGCTCCAAAATACCGGGAATTTCTGCGTTTTTGCCCGAAAATAAGAAGAATGCATACCTTTTTGCCATAAAAAAGGGAAATTTCTTCATTTTTGCTCCAAAATAAAGGGAATTTCTGCTTTTTTGCCTCTAAATAAGTGGAATTTCTGTCTTTTTTACCCAAAACAAAGGGAATTTCTGTCTTTTTTGCCCCAATATAAGGAAAAATTCTGAATTATTACCCTGAAGTAAGTGAAATTTCTGCAATTTTGCCCCAAAATAAAGGAAATTTCTGCCTTTTTGCCCCCCAATAAGGGGAATTTCAGCATTTTTACCTCGAAATAAGGGGAATTTCTGCCTTTTTACCACAAAATATTAGGAATTTCTGCCTTTTTGCCCCAAAATAAGGAAAATTTCTGCCTTTTTTCCCTGAAATAAGTGAAATTTCAATAATTTTGCCCCAAAATATGTGAAATTTCTGCAATTTTGCCCTAAAATAAGTGAAATTTCTGCAATTTTGCCCCAAAATAAGGGAAATTTCTGATATTTTTCCCCAAAATTAGTGGAATTTCTGAGTTTTGTCCCAAAATAAGGAGAATTTCTGTCTTTTTGCCCCAACATATGGGGAATTTCTGCATTTTTGCCCCACAATTAGGGGAATTTCTGCAATTTAGCTCCAAAATACGAGGAATTTCTGCCTTTTCACCCGAAAATAAGAAGAATGCATACCTTTTTGCCATAAATAAGGGAAATTTCTTCATTTTTCTCCAAAATAAAGGGAATTACTGCTTTTTGCCTCTAAATAAGTGGAATTTCTGCCTTTTTCCCCCAAAACAAAGGGAATTTCTGTCTTTTTTGCCCCAAAATAAGGAAAAATTCTGATTTATTACCCTGAAGTAAGTGAAATTTCTGCAATTTTGTTCCAAAATAAGGGAAATTTCTGCCTTTTTGCCCCCAAATAAGGGGAATTTCAGCCTTTTTACCTCAAAATAAAAGGAATTTCTGCATTTTTGCTCCCAAAGAAGGGGAATTTCTGCCTTTTTACCTCAAAATAAGGGAAATTTCTGCATTTTTGCCACAAAATATTAGGAATTTCTGCCTTTTTGCCCCAGAATAAGAAAATTTCTGCTTTTTTTCCCTAAAATAAGTGAAATTTCTGCAATTTTGAACCAAAGTAAGTGAAATTTCTTCAATTTTGCCCCAAAATAAGGGAAATTTCTGGAATTTTGCAACAAAATAAGTGGAATTTCTGAGTTTTGCCCCAAAATAAAAGGAATTTCTGTCTTTTTGCCCCAACATATAGAGAATTTCTGCATTTTTGCCCCACAATTAGGGGAATTTCTGCAATTTTGCTTCAAAATACGGGGAATTTCTGCCTTTTTGCCCGAAAATAAGAGGAATGCATACCTTTTTGCCATAAAAAGGAAATGTCTTCATTTTTGCTCCAAAATAAAAGGAATTTCCGCTTTTTTGCCTCTAAATAAGTGGAATTTCTGTCTTTTTCTTCACA
This sequence comes from Micromys minutus, assembly GCF_963924665.1. NCBI lineage: Eukaryota > Metazoa > Chordata > Mammalia > Rodentia > Muridae > Micromys > Micromys minutus. The sequence goes on along the minus strand of NW_027667258.1, from coordinate 1,929,715 downwards.
AAAAAAGGCAATTTCTGTATTTTTTTGCCCCAAAATAAGGAAAAATTCTGACTTATTACCCTGAAGTAAGTGAAATTTCTGCAATTTTGCCTCAAAATAAGGGAAATTTCTGCCTTTTTGCCCCCAAATAATGGGAATTTCAGCCTTTTTACCTCAAAATAAGGGGAATTTCTGCATTTTTCCCACAAAATATTAGGAATTTCTGCATTTTTGCCCCAGAATAAGTAAATTTCTGCTTTTTTTCCCTGAAATATGTGAAATTTCTGCCAATTTGTCCCAAAATAAGTGAAATTTCTGCAATTTTTCCCCAAAATAATGGAAAGTTATGGAATTTTGCCACAAAATAAGTGGAATTTCTGAGTTTTGCCCCAAAATAAGGAGAATTTCTGTCTTTTTGCCCCAACATATAGGTAATTTCTGCCTTTATAACCCAAAATTAGGGAAATTTCTTCAATTTTGCTCCATAATACAGAGAATTTCTGCCTTTTTGCCCAAAAATAAGAAGAATGCATACATTTTGCCATAAAAAAGGGAAATTTCTTCAATTTTGCTCTAAAATAAGGGGAATTTCTGCTTTTTTACCTCTAAATAAGTGGAATTTCTGTCTTTTTCCCCCAAAACAAAGGGAATTTCTATCTTTTTTGCCCAAAAATAAGGAAAATTTCTGACTTATTACCCTGAAATAATTGAAATTTCTGTAATTTTGCCCCAAAACAAGGGAAATTTCTGCCTTTTGCCCCCAAATAAGGGGAATTTCAGCCTTTTTACCTAAAAATAAGGGGAATTTCTGCATTTATGCCACAAAATATTAGGAATTTCTGCTTTTTTGCTCCAAAATAAGAAAATTTCTGCTTTTTTTCCCTGAAATAAGTGAAATTTCTGCCTTTTTGCCCCAAAATAAGTGAAATTTCTGCAATTTTGTCCAAAAATAAGGGAAATTTCTGGAATTTTGCTCCAAAATAAGTGGAATTTCTGGGTTTTGCCCTAAAATAAGGAGAATTTCTGTCTTTTTGCCCCCCAATTAGGGGAATTTCTGCAATTTTGCTCCAAAATACAGGGATTTTCTGTATTTTTGCCAGAAAATAAGAAGAATGCATACCTTTTTCCATAAAAAAGGGAAATTTCTTCATTTTTGCTCCAAAAAAAGGGGAATTTCAGCCTTTTTGCCAATAAATAAGTGGAATTTCTGTCTTTTTACCCCAAAACAAAGGGAATTTCTGTCTTTTTTGTCCCAAAATAAGAAAAATTTCTGACTTACTACCCTGAAATAAGTGAAATTTCTGCAATTTTTCCTCAAAATAAGGTAAATTTTTGCCTTTTTGCCCCCAAATAAGGGGTATTTCAGCCTTTTTACCTCAAAATAAGGGGATTTTCTGCATTTTTGCCACAAAATATTTGGAATTTCTGCCTTTCTGCCCCAAAATAAGAAAATTTCTGCTTTTTTTCCCTGAAATAAGTGAAATTTCTGCAATTTTGCCCCAAAATAAGTGAAATTTCTGCAATTTTACACAAAAATAAGTGAAATTTCTGTAGTTTTGCCCTAAAAGAAGAAAAATTTCTGGAATTTTGCCCCAAAATAAATGGTATTTCTGAGTTTTGCCCCAAAATAAGGAGAATTTCTGTCTTTTTGCCTCAACATATAGGGAATTTCTGCCTATTTGCCCCAAAATTAGGGGAATTTCTTCAATTTTGCTCCAAAATACGGGGAGTTTCTGTCTTTTTGCCCGAAAATCAGAAGAATGCATACCTTTTTGCGATAAAGAAAGGAAATTTATTCATTTTTGCTCCAAAATAAAGGGAATTTCTGCTTTTTTGCCTTTAAATATGTGGAATTTCTGTCTTTTTCCCCCCAAAACAAAGGGAATTTCTGTCTTTTTTGCCCCTAAATAAGGAAAATTTCTGACTTATTATTTTGAAGTAAGTGAAATTTCTGCAATTTTGCCCCAAAATAAGGGAATTTTCTGCCTTTTTGCCCCCAAATAAGGGGAATTTCAGTCTTTTTACCTCAAAATAAGGGGAATTTCTGCATTTTTGCCACAAAATATTAGGAATTTCTGCCTTTTTGCCCCAAAATAAGGAAAATTTCTATCTTTTTCCCTGAAATAAGTGAAATTTCTGGCTCTTTGCCCAAAAATAAGTGAAATTTCTGCAATTTATCCCCAAAATAAGAGAAATTTCTGTAATTTTGCTCCAAAATAAGTGAAATTTCTGAGTTTTGCCCCAAAATAAGGAGAATTTATGTCTTTTTGCTCTAACTAAATGGAATTTCTGCCTTTTTGCCTCACAATTAGGGAAATTTCTGCAATTTTGTTTCAAAATACGGGGAATTTCTGCCTTTTTGCCCGAAAATAAGAAGAATGCATAACTTTTTTGCCATAAAAAAGAGAAATTTCTTCATGTTTGCTCCAAAATAAGAGGAATTTCAGTCTTTTTGCCACTAAATAAGTGGAATTTCTGTCTTATTACCCCAAAACAAAGGGAATTCCTGTTATTTTTGCCCCAAAATAAGGAAAATTTCTGACTTATTACCCTGAAATAAGTGAAATTTCTGCAATTTTGCCCCAAAATAAGAAAAATTTCTGCTTTTTGCCCCCAAATAAGGCGAATTTCAGGCTTTTTACCTCAAAATAAGGGGATTTTCTGCATTTTTGCCACAAAATATTAGGAATTTCTGCCTTTTTGACCCAAAATAAGAAAATTTCTGCTTTTTTTTCCCTGAAATAAATGAAATTTCTGCAATTTTGCCCCAAAATAAGTGAAATTTCTGAAATTTTGCCCCAAAACAAGGGAAAGTTCTGGAATTTTACCCCAAAATAAGTGGAATTTCTAGGTTTGGCCCAAAATAAGGAGAATTTCTGTATTTTTGCCTAAACATATAGGGAATTTCTGCCTATGTGCCCCACAATTAGGGGAATTTCTGCAATTTTGCTCCAAAATACCGGGAGTTTCTGCCTTTTTGCCCAAAAATCAGAAGAATGCATACCTTTTTGCCATAAAGAAAGGAAATTTATTCATTTTTGCTCCAAAATAAAGGGAATTTCTGCTTTTTTGCCTCTAAATAAGTGGAATTTCTGTCTTTTTCCCCAAAAACAAAGTGAATTTCTGTCTTTTTTGCCACAAAATAAGAAAAATTTTTTACTTATTATTCTGAAGTAAGTGAAATTTCTGCAATTTTGCCCCAAAATAAGGGAAATTTCTGCCTTTTTGCCCCCAAATAAAAAGAATTTCAGCCTTTTTACCTCAAAATAAGGGGAATTTCTGCATTTTTGCCACAAAATATTAGGAATTTCTGCCTTTTTGCCCCAAAATTAGAAAATTTCTGCTTTTTTCACTTAAATAAGTGAAATTTCTGCAATTTTGCCCCAAAATAAGTGAAATTTCTGCAATTTTGCCCCAAAATAAGGGAAATTTCTAGAATTTTGCCCCAAAATAAGTGGAATTCTGAGTTTTGCCCCAAAATAAGGAGAATTTCTGTCTTTGTGCCCCAACATATAGGGAATTTCTGCCTTTTTGCCCCACAATTAGGGGAATTTTTGCAATTTTGCTCCAAAATACGGGGAATTTCTGCCTTTTTGCCCGAAAATCGGAAGAATGCATACCTTTTTGCCATAAAAAAGGGAAATTTCTTCATTTTTTCCCCAAAATAAGGAGAATTTCAGCTTTTTTGCCTCTAAATATGTGGAATTTCTGTCTTTTTTCCCGAAAACAAAGTGAATTTCTGTCTTTTGCCCCAAAATAAAAAAAATTTCTGACTTATTATTCTGAAGTAAGTGAAATTTCTGCAATTTTGCCCCAAAATAAGGGAAATTTCTGCCTTTTTGCACCCAAATAATGGAATTTCAGCCTTTTTACCTCAAAATAAATGGAATTCCTGCATTTTTGCCACAAAATATGGGAAATTTATGCCTTTTTTTCCCAAAATAAGAAAAGTTTTGCAATTTTGTACCAAAATAAAAGAAATTTCTTCTTTTTTGCCCCAAAACAAGAAAATTTCTGCTTTTTTTCTTAAATAAGTGAATTTTCTGCAATTTTGCCTTAAAATAAGTAAAATTTCTGCAATTTTGCCCCAAAATTAATAGAAATTTCTGGAATTTTGCCCCAAAATAAGTGGAAGTTCTGAATTTTGCCCCAAAATAAGGAGAATTTCTGTCTTTTTGCCCCAACATATAGGGAATTTCTGCCTATTTGCCCCACAATTAAGGAAATTTCTGCAATTTTGCTCCAAAATACAAGGAATTTCTGCATATTTGCACGAAAATCAGAAGAAAGCATACCTTTTTGTCATAAAAAAAGGAAATTTCTTTATTTTTGCTCCAAAATAAGGGGAATTTCAGCATTTTTGCCTCTAAATAAGTGGAATTTTTTTTCCCCCAAAACAAAGAGAATTCCTGTTTTTTTTGCCCCAAAATAAGAAATAATTCTGACTTATTACCCTGAAATAAGTGAAATTTCTGCAATTTTGCCCGAAAATAAGGGAAATTTCTGCCTTTTTGCCCCCAAATAACGGGAATTTCAGCCTTTTTACCTCAAAATAAGGGGAATTTCTGCATTTTTGCTTCAAAATATAGGAAATTTCTGCCTTTTTGTCTCAAAATAAGAAAAATTTCTGCAATTTTGAACAAAAATAAAAGAAATTTTTGCAATTTTGCACCAAAATAAGTCAAATTTCTGCAATTTTGCCCCAAAATAAGGGAAGTTTCTGAAATTTTGCCCCAAAAATAAGTAGAATTTTATGTCATGCCCCAAAATTAGGAGAATTTCTGTTTATTGCCCCAACATATAGCAAATTTCTGCCTTTTTGCCCCACAATTAGGGAAATTTCTGCAATTTTGCTCCAAAATACGGGGAATTTCTGCCTTTTTGCCCGAAAATAAGAAGAATGCATACCTTTTTGCCATGAAATAGGGAAATTTCTTCATTTTTGCTCCAAAATAAGGGGAATTTCTGCATTTTTGCCTCTAAATAAGTGGAATTTCTGTCTTTTTCCCCAAAAACAAAGGGAATTTCTGTCTTTTTTGCACCAAAATAAGAAAAATTTCTGACTTATTATCCTGAAATAAGTGAAATTTCTGCAATTTTGCCACAAATTAAGGGAAATTTCTGGCTTTTTGCCCCAAAACAAGGGGAATTTCAGCCTTTTTACCTAAAAATAAGGGGAATATCTGCATTTTTGCTACAAAATATTAGGAATTTCTGCCTTTTTCCCCAAAAATAAGAAAAATTTCTGCCTTTTTTCCCTGAAATAAGTGAAATTTCTGCCATTTTGCCCCAAAATAAGTCAAATTTCTGCAATTTTGCCCAAAAATAAGGGAAATTTTTGGAATTTTGCTCCAAAATAAGTGGAATTTCTGAGTTTTGCCCCAAAATAAGGAGAATATCTGTATTTTTGCCCCAACATATAGAGAATTTCTGCCTTTTTGCCCCACAATTAGGGGAATTTCTACAATTTTACTCCAAAATACGGGGGATTTCTCCCTTTTTGCCCGAAAATCAGAAGAATGCATACCTTTTTGCCATAAAAAGGGAAATTTCTTCATTTTTGCTCCAAAATAAGGGGAATTTCAGCTTTTTTGCCTCTAAATAAGTGGAATTTATGTCTTTTTCCCCCAAAACAAAGAGAATTTCTGTCTTTTTTTGCCTCAAAATAAGGAAAATTTCTGACTTATTACCCTGACGTAAGTGAAATTTCTGCAATTTAGCCCCAAAATAAGGGAAATTTCTGCCTCTTTGCCCCCAAATAAAAGGAATTTCAGCCTTTTTACCTCAAAATAAGGGGAATTTCTGCATTTTTGCCACAAAATATTAGGAATTTCTGCCTTTTTGCCCCAAAATAAGAAAATTTCTGTTTTTTTTCCCTGAAATAAGTGAAATTTCTGCAATTTTGCTCCAAAATACGGGGAATTTCTGCCTTTTTGCCCGAAAATAAGAAGAATGCATACCTTTTTGCCATGCAATAGGGAAATTTCTTCATTTTTGCTCCAAAATAAGGGGAATTTCTGCATTTTTGCCTCTAAATAAGTGGAATTTCTGTCTTTTTCCCCCAAAACAAAGGGAATTTCTGTCTTTTTTGCACCAAAATAAGGAAAATTTCTGACTTATTATCCTGAAATAAGTGAAATTTCTGCAATTTTGCCACAAATTAAGGGAAATTTCTGCCTTTTTGCCCCAAAACAAGGGGAATTTCAGCCTTTTTACCTCAAAGTAAGTGGAATTTCTGCATTTTTGCTACAAAATATTAGGAATTTCTGCCTTTTTGCCCCAAAATAAGAAAAATTTCTGCCTTTTTTCCCTGAAATAAGTGAAATTTCTGCCATTTTGCCCCAAAATAAGTCAAATTTCTTCAATTTTGCCCAAAAATAAGGGAAATTTTTGGATTTTGCCCCCAAAATAAGTGGAATTTCTGAGTTTTGCCCCAAAATAAGGAGAATATCTGTATTTTTGCCTTAACATATAGAGAATTTCTGACTTTTTGCTCCACAATTAGGGGAATTTCTACAATTTTGCTCCAAAATACGGGGGATTTCTCCCTTTTTTGCCCGAAAATCAGAAGAATGCATACCTTTTTGCCATAAAAAGGGAAATTTCTTCATTTTTGCTCCAAAATAAGGGGAATTTCAGCTTTTTTGCCTCTAAATAAGTGGAATTTCTGTCTTTTTCCCCCCCAAAAAAAAGAATTTCTGTCTTTTTTGCCCCTAAATGTGGAAAATTTCTGACTTATTACCCTGACGTAAGTGAAATTTCTGCAATTTAGCCCCAAAATAAAAGAAATTTCTGCCTCTTTGCCCCCAAATAAAAGGAATTTCAGCCTTTTTACCTCAAAATACGGGGAATTTCTGCATTTTTGCCACAAAATATTAGGAATTTCTGCCTTTTTGCCCCAAAATAAGAAAATTTCTGTTTTTTTCCCTGAAATAAGTGAAATTTCTGATATTTTGCTCCAAAATAAGTGAAATTTCTGCAATTTTGCCCCCAAATAAGGGAAATTTCTGGAATTTTGCCCCAAAATAAGTGGAATTTCTGAGTTTTGCCCCAAAATAAGGAGAATTTCTGCCTTTTTGCCCCAACATATAGGGAATTTCTGCCTTTTTGCCCTACAATTAGGGGAATTTCTGCAATTTTGCTCCAAAATACGGGGAATTTCTGCGTTTTTGCCCGAAAATCAGAAGAATGCATACCTTTTTGCCATAAAAAAGGGAAATTTCTTCATTTTTGCTCCAAAATAAGGGGAATTTCTGCTTTTTTGCTTCTAAATAAGTGGAATTTCTTTCTTTTTCCCTTAAAACAAAGGGAATTTCTGTCTTTTTTGCCCCAATATAAGGAAAAATTCTGACTTATAACCCTGAAGTAAGTGAAATTTCTGCAATTTTGCCTCAAAATAAAGGAAATTTCTGCCTTTTTAACACCAAATAAGGGGAATTTCAGCCTTTTTACCTCAAAATAAAAGGAGTTTCTTCATTTTTGCCACAAAATATTAGGAATTTCTTTCTCTTTGCCCCAAAATAAGAAAATTTCAGTTTTTTTCCCTGAAATAAGTGAAATTTCTGCCATTTTGCCCCAAAATAAGTGAAATTTGTGCAATTTTGCCCCAAAATAAGGGAAATTTCTGGAATTTTGCCCCAAAATAAGTAGAATTTCTGAGTTTTGCCCCAAAATAGTGAGAATTTCTGTCTTTTCCCCGAAAATAGAAGAATGCATACCTTTTTGCCATAAAAAAGGGAAATTTCTTCATTTTTGCTCCAAAATAAGGGAAATTTCTGCTTTTTTGCTTCTAAATAAGTGGAATTTCTTTCTTTTTCCCCCAAAACAAAGGGAATTCCTGTCTTTTTTGCCCCAAAATAAGGAAAATTACTGACTTATCACGCTGAAATAAGTGAAATTTCTGCAATTTTGCAGTAAAATAAGGGAAATTTCTGCCTTTTTGCCCCAAAATGAGAGAAATTTCTGGAATTTTGCCCCAAAATATGTCGAATTTCTGAGTTTTGCCCCAAAATAAGGAGAATTTCTGTCTTTTTGCCCCAACATAAAGGGAATTTCTGCCTTTTTGCCCCACAGTTAGGGGAATTTCTGCAATTTTGCACCAAAATACGGGGAATTTCTGCCTTTTTGCCCGAAAATAAGAAGAATGCATACCTTTTTGCCATAAAAAAGGGAAATTTCTTCCTTTTTGCTCCAAAATAAGGGGAATTTCTGCTTTTTTGCCTCTAAATAAGTGGAATTTCTTTCTTTTTCCCCCAAAACAAAGAGAATTTTTGTCTTTTTTGCCCCAATATAAGGAAAAATTCTGACTTATTACCCTGAAGTAAGTGAAATTTCTGCAATTTTGCCTCAAAATAAAGGAAATTTCTGCCGTTTTGCACCCAAATAAGGGGAATTTCAGCCTTTTTACCTCAAAATAAGGGGAATTTCTGCATTTTTGCCACAAAATATTAGGAATTTCTGCCTTTTTGCCTCAAAATATGGAAAATTTCTGCCTTTTTTCCCTGAAATAAGTGATATTTCTGCAATTTTGCCCCAAAATAAGTGAAATTTCTGCACTTTTGCCCCAAAATAAGAGAAATTTCTGGAATTTTGTTCCAAAATAAGTGGAATTTCTGAGATTAGCCCGAAAATATGGAGAATTTCTGTATTTTTGCCACAACATATAGAGAATTTCTGGCTTTTTGCCCCACAAATAGGGGAATTTCTGCAATTTTGCTCCAAAATACGGTGAATTTCTGCCTTTTTCCCCGAAAATAGAAGAATGCATACCTTTTTTCCATAAAAAAGGGAAATTTCTTCATTTTTGCTCCAAAATAAGGGAAATTTCTGCTTTTTTGCCTCTAAATAAGTGGAATTTCTTTCTTTTTCCCCCAAAACAAAGGGAATTCCTGTCTTTTTTGCCCCAATATAAGGAAAATTACTGACTTATCACGCTGAAATAAGTGAAATTTCTGCAATTTTGCCGTAAAATAAGGGAAATTTCTGCCTTTTTGCCCCCAAATAAAAAGAATTAAAGCCTTTTTACCTCAAAATAAGGGGAATTTCTGCATTTTTGCCACAAATATTAGGAATTTCTGCCTTTTTGCCCCAAAATTAGAAAATTTCTGCTTTTTTCTCTGAAATAAGTGAAATTTCTGCAATTTTGCCCCAAAATAAGTGAAATTTCTGCAATTTTGCCCCAAAATAAGGGAAATTTCTAGAATTTTGCCCCAAAATAAGTGGAATTCTGAGTTTTGCCCCAAAATAAAAAGAATTTCTGTCTTTTTGCCTCAACATATAGGGTATTTCTGCCTTTTTGCCCCACAATTAGGGGAATTTTTGCAATTTTGCTCCAAAATACGGGGAATTTCTGCCTTTTTGCCCGAAAATCAGAAGAATGCATACCTTTTTGCCATAAAAAACGGAAATTTCTTCATTTTTCCCCAAAATAAGGGGAATTTCAGCTTTTTTGCCTCTAAATAAGTGGAATTTCTGTCTTTTTTCCCCAAAACAAAGTGATTTTCTGTCTTTTGCCCCAAAAAAAAAAAATTTCTGACTTATTATTCTGAAGTAAGTGAAATTTCTGCAATTTTGCCCCAAAATAAGGGAAATTTCTGCCTTTTTCCCCCCAAATAATGGGAATTTCAGCCTTTTTACCTCAAAATAAATGGAATTCCTGCATTTTTGCCACAAAATATAGGAAATTTATGCCTTTTTTTCCCAAAATAAGATAAGTTTTGCAATTTTGTACCAAAATAAAAGAAATTTCTGCTTTTTTGCCCCAAAACAAGAAAATTTCTGCTTTTTTTCTGAAATAAGTGAAATTTCTGCAATTTTGCCCCAAAATAAGTGAAATTTCTGCAATTTTGCCCCAAAATAAGGGAAATTTCTGGAATTTTGCCCCAAAATAAGTGGAATTTCTGTGTTTTGCCCCAAAATAAGAAGAATTTCTGTTTTTTGCCCCAACATATAGGGAATTTCTGCCTTTTTGCCCCACAATTAGGGAAATTTCTGCAATTTTGCTCCAAAATATGGGGAATTTCTGCCTTTTTGCCCGAAAATAAGAAGAATGCATACCTTTTTGCCATAAAAAAGGAAATTTCTTCATTTTTGCTCCAAAATAAGGGAAATTTCTGCTTCTTTGCCTCTAAATAAGTGGAATTTCTGTCTTTTCCCCCCAAAACAAAGGGAATTTCTGTCTTTTTTGCCAAAAAATAAAAAAAATTTCTGACTTACTACCCTGAAATAAGTGAAATTTCTGCAATTTTGCCCCAAAATAAGGGAAATTTCTGCCTTTTTGCCCCCAAATAAGGTGAATTTCAGCCTTTTTACCTCAAAATAGGGGAATTTCTGCATTATTGCCATGAAATATTAGGAATTTCTGCATTTTTGCCCCAAAATAAGAAAAATTTCTGCCTTTTTTCCCTGAAATAAGTGAAATTTCTTCCACTTTGCCCCAAAATAAGTGAAATTTCTGCAATTTTGCCCCAAAATAAGGGAAATTTTTGGAATTTTGCCCCAAAATAAGTGGAATTTCTGAGTTTTGCTCCAAAATAAGGAGAATATCTGTCTTTTAGCCCCAACATATAAAGAATTTCTGCCTTTTTGCCCCACAATTAGGGGAATTTCTAAAATTTTGCTCCAAAATACGAGGAATTTCTGCATTTTTGCCCGAAAATAAGAAGAATGCACACCATTTTGCCATAAAAAAGGGAAATTTCTTCATTTTTGATCTAAAATAAGGGGAATTTCTGCTTTTTAGCCTTTAAATAAGTGGAATTTCTGTCTTTTTCCCCCAAAACAAAGAGAATTCCTGTCTTTTTTGCCCCAAAATAAGGAAAATCTGACTTATTACCCTGACGTAAGTGAAATTTCTGCAATTTTGCCCCAAAATAAGGGAAATTTCTGCCTCTTTGCCTTCAAATAAAAGAAATTTCAGCCTTTTTACCTCCAAAGAAGAGGAAATTTTGCATTTTTGCCACAATATATTAGTCATTTCTGCCTTTTTGCCCCAAAATAGGAAAATTTCTACTTTTCTTCCCTGAAATAAGTGAAGTTTCTGCAATTTTGCCCCAAAATAAGTGAAATTTCTGCAATTTTGCCCCAAAATAAGGGAAATTACTAAAATTTTGCCTCAAAATAAGTGAAATTTCTGAGTTTTGTCCCAAAATATTGAGAATTTCTGTCTTTTTGCCCCAACATACAGGGAATTTCTGCCTTTTTGCCCCACAATTAGGAGAATTTCTGCAATTTTGCTCCAAAATACGGGGAATTTCTGCCTTTTTGCCCGAAAATAAGAAGAATGCATACCTTTTTGCCATGCAATAGGGAAATTTCTTCATTTTTGCTCCAAAATAAGGGGAATTTCTGCATTTTCCTCTAAATAAGTGGAATTTCTGTCTTTTTCCCCCAAAACAAAGGGAATTTCTGTCTTTTTTGCACCAAAATAATAAAAATTTCTGACTTATTATCCTGAAATAAGTGAAATTTCTGCAATTTTGCCACAAATTAAGGGAAATTTCTGCCTTTTTGCCCCCAAACAAGGGGATTTTCAGCCTTTTTACCTCAAAGTAAGTGGAATTTCTGCATTTTTGCTACAAAATATTAGGAATTTCTGCCTTTTTGCCCCAAAATAAGAAAAATTTCTGCCTTTTTTCCCTGAAATAAGTGAAATTTCTGCCATTTTGCCCCAAAATAAGTCAAATTTCTTCAATTTTGCCCAAAAATAAGGGAAATTTTTGGAATTTTGCCCCCAAAATAAGTGGAATTTCTGAGTTTTGCCCCAAAATAAGGAGAATATCTGTATTTTTGCCTCAACATATAGAGAATTTCTGACTTTTTGCTCCACAATTAGGGGAATTTCTACAATTTTGCTCCAAAATACGGGGGATTTCTCCCTTTTTTGCCCGAAAATCAGAAGAATGCATACCTTTTTGCCATAAAAAGGGAAATTTCTTCATTTTTGCTCCAAAATAAGGGGAATTTCAGCTTTTTTGCCTCTAAATAAGTGGAATTTCTGTCTTTTTCCCCCAAAACAAAAAGAATTTCTGTCTTTTTTGCCCCTAAATGTGTAAAATTTCTGACTTATTACCCTGACGTAAGTGAAATTTCTGCAATTTAGCCCCAAAATAAGGGAAATTTCTGCCTCTTTGCCCCCAAATAAAAGGAATTTCAGCCTTTTTACCTCAAAATAAGGGGAATTTCTGCATTTTTGCCACAAAATATTAGGAATTTCTGCCTTTTTGCCCCAAAATAAGAAAATTTCTGTTTTTTTTTTCCCTGAAATAAGTGAAATTTCTGACATTTTGCTCCAAAATAAGGGAAATTTCTGCAATTTTGCCCCAAAATAAGGGAAATTTCTGGAATTTTGCCCCAAAATAAGTGGAATTTCTGAATTTTGCCCCAAAATAAAGAGAATTTCTGTCTTTTTGCCCCAACATATAGGGAATTTCTGCCTTTTTGCCCTACAATTAGGGGAATTTCTTCAATTTTGCTCCAAAATACGGGGAATTTCTGCGTTTTTGCCCGAAAATCAGAAGAATGCATACCTTTTTGCCATAAAAAAGGGAAATTTCTTCATTTTTGCTCCAAAATAAGGGGAATTTCTGCTTTTTTGCCTCTAAATAAGTGGAATTTCTTTCTTTTTCCCTTAAAACAAAGGGAATTTCTGTCTTTTTTGCCCCAATATAAGGAAAAATTCTGACTTATTACCCTGAAGTAAGTGAAATTTCTGCAATTTTGCCTCAAAATATAGGAAATTTCTGCATTTTTGACCCCAAATAAGGGGAATTTCAGCCTTTTTACCTCAAAATAAAAGGAGTTTCTGCATTTTTGCCACAAAATATTAGGAATTTCTTTCTCTTTGCCCCAAAATAAGAAAATTTCAGTTTTTTTCCCTGAAATAAGTGAAATTTCTGCCATTTTGCCCCAAAATAAGTGAAATTTGTGCAATTTTGCCCCAAAATAAGGGAAATTTCTGGAATTTTGCCCCAAAATAAGTAGAATTTCTGAGTTTTACCCCAAAATAAGGAGAAGTTCTGTCTTTTCCCCCGAAGATAGAAGAATGCATACCTTTTTGCCATAAAAAAGGGAAATTTCTTCATTTTTGCTCCAAAATAAGGGAAATTTCTGATTTTTTGCCTCTAAATAAGTGGAATTTCTTTTTTTTCCCCCAAAACAAAGGGAATTCCTTTCTTTTTTGCCGCAAAATAAGGAAAATTGCTGACTTATCACGCTGAAATAAGTGAAATTTCTGCAATTTTGCAGTAAAATAAGGGAAATTTCTGCCTTTTTGCCCCAAAATGAGGGAAATTTCTCGAATTTTGCCCGAAAATAAGTGGAATTTCTGAGTTTTGCCCCAAAATAAGGAGAATTTCTGTCTTTTTGCCCCAACATAAAGGGAATTTCTGCCTTTTTGCCCCACAATTAGGGGAATTTCTGCAATTTTGCACCAAAATACGGGGAATTTCTGCCTTTTTGCCCGAAAATAAGAAGAATGCATACCTTTTTGCCATAAAAAAGGGAAATTTCTTCCTTTTTGCTCCAAAATAAGGGGAATTTCTGCTTTTTTGCCTCTAAATAAGTGGAATTTCTTTCTTTTTCCCCCAAAACAAAGGGAATTTCTGTCTTTTTTGCCCCAATATAAGGAAAAATTCTGACTTATTATCCTGAAGTAAGTGAAATTTCTGCAATATTGCCCCAAAATAAGTGAAATTTCTGCAATTTTGCCGTAAAATAAGGGAAATTTCTGCCTTTTTGCCCCCAAATAAAAACAATTTCAGCCTTTTTACCTCAAAATAAGGGGAATTTCTGCATTTTTGCCACAAAATATTAGGAATTTCTGCCTTTTTGCCTCAAAATTAGAAAATTTCTGATTTTTTCTCTGAAATAAGTGAAATTTCTGCAATTTTGCTCCAAAATAAGTGAAATTTCTGCAATTTTGCCCCAAAATAAGGGATATTTCTAGAATTTTGCCCCAAAATAAGTGGAATTCTGAGTTTTGCCCCAAAATAAGGAGAATTTCTGTCTTTTTGCCCAAACATATAGGGAATTTCTGCCTTTTTGCCCCACAATTAGGGGAATTTTTGCAATTTTGCTCCAAAATACGGGGAATTTCTGCCTTTTTGCTCGAAAATCAGAAGAATGCATACCTTTTTGCCATAAAAAACGGAAATTTCTTCATTTTTGCCCCAAATTAAGGGGAATTTCAGCTTTTTTGCCTCTAAATAAGTGGAATTTCTGTCTTTTTTCCCCAAAACAAAGTTAATTTCTGTAATTGCCCCAATATAAAAAAAATTTCTGACTTATTATTCTGAAGTAAGTGAAATTTCTGCAATTTTGCCACAAAATAAGGGAAATTTCTGCCTTTTTGCCCCCAAATAATGGGAATTTCAGCCTTTTTACCTCAAAATAAATGGAATTCCTGCATTATTGCCACAAAATATAGGAAATTTATGACTTTTTTTCCCAAAATAAGATAAGTTTTGCAATTTTGTACCAAAATAAAAGAAATTTCTGCTTTTTTACCCCAAAACAAGAAAATTTCTGCTTTTTTTCTGAAATAAGTGAAATTTCTGCAATTTTGCCCCAAAATAAGTGAAATTTCTGCAATTTTGCCCCAAAATAAGGGAAATTTCTGGAATTTTGCCCCAAAATAAGTGGAATTTCTGTGGTTTGCCCCAAAATAAGAAGAATTTCTGTTTTTTGCCCCAACATATAGGGAATTTCTGCCTTTTTGCCCCACAATTAGGGAAATTTCTGCAATTTTGCTCCAAAATACGGGGAATTTCTGCCTTTTTGCCCGAAAATAAGAAGAATGCATACCTTTTTGCCATAATAAAAGGAAATTTCTTCATTTTTGCTCCAAAATAAGGGAAATTTCTGCTTCTTTGCCTCTAAATAAGTGGAATTTCTGTCTTTTCCCCCCAAAGCAAAGGGAATTTCTGTCTTTTTTGCCAAAAAATAAGGAAATTTTCTGACTTACTACCCTGAAATAAGTGAAATATCTGCAATTTTGCCCCAAAATAAGGGAAATTTCTGCCTTTTTGCCCCCAAATAAGGTGAATTTCAGCCTTTTTACCTCAAAATAAGGGGAATTTCTGCCTTTTTGCCCCAAAATAAGAAAAATTTCTGCCTTTTTTCCCTGAAATAAGTGAAATTTCTGCCACTTTGCCCCAAAATAAGTGAAATTTCTGCAATTTTGCCCCAAAATAAGGGAAATTTTTGGAATTTTGCCCCAAAATAAGTGGAATTTCTGAGTTTTGCCCCAAAATAAGGAGAATATCTGTCTTTTAGCCCCAACATATAGAGAATTTCTGCCTCTTTGCCCCACAATTAGGGGAATTTCTAAAATTTTGCTCCAAAATACGAGGAATTTCTGCATTTTTGCCCGAAAATAAGAAGAATGCACATCTTTTTGCCATAAAAAAGGAAAATTTCTTCATTTTTGATCTAAAATAAGGGGAATTTCTGCTTTTTAGCCTTTAAATAAGTGGAATTTCTGTCTTTTTCCCCCAAAACAAAGAGAATTCCTGTCTTTTTTGCCCCAAAATGAGGAAAATCTGACTTATTACCCTGACGTAAGTGAAATTTCTGCAATTTTGCCCCAAAATAAGGGAAATTTCTGCCTCTTTGCCTTTAAATAAAAGGAATTTCAGCCTTTTTACCTCCAAAGAAGAGGAAATTTTGCATTTTTGCCACAATATATTAGTCATTTCTGCCTTTTTGCCCCAAAATAGAAAAATGTCTACTTTTCTTCCCTGAAATAGGTGAAGTTTCTGCAATTTTGCCCCAAAATAAGTGAAATTTCTGCAATTTTGCCCCAAAATAAGGGAAATTACTAAAATTTTGCCTCAAAATAAGTGAAATTTCTGAGTTTTGTCCCAAAATATTGAGAATTTCTGTCTTTTTGCCCCAACATACAGGGAATTTCTGCCTTTTTGCCCCACAATTAGGAGAATTTCTGCAATTTTGCTCCAAAATACGGGGAATTTCTCCCTTTTTGACCGAAAATCAGAAGAATGCATACCTTTTTGCCATAAAAAAGGGAAATTTCTTCATTTTTGCACCAAAATAAAGGGAATTTCTGCGTTTTTGCCTCTAAATAAGTGGAATTTCTGTCTTTTTCCCCCAAAACAAAGGGAATTTCTATCTTTTGCCCCAAAATAAGAAAAAATTCTGACTTATTACACTGAAGTAAGTGAAATTTCTGCAATTTTGCCCCAAAATAAAAGAAATTTCGGCCTTTTTGCCCCCAAATAAGGGGAATTTCAGCCTTTTTACCTCAAAATAAGGTGAATTTCTGCATTTTTGCCACAAAATATTAGGAATTTCTGCCTTTTTGCCCCAAAGGAAGAAAATTTCTGCTTTTTTCCCTGATATAAGTGAAATTTCTGCAATTTTGCCCCTAAATAAGTGAAATTTCTGCAATTTCGCCCCAAAATAAGTGAAAATTCTGGAATTTTGCCCCAAAATAAGTGGAATTTCTGAGTTTTGCCCCAAAATAAGGAGAATTTCTGTCTTTTTGCCTCAACATATAGGGAATTTCTGCCGTTTTGCCCCACAATTAGGGGAATTTCTGCAATTTTGCTCCAAAATACGGGGAATTTCTGCCTTTTTGCCCGAAAATCAGAAGAATGCATACCTTTTTGCCATAAAAAAGGGAAATTTCTTCATTTTTACTCCAAAATAAGGGGAATTTCTGCTTTTTTGCCTCTAAATAAGTGGAATTTCTTTCTTTTTCCCCCAAAACAAAGGGAATTTCTGTCTTTTTTGCCCCAAAATAAAGAAAAATTCTGTTTATTACACTGAAGTAAGTGAAATTTCTGCAATTTTGGCCCCAAATAAGGGAAATTTCTGCCTTTTTGCCCCCAAATAAGGGGAATTTCAGCCTTTTTACCTCAAAATAAGGGGAATTTCTGCATTTTTGCCACAAAATATTAGAAATTTCTGCCTTTTTGCCTCAAAATAAGGAAAATTTCTGCCTTTTTTCCCTGAAATAAGTGATATTTCTGCAATTTTGCCCCAAAATAAGTGAAATTTCTGCAATTTTACCCCAAAATAAGTAAAATTTCTGCACTTTTGCCCCAAAATAAGAGAAATTTCTGGAATTTCACCCCAAAATAAGTGGAATTTCTGAGATTAGCCCCAAAATATGGAGAATTTCTGTCTTTTTGCCACAACATATAGAGAATTTCTGCTTTTTTGCCCCACAAATAGGAGAATTTCTGCAATTTTGCTCCAAAATACGGTGAATTTCTGCCTTTTTCTCTGAAAAAAGAAGAATGCATACCTTTTTGCCATAAAAAAGGGAAATTTCTTCATTTTTGCTCCAAAATAAGGGAAATTTCTGCTTTTTTGCCTCTAAATAAGTGGAATTTCGTTCTTTTTCCCCCAAAACAAAGGGAATTCCTGTCTTTTTTGCCCCAAAATAAGAAAAATTACTGACTTATCACGCTGGAATAAGTGAAATTTCTGCAATTTTGCCGTAAAATAAGGGAAATTTCTGCCTTTTTGCCCCCAAATAAAAAGAATTTCAGCCTTTTTACCTGAAAATAAGGTGAATTTCTGCATTTTTGCCACAAAATATTAGGAATTTCTGCCTTTTTGCCTCAAAATTAGAAAATTTCTGCTTTTTTCTCTGAAATAAGTGAAATTTCTGCAATTTTGCTCCAAAATAAGTGAAATTTCTGCAATTTTGCCCCAAAATAAGGGATATTTCTAGAATTTTGCCCCAAAATAAGTGGAATTCTGAGTTTTGCCCCAAAATAAGGAGAATTTCTGTCTTTTTGCCCAAACATATAGGAAATTTCTGCCTTTTTGCCCCACAATTAGGGGAATTTTTGCAATTTTGCTCCAAAATACGGGGAATTTCTGTCTTTTTGCCCGAAAATCAGAAGAATGCATACCTTTTCGCCATAAAAAAGGGAAATTTCTTCATTTTTGCCCCAAAATAAGGGGAATTTCAGGTTTTTTGCCTCTAAATATGTGGAATTTCTGTCTTTTTTCCCCAAAACAAAGTGAATTTCTGTAATTGCCCCAAAATAAAAAAAATTTCTGACTTATTATTCTGAAGTAAGTGAAATTTCTGCAATTTTGCCCCAAAATAAGGGAAATTTCTGCCTTTTTGTCCCCAAATAATGGGAATTTCAGCCTTTTTACCTCAAAATAAATGGAATTCCTGCATTATTGCCACAAAATATAGGAAATTTATGCCTTTTTTTCCCAAAATAAGATAAGTTTTGCAATTTTGTACCAAAATAAAAGAAATTTCTGCTTTTTTACCATAAAACAAGAAAATTTCCGCTTTTTTTCTGAAATAAGTGAAATTTCTGCAATTTTGCCCCAAAATAAGTGAAATTTCTGCAATTTTGCCCCAAAATAAGGGAAATTTCTGGAATTTTGCCCCAAAATAAGTGGAATTTCTGTGTTTTGCCCCAAAATAAGAAGAATTTCTGTTTTTTGCACCAACATATAGGGAATTTCTGCCTTTTTGCCCCACAATTAGGGAAATTTCTGCAATTTTGCTCCAAAATACGGGGAATTTCTGCCTATTTGCCCGAAAATAAGAAGAATGCATACCTTTTTGCCATAATAAAAGGAAATTTCTTCATTTTTGCTTTAAAATGAGGGAAATTTCTGCTTCTTTGCCTCTAAATAAGTGGAATTTCTGTCTTTTTCCCCCAAAGCAAAGGGAATTTCTGTCTTTTTTTCCAAAAAATAAGGAAAATTTCTGACTTACTACCCTGAAATAAGTGAAATATCTGCAATGTTGCCCCAAAATAAGGGAAATTTCTGCCTTTTTGCCCCCAAATAACGTGAATTTCAGCCCTTTTACCTCAAAATAAGGGGAATTTCTGCATTTTTGCCACAAAATATTAGGAATTTCTGCCTTTTTGCCCCAAAATAAGAAAAATTTCTGCCTTTTTTCCCTGAAATAAGTGAAATATCTGCCACTTTGCCCCAAAATAAGTGAAATTTCTGCAATTTTGCCCCAAAATAAGAGAAATTTTTGGAATTTTGCCCCAAAATAAGTGGAATTTCTGAGTTTTGCCCCAAAATAAGGAGAATATCTGTCTTTTAGCCCCAACATATAGAGAATTTCTGCCTTTTTGCCCCACAATTAGGGGAATTTCTAAAATTTTGCTCCAAAATACGAGGAATTTCTGCATTTTTGCCCGAAAATAAGAAGAATGCACACCTTTTTGCCATAAAAAAGGGAAATTTCTTCATTTTTGATCTAAAATAAGGGGAATTTCTGCTTTTTAGCCTTTAAATAAGTGGAATTTCTGTCTTTTTCCCCCAAAACAAAGAGAATTCCTGTCTTTTTTGCCCCAAAATGAGGATAATCTGACTTATTACCCTGACGTAAGTAAAATTTCTGCAATTTTGCCCCAAAATAAGGGAAATTTTTGCCTCTTTGCTTTCAAATAAAAGGAATTTCAGCCTTTTTACCTCAAAAGAAGAGGAATTTTTGCATTTTTGCCACAATATATTAGTCATTTCTGCCTTTTTGCCCCAAAATAGGAAAATTTATGCTTTTCTTCCCTGAAATAAGTGAAGTTTCTGCAATTTTGCCCCAAAATAAGTGAAATTTCTGCAAATTTGCCCCAAAATAAGGGAAATTTCTAAAATTTTGCCTCAAAATAAGTGAAATTTCTGAGTTTTGCCCCAAAATAAGCAGAATTTCTGTCTTTTTGCCCCAACATACAGGGAATTTCTGCATTTTTGCCCCACAATTAGGAGAATTTCTGCAATTTTGCTCCAAAATACGGGGAATTTCTGCTTTTTTGACCAAAAATCAGAAGAATGCACACCTTTTTGCCATAAAAAAGGGAAATTTCTTCATTTTTGCTCCAAATTAAGAGGAATTTCTGCTTTTTTGCCTCTAAATAAGTGGAATTTCTGTATTTTCCCTCAGAACAAAGGGAATTTCTATCTTTTTTGCCCCAAAATAAGAAAAAATTCTGACTTATTACACTGAAGTAAGTGAAATTTCTGCAATTTTGCCCCAAAATAAGGGAAATTTCTGCCTTTTTGTCCCCAAATAATGGGAATTTCAGCCTTTTTACCTCAAAATAAATGGAATTCCTGCATTATTGCCACAAAATGTAGGAAATTTATGCCTTTTTTTCCCAAAATAAGATAAGTTTTGCAATTTTGTACCAAAATAAAAGAAATTTCTGCTTTTTTACCCCAAAACAAGAAAATTTCCGCTTTTTTTCTGAAATAAGTGAAATTTCTGCAATTTTGCCCCAAAATAAGTGAAATTTCTGCAATTTTGCCCCAAAATAAGGGAAATTTCTGGAATTTTGCCCCAAAATAAGTGGAATTTCTGTGTTTTGCCCCAAAATAAGAAGAATTTCTGTTTTTTGCACCAACATATAGGGAATTTCTGCCTTTTTGCCCCACAATTAGGGAAATTTCTGCAATTTTGCTCCAAAATACGGGGAATTTCTGCCTATTTGCCCGAAAATAAGAAGAATGCATACCTTTTTGCCATAATAAAAGGAAATTTCTTCATTTTTGCTCCAAAATGAGGGAAATTTCTGCTTCTTTGCCTCTAAATAAGTGGAATTTCTGTCTTTTTCCCCCAAAGCAAAGGGAATTTCTGTCTTTTTTTCCAAAAAATAAGGAAAATTTCTGACTTACTACTCTGAAATAAGTGAAATATCTGCAATGTTGCCCCAAAATAAGGGAAATTTCTGCCTTTTTGCCCCCAAATAACGTGAATTTCAGCCCTTTTACCTCAAAATAAGGGGAATTTCTGCATTTTTGCCACAAAATATTAGGAATTTCTGCCTTTTTGCCCCAAAATAAGAAAAATTTCTGCCTTTTTTCCCTGAAATAAGTGAAATATCTGCCACTTTGCCCCAAAATAAGTGAAATTTCTGCAATTTTGCCCCAAAATAAGAGAAATTTTTGGAATTTTGCCCCAAAATAAGTGGAATTTCTGAGTTTTGCCCCAAAATAAGGAGAATATCTGTCTTTTAGCCCCAACATATAGAGAATTTCTGCCTTTTTGCCCCACAATTAGGGGAATTTCTAAAATTTTGCTCCAAAATACGAGGAATTTCTGCATTTTTGCCCGAAAATAAGAAGAATGCACACCTTTTTGCAATAAAAAAGGGAAATTTCTTCATTTTTGATCTAAAATAAGGGGAATTTCTGTTTTTTAGCCTTTAAATAAGTGGAATTTCTGTCTTTTTCCCCCAAAACAAAGAGAATTCCTGTCTTTTTTGCCCCAAAATGAGGATAATCTGACTTATTACCCTGACGTAAGTAAAATTTCTGCAATTTTGCCCCAAAATAAGGGAAATTTTTGCCTCTTTGCTTTCAAATAAAAGGAATTTCAGCCTTTTTACCTCAAAAGAAGAGGAATTTTTGCATTTTTGCCACAATATATTAGTCATTTCTGCCTTTTTGCCCCAAAATAGGAAAATTTATGCTTTTCTTCCCTGAAATAAGTGAAGTTTCTGCAATTTTGCCCCAAAATAAGTGAAATTTCTGCAATTTTGCCCCAAAATAAGGGAAATTTCTAAAATTTTGCCTCAAAATAACTGAAATTTCTGAGTTTTGCCCCAAAATAAGCAGAATTTCTGTCTTTTTGCCCCAACATACAGGGAATTTCTGCATTTTTGCCCCACAATTAGGAGAATTTCTGCAATTTTGCTCCAAAATACGGGGAATTTCTGCTTTTTTGACCAAAAATCAGAAGAATGCACACCTTTTTGCCATAAAAAAGGGAAATTTCTTCATTTTTGCTCCAAATTAAGAGGAATTTCTGCTTTTTTGCCTCTAAATAAGTGGAATTTCTGTATTTTCCCTCAGAACAAAGGGAATTTCTGTCTTTTTTGCCCCAAAATAAGAAAAAATTCTGACTTATTACACTGAAGTAAGTGAAATTTCTGCAATTTTGCCCCAAAATAAGGGAAATTTCTGCCTTTTTGCCCCCAAATAAGGGGAATTTCAGCCTTTTTACCTCAAAATAAGGTGAATTTCTGCATTTTTGCCACAAAATATTAGGAATTTCTGCCTTTTTGCCCCAAAGGAAGAAAATTTCTGCTTTTTTCCCTGAAATAAGTGAAATTTCTGCAATTTTGCGCCAAAATAAGTGAAATTTCTGCAATTTTGCCCCAAAATAAAGGAAATTTCTGGAATTTTGCCCCAAAATAAGTGGAATTTCTGAGTTTTGCCCCAAAATAAGGAGAATTTCTGTCTTTTTGCCTCAACATATAGGGAATATCTGCCTTTTTGCCCCACAATTAGGGGAATTTCTGCAATTTTGCTCCAAAATACGGGGAATTTCTGCCTTTTTGCCCGAAAATCAGAAGAATGCATACCGTTTTGCCATAAAAAAGGGAAATTTCTTCATTTTTGCTCCGAAATAAGGGGAATATCTGCTTTTTTGCCTCTAAATAAGTGGAATTTCTTTCTTTTTCCCCCAAAACAAAGGGAATTTATGTCTTTTTTGCCCCAAAATAAAGAAAAATTCTGACTTATTACACTGAAGTAAGTGAAATTTCTGCAATTTTGTCCCAAAATAAGGGAAATTTCTGCATTTTTGCCCCCAAATAAGGGGAATTTTAGCCTTTTTACCTCAAAATAAAAGGAATTTCTGCATTTTTGCCACGAAATATTAGGAATTTCTGCCTTTTTGCCCCAAAATAAGGAAAATTTCTGCCTTTTTTCCCTGAAATAAGTGATATTTCTGCAATTTTGCCCCAAAATAAGTGAAATTTCTGCAATTTTGCTCCAAAATAATTGAAATTTCTGCAATTTTGCCCCAAACTAAGGGAAATATCTGGAATTTTGCCCCAAAATAAGTGGAATTTCTGATATTTGCCCCAAAATAAGGAGAATTTCTGTCTTTTTGCCTCAACATATAGAGAATTTCTGCCTTTTTGCACCACAAATAAGGGAATTTCTGCAATTTTGCTCCCAAACACAAGGAATTTCTGCCTTTTTCCCCGAAAATAGAAGAATGCATACCTTTTTGTCATAAAAAAGGGAAATTTCTTCATTTTTGCTCCAAAATACGGGAAATTTCTGCTTTTTTGCCTCTAAATAAGTGGAATTTCTGTCTTTTTCCCCCAAAACAAAGGGAATTCCTGTCTTTTTTGCCCCAAAATAAGGAAAATTACTGACTTATTACACTGAAATAAGTGAATTTTCTGCAATTTTGCCATAAAATAAGGTAAATTTCTGCCTTTTTGCCCCCAAATAAGGAGAATTTCAGCCTTTTTACCTCAAAATAAGTTGAATTTCTGCATTTTTGCCACAAAATATTAGGAATTTCTGCCTTTTTGCCTCAAAATAAGAAAATTTCTGCTTTTTTCTCTGAAATAAGTGAAATTTCTGCAATTTTGCCCCAAAATAAGTGAAATTTCTGCAATTTTGCCCCAAAATAAGGGAAATTTCTGGAATTTTGCCCCAAAATAAGTGGAATTCTGAGTTTTGCCCCAAAATAAAGAGAATTTCTGTATTTTTGCCCCAACATATGGGGAATTTCTTTCTTTTTGCCCCACAATTAAGGGAATTTCTGCAATTTTCCTCCAAAATACTGGGAATTTCTGCTTTTTTGCACGAAAATCAGAAGAATGCATACCTTTTTGCCATAAAAAAAGGAAAATTTCTTCATTTTTGCCCCAAAATAAGAGGAATTTTTGCTTTTTTGCGTCTAAGTAAGTGGAATTTCTGTCTTTTTCCCCCCAAAAAAAGGAATTCCTGTCTTTTTTGCCCCAAAATAAGGAAAATTTCATACTTATTACCCTGAAATAAGTGAAATTTCTGCAATTTTGCCCCAAAATAAAGGAAATTTTTGCCTTTTTGCCCCCAAATAAGCGGAATTTCAGCCTTTTTACCTCAAAATAATGGGAATTTCTGCATTTTTTCCACAAAATATTAGGAATTTCTTCCTTTTTGCTCCAAAATAAGGAAAATTTCTGCCTTTTTTCCCTGAAATAAGTGATATTTCTGCAATTTTGCCCCAAAAAAAGTGAAATTTCTGCAATTTTGCCCCAAAATAAGTGAAATTTCTGCAATTTTGCCCCAAAATAAGGGAAATTTCTGGAATTTTGCCCCAAAATAAGTGGAATTTCTGAGATTTGCCCCAAAATAAGGAGAATTTCTGTCTTTTCGCCACAACATATAGAGAATTTCTGCCTTTTTGCCCCACAATTAGGGGAATTTCTGCAATTTTGCTCCAAAATACGGGGAATTTCTGCCTTTTTCCCCGAAAATAAGAAAAATGCATATCTTTTTGCCATATAAAAGGGAAATTTCTTCATTATTGCTCCAAAATAAGGGAAATTTCTGCTTTTTTGCCTCTAAATAAGTAGAATTTCTGTCTTTTTCCCCAAAAACAAAGGGAATTCCTGTCTTTTTTGCCCCAAAATAAGGAAAATTACTGACTTATTACACTGAAATAAGTGAATTTTCTGCAATTTTGCTGTAAAATAAGGTAAATTTCTGCTTTTTTGACCCCAAATAAGGAGAATTTCAGCCTTTTACCTCAAAATAAGTGAAATTTCTGCAATTTTGCCTCAAAATAAGGGAAATTTCTGGAATTTTGCCCCAAAATAAGTCGAATTCTGAGTTTTGCCCCAAAATAAGGAGAATTTCTGTCTTTTTGCCACAACATATAGGGAATTTCTGCCTTTT
Source organism: Micromys minutus (assembly GCF_963924665.1). NCBI lineage: Eukaryota > Metazoa > Chordata > Mammalia > Rodentia > Muridae > Micromys > Micromys minutus. The sequence continues at coordinate 1,905,097 of NW_027667258.1, read as the reverse complement.
TGCCCCACAATTAGGAAAATTTTTGCAATTTTGCTCCAAAATACGGGTAATTTCTGCCTTTTTGCCCGAAAATCAGAAGAATGCATACCTTTTTGCTATAAAAAAAAAGAAATTTCTTCATTTTTTCTCCAAAATAAGGGAACTTTCAGCTTTTTTGCCTCTAAATATGTGGAATTTCTTTTTCCCTCAAAACAAAAAGAATTCCTGTCTTTTTTGCCCCAAAATAAGGAAAATTACTGACTTATTTCCCTGAAATAAGTGAAATTTCTGCAATTTTGCCCCAAAATAAGGGAAATTTCTGCCTTTTTACAACCAAATAAGGAGAATTTCAGCCTTTTTACCTCAAAATAAGGGGAATTTCTGCATTTTTGCCCCATAACAAAGAAAATTTCTGCCTTTTTTCTCTGAAATAAGTGATATTTCTACAATTTTGCCCCAAAATAAGTGAAATTTCTGCAATTTTGCCGCAAAATAAGTGAAATTTCTGCAATTTTGCCCCAAAATAAGTGAAATTTCTGCAATTTTGCCCCAAAATAAGCAAATTTCTGGAATTTTGCCCCAAAATAAGTGGAATTTCTGAGTTTTGCCACAAAATAAAGAGAATTTCTGTCTTTTTGCCACAACAGATAGAGAATTTCTGCCTTTTTGCCCCACAATTAGGGGAATTTCTGCAATTTTGCTCCAAAATACAGAGAATTTCTGCCTTTTTCCCCGAAAATAGAAGAATGCATAACTTTTTGCCATAAAAAATGGAAATTTCTTCATTTTTGCTCCAAAATAAGGGGAATTTCTGCTTTTTTGCCTCTAAATAAGTGGAATTTATGTCTTTTTCCCCCAAAAAAAGGGAATTCCTGTCTTTTTTGCCCCAAAATAAGGAAAATTACTGACTTATTTCCCTGAAATAAGTGAAATTTCTGCAATTTTGCGGTAAAATAAGGGAAATTTCTGCCTTTTTGCCCCCAAATAAAAAGAATTTCAGCCTTTTTACCTCAAAATAAGTGAAATTTCTGCAATTTTGCCCCAAAATAAGTGAAATTTCTGCCTTTTGCCCCAAAATAAGAAAATTTCTGCTTTTTTGTCTGAAATAAGTGAAATTTCTGCAATATTGCCCCCAAATAAGTGAAATTTCTGCAATTTTGCCCCAAAATAAAAAAAATTTCTGCCTTTTTGCCCCCAAATAAGGGGAATTTCAGGCTTTTTACCTCAAAATAAGGAAAATTTCTGCATTTTTGCCCCAAAATATGGGAAATTTTTGCCTTTTTGTCCCAAAATAAGAAAAATTTCTGCAATTTTGTACCAAAAAAAAGAAATTTATGCCTTTTTGCCCCAAAATAGAAAATTTCTGCTTTTTTTCTGAAATAAGTGAAATTTCTGCAATTTTGCCCCAAAATAAGGGAAATTTCTGCCTTTTTGCCCCCAAATAAGGGGAATTTCAGCCTTTTTACCTCAAAATAAGGGGAATTTCTACCTTTTTGCCACAAAATATTAGGAATTTCTGCCTTTTTGCCCCAAAATAAGGAAAATTTCTGCCTTTTTTCTCTGAAATAAGTGAAATTTCTGCAATTTTGCCCCAAAATAAGTGAAATTTCTGCAATTTTGCCCTATAATAAGTGAAATTTCTGCATTTTTGCCCCAAAATAAGCAAATTTCTGGAATTTTGCCCCAAAATAAGTGGAATTTCTGAGTTTTGCCCCAAAATAAGGAGAATTTCTGTCTTTTTGCCCCAACATATAGAGAATTTTTGCCTTTTTGCCCTACAATTAGGGGAATTTCTGCAATTTTGCTCCAAAATACGGGGAATTTCTGCCTTTTTGCCAGAAAATAACAAGAATGCATACCTTTTTGCCATAAAAAAGGGAAATTTCTTCATTTTTGCTGCAAAATAAGGGGAATTTCAGCTTTTTTGCCTCTAAATAAGTGGAATTTCTGTCTTTTTCCCCCAAAACAAAGGGAATTCCTGTCTTTTTTGCCCCAAAATAAGGAAAATTTCTGACTTATTACCCTGAAATAAGTGAAATTTCTGCAATTTTGCCCCAAAATAAAAGAAATTTCTGCCTTTTTGCCCCCAAATAAGGAGAATTTCAGCCTTTTTACCTCAAAATAAGGGGAATTTCTGCATTTTTGCCACAAATTATTAGGAATTTCTTTCTTTTTGCCCCAAAATAAGAAAATTTCTGCCCTTTTTCCCTGAAATAAGTGAAATTTCTGCAATTTTGCCCCAAAATAAGTGAAATATCTGCAATTTTGCCCCAAAATAAAAGAAATTTCTGGAATTTTGCCCCAAAATAAGTGGAATTTCTGAGTTTTGCTTCAAAATAAGAAGAATTTCTGTCCTTTTGCCCCAACATATAGGGAATTTCTGCCTTTTTGCCTCACAATTAGGGGAATTTCTGCAATTTTGCTCCAAAATACAGGGAATTTCTGCCTTTTTGCTCAAAAATCAGAAGAATGCATACCTTTTTGCCATAAAAAAAGGAAATTTCTTCATTTTTTCTCCAAAATAAGGGGTATTTGAGATTTTTTGCCTCTAATTATGTGGAATTTCTTTTTCCCCCGAAAAAAGGGGAATTCCTGCCTTTTTTGCCCCAAAATAAGGAAAATTTCTGACTTATTATTTTGAAATAAGTGAAATTTCTGCAATTTTGCCCCAAAATAAGGGAAATATCTGCCTTTTTGCCCCTAAATAAGGGGATTTTCCTCTTTTTACCTCAAAATAAGGGGAATTTCTGCTTTTTTGCCTCAAAATAAGGGGAATTTCTGCCTTTTTGCCCCAAAATAAGAAAATTTCTGCTTTTTTTCCCTGAATTAATTGAAATTTCTGTAATTTTGCCACAGAATAAGTGAAATTTCTGCAATTTTGTTCTAAAATAAGGAAAATTTCTGGAATTTTGCCCCACAATAAGTGGAATTTCTGAGTTTTCCCCCAAATTAGGGAGAATTTCTGTCTTTTTTCCCAACATATAGGGAATTTTTGCCTATTTGCCCCACAATTAGGGGAATTTCTGAAATTTGGCTCCAAAATACGGGGAATTTCTGCCTTTTTGCCCGAAATTAAGAAGAATGCATATCTTTTTGCCATAAAAAAGGGAAATTTCTTCATTTTTGCTCCAAAATAAGGGGAATTTCAGCTTTTTTGCCTCTAAATAAGTGGAATTTTTTCCCCCAAAACAAAGGGAATTCCTGTCTTTTTTGCCCCAAAATAAGAAAAATTTCTGACTTATTACCCTGAAATAATTGAAATTTCTGCAATTTTGCTTCAAAATAAGAGAAATTTCTGCCTTTTTGCCCCCAAATAAGTGGAATTTCAGCCTTTTTACCTCAAAATAAGGGTAATTTCTGCATTTTTGCCCCAAAATATGAGAAATTTCTGCCTTTTTCTCCCAAAATAAGAAAAATTTCTTCAATTTTGTACCAAAATAAAAGAAATTTCTTCCTTTTTGCCCCAAAATATGAAAATTTCTGCTTTTTTTCTGAAATAAGTGAAATTTCTGCAATTTTGCCCCAAAATAAGTGAAATTTCTGCAATTTTGCCCCAAAATAAGGGAAATTTCTGGAATTTTGCCCCAAAAAAGAGTGGAATTTCTGTGTTTTGCCCCAAAATAAGGAGAATTTTTGTTTTTTGCCCCAACATATAAAGAATTTCTGCCTTTTTGCCCCAAATTAGGGGAATTTCTGCAATTTTGCTCCAAAATATGAGGAATCTCTGCATTTTTGCCCGAAAATAAGAAGAATGCATACCTTTTTGCGATAAAAAAGGGAAATTTCTTCATTTTTGCTCTAAAATAAGGAGAATTTCTGCTTTTTTGCCCCTAAATAAGTGGAATTTCTGTTTTTTTTTCCCCAAAAACAAAGAGAATTCGTGTTTTTCCCCCAAATAAGAAAAATTTCTTACTTATTACCCTGACGTAATTGAAATTTATGCAATTTAACTCAAAAATAAGGAAAATTTCTGCATTTTTGCCCCCAAATAAAAGGAGTTTCAGCATTTTTACCTCAAAATAAGGGGAATTTCTGCATTTTTGCCTTAAAATAAGGGAAATTTCTGGAATTTTGCCCCAAAATAAAAAGAATTTCTGTCATTTTACCCCATCATATAGGGAATTTCTGCCTTTTTGCCCAACAATTAGGGGAATTTCTGCAAATTTGCTCCAAAATACGGGGAATTTGTGCCTTTTTGCCTGAAAATCAGAAGAATGCTTACTTTTTTACCATAAAAAAGGGAAATTTCTTCATTTTTGCTCCAAAATAAGGGGAATTTCTGCTTTTTTGCCTCTACATAAGTAGAATTTCTGTCTTTTTCCCCCAAAACATAGGGAATTTCTGTATTTTTTGCCCCAAAATAAGGAAAAATTCTGACTTAGTACCCTAAAATAATGGAAATTTCTGCCTTTTTGCCCCCAAATAAGGAGAATTTCAGGCTTTTTAGCTCAAAAAAAGGGGAATTTCTGCATTTTTGCCACAAAATATTAGAAATTTCCGCATTTTTGCCCCAAAATAATAAAAATTTCTGCATTTTTCCCCAGAAATAAGTGATATTTCTGCAATTTTGCCCCAAAATAAGTGAAATTTCTGCAATTTTAAAGCAAAATAAGTGAAATTTCTGCAATTTTGCCCCAAAATAAGGAAAATTTCTAGAATTTTGCCCCAAAATAAGTGGAATTTCTGAGTTTTGCCCCAAAATAAGGAGAATTTCGGTCTTTTTGCCACAACATATAGAGAATTTCTGCCTTTTGCCCCACAATTACAAGAATTTCTGCAATTTTGCTCCAAAATACGGGGAATTTCTGTATTTTTGCCAGAAAATAAGAAGAATGCATACCTTTTTGCCATAAAAAAGGAAATTTCTTCATTTTTGCTTCAAAATAAGGGGAATTTCTGCTTTTTTGTCTCTAAATAAGTGGAATTTCTGTCTTTTTCCCCCAAAACAAAGGGAATTCCTGACTTTTTTGCCCCAAAACAAGGAAAATTTCTGACTTATTACTCTGAAATAAGTGAAATTTCTGCAATTTTGCCCCAAAATAAGGGAAATTTCTGACTTATTGCCCCCAAATAAAAAGAATTTCAGACTTTTTACCTCAAAATAAGGGGAATTTCTGCATTTTTGCCACAAAATATTAGGAATTTCTGCCTTTATACCCCAAAATAAGAAAATTTCTGCTTTTTTCCCTGAAATAAGTGAAATTTCTGCAATTTTGCCCCAAAATAAGTGAAATTTCTGCAATTTTGCCCCAAAATAAGGGAAATTTCTGGAATTTTGCCCCAAAATAAGTTGAATTTCTGAGTTTTGCCCCAAAATAAGGAGAATTTCTGTATTTTTGCCCCAACATATAGGGAATTTCTGCCTTTTTGCCCCACAATTAGGAGAATTTCTGCAATTTTTCCCGAAAATCAGAAGAATGCATACCTTTTGCCATAAAAAAGGGAAATTTCTTCATTTTTTCTCCAAAATAAGGGGAATTTCAGCTTTTTTGCCTCTAAATATGTGGAATTTCTTTTTCCCCCTTAACAAAGGGAATTCCTGTCTTTTTTGCCCCAAAATAAGGAAAATTTCTTACTTATTACCCTAAAATAAATGAAATTTCTGCAATTTTGCTTCAAAATAAGGGAAATTTCTGTATTTTTGCCCCCAAATAAAGGGAGTTTCAGCATTTTTACCTCAAAATAAGGGGAATTTCTGCATTTTTGCCCCAAAATAAGGGGAATTTGTGCCTTTTTACACCAAAATAAGAAAATTTCTGCTTTTTTTCCCTGAAATAAGAGAAATTTCTGCAATTTTGCCCCAAAATAAGTGAAATTTCTACAATTTTGCCCCAAAATAAGGGAAATTTCTGGAATTTTGCCCCAAAATAAGTGGAATTTCTGAGTTTCGCCCCAAAATAAGGAGAATTTCTGTCTTTTTGTTTCAACATATAGGAAATTTTTGCCTATTTGCCCCACAATTAGGGGAATTTCTGCAATTTTGCTCCAAAATACGGGGAATTTCTGCTTTTATTCCCAAAAATCAGAAGAAAGCATACTTATGCCATAAAAAAAGAAAATTTCTTCATTTTTGTTCCTAAAGAGGTCAATTTCAGCTTCTTTGCCTCAAAATAAGTGGAATTTTTTTACCCCCAAAACAAAGGAATTCCTGTCTTTTTTGCCCCAAAATAAGGAAAATTTCTGACTTATTACCCTGAAATAAGTGAAATTTCTGCAATTTTGCCCCAAAATTAGGGAAACTTCTGCCTTTTTGCCTCCAAATAAGGGGAATTTCAGATTTTTACCTCAAAATAAGAGGAATTTCTGCATTTTTGCCCCAAAAGAAGGGAAATTTCTGCCTTTTTGCCCCCAAATAAGGGGAATTTCAGCCTTTTTACCTCAAAATAAGAAGAATTTCTGAATTTTTGCCCCAAAATAAGGGAAAGTTCTGCAATTTTGCCCGAAAATAAGTAAAATTTCTGCAATTTTGCTTCAAAATAAGGGAAATTTCTGGAATTTTGCCCCAAAATAAGTGGAATATCTGAGTTTTACCCCAAAATAAGGAGAATTTCTGTTTTTTGCCACAACATATAGGGAATTTCTGCCATTTTGCCCCACAATTAGGGAAATTTCTGCAATTTTGCTCCAAAATACGGGGAATTTCTGCCTTTTTGCCCGAAAATAAACAGAATGCATACCTTTTTGCCATAAAATGGGAAATTTCTTCATTTTTGCTCCAAAATAAGGGGAATTTCTGCTTTTCTTGCCTCTAAATAAGTGGAATTTCTGTCGTTTTCTTCCAAAACAAAGAGAATTCCTGTCATTTTTGCCCCAAAATAAGAATAATTTCTGACTTATTACCCTGAAATAAGGGAAATTTCTGCAATTTTGCCCTAAAATACAAAAAATTTCTTTTTTTTTGCCCCAAAATAAGGAAAATTTCTGCCTTTTTACCTCAAAATAAGGGGAATTTCTGCATTTTTGCCACAAAATATTAGGAATTTCTGCCTTTTGCCCCAAAATAAGAAAATTTCTGCTTTTTTTCTCTGAAATAAGTAAAATTTCTGCAATTTTGCCCCAAAATAATTCAAATTTCTGCAATTTTGCCCCAAAATAAGGGAAATTTCTGGAATTTTGCCCCAAAATAAGTGGAATTTCTGAGTTTTGCCCCAAAATAAGGAAGATTTCTGTCTTTTTGCCCCAACATATAGGGAATTTCTGCCCTTTTGCCCCACAATTAGGGGAAGTTCTGCAATTTTGCTCTAAAATACGGGGAATTTCTGCCTTTTTGCCCGAAAATAAGAAGAATGCATACCTTTTTGCCATCAAAAAGGGAAATTTCTTCATTTTTGCTCCAAAATAAGGGGAATTTCTCCTTTTTTGCCTCTAAATAAGTGGAATTTCTGTCTTTTTCCCCCAAAACAAAGGTTATTTCTGTCTTTTTTGCCCCAGTATAAGGAAAAATTCTGACTTATTACCCTGAAGTAAGTGAAATTTCTGTAATTTTGCCCCAAAATAAGGGAAATTTCTGCCTTTTTGCCCCCAAATAATGGGAATTTCAGCCTTTTTACCTCAAAATAAAAAGAATTTCTGCATTTTTTTCACAAAATATTAGGAATTTCTGCCTTTTTGCTCCACAATAAGGAAAATTTCTGCCTTTTTTCTCTGAAATAAGTGAAATTTCTGCAATTTTTCCCCAAAATAAGTGAAATTTCTGCAATTTTGCTCCAAAAAGAGTGAAATTTCAGGAATTTTGCCCCAAAATAAGAGAAATTTCTGGAATTTTGCCCCAAAATAAATGGAATTTCTGAGTTTTGCCCCCAAATAAGGAGGATTTCTATCTTGTTGCCCCAACATATAGAGAATTTCTGCCTTTTTGCCCCACAATTAGGGGAATTTCTGCAATTTTGCTCCAAAATACGGGGAATTTCTGCCTTTTTGCCTGAAAATCAGAAGAATGCATACCTTTTTGCCATAAAAAGGGAAATTTCTTCATTTTTGCTCCAAAATAAGGGGAATTTCAGCTTTTTTGCCTCTAAATAAGTGGAATTTCTTTTTCCCCCAAAACAAAGGGAATTCCTGTCTTTTTTGCCCCAAAATAAGGAAAATTTCTGACTTATTACCCTGAAATAAGTGAAATTTCTGCAATTTTGCCCCAAAACAAGGGAAATTCCTGCCTTTTTGCCCCCAAATAAGGGGAATTTCAGCATTTTTACCTTAAAATAAGGGGAATTTCTGCATTTTTGCCCCAAAATAAGAGAAATTTCTGCCGTTTTGCCACAAAATAAGAAAATTTCTGCTTTTTTTCCATGAAAAAAGTGACATTTCTGCAATTTTGCCCCAAAATAAGGGAAATTTCTTCAATTTTGCCCCAAAATAAGGGAAATTTCTGGAATTTTGCCCCAAAATAAGTGGAATTTCTGAGTTTTGCCCCAAAATAACAAGAATTTCTGTATTTTTGCCCCAACATATAGAGAATTTCCGCCTTTTTGCCCCACAATTAGGGGAATTTCTGCAATTTTGCTCCAAAATACGAGGAATTTCTGCCTTTTTGGCCGAAAATAAAAAGAATGCATAACTTTTTGCCATAAAATGGGAAATTTCTTCATTTTTGCTCCAAAATAAGGGGAATTTCTGCTTTTCTTGCCTCTAAATAAGTGGAATTTCTGTCGTTTTCTTCCAAAACAAAGAGAATTCCTGTCATTTTTGCCCCAAAATAAGAATAATTTCTGACTTATTACCTTGAAATAAGTGAAATTTCTGCAATTTTGCCCTAAAATACAAAAAATTTCTTCCTTTTTGCCCCAAAATAAGGAAAATTTCTGCCTTTTTACCTCAAAATAAGGGGAATTTCTGCATTTTTGCCACAAAATATTAGGAATTTCTGCCTTTTGCCCCAAAATAAGAAAATTTCTGCTTTTTTTCTCTGAAATAATTAAAATTTCTGCAATTTTGCCCCAAAATATTTCAAATTTCTGCAATTTTGCCCCAAAATAAGGGAAATTTCTGGAATTTTGCCCCAAAATAAGTGGAATTTCTGAGTTTTGCCCCAAAATAAGGAAGATTTCTGTCTTTTTGCCCCAACATATAGGGAATTTCTGCCCTTTTGCCCCACAATTAGGGGAAGTTCTGCAATTTTGCTCAAAAATACAGAGAATTTCTGCCTTTTTGCCCGAAAATCAGAAGAATGCATACCTTTTCGCCATAAAAAATGAAAATTTCTTCATTTTTGCTCCAAAATAAGATGAATTTCAGTTTTTTTGCCTGTAAATAAGTGAAATTTCTTTTTCCTCCAAAACAAAGGGAATTCCTATCTTTTTTGCCCCAAAATAAGGAAAATTTCTGACTTATTACCCTGAAATAAGTGAAATTTCTGCAATTTTGCCCCAAAATAAGGGAAATTTCTGCCTCTTTGCCCTCAAATAAAAGGAATTTCAGCCTTTTTATGTCAAAATAAGGGGAATTTTTGCATTTTTGCCACAAAATATTAGGAATTTCTGCCTTTTTTCCCCAAAATAAGAAAATTTCTGCTTTTTTTCCCTGAAATTGTGAAATTTCTGCAATTTTTCCCCCAAAATAAGTGAAATTTCTGCAATTTTGCCCCAAAATATGGGAAATTTCTAGAATTTTCCCCCAAATAAGTGGAATTTCTGAGTTTTGCCTCAAAATAAGGAGAATTTCTGTCTTTTTGCCCCAACATATAGGGAATTTCTGCCTTTTTGCCCCACAATTAGGGGAATTTCTGCAATTTTGCTCCAAAATACGGGGAATTTCTGCCTTTTTGCCCGAAAATAAGAAGAATGCATACCTTTTTGCCATCAAAAAGGGAAATTTCTTCATTTTTGCTCCAAAATAAGGGGAATTTCTCCTTTTTTGCCTCTAAATAAGTGGAATTTCTGTCTTTTTCCCCCAAAACAAAGGTTATTTCTGTCTTTTTTGCCCCAGTATAAGGAAAAATTCTGACTTATTACCCTGAAGTAAGTGAAATTTCTGTAATTTTGCCACAAAATAAGGGAAATTTCTGCCTTTTTGCCCCCAAATAATGGGAATTTCAGCCTTTTTACCTCAAAATAAAAAGAATTTCTGCATTTTTTTCACAAAATATTAGGAATTTCTGCCTTTTTGCTCCACAATAAGGAAAATTTCTGCCTTTTTTCTCTGAAATAAGTGAAATTTCTGCAATTTTTCCCCAAAATAAGTGAAATTTCTGCAATTTTGCTCCAAAAAGAGTGAAATTTCAGGAATTTTGCCCCAAAATAAGAGAAATTTCTGGAATTTTGCCCCAAAATAAATGGAATTTCTGAGTTTTGCCCCCAAATAAGGAGGATTTCTATCTTGTTGCCCCAACATATAGAGAATTTCTGCCTTTTTGCCCCACAATTAGGGGAATTTCTGCAATTTTGCTCCAAAATACGGGGAATTTCTGCCTTTTTGCCTGAAAATCAGAAGAATGCATACCTTTTTGCCATAAAAAGGGAAATTTCTTCATTTTTGCTCCAAAATAAGGGGAATTTCAGCTTTTTTGCCTCTAAATAAGTGGAATTTCTTTTTCCCCCAAAACAAAGGGAATTCCTGTCTTTTTTGCCCCAAAATAAGGAAAATTTCTGACTTATTACCCTGAAATAAGTGAAATTTCTGCAATTTTGCCCCAAAACAAGGGAAATTCCTGCCTTTTTGCCCCCAAATAAGGGGAATTTCAGCATTTTTACCTTAAAATAAGGGGAATTTCTGCATTTTTGCCCCAAAATAAGAGAAATTTCTGCCGTTTTGCCACAAAATAAGAAAATTTCTGCTTTTTTTCCATGAAAAAAGTGACATTTCTGCAATTTTGCCCCAAAATAAGGGAAATTTCTTCAATTTTGCCCCAAAATAAGGGAAATTTCTGGAATTTTGCCCCAAAATAAGTGGAATTTCTGAGTTTTGCCCCAAAATAACAAGAATTTCTGTATTTTTGCCCCAACATATAGAGAATTTCCGCCTTTTTGCCCCACAATTAGGGGAATTTCTGCAATTTTGCTCCAAAATACGAGGAATTTCTGCCTTTTTGGCCGAAAATAAAAAGAATGCATAACTTTTTGCCATAAAATGGGAAATTTCTTCATTTTTGCTCCAAAATAAGGGGAATTTCTGCTTTTCTTGCCTCTAAATAAGTGGAATTTCTGTCGTTTTCTTCCAAAACAAAGAGAATTCCTGTCATTTTTGCCCCAAAATAAGAATAATTTCTGACTTATTACCTTGAAATAAGTGAAATTTCTGCAATTTTGCCCTAAAATACAAAAAATTTCTTCCTTTTTGCCCCAAAATAAGGAAAATTTCTGCCTTTTTACCTCAAAATAAGGGGAATTTCTGCATTTTTGCCACAAAATATTAGGAATTTCTGCCTTTTGCCCCAAAATAAGAAAATTTCTGCTTTTTTTCTCTGAAATAATTAAAATTTCTGCAATTTTGCCCCAAAATATTTCAAATTTCTGCAATTTTGCACCAAAATAAGGGAAATTTCTGGAATTTTGCCCCAAAATAAGTGGAATTTCTGAGTTTTGCCCCAAAATAAGGAAGATTTCTGTCTTTTTGCCCCAACATATAGGGAATTTCTGCCCTTTTGCCCCACAATTAGGGGAAGTTCTACAATTTTGCTCCAAAATACAGAGAATTTCTGCCTTTTTGCCCGAAAATCAGAAGAATGCATACCTTTTCGCCATAAAAAATGAAAATTTCTTCATTTTTGCTCCAAAATAAGATGAATTTCAGTTTTTTTGCCTGTAAATAAGTGAAATTTCTTTTTCCTCCAAAACAAAGGGAATTCCTATCTTTTTTGCCCCAAAATAAGGAAAATTTCTGACTTATTACCCTGAAATAAGTGAAATTTCTGCAATTTTGCCCCAAAATAAGGGAAATTTCTGCCTCTTTGCCCTCAAATAAAAGGAATTTCAGCCTTTTTATGTCAAAATAAGGGGAATTTGTGCATTTTTGCCACAAAATATTAGGAATTTCTGCCTTTTTTCCCCAAAATAAGAAAATTTCTGCTTTTTTTCCCTGAAATTGTGAAATTTCTGCAATTTTTCCCCCAAAATAAGTGAAATTTCTGCAATTTTGCCCCAAAATATGGGAAATTTCTAGAATTTTCCCCCAAATAAGTGGAATTTCTGAGTTTTGCCTCAAAATAAGGAGAATTTCTGTCTTTTTGCCCCAACATATAGGGAATTTCTGCCTTTTTGCCCCACAATTAGGGGAATTTCTGCAATTTTGCTCCAAAATACGGGGAATTTCTGCCTTTTTGCCCGAAAATAAGAAGAATGCATACCTTTTTGCCATCAAAAAGGGAAATTTCTTCATTTTTGCTCCAAAATAAGGGGAATTTCTCCTTTTTTGCCTCTAAATAAGTGGAATTTCTGTCTTTTTCCCCCAAAACAAAGGTTATTTCTGTCTTTTTTGCCCCAGTATAAGGAAAAATTCTGACTTATTACCCTGAAGTAAGTGAAATTTCTGTAATTTTGCCCCAAAATAAGGGAAATTTCTGCCTTTTTGCCCCCAAATAATGGGAATTTCAGCCTTTTTACCTCAAAATAAAAAGAATTTCTGCATTTTTTTCACAAAATATTAGGAATTTCTGCCTTTTTGCTCCACAATAAGGAAAATTTCTGCCTTTTTTCTCTGAAATAAGTGAAATTTCTGCAATTTTTCCCCAAAATAAGTGAAATTTCTGCAATTTTGCTCCAAAAAGAGTGAAATTTCAGGAATTTTGCCCCAAAATAAGAGAAATTTCTGGAATTTTGCCCCAAAATAAATGGAATTTCTGAGTTTTGCCCCCAAATAAGGAGGATTTCTATCTTGTTGCCCCAACATATAGAGAATTTCTGCCTTTTTGCCCCACAATTAGGGGAATTTCTGCAATTTTGCTCCAAAATACGGGGAATTTCTGCCTTTTTGCCTGAAAATCAGAAGAATGCATACCTTTTTGCCATAAAAAGGGAAATTTCTTCATTTTTGCTCCAAAATAAGGGGAATTTCAGCTTTTTTGCCTCTAAATAAGTGGAATTTCTTTTTCCCCCAAAACAAAGGGAATTCCTGTCTTTTTTGCCCCAAAATAAGGAAAATTTCTGACTTATTACCCTGAAATAAGTGAAATTTCTGCAATTTTGCCCCAAAACAAGGGAAATTCCTGCCTTTTTGCCCCCAAATAAGGGGAATTTCAGCATTTTTACCTTAAAATAAGGGGAATTTCTGCATTTTTGCCCCAAAATAAGAGAAATTTCTGCCGTTTTGCCACAAAATAAGAAAATTTCTGCTTTTTTTCCATGAAAAAAGTGACATTTCTGCAATTTTGCCCCAAAATAAGGGAAATTTCTTCAATTTTGCCCCAAAATAAGGGAAATTTCTGGAATTTTGCCCCAAAATAAGTGGAATTTCTGAGTTTTGCCCCAAAATAACAAGAATTTCTGTATTTTTGCCCCAACATATAGAGAATTTCCGCCTTTTTGCCCCACAATTAGGGGAATTTCTGCAATTTTGCTCCAAAATACGAGGAATTTCTGCCTTTTTGGCCGAAAATAAAAAGAATGCATAACTTTTTGCCATAAAATGGGAAATTTCTTCATTTTTGCTCCAAAATAAGGGGAATTTCTGCTTTTCTTGCCTCTAAATAAGTGGAATTTCTGTCGTTTTCTTCCAAAACAAAGAGAATTCCTGTCATTTTTGCCCCAAAATAAGAATAATTTCTGACTTATTACCTTGAAATAAGTGAAATTTCTGCAATTTTGCCCTAAAATACAAAAAATTTCTTCCTTTTTGCCCCAAAATAAGGAAAATTTCTGCCTTTTTACCTCAAAATAAGGGGAATTTCTGCATTTTTGCCACAAAATATTAGGAATTTCTGCCTTTTGCCCCAAAATAAGAAAATTTCTGCTTTTTTTCTCTGAAATAATTAAAATTTCTGCAATTTTGCCCCAAAATATTTCAAATTTCTGCAATTTTGCCCCAAAATAAGGGAAATTTCTGGAATTTTGCCCCAAAATAAGTGGAATTTCTGAGTTTTGCCCCAAAATAAGGAAGATTTCTGTCTTTTTGCCCCAACATATAGGGAATTTCTGCCCTTTTGCCCCACAATTAGGGGAAGTTCTACAATTTTGCTCCAAAATACAGAGAATTTCTGCCTTTTTGCCCGAAAATCAGAAGAATGCATACCTTTTCGCCATAAAAAATGAAAATTTCTTCATTTTTGCTCCAAAATAAGATGAATTTCAGTTTTTTTGCCTGTAAATAAGTGAAATTTCTTTTTCCTCCAAAACAAAGGGAATTCCTATCTTTTTTGCCCCAAAATAAGGAAAATTTCTGACTTATTACCCTGAAATAAGTGAAATTTCTGCAATTTTGCCCCAAAATAAGTGAAATTTCTGCAATTTTGCCCCAAAATAAGGGATATTTCTGGGTTTTTGCCCCAACATATAGGGAATTTCTGCCTTTTTGCCTCACAATTAGGAAAATTTCTGCAATTTTGCTCCAAAATACGGGGAATTTCTGCCTTTTTGCCCGAAAATCAGAAGAATGCTTACTTTTTTACCATAAAAAAGGTAAATTTCTTCATTTTTGCTCCAAAATAAGGGGAATTTCTGCTTTTTTGCCTCTAAATAAGTGGAATTTCTGTCTTTTTGCCCCAATACAAAGAAAATTTCTGTCTTTTTTGCCCCAAAATAAGGAAAAATTCTGACTTATTACCCTGAAATAAGTGTAATTTCTGCCTTTTTGCCCCCAAATAAGGGGAATTTCTGCCTTTTTACCTCAAAATAAGGGAAATTTCTGCTTTTTTACCTCTAAATAAGTGGAATTTCTGTCTTTTTCCCCCAAAACAAAGGGAATTTCTGTATTTTTTGCCCCAAAATAAGGAAAAATTCTTCTTTAGTACCCTGAAATAAGGGAAATTTCTGCCTTTTTGCCCCCAAATAGGGGGAATTTCAGGCTTTTTAGCTCAAAATAAGGGGAATTTCTGCATTTTTGCCACAAAATATTAGAAATTTTTGCATTTTTGCCCCAAAATAAAGAAAATTTCTGCCTTTTTCCCCTGAAATAAGTGATATTTCTGCAATTTTGCCTTAAAATAAGTGAAATTTCTGGAATTTTACCGCAAAATAAGTGAAATTTCTTCAATTTTGCCACAAAATAAGGGAAATTTCTTGTATTTTGCCCCAAAATAAGTGGAATTTCTGAGTTTTGCCCCAAAATAAGGAGAATTTCTGTCTCTTTGCCACAACATATAGAGAATTTCTGCCTTTTGCCCCACAATTAGGGGAATTTCTGCAATTTTGCTCCAAAATACGAAGAATTTCTGCATTTTTGCCAGAAAATAAGAAGAATGCATAACTTTTTGCCATAGAAAAGGGAAATTTCTCCATTTTTGCTTCAAAATAAGGGGAATTTCTGCTTTTTTGCCTCTAAATAAGTGGAATTTCTCTTTTTCCCCCAAAACAAAGGGAATTCCTGTCTTTTTTGCCCCAAAATAAGGAAAATTTCTGACTTATTACTCTTAAATAAGTGAAATTTCTGCAATTTTGCCCCAAAATAAGGAAAATTTCTGACTTTTTCCCCCAAATAAAAAGAATTTCAGACTTTTTACCTCAAAATAAGGGGAATTTCTGCACTTTTGCCACAAAATATTAGGAATTTCTGCCTTTTTGCCCCAAAATAAGAAAATTTCTGCTTTTTTCCCTGAAATAAGTGAAATTTCTGCAATTTTGCCCCAAAATAAGTGAAATTTCTGCAATTTTGCCCCAAAATAAGGGAAATTTCTGGAATTTTGCCCCATATAAGTGGAATTTCTGAGTTTTGCCCCAAAATAAGGAGAATTTCTGTCTTTTTGCCCCAACATATAGGGAATTTCTGCCTTTTTGCCCCACAATTAGGAGAATTTCTGCAATTTTGCCCGAAAATCAGAAGAATGCATACCTTTTTGCCATAAAAAAGCGAAATTTCTTCATTTTTTCTCCAAAATATGGGAATTTCAGCTTTTTTGCCTCTAAATATGTGGAATTTCTTTTTCCCCCAAAACAAAGGGAATTCCTGTCTTTTTTGCCCCAAAATAAGGAAAATTTCTGACTTATTACCCTAAAATAAATGAAATTTCTGCAATTTTGCCCCAAAATAAAGGAAATTTCTGCATTTTTGCCCCCAAATAAGGGGAGTTTCAGCATTTTTACCTCAAAATAAGGGGAATTTCTGGATTTTTGCCCCAAAATAAGAGGAATTTCTGCCTTTTTAGCCCAAAATACGAAAATTTCTGCTTTTTTTCCCTGAAATAAGAGAAATTTCTGCAATTTTCCCCCAAAATAAGTGAAATTTCTACAATTTTGCCCCAAAATAAGAAAAATTTCTGGAATTTTGCCCCAAAATAAGTGGAATTTCTGAGTTTTGCCTCAAAATAAGGAGAATTTCTGTCTTTTTGTTCCAACATATAGGGAATTTCTGCCTATTTGCCCCACAATTAGGGGAATTTCTGCAATTTTGCTCCAAAATACGGGGAATTTCTGCTTTTTTGCCCAAAAATCAGAAGAATGCATACTTTTGCCATAATAAAAGGAAATTTCTTCATTTTTGCTCCAAAATAAAAACAATTTCAGCTTCTTTGCCTCTAAATAAATGGAATTTTTTTCCCCAAAAACAAAGGAATTCCTGTCTTTTTTGCCCCAAAATAAGGAAAATTTCTGACTTATTACCCTGAAATAAGTGAAATTTCTGCAATTTTGCCCCAAAATTAGGGAAACTTCTGCCTTTTTGCCTCCAAATAAGGGGAATTTTAGACTTTTTACCTCAAAAGAAGGGGAATTTCTGCATTTTTGTCCCAAAAGAAGCAAAATTTCTGCCTTTTGCCCCCAAACAAGGGGAATTTCAGCCTTTTTACCTCAAAATAAGGGAATTTCTGCATTTTTGCCCCAAAATAAGGGAAATTTCTGCAATTTTGCCCCAAAATAAGTCAAATTTCTGCAATTTTGCCCCAAAATAAGGGAAATTTCTGGAATTTTGACCCACAATAAGTGGAATTTCTGAGTTTTACCCCAAAATAAGGAGAATTTCTGTTTTTTACCACAACATATAGGGAATTTCTGCCATTTTGCCCCACAATTAGGGAAATTTCTGCAAATTTGCTCTAAAATACGGGGAATTTCTTCCTTTTTGCACGAAAATAAACAGAATGCATACCTTTTTGCCATAAAAAAACGAAATTTCTTCATTTTTGCTCCAAAATAAGGGGAATTTCTGCATTTTCCTCTAAATAGGTAGAATTTCTGTCTTTTTCCCCCAAAACAAAGGGAATTTCTGTCTTTTTTGCCCCAATATAAGGAAAATTTCTGACTTATTACCCTGAAATAAGTGAAATTTCTGCAATTTTGCCCCAAAATAAGGGAAATTTCTGCCTTTTTGCCCCCAAAGAAGGGAAATTTCAGCCTTTTTACCTCAAAATAAGGGTAATTTCTGCATTTTTGCCACAAAATATTAAGAATTTCTGCCTTTTTGCCCCAAAATAAGGAAAATTTCTGCCTTTTTTCCCTGAAATAAGTGAAATTTCTGCCATTTTGCCCCAAAAGAAGTGAAATTTCTGCAATTTTGCCCCAAGATAAGGGAAATTTTTGGAATTTGCCCCAAAATAAGTGGAATTTCTGAGTTTTGCCCCAAAATAAGGAGAATATCTGTCTTTTTGCCCCAACATATAGGGAATTTCTGCCTTTTGCCCCACAATTTGTGGAATTTCTGCAATTTTGCTCCAAAATACGGGGAATTTCTGCCTTTTTGCCCGAAAATCAGAAGAATGCATATCTTTTTGCCATAAAAAAGGAAAATTTCTTCATTTTTGCTCCAAAATAAGGGGAATTTCTCCTTTTTAGTCTCTAAATAAGTAGAATTTCTGTCTTTTTCCCCAAAACAAAGGAAATTCCTGTCTTTTTTGCCCCAAAATAAGGAAAATTTTTGACTATTACCCTGAAATAAGTGAAATTTCTGCAATTTTGCCCCAAAATAAGGGAAATTTCTGCCTTTTTGCCCCCAAATAAAGAGAATTTCATGCTTTTTACCTAAGAATAAGGGGAATTTCTGCATTTTTGCCACAAAATATTAGGAATTTCTGCTTTTTGCCACAAAATAAGAAAATTTCTGCTTTTTTTCCCTGAAATAAGTGAAATTTCTGCAATTTTGCCTTAAAATAAGTGAAATTTCTGTAATTTTGCCTCAAAATAAGGGAAATATCTGGAATTTTGCCCCAAAATAAGTGGAATTTCTGAGTTTTGTTCCAAAATAAGGAGAATTTCTGTTTTTTTGCCCCAACATATAGGGAATTTCTGCCTTTTTGCCCTACAATTAGGGGAATTTCTGAAATTTTGCTCCAAAATATGGGAAATTTCTGCCTTTTTGCCCGAAAATCAGAAGAATGCATACCTTTTTGCCATAAAAAGGGAAATTTCTTCATTTTTGCTCCAAAATAAGGGGATTTTCAGCTTTTTTGCCTCTAAATAAGTGGAATTATTGTTCCCCCAAAACAAAGGAAATTCCTGTCTTTTTTGCCCCAAAATAAGGAAAATTTCTGACTTATTACCCTGAAATAAGTGAAATTTCTGCAATTTTGCCCCAAAATAAGTGAAATTTCTGCAATTTTGCCCCAAAATAAGGGAAATTTCTGGAATTTTGCCCCAAAATAAGTGGAATTTCTTAGTTTTGCCACAAAATAAGGAGAATTTCTGTCCTTTTGCCCCAACATATAGGGAATTTCTGCCTTTTTGCCCCACAATTAGGAGAATTTCTGCAATTTTGCCCGAAAATCAGAATAATGCATACCTTTTTGCCACAAAAAGGGGAAATTTCTTCATTTTTTCTCCAAAATAAGGGGAATTTCAGCTTTTTTGCCTCTAAATATGTGGAATTTCTTTTTCCCCCAAGCAAAGGGAATTTCTGTCTTTTTTGCCCCAAAATAAGGAAAATTTCTGACTTATTACCCTAAAATAAATGATATTTCTGCAATTTTGCCCCAAAATAAGGGAAATTTCTGCATTTTTGCCCCCAAATAATGGGAGTTTCAGCATTTTTACCTCAAAATAAGGGGAATTTCTGCATTTTTGCCCTAAAATAAGGGGAATTTCTGCCTTTTTACCCCAAAATAAGAAAATTTCTGATTTTTCCCTGAAATAAGAGAAATTTCTGCAATTTTGCCCCAAAATAAGTGAAATTTCTACAATTTTGCCCCAAAATAAGGGAAATTTCTGGAATTTTGTCCCAAAATAAGTGGAATTTCTGTGTTTTGCCCCAAAATAAGGAGAATTTCTGTCTTTTTCTTCCAACATATAGGGAATTTCTGCCTATTTACCCCACAATTAGGGGAATTTCTGCAATTTTGCTCCAAAATATGGGGAATTTCTGCTTTTTTGCCCAAAAATCAGAAGAATGCATACTTTTGCCATAAAAAAAAGGAAATTTCTTCATTTTTGCTCCAAAATAGGAACAATTTCAGCTTCTTTGCCTCTAAATAAGTGGAATATTTTGTCCCCCAAAACAAAGGAATTCCTGTCTTTTTTGCCCCTAAATAAAAAAAATTTCTGACTAATTACCCTGAAATAAGTGAAATTTCTGCAATTTTGCCCAAAATTAGGGAAACTTCTGCCTTTTTGCCTCCAAATAAGGGGAATTTGAGAGTTTTTACCTCAAAATTAGGAGAAGTTCTGCATTTTGCCCCAAAAGAAGGGAAATTTCTGCCTTTTTGCCCCCAAATAAGAGGAATTTCAGCCTTTTTACCTCCAAATAAGGGGAATTTCTGCATTTTTGCCCCAAAATAAGGGAAATTTCTGCAATTTTGCCCCAAAATAAGTCAAATTTCCTCAATTTTGCCCCAAAATAAAGGAAATTTCTGGAATTTTGCCCAAAAATAAGTGGAATTTCTGAGTTTTACCCCAAAATAAGGAGAAGTTCTGTTTTTTGCCCCAACATATAGAGAATTTCTGCATTTTTGCCCCACAATTGGGGGAATTACTGAAATTTTGCTCCAAAATACGGAGAATTTCTGATTTTTTGCCCGAAAATAAGAAGAATGCATACCTTTTTGCCAAAAAAAAGTAAAATTTCTTCATTTTTGCTCCAAAATAAGGGGAATTTCTTCTTTTTAGTCTCTAAATAAGTGGAATTTCTGTCTTTTTCCCCCAAAACAATAGGAATTTCTGTCTTTTTTGCCCCAAAATAAGAAAAATTTCTGATTTATTACCCTGAAATAAGTGAAATTTCTGCAATTTTGCCCCAAAATAAGGGAAATTTCTGCCCTTTTGCCCCCAAATAAGAGGAATTTCAGCCTTTTTACCTCCAAATAAGGGGAATTTCTGCATTTTTGCCCCAAAATAAGGGAAATTTCTGCAATTTTGCCCCAAAATAAGTCAAATTTCTGCAATTTTGCCCCAAAATAAGGGAAATTTCTGGAATTTTGCCCAAAAATAAGTGGAATTTCTGAGTTTTACCCCAAAATAAGGAGAAGTTCTGTTTTTTGCCCCAACATATAGAGAATTTCTGCCTTTTTGCCCCACAATTGGGGGAATTTCTGCAATTTTGCTCCAAAATACGGGGAATTTCTGCCTTTTTGCCCGAAAATCAGAAAAATGCATACCTTTTTGCCATAAAGAAGGAAAATTTCTTCATTTTTGCTCCAAAATAAGGGGAATTTCTGATTTTTAGTCTCTAAATAAGTGGAATTTCTGTCTTTTTCCCCAAAACAAAGGAAATTCCTGTCTTTTTTGCCCCAAAATAAGGAAAATTTCTGACTTATTACCCTGAAATAAGTGAAATTTCTGCAATTTTGCCCCAAAATAAGGGAAATTTCTGCCTTTTTGCCCCCAAATAAAGAGAATTTCAGCCTTTTTATCTAAAAATAAAGGGAATTTCTGCATTTTTGCCACAAAATATTAGGAATTTCTGCTTTTCGCCACAAAATAAGAAAATTTCTGCATTTTTTCCCTGAAATAAGTGAAATTTCTGCAATTTTGCCCCAAAATAAGTGAAATTTCTGTAATTTTGCACCAAAATAAGTCAAATTTCTCGAATTTTGCCCCAAAATAAGTGGAATTTCTGAGTTTTGCCCCAAAATATGGAGAATTTCTGTCTTTTTGCCCCAGTATATAGAGAATTTCTGCCTTTTTGCCCCACAATTAGGGGAATTTCTGCAATTTTGCTCCAAAATATGGGGAATTTCTGCCTTTTTGCCCGAAAATCAGAAGAATGCATACCTTTTTGCCATAAAAAGGGAAATTTCTTCATTTTTGCTCCAAAATAAGGGGAATTTCAGCTTTTTTGCCTCTAAATAAGTGCAATTATTGTTCCCCCAAAACAAAGGGAATTCCTGTCTTTTTTGCCCCAAAATAAGGAAAATTTCTCACTTATTACCCTGAAATAAGTGAAATTTCTGCAATTATGCCCCAAAATAAGGGAAATTTCTGCTTTTTTGCCCCAAAATAAGGGGAATTTCTGCATTTTTGCCCAAAAATAAGGGAAATTTCTGCCTTTTTGCCCCAAAATAAGAAAATTTCTGCTTTTTTTCCCTGAAATAAGTGAAATTTCTGCAATTTTGCTCCAAAATACGTGAAATTTCTGCAATTTTGCCCCAAAATAAGGGATATTTCTGGATTTTTGCCCCAACATATAGGGAATTTCTGCCTTTTTGCCTAACAATTGGGGGAATTTCTGCAATTTTGCTCCAAAATACGGGGAATTTCTGCCTTTTTGCCCGAAAATCAGAAGAATGCATACCTTTTATATAAAAAAGAGAAATTTCTTCATTTTTGCTCCAAAATAAGGGGAATTTCAGCTTTTTTGCCTCTAAATAAGTGAAATTTCTTTTTTCCCCAAAACAAAGGGAATTCCAGTTTTTTTGGCCCAAAATAAGGAAAATTTCTGACTTATTACCCTGAAATAAGTGAAATTTTTGCAAATATGCCCCAAAATAAGGGAAATTTCTGCCTCTTTGCCCTGAAATAAAAGGAATTTCAGCCTTTTTATGTCAAAATAAGAGGAATTTTTGCATTTTTGCCACAAAATATTAGGAATTTCTGCCTTTTTTCCCCAAAATAAGAAAATTTCTGCTTTTTTTCCCTGAAATAAGTGAAATTTTTGCAATTTTGCCCCAAAATAAGTGAAATTTCTGTAATTTTGCCCCAAAATAAGGGAAATTTCTGGAATTTTGCCCCAAATAAGTGGAATTTCTGAGTTTTGCCCCAAATAAGGAGAATTACTGTCTTTTTGCCCCAACATATAGGGAATTTCTGCCTTTTTGCCCAACAATTAGGGGAATTTCTGCAATTTTGCTCCAAAATACGGGGAATTTCTGCTTTTTTGCCCAAAAATCAGAAGAATGCATACTTTTGCCATAAAAAAAGAAAATTTCTTCATTTTTGCTCCAAAATAGGAACAATTTCAGCTTCTTTGCCTCTAAATAAGTGGAATATTTTGTCCCCCAAAACAAAGGAATTCCTGTCTTTTTTGCCCCAAAATAAATAAAATTTCTGACTTATTACCCTGAAATAAGTGAAATTTCTGCAATTTTGCCCAAAATTAAGGAAACTTCTGCCTTTTTGCCTCCAAATAAGGGGAATTTGAGAGTTTTTACCTCAAAATAAGGGGAAGTTCTGCATTTTTGCCCCAAAAGAAGGGAAATTTCTGCCTTTTTGCCCCCAAATAAGAGGAATTTCAGCCTTTTTACCTCCAAATAAGGGGAATTTCTGCATTTTTGCCCCAAAATAAGGGAAATTTCTGCAATTTTGCCCCAAAATAAGTCAAATTTTTGCAATTTTGCCCCAAAATAAGGGAAATTTCTGGAATTTTGCCCCAAAATAAGTGGAATTTCTGAGTTTTACCCCAAAATAAGGAGAAGTTCTGTTTTTTGCCCCAACATATAGAGAATTTCTGCGTTTTTGCCCCACAATTGGGGGAATTTCTGCAATTTTGCTCCAAAATACGGGGAATTTCTGACTTTTTGCCCGAAAATAAGAAGAATGCATACCTTTTTGCCATAAAAAAGGAAAATTTCTTCATTTTTGCTCCAAAATGAGGGGAATTTCTGCTTTTTAGTCTCTAAATAAGTGGAATTTCTGTCTTTTTCCCCAAAACAAAGGAAATTCCTGTCTTTTTTGCCCCAAAATAAGGAAAATTTCTCACTTATTACCCTGAAATAAGGGAAATTTCTGACTTTTTGCCCCCAAATAAAGAGAATTTCAGCCTTTTTACCTAAGAATAAGGGGAATTTCAGCATTTTTGCCACAAAATATTAAGAATTTCTGCTTTTCGCCACAAAATAAGAAAATTTCTGATTTTTTTCCCTGAAATAAGTGAAATTTCTGCAATTTTGCCCCAAAATAAGTGAAATTTCTGTATATTTGCCCCAAAATAAGGGAAATTTCTGGAATTTTGCCCCAAAATAAGTGGAATTTCTGAGTTTTGCCCCAAAATATGGAGAATTTCTGACTTTTTGTTCCAACATATAGGGAATTTCTGCCTTTTTGCCCCAAATTAGGGGAATTTCTGCAATTTTGCTTCAAAATATGGGGAATTTCTGCCTTTTTGCCCGAAAATCAGAAGAATGCATACCTTTTTGCCATAAAAAGGGAAATTTCTTCATTTTTGCTCCAAAATAAGGGGAATTTCTGCCTTTTTGCCACAAAATAAGAAAATTTCTGCTTTTTTCCCTGAAATAAGTGAAATTTCTGCAATTTTGCCCCAAAATACGTGAAATTTCTGCAATTTTGCCCCAAAATAAGGGATATTTCTGGATTTTTGCCCCAACATATAGAGAATTTCTGCCTTTTTGCCTAACAATTGGGGGAATTTCTGCAATTTTGCTCCAAAATACGGGGAATTTCTGCCTTTTTGCCCGAAAATCAGAAGAATGCATACCTTTTATATAAAAAAGGGAAATTTCTTCATTTTTGCTCCAAAATAAGGGGAATTTCAGCTTTTTTGCCTCTAAATAAGTGAAATTACTTTTTTCCCCAAAACAAAGGGAATTCCTGTTTTTTTGTCCCAATATAAGGAAAATTTCTGACTTATTACCCTGAAATAAGTGAAATTTTTGCAATTTTGCCCCAAAATAAAGGAAATTTCTGCCTCTTTGCAATCAAATAAAAGGAATTTCAGCCTTTTTATGTCAAAATAAGGGGAATTTTTGCATTTTTCCCACAAAATATTAGGAATTTCTGCCTTTTTTCCCCAAAATAAGAAAATTTCTGCTTTTTTTCCCTGAAATAAGTGACATTTCTGCAATTTTGCCCCAAAATAAGTGAAATTTCTGTAATTTTGCCCCAAAATAAGGGAAATTTCTGGAATTTTGCCCCAAATAAGTGGAATTTCTGAGTTTTGCCCCAAATAAGAAGAATTTCTGTCTTTTTGCCGACAACATATAAGGAATTTCTGCCTTTTTGCCCAACAATTAGGGGAATTTCTGCAATTTTGTTCCAAAATACGGGGAATTTCTGCTTTTTTTGCCCGAAAATAAGAAGAATGCATACCATTTTGCCATAAAAAAGGGAAATTTCTTCATTTTTGCTCCAAAATATGGGGAATTTCTGCTTTTTGCCTATAAATAAGTGGAATTTCTGTCTTTTTCCCCCAAAACAAAGGGAATTCCTGTCTTTTTTGCCCCAAAATAAGAAAAAATTCTGACTTATTACCCTGAACTAAGTGAAATTTCTGCAATTTTGCCCCAAATAAAGGGAAATTTCTGCCTTTTTGCCCCCAAATAATGGAAATTTCAGCCTTTTTACCTCAAAATTAGAAGAATTTCTGCATTTTTTCCACAAAATATTAGGAATTTCTGCCTTTTTGCCCCACGATAAGGAAAATTTCTACCTTTTTTCCCTGAAATAAGTGAAATTTCTGCAATTTTTCACCAAAATAAGTGAAATTTCTGCAAGTTTGCTCCAAAATAAGTGAAATTTCAGGAATTTTGCCCCAAAATAAGTGAAATTTCTGGAATTTTGCCCCAAAATAAATGGAATTTTTGAGTTTTGCCCCCAAATAAGGAGAATTTCTATCTTTTTGCCCCAACATATAGAGAATTTCTGCCTTTTTGCCCCACAATTAGGGGAATTTCTGCAATTTTGCTCCAAAATACGAGGATTTTCTGCCTTTTTGCCTTAAAATAAGAAGAATGCATACCTTTTTGCCATAAAAAAAGGAAATTTCTTCATTTTTGCTCCAAAATAAGGGGAATTTCAGCTTTTTTGCTTCTAAATAAGTGGAATTATTGTTCCCCCAAAACAAAGGGAATTCCTGTCTTTTTTGCCCCAAAATAAGGAAAATTTCTGACTTATTACCCTGAAATAAGAGAAATTTCTGCAATTTTGCCCCAAAATAAGGGAAATTTCTGCCTTTTTGCCCCAAAATAAGGGGAATTTCAGCCTTTTTACTTCAAAATAAGAGGAATTTCTGCATTTTTGCCCCCAAATGAGGGAAATTTCTGCCTTTTTGCCCCAAATTAGAAAATTTCTGCTTTTTTTTGCTGAAATAAGTGAAATTTCTGCAATTTTGCCCCAAAATAAGTGAAATTTCTGCAATTTTGCCCCAAAATAAGGGATATTTCTGGATTTTTGACCAAACATATAAGGAATTTTTGCCTTTTTGCCTCACAATTAGGGTAATTTCTGCAATTTTGATCCAAAATACGGGGAATTTCTGCCTTTTTGCCCGAAAATCAGAAGAATGCATACCTTTTATATAAAAAAGGGAAATTTCTTCATTTTTGCTCCAAAATAAGGGGAAATTCTTCTTTTTGGCCTCTAAATAAGTGGAATTTCTGTCTTTTTCCATCAAAAAAGGGAATTTCTGTCTTTTTTGCCCCAAAATAAGGAAATATTCTGACTTATTACCCTGAAATAAGTGAAATTTCTGTAATTTTGCCCCAAAATAAGGGAAATTTCTGCCACTTTTTCCTCAAATAAAAAGAATTTCAGCCTTTTTATGTCAAAATAAGGGGAATTTTTGCATTTTTGCCACAAAATATTAGGAATCTCTGCCTTTTTTCCCCAAAATAAGAAATTTTCTGCTTTTTTTCCCTGAAATAAGTGAAATTTCTGCAATTTTGCCCCAAAATAAGTGAAATTTCTGCAATTTTGCCCCAAAATAAGAAAAATTTCTGGAATTTTGCCCCAAATAAGTGGAATTTCTGAGTTTTGCCTTAAAATAAGGAGAATTTTTGTCTTTTTGCCCCAACATATGGGGAATTTCTGCCTTTTTGCCCTACAATTAGGGGAATTTCTGCAATTTTGCTCCAAAATACGGGGAATTTCTGCCTTTTGCCCGAAAATATAAGAATGCATACCTTTTTGCCATAAAAAAGGGAAATTTCTTCATTTTTACTCCAAAATAAGGGGAATTTCTGCTTTTTTGCCTCTAAATCAGTGGAATTTCTGTCTTTTTCCCCTAAAACAAAGTGAATATCTGTCTTTTTTGCCCCAAAATAAGGAAAAATTCTTAATTATTACCCTGAAGTAAGTGAAATTTCTTCAATTTTGCCCCAAAATAAGGAAAATTTCTGCCTTTTTGCCCCCAAATAATGGGAATTTCAGCCTTTTTACCTAAAAATAAGAAGAATTTCTGCATTTTTTCCACAAAATATTAGGAATTTCTGCCTTTTTGCCTTACAATAAGGAAAATTTCTGCCTTTTTTCCATGAGATAAGTGAAATTTCTGCAATTTTTTTCCAAAATAAGTGAAATTTCTGCAATTTTGCTCCAAAATAAGTGAAATTTCAGGAATTTTGCCCCAAAATAAGTGAAATTTCTGGAATTTTGCCCCAAAATAAATGGAATTACTGAGTTTTGCCCCCAAATAAGAAGAATTTCTGTCTTTTTGCCCCAACATATAGAGAATTTCTGCCTTTTTGCCCCACAATTAGGGGAATTTCTGCAATTTTTCTCCAAAATATGGGGAATTTCTGCCTTTTTGCCTGAAAATAAGAAGAATGCATACCTTTTTGCCATAAAAAGAGAAATTTCTTCATTTTTGCTCCAAAATAAGGGGAATTTCTGCTCTTTTGCCTCTAAAGTGTGGAATTTCTGTCTTTTTCCCTCACAACTAAGGGAATTCCTGTTTTTTTTTTTGCCCCAAAATACGGAAAACTTCTGACTTATTACCCTGTAATAAGTGAAATTTCTGCAATTTTGCCCAAAAATAAGGGAAATTTTTGCCTTTTTGCCCCCAAATAAGGAGAATTTTAGCCTTTTTACCTCAAAATAAGGGAAATTTCTGCATTTTTGCCACAAAATATTAGGAATTTCTGCCTTTTGCCCCAAAATAAGAAAATTTCTGCTTTTTTTTTTGAAATAAGTGAAATTTCTGCAATTTTGCCCCAAAATAAGTGAAATTTCTGCAATTTTGCCCCAAAATAAGGGAAATTTCTGGAATTTTGCCCCAAATAAGTGGAATTACAGAGTTTTGCCCCAAAATAAGGAGAATTTCTGACTTTTTGCACAAACATATAGGGAATATCTGAATTTTTGCCCCACAATTAGGGGAATTTCTGCAATTTTGCTCCAAAATACGGGGAATTTCTGCCTTTTTGCCTGAAAATCAAAAGAATGCATACCTTTTTGCGATAAAAAAGGAAATTTCTTCATTTTTGCTCCAAAATAAGGGGAATTTCAGCTTTTTTGCCTCTAAATAAGTGGAATTTTTTTTCCCCCCAAATAAAGAGAATTCCGGTCTTTTTTGCCCCAAAATAAGGAAAATTTCTGACTTATTACCCTGAAATATGTGAAATTTCTGCAATTTTGCCCCCAAATAAGGGAAATTTCTGCCTTTTTGCTTCCAAACAAGGGTAGTTTCAGCCTTTTTACCTTAAAATAAGGGGAATTTCTGCATTTTTGCCCCAAAATAAGGGAAATTTCTGCCTTTTTGCCCCAAAATAAGAAAATTTCTGCTTTTTTTCCATGAAATAAGTGAAATTTCTGCAATTTTGCCCCAAAATATGTGAAATTTCTGCAATTTTGCCCCAAAATAAGTGAAATTTCTGTAATTTTGCCCCAAAATAAGGGAAATTTCTGGAATTTTGCCCCAAAATAAGGGAAATTTCTATAATTTTGCCCCAAAATAAGTGGAATTTCTGAGTTTTGCCCCAAAATAAGGAGAATTTCTGTCTTTTTGCCACAACATATATCGAATTTCTGCCTTTTTGCCCCACAATTAGGGGAATTACTGCAATTTTGCTCCAAAATACGGGGAATTTCTGACTTTTTGCCCGAAAATAAGAAGAATGCATACCTTTTTGCCATCAAAAAGGGAAATTTCTTCATTTTTGCTCCAAAATAAAGGGAATTTCTGCTTTTTTGCCTCTAAATAAGTGGAATTTCTCTCATTTTCCCCCAAAATAAAGGGAATTCCTGGTTTTTTTTGCCCCAAAATACAGAAAACTTCTGACTTATTACCCTGAAATAAGTGAAATTTCTGCAATTTTGCCCAAAAATAAGGGAAATTTCTGCATTTTTGCCCCCAAATAATGAGAATTTTAGCCTTTTTACCTCAAAATAAGGAAAATTTCTGCATTTTTGTCACAAAATTTTAGGAATTTCTGCCTTTTGCCCCAAAATAAAAAATTTCTGCTTTTTTTCCCTGAAATGAGTGAAATTTCTGAAATTTTGCCAAAAAATAAGTGAAATTTCTGCAATTTTGCCCCAAAATAAGGGAAATTTCTGGAATTTTACCCGAAAATAAGTGGAATTTCTGAGTTTTACCCCAAAATAAGGAGAATTTCTGTTTTTTGCCCCAACATATAGGGAATTTCTACATTTTGCCCCACAATTAGGGGAATTTCTGCAATATTGCTCCAAAATACTAGGAATTTCTGGCTTTTTGCCTGAAAATAAGAAGAATGCATACCTTTTTGCCATAAAAAAGGGAAATTTCTTCATTTTTGCTCCAAAATAAGGGGAATTTCTGCTTGTTTGCCTCTAAATAAGTGGAATTTCTGTCTTTTTCCCCCAAAACAAAGAAAATTCCTGTTTTTTTTGCCCCAAGATAAGGAAAATTTCTTACTTATTACCCTGAAATAAGTGAAATTTCTGCAATTTTGCCCCAAAATATGGGAAATTTCTGCCTTTTTGCCTCCAAATAAGGAGAATTCTAGCCTTTTTACCTCAAAATAAGGGCAATTTCTGCATTTTTGCCACAAGATATTAGGAATTTCTGCCTTTTTCCCCAAAATAAGAAAATTTCTGCTTTTTTTCCCTGAAATAAGTGAAATTTCTGCAATTTTGCTCCAAAATAAGAGAAATTTCTGCCTTTTTGCCCCCAAATAAGGGGAATTTCAGCCTTTTTATCTCAAAATAAAAGGATTTTCTGCATTTTTGCCATAAATAAGAAAATTTCTGCTTTTTTCCCTGAAATAAGTGAAATTTCTGCAATTTTGCCCCAAAATAAGTAAAATTTCTGCAATTTTGCCCCAAAATAAGGGAAATTTCTGGAATTTTGCCCCAAAATAAGTGGAATTTCTGAGTTTTGCCCCAAAATAAGGAGAATTTTTGTCTTTTTGCCCCAACATATAGGAAATTTCTGCCTATTTGCCCCACATTAAGGGGAATTTCTGCAATTTTGCTCCAAAATACGGGGAATTTCTGCCTTTTTGCCCGAAAATCAGAAGAATGTATACCTTTTTGCCATAAAACAAAGGAAATTTCTTCATTTTTGCTCCAAAATAAAGGAAATTTCTGCTTTTTTACTTCTAAATAAGTGGAATTTCAGTCTTTTTCCCCCAAAACAAAGGGAATTTCTGTCTTTTTTGCCCCAAAATAAAAAAAATTTCTGACTTATTACCCTGAAATAAGTGAAATTTCTGAAATTTTGACCCAAAATAAGAGAAATTTCTGCCTTTATGCCCCCAAATAATGGGAATTTCACCCTTTTTACCTCAAAATAAGGGGAATTTCTGAATTTTTGCCCCAAAATATGGGAAATTTCTGCCTTTTTGCCCCAAAATAAGAAAAATTTCTGCAATTTTGTACCAAATAAGAGAAATTTCTGCCTTTTTGCCCCAAAATAAGAAAATTTCTGGTTTTTTTCTGAAATAAGTAAATTTTCTGCAATTTTGCCCCAAAATAAGTGAAATTTCTGCAATTTTGCCCCAAAATAAAAGAAATTTCTGGAATTTTGCCCCAAAATAAGTGGAATTTCTGAGTTTTGCCCCAAAATAAGGAGAATTTCTGTTTTTTGCCCCAACATATAGGGAATTTCTGCCTTTTTGCCCCACAATTTGGGAAAATTCTGCAATTTTGCTCCAAAATACGGGGAATTTATGCATTTTTGCTCGAAAATAAGAAGAATGCATACCTTTTTGCCATAAAAAATCGAAATTTCTTCATTTTTGCTCCAAAATAATGGGAATTTCTGCATTTTTGCCTCTAAATAAGTGGAATTTCTGTCTTTTTCCCCCAAAACAAAGGAAATTTCTGCCTTTTTTGCCCCAAAATAAGGAAAATTTCTGACTTATTACCCGAAATAAGTGAAATTTTTGCAATTTTGCCCCAAAATAAGGGAAATTTCTGCCTTTTTGCCCTTAAATATGGGAAATTTCAGCCTTTTTATCTCAAAAAAAGAGGAATTTCTGCATTTTTGCCACAAAATATTAGGAATTTCTGCCTTTTTTCCCCCAAAATAAGGAAAATTTCTGCCTTTTTTCCCTGAAATAATTGAAATTTGTGCCATTTTGCCCCCAAATAAGTGAAATTTCTGCAATTATGCCCCAAAATAAAAGAAATTTTTGGAATTATGCCCCAAAATAAGTGGAATTTCTGAGTTTTGCCCTAAAATAAGAAGAATATCTGTCTTTTTGCCCCAAAATATATAGAATTTCTGCATTTTTGCCCCATAATTAGGAGAATTTCTGCAATTTTGCTCCAAAATATGGGGAATTTCTGCTTTTTTGTCCGAAAATCAAAAGAATGCATACCTTTTTGCCATAAGATGGAAATTTCTTCAGTTTTGCTCCAAAATAAGGGGAATTTCTGCTTTTTTTGCCTCTAAATAAGTGAAATTTCTGTCTTTTTCCCCCAAAACAAAGGGAATTTCTGTCTTTTTTGCCCCAAAATAAGAAAAATTTCTGACTTATTACCCTGAAATAAGTGAAATTTCTGCAATTTTGCCCCAAAATAAGTGAATTTTCTGCCTTTTTGCCCCCAAATAAGGAGAATTTCAGCCTTTTTACCTCAAAATAACGGGAATTTCTGCATTTTTGCCACAAAATATTAGGAATTTCTGCCTTTTTGCCCCAAAATAAGAAAATTTCTGCTTTTTTCCCTGAAATAGGTGAAATTTCTGCAATTTTTCCCCAAAATAAGAGAAATTTTTGCCTTTTTGCCCCCAAATAAGGAGAATTTCAGCCTTTGTACCTCAAAATAAGGGGAATTTCTGCATTTTTGCCACAAAATATTAGGAATTTCTGCCTTTTTGCCCCAAAATAAGAAAATTTCTGCTTTTTTTCCCTGAAATAGGTAAAATTTCTGCAATTTTGCCCCAAAATAAGAGAAATTTTTGTTTTTTTGCCCCCAAATAATGAGAATTTCAGCCTTTTTATCTCAAAATAAGGGGATTTTCTGCATTTTTGCGCCAAAATAAAAAAATTTCTGCTTTTTTTCCCTGAAATAAGTGAAATTTCTGCAATTTTGCCCCAAAATAAGTGAAATTTCTGCAATTTTGCCTCAAGATAAGGGAAATTTCTGGAATTTTGCCCCAAAATAAGTGAAATTTCTGAGTTTTGCCCCAAAATAAGGAGAATTTCTGTCTTTTTGCCCCAACATATAGGGAATTTTAGCCTTTTTGCCCCACAATTAGGGGAATTTATGCAATTTTCCTCCAAAATACGGGGAATTTCTGCCTTTTTGCCCGACAATCAGAAGAATGCATACCTTTTTGCCATAAAAAGGGAAATTTCTTCATTTTTGCTCCAAAATAAGGGGAATTTCAGCTTTTTTGCCTCTAAATAAGTGGAATTTCTCTTTCCCCCAAAACAAAGGGAATTACTGTTATTTTGGCCCCAAAATAAGGAAAATTTCTTACTTATTACCCTTAAATAAGTGAAATTTCTGCAATTTTGCCCCAAAATAAGGAAAATTTCTTACTTATTACCCTGAAATAAGTGAAATTTCTGCAATTGTGCCCCAAAATAAGGGAAATTTCTGCCTTTTTGCCCCCAAATAAGGAGAATTTCAGCCTTTTTAGCTCAAAATAAGAAGAATTGTTGCATTTTTGCCACAAAATATTAGGAATTTCTGCCTTTTCCCCCAAAATAAGAAAATTTCTGCTTTTTTTCCCTGAAATAAGTGAAATTTCTGCAATTTTGCCCCAAAATACGTGAAATTTCTGCAATTTTGCCCCAAAATAAGGAAAATTTCTGGAATTTTGCCCCAAAATAAGTGGAAATTCTGAGTTTTGCACCAAAATAAGGAGAATTTCTGTCTTTTTGTCCCAACATATAGGGAATTTCTGCCTATTTGCCACACAATTAGGGGAATTTCCGCAATTTTGCTCCAAAATACGGGGAATTTCTGCCTTTTAGCCCGAAAATCAGAAGAATGCATACCCTTTTTCCATAAAACAAAGGAAATTTCTTCATTTTTGCTCCAAAATAAAGGAAATTTCTGCTTTTTTGCCTCTAAATAAGTGGAATTTCTGTCTTTTTCTTCCAAAACAAAGGGAATTTCTGTCATTTTTGCCCCAAAATAAGGAAAATTTCTGACTTATTATTCTGACGTAAGTGAAATTTCGGCAATTTTCCCCAAAATAAGGGAAATTTCTGCCTTTTTGCCCCCAAATAATGGGAATTTCAGCCTTTTTACTTCAAAATAAGGGGAATTTCTGCATTTTTTGCCCCAAAATATGGGAAATTTCTGCCTTTTTGCCCCAAAATAAGAAAAACTTCTGCAATTTTGTACCAAAATAAAAGAAATTTCTGCCTTTTTGCCCCAAAATAAGAAAATTTCTGCTTTTTTTCTGAAATAAGTGAAATTTCTGCAATTTTGCCCCAAAATTAGGGAAATTTCTGAAATTTTGCCCCAAATAAGTGGAATTTCTGAGTTTTGCCCCAAAATAAAAAGAATTTCTGTATTTTGCCCCAACATATAGGGAATTTCTGCCTTTTTGCCCCACAATTTAAGAAATTTCTGCAATTTTTTTCCAAAATAAAGGAAATTTCTTCCTTTTTGCCCGAAAATAAGAAGAATGCATACTTTTTGCCATAAAAAAGGGAAATTTATTCATTTTTTCTCCAAAATAAGGGGAATTTCTGCTTTTTTTGCCTCTAAATAAGTGGAATTTCTGTCTTTTTCCCCCAAATCAAATTGAATTCCTGTCTTTTTTGCCCCAAAATAAGAAAAATTTCTGACTTATTACCCTGAAATAAGTGAAATTTCTGCAATTTTGCCCCAAAATAAGGGAAATTTCTGCCTTTTTCCTCCCAAATAAGGAGAATTTCAGCCTGTTTACCTCAAAATAAGGGGAATTTCTGCATTTTTGCCACAAAATATTAGGAATTTCTACCTTTTTGCCCCAAAATAAGAAAATTTCTGTTTTTTTTCCCTGAAATAAGTGAAATTTCTGCAATTTTGCTCCAAAATAAGGGAAATTTCTGGAATTTTGCCCCAAAATAAGTGGAATTTCTGAGTTTTCCCCCAAAATAAGGAGAATTTCTTTCCTTTTTCCCCAACATATAGGGAATTTCTGCCTTTTTGCCCCACAATTAGGGGAATTTCTGAAATTTTGCTCCAAAATACAGGGAATTTCTGCCTTTTTGCCCGAAAATCAGAAGAATGCATACCTTTTTGCCATAAAAACGGAAATTTCTTCATTTTTGCTCCAAAATAAGGGGAATTTCAGCTTTTTTGCCTCTAAATAAGTGGAATTTCTTTTTCCCCCAAAACAAAGGAAATTCCTGTCTTTTTTGCCCCAAAATAAAGAAAATTTCTTACTTATTACCCTGAAATAAGTGAAATTTCTGCAATTTTGCCCCAAAATAAGGGAAATTTCTGCCTTTTGCCCCCAAATAAAAAGAATTTCAGCCTTTTTACCTAAAAATAAAAGGAATTTCTGCATTTTTGCCCTAAAATAAGGGAAATTTCTGCATTTTTGCCCCAAAATAAGAAAATTTCTGCTTTTTTTCCCTGAAATAAGTGAAATTTTTGCAATTTTGCCCCAAAATAAGTGAAATTTCTGCAATTTTGCTCCAAAATAAGGGAAATTTCTGGAATTTTGCCCCAAAACAAGTGGAATTTCTGAGTTTTGCCCCAAAATAAGGAGAATTTCTGCCTTTTTGCCCCAACATATAGAGAATTTCTGCCTTTTTGCCCCACAATTAGGGGAATTTCTGAAATTTTGCTCCAAAATACGGGGAATTTCTGCCTTTTTGCCCGAAAATAAGAAGAATGCATACCTTTTTGCCATAAAAAAGGGAAATTTCTTCATTTTTGCTCCAAAATAAGGGGAATTTCTGCTTTTTTGCCTCTAAATAAGTGGAATTTCTGTCTCTTTCCCCCAAAACAAAGGGAATTCCTGTATTTTTTGCCCCAAAATAAGGAAAATTTCTGACTTATTACTCTGAAATAAGTGAAATTTCTGCAATTTTGCCCCAAAATAAGGGAAATTTTTGCCTTTTTGCCCCCAAATAAAGAGAATTTCAGCCTTTCTACCTCAAGATAAGAAGAATTTTTGCATTTTTGCCACAAAATATTAGGAATTTCTGCCTTTTGCCCCAAAATAAGAAAATTTCTGCTTTTTTTCCTGAAATAAGTGAAATTTCTGCAATTTTGCCCAAAAAGACATGAAATTTCTGCAATTTTGCCCCAAAATAAGAGAAATTTCTGGAATTTTGCCCCAAAATAAGTGGAATTTCTGAGTTTTCCCCCAAAATAAGGAGAATTTCTTTCCTTTTTCCCCAACATATAGGGAATTTCTGCCTTTTTGCCCCACAATTAGGGGAATTTCTGAAATTTTGCTCCAAAATACAGGGAATTTCTGCCTTTTTGCCCGAAAATCAGAAGAATGCATACCTTTTTGCCATAAAAAAGGAAATTTCTTCATTTTTGCTCCAAAATAAGGGGAATTTCAGCTTTTTTGCCTCTAAATAAGTAGAATTTCTTTTTCCCCCAAAACAAAGGAAATTCCTGTCTTTTTTGCCCCAAAATAAAGAAAATTTCTTACTTATTACCCTGAAATAAGTGAAATTTCTGCAATTTTGCCCCAAAATAAGGGAAATTTCTGCCTTTTGCCCCCAAATAAAAAGAATTTCAGCCTTTTTACCTAAAAATAAGGGGAATTTCTGCATTTTTGCCCCAAAATAAGGGAAATTTCTGCATTTTTGCCCCAAAATAAGAAAATTTCTGCTTTTTTTCCCTGAAATAAGTGAAATTTTTGCAATTTTGCCCCAAAATAAGTGAAATTTCTGCAATTTTGCTCCAAAATAAGGGAAATTTCTGGAATTTTGCCCCAAAACAAGTGGAATTTCTGAGTTTTGCCCCAAAATAAGGAGAATTTCTGCCTTTTTGCCCCAACATATAGAGAATTTCTGCCTTTTTGCCCCACAATTAGGGGAATTTCTGAAATTTTGCTCCAAAATACGGGGAATTTCTGCCTTTTTGCCCGAAAATAAGAAGAATGCATACCTTTTTGCCATAAAAAAGGGAAATTTCTTCATTTTTGCTCCAAAATAAGGGGAATTTCTGCTTTTTTGCCTCTAAATAAGTGGAATTTCTGTCTCTTTCCCCCAAAACAAAGGGAATTCCTGTATTTTTTGCCCCAAAATAAGGAAAATTTCTGACTTATTACTCTGAAATAAGTGAAATTTCTGCAATTTTGCCCCAAAATAAGGGAAATTTCTGCCTTTTTGACCCCAAATAAAGAGAATTTCAGCCTTTCTACCTCAAGATAAGAAGAATTTTTGCATTTTTGCCACAAAATATTAGGAATTTCTGCCTTTTGCCCCAAAATAAGAAAATTTCTGCTTTTTTTCCTGAAATAAGTGAAATTTCTGCAATTTTGCCCAAAAAGACATGAAATTTCTGCAATTTTGCCCCAAAATAAGGGCAATTTCTGGAATTTTGCTCCAAAATAAGTGGAATTTCTGAGTTTTGCCCCAAAATAAGAAGAATTTCTGTCTTTTTGTCCCAACATATAGGGAATTTCTGCCTATTTGCCCCACAATTAGGGAAATTTCTGCATTTTTGCCACAAAATATAAGGAATTTCTGCTTTTTGCCCCAAAATATGGAAAATTTCTGCCTTTTTTCCCTGAAATAAGTGAAATTTCTGCCATTTTGCCCCAAAATAAGTTAAATTTCTGCAATTTTGCCCCAAATAAAAGAAATTTTTGGAATTTTGCTTCAAAATAAGTGGAATTTCTGAGTTTTGCCCTAAAATAAGGAGAATATCTGTCTTTTTGCCCCAACATATAGAGAATTTCTGCCTTTTTGCCCCACAATTAGGGGAATTTCTGCAATTTTGCTCCAAAATACGGGGAATTTCTGCTTTTTTGTCCGAAAATCAAAAGAATGCATACCTTTTTGCTATAAAAAAGGGAAATTTCTTAATTTTTGCTCCAAAATAAGGGGAATTTCTGCTTATTTTGCCTCTAAATAAGTGGAATTTCTGTCTTTTTCCCCCAAAACAAAAAGAATTCCTGTATTTTTGCCGCAAAATAATAAAAATTTCTGACTTATTACCTTGAAATAAGTGAAATTTCTGCAATTTTGCCCCAAAATAAGGGAAATTTCTGCCTTTTTGCCCCCAAATAAAGAGAATTTCAGCCTTTCTACCTCAAAATAAGAAGAATTTTTGCATTTTTGCCACAAAATATTAGGAATTTCTGCCTTTTGCCCCAAAATAAGAAAATTTCTGCTTTTTTTCCTGAAATAAGTGAAATTTCTGCAATTTTGCCCAAAAATACATGAAATTTCTGCAATTTTGCCCCAAAATGAGGGAAATTTCTGGAATTTTGCTCCAAAATAAGTGGAATTTCTGAGTTTTGCCCCAAAATAAGAAGAATTTCTGTCTTTTTGTCCCAACATATAGGGAATTTCTGCCTATTTTCCCCACAATTAGGGAAATTTCTGCATTTTTGCCACAAAATATAAGGAATTTCTGCTTTTTGCCCCAAAATATGGAAAATTTCTGCCTTTTTTCCCTGAAATAAGTGAAATTTATGCCATTTTGCCCCAAAATAAGTTAAATTTCTGCAATTTTGCCCCAAATAAAAGAAATTTTTGGAATTTTGCTTCAAAATAAGTGGAATTTCTGAGTTTTGCCCTAAAATAAGGAGAATATCTGTCTTTTTGCCCCAACATATAGAGAATTTCTGCCTTTTTGCCCCACAATTAGGGGAATTTCTGCAATTTTGCTCCAAAATACGGGGAATTTCTGCTTTTTTGTCCGAAAATCAAAAGAATGCATACCTTTTTGCTATAAAAAAGGGAAATTTCTTAATTTTTGCTCCAAAATAAGGGGAATTTCTGCTTATTTTGCCTCTAAATAAGTGGAATTTCTGTCTTTTTCCCACAGAACAAAAAGAATTCCTGTATTTTTGCCGCAAAATAATAAAAATTTCTGACTTATTACCTTGAAATAAGTGAAATTTCTGCAATTTTGCCCCAAAATAAGGGAAATTTCTGCCTTTTTGCCCCCAAATAAAGAGAATTTCAGCCTTTCTACCTCAAAATAAGAAGAATTTTTGCATTTTTGCCACAAAATATTAGGAATTTCTGCCTTTTGCCCCAAAATAAGAAAATTTCTGCTTTTTTTCCTGAAATAAGTGAAATTTCTGCAATTTTGCCCAAAAATACATGAAATTTCTGCAATTTTGCCCCAAAATGAGGGAAATTTCTGGAATTTTGCTCCAAAATAAGTGGAATTTCTGAGTTTTGCCCCAAAATAAGAAGAATTTCTGTCTTTTTGTCCCAACATATAGGGAATTTCTGCCTATTTTCCCCACAATTAGGGAAATTTCTGCATTTTTGCCACAAAATATAAGGAATTTCTGCTTTTTGCCCCAAAATATGGAAAATTTCTGCCTTTTTTCCCTGAAATAGGTGATATTTCTGCAATTTTTCCCCAAAATAAGAGAAATTTCTGCCTTTTTGCCCCCAAATAAGGAGAATTTCAGCCTTTTTATCTCAAAATGAGGGGATTTTCTGCATTTTTGCCCCAAAATAAGAAAATTTCTGAGTTTTGCCCCAAAATAAGGAAAATTTCTGACTTATTATTCTGACGAAAGTGAAATTTCTGAAATTTTGCCCCAAAATAAGGGAAATTTCTGCCTTTTTGCCCCCAAATAAGGGGAATTTCAGCCTTTTTACTTCAAAATAAAGGGAATTTCTGCATTTTTGCCCCAAAATATGGGAAATTTCTGCCTTTTGCCTTAAAATAAGAAAAATTTCCGCAATTTTGTACCAAAATAAAAGAAATTTCTGCCTTTTTGTCCAAAAATAAAAAAATTTCTGCTTTTTTTCTGAAATAAGTGAAATTTCTGCATTTTTGCCCAAAAATAAGTCAAATTCCTGCAAATTTGCCCCAAAATAAAGGAAATTTCTGAAATTTTGCCTCAAAATAAGTTTTATTTCTGAGTTTTTCTCCAAAATAAGGAGAATTTCTGATTTGCCCCAACATATAGGGAATTTCTGCCTTTTTGCCCCACAATTAAAGAAATTTCTGCAATTTTCCTCCAAAATACAAGGAATTTCTGCCTTTTTGCCCGAAAATAAGAAGAATGCATACCTTATTGCCATAAAAAAGGGAAATTTCTTCATTTTTGCTCCAAAATAAGGGGAATTTCTGCTTTTTTTTCCTCTAAATAAGTGGAATTTCTGTCTTTTTCTCCCAAAACAAATGGAATTCTTGTCTTTTTTGGCCCAAAATAAGAAAAATTTCTGACTTATTACCCTGAAATAAGTGAAATTTCTGCAATTTTGCGCCAAAATAAAAGAAATTTCTGCATTTTTGCCCCCAAATATAGAGAATTTCAGCTTTTTTACCTCAAAATAAGGTGAATTTCTACATTTTTGCCACAAAATATTAGGAATTTCTGCCTTTTTGCCCCAAAATAAGAAAATTTCTGCTTTTTTTCCCTAAAACAGGTGAAATTTCTGCAATTTTGCCCGAAAATAAGAGAAATTTCTGCTTTTGCACCCAAATAAGGAGAATTTCAGCCTTTTTACCTCAAAATAAGGAGAATTTCTGCATTTTTGAAACAAAATTTTAGGAATTTCTGCTTTTTTGTCTCAAAATAAGGAAAATTTCTGCCTTTTTTCCCTGAAATAAGTGAAATTTCTGCCATTTTTCCCCAATTAAGTGAAATTTCTGCAATTTTGCCACAAAATAAAAGAAATTTTTGTAATTTTGCCCCAAAATAAGTGGAATTTCTGAGTTTTGCCCTAAAATAAGGAGAATATCTTTCTTTTTGCTCCAACATATAGGGAATTTCTGCCCTTTTGCCCCACAATTAGGGGAATTTCTACAATTTTGCTCCAAAATAGGAGGAATTTCTGCTTTTTTGCCCAAAAATCAAAAGTATGCATACCTTTTTGCCATAAAAAACAGAATTTTCTTCATTTTTGCTCCAAAATAAGAGGTATTTCTGCTTTTTTTTCCCCTTAAATAAGTGGAATTTCTGTCTTTTTCCCCGAAAACAAAGGGAATTCCTATCTTTTTTGCCCCAAAATAAGAAAAATTTCTGACTTATTACCCTGAAATAAGTGAAATTTCTGCAATTTTGCCCCAAAATAAGATAAATTTCTGCCTCTTTGCCCCCAAATAAAAGGAATTTCAGCCTTTTTATCTCAAAATAAGGGGAATTTCTGCATTTTTGCCACAAAATATTAGGAATTTCTGCCTTTTTGCCCCAAAATAAGAAAATTTCTGCTTTTTTTCCCTGAAATAAGTGATATTTCTGCAATTTTGCCCCAAAATAAGAGAAATTTCTGCCTTTTTGCCCCCAAATAAGGAGAATTTCAGACTTTTTATATCAAAATAAGGAGATTTTCTGCATTTTTGCCACAAAATATTAGGAATTTCTGCCTTTTTGCCCAAAAATAAGAAAATTTCTGCTTTTTTTCTCTGAAATAAGTGAAATTTCTGCAATTTTGCCCCAAATAATTGTGAAATTTCTGCAATTTTGCCCCAAAATAAGGGAAATTTGTGGAAAATTGCCCCAAAATAAGTGGAATTTCTGGGTTTTGCCCAAAAATAAGAAGAATTTCTGGCTTTTTGCCCCAACATATAGAGAATTTCTGCCTTTTTGCCCCACAATTAGGGGAATTTCTGAAATTTTGATCCAAAATATGGAAAATTTCTGCCTTTTTGCCCAAAAATTAGACGAATGCATACCTTTTTGCCATAAAAAAGGGAAACTTCTTTATTTTTGCTCCAAAACAAGGGGAATTTCTGCTTTTTTGCCTCTAAATAAGTGCAATTTCTGACGTATTATCCTGAAATAAGTGAAATTTCTGCAATTTTGCCCCAAAATAAGGGAAATTTCTGCCTTTTTTCCCAAAATAAGGAGAATTTCAGCCTTTTTACCTCAAAATAAGGGGAATTTCTGCATTTTTGCCACAAAATATTAGGAATTTCTTCCTTTTGCAACAAAATAAAAAAATTTCTTAATTTTTTCCCTGAAATAAGTGAAAATTCTGCAATTTTGCCCCAAAATACGTGAAATTTCTGCAATTTTGCATCAAAATAAGGGAAATTTCTGGAATTTTGCCCCAAATAAGTGGAATTTCTGAGTTTTGCCCCAAAATAAGGAGAATTTCTGTCTTTTTGCCCCAACATATAGGGAATTTCTGCATATTTGCCCCACAATTAGGGGAATTTCTGCAATTTTGCTCCAAAATATGGGAATTTCTGCCTTTAAGCCTGAAAAATCAGAAGAATGCATACATTTTTGCCATAAAACAAAAGAAATTTCTTCATTTTTGCTCCAAAATAAAGGGAATTTCTGCTTTTTTGCCTCTAAATATGTGGAATTTCTGTCTTTTTCCTCTAAAACAAAGGGAATTTCTGTCTTTTTTGCCCCAAAATAAAGAAAATTTTTGACTTATTATTCTGACGTAAGTGAAATTTCTGCAATTTTTCCCCAATATATGGGAAATTTATGCCTTTTTGCCCCAAAATAAGAAAAATTTCTGCATTTTTGTACCAAAATAAAAGAAATTTCCTCCTTTTTGCCCCAAAATAAGAAAATTTCTGCTTTTTTTCTCTGAAATAATTGAAATTTCTGCAATTTTGCCCCAAAATAAGTGAAATTTCTGCAATTTTGCCCCAAAATAAAGGAAATTTCTGGAATTTTGCCCCAAAATATGTAAAATCTGAGTTTTGCCCCAAAATAAGGAGAATTTCTGTCTTTTTGCCCTAACATATAGGGA
Organism: Micromys minutus; assembly: GCF_963924665.1. Taxonomy (NCBI): domain Eukaryota; kingdom Metazoa; phylum Chordata; class Mammalia; order Rodentia; family Muridae; genus Micromys; species Micromys minutus. The sequence continues at coordinate 1,863,753 of NW_027667258.1, read as the reverse complement.
ATTTCTGCCTTTTTGCCCCACAATTAGGGGAATTTCTGCAATTTTGCTTCAAAATACGGGGGATTTCTGCCTTTTTGCCCGAAAATCAGAAGAATGCCTACCTTTTTACCATAAAAAAAAGAAATTTCTTCATGTTTGCTCCAAAATAAGGGGAATTTCTGCTTTCTTGCCTCTAAATAAGTGGAATTTCTGTCTTTTTCCCCCAAAACAATAAGAATTTCTGTCTTTTTTGCCCCAAAATAAGGAAAAATTCTGACTTATTACCCTGAAGTAAGTGAAATTTCTGCAATTTTGCCCCAAAATAAGGGAAATTTCTGCCTTTTTGCCCCCAAATAAGGGGAATTTCTGCCTTTTTACCTCAAAAAAAGGGGAATTTCTGCATTTTTGCCACAAAATATTAGGAATTTCTGCCTTTTTGCCCCAAAATAAAAAAAATTCTGCTTTTTTCTCTGAAATAAGTGAAATTTCTGCAATTTTGCCCCAAAATAAGTGAAATTTCTGCAATTTTGCCCCAAAATAAGGGATATTTCTGGATTTTTGACCAAACATATAAGGAATTTTTGCCTTTTTGCCTCACAATTAGGGTAATTTCTGCAATTTTGATCCAAAATACGGGGAATTTCTGCCTTTTTGCCCGAAAATCAGAAGAATGCATACCTTTTATATAAAAAAGGGAAATTTCTTCATTTTTGCTCCAAAATAAGGGGAATTTCTTCTTTTTGGCCTCTAAATAAGTGGAATTTCTGTCTTTTTCCATCAAAAAAAGGGAATTTCTGTCTTTTTTGCCCCAAAATAAGGAAATATTCTGACTTATTACCCTGAAATAAGTGAAATTTCTGTAATTTTGCCCCAAAATAAGGGAAATTTCTGCCACTTTTTCCTCAAATAAAAGGAATTTCAGCCTTTTTATGTCAAAATAAGGGGAATTTTTGCATTTTTGCCACAAAATATTAGGAATTTCTGCCTTTTTTCTCCAAAATAAGAAATTTTCTGCTTTTTTTCCCCGAAATAAGTGAAATTTCTGCAATTTTGCCCCAAAATAAGTGAAATTTCTGCAATTTTGCCCCAAAATAGAAAAATTTCTGGAATTTTGCCCCAAATAAGTGGAATTTCTGAGTTTTGCCTTAAAATAAGGAGAATTTTTGTCTTTTTGCCCCAACATATGGGGAATTTCTGCCTTTTTGCCCTACAATTAGGGGAATTTCTGCAATTTTGCTCCAAAATACGGGGAATTTCTGCCTTTTGCCCGAAAATATAAGAATGCATACCTTTTTGCCATAAAAAAGGGAAATTTCTTCATTTTTACTCCAAAATAAGGGGAATTTCTGCTTTTTTGCCTCTAAATCAGTGGAATTTCTGTCTTTTTCCCCTAAAACAAAGTGAATATCTGTCTTTTTTGCCCCAAAATAAGGAAAAATTCTTAATTATTACCCTGAAGTAAGTGAAATTTCTTCAATTTTGCCCCAAAATAAGGAAAATTTCTGCCTTTTTGCCCCCAAATAATGGGAATTTCAGCCTTTTTACCTAAAAATAAGAAGAATTTCTGCATTTTTTCCACAAAATATTAGGAATTTCTGCCTTTTTGCCTTACAATAAGGAAAATTTCTGCCTTTTTTCCATGAGATAAGTGAAATTTCTGCAATTTTGCCCCAAAATATGTGAAATTTCTGCAATTTTGCTCCAAAATAAGTGAAATTTCAGGAATTTTGCCCCAAAATAAGTGAAATTTCTGGAATTTTGCCCCAAAATAAGGGAAATTTCTATAATTTTGCCCCAAAATAAGTGGAATTTCTGAGTTTTGCCCCAAAATAAGGAGAATTTCTGTCTTTTTGCCACAACATATATCGAATTTCTGCTTTTTGCCCCACAATTAGGGGAATTACTGCAATTTTGCTCCAAAATACGGGGAATTTCTGACTTTTTGCCCGAAAATAAGAAGAATGCATACCTTTTTGCCATCAAAAAGGGAAATTTCTTCATTTTTGCTCCAAAATAAAGGGAATTTCTGCTTTTTTGCCTCTAAATAAGTGGAATTTCTCTCATTTTCCCCCAAAACAAAGGGAATTCCTGGTTTTTTTTTGCCCCAAAATACAGAAAACTTCTGATTTATTACCCTGAAATAAGTGAAATTTCTGCAATTTTGCCCAAAAATAAGGGAAATTTCTGCATTTTTGCCCCCAAATAATGAGAATTTTAGCCTTTTTACCTCAAAATAAGGAAAATTTCTGCATTTTTGTCACAAAATTTTAGGAATTTCTGCCTTTTGCCCCAAAATAAAAAATTTCTGCTTTTTTTCCCTGAAATGAGTGAAATTTCTGAAATTTTGCCAAAAAATAAGTGAAATTTCTGCAATTTTGCCCCAAAATAAGGGAAATTTCTGGAATTTTACCCGAAAATAAGTGGAATTTCTGAGTTTTACCCCAAAATAAGGAGAATTTCTGTTTTTTGCCCCAACATATAGGGAATTTCTACATTTTGCCCCACAATTAGGGGAATTTCTGCAATATTGCTCCAAAATACTAGGAATTTCTGGCTTTTTGCCTGAAAATAAGAAGAATGCATACCTTTTTGCCATAAAAAAGGGAAATTTCTTCATTTTTGCTCCAAAATAAGGAGAATTTCTGCTTTTTTGCCTCTAAATAAGTGGAATTTCTGTCTTTTTCCCCCAAAACAAAGAAAATTCCTGTTTTTTTTGCCCCAAAATAAGGAAAATTTCTTACTTATTACCCTGAAATAAGTGAAATTTCTGCAATTTTGCCCCAAAATATGGGAAATTTCTGCCTTTTTGCCTCCAAATAAGGAGAATTCTAGCCTTTTTACCTCAAAATAAGGGCAATTTCTGCATTTTTGCCACAAGATATTAGGAATTTCTGCCTTTTTCCCCAAAATAAGAAAATTTCTGCTTTTTTTCCCTGAAATAAGTGAAATTTCTGCAATTTTGCTCCAAAATAAGAGAAATTTCTGCCTTTTTGCCCCCAAATAAGGGGAATTTCAGCCTTTTTATCTCAAAATAAAAGGATTTTCTGCATTTTTGCCATAAATAAGAAAATTTCTGCTTTTTTCCCTGAAATAAGTGAAATTTCTGCAATTTTGCCCCAAAATAAGTAAAATTTCTGCAATTTTGCCCCAAAATAAGGGAAATTTCTGGAATTTTGCCCCAAAATAAGTGGAATTTCTGAGTTTTGCCCCAAAATAAGGAGAATTTTTGTCTTTTTGCCCCAACATATAGGAAATTTCTGCCTATTTGCCCCACATTAAGGGGAATTTCTGCAATTTTGCTCCAAAATACGGGGAATTTCTGCCTTTTTGCCCGAAAATCAGAAGAATGTATACCTTTTTGCCATAAAACAAAGGAAATTTCTTCATTTTTGCTCCAAAATAAAGGAAATTTCTGCTTTTTTACTTCTAAATAAGTGGAATTTCAGTCTTTTTCCCCCAAAACAAAGGGAATTTCTGTCTTTTTTGCCCCAAAATAAAAAAAATTTCTGACTTATTACCCTGAAATAAGTGAAATTTCTGAAATTTTGACCCAAAATAAGAGAAATTTCTGCCTTTATGCCCCCAAATAATGGGAATTTCACCCTTTTTACCTCAAAATAAGGGGAATTTCTGAATTTTTGCCCCAAAATATGGGAAATTTCTGCCTTTTTGCCCCAAAATAAGAAAAATTTCTGCAATTTTGTACCAAATAAGAGAAATTTCTGCCTTTTTGCCCCAAAATAAGAAAATTTCTGCTTTTTTTCTGAAATAAGTAAATTTTCTGCAATTTTGCCCCAAAATAAGTGAAATTTCTGCAATTTTGCCCCAAAATAAAAGAAATTTCTGGAATTTTGCCCCAAAATAAGTGGAATTTCTGAGTTTTGCCCCAAAATAAGGAGAATTTCTGTTTTTTGCCCCAACATATAGGGAATTTCTGCCTTTTTGCCCCACAATTTGGGAAAATTCTGCAATTTTGCTCTAAAATACGGAGAATTTATGCATTTTTGCTCGAAAATAAGAAGAATGCATACCTTTTTGCCATAAAAAATCGAAATTTCTTCATTTTTGCTCCAAAATAATGGGAATTTCTGCATTTTTGCCTCTAAATAAGTGGAATTTCTGTCTTTTTCCCCCAAAACAAAGGAAATTTCTGCCTTTTTTGCCCCAAAATAAGGAAAATTTCTGACTTATTACCCTGAAATAAGTGAAATTTTTGCAATTTTGCCCCAAAATAAGGGAAATTTCTGCCTTTTTGCCCTTAAATATGGGAAATTTCAGCCTTTTTATATCAAAAAAAGAGGAATTTCTGCATTTTTGCCACAAAATATTAGGAATTTCTGCCTTTTTTGCCCCCAAAATAAGGAAAATTTCTGCCTTTTTTCCCTGAAATAATTGAAATTTGTGCCATTTTGCCCCCAAATAAGTGAAATTTCTGCAATTATGCCCCAAAATAAAAGAAATTTTTGGAATTATGCCCCAAAATAAGTGGAATTTCTGAGTTTTGCCCTAAAATAAGAAGAATATCTGTCTTTTTGCCCCAAAATATATAGAATTTCTGCCTTTTTGCCCCATAATTAGGAGAATTTCTGCAATTTTGCTCCAAAATATGGGGAATTTCTGCTTTTTTGTCCGAAAATCAAAAGAATGCATACCTTTTTGCCATAAGATGGAAATTTCTTCAGTTTTGCTCCAAAATAAGGGGAATTTCTGCTTTTTTTGCCTCTAAATAAGTGAAATTTCTGTCTTTTTCCCCCAAAACAAAGGGAATTTCTGTCTTTTTTGCCCCAAAATAAGAAAAATTTCTGACTTATTACCCTGAAATAAGTGAAATTTCTGCAATTTTGCCCCAAAATAAGTGAATTTTCTGCCTTTTTGCCCCCAAATAAGGAGAATTTCAGCCTTTTTACCTCAAAATAACGGGAATTTCTGCATTTTTGCCACAAAATATTAGGAATTTCTGCCTTTTTGCCCCAAAATAAGAAAATTTCTGCTTTTTTCCCTGAAATAGGTGAAATTTCTGCAATTTTTCCCCAAAATAAGAGAAATTTTTGCCTTTTTGCCCCCAAATAAGAAGAATTTCAGCCTTTTTACCTCAAAATAAGGGGAATTTCTGCATTTTTGCCACAAAATATTAGGAATTTCTGCCTTTTTGCCACAAAATAAGAAAATTTCTGCTTTTTTTCCCTGAAATAGGTAAAATTTCTGCAATTTTGCCCCAAAATAAGAGAAATTTTTGTTTTTTTGCCCCCAAATAATGAGAATTTCAGCCTTTTTATCTCAAAATAAGGGGATTTTCTGCATTTTTGCGCCAAAATAAAAAAATTTCTGCTTTTTTTCCCTGAAATAAGTGAAATTTCTGCAATTTTGCCCCAAAATAAGTGAAATTTCTGCAATTTTGCCTCAAGATAAGGGAAATTTCTGGAATTTTGCCCCAAAATAAGTAAAATTTCTGCAATTTTGCCCCAAAATAAGGGAAATTTCTGGAATTTTGCCCCAAAATAAGTGGAATTTCTGAGTTTTGCCCCAAAATAAGGAGAATTTTTGTCTTTTTGCCCCAACATATAGGAAATTTCTGCCTATTTGCCCCACATTAAGGGGAATTTCTGCAATTTTGCTCCAAAATACGGGGAATTTCTGCCTTTTTGCCCGAAAATCAGAAGAATGTATACCTTTTTGCCATAAAACAAAGGAAATTTCTTCATTTTTGCTCCAAAATAAAGGAAATTTCTGCTTTTTTACTTCTAAATAAGTGGAATTTCAGTCTTTTTCCCCCAAAACAAAGGGAATTTCTGTCTTTTTTGCCCCAAAATAAAAAAAATTTCTGACTTATTACCCTGAAATAAGTGAAATTTCTGAAATTTTGACCCAAAATAAGAGAAATTTCTGCCTTTATGCCCCCAAATAATGGGAATTTCACCCTTTTTACCTCAAAATAAGGGGAATTTCTGAATTTTTGCCCCAAAATATGGGAAATTTCTGCCTTTTTGCCCCAAAATAAGAAAAATTTCTGCAATTTTGTACCAAATAAGAGAAATTTCTGCCTTTTTGCCCCAAAATAAGAAAATTTCTGCTTTTTTTCTGAAATAAGTAAATTTTCTGCAATTTTGCCCCAAAATAAGTGAAATTTCTGCAATTTTGCCCCAAAATAAAAGAAATTTCTGGAATTTTGCCCCAAAATAAGTGGAATTTCTGAGTTTTGCCCCAAAATAAGGAGAATTTCTGTTTTTTGCCCCAACATATAGGGAATTTCTGCCTTTTTGCCCCACAATTTGGGAAAATTCTGCAATTTTGCTCTAAAATACGGAGAATTTATGCATTTTTGCTCGAAAATAAGAAGAATGCATACCTTTTTGCCATAAAAAATCGAAATTTCTTCATTTTTGCTCCAAAATAATGGGAATTTCTGCATTTTTGCCTCTAAATAAGTGGAATTTCTGTCTTTTTCCCCCAAAACAAAGGGAATTTCTGCCTTTTTTGCCCCAAAATAAGGAAAATTTCTGACTTATTACCCTGAAATAAGTGAAATTTTTGCAATTTTGCCCCAAAATAAGGGAAATTTCTGCCTTTTTGCCCTTAAATATGGGAAATTTCAGCCTTTTTATCTCAAAAAAAGAGGAATTTCTGCATTTTTGCCACAAAATATTAGGAATTTCTGCCTTTTTTGCCCCCAAAATAAGGAAAATTTCTGCCTTTTTTCCCTGAAATAATTGAAATTTGTGCCATTTTGCCCCCAAATAAGTGAAATTTCTGCAATTATGCCCCAAAATAAAAGAAATTTTTGGAATTATGCCCCAAAATAAGTGGAATTTCTGAGTTTTGCCCTAAAATAAGAAGAATATCTGTCTTTTTGCCCCAAAATATATAGAATTTCTGCCTTTTTGCCCCATAATTAGGAGAATTTCTGCAATTTTGCTCCAAAATATGGGGAATTTCTGCTTTTTTGTCCGAAAATCAAAAGAATGCATACCTTTTTGCCATAAGATGGAAATTTCTTCAGTTTTGCTCAAAAATAAGGGGAATTTCTGCTTTTTTTGCCTCTAAATAAGTGAAATTTCTGTCTTTTTCCCCCAAAACAAAGGGAATTTCTGTCTTTTTTGCCCCAAAATAAGAAAAATTTCTGACTTATTACCCTGAAATAAGTGAAATTTCTGCAATTTTGCCCCAAAATAAGTGAATTTTCTGCCTTTTTGCCCCCAAATAAGGAGAATTTCAGCCTTTTTACCTCAAAATAACGGGAATTTCTGCATTTTTGCCACAAAATATTAGGAATTTCTGCCTTTTTGCCCCAAAATAAGAAAATTTCTGCTTTTTTCCCTGAAATAGGTGAAATTTCTGCAATTTTTCCCCAAAATAAGAGAAATTTTTGCCTTTTTGCCCCCAAATAAGAAGAATTTCAGCCTTTTTACCTCAAAATAAGGGGAATTTCTGCATTTTTGCCACAAAATATTAGGAATTTCTGCCTTTTTGCCCCAAAATAAGAAAATTTCTGCTTTTTTTCCCTGAAATAGGTAAAATTTCTGCAATTTTGCCCCAAAATAAGAGAAATTTTTGTTTTTTTGCCCCCAAATAATGAGAATTTCAGCCTTTTTATCTCAAAATAAGGGGATTTTCTGCATTTTTGCGCCAAAATAAAAAAATTTCTGCTTTTTTTCCCTGAAATAAGTGAAATTTCTGCAATTTTGCCCCAAAATAAGTGAAATTTCTGCAATTTTGCCTCAAGATAAGGGAAATTTCTGGAATTTTGCCCCAAAATAAGTGAAATTTCTGAGTTTTGCCCCAAAATAAGGAGAATTTCTGTCTTTTTGCCCCAACATATAGGGAATTTTAGCCTTTTTGCCCCACAATTAGGGGAATTTATGCAATTTTGCTCCAAAATACGGGGAATTTCTGCCTTTTTGCCCGACAATCAGAAGAATGCATACCTTTTTGCCATAAAAAGGGAAATTTCTTCATTTTTGCTCCAAAATAAGGGGAATTTCAGCTTTTTTGCCTCTAAATAAGTGGAATTTCCTTTTCCCCCAAAACAAAGGGAATTACTGTTATTTTGGCCCCAAAATAAGGAAAATTTCTTACTTATTACCCTTAAATAAGTGAAATTTCTGCAATTTTGCCCCAAAATAAGGAAAATTTCTTACTTATTACCCTGAAATAAGTGAAATTTCTGCAATTGTGCCCCAAAATAAGGGAAATTTCTGCCTTTTTGCCCCCAAATAAGGAGAATTTCAGCCTTTTTACCTCAAAATAAGAAGAATTGTTGCATTTTTGCCACAAAATATTAGGAATTTCTGCCTTTTCCCCCAAAATAAGAAAATTTCTGCTTTTTTTCCCTGAAATAAGTGAAATTTCTGCAATTTTGCCCCAAAATACGTGAAATTTCTGCAATTTTGCCCCAAAATAAGGAAAATTTCTGGAATTTTGCCCCAAAATAAGTGGAAATTCTGAGTTTTGAACCAAAATAAGGAGAATTTCTGTCTTTTTGTCCCAACATATAGGGAATTTCTGCCTATTTGCCACACAATTAGGGGAATTTCCGCAATTTTGCTCCAAAATACGGGGAATTTCTGCCTTTTAGCCCGAAAATCAGAAGAATGCATACCCTTTTTCCATAAAACAAAGGAAATTTCTTCATTTTTGCTCCAAAATAAAGGAAATTTCTGCTTTTTTGCCTCTAAATAAGTGGAATTTCTGTCTTTTTCCTCCAAAACAAAGGGAATTTCTGTCATTTTTGCCCCAAAATAAGAGAAAATTTCTGACTTATTATTCTGACGTAAGTGAAATTTCGGCAATTTTCCCCAAAATAAGGGAAATTTCTGCCTTTTTGCCCCCAAATAATGGGAATTTCAGCCTTTTTACTTCAAAATAAGGGGAATTTCTGCATTTTTTGCCCCAAAATATGGGAAATTTCTGCCTTTTTGCCCCAAAATAAGAAAAACTTCTGCAATTTTGTATCAAAATAAAAGAAATTTCTGCCTTTTTGCCCCAAAATAAGAAAATTTCTGCTTTTTTTCTGAAATAAGTGAAATTTCTGCAATTTTGCCCCAAAATTAGGGAAATTTCTGAAATTTTGCCCCAAATAAGTGGAATTTCTGAGTTTTGCCCCAAAATAAAAAGAATTTCTGTATTTTGCCCCAACATATAGGGAATTTCTGCCTTTTTGCCCCACAATTTAAGAAATTTCTGCAATTTTTTTCCAAAATAAAGGAAATTTCTTCCTTTTTGCCCGAAAATAAGAAGAATGCATACTTTTTGCCATAAAAAAGGGAAATTTATTCATTTTTTCTCCAAAATAAGGGGAATTTCTGCTTTTTTTGCCTCTAAATAAGTGGAATTTCTGTCTTTTTCCCCCAAATCAAATTGAATTCCTGTCTTTTTTGCCCCAAAATAAGAAAAATTTCTGACTTATTACCCTGAAATAAGTGATATTTCTGCAATTTTGCCCCAAAATAAGGGAAATTTCTGCCTTTTTCCTCCCAAATAAGGAGAATTTCAGCCTGTTTACCTCAAAATAAGGGGAATTTCTGCATTTTTGCCACAAAATATTAGGAATTTCTACCTTTTTGCCCCAAAATAAGAAAATTTCTGTTTTTTTTCCCTGAAATAAGTGAAATTTCTGCAATTTTGCCCCAAAATAAGTGAAATTTCTGGAATTTTGCCCCAAAATAAGTGGAATTTCTGAGTTTTCCCCCAAAATAAGGAGAATTTCTTTCCTTTTTCCCCAACATATAGGGAATTTCTGCCTTTTTGCCCCACAATTAGGGGAATTTCTGAAATTTTGCTCCAAAATACAGGGAATTTCTGCCTTTTTGCCCGAAAATCAGAAGAATGCATACCTTTTTGCCATAAAAACGGAAATTTCTTCATTTTTGCTCCAAAATAAGGGGAATTTCAGCTTTTTTGCCTCTAAATAAGTGGAATTTCTTTTTCCCCCAAAACAAAGGAAATTCCTGTCTTTTTTGCCCCAAAATAAAGAAAATTTCTTACTTATTACCCTGAAATAAGTGAAATTTCTGCAATTTTGCCCCAAAATAAGGGAAATTTCTGCCTTTTGCCCCCAAATAAAAAGAATTTCAGCCTTTTTACCTAAAAATAAGGGGAATTTCTGCATTTTTGCCCTAAAATAAGGGAAATTTCTGCATTTTTGCCCCAAAATAAGAAAATTTCTGCTTTTTTTCCCTGAAATAAGTGAAATTTTTGCAATTTTGCCCCAAAATAAGTGAAATTTCTGCAATTTTGCTCCAAAATAAGGGAAATTTCTGGAATTTTGCCCCAAAACAAGTGGAATTTCTGAGTTTTGCCCCAAAATAAGGAGAATTTCTGCCTTTTTGCCCCAACATATAGAGAATTTCTGCCTTTTTGCCCCACAATTAGGGGAATTTCTGAAATTTTGCTCCAAAATACGGGGAATTTCTGCCTTTTTGCCCGAAAATAAGAAGAATGCATACCTTTTTGCCATAAAAAAGGGAAATTTCTTCATTTTTGCTCCAAAATAAGGGGAATTTCTGCTTTTTTGCCTCTAAATAAGTGGAATTTCTGTCTCTTTCCCCCAAAACAAAGGGAATTCCTGTATTTTTTGCCCCAAAATAAGGAAAATTTCTGACTTATTACTCTGAAATAAGTGAAATTTCTGCAATTTTGCCCCAAAATAAGGGAAATTTTTGCCTTTTTGCCCCCAAATAAAGAGAATTTCAGCCTTTCTACCTCAAGATAAGAAGAATTTTTGCATTTTTGCCACAAAATATTAGGAATTTCTGCCTTTTGCCCCAAAATAAGAAAATTTCTGCTTTTTTTCCTGAAATAAGTGAAATTTCTGCAATTTTGCCCAAAAATACATGAAATTTCTGCAATTTTGCCCCAAAATAAGGGAAATTTCTGGAATTTTGCTCCAAAATAAGTGAAATTTCTGAGTTTTGCCCCAAAATAAGAAGAATTTCTGTCTTTTTGTCCCAACATATAGGGAATTTCTGCCTATTTTCCCCACAATTAGGGAAATTTCTGCATTTTTGCCACAAAATATAAGGAATTTCTGCTTTTTGCCCCAAAATATGGAAAATTTCTGCCTTTTTTCCCTGAAATAAGTGAAATTTCTGCCATTTTGCCCCAAAATAAGTTAAATTTCTGCAATTTTGCCCCAAATAAAAGAAATTTTTGGAATTTTGCTTCAAAATAAGTGGAATTTCTGAGTTTTGCCCTAAAATAAGGAGAATATCTGTCTTTTTGCCCCAACATATAGAGAATTTCTGCCTTTTTGCCCCACAATTAGGGGAATTTCTGCAATTTTGCTCCAAAATACGGGGAATTTCTGCTTTTTTGTCCGAAAATCAAAAGAATGCATACCTTTTTGCTATAAAAAAGGGAAATTTCTTAATTTTTGCTCCAAAATAAGGGGAATTTCTGCTTATTTTGCCTCTAAATAAGTGGAATTTCTGTCTTTTTCCCACAGAACAAAAAGAATTCCTGTATTTTTGCCGCAAAATAATAAAAATTTCTGACTTATTACCTTGAAATAAGTGAAATTTCTGCAATTTTGCCCCAAAATAAGGGAAATTTCTGCCTTTTTGCCCCCAAATAAAGAGAATTTCAGCCTTTCTACCTCAAAATAAGAAGAATTTTTGCATTTTTGCCACAAAATATTAGGAATTTCTGCCTTTTGCCCCAAAATAAGAAAATTTCTGCTTTTTTTCCTGAAATAAGTGAAATTTCTGCAATTTTGCCCAAAAATACATGAAATTTCTGCAATTTTGCCCCAAAATGAGGGAAATTTCTGGAATTTTGCTCCAAAATAAGTGGAATTTCTGAGTTTTGCCCCAAAATAAGAAGAATTTCTGTCTTTTTGTCCCAACATATAGGGAATTTCTGCCTATTTTCCCCACAATTAGGGAAATTTCTGCATTTTTGCCACAAAATATAAGGAATTTCTGCTTTTTGCCCCAAAATATGGAAAATTTCTGCCTTTTTTCCCTGAAATAGGTGATATTTCGGCAATTTTTCCCCAAAATAAGAGAAATTTCTGCCTTTTTGCCCCCAAATAAGGAGAATTTCAGCCTTTTTATCTCAAAATGAGGGGATTTTCTGCATTTTTGCCCCAAAATAAGAAAATTTCTGAGTTTTGCCCCAAAATAAGGAAAATTTCTGACTTATTATTCTGACGAAAGTGAAATTTCTGCAATTTTGCCCCAAAATAAGGGAAATTTCTGCCTTTTTGCCCCCAAATAAGGGGAATTTCAGCCTTTTTACTTCAAAATAAAGGGAATTTCTGCATTTTTGCCCCAAAATATGGGAAATTTCTGCCTTTTGCCTTAAAATAAGAAAAATTTCCGCAATTTTGTACCAAAATAAAAGAAATTTCTGCCTTTTTGTCCAAAAATAAAAAAATTTCTGCTTTTTTTCTGAAATAAGTGAAATTTCTGCATTTTTGCCCAAAAATAAGTCAAATTCCTGCAAATTTGCCCCAAAATAAAGGAAATTTCTGAAATTTTGCCTCAAAATAAGTTTTATTTCTGAGTTTTTCTCCAAAATAAGGAGAATTTCTGATTTGCCCCAACATATAGGGAATTTCTGCCTTTTTGCCCCACAATTAAAGAAATTTCTGCAATTTTCCTCCAAAATACAAGGAATTTCTGCCTTTTTGCCCGAAAATAAGAAGAATGCATACCTTATTGCCATAAAAAAGGGAAATTTCTTCATTTTTGCTCCAAAATAAGGGGAATTTCTGCTTTTTTTTCCTCTAAATAAGTGGAATTTCTGTCTTTTTCTCCCAAAACAAATGGAATTCTTGTCTTTTTTGGCCCAAAATAAGAAAAATTTCTGACTTATTACCCTGAAATAAGTGAAATTTCTGCAATTTTGCCCCAAAATAAAAGAAATTTCTGCATTTTTGCCCCCAAATATAGAGAATTTCAGCTTTTTTACCTCAAAATAAGGTGAATTTCTACATTTTTGCCACAAAATATTAGGAATTTCTGCCTTTTTGCCCCAAAATAAGAAAATTTCTGCTTTTTTTCCCTAAAACAGGTGAAATTTCTGCAATTTTGCCCGAAAATAAGAGAAATTTCTGCTTTTGCACCCAAATAAGGAGAATTTCAGCCTTTTTACCTCAAAATAAGGAGAATTTCTGCATTTTTGAAACAAAATTTTAGGAATTTCTGCTTTTTTGTCTCAAAATAAGGAAAATTTCTGCCTTTTTTCCCTGAAATAAGTGAAATTTCTGCCATTTTTCCCCAAATAAGTGAAATTTCTGCAATTTTGCCACAAAATAAAAGAAATTTTTGGAATTTTGCCCCAAAATAAGTGGAATTTCTGAGTTTTGCCCTAAAATAAGGAGAATATCTTTCTTTTTGCTCCAACATATAGGGAATTTCTGCCTTTTTGCCCCACAATTAGGGGAATTTCTACAATTTTGCTCCAAAATAGGAGGAATTTCTGCTTTTTTGCCCGAAAATCAAAAGTATGCATACCTTTTTGCCATAAAAAACAGAATTTTCTTCATTTTTGCTCCAAAATAAGAGGTATTTCTGCTTTTTTTTCCCTCTAAATAAGTGGAATTTCTGTCTTTTTCCCCGAAAACAAAGGGAATTCCTATCTTTTTTGCCCCAAAATAAGAAAAATTTCTGACTTATTACCCTGAAATAAGTGAAATTTCTGCAATTTTGCCCCAAAATAAGATAAATTTCTGCCTCTTTGCCCCCAAATAAAAGGAATTTCAGCCTTTTTATCTCAAAATAAGGGGAATTTCTGCATTTTTGCCACAAAATATTAGGAATTTCTGCCTTTTTGCCCCAAAATAAGAAAATTTCTGCTTTTTTTCCCTGAAATAAGTGATATTTCTGCAATTTTGCCCCAAAATAAGAGAAATTTCTGCCTTTTTGCCCCCAAATAAGGAGAATTTCAGACTTTTTATATCAAAATAAGGAGATTTTCTGCATTTTTGCCACAAAATATTAGGAATTTCTGCCTTTTTGCCCAAAAATAAGAAAATTTCTGCTTTTTTTCTCTGAAATAAGTGAAATTTCTGCAATTTTGCCCCAAATAATTGTGAAATTTCTGCAATTTTGCCCCAAAATAAGGGAAATTTGTGGAAAATTGCCCCAAAATAAGTGGAATTTCTGGGTTTTGCCCAAAAATAAGAAGAATTTCTGGCTTTTTGCCCCAACATATAGAGAATTTCTGCCTTTTTGCCCCACAATTAGGGGAATTTCTGAAATTTTGATCCAAAATATGGAAAATTTCTGCCTTTTTGCCCAAAAATTAGACGAATGCATACCTTTTTGCCATAAAAAAGGGAAACTTCTTTATTTTTGCTCCAAAACAAGGGGAATTTCTGCTTTTTTGCCTCTAAATAAGTGCAATTTCTGACGTATTATCCTGAAATAAGTGAAATTTCTGCAATTTTGCCCCAAAATAAGGGAAATTTCTGCCTTTTTTCCCAAAATAAGGAGAATTTCAGCCTTTTTACCTCAAAATAAGGGGAATTTCTGCATTTTTGCCACAAAATATTAGGAATTTCTTCCTTTTGCAACAAAATAAAAAAATTTCTTAATTTTTTCCCTGAAATAAGTGAAAATTCTGCAATTTTGCCCCAAAATACGTGAAATTTCTGCAATTTTGCATCAAAATAAGGGAAATTTCTGGAATTTTGCCCCAAATAAGTGGAATTTCTGAGTTTTGCCCCAAAATAAGGAGAATTTCTGTCTTTTTGCCCCAACATATAGGGAATTTCTGCATATTTGCCCCACAATTAGGGGAATTTCTGCAATTTTGCTCCAAAATATGGGAATTTCTGCCTTTAAGCCTGAAAAATCAGAAGAATGCATACATTTTTGCCATAAAACAAAAGAAATTTCTTCATTTTTGCTCCAAAATAAAGGGAATTTCTGCTTTTTTGCCTCTAAATATGTGGAATTTCTGTCTTTTTCCTCTAAAACAAAGGGAATTTCTGTCTTTTTTGCCCCAAAATAAAGAAAATTTTTGACTTATTATTCTGACGTAAGTGAAATTTCTGCAATTTTTCCCCAATATATGGGAAATTTATGCCTTTTTGCCCCAAAATAAGAAAAATTTCTGCATTTTTGTACCAAAATAAAAGAAATTTCCTCCTTTTTGCCCCAAAATAAGAAAATTTCTGCTTTTTTTCTCTGAAATAATTGAAATTTCTGCAATTTTGCCCCAAAATAAGTGAAATTTCTGCAATTTTGCCCCAAAATAAAGGAAATTTCTGGAATTTTGCCCCAAAATATGTAAAATCTGAGTTTTGCCCCAAAATAAGGAGAATTTCTGTCTTTTTGCCCTAACATATAGGGAATTTCTGCCTTTTTGCCCCACAATTAGGGGAATTTCTGCAATTTTGCTTCAAAATACGGGGGATTTCTGCCTTTTTGCCCGAAAATCAGAAGAATGCCTACCTTTTTACCATAAAAAAAAGAAATTTCTTCATGTTTGCTCCAAAATAAGGGGAATTTCTGCTTTCTTGCCTCTAAATAAGTGGAATTTCTGTCTTTTTCCCCCAAAACAATAAGAATTTCTGTCTTTTTTGCCCCAAAATAAGGAAAAATTCTGACTTATTACCCTGAAGTAAGTGAAATTTCTGCAATTTTGCCCCAAAATAAGGGAAATTTCTGCCTTTTTGCCCCCAAATAAGGGGAATTTCTGCCTTTTTACCTCAAAAAAAGGGGAATTTCTGCATTTTTGCCACAAAATATTAGGAATTTCTGCCTTTTTGCCCCAAAATAAAAAAAATTCTGCTTTTTTCTCTGAAATAAGTGAAATTTCTGCAATTTTGCCCCAAAATAAGTGAAATTTCTGCAATTTTGCCCCAAAATAAGGGATATTTCTGGATTTTTGACCAAACATATAAGGAATTTTTGCCTTTTTGCCTCACAATTAGGGTAATTTCTGCAATTTTGATCCAAAATACGGGGAATTTCTGCCTTTTTGCCCGAAAATCAGAAGAATGCATACCTTTTATATAAAAAAGGGAAATTTCTTCATTTTTGCTCCAAAATAAGGGGAATTTCTTCTTTTTGGCCTCTAAATAAGTGGAATTTCTGTCTTTTTCCATCAAAAAAAGGGAATTTCTGTCTTTTTTGCCCCAAAATAAGGAAATATTCTGACTTATTACCCTGAAATAAGTGAAATTTCTGTAATTTTGCCCCAAAATAAGGGAAATTTCTGCCACTTTTTCCTCAAATAAAAGGAATTTCAGCCTTTTTATGTCAAAATAAGGGGAATTTTTGCATTTTTGCCACAAAATATTAGGAATTTCTGCCTTTTTTCTCCAAAATAAGAAATTTTCTGCTTTTTTTCCCTGAAATAAGTGAAATTTCTGCAATTTTGCCCCAAAATAAGTGAAATTTCTGCAATTTTGCCCCAAAATAAGAAAAATTTCTGGAATTTTGCCCCAAATAAGTGGAATTTCTGAGTTTTGCCTTAAAATAAGGAGAATTTTTGTCTTTTTGCCCCAACATATGGGGAATTTCTGCCTTTTTGCCCTACAATTAGGGGAATTTCTGCAATTTTGCTCCAAAATACGGGGAATTTCTGCCTTTTGCCCGAAAATATAAGAATGCATACCTTTTTGCCATAAAAAAGGGAAATTTCTTCATTTTTACTCCAAAATAAGGGGAATTTCTGCTTTTTTGCCTCTAAATCAGTGGAATTTCTGTCTTTTTCCCCTAAAACAAAGTGAATATCTGTCTTTTTTGCCCCAAAATAAGGAAAAATTCTTAATTATTACCCTGAAGTAAGTGAAATTTCTTCAATTTTGCCCCAAAATAAGGAAAATTTCTGCCTTTTTGCCCCCAAATAATGGGAATTTCAGCCTTTTTACCTAAAAATAAGAAGAATTTCTGCATTTTTTCCACAAAATATTAGGAATTTCTGCCTTTTTGCCTTACAATAAGGAAAATTTCTGCCTTTTTTCCATGAGATAAGTGAAATTTCTGCAATTTTGCCCCAAAATATGTGAAATTTCTGCAATTTTGCTCCAAAATAAGTGAAATTTCAGGAATTTTGCCCCAAAATAAGTGAAATTTCTGGAATTTTGCCCCAAAATAAGGGAAATTTCTATAATTTTGCCCCAAAATAAGTGGAATTTCTGAGTTTTGCCCCAAAATAAGGAGAATTTCTGTCTTTTTGCCACAACATATATCGAATTTCTGCTTTTTGCCCCACAATTAGGGGAATTACTGCAATTTTGCTCCAAAATACGGGGAATTTCTGACTTTTTGCCCGAAAATAAGAAGAATGCATACCTTTTTGCCATCAAAAAGGGAAATTTCTTCATTTTTGCTCCAAAATAAAGGGAATTTCTGCTTTTTTGCCTCTAAATAAGTGGAATTTCTCTCATTTTCCCCCAAAACAAAGGGAATTCCTGGTTTTTTTTTGCCCCAAAATACAGAAAACTTCTGATTTATTACCCTGAAATAAGTGAAATTTCTGCAATTTTGCCCAAAAATAAGGGAAATTTCTGCATTTTTGCCCCCAAATAATGAGAATTTTAGCCTTTTTACCTCAAAATAAGGAAAATTTCTGCATTTTTGTCACAAAATTTTAGGAATTTCTGCCTTTTGCCCCAAAATAAAAAATTTCTGCTTTTTTTCCCTGAAATGAGTGAAATTTCTGAAATTTTGCCAAAAAATAAGTGAAATTTCTGCAATTTTGCCCCAAAATAAGGGAAATTTCTGGAATTTTACCCGAAAATAAGTGGAATTTCTGAGTTTTACCCCAAAATAAGGAGAATTTCTGTTTTTTGCCCCAACATATAGGGAATTTCTACATTTTGCCCCACAATTAGGGGAATTTCTGCAATATTGCTCCAAAATACTAGGAATTTCTGGCTTTTTGCCTGAAAATAAGAAGAATGCATACCTTTTTGCCATAAAAAAGGGAAATTTCTTCATTTTTGCTCCAAAATAAGGAGAATTTCTGCTTTTTTGCCTCTAAATAAGTGGAATTTCTGTCTTTTTCCCCCAAAACAAAGAAAATTCCTGTTTTTTTGCCCCAAAATAAGGAAAATTTCTTACTTATTACCCTGAAATAAGTGAAATTTCTGCAATTTTGCCCCAAAATATGGGAAATTTCTGCCTTTTTGCCTCCAAATAAGGAGAATTCTAGCCTTTTTACCTCAAAATAAGGGCAATTTCTGCATTTTTGCCACAAGATATTAGGAATTTCTGCCTTTTTCCCCAAAATAAGAAAATTTCTGCTTTTTTTCCCTGAAATAAGTGAAATTTCTGCAATTTTGCTCCAAAATAAGAGAAATTTCTGCCTTTTTGCCCCCAAATAAGGGGAATTTCAGCCTTTTTATCTCAAAATAAAAGGATTTTCTGCATTTTTGCCATAAATAAGAAAATTTCTGCTTTTTTCCCTGAAATAAGTGAAATTTCTGCAATTTTGCCCCAAAATAAGTAAAATTTCTGCAATTTTGCCCCAAAATAAGGGAAATTTCTGGAATTTTGCCCCAAAATAAGTGGAATTTCTGAGTTTTGCCCCAAAATAAGGAGAATTTTTGTCTTTTTGCCCCAACATATAGGAAATTTCTGCCTATTTGCCCCACATTAAGGGGAATTTCTGCAATTTTGCTCCAAAATACGGGGAATTTCTGCCTTTTTGCCCGAAAATCAGAAGAATGTATACCTTTTTGCCATAAAACAAAGGAAATTTCTTCATTTTTGCTCCAAAATAAAGGAAATTTCTGCTTTTTTACTTCTAAATAAGTGGAATTTCAGTCTTTTTCCCCCAAAACAAAGGGAATTTCTGTCTTTTTTGCCCCAAAATAAAAAAAATTTCTGACTTATTACCCTGAAATAAGTGAAATTTCTGAAATTTTGACCCAAAATAAGAGAAATTTCTGCCTTTATGCCCCCAAATAATGGGAATTTCACCCTTTTTACCTCAAAATAAGGGGAATTTCTGAATTTTTGCCCCAAAATATGGGAAATTTCTGCCTTTTTGCCCCAAAATAAGAAAAATTTCTGCAATTTTGTACCAAATAAGAGAAATTTCTGCCTTTTTGCCCCAAAATAAGAAAATTTCTGCTTTTTTTCTGAAATAAGTAAATTTTCTGCAATTTTGCCCCAAAATAAGTGAAATTTCTGCAATTTTGCCCCAAAATAAAAGAAATTTCTGGAATTTTGCCCCAAAATAAGTGGAATTTCTGAGTTTTGCCCCAAAATAAGGAGAATTTCTGTTTTTTGCCCCAACATATAGGGAATTTCTGCCTTTTTGCCCCACAATTTGGGAAAATTCTGCAATTTTGCTCTAAAATACGGAGAATTTATGCATTTTTGCTCGAAAATAAGAAGAATGCATACCTTTTTGCCATAAAAAATCGAAATTTCTTCATTTTTGCTCCAAAATAATGGGAATTTCTGCATTTTTGCCTCTAAATAAGTGGAATTTCTGTCTTTTTCCCCCAAAACAAAGGAAATTTCTGCCTTTTTTGCCCCAAAATAAGGAAAATTTCTGACTTATTACCCTGAAATAAGTGAAATTTATGCAATTTTGCCCCAAAATAAGGGAAATTTCTGCCTTTTTGCCCTTAAATATGGGAAATTTCAGCCTTTTTATCTCAAAAAAAGAGGAATTTCTGCATTTTTGCCACAAAATATTAGGAATTTCTGCCTTTTTTGCCCCCAAAATAAGGAAAATTTCTGCCTTTTTTCCCTGAAATAATTGAAATTTGTGCCATTTTGCCCCCAAATAAGTGAAATTTCTGCAATTATGCCCCAAAATAAAAGAAATTTTTGGAATTATGCCCCAAAATAAGTGGAATTTCTGAGTTTTGCCCTAAAATAAGAAGAATATCTGTCTTTTTGCCCCAAAATATATAGAATTTCTGCCTTTTTGCCCCATAATTAGGAGAATTTCTGCAATTTTGCTCCAAAATATGGGGAATTTCTGCTTTTTTGTCCGAAAATCAAAAGAATGCATACCTTTTTGCCATAAGATGGAAATTTCTTCAGTTTTGCTCCAAAATAAGGGGAATTTCTGCTTTTTTTGCCTCTAAATAAGTGAAATTTCTGTCTTTTTCCCCCAAAACAAAGGGAATTTCTGTCTTTTTTGCCCCAAAATAAGAAAAATTTCTGACTTATTACCCTGAAATAAGTGAAATTTCTGCAATTTTGCCCCAAAATAAGTGAATTTTCTGCCTTTTTGCCCCCAAATAAGGAGAATTTCAGCCTTTTTACCTCAAAATAACGGGAATTTCTGCATTTTTGCCACAAAATATTAGGAATTTCTGCCTTTTTGCCCCAAAATAAGAAAATTTCTGCTTTTTTCCCTGAAATAGGTGAAATTTCTGCAATTTTTCCCCAAAATAAGAGAAATTTTTGCCTTTTTGCCCCCAAATAAGGAGAATTTCAGCCTTTTTACCTCAAAATAAGGGGAATTTCTGCATTTTTGCCACAAAATGTTAGGAATTTCTGCCTTTTTGCCCCAAAATAAGAAAATTTCTGCTTTTTTTCCCTGAAATAGGTAAAATTTCTGCAATTTTGCCCCAAAATAAGAGAAATTTTTGTTTTTTTGCCCCCAAATAATGAGAATTTCAGCCTTTTTATCTCAAAATAAGGGGATTTCCTGCATTTTTGCGCCAAAATAAGAAAATTTCTGCTTTTTTTCCCTGAAATAAGTGAAATTTCTGCAATTTTGCCCCAAAATAAGTGAAATTTCTGCAATTTTGCCTCAAGATAAGGGAAATTTCTGGAATTTTGCCCCAAAATAAGTGAAATTTCTGAGTTTTGCCCCAAAATAAGGAGAATTTCTGTCTTTTTGCCCCAACATATAGGGAATTTTAGCCTTTTTGCCCCACAATTAGGGGAATTTATGCAATTTTGCTCCAAAATACGGGGAATTTCTGCCTTTTTGCCCGACAATCAGAAGAATGCATACCTTTTTGCCATAAAAAGGGAAATTTCTTCATTTTTGCTCCAAAATAAGGGGAATTTCAGCTTTTTTGCCTCTAAATAAGTGGAATTTCTCTTTCCCCCAAAACAAAGGGAATTACTGTTATTTTGGCCCCAAAATAAGGAAAATTTCTTACTTATTACCCTTAAATAAGTGAAATTTCTGCAATTTTGCCCCAAAATAAGGAAAATTTCTTACTTATTACCCTGAAATAAGTGAAATTTCTGCAATTGTGCCCCAAAATAAGGGAAATTTCTGCCTTTTTGCCCCCAAATAAGGAGAATTTCAGCCTTTTTACCTCAAAATAAGAAGAATTGTTGCATTTTTGCCACAAAATATTAGGAATTTCTGCCTTTTCCCCCAAAATAAGAAAATTTCTGCTTTTTTTCCCTGAAATAAGTGAAATTTCTGCAATTTTGCCCCAAAATACGTGAAATTTCTGCAATTTTGCCCCAAAATAAGGAAAATTTCTGGAATTTTGCCCCAAAATAAGTGGAAATTCTGAGTTTTGCACCAAAATAAGGAGAATTTCTGTCTTTTTGTCCCAACATATAGGGAATTTCTGCCTATTTGCCACACAATTAGGGGAATTTCCGCAATTTTGCTCCAAAATACGGGGAATTTCTGCCTTTTAGCCCGAAAATCAGAAGAATGCATACCCTTTTTCCATAAAACAAAGGAAATTTCTTCATTTTTGCTCCAAAATAAAGGAAATTTCTGCTTTTTTGCCTCTAAATAAGTGGAATTTCTGTCTTTTTCCTCCAAAACAAAGGGAATTTCTGTCATTTTTGCCCCAAAATAAGAGAAAATTTCTGACTTATTATTCTGACGTAAGTGAAATTTCGGCAATTTTCCCCAAAATAAGGGAAATTTCTGCCTTTTTGCCCCCAAATAATGGGAATTTCAGCCTTTTTACTTCAAAATAAGGGGAATTTCTGCATTTTTTGCCCCAAAATATGGGAAATTTCTGCCTTTTTGCCCCAAAATAAGAAAAACTTCTGCAATTTTGTACCAAAATAAAAGAAATTTCTGCCTTTTTGCCCCAAAATAAGAAAATTTCTGCTTTTTTTCTGAAATAAGTGAAATTTCTGCAATTTTGCCCCAAAATTAGGGAAATTTCTGAAATTTTGCCCCAAATAAGTGGAATTTCTGAGTTTTGCCCCAAAATAAAAAGAATTTCTGTATTTTGCCCCAACATATAGGGAATTTCTGCCTTTTTGCCCCACAATTTAAGAAATTTCTGCAATTTTTTTCCAAAATAAAGGAAATTTCTGCCTTTTTGCCCGAAAATAAGAAGAATGCATACTTTTTGCCATAAAAAAGGGAAATTTATTCATTTTTTCTCCAAAATAAGGGGAATTTCTGCTTTTTTTGCCTCTAAATAAGTGGAATTTCTGGCTTTTTCCCCCAAATCAAATTGAATTCCTGTCTTTTTTGCCCCAAAATAAGAAAAATTTCTGACTTATTACCCTGAAATAAGTGAAATTTCTGCAATTTTGCCCCAAAATAAGGGAAATTTCTGCCTTTTTCCTCCCAAATAAGGAGAATTTCAGCCTGTTTACCTCAAAATAAGGGGAATTTCTGCATTTTTGCCACAAAATATTAGGAATTTCTACCTTTTTGCCCCAAAATAAGAAAATTTCTGTTTTTTTTCCCTGAAATAAATGAAATTTCTGCAATTTTGCCCCAAAATAAGTGAAATTTCTGCAATTTTGCCCCAAAATAAGAGAAATTTCTGGAATTTTGCCCCAAAATAAGTGGAATTTCTGAGTTTTCCCCCAAAATAAGGAGAATTTCTTTCCTTTTTCCCCAACATATAGGGAATTTCTGCCTTTTTGCCCCACAATTAGGGGAATTTCTGAAATTTTGCTCCAAAATACAGGGAATTTCTGCCTTTTTGCCCGAAAATCAGAAGAATGCATACCTTTTTGCCATAAAAAAGGAAATTTCTTAATTTTTGCTCCAAAATAAGGGGAATTTCAGCTTTTTTGCCTCTAAATAAGTGGAATTTCTTTTTCCCCCAAAACAAAGGAAATTCCTGTCTTTTTTGCCCCAAAATAAAGAAAATTTCTTACTTATTACCCTGAAATAAGTGAAATTTCTGCAATTTTGCCCCAAAATAAGGGAAATTTCTGCCTGTTGCCCCCAAATAAAAAGAATTTCAGCCTTTTTACCTAAAAATAAGGGGAATTTCTGCATTTTTGCCCCAAAATAAGGGAAATTTCTGCATTTTTGCCCCAAAATAAGAAAATTTCTGCTTTTTTTCCCTGAAATAAGTGAAATTTTTGCAATTTTGCCCCACAATAAGTGAAATTTCTGCAATTTTGCTCCAAAATAAGGGAAATTTCTGGAATTTTGCCCCAAAACAAGTGGAATTTCTGAGTTTTGCCCCAAAATAAGGAGAATTTCTGCCTTTTTGCCCCAACATATAGAGAATTTCTGCCTTTTTGCCCCACAATTAGGGGAATTTCTGAAATTTTGCTCCAAATACGGGGAATTTCTGCCTTTTTGCCCGAAAATAAGAAGAATGCATACCTTTTTGCCATAAAAAAGGGAAATTTCTTCATTTTTGCTCCAAAATAAGGGGAATTTCTGCTTTTTTGCCTCTAAATAAGTGGAATTTCTGTCTCTTTCCCCCAAAACAAAGGGAATTCCTGTATTTTTTGCCCCAAAATAAGGAAAATTTCTGACTTATTACTCTGAAATAAGTGAAATTTCTGCAATTTTGCCCCAAAATAAGGGAAATTTCTGCCTTTTTGCCCCCAAATAAAGAGAATTTCAGCCTTTCTACCTCAAGATAAGAAGAATTTTTGCATTTTTGCCACAAAATATTAGGAATTTCTGCCTTTTGCCCCAAAATAAGAAAATTTCTGCTTTTTTTCCTGAAATAAGTGAAATTTCTGCAATTTTGCCCAAAAAGACATGAAATTTCTGCAATTTTGCCCCAAAATAAGGGAAATTTCTGGAATTTTGCTCCAAAATAAGTGGAATTTCTGAGTTTTGCCCCAAAATAAGAAGAATTTCTGTCTTTTTGTCCCAACATATAGGGAATTTCTGCCTATTTGCCCCACAATTAGGGAAATTTCTGCATTTTTGCCACAAAATATGGAAAATTTCTGCCTTTTTTCCCTGAAATAAGTGAAATTTCTGCCATTTTGCCCCAAAATAAGTTAAATTTCTGCAATTTTGCCCCAAATAAAAGAAATTTTTGGAATTTTGCTTCAAAAGAAGTGGAATTTCTGAGTTTTGCCCTAAAATAAGGAGAATATCTGTCTTTTTGCCCCAAGATATAGAGAATTTCTGCCTTTTTGCCCCACAATTAGGGGAATTTCTGCAATTTTGCTCCAAAATACGGGGAATTTCTGCTTTTTTGTCCGAAAATCAAAAGAATGCATACCTTTTTGCTATAAAAAAGGGAAATTTCTTAATTTTTGCTCCAAAATAAGGGGAATTTCTGCTTATTTTGCCTCTAAATAAGTGGAATTTCTGTCTTTTTCCCCCAAAACAAAAAGAATTCCTGTATTTTTGCCGCAAAATAATAAAAATTTCTGACTTATTACCTTGAAATAAGTGAAATTTCTGCAATTTTGCCCCAAAATAAGGGAAATTTCTGCCTTTTTGCCCCCAAATAAAGAGAATTTCAGCCTTTCTACCTCAAAATAAGAAGAATTTTTGCATTTTTGCCACAAAATATTAGGAATTTCTGCCTTTTGCCCCAAAATAAGAAAATTTCTGCTTTTTTTCCTGAAATAAGTGAAATTTCTGCAATTTTGCCCAAAAATACATGAAATTTCTGCAATTTTGCCCCAAAATGAGGGAAATTTCTGGAATTTTGCTCCAAAATAAGTGGAATTTCTGAGTTTTGCCCCAAAATAAGAAGAATTTCTGTCTTTTTGTCCCAACATATAGGGAATTTCTGCCTATTTGCCCCACAATTAGGGAAATTTCTGCATTTTTGCCACAAAATATAAGGAATTTCTGCTTTTTGCCCCAAAATAAGGAAAATTTCTGCCTTTTTTATCTGAAATAAGTGAAATTTCTGCCATTTTGCCCAAAAATAAGTTAAATTTCTGCAATTTTGCCCCAAATAAAAGAAATTTTTGGAATTTTGCTTCAAAATAAGTGGAATTTCTGAGTTTTGCCCTAAAATAAGGAGAATATCTGTCTTTTTGCCCCAACATATAGAGAATTTCTGCATTTTTGCCCCACAATTAGGGGAATTTCTGCAATTTTGCTCCAAAATACGGGGAATTTCTGCTTTTTTGTCTGAAAATCAAAAGAATGCATACCTTTTTGCTATAAAAAAGGGAAATTTCTTAATTTTTGCTCCAAAATAAGGGGAATTTCTGCTTATTTTGCCTCTAAATAAGTGGAATTTCTGTCTTTTTCCCCCAAAACAAAGAGAATTCCTGTATTTTTGCCGCAAAATAATAAAAATTTCTGACTTATTACCTTGAAATAAGTGAAATTTCTGCAATTTTGCCCCAAAATAAGGGAAATTTCTGCCTTTTTTCCCCCAAATAAGGAGAATTTCAGCCTTTTTACCTCAAAATAAGGAGAATTTCTTCATTTTTGCCACAAAATATTAGGAATTTCTGCCTTTTTGCACCAAAATAAAAAAATTTCTGCTTTTTTTCTTGAAATAGGTGATATTTCTGCAATTTTGCCCCAAAATAAGAGAAATTTCTGCCTTTTTGCCCCCAAATAAGGAGAATTTCAGCCTTTTTATCTCAAAATGAGGGGATTTTCTGCATTTTTGCCCCAAAATAAGAAAATTTCTGAGTTTTGCCACAAAATAAGGAGAATTTCTGTCTTATTGCCCCAACATATAGGGAATTTCTGCCTTTTTGCCCCACAATTAGGGGAATTTCTGCAATTTTGCTCCAAAATACGGGGAATTTCTGCCTTTTTGCCCAAAAATAAGAAGAATGCATACCTTTTTGCCATAAAAAAGGAAAATTTCTTCATTTTTGCTCCAAAATAAGGGGAATTTCTGCTTTTTTGCCTCTAAATAAGTGGAATTTCTGTATTTTTCCCCCAAAACAAAGGGAATTCCTGGTTTGTTTGCCCCAAAATAAGGAAAATTTCTGACTTATTACCCTGAAATAAGTGAAATTTCTGCAATTTTGCCCAAAAATAAGGGAAATTTCTGCCTTTTTGCCCCCAAATAAGGAGAATTTCAGCCTTTTTACCTCAAAATAAGAAGAATTTTTGAATTTTTGCCACAAAATATTAGGAATTTCTGCCTTTGCCCCAAAATAAGACAATTTCTGCTTTTTTCACTGAAATAAGTGAAATTTCTGCTATTTTGCCCCAAAATATGTGAAATTTCTGCAGTTTTGCCCCAAAATAAGGGAAATTTCCGGAATTTTGCCCCAAAATAAGTGGAATTTCTGAGTTTTGCCCCAAAATAAAAAGAATATCTGTCTTTTTGTCCCAACATATAGGGAATTTCTGCCTATTTGCCCCACAATTAGGGGAATTTCTGCAATTTTGCTCCAAAATACGGGGAATTTCTGTTTTTTAGCCCGAAAATCAGAAAAATGCATAACTTTTTTCCATAAAACAAAAGAAATTTCTTCATTTTTGCTCCAAAATAAAGGGAATTTTTGCTTTTTTGCCTCTAAATAAGTGGAATTTCTGTCTTTTTCCTTTAAAACAAAGGGAATATCTGACTTTTTTGCCCAAAATAAGGAAAATTTCTGACTTATTATTCTGACGAAAGTGAAATTTCTGCAATTTTGCCCCAAAATAAGGGAAATTTCTGCCTTTTTGCCCCCAAATAAGGGGAATTTCAGCCTTTTTACTTCAAAATAAAGGGAATTTCTGCATTTTTGCCCCAAAATATGGGAAATTTCTGCCTTTTGCCTTAAAATAAGAAAAATTTCCGCAATTTTGTACCAAAATAAAAGAAATTTCTGCCTTTTTGTCCAAAAATAAAAAAATTTCTGCTTTTTTTCTGAAATAAGTGAAATTTCTGCATTTTTGCCCAAAAATAAGTCAAATTCCTGCAAATTTGCCCCAAAATAAAGGAAATTTCTGAAATTTTGCCTCAAAATAAGTTTTATTTCTGAGTTTTTCCCCAAAATAAGGAGAATTTCTGATTTGCCCAAACATATAGGGAATTTCTGCCTTTTTGCCCCACAATTAAAGAGATTTCTGCAATTTTCCTCCAAAATACAAGGAATTTCTGCCTTTTTGCCCGAAAATAAGAAGAATGCATACCTTATTGCCATAAAAAAGGGAAATTTCTTCATTTTTGCTCCAAAATAAGGGGAATTTCTGCTTTTTTTTCCTCTAAATAAGTGGAATTTCTGTCTTTTTCTCCCAAAACAAATGGAATTCTTGTCTTTTTTGGCCCAAAATAAGAAAAATTTCTGAATTATTACCCTGAAATAAGTGAAATTTCTGCAATTTTGCCCCAAAATAAAAGAAATTTCTGCATTTTTGCCCCCAAATATAGAGAATTTCAGCTTTTTTACCTCAAAATAAGGTGAATTTCTACATTTTTGCCACAAAATATTAGGAATTTCTGCCTTTTTGCCCCAAAATAAGAAAATTTCTGCTTTTTTTCCCTAAAACAGGTGAAATTTCTGCAATTTTGCCCGAAAATAAGAGAAATTTCTGCTTTTGCACCCAAATAAGGAGAATTTCAGCCTTTTTACCTCAAAATAAGGAGAATTTCTGCATTTTTGAAACAAAATTTTAGGAATTTCTGCTTTTTTGTCTCAAAATAAGGAAAATTTCTGCCTTTTTTCCCTGAAATAAGTGAAATTTCTGCCATTTTTCCCCAAATAAGTGAAATTTCTGCAATTTTGCCCCAAAATAAAAGAAATTTTTGGAATTTTGCCCCAAAATAAGTGGAATTTCTGAGTTTTGCCCTAAAATAAGGAGAATATCTTTCTTTTTGCTCCAACATATAGGGAATTTCTGCCTTTTTGCCCCACAATTAGGGGAATTTCTACAATTTTGCTCCAAAATACGAGGAATTTCTGCTTTTTTGCCCGAAAATCAAAAGTATGCATACCTTTTTGCCATAAAAAACAGAATTTTCTTCATTTTTGCTCCAAAATAAGAGGTATTTCTGCTTTTTTTTCCCTCTAAATAAGTGGAATTTCTGTCTTTTTCCCCGAAAACAAAGGGAATTCCTATCTTTTTTGCCCCAAAATAAGAAAAATTTCTGACTTATTACCCTGAAATAAGTGAAATTTCTGCAATTTTGCCCCAAAATAAGATAAATTTCTGCCTCTTTGCCCCCAAATAAAAGGAATTTCAGCCTTTTTATCTCAAAATAAGGGGAATTTCTGCATTTTTGCCACAAAATATTAGGAATTTCTGCCTTTTTGCCCCAAAATAAGAAAATTTCTGCTTTTTTTCCCTGAAATAAGTGATATTTCTGCAATTTTGCCCCAAAATAAGAGAAATTTCTGCCTTTTTGCCCCCAAATAAGGAGAATTTCAGACTTTTTATATCAAAATAAGGAGATTTTCTGCATTTTTGCCACAAAATATTAGGAATTTCTGCCTTTTTGCCCAAAAATAAGAAAATTTCTGCTTTTTTTCTCTGAAATAAGTGAAATTTCTGCAATTTTGCCCCAAATAATTGTGAAATTTCTGCAATTTTGCCCCAAAATAAGGGAAATTTGTGGAAAATTGCCCCAAAATAAGTGGAATTTCTGGGTTTTGCCCAAAAATAAGAAGAATTTCTGGCTTTTTGCCCCAACATATAGAGAATTTCTGCCTTTTTGCCCCACAATTAGGGGAATTTCTGAAATTTTGATCCAAAATATGGAAAATTTCTGCCTTTTTGCCCAAAAATTAGACGAATGCATACCTTTTTGCCATAAAAAAGGGAAACTTCTTTATTTTTGCTCCAAAACAAGGGGAATTTCTGCTTTTATTCCTCTAAATAAGTGCAATTTCTGACGTATTATCCTGAAATAAGTGAAATTTCTGCAATTTTGCCCCAAAATAAGGGAAATTTCTGCCTTTTTTCCCAAAATAAGGAGAATTTCAGCCTTTTTACCTCAAAATAAGGGGAATTTCTGCATTTTTGCCACAAAATATTAGGAATTTCTGCCTTTTGCAACAAAATAAAAAAATTTCTTAATTTTTTCCCTGAAATAAGTGAAAATTCTGCAATTTTGCCCCAAAATACGTGAAATTTCTGCAATTTTGCATCAAAATAAGGGAAATTTCTGGAATTTTGCCCCAAATAAGTGGAATTTCTGAGTTTTGCCCCAAAATAAGGAGAATTTCTGTCTTTTGCCCCAACATATAGGGAATTTCTGCATATTTGCCCCACAATTAGGGGAATTTCTGCAATTTTGCTCCAAAATATGGGAATTTCTGCCTTTAAGCCTGAAAAATCAGAAGAATGCATACATTTTTGCCATAAAACAAAAGAAATTTCTTCATTTTTGCTCCAAAATAAAGGGAATTTCTGCTTTTTTGCCTCTAAATATGTGGAATTTCTGTCTTTTTCCTCTAAAACAAAGGGAATTTCTGTCTTTTTTGCCCCAAAATAAAGAAAATTTTTGACTTATTATTCTGACGTAAGTGAAATTTCTGCAATTTTGCCCCAATATATGGGAAATTTATGCCTTTTTGCCCCAAAATAAGAAAAATTTCTGCATTTTTGTACCAAAATAAAAGAAATTTCCTTCTTTTTGCCCCAAAATAAGAAAATTTCTGCTTTTTTTCTCTGAAATAATTGAAATTTCTGCAATTTTGCCCTAAAATAAGTGAAATTTCTGCAATTTTGCCCCAAAATAAAGGAAATTTCTGGAATTTTGCCCCAAAATATGTAAAATCTGAGCTTTGCCCCAAAATAAGGAGAATTTCTGTCTTTTTGCCCTAACATATAGGGAATTTCTGCCTTTTTGCCCCACAATTAGGGGAATTTCTGCAATTTTGCTTCAAAATACGGGGGATTTCTGCCTTTTTGCCCGAAAATCAGAAGAATGCCTACCTTTTTACCATAAAAAAAAGAAATTTCTTCATGTTTGTTCCAAAATAAGGGGAATTTCTGCTTTCTTGCCTCTAAATAAGTGGAATTTCTGTCTTTTTCCCCCAAAACAATAAGAATTTCTGTCTTTTTTGCCCCAAAATAAGGAAAAATTCTGACTTATTACCCTGAAGTAAGTGAAATTTCTGCAATTTTGCCCCAAAATAAGGGAAATTTCTGCCTTTTTGCCCCCAAATAAGGGGAATTTCTGCCTTTTTACCTCAAAAAAAGGGGAATTTCTGCATTTTTGCCACAAAATATTAGGAATTTCTGCCTTTTTGCCCCAAAATAAAAAAAATTCTGCTTTTTTCTCTGAAATAAGTGAAATTTCTGCAATTTTGCCCCAAAATAAGTGAAATTTCTGCAATTTTGCCCCAAAATAAGGGATATTTCTGGATTTTTGACCAAACATATAAGGAATTTTTGCCTTTTTGCCTCACAATTAGGGTAATTTCTGCAATTTTGATCCAAAATACGGGGAATTTCTGCCTTTTTGCCTGAAAATCAGAAGAATGCATACCTTTTATATAAAAAAGGGAAATTTCTTCATTTTTGCTCCAAAATAAGGGGAATTTCTTCTTTTTGGCCTCTAAATAAGTGGAATTTCTGTCTTTTTCCATCAAAAAAAGGGAATTTCTGTCTTTTTTGCCCCAAAATAAGGAAATATTCTGACTTATTACCCTGAAATAAGTGAAATTTCTGTAATTTTGCCCCAAAATAAGGGAAATTTCTGCCACTTTTTCCTCAAATAAAAGGAATTTCAGCCTTTTTATGTCAAAATAAGGGGAATTTTTGCATTTTTGCCACAAAATATTAGGAATTTCTGCCTTTTTTCCCCAAAATAAGAAATTTTCTGCTTTTTTTCCCTGAAATAAGTGAAATTTCTGCAATTTTGCCCCAAAATAAGTGAAATTTCTGCAATTTTGCCCCAAAATAAGAAAAATTTCTGGAATTTTGCCCCAAATAAGTGGAATTTCTGAGTTTTGCCTTAAAATAAGGAGAATTTTTGTCTTTTTGCCCCAACATATGGGGAATTTCTGCCTTTTTGCCCTACAATTAGGGGAATTTCTGCAATTTTGCTCCAAAATACGGGGAATTTCTGCCTTTTGCCCGAAAATATAAGAATGCATACCTTTTTGCCATAAAAAAGGGAAAGTTCTTCATTTTTACTCCAAAATAAGGGGAATTTCTGCTTTTTTGCCTCTAAATCAGTGGAATTTCTGTCTTTTTCCCCTAAAACAAAGTGAATATCTGTCTTTTTTGCCCCAAAATAAGGAAAAATTCTTAATTATTACCCTGAAGTAAGTGAAATTTCTTCAATTTTGCCCCAAAATAAGGAAAATTTCTGCCTTTTTGCCCCCAAATAATGGGAATTTCAGCCTTTTTACCTAAAAATAAGAAGAATTTCTGCATTTTTTCCACAAAATATTAGGAATTTCTGCCTTTTTGCCTTACAATAAGGAAAATTTCTGCCTTTTTTCCATGAGATAAGTGAAATTTCTGCAATTTTTTTCCAAAATAAGTGAAATTTCTGCAATTTTGCTCCAAAATAAGTGAAATTTCAGGAATTTTGCCCCAAAATAAGTGAAATTTCTGGAATTTTGCCCCAAAATAAATGGAATTACTGAGTTTTGCCCCCAAATAAGTAGAATTTCTGTCTTTTTGCCCCAACATATAGAGAATTTCTGCCTTTTTGCCCCACAATTAGGGGAATTTCTGCAATTTTTCTCCAAAATATGGGGAATTTCTGCCTTTTTGCCTGAAAATAAGAAGAATGCATATTTTTTTGCCATAAAAAGAGAAATTTCTTCATTTTTGCTCCAAAATAAGGGGAATTTCTGCTCTTTTGCCTCTAAAGTGTGGAATTTCTGTCTTTTTCCCTCAAAACAAAGGGAATTCCTGTTTTTTTTTTGCCCCAAAATACGGAAAACTTCTGACTTATTACCCTGTAATAAGTGAAATTTCTGCAATTTTGCCCAAAAATAAGGGAAATTTTTGCCTTTTTGCCCCCAAATAAGGAGAATTTTAGCCTTTTTACCTCAAAATAAGGGAAATTTCTGCATTTTTGCCACAAAATATTAGGAATTTCTGCCTTTTGCCCCAAAATAAGAAAATTTCTGCTTTTTTTCTCTGAAATAAGTGAAATTTCTGCAATTTTGCCCCAAAATAAGTGAAATTTCTGCAATTTTGCCCCAAAATAAGGGAAATTTCTGGAATTTTGCCCCAAATAAGTGGAATTACAGAGTTTTGCCCCAAAATAAGGAGAATTTCTGACTTTTTGCACAAACATATAGGGAATATCTGAATTTTTGCCCCACAATTAGGGGAATTTCTGCAATTTTGCTCCAAAATACGGGGAATTTCTGCCTTTTTGCCTGAAAATCAAAAGAATGCATACCTTTTTGCGATAAAAAAGGAAATTTCTTCATTTTTGCTCCAAAATAAGGGGAATTTCAGCTTTTTTGCCTCTAAATAAGTGGAATTTTTTTTCCCCCCAAATAAAGAGAATTCCGGTCTTTTTTGCCCCAAAATAAGGAAAATTTCTGACTTATTACCCTGAAATATGTGAAATTTCTGCAATTTTGCCCCAAAATAAGGGAAATTTCTGCCTTTTTGCTTCCAAACAAGGGGAGTTTCAGCCTTTTTACCTTAAAATAAGGGGAATTTCTGCATTTTTGCCCCAAAATAAGGGAAATTTCTGCCTTTTTGCCCCAAAATATAAAAATTTCTGCTTTTTTTCCATGAAATAAGTGAAATTTCTGCAATTTTGCCCCAAAATATGTGAAATTTCTGCAATTTTGCCCCAAAATAAGTGAAATTTCTGTAATTTTGCCCCAAAATAAGGGAAATTTCTGGAATTTTGCCCCAAAATAAGGGAAATTTCTATAATTTTGCCCCAAAATAAGTGGAATTTCTGAGTTTTGCCCCAAAATAAGGAGAATTTCTGTCTTTTTGCCACAACATATATCGAATTTCTGCCTTTTTGCCCCACAATTAGGGGAATTACTGCAATTTTGCTCCAAAATACGGGGAATTTCTGACTTTTTGCCCGAAAATAAGAAGAATGCATACCTTTTTGCCATCAAAAAGGGAAATTTCTTCATTTTTGCTCCAAAATAAAGGGAATTTCTGCTTTTTTGCCTCTAAATAAGTGGAATTTCTCTCATTTTCCCCCAAAACAAAGGGAATTCCTGGTTTTTTTTTGCCCCAAAATACAGAAAACTTCTGACTTATTACCCTGAAATAAGTGAAATTTCTGCAATTTTGCCCAAAAATAAGGGAAATTTCTGCATTTTTGCCCCCAAATAATGAGAATTTTAGCCTTTTTACCTCAAAATAAGGAAAATTTCTGCATTTTTGTCACAAAATTTTAGGAATTTCTGCCTTTTGCCCCAAAATAAAAAATTTCTGCTTTTTTTCCCTGAAATGAGTGAAATTTCTGAAATTTTGCCAAAAAATAAGTGAAATTTCGGCAATTTTGCCCCAAAATAAGGGAAATTTCTGGAATTTTACCCGAAAATAAGTGGAATTTCTGAGTTTTACCCCAAAATAAGGAGAATTTCTGTTTTTTGCCCCAACATATAGGGAATTTCTACATTTTGCCCCACAATTAGGGGAATTTCTGCAATATTGCTCCAAAATACTAGGAATTTCTGGCTTTTTGCCTGAAAATAAGAAGAATGCATACCTTTTTGCCATAAAAAAGGGAAATTTCTTCATTTTTGCTCCAAAATAAGGGGAATTTCTACTTTTTTGCCTCTAAATAAGTGGAATTTCTGTCTTTTTCCCCCAAAACAAAGAAAATTCCTGTTTTCTTTGCCCCAAAATAAGGAAAATTTCTTACTTATTACCCTGAAATAAGTGAAATTTCTGCAATTTTGCCCCAAAATATGGGAAATTTCTGCCTTTTTGCCTCCAAATAAGGAGAATTCTAGCCTTTTTACCTCAAAATAAGGGCAATTTCTGCATTTTTGCCACAAGATATTAGGAATTTCTGCCTTTTTCCCCAAAATAAGAAAATTTCTGCTTTTTTTCCCTGAAATAAGTGAAATTTCTGCAATTTTGCTCCAAAATAAGAGAAATTTCTGCCTTTTTGCCCCCAAATAAGGGGAATTTCAGCCTTTTTATCTCAAAATAAAAGGATTTTCTGCATTTTTGCCATAAATAAGAAAATTTCTGCTTTTTTCCCTGAAATAAGTGAAATTTCTGCAATTTTGCCCCAAAATAAGTAAAATTTCTGCAATTTTGCCCCAAAATAAGGGAAATTTCTGGAATTTTGCCCCAAAATAAGTGGAATTTCTGAGTTTTGCCCCAAAATAAGGAGAATTTTTGTCTTTTTGCCCCAACATATAGGAAATTTCTGCCTATTTGCCCCACATTAAGGGGAATTTCTGCAATTTTGCTCCAAAATACGGGGAATTTCTGCCTTTTTGCCCGAAAATCAGAAGAATGTATACCTTTTTGCCATTAAAACAAAGGAAATTTCTTCATTTTTGCTCCAAAATAAAGGAAATTTCTGCTTTTTTACTTCTAAATAAGTGGAATTTCAGTCTTTTTCCCCCAAAACAAAGAAAATTTCTGTCTTTTTTGCCCCAAAATAAAAAAAAATTTCTGACTTATTACCCTGAAATAAGTGAAATTTCTGAAATTTTGACACAAAATAAGAGAAATTTCTGCCTTTATGCCCCCAAATAATGGGAATTTCACCCTTTTTACCTCAAAATAAGGGGAATTTCTGAATTTTTGCCCCAAAATATGGGAAATTTCTGTCTTTTTGCCCCAAAATAAGAAAAATTTCTGCAATTTTGTACCAAATAAGAGAAATTTCTGCCTTTTTGCCCCAAAATAAGAAAATTTCTGGTTTTTTTCTGAAATAAGTAAATTTTCTGCAATTTTGCCCCAAAATAAGTGAAATTTCTGCAATTTTGCCCCAAAATAAAAGAAATTTCTGGAATTTTGCCCCAAAATAAGAGAAATTTTTGCCTTTTTGCCCCCAAATAAGGAGAATTCAGCCTTTTTACCTCAAAATAAGGGGAATTTCTGCATTTTTGCCACAAAATATTAGGAATTTCTGCCTTTTTGCCCCAAAATAAGAAAATTTCTGCTTTTTTTCCCTGAAATAGGTAAAATTTCTGCAATTTTGCCCCAAAATAAGAGAAATTTTTGTTTTTTTGCCCCCAAATAATGAGAATTTCAGCCTTTTTATCTCAAAATAAGGGGATTTTCTGCATTTTTGCGCCAAAATAAAAAAATTTCTGCTTTTTTTCCCTGAAATAAGTGAAATTTCTGCAATTTTGCCCCAAAATAAGTGAAATTTCTGCAATTTTGCCTCAAGATAAGGGAAATTTCTGGAATTTTGCCCCAAAATAAGTGAAATTTCTGAGTTTTGCCCCAAAATAAGGAGAATTTCTGTCTTTTTGCCCCAACATATAGGGAATTTTAGCCTTTTTGCCCCACAATTAGGGGAATTTATGCAATTTTCCTCCAAAATACGGGGAATTTCTGCCTTTTTGCCCGACAATCAGAAGAATGCATACCTTTTTGCCATAAAAAGGGAAATTTCTTCATTTATGCTCCAAAAAAAGGGGAATTTCATCTTTTTTGCCTCTAAATAAGTGGAATTTCTCTTTCCCCCAAAACAAAGGGAATTACTGTAATTTTGGCCCCAAAATAAGGAAAATTTCTTACTTATTACCCTTAAATAAGTGAAATTTCTGCAATTTTGCCCCAAAATAAGGAAAATTTCTTACTTATTACCCTGAAATAAGTGAAATTTCTGCAATTGTGCCCCAAAATAAGGGAAATTTCTGCCTTTTTGCCCCCAAATAAGGAGAATTTCAGCCTTTTTACCTCAAAATAAGAAGAATTGTTGCATTTTTGCCACAAAATATTAGGAATTTCTGCCTTTTCCCCCAAAATAAGAAAATTTATGCTTTTTTTCCCTGACATAAGTGAAATTTCTGCAATTTTGCCCCAAAATACGTGAAATTTCTGCAATTTTGCCCCAAAATAAGGAAAATTTCTGGAATTTTGCCCCAAAATAAGTGGAAATTCTGAGTTTTGCACCAAAATAAGGAGAATTTCTGTCTTTTTGTCCCAACATATAGGGAATTTCTGCCTATTTGCCACACAATTAGGGGAATTTCCGCAATTTTGCTCCAAAATACGGGGAATTTCTGCCTTTTAGCCCGAAAATCAGAAGAATGCATACCCTTTTTCCATAAAACAAAGGAAATTTCTTCATTTTTGCTCCAAAATAAAGGAAATTTCTGCTTTTTTGCCTCTAAATAAGTGGAATTTCTGTGTTTTTCCTCCAAAACAAAGGGAATTTCTGTCATTTTTGCCCCAAAATAAGGAAAATTTCTGACTTATTATTCTGACGTAAGTGAAATTTCGGCAATTTTCCCCAAAATAAGGGAAATTTCTGCCTTTTTGCCCCCAAATAATGGGAATTTCAGCCTTTTTACTTCAAAATAAGGGGAATTTCTGCATTTTTTGCCCCAAAATATAGGAAATTTCTGCCTTTTTGCCCCAAAATAAGAAAAACTTCTGCAATTTTGTACCAAAATAAAAGAAATTTCTGCCTTTTTGCCCCAAAATAAGAAAATTTCTGCTTTTTTTCTGAAATAAGTGAAATTTCTGCAATTTTGCCCCAAAATTAGGGAAATTTCTGAAATTTTGCCCCAAATAAGTGGAATTTCTGAGTTTTACCCCAAAATAAAAAGAATTTCTGTATTTTGCCCCAACATATAGGGAATTTCTGCCTTTTTGCCCCACAATTTAAGAAATTTCTGCAATTTTTTTCCAAAATAAAGGAAATTTCTGCCTTTTTGCCCGAAAATAAGAAGAATGCATACTTTTTGCCATAAAAAAGGGAAATTTATTCATTTTTTCTCCAAAATAAGGGGAATTTCTGCTTTTTTTGCCTCTAAATAAGTGGAATTTCTGTCTTTTTCCCCCAAATCAAATTGAATTCCTGTCTTTTTTGCCCCAAAATAAGAAAAATTTCTGACTTATTACCCTGAAATAAGTGAAATTTCTGCAATTTTGCCCCAAAATAAGGGAAATTTCTGCCTTTTTCCTCCCAAATAAGGAGAATTTCAGCCTGTTTACCTCAAAATAAGGGGAATTTCTGCATTTTTGCCACAAAATATTAGGAATTTCTACCTTTTTGCCCCAAAATAAGAAAATTTCTGTTTTTTTTTCCCTGAAATAAGTGAAATTTCTGCAATTTTGCCCCAAAATATGTGAAATTTCTGCAATTTTGCCCCAAAATAAGGAAAATTTCTGGAATTTTGCCCCAAAATAAGTGGAAATTCTGAGTTTTGCACCAAAATAAGGAGAATTTCTGTCTTTTTGTCCCAACATATAGGGAATTTCTGCCTATTTGCCACACAATTAGGGGAATTTCCGCAATTTTGCTCCAAAATACGGGGAATTTCTGCCTTTTAGCCCGAAAATCAGAAGAATGCATACCCTTTTTCCATAAAACAAAGGAAATTTCTTCATTTTTGCTCCAAAATAAAGGAAATTTCTGCTTTTTTGCCTCTAAATAAGTGGAATTTCTGTGTTTTTCCTCCAAAACAAAGGGAATTTCTGTCATTTTTGCCCCAAAATAAGGAAAATTTCTGACTTATTATTCTGACGTAAGTGAAATTTCGGCAATTTTCCCCAAAATAAGGGAAATTTCTGCCTTTTTGCCCCCAAATAATGGGAATTTCAGCCTTTTTACTTCAAAATAAGGGGAATTTCTGCATTTTTTGCCCCAAAATATGGGAAATTTCTGCCTTTTTGCCCCAAAATAAGAAAAACTTCTGCAATTTTGTACCAAAATAAAAGAAATTTCTGCCTTTTTGCCCCAAAATAAGAAAATTTCTGCTTTTTTTCTGAAATAAGTGAAATTTCTGCAATTTTGCCCCAAAATTAGGGAAATTTCTGAAATTTTGCCCCAAATAAGTGGAATTTCTGAGTTTTGCCCCAAAATAAAAAGAATTTCTGTATTTTGCCCCAACATATAGGGAATTTCTGCCTTTTTGCCCCACAATTTAAGAAATTTCTGCAATTTTTTTCCAAAATAAAGGAAATTTCTGCCTTTTTGCCCGAAAATAAGAAGAATGCATACTTTTTGCCATAAAAAAGGGAAATTTATTCATTTTTTCTCCAAAATAAGGGGAATTTCTGCTTTTTTTGCCTCTAAATAATTGGAATTTCTGTCTTTTTCCCCCAAATCAAATTGAATTCCTGTCTTTTTTGCCCCAAAATAAGAAAAATTTCTGACTTATTACCCTGAAATAAGTGAAATTTCTGCAATTTTGCCCCAAAATAAGGGAAATTTCTGCCTTTTTCCTCCCAAATAAGGAGAATTTCAGCCTGTTTACCTCAAAATAAGGGGAATTTCTGCATTTTTGCCACAAAATATTAGGAATTTCTACCTTTTTGCCCCAAAATAAGAAAATTTCTGTTTTTTTTCCCTGAAATAAGTGAAATTTCTGCAATTTTGCCCCAAAATAAGTGAAATTTCTGCAATTTTGCCCCAAAATAAGAGAAATTTCTGGAATTTTGCCCCAAAATAAGTGGAATTTCTGAGTTTTCCCCCAAAATAAGGAGAATTTCTTTCCTTTTTCCCCAACATATAGGGAATTTCTGCCTTTTTGCCCCACAATTAGGGGAATTTCTGAAATTTTGCTCCAAAATACAGGGAATTTCTGCCTTTTTGCCCGAAAATCAGAAGAATGCATACCTTTTTGCCATAAAAAAGGAAATTTCTTCATTTTTGCTCCAAAATAAGGGGAATTTCAGCTTTTTTGCCTCTAAATAAGTGGAATTTCTTTTTCCCCCAAAACAAAGGAAATTCCTGTCTTTTTTGCCCCAAAATAAAGAAAATTTCTTACTTATTACCTTGAAATAAGTGAAATTTCTGCAATTTTGCCCCAAAATAAGGGAAATTTCTGCCTTTTGCCCCCAAATAAAAAGAATTTCAGCCTTTTTACCTAAAAATAAGGGGAATTTCTGCATTTTTGCCCCAAAATAAGGGAAATTTCTGCATTTTTGCCCCAAAATAAGAAAATTTCTGCTTTTTTTCCCTGAAATAAGTGAAATATTTGCAATTTTGCCCCAAAATAAGTGAAATTTCTGCAATTTTGCTCCAAAATAAGGGAAATTTCTGAAATTTTGCCCCAAAACAAGTGGAATTTCTGAGTTTTGCCCCAAAATAAGGAGAATTTCTGCCTTTTTGCCCCAACATATAGAGAATTTCTGCCTTTGCCCCACAATTAGGGGAATTTCTGAAATTTTGCTCCAAAATACGGGGAATTTCTGCCTTTTTGCCCGAAAATAAGAAGAATGCATACCTTTTTGCCATAAAAAAGGGAAATTTCTTCATTTTTGCTCCAAAATAAGGGGAATTTCTGCTTTTTTGCCTCTAAATAAGTGGAATTTCTGTCTCTTTCCCCCAAAACAAAGGGAATTCCTGTATTTATTGCCCCAAAATAAGGAAAATTTCTGACTTATTACTCTGAAATAAGTGAAATTTCTGCAATTTTGCCCCAAAATAAGGGAAATTTCTGCCTTTTTGCCCCCAAATAAAGAGAATTTCAGCCTTTCTACCTCAAGATAAGAAGAATTTTTGCATTTTTGCCACAAAATATTAGGAATTTCTGCCTTTTGCCCCAAAATAAGAAAATTTCTGCTTTTTTTCCTGAAATAAGTGAAATTTCTGCAATTTTGCCCAAAAATACATGAAATTTCTGCAATTTTGCCCCAAAATGAGGGAAATTTCTGGAATTTTGCTCCAAAATAAGTGGAATTTCTGAGTTTTGCCCCAAAATAAGAAGAATTTCTGTCTTTTTGTCCCAACATATAGGGAATTTCTGCCTATTTGCCCCACAATTGGGGAAATTTCTGCATTTTTGCCACAAAATATAAGGAATTTCTGCTTTTTGCCCCAAAATAAGGAAAATTTCTGCCTTTTTTATCTGAAATAAGTGAAATTTCTGCCATTTTGCCCCAAAATAAGTTAAATTTCTGCAATTTTGCCCCAAATAAAAGAAATTTTTGGAATTTTGCTTCAAAATAAGTGGAATTTCTGAGTTTTGCCCTAAAATAAGGAGAATATCTGTCTTTTTGCCCCAACATATAGAGAATTTCTGCATTTTTGCCCCACAATTAGGGGAATTTCTGCAATTTTGCTCCAAAATACGGGGAATTTCTGCTTTTTTGTCCGAAAATCAAAAGAATGCATACCTTTTTGCTATAAAAAAGGGAAATTTCTTAATTTTTGCTCCAAAATAAGGGGAATTTCTGCTTATTTTGCCTCTAAATAAGTGGAATTTCTGTCTTTTTCCCCCAAAACAAAGAGAATTCCTGTATTTTTGCCGCAAAATAATAAAAATTTCTGACTTATTACCTTGAAATAAGTGAAATTTCTGCAATTTTGCCCCAAAATAAGGGAAATTTCTGCCTTTTTTCCCCCAAATAAGGAGAATTTCAGCCTTTTTACCTCAAAATAAGGAGAATTTCTTCATTTTTGCCACAAAATATTAGGAATTTCTGCCTTTTTGCACCAAAATAAAAAAATTTCTGCTTTTTTTCTTGAAATAGGTGATATTTCTGCAATTTTGCCCCAAAATAAGAGAAATTTCTGCCTTTTTGCCCCCAAATAAGGAGAATTTCAGCCTTTTTATCTCAAAATGAGGGGATTTTCTGCATTTTTGCCCCAAAATAAGAAAATTTCTGAGTTTTGCCACAAAATAAGGAGAATTTCTGTCTTATTGCCCCAACATATAGGGAATTTCTGCCTTTTTGCCCCACAATTAGGGGAATTTCTGCAATTTTGCTCCAAAATACGGGGAATTTCTGCCTTTTTGCCCAAAAATAAGAAGAATGCATACCTTTTTGCCATAAAAAAGGAAAATTTCTTCATTTTTGCTCCAAAATAAGGGGAATTTCTGCTTTTTTGCCTCTAAATAAGTGGAATTTCTGTATTTTTCCCCCAAAACAAAGGGAATTCCTGGTTTGTTTGCCCCAAAATAAAAAAAATTTCTGACTTATTACCCTGAAATAAGTGAAATTTCTGCAATTTTGCCCAAAAATAAGGGAAATTTCTGCCTTTTTGCCCCCAAATAAGGAGAATTTCAGCCTTTTTACCTCAAAATAAGAAGAATTTTTGAATTTTTGCCACAAAATATTAGGAATTTCTGCCTTTTGCCCCAAAATAAGACAATTTCTGCTTTTTTCACTGAAATAAGTGAAATTTCTGCTATTTTGCCCCAAAATATGTGAAATTTCTGCAGTTTTGCCCCAAAATAAGGGAAATTTCCGGAATTTTGCCCCAAAATAAGTGGAATTTCTGAGTTTTGCCCCAAAATAAAAAGAATATCTGTCTTTTTGTCCCAACATATAGGGAATTTCTGCCTATTTGCCCCACAATTAGGGGAATTTCTGCAATTTTGCTCCAAAATACGGGGAATTTCTGTTTTTTAGCCCGAAAATCAGAAAAATGCATAACTTTTTTCCATAAAACAAAAGAAATTTCTTCATTTTTGCTCCAAAATAAAGGGAATTTTTGCTTTTTTGCCTCTAAATAAGTGGAATTTCTGTCTTTTTCCTTTAAAACAAAGGGAATATCTGACTTTTTTGCCCAAAATAAGGAAAATTTCTGACTTATTATTCTGACGAAAGTGAAATTTCTGCAATTTTGCCCCAAAATAAGGGAAATTTCTGCCTTTTTGCCCCCAAATAATTGGAATTTCAGCCTTTTTACTTCAAAATAAAGGGAATTTCTTCATTTTTGCCCCAAAA
This sequence comes from Micromys minutus, assembly GCF_963924665.1. NCBI lineage: Eukaryota > Metazoa > Chordata > Mammalia > Rodentia > Muridae > Micromys > Micromys minutus. Next base: position 1,822,071 of record NW_027667258.1, on the reverse strand, counting down.
TATGGGAAATTTCTGCCTTTTGCCTTAAAATAAGAAAAATTTCCGCAATTTTGTACCAAAATAAAAGAAATTTCTGCCTTTTTGTCCAAAAATAAAAAAATTTCTGCTTTTTTTCTGAAATAAGTGAAATTTCTGCATTTTTGCCCAAAAATAAGTCAAATTCCTGCAAATTTGCCCCAAAATAAAGGAAATTTCTGAAATTTTGCCTCAAAATAAGTTTTATTTCTGAGTTTTTCCCCAAAATAAGGAGAATTTCTGATTTGCCCCAACATATAGGGAATTTCTGCCTTTTTGCCCCACAATTAAAGAAATTTCTGCAATTTTCCTCCAAAATACAAGGAATTTCTGCCTTTTTGCCCGAAAATAAGAAGAATGCATATCTTATTGCCATAAAAAAGGGAAATTTCTTCATTTTTGCTCCAAAATAAGGGGAATTTCTGCTTTTTTTTCCTCTAAATAAGTGGAATTTCTGTCTTTTTCTCCCAAAACAAATGGAATTCTTGTCTTTTTTGGCCCAAAATAAGAAAAATTTCTGACTTATTACCCTGAAATAAGTGAAATTTCTGCAATTTTGCCCCAAAATAAGGGAAATTTCTGCCTTTTTGCCCCCAAATAAAGAGAATTTCAGCCTTTCTACCTCAAGATAAGAAGAATTTTTGCATTTTTGCCACAAAATATTAGGAATTTCTGCCTTTTGCCCCAAAATAAGAAAATTTCTGCTTTTTTTCCTGAAATAAGTGAAATTTCTGCAATTTTGCCCAAAAATACATGAAATTTCTGCAATTTTGCCCCAAAATGAGGGAAATTTCTGGAATTTTGCTCCAAAATAAGTGGAATTTCTGAGTTTTGCCCCAAAATAAGAAGAATTTCTGTCTTTTTGTCCCAACATATAGGGAATTTCTGCCTATTTGCCCCACAATTGGGGAAATTTCTGCATTTTTGCCACAAAATATAAGGAATTTCTGCTTTTTGCCCCAAAATAAGGAAAATTTCTGCCTTTTTTATCTGAAATAAGTGAAATTTCTGCCATTTTGCCCCAAAATAAGTTAAATTTCTGCAATTTTGCCCCAAATAAAAGAAATTTTTGGAATTTTGCTTCAAAATAAGTGGAATTTCTGAGTTTTGCCCTAAAATAAGGAGAATATCTGTCTTTTTGCCCCAACATATAGAGAATTTCTGCATTTTTGCCCCACAATTAGGGGAATTTCTGCAATTTTGCTCCAAAATACGGGGAATTTCTGCTTTTTTGTCCGAAAATCAAAAGAATGCATACCTTTTTGCTATAAAAAAGGGAAATTTCTTAATTTTTGCTCCAAAATAAGGGGAATTTCTGCTTATTTTGCCTCTAAATAAGTGGAATTTCTGTCTTTTTCCCCCAAAACAAAGAGAATTCCTGTATTTTTGCCGCAAAATAATAAAAATTTCTGACTTATTACCTTGAAATAAGTGAAATTTCTGCAATTTTGCCCCAAAATAAGGGAAATTTCTGCCTTTTTTCCCCCAAATAAGGAGAATTTCAGCCTTTTTACCTCAAAATAAGGAGAATTTCTTCATTTTTGCCACAAAATATTAGGAATTTCTGCCTTTTTGCACCAAAATAAAAAAATTTCTGCTTTTTTTCTTGAAATAGGTGATATTTCTGCAATTTTGCCCCAAAATAAGAGAAATTTCTGCCTTTTTGCCCCCAAATAAGGAGAATTTCAGCCTTTTTATCTCAAAATGAGGGGATTTTCTGCATTTTTGCCCCAAAATAAGAAAATTTCTGAGTTTTGCCACAAAATAAGGAGAATTTCTGTCTTATTGCCCCAACATATAGGGAATTTCTGCCTTTTTGCCCCACAATTAGGGGAATTTCTGCAATTTTGCTCCAAAATACGGGGAATTTCTGCCTTTTTGCCCAAAAATAAGAAGAATGCATACCTTTTTGCCATAAAAAAGGAAAATTTCTTCATTTTTGCTCCAAAATAAGGGGAATTTCTGCTTTTTTGCCTCTAAATAAGTGGAATTTCTGTATTTTTCCCCCAAAACAAAGGGAATTCCTGGTTTGTTTGCCCCAAAATAAAAAAAATTTCTGACTTATTACCCTGAAATAAGTGAAATTTCTGCAATTTTGCCCAAAAATAAGGGAAATTTCTGCCTTTTTGCCCCCAAATAAGGAGAATTTCAGCCTTTTTACCTCAAAATAAGAAGAATTTTTGAATTTTTGCCACAAAATATTAGGAATTTCTGCCTTTTGCCCCAAAATAAGACAATTTCTGCTTTTTTCACTGAAATAAGTGAAATTTCTGCTATTTTGCCCCAAAATATGTGAAATTTCTGCAGTTTTGCCCCAAAATAAGGGAAATTTCCGGAATTTTGCCCCAAAATAAGTGGAATTTCTGAGTTTTGCCCCAAAATAAAAAGAATATCTGTCTTTTTGTCCCAACATATAGGGAATTTCTGCCTATTTGCCCCACAATTAGGGGAATTTCTGCAATTTTGCTCCAAAATACGGGGAATTTCTGTTTTTTAGCCCGAAAATCAGAAAAATGCATAACTTTTTTCCATAAAACAAAAGAAATTTCTTCATTTTTGCTCCAAAATAAAGGGAATTTTTGCTTTTTTGCCTCTAAATAAGTGGAATTTCTGTCTTTTTCCTTTAAAACAAAGGGAATATCTGACTTTTTTGCCCAAAATAAAGAAAATTTCTGACTTATTATTCTGACGAAAGTGAAATTTCTGCAATTTTGCCCCAAAATAAGGGAAATTTCTGCCTTTTTGCCCCCAAATAATTGGAATTTCAGCCTTTTTACTTCAAAATAAAGGGAATTTCTTCATTTTTGCCCCAAAATATGGGAAATTTCTGCCTTTTGCCTTAAAATAAGAAAAATTTCCGCAATTTTGTACCAAAATAAAAGAAATTTCTGCCTTTTTGTCCAAAAATAAAAAAATTTCTGCTTTTTTTCTGAAATAAGTGAAATTTCTGCATTTTTGCCCAAAAATAAGTCAAATTCCTGCAAATTTGCCCCAAAATAAAGGAAATTTCTGAAATTTTGCCTCAAAATAAGTTTTATTTCTGAGTTTTTCCCCAAAATAAGGAGAATTTCTGATTTGCCCCAACATATAGGGAATTTCTGCCTTTTTGCCCCACAATTAAAGAAATTTCTGCAATTTTCCTCCAAAATACAAGGAATTTCTGCCTTTTTGCCCGAAAATAAGAAGAATGCATATCTTATTGCCATAAAAAAGGGAAATTTCTTCATTTTTGCTCCAAAATAAGGGGAATTTCTGCTTTTTTTTCCTCTAAATAAGTGGAATTTCTGTCTTTTTCTCCCAAAACAAATGGAATTCTTGTCTTTTTTGGCCCAAAATAAGAAAAATTTCTGACTTATTACCCTGAAATAAGTGAAATTTCTGCAATTTTGCCCCAAAATAAAAGAAATTTCTGCATTTTTGCCCCCAAATATAGAGAATTTCAGCTTTTTTACCTCAAAATAAGGTGAATTTCTACATTTTTGCCACAAAATATTAGGAATTTCTGCCTTTTTGCCCCAAAATAAGAAAATTTCTGCTTTTTTCCCCTAAAACAGGTGAAATTTCTGCAATTTTGCCCGAAAATAAGAGAAATTTCTGCTTTTGCACCCAAATAAGGAGAATTTCAGCCTTTTTACCTCAAAATAAGGAGAATTTCTGCATTTTTGAAACAAAATTTTAGGAATTTCTGCTTTTTTGTCTCAAAATAAGGAAAATTTCTGCCTTTTTTCCCTGAAATAAGTGAAATTTCTGCCATTTTTCCCCAAATAAGTGAAATTTCTGCAATTTTGCCACAAAATAAAAGAAATTTTTGGAATTTTGCCCCAAAATAAGTGGAATTTCTGAGTTTTGCCCTAAAATAAGGAGAATATCTTTCTTTTTGCTCCAACATATAGGGAATTTCTGCCTTTTTGCCCCACAATTAGGGGAATTTCTACAATTTTGCTCCAAAATAGGAGGAATTTCTGCTTTTTTGCCCGAAAATCAAAAGTATGCATACCTTTTTGCCATAAAAAACAGAATTTTCTTCATTTTTGCTCCAAAATAAGAGGTATTTCTGCTTTTTTTTCCCTCTAAATAAGTGGAATTTCTGTCTTTTTCCCCGAAAACAAAGGGAATTCCTATCTTTTTTGCCCCAAAATAAGAAAAATTTCTGACTTATTACCCTGAAATAAGTGAAATTTCTGCAATTTTGCCCCAAAATAAGATAAATTTCTGCCTCTTTGCCCCCAAATAAAAGGAATTTCAGCCTTTTTATCTCAAAATAAGGGGAATTTCTGCATTTTTGCCACAAAATATTAGGAATTTCTGCCTTTTTGCCCCAAAATAAGAAAATTTCTGCTTTTTTTCCCTGAAATAAGTGATATTTCTGCAATTTTGCCCCAAAATAAGAGAAATTTCTGCCTTTTTGCCCCCAAATAAGGAGAATTTCAGACTTTTTATATCAAAATAAGGAGATTTTCTGCATTTTTGCCACAAAATATTAGGAATTTCTGCCTTTTTGCCCAAAAATAAGAAAATTTCTGCTTTTTTTCTCTGAAATAAGTGAAATTTCTGCAATTTTGCCCCAAATAATTGTGAAATTTCTGCAATTTTGCCCCAAAATAAGGGAAATATGTAAAAAATTGCCCCAAAATAAGTGGAATTTCTGGGTTTTGCCCAAAAATAAGAAGAATTTCTGGCTTTTTGCCCCAACATATAGAGAATTTCTGCCTTTTTGCCCCACAATTAGGGGAATTTCTGAAATTTTGATCCAAAATATGGAAAATTTCTGCATTTTGCCCAAAAATTAGACGAATGCATACCTTTTTGCCATAAAAAAGGGAAACTTCTTTATTTTTGCTCCAAAACAAGGGGAATTTCTGCTTTTTTGCCTCTAAATAAGTGCAATTTCTGACGTATTATCCTGAAATAAGTGAAATTTCTGCAATTTTGCCCCAAAATAAGGGAAATTTCTGCCTTTTTTCCCAAAATAAGGAGAATTTCAGCCTTTTTACCTCAAAATAAGGGGAATTTCTGCATTTTTGCCACAAAATATTAGGAATTTCTGCCTTTTGCAACAAAATAAAAAAATTTCTTAATTTTTTCCCTGAAATAAGTGAAAATTCTGCAATTTTGCCCCAAAATACGTGAAATTTCTGCAATTTTGCATCAAAATAAGGGAAATTTCTGGAATTTTGCCCCAAATAAGTGGAATTTCTGAGTTTTGCCCCAAAATAAGGAGAATTTCTGTCTTTTTGCCCCAACATATAGGGAATTTCTGCATATTTGCCCCACAATTAGGGGAATTTCTGCAATTTTGCTCCAAAATATGGGAATTTCTGCCTTTAAGCCTGAAAAATCAGAAGAATGCATACATTTTTGCCATAAAACAAAAGAAATTTCTTCATTTTTGCTCCAAAATAAAGGGAATTTCTGCTTTTTTGCCTCTAAATATGTGGAATTTCTGTCTTTTTCCTCTAAAACAAAGGGAATTTCTGTCTTTTTTGCCCCAAAATAAAGAAAATTTTTGACTTATTATTCTGACGTAAGTGAAATTTCTGCAATTTTGCCCCAATATATGGGAAATTTATGCCTTTTTGCCCCAAAATAAGAAAAATTTCTGCATTTTTGTACCAAAATAAAAGAAATTTCCTCCTTTTTGCCCCAAAATAAGAAAATTTCTGCTTTTTTTCTCTGAAATAATTGAAATTTCTGCAATTTTGCCCCAAAATAAGTGAAATTTCTGCAATTTTGCCCCAAAATAAAGGAAATTTCTGGAATTTTGCCTCAAAATAAGTAAAATCTGAGTTTTGCCCCAAAATAAGGAGAATTTCTGTCTTTTTGCCCTAACATATAGGGAATTTCTGCCTTTTTGCCCCACAATTAGGGGAATTTCTGCAATTTTGCTTCAAAATACGGGGGATTTCTGCCTTTTTGCCCGAAAATCAGAAGAATGCCTACCTTTTTACCATAAAAAAAAGAAATTTCTTCATGTTTGCTCCAAAATAAGGGGAATTTTTGCTTTCTTGCCTCTAAATAAGTGGAATTTCTGTCTTTTTCCCCCAAAACAATAAGAATTTCTGTCTTTTTTGCCCCAAAATAAGGAAAAATTCTGACTTATTACTCTGAAGTAAGTGAAATTTCTGCAATTTTGCCCCAAAATAAGGGAAATTTCTGCCTTTTTGCCCCCAAATAAGGGGAATTTCTGCCTTTTTACCTCAAAAAAGGGGAATTTCTGCATTTTTGCCACAAAATATTAGGAATTTCTGCCTTTTTGCCCCAAAATAAAAAAAATTCTGCTTTTTTCTCTGAAATAAGTGAAATTTCTGCAATTTTGCCCCAAAATAAGTGAAATTTCTGCAATTTTTCCCCAAAGTAAGGGAAATTTCTGGAATTTTGCCCAAAAATAAGTGGAATTTCTGAGTTTTGCCCCAAAATAAGGAGAATTTCTGTCTTTTTGCCCTAACATAGAGGGAATATCCGCCTTTTTGCCCCACAATTAGGGGAATTTCTGCAATTTTGCTCCAAAATACGGGGAATTTCTGCATATTTACCCGAAAATCAGAAGAATGCATACCTTTTTACAATAAAAAAATGAAATTTCTTCAATTTTGCTCCAAAATAAGGGAAATTTCTGCTTTATTGCCTCTAAATAAGTGGAATTTCTGTCTTTTTCCCCCAAAACAAAAAGAATTTCTGTCTTTTTTACCCCAAAATAAGGAAAAATTCTGACTTATTACCCTGAAGTAAGTGAAATTTCTGCAATTTTGCCCCAAAATAAGAGAAATTTCTGCCTTTTTGCCCCCAAATAAGGGGAATTTCAGCCTTTTTACCTTAAAATAAGGGGAATTTCTGCATTTTTGCCACAAAATATTAGGAATTTCTGCCTTTTTTCCCCAAAATAAGAAAAATTTCTGCCTTTTTTCCCTGAAATAAATGAAATTTTTGCAATTTTGCCCCAAAATAAGTGAAATTTCTGCAATTTTGCCAGAAAATAAGTGGAATTTCTGAGTTTTGCCCCAAAATAAGGAGAATTTCTGTCTTTTTGCCCCAACATATAGGAAATTTCTGCTTTTTTGCCCCACAATTAGGGGAATTTCTGCAATTTTGCTCCAAAATACGAGAAATTTCTGCATTTTTGCCCGAATATAAGAAGAATGCATAACTTTTTGCCATAAAAAAGGGAAATTTCTTCATTTTTACTCCAAAATAAAGGGAATTTCTGCATTTTTGCCTCTAAATAAGTGGAATTTCTATCTTTTTTCCCCAAAACAAAGGGAATTTCTGTCTTTTTTGCACCAAAATAAGGAAAATTTCTGACTTATTACCCTAAAATAAGTGAAATTTCTGTAATTTTGCCCAAAAATAAGGGAAATTTTTGCATCTTTTGCCCCCTAATAAGGGGAATTTCAGCCTTTTTACCTCAAATTAAGGGGAATTTCTGCATTTTTGCCACAAAATATTAGGAATTTCTGCCTTTTTTCCCCAAAATAAGGGTAATTTCTACCTTTTTTCCCTGAAATAAGTGAAATTTCTGAAATTTTGCCCCCAAAAAATTCAAATTTCTGCAATTTTTTTCCAAAATAAGGGAAATTTCTGGAATTTTGCCACAAAATAAGTGGAATTTCTGAGTTTTGCCCCAAATTAAAAAGAATTTCTGTCTTTTTGCCTCAACATATTGGGAATTTCTGCCTTTTTGCCCCACAATTAGGGGAATTTCTGCAACTTTGCTCCAAAATACGGGGAATTTCTGCCTTTTTGCCCGAAAATAAGAAGAATGCATACCTTTTTGCCATAAAAAAGGGAAATTTCTTCATTTTTATTCCATAATAAAGGGAATTTCTGCATTTTTGCCTCTAAATAAGTGGAATTTCTAACTTCTTCCCCCAAAACAAAGGGAATTTCTGTCTTTTTTGCACCAAAATAAGGAAAATTTCTGACTTATTACCCTAAAATAAGTGAAACATCTGTAATTTTGCCCAAAAATAAGGGAAATTTCTTTCTTTTTGCACCCAAATAAGGAGAATTTCAGCCTTTTTACCTCAAAAAAGGGGAATTTCTGCATTTTTGCCACAAAATATTAGGAATTTCTGCTTTTTTGCCCCAAAATAAAAAAATTTCTGCTTTTTTTCTCTGAAATAAGTGAAATTTCTGCAATTTTGCCCCAAAATAAGTGGAATTTCTGAGTTTTGCCCCAAAATAAGGAGAATGTCTGTCTTTTTGCCCTAACATAGAGGGAATATCTGCATTTTTACCCCACAATTAGGGGAATTTCTGCAATTTTGCTACAAAATACGGGGAATTTCTGCCTTTTTACCCGAAAATCAGAAGAATGCATACCTTTTTACCATAAAAAAAAGAAATTTCTTCATTTTTGCTCCAAAATAAGGGAAATTTCTGCTTTATTGCCTCTAAATAAGTGGAATTTCTGTCTTTTTTCCCCAAAACAAAAAGAATTTCTGTCTTTTTTGCCCCAAAATAAGGAAAAATTCTGACTTATTACCCTGAAGTAAGTGAAATTTCTGCAATTTTGCCCCAAAATAAGGGAAATTTCTGCCTTTTTGCCTCCAAATAAGGGGAATTTCAGCCTTTTTACCTCAAAATAAGGGGAATTTCTGCATTTTTGCCAAAAAATATTAGGAATTTCTGCTTTTTTTCCCCAAAATAAGAAAAATTTCTGCCTTTTTTCCCTGAAATAAGTGAAATTTCTGCAATTTTGCCCCAAAATAAGTGAAATTTCTGCAATTTTTCCAGAAAATAAGTGGAATTTCTGAGTTATGCCCTAAAATAAGGAGAATTTCTGTCTTTTTGCCCCAACATATAGGGAATGTCTGCCTTTTTGCCCCACAATTAGGGGAATTTCTGCAACTTTGCACCAAAATACGGGGAATTTCTGCCTTTTTGCCCGAAAATATGAAGAATGCATACCTTTTTGCCATAAAAAAGGGAAATTTCTTCATTTTTACTCCAAAATAAAGGGAATTTCTGCATTCTTGCCTCTAAATAAGTGGAATTTCTATCTTTTTCCCCCAAAACATAAGGAATTTCTGTCTTTTTTGCACCAAAATAAGGAAAATTTCTGACTTATTAGCCTAAAATAAGTGAAATTTATGTAATTTTGCCCAAAAATAAGGGAAATTTCTGCATTTTTTGACCCAAATAAGGGGAATTTCAGCCTTTTTACCTCAAAATAAGGGGAATTTCTGCATTTTTGCCACAAAATATTAGGAAATTCTGCCTTTTTTCCCCAAAATAAGGGTAATTTCTGCCTTTTTTCCTTGAAATAAGTGAAATTTCTGAAATTTTGCCCCGAAAAAATTCAAATTTCTGCAATTTTGTTCCAAAATAAGGGAAATTTCTGGAATTTTGCCACAAAATAAGTGGAATTTCTGAGTTTTGCCCCAAAATAAAAAGAATTTCTCTCTTTTTGCCCCAACATATAGGGAATGTCTGCCTTTTTGCCCCACAATTAAGGGAATTTCTGCAACTTTGCTCCAAAATACGGGGAATTTCTGCCTTTTTGCCCGAAAATAAGAAGAATGCATACCTTTTTGCCATAAAAAAGGGAAATTTCTTCATTTTTACTCCATAATAAATGGAATTTCTGCATTTTTGCCTCTAAATAAGTGTAATTTCTATCTTTTTCCCCCAAAACAAAGGGAATTTCTGTCTTTTTTGCCCCAAAATAAGAAAAATTTCTGACCTATTACCCTGAAGTAAGTGAAATTTCTGCAATTTTGCCCCAAAATGAAGGAAATTTCTGCCTTTTTGCCCCCAAATAAAGGGAATTTCAGTATTTTTACCTCAAAATAGGGAGAATTTCTGCATTTTTGCCACAAAATATAAGGAATTTCTGCCTTTTTGCCCCAAAATAAGGAAAATTTCTGCCTTTTTTCCCTTAAATAAGTGATATTTCTGCAATTTTGCCGCAACATAAGTGAAATTTCTGCAATTTTGCCCCAAAATAAGTTTAATTTTTGCAATATTGCCCCAAAATAAGTGAAATTTCTGGAATTTTGCCCCAAAATAAGTGGAATTTCTTAGTTTTGCCCCAAAATAAGGAGAATTTCTGTCCTTTTGCCCCAACATATACAAAATTTCTGCCTTTTTGCCCCACAATTAGGGTAATTTCTGAAATATTGCTCCAAAATAAGGGGAATTTCTGCTTTTTTGCCTCTAAATAAGTGGAATTTCTGTCTTTTTCCCCCAAGACAAAGGGAATTTCTGTCTTTTTTGCCCCAAAATAAGGAAAATTTCTGACTTAATACTCTGAAATAAGTGAAATTTCTGCAATTTTGCCCCAAAATAAAAGAAATTTCTGTTTTTTTGCCCTCAAATAAGGGGAATTTCAGCATTTTTACCTTAAAATAATGGGAATTTCTGCATTTTTGCCACAAAATATTAGGAATTTCTGCCTTTTTGCCCCAAAATAAGGAAAATTTCTGTCTTTTTTCCCTGAAATAAATGAAATTACTGCAATTTTGCCCCAAAATAAGTGAAATTTCTGCAATTTTGCCCCAAAATAAGTGACATTTCTGCAATTTTGCCCCAAAATAAGGGAAATTTCTGGAATTTTGCCCCAAAATAAGTGGAATTTCTGAGTTTTGCCCCAAAATAAGGAGAATTTCTGTATTTTTGCCCCAACATATAGATAATTTCTGCTTTTTTGCCCCACAATTAAGGGAATTTCTGCAATTTTGCTTCAAAATACGGGGAATTTCTGCCTTTTTGCCCGAAAATAAGAAGAATGCATACTTTTTGCCATTTAAAAAGGAAATTTCTTCATTTTTGCTCCAAAATAAGGGGAATTTCTGCTTTTTTGCCTCTAAATAGGTGGAATTTCTGTCTTTTTCCCACAAAACAATAAGAATTCCTGTCTTTTTTGCCCGAAAATAAGGAAAATTTCTGACTTATTACCCTTAAATAAGTGAAATTTCTGCAAATTTGCCCCAAAATAAGGGAAATTTCTGCCTTTTGGCCCCCAAATAAGGGGAATTTCAGCCTTTTTACCTAAAAATAAGGGGAATTTCTGCATTTTTGCCACAAAATATTAGGAATTTCTGGCTTTTTGCACCCAAATAAGAAAATTTCTGCTTTTTTTCCCTGAAATAAGTGAATTTTCTGAAATTTTGCCCCAAAATAAGTGAAATTTCTGCAATTTTGCCCCAAAATAAGGGAAATTTCGGGAATTTTGCCCCAAAATAAGTGGAATTTCTGAGTTTTGCCCCAAAATAAGGAGAATTTTTGTCTTTTTGCCCCAACATATATGGAATTTCTGCCTTTTTGCCCCACAATTAGGGAAATTTCTGCAATTTTGCTCCAAAATACGGGGAATTTCTGCCTTTTTGCCCGAAAATCAGAATAATGCATACGTTTTTGTCATAAAACAAGGAAATTTCTTCATATTTGCTCAAAAATAAAATGAATTTCTGCTTTTTTGCCTTTAAATAAGTGGAATTTCTGTCTTTTTCCCGCAAAACAAAGGTAATTTCTGTCTTTTTTGCCCTAAAATAAGGAAAATTTCTGACTTATTACCCTGAAATATGAAAAATTTCTGCAATTTTGCCCAAAAATAAGAAAAATTTCTGCAATTTTGCCCCAAAATATGTGGAATTTCTGAGTTTTGCCCCAAAATAAGGAGAATTTCTGCAGTTTTGCTCCAAAATACGGGGAATTTCTGCCTTTTTGCCCGAAAATAAGAAGAATGCATACCTTTTTGCCAGAAAAAAAGGGAAATTTCTTCATTTTTGCTTCAAAATAAGGGGAATTTCTGGTTTTTAGCCTCTAAATAAGTGGAATTTCTGTCTTTTTCCCCCAAAACAAAGGAAATTTCTGTCTTTTTTGCCCCAAAATAAGAAAGATTTCTGACTTATTACCCTGAAATAAGTTAAATATCTGCAATTTTGCCCTGAAATAAGGGAAATTTCTGCCTTTTTGCCCCAAAATAAGGGGAATTTCAGGCTTTTTACCTCAAATTAAGGGGAATTTCTGCATTTTTGCTCCAAAATATGGGAAATTTCTGCCTTTTTGCCCCAAAATAAGAAAAATTTCTGCAATTTTGTACCAAAATAAAAAAAATTTCTGCCTTTTTGCCCCAAAATAAGAAAATTTCTGCTTTTTTCTGAAATAAGTGAAATTTTGGAATTTTGCATCAAAATAAGTCAAATTTCTGCAATTTTGCCCCAAAATAAGGGAAATTTCTGGAATTTTGCCCCAAAATAAGTGGAATGTCTGAGTTTTGCCCCAAAATAAGAAGAATTTGTCTTTTTGCCCTAACATATAGGGAATTTCTGCCTTTTTGCCCCACAATTACGGGAATTTCTGCAATTTTGCTGCAAAATACGGGGAATTTCTGCCTTTTTCTCCGAAAATAAGAAGAATGCATAACTTTTTGCCATAAAAAAGGGAAATTTCTTCATTTTTGCTCCAAAATAAGGGGAATTCCTGCTTTTTGCCTCAAAATAAGTGGAATTTCTGTCTTTTCCCCCAAAACAAAGGGAATTCCTGTTTTTTTGCCCCAAAATAAGGAAAATTTCTAACTTATTACCCTGAAATAAGTGAAATTTCTGCAATTTTGACCCAAAATAAGGGAAATTTCTGACTTTTTGCCCCCAAATAAGGAAAATTTCAGCCTTTTTACCTCAAAATAAGGGAAATTTCTGCATTTTTGCAACAAAATTAGAAATTTCTGCTATTTTGCCTCAAAATAATGAAAAATTTCTGCCTTTTTTTTCTGAAATTAGTGAAATTTCTGCAATTTTGCCCCAAAATAAAAAAATTTCTGCCTTTTTGCTTCAAATAAGGGGAATTTCAGCCTTTTTACCTCAAAATAAGGGGAATTTCTGCATTTTTGCCACAAAATATTAGAAATTTCTGCTTTTTGCCTGAAAATAATGAAAAATTTCTGCCTTTTTTCCCTGAAATAAGTGAAATTTCTGCAATTTTGCCCCAAAATAGTGAAATTTCTGCAATTTTGCCCCAAAATAAGGGAAATTTTTGGAATTTTGCCCCAAAATAAGTGGAATTTCTGAGTTTTGCCCTAAAATAAAAAGAATTTCTGTCTTTTTGCCCTAACATATTTGGAATTTCTGCCTTTTTGCCAACAATTAGGAGAATTTTTGCAATTTTGCTCCAAAATACGGGGAATTACTGCCTTTTTGCCCGAAAATCAGAAGAATGCATACCTTTTTACCATGAAAAAAAAAAGAAATTTCTTCATTTTTGCTCCAAAATAAGGGGAATTTCTGCTTTTTTGCCTCTAAATAAGTGGAATTTCTGCCTTTTTCCCCCAAAGCAAAGGGAATTTCTGTCTTTTTTGCCCCAAAATAAGGAAAAATTCTGACTTATTACCGTGAAGTAAGTGAAATTTCTGCAACTTTGCCCCAAAATAAAAGAAATTTCTGTTTTTTTGCCCTCAAATAAGGGGAATTTCAGCATTTTTACCTCAAAATAATGGGAATTTCTGCATTTTTGCCACAAAATATTAGGAATTTCTGCCTTTTTGCCCCAAAATAAGGAAAATTTCTGCCTTTTTTCCCTGAAATAAATTAAATTACTGCAATTTTGCCCCAAAATAAGTGAAATTTCTGCAATTTTGCCCCAAAATAAGTGAAATTTCTGCAATTTTGCCCCAAAATAAGGGAAATTTCTGGAATTTTGCCCCAAAATAAGTGGAATTTCTGAGTTTTGCCCCAAAATAAGGAGAATTTCTGTCTTTTTGCCCCAACATATAGATAATTTCTGCCTTTTTGCCCCACAATTAAGGGAATTTCTGCAATTTTGCTTCAAAATACGGGGAATTTCTGCCTTTTTGCCCGAAAATAAGAAGAATGCATACTTTTTGCCATTTAAAAAGGAAATTTCTTCATTTTTGCTCCAAAATAAGGGGAATTTCTGCTTTTTTGCCTCTAAATAGGTGGAATTTCTGTGTTTTTCCCACAAAACAATAAGAATTCCTGTCTTTTTTGCCCAAAAATAAGGAAAAATTCTGACTTATTACCCTTAAATAAGTGAAATTTCTGCAAATTTGCCCCAAAATAAGGGAAATTTCTGCCTTTTGGCCCCCAAATAAGGGGAATTTCAGCCTTTTTACCTAAAAATAAGGGGAATTTCTGCATTTTTGCCACAAAATATTAGGAATTTCTGGCTTTTTGCACCCAAATAAGAAAATTTCTGCTTTTTTCCCTGAAATAAGTGAATTTTCTGAAATTTTGCACCAAAATAAGTGAAATTTCTGCAATTTTGCCCCAAAATAAGGGAAATTTCGGGAATTTTGCCCCAAAATAAGTGGAATTTCTGAGTTTTGCCCCAAAATAAGGAGAATTTTTGTCTTTTTGCCCCAACATATATGGAATTTCTGCCTTTTTGCCCCACAAATAGGGGAATTTCTGCAATTTTGCTCCAAAATACGGGGAATTTCTGCCTTTTTGCCCGAAAATCAGAATAATGCATACGTTTTTGTCATAAAACAGGGAAATTTCTTCATATTTGCTCAAAAATAAAACGAATTTCTGCTTTTTTGCCTCTAAATAAGTGGAATTTCTGTCTTTTTCCCGCAAAACAAAGGTAATTTCTGTCTTTTTTGCCCCAAAATAAGGAAAATTTCTGACTTATTACCCTGAAATATGAAAAATTTCTGCAATTTTGCCCCAAAATAAGGAAAATTTCTGCAATTTTGCCCCAAAATATGTGGAATTTCTGAGTTGTTCCCCAAAATAAGGAGAATTTCTGCATTTTTGCTCCAAAATACGGGGAATTTCTGCCTTTTTGCCCGAAAATAAGAAGAATGCATACTTTTTTGCCAGAAAAAAGGGAAATTTCTTCATTTTTGCTTCAAAATAAGGGGAATTTCTGGTTTTTAGCCTATAAATAAGTGGAATTTCTGTCTTTTTCCCCCAAAACAAAGGAAATTTCTGTCTTTTTTGCGCCAAAATAAGGAAGATTTCTGACTTATTACCCTGAAATAAGTTAAATAAATGCAATTTTGCCCTTAAATAAGGGAAATTTCTGCCTTTTTGCCTCAAAATAAGGGGAATTTCAGGCTTTTTACCTCAAATTAAGGGGAATTTCTGCATTTTTGCTCCAAAATATGGGAAATTTCTGCCTTTTTGCCCCAAAATAAGAAAAATTTCTGCAATTTTGTACCAAAATAAAAAAAATTTCTGCCTTTTTGCCCCAAAATAAGAAAATTTCTGCTTTTTTCTGAAATAAGTGAAATTTTGGAATTTTGCATCAAAATAAGTCAAATTTCTGCAATTTTGCCCCAAAATAAGGGAAATTTCTGGAATTTTGCCCCAAAATAAGTGGAATTTCTGAGTTTTGCTCCAAAATAAGAAGAATTTGTCTTTTTGCCCTAACATATAGGGAATTTCTGCCTTTTTGCCCCACAATTACGGGAATTTCTGCAATTTTGCTCCAAAATACGGGGAATTTCTGCCTTTTTCTCCGAAAATAAGAAGAATGCATAACTTTTTGCCATAAAAAAGGGAAATTTCTTCATTTTTGCTCCAAAATAAGGGGAATTTCTGCTTTTTGCCTCAAAATAAGTGGAATTTCTGTCTTTTCCCCCAAAACAAAGGGAATTCCTGTTTTTTTGCCCCAAAATAAGGAAAATTTCTAACTTATTACCCTGAAATAAGTGAAATTTCTGCAATTTTGACCCAAAATAAGGGAAATTTCTGACTTTTTGCCCCCAAATAAGGAAAATTTCAGCCTTTTTACCTCAAAATAAGGGAAATTTCTGCATTTTTGCAACAAAATTAGAAATTTCTGCTATTTTGCCTCAAAATAATGAAAAATTTCTGCCTTTTTTTCTGAAATAAGTGAAATTTCTGCAATTTTGCCCCAAAATAAAAAAATTTCTGCCTTTTTGCTTCAAATAAGGGGAATTTCAGCCTTTTTACCTCAAAATAAGGGGAATTTCTGCATTTTTGCCACAAAATATTAGAAATTTCTGCTTTTTGCCTGAAAATAATGAAAAATTTCTGCCTTTTTTTCCTGAAATAAGTGAAATTTCTGCAATTTTGCCCCAAAATAGTGAAATTTCTGCAATTTTGCCCCAAAATAAAGGAAATTTTTGGAATTTTGCCCCAAAATAAGTGGAATTTCTGAGTTTTGCCCTAAAATAAAAAGAATTTCTGTCTTTTTGCCCTAACATATTTGGAATTTCTGACTTTTTGCCGACAATTAGGAGAATTTTTGCAATTTTGCTCCAAAATACGGGGAATTACTGCCTTTTTGCCCGAAAATCAGAAGAATGCATACCTTTTTACCATGAAAAAAAAAAGAAATTTCTTCATTTTTGCTCCAAAATAAGGGGAATTTCTGCTTTTTTGCCTCTAAATAAGTGGAATTTCTGTCTTTTTCCCCCAAAGCAAAGGGAATTTCTGTCTTTTTTGCCCCAAAATAAGGAAAAATTCTGACTTATTACCGTGAAGTAAGTGAAATTTCTGCAACTTTGCCCCAAAATAAAAGAAATTTCTGTTTTTTAGCCCTCAAATAAGGGGAATTTCAGCATTTTTACCTCAAAATAATGGGAATTTCTGCATTTTTGCCACAAAATATTAGGAATTTCTGCCTTTTTGCCCCAAAATAAGGAAAATTTCTGCCTTTTTTCCCTGAAATAAATGAAATTACTGCAATTTTGCCCCAAAATAAGTGAAATTTCTGCAATTTTGCCCCAAAATAAGTGAAATTTCTGCAGTTTTGCCCCAAAATAAGGGAAATTTCTGGAATTTTGCCCCAAAATAAGTGGAATTTCTGAGTTTTGCCCCAAAATAAGGAGAATTTCTGTCTTTTTGCCCCAACAAATAGATAATTTCTGCCTTTTTGCCCCACAATTAAGGGAATTTCTGCAATTTTGCTTCAAAATACAGGGAATTTCTGCCTTTTTGCCCGAAAATAAGAAGAATGCATAATTTTTGCCATTTAAAAAGGAAATTTCTTCATTTTTGCTCCAAAATAAGGGGAATTTCTACTTTTTTGCCTCTAAATAGGTGGAATTTCTGTCTTTTTCCCACAAAACAATAAGAATTCCTGTCTTTTTTGCCCGAAAATAAGAAAAATTTCTGACTTATTACCCTTAAATAAGTGAAATTTCTGCAAATTTGCCCCAAAATAAGGGAAATTTCTGCCTTTTGGCCCCCAAATAAGGGGAATTTCAGCCTTTTTACCTAAAAATAAGGGGAATTTCTGCATTTTTGCCACAAAATATTAGGAATTTCTGGCTTTTTGCACCCAAATAAGAAAATTTCTGATTTTTTTCCCTGAAATAAGTGAATTTTCTGAAATTTTGCCCCAAAATAAGTGAAATTTCTGCAATTTTGCCCCAAAATAAGGGAAATTTCGGGAATTTTGCCCCAAAATAAGTGGAATTTCTGAGTTTTGCCCCAAAATAAGGAGAATTTTTGTCTTTTTGCCCCAACATATATGGAATTTCTGCCTTTTTGCCCCACAATTAGGGGAATTTCTGCAATTTTGCTCCAAAATACGGGGAATTTCTGCCTTTTTGTCCGAAAATCAGAATAATGCATACGTTTTTGTCATAAAACAGGGAAATTTCTTCATATTTGCTCAAAAATAAAACGAATTTCTGCTTTTTTGCCTCTAAATAAGTGGAATTTCTGTCTTTTTCCCGCAAAACAAAGGTAATTTCTGTCTTTTTTGCCCCAAAATAAGGAAAATTTCTGACTTATTACCCTGAAATATGAAAAATTTCTGCAATTTTGCCCCAAAATTAGGAAAATTTCTGCCTTTTTGACCCCGAATAAGGGGAATTTCAGCCTTTTTACCTCAAAATAAGGTGAATTTCTGCATTTTTGCCACAAAATATTAGGAATTTCTGCTTTTTTTCCCAAAATAAAAAAAATTTCTGCCTTTTTTCCTTGAAATAAGTGAAATTTCTGCAATTTTGCCCGAAAATAAGTGAAATTTCTGCAATTTTGCCCCAAAATAAGGGAACTTTCTCGAATTTTGCCCCAAAATAAGTGTAATTTCTGAGTTTTGCCCCAAAATAAGGAGAATTTCTGTCTTTTTGCCCTAACATATAGGGAATTTCTGCCTTTTTGCCCGAAAATCAAAAGAATGCATACCTTTTTGCCATAAAAAAAGGAAATTTCTTCATTTTTGCTCCAAAATAAAGGGAATTTCTGCATTTTTGCCACTAAATAAGTGGAATTTCAGTTTTTTTCCCCCAAAACAAAGGGATTTTTCATCTAATTTGCCCCAAAATAAGGAAAATTTCTGACTTTTTACCCTGAAGTAAGTGAAATTTCTGCAATTTTGCCACAAAATAAGGGAAATATCTGCCTTTTTGCCCCCAAATAAAGGGAATTTCAGCCTTTTTACCACAAAATAAGAAGAATTTCTGCATTTTTGCCACAAAATATTAGGAATTTCTGAATTTTTGCTTCAAAATAAGGAAAATTTCTGCCTTTTTTCCCTGAAATAAGTGAAATTTCTGCAATTGTGCCCCAACATATGTGAAATTTCTGGAATTGTGCCCCAAAATAAGTGGAATTTCTGAGTATTGCCCCAAAATAAGGAGAATTTCTGTCTTTTTGCCCCAACATATAGGGAATTTCTGCCTTTTTGCCACACAATTAGGGGAATTTCTGAAATTTTGCTCCAAAATACGGGGAATTTCTGTTTTTTTGCCCGAAAATAAGAAGAATGCATACCTTTTTGCCATAAAAAAGGGAAATTTCTTCATTTTTGCTCCAAAATAAGGGGAATTTCTGCTTTTTTTACCTCTAAATAAGTGAAACTTCTGTCTTTTACCCTCAAAACAAAGGGAATTCCTTTATTATTTGCCCCAAAATAAGGAAAATTTCTAACTTATTACCCTGAAATAAGTGAAATTTCTGCAATTTTGCCCCAAAATAAAGGAAATTTCTGACTTTTTGCCCCCAAAAAAGGAGAATTTCAGCCTTTTTACCTCAAAATAAGGGAAATTTCTTCATTTATGCAACAAAATATTAGAAATTTTAGCCTTTTTGCCCCAAAATAAGAAAATTTCTGCTTTTTTTCTGGAATAAGTGAAATTTCTGCAATTTTGCCCCAAAATAAGTGAAATTTCTGCAATTTTGCCCCAAAATAAGGGAAATTTCTGCCTTTTGGCCCCCAAATAATGGGAATTTCAGCCTTTTTACCTAAAAATAAGTGGAATTTCTGCATTTTTGCCACAAAATATTAGGAATTTCTGGCTTTTTGCACCCAAATAAGAAAATTTCTGCTTTTTTTCCCTGAAATAATTAATTTTCTGAAATTTTGCCCCAAAATAAGTGAAATTTCTGCAATTTTGTCCCAAAATAAAAGAAATTTCGGGAATTTTGCCCCAAAATAAGTGGAATTTCTGAGTTTTGCCCCAAAATAAGGAGAATTTTTGTCTTTTTGCCCCAACATATATGGAATTTCTGCCTTTTTGCCCCACAATTAGGGGAATTTCTGCAATTTTGCTCCAAAATACGGGGAATTTCTGCCTTTTAGCCCGAAAATCAGAATAATGCATACGTTTCTGTCATAAAACAGGGAAATTTCTTCATTTTTGCTCAAAAATAAAATGAATTTCTGCTTTTTTGCCTCTAAATAAGTGGAATTTCTGTCTTTTTCTTGCAAAACAAAGGTAATTTCTGTGTTTTTTGCCCCAAAATAAGGAAAATTTCTGACTTATTACCCTGAAATTAGAAAAATTTCTACAATTTTGCCCCAAAATAAGGGAAATTTCTGCCTTTTTGACCCCAAATAAGGGGAATTTCAGCCTTTTTACCGCAAAATAAGTGGAATTTCTGCATTTTTGCCACAAAATATTAGGAATTTCTTCTTTTTTGCCCCAAAATAAAGAAAATTTCTGCCTTTTTTCCTTGAAATAAGTGAAATTTCTGCAATTTTGCCCCAAAATAAGGAAACTTTCTCGAATTTTGCCCCAAAATAAGTGGAATTTCTGAGTTTTGCCCCAAAATAAGGAGAATTTCTGTCTTTTTGCCCTAACATATAGGGAATTTCTGCAATTTTGCCACACAATTAGGGGAATTTCTGTATTTTGCTCCAAAATACGGGGAATTTCTGCCTTTTTGCCCGAAAATGAGAAGGATGCATAACTTTTTGCCATAAAAAAGGGAAATTTCTTCATTTTTGCTCCAAAATAAGGGGAATTTCTGCTTTTTGCTTCAAAATAAGTGGAATTTCTGTCTTTTTCCCCCAAAACAAAGGGAATTCCTGTTTTTTTGCCCCAAAATAAGGAAAATTTCTAACTTATTACCCTGAAATAAGTGAAATTTCTGCAATTTTGCCCCAAAGTAAGTGAAATTTCTGCAATTTTGTCCCAAAATAAGGGAACTTTCTCAAATTTTGCCCCAAAATAAATGGAATTTCTGAGTTTTGCCCCAAAATAAGGAGAATTTCTGTCTTTTTGCCCTAACATATAGGGAATTTCTGCCTTTTTGCCACACAATTAGGGGAATTTCTGCAATTTTGCTCCAAAATACGGGGAATTTCTGCCTTTTTGCCCGAAAATGAGAAGGATGCATAACTTTTTGCCATAAAAAAGGGAAATTTCTTCATTTTTGCTCCAGAATAAGGGGAATTTCTGCTTTTTGCCTCAAAATAAGTGGAATTTCTTTTTCCCCCAAAACAAAGGGAATTCCTGATTTTTTGCCCCAAAATAAGAAAAATTTCTAACTTATTACCCTGAAATAAGTGAAATTTCTGCAATTTTGACCCAAAATAAAGGAAATTTCTTACTTTTTGCACCCAAATAAGGAAAATTTCAGCCTTTTTACCTCAAAATAAGGGAAATTTCTGCATTTTTGCAACAAAATTAGAAATTTCTGCATTTTTGCCTCAAAATAATGAAAAATTTCTGCCTTTTTTTTCTGAAATAAGTGAAATTTCTGCAATTTTGCCCCAAAATAAAAAAATTTCTGCCTTTTTGCTCCAAATAAGGGGAATTTCAGCCTTTTTACCTCAAAATAAGGGGAATTTCTGCATTTTTGCCACAAAATATTAGAAATTTCTGCTTTTTTGCCTGAAAATAATGAAAAATTTCTGCCTTTTTTCCCTGAAATAAGTGAAATTTCTGCAATTTTGCCCCAAAATAAGTGAAATTTCTGCAATTTTGCCCCAAAATAAGGGAAATTTTTGGAATTTTGCCCCAAAATAAGTGGAATTTCTGAGTTTTGCCCTAAAATAAAAAGAATTTCTGTCTTTTTGCCCTAACATATATCGAATTTCTGCCTTTTTGCCGACAATTAGGAGAATTTCTGCAATTTTGCTCCAAAATACGGGGAATTACTGCCTTTTTGCCTGAAAATCAGAAAAATGCATACCTTTTTACCATGAAAAAAAAAAGAAATTTCTTCATTTTTGCTCCAAAATAAGGGGAATTTCTGCTTTTTTGCCTCTAAATAACTGGAATTTCTGTCTTTTTCCCCCAAAGCAAAGGTAATTTCTGTCTTTTTTGCCCCAAAATAAGGAAAAATTCTGACTTATTACCGTGAAGTAAGTGAAATTTCTGCAATTTTGCCCCAAAATAAAAGAAATTTCTGTATTTTTGCCCTCAAATAAGGAGAATTTCAGCATTTTTACCTCAAAATAAGGGGAATTTCTGCATTTTTGCCACAAAATATTAGGAATTTCTGCCTTTTTGCCCCAAAATAAGAAAAATTTCTGCCTTTTTTCTCTGAAATAAGTGAAATTACTGCAATTTTGCCCCAAATAAGTGAAATTTCTGCAATTTTTCCCCAAAATAAGGGAAATTTCGGGAATTTTGCCCCAAAATAAGGGAAATTTCTGAAATTTTGCCCCAAAATAAGTGGAATTTCTGAGTTTTGCCCCAAAATAAAAAGAATTTCTGTCTTTTTGCCCAAACATATAGATAATTTCTGCCTTTTTGCCCCACAATTAAGGGAATTTCTGCAATTTTGCTTCAAAATACGGGGAATTTCTGCCTTTTTGCCCGAAAATAAAAAGAATGCATACTTTTTGCCATTTAAAAAGGAAATTTCTTAATTTTTGCTCCAAAATAAGGGGAATTTCTGCATTTTTGCCTCTAAATAGGTGGAATTTCTTTCTTTTTCCCACAAAACAATAAGAATTCCTGTCTTTTTTGCCTGAAAATAAGGAAAATTTCTGACTTATTAACCTTAAATAAGTGAAATTTCTGCAAATTTGCCCCAAATAAAGGGAAATTTCTGCCTTTTGGCCCCCAAATAAGGGGAATTTCAGCCTTTTTACCTAAAAATTCGGGGAATTTCTGCATTTTTGCCACAAAAGATTAGGAATTTCTTGCTTTTTGCACCCAAATAAGAAAATTTCTGCTTTTTTTCTCTGAAATAATTGAATTTTCTGAAATTTTGCCCCAAAATAAGTGAAATTTCTGCAATTTTTCCCCAAAATAAGGGAAATTTCGGGAATTTTGCCCCAAAATAAGTGGAATTTCTGAGTTTTGCCCCAAAATAAGGAAAATTTTTGTATTTTTGCCCCAACATATATTGAATTTCTGCCTGTTTGCTCTACAATTAGGGGAATTTCTGCAATTTTGCTCCAAAATACGGGGAATTTCTGCCTTTTTGCCCGAAAATCAGAATAATGCATACGTTTTTGTTATAAAACAGGGAAATTTCTTCATTTTTGCTCAAAAATAAAACGAATTTCTGCTTTTTTGCCTCTAATTAAGTGGAATTTCTGTCTTTTTCCCGCAAAACAAAGGTAATTTCTGACTTTTTTGCCCCAAAATAAGGAAAATTTCTGACTTATTACCCTGAAATAAGAAAAATTTCTGCAATTTTGCCCCAACATAAGGGAAATTTCTGCCTTTTTGACCCCAAATAAGGGGAATTTCGGTTTTTTTACCTCAAAATAAGGGGAATTTCTGCATGTTTGCCACAAAATATTATGAATTTCTGCCTTTTTGTCCCAAAATAAAAAAAATTTCTGCCTTTTTTTCCTTGAAATAAGTGAAATTTCTGCAATTTTGCCCCAAAATAAGTGAAATTTCTGCAATTTTGCCCCAAAATAAAAAAATTTCTGCCTTTTTGCTTCAAATAAGGGGAATTTCAGCCTTTTTTACCTCAAAATAAGGGGAATTTCTGCATTTTTGCCACAAAATATTAGAAATTTCTGCTTTTTGCCTGAAAATAATGAAAAATTTCTGCCTTTTTCCCTGAAATAAGTGAAATTTCTGAAATTTTGCCCCAAAATAAGTGAAATTTCTGCAATTTTGCCCCAAAATAAGGGAAATTTTTGGAATTTTGCCCCAAAATAAGTGGAATTTCTGAGTTTTGCCCTAAAATAAAAAGAATTTCTGTCTTTTTGCCCTAACATATATGGAATTTCTGCCTTTTTGCCGACAATTAGGAGAATTTTTGCAATTTTGCTCCAAAATACAAGGAATTACTGCCTTTTTGCCCGAAAATCAGAAGAATGCATACCTTTTTACCATGAAAAAAAAAGAAATTTCTTCATTTTTGCTCCAAAATAAGGGGAATTTCTGCTTTTATGCCTCTAACTAAGTGGAATTTCTGTCTTTTTCCCCCAAAGCAAAGGGAATTTCTGTCTTTTTTGCCCCAAAATAAGAAAAAATTCTGACTTATTACCGTGAAGTAAGTGAAATTTCTGCAATTTTGCCCCAAAATAAAAGAAATTTCTGTTTTTTTGCCCTCAAATAAGGGGAATTTCAGCATTTTTACCTCAAAATAATGGGAATTTCTGCATTTTTGGCACAAAATATTAGGAATTTCTGCCTTTTTGCCCCTAAATAAGGAAAATTTCTGCCTTTTTTCCTTGAAATAAATGAAATTACTGCAATTTTGCCCCAAAATAAGTGAAATTTCTGCAATTTTGCCCCAAAATAAGTGAAATTTCTGCAGTTTTGCCCCAAAATAAGGGAAATTTCTGGAATTTTGCCCCAAAATAAGTGGAATTTCTGAGTTTTGCCCCAAAATAAGGAGAATTTCTGTCTTTTTGCCCAAACATATAGATAATTTCTGCCTTTTTGCCCCACAATTAAGGGAATTTCTGCAATTTTGCTTCAAAATACGGGGAATTTCTGCCTTTTTGCCCGAAAATAAAAAGAATGCATACTTTTTGCCATTTAAAAAGGAAATTTCTTCATTTTTGCTCCAAAATAAGGGGAATTTCTGCTTTTTTGCCTCTAAATAGGTGGAATTTCTGTATTTTTCCTACAAAACAATAAGAATTCCTGTCTTTTTTGCCCGAAAATAAGGAAAATTTCTGACTTATTACCCTTAAATAAGTGAAATTTCTGCAAATTTGCCCCAAAATAAGGGAAATTTCTGCCTTTTGGCCCCCAAATAAGGGGAATTTCAGCCTTTTTACCTAAAAATAAGGGGAATTTCTGCATTTTTGCCACAAAATATTAGGAATTTCTGGCTTTTTGCACCCAAATAAGAAAATTTCTGCTTTTTTTCCCTGAAATAATTAATTTTCTGAAATTTTGCCCCAAAATAAGTTAAATTTCTGCAATTTTGTCCCAAAATAAATGAAATTTCGAGAATTTTGCCCCAAAATAAGTGGAATTTCTGAGTTTTGCCCCAAAATAAGGAGAATTTTTGTCTTTTTGCCCCAACATATATGGAATTTCTGCCTTTTTGCCCCACAATTAGGGGAATTTCTGCAATTTTGCTCCAAAATACAGGGAATTTCTGCCTTTTTGCCCGAAAATCAGAATAATGCATACGTTTTTGTCATAAAACAGGGAAATTTCTTCATATTTGCTCAAAAATAAAACGAATTTCTGCTTTTTTGCCTCTAAATAAGTGGAATTTCTGTCTTTTTCCCGCAAAACAAAGGTAATTTCTGTCTTTTTTGCCCCAAAATAAGGAAAATTTCTGACTTATTACCCTGAAATATGAAAAATTTCTGCAATTTTGCCCCAAAATAAGGATAATTTCTGCCTTTTTGTCCCCGAATAAGGGGAATTTCAGCCTTTTTACCTCAAAATAAGGGGAATTTCTGCATTTTTGCCACAAAATATTAGGAATTTCTGCCTTTTTTTCCCAAAATAAAAAAAAATTTCTGCCTTTTTTCCTTGAAATAAGTGAAATTTCTGCAATTTTGCCCCAAAATAAGTGAAATTTCTGCAATTTTGCCCCAAAATAAGGGAACTTTCTGAAATTTTGCCCCAAAATAAGTGTAATTCCTGAGTTTTGCCCCAAAATAAGGAGAATTTCTGTCTTTTTGCCCTAACATATAGGGAATTTCTGCCTTTTTGCCCCACAATTAGGGGAATTTCTGCAATTTTGCTCCAAAATACGGGGAATTTCTGCCTTTTTGCCCGAAAATCAAAAGAATGCATACCTTTTTGCCATAAAAAAAAGGAAATTTCTTCATTTTTGCTCCAAAATAAAGGGAATTTCCGCTTTTTTGCCACTAAATAAGTGGAATTTCAGTTTTTTTCCCCCAAAACAAAGGGATTTTTCGTCTAATTTTCCCCAAAATAAGGAAAATTTCTGACTTTTTACCCTGAAGTAAGTGAAATTTCTGCAATTTTGCCACAAAATAAGGGAAATATCTGCCTTTTTGCCCCCAAATAAAGGGAATTTCAGCCTTTTTACCACAAAATAAGAAGAATTTCTGCATTTTTGCCACAAAATATTAGGAATTTCTGAATTTTTGCTTCAAAATAAGGAAAATTTCTGCCTTTTTTCCCTGAAATAAGTGAAATTTCTGCAATTGTGCCCCAACATATGTCAAATTTCTGGAATTGTGCCCCAAAATAAGTGGAATTTCTGAGTATTGCCCCAAAATAAGGAGAATTTCTGTCTTTTTGCCCCAACATATAGGGAATTTCTGCCTTTTTGCCACACAATTAGGGGAATTTCTGAAATTTTGCTCCAAAATACGGGGAATTTCTGTTTTTTTGCCCGAAAATAAGAAGAATGCATACCTTTTTGCCATAAAAAAGGGAAATTTCTTCATTTTTGCTCCAAAATAAGGGGAATTTCTGCTTTTTTTACCTCTAAATAAGTGAAACTTCTGTCTTTTACCCTCAAAACAAAGGGAATTCCTTTATTATTTGCCCCAAAATAAGGAAAATTTCTAACTTATTACCCTGAAATAAGTGAAATTTCTGCAATTTTGCCCCAAAATAAAGGAAATTTCTGACTTTTTGCCCCCAAAAAAGGAGAATTTCAGCCTTTTTACCTCAAAATAAGGGAAATTTCTTCATTTATGCAACAAAATATTAGAAATTTTAGCCTTTTTGCCCCAAAATAAGAAAATTTCTGCTTTTTTTCTGGAATAAGTGAAATTTCTGCAATTTTGCCCCAAAATAAGGGAAATTTCTGCAATTTTGCCCCAAAATAATGGAAATTTCTGCCTTTTGGCCCCCAAATAATGGGAATTTCAGCCTTTTTACCTAAAAATAAGTGGAATTTCTGCATTTTTGCCACAAAATATTAGGAATTTCTGGCTTTTTGCACCCAAATAAGAAAATTTCTGCTTTTTTTCCCTGAAATAATTAATTTTCTGAAATTTTGCCCCAAAATAAGTGAAATTTCTGCAATTTTGCCCCAAAATAAAAGAAATTTCGGGAATTTTGCCCCAAAATAAGTGGAATTTCTGAGTTTTGCCCCAAAATAAGGAGAATTTTTGTCTTTTTGCCCCAACATATATGGAATTTCTGCCTTTTTGCCCCACAATTAGGGGAATTTCTGCAATTTTGCTCCAAAATACGGGGAATTTCTGCCTTTTAGCCCGAAAATCAGAATAATGCATACGTTATGTCATAAAACAGGGAAATTTCTTAATATTTGCTCAAAAATAAAACGAATTTCTGCTTTTTTGCCTCTAAATAAGTGGAATTTCTGTCTTTTTCTTGCAAAACAAAGGTAATTTCTGTGTTTTTTGCCCCAAAATATGGAAAATTTCTGACTTATTACCCTGAAATTAGAAAAATTTCTACAATTTTGCCCCAAAATAAGGGAAATTTCTGCCTTTTTGACTCCAAATAAGGGGAATTTCAGCCTTTTTACCTCAAAATAAGGGGAATTTCTGCATTTTTGCCACAAAATATTAGGAATATCTTCTTTTTCAACCCAAAATAAAGAAAATTTCTGCCCTTTTTCCTTGAAATAAGTGAAATTTCTGCAATTTTGCCCCAAAATAAGAAAACTTTCTCGAATTTTGCCCCAAAATAAGTGGAATTTCTGAGTTTTGCCCCAAAATAAGGAGAATTTCTGTCTTTTTGCCCTAACATATAGGGAATTTCTGCAATTTTGCCACACAATTAGGGGAATTTCTGCAATTTTGCTCCAAAATACGGGGAATTTCTGCCTTTTTGCCCGAAAATGAGAAGGATGCATAACTTTTTGGTATAAAAAAGGGAAATTTCTTCATTTTTACTCCAAAATAAGGGGAATTTTTGCTTTTTGCTTCAAAATAAGTGGAATTTCTGTCTTTTTCCCCCAAAACAAAGGGAATTCCTGTTTTTTTGCCCCAAAATAAAGAAAATTTCTAACTTATTACCCTGAAATAAGTGAAATTTCTGCAATTTTGCCCCAAAATAAGTGAAATTTCTGCAATTTTGTCCCAAAATAAGGGAACTTTCTCGAATTTTGCCCCAAAATAAGTGGAATTTCTGAGTTTTGCCCCAAAATAAGGAGAATTTCTGTCTTTTTGCCCTAACATATAGGGAATTTCTGCCTTTTTGCCACACAATTAGGGGAATTTCTGCAATTTTGCTCCAAAATACGGGGAATTTCTGCCTTTTTGCCCGAAAATGAGAAGGATGCATAACTTTTTGCCATAAAAAAGGGAAATTTCTTCATTTTTGCTCCAGAATAAGGGGAATTTCTGCTTTTTGCCTCAAAATAAGTGGAATTTCTTTTTCCCCCAAAACAAAGGGAATTCCTGTTTTTTTGCCCCAAAATAAGGAAAATTTCTAACTTATTACCCTGAAATAAGTGAAATTTCTGCAATTTTGACCCAAAATAAAGGAAATTTCTGACTTTTTGCACCCAAATAAGGAAAATTTCAGCCTTTTTACCTCAAAATAAGGGAAATTTCTGCATTTTTGCAACAAAATTAGAAATTTCTGCATTTTTGCCTCAAAATAATGAAAAATTTCTGCCTTTTTTTTCTGAAATATGTGAAATTTCTGCAATTTTGCCCCAAAATAAAAAAATTTCTGCCTTTTTGCTCCAAATAAGGGAAATTTCAGCCTTTTTACCTCAAAATAAGGGGAATTTCTGCATTTTTGCCACAAAATATTAGAAATTTCTGCTTTTTTGCCTGAAAATAATGAAAAATTTCTGCCTTTTTTCCCTGAAATAAGTGAAATTTCTGCAATTTTGCCCCAAAATAAGTGAAATTTCTGCAATTTTGCCCCAAAATAAGGGAAATTTTTGGAATTTTGCCCCAAAATAAGTGGAATTTCTGAGTTTTGCCCTAAAATAAAAAGAATTTCTGTCTTTTTGCCCTAACATATATCGAATTTCTGCCTTTTTGCCGACAATTAGGAGAATTTCTGCAATTTTGCTCCAAAATACGGGGAATTACTGCCTTTTTGCCCGAAAATCAGAAAAATGCATACCTTTTTACCATGAAAAAAAAAGAAATTTCTTCATTTTTGCTCCAAAATAAGGGGAATTTCTGTTTTTTTGCCTCTAAATAACTGGAATTTCTGTCTTTTTCCCCCAAAGCAAAGGTAATTTCTGTCTTTTTTGCCCCAAAATAAGGAAAAATTCTGACTTATTACCGTGAAGTAAGTGAAATTTCTGCAATTTTGCCCCAAAATAAAAGAAATTTCTGTATTTTTGCCCTCAAATAAGGAGAATTTCAGCATTTTTACCTCAAAATAAGGGGAATTTCTGCATTTTTGCCACAAAATATTAGGAATTTCTGCCTTTTTGCCCCAAAATAAGAAAAATTTCTGCCTTTTTTCTCTGAAATAAGTGAAATTACTACAATTTTGCCCCAAATAAGTGAAATTTCTGCAATTTTTCCCCAAAATAAGAGAAATTTCGGGAATTTTGCCCCAAAATAAGGGAAATTTCTGAAATTTTGCCCCAAAATAAGTGGAATTTCTGAGTTTTGCCCCAAAATAAGGAGAATTTCTGTCTTTTTGCCCAAACATATAGATAATTTCTGCCTTTTTGCCCCACAATTAAGGGAATTTCTGCAATTTGGCTTCAAAATACGGGGAATTTCTGCCTTTTTGCCCGAAAATTTGAAGAATGCATACTTTTTGCCATTTAAAAAGGAAATTTCTTCATTTTTGCTCCAAAATAAGGGGAATTTCTGCTTTTTTGCCTCTAAATAGGTGGAATTTCTGTCTTTTTCCCACAAAACAATAAGAATTCCTGTCTTTTTTGCCCGAAAATAAGGAAAATTTCTGACTTATTAACCTTAAATAAATGAAATTTCTGCAAATTTGCCCCAAAATAAGGGAAATTTCTGCCTTTTGGCACCCAAATAAGGGGAATTTCAGCCTTTTTACCTAAAAATTAGGGGAATTTCTGCATTTTTGTCACAAAATATTAGGAATTTCTTGCTTTTTCCACCCAAATAAGAAAATTTCTGCTTTTTTTCCCTGAAACAAATGAATTTTCTGAAATTTTGCCCCAAAATAAGTGAAATTTCTGCAATTTTTCCCCAAAATAAGGGAAATTTCGGGAATTTTGCCCCAAAATAAGTAGAATTTCTGAGTTTTGCCCCAAAATAAGGAGAATTTTTGTCTTTTTGCCCCAACATATATGGAATTTCTGCCTGTTTGCCCTACAATTAGGGGAATTTCTGCAATTTTGCTCCAAAATACGGGGAATTTCTGCCTTTTTGCCCGAAAATCAGAATAATGCATACGTTTTTGTTATAAAACAGGGAAATTTTTTCATTTTTGCTCAAAAATAAAACGAATTTCTGCTTTTTTGCCTCTAATTAAGTGGAATTTCTGTCTTTTTCCCGCAAAACAAAGGTAATTTCTGTCTTTTTTGCCCCAAAATAAGGAAAATTTCTGACTTATTACCCTGAAATAAGAAAAATTTCTGCAATTTTGCCCCAAAATAAGGGAAATTTCTGCCTTTTTGACCCCAAATAAGGGGAATTTCGGTTTTTTTACCTCAAAATAAGGGGAATTTCTGCATGTTTGCCACAAAATATTATGAATTTCTGCCTTTTTGTCCCAAAATAAAAAAAATTTCTGCCTTTTTTTCCTTGAAATAAGTGAAATTTCTGCAATTTTGCCCCAAAATAAGTGAAATTTCTGCAATTTTGCCCCAAAATAAGGGAAATTTCTGCCTTTTGGCTCCCAAATAAGGGGAATTTCAGCCTTTTTACCTAAAAATAAGGGGAATTTCTGCAATTTTGCTCCAAAATAAGGGAACTTTCTGGAATTTTTCCCCAAATAAGTGTAATTTCTGAGTTTTGCCCCAAAAATAAGGAGAATTTCTGTCTTTTTGCCCTAACATATAGGGAATTTCTGCCTTTTTGCCCCACAATTAGGGGAATTTCCGCAATTTTGCTCCAAAATACGGGGAATTTCTGCCTTTTTGCCCGAAAATAAGAAGAATGCATAACTTTTTGCCATAAAAAAGGGAAATTTCTTCATTTTTGCTCCAAAATAAGGGGAATTTCTGCTTTTTGCCTCAAAATAAGTGGAATTTCTGTCTTTTCCCATAAAACAAAGGGAATTCCTGTTTTTTTGCCCCAAAATAAGGAAAATTTCTAACTTATTACCCTGAAATAAGTGAAATTTTTGCAATTTTGACCCAAAATAAGGGAAAT
Source organism: Micromys minutus (assembly GCF_963924665.1). Lineage (NCBI taxonomy): Eukaryota > Metazoa > Chordata > Mammalia > Rodentia > Muridae > Micromys > Micromys minutus. The sequence continues at coordinate 1,791,339 of NW_027667258.1, read as the reverse complement.
TTCTGACTTTTTGCCCCCAAATAAGGAAAATTTCAGCCTTTTTACCTCAAAATAAGGGAAATTTCTGCATTTTTGCAACAAAATTAAAAATTTCTGCTATTTTGCCTCAAAATAATGAAAAATTTCTGCCTTTTTTTCTGAAATAAGTGAAATTTCTGCAATTTTGCCCCAAAATAAAAAAATTTCTGCCTTTTTGCTTCAAATAAGGGGAATTTCAGCCTTTTTACCTCAAAATAAGGGGAATTTCTGCATTTTTGCCACAAAATATTAGAAATTTCTGCTTTTTGCCTGAAAATAATGAAAAATTTCTGCCTTTTTTCCCTGAAATAAGTGAAATTTCTGCAATTTTGCCCCAAAATAAGTGAAATTTCTGCAATTTTGCCCCAAAATAAGGGAAATTTTTGGAATTTTGCCCCAAAATAAGTGGAATTTCTGAGTTTTGCCCTAAAATAAAAAGAATTTCTGTCTTTTTGCCCTAACATATATGGAATTTCTGCCTTTTTGCCGACAATTAGGAGAATTTTTGCAATTTTGCTCCAAAATACGGGGAATTACTGCCTTTTTGCCCGAAAATCAGAAGAATGCATACCTTTTTACCATGAAAAAAAAAGAAATTTCTTCATTTTTGCTCCAAAATAAGGGGAATTTCTGCTTTTTTGCCTCTAAATAAGTGGAATTTCTGTCTTTTTCCCCCAAAGCAAAGGGAATTTCTGTCTTTTTTGCCCCAAAATAAGGAAAAATTCTGACTTATTACCGTGAAGTAAGTGAAATTTCTGCAATTTTGCCCCAAAATAAAAGAAATTTCTGTTTTTTTGCCCTCAAATAAGGGGAATTTCAGCATTTTTACCTCAAAATAATGGGAATTTCTGCATTTTTGCTACAAAATATTAGGAATTTCTGCCTTTTTGCCCCAAAATAAGGAAAATTTCTGCCTTTTTTCCCTGAAATAAATGAAATTACTGCAATTTTGCCCCAAAATAAGTGAAATTTCTGCAATTTTGCCCCAAAATAAGTGAAATTTCTGCAATTTTGCCCCAAAATAAGGGAAATTTCTGGAATTTTGCCCCAAAATAAGTGGAATTTCTGAGTTTTGCCCCAAAATAAGGAGAATTTCTGTCTTTTTACCCAAACATATAGATAATTTCTGCCTTTTTGCCCCACAATTAAGGGAATTTCTGCAATTTTGCTTCAAAATACGGGGAATTTCTGCCTTTTTGCCCGAAAATAAAAAGAATGCTTACTTTTTGCCATTTAAAAAGGAAATTTCTTCATTTTTGCTCCAAAATAAGGGGAATTTCTGCTTTTTTGCCTCTAAATAGGTGGAATTTCTGTCTTTTTCCCACAAAACAATAAGAATTCCTGTCTTTTTTGCCCGAAAATAAGGAAAATTTCTGACTTATTACCCTTAAAAGAGTGAAATTTCTGCAAATTTGCCCCAAAATAAGGGAAAATTCTGCCTTTTGGCCCCCAAATAAGGGGAATTTCAGCCTTTTTACCTAAAAATTAGGGGAATTTCTGCATTTTTGCCACAAAATATTAGGAATTTCTGGCTTTTTGCACCCAAATAAGAAAATTTCTGCATTTTTTCCCTGAAATAAGTGAATTTTCTGAAATTTTGCCCCAAAATAAGTGAAATTTCTGCAATTTTGCCCCAAAATAAGGGAACTTTCTGGAATTTTGCCCCAAAATAAGTGTAATTTCTGAGTTTTGCCCCAAAATAAGGAGAATTTCTGTCTTTTTGCCCTAACATATAGGGAATTTATGCCTTTTTGCCCCACAATTAGGGGAATTTCTGCAATTTTGCTACAAAATACGGGGAATTTCTGCCTTTTTGCCCGAAAATCAAAAGAATGCATACCTTTTTGCCATAAAAAAAGGAAATTTCTTCATTTTTGCTCCAAAATAATGGGAATTTCTGCTTTTTTGCCACTAAATAAGTGGAATTTCAGTTTTTTTCCCCCAAAACAAAGAAATTTTTCGTCTAATTTGTTCCAAAATAAGGAAAATTTCTCACTTTTTACCCTGAAGTAAGTGAAATTTCTGCAATTTTGCCACAAAAGAAGGGAAATTTCTGCGTTTTTGCCCCCAAATAAGGGGAATTTCAGCCTTTTTACCACAAAATAAGAAGAATTTCTGCATTTTTGCCACAAAATATTAGGAATTTCTGAATTTTTGCCCCAAAATAAGGAAAATTTCTGCCTTTTTTCCCTAAAATGAGTGAAATTTCTGCAATTTTGCCACAACATATGTGAAATTTCTGGAATTGTGCCCCAAAATAAGTGGAATTTCTGAGTATTGCCCCAAAATAAGGAGAATTTCTGTCTTTTTGCCCCAACATATAGGGAATTTCTGCCTTTTTGCCCCACAATTAGGGGAATTTCTGAAATTTTGCTCCAAAATACGGAGAATTTCTGTTTTTTTGCCCGAAAATAAGAAGTATGCATACCTTTTTGCCATAAAAAAGGGAAATTTCTTCATTTTTGCTCCAAAATAAGGGGAATTTCTCCTTTTTTTACCTCTAAATAAGTGAAATTTCTGTCTTTTTCCCTCAAAACAAAGGGAATTCCTTTATTTTTTGCCCCAAAATAAGGAAAATTTCTAACTTATTACCCTGAAATAAGTGAAATTTCTGCAATTTTGCCCCAAAATAAAGGAAATTTCTGACTTTTTGCCCCCAAAAAAGGAGAATTTCAGCCTTTTTACCTCAAAATAAGGGAAATTTCTTCATTTATGCAACAAAATATTAAAAATTTTAGCCTTTTTGGTCCAAATTAAAAAATTTCTGCTTTTTTTCTGGAATAAGTGAAATTTCTGCAATTTTGCCCCAAAATAAGTTAAATTTCTGCAATTTTGCCCCAAAATAAGGGAAATTTCTGCCTTTTGGCCCCCAAATAAGGGGAATTCCAGCCTTTTTACCTAAAAATAAGGGGAATTTCTGCATTTTTGCCACAAAATATTAGGAATTTCTGGCTTTTTGCACCCAAATAAGAAAATTTCTGCTTTTTTTCCCTGAAATAAGTGAATTTTCTAAAATTTTGCCCCAAAATAAGTGAAATTTCTGCAATGTTGTCCCAAAATAAAAGAAATTTCGGGAATTTTGCCCCAAAATAAGTGGAATTTCTGAGTTTTGCCCCAAAATAAGGAGAATTTTTGTCTTTTTGCCCCAACATATATGGAATTTCTGCCTTTTTGCCCCACAATTAGGGGAATTTCTGCAATTTTGCTCCAAAATACAGGGAATTTCTGCCTTTTAGCACGAAAATCAGAATAATGCATACGTTTTTTCATAAAACAGGGAAATTTCTTCATTTTTGCTCAAAAATAAAACGAATTTCTGCTTTTTTGCCTCTAAATAAGTGGAATTTTTGTCTTTTTCTTGCAAAACAAAGGTAATTTCTGTGTTTTTTGCCCCAAAATAAGGAAAATATCTGACCTATTACCCTGAAATTAGAAAAATTTCTGCAATTTTGCCCCAAAATAAGTGAAATTTCTGCCTTTTTGACCCCAAATAAGGGGAATTTCAGCCTTTTTACCTAAAAATAAGGGGAATTTCTGCATTTTTGCCACAAAATATTAGGTATTTCTTCTTTTTTGCCCCAAAATAAAGAAAATTTCTGCCTTTTTTTCCTTGAAATAAGTGAAATTTCTGCAATTTTGCCACAAAATAAGTGAAATTTCTGCAATTTTGCCCCAAAATAAGGGAACTTTCTGGAATTTTTCCCCAAAATAAGTGGAATTTCTGAGTTTTGCCCCAAAATAAGGAGAATTTCTGTCTTTTTGCCCTAACATATAGGGAATTTCTGCCTTTTTGCCACACAATTAGGGGAATTTCTGCAATTTTGCTCCAAAATACGGGGAATTTCTGCCTTTTTGCCCGAAAATGAGAAGGATGCATAACTTTTTGAAATAAAAAAGGGAAATTTCTTCATTTTTGCTCCAAAATAAGGGGAATTTCTGCTTTTTGCCTCAAAATAAGTGGAATTTCTGTCTTTTCCCCCAAAACAAAGGGAATTCCTGTTTTTTTCCCAAAAATAAGGAACATTTCTAACTTATTACCCTGAAATAAGTGAAATTTCTGCAATTTTGACCCAAAATAAGGGAAATTTCTGAATTTTGCCCCAAAATAAGAAAATTTCTAACTTATTACCTCAAAATAAGGGAAATTTCTGCATTTTTGCAACAAAATTAGAAATTTCTGCTTTTTTGCCTCAAAAAAATGAAAAATTTCTGCCTTTTTTTTCTGAAATAAGTGAAAATTCTGCAATTTTGCCCCAAAATAAAAAAATTTCGGCCTTTTTGCTCCAAATAAGGGGAATTTCAGCCTTTTTACCTCAAAATAAGGGGAATTTTTGCATTTTTGCCAGAAAATATTAGAAATTTCTGCTTTTTTGCCTGAAAATAATGAAAAATTTCTGCCTTTTTTCCCTGAAATAAGTGAAATTTCTGCAATTTTGCCCCAAAATAAGGGAAATTTTTGGAATTTTGCCCCAAAATAAGTGGAATTTCTGAGTTTTGCCCTAAAATAAAAAGAATTTCTGTCTTTTTGCCCTAACATATATGGAATTTCTGCCTTTTTGCCGACAATTAGGAAAATTTTTGCAATTTTGCTCCAAAATACGGTGAATTACTGCCTTTTTGCCCGAAAATCAGAAGAATGCATACCTTTTTACCATGAAAAAAAAAGAAATTTCTTCATTTTTGCTCCAAAATAAGGGGAATTTCTGCTTTTTTGCCTCTAAATATGTGGAATTTCTGTCTTTTTCCCCCAAAGCAAAGGGAATTTCTGTCTTTTTTGCCCCAAAATAAGGAAAAATTCTGACTTATTACCGTGAAGTAAGTGAAATTTCTGCAATTTTGCCCAAAAATAAAAGAAATTTCTGTTTTTTGCCCTCAAATAAGGGGAATTTCAGCATTTTTACTTCAAAATAAGGGGATTTTCTGGATTTTTGCCACAAAATATTAAGCATTTCTGCCTTTCTGCCCCAAAGTAAGGAAAATTTCTGCCTTTTTTCCCTGAAATAAATGAAATTACTGCAATTTTGCCCCAAAATAAGTGAAATTTCTGCAATTTTGTCCCAAAATAAGTGAAATTTCTGCAATTTTGTCCCAAAATAAGTGGAATTTCTGAGTTTTGCCCCAAAATAAGGAGAATTTCTGTCTTTTTGCCCCAACATATAGATAATTTCTGCCTTTTTGCCCCACAATTAAGGGAATTTCTGCAATTTTGCTTCAAAATACGGGGAATTGCTGCCTTTTTGCCCGAAAATAAGAAGAATGCATACTTTTTGCCATTTAAAAAGGAAATTTCTTCATTTTTGGTCCAAAATAAGGGGAATTTCTGCTTTTTTGCCTCTAAATAGGTGGAATTTCTGTCTTTTTCCCACAAAACAATAAGAATTCCTGTCTTTTTTGCCCGAAAATAAGGAAAATTTCTGACTTATTACCCTTAAATAAGTGAAATTTCTGCAAATTTGCCCCAAAATAAGGGAAATTTCTGCCTTTTGGCCCCCAAATAAGGGGAATTTCAGCCTTTTTACCTAAAAATAAGGGGAATTTCTGCATTTTTGCCACAAAATATTAGGAATTTCTGGCTTTTTGCACCCAAATAAGAAAATTTCTGCATTTTTTCCCTGAAATAAGTGAATTTTCTGAAATTTTGCCCCAAAATAAGTGAAATTTCTGCAATTTTGCCCCAAAATAAGGGAAATTTCGGGAATTTTGCCCCAAAATAAGTGGAATTTCTGAGTTTTGCCCCAAAATAAGGAGAATTTTTGTCTTTTTGCTCCAACAGATATAGAATTTCTGCCTTTTTGCCCCACAATTAGGGGAATTTCTGCAATTTTGCTCCAAAATACGGGAAATTTCTGCCTTTTTGCCCGAAAATCAGAATAATGCATACGTTTTTGTCATAAAACAGGGAAATTTCTTCATTTTTGCTCAAAAATAAAACGAATTTCTGCTTTTTTGCCTCTAAATAAGTGGAATTTCTGTCTTTTTCTTGCAAAACAAAGGTAATTTCTGTGTTTTTTGCCCCAAAATAAGGAAAATTTCTGACTTATTACCCTGAAATTAGAAAAATTTCTGCAATTTTGCCCCAAAATAAGGGAAATTTCTGCCTTTTTGACCCCAAATAAAGGGAATTTCAGCCTTTTTACCTCAAAATAAGGGGAATTTCTGCATTTTTGCCACAAAATATTCGGAATTTCTTCTTTTTTGCCCCAAAATAAAGAAAATTTCTGCCTTTTTTCTTTGAAATAAGTGAAATTTCTGCAATTTTGCCCCAAAATAAGTGAAATTTCTGCAATTTTGCCCCAAAATAAGGGAACTTTATGGAATTTTTCTTCAAAATAAGTGGAATTTCTGAGTTTTGCCCCAAAATAAGTAGAATTTCTGTCTTTTTGCCGTAACATATAGGGAATTTCTGCCTTTTTGCCCCACAATTAGGGGAATTTCTTCAATTTTGCTCCAAAATACAGAGAATTTCTGCCTTTTTGCTCGAAAATCAAAAGAATGCATACCTTTTTGCCATAAAAAAATGAAATTTCTTCATTTTTGCTCCAAAATTAAGGGAATTTCTGATTTTTTGCCACTAAATAAGTGGAATTTCTGTCTTTTTCCCCCAAAACAAAGAAAATTTCTGTCTTTTTTGCCCCAAAATACGGAAAATTTCTGACTTATTACCCTGAAGTAAGTGAAATTTCTGCAATTTTGCCACAAAATAAGGGAAATTTCTACTTTTTTGCCCCCAAATAATGGGAATTTCAGCCTTTTTACCACAAAATAAGGGGAATTTCTGACTTTTTGCCAAAAAATATTAGGAATTTCTGCCTTTTTGCCTTAAAATAAGGAAAATTTCTGCCTTTTTTCCCTGAAATAAGTGAAATTTCTGCAATTTTGCCCCAAAATATGTGAAATTTCTGGAATTGTGCCCCAAAATAAGTGGAATTTCTGAGTATTGCCCCAAAATAAGGAGAATTTCTGTCTTTTTGCCCCAACATATAGGGAATTTCTGCCTTTTTGCCCCACAATTAGGGGAATTTCTGCAATTTTGCTCCAAAATACGGGGAATTTCTGTTTTTTTGCCCGAAAATAAGAAGAATGCATACCTTTTTGCCATAAAAAAGGGAAATTTCTTCATTTTTGCTCCAAAATAAGGGGAATTTCTGCTTTTTTTACCTCTAAATAAGTGAAATTTCTGTCTTTTTCCCTCAAAACAAAGGGAATTCCTTTATTTTTTGCCCCAAAATAAGGAAAATTTCTAACTTATTACCCTGAAATAAGTGAAATTTCTGCAATTTGCCCAAAAATAAAGGAAATTTCTGACTTTTTGCCCCCAAATAAGGGGAAATTCAGCCTTTTTACCTCAAAATAAGGGAAATTTCTTCATTTATGCAACAAAATATTAGAAATTTTAGCCTTTTTGCCCCAAAATAAGAAAATTTCTGCTTTTTTTCTGGAATAAGTGAAATTTCTGCAATTTTGCCCCAAAATAAGTGAAATTTCTGCAATTTTGCCCCAAAATAAGGGAAATTTCTGCCTTTTGGCCCCCAAATAAGGGGAATTTCAGCCTTTTTACCTAAAAATAAGGGGAATTTCTGCATTTTTGCCACAAAATATTAGGAATTTCTGGCTTTATGCACCCAAATAAGAAAATTTCTGCTTTTTTTCCCTGAAATAAGTGAATTTTCTGAAATTTTGCCCCAAAATAATTGAAATTTCTGCAATTTTGCCCCAAAATAAGGGAAATTTCGGGAATTTTGCCCCAAAATAAGTGGAATTTCTTAGTTTTGCCCCAAAATAAGGAGAATTTTTGTCTTTTTGCCCCAACATATATGGAATTTCAGCCTTTTTGCCCCACAATTAGGGGAATTTCTGCAATTTTGCTCCAAAATACGGGGAATTTCTGACTTTTTGCCTGAAAATCAGAATAATGCATACGTTTTTGTCATAAAATAGGGAAATTTCTTCATTTTTGCTCAAAAATAAAACGAATTTCTGCTTTTTTGCCTCTAAATAAGTGGAATTTCTGTCTTTTTCCCGCAAAACAAAGGTAATTTCTGTCTTTTTTGCCCCAAAATAGGGAAATTTCTGACTTATTACCCTGAAATTAGAAACATTTCTGCAATTTTGCCCCAAAATAAGGGAAATTTCTGCCTTTTTGACCCCAAATAAGGAGAATTTCTACCTTTTTACCTCAAAATAAAAGGAATTTCTGCATTTTTTCCACAAAATATTAGGAATTTCTCCTTTTTTGCCCCAAAATAAAGGAAATTTCTGCCTTTTTTCCTTTAAATAAGTGAAATTTCTGCAATTTTGCCCCAAAATAAGTGAAATTTCTGCAATTTTGCCCCAAAATAAGGGAACTTTATGGAATTTTGCTTCAAAATAAGTGGAATTTCTGAGTTTTGCCCCAAAATAAGGAGAATTTCTGTCTTTTTGCCCTAACATATAGGGAATTTCTGCCTTTTTGCCCCACAATTAGGGGAATTTCTGCAATTTTGCTCCAAAATACCGGGAATTTCTGCCTTTTTGCCCGAAAATCAAAAGAATGCATACCTTTTTGCCATAAAAAAATGAAATTTCTTCATTTTTGCTCCAAAATAAAGGGAATTTCTGCTTTTCTGCCACTAAATAAGTGGAATTTCTGTCTTTTTCCCCCAAAACAAAGAAAATTTCTGTCTTTTTTGCCCCAAAATACGGAAAAATTCTGACTTATTACCCTGAAGTAAGTGAAATTTCTGCAATTTTGCCACAAAATAAGAGAAATTTCTGCCTTTTTGCCCCCAAATAATGGGAATTTCAGCCTTTTTCCACAAAATAAGGGGAATTTCTGCATTTTTGCCACAAAATATTAGAAATTTCTGAGTTTTTGCCCCAAAATAAGGAAAATTTCTGCCTTTTTTCCCTGAAATAAGTGAAATTTCTGCAATTTTGCCCCAAAATAGGTGAAATTTTTGGAATTGTGCCTCAAAATAAGTGGAATTTCTGAGTATTGCCCCAAAATAAAGAGAATTTCTGTTTTTTTGCCCCAACATGTAGGGAATTTCTACCTTTTTGCCTCACAATTAGGGGAATTTCTGCAATTTTGCTCCAAAATACGGGGAATTTCTGTTTTTTTTCCTGAAAAAAAGAAGAATGCATACCTTTTTGCCATAAAAAAGGGAAATTTCTTCATTTTTGCTCCAAAATAAGGGGAATTTCTGCTTTTTTGCCTCTAAATAAGTTAAATTTCTGTCTTTTTCCCTCAAAACAAAGGGAATTCCTTTATTTTTTGCCCCAAAATAAGGAAAATTTCTAACTTATTACCCTGAAATAAGTGAAATTTCTGCAATTTTCCCAAAAATAAAGGAAATTTCTGACTTTTTGCCCCCAAATAAGGGGAATTTCAGCCTTTTTACCTCAAAATAAGGGAAATTTCTTCATTTATGCAACAAAATATTATTAATTTCTGCCTTTTTGCCCCAAAAGAAGAAAATTTCTGCTTTTTTTCTGGAATAAGTGAAATTTCTGCAATTTTGCCCCAAAATAAGTGAAATTTCTGCAATTTTGCCCCAAAATAAGGGAAATTTCTGGAATTTTGCCCCAAAATAAGTAGAATTTCTGTGTTTTGCCCCAAAATAAGGAGAATTTCTGCAATTTTGCTCCAAAATACGGGCAATTTCTGCCTTTTTGCCCGAAAATAAGAAGAATGCACACCTTTTTGCTATAAAAAAGAGAAATTTCTTCCTTTTTCCTTCAAAATAAGGGGAATTTCTGCTTTTTTGCTTCTAAATAAGTGGAATTTCTGTCTTTTTCCCCAAAACAAAGGGAATTTCTGTTTTTTTGCCCCAAAATAAGGGAAATTTCTGCCTTTTTTTTCTGAAATAAGTGAAATTTCTGCAATTTTGCCCCAAAATATGTGAAATTTCTTGAATTGTGCCCCAAAATAAGGGGAATTTCTGCTTTTATTGCCTCTAAATAAGTGAAATTTCTGTCTTTTTCCCTCAAAACAAAGGGAATTCCTTTATTTTTTGCCTTAAAACAGGAAAATTTCTAACTTATTACCCTGAAATAAGTGAAATTTCTGCAATTTTGCCCCAAAATAAAGGAAATTTCTGACTTTTTGCCCTCAAATAAGGGAAATTTAAGCCTTTTTACCTCAAAATAAGGGAAATTTCTTCATTTATGCAACAAAATATTAGAAATTTTAGCCTTTTTGCCCCAAAATAAGAAAATTTCTGCTTTTTTTCTGGAATAAGTGAAATTTCTGCAATTTTGCCCAAAAATAAGTGAAATTTCTGCAATTTTGCCCCAAAATAAGGGAAATTTCTGGAATTTTGCCCCAAAATAATTGGAATTTCTGAGTTTTGCCCCAAAATAAAAAGAATTTCTGCAATTTTGCTCCAAAATATGGGCAATTTCTGCCTTTTTGCCCGAAAATAAGAAGAATGCATACCTTTTTGCCATAAAAAAGGGAAATTTCTTCCTTTTTCCTCCAAAATAAAATGAATTTCTGCTTTTTTGCTTCTAAATAAGTGGAATTTCTGTCTTTTTCCCGCAAAACAAAGGGAATTTCTGTCTTTTTTGCCCCAAAATAAGGAAAATTTCTGACTTATTACCCTGAAATAAGTGAAATTTCTGCAATTTTGCCCCAAAATAAGGGAAATTTCTGACTTTTTGCCCCCAAATAAGGGGAATTTCAGGGTTTTTACCTCAAAATAACGGGAATTTCTTCCTTTTTGCCCCAAAATAAGAAAAATTTCTGCAATTTTGTACCAAAATAAAAGAAATTTCTGCCTTTTTGCCCCAAAATAAGATAATTTCTTCTTTTTTCTGAAATAAGTGAAATTTCTGCAATTTTGCCCCAATATAAGTCAAATTTCTGCAATTTTGCCCCAACATAAGGGAAATTTATAGAATTTTGCCCCAAAATATGTGGAATTTCTGAGTTTTGCCCCAAAATAAGGAGAATTTCTGACTTTTTGCCATAACATATAGGGAATTTCTGCCTTTTTGCCCCACAATTAGGGGAATTTCTGCAATTTTGCTCCAAAATACGGGGAATTTCTGACTTTTTCCCGAAAATAAGAAAAATGCATACCTTTTTGCCATAAAAAAGGGAAATTTCTTCATTTTTGCTCCAAAATAAAAGGAATTTCTGCATTTTTACCTCTAAATAAGTGGAATTTCTGTCTTTTTCCCCCAAAACAAAGGGAATTTCTGTCTTTTTTGCCCCAAAATAAGGAAAATTTCTGACTTAATACCCTGAAATAAGAGAAATTTCTGCAATTTTGCCCCAAAATAAGGGAAATTTCTGCCTTTTTGACCCCAAATAAGGGGAATTTAAGCCTTTTTACCTCAAAATAAGGGAAATTTCTGCATTTTTGCCACAAAATATTTTGAATTTCTGACTTTTTGCCCCAAAATAAGGACAATTTCTGCCTTTTCTCTCTGAAATATGTGAAATTTCTGCAATTTTGCCCCAAAATAAGTGAAATTTCTGCAATTTTGCCGCAAAATAAGGGAAATTTTTGGAATTTTGCCCCAAAATAAGTGGAATTTCTGAGTTTTGCCCCAAAATAAGGAGAATTTCTGTCTTTTTGCCCTAACATATGGAGAATTTCTGCCTTTTTGCTCCACAATTAGGGGAATTTCTACAATTTTGCTCCAAAATACGGGGAATTTCTGCCTGTTTGCCCGAAAATAAGAAGAATGCATACATTTTTGCCATAAATAAAAAGAAATTTCCTCATTTTTGCTCCAAAATAAGGGGAAATTCTGCTTTTTTGCTTCTAAATAAGTGGAATTTCTGTCTTTTTTTCCCAAAGCAAAGGAAATTTCTGTCTTTTTTGCCCCAAAATAAGGAAAATTTCTGACTTATTGCCCTGAAATAAGTGAAATTTCTCCAATTTTGCCCCAAAATAAGAAAATTTTCTGCCTTTTTGCCCCAAAATAAGAAAATTTCTTCTTTTTTCTGAAATAAGAGAAATTTCTGCAATTTTGCCCCAAAATAAGGGAAATTTCTGCCTTTTTGACCCCAAATAAGGGGAATTTAAGCCTTTTTACCTCAAAAAAGGGGAATTTTTGCATTTTTGCCACAAAATATTTGGAATTTCTGACTTTTTGCCCCAAAATAAGGACAATTTCTGCCTTTTTATTATGAAATATGTGAAATTTCTGCAATTTTGCCCCAAAATAAGTGAAATTTCTGCAATTTTGCCGCAAAATAAGGGAAATTTTTGGAATTTTGCCCCAAAATAAGTGGAATTTCTGAGTTTTGCCCCAAAATAAGGAGAATTTCTGTCTTTTTGCCCTAACATATAGGGAATTTCTGCCTTTTTGCTCCACAATTAGGGGAATTTCTACAATTTTGCTCCAAAATACGGGGAATTTCTGCCTGTTTGCCCGAAAATAAGAAGAATGCATACCTTTTTGCCATAAAAATGGGAAATTTCTTCATTTTTGCTCCAAAATAAGGGGAATTTCTGCTTTTTGCCTCTAAATAAGTGGAATTTCTGTCATTTTCCCCCAAAACAAAGGGAATTCCTGTCTTTTTTGCCCCAAAATAAGGAAAATTTCTAACTTATTACCCTGAAATAAGTAAAATTTCTGCAATTTTGCCCCAAAATAAAGGAAATTTCTGACTTATTGCCCCCAAATAAGGAAAATTTCAGCCTTTTTACCTCAAAATAAGGGGAATTTCTGCATTTTTGCAACAAAATATTAGAAATTTCTGCTTTTTTGCCTCAAAATAATGAAAAATTTCTGCCTTTTTCCCTGAAATAAGTGAAATTTCTGCAATTTTGCCACAAAATAAAAAAAATTTCTGCCTTTTTGCTCCAAATAATGGGAATTTCAGCCTTTTTACCTCAAAATAAGGGGAATTTCTGCATTTTTGCCACAAAATATTAGAAATTTCTGCTTTTTTGCCTCAAAATAATGAAAAATTTCTGCCTTTTTTCCCTGAAATAAGTGAAATTTCTGCTCTTTTGCCCCAAAATAAGTGAAATTTCTGCAATTTTGCCCCAAAATAAGGGAAATTTTTGAAATTTTGCCCCAAAATAAGTGGAATTTCAGAGTTTTGCCTCAAAATAAAGAGAATTTTTCTTTTTGCCCTAACATATATGGAATTTCTGCCTATTTGCCGACAATTAGTGGAATTTCTGCAATTTTGATTCAAAATACGGGGAATTACTGCCTTTTTGCCCGAAAATCAGAAGAGTGCATACATTTTACCATGAAAAAAAAAAGAAATTTCATCATTTTTGCTCCAAAATAAGGGGAATTTCTGCTTTTTTGCCTCTAAATAAGTGGAATTTCTGTCTTTTTTTCCCAAAGCAAAGGGAATTTCTGTCTTTTTTGCCCCAAAATAAGGAAAAATTCTGACTTATTACCGTGAAGTAAGTGAAATTTCAGCAATTTTGCCCCAAAATAAAAGAAATTTCTGCCTTTTTGCTCTCAAATAAGTTGAATTTAAGCATTTTTTCATCAATATAACAAGAATTTCTGCATTTTTGCCACAAAATATTAGGAATTTCTGCCTTTTTGCCCCAAAATAAGGAAAATTTTTGCCTTTTTTCCCTGAAATAAGTGAAATTTCTGATATTTTGCCCCAAAGTAAGTGAAATTTCTGCAATTTTGCCCCAAAATAAGTTAAATTTCTGCAATTTTGCCCCAAAATAAGGGAAATTTCTGCCATTTGGCCCCAAAATAAGGGGAATTTCAGCCTTTTTACCTAAAAATAAGGGGAATTTCTGCATTTTTGCCACAAAATATTAGGAATTTCTGGCTTTTTGCAGCCAAACAAGAAAATTTCTGCTTTTTTTCCCTGAAATTAGTGAATTTTCTGAAATTTTGCCCCAAAATAATTGAAATTTCTGCAATTTTGCTCCATAATAAAGGAAATTTCGGGAATTTTGCCCCAAAATAAGTGGAATTTCTGAGTTTTGCCCCAAAATAAGGAGAATTTTTGTCTTTTTGCCCCAACATATATGGAATTTCTGACTTTTTGCCCCACAATTTTGGGAATTTCTGCAATTTTGCTCCAAAATACGGGGAATTTCTGCCTTTTTGCCCGCTAATCAGAATAATGCATACGTTTTTGTCATAAAACAGGGAAATTTCTTAATTTTTGCTCAAAAATAAAACGAATTTCTGCTTTTATGCCTCTAAATAAGTGGAATTTCTGTCTTTTTCCCCCAATACAAAGGTAATTTCTGTCTTTTTTGCCCCAAAATAAGGAAAATTTCTGACTTATTACCCTGAAATAAGAGAAATTTCTGCAATTTTGCCCCAAAATAAGGGAAATTTCTGCATTTTTGACCCCAAATAAGGGGAATTTCAGCCTTTTTACCTCAAAATAAGGGGAATTTCTGCATTTGTGCCACAAAATATTAGGAATTTCTGCCTTTTTGCCCCAAAATAAGAAAATTTCTGCCTTTTTTCCTTGAAATAAGTGAAATTTCTGCAATTTTGCCTCAAAAAATGTGAAATTTCTGCAATTTTGCCCCAAAATAAGGGAACTTTCTAGAATTTTGCCCCAAAATAGTGGAATTTCTGAGTTTTGCCCCAAAATAAGGAGAATCTCTGTCTTTTTGACATAACATATAGGGAATTTCTGCCTTTTTGCCCCACAATTAGGGGAATTTCTACAATTTTGCTCCAAAATACGGGGAATTTCTGCCGTTTTGCCCGAAAATAAGAAGAATGCATACCTTTTTGCCATAAAAAACGGAAATTTCCTCATTTTTGCTCCAAAATAATAGGAATTTCTGCTATTTTGCTTCTAAATAAGTGGAATTTCTGTCTTTTTCCCCCAAAACAAAGGGAATTTCTGTCTTTTTTGCCCCAAAATAAGGAAAATTTCTGACTTATTACCCTGAAATAAGTGAAATTTCTCCAATTTTGCCCCAAAATAAGGGAAATTTCTGCCTTTTTGCCCCCAAATAAGGGGAAATTCAAGTTTTTTACCTCAAAATAACGGGAATTTCTGCATTTTTGCTCCAAAATATAGGAAATTTCTGCCTTTTTGCCCCAAAATAAGAAAAATTTCTGCAATTTTGTACCAAAATAAAAGAAATTTCTGCCTTTTTGCCCCAAAATAAAAAAATTTCTTCTTTTTTTCTGAAATAAGTGAAATTTCTGCAATTTTGCCCCAAAATAAGTGAAATTTCTGCAATTTTGCCCCAAAATAAGGGAAATTTTTGAAATTTTGCCCCAAAATAAGTGGAATTTCAGAGTTTTGCCTCAAAATAAAGAGAATTTTTCTTTTTGCCCTAACATATATGGAATTTCTGCCTATTTGCCGACAATTAGTGGAATTTCTGCAATTTTGATTCAAAATACGGGGAATTACTGCCTTTTTGCCCGAAAATCAGAAGAGTGCATACATTTTACCATGAAAAAAAAAAAGAAATTTCATCATTTTTGCTCCAAAATAAGGGGAATTTCTGCTTTTTTGCCTCTAAATAAGTGGAATTTCTGTCTTTTTTTCCCAAAGCAAAGGGAATTTCTGTCTTTTTTGCCCCAAAATAAGGAAAAATTCTGACTTATTACCGTGAAGTAAGTGAAATTTCAGCAATTTTGCCCCAAAATAAAAGAAATTTCTGCCTTTTTGCTCTCAAATAAGTTGAATTTAAGCATTTTTTCATCAATATAACAAGAATTTCTGCATTTTTGCCACAAAATATTAGGAATTTCTGCCTTTTTGCCCCAAAATAAGGAAAATTTCTGCCTTTTTTCCCTGAAATAAGTGAAATTTCTGATATTTTGCCCCAAAGTAAGTGAAATTTCTGCAATTTTGCCCCAAAATAAGTTAAATTTCTGCAATTTTGCCCCAAAATAAGGGAAATTTCTGCCATTTGGCCCCAAAATAAGGGGAATTTCAGCCTTTTTACCTAAAAATAAGGGGAATTTCTGCATTTTTGCCACAAAATATTAGGAATTTCTGGCTTTTTGCAGCCAAACAAGAAAATTTCTGCTTTTTTTCCCTGAAATTAGTGAATTTTCTGAAATTTTGCCCCAAAATAATTGAAATTTCTGCAATTTTGCTCCATAATAAAGGAAATTTCGGGAATTTTGCCCCAAAATAAGTGGAATTTCTGAGTTTTGCCCCAAAATAAGGAGAATTTTTGTCTTTTTGCCCCAACATATATGGAATTTCTGACTTTTTGCCCCACAATTTTGGGAATTTCTGCAATTTTGCTCCAAAATACGGGGAATTTCTGCCTTTTTGCCCGCTAATCAGAATAATGCATACGTTTTTGTCATAAAACAGGGAAATTTCTTAATTTTTGCTCAAAAATAAAACGAATTTCTGCTTTTATGCCTCTAAATAAGTGGAATTTCTGTCGTTTTCCCCCAATACAAAGGTAATTTCTGTCTTTTTTGCCCCAAAATAAGGAAAATTTCTGACTTATTACCCTGAAATAAGAGAAATTTCTGCAATTTTGCCCCAAAATAAGGGAAATTTCTGCATTTTTGACCCCAAATAAGGGGAATTTCAGCCTTTTTACCTCAAAATAAGGGGAATTTCTGCATTTGTGCCACAAAATATTAGGAATTTCTGCCTTTTTGCCCCAAAATAAGAAAATTTCTGCCTTTTTTCCTTGAAATAAGTGAAATTTCTGCAATTTTGCCTCAAAAAATGTGAAATTTCTGCAATTTTGCCCCAAAATAAGGGAACTTTCTAGAATTTTGCCCCAAAATAGTGGAATTTCTGAGTTTTGCCACAAAATAAGGAGAATCTCTGTCTTTTTGCCCTAACATATAGGGAATTTCTGCCTTTTTGCTCCACAATTAGGGGAATTTCTACAATTTTGCTCCAAAATACGGGGAATTTCTGCCTGTTTGCCCGAAAATAAGAAGAATGCATACCTTTTTGCCATAAAAATGGGAAATTTCTTCATTTTTGCTCCAAAATAAGGGGAATTTCTGCTTTTTGCCTCTAAATAAGTGGAATTTCTGTCATTTTCCCCCCAAACAAAGGGAATTCCTGTCTTTTTTGCCCCAAAATAAGGAAAATTTCTAACTTATTACCCTGAAATAAGTAAAATTTCTGCAATTTTGCCCCAAAATAAAGGAAATTTCTGACTTATTGCCCCCAAATAAGGAAAATTTCAGCCTTTTTACCTCAAAATAAGGGGAATTTCTGCATTTTTGCAACAAAATATTAGAAATTTCTGCTTTTTTGCCTCAAAATAATGAAAAATTTCTGCCTTTTTCCCTGAAATAAGTGAAATTTCTGCAATTTTGCCACAAAATAAAAAAAATTTCTGCCTTTTTGCTCCAAATAATGGGAATTTCAGCCTTTTTACCTCAAAATAAGGGGAATTTCTGCATTTTTGCCACAAAATATTAGAAATTTCTGCTTTTTTGCCTCAAAATAATGAAAAATTTCTGCCTTTTTTCCCTGAAATAAGTGAAATTTCTGCTCTTTTGCCCCAAAATAAGTGAAATTTCTGCAATTTTGCCCCAAAATAAGGGAAATTTTTGAAATTTTGCCCCAAAATAAGTGGAATTTCAGAGTTTTGCCTCAAAATAAAGAGAATTTTTCTTTTTGCCCTAACATATATGGAATTTCTGCCTATTTGCCGACAATTAGTGGAATTTCTGCAATTTTGATTCAAAATACGGGGAATTACTGCCTTTTTGCCCGAAAATCAGAAGAGTGCATACATTTTACCATGAAAAAAAAAAAGAAATTTCATCATTTTTGCTCCAAAATAAGGGGAATTTCTGCTTTTTTGCCTCTAAATAAGTGGAATTTCTGTCTTTTTTTCCCAAAGCAAAGGGAATTTCTGTCTTTTTTGCCCCAAAATAAGGAAAAATTCTGACTTATTACCGTGAAGTAAGTGAAATTTCAGCAATTTTGCCCCAAAATAAAAGAAATTTCTGCCTTTTTGCTCTCAAATAAGTTGAATTTAAGCATTTTTTTCATCAATATAACAAGAATTTCTGCATTTTTGCCACAAAATATTAGGAATTTCTGCCTTTTTGCCCCAAAATAAGGAAAATTTTTGCCTTTTTTCCCTGAAATAAGTGAAATTTCTGATATTTTGCCCCAAAGTAAGTGAAATTTCTGCAATTTTGCCCCAAAATAAGTTAAATTTCTGCAATTTTGCCCCAAAATAAGGGAAATTTCTGCCATTTGGCCCCAAAATAAGGGGAATTTCAGCCTTTTTACCTAAAAATAAGGGGAATTTCTGCATTTTTGCCACAAAATATTAGGAATTTCTGGCTTTTTGCAGCCAAACAAGAAAATTTCTGCTTTTTTTCCCTGAAATTAGTGAATTTTCTGAAATTTTGCCCCAAAATAATTGAAATTTCTGCAATTTTGCTCCATAATAAAGGAAATTTCGGGAATTTTGCCCCAAAATAAGTGGAATTTCTGAGTTTTGCCCCAAAATAAGGAGAATTTTTGTCTTTTTGCCCCAACATATATGGAATTTCTGACTTTTTGCCCCACAATTTTGGGAATTTCTGCAATTTTGCTCCAAAATACGGGGAATTTCTGCCTTTTTGCCCGCTAATCAGAATAATGCATACGTTTTTGTCATAAAACAGGGAAATTTCTTAATTTTTGCTCAAAAATAAAACGAATTTCTGCTTTTATGCCTCTAAATAAGTGGAATTTCTGTCTTTTTCCCCCAATACAAAGGTAATTTCTGTCTTTTTTGCCCCAAAATAAGGAAAATTTCTGACTTATTACCCTGAAATAAGAGAAATTTCTGCAATTTTGCCCCAAAATAAGGGAAATTTCTGCATTTTTGACCCCAAATAAGGGGAATTTCAGCCTTTTTACCTCAAAATAAGGGGAATTTCTGCATTTGTGCCACAAAATATTAGGAATTTCTGCCTTTTTGCCCCAAAATAAGAAAATTTCTGCCTTTTTTCCTTGAAATAAGTGAAATTTCTGCAATTTTGCCTCAAAAAATGTGAAATTTCTGCAATTTTGCCCCAAAATAAGGGAACTTTCTAGAATTTTGCCCCAAAATAGTGGAATTTCTGAGTTTTGCCACAAAATAAGGAGAATCTCTGTCTTTTTGCCCTAACATATAGGGAATTTCTGCCTTTTTGCTCCACAATTAGGGGAATTTCTACAATTTTGCTCCAAAATACGGGGAATTTCTGCCTGTTTGCCCGAAAATAAGAAGAATGCATACCTTTTTGCCATAAAAATGGGAAATTTCTTCATTTTTGCTCCAAAATAAGGGGAATTTCTGCTTTTTGCCTCTAAATAAGTGGAATTTCTGTCATTTTCCCCCCAAACAAAGGGAATTCCTGTCTTTTTTGCCCCAAAATAAGGAAAATTTCTAACTTATTACCCTGAAATAAGTAAAATTTCTGCAATTTTGCCCCAAAATAAAGGAAATTTCTGACTTATTGCCCCCAAATAAGGAAAATTTCAGCCTTTTTACCTCAAAATAAGGGGAATTTCTGCATTTTTGCAACAAAATATTAGAAATTTCTGCTTTTTTGCCTCAAAATAATGAAAAATTTCTGCCTTTTTCCCTGAAATAAGTGAAATTTCTGCAATTTTGCCACAAAATAAAAAAAATTTCTGCCTTTTTGCTCCAAATAATGGGAATTTCAGCCTTTTTACCTCAAAATAAGGGGAATTTCTGCATTTTTGCCACAAAATATTAGAAATTTCTGCTTTTTTGCCTCAAAATAATGAAAAATTTCTGCCTTTTTTCCCTGAAATAAGTGAAATTTCTGCTCTTTTGCCCCAAAATAAGTGAAATTTCTGCAATTTTGCCCCAAAATAAGGGAAATTTTTGAAATTTTGCCCCAAAATAAGTGGAATTTCAGAGTTTTGCCTCAAAATAAAGAGAATTTTTCTTTTTGCCCTAACATATATGGAATTTCTGCCTATTTGCCGACAATTAGTGGAATTTCTGCAATTTTGATTCAAAATACGGGGAATTACTGCCTTTTTGCCCGAAAATCAGAAGAGTGCATACATTTTACCATGAAAAAAAAAAAAGAAATTTCATCATTTTTGCTCCAAAATAAGGGGAATTTCTGCTTTTTTGCCTCTAAATAAGTGGAATTTCTGTCTTTTTTTCCCAAAGCAAAGGGAATTTCTGTCTTTTTTGCCCCAAAATAAGGAAAAATTCTGACTTATTACCGTGAAGTAAGTGAAATTTCAGCAATTTTGCCCCAAAATAAAAGAAATTTCTGCCTTTTTGCTCTCAAATAAGTTGAATTTAAGCATTTTTTTCATCAATATAACAAGAATTTCTGCATTTTTGCCACAAAATATTAGGAATTTCTGCCTTTTTGCCCCAAAATAAGGAAAATTTTTGCCTTTTTTCCCTGAAATAAGTGAAATTTCTGATATTTTGCCCCAAAGTAAGTGAAATTTCTGCAATTTTGCCCCAAAATAAGTTAAATTTCTGCAATTTTGCCCCAAAATAAGGGAAATTTCTGCCATTTGGCCCCAAAATAAGGGGAATTTCAGCCTTTTTACCTAAAAATAAGGGGAATTTCTGCATTTTTGCCACAAAATATTAGGAATTTCTGGCTTTTTGCAGCCAAACAAGAAAATTTCTGCTTTTTTTCCCTGAAATTAGTGAATTTTCTGAAATTTTGCCCCAAAATAATTGAAATTTCTGCAATTTTGCTCCATAATAAAGGAAATTTCGGGAATTTTGCCCCAAAATAAGTGGAATTTCTGAGTTTTGCCCCAAAATAAGGAGAATTTTTGTCTTTTTGCCCCAACATATATGGAATTTCTGACTTTTTGCCCCACAATTTTGGGAATTTCTGCAATTTTGCTCCAAAATACGGGGAATTTCTGCCTTTTTGCCCGCTAATCAGAATAATGCATACGTTTTTGTCATAAAACAGGGAAATTTCTTAATTTTTGCTCAAAAATAAAACGAATTTCTGCTTTTATGCCTCTAAATAAGTGGAATTTCTGTCTTTTTCCCCCAATACAAAGGTAATTTCTGTCTTTTTTGCCCCAAAATAAGGAAAATTTCTGACTTATTACCCTGAAATAAGAGAAATTTCTGCAATTTTGCCCCAAAATAAGGGAAATTTCTGCATTTTTGACCCCAAATAAGGGGAATTTCAGCCTTTTTACCTCAAAATAAGGGGAATTTCTGCATTTGTGCCACAAAATATTAGGAATTTCTGCCTTTTTGCCCCAAAATAAGAAAATTTCTGCCTTTTTTCCTTGAAATAAGTGAAATTTCTGCAATTTTGCCTCAAAAAATGTGAAATTTCTGCAATTTTGCCCCAAAATAAGGGAACTTTCTAGAATTTTGCCCCAAAATAGTGGAATTTCTGAGTTTTGCCCCAAAATAAGGAGAATCTCTGTCTTTTTGACATAACATATAGGGAATTTCTGCCTTTTTGCCCCACAATTAGGGGAATTTCTACAATTTTGCTCCAAAATACGGGGAATTTCTGCCGTTTTGCCCGAAAATAAGAAGAATGCATACCTTTTTGCCATAAAAAACGGAAATTTCCTCATTTTTGCTCCAAAATAATAGGAATTTCTGCTATTTTGCTTCTAAATAAGTGGAATTTCTGTCTTTTTCCCCCAAAACAAAGGGAATTTCTGTCTTTTTTGCCCCAAAATAAGGAAAATTTCTGACTTATTACCCTGAAATAAGTGAAATTTCTCCAATTTTGCCCCAAAATAAGGGAAATTTCTGCCTTTTTGCCCCCAAATAAGGGGAATTTCAGGTTTTTTACCTCAAAATAACGAGAATTTCTGCATTTTTGCTCCAAAATATAGGAAATTTCTGCCTTTTTGCCCCAAAATAAGAAAAATTTCTGCAATTTTGTACCAAAATAAAAGAAATTTCTGCCTTTTTGCCCCAAAATAAAAAAATTTCTTCTTTTTTTCTGAAATAAGTGAAATTTCTGCAATTTTGCCCCAAAATAAGTGAAATTTCTGCAATTTTGCCCCAAAATAAGGGAAATTTTTGAAATTTTGCCCCAAAATAAGTGGAATTTCAGAGTTTTGCCTCAAAATAAAGAGAATTTTTCTTTTTGCCCTAACATATATGGAATTTCTGCCTATTTGCCGACAATTAGTGGAATTTCTGCAATTTTGATTCAAAATACGGGGAATTACTGCCTTTTTGCCCGAAAATCAGAAGAGTGCATACATTTTACCATGAAAAAAAAAAGAAATTTCATCATTTTTGCTCCAAAATAAGGGGAATTTCTGCTTTTTTGCCTCTAAATAAGTGGAATTTCTGTCTTTTTTTCCCAAAGCAAAGGGAATTTCTGTCTTTTTTGCCCCAAAATAAGGAAAAATTCTGACTTATTACCGTGAAGTAAGTGAAATTTCAGCAATTTTGCCCCAAAATAAAAGAAATTTCTGCCTTTTTGCTCTCAAATAAGTTGAATTTAAGCATTTTTTCATCAATATAACAAGAATTTCTGCATTTTTGCCACAAAATATTAGGAATTTCTGCCTTTTTGCCCCAAAATAAGGAAAATTTCTGCCTTTTTTCCCTGAAATAAGTGAAATTTCTGATATTTTGCCCCAAAGTAAGTGAAATTTCTGCAATTTTGCCCCAAAATAAGTTAAATTTCTGCAATTTTGCCCCAAAATAAGGGAAATTTCTGCCATTTGGCCCCAAAATAAGGGGAATTTCAGCCTTTTTACCTAAAAATAAGGGGAATTTCTGCATTTTTGCCACAAAATATTAGGAATTTCTGGCTTTTTGCAGCCAAACAAGAAAATTTCTGCTTTTTTTCCCTGAAATTAGTGAATTTTCTGAAATTTTGCCCCAAAATAATTGAAATTTCTGCAATTTTGCTCCATAATAAAGGAAATTTCGGGAATTTTGCCCCAAAATAAGTGGAATTTCTGAGTTTTGCCCCAAAATAAGGAGAATTTTTGTCTTTTTGCCCCAACATATATGGAATTTCTGACTTTTTGCCCCACAATTTTGGGAATTTCTGCAATTTTGCTCCAAAATACGGGGAATTTCTGCCTTTTTGCCCGCTAATCAGAATAATGCATACGTTTTTGTCATAAAACAGGGAAATTTCTTAATTTTTGCTCAAAAATAAAACGAATTTCTGCTTTTATGCCTCTAAATAAGTGGAATTTCTGTCTTTTTCCCCCAATACAAAGGTAATTTCTGTCTTTTTTGCCCCAAAATAAGGAAAATTTCTGACTTATTACCCTGAAATAAGAGAAATTTCTGCAATTTTGCCCCAAAATAAGGGAAATTTCTGCATTTTTGACCCCAAATAAGGGGAATTTCAGCCTTTTTACCTCAAAATAAGGGGAATTTCTGCATTTGTGCCACAAAATATTAGGAATTTCTGCCTTTTTGCCCCAAAATAAGAAAATTTCTGCCTTTTTTCCTTGAAATAAGTGAAATTTCTGCAATTTTGCCTCAAAAAATGTGAAATTTCTGCAATTTTGCCCCAAAATAAGGGAACTTTCTAGAATTTTGCCCCAAAATAGTGGAATTTCTGAGTTTTGCCCCAAAATAAGGAGAATCTCTGTCTTTTTGACATAACATATAGGGAATTTCTGCCTTTTTGCCCCACAATTAGGGGAATTTCTACAATTTTGCTCCAAAATACGGGGAATTTCTGCCGTTTTGCCCGAAAATAAGAAGAATGCATACCTTTTTGCCATAAAAAACGGAAATTTCCTCATTTTTGCTCCAAAATAATAGGAATTTCTGCTATTTTGCTTCTAAATAAGTGGAATTTCTGTCTTTTTCCCCCAAAACAAAGGGAATTTCTGTCTTTTTTGCCCCAAAATAAGGAAAATTTCTGACTTATTACCCTGAAATAAGTGAAATTTCTCCAATTTTGCCCCAAAATAAGGGAAATTTCTGCCTTTTTGCCCCCAAATAAGGGGAATTTCAGGTTTTTTACCTCAAAATAACGGGAATTTCTGCATTTTTGCTCCAAAATATAGGAAATTTCTGCCTTTTTGCCCCAAAATAAGAAAAATTTCTGCAATTTTGTACCAAAATAAAAGAAATTTCTGCCTTTTTGCCCCAAAATAAAAAAATTTCTTCTTTTTTTCTGAAATAAGTGAAATTTCTGCAATTTTGCCCCAAAATAAGGGAAATTTTTGGAATTTTGCCCCAAAATAAGTGTAATTTAAGAGTTTTGCCCCAAAATAAAGAGAATTTCTGTCTTTTTGCCCTAACATATATGGATTTTCTGCCTTTTTGCCGACAATTAGGGGAATTTCTGCAATTTTGCTCCAAAATACGGGGAATTACTGCCTTTTTGCCCGAAAATCAGAAGAGTGCATACCTTTTTACCATGAATAAAAAAGAAATTTCTTCATTTTTGCTCCAAAATGAGGGGAATTTTTGCTTTTTTGTCTCTAAATAAGTAGAATTTCTGTCTTTTTCCCCCAAAGCAAAGGGAATTTCTGTCTTTTTTGTCCCAAAATAAGGAAAAATTCTGACTTATTACCGTGAAGTAAGTGAAATTTCTGCAATTTTGCCCCAAAATAAAAGAAATTTCTGCCTTTTTGCCTTCAAATAAGGTGAATATCAGCATTTTTACCTCAAAATAACAAGAATTTCTGCATTTTTGCCAAAAAATATTAGGAATTTCTGCCTTTTTGCCCCAAAATAAGGAAAATTTCTGCCTTTTTTCCCTGAAATAAGTGAAATTTCTGCAATTTTGCCCCAAAATAAGTGAAATTTCTGCAATTTTGCCCCAAAATAAGTGAAATTTCTGCAATTTTGCCCCAAAATAAGAGAAATTTCTGGAATTTTGCCCCAAAATAAGTGGAATTTCTGAGTTTTGCCCCAAAATAAAGAGAATTTCTGTTTTTTTGTCCCAACATATAGAGAATTTCTGCCTTTTTGCCCCACAATTAACGGAATTTCTGCAATTTTGCTTCAAAATACGGGGTATTTCTGCCTTTTTGCCCGAAAATAAGAAGAATGCATACCTTTTTGCCATTTAAAAAAGAAATTTCTTCATTTTTGCTCCAAAATAAGGGGAATTTCTGCTTTTTTGCTTCTAAATAGGTGGAATTTCTGTCTTTTTCCCACAAAACAATGAAAATTTTTGTCTTTTTTGCCCATAAATAAGGAAAATTTCTGACTTATTACCCTGAAATAAGTGAAATTTCTGATATTTTGCCCCAAAATAAGGGAAATTTCTGCCTTTTGGCCCCCAAATAAGGGGAATTTCAGCCTTTTTACGTAAAAATAAGGGGAATTTCTGTATTTTAGCCACAAAATATTAGGAATTTCTGGCTTTTTGCACCCAAATAAGAAAATTTCTGCTCTTTTGCCCTGAAATAAGTGAATTTTCTGAAATTTTGCCCCAAAATAAGTGAAATTTCTGCAATTTTGCCCCAAAATAAAGGAAATTTCGGGAATTTTGCCCCAAAATATGTGGAATTTCTGAGTTTTGCCCCAAAATAAGAAGAATTTTTGTTTTTTGCCCCAACATATCTGGAATTTCTGCCTTTTTGCCCCACAATTAGGGGAATTTCTGCAATTTTGCTCCAAAATACAGGGAATTTCTGCCTTTTTGCCCGAAAATCAGAATAATGCATTCGTTTTTGTCATAAAACAGGAAAATTTCTTAATTTTTGCTCAAAAAGAAAACGAATTTCTGCTTTTTTGCCTCTAAATAAGTGGAATTTCTGTCTTTTTCCCCCAAAACAAAGGTAATTTCTGTCTTTTTTGCCCCAAAATAAGGAAAATTTCTGACTTATTACCCTGAAATAAGAGAAATTTCTGTAATTTTTCCCCAAAATAAGGGAAATTTCTGCCTTTTTGACCCCAAATAAGGGGAATTTCAGCCTTTTTACCTAAAAATAAGGGGAATTTCTGCATTTTTGCCACAAAATATTAGGAATTTCTGCCGTTTTGCCCCAAAATAAAGAAAATTTCTGCCTTTTTTCCTTGAAAAAAGTGAAATTTCTGCAATTTTGCCTCAAAAAAAGTGAAATTTCTGCAATTTTGCCCCAAAATAAGGGAACTTTCTGGAATTCTGCCCCAAAATAAGTGGAATTTCTGAGTTTTGCCCCAAAATAAGGAGAATTTCTGTCTTTTTGCCCTAACATATAGGGAATTTCTGCCTTTTTGCCCCACAATTAGGGGAATTTCTGCAATTTTGCTCCAAAATACGGGGAATTTCTTCCTTTTTGCCTGAAATTCAGAAGAATGCATACCTTTTTGCCATAAGAAATAGAAATTTCTTCATTTTTGCTCCAAAATAAAGGAAATTTCTGTTTTTTTGCCACTAAATAAGTGGAATTTCTGTCTTTTTCCCCCAAAACAAAGAAAATTTCTTTCTTTTTTGCCCCAAAATAAGAAAAATTTCTGACTTATTACCCTGAAGTAAGTGAAATTTCTGCAATTTTGCCATAAAATAAGGGAAATTTCTGCCTTTTTTCCCCCAAATAATGGGAATTTCAGCCTTTTCACCACAAAATAAGGGGAATTTCTGCATTTTTGCCACAAAATATTAGGAAATTCTGACTTTTTGCCCCAAAATAAGGAAAATTTTTGCCTTTTTTCCCTGAAATAAGTGATATTTCTGCAATTTTGCCCCAAAATATTTGAAATTTCTGGAATTGTGCCCCAAAATAAGTGGAATTTCTGAGTATTGCCCCAAAATAAGGAGAATTTCTGTCTTTTTGCCCCAACATATACGGAATTTCTGCCTTTTTGACCCACAATTAGTGGAATTTCTGCACTTTTGCTCCAAAATACGGGGAATTTCTGTTTTTTTGCCCGAAAATAAGAAGAATGCATAACTTTTTGCCATAAAAAAGGGAAATTTGTTCATTTTTGCTCCAAAATAAGGGGAATTTCTGCTTTTTTTGCCTCTAAATAAGTGAAATTTCTGTCTTTTTCCCTCAAATCAAAGGGAATTCCTTTATTATTTGCCCCAAAATAAGGAAAATTTCTAACTTATTTCCTGAAATAAATGAAATTTCTGCAATTTTGCCCCAAAATAAAGGAAATTTCTGACTTTTTGCCCCCAAATAAGGGGAATATCAGCCTCTTTACCTCAAAATAAGGAAAATTTCTTCATTTATGCAACAAAATATTAGAAATTTCTGCCTCTTTGCCCCAAAATAAGAAAATTTCTGCTTTTTTTCTGGAATAAGTGAAATTTCTGCAATTTTGCCCCAATATAAGTGAAATTTCTGCAATTTTGCCTCAAAATAAGGGAAATTTCTGGAATCTTGCCCCAAAATAAGTGGAATTTCTGAGTTTTGCCCCAAAATAAGGAGAATTTCTGCAATTTTGCTCCAAAATACGGGCAATTTCTGCATTTTTGCACGAAAATAATAAGAATGCATACCTTTTTGCCAAAAAAAGGGAAATTTCTTCCTTTTTCCTCCAAAATAAGGGGAATTTCTGCTATTTTGCTTCTAAATAAGTGGAATTTCTGTCTTTTTCCCCCAAAACAACGGGAATTTCTGTCTTTTTTGCCATAAATAAGGAAAATTTCTGACTTATTACCCTGAAATAAGTGAAATTTCTGCAATTTTGCCCCAAAATAAGGGAAATTTCTGCCTTTTTGCCCCCAAATAAGGGGAATTTCAGGCTTTTTACCTCAAAATAACGGGAATTTCTGCATTTTTGCTCCAAAATATGGGAAATTTCTTCATTTTTGCCCCAAAATAAGAAAAATTTCTGCAATTTTGTACCAAAATAAAAGAAATTTCTGCCTTTTTGACCCAAAATAAGAAAATTTCTTCTTTTTTCTGAAATAAGTGAAATTTCTGCAATTTTGCCCTAAATTAAGTCAAATTTCTGCAATTTTGCCCCAACATAAGGGAAATTTCTGGAATTTTGCCCCAAAATATGTGGAATTTCTGAGTTTTGCCCCAAAATAAGGAGAATTTCTGAGTTTTGCCCTAACATATAGGGAATTTCTGCCTTTTTGCCCTACAATTAGGGGAATTTCTGCAATTTTGCTCCAAAATAAGGGGAATTTCTGCTTTTTGCCTCTAAATAATTGGAATTTCTGTATTTTCCCCCAAAACAAAGGGAATTCCTGTCTTTTTTGCCCCAAAATAAGGAAAATTTCTAACTTATTACCCTGAAATAAGTGAAATTTCTGCAATTTTGCCCCAAAATAAAGGAAATTTCTGACTTTTTGCCCCCAAATAAGGAAAATTTTAGCCTTTTTACCTCAAAATAAGGAGAATTTCTGCATTTTTGCAACCAAATATTAGAAATTTCTGCCTTTTTGCACCAAAATAAGAAAATTTCTTCTTTATTTCTGGAATAAGTGAAATTTCTGCAATTTTGCCTAAAAATAAGTGAAATTTCTGCAATTTTGCCCCAAAATAAGGAAAATTTCTGGAGTTTTGCACAAAGGAGTTGGAATTTCTGAGTTTTGCCCCAAAATAAGAAGAATTTCTGCAGTTTTGCTCCAAAATACGGGGAATTTCGGCCTTTTTGCCCGAAAATAAGAAGAATGCATACCTTTTTGCCATAAAAAAGGGAAATTTCTTCATTTTTGCTCCAAAATAAAAGGAATTTCTGGTTTTTAGCCTATAAATAATTGGAATTTCTGTCTTTCTCCCCCAAAACAAAGGAAATTTCTGTCTTTTTTTCCCCAAAATAAGGAAGATTTCTGACTTATTATCCTGAAATAAGTTAAATATCTGCAATTTTGCCCCGAAATAAGGGAAATTTATGCCTTTTTGTCCCAAAATAAGGGGAATTTCAGGCTTTTTACCTCAGAATAAGGGGAATTTCTGCATTTTTGCTCCAAAGCATGGGAAATTTCTGCGTTGTTGCTTCAAAATAAGAAAAATTTCTGCAATTTTGTACCAAAATAAAAGAAATTTCTGCCTTTTTGCCCCAAAATAAGAAAATTTCTGCTTTTTTCTGAAATAAGTGAAATTTCTGCAATTTTGCCCCAAAATAAGTCAAATTTCTGCAATTTTGCCCCAACATAAGGGAAATTTCTGGAATTTTGCCCCAAAATATGTGGAATTTCTGAGTTTTGCCCCAAAATAAGGAGAATTTCTGACTTTTTGCCCTAACATATAGGGAATTTCTGCCTTTTTGCGCCACAATTAGGGGAATTTCTGCAATTTTGCTCCAAAATACTAGGAATTTCTGCCTTTTTCCCCGAAAATAAGAAGAATGCATACCTTTTTGCCATAAAAAAGGGAAATTTCTTCATTTTTGCTCCAAAATGAGGGGAATTTCTGCTTTTATCCTCTAAATAAGTGGAATTTCTGTCTTTTTCCCCCAAACAAAGGGAATTCCTGTCTTTTTTGCCACAAAATAATGAATATTTCTAACTTATTACCCTGAAATAAGTGAAATTTCTGCAATTTTGCCCCAAAATAAAGGAAATTTCTGACATTTTGCCCCCAAATAAGGAAAATTTCAGCCTTTTTACCTCAAAATAAGGAGAATTTCTGCATTTTTGCAACAAAATATTAGAAATTTCTGCCTTTTTGCACTAAAATAAAAAAAATTTCTGCTTTTTTTCTGGAATAAGTGAAATTTCTGCAATTTTGCCCCAAAATAAGTGAAATTTCTGCAATTTTGCCCCAAAATAAGGAAAATTTCTGGAATTTTGCCCCAAAATAAGTGGAATTTCTGAATTTTGCCATAAAATAAGAAGAATTTCTGCAGTTTTGCTCCAAAATACGGGGAATTTCTGCCTTTTTTGCCCGAAAATAAGAATAATGCATACCTTTTTTCCATAATAAAGAAAAATTTCTTCATTTTTGCTCCAAAATAAGGGGAATTTCTGGTTTTTAGCCTTTAAATAAGTGGAATTTCTGTCTTTTCCCCCCAAAACAAAGGAAATTTCTGTCTTTTTTGCCCCAAAATAAGGAAGATGTCTGACTTATTACCCTGAAATAAGTTAAATATCTGCAATTTTGCCCCGAAATAAGGGAAATTTCTGCCTTTTTGCTTCAAAATAAAGGGATTTTCAGGATTTTTACCTCAAAATAAGGGGAATTTCTGCATTTTTGCTCCAAAATATGGGAAATTTCTACCTTTTTGCCCCAAAATAAGAAGAATTTCTGCAATTTTCTACCAAAATAAAAGAAATTTCTGCCTTTTTGCCCCAAAATAAGAAAATTTCTCCTTTTTTCTGAAATAAGTGAAATTTTGCAATTTTGCCCCAAAAGAAGTTAAATTTCTGCAATTTTGCCCCAAAATAAGGGAAATTTCTGGAATTTTGCCCCAAAATAAGTGGAATTTCTGAGTTTTGCCCCAAAATAAGGAGAATTTCTGCAATTTTGCTCCAAAATACGGGCAATTTCTGCCTTTTTGCCCTAAAATAATAAGAATGCATACCTTTTTGCCATAAAAAAGGGAAATTTCTTCCTTTTTCCTCCAAAATAAGGGGAATTTCTGCTTTTTTACTTCTAAATAAGTGGAATTTCTGTCTTATTCCCCCAAAACAAAGGGAATTTCTGTCTTTTTTGCCCCAAAATAAAGAAAATTTCTGACTTATTATCCTGAAATAAGTGAAATTTCTGCAATTTTTCCCCAAAATAAGGGAAATTTCTGCCTTTTTGCCCCCAAATAAGAGGAATTTCATGATTTTTACCTCAATATAACGGGAATTTCTGCATTTTTGCTCCAAAATATGGGAAATTTCTTCCTTTTTGCCCCAAAATAAAAAAAATTTCTGCAATTTTTTACCAAAATGAAAGAAATTTTTGCCTTTTTGCCCCAAAATAAGAAAATTTCTTCTTTTTTCTGAAATAAGTGAAATTTCTGCAATTTTGCCCCAAAATAAGTCAAATTTCTGCTATTTTGCCCCAAAATAAGTTAAATTTCTGGAATTTTGCTTCAAAATAAGTAGAATTTGTGAGTTTTGCCCCAAAATAAAGAGAATTTCTGAGTTTTGCCCTAACATATAGGGAATTTCTGCCTTTTTGCCCCACAACTAAGAGAATTTCTGCAATTTTGCTCCAAAATACAGGGAATTTCTGCCTTTTTGCCCGAAAATGAGAAGAATGCATACCTTTTTGCCATAAAAAAAAGAAATTTCTTCCTTTTTGCTCCAAAAAAAGGAGAATTTCTGCTTTTTGCCTCTAAATAATTGGAATTTCTGTCTTTTTCCCCCAAAACAAAGGGAATTCCTGTCTTTTTTGACCCAAAATAAGGAAAATTTCTAACTTATTACCCTGAAATAAGTGAAATTTCTGCAATTTTGCCACTTAATAAAGGAAATTTCTGACTTTTTGCCCCCAAATAAGGAAAATTTTAGCCTTTTTACCTCAAAATAAGGAGAATTTCTGCATTTTTGCAACAAAATATTAGAAATTTCTGCCTTTTTGCACCAAAATAAGAAAATTTCTTCTTTATTTCTGGAATAAGTGAAATTTCTGCAATTTTGCCTAAAAATAAGTGAAATTTCTGCAATTTGCCCCAAAATAAGGAAAATTTCTGGAATTTTGCCCCGAAATAAGTGGAATTTCTGAGTTTTGCCCCAAAATATGGAGAATTTCTGCAGTTTTGCTCCAAAATACGGGGAATTTCTGCCTTTTTGCCCGAAAATAAGAAGAATGCATACCTTTTTGCCATAAAAAAGGAAAATTTCTTCATTTTTGCTCCAAAATAAGGGGAATTTCTGGTTTTTAGCCTCTAAATAAGTGGAATTTCTGTCATTTCCCCCCAAAACAAAGGAAATTTCTGTCTTTTTTGCCCCAAAATAAGAAAGATTTCTTACTTATTACCCTGAAATTAGTTAAATATCTGCAATTTTGCCCCGAAATAAGGGAAATTTCTGCCTTTTTGCTTCAAAATAAAGGGAATTTCAGGATTTTTACCTCAAAATAAGAAGAATTTCTGCATTTTTGCTCCAAAATATGGGAAATTTCTGCCTTTTTGTCCCAAAATAAGAAAAATTTCTGCAATTTTGTACCAAAATAAAAGAAATTTGTGCCTTTTTGCCCCAAAATAAGAAAATTTCTCCTTTTTTCTGAAATAAGTGAAATTTTGCAATTTTGCCACAAAAGAAGTGAAATTTCTGCAATTTTGCCCCAAAATAAGGGAAATTTCTGGAATTTTGCCTCAACATAAGTGGAATTTCTGAGTTTTGCCCCAAAATAATGAGAATTTCTTTCTTTTTGCCCTAAGATATAGGGAATTTCTGCCTTTTTGCCCCACAATTAGGGGAATTTCTGCAATTTTGCTCCAAAATACGGGGAATTTCTGCCTTTTTGCCCAAAAATCAGAAGAATGCATACCTTTTTGCCATAAAAAAAAGAAATTTCTTCATTTTTGCTCCAAAATAAAGGGAATTTCTGCTTTTTTGCCACTAAATAAGTGGAATTTCTGTCTTTTTCCTTCAAAACAAAGAAAATTTCTGTATTTTTTGCCCCAAAATAAGGAAGATTTCTGACTTATTACCCTGAAATAAGTGAAATATCTTCAATTTTGCCCCAAAATAAGGGAAATTTCTGCCTTTTTGACCCCAAATAAAGGGAATGTCAGCCTTTTTACCTCAAAATAAGTGAAATTTCTGCAATTTTGCCCCAAAATAAGGGAACTTTCTGGAATTTTTCCCCAAAATAAGTGGAATTTCTGAGTTTTGCCCCAAAATTAGAAGAATTTCTGCAATTTTGCGCCAAAATATGGGCAATTTCTGCCTTTTTGCCCGAAAATAATAAGAATGCATACCTTTTTGCCAAAAAAGGGAAATTTCTTCCTTTTTCCTCCAAAATAAGGGGAATTTCTGCTTTTTTGCTTCTAAATAAGTGGAATTTCTGTCTCTTTCCCCCAAAACAAAGGGAATTTCTGACTTTTTTGCCCCAAAATAAGGAAAATTTCTGACTTATTACCCTGAAATAGTGAAATTTCTGCAATTTTGCCCCAAAATAAGGGAAATTTCTGCCTTTTTGCCCCCAAATAAGGGGAATTTCAGGCTTTTTACCTCAAAATAATGGGAATTTCTGCATTTTTGCTCCAAAATATGGGAAATTTCTTCCTTTTTGCCCCAAAATAAGAAAAATTTCTGCAATTTTGTACCAAACTAAAAGAAATTTCTGCCTTTTTGCCCCAAAATAAGAAAATTTCTTCTTTTTTCTGAAATAAGTGTAATTTCTGCAATTTTGTCCCAAAATAAGTCAAATTTCTGCAATTTTGCCCCAAAATAAGTAAAATTTCTGGAATTTTGCCCCAAAATAAGTGGAATTTCTGAGTTTTGCCCCAAAATAAGGAGAATTTCTGAGTTTTGCCCTAACATATAGGGAATTTCTGCCTTTTTGCCCTACAATTAGGGGAATTTCTGCAATTTTGCTCCAAAATACGGGGAATTTCTGCCTTTTTGCCCAAAAATAAAAAGAATGCATACCTTTTTGCCATAAAAAAGGGAAATTTCTTCCTTTTTGCTCCAAAATAAGGGGAATTTCTGCTTTTTGCCTCTAAATAATTGGAATTTCTGTCTCTTTCCCCCAAAACAAAGGGAATTTCTGTCTTTTTTGCCCCAAAATAATGAAAATTTCTAACTTATTACCCTGAAATAAGTGAAATTTCTGCAATTGTGCCCCAAAATAAAGGAAATTTCTGACTTTTTGCCCCCAAATAAGGAAAATTTTAGCCTTTTTACCTCAAAATAAGAAGAATTTCTGCATTTTTGCAACAAAATATTAGAAATTTTTGCCTTTTTGCACCAAAATAAGAAAATTTCTTCTTTATTTCTGGAATAAGTGAAATTTCTGCAATTTTGCCTACAAATAAGTGAAATTTCTGCATTTTTGCCCCAAAATAAGGAAAATTTCTGGGATTTTGCCCCAAAATAAGTGGAATTTCTTAGTTTTGCCCTAAAATAAGGAGAATTTCTGCAGTTTTGCTCCAAAATACGGGGAATTTCTGCCTTTTTGCCTGAAAATAAGAAGAATGCATACTTTTTTGCCATAAAAAAGGGAAATTTCTTCATTTTTGCTCCAAAATAAGGGGAATTTCTGGTTTTTAGCCTCTAAATAAGTGGAATTTCTGTCTTTTTCCCCCAAAACAAAGGAAATTTCTGTCTTTTTTCCCCAAAATAAGGAAGATTTCTGACTTATTACCCTGAAATAAGTTAAATATCTGCAATTTTGTCCCGAAATAAGAGAAATTTCTGCCTTTTTGCCCCAAAATAAGGAAAATTTCAGGCTTTTTACCTCAGAATAAGGGGAATTTCTGAATTTTTGCTCCAAAGTATGGAAAATTTCTGCGTTTTTGCCCCAAAATAAGAAAAATTTCTGCAATTTTGTACCAAAATGAAAGAAATTTCTGCCTTTTTGCCCCAAAATAAGAAAATTTCTGCTTTTTTCTGAAATAAGTGAAATTTCTGAAATTTTGCCCCAAAATAAGTCAAATTTCTGCAATTTTGCCTCAACATAAGGTAAATTTCTGGGATTTTGCCCCAAAATATGTGGAATTTCTGAGTTTTGCCCCAAAATAAGGAGAATTTCTGACTTTTTGCCCTAACATATAGGGAATTTCTGCCTTTTTGCGCCACAATTAGGGGAATTTCTGCAATTTTGCTCCAAAATACTAGGAATTTCTGCCTTTTTGCCCGAAAATAAGAAGAATGCATACCTTTTTGCCATAAAAAAGGGAAATTTCTTCATTTTTGTTTTAAAATAAGGGGAATTTCTGCTTTTTGCCTCTAAATAAGTGGAATTTCTGTCTTTTTCCCCCACAACAAAGGGAATTCCTGTCTTTTTTGCCCCAAAATAATGAAAATTTCTAACTTATTACTCTGAAATAAGTGAAATTTCTGCAATTTTGCCCCAAAATAAAGGAAATTTCTGACTTTTTGTCCCAAAATAAGAAAATTTCAGCCTTTTTACCTCAAAATAAGGAGAATTTCTGCATTTTTCCAACAAAATATTAGAAATTTCTGCCTTTTTGCACCAAAATAAAAAAATTTCTGCTTTTTTTCTGGAATAAGTGAAATTTCTGCAATTTTGCCCCAAAATAAGTGAAATTTCTGCAATTTTGCCCCAAAATAAGGAAAATTTCTGGAATTTTGCCCCAAAATAAGTGGAATTTCTGAATTTTGCCCCAAAATAAGGAGAATTTCTGCAGTTTTGCTCTAAAATACGGGGAATTTCTGCCTTTTTGCCCAAAAATAAGAAGAATGCATATCTTTTTGCCATAAAAAAAGGAAAATTTCTTCATTTTTGCTCCAAAATAAGGGGAATTTCTGGTTTTTAACCTCTAAATAAGTGGAATTTCTGTCTCTTTCCCCCAAAACAAAGGGAATTTCTGTCTTTTTTTCCCCAAAATAAGGAAAATTTCTGACTTATTACCCTGAAATAGTGAAATTTCTGCAATTTTGCCCCAAAATAAGGGAAATTTCTGCCTTTTTGCCCCCAAATAAGGGGAATTTCAGGCTTTTTACCTCAAAATAACGGGAATTTCTGCCTTTTTGCTTCAAAATAAAGTGAATTTCAGGATTTTTACCTCAAAATAAGGGGAATTTCTGCATTTTTGCTCCAAAATATGGGAAATTTCTGCCTTTTTGCCCCAAAATAAGAAAAATTTCTGCAATTTTGTACCAAAATAAAAGAAATTTCTGCCTTTTGGCCCCAAAATAAAGAAAATTTCTGCCTTTTTTCCTTGAAATGAGTGAAATTTCTGCAATTTTGCCCCAAAATAAGTGAAATTTCTGCAATTTTGCCCCAAAATAAGGGAACTTTCTGGAATTTTGCCCCAAAATAAGTGGAATTTCTGAGTTTTGCCCCAAAATAAGAAGAATTTCTGCAATTTTGCTCCAAAATACGGGATATTTCTGCCTTTTTGCCCGAAAATAATAAGAATGCATACCTTTTTGCCAAAAAAGGGAAATTTCTTCCTTTTTCCTCCAAAAAAAGGGGAATTTCTGCTTTTTTGCTTGTAAATAAGTGGAATTTCTGTCTCTTTCCCCCAAAACAAAGGGAATTTCTTTCTTTTTTGCCCCAAAATAAGGAAAATTTCTGACTTATTACCCTGAAATAGTGAAATTTCTGCAATTTTGCCCCAAAATAAGGGAAATTTCTGCCTTTTTGCCCCCAAATAAGGGGAATTTCAGGCTTTTTACCTCAAAATAACGGGAATTTCTGCATTTTTGCTCCAAAATATGGGAAATTTCTTCCTTTTTGCCCCAAAATAAGAAAAATTTCTGCAATTTTGTACCAAAATAAAAGAAATTTCTGCCTTTTTGCCCCAAAATAAGAAAATTTCTTCTTTTTTCTGAAATAAGTGAAATTTCTGCAATTTTGTCCCAAAATAAGTCAAATTTCTGCAATTTTGCCCCAAAATAAGTAAAATTTCTGGAATTTTGCCCCAAAATAAGTGGAATTTCTGAGTTTTGCCCGAAAATAAGAAGAATGCATACATTTTTGCCATAAAAAAGGGAAATTTCTTCCTTTTTGCTCCAAAATAAGGGGAATTTCTGCTTTTTGCCTCTAAATAATTGGAATTTCTGTCTCTTTCCCCCAAAACAAAGAAAATTTCTGTCTTTTTTGCCCCAAAATAAGGAAAATTTCTGACTTATTACCCTGAAGTAAGTGAAATTTCTGCAATTTTGCCCCAAAATAAGGGAAATGTCTGCCTTTTTGCCCCCAAATAATGGGAATTTCAGCCTTTTTACCACAAAATAAGGGGAATTTCTGCATTTTTGCCACAAAATATTAGAAAATTCTGATTTTTGCCCCAAAATAAGGAAAATTTCTGCCATTTTTCCCAAAATAAGTGAAATTTCTGCAATTTTGCCCCAAAATAAGTGAAATTTCTGCAAATTTGCCCCAAAATAAGGTAACTTTCTGGAATTTTGCCCCAAAATAAGAGGAATTTCTGAGTTTTGCCCCAAAATAAGGTGAATTTCTTTTTTTTTTTTGCCCCAACATATAGGGAATTTCTGACTTTTTGCCCCACAATTAGGGGAATTTCTGAAATTTTGCTCTAAAATACGGGAAATTTCTGCCTTTTTGCCCGAAAATAAGAAGAATGCATAACTTTTTGCATAATAAACGGAAATTTCTTCATTTTTGCTCCAAAATAATGGGAATTTCTACTTTTTTGCCTCTAAAAAGTGGAATTTCTGTCTTTTTCCCCCAAAACAAAGGGAATTTCTGCCTTTTTGGCTCCCAAATAAGGAAAATTTCTGACTTATTACCCTAAAGTAAGTAAAATTTCTGCAATTTTGCCTTAAAATAAGGGAAATTTCTGCTTTTTGCCCCCAAATATTGGGAATTTCAGCCTTTCTACCTCAAAATAAGGGGAATTTCTGAATTTTTGCCACAAAATATTTGGAATTTCTGACTTTTTGCCCGAAAATAAAGAAAATTTCTGACTTTTCTCCCTGAAATAAGTGAAATTTCTGCAATTTTGCCCCAAAATAAGTGAAATTACTGCAATTTTGCCGCAAATAAGGGACATTTCTGGAATTTTGCCTCAAAATAAGTGGAATTTCTGAGTTTTGCCCAAAAATAAGGAGAATTTCTGTCTTTTTGCCCTAACATATAGGGAATTTCTGCCTTTTTGCCCCACAATTACGGGAATTTCCACAATTTTGCTCCAAAATACGGGGAATTTCTGCCTTTTTGCTTGAAAATAAGAAAAATGCATACCTTTTTGCCATAAAAAAGGGAAATTTCCTCATTTTTGTTCCAAAATAAGGGGAATTTCTGCTTTTTTGCTTCTAAATAAGTGGAATTTCTGTCTTTTTCCCCCAAAACAAAGGGAATTTCTGTCTTTTTTGCCCCAAAATAAGGAAAATTTCTAACTTATTACCCTTAAATAAGTGAAATTTCTCCAATTTTGCCCCAAAATAAGGGAAATTTCTGCCTTTTTGCCCCCAAATAAGGGGAATTTCAGGCTTTTTACCTCAAAATAACGGGAATTTCTGCATTTTTGCTCCAAAATATAGGAAATTTTTTTCTATTTGCCCCAAAATAAGAAAAATTTCTGCAATTTTGTACCAAAATAAAAGAAATTTCTGCCTTTTTGCCCCAAAATAAGAAAATTTCTTCTTTTTTCTGAAATAAGTGAAATTTCTCCAATTTTGCCCCAAAATAAGTCAAATTTCTGCAATTTTTCCCCAAAATAAGAGAAATTTGAGGAATTTTGCCCCAAAATAAGTGGAATTTCTGAGTTTTTACCCAAAATAAAGAGAATTTCTGTCTTTTTGCCTTAACATATAAGGAATTTCTGCCTTATTGCCCCACAATTAGGGGAATTTCTGCAATTTTGCACCAAAAACGGGGAATTTCTGCCTTTTTGCCCGA
Source organism: Micromys minutus (assembly GCF_963924665.1). Classification (NCBI taxonomy): domain Eukaryota; kingdom Metazoa; phylum Chordata; class Mammalia; order Rodentia; family Muridae; genus Micromys; species Micromys minutus. The sequence goes on along the minus strand of NW_027667258.1, from coordinate 1,753,181 downwards.
AAATAAGAAGAATGCATACCTTTTTGCCATAAAAAAGGGAAATTTCTTCATTTTTCCTCCAAAATAGAGGGAATTTCTGTTTTTGCCTCTAAATAAGTGGAATTTCTGTCTTTTATCCCCAAAACAAAGGAAATTCCTGTCTTTTTTGCCCCAAAATAAGGAAAATTTCTAAATTATTACCCTGAAATAAGTGAAATTTCTGCAATTTTGCCCCAAAATAAGGGAAATTTCTGACTTTTTGCCCCCAAATAAGGAAAATTTCAGTCTTTTTACCTCAAAATAAGGGGAATTTCTGCATTTTTGAAACAAAATATTAGAAATTTCTGCCTTTTTGCTTCGAAATAAGAAAATTTCTGCTTTTTTTTCTGGAATAAGTGAAATTTCTGCAATTTTGTCCCAAAATAAGTGAAATTTCTGCAATTTTGCCCCAAAATAAGGAAAATTTCTGGAATTCTGCCCCAAAATAAGTGGAATTTCTGAGTTTTGCCACAAAATAAAAAGAATTTCGGCAGTTTTGCTCCAAAATACGGGGAATTTCTGCCTTTTTGCCCGAAAATAAAAAGAATGCATACCTTTTTGCCATAAAAAAGGGAAATTTCTTCATTTTGGCTCCAAATTAAGGGAAATTTCTGGTTTTTAACCTCTAAATAAGTGGAATTTCTGTCTTTTTCCCACAAAACAAAGGAAATTTCTGTCTTTTTTGCCCCAAAATAAGGAAGATTTCTGACTTATTACCCTGAAATAAGTGAAATATCTGCAATTTTGCCCCAAAATAAGGGAAATTTCTGCCTTTTTGCCTCCAAATAAGACGATTTTCAGGCTTTTTACCTCAAAATAAGGGGAATTTCTGCATTTTTGCTCCAAAATATGGGAAATTTATGCCTTTTTGTTCCAAAATAAGAAAAATTTCTGCAATTTTGTAACAAAATAAAAGAAATTTCTGCCTTTTTGCCCCAAAATAAGAAAATTTCTGCTTTTTTCTGAAATAAGTGAAATTTTGCAATTTTGCCCCAAAATAAGTCAAATTTCTGCAATTTTGCCTCAACATAAGGTAAATTTCTGGGATTTTGCCCCAAAATATGTGGAATTTCTGAGTTTTGCCCCAAAATAAGGAGAATTTCTGACTTTTTACCCTAACATATAGGGAATTTCTGCCTTTTTGCGCCACAATTAGAGGAATTTCTGCAATTTTGCTCCAAAATACTAGGAATTTCTGCCTTTTTGCCCGAAAATAAGAAGAATGCATACCTTTTTGCCATAAAAAAGGGAAATTTCTTCATTTTTGTTTTAAAATAAGGGGAATTTCTGCTTTTTGCCTCTAAATAAGTGGAATTTCTGTCTTTTTCTCCCACAACAAAGGGAATTCCTGTCTTTTTTGCCCCAAAATAATGAAAATTTCTAACTTATTACTCTGAAATAAGTGAAATTTCTGCAATTTTGCCTCAAAATAAAGGAAATTTCTGACTTTTTGTCCCCAAATAAGAAAATTTCAGCCTTTTTACCTCAAAATAAAGAGAATTTCTGCATTTTTCCAACAAAATATTAGAAATTTCTGCCTTTTTGCACCAAAATAAAAAAATTTCTGCTTTTTTTCTGGAATAAGTGAAATTTCTGAAATTTTGCCCCAAAATAAGTGAAATTTCTGCAATTTTGCCCCAAAATAAGTGGAATTTCTGAATTTTGCCCCAAAATAAGGAGAATTTCTGCAGTTTTGCTCCAAAATACGAGGAATTTCTGCCTTTTTGCCCGAAAATAAGAAGAATGCATACCTTTTTGCCATAAAAAAAGGAAAATTTCTTCATTTTTGCTCCAAAATAAGGGGAATTTCTGGTTTTTAACCTCTAAATAAGTGGAATTTCTGTCTCTTTCCCCCAAAACAAAGGGAATTTCTGTCTTTTTTCCCCAAAATAAGGAAAATTTCTGACTTATTACCCTGAAATAGTGAAATTTCTGCAATTTTGCCCCAAAATAAGGGAAATTTCTGCCTTTTGCCCCCAAATAAGGGGAATATCAGGCTTTTTACCTCAAAATAACGGGAATTTCTGCCTTTTTGCTTCAAAATAAAGTGAATTTCAGGATTTTTACCTCAAAATAAGGGGAATTTCTGCATTTTTGCTCCAAAATATGGGAAATTTCTGCCTTTTTGCCCCAAAATAAGAAAAATTTCTGCAATTTTGTACCAAAATAAAAGAAATTTCTGCCTTTTTGCCCCAAAATAAGAAAATTTCTCCTTTTTTTCTGAAATAAGTGAAATTTTGCAATTTTGCCCCAAAAGAAGTGAAATTTCTGCAATTTTGCCCCAAAATAAAGGAAATTTCTGGAATTTTGCCCCAACATAAGTGGAATTTCTTAGTTTTGCCCCAAAATAATGAGAATTTCTGTCTTTTTGCCCTAAGATATAGGGAATTTCTGCCTTTTTGCCCCACAATTAGGGGAATTTCTGCAATTTTGCTCCAAAATACGGGGAATTTCTGACTTTTTGCCCAAAAATCAGAAGAATGCATACCTTTTTGCCATAAAAAAAAGAAATTTCTTCATTTTTGCTCCAAAATAAAGGGAATTTCTGCTTTTTTGCCACTAAATAAGTGGAATTTCTGTCTTTTTCCATCAAAACAAAGAAAATTTCTGTATTTTTTTGCCCCAAAATAAGGAAGATTTCTGACTTATTACCCTGAAATAAGTGAAATATCTGCAATTTTGCCCCAAAATAAGGGAAATTTCTGCCTTTTTGCCCCCAAATAAGGGGAATGTCAGGCTTTTTACCTCAAAATAAGGGGAATTTCTGCATTTTTGCTCCAAAATATGGGAAATTTCTTCCTTTTTGCCCCAAAATAAGAAAAATTTCTGCAATTTTGTACCAAAATAAAAGAAATTTCTGCCTTTTTGCCCCAAAATAAGAAAATTTCTTCTTTTTTCTGAAATAAGTGAAATTTCTGCAATTTTGTCCCAAAATAAGTCAAATTTCTGCAATTTTGCCCCAAAATAAGTAAAATTTCTGGAATTTTGCCCCAAAATAAGTGGAATTTCTGAGTTTTGCCCGAAAATAAGAAGAATGCATACATTTTTGCCATAAAAAAGGGAAATTTCTTCCTTTTTGCTCCAAAATAAGGGGAATTTCTGCTTTTTGCCTCTAAATAATTGGAATTTCTGTCTCTTTCCCCTAAAACAAAGAAAATTTCTGTCTTTTTTGCCCCAAAATAAGGAAAATTTCTGACTTATTACCCTGAAGTAAGTGAAATTTCTGCAATTTTGCCCCAAAATAAGGGAAATTTCTGCCTTTTTGCCCCCAAATAATGGGAATTTCAGCCTTTTTACCACAAAATAAGGGGAATTTCTGCATTTTTGCCACAAAATATTAGAAAATTCTGATTTTTGCCCCAAAATAAGGAAAATTTCTGCCATTTTTCCCAAAATAAGTGAAATTTCTGCAATTTTGCCCCAAAATAAGTGAAATTTCTGCAAATTTGCCCCAAAATAAGGTAACTTTCTGGAATTTTGCCCCAAAATAAGAGGAATTTCTGAGTTTTGCCCCAAAATAAGGTGAATTTCTTTTTTTTTTTGCCCAAACATATAGGGAATTTCTGACTTTTTGCCCCACAATTAGGGGAATTTCTGAAATTTTGCTCTAAAATACGGGAAATTTCTGCCTTTTTGCCCGAAAATAAGAAGAATGCATAACTTTTTGCATAATAAACGGAAATTTCTTCATTTTTGCTCCAAAATAATGGGAATTTCTACTTTTTTGCCTCTAAAAAGTGGAATTTCTGTCTTTTTCCCCCAAAACAAAGGGAATTTCTGCCTTTTTTGCTCCCAAATAAGGAAAATTTCTGACTTATTACCCTAAAGTAAGTAAAATTTCTGCAATTTTGCCTTAAAATAAGGGAAATTTCTGCTTTTTGCCCCCAAATATTGGGAATTTCAGCCTTTCTACCTCAAAATAAGGGGAATTTCTGAATTTTTGCCACAAAATATTTGGAATTTCTGACTTTTTGCCCGAAAATAAAGAAAATTTCTGACTTTTCTCCCTGAAATAAGTGAAATTTCTGCAATTTTGCCCCAAAATAAGTGAAATTACTGCAATTTTGCCGCAAATAAGGGACATTTCTGGAATTTTGCCTCAAAATAAGTGGAATTTCTGAGTTTTGCCCAAAAATAAGGAGAATTTCTGTCTTTTTGCCCTAACATATAGAGAATTTCTGCCTTTTTGCCCCACAATTACGGGAATTTCCACAATTTTGCTCCAAAATACGGGGAATTTCTGCCTTTTTGCTTGAAAATAAGAAAAATGCATACCTTTTTGCCATAAAAAAGGGAAATTTCCTCATTTTTGTTCCAAAATAAGGGGAATTTCTGCTTTTTTGCTTCTAAATAAGTGGAATTTCTGTCTTTTTCCCCCAAAACAAAGGGAATTTCTGTCTTTTTTGCCCCAAAATAAGGAAAATTTCTAACTTATTACCCTTAAATAAGTGAAATTTCTCCAATTTTGCCCCAAAATAAGGGAAATTTCTGCCTTTTTGCCCCCAAATAAGGGGAATTTCAGGCTTTTTACCTCAAAATAACGGGAATTTCTGCATTTTTGCTCCAAAATATAGGAAATTTTTTTCTATTTGCCCCAAAATAAGAAAAATTTCTGCAATTTTGTACCAAAATAAAAGAAATTTCTGCCTTTTTGCCCCAAAATAAGAAAATTTCTTCTTTTTTCTGAAATAAGTGAAATTTCTCCAATTTTGCCCCAAAATAAGTCAAATTTCTGCAATTTTTCCCCAAAATAAGAGAAATTTGAGGAATTTTGCCCCAAAATAAGTGGAATTTCTGAGTTTTTACCCAAAATAAAGAGAATTTCTGTCTTTTTGCCTTAACATATAAGGAATTTCTGCCTTATTGCCCCACAATTAGGGGAATTTCTGCAATTTTGTACCAAAAACGGGGAATTTTTGCCTTTTTGCCCGAAAATAAGAAGAATGCATACCTTTTTGCCATAAAATAGGGAAATTTCTTCATTTTTCCTCCAAAATAGAGGGAATTTCTGTTTTTGCCTCTAAATAAGTGGAATTTCTGTCTTTTTTCCCCAAAACAAAGGAAATTCCTGTCTTTTTTGCCCCAAAATAAGGAAAATTTCTAAATTATTACCCTGAAATAAGTGAAATTTCTGCAATTTTGCCCCAAAATAAGGGAAATTTCTGACTTTTTGCCCCCAAATAAGGAAAATTTCAGTCTTTTTACCTCAAAATAAGGGGAATTTCTGCATTTTTGAAACAAAATATTAGAAATTTCTGCCTTTTTGCTTCGAAATAAGAAAATTTCTGCTTTTTTTTCTGGAATAAGTGAAATTTCTGCAATTTTGTCCCAAAATAAGTGAAATTTCTGCAATTTTGCCCCAAAATAAGGAAAATTTCTGGAATTCTGCCCCAAAATAAGTGGAATTTCTGAGTTTTGCCACAAAATAAAAAGAATTTCGGCAGTTTTGCTCCAAAATACGGGGAATTTCTGCCTTTTTGCCCGAAAATAAAAAGAATGCATACCTTTTTGCCATAAAAAAGGGAAATTTCTTCATTTTGGCTACAAAATAAGGGGAATTTCTGGTTTTTAACCTCTAAATAAGTGGAATTTCTGTCTTTTTCCCCCAAAACAAAGGAAATTTCTGTCTTTTTTGCCCCAAAATAAGGAAGATTTCTGACTTATTACCCTGAAATAAGTGAAATATCTGCAATTTTGCCCCAAAATAAGGGAAATTTCTGCCTTTTTGCCTCCAAATAAGACGATTTTCAGGGTTTTTACCTCAAAATAAGGGGAATTTCTGCATTTTTGCTCCAAAATATGGGAAATTTATGCCTTTTTGTTCCAAAATAAGAAAAATTTCTGCAATTTTGTAATAAAATAAAAGAAATTTCTGCCTTTTTGCCCCAAAATAAGAAAATTTCTGCTTTTTTCTGAAATAAGTGAAATTTTGCAATTTTGCCCCAAAATAAGTCAAATTTCTGCAATTTTGCCCCAAAATAAGGGAAATTTCTGGAATTTTGCCCCAAAATAAGTGGAATTTCTGAGTTTTGCCCAAAAATAAGGAGAATTTCTGTCTTTTTGCCCTAACATATAGGGAATTTCTGCTTTTTGCCCCACAATTAGGGGAATTTCTGCAATTTTGCTCCAAATACGGGGAATTTCTGCCTTTTTGCCCGAAAATAAGAAGAATGCATAACTTTTTGCCATAAAAATAGGAAATTTCTTCATTTTTGCTCCAAAATAAGGGGAATTTCTGCATTTTTGCCTCTAAATAAGTGGAATTTCTGTCTTTTTCCCCCAAAACAAAGGGAATTTCTGTCTTTTCTGCCCCAAAATAAGGAAAATTTATGTCTTATTACCCTGAAATAAGAGAAATTTCAGGAATTTTGCCACAAAATAAGAAAAATTTCTGCCTTTTTGACCCCAAATAAGGGGAATTTCAGCCTTTTTACCTCAAAATAGGGAGAATTTCTGCATTTTTGCCACAAAATATTAGGAATTTCTGATTTATGCCCAAAATAAAGAAAATTTCTTCCTTTTTTCCTTGAAATATGTGAAATTTCTGCAATTTTGCCCCAAAATAAGTGAAATTACTGCAATTTTGCTCCAAAATAAAGGACCTTTCTGGAATTTTGCCCCAAAATAAGTGGAATTTCTGAGTTTTGCCCCAAAATAATGAGAATTTCTGTCTTTTTGCCCTAAGATATAGGGAATTTCTGCCTTTTTGCCACACAATTAGGGGAATTTCTGCAAGTTTGGTCCAAAATACGGGGAATTTCTGCCTTTTTGCCCGAAAATAATAAGAATGCATACCTTTTTGCCAAAAAAGGGAAATTTCTTCCTTTTTCCTCCAAAATAAGGGGAATTTCTGCTTTTTTGCTTCTAAATAAGTGGAATTTCTGTCTCTTTCCCCCAAAACAAAGGGAATTTCTGTCTTTTTTGCCCCAAAATAAGGAAAATTTATGTCTTATTACCCTGAAATAAGAGAAATTTCTGGAATTTTGCCCCAAAATAAGAAAAATTTCTGCCTTTTTGACCCCAAATAAGGGGAATTTCAGCCTTTTTACCTCAAAATAGGGAGAATTTCTGCATTTTTGCCACAAAATAAAGAAAATTTCTTCCTTTTTTCCTTGAAATATGTGAAATTTCTGCAATTTTGCCCCAAAATAAGTCAAATTACTGCAATTTTGCCCCAAAATAAAGGACCTTTCTGGAATTTTGCCCCAAAATAAGTGGAATTTCTGAGTTTTGCCCCAAAATAATGAGAATTTCTGTCTTTTTGCCCTAAGATATAGGGAATTTCTGCCTTTTTGCCACACAATTAGGGGAATTTCTGCAAGTTTGGTCCAAAATACGGGGAATTTCTGCCTTTTTGCCCGAAAATAATAAGAATGCATACCTTTTTGCCAAAAAAGGGAAATTTCTTCCTTTTTCCTCCAAAATAAGGGGAATTTCTGCTTTTTTTGCTTCTAAATAAGTGGAATTTCTGTCTCTTTCCCCCAAAACAAAGGGAATTTCTGTCTTTTTTGCCCCAAAATAAGGAAAATTTCTGACTTATTACCCTGAAATAGTGAAATTTCTGCAATTTTGCCCCAAAATAAGGAAATTTCTGACTTTTTGCCCCCAAATAAGGGGAATTTTAGGGTTTTTACGTCAAAATAACGGGAATTTCTGCATTTTTGCTCCAAAATATGGGAAATTTCTGCCTTTTTGCCCCAAAATAAGAAAAATTTCTGCAATTTTGTACCAAAATAAAAGAAATTTCTGCCTTTTTGCCCCAAAATAAGAAAATTTCTTCTTTTTTCTGAAATAAGTTAAATTTCTGCAATTTTGCCCCAAAATAAGTCAAATTTCTGCAATTTTGCCCCAAAATAAGTAAAATTTCTGGTATTTTGCCCCAAAATAAGTGTAATTTCTGAGTTTTTCCCCAAAATAAGGAGAATTTCTGACTTTTTGCCCTAACATATAGGGAATTTCTGCCTTTTTGCCTCACAATTAGGGGAATTTCTGCAATTTTGCTCCAAAATACGGGGAATTTCTGCCTTTTAGCCTGAAAATAAAAAGAATGCATACCTTTTTGCCATAAAAAAGGGAAATTTCTTCATTTTTGCTCCAAAATAAGGGGAATATCTGCTTTTTGCCTCTAAATAAGTGGAATTTCTGTCTTTTTCCCCAAAAACAAAGGGAATTCCTGTCATTTTTGCGCCAAAATAAAAAAAAATTCTAACTTATTACCCTGAAATAAGTGAAATTTCTGCAATTTTGCCCCAAAATAAATGAAATTTCTGACTTTTTGCCCCCAAATAAGGAAAATTTCAGCCTTTTTACCACAAAATAAGTAGAATTTCTGCATTTTTTGAAACAAAATATTAGAAATTTCTGCCTTTTTGCACTAAAATAAGAAAATTTCTGCTTTTTTTCTGGAATAAGTGAAATTTCTGCAATTTTGCCCCAAAATAAGAGAAATTTCTGCAATTTTGCCCCAAAATAAGGAAAATATCTGGAATTTTGCCCCAAAATAACTGGAATTTCTGAGTTTTGCCCCGAAATAAGGAGAATTTCTGTCTTTTTGCCCTAACATATAAGGAATTTCTGCATTTTTGTTTCACAATTAGGGGAAATTCTACAATTTTGCACCAAAATACGGGGAATCTGCCTCTTTGCCCGAAAATAAAAAGAATGCATACCTTTTTGCCATAATAAAAAGAAATTTCTTCATTTTGGCTCCAAAATAAGGGGAATTTCTGGTTTTTAACCTCTAAATAAGTGGAATATCTGTCTTTTTCCTCCAAAACAAAGGAAATTTCTGTCTTTTTTGCCCCAAAATAAAAAAGATTTCTGAATTATTACCCTGAAATAAGTAAAATATCTGCAATTTTGCCCCAAAATAAGGGAAATTTCTGCCTTTTTGCCCCCAAATAAGACGATTTTCAGGCTTTTTACCTCAAAATAAGGGGAATTTCTGCATTTTTGCTCCAAAATATGGGAAATTTATGCCTTTTTGCCCCAAAATAAGACAAATTTCTGCAATTTTGTAACAAAATAAAAGAAATTTCTGCCTTTTTGCCCCAAAATAAGAAAATTTCTGCTTTTTTCTGAAATAAGTGAAATTTTGCAATTTTGCCCCAAAATAAGTAAAATTTCTGCAATTTTGCCCAAAATAAGGGAAATTTCTGGAATTTTGCCCCAAAATAAGTGGAATTTCTGAGTTTTGCCCCAAAATAAGGAGAATTTCTGTCTTTTTGCCCTAACATATAGGGAATTTCTGCTTTTTGCCCCACAATTAGGGGAATTTCTGCAATTTTGCTCCAAATACGGGGAATTTCTGCCTTTTTGCCCGAAAATAAGAATGCATAACTTTTTGCCATAAAAATAAAAAATTTCTTCATTTTTGCTCCAAAATAAGGGGAATTTCTGCATTTTTGCCTCTAAATAAGTGGAATTTCTGTCTTTTTCCCCCAAAACATAGGGAATTTCTGTCTTTTTTGGACCAAAATAAGGAAAATTTATGTCTTATTACCCTGAAATAAGAGAAATTTCTGGAATTTTGCCCCAAAATAAGAAAAATTTCTGCCTTTTTGACCCCAAATAAGGGGAATTTCAGCCTTTTTACCTCAAAATAGAGAGAATTTCTGCATTTTTGCCACAAAATATTAGGAATTTCTGATTTTTGCCCCAAAATAAAGAAAATTTCTTCCTTTTTTCCTTGAAATATGTGAAATTTCTGCAATTTTGCCCCAAAATAAGTGAAATTACTGCAATTTTGCCCCAAAATAAAGGACCTTTCTGGAATTTAGCCCCAAAATAAGTGGAATTTCTGAGTTTTGCCCAAAAATAATTAGAATTTCTGTCTTTATGCCCTAAGATATAGGGAATTTCTGCCTTTTTGCCACACAATTAGGGGAATTTCTGCAATTTTGGTCCAAAATACGGGGAATTTCTGCCTTTTTGCCCGAAAATAATAAGAATGCATACCTTTTTGCCAAAAAAGGGAAATTTCTTCCTTTTTCCTCCAAAATAAGGGGAATTTCTGCTTTTTTGCTTCTAAATAAGTGGAATTTCTGTCTCTTTCCCCCAAAACAAAGGGAATTTCTGTCTTTTTTGCCCCAAAATAAGGAAAATTTATGTCTTATTACCCTGAAATAAGAGAAATTTCTGGAATTTTGCCCCAAAATAAGAAAAATTTCTGCCTTTTTGACCCCAAATAAGGGGAATTTCAGCCTTTTTACCTCAAAATAGGGAGAATTTCTGCATTTTTGCCACAAAATATTAGGAATTTCTGATTTTTGCCCCAAAATAAAAAAAATTTCTTCCTTTTTTTCTTGAAATATGTGAAATTTCTGCAATTTTGCCCCAAAATAAGTCAAATTACTGCAATTTTGCCCCAAAATAAAGGACCTTCCTGGAATTTTGCCCCAAAATAAGTGGAATTTCTGAGTTTTGCCCCAAAATAATGAGAATTTCTGACTTTTTGCCCTAAGATATAGGGAATTTCTGCCTTTTTGCCACACAATTAGGGGAATTTCTGCAAGTTTGGTCCAAAATACGGGGAATTTCTGCCTTTTTGCCCGAAAATAATAAGAATGCATACCTTTTTGCCAAAAAAGGGAAATTTCTTCCTTTTTCCTCCAAAATAAGGGGAATTTCTGCTTTTTTGCTTCTAAATAAGTGGAATTTCTGTCTCTTTCCCGCAAAACAAAGGGAATTTCTGTCTTTTTTGCCCCAAAATAAGGAAAATTTATGTCTTATTACCCTGAAATAAGAGAAATTTCTGGAATTTTGCCCCAAAATAAGAAAAATTTCTGCCTTTTTGACCCCAAATAAGGGGAATTTCAGCCTTTTTACCTCAAAATAGGGAGAATTTCTGCATTTTTGCCACAAAATATTAGGAATTTCTGATTTTTGCCCCAAAATAAAGAAAATTTCTTCCTTTTTTCCTTGAAATATGTGAAATTTCTGCAATTTTGCCCCAAAATAAGTCAAATTACTGCAATTTTGCCCCAAAATAAAGGACCTTTCTGGAATTTTGCCCCAAAATAAGTGGAATTTCTGAGTTTTGCCCCAAAATAATGAGAATTTCTGTCTTTTTGCCCTAAGATATAGGGAATTTCTGCCTTTTTGCCACACAATTAGGGGAATTTCTGCAAGTTTGGTCCAAAATACGGGGAATTTCTGCCTTTTTGCCCGAAAATAATAAGAATGCATACCTTTTTGCCAAAAAAGGGAAATTTCTTCCTTTTTCCTCCAAAATAAGGGGAATTTCTGCTTTTTTGCTTCTAAATAAGTGGAATTTCTGTCTCTTTCCCCCAAAACAAAGGGAATTTCTGTCTTTTTTGCCCCAAAATAAGGAAAATTTCTGACTTATTACCCTGAAATAGTGAAATTTCTGCAATTTTGCCCCAAAATAAGGAAATTTCTGAATTTTTGCCCCCAAATAAGGGGAATTTTAGGGTTTTTACGTCAAAATAACGGGAATTTCTGCATTTTTGCTCCAAAATATGGGAAATTTCTGCCTTTTTGCCCCAAAATAAGAAAAATTTCTGCAATTTTGTACCAAAATAAAAGAAATTTCTGCCTTTTTGCCCCAAAATAAGAAAATTTCTTCTTTTTTCTGAAATAAGTTAAATTTCTGCAATTTTGCCCCAAAATAAGTCAAATTTCTGCAATTTTGCCCCAAAATAAGTAAAATTTCTGGTATTTTGCCCCAAAATAAGTGTAATTTCTGAGTTTTTCCCCAAAATAAGGAGAATTTCTGACTTTTTGCCCTAACATATAGGGAATTTCTGCCTTTTTGCCTCACAATTAGGGGAATTTCTGCAATTTTGCTCCAAAATACGGGGAATTTCTGCCTTTTAGCCTGAAAATAAAAAGAATGCATACCTTTTTGCCATAAAAAAGGGAAATTTCTTCATTTTTGCTCCAAAATAAGGGGAATATCTGCTTTTTGCCTCTAAATAAGTGGAATTTCTGTCTTTTTCCCCAAAAACAAAGGGAATTCCTGTCATTTTTGCGCCAAAATAAAAAAAAATTCTAACTTATTACCCTGAAATAAGTGAAATTTCTGCAATTTTGCCCCAAAATAAATGAAATTTCTGACTTTTTGCCCCCAAATAAGGAAAATTTCAGCCTTTTTACCACAAAATAAGTAGAATTTCTGCATTTTTTGAAACAAAATATTAGAAATTTCTGCCTTTTTGCACTAAAATAAGAAAATTTCTGCTTTTTTTCTGGAATAAGTGAAATTTCTGCAATTTTGCCCCAAAATAAGAGAAATTTCTGCAATTTTGCCCCAAAATAAGGAAAATATCTGGAATTTTGCCCCAAAATAACTGGAATTTCTGAGTTTTGCCCCGAAATAAGGAGAATTTCTGTCTTTTTGCCCTAACATATAAGGAATTTCTGCATTTTTGTTTCACAATTAGGGGAAATTCTACAATTTTGCACCAAAATACGGGGAATCTGCCTCTTTGCCCGAAAATAAAAAGAATGCATACCTTTTTGCCATAATAAAAAGAAATTTCTTCATTTTGGCTCCAAAATAAGGGGAATTTCTGGTTTTTAACCTCTAAATAAGTGGAATATCTGTCTTTTTCCTCCAAAACAAAGGAAATTTCTGTCTTTTTTGCCCCAAAATAAAAAAGATTTCTGAATTATTACCCTGAAATAAGTAAAATATCTGCAATTTTGCCCCAAAATAAGGGAAATTTCTGCCTTTTTGCCCCCAAATAAGACGATTTTCAGGCTTTTTACCTCAAAATAAGGGGAATTTCTGCATTTTTGCTCCAAAATATGGGAAATTTATGCCTTTTTGCCCCAAAATAAGACAAATTTCTGCAATTTTGTAACAAAATAAAAGAAATTTCTGCCTTTTTGCCCCAAAATAAGAAAATTTCTGCTTTTTTCTGAAATAAGTGAAATTTTGCAATTTTGCCCCAAAATAAGTAAAATTTCTGCAATTTTGCCCAAAATAAGGGAAATTTCTGGAATTTTGCCCCAAAATAAGTGGAATTTCTGAGTTTTGCCCCAAAATAAGGAGAATTTCTGTCTTTTTGCCCTAACATATAGGGAATTTCTGCTTTTTGCCCCACAATTAGGGGAATTTCTGCAATTTTGCTCCAAATACGGGGAATTTCTGCCTTTTTGCCCGAAAATAAGAAGAATGCATAACTTTTTGCCATAAAAATAAAAAATTTCTTCATTTTTGCTCCAAAATAAGGGGAATTTCTGCATTTTTGCCTCTAAATAAGTGGAATTTCTGTCTTTTTCCCCCAAAACATAGGGAATTTCTGTCTTTTTTGGACCAAAATAAGGAAAATTTATGTCTTATTACCCTGAAATAAGAGAAATTTCTGGAATTTTGCCCCAAAATAAGAAAAATTTCTGCCTTTTTGACCCCAAATAAGGGGAATTTCAGCCTTTTTACCTCAAAATAGAGAGAATTTCTGCATTTTTGCCACAAAATATTAGGAATTTCTGATTTTTGCCCCAAAATAAAGAAAATTTCTTCCTTTTTTCCTTGAAATATGTGAAATTTCTGCAATTTTGCCCCAAAATAAGTGAAATTACTGCAATTTTGCCCCAAAATAAAGGACCTTTCTGGAATTTAGCCCCAAAATAAGTGGAATTTCTGAGTTTTGCCCAAAAATAATTAGAATTTCTGTCTTTATGCCCTAAGATATAGGGAATTTCTGCCTTTTTGCCACACAATTAGGGGAATTTCTGCAATTTTGGTCCAAAATACGGGGAATTTCTGCCTTTTTGCCCGAAAATAATAAGAATGCATACCTTTTTGCCAAAAAAGGGAAATTTCTTCCTTTTTCCTCCAAAATAAGGGGAATTTCTGCTTTTTTGCTTCTAAATAAGTGGAATTTCTGTCTCTTTCCCCCAAAACAAAGGGAATTTCTGTCTTTTTTGCCCCAAAATAAGGAAAATTTATGTCTTATTACCCTGAAATAAGAGAAATTTCTGGAATTTTGCCCCAAAATAAGAAAAATTTCTGCCTTTTTGACCCCAAATAAGGGGAATTTCAGCCTTTTTACCTCAAAATAGGGAGAATTTCTGCATTTTTGCCACAAAATATTAGGAATTTCTGATTTTTGCCCCAAAATAAAAAAAATTTCTTCCTTTTTTTCTTGAAATATGTGAAATTTCTGCAATTTTGCCCCAAAATAAGTCAAATTACTGCAATTTTGCCCCAAAATAAAGGACCTTCCTGGAATTTTGCCCCAAAATAAGTGGAATTTCTGAGTTTTGCCCCAAAATAATGAGAATTTCTGACTTTTTGCCCTAAGATATAGGGAATTTCTGCCTTTTTGCCACACAATTAGGGGAATTTCTGCAAGTTTGGTCCAAAATACGGGGAATTTCTGCCTTTTTGCCCGAAAATAATAAGAATGCATACCTTTTTGCCAAAAAAGGGAAATTTCTTCCTTTTTCCTCCAAAATAAGGGGAATTTCTGCTTTTTTGCTTCTAAATAAGTTGAATTTCTGTCTCTTTCCCCCAAACAAAGGGAATTTCTGTCTTTTTTGCCCCAAAATAAGGAAAATTTCTGACTTATTACCCTGAAATAGTGAAATTTCTGCAATTTTGCCCCAAAATAAGGGAAATTTCTGACTTTTTGCCCCCACATAAGAGGAATTTTAGGGTTTTTACGTCAAAATAACGGGAATTTCTGCATTTTTGCTCCAAAATTTGGGAAATTTCTGCCTTTTTGCCCCAAAATAAGAAAAATTTCTGCAATTTTGTACCAAAATAAAAGAAATTTCTGCCTTTTTGCCTCAAAATAAGAAAATTTCTTCTTTTTTCTGAAATAAGTTAAATTTCTGCAATTTTGCCCCAAAATAAGTCAAATTTCTGCAATTTTGCCCCAAAATAAGTAAAATTTCTGGAATTTTGCCCCAAAATAAGTGTAATTTCTGAGTTTTGCCCCAAAATAAGGAGAATTTCTGACTTTTTGCCCTAACATATAGGGAATTTCTGCCCTTTTGCCTCACAATTAGGGGAATTTCTGCAATTTTGCTCCAAAATACGGGGAATTTCTGCCTTTTAGCCTGAAAATAAAAAGAATGCATACCTTTTTGCCATAAAAAAGGGAAATTTCTTCATTTTTGCTCCAAAATAAGGGGAATTTCTGCTTTTTTGCTTCTAAATAAGTGGAATTTCTGTCTTTTTCTCCCAAAACAAAGGGAATTTATGTCTTTTTTGCCCCAAAATAAAAAAAAATTCTGACTTATTACCCTGAAATAAGTGAAATTTCTGCAATTTTGCCCCAAAATAAGGGAAATTTCTGCCTTTTTGCCCCCAAATAAGAAGAATTTCAGGCTTTTTACCTCAAAATAACAGGAATTTCTGCATTTTTGCTCCAAAATAAGGGAAATTTCTGCCTTTTTGCCCCAAAATAAGAAAAATTTCTGCAATTTTGTACCAAAATAAGAGAAATTTCTGCCTTTTTGCTCCAAAATAAGAAAATTTCTTCTTTTTTCTGAAATAATGAAATTTCTGCAATTTTGCCCCAAAATAAATCAAATTTCTGCAATTTTCCCCCAAAATAAGGGAAATTTCTGGAATTTTGCCCCAAAATAAGTGGAATTTATGAGTTTTGCCCCAAAATAAGGAGAATTTCTGACTTTTTGCCCTAACATATAGGAAATTTCTGCCTTTTTGCCCCAAAATAAAGAGAATTTCTGCAGTTTTGCTCCAAAATACGAGGAATTTCTGCCTTTTTGCCCGAAAATAAGAAGAATGCATATCTTTTTGCCATAAAAAAGGGAAATTTCTTCATTTTGGCTACAAAGTAAGGGGAATTTCTGGTTTTTAGCCTCTAAATAAGTAGAATTTCTGTCTTTTTCCCCCAAAACAAAGGGAATTTCTGTCTTTTTTGCCCCAAAATAAGGAAAATTTCTGTGTTATTACCCTAAAATAAGAGAAAATTCTGGAATTTTGCCGCAAAATAAGGGGAATTTCTACCTTTTTGACCCCAAATAAGGAGAATTTCAACCTTTTTACCTGAAAATAAGGGGAATTTCTACATTTTTGAAACAAAATATTAGGAATTTCTTCCTTTTTGCCCCAAAATAAAGAAAATTTCTGACTTTTTTCCTTGAAATAAGTGAAATTTCTGCAATTTTGCCCCCAAATAAGGGAACTTTCTGGAATTTTGCCCCAATATGAGTGGAATTTCTGAGTTTCGCCCCAAAATAAGGAGAATTTCTGTTTTTTTGCCCTAACATATAGGGAATTTCTGCCTTTTTT
Source organism: Micromys minutus (assembly GCF_963924665.1). Taxonomy (NCBI): domain Eukaryota; kingdom Metazoa; phylum Chordata; class Mammalia; order Rodentia; family Muridae; genus Micromys; species Micromys minutus. The sequence continues at coordinate 1,736,929 of NW_027667258.1, read as the reverse complement.
CCCCAAAATTAAAAGAATTTCTGCAATTTTGCTCCAAAACATGGGGAATTTCTGCCTATTTGCCCGAAAATTAGAAGAATCCATACCTTTTTGCCATAAAAAAAAAGGAAATTTCTTCATTTTTTCTCCAAAATAAAGGGAATTTCTGCTTTTTTGCCACTAAATAAGTGGAATTTCTGTCTTTTTCCCCGAAAACAAAGGGAATTTTGTCATTTTTGCCCCAAAATAAGGAAAATTTCTGACTTATTACCCTGAAGTAAGTTAAATTTCTGCAATTTTGCCCCAAAATAAGGGAAATTTCTGCCTTTTTGCCCCCAAATAAAGGAAATATCAGCGTTTTTACCTCAAAATAAGGGGAATTTCTGCATTTTTGCCACAAAATATTAGGAATTTCTGCCTTTTTGCCCCAAAATAAGAAAATTTCTTCTTTTTTCTCTGAAATAAGTGAAATTTCTGCTATTTTGCCCCAAAATAAGTGAAATTTCTGCAATTTTGCCCCAAAATAAGGAAAATTTCTGGAATTTTGCCCCAAAATAAGTGGAATATCTGCGTTTTGCCCCAAAATAAGGAGAATTTCTGTCTTTTTGCTCCAACATATAGGGAATATCTGCCCTTTTGCCCCACAATTAGGGGAATTTCTGCAATTTTGCTCCAAAACACGGGCAATTTCTGCTTTTTTGCCTGAAAATAAGAAGAATGCATAACTTTTTGGCATAAAAAAGGGAAATTTCTTTTTTTTTCGCTCCAAAATAAGTGGAATTTTTGCTTTTTTGCCTCTAAATAAGTGGAATTTCTGTCTTTTTCGCCCAAAACAAGGGAATTTCATATTTTTTGCCCCAAAATAAAAAAAATTACAGACTTATTACCCTGAAGTAAGTTTAATTTCTGCAATTTTGCCCCAAAATAAGGGAAATTTCTGCCTTTTTGCCCCCAAATAAGGGGAATTTCAGCCTTTTTACCTCAAAATAAGGGGAATTTCTGCATTTTTGCCATAAAATATTAGGAATTTCTGCCTCTTTGCCCCAAAATAAGAAAAATTTCTGCCTTTTTCCCTGAAATAAGTGAAATTTCTGCAATTTTGCCCAAAATAAGTGAAATTTCTGCAAATTTGCCTCAAAATAAGTGAAATTTCTGGAATTTTGCCTCAAAATAAGTGGTATTTCTGAGATTTGCCCCAAAATAAAGAGAATTTCTGTCTTTTTGCCCCAACATATAGGGAATTTCTGCTTTTTTGACCCACAATTAGGAAAATTTCTGCAATTTTTCTCCAAAATAAGGGGAATTTCTGCTTTTTTGCCTCTAAATAAGTGGAATTTCTGTCTTTTTCCCCCAAAACAAAGGAAATTTCTGGCTTTTTTGCCCCAAAATAAGGAAAATTTCTGACGTTTTTACTGAAATAAGTGAAATTTCTGCAATTTTGCCCCAAAATAAGTGAAATTTCTGAAATTTTGCCCCAAAATAAAGGAAATTTCTGGAATTTTGCCCCAAAATAAGTGGAATTTCTGAGTTTTGCCCCAAAATAAAGAGAATTTCTGTCTTTTTGCCCTAACATATAGGGAATTTCTGATTTTTTGCCCCACAATTAGGGGAATTTCTGCAATTTTGCTCCAAAATACGGGTAATTCCTGCCTTTTTGCCCGAAAATAAGAAGAATGCATACCTTTTTGCCATGAAAAAAGAAATTTCTTCATTTTTGCTCCAAAATAAGAAGAATTTCTGCATTTTTGCATCTAAATAACTGAAATTTCTGTCTTTTTCCCCCAAAACAAAGGGAATTCCTGTCTTTTTGCCTCAAAATAAGGAAAATTTCTGACCACTTACCCTGAAATAAGTGAAATTTCTGCAATTTTGCCCAGAAATAAGGGAAATTTCTGCCTTTTGGTCCCCAAATAAGGAGAATTTCAGCCTTTTTACCTCAAAATAAGGGGAATTTCTGCATTATTGCCACAAAATATTAGTAATTTCTGCCTTTTTGCCCCAAAATAAGGAAAATTTCTGCCTTTTTTCCCTGAAATAAGTGGAATTTCTGCAATTTTGCCCCAAAATAAGTGAAATTTCTGCAATTTTGCCTCAAAATAAGTGAAATTTCTGGAATTTTGCCCTAAAATAAGTGAAATTTTGAGTTTTGCACCAAAATAAGGAGAATTTCTGTTTTTTGCCCTAACATATAGGGAATTTCTGCCTTTTTGTCCCACAATTAGGGGAATTTCTGCAATTTTCTTCCAAAATACGAGGAATTTTTGCCTTTTTGCCCGAAAATAAGAAGAATGCATACCTTTTTGCCAGAAAAAAAAGGAAATTTCTTAATTTTTGCTCCAAAATAAGTGAAATTTCTGCTTTTTTGCCTCTAAATAAGTGGAATTTCTGTCTTTTTCCCCCAAAACAAAGAGAATTTTTGTTTTTTTTGCCCCAAAATAAGGAAAATTTCAGACTTATTACCCTGAAGTAAGTGAAATTTCTGGAATTTTGCCGCAAAATAAGGGAAATTTCTGCCTTTTTGCCCACAAATAAGGGGAATTTCAGGCTTTTTACCTCAAAATAAAAGGAATTTTTGCATTTTTTGCCACAAAATATTAGGAATTTCTGCCTTTTTTCCACAAAATTAGGAAAATTTCTGCCTTTTTCCCTGAAATAAGTGAAATTTCTGCAATTTTCCCTTAAAATAAATGAAATATCTGCAATTTTACCCCAAAATATGGGAAATTTCTGGAATTTTGCCCCAAAATAAGTGGAATTTCTGAGTTTTGCCCCAAAATAAGGAGAATTTCTGTCTTTTTGCCCCAACATATAGGGAATTTCTGCCTTTTTGACCCACAATTAGGGGAATTTTTGCAATTTTGCTCCAAAATAAAAAAATTTCTGCTTTTTTGCCTCTAAATAAGTGGAATTTCTGTCTTTTTCCCCCAAAACAAAGGGAATTTTTGTCTTTTTTTGCCCCACAATTAGAGGAATTTCTGCAATTTTGCTCCAAAATATGGGGAATTACTGCCTTTTTGCCCGAAAATAAGAAGAATGCATACCTTTTTGCCAGAAAAAAAAGGAAATTTCTTCATTTTTGCTCCAAAATAAGGGGAATTTCTGCTTTTTTGCCTCTATATAAGTGGAATTTCTGTCTTTTTCCCCCCAAAAAATGGGAATTTCTGTCTTTTTTGCCTTAAAATAAAAAAATTTCGGACTTATTACCCTTAAATAAGTGAAATTTCTGCAATTTTGCCCAAAATAAGTGAAATTTCTGCAAATTTGCCTCAAAATAAGTGAAATTTCTGGAATTTTGCCTCAAAATAAGTGGTATTTCTGAGATTTGCCCCAAAATAAAGAGAATTTCTGTCTTTTTGCCCCAACATATAGGGAATTTCTGCTTTTTTGACCCACAATTAGGAAAATTTCTGCAATTTTTCTCCAAAATAAGGGGAATTTCTGCTTTTTTGCCTCTAAATAAGTGGAATTTCTGTCTTTTTCCCCCAAAACAAAGGAAATTTCTGGCTTTTTTGCCCCAAAATAAGGAAAATTTCTGACGTTTTTACTGAAATAAGTGAAATTTCTGCAATTTTGCCCCAAAATAAGTGAAATTTCTGAAATTTTGCCCCAAAATAAAGGAAATTTCTGGAATTTTGCCCCAAAATAAGTGGAATTTCTGAGTTTTGCCCCAAAATAAAGAGAATTTCTGTCTTTTTGCCCTAACATATAGGGAATTTCTGATTTTTTGCCCCACAATTAGGGGAATTTCTGCAATTTTGCTCCAAAATACGGGTAATTCCTGCCTTTTTGCCCGAAAATAAGAAGAATGCATACCTTTTTGCCATGAAAAAAGAAATTTCTTCATTTTTGCTCCAAAATAAGAAGAATTTCTGCATTTTTGCATCTAAATAACTGAAATTTCTGTCTTTTTCCCCCAAAACAAAGGGAATTCCTGTCTTTTTGCCTCAAAATAAGGAAAATTTCTGACCACTTACCCTGAAATAAGTGAAATTTCTGCAATTTTGCCCAGAAATAAGGGAAATTTCTGCCTTTTGGTTTCCAAATAAGGAGAATTTCAGCCTTTTTACCTCAAAATAAGGGGAATTTCTGCATTATTGCCACAAAATATTAGTAATTTCTGCCTTTTTGCCCCAAAATAAGGAAAATTTCTGCCTTTTTTCCATGAAATAAGTGGAATTTCTGCAATTTTGCCCCAAAATAAGTGAAATTTCTGCAATTTTGCCTCAAAATAAGTGAAATTTCTGGAATTTTGCCCTAAAATAAGTGAAATTTTGAGTTTTGCACCAAAATAAGGAGAATTTCTGTTTTTTGCCCTAACATATAGGGAATTTCTGCCTTTTTGTCCCACAATTAGGGGAATTTCTGCAATTTTCTTCCAAAATACGAGGAATTTTTGCCTTTTTGCCCGTAAATAAGAAGAATGCATACCTTTTTGCCAGAAAAAAAAGGAAATTTCTTAATTTTTGCTCCAAAATAAGTGAAATTTCTGCTTTTTTGCCTCTAAATAAGTGGAATTTCTGTCTTTTTCCCCCAAAACAAAGAGAATTTTTGTTTTTTTTGCCCCAAAATAAGGAAAATTTCAGACTTATTACCCTGAAGTAAGTGAAATTTCTGCAATTTTGCCGCAAAATAAGGGAAATTTCTGCCTTTTTGCCCACAAATAAGGGGAATTTCAGGCTTTTTACCTCAAAATAAAAGGAATTTTTGCATTTTTTGCCACAAAATATTAGGAATTTCTGCCTTTTTTCCACAAAATTAGGAAAATTTCTGCCTTTTTCCCTGAAATAAGTGAAATTTCTGCAATTTTCCCTTAAAATAAATGAAATATCTGCAATTTTGCCCCAAAATAAGGGAAATTTCTGGAATTTTGCCCCAAAATAAGTGGAATTTCTGAGTTTTGCCCCAAAATAAGGAGAATTTCTGTCTTTTTGCCCCAACATATAGGGAATTTCTGCATTTTTGACCCACAATTAGGGGAATTTTTGCAATTTTGCTCCAAAATAAAAAAATTTCTGCTTTTTTGCCTCTAAATAAGTGGAATTTCTGTCTTTTTCCCACAAAACAAAGGGAATTTTTGTCTTTTTTTGCCCCACAATTAGAGGAATTTCTGCAATTTTGCTCCAAAATATGGGGAATTACTGCCTTTTTGCCCGAAAATAAGAAGAATGCATACCTTTTTGCCAGAAAAAAAAGGAAATTTCTTCATTTTTGCTCCAAAATAAGGGGAATTTCTGCTTTTTTGCCTCTATATAAGTGGAATTTCTGTCTTTTTCCCCCCCAAAAATGGGAATTTCTGTCTTTTTTGCCTTAAAATAAAAAAATTTCAGACTTATTACCCTTAAATAAGTGAAATTTCTGCAATTTTGCCCAAAAATAAGAAAAATTTCTGCCTTTTTGCCCCCAAATAAGGGGAATTTCAGACTTTTTACCTCAAAATAAGGGGAATTTCTGCATTTTTTGCCACAAAATATTAGGAATTTCTGCCTTTTTGCCCCAAAACAAGGAAATTTCTGCCTTTTTCCCTGAAATAAGTGAAATTTCTGCAATTTTTCCCAAAATAAGTGAAATTTCTGCAAATTTGCCCCATAATAAGTGAAATTTCTGGAATTTTGCCCCAAAAAAGTTTAATTTCTGAGATTTGCCCCAAAATAAAGACATTTTCTGTCTTTTTGCCCCAACATATAGGAAATTTCTGCTTTTTTGACCCACAATTAGGGGAATTTCTGCAATTTTGCTCCAAAATAAGGGGAATTTCTGCTTTTTTGCCTCTAAATAACTGAAATTTCTGTCTTTTTCCCCCAAAACAAAGGGAATTCCTGTCTTTTATGCCCCAAAATACGGAAAATTTCTGACCAGTTACCCTGAAATAAGTGAAATTTCTGCAATTTTGCCCCAAAATAAGGGAAATTTCTGCCTTTTGGTCCCCAAATAAGGAGAATTTCAGCTTTTTTACCTCAAAATAAGGGCAATTTCTGCATTTTTGCCACAAAATATTAGGAATTTCTGCCTTTTTGCCCCAAAATAAGGAAAATTTCTGCCTTTTTCCCTGAAATAAGTGAAATTTCTGCAATTTTGCCCCAAAATAAGTGAAATTTCTGCAATTTTGCCCCAAAATAAGTGAAATTTCTGCAATTTTGCCCCAAAATAATGGAAATTTCTTGAATTTTGCCCCAAAATAAGTGGAATTTTGAGTTTTGCACCAAAATAAGGAGAATTTCTGTTTTTTTCCCTAACATATAGGGAATTTCTGCCTTTTTGCCCCACAATTAGGGGAATTTCTGCAATTTTGTTCCATAATACGGGGAATTTCTGCCTTTTTGCCCGAAAATAAGAAGAATGCATACCTTTTTGCCAGAAAAAAAAGGAAATTTCTTCATTTTTGCTCCAAAATAAGTGGAATTTCTGCTTTCTTGCCTCTAAATAAGTGGAATTTTTGTCTTTTTCCCCCAAAACAAAGGGAATTTCCGTCTTTTTTGCCCCAAAATAAAGAAAATTTCAGACTTATTGCCCTGATGTAAGTGAAATTTCTGCAATTTTGCCCCAAAATAAGGGAAATTTCTGCTTTTTCCCCCCAAATAAAAGGAATTTCAGGCTTTTTACCTCAAAATAAGGGGAATTTCTGCATTTTTGCCACAATATATTAGGAATTTCTGCCTTTTTGCCCCAAAATAAGGAAAATTTCTGCCTTTTTCCCTGAAATAAGTGAAATTTCTGCAATTTTGCCTCAAAATAAATAAAATTTCTGAAATTTTGCCCCAAAATAAGGGAAATTTCTGGAATTTTGCCCCAAAATAAGTGGAATTTCTGAGTTTTGCAACAAAATAAGGAGAATTTCTGTCTTTTTGCCCCAACATATAGGGAATTTTGCCTTTTTGACCCACAATTAGGGGAATTTCTGCGTTTTGCCCCAAAATAAGAAGATTTTCTGTCTTTTTGTCCCAATATATAGGGAATTTCTGCCCATTGCCCCACAATTAGGGGAATTTCTGCAATTTTGCTCCAAAACAGGGGCAATTTCTGCTTTTTTTTCCGAAAATAAGAAGAATGCATACCTTTTTGCCATAATAAAGGGAAATTTCTTCATTTTTGCTCCAAAATAAGTGGAATTTCTGCTTTTTTGCCTCTAAATAAGTAGAATTTCTGTCTTTTTCGCCCAAAACAAAGGGAATTTCTGTCTTATTTGCCCCAAAATAAAAAAAATTCAGACTTATTACCCTGAAGTAAGTGAAATTTCTGCAATTTTGCCCCAAAATAAGGAAAATTTTTGCCTTTTTCCCCCAAAATAAGGGAATTTAAGCCTTTTTACCTCAAAAAAAGGGGAATTTCTGCATTTTTGCCACAAAATATTAGGAATTTCTGCCTTTTTGCCCCAAAATAAGGAAAATTTCTGCCTTATTCCATGAAATAAGTGAAATTTCTGCAATTTTGCCCAAAATAAGTGAAATTTCTGCAATTTTGCCCCAAAATAAGTGAAATGTCTGGAATTTTGCCCCAAAATAAGTTAAATTTTTGGAATTTTGCTCCAAAAAAAAGTGGAATTTCTAAGATTTGCCCCAAAATAAGGTGAATTTCTGTCTTTTTGCCCCAACATATAGGGAATTTCTGCTTTTTTGCCCCACAATTAGGGGAATTTCTGCAATTTTGCTCCAAAATACGGGGAATTACTGCCTTTTTGCCTGAAAATAATAAGAATGCATACCTTTTTGCCATAAAAAAGGAAATTTCTTCATTTTTTCTCCATAATAAGGGGAATTTCTGCTTTTTTGCCTCTAAATAACTGGAATTTCTGTCCTTTTCCCCCACAACAAAGGGAATTTCTGTCTTTTTTGCCCCAAAATAAGAAAAAATTCTGACTTATTACTCTGAAGTAAGTGAAATTTCTGCAATTTTGCCCCAAAATAATAGAAATTTCTGCCTTTTTGCCTCCAAATAAGGGGAATTTCAGCCTTTTTACCTCAAAATAAGGGGAATTTCTGCATTTTTGCCACAAAATATTAGAAATTTCTGCCTTTTTGCCCCAAAATAAAGAAAATTTCTGCCCTTTTTCCCTGAAATAAGTGAAATTTCTGCAATTTTTCCCCAAAATACACGAATTTTCTGCACTTTTGCCCCAAAATAAGTGAAATTTCTGAAATTTTGCCCCAAAATAAATGAAATTTCTGGAATTTTGCCCCAAAAATTGGAATTTCTGAGATTTGACCCAAAATAAAAATAATTTCTGTCTTTTTGCCCCAACATATAGGGAATTTCTGCCTTTTTGACCCACAATTAGGAGAATTTTTGCAATTTTGCTCCAAAATAAGAGGAATTTCTGCTTTTTTGCCTCTAAATAAGTGGAATTTCTGTCTTTTTCCCCCAAAACAAAAGGAATTTTTGTCTTTTTTGCGCCACAATTAGGGGAATTTCTGCAATTTTGCTCCAAAATACAAGGAATTACTGACTTTTTGCCCGAAAATAAAAAGAATGCATACCTTTTTGCCATAAAAAAGGAAATTTCTTCATTTTTGCTCTAAAATAAGGGGAATTTCTGCTTTTTTGCCTCTAAATAAGTGGAATTTCTGTCTTTTTCCCCCAAAACAAAGGGAATTTCTGTCTTTTTTGCCCCAAAATAAAAAAAATTTCTGACTTATTACCCTGAAATAAGGAAAATTTCTGCAATTTTGCCCCAAAATAAGGGTAATTTCTGCCTTTTGCCTCCAAATAAGGGGAATTTCAGCCTTTTTACCTCAAAATAAGGGGAATTTCTGCATTTTTGCCACAAAATATTAGGAATTTCTGCCTTTTTGCCCCAAAATAAGAAAATTTCTGCTTTTTTTCCCTGAAATAAGTGAAATTTCTGCAATTTCGCCCCAAAATAAGAGAATATTCTGCAATTTTGCCCCAAAATAAGGAAAATTTCTGGAATTTTGCCCCAAAAGAAGTGAAATTTCTGTGTTTTGCTCCAAAATAAGGGGAATTTCTGCTTTTTTGCCTCTAAATAAGTGGAATTTCTGTCTTTTTCCCCCAAAACAAAGGGAATTTCTGTCTTTTTTGCCCCAAAATAAGGAAAATTTCAGACTTATTACCCTAAAGTAAGTGAAATTTCTGCAATTTTGCCCCAAAATAAGGGAAATTTCTGCCTTTTTGCTTTCAAATAAGGGGAATTTCAGCCTTTTTACCTCAAAATAAGGGGAATTTCTGCATTTTTGCCACAAAATATTAGGAATTTCTGCCTTTTTGCCCCAAAATAAGGAAAATTTCTGCCTTTTTCCCTGAAATAAGTGAAATTTCTGCAAATTTCCCAAAATAAGTGAAATTTCTGCAAATTTGCCCCATAATAAGTGAAATTTCTGGAATTTTGCCCCAAAAAAAGTGAAATTTCTGGAATTTTGCCCCAAAAAAGTGGAATTTCTGAGATTTGCCCCAAAATAAAGAGAATTTCTGTCTTTTTGCCCCAACATATAGGGAATTTCTGCTTTTTTGACCCACAATTAGGGAAATTTCTGAAATTTTGCTCCAAAATAAGGGGAATTTCTGCTTTTTTGCCTCTAAATAGGTGGAATTTCTGTGTTTTTCCCCCAAAACAAAGAAAATTTCTGTATTTTTGGCCCCAAAATAAGGAAAATTTCTGACTTATTACCCTGAAATAAGTGAAATTTCTGCAATTTTTCCCCAAAATAAGGGAAATTTCTGCCTTTTTGCACCCTAATAAGGGGAATTTCAGCCTTTTTACCTCAAAATAAGGGGAGTTTCTGCATTTTTTGCCACAAAATATTAGGAATTTCTGCCTTTTTGCCCCAAAATAAAGAAAATTTCTGCCTTTTTTCCCTGAAATAAGTGAAATTTGTGCAATTTTGCCCCAAAATAAGTGAAATTTCTGCAATTTTGCCCCAAAATAAGGGAAATTTCTGGAATTTTGCCCCAAAATAAGTGGAATTTCTGAGTTTTGCCCCAAAATAAGGAGAATTTCTGTCTTTTTGCCCTAACATATAGGGAATTTCTGCTTTTTTGTTCCACAATTAGGGGAATTTCTGCAATTTTGCTCCAAAATACGGGGAATTCCTGCTTTTTTGCCCGAAAATAAGAAGAATGCATACATTTTTGCCATAAAAAAAGGAAATTTTTTCATTTTTGCTCCAAAATAATGCGAATTTCAGCTTTTTTGCCTTTAAATAAGTGGAATTTCTGTCTTTTTCCCCCAAAACAAAGGGAATTCCTGTCTTTTTGCCCCAAAATAAGGAAAATTTCTGACCAGTTACCCTGAAATAAGTGAAATTTCTGCAATTTTGCCCTAAAATAAGGGAAATTTCTGCCTTTTGGTCCCCAAATAATGAGAATTTCAGCTTTTTTTTACCTCAGAATAAGGGGAATTTCTGCATTTTTGCCCCACAATATTAGGAATTTCTGCCTTTTTGCCCCAAAATAAGGAAAATTTCTGACCAGTTACCCTGATATAAGTGAAATTTCTGCAATTTTGCCCCAAAATAAGTGAAATTTCTGCAATTTTGCCCCAAAATAAGTGAAATTTCTGGAATTTTGCCCTAAAATAAGTGGAATTTTGAGTTTTGCACCAAAATAAGGAGAATTTCTGTTTTTTGCCTTAACATATAGGGAATTTCTGCCTTTTTGCCCCACAATTAGGGGAATTTCTGCAATTTTGTTCCAAAATACGGGAAATTTCTTACTTTTTGCCCGAAAATAGAAGAACGTATACCTTTTTGCCAGAAAAAAAAAGGAAATTTCTTCATTTTTGCTCCAAAATAAGGGGAATTTCTGCTTATTTGCCTCTAAATAAGTGGAATTTCTGTCTTTTTCCCTCAAAACAAAGGGAATTTCTGTCTTTTTTGCCCCAAAATAAAAAAAGTTAATGACATATTACCCTGAAATAAGTAAAATTTCTGCAATTTTGCCCCAAAATAAAGAAAATTTCTGCATTTCTGCCCCCAAATAAGGGGAATTTCAGCCTTTTTACCTCAAAATAAGGGGAATTTCTGCATTTTTGCAACAAAATATTAGGAATTTCTGCCTTTTTGCCCCAAAATAATGAAAATTTCTGCCTTTTTTCCCTGAAATAAGTGAAATTACTGCAATTTTGCCACAAAATAAGTGAAATTTCTGCAATTTTGCCCTAAAATAAAAAAAATTTCTGGAATTTTGCCCCAAAATAAGTGGAGTTTCTTAGTTCTGCCCCAAAATAAGGAGAATTTCTGACTTTTTGCCCTAACATATAGGGAATTTCTGCTTTTTTGCCCCACTATTAGGGGAATTACTGCAATTTTGCTCCAAAATACGGGGAATATCTGCCTTTTTGCCCGAAAATAAGAAGAATGCATACCTTTTTGCCATAAAAAAGGGAAATTTCTTCATTTTTGCTCCAAAATAAGGGGAATTTCTGCTTTTTGCCTCTAAGTAAGTGGAATTTCTCTCTTTTTCTCCCTAAACAAAGGAAATTTCTGCCTTTTTGCCCCAAAATAAAGAAAATTTCTGACTTATTACCCTGAAATAAGTGAAATTTCTGCAATTTTGCCCCCAAATTAGGGAAATTTCTGCCTTTTTGCCCCCAAATAAGGGGAATTTCAGCCTTTTACCTCAGAATAAGTGGAATTTCTGCATTTTTTCCCCAAAATATGACAAATTTCTGCCTCTTTGCCTTAAAATAAGAAAAATTTCTAAAATTTTGTACCAAAATAAAAGAAATTTCTGCCTTTTTGCCCCAAAATAAGAAAATTTCTACTTTTGTCTGCAATAAGTGACATTTCTGCAATTTTGCCCCAAATAATTCAAATTTCTGCAATTTTGCCCCAAAATAATTCAAATTTCTGCAATTTTGCATCAAAATAAGTGGAATTTCTGAGTTTTGCCCCAAAATAATGAGAATTTCTGTCTTTTTGCCACAACATATAGGGAATTTCTGCCTTTTTGCCCCACAATTAGGGAAATTTCTGCAATTTTGCTCCAAAATACAAGGAATTTCTGCCTTTTTGCCTGAAAATAAGGAGAATGCATAAATTTTTGCCATAAAAAAGAGAAATTTCTTCATTTTTGCTCCAAAATAAGGGGAATTTCTGCATTTTTGCCTCTAAATAAGTGGAATTTCTGTCTTTTTCCCCCAAAACAAAGGGAATTTCTGGTTTTTTAACCCAAAGTAAGGAAAAATTCTGACTTATTACCCTGAAGTAAGTGAAATTTCTGCAATTTTGCCCCAAAATAAGGAAAATTTCTTCCTTTTTCCCTGAAATAAGTGAAATTTCTGAACTTTTGCGCCAAAATAAGTTAAATTTCTGCAATTTTGCCCCAATATAAGTGAAATTTCTGGAATTTTGCCCCAAAATAAGAAAATTTCTGCCTTTTTTCCCTGATAAGTGAAATTTCTGCAATTTTGCCCCAAAATAAGTGAAATTTCTGCAATTTTGCCCCAAAATAAGTAAAATTTCTGGAATTTTGCCCCAAAATAAGTGGAATTCCTTAGTTTTGCCCCAAAATACGGAGAATTTCTGTCCTTTTGCCCCAACATATTAAGAATTTCTGCCTTTTTGCCCCACAATTAGGGGAATTTCTGCAATTTTGCTCCAAAATACGGGGAATTTCTGCCTTTTTGCCCGAAAATAAGAAGAATGCATACCTTTTTGCCAGAAAAAAAAGGAAATTTCTTCATTTTTGCTCCAAAATAAGTGGAATTTCTGCTTTTTTGCCTTTAAATAAGTGGAATTTCTGTCTTTTTCCCCCAAAACAAAGGGAATTTCTGTCTTTTTTGCCCCAAAATAAGGAAAATTTCAGACTTATTACCCTGAAGTAAGTGAAATTTCTGCAATTTTGCCCCAAAATAAGGGAAATTTCTGCCTTTTTGCCCCCAAATAAGGCGAATTTCAGGCTTTTTACCTCAAAATAAGGGGAATTTCTGCATTTTTGCCACAAAATATTAGGAATTTCTGCCTTTTTGCCCCAAAATAAGAAAATTTCTGCCTTTTTTCCCTGGAATAAGTGAAATTTCTGCAATTTTGCCTCAAAATAAGTGAAATTTCTGGAATTTTGCCCCAAAATAAGTGGAATTTCTGAGTTTTGCACCAAAATAAAGAGAATTTCTGTTTTTTCCCTAACATATAGGGAATTTCTGCCTTTTTGCCCCACAATTAGGGGAATTTCTAAAATATTGTTCCAAAATACGGGGAATTTCTGCCTTTTTGCCCAAAAATAAGAAGAATGCATACATTTTTGCCATAAAAAAAGGAAATTTCTTCATTTTTGCTCCAAAATAAGGGGAATTTTTGTTTTTTTGCCTCTAAATAAGTGGAATTTCTGTCTTTTTCCCCCAAAACAAAGGGAATTTCTGTCTTTTTTGCCCCAAAATAAAAAAAAAATTTCTGACTTTTTACCCTGAAATAAGTGAAATTTCTGCAATTTTGCCGCAAAATAAGCGAAATTTCACCCTTTTTGCACCCAAATAAAAGGAATTTCAGCCTTTTTCCCTCAAAATAAGAGGAATTTCATCATTTTTGCCACAAAATATTAGGAATTTCTGCCTTTTTGCCCCAAAATAAAAAAAATTTCTGCTTTTTTCCTGAAATAAGTGAAATTTCTGCAATTATGCCCCAAAATAAGTGATATTTCTCCAATTTTGCCCCAAAATAAGAAAAATTTCTGGAATTTTGCCCCAAAATAAGTGAAATTTCTGAGTTTTGCCCCAAAATAAGAAGAATTTCTGTCTTTTTGCCCCAACATATAGGGAATTTCTGCCTTTTTGCCCCACAATTAGGGGAATTTCTGCAATTATGCTCCAGAATAAGGGGAATTTCTGCTTTTTTGCCTCTAAATAAGTGGAATTTCTGTCTTTTTCCCCCAAAACAAAGGGAATTTTTGTTTTTTTTGCCCCACAATTAGGGGAATTTCTGCAATTTTGCTATAAAATACGGGGAATTACTGCCTTTTTGCCCGAAATAAGAAGAATGCATACCTTTTTGCCATAAAAAAAGGAAATTTCTTCATTTTTGCTCTAAAATGAGGGGAGTTTCTGCTTTCTTGCCTCTAAATAAGTGGAATTTCTGTCTTTTTCCCCTAAAACAAAGGGAATTTCTGTCTTTTTTGCAACAAAATAAGGAAAATTTCTCACTTATTAGCCTGGAATAAGTGAAATTTCTGCAATTTTGCCCCAAAATAAGGGAAATTTCTGACTTTTTGCCTCCAAATAAGGGGAATTTCAGCCTTTTTACCTCAAAATAAGTGGAATTTCTGCATTTTTGCCACAAAATATTAGGAATTTCTGCCTTTTTGCCCCAAAATAAGAAAATTTCTTCTTTTTTCTCTGAAATAAGTAAAATTTCTGCTATTTTGCCCCAAAATAAGTGAAATTTCTGCAATTTTGCCCCAAAATAAGGAAAATTTCTGGAATTTTGCCCCAAAATAAGTGGAATTTCTGCATTTTGTCCCAAAATAAGGAGAATTTCTGTCTTTTTGCTCCAACATATAGGGAATATCTGCCCTTTTGCCCCACAATTAGGGGAATTTCTGCAATTTTGCTCCAAAACACGGGCAATTTCTGCTTTTTTGCCTGAAAATAAGAAGAATGCATACCTTTTTGCCATAAAAAAGGGAAATTTCTTTTTTTTGCTCCAAAATAAGTGGAATTTCTGCTTTTTTGCCTCTAAATAAGTGGAATTTCTGTCTTTTTCGCCCAAAACAAAGGGAATTTCATATTTTTTGCCCCAAAATAAGGAATATTACAGACTTATTACCATGAAGTAAGTGAAATTTTGCAATTTTGCCCCAAAATAAGGGAAATTTCTGCCTTTTTGCCCCCAAATAAGGGGAATTTCAGCCTTTTTACCTCAAAATAAGGGGAATTTCTGCATTTTTGCCATAAAATATTAGGAATTTCTGTCTTTTTGCCCCAAAATAAGGAAAATTTCTGCCTTTTTCCCTGAAATAAATGAAATTTCTGCAATTTTGCCCAAAATAAGTGAAATTTCTGCAAATTTGCCTCATAATAATTGAAATTTCTGGAATTTTGCCTCAAAATATGTGGTATTTCTGAGATTTGCCCCAAAATAAAGAGAATTTCTGTCTTTTTGCCCCAACATATAGGGAATTTCTGCTTTTTTGACCCACAATTAGGGGAATTTCTGCAATTTTTCTCCAAAATAAGGGGAATTTCTGCTTTTTTGCCTCTAAATATGTGGAATTTCTGTTTTTTTCCCCCAAAACAAAGGAAATTTCTGGCTTTTTTGCCCCAAAATAAGAAAAATTTCTGACTTTTTTACTGAAATAAGTGAAATTTCTGCAATTTTTCCCCAAAATAAGTGAAATTTCTGAAATTTTGCCCCATAATAAAGGAAATTTCTGGAATTTTGCCCCAAAATAAGTGGAATTTCTGAGTTTTGCCCCAAAATAAAGAGAATTTCTGTCTTTTTGCCCTAACATATAGGGAATTTCTGATTTTTTGCCCCACAATTAGGGGAATTTCTGCAATTTTGGTCCAAAATACGGGGAATTCCTGCCTTTTTGCCCGAAAATAAGAAGAATGCATAACTTTTTGCCATGAAAAAAGAAATTTCTTCATTTTTGCTTCAAAATAAGAAGAATTTCTGCATTTTTGACTCTAAATAACTGAAATTTCTATCTTTTTCCCCCAAAACAAAGGGAATTCCTGTCATTTTGCCTCAAAATAAGGAAAATTTCTGACCACTTACCCTGAAATAAGTGAAATTTCTGCAATTTTGCCCCAAAATAAGGGAAATTTCTGCCTTTTGGTCCCCAAATAAGGAGAATTTCAGCCTTTTTACCTCAAAATAAGGGGAATTTCTGCATTTTTGCCACAAAATATTAGTAATTTCTGCCTTTTTGCCCCAAAATAAGGAAAATTTCTGCCTTTTTTCCCTGAAATAAGTGGAATTTCTGCAATTTTGCCCCAAAATAAGTGAAATTTCTGCAATTTTGCCTCAAAATAAGTGAAATTTCTGGAATTTTGCCCTAAAATAAGTGGAATTTTGATTTTTGCACCAAAATAAGGAGAATTTCTGTTTTTTGCCCTAACATATAGGGAATTTCTGCCTTTTTGCCCCACAATTAGGGGAATTTCTGCAATTTTGTTCCAAAATACGAGGAATTTCTGCCTTTTTGCCCGAAAATAAGAAGAATGCATACCTTTTTGCCAGAAAAAAAAGGAAATTTCTTAATTTTTGCTCCAAAATAAGTGAAATTTCTGCTTTTTTGCCTCTAAATAAGTGGAATTTCTGTCTTTTTCCCCCAAAACAAAGAGAATTTTTGGTTTTTTTGCACCAAAATAAGGAAAATTTCAGACTTATTACCCTGAAGTAAGTGAAATTTCTGCAATTTTGCCGCAAAATAAGGGAAATTTCTGCCTTTTTGCCCACAAATAAGGGAAATTTCAGGCATTTTACCTCAAAATAAAAGGAATTTTTGCATTTTTTGCCACAAAATATTAGGAATTTCTGCCTTTTTGCCACAAAATTAGAAAAATTTCTGCATTTTTCCCTGAAATAAGTGAAATTTCTGCAATTTTCCCTCAAAATAAATGAAATATCTGCAATTTTGCCCCAAAATAAGGGAAATTTCTGGAATTTTGCCCCAAAATAAGTGGAATTTCTGAGTTTTGCCCCAAAATAAGGAGAATTTCTGTCTTTTTGCCCCAACATATAGGGAATTTCTGCCTTTTTGACCCACAATTAGGGGAATTTTTGCAATTTTGCTCCAAAATAAGAAGAATTTCTGCTTTTTTCTTCTAAATAAGTGGAATTTCTGTTTTTCCCCCAAAACAAAGGGAATTTTTGTCTTTTTTTGCCCCACAATTAGAGGAATTTCTGCAATTTTGCTCCAAAATATGGGGAATTACTGCCTTTTTGCCCGAAAATAAGAAGAATGCATACCTTTTTGCCAGAAAAAAAAGGAAATTTCTTCATTTTTGCTCCAAAATAAGGGGAATTTCTGCTTTTTGCCTCTATATAAGTGGAATTTCTGTCTTTTTCCCCCCAAAAATGGGAATTTCTGTCTTTTTTGCCCCAAAATAAAGAAATTTCGGACTTATTACCCTTAAATAAGTGAAATTTCTGCAATTTTGCCCAAAAATAAGAAATATTTCTGCCTTTTTGCCCCCAAATAAGGGGAATTTCAGACTTTTTACCTCAAAATAAGGGGAATTTCTGCATTTTTGCCACAAAATATTAGGAATTTCTGCCTTTTTGCCCCAAAATAAGGAAATTTCTGCCTTTTTCCCTGAAATAAGTGAAATTTCTGCAATTTTGACCAAAATAAGTGAAATTTCTGCAAATTTGCCCCATAATAAGTGAAATTTCTGGAATTTTGCCCTAAATAAGTGAAATTTCTGGAATTTTGCCCCAAAAAAGTGGAATTTTGAGATTTGCCCCAAAATAAAGAGAATTTCTGTCTTTTTGCCCCAACATATAGGGAATTTCTGCTTTTTTGACCCACAAACTGGGGAATTTCTGCAATTTTGCTCCAAAATAAGGGGAATTTCTGATTTTTTGCCTCTAAAAATTTGAAATTTCTGTCTTTTTCCCCCAAAACAAAGGGAATTCCTGTCTTTTTTGCCCCAAAATAAGGAAAATTTCTGACCAGTTACCCTGAAATAAGTGAAATTTCTGATATTTTGCCCAGAAATAAGGAAAATTTCTGCCTTTTGGTCCCCAAATAAGGAGAATTTCAGCTTTTTTACCTCAAAATAAGGGCAATTTCTGCATTTTTGCCACAAAATATTAGGAATTTCTGCCTTTTTGCCCCAAAATAAGGAAAATTTCTGCCTTTTTCCCTGAAATAAGTGAAATTTCTTCAATTTTGCCCCAAAATAAGTAAAATTTCTGCAATTGTGCCCCAAAATAATGGAAATTTCTTGAATTTTGCCCCAAAATAAGTGGAATTTTGAGTTTTGCACCAAAATAAGGAGAATTTCTGTTTTTTGCCCTAACATATAGGGAATTTCTGCCTTTTTGCCCCACAATTAGGGGAATTTCTGCAATTTTGTTCCATAATACGGGGAATTTCTGCTTTTTTGCCCGAAAATAAGAAGAATGCATACCTTTTTGCCAGAAAAAAAAGAAAATTTCTTCATTTTTGCTCCAAAATAAGTGGAATTTCTGCTTTCTTGCCTCTAAATAAGTGGAATTTCTGTCTTTTTCCCCCAAAACAAAGGGAATTTCCGTCTTTTTTGCCCCAAAATAAGGAAAATTTCAGACTTATTGCCCTGATGTAAGTGAAATTTCTGCAATTTTGCCCCAAAATAAGGGAAATTTCTGCTTTTTGCCCCCAAATAAAAGGAATTTCAGGCTTTTTACCTCAAAATAAGGGGAATTTCTGCATTTTTGCCACAATATATTAGGAATTTCTGCCTTTTTGCCCCAAAATAAGGAAAATTTCTGCCTTTTTCCCTGAAATAAGTGAAATTTCTGCAATTTTGCCTCAAAATAAATAAAATTTCTGGAATTTTGCCCCAAAATAAGTGGAATTTCTGAGTTTTGCAACAAAATAAGGAGAATTTCTGTCTTTTTGCCCCAACATATAGGGAATTTTGCCTTTTTGACCCACAATTAGGGGAATTTCTGCAATTTTGCTCCAAAATAAGGGGAATTTCTGCTTATTTACCTCTAAATAAGAGGAATTTCTGTCTTTTTTTCCCAAAACAAAGGGAATTTTTGTCTTTTTTGCCCCACAATTAGGGGTATTTCTGCAATTTTGCTCCAAAATACAGGGAATTACTGCCTTTTTGCCCTAAAATAAGAAGAATGCATATCTTTTTGCCATAAAAAAAGGAAATTTCTTCATTTTTGCTCCAAAATAAGAGGAATTTCTGCATTTTTGCCTCTAAATAAGTGGAATTTCTGTCTTTTTCCCCCAAAACAAAGGGAATTTCTGTCTTTTTTGCCCCAAAATAAGAAAAATTTTTGACTTATTACCCTGAAATAAGTGAAATTTCTGCAATTTTGCCCCAAAATAAGGGAAATTTCTTCCTTTTTGCCTCCAAATAAGGGGAATTTCAGCCTTTTTACCTCAAAATAATGGGAATTTCTGCATTTTTTGCACAAAATATTAGGAATTTCTGCCTTTTTGCCCCAAAATAAGAAAATTTCTGCTTTTTGTCCCTGAAATAAGTGAAATTTCTGCAATTTTGCCCGAAAATAAGTGAAATTTCTGCAATTTTGCCCCAAAATAAAAAAATTTTCTGGAATTTTGCCCGAAAATAAGTGGAATTTCTGCGTTTTGCCCCAAAATAAGAAGAATTTCTGTCTTTTTGTCCCAATATATAGGGAATTTCTGCCCTTTGCCCCACAATTAGGGGAATTTCTGCAGTTTTGCTCCAAAACAGGGGCAATTTCTGCTTTTTTTCCCGAAAATAATAAGAATGCATACCTTTTAGCCATAATAAAGGGAAATTTCTTCATTTTTGCTCCAAAATAAGTGGAATTTCTGCTTTTTTGCCTCTAAATAAGTAGAATTTCTGTCTTTGTCGCCCAAAACAAAGGGAATTTCTGTCTTTTTTGCCCCAAAATAAAAAAAATTCAGACTTATTACCCTGAAGTAAGTGAAATTTCTGCAATTTTGCCCCAAAATATTGAAAATTTTTGCCTTTTTACCCCCAAAATAAGGGAATTTCAGCCTTTTTACCTCAAAAAAAGGGGAATTTCTGCATGTTTGCCACAAAATATTAGGAATTTCTGCCTTTTTGCCTCAAAATAAGAAAAATTTCTGCCTTTTTCCCTGAAATAAGTGAAATTTCTGGAATTTTGCCCCAAAGTAAGTGAAATTTCTGGAATTTTGCCCCCCAAAAAGTGGAATTTCTGAGAATTGCCCCAAAATAAAGAAAATTTCTGTCTTTTTGCCCCAAAATAAGGAAAATTTCTGACTTATTTCCCTGAAATAAGTGAAATTTCTGCAATTTTTCCCCAAAATAAGGGAAATTTCTGCCTTTTTGACTCCAAATAAGGGGAATTTCAGGCTTTTTACCTCAAAATAAGGGGAATTTCTGCATTTCTGCCACAAAATATTAGGAATTTCTGCATTTTTGCCCCAAAATAAGGAAAATTTCTGCCTTATTCCCTGATATAAGTGAAATTTCTGCAATTTTGCCCAAAATAAGTGAAATTTCTGCAATTTTGCCCCAAAATAAGTGAAATGTCTGGAATTTTGCCCCAAAATAAGTTAAATTTCTGGAATTTTGCTCCAAAAAAAGTGGAATTTCTGAGATTTGCCCCAAAATAAGGTGAATTTCTGTCTTTTTGCCCCAACATATAGGGAATTTCTGCTTTTTTGCCCCACAATTAGGGGAATTTCTGCAATTTTGCTCCAAAATACGGGGAATTACTGCCTTTTTGCCTGAAAATAATAAGAATGCATATCTTTTTGCCATAAAAAAAGGAAATTTCTTCATTTTTTCTCCAAAATAAGGGGAATTTCTGCTTTTTTGCCTCTAAATAACTGGAATTTCTGTCCTTTTCCTTCACAACAAAGGGAATTTCTGTCTTTTTTGCCCCAAAATAAGAAAAAAATCTGACTTATTACTCTGAAGTAAGTGAAATTTCTGCAATTTTGCCCCAAAATAATAGAAATTTCTGCCTTTTTGCCCCCAAATAAGGAAAATTTCAGCCTTTTTACCTCAAAATAAGGGGAATTTCTGCATTTTGGCCACAAAATATTAGAAATTTCTGCCTTTTTGCCCCAAAATAAAGAAAAATTCTGACTTTTTTCCCTGAAATAAGTGAAATTTCTGCAATTTTTCCCCAAAATACATGAATTTTCTGCAATTTTGCCCCAAAATAAGTAAAATTTCTGAAATTTTGCCCCAAAATAAATGAAATTTCTGGAAATTTGCCCCAAAAAAGTGGAATTTCTGAGATTTGACCCAAAATAAAAATAATTTCTGTCTTTTTGCCCCAACATATAGGGAATTTCTGCCTTTTTGACCCACAATTAGGAGAATTTTTGCAATTTTGCTCCAAATAAGAGGAATTTCTGCTTTTTTGCCTCTAAATAAGTGGAATTTCTATCTTTTTCCCCCAAAACAAAGGGAATTTTTGTCTTTTTTGCGCCACAATTAGGGGAATTTCTGCAATTTTGCTCCAAAATACGGGGAATGACTGACTTTTTGCCCGAAAAAAAAGAATGCATACCTTTTTGCCATAAAAAAAGGAAATTTCTTCATTTTTGCTCCAAAATAAGGGGAATTTCTGCATTTTTGCCTCTAAATAAGTGGAATTTCTGTCTTTTTCCCCCAAAACAAAGGGAATTTCTGTCTTTTTTGCCCCAAAATAAAAAAAATTTCTGACTTATTACCCTTAAATAAGAAAAATTTCTGCAATTTTGCCCCAAAATAAGGGTAATTTCTGCCTTTTGCCTCCAAATAAGGGGAATTTCAGCCTTTTTACTTCAAAATAAGGGGAATTTCTGCATTTTGGCCACAAAATATTAGGAATTTCTGCATTTTTGCCCCAAAATAAGAAAATTTCTGCATTTTTTCCAAAAATAAGTGAAATTTCTGCAATTTCGCCCTAAAATAAGAGAATTTTCTGCAATTTTGCCCCAAAATAAGGAAAATTTCAGACTTATTACCCTAAAGTAAGTGAAATTTCTGCAATTTTGCCCCAAAATAAGGGAAATTTCTGCCTTTTTGCTTCCAAATAAGGGGAATTTCAGCCTTTTTACCTCAAAATAAGGGAAATTTCTGCATTTTTGCCACAAAATATTAGGAATTTCTGCCTTTTTGCCCCAAAATAAGGAAAATTTCTGCCTTTTTCCCTGAAATAAGTGAAATTTCTGCAATTTTTCCCAAAATAGGTGAAATTTCTGCCAATTTGCCCCATAATAAGTGAAATTTCTGGAATTTTGCCCCAAAAAAAGTGAAATTTCTGGAATTTTGCCCCCAAAAAGTGGAATTTCTGAGATTTGCCCCAAAATAAAGAGAATTTCTGTCTTTTTGCCCCAACATATAGGGAATTTCTGCTTTTTTGACCCACAATTAGGGAAATTTCTGAAATTTTGCTCCAAAATAAGGGGAATTTCTGCTTTTTTGCCTCTAAATAGGTGGAATTTCTGTCTTTTTCCCCCAAAACAAAGAAAATTTCTGTATTTTTGGCCCCAAAATAAGGAAAATTTCTGACTTATTACCCTGAAATAAGTGAAATTTCTGCAATTTTTCCCCAAAATAAGGGAAATTTCTGCCTTTTTGCACCCAAATAAGGGGAATTTCAGCCTTTTTACCTCAAAATAAGGGGAGTTTCTGCATTTTTTGCCACAAAATATTAGGAATTTCTGCCTTTTTGCCCCAAAATAAAGAAAATTTCTGCCCTTTTTCCCTGAAATAAGTGAAATTTGTGCAATTTTGCCCCAAAATAAGTGAAATTTCTGCAATATTGCCCCAAAATAAGGGAAATTTCTGGAATTTTGCCCCAAAATAAGTGGAATTTCTGAGTTTTGCCCCAAAATAAGGAGAATTTCTGTATTTTTCCCTGACATATATGGAATTTCTGCTTTTTTGCCCCACAATTAGGGGAATTACTGCAATTTTGCTCCAAAATACGGAGAATTCCTGCCTTTTTGCCCGAAAATAAGAAGAATGCATACCTTTTTGCCATAAAAAAAGGAAATTTCTTCATTTTTGCTCCAAAATAAGGCGAATTTCTGCTTTTTTCTCTCTAAATAAGTGGAATTTCTGTCTTTTTCCCCCAAAACAAAGGGAATTCCTGTCTTTTTGCCCCAAAATAAGGAAAATTTCTGACCAGTTACCCTGAAATAATTGAAATTTCTGCAATTTTGCCCCAAAATAAGGGAAATTTCTGCCTTTTGGTCCCCAAATAATGAGAATTTCAACTTTTTTTACCTCAAAATAAGGGGAATTTCTGCATTTTTGCCACAAAATATTAGGAATTTCTGCCTTTTTGCCCCAAAATAAGGAAAATTTCTGACCAGTTACCCTGATATAAGTGAAATTTCTGCAATTTTGCCCCAAAATAAGTGAAATTTCTGCAATTTTGCCCCAAAATAAGTGTAATTTCTGGAATTTTGCCCTAAAATAAGTGGAATTTTGAGTTTTGCACCAAAAAAAGGAGAATTTCTGTTTTTTGCCTTAACATATAGGGAATTTCTGCCTTTTTGCCCCACAATTAGGGGAATTTCTGCAATTTTGTTCCAAAATACGGGAAATTTCTTCCTTTTTGCCCGAAAATAAGAAGAATGTATACCTTTTTGCCAGAAAAAAAAGGAAATTTCTTCATTTTTGCTCCAAAATAAGGGGAATTTCTGCTTATTTGCCTCTAAATAAGTGGAATTTCTGTCTTTTTCCCTCAAAACAAATGGAATTTCTGTCTTTTTTGCCCCAAAATAAAAAAGTTAATGACATATTACCCTGAAATAAGTAAAATTTCTGCAATTTTGCCCCAAAATAAGGAAAATTTCTGCATTTCTGCCCCCAAATAAGGGGAATTTCAGCCTTTTTACCTCAAAATAAGGGGAATTTCTGCATTTTTGCCACAAAATATTAGGAATTTCTGCCTTTTTGCCCCAAAATAATGAAAATTTCTGCCTTTTTTCCCTGAAATAAGTGAAATTTCTGCAATTTTGCCCCAAAATAAGTAAAATTTCTGCAATTTTGATCTAAAATAGAGGAAATTTCTGGAATTTTACCCCAAAATAAGTGGAATTTCTGAGTTCTGCCCCAAAATAAGGAGAATTTCTGTCTTTTTGCCCTAACATATAGGGAATTTCTGCTTTTTTGCCCCACTATTAGAAGAATTACTGCAATTTTGCTTCAAAATACGGGGAATATCTGCCTTTTTGCCCGAAAATAAGAAGAATGCATACCTTTTTGCCATAAAAAAGGGAAATTTCTTCATTTTTGCTCCAAAATAAGTGGAATTTCTGCTTTTTGCCTCTAAATCAGTGGAATTTCTGTCTTTTTCTCCCAAAACAAAGGAAATTTCTGCCATTTTGCCCCAAAATAAAGAAAATTTCTGACTTATTGCCCTGAAATAAGTGAAATTTCTGCAATTTTGCCCCAAAATAAGGGAAATTTCTGCCTTTTTGCCCCCAAATAAGGGGAATTTCAGCCTTTTACCTCAGAA
Organism: Micromys minutus; assembly: GCF_963924665.1. NCBI lineage: Eukaryota > Metazoa > Chordata > Mammalia > Rodentia > Muridae > Micromys > Micromys minutus. The sequence goes on along the minus strand of NW_027667258.1, from coordinate 1,712,894 downwards.
TAAGTGGAATTTCTGCAATTTATCCCCAAAATATGGGAAATTTCTGCCTTTTTGCCTTAAAATAAGAAAAATTTCTAAAATTTTGTACCAAAATAAAAGAAATTTCTGCCTTTTTGCCCCAAAATAAGAAAATTTCTACTTTTTTCTGCAATAAGTGAAATTTCTGCAATTTTGCCCCAAATAATTCAAATTTCTGCAATTTTGCCCCAAAATAATTCAAATTTCTGCAATTTTGCATCAAAATAAGTGGAATTTCTGAGTTTTGCCCCAAAATAATGAGAATTTCTGTCTTTTTGCCACAACATATAGGGAATTTCTGCCTTTTTGCCCCACAATTAGGGAAATTTCTGCAATTTTGCTCCAAAATACAAGGAATTTCTGCCTTTTTGCCTGAAAAAAAGAAGAATGCATAAATTTTTGCCATAAAAAAGGGAAATTTCTTCATTTTTGCTCCAAAATAAGGGGAATTTCTGCATTTTTGCCTCTAAATAAGTGGAATTTCTGTCTTTTTCCCCCAAAACAAAGGGAATTTCTGGTTTTTTACCCCAAAGTAAGGAAAAATTCTGACTTTTTACCCTGAAGTAAGTGAAATTTCTGCAATTTTGCCCCAAAATAAGTATAATTTCTGCCTTTTTCTCTGAAATAAGTGAAATTTCTGAACTTTTGCCCCAAAATAAGTGAAATTTCTGAAATTTTGCCCCAATATAAGTGAAATTTCTGGAATTTTGCCCCAAAATAAGAAAATTTCTGCCTTTTTTCCCTGATAAGTGAAATTTCTGCAATTTTGCCCCAAAATTAGTGAAATTTCTGCAATTTTGCCCCAAAATAAGAAAAATTTCTGGAATTTTGCCCCAAAATAAGTGGAATTTCTGCGTTTTGCCCCAAAATAATGAGAATTTCTGTCTTTTTGCCACAACATATAGGGAATTTCTGCTCTTTTGCCCCACAATTAAGGGAATTTTGCAATTTTGCTCCAAAATACAGGGAATTACTGCCTTTTTGCCCGAAAATAAGAAGAATGCATAATTTTTTGCCATAAAAAAGGAAATTTCTTCATTTTTGCTCCAAAATAAGGGGAATTTCTGCTTTTTTGCCTCTAAATAACTGGAATTTCTGTCTTTTTCCCCCAAAACAAAGGGAATTCCTGTCTTTTTGCCCCAAAATAAGGAAAATTTCTGACAAGTTACCCTGAAATAAGTTAAATTTCTGCAATTTTGCCCCAAAATAAGGGAAATTTCTGCATTTTTGCCCCCAAATAAGGAGAATTTCAGCCTTTTTACCTCAAAATAAGAAGAATTTCTGAATTTTTGCCACAAAATATTAGGAATTTTGCCTTTTTGCCCCAAAATTAAAAAAAATTTTTGCCTTTTTTCCCTGAAATAAGTGAAATTTCTGCAATTTTGCCCCAAAATAAGTGAAATTTCTGGAATTTTGCCCCAAAATAAGGGAAATTTCAGGCTTTTTCCCTAGTAATAAGGGGAATTTCTGCATTTTTGCCCCAACATATGGGAAATTTCTGCCTTTTTGCCTTAAAATAACAAAAATTTCTAAAAATTTGTACCAAAACATGAGAAATTTCTGACTTTTTGCCCCAAAATAAGAAAATTTCTACTTTTTTCTGCAATAAGTGAATTTTCTGGAATTTTGCCCCAAAATAAGGGAAATTTCTGCAATTTTGCCCCAAAATAAGGGAAATTTCTGGAATGTTGCCCCAAAATAAGTGGAATTTCTGAGTTTTGCCCCAAAATAATGAGAATTTCTGTCTTTTTGCCCCAACATATATGGAATTTCTGCCTTTTTGCCCCACAATTAGGGGAATTTCTGCAATTTTGCTCCAAAATACGGGGAATTTCTGCCTTTTTGCCTGAAAATAAGAAGAATGCTTATATTTTTGCCATAAAAAAGAGAAATTTCTTCATTTTTGCTCCAAAATAAGGGGAATTTCTGCATTTTTTCCTCTAAATAAGTGGAATTTCTGTCTTTTTCCCCCAAAGCAAAGGAAATTTCTGTCTTTTTTGCCCCAAAGTAAGGAAAATTCTGACTTATTACCCTGAAGTAAGTGAAATTTCTGCAATTTTGCCCCAAAATAAGGAAAATTTCTGCCTTTTTCCCTGAAATAAGTGAAATTTCTGGAATTTTGCCCCAAAATAAGTTAAATTTCTGCAATTTTGCCCCAATATAAGTGAAATTTCTGGAATTTTGCCCCAAAATAAGTGAAATTTCTGGAATTTTGCACCAAAAAAAAAATGGAATTTCTGAGATTTGCCCCAAAATAAGGAGAATATCTGTCTTTTTGCCCCAACATATAGGGAATTTCTGCTTTTTTGACCCACAATTAGGGGAATTTCTGCAATTTTGCTCCAAAATAAGGGGAATTTCTGCTTTTTTGCCTCTAAATAAGTGGAATTTCTGTCTTTTTCTCCCAAAACAAAGGAAATTTCTGCCTTTTTGCACCAAAATAAAGAAAATTTCTGTCTTTTTTCCCTGAAATAAGTGAAATTTCTGCAATTTTGCCCCAAAATAAGTGAAATTTCTGCAATTTTTCCCCAAAATAAGGAGAATTTCTGTTTTTTTGCCCTAACATATAGGGAATTTCTGCTTTTTTGCCCCACAATTAGGGGAATTTCTGCAAGTTTGCTCCAAAATACTGGGAATTCCTGCCTTTTGCCCGAAAATAAGAAGAATGCATACATTTTTGCCATAATAAAAGGGAATTTCTTAATTTTTGCTCCAAAATAAGGGGAATTTCTGCTTTTTTCCCTCTAAATAACTGGAATTTCTGTCTTTTTACCCCAAAACAAAGGGAATTCCTGTCTTTTTGCCCCAAAATAAGAAAAATTTCTGACCAGTTACCCTGAAATAAGTGAAATTTCTGCAATTTTGCCCCAAAATAAGGGAAATTTCTTCCTTTTGGTCCCCAAATAAGGAGAATTTCAACCTTTTTACCTCAAAATAAGGGGAATTCTGCATTTTTGCCACAAAATATTAGGAATTTCTGCCTTTTTGCCCCAAAATAAAGAAAATTTCTGCCTTTTTTCCCTGAAATAAGTGAAATTTTTGCAATTTTGCCCCAAAATAAGTGAAATTTCTGCAATTTTGCCCCAAAATAAGTGAAATTTCTGGAATTTTGCCCTAAAATAAGTGGAATTTTGAGTTTTGCACCAAACTAAAGAGAATTTTTTTTTTTTGCCCTAACATATAGGGAATTTCTGCCTTTTTGCCCCACAATTAGGGGAATTTCTGCAATTTTGCTCCAAAATACGGGGAATTTCTGCCTTTTTGCCCGAAAATAAGAAGAATGCATACCTTTTTGCCAGAAAAAAAAGGAAATTTCTTCATTTTTGCTCCAAAATAAGGGGAATTTCTAATTTTTTGCCTCTAAATAAGTGGAATTTCTGTCTTTTTTCCCCAAAACAAAGGGAATTTCTATCTTTTTTGCCCCAAAATAAAAAAAATTTCTGAATTATTACCCTGAAATAAGTGAAATTTCTTCAATTTTGCCCCAAAATAAGGGAAATTTCTGCCTTTTTGCCCCCAAATAAGGGGAATTTCAGCCTTTTTACCTCAAAATAAGGGGAATTTCTGCATTTTTGCCACAAAATATTAAGAATTTCTGCCTTTTTGCCCCAAAATAAATAAAATTTCTGCCTTTTTTGGCTGAAATAAGTGAAATTTCTGCAATTTTGCCCCAAAATAAGTAAAATTTCTGCAATTTTGATCTAAAATAGGGGAAATTTCTGGAATTTTACCCCAAAATAAGTGGAATTTCTGAGTTCTGCCCCAAAATAAGGAGAATTTCTGTCTTTTTGCCCTAACATATAGGGAATTTCTGTTTTTTGCCCCACTATTAGAGGAATTACTGCAATTTTGCTCCAAAATACGGGGAATATCTGCCTTTTTGCCCGAAAATAAGAAGAATGCATACCTTTTTGCCATAAAAAAGGGAAATTTCTTCATTTTTGCTTCAAAATAAGGGGAATTTCTGCTTTTTGCCTCTAAATCAGTGGAATTTCTGTCTTTTTCTCCCAAAACAAAGGAAATTTCTGCCATTTTGCCCCAAAATAAAGAAAATTTCTGACTTATTGCACTGAAATAAGTGAAATTTCTGCAATTTTGCCCCAAAATAAGGAAAATTTCTGCCTTTTTGCCCCCAAATAAGGGGAATTTCAGGCTTTTTACCTCAGAATAAGGGGAATTTCTGCATTTTTGCCCCAAAATATGGGAAATTTCTGCCCTTTTGCCTTAAAATAAGAAAAATTTCTAAAATTTTTTAACAAAATAAAAGAAATTTCTGCCTTTTTGCCCCAAAATAAGAAAATTTCTACTTTTTTCTGCAATAAGTGAAATTTCTACAATTTTGCCCCAAAATAATTCAAATTTCTGCAATTTTGCCCCAAAATAAGGGAAATTTCTGGAATTTTGCCCCAAAATAAGTGGAATTTCTGAGTTTTGCCCCAAAATAATGAGAATTTCTGTCTTTTTGCCACAACATATAGGGAATTTCTGCCTTTTTGCCCCACAATTAGGGGAATTTCTGCAATTTTGCTCCAAAATACGGGGAATTTCTGCCTTTTTGCCTGAAAATAAGAAGAATGCATACATTTTTGCCATAAAAAAGGGAAATTTCTTCATTTTTGCTCCAAAATAAGGGGAATTTCTGCATTTTTGACTCTAAATAAGTGGAATTTCTGTCTCTTTCCCCCAAAACAAAGGGAATTTCTGACTTTTTCGCTGCAAAGTAAGGAAAAATTCTGACTTATTACCCTGAAGTAAGTGAAATTTCTGCAATTTTGCCCCAAAATAAGGAAAATTTCTGCCTTTTTCCCTGAAATAAGTGAAATTTCTGCAATTTTGCCCCAAAATAAGTGAAATTTCTAGAATTTTGCCCCCAAAAAAGTGGAATTTCTGAGATTTGCCCCAAAATAAGAAGAATTTCTGTCTTTTTGCCCCAACATATAGGGGATTTCTGCTTTTTTGACCCACAGTTAGGGGAATTTCTGCAATTTTGCTCCAAAATAAGGGGAATTTCTGCTTTTTTGCCTCTAAATAAGTGGAATTTCTGTTTTTTTTTCCAAAACAAACGAAATTTCTGCCTTTTTGCCCCAAAATAAAAAATTTCTGACTTATTACCCTGAAATAAGTGAAATTTCTGCAATTTTGCCCCAAAATAAGAGAAATTTCTGCTTTTTTGCCCCCAAATAAGGGGAAATTCAGCCTTTTACCTCAGAATAAGTGGAGTTTCTGCATTTTTTTCCCAAAATATGGGAAATTTCTGCCTTTTTGCCTTAAAATAAGAAAAATTTCTGAAATTTTTTAACATAATTAAAGAAATTTCTGCCTTTTTGCCCCAAAATAAGTAAATTTCTACTTTTTTCTGCAATATGTAAAATTTCTGCAATTTTGCCCCAAAATAAGTCAAATTTCTGCAATTTTGCCCCAAAATAAGGGAAATTTCTAGAATTTTGCCCCAAAAAGTGGAATTTCTTATTTGGCCCCAAAATAATGAGAATTTCTGTTTTTTGCACTAACATATAGGGAATTTCTGCCTTTTTGCCCCACAATTAGGGGAATTTCTGCAATTTTGCTCCAAAATACGGGGAATTTCTGCCTTTTTGCCCGAAAATAAGAAGACTGCATACCTTTTTTGCCATAAAAAAAGGAAATTTCTTCATTTTTTCTCCAAAATAAGGAGAATTTCTGCTTTTTTGCCTCTAAATAAGTGGAATTTCTGTATTTTTCACCCAAAATAAAAGGAATTTCTGGTTTTTTTGCCCCAAAATAAGGAAAATTTCTGACTTATTACCCTGAAATAAGTAAAACTTCTGCAATTTTGCCCCGAAATAAGGGAAATTTCTGCCTTTTTGCCCGCACATAAGGGGAATTTCAGCCTTTTTACCTCAAAAAAAGGGAAATTTCTGCATTTTTGCCACAAAATATAAGGAATTTCTGCATTTTTGCCCCAAAATAAGAAAATTTCTGCTTTTTTTTCCCTGAAATAAGTGAAATTTCTGCAATTTTGCCCCAAAATAAGTGAAATTTCTGCAATTTTGCCCTAAAATAAGGGAAATTTCTGGAATTTTGCCCCAAAATAAGTGGAATTTCTGCGTTTTGCCCCAAAATAAGGAGAATTTCTCTCTTTTTGCCCCAACATAGAGGGAATTTCTGCTCTTTTGCCCCACAATTAGGGGAATTTCTGCAATTTTGCTCCAAAATATGGGGAATTTATGCTTTTTTGCCCGAAAATAAGAACAATGCATACCTTTTTGCCATAAAAAACGGAAATTTCTTCATTTTTGCTCCAAAATAAGTGAAATTTCTGATTTTTTGCCTCTAAATAAGTGGAATTTCTGTCTTTCTTTCCCAAAACAAAAGGAATTTCTGTCTTTTCTGCCCCAAAATAAGAAAAATTTCAGACCTATTACCCTGAAGTAAGTGAAATTTCTGCAATTTTGCCTCAAAAAAAGGGATATTTCAGCCTTTTTGCCCCCAAATAAGGGCAATTTCAGCATTTTTACCTCAAAATAAGGGGAATTTCTGAATTTTTGCCACAACATATTAGGAATTTCTGCCTTTTTGCACCAAAATAAGAAAATTTCTGCTTTTTTTCCCTGAAATAACTGAAATTTCTGCAATTTTGCCCAAAATAAGTGAAATTTCTGCAATTTTGCCACAAAATAAGTGAAATTTCTGGAATTTTGCCCCAAAAAAGGTGGAATTTCTGAGATTTGCCCCAAAATAAGGAGAATTTCTGTCTTTTTGCCCCAACATATAGGGAATTTCTGGTTTTTGCCCCACAATTAGAGGAATTTCTGCAATTTTGCTCCAAAATACAAGGAATTACTGCCTTTTTGCCTGAAACTAAGAAGAATGCATACCTTTTTGCCGTAAAAAAAGGAAATTTCTTCATTTTTGCTCAAAAATAAGGGGAATTTCTGCTTTTTTGCCTCTAAATAACTGGAAATTCTGTCTTTTTCCCCCAAAACAAAGAGAATTCCTGTATTTTTGTCCCAAAATAAGGAAAATTTCTGACCAGTTACCCTGAAATAAGTGAAATTTCTGCAATTTTGCCCCAAAATAAGGGAAATTTCTGCCTTTTTGCCCCCAAATAAGGAGAATTTCAGCGTTTTTACCTCAAAATAATAGGAATTTCTGCATTTTTGCCACAAAATATTAGGAATTTCTTCGTTTTTGCCCCAAAATAAGAAAATTTCTGCCTTTTTTCCCTGAAATAAGTGAAATTTCTTCAATTTTGCCACAAAGTAATTGAAATTTCTGCAATTTTGCTCCAAAATAAGTGAAATTTCTGGAATTTTGCCCCAAAATAAGTGGAATTTCTGAGTTTCGCACCAAAATAAGGAGAATTTCTGTTTTTTGCCCTAACATACATGGAATTTCTGTGTTTTTGCCCCACAATTAGGGGAATTTCTGCAATTTTGCCCCAAAATAAGGGAAATTTCTTACTTTTTGCCCCCAAATAAGAGGAATTTCAGGCTTTTTCCCTCAAAATAAGGGGAATTTCTGCATTTTTGCCACAAAATATTAGGAATTTCTGCCTTTTTTTTCCAAAATAAGAAAATTTCTGCTTTTTTCCCTGAAATAAGTGAAATTCCTGCAATTTTGCCCCAAAATAAGTGATATATCTGCAATTTTGCGCCAAAATAAGGGAAATTTCTGGAAATTGCCCCAAAATAAGTGGAATTTCCTAGTTTTGCCCCAAAATAAGAATTTCTGTCTTTTTGCCCCAACATATAGGGAATTTCTGCCTTTTTGCCCCACAATTAGGGGAATTTCTGCAATTTGCTCCAAAATACGGGGAATTTCTGCCTTTTTGCCCGAAAATAAGAAGAATGCACATCTTTTTTCCATAAAAAAGGGAAATTTCTTCATTTTTTCTCCAAAATAAGGGGAATTTCTGCTTTTTTGCCTCTAAATACCTGGAATTTCTGTCTTTTTCCCCCAAAACAAAGGGAATTTCTGGATTTTTTGCCCCAAAATAAGGAAAAATTCTGACTTATAACCCTGAAGTAAGTGAAATTTCTGCAATTTTGTCCCAAAATAAGGGAAATTTCTGCCTTTTCGCCTCCAAATATGGGGAATTTCAGCCTTTTTACCTCAAAATAAGAAGAATTTCTGCATTTTTGCCACAAAATATTAGGAATTTCTGAATTTTTGCCCCAAAATAAGGAAAATTTCTGCCTTTTTTCCCTGAAATAAGTGAAATTTCTGAAATTTTGCCCCAAAATACGTGAAAGTTCTGAAATTTTGCTCCAAAATAAGTGAAATTTCTGGAATTTTGCCCCAAAATAAGTGGAATTTCTGAGATTTGCCCCCCCCAAAAAAAAGAATTTCTGTCTTTTTGCCCCAACATATAGGGAATTTCTGCATTTTTGAACCACAATTAGGGGAATTTTTGCAATTTTGCTCCAAAATAAGAGGAATTTCTACTTTTTTGCCTTGAAATAAGTGGAATTTCTGTCTTTTTCCCCCAAAACAAAGGGAATTTTTGTCATATTTGCCCCACAATTAGGGGAATTTCTGCAATTTTGCTCCAAAATACTTGGAATTACTGCCTTTTTGCCCGAAAATAAGAATAATGCATACCTTTTTGCCATAAAAAAAGGAAATTTCTTCATTTTTGCTCCAATATAAGCGGAATTTCTGTTTTTTTGCCTCTAAATAACTGGAATTTCTTTCTTTTTCCTCCAAAACAAAGGGAATTCCTGTCTTTTTGCCCCAAAATAAGATAAATTTCTGACCAGTTACCCTGAAATAAGTGAAATTTCTGCAATTTTGCCTCAAAATAAGGGAAATTTCTGCCTTTTTGCCCCCAAATAAGGAGAATTTCAGCCTTTTTACCTCAAAATAAGGGGAATTTCTGCATTTTTGCCACAAAATATTAGGAATTTCTGCCTTTTTGCCCCAAAATAAAAAAATTTCTGCCTTTTTTCCCTGAAATAAGTGAAATTTCTGGAATTTTGCCCCAAAATAAGTCGAATTTCTGAGTTTTGCACCAAAATAAGGAGAATTTCTCTTTTTTGCCCTAACATATAGGGAATTTCTGCCTTTTTGCCCCACAATTAGGGGAATTTCTGCAATTTTGTTCCAAAATACAGGGAATTTCTGCTTTTTTGACTGAAAATAAGAAGAATGCATACTTTTTGCCATAAAAAAAGGAAATTTCATCATTTTTGCTCCAAAAAAAAGGGGAAATTCTGCATTTTTGCCTCTAAATATGTGGAATTTCTGTCTTTTTCCCCCAAAACAAAGGGAATTTCTGTCTTTTTTGCCCCAAAATAAAAAAAATTTCTGACTTATTACCCTGAAATAAGTGAAATTTCTGCAATTTTGCCCCAAAATAAGTGATATTTCTGGAATTTTGCCCCAAAATAAGGGAAATTTCTGGAATTTTGCCCCAAAATAAGTGGAATTTCTGAGTTTTGCCCCAAAATAAGGAGAATTTCTGTCTTTTTGCCCCAACATATAGGGATTTTCTGCCTTTTTGCCCCACAATTAGCGGAATTTCTGCAATTTTGCTCCAAAATACGGGGAATTTCTGCCTTTTTGCCCGAAAATAAGAAGAATGCATACCTTTTTGCCATAAAAAAGAGAATTTTTTTCATTTTTTCTCCAAAATAAGGGGAATTTATACTTTTTTGCCTCTAAATAACTGGAATTTCTGTCTTTTTACCCCAAAACAAAGGGAATTTCTGTCTTTTTTGCCCCAAAATAAGGAAAAATTCTGACTTATTACCCTGAAGTAAGTGAAACTTCTGCAATTTTGACCCAAAATAAGGGAAATTTCTGCCTTTTCGCCTCCAAATAAGGGGAAATTCAGCCTTTTTACCTCAAAATAAGGGGAATTTCTGCATTTTTGCCACAAAATATTAGGAATTTCTGCATTTTTGCCCTAAAATAAGGGAAATTTCTGCCTTTTTTTTCTGAAATAAGTGAAATTTCTGCAATTTTGCCCCAAAATATGTGAAATTTCTGCAATTTTGCTCCAAAATAAGTGAAATTTCTGAAATTTTGCCCCAAAATAAGTAAAATTTCTGGAATTTTGCCCCAAAATAAGTGGAATTTCTGAAATTTCCCCCAAAATAAAAAGAATTTCTGTCTTTTTGCACCAACATATAGGCAATTTCTGCCCTTTTGACCCACAATTAGGATAATTTCTGCAATTTTGCCCCAAAATAAGGGGAATTTCTGCTTTTTTGCCTCTAAATAAGTTGAATTTCTGTTTTTTTTCCCCAAAACAAAGTGAATTTTTGTCTTTTTTGCCCCACAATTAGGGGAATTTCTGCAATTTTGCTCCAAAATACGGGGAATTACTGCCTTTTTGCCCGAAAATAAGAAGAATGCATTTCTTTTTGCCATAAAAAAAAAGGAAATTTCTTCATTTTTGCTCCAAAATAAGGGGAATTTCTGCTTATTTGCCTCTAAATAACTGGAATTTCTGTCTTTTTCCCCCAAAACCAAGGGAATTTTTGTCTTTTTTGCCCCAAAATAAGGAAAATTTCTGACCAGTTACCCTGAAATAAGTGAAATTTCTGCAATTTTGGCCCAAAATAAGGGAAATTTCTGCCTTTTTGCCCCCAAATAAGGAGAATTTCAGCCTTTTTACCTCAAAATAAGGGGAATTTCTGCATTTTTGCAACAAAATATTAGGAATTCCTGCCTTTTTGCCCCAAAATAAGATAATTTCTGCCTTTTTTCCCCGAAATAAGAGAAATTTCTGCAATTTTGGCCCAAAATAATTGAAATTTTTGGAATTTTGCCCCAAAATAAGTGGAATTTCTGAGTTTTGCACCAAAATAAGGAGAATTTCTCTTTTTTGCCCTAACATATAGGGAATTTCTGCATTTTTACCTCACAATTACGGGAATTTCTGCAATTTTGTTCCAAAATATGTGGAATTTCTGCCTTTTTGCCTCCAAATAAGGGGAATTTCAGCATTTTTACCTCAAAATAAAGGGAATTTCTGCATTTTTGCCACAAAATATTAGGAATTTCTGCATTTTTGCCCCAAAATAAGAAAATTTCTGCTTTTTTCCCTGAAATAAGTGAAATTTCTGCAATTTTGCCCCAAAATAAATAAAATTTCTGACTTATTACCCTGAAATATGTGAAATTTCTGCAATTTTGCCCCAAAATAAGGAGAATTTCTGTCTTTTTGCCCAAACATATAGGGAATTTCTGCCCTTTTGCCCCACAATTAGGGGAATTTCTGCAATTTTGCTCCAAAACACGGGTAATTTCTGCTTTTTTGCCCGAAAATAAGAAGAATGCATACCTTTTTGCCATAAAAAGGGAAATTTCTTCATTTTTGCTCCAAAATAAGTGGAATTTCTGCTTTTTTGCCTCTAAATAAGTGGAATTTCTGTCTTTTTCGCCCAAAACAAAGGGAATTTCTGTTTTTTTGCCCCAAAATAAGGAAAATTTCAGACTTATTACCCTGAAGTAAGTGAAATTTCTGCAATTTTGCCCCAAAATAAGGGAAATTTCTGCCTTTTTGCCCCCAAATAAGGGGAATTTCAGCTTTTTTACCTCAAAATAAGGGAAATTTCTGCATTTTTGACACAAAATATTAGGAATTTCTGCCTTTTTGCCCCAAAATAAGGAAAATTTCTTCCTTTTTCCCTGAAATAAGTGAAATTTCTGCAATTTTGCCCCAAAATACGTGAAATTTCTGCAATTTTGCTCCAAAATAAGTGAAATTTCTGAAATTTTGCCCCAAAATAAGTGAAATTTCTGGAATTTTGCCCCAAAATAAGTGGAATTTCTGAATTTTGCACCAAAATAAAAAGAATTTCTCTTTTTTTCTCTAACATATAGGGAAATTCTACCTTTTTGCCCCACAATTAGGGGAATTTCTGCAATTTGGTTCCAAAATACGGGGAATTTCTTCATTTTTGCCACCAAATAAGGGGAATTTCAGCCTTTTTACCTCAAAATAAGGGGAATTTCTGCATTTTTGCCATAAAATATTAGGAATTTGTGAATTTTTGCCCCAAAATAAGAAAATTTCTGCTTTTTTTTCTGAAATAAGTGAAATTTCTGCAATTTTGCCCCAAGATAAAAAAAAATTTCTGACTTACTACCCTGAAATAAGTGAAATTTCTGCAATTTTGCCCCAAAATAAGAGAAATTTCTGCCTTTTTGCCTCCAAATAAGGGGAATTTCATCCTTATTACCTCAAAATAAGGGGAATTTCTGCATTTTTGCCACAAAATATTAGGAATTTCTGCATTTTTGCCCCAAAATAAGAAAATTTTTGCTTTTTTTCCCTGAAATAAGTGAAATATCTGCAATTTTGCCCCAAAATATGTGAAGTTTCTAGAATTTTGCCCCAAAATAAGTGAAATTTCTGGAATTTTGCCTTAAAATAAGTGGAATTTTGAGTTTTGCACCAAAATAAGGAGAATTTCTGTTTTTTGCCCTAACATATAGGGAATTTCTGCCTTTTTGCCCCACAATTAGGGGAATTTCTGCAATTTTGTTCCAAAATACGGGGAATTTCTGCCTTTTTGCCCGAAAATAAGAAGAATGCATACCTTTTTGCCATAAAAAAAGGAAATTTCTTCATTTTTGCTCCAAAATAATGGGAATTTCTGCTTTTGCCTCTAAATAAGTGGAATTTCTGTCTTTTTCCCCCAAAACAAAGGGAATTTCTGTCTTTTTTGCCACAAAATTAAAAAAAAATTTCTGACTTATTACCCTGAAATAAGTGAAATTTCTGCAATTTTGCTTCAAAATAAGAGAAATATCTGCCTTTTTGCCCCCAAATAAAAGGAATTTCAGCCTTTTTCCCTCAAAATAAGGGAAATATCTGCATTTTTGCCCGAAAATAAGAAGAATGCATACCTTTTTGCCACCAAAAGGAAATTTCTTCATTTTTGCTCCAAAATAAGTGGAATTTCTGCTTTTTTGCCTCTAAATAAGTGGAATTTCTGTCTTTTTCGCCCAAAACAAAGGGAATTTCTGTCTTTTTTGCCCCAAAATAAGGAAAATTTCAGACTTATTACCCTGAAATAAGTGAAATTTCTGCAATGTTGCCCCAAAATAAGGGAAATTTCTGCCTTTTTGCCCCCAAATAAGGGGAATTTCAGCTTTTTTACCTCAAAATAAGGGGAATTTCTGCATTTTTGCCACAAAATATTAGGAATTTCTGCCTTTTTGCCCCAAAATAAGGAAAATTTCTGCCTTTTTCTCTGAAATAAGTTAAATTTCTGCAATTTTGCCCCAAAATACGTGAAATTTCTGCAATTTTGCTCCAAAATAAGTGAAATTTCTGAAATTTTGCCCCAAAATAAGTGAAATTTCTGGAATTTTGCCTCAAAATAACTGGAATTTCTGAGATTTGCTACAAAATAAGAAGAATTTCTGTCTTTTTGCCCCAACATATAGGGAATTTCGGCCTTTTTGACCCACAATTAGGATAATTTCTGCAATTTTGCTCCAAAATAAGGGGAATTTCTGCTTGTTTGCCTCTAAATAAGTGGAATTTCTGTCTTTTTCCCCAAAACAAAGAGAATTTTTGTCATTTTTACCCCACAATTAGGAGAATTTCTGCAATTCTGCTCCAAAATACGGGGAATTACTGCCTTTTTGCCCGAAAATAAAAAGAATGCATACCTTTTTGCCATAAAAAAAGGAAATTTCTTCATTTTTGCTCCAAAATAAGACGAATTTCTGCTTTTTTGCCTCTAAATACCTGGAATTTCTGTCTTTTTCGCCCAAAACAAAGGGAATTCCTGTCTTTTTGCCCCAAAATAAGGAAAATTTCTGACCAGTTACCCTGAAATAAGTGAAATTTCTGCAATTTTGCCTCAAAATAAGGGAAATTTCTGCCTTTTTGCCCTCAAATAAGGAGAATTTCAGCCTTTTTACCTCAAAATAAGGGGAATTTCTGCATTTTTGCCACAAAATATTAGAAATTTCTGCATTTTTGCCCCAAAATAAGAAAATTTCTGCTTTTTTTCCCTGAAATAAATTAAATTTCTGCAATTTTGCCCCAAAATAAGTGAAATTTCTGAAATTTTGCCCCAAAATAATGGAAATTTCTGGAATTTTGCCCCAAAATAAGTGAAATTTCTGCGTTTTGCCCCAAAATAAAGAGAATTTCTGTCTTTTTGCCCCAACATATAGGGAATTTCTGCTATTTTGCCCCACAATTAGGGGAATTTCTGCAATTTTGCTCCAAAACACGGGGAATTTCTGCTTTTTTGCCCGAAAATAAGAAGAATGCATATCTTTTTGCATTAAAAAGGGAAATTTCTTCATTTTTGCTCCAAAATAAGTGGAATTTCTGCTTTTTTGCCTCTAAATAAGTGGAATTTCTGTCTTTTTCGCCCAAAACAAAGGGAATTTTTGTTTTTTTGCCCCAAAATAAGGAAAATTTCAGACTTAATACCGTGAAGTAAGTGAAATTTCTGCAATTTTGCCCCAAAATAAGGGAAATTTCTGCCTTTTTGCCCCCAAATAAGGGGAATTTCAGCTTTTTTACCACAAAATAAGGGAAATTTCTGCATTTTTGCCACAAATATTAGGAATTTTTGCCTTTTTGCCCCAAAATAAAGAAAAATTTCTGCCTTTTTCCCTGAAATAAGTGAAATTTCTGCAATTTTGCCCCAAAATACCTGAAATTTCTGCAGTTTTGCTCCAAAATAAGTGAAATTTCTGAAATTTTGCCCCAAAATAAGTGAAATTTCTGGAATTTTGCCCCAAAATAAGTGGAATTTCTGAGATTTCCCCCAAAATAAAAAGAATTTCTGTCTTTTTGCCCCAACATATAGGGAATTTCTGCCTTTTTGACCCACAATTAGGATAATTTCTGCAATTTTGCTCCTAAATAAGGGGAATTTCTGCTTTTTTGCCTCTAAATAAGTGGAATTTCTGTCTTTTTCCCCCAAAACAAAGGGAATTTTTGTCTTTTTTGCCTTACAATTAGGGGAATTTCTGCAATTTTGCTCCAAAATACGGGGAATTACTGCTTTTTTACCCGAAAATAAGAAGAATGCATACCTTTTTGCCATAAAAAAAGGAAATTTCTTCATTTTTGCTCCAAAATAAGAAAAATTTCTGACCAGTTACCCTGAAGAAAGTGAAATTTCTGCAATTTTGCCCCAAAATAAAAAAAATTTTCTGACTTTTTGCCCCCAAATAAGGAGAATTTCAGCCTTTTTACCTCAAAATTGGAGAATTTCTGCATTTTTGCAACAAAATATTAGGAATTTCTGCCTTTTTGCCCCAAAATAAGAAAATTTCTGCCTTTTTCCCTGAAATAAGTGAAATTTCTGCAATTTTGCCCCAAAATAAGTGGAATTTCTGAGTTTTGCACCAAAATAAAAAGAATTTCTCTTTTTTGCCCTAACATATAGGGAATTTCTACCTTTTTGCCCCACAATTAGGGGAATTTCTGCAATTTGGTTCCAAAATACGGGGAATTTCTGCCTTTTTGCCTCCAAATAAAAGGAATTTCAGCCTTTTTACCTCAAAATAAGAAGAATTTCTGCATTTTTGCCACAAAATATTAGGAATTTCTGCATTTTTGCCCCAAAATAAGAAAATTTCTGCCTTTTTTTCTGAAATAAGTGAAATTTGTGCAATTTTGCCCCAAAATAAAAAAAATTTCTGACTTATTACCCTGAAATAAGTGAAATTTCTGCAATTTTGCCCCAAAATAAGGGAAATTTCTGCCTTTTTGTCTCCAAATAAGGGGAATTTAAGCATTTTTACCTCAAAATAAGGGGAATTTCTGCATTTTTGCCACAAAATATTAGGAATATCTGCATTTTTGCCCCAAAATAAGAAAATTTCTGCCTTTTTTCCCTGAAATAAGTGAAATTTCTGCAATTTTGCCCCAAAATATGTGAAATTTCTGTAATTTTGCCCCAAAATAAGTGAAATTTCTGGAATTTTGATTTAAAATAAGTGGAATTTTGAGTTTTGCACCAAAATAAGGAGAATTTCTGTTTTTTGCCCTAACATATAGGGAATTTCTGCCTTTTTGCCCCACAATTAGAGGAATTTCTGCAATTTTGTTCCAAAATACGGGGAATTTCTGCCTTTTTGCCTGAAAATAAGAAGAATGCATACCTTTTTGCCATAAAAAAAGGAAATTTCTTCATTTTTGCTCCAAAATAAGGGGAATTTCTGCTTTTGCCTCTAAATAAGTGGAATTTCTGTCTTTTTCCCCCAAAACAAAGGGAATTTCTGTCTTTTTTGCCCCAAAATAAAAAAAATTTATGACTTATTACCCTGAAATAAGTGAAATTTCTGCAATTTTGCTTCAAAATAAGGGAAATTTCTGCCTTTTTGGCCCCAAATAAGGGGAATTTCAGCCTTTTTCCCTCAAAATAAGGGAAATTTCTGCATGTTTGCCCGAAAATAAGAAGAATGCATACCTTTTTGCAATAAAAAAGGGAAATTTCTTCATTTTTGCTCCAAAATAAGTGGAATTTCTGCTTTTTTGCCTCTAAATAAGTGGAATTTCTGTCTTTTTCGCCCAAAACAAAGGGAATTTCTGTCTTTTTGCCCCAAAATAAGGAAAATTTCAGACTTATTACCCTGAAGTAAGTGAAATTTCTGCAATGTTGCCCCAAAATAAGGGAAATTTCTGCCTTTTTCCCCCAAATAAGGGGAATTTCAGCTTTTTTACCTCAAAATAAGGGGAATTTTTGCATTTTTGCCACAAAATAATAGGAATTTCTGCCTTTTTGCCCCAAAATAAGGAAAATTTCAGCTATTTTTCCCTGATATAAGTGAAATTTCTGCAATTTTGCCGCAAAATAAATAAAATTTCTGACTTATTATCCTGAAATAAGTGAAATTTCTGCAATTTTGCCCCAAAATTAGGAAAATTTCTGCCTTTTTGCCTCCAAATAAGGGGAATTTCAGCCTTTTTACCTCAAAATAAAAGGAATTTCTGCATTTTTGCCACAAAATATTAGGAATTTCTGCATTTTTGCTCCAAAATAAGAAAATTTCTGCTTTTTTTCCCTGAAATAAGTTAAATTTCTGCAATTTTGCCCCAAAATAAGTGAAATTTCTGCAATTTTGCCCCAAAATAATGGAAATTTCTGGAATTTTGCCCCAAAATAAGTGAAATTTCTGCGTTTTGCCCCAAAATAAAGAGAATTTCTGTTTTTTGCTCCTACATAAAGGGAATTTCTGCACTTTTGCCCCACAATTAGGGGAATTTCTGCAATTTTGCTCCAAAACACGGGGAATTTCTGCTTTTTTGCCCGAAAATAAGAAGAATGCATAATTTTTTGCCATAAAAAAGGGAAATTTCTTCATTTTTGCTCCAAAATAAGTGGAATTTCTGCTTTTTTGCCTCTAAATAAGTGGAATTTCTGTATTTTCGCCCAAAACAAAGGGAATTTCTGTCTTTTTTGCCCCAAAATAAAAAAAATTTCAGACTTATTACCCTGAAGTAAGTGAAATTTCTGCAATGTTGCCCCAAAATAAGGGAAATTTCTGCCTTTTTGCCCCCAAATAAGGGGAATTTCAGCTTTTTTACCTCAAAATAAGGGGAATTTTTAGATTTTTGCCACAAAATAATAGGAATTTCTGCCTTTTTGCCCCAAAATAAGGAAAATTTCAGCTATTTTTCCCTGATATAAGTGAAATTTCTGCAATTTTGCCGCAAAATAAATAAAATTTCTGACTTATTACCCTGAAATAAGTGAAATTTCTGCAATTTTGCCCCAAAATTAGGAAAATTTCTGCCTTTTTGCCTCCAAATAAGGGGAATTTCAGCCTTTTTACCTCAAAATAAGGGGAATTTCTGCATTTTTGCCACAAAATATTAAAAATTTCTGCATTTTTGCCCCAATATAAGAAAATTTCTGCTTTTTTTCCCTGAAATAAGTGAAATTTCTGCAATTTTGCCCCAAAATAAGTGAAATTTCTGCAATTTCGCCCCAAAATAATGGAAATTTCTGGAATTTTGGCCCAAAATAAGTGAAATTTCTGCGTTTTGTCTTAAAATAAAGAGAATTTCTGTCTTTTTGCCCCAACATAAAGGGAATTTCTGCCCTTTTGCCCCACAATTAGGGGAATTTCTGCAATTTTGCTCCAAAACACGGGGAATTTCTGCTTTTTTGCCCGAAAATAAGAAGAATGCATACCTTTTTGCCATAAAAAAGGGAAATTTCTTCATTTTTGCTCCAAAATAAGTGGAATTTCTGCTTTTTGGCCTCTAAATAAGTGGAATTTCTGTCTTTTTCGCCCAAAACAAAGGGAATTTCTGTCTTTTTTGCCCCAAAATAAGGAAAATTTCAGACTTATTACCCTGAAGTAAGTGAAATTTCTGCAATTTTGCCCCAAAATAAGGGAAATTTCTGCCTTTTTGCCCCCAAATAAGGGGAATTTCAGGTTTTTACCACAAAATAAGGGAAATTTCTGCATTTTTGCTACAAAATATTAGGAATTTCTGCCTTTTTGCCCCAAAATAAGGAAAATTTCAACCTTTTTCCCTGAAATAAGTGAAATTTCTGCAATTTTGCCCCAAAATACGTGAAATTTCTGCAATTTTGCTCTAAAATAAGTGAAATTTCTGAAATTTTGCCTCAAAATAAGTGAAATTTCTGGAATTTTGCCCCAAAATAAGTGGAATTTCTGAGATTTCCCCCACAATAAAAAGAATTTCTGTCTTTTTGCCCCAACATATAGGGAATTTCGGCCTTTTTGACCCACAATTAGGATAATTTCTGCAATTTTGCTCCAAAATAAGGGGAATTTCTGCTTTTTTGCCTCTAAATAAGTGGAATTTCTGTCTTTTTCCCCCAAAATAAAGGGAATTTTTGGCTTTTTTGCCCCACAATTAGGGGAATTTCTGCAATTTTGCTCCAAAATACGGGGAATTACTGCTTTTTTACCCGAAAATAAGAAGAATGCATAACTTTTTGCCATAAAAAAAGGAAATTTCTTCATTTTTGCTCCAAAGTAAGGGGAATTTCTGCTTTTTTGCCTCTAAATAACTGGAATTTCTGTCTTTTTCCCCCAAAACAAAGGGAATTTCTGTCTTTTTGCCCCAAAATAAGGAAAATTTCTGACCAGTTACCTTGAAAAAAGTGAAATTGCTGCAATTTTGCCCCAAAATAAGGGAAATTTCTGCCTTTTTGCCCCCAAATAAGGAGAATTTCAGCCTTTTTACCTCAAAATAAGGAGAATTTCTGCATTTTTGCAACAAAATATTAGGAATTTCTGCCTTTTTGCCACCAAATAAGAGAATTTCAGCCTTTTTACCTCAAAATAAGGGGAATTTCTATATTTTTGCAACAAAATATTAGGAATTTCTGCCTTTTTGCCCCAAAATAGGATAATTTCTGCCTTTTTTCCCTGAAATAAGAGAAATTTCTGCAATTTTGGCCCAAAATAATTGAAATTTTTGGAATTTTGCCCCAAAATAAGTGGAATTTCTGAGTTTTGCACCAAAATAAGGAGAATTTCTCTTTTTTGCCTTAACATATAGGGAATTTCTGCCTTTTTACTTCACAATTAGGGGAATTTCTGCAATTTTGTTCCAAAATACGGGGAATTTCTGCCTTTTTGCCTCCAAATAAGGGGAATTTCAGCCTTATTACCTCAAAATAAGGGGAATTTCTGCATTTTTGCCACAAAATATTAGGAATTTATGCATTTTTGCCCCAAAATAAGAAAATTTCAGCTATTTTTCCCTGATATAAGTGAAATTTCTGCAATTTTGCCTCAAAATAAATAAAATTTCTGACTTATTATCCTAAAATAAGTGAAATTTCTGCAATTTTGCCCCAAAATTAGGGAAATTTCTGCCTTTTTGCCTCCAAATAAGGGGAATTTCAGCGTTTTTACCTCAAAATAAGGGGAATTTCTGTATTTTTGTTACAAAATATTAGGAATTTCTGCATTTTTGCCCCAAAATAAGAAAATTTCTGCTTTTTTTCCCTGAAATAAGTTTAATTTCTGCAATTTTGCCCCAAAATAAGTGAAATTTCTGCAATTTTGCCCCAAAATAATGGAAATTTCTGGAATTTTGCCCCAAAATAAGTGAAATTTCTGCGTTTTGCCCCAAAATAAAGAGAATTTCTGTCTTTTTGCCCCAACATAAAAAGAATTTCTGCACTTTTGCCCCACAATTAGGGGAATTTCTGCAATTTTGCTCAAAAAACACGGGGAATTTCTGCTTTTTTGCCCGAAAATAAGAAGAATGCATACCTTTTTGCCATAAAAAAGGGAAATTTCTTCATTTTTGCTCCAAAATAAGTGGAATTTCTGCTTTTTTGCCTCTAAATAAGTGGAATTTCTGTCTTTTTCGCCCAAAACAAAGGGAATTTCTGTCTTTTTTGCCCCAAAATAAGGAAAATTTCAGACTTATTACCCTGAAGTAAGTGAAATTTCTGCAATTTTGCCCCAAAATAAGGGAAATTTCTGCCTTTTTGCCTCCAAATAAGGGGAATTTCAGGTTTTTACCTCAAAATAAGGGAAATTTCTGCATTTTTGCTACAAAATATTAGGAATTTCTGCCTTTTTGCCATAAATAAGGAAAATTTCTGCCTTTTTCTCTGAAATAAGTGAAATTTCTGCAATTTTGCCCCAAAATACGTGAAATTTCTGCAATTTTGCTCCAAAATAAGTGAAATTTCTGAAATTTTGCCCCAAAATAAGTGAAATTTCTGGAATTTTGCCCCAAAATAAGTGGAATTACTGAGATTTCCCCCAAAATAAAAAGAATTTCTGTCTTTTTGCCCCAACATATAGGGAATTTCTGCCTTTTTGACCCACAATTAGGATAATTTCTGCAATTTTGCTCCAAAATAAGGGGAATTTCTGCTTTTTTGCCTCTAAATAAGTGGAATTTCTGTCTTTTTACCCCCAAACAAAAGAAATTTTTGGCTTTTTTGCCCCACAATTAGGGGAATTTCTGCAATTTTGCTCCAAAATACGGGGAATTACTGCTTTTTTAACCGAAAATAAGAAGAATGCATACCTTTTTGCCATAAAAAAAGGAAATTTCTTCATTTTTTCTCCAAAATAAGGGGAATTTCTGCTTTTTTGCCTCTAAATAACTGGAATTTCTGTCCTTTTCCCCCACAACAAAGGGAATTTCTGTCTTTTTTGCCCCAAAATAAGAAAAAATTCTGACTTATTACTCTGAAGTAAGTGAAATTTCTGCAATTTTGCCCCAAAATAATAGAAATTTCTGCCTTTTTGCCTCCAAATAAGGGGAATTTCAGCCTTTTTACCTCAAAATAAGGGAAATTTCTGCATTTTTGCCACAAAATATTAGAAATTTCTGCCTTTTTGCCCCAAAATAAAGAAAAATTCTGCCTTTTTTCCCTGAAATATGTGAAATTTCTGCAATTTTTCCCCAAAATACATGAATTTTCTGCAATTTTGCCCCAAAATAAGTGAAATTTCTGAAATTTTGCCCCAAAATAAATGAAATTTCTGGAAATTTGCCCCAAAAAAGTGGAATTTCTGAGATTTGACCCAAAATAAAAATAATTTCTGTCTTTTTGCCCCAACATATAGGGAATTTCTCCCTTTTTGACCCACAATTAGGAGAATTTTTGCAATTTTGCTCCAAAATAAGAGGAATTTCTGCTTTTTTGCCTCTAAATAAGTGGAATTTCTGTCTTTTTCCCCCAAAACAAAGGGAATTTCTGTCTTTTTTGCCCCAAAATAAAAAAAATTTCTGACTTATTACCCTGAAATAAGTGAAATTTCTGCAATTTTGCCCCAAAATAAGTGATATTTCTGGAATTTTGCCCCAAAATAAGGGAAATTTCTGGAATTTTGCCCCAAAATAAGTGGAATTTCTGAGTTTTGCCCCAAAATAAGGAGAATTTCTGTCTTTTTGCCCCAACATATAGGGATTTTCTGCCTTTTTGCCCCACAATTAGCGGAATTTCTGCAATTTTGCTCCAAAATACGGGGAATTTCTGCCTTTTTGCCCGAAAATAAGAAGAATGCATACCTTTTTGCCATAAAAAAGAGAATTTTTTTCATTTTTTCTCCAAAATAAGGGGAATTTATACTTTTTTGCCTCTAAATAACTGGAATTTCTGTCTTTTTACCCCAAAACAAAGGGAATTTCTGTCTTTTTTGCCCCAAAATAAGGAAAAATTCTGACTTATTACCCTGAAGTAAGTGAAACTTCTGCAATTTTGACCCAAAATAAGGGAAATTTCTGCCTTTTCGCCTCCAAATAAGGGGAAATTCAGCCTTTTTACCTCAAAATAAGGGGAATTTCTGCATTTTTGCCACAAAATATTAGGAATTTCTGCATTTTTGCCCTAAAATAAGGGAAATTTCTGCCTTTTTTTTCTGAAATAAGAGAAATTTCTGCAATTTTGCCCCAAAATATGTGAAATTTCTGCAATTTTGCTCCAAAATAAGTGAAATTTCTGAAATTTTGCCCCAAAATAAGTAAAATTTCTGGAATTTTGCCCCAAAATAAGTGGAATTTCTGAGATTTCCCCCAAAATAAAAAGAATTTCTGTCTTTTTGCACCAACATATAGGCAATTTCTGCCCTTTTGACCCACAATTAGGATAATTTCTGCAATTTTGCCCCAAAATAAGGGGAATTTCTGCTTTTTTGCCTCTAAATAAGTTGAATTTCTGTTTTTTTTCCCCAAAACAAAGTGAATTTTTGTCTTTTTTGCCCCACAATTAGGGGAATTTCTGCAATTTTGCTCCAAAATACGGGGAATTACTGCCTTTTTGCCCGAAAATAAGAAGAATGCATTTCTTTTTGCCATAAAAAAAAAGGAAATTTCTTCATTTTTGCTCCAAAATAAGGGGAATTTCTGCTTATTTGCCTCTAAATAACTGGAATTTCTGTCTTTTTCCCCCAAAACCAAGGGAATTTTTGTCTTTTTTGCCCCAAAATAAGGAAAATTTCTGACCAGTTACCCTGAAATAAGTGAAATTTCTGCAATTTTGGCCCAAAATAAGGGAAATTTCTGCCTTTTTGCCCCCAAATAAGGAGAAT
Organism: Micromys minutus; assembly: GCF_963924665.1. Lineage (NCBI taxonomy): Eukaryota > Metazoa > Chordata > Mammalia > Rodentia > Muridae > Micromys > Micromys minutus. The sequence goes on along the minus strand of NW_027667258.1, from coordinate 1,689,914 downwards.
TTCAGCCTTTTTACCTCAAAATAAGGGGAATTTCTGCATTTTTGCAACAAAATATTAGGAATTCCTGCCTTTTTGCCCCAAAATAAGATAATTTCTGCCTTTTTTCCCCGAAATAAGAGAAATTTCTGCAATTTTGGCCCAAAATAATTGAAATTTTTGGAATTTTGCCCCAAAATAAGTGGAATTTCTGAGTTTTGCACCAAAATAAGGAGAATTTCTCTTTTTTGCCCTAACATATAGGGAATTTCTGCATTTTTACCTCACAATTACGGGAATTTCTGCAATTTTGTTCCAAAATATGTGGAATTTCTGCCTTTTTGCCTCCAAATAAGGGGAATTTCAGCATTTTTACCTCAAAATAAAGGGAATTTCTGCATTTTTGCCACAAAATATTAGGAATTTCTGCATTTTTGCCCCAAAATAAGAAAATTTCTGCTTTTTTCCCTGAAATAAGTGAAATTTCTGCAATTTTGCCCCAAAATAAATAAAATTTCTGACTTATTACCCTGAAATATGTGAAATTTCTGCAATTTTGCCCCAAAATAAGGAGAATTTCTGTCTTTTTGCCCAAACATATAGGGAATTTCTGCCCTTTTGCCCCACAATTAGGGGAATTTCTGCAATTTTGCTCCAAAACACGGGTAATTTCTGCTTTTTTGCCCGAAAATAAGAAGAATGCATACCTTTTTGCCATAAAAAGGGAAATTTCTTCATTTTTGCTCCAAAATAAGTGGAATTTCTGCTTTTTTGCCTCTAAATAAGTGGAATTTCTGTCTTTTTCGCCCAAAACAAAGGGAATTTCTGTTTTTTTGCCCCAAAATAAGGAAAATTTCAGACTTATTACCCTGAAGTAAGTGAAATTTCTGCAATTTTGCCCCAAAATAAGGGAAATTTCTGCCTTTTTGCCCCCAAATAAGGGGAATTTCAGCTTTTTTACCTCAAAATAAGGGAAATTTCTGCATTTTTGACACAAAATATTAGGAATTTCTGCCTTTTTGCCCCAAAATAAGGAAAATTTCTTCCTTTTTCCCTGAAATAAGTGAAATTTCTGCAATTTTGCCCCAAAATACGTGAAATTTCTGCAATTTTGCTCCAAAATAAGTGAAATTTCTGAAATTTTGCCCCAAAATAAGTGAAATTTCTGGAATTTTGCCCCAAAATAAGTGGAATTTCTGAATTTTGCACCAAAATAAAAAGAATTTCTCTTTTTTTCTCTAACATATAGGGAAATTCTACCTTTTTGCCCCACAATTAGGGGAATTTCTGCAATTTGGTTCCAAAATACGGGGAATTTCTTCATTTTTGCCACCAAATAAGGGGAATTTCAGCCTTTTTACCTCAAAATAAGGGGAATTTCTGCATTTTTGCCATAAAATATTAGGAATTTGTGAATTTTTGCCCCAAAATAAAAAAATTTCTGCTTTTTTTTCTGAAATAAGTGAAATTTCTGCAATTTTGCCCCAAGATAAAAAAAAATTTCTGACTTACTACCCTGAAATAAGTGAAATTTCTGCAATTTTGCCCCAAAATAAGAGAAATTTCTGCCTTTTTGCCTCCAAATAAGGGGAATTTCATCCTTATTACCTCAAAATAAGGGGAATTTCTGCATTTTTGCCACAAAATATTAGGAATTTCTGCATTTTTGCCCCAAAATAAGAAAATTTTTGCTTTTTTTCCCTGAAATAAGTGAAATATCTGCAATTTTGCCCCAAAATATGTGAAGTTTCTAGAATTTTGCCCCAAAATAAGTGAAATTTCTGGAATTTTGCCTTAAAATAAGTGGAATTTTGAGTTTTGCACCAAAATAAGGAGAATTTCTGTTTTTTGCCCTAACATATAGGGAATTTCTGCCTTTTTGCCCCACAATTAGGGGAATTTCTGCAATTTTGTTCCAAAATACGGGGAATTTCTGCCTTTTTGCCCGAAAATAAGAAGAATGCATACCTTTTTGCCATAAAAAAAGGAAATTTCTTCATTTTTGCTCCAAAATAATGGGAATTTCTGCTTTTGCCTCTAAATAAGTGGAATTTCTGTCTTTTTCCCCCAAAACAAAGGGAATTTCTGTCTTTTTTGCCACAAAATTAAAAAAAAATTTCTGACTTATTACCCTGAAATAAGTGAAATTTCTGCAATTTTGCTTCAAAATAAGAGAAATATCTGCCTTTTTGCCCCCAAATAAAAGGAATTTCAGCCTTTTTCCCTCAAAATAAGGGAAATATCTGCCTTTTTGCCCGAAAATAAGAAGAATGCATACCTTTTTGCCACCAAAAGGAAATTTCTTCATTTTTGCTCCAAAATAAGTGGAATTTCTGCTTTTTTGCCTCTAAATAAGTGGAATTTCTGTCTTTTTCGCCCAAAACAAAGGGAATTACTGTCTTTTTTGCCCCAAAATAAGGAAAATTTCAGACTTATTACCCTGAAATAAGTGAAATTTCTGCAATGTTGCCCCAAAATAAGGGAAATTTCTGCCTTTTTGCCCCCAAATAAGGGGAATTTCAGCTTTTTTACCTCAAAATAAGGGGAATTTCTGCATTTTTGCCACAAAATATTAGGAATTTCTGCCTTTTTGCCCCAAAATAAGGAAAATTTCTGCCTTTTTCTCTGAAATAAGTTAAATTTCTGCAATTTTGCCCCAAAATACGTGAAATTTCTGCAATTTTGCTCCAAAATAAGTGAAATTTCTGAAATTTTGCCCCAAAATAAGTGAAATTTCTGGAATTTTGCCTCAAAATAACTGGAATTTCTGAGATTTGCTACAAAATAAGAAGAATTTCTGTCTTTTTGCCCCAACATATAGGGAATTTCTGCCTTTTTGACCCACAATTAGGATAATTTCTGCAATTTTGCTCCAAAATAAGGGGAATTTCTGCTTGTTTGCCTCTAAATAAGTGGAATTTCTGTCTTTTTCCCCAAAACAAAGAGAATTTTTGTCATTTTTACCCCACAATTAGGAGAATTTCTGCAATTCTGCTCCAAAATACGGGGAATTACTGCCTTTTTGCCCGAAAATAAAAAGAATGCATACCTTTTTGCCATAAAAAAAGGAAATTTCTTCATTTTTGCTCCAAAATAAGACGAATTTCTGCTTTTTTGCCTCTAAATACCTGGAATTTCTGTCTTTTTCGCCCAAAACAAAGGGAATTCCTGTCTTTTTGCCCCAAAATAAGGAAAATTTCTGACCAGTTACCCTGAAATAAGTGAAATTTCTGCAATTTTGCCTCAAAATAAGGGAAATTTCTGCCTTTTTGCCCTCAAATAAGGAGAATTTCAGCCTTTTTACCTCAAAATAAGGGGAATTTCTGCATTTTTGCCACAAAATATTAGAAATTTCTGCATTTTTGCCCCAAAATAAGAAAATTTCTGCTTTTTTTCCCTGAAATAAATTAAATTTCTGCAATTTTGCCCCAAAATAAGTGAAATTTCTGAAATTTTGCCCCAAAATAATGGAAATTTCTGGAATTTTGCCCCAAAATAAGTGAAATTTCTGCGTTTTGCCCCAAAATAAAGAGAATTTCTGTCTTTTTGCCCCAACATATAGGGAATTTCTGCTATTTTGCCCCACAATTAGGGGAATTTCTGCAATTTTGCTCCAAAACACGGGGAATTTCTGCTTTTTTGCCCGAAAATAAGAAGAATGCATATCTTTTTGCCATAAAAAAGGGAAATTTCTTCATTTTTGCTCCAAAATAAGTGGAATTTCTGCTTTTTTGCCTCTAAATAAGTGGAATTTCTGTCTTTTTCGCCCAAAACAAAGGGAATTTTTGTTTTTTTGCCCCAAAATAAGGAAAATTTCAGACTTAATACCGTGAAGTAAGTGAAATTTCTGCAATTTTGCCCCAAAATAAGGGAAATTTCTGCCTTTTTGCCCCCAAATAAGGGGAATTTCAGCTTTTTTACCACAAAATAAGGGAAATTTCTGCATTTTTGCCACAAATATTAGGAATTTTTGCCTTTTTGCCCCAAAATAAAGAAAAATTTCTGCCTTTTTCCCTGAAATAAGTGAAATTTCTGCAATTTTGCCCCAAAATACCTGAAATTTCTGCAGTTTTGCTCCAAAATAAGTGAAATTTCTGAAATTTTGCCCCAAAATAAGTGAAATTTCTGGAATTTTGCCCCAAAATAAGTGGAATTTCTGAGATTTCCCCCAAAATAAAAAGAATTTCTGTCTTTTTGCCCCAACATATAGGGAATTTCTGCCTTTTTGACCCACAATTAGGATAATTTCTGCAATTTTGCTCCTAAATAAGGGGAATTTCTGCTTTTTTGCCTCTAAATAAGTGGAATTTCTGTCTTTTTCCCCCAAAACAAAGGGAATTTTTGTCTTTTTTGCCTTACAATTAGGGGAATTTCTGCAATTTTGCTCCAAAATACGGGGAATTACTGCTTTTTTACCCGAAAATAAGAAGAATGCATACCTTTTTGCCATAAAAAAAGGAAATTTCTTCATTTTTGCTCCAAAATAAGAAAAATTTCTGACCAGTTACCCTGAAGAAAGTGAAATTTCTGCAATTTTGCCCCAAAATAAAAAAAATTTTCTGACTTTTTGCCCCAAAATAAGGAGAATTTCAGCCTTTTTACCTCAAAATTGGAGAATTTCTGCATTTTTGCAACAAAATATTAGGAATTTCTGCCTTTTTGCCCCAAAATAAGAAAATTTCTGCCTTTTTCCCTGAAATAAGTGAAATTTCTGCAATTTTGCCCCAAAATAAGTGGAATTTCTGAGTTTTGCACCAAAATAAAAAGAATTTCTCTTTTTTGCCCTAACATATAGGGAATTTCTACCTTTTTGCCCCACAATTAGGGCAATTTCTGCAATTTGGTTCCAAAATACGGGGAATTTCTGCCTTTTTGCCTCCAAATAAAAGGAATTTCAGCCTTTTTACCTCAAAATAAGGGGAATTTCTGCATTTTTGCCACAAAATATTAGGAATTTCTGCATTTTTGCCCCAAAATAAGAAAATTTCTGCCTTTTTTTCTGAAATAAGTGAAATTTGTGCAATTTTGCCCCAAAATAAAAAAAATTTCTGACTTATTACCCTGAAATAAGTGAAATTTCTGCAATTTTGCCCCAAAATAAGGGAAATTTCTGCCTTTTTGTCTCCAAATAAGGGGAATTTAAGCCTTTTTACCTCAAAATAAGGGGAATTTCTGCATTTTTGCCACAAAATATTAGGAATATCTGCATTTTTGCCCCAAAATAAGAAAATTTCTGCCTTTTTTCCCTGAAATAAGTGAAATTTCTGCAATTTTGCCCCAAAATATGTGAAATTTCTGTAATTTTGCCCCAAAATAAGTGAAATTTCTGGAATTTTGATTTAAAATAAGTGGAATTTTGAGTTTTGCACCAAAATAAGGAGAATTTCTGTTTTTTGCCCTAACATATAGGGAATTTCTGCCTTTTTGCCCCACAATTAGAGGAATTTCTGCAATTTTGTTCCAAAATACGGGGAATTTCTGCCTTTTTGCCTGAAAATAAGAAGAATGCATACCTTTTTGCCATAAAAAAAGGAAATTTCTTCATTTTTGCTCCAAAATAAGGGGAATTTCTGCTTTTGCCTCTAAATAAGTGGAATTTCTGTCTTTTTCCCCCAAAACAAAGGGAATTTCTGTCTTTTTTGCCCCAAAATAAAAAAAATTTATGACTTATTACCCTGAAATAAGTGAAATTTCTGCAATTTTGCTTCAAAATAAGGGAAATTTCTGCCTTTTTGGCCCCAAATAAGGGGAATTTCAGCCTTTTTCCCTCAAAATAAGGGAAATTTCTGCATGTTTGCCCGAAAATAAGAAGAATGCATACCTTTTTGCAATAAAAAAGGGAAATTTCTTCATTTTTGCTCCAAAATAAGTGGAATTTCTGCTTTTTTGCCTCTAAATAAGTGGAATTTCTGTCTTTTTCGCCCAAAACAAAGGGAATTTCTGTCTTTTTGCCCCAAAATAAGGAAAATTTCAGACTTATTACCCTGAAGTAAGTGAAATTTCTGCAATGTTGCCCCAAAATAAGGGAAATTTCTGCCTTTTTCCCCCAAATAAGGGGAATTTCAGCTTTTTTACCTCAAAATAAGGGGAATTTTTGCATTTTTGCCACAAAATAATAGGAATTTCTGCCTTTTTGCCCCAAAATAAGGAAAATTTCAGCTATTTTTCCCTGATATAAGTGAAATTTCTGCAATTTTGCCGCAAAATAAATAAAATTTCTGACTTATTATCCTGAAATAAGTGAAATTTCTGCAATTTTGCCCCAAAATTAGGAAAATTTCTGCCTTTTTGCCTCCAAATAAGGGGAATTTCAGCCTTTTTACCTCAAAATAAAAGGAATTTCTGCATTTTTGCCACAAAATATTAGGAATTTCTGCATTTTTGCTCCAAAATAAGAAAATTTCTGCTTTTTTTCCCTGAAATAAGTTAAATTTCTGCAATTTTGCCCCAAAATAAGTGAAATTTCTGCAATTTTGCCCCAAAATAATGGAAATTTCTGGAATTTTGCCCCAAAATAAGTGAAATTTCTGCGTTTTGCCCCAAAATAAAGAGAATTTCTGTTTTTTGCTCCTACATAAAGGGAATTTCTGCACTTTTGCCCCACAATTAGGGGAATTTCTGCAATTTTGCTCCAAAACACGGGGAATTTCTGCTTTTTTGCCCGAAAATAAGAAGAATGCATAATTTTTTGCCATAAAAAAGGGAAATTTCTTCATTTTTGCTCCAAAATAAGTGGAATTTCTGCTTTTTTGCCTCTAAATAAGTGGAATTTCTGTATTTTCGCCCAAAACAAAGGGAATTTCTGTCTTTTTTGCCCCAAAATAAAAAAAATTTCAGACTTATTACCCTGAAGTAAGTGAAATTTCTGCAATGTTGCCCCAAAATAAGGGAAATTTCTGCCTTTTTGCCCCCAAATAAGGGGAATTTCAGCTTTTTTACCTCAAAATAAGGGGAATTTTTAGATTTTTGCCACAAAATAATAGGAATTTCTGCCTTTTTGCCCCAAAATAAGGAAAATTTCAGCTATTTTTCCCTGATATAAGTGAAATTTCTGCAATTTTGCCGCAAAATAAATAAAATTTCTGACTTATTACCCTGAAATAAGTGAAATTTCTGCAATTTTGCCCCAAAATTAGGAAAATTTCTGCCTTTTTGCCTCCAAATAAGGGGAATTTCAGCCTTTTTACCTCAAAATAAGGGGAATTTCTGCATTTTTGCCACAAAATATTAAAAATTTCTGCATTTTTGCCCCAATATAAGAAAATTTCTGCTTTTTTTCCCTGAAATAAGTGAAATTTCTGCAATTTTGCCCCAAAATAAGTGAAATTTCTGCAATTTCGCCCCAAAATAATGGAAATTTCTGGAATTTTGGCCCAAAATAAGTGAAATTTCTGCGTTTTGTCTTAAAATAAAGAGAATTTCTGTCTTTTTGCCCCAACATAAAGGGAATTTCTGCCCTTTTGCCCCACAATTAGGGGAATTTCTGCAATTTTGCTCCAAAACACGGGGAATTTCTGCTTTTTTGCCCGAAAATAAGAAGAATGCATACCTTTTTGCCATAAAAAAGGGAAATTTCTTCATTTTTGCTCCAAAATAAGTGGAATTTCTGCTTTTTGGCCTCTAAATAAGTGGAATTTCTGTCTTTTTCGCCCAAAACAAAGGGAATTTCTGTCTTTTTTGCCCCAAAATAAGGAAAATTTCAGACTTATTACCCTGAAGTAAGTGAAATTTCTGCAATTTTGCCCCAAAATAAGGGAAATTTCTGCCTTTTTGCCCCCAAATAAGGGGAATTTCAGGTTTTTACCACAAAATAAGGGAAATTTCTGCATTTTTGCTACAAAATATTAGGAATTTCTGCCTTTTTGCCCCAAAATAAGGAAAATTTCAACCTTTTTCCCTGAAATAAGTGAAATTTCTGCAATTTTGCCCCAAAATACGTGAAATTTCTGCAATTTTGCTCTAAAATAAGTGAAATTTCTGAAATTTTGCCTCAAAATAAGTGAAATTTCTGGAATTTTGCCCTAAAATAAGTGGAATTTCTGAGATTTCCCCCACAATAAAAAGAATTTCTGTCTTTTTGCCCCAACATATAGGGAATTTCGGCCTTTTTGACCCACAATTAGGATAATTTCTGCAATTTTGCTCCAAAATAAGGGGAATTTCTGCTTTTTTGCCTCTAAATAAGTGGAATTTCTGTCTTTTTCCCCCAAAATAAAGGGAATTTTTGGCTTTTTTGCCCCACAATTAGGGGAATTTCTGCAATTTTGCTCCAAAATACGGGGAATTACTGCTTTTTTACCCGAAAATAAGAAGAATGCATAACTTTTTGCCATAAAAAAAGGAAATTTCTTCATTTTTGCTCCAAAGTAAGGGGAATTTCTGCTTTTTTGCCTCTAAATAACTGGAATTTCTGTCTTTTTCCCCCAAAACAAAGGGAATTTCTGTCTTTTTGCCCCAAAATAAGGAAAATTTCTGACCAGTTACCTTGAAAAAAGTGAAATTTCTGCAATTTTGCCCCAAAATAAGGGAAATTTCTGCCTTTTTGCCCCCAAATAAGGAGAATTTCAGCCTTTTTACCTCAAAATAAGGAGAATTTCTGCATTTTTGCAACAAAATATTAGGAATTTCTGCCTTTTTGCCACCAAATAAGAGAATTTCAGCCTTTTTACCTCAAAATAAGGGGAATTTCTATATTTTTGCAACAAAATATTAGGAATTTCTGCCTTTTTGCCCCAAAATAGGATAATTTCTGCCTTTTTTCCCTGAAATAAGAGAAATTTCTGCAATTTTGGCCCAAAATAATTGAAATTTTTGGAATTTTGCCCCAAAATAAGTGGAATTTCTGAGTTTTGCACCAAAATAAGGAGAATTTCTCTTTTTTGCCTTAACATATAGGGAATTTCTGCCTTTTTACTTCACAATTAGGGGAATTTCTGCAATTTTGTTCCAAAATAAGGGGAATTTCAGCCTTATTACCTCAAAATAAGGGGAATTTCTGCATTTTTGCCACAAAATATTAGGAATTTATGCATTTTTGCCCCAAAATAAGAAAATTTCAGCTATTTTTCCCTGATATAAGTGAAATTTCTGCAATTTTGCCTCAAAATAAATAAAATTTCTGACTTATTATCCTAAAATAAGTGAAATTTCTGCAATTTTGCCCCAAAATTAGGGAAATTTCTGCCTTTTTGCCTCCAAATAAGGGGAATTTCAGCGTTTTTACCTCAAAATAAGGGGAATTTCTGTATTTTTGTTACAAAATATTAGGAATTTCTGCATTTTTGCCCCAAAATAAGAAAATTTCTGCTTTTTTTCCCTGAAATAAGTTTAATTTCTGCAATTTTGCCCCAAAATAAGTGAAATTTCTGCAATTTTGCCCCAAAATAATGGAAATTTCTGGAATTTTGCCCCAAAATAAGTGAAATTTCTGCGTTTTGCCCCAAAATAAAGAGAATTTCTGTCTTTTTGCCCCAACATAAAAAGAATTTCTGCACTTTTGCCCCACAATTAGGGGAATTTCTGCAATTTTGCTCAAAAAACACGGGGAATTTCTGCTTTTTTGCCCGAAAATAAGAAGAATGCATACCTTTTTGCCATAAAAAAGGGAAATTTCTTCATTTTTGCTCCAAAATAAGTGGAATTTCTGCTTTTTGGCCTCTAAATAAGTGGAATTTCTGTCTTTTTCGCCCAAAACAAAGGGAATTTCTGTCTTTTTTGCCCCAAAATAAGGAAAATTTCAGACTTATTACCCTGAAGTAAGTGAAATTTCTGCAATTTTGCCCCAAAATAAGGGAAATTTCTGCCTTTTTGCCTCCAAATAAGGGGAATTTCAGGTTTTTACCTCAAAATAAGGGAAATTTCTGCATTTTTGCTACAAAATATTAGGAATTTCTGCCTTTTTGCCATAAATAAGGAAAATTTCTGCCTTTTTCTCTGAAATAAGTGAAATTTCTGCAATTTTGCCCCAAAATACGTGAAATTTCTGCAATTTTGCTCCAAAATAAGTGAAATTTCTGAAATTTTGCCCCAAAATAAGTGAAATTTCTGGAATTTTGCCCCAAAATAAGTGGAATTACTGAGATTTCCCCCAAAATAAAAAGAATTTCTGTCTTTTTGCCCCAACATATAGGGAATTTCTGCCTTTTTGACCCACAATTAGGATAATTTCTGCAATTTTGCTCCAAAATAAGGGGAATTTCTGCTTTTTTGCCTCTAAATAAGTGGAATTTCTGTCTTTTTACCCCCAAACAAAAGAAATTTTTGGCTTTTTTGCCCCACAATTAGGGGAATTTCTGCAATTTTGCTCCAAAATACGGGGAATTACTGCTTTTTTAACCGAAAATAAGAAGAATGCATACCTTTTTGCCATAAAAAAAGGAAATTTCTTCATTTTTTCTCCAAAATAAGGGGAATTTCTGCTTTTTTGCCTCTAAATAACTGGAATTTCTGTCCTTTTCCCCCACAACAAAGGGAATTTCTGTCTTTTTTGCCCCAAAATAAGAAAAAATTCTGACTTATTACTCTGAAGTAAGTGAAATTTCTGCAATTTTGCCCCAAAATAATAGAAATTTCTGCCTTTTTGCCTCCAAATAAGGGGAATTTCAGCCTTTTTACCTCAAAATAAGGGGAATTTCTGCATTTTTGCCACAAAATATTAGAAATTTCTGCCTTTTTGCCCCAAAATAAAGAAAAATTCTGCCTTTTTTCCCTGAAATATGTGAAATTTCTGCAATTTTTCCCCAAAATACATGAATTTTCTGCAATTTTGCCCCAAAATAAGTGAAATTTCTGAAATTTTGCCCCAAAATAAATGAAATTTCTGGAAATTTGCCCCAAAAAAGTGGAATTTCTGAGATTTGACCCAAAATAAAAATAATTTCTGTCTTTTTGCCCCAACATATAGGGAATTTCTCCCTTTTTGACCCACAATTAGGAGAATTTTTGCAATTTTGCTCCAAAATAAGAGGAATTTCTGCTTTTTTGCCTCTAAATAAGTGGAATTTCTGTCTTTTTCCCCCAAAACAAAGGGAATTTCTGTCTTTTTTGCCCCAAAATAAAAAAAATTTCTGACTTATTACCCTGAAATAAGTGAAATTTCTGCAATTTTGCCCCAAAATAAGTGATATTTCTGGAATTTTGCCCCAAAATAAGGGAAATTTCTGGAATTTTGCCCCAAAATAAGTGGAATTTCTGAGTTTTGCCCCAAAATAAGGAGAATTTCTGTCTTTTTGCCCCAACATATAGGGATTTTCTGCCTTTTTGCCCCACAATTAGCGGAATTTCTGCAATTTTGCTCCAAAATACGGGGAATTTCTGCCTTTTTGCCCGAAAATAAGAAGAATGCATACCTTTTTGCCATAAAAAAGAGAATTTTTTTCATTTTTTCTCCAAAATAAGGGGAATTTATACTTTTTTGCCTCTAAATAACTGGAATTTCTGTCTTTTTACCCCAAAACAAAGGGAATTTCTGTCTTTTTTGCCCCAAAATAAGGAAAAATTCTGACTTATTACCCTGAAGTAAGTGAAACTTCTGCAATTTTGACCCAAAATAAGGGAAATTTCTGCCTTTTCGCCTCCAAATAAGGGGAAATTCAGCCTTTTTACCTCAAAATAAGGGGAATTTCTGCATTTTTGCCACAAAATATTAGGAATTTCTGCATTTTTGCCCTAAAATAAGGGAAATTTCTGCCTTTTTTTTCTGAAATAAGAGAAATTTCTGCAATTTTGCCCCAAAATATGTGAAATTTCTGCAATTTTGCTCCAAAATAAGTGAAATTTCTGAAATTTTGCCCCAAAATAAGTAAAATTTCTGGAATTTTGCCCCAAAATAAGTGGAATTTCTGAGATTTCCCCCAAAATAAAAAGAATTTCTGTCTTTTTGCACCAACATATAGGCAATTTCTGCCCTTTTGACCCACAATTAGGATAATTTCTGCAATTTTGCCCCAAAATAAGGGGAATTTCTGCTTTTTTGCCTCTAAATAAGTTGAATTTCTGTTTTTTTTCCCCAAAACAAAGTGAATTTTTGTCTTTTTTGCCCCACAATTAGGGGAATTTCTGCAATTTTGCTCCAAAATACGGGGAATTACTGCCTTTTTGCCCGAAAATAAGAAGAATGCATTTCTTTTTGCCATAAAAAAAAAGGAAATTTCTTCATTTTTGCTCCAAAATAAGGGGAATTTCTGCTTATTTGCCTCTAAATAACTGGAATTTCTGTCTTTTTCCCCCAAAACCAAGGGAATTTTTGTCTTTTTTGCCCCAAAATAAGGAAAATTTCTGACCAGTTACCCTGAAATAAGTGAAATTTCTGCAATTTTGGCCCAAAATAAGGGAAATTTCTGCCTTTTTGCCCCCAAATAAGGAGAATTTCAGCCTTTTTACCTCAAAATAAGGGGAATTTCTGCATTTTTGCAACAAAATATTAGGAATTCCTGCCTTTTTGCCCCAAAATAAGATAATTTCTGCCTTTTTTCCCCGAAATAAGAGAAATTTCTGCAATTTTGGCCCAAAATAATTGAAATTTTTGGAATTTTGCCCCAAAATAAGTGGAATTTCTGAGTTTTGCACCAAAATAAGGAGAATTTCTCTTTTTTGCCCTAACATATAGGGAATTTCTGCATTTTTACCTCACAATTACGGGAATTTCTGCAATTTTGTTCCAAAATATGTGGAATTTCTGCCTTTTTGCCTCCAAATAAGGGGAATTTCAGCATTTTTACCTCAAAATAAAGGGAATTTCTGCATTTTTGCCACAAAATATTAGGAATTTCTGCATTTTTGCCCCAAAATAAGAAAATTTCTGCTTTTTTCCCTGAAATAAGTGAAATTTCTGCAATTTTGCCCCAAAATAAATAAAATTTCTGACTTATTACCCTGAAATATGTGAAATTTCTGCAATTTTGCCCCAAAATAAGGAGAATTTCTGTCTTTTTGCCCAAACATATAGGGAATTTCTGCCCTTTTGCCCCACAATTAGGGGAATTTCTGCAATTTTGCTCCAAAACACGGGTAATTTCTGCTTTTTTGCCCGAAAATAAGAAGAATGCATACCTTTTTGCCATAAAAAGGGAAATTTCTTCATTTTTGCTCCAAAATAAGTGGAATTTCTGCTTTTTTGCCTCTAAATAAGTGGAATTTCTGTCTTTTTCGCCCAAAACAAAGGGAATTTCTGTTTTTTTGCCCCAAAATAAGGAAAATTTCAGACTTATTACCCTGAAGTAAGTGAAATTTCTGCAATTTTGCCCCAAAATAAGGGAAATTTCTGCCTTTTTGCCCCCAAATAAGGGGAATTTCAGCTTTTTTACCTCAAAATAAGGGAAATTTCTGCATTTTTGACACAAAATATTAGGAATTTCTGCCTTTTTGCCCCAAAATAAGGAAAATTTCTTCCTTTTTCCCTGAAATAAGTGAAATTTCTGCAATTTTGCCCCAAAATACGTGAAATTTCTGCAATTTTGCTCCAAAATAAGTGAAATTTCTGAAATTTTGCCCCAAAATAAGTGAAATTTCTGGAATTTTGCCCCAAAATAAGTGGAATTTCTGAATTTTGCACCAAAATAAAAAGAATTTCTCTTTTTTTCTCTAACATATAGGGAAATTCTACCTTTTTGCCCCACAATTAGGGGAATTTCTGCAATTTGGTTCCAAAATACGGGGAATTTCTTCATTTTTGCCACCAAATAAGGGGAATTTCAGCCTTTTTACCTCAAAATAAGGGGAATTTCTGCATTTTTGCCATAAAATATTAGGAATTTGTGAATTTTTGCCCCAAAATAAAAAAATTTCTGCTTTTTTTTCTGAAATAAGTGAAATTTCTGCAATTTTGCCCCAAGATAAAAAAAAATTTCTGACTTACTACCCTGAAATAAGTGAAATTTCTGCAATTTTGCCCCAAAATAAGAGAAATTTCTGCCTTTTTGCCTCCAAATAAGGGGAATTTCATCCTTATTACCTCAAAATAAGGGGAATTTCTGCATTTTTGCCACAAAATATTAGGAATTTCTGCATTTTTGCCCCAAAATAAGAAAATTTTTGCTTTTTTTCCCTGAAATAAGTGAAATATCTGCAATTTTGCCCCAAAATATGTGAAGTTTCTAGAATTTTGCCCCAAAATAAGTGAAATTTCTGGAATTTTGCCTTAAAATAAGTGGAATTTTGAGTTTTGCACCAAAATAAGGAGAATTTCTGTTTTTTGCCCTAACATATAGGGAATTTCTGCCTTTTTGCCCCACAATTAGGGGAATTTCTGCAATTTTGTTCCAAAATACGGGGAATTTCTGCCTTTTTGCCCGAAAATAAGAAGAATGCATACCTTTTTGCCATAAAAAAAGGAAATTTCTTCATTTTTGCTCCAAAATAATGGGAATTTCTGCTTTTGCCTCTAAATAAGTGGAATTTCTGTCTTTTTCCCCCAAAACAAAGGGAATTTCTGTCTTTTTTGCCACAAAATTAAAAAAAAATTTCTGACTTATTACCCTGAAATAAGTGAAATTTCTGCAATTTTGCTTCAAAATAAGAGAAATATCTGCCTTTTTGCCCCCAAATAAAAGGAATTTCAGCCTTTTTCCCTCAAAATAAGGGAAATATCTGCCTTTTTGCCCGAAAATAAGAAGAATGCATACCTTTTTGCCACCAAAAGGAAATTTCTTCATTTTTGCTCCAAAATAAGTGGAATTTCTGCTTTTTTGCCTCTAAATAAGTGGAATTTCTGTCTTTTTCGCCCAAAACAAAGGGAATTTCTGTCTTTTTTGCCCCAAAATAAGGAAAATTTCAGACTTATTACCCTGAAATAAGTGAAATTTCTGCAATGTTGCCCCAAAATAAGGGAAATTTCTGCCTTTTTGCCCCCAAATAAGGGGAATTTCAGCTTTTTTACCTCAAAATAAGGGGAATTTCTGCATTTTTGCCACAAAATATTAGGAATTTCTGCCTTTTTGCCCCAAAATAAGGAAAATTTCTGCCTTTTTCTCTGAAATAAGTTAAATTTCTGCAATTTTGCCCCAAAATACGTGAAATTTCTGCAATTTTGCTCCAAAATAAGTGAAATTTCTGAAATTTTGCCCCAAAATAAGTGAAATTTCTGGAATTTTGCCTCAAAATAACTGGAATTTCTGAGATTTGCTACAAAATAAGAAGAATTTCTGTCTTTTTGCCCCAACATATAGGGAATTTCTGCCTTTTTGACCCACAATTAGGATAATTTCTGCAATTTTGCTCCAAAATAAGGGGAATTTCTGCTTGTTTGCCTCTAAATAAGTGGAATTTCTGTCTTTTTCCCCAAAACAAAGAGAATTTTTGTCATTTTTACCCCACAATTAGGAGAATTTCTGCAATTCTGCTCCAAAATACGGGGAATTACTGCCTTTTTGCCCGAAAATAAAAAGAATGCATACCTTTTTGCCATAAAAAAAGGAAATTTCTTCATTTTTGCTCCAAAATAAGACGAATTTCTGCTTTTTTGCCTCTAAATACCTGGAATTTCTGTCTTTTTCGCCCAAAACAAAGGGAATTCCTGTCTTTTTGCCCCAAAATAAGGAAAATTTCTGACCAGTTACCCTGAAATAAGTGAAATTTCTGCAATTTTGCCTCAAAATAAGGGAAATTTCTGCCTTTTTGCCCTCAAATAAGGAGAATTTCAGCCTTTTTACCTCAAAATAAGGGGAATTTCTGCATTTTTGCCACAAAATATTAGAAATTTCTGCATTTTTGCCCCAAAATAAGAAAATTTCTGCTTTTTTTCCCTGAAATAAATTAAATTTCTGCAATTTTGCCCCAAAATAAGTGAAATTTCTGAAATTTTGCCCCAAAATAATGGAAATTTCTGGAATTTTGCCCCAAAATAAGTGAAATTTCTGCGTTTTGCCCCAAAATAAAGAGAATTTCTGTCTTTTTGCCCCAACATATAGGGAATTTCTGCTATTTTGCCCCACAATTAGGGGAATTTCTGCAATTTTGCTCCAAAACACGGGGAATTTCTGCTTTTTTGCCCGAAAATAAGAAGAATGCATATCTTTTTGCCATAAAAAAGGGAAATTTCTTCATTTTTGCTCCAAAATAAGTGGAATTTCTGCTTTTTTGCCTCTAAATAAGTGGAATTTCTGTCTTTTTCGCCCAAAACAAAGGGAATTTTTGTTTTTTTGCCCCAAAATAAGGAAAATTTCAGACTTAATACCGTGAAGTAAGTGAAATTTCTGCAATTTTGCCCCAAAATAAGGGAAATTTCTGCCTTTTTGCCCCCAAATAAGGGGAATTTCAGCTTTTTTACCACAAAATAAGGGAAATTTCTGCATTTTTGCCACAAATATTAGGAATTTTTGCCTTTTTGCCCCAAAATAAAGAAAAATTTCTGCCTTTTTCCCTGAAATAAGTGAAATTTCTGCAATTTTGCCCCAAAATACCTGAAATTTCTGCAGTTTTGCTCCAAAATAAGTGAAATTTCTGAAATTTTGCCCCAAAATAAGTGAAATTTCTGGAATTTTGCCCCAAAATAAGTGGAATTTCTGAGATTTCCCCCAAAATAAAAAGAATTTCTGTCTTTTTGCCCCAACATATAGGGAATTTCTGCCTTTTTGACCCACAATTAGGATAATTTCTGCAATTTTGCTCCTAAATAAGGGGAATTTCTGCTTTTTTGCCTCTAAATAAGTGGAATTTCTGTCTTTTTCCCCCAAAACAAAGGGAATTTTTGTCTTTTTTGCCTTACAATTAGGGGAATTTCTGCAATTTTGCTCCAAAATACGGGGAATTACTGCTTTTTTACCCGAAAATAAGAAGAATGCATACCTTTTTGCCATAAAAAAAGGAAATTTCTTCATTTTTGCTCCAAAATAAGAAAAATTTCTGACCAGTTACCCTGAAGAAAGTGAAATTTCTGCAATTTTGCCCCAAAATAAAAAAAATTTTCTGACTTTTTGCCCCAAAATAAGGAGAATTTCAGCCTTTTTACCTCAAAATTGGAGAATTTCTGCATTTTTGCAACAAAATATTAGGAATTTCTGCCTTTTTGCCCCAAAATAAGAAAATTTCTGCCTTTTTCCCTGAAATAAGTGAAATTTCTGCAATTTTGCCCCAAAATAAGTGGAATTTCTGAGTTTTGCACCAAAATAAAAAGAATTTCTCTTTTTTGCCCTAAAATATAGGGAATTTCTACCTTTTTGCCCCACAATTAGGGCAATTTCTGCAATTTGGTTCCAAAATACGGGGAATTTCTGCCTTTTTGCCTCCAAATAAAAGGAATTTCAGCCTTTTTACCTCAAAATAAGGGGAATTTCTGCATTTTTGCCACAAAATATTAGGAATTTCTGCATTTTTGCCCCAAAATAAGAAAATTTCTGCCTTTTTTTCTGAAATAAGTGAAATTTGTGCAATTTTGCCCCAAAATAAAAAAAATTTCTGACTTATTACCCTGAAATAAGTGAAATTTCTGCAATTTTGCCCCAAAATAAGGGAAATTTCTGCCTTTTTGTCTCCAAATAAGGGGAATTTAAGCCTTTTTACCTCAAAATAAGGGGAATTTCTGCATTTTTGCCACAAAATATTAGGAATATCTGCATTTTTGCCCCAAAATAAGAAAATTTCTGCCTTTTTTCCCTGAAATAAGTGAAATTTCTGCAATTTTGCCCCAAAATATGTGAAATTTCTGTAATTTTGCCCCAAAATAAGTGAAATTTCTGGAATTTTGATTTAAAATAAGTGGAATTTTGAGTTTTGCACCAAAATAAGGAGAATTTCTGTTTTTTGCCCTAACATATAGGGAATTTCTGCCTTTTTGCCCCACAATTAGAGGAATTTCTGCAATTTTGTTCCAAAATACGGGGAATTTCTGCCTTTTTGCCTGAAAATAAGAAGAATGCATACCTTTTTGCCATAAAAAAAGGAAATTTCTTCATTTTTGCTCCAAAATAAGGGGAATTTCTGCTTTTGCCTCTAAATAAGTGGAATTTCTGTCTTTTTCCCCCAAAACAAAGGGAATTTCTGTCTTTTTTGCCCCAAAATAAAAAAAATTTATGACTTATTACCCTGAAATAAGTGAAATTTCTGCAATTTTGCTTCAAAATAAGGGAAATTTCTGCCTTTTTGGCCCCAAATAAGGGGAATTTCAGCCTTTTTCCCTCAAAATAAGGGAAATTTCTGCATGTTTGCCCGAAAATAAGAAGAATGCATACCTTTTTGCAATAAAAAAGGGAAATTTCTTCATTTTTGCTCCAAAATAAGTGGAATTTCTGCTTTTTTGCCTCTAAATAAGTGGAATTTCTGTCTTTTTCGCCCAAAACAAAGGGAATTTCTGTCTTTTTGCCCCAAAATAAGGAAAATTTCAGACTTATTACCCTGAAGTAAGTGAAATTTCTGCAATGTTGCCCCAAAATAAGGGAAATTTCTGCCTTTTTCCCCCAAATAAGGGGAATTTCAGCTTTTTTACCTCAAAATAAGGGGAATTTTTGCATTTTTGCCACAAAATAATAGGAATTTCTGCCTTTTTGCCCCAAAATAAGGAAAATTTCAGCTATTTTTCCCTGATATAAGTGAAATTTCTGCAATTTTGCCGCAAAATAAATAAAATTTCTGACTTATTATCCTGAAATAAGTGAAATTTCTGCAATTTTGCCCCAAAATTAGGAAAATTTCTGCCTTTTTGCCTCCAAATAAGGGGAATTTCAGCCTTTTTACCTCAAAATAAAAGGAATTTCTGCATTTTTGCCACAAAATATTAGGAATTTCTGCATTTTTGCTCCAAAATAAGAAAATTTCTGCTTTTTTTCCCTGAAATAAGTTAAATTTCTGCAATTTTGCCCCAAAATAAGTGAAATTTCTGCAATTTTGCCCCAAAATAATGGAAATTTCTGGAATTTTGCCCCAAAATAAGTGAAATTTCTGCGTTTTGCCCCAAAATAAAGAGAATTTCTGTTTTTTGCTCCTACATAAAGGGAATTTCTGCACTTTTGCCCCACAATTAGGGGAATTTCTGCAATTTTGCTCCAAAACACGGGGAATTTCTGCTTTTTTGCCCGAAAATAAGAAGAATGCATAATTTTTTGCCATAAAAAAGGGAAATTTCTTCATTTTTGCTCCAAAATAAGTGGAATTTCTGCTTTTTTGCCTCTAAATAAGTGGAATTTCTGTATTTTCGCCCAAAACAAAGGGAATTTCTGTCTTTTTTGCCCCAAAATAAAAAAAATTTCAGACTTATTACCCTGAAGTAAGTGAAATTTCTGCAATGTTGCCCCAAAATAAGGGAAATTTCTGCCTTTTTGCCCCCAAATAAGGGGAATTTCAGCTTTTTTACCTCAAAATAAGGGGAATTTTTAGATTTTTGCCACAAAATAATAGGAATTTCTGCCTTTTTGCCCCAAAATAAGGAAAATTTCAGCTATTTTTCCCTGATATAAGTGAAATTTCTGCAATTTTGCCGCAAAATAAATAAAATTTCTGACTTATTACCCTGAAATAAGTGAAATTTCTGCAATTTTGCCCCAAAATTAGGAAAATTTCTGCCTTTTTGCCTCCAAATAAGGGGAATTTCAGCCTTTTTACCTCAAAATAAGGGGAATTTCTGCATTTTTGCCACAAAATATTAAAAATTTCTGCATTTTTGCCCCAATATAAGAAAATTTCTGCTTTTTTTCCCTGAAATAAGTGAAATTTCTGCAATTTTGCCCCAAAATAAGTGAAATTTCTGCAATTTCGCCCCAAAATAATGGAAATTTCTGGAATTTTGGCCCAAAATAAGTGAAATTTCTGCGTTTTGTCTTAAAATAAAGAGAATTTCTGTCTTTTTGCCCCAACATAAAGGGAATTTCTGCCCTTTTGCCCCACAATTAGGGGAATTTCTGCAATTTTGCTCCAAAACACGGGGAATTTCTGCTTTTTTGCCCGAAAATAAGAAGAATGCATACCTTTTTGCCATAAAAAAGGGAAATTTCTTCATTTTTGCTCCAAAATAAGTGGAATTTCTGCTTTTTGGCCTCTAAATAAGTGGAATTTCTGTCTTTTTCGCCCAAAACAAAGGGAATTTCTGTCTTTTTTGCCCCAAAATAAGGAAAATTTCAGACTTATTACCCTGAAGTAAGTGAAATTTCTGCAATTTTGCCCCAAAATAAGGGAAATTTCTGCCTTTTTGCCCCCAAATAAGGGGAATTTCAGGTTTTTACCACAAAATAAGGGAAATTTCTGCATTTTTGCTACAAAATATTAGGAATTTCTGCCTTTTTGCCCCAAAATAAGGAAAATTTCAACCTTTTTCCCTGAAATAAGTGAAATTTCTGCAATTTTGCCCCAAAATACGTGAAATTTCTGCAATTTTGCTCTAAAATAAGTGAAATTTCTGAAATTTTGCCTCAAAATAAGTGAAATTTCTGGAATTTTGCCCTAAAATAAGTGGAATTTCTGAGATTTCCCCCACAATAAAAAGAATTTCTGTCTTTTTGCCCCAACATATAGGGAATTTCGGCCTTTTTGACCCACAATTAGGATAATTTCTGCAATTTTGCTCCAAAATAAGGGGAATTTCTGCTTTTTTGCCTCTAAATAAGTGGAATTTCTGTCTTTTTCCCCCAAAATAAAGGGAATTTTTGGCTTTTTTGCCCCACAATTAGGGGAATTTCTGCAATTTTGCTCCAAAATACGGGGAATTACTGCTTTTTTACCCGAAAATAAGAAGAATGCATAACTTTTTGCCATAAAAAAAGGAAATTTCTTCATTTTTGCTCCAAAGTAAGGGGAATTTCTGCTTTTTTGCCTCTAAATAACTGGAATTTCTGTCTTTTTCCCCCAAAACAAAGGGAATTTCTGTCTTTTTGCCCCAAAATAAGGAAAATTTCTGACCAGTTACCTTGAAAAAAGTGAAATTTCTGCAATTTTGCCCCAAAATAAGGGAAATTTCTGCCTTTTTGCCCCCAAATAAGGAGAATTTCAGCCTTTTTACCTCAAAATAAGGAGAATTTCTGCATTTTTGCAACAAAATATTAGGAATTTCTGCCTTTTTGCCACCAAATAAGAGAATTTCAGCCTTTTTACCTCAAAATAAGGGGAATTTCTATATTTTTGCAACAAAATATTAGGAATTTCTGCCTTTTTGCCCCAAAATAGGATAATTTCTGCCTTTTTTCCCTGAAATAAGAGAAATTTCTGCAATTTTGGCCCAAAATAATTGAAATTTTTGGAATTTTGCCCCAAAATAAGTGGAATTTCTGAGTTTTGCACCAAAATAAGGAGAATTTCTCTTTTTTGCCTTAACATATAGGGAATTTCTGCCTTTTTACTTCACAATTAGGGGAATTTCTGCAATTTTGTTCCAAAATAAGGGGAATTTCAGCCTTATTACCTCAAAATAAGGGGAATTTCTGCATTTTTGCCACAAAATATTAGGAATTTATGCATTTTTGCCCCAAAATAAGAAAATTTCAGCTATTTTTCCCTGATATAAGTGAAATTTCTGCAATTTTGCCTCAAAATAAATAAAATTTCTGACTTATTATCCTAAAATAAGTGAAATTTCTGCAATTTTGCCCCAAAATTAGGGAAATTTCTGCCTTTTTGCCTCCAAATAAGGGGAATTTCAGCGTTTTTACCTCAAAATAAGGGGAATTTCTGTATTTTTGTTACAAAATATTAGGAATTTCTGCATTTTTGCCCCAAAATAAGAAAATTTCTGCTTTTTTTCCCTGAAATAAGTTTAATTTCTGCAATTTTGCCCCAAAATAAGTGAAATTTCTGCAATTTTGCCCCAAAATAATGGAAATTTCTGGAATTTTGCCCCAAAATAAGTGAAATTTCTGCGTTTTGCCCCAAAATAAAGAGAATTTCTGTCTTTTTGCCCCAACATAAAAAGAATTTCTGCACTTTTGCCCCACAATTAGGGGAATTTCTGCAATTTTGCTCAAAAAACACGGGGAATTTCTGCTTTTTTGCCCGAAAATAAGAAGAATGCATACCTTTTTGCCATAAAAAAGGGAAATTTCTTCATTTTTGCTCCAAAATAAGTGGAATTTCTGCTTTTTGGCCTCTAAATAAGTGGAATTTCTGTCTTTTTCGCCCAAAACAAAGGGAATTTCTGTCTTTTTTGCCCCAAAATAAGGAAAATTTCAGACTTATTACCCTGAAGTAAGTGAAATTTCTGCAATTTTGCCCCAAAATAAGGGAAATTTCTGCCTTTTTGCCTCCAAATAAGGGGAATTTCAGGTTTTTACCTCAAAATAAGGGAAATTTCTGCATTTTTGCTACAAAATATTAGGAATTTCTGCCTTTTTGCCATAAATAAGGAAAATTTCTGCCTTTTTCTCTGAAATAAGTGAAATTTCTGCAATTTTGCCCCAAAATACGTGAAATTTCTGCAATTTTGCTCCAAAATAAGTGAAATTTCTGAAATTTTGCCCCAAAATAAGTGAAATTTCTGGAATTTTGCCCCAAAATAAGTGGAATTACTGAGATTTCCCCCAAAATAAAAAGAATTTCTGTCTTTTTGCCCCAACATATAGGGAATTTCTGCCTTTTTGACCCACAATTAGGATAATTTCTGCAATTTTGCTCCAAAATAAGGGGAATTTCTGCTTTTTTGCCTCTAAATAAGTGGAATTTCTGTCTTTTTACCCCCAAACAAAAGAAATTTTTGGCTTTTTTGCCCCACAATTAGGGGAATTTCTGCAATTTTGCTCCAAAATACGGGGAATTACTGCTTTTTTAACCGAAAATAAGAAGAATGCATACCTTTTTGCCATAAAAAAAGGAAATTTCTTCATTTTTTCTCCAAAATAAGGGGAATTTCTGCTTTTTTGCCTCTAAATAACTGGAATTTCTGTCCTTTTCCCCCACAACAAAGGGAATTTCTGTCTTTTTTGCCCCAAAATAAGAAAAAATTCTGACTTATTACTCTGAAGTAAGTGAAATTTCTGCAATTTTGCCCCAAAATAATAGAAATTTCTGCCTTTTTGCCTCCAAATAAGGGGAATTTCAGCCTTTTTACCTCAAAATAAGGGGAATTTCTGCATTTTTGCCACAAAATATTAGAAATTTCTGCCTTTTTGCCCCAAAATAAAGAAAAATTCTGCCTTTTTTCCCTGAAATATGTGAAATTTCTGCAATTTTTCCCCAAAATACATGAATTTTCTGCAATTTTGCCCCAAAATAAGTGAAATTTCTGAAATTTTGCCCCAAAATAAATGAAATTTCTGGAAATTTGCCCCAAAAAAGTGGAATTTCTGAGATTTGACCCAAAATAAAAATAATTTCTGTCTTTTTGCCCCAACATATAGGGAATTTCTCCCTTTTTGACCCACAATTAGGAGAATTTTTGCAATTTTGCTCCAAAATAAGAGGAATTTCTGCTTTTTTGCCTCTAAATAAGTGGAATTTCTGTCTTTTTCCCCCAAAACAAAGGGAATTTCTGTCTTTTTTGCCCCAAAATAAGGAAAATTTCAGACTTATTACCCTAAAGTAAGTGAAATTTCTGCAATTTTGCCCCAAAATAAGGGAAATTTCTGCCTTTTTGCTTCCAAATAAGGGGAATTTCAGCCTTTTTACCTCAAAATAAGGGGAATTTCTGCATTTTTGCCACAAAATATTAGGAATTTCTGCCTTTTTGCCCCAAATAAGGAAAATTTCTGCCTTTTTCCCTGAAATAAGTGAAATTTCTGCAATTTTTCCCAAAATAGGTGAAATTTCTGCCAATTTGCCCCATAATAAGTGAAATTTCTGGAATTTTGCCCCCAAAAAAGTGAAATTTCTGGAATTTTGCCCCAAAAAAGTGGAATTTCTGAGATTTTCCCCAAAATAAAGAGAATTTCTGTCTTTTTGCCCCAACATTTAGGGAATTTCTGCTTTTTTGACCCACAATTAGGGAAATTTCTGAAATTTTGCTCCAAAATAAGGGGAATTTCTGCTTTTTTGCCTCTAAATAGGTGGAATTTCTGTCTTTTTCCCCCAAAACAAAGAAAATTTCTGTATTTTTGGCCCCAAAATAAGGAAAATTTCTGACTTATTACCCTGAAATAAGTGAAATTTCTGCAATTTTTCCCCAAAATAAGGGAAATTTCTGCCTTTTTGCACCCAAATAAGGGGAATTTCAGCCTTTTTACCTCAAAATAAGGGGAGTTTCTGCATTTTTTGCCACAAAATATTAGGAATTTCTGCCTTTTTGCCCCAAAATAAAAAAAATTTCTGCCCTTTTTCCCTGAAATAAGTGAAATTTGTTCAATTTTGCCCCAAAATAAATGAAATTTCTGCAATATTGCCCCAAAATAAGGGAAATTTCTGGAATTTTGCCCCAAAATAAGTGGAATTTCTGAGTTTTGCCCCAAAATAAGGAGAATTTCTGTCTTTTTGCCCTAACATATATGGAATTTCTGCTTTTTTGCCCCACAATTAGGGGAATTACTGCAATTTTGCTCCAAAATACGGAGAATTCCTGCCTTTTTGCCCGAAAATAAGAAGAATGCATACCTTTTTGCCATAAAAAAAGGAAATTTCTTCATTTTTGCTCCAAAATAAGGCGAATTTCTGCTTTTTTCCCTCTAAATAAGTGGAATTTCTGTCTTTTTCCCCCAAAACAAAGGGAATTCCTGTCTTTTTGCCCCAAAATAAGGAAAATTTCTGACCAGTTACCCTGAAATAATTGAAATTTCTGCAATTTTGCCCCAAAATAAGGGAAATTTCTGCCTTTTGGTCCCCAAATAATGAGAATTTCAGCTTTTTTTACCTCAAAATAAGGGGAATTTCTGCATTTTTGCCACAAAATATTAGGAATTTCTGCCTTTTTGCCCCAAAATAAGAAAAATTTCTGACCAGTTACCCTGATATAAGTGAAATTTCTGCAATTTTGCCCCAAAATAAGTGAAATTTCTGCAATTTTGCCCCAAAATAAGTGAAATTTCTGGAATTTTGCCCTAAAATAAATGGAATTTTGAGTTTTGCACCAAAATAAGGAGAATTTCTGTTTTTTGCCTTAACATATAGGGAATTTCTGCCTTTTTGCCCCACAATTAGGGGAATTTCTGCAATTTTGTTCCAAAATACGGGAAATTTCTTCCTTTTTGCCCGAAAATAAAAAGAATGCATACCTTATTGCCATAAAAAAAGGAAATTTCTTCATTTTTGCTCCAAAATAAGGGGAATTTCTGCTTTTTTGCCTCTAAATAACTGGAATTTCTGTCTTTTTCCCCCAAAACAAAGGGAATTCCTGTCTTTTTGCCCCAAAATAAGGAAAATTTCTGACCAGTTACCCTGAAATAAGTGAAATTTCTGGAATTTTGCCTCAAAATAAGGGAAATTTCTGCCTTTTTGCCCCCAAATAAGGAGAATTTCAGCCTTTTTACCTCAAAATAAGGGGAATTTCTGCATTTTTGTAACAAAATATTAGGAATTTCTGCCTTTTTGCCCCAAAATAAGAAAATTTCTGCCTTTTTTCCCTGAAATAAGTGAAATTTCTGCAATTTTGCCCCAAAATAAGTGAAATTTCTGGAATTTTGCCCCAAAATAAGTGGAATTTCTGAGTTTTGCACCAAAATAAAAAGAATTTCTCTTTTTTGCCCTAACATATAGGGAATTTCTACCCTTTTGCCCCACAATTAGGGGAATTTCTGCAATTTGGTTCCAAAATACGGGGAATTTCTGCCTTTTTGCCTCCAAATAAGGGGAATTTCAGCCTTTTTACCTCAAAATAAGGGGAATTTCTGCATTTTTGCCACAAAATATAAGAAATTTCTGCATTTTTGCCCCAAAATAAGAAAATTTCTGCTTTTTTTCCCTGAAATAAATTAAATTTCTGCAATTTTGCCCCAAAATAAGTGAAATTTCTGAAATTATGCCCCAAAATAATGGTAATTTCTGGAATTTTGCCTCAAAATAAGTGAAATTTCTGCGTTTTGCCCCAAAATAAAGAGAATTTCTGTCTTTTTGCCCCAACATATAGGGAATTTCTGCCCTTTTGCCCCACAATTAGGGGAATTTCTGCAATTTTGCTCCAAAACACGGGGAATTTCTGCTTTTTTGCCCGAAAATAAGAAGAATGCATATCTTTTTGCCATAAAAAAGAGAAATTTCTTCATTTTTGCTCCAAAATAAGTGGAATTTCTGCTTTTTTGCCTCTAAATAAGTGGAATTTCTGTCTTTTTCGCCCAAAACAAAGGGAATTTTTGTTTTTTTGCCCCAAAATAAGGAAAATTTCAGACTTAATACTGTGAAGTAAGTGAAATTTCTGCAATTTTGCCCCAAAATAAGGGAATTTTCTGCCTTTTTGCCCCCAAATAAGGGGAATTTCAGCTTTTTTACCACAAAATGAGGGAAATTTCTGCATTTTTGCCACAAATATTAGGAATTTCTGCCTTTTTGCCCCAAAATAAAGAAAAATTTCTGCCTTTTTCCCTGAAATAAGTGAAATTTCTGCAATTTTGCCCCAAAATACGTGAAATTTCTGCAGTTTTGCTCCAAAATAAGTGAAATTTCTGAAATTTTGCCCCAAAATAAGTGAAATTTCTGGAATTTTGCCCCAAAATAAGTGGAATTTCTGAGATTTCCCCCAAAATAAAAATAATTTCTGTCTTTTTGCCCCAACATATAGGGAACTTCTGCCTTTTTGACCCACAATTAGGATAATTTCTGCAATTTTGCTCCAAAATAAGAGGAATTTCTGCTTTTTTGCCTCTAAATAAGTGGAATTTCTGTCTTTTTCCCCCAAAACAAAGGGAATTTTTGTCTTTTTTGCCCCACAATTAGGGGAATTTCTGCAATTTTGCTCCAAAATACGGGGAATTACTGCTTTTTTACCCGAAAATAAGAAGAATGCATACCTTTTTGCCATAAAAAAAGGAAATTTCTTCATTTTTGCTCCAAAATAAGAAAAATTTCTGACCAGTTACCCTGAAGAAAGTGAAATTTCTGCAATTTTGCCCCAAAATAAAAAAAAATTCTGACTTTTTGCCCCCAAATAAGGAGAATTTCAGCCTTTTTACCTCAAAATTGGAGAATTTCTGCATTTTTGAAACAAAATATTAGGAATTTCTGCCTTTTTGCCCCAAAATAAGAAAATTTCTGCCTTTTTCCCTGAAATAAGTGAAATTTCTGCAATTTTGCCCCAAAATAAGTGGAATTTCTGAGTTTTGCACCAAAATAAAAAGAATTTCTCTTTTTTGCCCTAACATATAGGGAATTTCTACCTTTTTGCCCCACAATTAGGGGAATTTCTGCAATTTGGTTCCAAAATACGGGGAATTTCTGCCTTTTTGCCTCCAATTAAAAGGAATTTCAGCCTTTTTACCTCAAAATAAGGGGAATTTCTGCATTTTTGCCACAAAATATTAGGAATTTCTGCATTTTTGCCCCAAAATAAGAAAATTTCTGCCTTTTTTTCTGAAATAAGTGAAATTTGTGCAATTTTGCCCCAAAATAAAAAAAATTTCTGACTTATTACCCTGAAATAAGTGAAATTTCTGCAATTTTGCCCCAAAATAAGGGAAATTTCTGCCTTTTTGTCTCCAAATAATGGGAATTTAAGCCTTTTTACCTCAAAATAAGGGGAATTTCTGCATTTTTGCCACAAAATATTAGGAATATCTGCATTTTTGCCCCAAAATAAGAAAATTTCTGCCTTTTTTCCCTGAAATAAGTGAAATTTCTGCAATTTTGCCCCAAAATATGTGAAATTTCTGCAATTTTGCCCCAAAATAAGTGAAATTTCTGGAATTTTGATTTAAAATAAATGGAATTTTGAGTTTTGAACCAAAATAAGGAGAATTTCTGTTGTTTGCCCTAACATATAGGGAATTTCTGCCTTTTTGCCCCACAATTAGAGGAATTTCTGCAATTTTGTTCCAAAATACGGGGAATTTTTGCCTTATTGCCTGAAAATAAGAAAAATGCATACCTTTTTGCCATAAAAAAGGAAATTTCTTCATTTTTGCTCCAAAATAAGGGGAATTTCTGCTTTTGCCTCTAAATAAGTGGTATTTCTTTTTTTTTTCCCCCAAAACAAAGGGAATTTCTGTCTTTTTTGCCCCAAAATAAAAAAAAAATTTCTGACTTATTACCCTGAAATAAGTGAAATTTCTGCAATTTTGCTTCAAAATAAGGGAAATTTCTGCCTTTTTGCCCATAAATAAGGGGAATTTCAGCCTTTTTCCCTCAAAATAAGGGAAATTTCTGCATTTTTGCCCGAAAATAAGAAGAATGCATACCTTTTTGCCATAAAAAAAGGAAATTTCTTCATTTTTGCTCCTAAATAAGGGGAATTTCTGCTTTTGCCTCTAAATAAGTGGAATTTCTGTCTTTTTCCCCCAAAACAAAGGGAATTTCTGTCTTTTTTGCCCCAAAATTAAAAAAAAAATTTCTTACTTATTACCCTGAAATAAGTGAAATTTCTGCAATTTTGCTTCAAAATAAGGGAAATTTCTGCCTTTTTGCCCCCAAATAAGGGGAATTTCAGCCTTTTTCCTTCAAAATAAGGGAAATTTCTGCATTTTTCCCCGAAAATAAGAAGAATGCATACCTTTTTGCCATAAAAAAGGGAAATTTCTTCATTTTTGCTCCAAAATAAGTGGAATTTCTGCTTTTTTGCCTCTAAATAAGTGGAATTTCTGTCTTTTTCGCCCAAAACAAAGGGAATTTCTGTCTTTTTTGCCCCAAAATAAGGAAAATTTCAGACTTATTACCCTGAAGTAACTGAAATTTCTGCAATGTTGCCCCAAAATAAGGTAAATTTCTGCCTTTTTGCCCCCAAATAAGGGGAATTTCAGCTTTTTTACCTCAAAATAAGGGGAATTTCTGCATTTTTGCCACAAAATATTAGGAATTTCTGCCTTTTTGCCCCAAAATAAGGAAAATTTCTGCCTTTTTCTCTGAAATAAGTGAAATTTCTGCAATTTTGCCCCCAAATACGTGAAATTTCTGCAATTTTGCTCCAAAATAAGTGAAATTTCTGAAATTTTGCCCCAAAATAAGTGAAATTTCTGGAATTTTGCCCCAAAATAAGTGGAATTTCTGAGATTTCCCCCAAAATAAAAAGAATTTCTGTCTTTTTGCCCCAACATATAGGGAATTTCTGCCTTTTGACCCACAATTAGGATAATTTCTGCAATTTTGCTCCAAAATAAGGGGAATTTCTGCTTGTTTGCCTCTAAATAAGTGGAATTTCTGTCTTTTTCCCCAAAACAAAGGGAATTTTTGTCATTTTTGCCCCACAATTACGAGAATTTCTGCAATTCTGCTCCAAAATACGGGGAATTACTGCCTTTTTGCCCGAAAATAAAAAGAATGCATACCTTTTTGCCATAAAAAAAAGAAATTTCTTCATTTTTGCTCAAAAATAAGGGGAATTTCTGCTTTTTTGCCTCTAAATAACTGGAATTTCTGTCTTTTTCCCCCAAAACAAAGGGAATTCCTGTCTTTAAGCCCCAAAATAAGGAAAATTTCTGACCAGTTACCCTGAAATAAGTTAAATTTCTGCAATTTTGCCTCAAAATAAGGGAAATTTCTGCCTTTTTGCCCCCAAATAAGGAGAATTTCAGCCTTTTTACCTCAAAATAAGGGGAATTTCTGCATTTTTGCAACAAAATATTAGGAATTTCTGCCTTTTTGCCCCAAAATAAGAAAATTTCTGCCTTTTTTCCCCGAAATAAGTGAAATTTCTGCAATTTTGCCCCAAAATAAGTGAAATTTCTGGAATTTTGCCCCAAAATAAGTGGAATTTCTGAGTTTTGCACCAAAATAAAAAGAATTTCTCTTTTTTGCCCTAACATATAGGGAATTTCTACCTTTTTGCCCCACAATTAGGGGAATTTCTGCAATTTGGTTCCAAAATACGGGGAATTTCTGCCTTTTTGCCTCCAAATAAAAGGAATTTCAGCCTTTTTACCTCAAAATAAGGGGAATTTCTGCATTTTTGCCACAAAATATTAGGAATTTCTGCATTTTTGCCCCAAAATAAGAAAATTTCTGCCTTTTTTTCTGAAATAAGTGAAATTTGTGCAATTTTGCCCCAAAATAAAAAAAATTTCTGACTTATTACCCTGAAATAAGTGAAATTTCTGCAATTTTGCCCCAAAATAAGGGAAATTTCTGCCTTTTTGTCTCCAAATAAGGGGAATTTAAGCCTTTTTACCTCAAAATAAGGGGAATTTCTGCATTTTTGCCACAAAATATTAGGAATATCTGCATTTTTGCCCCAAAATAAGAAAATTTCTGCCTTTTTTCCCTGAAATAAGTGAAATTTCTGCAATTTTGCCCCAAAATATGTGAAATTTCTGTAATTTTGCCCCAAAATAAGTGAAATTTCTGGAATTTTGATTTAAAATAAGTGGAATTTTGAGTTTTGCACCAAAATAAGGAGAATTTCTGTTTTTTGCCCTAACATATAGGGAATTTCTGCCTTTTTGCCCCACAATTAGAGGAATTTCTGCAATTTTGTTCCAAAATACGGGGAATTTCTGCCTTTTTGCCTGAAAATAAGAAGAATGCATACCTTTTTGCCATAAAAAAAGGAAATTTCTTCATTTTTGCTCCAAAATAAGGGGAATTTCTGCTTTTGCCTCTAAATAAGTGGAATTTCTGTCTTTTTCCCCCAAAACAAAGGGAATTTCTGTCTTTTTTGCCCCAAAATAAAAAAAATTTATGACTTATTACCCTGAAATAAGTGAAATTTCTGCAATTTTGCTTCAAAATAAGGGAAATTTCTGCCTTTTTGGCCCCAAATAAGGGGAATTTCAGCCTTTTTCCCTCAAAATAAGGGAAATTTCTGCATGTTTGCCCGAAAATAAGAAGAATGCATACCTTTTTGCAATAAAAAAGGGAAATTTCTTCATTTTTGCTCCAAAATAAGTGGAATTTCTGCTTTTTTGCCTCTAAATAAGTGGAATTTCTGTCTTTTTCGCCCAAAACAAAGGGAATTTCTGTCTTTTTGCCCCAAAATAAGGAAAATTTCAGACTTATTACCCTGAAGTAAGTGAAATTTCTGCAATGTTGCCCCAAAATAAGGGAAATTTCTGCCTTTTTCCCCCAAATAAGGGGAATTTCAGCTTTTTTACCTCAAAATAAGGGGAATTTTTGCATTTTTGCCACAAAATAATAGGAATTTCTGCCTTTTTGCCCCAAAATAAGGAAAATTTCAGCTATTTTTCCCTGATATAAGTGAAATTTCTGCAATTTTGCCGCAAAATAAATAAAATTTCTGACTTATTATCCTGAAATAAGTGAAATTTCTGCAATTTTGCCCCAAAATTAGGAAAATTTCTGCCTTTTTGCCTCCAAATAAGGGGAATTTCAGCCTTTTTACCTCAAAATAAAAGGAATTTCTGCATTTTTGCCACAAAATATTAGGAATTTCTGCATTTTTGCTCCAAAATAAGAAAATTTCTGCTTTTTTTCCCTGAAATAAGTTAAATTTCTGCAATTTTGCCCCAAAATAAGTGAAATTTCTGCAATTTTGCCCCAAAATAATGGAAATTTCTGGAATTTTGCCCCAAAATAAGTGAAATTTCTGCGTTTTGCCCCAAAATAAAGAGAATTTCTGTTTTTTGCTCCTACATAAAGGGAATTTCTGCACTTTTGCCCCACAATTAGGGGAATTTCTGCAATTTTGCTCCAAAACACGGGGAATTTCTGCTTTTTTGCCCGAAAATAAGAAGAATGCATAATTTTTTGCCATAAAAAAGGGAAATTTCTTCATTTTTGCTCCAAAATAAGTGGAATTTCTGCTTTTTTGCCTCTAAATAAGTGGAATTTCTGTATTTTCGCCCAAAACAAAGGGAATTTCTGTCTTTTTTGCCCCAAAATAAAAAAAATTTCAGACTTATTACCCTGAAGTAAGTGAAATTTCTGCAATGTTGCCCCAAAATAAGGGAAATTTCTGCCTTTTTGCCCCCAAATAAGGGGAATTTCAGCTTTTTTACCTCAAAATAAGGGGAATTTTTAGATTTTTGCCACAAAATAATAGGAATTTCTGCCTTTTTGCCCCAAAATAAGGAAAATTTCAGCTATTTTTCCCTGATATAAGTGAAATTTCTGCAATTTTGCCGCAAAATAAATAAAATTTCTGACTTATTACCCTGAAATAAGTGAAATTTCTGCAATTTTGCCCCAAAATTAGGAAAATTTCTGCCTTTTTGCCTCCAAATAAGGGGAATTTCAGCCTTTTTACCTCAAAATAAGGGGAATTTCTGCATTTTTGCCACAAAATATTAAAAATTTCTGCATTTTTGCCCCAATATAAGAAAATTTCTGCTTTTTTTCCCTGAAATAAGTGAAATTTCTGCAATTTTGCCCCAAAATAAGTGAAATTTCTGCAATTTCGCCCCAAAATAATGGAAATTTCTGGAATTTTGGCCCAAAATAAGTGAAATTTCTGCGTTTTGTCTTAAAATAAAGAGAATTTCTGTCTTTTTGCCCCAACATAAAGGGAATTTCTGCCCTTTTGCCCCACAATTAGGGGAATTTCTGCAATTTTGCTCCAAAACACGGGGAATTTCTGCTTTTTTGCCCGAAAATAAGAAGAATGCATACCTTTTTGCCATAAAAAAGGGAAATTTCTTCATTTTTGCTCCAAAATAAGTGGAATTTCTGCTTTTTGGCCTCTAAATAAGTGGAATTTCTGTCTTTTTCGCCCAAAACAAAGGGAATTTCTGTCTTTTTTGCCCCAAAATAAGGAAAATTTCAGACTTATTACCCTGAAGTAAGTGAAATTTCTGCAATTTTGCCCCAAAATAAGGGAAATTTCTGCCTTTTTGCCCCCAAATAAGGGGAATTTCAGGTTTTTACCACAAAATAAGGGAAATTTCTGCATTTTTGCTACAAAATATTAGGAATTTCTGCCTTTTTGCCCCAAAATAAGGAAAATTTCAACCTTTTTCCCTGAAATAAGTGAAATTTCTGCAATTTTGCCCCAAAATACGTGAAATTTCTGCAATTTTGCTCTAAAATAAGTGAAATTTCTGAAATTTTGCCTCAAAATAAGTGAAATTTCTGGAATTTTGCCCCAAAATAAGTGGAATTTCTGAGATTTCCCCCACAATAAAAAGAATTTCTGTCTTTTTGCCCCAACATATAGGGAATTTCGGC
Source organism: Micromys minutus (assembly GCF_963924665.1). Classification (NCBI taxonomy): domain Eukaryota; kingdom Metazoa; phylum Chordata; class Mammalia; order Rodentia; family Muridae; genus Micromys; species Micromys minutus. Next base: position 1,656,905 of record NW_027667258.1, on the reverse strand, counting down.
CTTTTTGACCCACAATTAGGATAATTTCTGCAATTTTGCTCCAAAATAAGGGGAATTTCTGCTTTTTTGCCTCTAAATAAGTGGAATTTCTGTCTTTTTCCCCCAAAATAAAGGGAATTTTTGGCTTTTTTGCCCCACAATTAGGGGAATTTCTGCAATTTTGCTCCAAAATACGGGGAATTACTGCTTTTTTACCCGAAAATAAGAAGAATGCATAACTTTTTGCCATAAAAAAAGGAAATTTCTTCATTTTTGCTCCAAAGTAAGGGGAATTTCTGCTTTTTTGCCTCTAAATAACTGGAATTTCTGTCTTTTTCCCCCAAAACAAAGGGAATTTCTGTCTTTTTGCCCCAAAATAAGGAAAATTTCTGACCAGTTACCTTGAAAAAAGTGAAATTTCTGCAATTTTGCCCCAAAATAAGGGAAATTTCTGCCTTTTTGCCCCCAAATAAGGAGAATTTCAGCCTTTTTACCTCAAAATAAGGAGAATTTCTGCATTTTTGCAACAAAATATTAGGAATTTCTGCCTTTTTGCCACCAAATAAGAGAATTTCAGCCTTTTTACCTCAAAATAAGGGGAATTTCTATATTTTTGCAACAAAATATTAGGAATTTCTGCCTTTTTGCCCCAAAATAGGATAATTTCTGCCTTTTTTCCCTGAAATAAGAGAAATTTCTGCAATTTTGGCCCAAAATAATTGAAATTTTTGGAATTTTGCCCCAAAATAAGTGGAATTTCTGAGTTTTGCACCAAAATAAGGAGAATTTCTCTTTTTTGCCTTAACATATAGGGAATTTCTGCCTTTTTACTTCACAATTAGGGGAATTTCTGCAATTTTGTTCCAAAATACGGGGAATTTCTGCCTTTTTGCCTCCAAATAAGGGGAATTTCAGCCTTATTACCTCAAAATAAGGGGAATTTCTGCATTTTTGCCACAAAATATTAGGAATTTATGCATTTTTGCCCCAAAATAAGAAAATTTCAGCTATTTTTCCCTGATATAAGTGAAATTTCTGCAATTTTGCCTCAAAATAAATAAAATTTCTGACTTATTATCCTAAAATAAGTGAAATTTCTGCAATTTTGCCCCAAAATTAGGGAAATTTCTGCCTTTTTGCCTCCAAATAAGGGGAATTTCAGCGTTTTTACCTCAAAATAAGGGGAATTTCTGTATTTTTGTTACAAAATATTAGGAATTTCTGCATTTTTGCCCCAAAATAAGAAAATTTCTGCTTTTTTTCCCTGAAATAAGTTTAATTTCTGCAATTTTGCCCCAAAATAAGTGAAATTTCTGCAATTTTGCCCCAAAATAATGGAAATTTCTGGAATTTTGCCCCAAAATAAGTGAAATTTCTGCGTTTTGCCCCAAAATAAAGAGAATTTCTGTCTTTTTGCCCCAACATAAAAAGAATTTCTGCACTTTTGCCCCACAATTAGGGGAATTTCTGCAATTTTGCTCAAAAAACACGGGGAATTTCTGCTTTTTTGCCCGAAAATAAGAAGAATGCATACCTTTTTGCCATAAAAAAGGGAAATTTCTTCATTTTTGCTCCAAAATAAGTGGAATTTCTGCTTTTTTGCCTCTAAATAAGTGGAATTTCTGTCTTTTTCGCCCAAAACAAAGGGAATTTCTGTCTTTTTTGCCCCAAAATAAGGAAAATTTCAGACTTATTACCCTGAAGTAAGTGAAATTTCTGCAATTTTGCCCCAAAATAAGGGAAATTTCTGCCTTTTTGCCTCCAAATAAGGGGAATTTCAGGTTTTTACCTCAAAATAAGGGAAATTTCTGCATTTTTGCTACAAAATATTAGGAATTTCTGCCTTTTTGCCATAAATAAGGAAAATTTCTGCCTTTTTCTCTGAAATAAGTGAAATTTCTGCAATTTTGCCCCAAAATACGTGAAATTTCTGCAATTTTGCTCCAAAATAAGTGAAATTTCTGAAATTTTGCCCCAAAATAAGTGAAATTTCTGGAATTTTGCCCCAAAATAAGTGGAATTACTGAGATTTCCCCCAAAATAAAAAGAATTTCTGTCTTTTTGCCCCAACATATAGGGAATTTCTGCCTTTTTGACCCACAATTAGGATAATTTCTGCAATTTTGCTCCAAAATAAGGGGAATTTCTGCTTTTTTGCCTCTAAATAAGTGGAATTTCTGTCTTTTTACCCCCAAACAAAAGAAATTTTTGGCTTTTTTGCCCCACAATTAGGGGAATTTCTGCAATTTTGCTCCAAAATACGGGGAATTACTGCTTTTTTAACCGAAAATAAGAAGAATGCATACCTTTTTGCCATAAAAAAAGGAAATTTCTTCATTTTTTCTCCAAAATAAGGGGAATTTCTGCTTTTTTGCCTCTAAATAACTGGAATTTCTGTCCTTTTCCCCCACAACAAAGGGAATTTCTGTCTTTTTTGCCCCAAAATAAGAAAAAATTCTGACTTATTACTCTGAAGTAAGTGAAATTTCTGCAATTTTGCCCCAAAATAATAGAAATTTCTGCCTTTTTGCCTCCAAATAAGGGGAATTTCAGCCTTTTTACCTCAAAATAAGGGGAATTTCTGCATTTTTGCCACAAAATATTAGAAATTTCTGCCTTTTTGCCCCAAAATAAAGAAAAATTCTGCCTTTTTTCCCTGAAATATGTGAAATTTCTGCAATTTTTCCCCAAAATACATGAATTTTCTGCAATTTTGCCCCAAAATAAGTGAAATTTCTGAAATTTTGCCCCAAAATAAATGAAATTTCTGGAAATTTGCCCCAAAAAAGTGGAATTTCTGAGATTTGACCCAAAATAAAAATAATTTCTGTCTTTTTGCCCCAACATATAGGGAATTTCTCCCTTTTTGACCCACAATTAGGAGAATTTTTGCAATTTTGCTCCAAAATAAGAGGAATTTCTGCTTTTTTGCCTCTAAATAAGTGGAATTTCTGTCTTTTTCCCCCAAAACAAAGGGAATTTCTGTCTTTTTTGCCCCAAAATAAGGAAAATTTCAGACTTATTACCCTAAAGTAAGTGAAATTTCTGCAATTTTGCCCCAAAATAAGGGAAATTTCTGCCTTTTTGCTTCCAAATAAGGGGAATTTCAGCCTTTTTACCTCAAAATAAGGGGAATTTCTGCATTTTTGCCACAAAATATTAGGAATTTCTGCCTTTTTGCCCCAAATAAGGAAAATTTCTGCCTTTTTCCCTGAAATAAGTGAAATTTCTGCAATTTTTCCCAAAATAGGTGAAATTTCTGCCAATTTGCCCCATAATAAGTGAAATTTCTGGAATTTTGCCCCCAAAAAAGTGAAATTTCTGGAATTTTGCCCCAAAAAAGTGGAATTTCTGAGATTTTCCCCAAAATAAAGAGAATTTCTGTCTTTTTGCCCCAACATTTAGGGAATTTCTGCTTTTTTGAACCACAATTAGGGAAATTTCTGAAATTTTGCTCCAAAATAAGGGGAATTTCTGCTTTTTTGCCTCTAAATAGGTGGAATTTCTGTCTTTTTCCCCCAAAACAAAGAAAATTTCTGTATTTTTGGCCCCAAAATAAGGAAAATTTCTGACTTATTACCCTGAAATAAGTGAAATTTCTGCAATTTTTCCCCAAAATAAGGGAAATTTCTGCCTTTTTGCACCCAAATAAGGGGAATTTCAGCCTTTTTACCTCAAAATAAGGGGAGTTTCTGCATTTTTTGCCACAAAATATTAGGAATTTCTGCCTTTTTGCCCCAAAATAAAAAAAATTTCTGCCCTTTTTCCCTGAAATAAGTGAAATTTGTTCAATTTTGCCCCAAAATAAATGAAATTTCTGCAATATTGCCCCAAAATAAGGGAAATTTCTGGAATTTTGCCCCAAAATAAGTGGAATTTCTGAGTTTTGCCCCAAAATAAGGAGAATTTCTGTCTTTTTGCCCTAACATATATGGAATTTCTGCTTTTTTGCCCCACAATTAGGGGAATTACTGCAATTTTGCTCCAAAATACGGAGAATTCCTGCCTTTTTGCCCGAAAATAAGAAGAATGCATACCTTTTTGCCATAAAAAAAGGAAATTTCTTCATTTTTGCTCCAAAATAAGGCGAATTTCTGCTTTTTTCCCTCTAAATAAGTGGAATTTCTGTCTTTTTCCCCCAAAACAAAGGGAATTCCTGTCTTTTTGCCCCAAAATAAGGAAAATTTCTGACCAGTTACCCTGAAATAATTGAAATTTCTGCAATTTTGCCCCAAAATAAGGGAAATTTCTGCCTTTTGGTCCCCAAATAATGAGAATTTCAGCTTTTTTTACCTCAAAATAAGGGGAATTTCTGCATTTTTGCCACAAAATATTAGGAATTTCTGCTTTTTGCCCCAAAATAAGAAAAATTTCTGACCAGTTACCCTGATATAAGTGAAATTTCTGCAATTTTGCCCCAAAATAAGTGAAATTTCTGCAATTTTGCCCCAAAATAAGTGAAATTTCTGGAATTTTGCCCTAAAATAAATGGAATTTTGAGTTTTGCACCAAAATAAGGAGAATTTCTGTTTTTTGCCTTAACATATAGGGAATTTCTGCCTTTTTGCCCCACAATTAGGGGAATTTCTGCAATTTTGTTCCAAAATACGGGAAACTTCTTCCTTTTTGCCCGAAAAAAAAAAAATGCATACCTTATTGCCATAAAAAAAGGAAATTTCTTCATTTTTGCTCCAAAATAAGGGGAATTTCTGCTTTTTTGCCTCTAAATAACTGGAATTTCTGTCTTTTTCCCCCAAAACAAAGGGAATTCCTGTCTTTTTGCCCCAAAATAAGGAAAATTTCTGACCAGTTACCCTGAAATAAGTGAAATTTCTGGAATTTTGCCTCAAAATAAGGGAAATTTCTGCCTTTTTGCCCCCAAATAAGGAGAATTTCAGCCTTTTTACCTCAAAATAAGTGGAATTTCTGCATTTTTGTAACAAAATATTAGGAATTTCTGCCTTTTTGCCCCAAAATAAGAAAATTTCTGCCTTTTTTCCCTGAAATAAGTGAAATTTCTGCAATTTTGCCCCAAAATAAGTGAAATTTCTGGAATTTTGCCCCAAAATAAGTGGAATTTCTGAGTTTTGCACCAAAATAAAAAGAATTTCTCTTTTTTGCCCTAACATATAGGGAATTTCTACCCTTTTGCCCCACAATTAGGGGAATTTCTGCAATTTGGTTCCAAAATACGGGGAATTTCTGCCTTTTTGCCTCCAAATAAGGGGAATTTCAGCCTTTTTACCTCAAAATAAGGGGAATTTCTGCATTTTTGCCACAAAATATAAGAAATTTCTGCATTTTTGCCCCAAAATAAGAAAATTTCTGCTTTTTTTCCCTGAAATAAATTAAATTTCTGCAATTTTGCCCCAAAATAAGTGAAATTTCTGAAATTATGCCCCAAAATAATGGTAATTTCTGGAATTTTGCCTCAAAATAAGTGAAATTTCTGCGTTTTGCCCCAAAATAAAGAGAATTTCTGTCTTTTTGCCCCAACATATAGGGAATTTCTGCCCTTTTGCCCCACAATTAGGGGAATTTCTGCAATTTTGCTCCAAAACACGGGGAATTTCTGCTTTTTTGCCCGAAAATAAGAAGAATGCATATCTTTTTGCCATAAAAAAGAGAAATTTCTTCATTTTTGCTCCAAAATAAGTGGAATTTCTGCTTTTTTGCCTCTAAATAAGTGGAATTTCTGTCTTTTTCGCCCAAAACAAAGGGAATTTTTGTTTTTTTGCCCCAAAATAAGGAAAATTTCAGACTTAATACTGTGAAGTAAGTGAAATTTCTGCAATTTTGCCCCAAAATAAGGGAATTTTCTGCCTTTTTGCCCCCAAATAAGGGGAATTTCAGCTTTTTTACCACAAAATGAGGGAAATTTCTGCATTTTTGCCACAAATATTAGGAATTTCTGCCTTTTTGCCCCAAAATAAAGAAAAATTTCTGCCTTTTTCCCTGAAATAAGTGAAATTTCTGCAATTTTGCCCCAAAATACGTGAAATTTCTGCAGTTTTGCTCCAAAATAAGTGAAATTTCTGAAATTTTGCCCCAAAATAAGTGAAATTTCTGGAATTTTGCCCCAAAATAAGTGGAATTTCTGAGATTTCCCCCAAAATAAAAAGAATTTCTGTCTTTTTGCCCCAACATATAGGGAACTTCTGCCTTTTTGACCCACAATTAGGATAATTTCTGCAATTTTGCTCCAAAATAAGGGGAATTTCTGCTTTTTTGCCTCTAAATAAGTGGAATTTCTGTCTTTTTCCCCCAAAACAAAGGGAATTTTTGTCTTTTTTGCCCCACAATTAGGGGAATTTCTGCAATTTTGCTCCAAAATACGGGGAATTACTGCTTTTTTACCCGAAAATAAGAAGAATGCATACCTTTTTGCCATAAAAAAAAGGAAATTTCTTCATTTTTGCTCCAAAATAAGAAAAATTTCTGACCAGTTACCGTGAAGAAAGTGAAATTTCTGCAATTTTGCCCCAAAATAAAAAAAAATTCTGACTTTTTGCCCCCAAATAAGGAGAATTTCAGCCTTTTTACCTCAAAATTGGAGAATTTCTGCATTTTTGAAACAAAATATTAGGAATTTCTGCCTTTTTGCCCCAAAATAAGAAAATTTCTGCCTTTTTTCCCTGAAATAAGTGAAATTTCTGCAATTTTGCCCCAAAATAAGTGGAATTTCTGAGTTTTGCACCAAAATAAAAAGAATTTCTCTTTTTTGCCCTAACATATAGGGAATTTCTACCTTTTTGCCCCACAATTAGGGGAATTTCTGCAATTTGGTTCCAAAATACGGGGAATTTCTGCCTTTTTGCCTCCAATTAAAAGGAATTTCAGCCTTTTAACCTCAAAATAAAGGGAATTTCTGCATTTTTGCCACAAAATATTAGGAATTTCTGCATTTTTGCCCCAAAATAAGAAAATTTCTGCCTTTTTTTCTGAAATAAGTGAAATTTGTGCAATTTTGCCCCAAAATAAAAAAAATTTCTGACTTATTACCCTGAAATAAGTGAAATTTCTGCAATTTTGCCCCAAAATAAGGGAAATTTCTGCCTTTTTGTCTCCAAATAATGGGAATTTAAGCCTTTTTACCTCAAAATAAGGGGAATTTCTGCATTTTTGCCACAAAATATTAGGAATATCTGCATTTTTGCCCCAAAATAAGAAAATTTCTGCCTTTTTTCCCTGAAATAAGTGAAATTTCTGCAATTTTGCCCCAAAATATGTGAAATTTCTGCAATTTTGCCCCAAAATAAGTGAAATTTCTGGAATTTTGATTTAAAATAAATGGAATTTTGAGTTTTGAACCAAAATAAGGAGAATTTCTGTTGTTTGCCCTAACATATAGGGAATTTCTGCCTTTTTGCCCCACAATTAGAGGAATTTCTGCAATTTTGTTCCAAAATACGGGGAATTTTTGCCTTATTGCCTGAAAATAAGAAAAATGCATACCTTTTTGCCATAAAAAAAGGAAATTTCTTCATTTTTGCTCCAAAATAAGGGGAATTTCTGCTTTTGCCTCTAAATAAGTGGTATTTCTTTTTTTTTTCCCCCAAAACAAAGGGAATTTCTGTCTTTTTTGCCCCAAAATAAAAAAAAAATTTCTGACTTATTACCCTGAAATAAGTGAAATTTCTGCAATTTTGCTTCAAAATAAGGGAAATTTCTGCCTTTTTGCCCATAAATAAGGGGAATTTCAGCCTTTTTCCCTCAAAATAAGGGAAATTTCTGCATTTTTGCCCGAAAATAAGAAGAATGCATACCTTTTTGCCATAAAAAAAGGAAATTTCTTCATTTTTGCTCCTAAATAAGGGGAATTTCTGCTTTTGCCTCTAAATAAGTGGAATTTCTGTCTTTTTCCCCCAAAACAAAGGGAATTTCTGTCTTTTTTGCCCCAAAATTAAAAAAAAAAATTTCTTACTTATTACCCTGAAATAAGTGAAATTTCTGCAATTTTGCTTCAAAATAAGGGAAATTTCTGCCTTTTTGCCCCCAAATAAGGGGAATTTCAGCCTTTTTCCTTCAAAATAAGGGAAATTTCTGCATTTTTCCCCGAAAATAAGAAGAATGCATACCTTTTTGCCATAAAAAAGGGAAATTTCTTCATTTTTGCTCCAAAATAAGTGGAATTTCTGCTTTTTTGCCTCTAAATAAGTGGAATTTCTGTCTTTTTCGCCCAAAACAAAGGGAATTTCTGTCTTTTTTGCCCCAAAATAAGGAAAATTTCAGACTTATTACCCTGAAGTAACTGAAATTTCTGCAATGTTGCCCCAAAATAAGGTAAATTTCTGCCTTTTTGCCCCCAAATAAGGGGAATTTCAGCTTTTTTACCTCAAAATAAGGGGAATTTCTGCATTTTTGCCACAAAATATTAGGAATTTCTGCCTTTTTGCCCCAAAATAAGGAAAATTTCTGCCTTTTTCTCTGAAATAAGTGAAATTTCTGCAATTTTGCCCCCAAATACGTGAAATTTCTGCAATTTTGCTCCAAAATAAGTGAAATTTCTGAAATTTTGCCCCAAAATAAGTGAAATTTCTGGAATTTTGCCCCAAAATAAGTGGAATTTCTGAGATTTCCCCCAAAATAAAAAGAATTTCTGTCTTTTTGCCCCAACATATAGGGAATTTCTGCCTTTTGACCCACAATTAGGATAATTTCTGCAATTTTGCTCCAAAATAAGGGGAATTTCTGCTTGTTTGCCTCTAAATAAGTGGAATTTCTGTCTTTTTCCCCAAAACAAAGGGAATTTTTGTCATTTTTGCCCCACAATTACGAGAATTTCTGCAATTCTGCTCCAAAATACGGGGAATTACTGCCTTTTTGCCCGAAAATAAAAAGAATGCATACCTTTTTGCCATAAAAAAAAGAAATTTCTTCATTTTTGCTCCAAAATAAGGGGAATTTCTGCTTTTTTGCCTCTAAATAACTGGAATTTCTGTCTTTTTCCCCCAAAACAAAGGGAATTCCTGTCTTTAAGCCCCAAAATAAGGAAAATTTCTGACCAGTTACCCTGAAATAAGTTAAATTTCTGCATTTTTGCCTCAAAATAAGGGAAATTTCTGCCTTTTTGCCCCCAAATAAGGAGAATTTCAGCCTTTTTACCTCAAAATAAGGGGAATTTCTGCATTTTTGCAACAAAATATTAGGAATTTCTGCCTTTTTGCCCCAAAATAAGAAAATTTCTGCCTTTTTTCCCCGAAATAAGTGAAATTTCTGCAATTTTGCCCCAAAATAAGTGAAATTTCTGGAATTTTGACCCAAAATAAGTGGAATTTCTGAGTTTTGCACCAAAATAAAAAGAATTTCTCTTTTTTGCCCTAACATATAGGGAATTTCTACCTTTTTGCCCCACAATTAGGGGAATTTCTGCAATTTGTTTCCAAAATACGGGGAATTTCTGCCTTTTTGCCTCCAAATAAGGGGAATTTCACCCTTTTTACCTCAAAATAAGGGGAATTTCTGCATTTTTGCCACAAAATATTAGGAATTTCTTCATTTTTGCCCCAAAATAAGAAAATTTCTGCTTTTTTTTCTGAAATAAGTGAAATTTGTGCAATTTTGCCCCAAAATAAAAAAAATTTCTGACTTATTACCCTGAAATAAGTGGAATTTCTGCAATTTTGCCCCAAAATATGGGAAATTTATGCCTTTTTGCCTCCAAATAAGGGGAATTTCAGCCTTTTTACCTCAAAATAAGGGGAAATTCTGCATTTTTGCAACAAAATATTAGGAATTTCTGCATTTTTGCACCAAAATAAGAAAATTTCTGCTTTTTTTCTGAAATAAGTGAAATTTGTGCAATTTTGCCCCAAAATAAAAAAAATTTCTGACTTATTACCATGAAATAAGTGAAATTTCTGCAATTTTGCCCCAAAATAAGGGAAATTTCTGCCTTTTTGCCTCCAAATAAGGGGAATTTCAGCCTTTTTACCTCAAAATAAGGGAAATTTGTGCATTTTTGCCACAAAATATTAGGAATTTCTGCATTTTTGCCCCAAAATAAGAAAATTTCTGCCTTTTTTTCTGAAATAAGTGAAATTTTTGCAATTTTGCCCCAAAGTAAAAAAAATTTCTGACTTATTACCCTGAAATAAGTGAAATTTCTGCAATTTTGCCCCAAAATAAGGGAAATTTCTGCCTTTTTGTCTCCAAATAAAGGGAATTTAAGCATTTTTACCTCAAAATGAGGGAAATTTCTGCATTTTTGCCACAAAATATTAGGAATTTCTGCATTTTTGCCCCAAAATAAGAAAATTTCTGCCTTTTTTCCCTGAAATAAGTGAAATTTCTGCAATTTTGCCCCAAAATATGTGAAATTTCTGTAATTTTGCCCCAAAATAAGTGAAATTTCTGGAATTTTGATTTAAAATAAGTGGAATTTTGAGTTTTGCACCAAAATAAGGAGAATTTCTGTTTTTTGCCCTAACATATAGGGAATTTCTGCCTTTTTGCCCCACAATTAGAGGAATTTCTGCAATTTTGTTCCAAAATACGGGGAATTTCTGCATTTTTGCCTGAAAATAAGAAGAATGCATACCTTTTTGCCATAAAAAAAGGAAATTTCTTCATTTTTGCTCCAAAATAAGGGGAATTTCTGCTTTTGCCTCTAAATAAGTGGAATTTCTGTCTTTTTCCCCCAAAACAAAGGGAATTTCTGTCTTTTTTGCCCCAAAATAAAAAAAAATTTATGACATTACCCTGAAATAAGTGAAATTTCTGCAATTTTGCTTCAAAATAAGGGAAATTTCTGCCTTTTTGGCCCCAAATAAGGGGAATTTCAGCCTTTTTCCCTCCAAATAAGGGAAATTTCTGCATTTTTGCCCGAAAATAAGAAGAATGCATACCTTTTTGCCATAAAAAAGGGAAATTTCTTCATTTTTGCTCCAAAATAAGTGGAATTTCTGCTTTTTTGCCTCTAAATAAGTGGAATTTCTGTCTTTTTCGCCCAAAACAAAGGGAATTTCTGTCTTTTTGCCCCAAAATAAGGAAAATTTCAGACTTATTACCCTGAAGTAAGTGAAATTTCTGCAATGTTGCCCCAAAATAAGGGAAATTTCTGCCTTTTTCCCCCAAATAAGGGGAATTTCAGCTTTTTTACCTCAAAATAAGGGGAATTTCTGCATTTTTGCCACAAAATATTAGGAATTTCTGCATTTTTGCCCCAAAATAAGAAAATTTCTGCTTTTGTTCCCTGAAATAAGTTAAATTTCTGCAATTTTGCCCCAAAATAAGTGAAATTTCTGCAATTTCGCCCCAAAATAATGGAAATTTCTGGAATTTTGCCCCAAAATAAGTGAAATTTCTGCGTTTTGCCTTAAAATAAAGAGAATTTCTGTCTTTTTGCCCCAACATAAAGGGAATTTCTGCCCTTTTGCCCCACAATTAGGGGAATTTCTGCAATTTTGCTCCAAAACACGGGGAATTTCTGCTTTTTTGCCCAAAAATAAGAAGAATGCATACCTTTTTGCCATAAAAAAGGGAAATTTCTTCATTTTTGCTCCAAAATAAGTGGAATTTCTGCTTTTTTGCCTCTAAATAAGTGGAATTTCTGTCTTTTTCGCCCAAAACAAAGGGAATTTCTGTCTTTTTTGCCCCAAAATAAGGAAAATTTCAGACTTATTACCCTGAAGTAAGTGAAATTTCTGCAATGTTGCCCCAAAATAAGGGAAATTTCTGCCTTTTTGCCCCCAAATAAGAAGAATTTCAGCTTTTTTACCTCAAAATAAGGGGAATTTCTGCATTTTTGCCACAAAATATTAGGAATTTCTGCCTTTTTGCCCCAAAATAAGGAAAATTTCTGCCTTTTTCTCTGAAATAAGTTAAATTTCTGCAATTTTGCCCCAAAATATGTGAAATTTCTGCAATTTGCTCCAAAATAAGTGAAATTTCTGAAATTTTGCCTCAAAATAAGTGAAATTTCTGGAATTTTGCCCCAAAATAAGTGGAATTTCTGAGATTTCCCCCAAAATATAAAGAATTTCTGTCTTTTTGCCCCAACATATAGGGAATTTCGGCCTTTTTGACCCACAATTAGGATAATTTCTGCAATTTTGCTCCAAAATAAGGGAAATTTCTGCTTTTTTGCCTCTAAATAAGTGGAATTTCTGTCTTTTTCCCCCAAAATAAAGGGAATTTTTGGCTTTTTTGCCCCACAACAAGGGGAATTTCTGCAATTTTGCTCCAAAATATGGGGAATTACTGCTTTTTTACCCGAAAATAAGAAGAATGCATAACTTTTTGCCATAAAAAAAGGAAATTTCTTCATTTTTGCTCCAAAGTAAGGGGAATTTCTGCTTTTTTGCCTCTAAATAACTGGAATTTCTGTCTTTTTCCCCCAAAACAAAGGGAATTTCTGTCTTTTTGCCCCAAAATAAGGAAAATTTCTGACCAGTTACCTTGAAAAAAGTGAAATTTTTGCAATTTTGCCCCAAAATAAGGGAAATTTCTGCCTTTTTGTCCCCAAATAAGGAGAATTTCAGCCTTTTTACCTCAAAATAAGGAGAATTTCTGCATTTTTGCAACAAAATATTAGGAATTTCTGCCTTTTTGCCCCAAAATAAGAAAATTTCTTCCTTTTTTTCCTGAAGTAAGTGAAATTTCTGCAATTTTGCCCCAAAATAAGTGAAATTTCTGGAATTTTGCCCCAAAAGAAGTTGAATTTCTGAGTTTTGCACCAAAATAAAAAGAATTTCTCTTTTTTGCCCTAACATATAGTGAATTTCTACCTTTTTGCCCCACAATTAGGGGAATTTCTGCAATTTGGTTCCAAAATACAGGGAATTTCTGCCTTTTTGCCTCCAAATAAGGGGAATTTCAGCCTTTTTACCTCAAAATAAGGGGAATTTCTGCATTTTTGCCACAAAATATCAGGAATTTCTGCATTTTTGCCCCAAAATAAGTGAAATTTCTGCCTTTTTTTCTGAAATAAGTGAAATTTCTGCAATTTTGCCCCAAAATAAAAAAAATTTCTGACTTATTACCCTGAAATAAGTGAAATTTCTGCAATTTTGCCCCAAAATAAGGGAAATTTCTGCCTTTTTGCCTTTAAATAAGGGGAATTTAAGCCTTTTTACCTCAAAATGAGGGGAATTTCTGCATTTTTGCCACAAAATATTAGGAATTTCTGCATTTTTGCCCCAAAATAAGAAAATTTCTGCATTTTTTCCCTGAAATAAGTGAAATTTCTGCAATTTTGCCCCAAAATATGTGAAATTTCTGCAATTTTGCCCCAAAATAAGTGAAATTTCTGGAATTTTGATTTAAAATAAGTGTAATTTTGAGTTTTGCACAAAAATAAGGAGAATTTCTGTTTTTTGCCCTAAGATATAGGGAATTTCTGCCTTTTTGCCCCACAATTAGGGGAATTTCTGCAATTTTGTTCCAAAATACGGGGAATTTCTGCCTTTTTGCCCGAAAATAAGAAGAATGCATACCTTTTTGCCATAAAAAAGGGAAATTTCTTCATTTTTGCTCCAAAATAAGTGGAATTTTTGCTTTTTTGCCTCTAAATAAGTGGAATTTCTGTCTTTTTCGCCCAAAACAAAGGGAATTTCTGTCTTTTTTGCCCCAAAATAAGGAAAATTTCAGACTTATTACCCTGAAGTAAGTGAAATTTCTGCAATGTTGCCCCAAAATAAGGGAAATTTCTGCCTTTTTGCCTTCAAATATAGGGAATTTCAGCTTTTTTACCTCAAAATAATGGGAATTTCTGCATTTTTGCCACAAAATATTAGGAATTTCTGCATATTTGCCCCAAAATAAGGAAAATTTCTGACTTTTTCCCTGAAATAAGTGAAATTTCTGCAATTTTGCCCCAAAATACTTGAAATTTCTGCAATTTTGCTCCAAAATAAGTGAAATTTCTGAAATTTTGCCCCAAAATAAGTGAAATTTCTGGAATTTTGCCCCAAAAAAAGTGAAATTTCTGAGATTTGCTCCAAAATAAAAAGAATTTCTGTCTTTTTGCCCCAACATATAGGGAATTTTTGCCTTTTTGACCCACAATTAGGATAATTTCTGCAATTTTGCTCCAAAATAAGGGTAATTTCTGCTTGTTTTCCTCTAAATAAATGGAATTTCTGTCTTTTTCCCCAAAAACAAAGGGAATTCCTGTCTTTAAGCCCCAAAATAAGGAAAATTTCTGACCAGTTACTCTGAAATAAGTTAAATTTCTGCAATTTTGCCTCAAAATAAGGGAAATTTCTGCCTTTTTGCCCCCAAATAAGGAGAATTTCAGCCTTTTTACCTCAAAATAAGGGGAATTTCTGCATTTTTGCAACAAAATATTAGGAATTTCTGCCTTTTTGCCCCAAAATAAGAAAATTTCTGCCTTTTTTCCCCGAAATAAGTGAAATTTCTGCAATTTTGCCCCAAAATAAGTGAAATTTCTGGAATTTTGCCCCAAAATAAGTGGAATTTCTGAGTTTTGCACCAAAATAAAAAGAATTTCTCTTTTTTGCCCTAACATATAGGGAATTTCTACATTTTTGCCCCACAATTAGGGGAATTTCTGCAATTTGTTTCCAAAATACGGGGAATTTCTGCCTTTTTGCCTCCAAATAAGGGGAATTTCACCCTTTTTACCTCAAAATAAGGGGAATTTCTGCATTTTTGCCACAAAATATTAGGAATTTCTTCATTTTTGCCCCAAAATAAGAAAATTTCTGCTTTTTTTTCTGAAATAAGTGAAATTTGTGCAATTTTGCCCCAAAATAAAAAAAATTTCTGACTTATTACCCTGAAATAAGTGAAATTTCTGCAATTTTGCCCCAAAATATGGGAAATTTCTGCCTTTTTGCCTCCAAATAAGGGGAATTTCAGCCTTTTTACCTCAAAATAAGGGGAAATTCTGCATTTTTGCAACAAAATATTAGGAATTTCTGCATTTTTGCACCAAAATAAGAAAATTTCTGCTTTTTTTCTGAAATAAGTGAAATTTGTGCAATTTTGCCCCAAAATAAAAAAAATTTCTGACTTATTACCATGAAATAAGTGAAATTTCTGCAATTTTGCCCCAAAATAAGGGAAATTTCTGCCTTTTTGCCTCCAAATAAGGGGAATTTCAGCCTTTTTACCTCAAAATAAGGGAAATTTCTGCATTTTTGCCACAAAATATTAGGAATTTCTGCATTTTTGCCCCAAAATAAGAAAATTTCTGCCTTTTTTCCCTGAAATAAGTGAAATTTCTGCAATTTTGCCCCAAAATATGTGAAATTTCTGGAATTTTGATTTAAAATAAGTGGAATTTTGAGTTTTGCACCAAAATAAGGAGAATTTCTGTTTTTTGCCCTAACATATAGGGAATTTCTGCCTTTTTGCCCCACAATTAGAGGAATTTCTGCAATTTTGTTCCAAAATACGGGGAATTTCTGCATTTTTGCCTGAAAATAAGAAGAATGCATACCTTTTTGCCATAAAAAAAGGAAATTTCTTCATTTTTGCTCCAAAATAAGGGGAATTTCTGCTTTTGCCTCTAAATAAGTGGAATTTCTGTCTTTTTCCCCCAAAACAAAGGGAATTTCTGTCTTTTTTGCCCAAAAAAATAAAAAAAAATTTATGACTTATTACCCTGAAACAAGTGAAATTTCTGCAATTTTGCTTCAAAATAAGGGAAATTTCTGCCTTTTTGGCCCCAAATAAGGGGAATTTCAGCCTTTTTCCCTCAAAATAAGGGAAATTTCTGTATTTTTGCCCGAAAATAAGAAGAATGCATACCTTTTTGCCATAAAAAAGGGAAATTTCTTCATTTTTGCTCCAAAATAAGTGGAATTTCTGCTTTTTTGCCTCTAAATAAGTGGAATTTCTGTCTTTTTCGCCCAAAACAAAGGGAATTTCTGTCTTTTTGCCCCAAAATAAGGAAAATTTCAGACTTATTACCCTGAAGTAAGTGAAATTTCTGCAATGTTGCCCGAAAATAAGGGAAATTTCTGCCTTTTTCCCCCAAATAAGGGGAATTTCAGCTTTTTTACCTCAAAATAAGGGGAATTTTTGCATTTTTGCCAAAAAATAATAGGAATTTCTGATTTTTGCCCCAAAATAAGGAAAATTTCAGCTATTTTTCCCTGATATAAGTGAAATTTCTGCAATTTTGCCGCAAAATAAATAAAATTTCTGACTTATTATCCTGAAATAAGTGAAATTTCTGCAATTTTGCCCCAAAATTAGGAAAATTTCTGCCTTTTTGCCTCCAAATAAGGGGAATTTCAGCCTTTTTACCTCAAAATAAGGGGAATTTCTGCATTTTTGCCACAAAATATTAGGAATTTGTGAATTTTTGCCCCAAAATAAGAAAATTTCTGCTTTTTTTCCCTGAAATAAGTTAAATTTCTGCAATTTTGCCCCAAAATAATGGAAATTTCTGGAATTTTGCCCCAAAATAAGTGAAATTTCTGCGTTTTGCCCCAAAATAAAGAGAATTTCTGTCTTTTTGCCCCAACATAAAGGGAATTTCTGCCCTTTTGCCCCACAATTAGGGGAATTTCTGCAATTTTGCTCCAAAACACGGGGAATTTCTGCTTTTTTGCCCGAAAATAAGAATGCATACCCTTTTGCCATAAAAAAGGGAAATTTCTTCATTTTTGCTCCAAAATAAGTGGAATTTCTGCTTTTTTGCCTCTAAATAAGTGGAATTTCTGTCTTTTTCGCCCAAAACAAAGGGAATTTCTGTCTTTTTTGCCCCAAAATAAGGAAAATTTCAGACTTATTACCCTGAAGTAAGTGAAATTTCTGCAATGTTGCCCCAAAATAAGGGTAATTTCTGCCTTTTTGCCCCCAAATAAGGGGAATTTCAGCATTTTTACCTCAAAATAAGGGGAATTTTTGCATTTTTGCCACAAAATAATAGGAATTTCTGCCTTTTTGCCCCAAAATAAGGAAAATTTCAGCTATTTTTCCCTGATATAAGTGAAATTTCTGCAATTTTGCCGCAAAATATATAAAATTTCTGACTTATTACTCTGAAATAAGTGAAATTTCTGCAATTTTACCCCAAAATTAGGAAAATTTCTGCCTTTTTGCCTCCAAATAAGGGGAAATTCAGCCTTTTTACCTCAAAATAAGGGGAATTTCTGCATTTTTGCCACAAAATATTAGGAATTTCTGCATTTTTGCCCCAAAATAAGAAAATTTCTGCTTTTTTTCCCTGAAATAAGTTAAATTTCTGCAATTTTGCCCCAAAATAAGTGAAATTTCTGCAATTTCGCCCCAAAATAATGGAAATTTCTGGAATTTTGCCCCAAAATAAGTGAAATTTCTGCGTTTTGCCTTAAAATAAAGAGAATTTCTGTCTTTTTGCCCCAACATAAAGGGAATTTCTGCCCTTTTGCCCCACAATTAGGGGAATTTCTGCAATTTTGCTCCAAAACACGGGGAATTTCTGCTTTTTTGCCCAAAAATAAGAAGAATGCATACCTTTTTGCCATAAAAAAGGGAAATTTCTTCATTTTTGCTCCAAAATAAGTGGAATTTCTACTTTTTTGCCTCTAAATAAGTGGAATTTCTGTCTTTTTCGCCCAAAACAAAGGGAATTTCTGTCTTTTTTGCCCCAAAATAAGGAAAATTTCAGACTTATTACCCTGAAGTAAGTGAAATTTCTGCAATGTTGCCCCAAAATAAGGGAAATTTCTGCTTTTTTGCCCCCAAATAAGAAGAATTTCAGCTTTTTTACCTCAAAATAAGGGGAATTTCTGCATTTTTGCCACAAAATATTAGGAATTTCTGCCTTTTTGCCCCAAAATAAGGAAAATTTCTGCCTTTTTTCTGAAATAAGTTAAATTTCTGCAATTTTGCCCCAAAATATGTGAAATTTCTGCAATTTGCTCCAAAATAAGTGAAATTTCTGAAATTTTGCCTCAAAATAAGTGAAATTTCTGGAATTTTGCCCCAAAATAAGTGGAATTTCTGAGATTTCCCCCAAAATATAAAGAATTTCTGTCTTTTTGCCCCAACATATAGGGAATTTCGGCCTTTTTGACCCACAATTAGGATAATTTCTGCAATTTTGCTCCAAAATAAGGGAAATTTCTGCTTTTTTGCCTCTAAATAAGTGGAATTTCTGTCTTTTTCCCCCAAAATAAAGGGAATTTTTGGCTTTTTTGCCCCACAATAAGGGGAATTTCTGCAATTTTGCTCCAAAATATGGGGAATTACTGCTTTTTTACCCGAAAATAAGAAGAATGCATAACTTTTTGCCATAAAAAAAGGAAATTTCTTCATTTTTGCTCCAAAGTAAGGGGAATTTCTGCTTTTTTGCCTCTAAATAACTGGAATTTCTGTCTTTTTCCCCCAAAACAAAGGGAATTTCTGTCTTTTTGCCCCAAAATAAGGAAAATTTCTGACCAGTTACCTTGAAAAAAGTGAAATTTCTGCAATTTTGCCCCAAAATAAGGGAAATTTCTGCCTTTTTGCCCCCAAATAAGGAGAATTTCAGACTTTTTACCTCAAAATAAGGAGAATTTCTGCATTTTTGCAACAAAATATTAGGAATTTCTGCCTTTTTGCCCCAAAATAAGAAAATTTCTTCCTTTTTTTCCTGAAGTAAGTGAAATTTCTGCAATTTTGCCCCAAAATAAGTGAAATTTCTGGAATTTTGCCCCAAAAGAAGTTGAATTTCTGAGTTTTGCACCAAAATAAAAAGAATTTCTCTTTTTTGCCCTAACATATAGGGAATTTCTACCTTTTTGCCCCACAATTAGGGGAATTTCTGCAATTTGGTTCCAAAATACAGGGAATTTCTGCCTTTTTGCCTCCAAATAAGGGGAATTTCAGCCTTTTTACCTCAAAATAAGGGGAATTTCTGCATTTTTGCCACAAAATATCAGGAATTTCTGCATTTTTGCCCCAAAATAAGAAAATTTCTGCCTTTTTTCTGAAATAAGTGAAATTTCTGCAATTTTGCCCCAAAATAAAAAAAATTTCTGACTTATTACCCTGAAATAAGTGAAATTTCTGCAATTTTGCCCCAAAATAAGGGAAATTTCTGCCTTTTTGCCTTTAAATAAGGGGAATTTAAGCCTTTTTACCTCAAAATGAGGGGAATTTCTGCATTTTTGCCACAAAATATATGGAATTTCTGCATTTTTGCCCCAAAATAAGAAAATTTCTGCATTTTTTCCCTGAAATAAGTGAAATTTCTGCAATTTTGCCCCAAAATATGTGAAATTTCTGCAATTTTGCCCCAAAATAAGTGAAATTTCTGGAATTTTGATTTAAAATAAGTGGAATTTTGAGTTTTGCACAAAAATAAGGAGAATTTCTGTCTTTTGCCCTAAGATATAGGGAATTTCTGCCTTTTTGCCCCACAATTAGGGGAATTTCTGCAATTTTGTTCCAAAATACGGGGAATTTCTGCCTTTTTGCCCGAAAATAAGAAGAATGCATACCTTTTTGCCATAAAAAAGGGAAATTTCTTCATTTTTGCTCCAAAATAAGTGGAATTTTTGCTTTTTTGCCTCTAAATAAGTGGAATTTCTGTCTTTTTCGCCCAAAACAAAGGGAATTTCTGTCTTTTTTGCCCCAAAATAAGGAAAATTTCAGACTTATTACCCTGAAGTAAGTGAAATTTCTGCAATGTTGCCCCAAAATAAGGGAAATTTCTGCCTTTTTGCCTTCAAATAAGGGGAATTTCAGCTTTTTTACCTCAAAATAATGGGAATTTCTGCATTTTTGCCACAAAATATTAGGAATTTCTGCATATTTGCCCCAAAATAAGGAAAATTTCTGACTTTTTCCCTGAAATAAGTGAAATTTCTGCAATTTTGCCCCAAAATACTTGAAATTTCTGCAATTTTGCTCCAAAATAAGTGAAATTTCTGAAATTTTGCCCCAAAATAAGTGAAATTTCTGGAATTTTGCCCCAAAAAAAGTGAAATTTCTGAGATTTGCTCCAAAATAAAAAGAATTTCTGTCTTTTTGCCCCAACATATAGGGAATTTCTGCCTTTTTGACCCACAATTAGGATAATTTCTGCAATTTTGCTCCAAAATAAGGGTAATTTCTGCTTGTTTTCCTCTAAATAAATGGAATTTCTGTCTTTTTCCCCAAAAACAAAGGGAATTTTTGTAATTTTTGCCCAAAATGAGGAAAATTTCAGACTTATTACCCTGAAGTAAGTGAAATTTCTGCAATTTTGCCCCAAAATAAGGGAAATTTCTGCCTTTTTGCTCCCAAATAAGGGGAATTTCAGCCTTTTTACCTCAAAATAAGGGGAATTTCTGCATTTTTGCCACAAAATATTAGGAATTTCTGCCTTTTTGCCCCAAAATAAGGAAAATTTCTGCCTTTTTCCCTGAAATAAGGGAAATTCCTGCAATTTTGCCCAAAATAAGTGAAATTTCTGCAATCTTGCCCCAAAATAAGTGAAATTTCTGGAATTTTGCCCCAAAAAAAGTGGAATTTCTGATTTATGCCCCAAAATAAAGAGAATTTCTGTCTTTTTGCCCCAACATATAGGGAATTTCTGCTTTATTGACCAACAATTAAAGAATTTCTGCAATTTTGCCCCAAAATAAATGAAATTTCTGCAATTTTGCCCCAAAATAAGGGAAATTTCTGGAATTTTGCCCCAAAATAATTGGAATTTCTGAGTTTTGCCCCAAAATAAGGAGAACTTCTGTCTTTTTGCCCTAACATATATGGAATTTCTGCTTTTTTTGCCCCACAATTAGGGGAATTTCTGCAATTTTGCTCCAAAATACGGGGAATTACTGCCTTTTTGCCCGAAAATAAGAAGAATGCATACCTTTTTGCCATAAAAAAAGGAAATTTCTTCATTTTTGCTCCAAAATAAGGGGAATTTCTGAGTTTTTGTCTCTAAATAACTGGAATTTCTGTCTTTTTCCCCCCCAAAAAAGGGAATTCCTGTCTTTTTGCCCCAAAATAAAGAAAATTTCTGACCAGTTACCCTGAAATAAGTGAAATTTCTGAAATTTTGCCCCAAAATAAGGGAAATTTCTGCCTTTTTGCCCCCAAATAAGGAGAATTTCAGCCTTTTTACCTCAAAATAAGGGGAATTTCTACATTTTTGCAACAAAATATTAGGAATTTCTGCCTTTTTGCCCCAAAATAAGAAAATTTCTGCCTTTTTTCCCTGAAATAAGAGAAATTTCTGCAATTTTGGCCCTAAATAATTGAAATTTTTGGAATTTTGCCCCAAAATAAGTGGAATTTCTGAGTTTTGCACCAAAATAAGGAGAATTTCTCTTTTTTGCCCTAACATATAAGGAATTTCTGCCTTTTTACCCCACAATTAGGGGAATTTCTGCAATTTTGTTCCAAAATACGGGGAATTTCTGCCTTTTTGCCTCCAAATAAGGGGAATTTCAGCCTTTTTACCTCAAAATAAGGGGAATTTTTGCATTTTTGCCACAAAATAATAGGAATTTATGCATTTTTGCCCCAAAATAAGAAAATTTCAGCTATTTTTCCCTGATATAAGTGAAATTTCTGCAATTTTGCCGCAAAATAAATAAAATTTCTGACTTATTACCCTGAAATAAGTGAAATTTCTGCAATTTTGCCCCAAAATTAGGGAAATTTCTGCCTTTTTGCCTCCAAATAAGGGGAATTTCAGCCTTTTTACCTCAAAATAAGGGGAATTTCTGCATTTTTGCCACAAAATATTAGAAATTTCTGCATTTTTGCCCCAAAATAAGAAAATTTCTGCTTTTTTTCACTGAAATAAGTTAAATTTCTGCAATTTTGCCCCAAAATAAGTGAAATTTCTGCAATTTTGCCCCAAAATAATGGAAATTTCTGGAATTTTGCCCCAAAATAAGTGAAATTTCTGCGTTTTGCCCCAAAATAAAGAGAATTTCTGTCTTTTTGCCCCAACATAAAGGGAATTTCTGCCCTTTTGCCCCACAATTAGGGGAATTTCTGCAATTTTGCTCCAAAACACGGGGAATTTCTACTTTTTTGCCCGAAAATAAGAAGAATGCATACCTTTTTGCCATAAAAAAGGGAAATTTCTTCATTTCTGCTCCAAAATAAGTGGAATTTCTGCTTTTTTGCCTCTAAATAAGTGGAATTTCTGTCTTTTTCGCCCAAAACAAAGGGAATTTCTGTCTTTTTTGCCCCAAAATAAGGAAAATTTCAGACTTATTACCCTGAAGTAAGTGAAATTTCTGCAATTTTGCCCCAAAATAAGGGAAATTTCTGCCTTTTTGCCCCCAAATAAGGGGAATTTCAGGTTTTTACCACAAAATAAGGGAAATTTCTGCATTTTTGCTACAAAATATTAGGAATTTCTGCCTTTTTGCCCCAAAATAAGGAAAATTTCAACCTTTTTCCCTGAAATAAGTGAAATTTCTGCAATTTTGCCCCAAAATACGTGAAATTTCTGCAATTTTGCTCTAAAATAAAAGAAATTTCTGAAATTGTGCCTCAAAATAAGTGAAATTTCTGGAATTTTGCCCCAAAATAAGTGGAATTTCTGAGATTTCCCCCAAAATAAAAAGAATTTCTGTCTTTTTGCCCCAACATATAGGGAATTTCGGCCTTTTTGACCCACAATTAGGATAATTTCTGCAATTTTGCTCCAAAATAAGGGGAATTTCTGCTTTTTTGCCTCTAAATAAGTGGAATTTCTGTCTTTTTCCCACAAAACAAAGGGAATTCCTGTCTTTTTGCCCCAAAATAAAGAAAATTTCTGACCAGTTACCCTGAAATAAGTGAAATTTCTGAAATTTTGCCCCAAAATAAGGGAAATTTCTGCCTTTTTGCCCCCAAATAAGGGGAATTTCAGGTTTTTACCTTAAAATAAGGGAAATTTCTGCATTTTTGCCACAAAATAAGGAAAATTTCTGCCTTTTTCCCTGAAATAAGTGAAATTTCTGCAATTTTGCCCCAAAATACGTGAAATTTCTGCAATTTTGCTCCAAAATAATTGAAATTTCTGAAATTTTGCCCCAAAATAAGTGAAATTTCTGGAATTTTGCCCCAAAATAAGTGGAATTTCTGAGATTTCCCCCAAAATAAAAAGAATTTCTGTCTTTTTGTCCCAACATGTAGGGAATTTCTGCCTTTTTGCCCCACAATTAGGGGAATTTCTGCAATTTTGCTCCAAAATATGGGGAATTACTGCTTTTTTACCCGAAAATAAGAAGAATGCATACCTTTTTGCCATAAAAAAAGGAAATTTCTTCATTTTTGCTCCAAAATAAGGGGAATTTCTGCTTTTTTGCCTCTAAATAACTGGAATTTCTGTCTTTTCCCCCAAAACAAAGGGAATTTCTGTATTTTTGCCCCAAAATAAGGAAAATTTCTGACCAGTTACCTTGAAAAAAGTGAAATTTCTGCAATTTTGCCCCAAAATAAGGGAAATTTCTGCCTTTTTGCCCCCAAATAAGGAGAATTTCAGCCTTTTTACCTCAAAATAAGGAGAATTTCTGCATTTTTGCAACAAAATATTAGGAATTTCTGCCTTTTTGCCCCAAAATAAGAAAATTTCTGCCTTTTTTCCCTGAAGTAAGTGAAATTTCTGCAATTTTGCCCCAAAATAAGTGAAATTTCTGGAATTTTGCCCCAAAAGAAGTGGAATTTCTGAGTTTTGCACCAAAATAAAAAGAATTTCTCTTTTTTGCCCTAACATATAGGGAATTTCTACCTTTTTGCCCCACAATTAGGGGAATTTCTGCAATTTGGTTCCAAAATACGGGGAATTTCTGCCTTTTTGCCTCCAAATAAGGGGAATTTCAGCCTTTTTACCTCAAAATAAGGGGAATTTCTGCATTTTTTCCACAAAATATTAGGAATTTCTGCCTTTTTGCCCCATAATAAGGAAAATTTCTGCCTTTTTTCCCTGAAATAAGAGAAATTTCTGCAATTTTGGCCCAAAATAATTGAAATTTTTGGAATTTTGCCCCAAAATAAGTGGAATTTCTGAGTTTTGCACCAAAATAAGGAGAATTTCTCTTTTTTGCCCTAACATATAGGGAATTTCTGCCTTTTTACCCCACAATTAGGGGAATTTCTGCAATTTTGTTCCAAAATACGGGGAATTTCTGCCTTTTTGCCTCCAAATAAGAGGAATTTCAGCCTTTTTACCTCAAAATAAGGGGAATTTCTGCATTTTTGCCACAAAATAATAGGAATTCATGCATTTTTGCCCCAAAATAAGAATATTTCAGCTATTTTTCCCTGATATAAGTGAAATTTCTGCAATTTTGCCCCAAAATAAATAAAATTTCTGACTTATTACCTTGAAATAAGTAAAATTTCTGCAATTTTGCCCCAAAATTAGGGAAATTTCTGCCTTTTTGCCTCCAAATAAGGGGAATTTCAGCCTTTTTGCCTCAAAATAAGGGGAATTTCTCCATTTTTGCCACAAAATATTAGGAATTTCTGCATTTTTGCCCCAAAATAAGAAAATTTCTGCTTTTTTTCCCTGAAATAAGTTAAATTTCTGCAGTTATGCCCCAAAATAAGTGAAATTTCTGCAATTTTGCCCCAAAATATTGGAAATTTCTGGAATTTTGCCCCAAAATAAGTGAAATTTCTGCGTTTTGCCCCAAAATAAAGAGAATTTCTGTCTTTTTGCCCCAACATAAAGGGAATTTCTGCCCTTTTGCCCCACAATTAGGGGAATTTCTGCAATTTTGCTCCAAAACACGGGGAATTTCTGCCTTTTTGCTCGAAAATAAGAAGAATGCATACCTTTTTGCCATAAAAAAGGAAAATTCTTCATTTTTGCTCCAAAATAAGTGGAATTTCTGCTTTTTTGCCTCTAAATAAGTGGAATTTCTGTCTTTTTCGCCCAAAACAAAGGGAATTTCTGTCTTTTTTGCCCCAAAATAAAAAAAATTTCAGACTTATTACCCTGAAGTAAGTGAAATTTCTGCAATTTTGCCCCAAAATAAGGGAAATTTCTGCCTTTTTGCCCCCAAATAAGGGGAATTTCAGGTTTTTACCTCAAAATAAGGGAAATTTCTGCATTTTTGCCACAAAATATTAGCAATTTCTGCCTTTTTGCCCCAAAATAAGGAAAATTTCTGCCTTTTTCCCTGAAATAAGTGAAATTTCTGCAATTTTGCCCCAAAATACGTGAAATTTCTGCAATTTTGCTCCAAAATAATTGAAATTTCTGAAATTTTGCCCCAAAATAAGTGAAATTTCTGGAATTTTGCCCCAAAATAAGTGGAATTTCTGAGATTTCCCCCAAAATAAAAAGAATTTCTGTCTTTTTGTCCCAACATGTAGGGAATTTCTGCCTTTTTGACCCACAATTAGGATAATTTCTGCAATTTTGCTCCAAAATAAGGGGAATTTCTGCTTTTTTGCCTCTAAATAAGTGGAATTTCTGTATTTTTCCCCCAAAACAAAAGGAATTTTTGGCTTTTTTGCCCCACAATTAGGGGAATTTCTGCAATTTTGCTCCAAAATATGGGGAATTACTGCTTTTTA
Source organism: Micromys minutus (assembly GCF_963924665.1). Lineage (NCBI taxonomy): Eukaryota > Metazoa > Chordata > Mammalia > Rodentia > Muridae > Micromys > Micromys minutus. The sequence continues at coordinate 1,631,525 of NW_027667258.1, read as the reverse complement.
ACCCGAAAATAAGAAGAATGCATACCTTTTTGCCATTAAAAAAGGAAATTTCTTCATTTTTGCTCCAAAATAAGGGGAATTTCTGCTTTTTTGCCTCTAAATAACTGGAATTTCTGTCTTTTCCCCCAAAACAAAGGGAATTTCTGTCTTTTTGCCCCAAAATAAGGAAAATTTCTGACCAGTTACCTTGAAAAAAGTGAAATTTCTGCAATTTTGCCCCAAAATAAGGGAAATTTCTGCCTTTTTGCCCCCAAATAAGGAGAATTTCAGCCTTTATACCTCAAAATAAGGAGAATTTCTGCATTTTTGCAACAAAATATTAGGAATTTCTGCCTTTTTGCCCCAAAATAAGAATATTTCTGCCTTTTTTCCCTGAAGTAAGTGAAATTTCTGCAATTTTGCCGCAAAATAAGTGAAATTTCTGGAATTTTGCCCCTAAAGAAGTGGAATTTCTGAGTTTTGCACCAAAATAAAAAGAATTTCTCTTTTTTGCCCTAACATATAGGGAATTTCTACCTTTTTGCCCCACAATTAGGGGAATTTCTGTAATTTGGTTCCAAAATACGGGGAATTTCTGCCTTTTTGCCTCCAAATAAGGGGAATTTCAGCCTTTTTACCTCAAAATAAGGGGAATTTCTGCATTTTTTCCACAAAATATTAGGAATTTCTGCCTTTTTGCCCCATAATAAGGAAAATTTCTGCCTTTTTTCCCTGAAATAAGAGAAATTTCTGCAATTTTGGCCCAAAATAATTGAAATTTTTGGAATTTTGCCCCAAAATAACTGGAATTTCTGAGTTTTGCACCAAAATAAGGAGAATTTCTCTTTTTTGCCCTAACATATAGGGAATTTCTGCCTTTTTACCCCACAATTAGGGGAATTTCTGCAATTTTGTTCCAAAATACGGGGAATTTCTGCCTTTTTGCCTCCAAATAAGGGGAATTTCAGCCTTTTTACCTCAAAATAAGGGGAATTTCTGCATTTTTGCCACAAAATAATAGGAATTCATGCATTTTTGCCCCAAAATAAGAATATTTCAGCTATTTTTCCCTGATATAAGTGAAATTTCTGCAATTTTGCCCCAAAATAAGTGAAATTTCTGGAATTTTGCCCCAAAAGAAGTGGAATTTCTGAGTTTTGCACCAAAATAAAAAGAATTTCTCTTTTTTGCCCTAACATATAGGGAATTTCTACCTTTTTGCCCCACAATTAGGGGAATTTCTGCAATTTGGTTCCAAAATATGGGGAATTTCTGCCTTTTTGCCTCCAAATAAGGGGAATTTCAGCCTTTTTACCTCAAAATAAGGGGAATTTCTGCATTTTTGCCACAAAATATTACGAATTTGTGCATTTTTGCCCCAAAATAAGAAAATTTCTGCTTTTTTTTCTGAAATAAGTGAAATTTGTGCAATTTTGCCCCAAAAAAAATTTCTGACTTATTACCCTGAAATAAGTGAAATTTCTGCAATTTTGCCCCAAAATAAGGGAAATTTCTGCATTTTTGCCTCCAAATAATGGGAATTTCAGCCTTTTTACCTCAAAATAAGGGGAAATTCTGCATTTTTGCAACAAAATATTAGGAATTTCTGCATTTTTGCCCCAAAATAAGAAAATTTCTGCTTTTTTCCCCTGAAATAAGTGAAATTTCTGCAATTTTGCCCCAAAATAATGAAATTTCTGCAATTTTGCCCCAAAATAATGGAAATTTCTGGAATTTTGCCACAAAATAAGTGGAATTTTGAGTTTTGCACCAAAATAAGGAGAATTTCTGTTTTTTGCCCTAACATATAGGGAATTTCTGCGTTTTTGCCCCACAATTAGGGGAATTTCTGCAATTTTGTTCCAAAATACGGGGAATTTCTGCCTTTTTGCCTGAAAATAAGAAGAATGCATACCTTTTTGCCATAAAAAAAGGAAATTTCTTCATTTTTGCTCCAAAATAAGGGGAATTTCTGCTTTTTTGCCTCTAAATAAGTGGAATTTCTGTCTTTTTCCCTCACAACAAAGGGAATTTCTGTCTTTTTTGCCCCAAAATAAAAAAAAAATTTCTGACTTATTACCCTGAAATAAGTGAAATTTCTGCAATTTTGCTTCAAAATAAGGTAAATTTCTGCCTTTTTGCCCCCAAATAAGAAGAATTTCAGCCTTTTTCCCTCAAAATAAGGGAAATTTCTGCATTTTTGCCACAAAATATTAGGAATTTCTGCATTTTGCCCCAAAATAAGAAAATTTCTGCTTTTTTTCCCTGAAATAAGTGAAATTTCTGCAATTTTGCCCCAAAAGAAGTGAAATTTCTTGAATTTTGCCCCCAAATAAGTGGAATTTCTGAGTTTTGCCCCAAAATAAGGAGAATTTCTGTCTTTTTGCCCTAACATATAGGGAATTTCTGCCTTTTGGCCCCACAATTAGGGGAATTTCTGCAATTTTGCTCCAATATACGGGGAACTTCTGCTTTTTTGCCCGAAAATAAGAAGAATGCATAACTTTTTGCCATAAAAAAGGTAAATTTCTTCATTTTTACTCCAAAATAAGTGGAATTTCTGCTTTTTTGCCTCTAAATAAGTGGAATTTCTGTCTTTTTCGCCCAAAACAAAAGGAATTTCTTTCTTTTTTGCCCAAAATGAGGAAAATTTCAGACTTATTACCCTGAAGTAAGTGAAATTTCTGCAATTTTGCCCCAAAATAAGGGAAATTTCTGCCTTTTCCTCGCAAATAAGGGGAATTTCAGCATTTTTACCTCAAAATAAGGAGAATTTCTGCATTTTTGCCACAAAATATTAGGAATTTCTGCCTTTTTGCCCCAAAATAAGGAAAATTTCTGCCTTTTTCCCTGAAATAAGTGAAATTTCTGCAATTTTGCCCAAAATAAGTGAAATTTCTGCAATTTTGCCCCAAAATAAGTGAAATTTCTGGAATTTTGCCCCCAAAAGTGTGGAATTTCTGAGATATGCCCCTAAATAAGGAGAATTTCTGTCTTTTTGCCCCAACATATAGGAAATTCCTGCTTTTTTGACCGACAATTAAAGAATTTCTGCAATTTTGCCCCAAAATAAGTGAAATTTCTGCAATTTTGCCCCAAAATAAGGGAAATTTCTGGAATTTTGCCCCAAAATAATTGGAATTTCTGAGTTTTGCCCCAAAATAAGGAGAATTTCTGTCTTTTTGCCCTAACATATATGGAATTTCTGCTTTTTTTGCCCCACAATTAGGAGAATTTCTGCAATTTTTCTCAAAAATACTGGGAATTACTGCCTTTTTGCCCGAAAATAAGAAGAATGCATACCTTTTTGCCATAAAAAAAGGAAATTTCTTTATTTTTGCTCCAAAATAAGGGGAATTTCTGCTTTTTTGCCTCAAAATAACTGGAATTTCTGTCTTTTCCCCCAAAACAAAGGGAATTCCTGTCTTTTTACCCCAAAATAAGGAAAATTTCTTACCAGTTACCCTGAAATAAGTGAAATTTCTGCAATTTTGCCCCAAAATAAGGGAAATTTCTGCCTTTTGGCCACCAAATAAGCAGAATTTCAGCCATTTTACCTCAAAATAAGGGGAATTTCTGCATTTTTGCCACAAAATATTAGGAATTTCTGCCTTTTTGCCCCATAATAAGGAAAATCTCTGCCTTTTTTCCCTGAAATAAGTGAAATTTCTGCAATTTTTCCACAAAATATGTGAAATTTCTGCAATTTTGCCCCAAAATAAGTGATATTTCTGCAATTTTGCCCCAAAATAAGGGAAATTTCTGGAATTTTGCCCCAAAATAAGTGGAATTTCTGAGTTTTGCCCCAAAATAAAGAGAATTTCTGTCTTTTTGCCCCAACATATACGGAATTTCTGCCTTTTTGCCCCACAATTAGGAAAATTTCTGCAATTTTGCTCCAAAATACAGGGAATTTCTGCCTTTTTGTTCCAAAATAAGAAGAATGCATACCTTTTTGCCATAAAAAAGGCAAATTTCTTCATTTTTTCTATAAAATAAGGGGAATTTTTGCTTTTTTGCCTCTAAATAAGTGGAATTTCTGTCTTTTTCCCCCAAAACAAAGGGAATTTCTGTCTTTTTTGCCCCAAAATAAGGAAAAATTCTGACTTATTACCCTGAAGTAAGTGAAATTTCTGCAATTTTGCCCCAAAATAAGGGAAATTTCTGCCTTTTTGCCCAGAAATAAGTGGAATTTCAGCCTTTTTACCTAAAAATAAGGAGAATTTCTGCATTTTTGCCACAAAATATTAGGAATTTCTGCCTTTTTGCCCCAAAATAAGGAAAATTTCGGCCTTTTTTCCCTGAAATAAGTGAAATTTCTGCAATTTTGCCCCAAAATAAGTGAAATTTCTGCAATTTTGCCCCAAAATAAGTCAAATTTCTGCAATTTTGCTCCAAAATATGGGGAATTTCTGTCTTTTTGCCTGAAAATAAGAAGAATGCATATCTTTTTGCCATAAAAAAGGGAAATTTCTTCATTTTTTCTCCAAAATAAGAGGAATTTCTGCTTTTTTGCCTCTAAATAAGTGGAATTTCTGTCTTTTTTCCCCAAAACAAAGGGAAATTCTGTCTTTTTTGCCACAAAATAAGGAAAAATTCTGAATTATTACTCTGAAGTAAGTGAAATTTCTGCAATTTTGCCCCAAAATAAGGGAAATTTCTGCCTTTTTGCCCACAAATAAGGGGAATTTCAGCCTTTTTACCTCAAAATAAGGAGAATTTCTGCATTTTTGCCACAAAATATTAGGAATTTCTGCCTTTTTGCCCCAAAATAAGGAAAATTTCTGCCTTTTTTCCCTGAAATAATTGAAATTTCTGCAATTTTGCCCCAAAATAAGTGAAATTTCTGCAATTTTGCCCCAAAATAAGTCAAATTTCTGAAATTTTGTCCCAAAATTAGGGAAATTTCAGGAATTTTGCCCCAAAATAAGTGGAATTTCTGAGATTTGCCCCAAATAAGGAGAATTTCTGTCTTTTTGCCCAAACATATAGGGAATTTCTGCTTTCTTGACCCACAATTAGGGGAATTTCTGTAATTTTGCTCCAAAATAAGGGGAATTTCTGCTTTTTTGCCCGAAAATAAAAAGAATGCATACCTTTTTGCCATAAAAAAGGGAAATTTCTTCATTTTTGCTCCAGAATAAGGGGAATTTCTGCTTTTTTGCCTCTAAATAAGTGGAATTTCTGACTTTTACCCCCAAAACAAAGGGAATTTCTTTTTTTTGCCCCAAAATAAAGAAAATTTCTGACTTATTACCCTGAAGTAATTGAAATTTCTGCAATTTTCCACAAAATACGTGAAATTTCTGCAATTTTTCCCCAAAATAAGTTTAATTCCTGAAATTTTGCTTCAAAATAAGTGAAATTTCTAAAATTTTGCCCCAAAATAAGTGGAATTTCTGAGATTTGCCCCGAAATAAGAAGAATTTCTGTCTTTTTGCCCCAACATATTGGGAATTTCTGCCTTTTTGACCCACAATTAGGGTAATTTCTGCAATTTTGCTCCAAAATATGGGGAATTACTGCCTTTTTGCCCGAAAATAAGAACAATGCATACCTTTTTGCCATAAAAAAAAGGAAATTTTTTAATTTTTGCTCCAAAATAAGGGGAATTTCTGCTTTTTTGCCTCTAAATAACTGGAAGACCTGTCTTTTTCCCCCAAAATAAAGGGAATTCCTGTCTTTTTGCCCCAAAATAAGGAAAATTTCTGACTAGTTAGCCTGAAATAATTGAAATTTCTGCAATTTTGTCCCAAAATAAGGGAAATTTCTGCCTTTTTGACCCCAAATAAGGAGAATTTCAGCCTTTTTACCTCAAAATAAGGGGAATTTCTGCATTTTTGCCACAAAATATTAGGAATTTCTGGCTTTTTGCCCCAAAATAAGAAAATTTCTGCTTTTTTTCCCTGAAATAAGTTAAATTTCTGCAATTTTGCCACAAAATAAGTGATATTTCTGCAATTTTGCCCCAAAATAAGGGAAATTTCTGGAATTTTGCCCCAAATAAGTAGAATTTCTGAGTTTTGCCCCAAAATAAGGAGAATTTCTGTCTTTTTGCACCAACATATAGGGAATTTCTGCCTTCTTGCCCCACAATTTGGGGAATTTCTGCAATTTTGCTTCAAAATACGGGGAATTTCTGCATTTTTGCCCGAAAATAAGAAGAATGCATACCTTTTTGCCATAAAAAAGGGAAATTTCTTCATTTTTTCTACAAAATTAGAGGAATTTCTGCTTTTTTGCCTCTAAATAAGTGGAATTTCTGTCTTTTTTCCCCAAAACAAAGGGAAATTCTGTCTTTTTTGCCACAAAATATGGAAAAATTCTGACTTATTACCCTGAAGTAAGTGAAATTTCTGCAATTTTGCCCCAAAATAAGGGAAATTTCTGCCTTTTTGCCCACAAATAAGGGGAATTTCAGCCTTTTTACCTCAAAATAAGGAGAATTTCTGCATTTTTGCCACAAAATATTAGGAATTTCTGCCTTTTTGCCCGAAAATAAGGAAAATTTATGCCTTTTTTCCCTGAAATAAGTGAAATTTCTGCAATTTTGCCCCAAAATAAGTGAAATTTCTGCAATTTTGCCCCAAAATAAGTCAAATTTCTGCAATTTTGCTCCAAAATACGGGGAATTTCTGTCTTTTTGCCCGAAAATAAGAAGAATGCATACCTTTTTGCCATAAAAAAGGGAAATTTCTTCATTTTTTCTCCAAAATAAGAGGAATTTCTGCTTTTTTGCCTCTAAATAAGTGGAATTTCTGTCTTTTTTCCCCAAAACAAAGGGAAATTCTGTCTTTTTTGCCACAAAATAAGGAAAAATTCTGACTTATTACCCTGAAGTAAGTGAAATTTCTGCAATTTTGCCCCAAAATAAGGGAAATTTCTGCCTTTTTGCTCACAAATAAAGGGAATTTCAGCATTTTTACCTCAAAATAAAGAGAATTTCTGCATTTTTGCCACAAAATATTAGGAATTTCTGCCTTTTTGCCCCAAAATAAGGAAAATTTCTGCCTTTTTTTCTGAAATAAGTGAAATTTCTGCAATTTTGCCCCAAAATATGTGAAATTTCTGCAATTTTGCCCCAAAATAAGACAAATTTCTGCAATTTTGCCCCAAAATAAGGGAAATTTCTGGAATTTTGCCCCAAAATAAGTGGAATTTCTGAGATTTGCCCCAAATAAGGAGAATTTCTGTCTTTTTGCCCAAACATATAGGGAATTTCTGCTTTCTTGACCCACAATTAGGGGAATTTCTGTAATTTTGCTCCAAAATAAGGGGAATTTCTGCTTTTTTGCCCGAAAATAAGAAGAATGCATACCTTTTTGCCATAAAAAAGGGAAATTTCTTCATTTTTGCTCCAGAATAAGGGGAATTTCTGCTTTTTTGCCTCTAAATAAGTGGAATTTTTGACTTTTTTCCCCAAAACAAAGGGAATTTCTTTTTTTTGCCCCAAAATAAGGAAAATTTCTGACTTATTACCCTGAAGTAAGTGAAATTTCTGCAATTTTGCCCCAAATAAGTGAAATTTCTGCAATTTTGCCTGAAAATAAGTGAAATTTCTGGAATTTTGCCACAAAATAAGTGAAATTTCTGAGATTTGCCCCAAAATAATGAGAATTTCTGTCTTTTTGCCCAAACATATAGGGAATTTCTGCCTTTTTGACACACAATTAGGGGAATTTCTGCAATTTTGCTCCAAAATAAGGGGAATTTCTGCTTTTTGGCCTCTAAATTAGTGGAATTTCTGTCTTTTTCCCCAAAAACAAAGAAAATTTTTGTCTTTTTTGCCCCAAAATAAGGATAATTTCTGACTTATTACTGTGAAATAAGTGAAATTTCTGCAATTTTGACCCAAAAAGAGAAATTTCTGCATTTTTGCCTTCAAATAAGGGGAATTTCAGCATTTTTACCTCAAAATAAGGGCAATTTCTACATTTTTGCCACAAAATAAAAAAAATTTCTGCCTTTTTTCCCTGAAATAATTGAAATTTCTGCAATTTTGCCCCAAAATAAGTGAAATTTCTGCAATTTTGCCCCAAAATAAGTCAAATTTCTGCAATTTTGCCCCAAAATAAGGGTAATTTCTGGAATTTTGCCCCAAAATAGGTGGAATTTCTGAGATTTGCCCCAAATAAGGAGAATTTCTGTCCTTTTGCCCAAACATATAGGGAATTTCTGCTTCCTTGACCCACAATTAGGGGAATATCTGTAATTTTGCTCCAAAATAAGGGGAATTTCTGCTTTTTTGCCTCTAAATAAGTGGAATTTCTGTCTTTTCCCCCCAAAACAAAGGGAATTTCTGTCTTTTTGCCCCAATATAAGGAAAATTTCTGACTTATTACCCTGAAATAAGTGAAATTTCTGCAATTTTGCCCCAAAATAAGAAAAATTTCTGCCATTTTGCCCCCAAATAAGGGGAATTTCAAACTTTTTACCTCAAAATAAGGGGAATTTCTGCTTTTTTGCCTCTAAATAAGTGGAATTTTTGACTTTTTCCCCCAAAACAAAGGGAATTTCTTTTTTTTGCCCCAAAATAAGGAAAAATTCTGACTTATTACCCTGAAGTAAGTAAAATTTCTGCAATTTTGCCCCAAATAAGTGAAATTTCTGCAATTTTGCCGGAAAATAAGTGAAATTTCTGCATTTTTGCCCCAAATACGTGAAATTTCTGCAATTTTGCATGAAAATAAGTGAAATTTCTGGAATTTTGTCCCAAAGTAAGTGGAATTTCTGAGATTTGCTCCAAAATAAAAAGAATTTCTGTCTTTTTGCCCCAACATATAGGGATTTTCTGCCTTTTTGACCCACAATTAGGGGAATTTCTGCAATTTTGCTCCAAAATAAGGGGAATTTCTGCATTTTGCCTCTAAATAAGTGGAATTTCTGTCTTTTTCCCAAAAAACAAAGGGAATTTTTGTCTTTTTTGCCCCAAAATAAGGAAAATTTCTCACTTATTACCGTGAAATTAGTGAAATTTCTGCAATTTTGCCCCAAAACGAGAAATTTCTGCATTTTTGCCCCCAAATAAGGGGAATTTCAGCATTTTTACCTCAAAATAAGGGCAATTTCTGCATTTTTGCCACAAAATATTAGGAATTTCTGCCTTTTTTCCCCAAAATAAGGAAAATTTCTGCCTTTTTTCTAAGAAATAAGTAAAATTTCTGCAATTGTGCCATAAATTTGGGGAATTTCTGCAATTTTGCCCCAAAATAAAAGAAATTTCTGCAATTTTGTTCCAAAATAAGTGGAATTTCTGAGTTTTGCTCTAAAATAAAAAGAATTTCTGTATTTGCCCTAACATTAGGGAATTTCTGCTTTTTGCCCCACAATTAAGGTAATTTCTGCAATTTTGCTCCAAAATACAGGGAATTTCTGCCTTTTTACTCGAAAATAAGAAGAATGCATACCTTTTTGCCATAAAAAAAGGAAATTTCTTCATTTTTGCTCCAAAATAAGGGGAATTTCTTCTTTTTTGCCTCTAAATAAGTGGATTTTCTGTCTTTTTCCCCCAAAACAAAGGGAATTTCTGTCTTTTTTGCCCCAAAATAAAAAAAATTCTGACTTATTACCCTGAAATAAGTGAAATTTCTGCAATTTTGCCCTAAAATAAGGGAAATTTCTCCCTTTTTGCCCCCAAATAAGAGGAATTTCAGCCTTTTTTCCTCAAAATAAAAGGAATTTCTGCATTTTTGCCACAAAATATTAGGAATTTCTGCATTTTTGCCCAAAAATAAGAAAATTTCTGCATTTTTTACCTGAAATAAGTGAAATTTCTGCAATTTTGCCCCAAAATAAGTGATATTTCTGCAAATTTGCCCCAAAATAAGGGAAATTTCTGGAATTTTGCCCCAAAGTAAGTGGAATTTCTGAGTTTTGCCCCAAAATAAGGAGAATTTCTGTCTTTTTCTCCCAACATATAGGGAATTTCTGCCTTTTTGCCCCACAATTAGGGAAATTTCTGCAATTTTGCTCCAAAATACGGGGAATTTCTGCCTTTTTGCCCTAAAATAAGAAGAATGCATACCTTTTTGCCATAAAAAAGAGAAATTTCTTCATTTTTTCTCCAAAATAAGAGGAATTTCTGATTTTTGCCTCTAAATAACTGGAATTTCTGTCTTTTTGCCCCAAAACAAAGGGAATTTCTTTCTTTTTTGCCACAAAATAAGGAAAAATTCTGACTTATTAACCTGAAGTAAGTGAAATTTCTGCAATTTTGCCCCAAAATAAAGGAAATTTCTGCTTTTTTACCCATATAAGGGGAATTTCAGCCTTTTTACCTCAAAATAAGTGGAATTTCTGCATTTTTGCCCTCAAATATTAGGAAGTTCTTACTTTTTGCCTCAAACAAGGAAAATTTCTGCAATTTGTACCAAAATAAAAGAAATTTCTGCCTTTTTGCCCCAATATAAGAAAATTTCTGCTTTTTTTCTGAAATAAGTGAAATTTCTGCAATTTTGCCCCAAAATAATTGAAATTTCTGAGTTTTGCCTCAAAATAATTAGAATTTTTGTCTTTTTGCCCCAACATTTGGCGAATTTTTGCCTTTTTGCCCCACAATTATGTTAATTTCTGCAATTTTGCTCCAAAATACGGGGAATTTCTGCCTTTTTGCCAGAAAATAAGAAGAATGCATACATTTTGCCATAAATAAAGGAAGTTTCTTCATTTTTGCTCCAAAATAAGGGGAATTTATGCTTTTTTGCCTCTAAATAAGTGGAATTTCTGTGTTTCTCCCCGAAAACAAAGGGAATTTCTGTCTTTCTTGCCCAAGAATAAGGAAAAATTCTGACTTATTACACAGAAGTAAGTGAAATTTTTGCAACTTTGCCCCAAAATAAAGAAAATTTCTGCCTTTTTGCCCTAAAAAGAGGGGAATTTCAGCCTTTTTACCTCAAAATAAGGGGAATTTCTGCATTTTTGCCACAAAATATTATTAATTTATGCTTTTTTTGCCCCAAAATAAGGAAAATTTCTGCCTTTTTTCCCTGAAATAAGTGAAATTTCTGCAATTTTGCCCCAAAATAAGTAAAATTTCTGCAATTTGGCGCCAAAATAAGTGAAATTTCTGCAATTTTGCTACAAAATAAGTGAAATTTCTGGAATTTTGCCCCAAAATAAGTGGAATTTCTGAGATTTGCCCCAAAATAAGGAGAATTTCTGTCTTTTGCCCCAACATATAGGGAATTTCTGCCTTTTTGAGCCAAAATTAGGGAAAATTGTGCAATTTTGCTCCAAAATAAGGGGAATTTCTGCTTTTTTGCCACTAAATATGTGGAATTTCTGTCTTTTCCCCAAAATAAGAAAAATTTCTGCCTTTTTTCCCTGAAATAAGTGAAATTTCTGCAATTTTGCCCCAAAATACGTGAAATTTCTGCAATTTTGCCCCAAAATAAGTGAAATTTCTGCAATTTTGCCCCAAAATAAGGGAAATTTCTGCCTTTTTGCCTCCAAATAAGGGGAATTTCAGCCTTTTTACCTCAAAATAAGGGGAATTTCTGCATTTTTGCCACAAAATATTAGGAATTTCTTCTTTTTGCCCCAAAATAAGGAAAATTTCTGCCTTTTTTCCCTGAAATAAGTGAAATTTCTGCAATTTTGCCCCAAAATACGTGAAATTTCTGCAATTTTGCCACAAAATAAGTGAAATTTCGGAAATTTTGGCCCAAAATAAGTGGAATTTTTTAGATTTGCCCCAAAATAAAGAGAATTTCTGTCTTTTTGCCCCAACATATAGGGAATTTCTGCCTTTTTGACCCACAATTAGGAGAATTTCTGAAATTCTGCTCCAAAATAAGGGGAATTTCTGCATTTTTGCCTCTAATTAAGTGGAATTTCTGTCTTTTTCTCCCAAAACTAAGGGAATTTCTGTCTTTTTTGCCCCAAAATAAAAAAAAAAATTCTGACTTATTACCCTGAAGTAAGTGAAATTTCAGCAATTTTGCCCCGTTAAGGGAAATTTCTGCCTTTTTGCCCCCAAATAAGGAGAATTTCAGCCATTTTACCTTAAAATAAGGGGAATTTCTGCATTTTTGCCTCAAAAATATTAGGAATTTCTGCCTTTTTGCCCCAAAATAAGGAAAATTTCTGCCTTTTTTCCCTGAAATAAGTAAAATTTCTGCAATTTTTCCCAAAATAAGGAAAATTTCTGCATTTTTGCCCCCAAATAAGGGGAATTTCAGCCTTTTTACCTCAAAATAAGGGGAATTTCTGCATTTTTGCCACAAAATATTAGGAATTTCTGCCTTTTTGCCCCAAAATAAGGAAAATTTCTGCATTTTTTCCTGAAATAAGTAAAATTTCTCCAATTTTGCCCCAAACTAAGTGAAATTTCTTCAATTTTGCCCCAAAATAAGGGAAATTTCTGGAATTTTTCCCCAAAATAAGTGGAATTCTGAGTTTTTCCCCAAAATAAGGAGAATTTCTGTCTTTTTGCCTAAACATATAAGGAATTTCTGCTTTTTTGCCCCACAATTAGGGGAATTTCTGCAATTTTGCTTCAAAATTCGGGGAATTTCTGTCTTTTTGCCCGAAAATAAGAAGAATGCATACCTTTTTGCCATAAAAAAGGGAAATTTCTTCATTTTTGCTCCAAAATAAGGGGAATTTCTGCTTTTTTGCCTCTAAATAAGTGGAATTTATGACTTTTTCCCCAAAAACAAAGGGAATTTTTTTTTGCCCCAAAATAAATAAAATTTTTGACTCATTACTCTGAAGTAAGTAAAATTTCTGCAATTTTGCCCCAAATAAGTGAAATTTCTGCAACTTTGCCCGAAAATAAGTGAAATTTCTGGAATTTTGCCACAAAATAAGTGGAATTTCTGAGATTTGCCCCAAAATAAGGAGAATTTATGTCTTTTTGCCCCAACATATAAGGAATTTCTGCCTTTTTGACCCACAATTAGGGGAATTTCTGCAATTTTGCTCCAAAATAAGGGGAATTTCTGCTTTTTTGCCTCTAAATAAGTGGAATTTCTGTCTTTTTCCCCCAAAACAAAGGGAATTTCTGTTTTTTTTGCCCCAAAATAAGGAAAATTTCTGACTTATTACCCTGAAATAAGGGAAATTTCTGCAATTTTGCCTCAAAAAAAAAAATTTCTGCTTTTTTGCACCCAAATAAGGGGAATTTCAGGCATTTTACCTAAAAATAAGTGGAATTTCTGCATTTTTGCCCTAAAATAAGGGAAATTTCTTCCTTTTTGCCCTAAAATAAGGAAAATTTCTGCAATTTTGTATCAAAATAAAAGAAATTTCTGCCTTTTTGCCCCAATATAAGAAAATTACTGCTTTTTATTTAAATAAGTGAAATTTCTGCATTTTGCCCCAAAATAAGTGAAATTTCTGCTTTTTTGCCCCAAATAAGGGGAATTTCAGCCTTTTTACCTCAAAAAAAGTGGAATTTCTGCATTTTTACCCCCAAATATTAGGAATTTCTGACTTTTTGCCTCAAACAAGGAAAAGTTCTGCAATTTTGTACCAAAATAAAAGAAATTTCTGCCTTTTTGCCCCAATATAAGAAAATTTCTGCTTTTTTTTCTGAAATACGTGAAATTTCTGCAATTTTGCCCTAAAATAAGTGAAATTTCTGAGTTTTGCCCCAAAATAATTAGAATTTCTGTCTTTTTGTCCCAACATATAGCGAATTTCTGTCTTTTTGCCCCACAATTAAGGGAATTTCTGCAATTTGGCTCGAAAATATGGGGAATTTCTGCCTTTTTGCCTGAAAATAAGAAGAATGCATACTTTTTTTGCCATAAAAAAGGGAAATTTCTTCATTTTTGCTCCAAAATAAGGGAATTTATGCTTTTTTGCCTTTAAATAAGTGGAATTTCTGTGTTTTTCCCCCAAAACAAAGGGAATTTCTGTTTTTTTTGCCCCACAATAAGGAAAAATTCTGACTTATTACACAGAAGTAAGTGAAATTTCTGCAATTTTGCCCCAAAATAAGGGAAATTTCTGCCTTTTTGCCCTAAAATAAGGGGAATTTCAGCCTTTTTACCTCAAAATAAGGGGAATTTCTGCATTTTTGCCACAAAATATTATTAAATTTATGCCTTTTTTTGCCCCAACATAAGGAAAATTTCTGCCTTTTTTCCCTGAAATACGTGAAATTACTGCAATTTTGCCCCAAAATAAGTGAAATTTTTGCAATTTTGCCCCAAAATAAGTGAAATTTCTGCAATTTTGCCCCAAAATAAGTGAAATTTCTGGAATTTTCCCCCAAAATAAGTGGAATTTCTGAGATTTGCCCCAAAATAAGGAGAATTTCTGTCTTTTGCCCCAACATATAGGGAATTTCTGCCTTTTTGACCCAAAATTAGGGGAAATTGTGCAATTTTGTCCCAAAATAAGGGGAATTTCTGTTTTTTGCCTCTAAATAAGTGGAATTTATGTCTTTTTCCTCCAAAACAAAGGGAATTTTTTTTTTGCCCCAAAATAAGGAAAATTTCTGACTTATTACCCTGAAATAAGTGAAATTTCTGCAATTTTGCCACAAAATAAGGGAAATTTCTGCCTTTTTTGCCCCAAAATAAGGGGAATTTCAACCTTTTTACCTCAAAATAAGTGGAATATCTGCATTTTTGTCTCAAAATAAGGGAAATTTCTGCCTTTTTGTCCCAAAATAAAAAAAATTTCACCAATTTTGTACCAAAATAAAAGAAATTTCTGGCTTTTTGCCCCAAGATAAGAAAATTTCTGCTTTTTTTTCTGAAATAAGTGAAATTTCTGCAATTTTGCCCCAAAATAAGTGAAATATCTGAGTTTTGCCCCAAAATGAGGAGAATTTCTGTCTTTTTGCCCCAACATATAGAAAATTTCTGCCTTTTTGCCCCACAATTAGGGGAATTTCTGAAATTTTGCTCTAACATACAGGGAATTTCTGCCTTTTTGCCCGAAAATAAGAAGAATGCATACCTTTTTGCCATAAAAAAGGGAAATTTCTTCATTTTTGCTCCAAAATAAAGGGAATTTCTGCTTTTTTGCCTCTAAATAAGTGGAATTTCTGTCTTTTTCCCACAAAACAAAGGGAAGTTCTGTCTTTTTTGCCCCAAAATAAGGAAAAATTCTGACTTATTACCCTGAAGTAAATGAAATTTCTGCAATTTTGGCTGAAAATTAGGGAAATTTCTGTTTTTTTATCCCCAAATAATGAGAATTTCAGCCTTTTTACCTCAAAATAAGGGGAATTTCTGCATTTTTGCCCCAAAATAAGGAAAATTTCTGCAATTTTTTACCAAAATAAAAGAAATTTCTGCCTTTGTGCCCCAATATAAGAAAATTTCTGCTTTTTTTTCTGAAATAAGTGAAATTTCTGGAGTTTTGCCCCAAAATAAGGAGAATTTCTGTCTTTTTGTCCCATCATATACGTAATTTCTGCCTTTTTGCCCCACAATTAGAGGAATTTCTGCAATTTTGCTCCAAAATACGAGGAATTTCTTCCTTTTTGCCCGAAAATAAGAAGAATGCATACCGTTTTGCCATAAAAAAGGGAAATTTCTCCATTTTTGCTCCAAAATAAGGAAACTTTCTGCTTTTTTGCCTCTAAATAATTGGAATTTCTGTATTTTCCCCCAAAACAAAGGGAATTTTTGTCTTTTTGCCCCAAAATAAAGAAAAATTCTGACTTATTACCCTGAAATAAGTGAAATTTCTGCAATTTTACCCCAAAAAAAAGAAAATTTCTGCTTTTTTGCCCCCAAATAAGGGTAATTTCAGCCTTTTTACCTCAAAATAAGTGGAATTTCTGCATTTTTGCCCTAAAAGAAGGGAAATTTCTGACTTTTTGCCCCAAAATAAAAAAAATATCTGCAATTTTGTATCAAAATAAAAGAAATTTCTGCCTTTTTGCCCCAATATAGGAAAATTTCTGCTTTTTTTCTGAAATAAGTGAAATTTCTGCAATTTTGCCCCAAAATAAGTAAAATTTCTGCTTTTTTGCCCCAAATAAGAAGAATTTAAGCCTTTTTACTTCAAAATAAGTGGAATTTCTGCATTTTTGCCCCAAAATATTAGGAATTTCTGACTTTTTGCCCCAAAACAAGGAAAATTTCTGCAATTTTGTACCAAAATAAAAGAAATTTCTGCCTTTTGCCCCAATATGAGATAATTTCTGCTTTTTTTTCTTAAATAAGTGAAATTTCTGCAATATTGCCACAAAATAATTAGAATTTCTCTCTTTTTGCCCCAACATATAAGGAATTTCTGCCTTTTTGCCCCACAATTAAAGGAATTTCTGCAATTTTGCTCCAAAATACGGGGAATTTCTGCCTTTTTGCCCGAAAATAAGAAGAATGCATACCTTTTTGCCATAAAAAAGGGAAATTCCTTCATTTCTGCTCCAAAATAAGGGGAATTTCTGCTTTATTGCCTCTAAATAAGTGGAATTTCTGTGTTTTTCCCCCAAAACAAAGAAAATTTCTGTCTTTTTTGCCCCAAAATAAGGAAAAATTCTGACTTATTACACAGAAGTAAGTGAAATTTCTGCAATTTTGCCCCAAAATAAGGGAAATTTCTGCCTTTTTGCCTTAAAAAAAGGGGAATTTCAGCCTTTTTACCTCAAAATAAGTGGAATTTCTGCATTTTTGCCACAAAATATTAGAAATTTATGCTTTTTTGCCTCAAAATAAGGAAAATTTCTGCCTTTTTCCCTGAAATAAGTGAAATTTCTGCAATTTTGCCCCAAAATAAGTGAAATTTCTGCAATTTTGCGCCAAAATAAGTGAAATTTCTGCAATTTTGCCCCAAAATAAGTGAAATTTCTGGAATTTTGCCCCAAATTAAGGGAAATTTCTGCCTTTTTGCCCCAAAATAAGGAAATTTCTGTAATTTTGCTGAAATAAGTGAAATTTCTGCAATTTTGCCCCAAAATAAGTGAAATATCTGAGTTTTGCCCCAAAATAAGGAGAATTTCTGTCTTTTTGCCCAAACATATAGGGAATTTCTGCCTTTTTGCCCCACAATTAGGGGAATTTCTGCAATTTTGCTCTAAAATACAAGGAATTTCTGCCTTTTTGTTCGAAAATAAGAAGAATGCATACCTTTCTGCCATAAAAATGCAAATTTCTTCATTTTTGCTTCAAAATAAAGGGAATTTCTGCTTTTTTGCCACTAAATAAGTGGAATTTCTATCTTTTTCCCACAAAACAAAGGGAAGTTCTGTCTTTTTTTCCCCAAAATAAGGAAAATTCCTGACTTATTACCCTGAAGTAAGTGAAATTTCTGCAATTTTGCCTGAAAATTAGGGAAATTTCTGCATTTTTATCCCCAAATAGTGGGAATTTCAGCCTTTTTACCTCAAAATAGGAGGAACTTCCGAATTTTTGCCACAAAATATTAGGAATTTCTGCATTTTTGCCCCAAAATAAAGAAAATTTCTGCCTTTTTTCCCCGAAATAAGTGAAATTTCTGCAATTTTGCGCCAAAATAAGTGAAATTTTTGCAATTTTGCCCCAAAATATGTGAAATTTCCTGAAATTTGCTCCAAAATAAGTGTAACTACTGAGATTTGCCCAAAAATAAAGAGAATTTCTGCCTTTTTGCCCCAACATATAGAAAATTTCTGCCTTTTTGACCCACAATAAGGGGAATTTCTGAAATTTTGCTCCAAAATAAGGGAAATTTCTGCTTTTTTGAATCTAAATAAGTGGAATTTCTGTCTTTTTCCCCCAAAACAAAAGGAATTTCTGTTTTCTTTGCCCCAAAAGAAAGAAAATTTCTGACTTATTACCCTGAAATAAGTGAAATTTCTGCACTTTTGCCCCAAAATAAGGGAAATTTCTGCTTTTTTGTCACCAAATAAGGGAAATTTCAGCCTTTTTACCTAAAATAAGTGGAATTTCTGCATTTTTGCCCCAAAATAAGGGAAATTTCTCCCTTTTTGCCCCAAAATAAGGAAAATTTCTGCAATTTTTTACCAAAATAAAAGAAATTTCTGCCTTTTTGCCCCAATATAGGAAAATTTCTGCTTTTTTTTCTGAAATAAGTGAAATTTCTGGAATTTTGCCTCAAAATAAGGGAAATTTCTGAGTTTTGCCCCAAACTAAGGACAATTTCTGTCTTTTTGTCCCATCATATAGGGAATTTCTGCATTTTTGCCCCACCATTAGGGGAATTTCTGCAATTTTGCTCCAAAATACGGGGAATTTCTGCCTTTTTGCCTGAAAATAAAAAGAATGCATAACGTTTTGCCATAAAAAAATGGAAATTTCTTCATTTTTGCTCCAAAATAAGGGGAATTTCTGCTTTTTTGCCTCTAAATAAGTGGAATTTCTGTCTTTTTCCCCCAAAACAGAAGGAATTTCTGGTTTTTTTTGCCCCAAAATAAGGAAAATTTCTGACTTATTACCCTGAAATAAGTGAAATTTCTGCAATTTTGCCCCAAAATAAGGGAATTTTCTGCTTTTTTGTCACCAAATAATGGGAATTTCAGCCTTTTTACCTAAAATAAGTGGAATTTCTGCATTTTTTCTATAAATTAAGGGAAATTTCTGCTTTTTTGCCCCAAAATAAGGAAATTTTTTGCAATTTTTTACCAAAATAAAAGAAATTTCTGCCTTTTTGCCCCAATATAAGAAAATTTCTGCTTTTTTTTTCTGAAATAAGTGAAATTTCTGGAGTTTTGCCCCAAAATAAGGAGAATTTCTGTCTTTTTGCCCCAACATATAGGGGATTTCTGCTTTTTTGACCCACAGTTAGGGGAATTTCTGCAATTTTGCTCCAAAATAAGGGGAATTTCTGCTTTTTTGCCTCTAAATAAGTGGAATTTCTGTCTTTTTTTCCAAAACAAAAGAAATTTTTGCCTTTTTGCCCCAAAATAAAAAATTTCTGACTTATTACCCTGAAATAAGTGAAGTTTCTGCAATTTTGCCCCAAAATAAGAGAAATTTCTGCTTTTTTGCCCCCAAATAAGGGGAATATCAGCCTTTTACCTCAGAATAAGTGGAATTTCTGCATTTTTTCCCCAAAATATGGGAAATTTCTGCCTTTTTGCCTTAAAATAAGAAAAATTTCTGAAATTTTTTACCATAATAAAAGAAATTTCTGCCTTTTTGCCCCAAAATAAGTAAATTTCTACTTTTTTCTGCAATATGTAAAATTTCTGCAATTTTGCCCCAAAATAAGTCAAATTTCTGCAATTTTGCCCCAAAATAAGGGAAATTTCTAGAATTTTGCCCCCAAAAGTGGAATTTCTTATTTGGCCCCAAAATAATGAGAATTTCTGTTTTTTGCACTAACATATAGGGAATTTCTGCCTTTTTGCCCCACAATTAGGGGAATTTCTGCAATTTTGCTCCAAAATACGGGGAATTTCTGCCTTTTTGCCCGAAAATAAGAAGACTGCATACATTTTTTGCCATAAAAAAAGGAAATTTCTTCATTTTTGCTCCAAAATAAGGGGAATTTCTGCTTTTTTGCCTCTAAATAAGTGGAATTTCTGTCTTTTTCCCCCAAAACAGAAGGAATTTCTGGTTTTTTTTGCCCCAAAATAAGGAAAATTTCTGCTTATTTGCCACAAATAAGGGGAATTTCAGCCTTTTAACTTCAAAATAATTGGAATTTCTGCATTTTTGCCCCAAAATATTAGGAATTTCTGACTTTTTGCCCCAAAACAAAGAAAATTTCTGCAATTTTGTACCAAAATAAAAGAAATTTCTGCCTTTTTGCCCTAATATAAGATAATTTCTGCTTTTTTTTCTGAAATAAGTGAAATTTCTGCAATTTTGCCCCAAAATAATTAGAATTTCTGTCTTATTGCCACAACATATAGGGAATTTCTGCCTTTTTGACCCAAAATTACGGGAAATTGTGCAATTTTGCCTCAAAATAAGGGGAATTTCTGTCTTTTTCCCCCAAAACAAAGGGATTTTTTTTTGCCCCCAAATAAGTAAAATTTCTGACTTGTTACCCTGAAATAAGTGAAATTTCTGCAATTTTGCCCCAAAATAAGGGAAATTTCTGCTTTTTTGTCACCAAATAAGGGGAATTTCAGCCTTTTTTCCTAAAATAAGTGGAATTTCTGCATTTTTGCCCCAAAATAAGGGAAATTTCTCCTTTTTTCCCCAAAATAAAGAAAATTTCTGCAATTTTTTATCAAAATAAAAGAAATTTCTGCCTTTTTGCCCCAATTAAAAGAAAATTTCTGCTTTTTTTTCTGAAATAAGTGAAATTTCTGCAATTTTACTCCAAAAAAATTGAAAATTTCTGCTTTTTTGCCCCCAAATAAGGGGAATTTCAGCCCTTTTACCTCAAAATAAGTGGAATTTCTGCATTTTTGCCCTAAAATAAGGGAGATTTCTGCCTTTTTGCCCCAAAATAAGGAAAATATCTGCAATTTTGTATCAAAATAAAAGAAAATTCTGCCTTTTTGCCCCAATATAAGAAAATTTCTGCTTTTTTTTTCTAAAATAAGTGAAATTTCTGCAATTTTGCCCCAAAATAAGTAAAATTTCTGCTTATTTGCCACAAATAAGGGGAATTTCAGCCTTTTAACTTCAAAATAATTGGAATTTCTGCATTTTTGCCCCAAAATATTAGGAATTTCTCACTTGTTGCCCCAAAACAAGGAAAATTTCTGCAATTTTGTACCAAAATAAAAGAAATTTCTGCCTTTTTGCCCCAATATAAGATAATTTCTGCTTTTTTTTCTGAAATAAGTGAAATTTCTGCAATTTTGCCCTAAAATAATTAGAATTTCTGTCTTTTTGCCCCAACATATAGGGATTTCTGCCTTTTTGCCCCACAATTAAGGGAATTTCTGCAATTTTGCTCCAAAATACGGGGAATTTCTGCCTTTTTGCCCGAAAATACGAAGAATGCATACCTTTTTGCCATAAAAAAGGGAAATTTCTTCATTTTTGCTCCAAAATAAGGGGAATTCCTGCTTTTTTGCCTCTAAATAAGTGGAATTTCTGTGTTTTTCCCCCAAAACAAAGAGAATTTCTGTCTTTTTTGCCCCAAAATAAGGAAAAATTCTGACTTATTACACAGAAGTAAGTGAAATTTCTGCAATTTTGCCCCAAAATAAGGAAATTTCTGCCTTTTTGCCCTAAAATAAGGGGAATTTCAGCCTTTTTACCTCAAAATAAGGGGAATTTCTGAATTTTTGCCACAATATATTAGGAATTTATGCTTTTTTGCCACAAAATAAAGAAAATTTCTGCCTTTTTCTCCTGAAATAAGTGAAATTTCTGCAATTTTGCCCCAAAATAAGTGAAATTTCTGCAATTTTGCCCCAAAATAAGTGAAATTTCTGCAATTTTGCCCCAAAATAAGTGAAATTTCTGCAATTTTGCCCCAAAATAAGTGAAATTTCTGGAATTTTGCCCCAAAATAAGTGGAATTTCTGAGATTTGCTCCAAAATAAGGAGAATTGCTGTCTTTTGCCCTAACATATAGGGAATTTCTGCCTTTTTGACCCAAAATTACGGGAAATTGTGCAATTTTGCCTCAAAATAAGGGGAATTTCTGCTTTTTTGCCTCTAAATAAGTGGAATTTCTGTCTTTTTCCTTCAAAACAAAGGGATTTTTTTTTTGCCCCCAAATAAGTAAAATTTCTGACTTATTACCCTGAAATAAGTGAAATTTCTGCAATTTTGCCCCAAAATAAGGGAAATTTCTGCATTTTTGTCACCAAATAAGGGGAATTTCAGCCTTTTTTCCTAAAATAAGTGGAATTTCTGAATTTTTGCCTTAAAATAAGGGAAATTTCTCCCTTTTTGCCCCAAAATAAGGAAAATTTCTGCAATTTTTTACCAAAATAAAAGAAATTTCTGCCTTTTTGCCCCAATAAAAGAAAATTTCTGCTTTTTTTTCTGAAATAAGTGAAATTTCTGGAATTTTGCCTCAAAATAAGGGAAATTTCTGAGTTTTGCCCCAAACTAAGGACAATTTCTGACTTTTCGTCCCATCATATAGGGAATTTCTGCCTTTTTTCCCCACCATTAGGGGATTTTCTGCAATTTTGCTCCAAAATACGGGGAATTTCTGCCTTTTTGCCCGAAAATAAGAAAAATGCATACGGTTTTGCCATAAAAAAAGGGAAATTTCTTCATTTTTGCTCCAAAATAAGGGGAATTTCTGCTTTTTTGCCTCTAAATAAGTGGAATTTCTGTCTTTTTCCCCAAAAACAGAAAGAATTTCTGTTTTTTTTGCCCCAAAATAAGGAAAATTTCTGACTTATTACCCTGAAATAAGTGAAATTTCTGCAATTTTTCCCCAAAATAAGGGAATTTTCTGCTTTTTTGTCACCAAATAATGGGAATTTCAGCTTTTTTACCTAAAATAAGTGGAATTTCTGCATTTTTGCTCCAAAATAAGGGAAATTTCTGCCTTTTTGCCCCAAAATAAAGAAAATTTTTGCAATTTTTTACCAAAATAAAAGAAATTTCTGCCTTTTTGCCCCAATATAAGAAAATTTCTGCTTTTTTTTCTGAAATAAGTGAAATTTCTGGAGTTTTGCCCCAAAATAAGGAGAATTTCTGTCTTTTTGTCCCATCATATACGGAATTTCTGACTTTTTGCCCCACAATTAGAAGAATTTCTGCAATTTTGCTCCAAAATACGACGAATTTCTTCTTTTTGCCCGAAAATAAGAAGAATGCATACCGTTTTGCCATAAAAAAGGGAAATTTCTTCATTTTTGCTCCAAAATAAGGAAACTTTCTGCTTTTTTGCCTCTAAATAATTGGAATTTCTGTATTTTCCCCCAAAACAAAGGGAATTTCTGTGTTTTTTGCCCCAAAATAAGGAAAAAATCTGACTTATTACCCTGAAATGAGTGAAATTTCTGCAATTTTACCCCCAAAAAAGGAAAATTTCTGCTTTTTTGCCCCCAAATAAGGGGAATTTCAGCCTTTTTACCTCAAATTAAGTGGAATTTCTGCATTTTTTCCCTAAAATAAGGGAAATTTCTGCCTTTTTGCCCAAAATAAGGAAAATATCTGCAATTTTGTATCAAAAAAAAAGAAATTTCTGCCTTTTTGCCCCAATATATGAAAATTTCTGCTTTATTTTCTGAAATAAGTGAAATTTCTGCAATTTTGCCCCAAAATAAGTAAAATTTCTGCTTATTTGCCACAAATAAGGGGAATTTCAGCCTTTTAACTTCAAAATAATTGGAATTTCTGCATTTTTGCCCCAAAATATTAGGAATTTCTGACTTTTTGCCCCAAAACAAAGAAAATTTCTGCAATTTTGTACCAAAATAAAAGAAATTTCTGCCTTTTTGCCCTAATATAAGATAATTTCTGCTTTTTTTTCTGAAATAAGTGAAATTTCTGCAATTTTGCCCCAAAATAATTAGAATTTCTGTCTTATTGCCACAACATATAGGGAATTTCTGCCTTTTTGACCCAAAATTACGGGAAATTGTGCAATTTTGCCTCAAAATAAGGGGAATTTCTGTCTTTTTCCCCCAAAACAAAGGGATTTTTTTTGCCCCCAAATAAGTAAAATTTCTGACTTGTTACCCTGAAATAAGTGAAATTTCTGCAATTTTGCCCCAAAATAAGGGAAATTTCTGCTTTTTTGTCACCAAATAAGGGGAATTTCAGCCTTTTTTCCTAAAATAAGTGGAATTTCTGCATTTTTGCCCCAAAATAAGGGAAATTTCTCCTTTTTTCCCCAAAATAAAGAAAATTTCTGCAATTTTTTATCAAAATAAAAGAAATTTCTGCCTTTTTGCCCCAATTAAAAGAAAATTTCTGCTTTTTTTTTCTGAAATAAGTGAAATTTCTGCAATTTTACCCCAAAAAAATTGAAAATTTCTGCTTTTTTGCCCCCAAATAAGGGGAATTTCAGCCTTTTTACCTCAAAAAAGTGGAATTTCTGCATTTTTGCCCTAAAATAAGGGAGATTTCTGCCTTTTTGCCCCAAAATAAGGAAAATATCTGCAATTTTGTATCAAAATAAAAGAAATTTCTGCCTTTTTGCCCCAATATAAGAAAATTTCTGCTTTTTTTTCTGAAATAAGTGAAATTTCTGCAATTTTGCCCCAAAATAAGTAAAATTTCTGCTTTTTTGCCCCAAATAAGAGGAATTTCAGCCTTTTTACTTCAAAATAATTGGAATTTCTGCATTTTTGCCCCAAAATATTAGGAATTTCTCACTTGTTGCCCCAAAACAAGGAAAATTTCTGCAATTTTGTACCAAAATAAAAGAAATTTCTGCCTTTTTGCCCCAATATAAGATAATTTCTGCTTTTTTTTCTGAAATAAGTGAAATTTCTGCAATTTTGCCCCAAAATAATTAGAATTTCTGTCTTTTTGCCCCAACATATAGGGATTTCTGCCTTTTTGCCCCACAATTAAGGGAATTTCTGCAATTTTGCTCCAAAATACGGGGAATTTCTGCCTTTTTGCCCGAAAATACGAAGAATGCATACCTTTTTGCCATAAAAAAGGGAAATTTCTTCATTTTTGCTCCAAAATAAGGGGAATTCCTGCTTTTTTGCCTCTAAATAAGTGGAATTTCTGTGTTTTTTCCCCAAAACAAAGAGAATTTCTGTCTTTTTTGCCCCAAAATAAGGAAAAATTCTGACTTATTACACAGAAGTAAGTGAAATTTCTGCAATTTTGCCCCAAAATAAGGAAATTTCTGCCTTTTTGCCCTAAAATAAGGGGAATTTCAGCCTTTTTACCTCAAAATAAGGGGAATTTCTGAATTTTTGCCACAATATATTAGGAATTTATGCTTTTTTGCCACAAAATAAAGAAAATTTCTGCCTTTTTCTCCTGAAATAAGTGAAATTTCTGCAATTTTGCCCCAAAATAAGTGAAATTTCTGCAATTTTGCCCCAAAATAAGTGAAATTTCTGCAATTTTGCCCCAAAATAAGTGAAATTTCTGGAATTTTGCCCCAAAATAAGTGGAATTTCTGAGATTTGCTCCAAAATAAGGAGAATTGCTGTCTTTTGCCCTAACATATAGGGAATTTCTGCCTTTTTGACCCAAAATTACGGGAAATTGTGCAATTTTGCCTCAAAATAAGGGGAATTTCTGCTTTTTTGCCTCTAAATAAGTGGAATTTCTGTCTTTTTCCTTCAAAACAAAGGGATTTTTTTTTGCCCCCAAATAAGTAAAATTTCTGACTTATTACCCTGAAATAAGTGAAATTTCTGCAATTTTGCCCCAAAATAAGGGAAATTTCTGCTTTTTTGTCACCAAATAAGGGGAATTTCAGCCTTTTTTCCTAAAATAAGTGGAATTTCTGAATTTTTGCCCCAAAATAAGGAAAATTTCTGCAATTTTTTACCAAAATAAAAGAAATTTCTGCCTTTTTGCCCCAATAAAAGAAAATTTCTGCTTTTTTTTCTGAAATAAGTGAAATTTCTGGAATTTTGCCTCAAAATAAGGGAAATTTCTGAGTTTTGCCCCAAACTAAGGACAATTTCTGACTTTTCGTCCCATCATATAGGGAATTTCTGCCTTTTTTCCCCACCATTAGGGGATTTTCTGCAATTTTGCTCCAAAATACGGGGAATTTCTGCCTTTTTGCCCGAAAATAAGAAAAATGCATACGGTTTTGCCATAAAAAAAGGGAAATTTCTTCATTTTTGCTCCAAAATAAGGGGAATTTCTGCTTTTTTGCCTCTAAATAAGTGGAATTTCTGTCTTTTTCCCCAAAAACAGAAAGAATTTCTGTTTTTTTTGCCCCAAAATAAGGAAAATTTCTGACTTATTACCCTGAAATAAGTGAAATTTCTGCAATTTTTCCCCAAAATAAGGGAATTTTCTGCTTTTTTGTCACCAAATAATGGGAATTTCAGCTTTTTTACCTAAAATAAGTGGAATTTCTGCATTTTTGCTCCAAAATAAGGGAAATTTCTGCCTTTTTGCCCCAAAATAAAGAAAATTTTTGCAATTTTTTACCAAAATAAAAGAAATTTCTGCCTTTTTGCCCCAATATAAGAAAATTTCTGCTTTTTTTTCTGAAATAAGTGAAATTTCTGGAGTTTTGCCCCAAAATAAGGAGAATTTCTGTCTTTTTGTCCCATCATATACGGAATTTCTGACTTTTTGCCCCACAATTAGAAGAATTTCTGCAATTTTGCTCCAAAATACGACGAATTTCTTCTTTTTGCCCGAAAATAAGAAGAATGCATACCGTTTTGCCATAAAAAAGGGAAATTTCTTCATTTTTGCTCCAAAATAAGGAAACTTTCTGCTTTTTTGCCTCTAAATAATTGGAATTTCTGTATTTTCCCCCAAAACAAAGGGAATTTCTGTGTTTTTTGCCCCAAAATAAGGAAAAAATCTGACTTATTACCCTGAAATGAGTGAAATTTCTGCAATTTTACCCCCAAAAAAGGAAAATTTCTGCTTTTTTGCCCCCAAATAAGGGGAATTTCAGCCTTTTTACCTCAAATTAAGTGGAATTTCTGCATTTTTTCCCTAAAATAAGGGAAATTTCTGCCTTTTTGCCCAAAATAAGGAAAATATCTGCAATTTTGTATCAAAAAAAAAGAAATTTCTGCCTTTTTGCCCCAATATATGAAAATTTCTGCTTTATTTTCTGAAATAAGTGAAATTTCTGCAATTTTGCCCCAAAATAAGTAAAATTTCTGCTTATTTGCCACAAATAAGGGGAATTTCAGCCTTTTAACTTCAAAATAATTGGAATTTCTGCATTTTTGCCCCAAAATATTAGGAATTTCTGACTTTTTGCCCCAAAACAAAGAAAATTTCTGCAATTTTGTACCAAAATAAAAGAAATTTCTGCCTTTTTGCCCTAATATAAGATAATTTCTGCTTTTTTTTCTGAAATAAGTGAAATTTCTGCAATTTTGCCCCAAAATAATTAGAATTTCTGTCTTATTGCCACAACATATAGGGAATTTCTGCCTTTTTGACCCAAAATTACGGGAAATTGTGCAATTTTGCCTCAAAATAAGGGGAATTTCTGTCTTTTTCCCCCAAAACAAAGGGATTTTTTTTGCCCCCAAATAAGTAAAATTTCTGACTTGTTACCCTGAAATAAGTGAAATTTCTGCAATTTTGCCCCAAAATAAGGGAAATTTCTGCTTTTTTGTCACCAAATAAGGGGAATTTCAGCCTTTTTTCCTAAAATAAGTGGAATTTCTGCATTTTTGCCCCAAAATAAGGGAAATTTCTCCTTTTTTCCCCAAAATAAAGAAAATTTCTGCAATTTTTTATCAAAATAAAAGAAATTTCTGCCTTTTTGCCCCAATTAAAAGAAAATTTCTGCTTTTTTTTTCTGAAATAAGTGAAATTTCTGCAATTTTACCCCAAAAAAATTGAAAATTTCTGCTTTTTTGCCCCCAAATAAGGGGAATTTCAGCCTTTTTACCTCAAAAAAGTGGAATTTCTGCATTTTTGCCCTAAAATAAGGGAGATTTCTGCCTTTTTGCCCCAAAATAAGGAAAATATCTGCAATTTTGTATCAAAATAAAAGAAATTTCTGCCTTTTTGCCCCAATATAAGAAAATTTCTGCTTTTTTTTCTGAAATAAGTGAAATTTCTGCAATTTTGCCCCAAAATAAGTAAAATTTCTGCTTTTTTGCCCCAAATAAGAGGAATTTCAGCCTTTTTACTTCAAAATAATTGGAATTTCTGCATTTTTGCCCCAAAATATTAGGAATTTCTCACTTGTTGCCCCAAAACAAGGAAAATTTCTGCAATTTTGTACCAAAATAAAAGAAATTTCTGCCTTTTTGCCCCAATATAAGATAATTTCTGCTTTTTTTTCTGAAATAAGTGAAATTTCTGCAATTTTGCCCCAAAATAATTAGAATTTCTGTCTTTTTGCCCCAACATATAGGGATTTCTGCCTTTTTGCCCCACAATTAAGGGAATTTCTGCAATTTTGCTCCAAAACACGGGGAATTTCTGCCTTTTTGCCCGAAAATACGAAGAATGCATACCTTTTTGCCATAAAAAAGGGAAATTTCTTCATTTTTGCTCCAAAATAAGGGGAATTCCTGCTTTTTTGCCTCTAAATAAGTGGAATTTCTGTGTTTTTTCCCCAAAACAAAGAGAATTTCTGTCTTTTTTGCCCCAAAATAAGGAAAAATTCTGACTTATTACACAGAAGTAAGTGAAATTTCTGCAATTTTGCCCCAAAATAAGGAAATTTCTGCCTTTTTGCCCTAAAATAAGGGGAATTTCAGCCTTTTTACCTCAAAATAAGGGGAATTTCTGAATTTTTGCCACAATATATTAGGAATTTATGCTTTTTTGCCACAAAATAAAGAAAATTTCTGCCTTTTTCTCCTGAAATAAGTGAAATTTCTGCAATTTTGCCCCAAAATAAGTGAAATTTCTGCAATTTTGCCCCAAAATAAGTGAAATTTCTGCAATTTTGCCCCAAAATAAGTGAAATTTCTGGAATTTTGCCCCAAAATAAGTGGAATTTCTGAGATTTGCTCCAAAATAAGGAGAATTGCTGTCTTTTGCCCTAACATATAGGGAATTTCTGCCTTTTTGACCCAAAATTACGGGAAATTGTGCAATTTTGCCTCAAAATAAGGGGAATTTCTGCTTTTTTGCCTCTAAATAAGTGGAATTTCTGTCTTTTTCCTTCAAAACAAAGGGATTTTTTTTTGCCCCCAAATAAGTAAAATTTCTGACTTATTACCCTGAAATAAGTGAAATTTCTGCAATTTTGCCCCAAAATAAGGGAAATTTCTGCTTTTTTGTCACCAAATAAGGGGAATTTCAGCCTTTTTTCCTAAAATAAGTGGAATTTCTGAATTTTTGCCCCAAAATAAGGAAAATTTCTGCAATTTTTTACCAAAATAAAAGAAATTTCTGCCTTTTTGCCCCAATAAAAGAAAATTTCTGCTTTTTTTTCTGAAATAAGTGAAATTTCTGGAATTTTGCCTCAAAATAAGGGAAATTTCTGAGTTTTGCCCCAAACTAAGGACAATTTCTGACTTTTCGTCCCATCATATAGGGAATTTCTGCCTTTTTTCCCCACCATTAGGGGATTTTCTGCAATTTTGCTCCAAAATACGGGGAATTTCTGCCTTTTTGCCCGAAAATAAAAAAAATGCATACGGTTTTGCCATAAAAAAGGGAAATTTCTTCATTTTTGCTCCAAAATAAGGGGAATTTCTGCTTTTTTGCCTCTAAATAAGTGGAATTTCTGTCTTTTTCCCCAAAAACAGAAAGAATTTCTGGTTTTTTTGCCCCAAAATAAGGAAAATTTCTGACTTATTACCCTGAAATAAGTGAAATTTCTGCAATTTTTCCCCAAAATAAGGGAATTTTCTGCTTTTTTGTCACCAAATAATGGGAATTTCAGCTTTTTTACCTAAAATAAGTGGAATTTCTGCATTTTTGCTCCAAAATAAGGGAAATTTCTGCCTTTTTGCCCCAAAATAAAGAAAATTTTTGCAATTTTTTACCAAAATAAAAGAAATTTCTGCCTTTTTGCCCCAATATAAGAAAATTTCTGCTTTTTTTTCTGAAATAAGTGAAATTTCTGGAGTTTTGCCCCAAAATAAGGAGAATTTCTGTCTTTTTGTCCCATCATATACGGAATTTCTGCCTTTTTGCCCCACAATTAGAAGAATTTCTGCAATTTTGCTCCAAAATACGACGAATTTCTTCTTTTTGCCCGAAAATAAGAAGAATGCATACCGTTTTGCCATAAAAAAGGGAAATTTCTTCATTTTTGCTCCAAAATAAGGAAACTTTCTGCTTTTTTGCCTCTAAATAATTGGAATTTCTGTATTTTCCCCCAAAACAAAGGGAATTTCTGTGTTTTTTGCCCCAAAATAAGGAAAAATTCTGACTTATTACCCTGAAATGAGTGAAATTTCTGCAATTTTACCCCAAAAAAAGGAAAATTTCTGCTTTTTTGCCCCCAAATAAGGGGAATTTCAGCCTTTTTACCTCAAAATAAGTGGAATTTCTGCATTTTTGCCCTAAAATAAGGGAAATTTCTGCCTTTTTGCCCCAAAATAAGGAAAATATCTGCAATTTTGTATCAAAAAAAAAGAAATTTCTGCCTTTTTGCCCCAATATACGAAAATTTCTGCTTTATTTTCTGAAATAAGTGAAATTTCTGCAATTTTGCCCCAAAATAAGTAAAATTTCTGCTTATTTGCCACAAATAAGGGGAATTTCAGCCTTTTAACTTCAAAATAATTGGAATTTCTGCATTTTTGCCCCAAAATATTAGGAATTTCTGACTTTTTGCCCCAAAACAAAGAAAATTTCTGCAATTTTGTACCAAAATAAAAGAAATTTCTGCCTTTTTGCCCTAATATAAGATAATTTCTGCTTTTTTTTCTGAAATAAGTGAAATTTCTGCAATTTTGCCCCAAAATAATTAGAATTTCTGTCTTATTGCCACAACATATAGGGAATTTCTGCCTTTTTGACCCAAAATTACGGGAAATTG
Source organism: Micromys minutus (assembly GCF_963924665.1). Classification (NCBI taxonomy): domain Eukaryota; kingdom Metazoa; phylum Chordata; class Mammalia; order Rodentia; family Muridae; genus Micromys; species Micromys minutus. Next base: position 1,601,183 of record NW_027667258.1, on the reverse strand, counting down.
TGCAATTTTGCCTCAAAATAAGGGGAATTTCTGTCTTTTTCCCCCAAAACAAAGGGATTTTTTTTTGCCCCCAAATAAGTAAAATTTCTGACTTGTTACCCTGAAATAAGTGAAATTTCTGCAATTTTGCCCCAAAATAAGGGAAATTTCTGCTTTTTTGTCACCAAATAAGGGGAATTTCAGCCTTTTTTCCTAAAATAAGTGGAATTTCTGCATTTTTGCCCCAAAATAAGGGAAATTTCTCCTTTTTTCCCCAAAATAAAGAAAATTTCTGCAATTTTTTATCAAAATAAAAGAAATTTCTGCCTTTTTGCCCCAATTAAAAGAAAATTTCTGCTTTTTTTTTTCTGAAATAAGTGAAATTTCTGGAATTTTGCCCCAAACTAAGGACAATTTCTGTCTTTTTGTCCCATCATATAGGAAATTTCTGCCTTTTTGCCCCACCATTAGGGGAATTTCTGCAATTTTGCTCCAAAATACGGGGAATTTCGGCCTTTTTGCCCAAAAATAAGAAGAATGCATACCGTTTTGCCATAAAAAAGGGAAATTTCTTCATTTTTGCTCCAAAATAAGGGGAATTTCTGCTTTTTTGCCTCTAAATAAGTGGAATTTCTGTCTTTTTCCCCCAAAACAGAAGAAATTTCTGGTTTTTTTGCCCCAAAATAAGGAAAATTTCAGACTTATTACCCTGAAATAAGTGAAATTTCTGCAATTTTGCCCCAAAATAAGGGAAATTTCTGCTTTTTTGTCACCAAATAATGGGAATTTCAGCTTTTTTACCTAAAATAAATGGAATTTCTGCATTTTTGCTCCAAAATAAGGGAAATTTCTGCCTTTTTGCCCCAAAATAAAGAAAATTTTTGCAATTTTTTACCAAAATAAAAGAAATTTCTGCCTTTTTGCCCCAATATAAGAAAATTTCTGCTTTTTTTCTGAAATAAGTGAAATTTCTGGAGTTTTGCCCCAAAATAAGGAGAATTTCTGTCTTTTTGTCCCATCATATACGGAATTTCTGCCTTTTTGCCCCACAATTAGAAGAATTTCTGCAATTTTGCTCCAAAATACGAGGAATTTCTTCCTTTTTGCCCGAAAATAAGAAGAATGCATACCGTTTTGCCATAAAAAAGGGAAATTTCTTCATTTTTGCTCCAAAATAAGGAAACTTTCTGCTTTTTTGCCTCTAAATAATTGGAATTTCTGTATTTTCCCCCAAAACAAAGGGAATTTCTGTCTTTTTTGCCCCAAAATAAGGAAAAATTCTAACTTATTACCCTGAAATAAGTGAAATTTCTGCAATTTTACCCCAAAAATAGGAAAATTTCAAATTTTTTGCCCCCAAATAAGGGGAATTTCAGCCTTTATACCTCAAAATAGGTGGAATTTTTGCATTTTTGCCCTAAAATAAGGGAAATTTCTGCCTTTTTGCCCCAAAATAAGGAAAATATCTGCAATTTTGTATCAAAATAAAAGAAATTTCTGCCTTTTTGCCCCAATATAAGAAAATTTCTGCTTTTTTTTCTGAAATAAGTGAAATTTCTGCAATTTTGCCCCAAAAAAAGTAAAATTTCTGCTTTTTTGCCCCAATAAAGGGAATTTCAGCCTTTTTACTTCAAAATAAGTGGAATTTCTGCATTTTTGCCCCAAAATATTAGGAATTTCTGACTTTTTGCCCCAAAACAAAGAAAGTTTCTGCAATTTTGTACCAAAATAAAAGAAATTTCTGCCTTTTTGCCCCAATATAGGATAATTTCTGTTTTTTTTTTGAAATAAGTGAAATTTCTGCAATTTTGCCCCAAAATAATTAGAATTTCTGTCTTTTTCCTCTAACATATAGGGAATTTCTGCCTTTTTGCCCCACAATTAAGGGAATTTCTGCAATTTTGCTCCAAAATACGGGGAATTTCTGCCTTTTTGCCCGAAAATAAGAAGAATGCATTCCTTTCTGCCATAAAAATGGAAATTTCTTCATTTTTGCTTCAAAATAACGGGAATTTCTGCTTTTTTGCTACTAAATAAGTGGAATTTCTGTCTTTTTCCCACAAAACAAAGGAAAGTTCTGTCTCATTTTCCCCAAAATAAGGAAAATTCCTGACTTATTACCCTGAAGTAAGTGAAATTTCTGCAATTTTGCCCAAAAATTAGGGAAATTTCTGCCTTTTTATCCTCAACAAATGGGAATTTCAGCCTTTTTACCTCAAAATTGGGGGAATTTCTGCATTTTTGCCACAAAATATTAGGAATTTCTGCCTTTTTGCCCCAAAATAAAGAAAATTTCTGCCTTTTTTCCCCGAAATAAGTGAAATTTCTGCAATTTTGCCCAAAAATAAGTGAAATTTCTGCAATTTTGCCCCAAAATATGTGAAATTTCCTGAATTTTGCCCCAAAATAAGTGGAATTTCTGAGATTTGCCCAAAAATAAAGAGAATTTCTGTCTTTTTGCCCCAACATATAGAAAATTTCTGCCTTTTTGAGCCACAATTAGGGGAATTTCTGCAATTTTGCTCCAAAATAAGGGGAATTTCTGCTTTTTTGCCTCTAAATAAGTGGAATTTCTGTCTTTTTCCCCCAAAACAAAAGGAATTTCTGTTTTTTTTTGCCCCAAAATAAGGAAAATTTCTGACTTATTACCCTGAAATAAGTGAAATTTCTGCAATTTTGCCCCAAAATAAGGGAAATTTCTGCTTTTCTGTCACCAAATAAGGGGAATTTCCGCCTCTTTACCTAAAATAATTGGAATTTCTGCATTTTTGCCCCAAAATAAGGGAAATTTCTCCCTTTTGCCCCAAAATAAAGAAAATTTCTGCAATTTTTTACCAAAATAAAAGAAATTTCTGCCTTTTTGCCCCAATATAAGAAAATTTCTGCTTTTTTTTGTGAAATAAGTGAAATTTCTGGAATTTTGCTTCAAAATAAGGGAAATTTCTGAGTTTTGCCCCAAACTAAGGAGTATTTCTGTCTTTTTGTCTCATCATGTAGGGAATTTCTGCCTTTTCGCCCCACCGTTAGGGGAATTTCTGCAATTTTGCTCCAAAATACGGGGAATTTCTGCCTTTTTGCCCGAAAATAAGAAGAATGCATACCGTTTTGCCATAAAAAGGGGAAATTTCTTCATTTTTGCTCCAAAATAAGTGGAATTTCTGCTTATTTGTTTCTACATAAGTGGAATTTCTGTCCTTATCCCGCAAAACAAAGGGAATTCCTGTCTTTTTTGCCCCAAAATATGAAAATTTATGACCTATTACAATGGAATAAGTGAAATTTCTGCAATTTTGACCCAAAATAAGGGAAATTTCTGCCTTTTTGCCTCCAAATAAGAGGAATTTCAGCCTTTTTACCTCAAAATAAGGGGAATTTCTGCATTTTTGCCCGAAAATATGGGAAATTTTTGACCTTTTGCCCCAAAATAAGAAAAATTTCTGTAATTTTGTACCAAAATAAAAGAAATTTCTGCCTTTTTGCCCCAAAATAAGAAAATATCTGCTTTTTTTTCAAATAAGTGAAATTTCTGCAATTTTGCCACCAAAAAAGTCAAATTTCTGCAATTTTGCCCCAAAATAAGGGAAATTTCTAGAATTTTGCCCCAAAATAAGTGGAATTTCTGAGTTTTGCCCCAAAATAAGGAGATTATCTGTCTTTTTGCCACAACATATAGGGAATTTCTGCCTTTTTGCGGCACAATAAGGGGAATTTCTGCAATTTTGCTCCAAAATACGGGGAATTTCTGCCTTTTTGCCAGAAAATAAGAAGAATGCATACCTTTTTGCCATAAAAAAAGGAAATTTCTTCATTTTTGCTCGAAAATAAGGGGAATTTCTTCTTTTTTGCCTCTAAATAAGTGGAATTTCTCTCTTTTTCTCCCAATACAAAGGAAATTTCTGAGATTTTTGCCACAAAATAAGGAAAATTTCTGACTTATTTCCCTGAAATAAGTGAAATTTCTACAATTTTGCCCGAAAATAAGGGAAATTTCTGCATTTTTGCCTCCAAATAAGAAGAATTTCAGCCTTTTTACCTCAAAATAAGGGGTATTTCTGGATTTCTGCCCCAAAATATGAAAAATTTCTGCCTTTTTGCCCCAAAATAAGAAAAATTTCTGCAATTTTGTACCAAAATAAAAGAAATTTCTGCAATTTTGCCCCAAAATAAGTCAAATTTCTTCAATTTTGCCCCAAAATAAGGGAAATTTCTGGAATTTTGCCCCAAAAAAAGTGAAATTTCTGAGTTTTGCCCCAAAATAAGAATTTCGATCTTTTTGCCCCAACATATAGGGAATTTCTGCCTTTTTGCCCCACAATTAGGGGAATTTCTGCAAGTTTGCTCCAAAATACGGGGAATTTCTGCCTTTTTGCCCGAAAATAAGAAGAATGCATACCTTTTTGCCATAAAAAAAGGAAATTTCTTCATTTTTGCTCCAAAATAAGGGGAATTTCTTCTTTTTTGCCTCTAAATAAGTGGAATTTCTGTCTTTTTCCCCCAATACAAAGGAAACTTCTGAGATTTTTGCCACAAAATAAGGAAAATTTCTGACTTATTACCCAGAAATAAGTGAAATTTCTACAATTTTGCCCAAAAATAAGAGAAACTTTCTGCCTTTTTGCCTCCAAATAAGAAGAATTTCAGCCTTTTTACCTCAAAATAAGGGGTATTTCTGGATTTCTGCCACAAAATATGAAAAATTTCTGCCTTTTTGCCCCAAAATAAGAAAAATTTCTGCAATTTTGTACCAAAATAAAACAAATTTCTGCAATTTTGCCCCAAAATAAGTCAAATTTCTTCAATTTTGCCCCAAAATAAGGGAAATTTCTGGAATTTTGCCCCAAAAAAAGTGAAATTTCTGAGTTTTGCCCCAAAATAAGAATTTCGATCTTATTGCCCCAACATATAGGGAATTTCTGCCTTTTTGCCCCACAATTAGGGGAATTTCTGCAATTTTGCTCCAAAATATGGGTAATTTCTGCCTTTTTGCCCGAAAATAAGAAGAATGCATACCTTTTTGCCATAAAAAAGGGAAATTTCTTCATTTTGGCTCCAAAATAAGGGGAATTTCTGCTTTTTTGCCTCTAAATAAGTGGAATTTCTGTTTTTCCCCCAAAACAAAGGGAATTTCTGTCTTTTTTGCCCCAAAATAAGGAAAATTTCTGACTTATTACCCTGAAATAAGTGAAATTTCTGCAATTTTGCCCCAAAATAAGGGAAATTTCTACCTTTTGCCCTCAAATAAGGGGAATTTCAGCCTTTTTACCTCAAAATAAGGGGAATTTCTGCATTTTTGCCCCAAAATATGGGAAATTTCTGCCTTTTTGCCCCAAAATAAGAAAAATTTCTGCAATTTTGAACCAAAATAAAAGAAATTTCTGCCTTTTGCCCCAAAATAAGAAAATTTTTGCTTTTTTTCTGAAATAAGTAAAATTTCTGCAATTTTGCCCCAAAATTAGGGGAATTTCTGCCTTTTTGCCCCCAAATAAAGGGAATTTCAGCATTTTTAACTCAAAATAAAGGGAATTTCTGCATTTTTGCCACAAAATATTAGGAATTTCTGCATTTTTGCACCATAATAAAAAAATTTCTGCCTTTTTTCCCTGAAATAAGTGAAATTTCTGAAATTTTGCCCCAAAATAAGGGAAATTTATGGAATTTTGCCCCAAGATAAGCGGAATTTCTGAGTTTTGCACCAAAATAAGGAGAATTTCTGTTTTTTGCCCTAACATATAGGGTATTTCTGCCTTTTTGCCCCAAAATTAGGGGAATTTCTGCAATTTTGCTCCAAAATACGGGGAATTTCTGCCTTTTTGCCCAAAAATAAGAAGAATGCATACCTTTTTGCCATAAAAAAGGGAAATTTCTTCATTTTTGCTCATAATTAAGAAGAATTTCTGCTTTTTTGCCTCTAAATAAGTGGAATTTCTTTCTTTTTCCCGAAAAACAAAGGGAATTCCTGTCTTTTTTGCCCCAAAATAAGGAAAATTTCTGACTTATTACCCTGAAATAAGTGAAATTTCTCCAATTTTGCCCGAAAATTAGGGAAATTTCTGCCTTTTTGCCCGCAAATAATGGGAATTTCATCCTTTTAACCTCAAAATAAGGGGAATTTCTGCATTTTTGCCACAAAATATTAGGAATTTCTGCCTTTTTGTTTCAAAATAAAAAAAATTCTGCCTTTTTTCCCTGAAATAAGTGAAATTTCTTCAATTTTGCATCAAAATAAGTCAAATTTCTGCAATTTTGCCCCAAAATAAGGGAAATTCCTGGAATTTTGCCCCAAAATAAGTGGAATTTCTGAGTTTTGCCCCAAAATAAGGAGAATTTCTTTCTCTTTGCCCCAACATATCGGGAATTTCTGAGTTTTTGCCCCACAATTAGAAGAATTTCTGCAATTTTGCTCCAAGATATGGGGAATTTCTGCTTTTTTCCCCGAAAATAAGAAGAATGCATACCTTTTTGCCATAAAAAAGGGAAATTTCTTCATTTTTGCTCCAAAATAAGGGGAATTTCTGCATTTTTGCCTCTAAATAACTGGAATTTCTGTATTTTTCCCCCCCAAAAAAGGGAATTTCTGTCTTTTTTGCCCCAAAATAAGGAAAATTTCTGACTTATTACCCTGAAGTAAGTGAAATTTCTGCAATTTTGCCCCAAAATAAGGGAAATTTCTGCCTTTTTGCCCTAAAATAAGGGGAATTTCAGCCTTTTTACCTCAAAATAAGGGGAATTTCTGCATTTTTGCCACAAAGTATTAGGAATTTATGCTTTTTTGCCACAAAATAAGAAAAATTTCTGCCTTTTTTTTCTAAAATAAGTGAAATTTTTGCAATTTTGCGCCAAAATAAGTGAAATTTCTGCAATTTTGCGCCAAAATAAGTGAGATTTCTGGAATTTTGCCCCAAAATAAGTGGAATTTCTGAGATTTGCCCCAAAATAAGGAGAATTTCTGTCTTTTGCCCCAACATATAGGGAATTTCTGCCTTTTTGACCCAAAATTAGGGGAAATTGTGCAATTTTGCCCCAAAATAAGAGGAATTTCTGCTTTTTTGCCTCTAAATAAGTGGTATTTCTGTCTTTTTCCCCCAAAACAAAGGGATTTTTTTTGCCCCAAAATAAGTAAAATTTCTGACTTATTACCCTGAAATAAGTGAAATTTCTGAAATTTTGCCCCAAAATAAGGAAAATTTCTGCTTTTTTGCCCCCAAATAAGGGGAATTTCAACCTTTTTACCTCAAAATAAGTGGAATTTCTGCATTTTTGCCCCAAAATAAGGGAAATTTCTGCCTTTTTGCCCCAAAATAAAGAAATTTCTGTAATTTTGTACCAAAATAAAAGAATTTTCTGGCTTTTTGCCCCAATATAAGAAAATTTCTGCTTTTTTTTCTGAAATAAGTGAAATTTCTGCAATTTTGCCCCAAAATAAGTGAAATTTCTGAGTTATGCCCCAAAATAAGGAGAATTTCTGTCTTTTTGCCCAAACATATAAAGAATTTCTGACTTTTTGCCCCACCATTAGGGGAATTTCTGCAATTTTGCTCCAAAATACGGGTAATTTCTGCCTTTTTGCCCGAAAATAAGAAGAATGCATACCTTTCTGCCAGAAAAATGGAAATTTCTTCATTTTTGCTGCAAAATAAAGGGAATTTCTGCTTTTTTGCCACTAAATAAGTGGAATTTCTGTCTTTTTCCCACAAAACAAAGGGAAGTTCTGTCTCATTTTCCCCAAAATAAGAAAAATTCCTGACTTATTACCCTAAAGTAAGTGAAATTTCTGCAATTTTGCCCGAAAATTAGGGAAATTTCTGCATTTTTATCCCCCAAAAAATGGGAATTTCAGCCTTTTTACCTCAAAATAGGGGAAATTTCTGCATTTTTGCCACAAAATATTAGGAATTTCTGCATTTTTGCCCCAAAATTAAGAAAATTTCTGCTTTTTTTTTTCCGAAATAAGTGAAATTTCTGCAATTTTGCCCCAAAACAAGTGAAATTTCTGCAATTTTGCCCCAAAATATGTGAAATTTCCTGAATTTTGCCCCAAAATAAGTGGAATTTCTGAGATTTGCCCAAAAATAAAGAGAATTTCTGTCTTTTTGCCCCAACATATAGAAAATTTCTGCCTTTTTGACCCACAATTAGGGGAATTTCTTGAATTTTGCTCCAAAATAAGGGGAATTTCTGCTTTTTTGCCTTTAAATAAGTTGAATTTCTGTCTTTTTCCCCCAAACAAAAAAGAATTTCTGTTTTTTTTGCACCAAAATAAGGAAAATTTCTGACTTATTACTCTGAAATAAGTGAAATTTCTGCAATTTTGCCCCAAAATAAGGGAAATTTCTGCTTTTTTGTCACCAAATAAGGGGAATTTCAGCCTTTTTACCTAAAATAAGTGAAATTTCTGCATTTTTGCCCCAAAATAAGGGAAATTTCTGCCTTTTTACCACATTATAAGAAAATTTCTGCTTTTTTTCTGAAATAAGTGAAATTTCTGGAATTTTGCTTCAAAATAAGAAAAATTTCTGAGTTTTGCCCCAAACTAAGGAGAATTTCTTTTTGTCCCATCATATAGGGAATTTCTGCCTTTTTGCCCCACCCTTAGGGGAATTTCTGCAATTTTGCTCCAAAATACGGGGAATTTCTGCCTTTTTGCCCGAAAATAAGAAGAATGCATACCGTTTTGCCATAAAAAAGGGAAATTTCTTCATTTTTGCTCCAAAATAAGGGGAATTTCTGCTTTTTTGCCTCTAATAATTGGAATTTCTGTATTTTCCCCCAAAACAAAGGGAATTTCTGTCTTTTTTGCCCCAAATTATGAAAATTTCTGACTTATTACCATGAAATAAGTGAAATTTCTGCAATTTTGACGCAAAATAAAGGAAATTTCTGCCTTTTTGCCCCCAAATAAGAGGAATTTCAGCCTTTTTACCTCAAAATAAGGGGAATTTCTGCATTTTTGCCCCAAAATATGGGAAATTTCTGACTTTTTGCCCCAAAATAAGAAAAATTTCTGCAATTTTGTACCAGAATAAAAGAAATTTCTGCCTTTTTGCCCCAAAATATGAAAATATCTGCTTTCTTTGAAATAAGTGAAATTTCTGCAATTTTTGCCACCAAAAAAGTCAAATTTCTGCAATTTTGCCCCAAAATAAGGGAAATTTCTAGAATTTTGCCCCAAAATAAGTGGAATTTCTGAGTTTTGCCCCAAAATAAGGAGAATTTCTGTCTTTTTGCCCCAACATATAGGGAATTTCTGCATTTTTGCGGCACAATAAGGGGAATTTCTGCAATTTTGCTCCAAAATACCAGGAATTTCTTCCTTTTTGCCCGAAAATAAGAAGAATGCATACCTTTTTGCCATAAAAAAAGGAAATTTCTTCATTTTTGCTCAAAAATAAAAGGAATTTCTTCTTTTTTGCCTCTAAATAAGTGGAATTTCTGTCTTTTTCTACCAAAACAAAGGAAATTTCTGAGTTTTTCGCCCCAAAATAAGGAAAATTTCTGGCTTATTACCCTGAAGTAAGTGAAATTTCTGCAATTTTGCCCGAAAATAAGGGAAATTTCTCCCTTTTTGCCCCCAAATAAGAAGAATTTCAGCCTTTTTACCTCAAAATAAGGGGAATTTCTGGATTTCTGCCCCAAAATATGAATAATTTCTGCCTTTTTGCCCCAAAATAAGAAAAATTTCTGACTTATTATCCTTAAGTAAGTGAAATTTCTGCATTTTTGCCCCAAAATATGGGAAATTTCTGCCTTTTTGCCCTAAAATAAGGGGAATTTCAGCCTTTTTACCTCAAAATAAGGGGAATTTCTGCATTTTTGCCACAAAGTATTAGGAATTTATGCTTTTTTGCCACAAAATAAGAAAAATTTCTGCCTTTTTTTTCTAAAATAAGTGAAATTTTTGCAATTTTGCGCCAAAATAAGTGAAATTTCTGCAATTTTGCTCCAAAATAAGTGAGATTTCTGGAATTTTGCCCCAAAATATGTGGAATTTCTGAGATTTGCCCCAAAATAAGGAGAATTTCTGTCTTTTGCCCCAACATATAGGGAATTTCTGCCTTTTTGACCCAAAATTAGGGGAAATTGTGCAATTTTGCCCCAAAATAAGAGGAATTTCTGCTTTTTTGCCTCTAAATAAGTGGTATTTCTGTCTTTTTCCCCCAAAACAAAGGGATTTTTTTTGCCCCAAAATAAGTAAAATTTCTGACTTATTACCCTGAAATAAGTGAAATTTCTGAAATTTTGCCCCAAAATAAGGAAAATTTCTGCTTTTTTGCCCCCAAATAAGGGGAATTTCAACCTTTTTACCTCAAAATAAGTGGAATTTCTGCATTTTTGCCCCAAAATAAGGGAAATTTCTGCCTTTTTGCCCCAAAATAAAGAAATTTCTGTAATTTTGTACCAAAATAAAAGAATTTTCTGGCTTTTTGCCCCAATATAAGAAAATTTCTGCTTTTTTTTCTGAAATAAGTGAAATTTCTGCAATTTTGCCCCAAAATAAGTGAAATTTCTGAGTTATGCCCCAAAATAAGGAGAATTTCTGTCTTTTTGCCCAAACATATAAAGAATTTCTGACTTTTTGCCCCACAATTAGGGGAATTTCTGCAATTTTGCTCCAAAATACGGGTAATTTCTGCCTTTTTGCCCGAAAATAAGAAGAATGCATACCTTTCTGCCAGAAAAATGGAAATTTCTTCATTTTTGCTGCAAAATAAAGGGAATTTCTGCTTTTTTGCCACTAAATAAGTGGAATTTCTGTCTTTTTCCCACAAAACAAAGGGAAGTTCTGTCTCATTTTCCCCAAAATAAGAAAAATTCCTGACTTATTACCCTAAAGTAAGTGAAATTTCTGCAATTTTGCCCGAAAATTAGGGAAATTTCTGCATTTTTATCCCCCAAAAAATGGGAATTTCAGCATTTTTACCTCAAAATAGGGGAAATTTCTGCATTTTTGCCACAAAATATTAGGAATTTCTGCATTTTTGCCCCAAAATTAAGAAAATTTCTGCTTTTTTTTTCCGAAATAAGTGAAATTTCTGCAATTTTGCCCCAAAACAAGTGAAATTTCTGCAATTTTGCCCCAAAATATGTGAAATTTCCTGAATTTTGCCCCAAAATAAGTGGAATTTCTGAGATTTGCCCAAAAATAAAGAGAATTCTGTCTTTTTGCCCCAACATATAAAAAATTTCTGCCTTTTTGACCCACAATTAGGGGAATTTCTTGAATTTTGCTCCAAAATAAGGGGAATTTCTGCTTTTTTGCCTTTAAATAAGTTGAATTTCTGTCTTTTTCCCCCAAACAAAAAAGAATTTCTGTTTTTTTTGCCCCAAAATAAGGAAAATTTCTGACTTATTACTCTGAAATAAGTGAAATTTCTGCAATTTTGCCCCAAAATAAGGGAAATTTCTGCTTTTTTGTCACCAAATAAGGGGAATTTCAGCCCTTTTACCTAAAATAAGTGGAATTTCTGCATTTTTGCCCCAAAATAAGGGAAATTTCTGCCTTTTTACCACATTATAAGAAAATTTCTGCTTTTTTTCTGAAATAAGTGAAATTTCTGGAATTTTGCTTCAAAATAAGAAAAATTTCTGAGTTTTGCCCCAAACTAAGGAGAATTTCTGTCTTTTTGTCCCATCATATAGGGAATTTCTGCCTTTTTGCCCCACCCTTAGGGGAATTTCTGCAATTTTGCTCCAAAATACGGGGAATTTCTGCCTTTTTGCCCGAAAATAAGAAGAATGCATACCGTTTTGCCATAAAAAAGGGAAATTTCTTCATTTTTGCTCCAAAATAAGGGGAATTTCTGCTTTTTTGCCTCTAATAATTGGAATTTCTGTATTTTCCCCCAAAACAAAGGGAATTTCTGTCTTTTTTGCCCCAAATTATGAAAATTTCTGACTTATTACCATGAAATAAGTGAAATTTCTGCAATTTTGACGCAAAATAAAGGAAATTTCTGTCTTTTTGCCCCCAAATAAGAGGAATTTCAGCCTTTTTACCTCAAAATAAGGGGAATTTCTGCATTTTTGCCCCAAAATATGGGAAATTTCTGACTTTTTGCCCCAAAATAAGAAAAATTTCTGCAATTTTGTACCAGAATAAAAGAAATTTCTGCCTTTTTGCCCCAAAATATGAAAATATCTGCTTTCTTTGAAATAAGTGAAATTTCTGCAATTTTGCCACCAAAAAAGTCAAATTTCTGCAATTTTGCCCCAAAATAAGGGAAATTTCTAGAATTTTGCCCCAAAATAAGTGGAATTTCTGAGTTTTGCCCCAAAATAAGGAGAATTTCTGTCTTTTTGCCCCAACATATAGGGAATTTCTGCATTTTTGCGGCACAATAAGGGGAATTTCTGCAATTTTGCTCCAAAATACCAGGAATTTCTTCCTTTTTGCCCGAAAATAAGAAGAATGCATACCTTTTTGCCATAAAAAAAGGAAATTTCTTCATTTTTGCTCAAAAATAAAAGGAATTTCTTCTTTTTTGCCTCTAAATAAGTGGAATTTCTGTCTTTTTCTACCAAAACAAAGGAAATTTCTGAGTTTTTCGCCCCAAAATAAGGAAAATTTCTGGCTTATTACCCTGAAGTAAGTGAAATTTCTGCAATTTTGCCCGAAAATAAGGGAAATTTCTCCCTTTTTGCCCCCAAATAAGAAGAATTTCAGCCTTTTTACCTCAAAATAAGGGGAATTTCTGGATTTCTGCCCCAAAATATGAATAATTTCTGCCTTTTTGCCCCAAAATAAGAAAAATTTCTGCAATTTTGTACCAAAATAAAAGAAATTTCTGCCTTTTTGCCCCAAAATAAGAAAATTTCTGCTTTTTTCCTGAAATAAGTGAAATTTCTGCAATTTTGCCCCAAAATAAGTCAAATTTCTGCAATTTTGCCCCAAAATAAGGGAAATTTCTGGAATTTTGCCCCAAAAAAGGGAAATTTCTGAGTTTTGCCCCAAAATAAGAATTTTGATCTTTTTGCCCCAACATATAGGGAATTTCTGCCTTTTTGCCCCACAATTAGGGGAATTTCTGCAATTTTGCTCCAAAATACGGGGAATTTCTGCCTTTTTGCCCGAAAATAAGAATAATGCATACCTTTTTGTCATTAAAAAGGGAAATTTCTTCATTTTTGCTCCAAAATAACGGGAATTTTTTCATTTTTGCCTCTAAATAAGTGGAATTTCTGTCTTTTTCCCCCAAAACAAAGGAAATTTCTGTCTTTTTTGCCCCAAAATAAGGAAAATTTCTGACTTATTACCTGAAATAAGTTAAATTTCTGCAATTTTGCTCCAAAATAAGGGAAATTTCGGCCTTTTGCCCCCAAATAAAGGGAATTTCAGCCTTTTTACCTCAAAATAAGGGAAATTCTGCATTTTTGCCCCAAAATATGGGAAATTTCTGCTTTTTTGCCCCAAAATAAGAAAAATGTCTGCAATTTTGTAACAAAATAAAAGAAATTTCTGCCTTTTGACCCAAAATAAGAAAATTTCTGCTTTTTTTCTGAAATAAGTAAAATTTCTTCAATTTTGCCCCAAAATTAGGGGAATTTCTGTCTTTTTGCCCCCAAATAAAGGGAATTTCAGCCTTTTTACCTCAAAATAAAGGGAATTTCTGCATTTTTGCCACAAAATATTAGGAATTTCTGCTTTTTTGCACCATAATAAAAAAATTTCTTCCTTTTTTCCCTGAAATAAGTGAAATTTCTGAAATTTTTTCCCAAAATAAGGGAAATTTCTGGAATTTTGCCCCAAAATAAGTGGAATTTCTGAGTATTGCACCAAAATAAAGAGAATTTGTGTTTTTTGCCCTAACATATAGGGAATTTCTGCCTTTTTGCCCCACAATTAGTGGAAATTCTGCAATTTTGCTCCAAAATACGAGGAATTTCTGCCTTTTTGCCCAAAAATAAGAAGAATGCATACCTTTTTGCCATAAAAAAGGGTAATTTCTTCATTTTTGCTCCAAAATAAGGGGAATTTCTTCTTTTTTGCCTCTAAATAAGTAGAATTTCTGTCTTTTTCCCGCAAAACAAAGGGAATTCCTGTCTTTTTTGCCCCAAAATAAGAAAAATTTCGGACTTATTACCCTGACATAAGTGAAATTTCTCCAATTTTGCCCGAAAATTAGTGAAATTTCTGCCTTTTTGCCCCCAAATAATGGGAATTTCAGCCTTTAACCTCAAAATAAAGGGAATTTCTGCATTTTTGCCACAAAATATTAGCAATTTCTGCCTTTGTATTTCAAAATAAGGAAAATTTCTGCCTTTTTTCCCTGAAATAAGTGAAATTTCTGCAATTTTGCCCCAAAATAAGTCAAATTTCTGCAATTTTGCCCCAAAATAATGGATATTTCTGGAATTTTGCCCCAAAATAAGTGGAATTTCTGAGTTTTGCCCCAAAATAAGGAGAATTTCTGTCTCTTTGCCCTAACATATAGGGAATTTCTGCGTTTTTGCCCCACAATTAGGGGAATTTCTGCAATTTTGCTCCAAGATATGGGGATTTTCTGCCTTTTTGCCCGAAAATAAGAAGAATGCATACCTTTTTGCCATAAAAAAAGGGAAATTTCTTCATTTTTGCTCCAAAATAAGGGGAATTTCTGCTTTTTTCCTCTAAATAACTGGAATTTCTGTCTTTTTCCCCCAAAACAAAGGGAATTACTGTCTTTTTGCCCCGAAATAAGGAAAATTTTTGACCTATTACCCTGAAGTAAGTGAAATTTCTGCAATTTTGCCCCAAAGTAAGGGGAATTTCTTCTTTTTGCCCCCAAATAAAGAAAATTTCAGCTTTTTTACCTCAAAATAAGGGGAATTTCTGCATTTTTGCCCCAAATTAAGAGAAATTTCGGCCTTTTTGCCTCAAAATAAGGAAAATTTCTGCCTTTTTTCCCTGAAATAAGTGAAATTTCCGAAATTTTGCCCTACAATAAGGGAAATTTCTGGAATTTTGCCACAAAATAAGTGGAATTTCTGAGTTTTGCCCCAAAATAAAGAGAATTTCTGTCTTTTTACCCTAACATATAGGGAAATTCTGCCTTTTTGCCCCACAATTCGGGGAATTTCTGCAATTTTTCTCCAAAATACAGGGAATTTCTCCCTTTTTGCCCGAAAATAAGAAGAATGCATAAATTTTTGCCATAAAAAAAGAGAAATTTCTTTATTTTTGCTCCAAAATAAGGGGAATTTCTGCTTTTGCCTCTAAACTAGTGGAATTTCTGTATTTTTCCCTCAAAACAAAGGGAATTCCTGTCTTTTTTGCCCCAAAATAAGGAAAATTTCTGACTTATTACTCTGAAATAAGTGAAATTTCTGCAATTTTGCCCCAAAATTAGGGAAATTTCTGCCTTTTTGCCCCCAAATAAGAGCTATTTCAGCCTTTTTACCTCAAAATAAGGGGAATTTCTAGATTTTTGCCACAAAATATTAGGAATTTCTGCCTTTTTGCACCAAAATAAAAAAATTTCTGCCTTTTATCCCTGAAATAATTGAAATTTCTGCAATTTTGCCCCAAAATAAGTGAAATTTCTGCAATTTTGCCCCAAAATAAGGTTAATTTCTGGAATTTTGCCCCAAAATAAGTGGAATTTCTGAGATTTGTCCCAAAATAAGGAGAATTTCTGTTTTTTTGCCCCAACATATAGGGAATTTCTGCCTTTTTGCCCCAAAATTAGGGGAATTTCTGCAATTTTGCTCCAAAATAGGGGAAATTTCTGCCTTTTTGCCCAAAAATAAGAAGAATGCATCCCTTTTTGCCATAAAAAAGGGAAATTTCTTCATTTTTTTTCCAAAATAAGGGGAATTTCTGCTTTTTTGCCTCTAAATATGTGGAATTTCTGTCTTTTTCCCCCAAAACAAAGGGAATTCCTGTCTTTTTTGCCCCAAAATAAGGAAAATTTCTGACTTATTACCCTGAAGTAAGTGAAGTTTCTGCAATTTTGCTCCAAAATAAGAGAAATTTCTTCCTCTTTGCCCCCAAATATGGGGAATTTAATCCTTTTTTACCTCAAAATAAGGGGAATTTCTGCATTTTTGCCACAAAATATTAGAAATTTCTTTCTTTTTGCACCAAAATAAGAAAATTTCTGCCTTTTTTCCCTGAAATAAGTGAAATTTCTGCAATTTTGCCCCAAAATAAGGTAAATTTTTGGAATTTTGCCCCAAAATAAGTGGAATTTCTTAGTTTTGCCCCAAAATAAGAAGAATTTCTGTCTTTTTGCCCTAACATATAGGGAATTTCTGCCTTTTTGCCCCACAATTAGGAGAATTTTTGCAATTTTGCTCCACAATACGGGGAATTTCTGCCTTTTTGCCCGAAAATAAGAAGAATGCATAAGTTTTTGCCATAAAAAAGGGAAATTTCTTTATTTTTGCTCCAAAATAAGCGGAATTTCTGCTTTTTTGCCTCTAAATTAGTGGAATTTCTGTCTTTTTCCCTCAAAACAAAGGGAATTCCTGTCATTTTTGCACCAAAATAAGGAAAATTTCTCACTCATTACTCTGAAATAAATGAAATTTCTGCAATTTTGTTCCAAAATTATTGAAATTTCTGCCTTTTTGTCCCCAAATAAGGGAATTTCAGCCTTTTTTACCTCAAAATAAGGGGAATTTCTGCATTTTTGCCACAAAATATTAGGAATTTCTTCATTTTTGCACCAAAATAAGAAAATTTCTGCATTTTTTCCCTGAAATAAGTGAAATTTCTGCAATTTTGCCTCAAAATAAGTGAAATTTCTGCAATTTTGCCCCAAAATAAGGGAAATTTCTGGAATTTTGCCCTAAAATTAGTGGAATTTCTGAGATTTGCCACAAAATAAAGAGAATTTCTGTCTTTTTGCCCCAACATATAGGGAATTTCTGCCTTTTTGCCCCACAATTAGGGGAATTTCGGCAATTTTGCTCCAAAATACGGGAAATTTCTGCCTTTTTGCCCAAAAATAATAAGAATGCATACCTTTTTGCCATAAAAAAAAATTTCTTCATTTTTTCTCCAAAATCAGGGGAATTTCTGCTTTTTTACCTCTAAATATGTGGAATTTCTGTCTTTTTCCCCCAAAACAAAGGGAATTCCTGTCTTTTGTGCCCCAAAATAACAAAAATTTCTGACTTATTACCCTGATATAAGTGAAATTTCTCCAATTTTGCCCCAAAATAAGGGATATTTCTGCATTTTGCCCCCAAATAAGGGGAATTTTAGCCTTTTTACCTCAAAATAAGGGGAATATCTGCATTTTTGACACAAAATATTAGGAATTTCTGTTTTTTTGCCCCCAATTAAGAAAATTTCTGCTTTTTTCCTCTGAAATAAGTGAAATTTTGCAATTTTGCCCCAAAATAAGTCAAATTTCTGCAATTTTGCCCCAAAATAATTAGAATTTCTGTCTTTTTGCCCCAACATACAGGGAATTTCTGCCTTTTTGCCCCACAATTAGAAGAATTTCTGCAATTTTGCTCCAAAATACGGGGAATTTTTACTTTTCAGCCCGAAAATAAGGGGAATGTTTACCTTTTGCCACAAAAAGGGAAATTTCTTCATTTTTGCTCCAAAATAATGGGAATTTCTGCTTATTTGCCTCAAAATAAGTGAAATTTCTGCGTTTTTACGGAAAAAAATGGAATTTCTGTCTTTTTGCCCCAAAATAAAAGGAATTTTTGAATTGTGACCTGAAATAAGTGAAATTTCTGCAATTTTGCCTTAAAACAAAAGAAATTTCTGCCTTTTTGCGACAAAATAAGGGGAATTTCTGTCATTTTGCACCAAAATAAGGGAAATTTCTGCCTTTTTGCACCCAAATAAGGGGAATTTCAGCCTATTTATCTCAAAATAAGGGGAATTTCTGGATTTCTGCCTCTAAATAAGTGGAATTTCTGTCTTTTTCCCCCAAAACAAAGGGAATTTCTGTCTTTTTTGCCCCCAAATAAGGAAAATTTCTGACTTATTACCCTGAAATAAGTGAAATTTCTGCAATTTTATCCCAAAATAAGAGAAATTTCTGCCTTTTGCAACCAAATAAGAGGAATTTCAGCCTTTTTACCTCAAAATAAGGGGAATTTCTGCATTTTTGCCCCAAAATATGGGAAATTTCTGCCTTTTTGGCCCAAAATAAGAAAAATTTCTGCAATTTTGTACCAAAATAAAAGAAATTTCTGCCTTTTGCTCCAAAATAAGAAAATTTCTGCTTTTTTTCTGAAATAAGTAAAGTTTTGCAATTTTGCCCCAAAATTAGGGGAATTTCTGCCTTTTTGCCCCCAAATAAAGGGAATTTCAGCCTTTTTACCTCAAAATAAAGGGAATTTCTGCATTTTTGCCACAAAATATTAGGAATTTCTGCATTTTTGCACCATAATTAGAAAATTTCTGCCTTTTTTCCCTTAAATAAGTGAAATTTCTGAAATTTTGCCCCAAAATAAGAGAAATTTCTGGAATTTTGCCCCAAAATAAGTGGAATTTCTGAGTTTTGCACCAAAATAAGGAGAATTTCTGTTTTTTGCTCTAACATATAGGAAATTTCTGCCTTTTTGCCCCACAGTTAGGGAAATTTCTGCAATTTTGCTCCAAAATACAGGGAATTTCTGCCTTTTTCCCGAAAATTAAGAAGAATGCATACCTTTTTGCCATAAAAAAGGGAAATTTCTTTATTTTTGCTCATAATTAAGGGGAATTTCTGCTTTTTTGCCTCTAAGTGGAATTTCTGTCTTTTTCCCGCAAAACAAAGGGAATTCCTGTCTTTTTTGGCCCAAAATAAGGAAAATTTCTGACTTATTACCCTGAAATAAGTGAAATTTCTCCAATTTTGCCCGAAAATTAGGGAAATTTCTGCCTTTTTGCCCCCAAATAATGGGAATTTCAGCCTTTTAATCTCAAAATAAGGGGAATTTCTGCATTATTGCCACAAAATATTAGGAATTTCTGCCTTTTTGTTTCAAAATAAGGAAAATTTCTGCCTTTTTTCCTGAAATAAGTGAAATTTCTGCAATTTTTCCCCAAAATATGTCAAATTTCTGCAATTTTGCCCCAAAATAAGACAAATTTCTGGAATTTTGCCCCAAAATAAGTGGAATTTCTGAGTCTTACCCAAAATAAGGAGAATTTCTGTGTCTTTGCCCCAACATATAGGGAATTTCTGCGTTTTTGCCTCACAATTAGGGGAATTTCTGCAATTTTGCTCCAAGATATGGGGAATTTCTGCCTTTTTGCCCAAAAATAAGAAGAATGCATACCTTTTTGCCATAAAAAAAGAGAAATTTCTTCATTTTTGCTCCAAAATAAGGGAAATTTCTGCTTTTTTGCCTCTAAATTAGTGGAATTTCTGTATTTTTCTCTCAAAACAAAGGGAATTCCTGTCTTTTTTGCCCCAAAATAAGGAAAATTTCTGACTTATTACTCTGAAATAAGTGAAATTTCTGCAATTTTGCCCCAAAATTAGGGAAATTTCTGCCTTTTTGCCCCCAAATAAGGGGAATTTCAGCCTTTTTTACCTCAAAATAAGGGGAATTTCTGCATTTTTGTCACAAAATATTAGCAATTTCTTCCTTTTTGCACCAAAATAAGAAAATTTCTGCCTTTTTTCCCTGAAATAAGTGAAATTTCTGCAATTTTGCCCCAAAATAAGTGAAATTTCTGCCTCTTTGCCTCCAAATAAGGGGAATTTCAGCCTTTTTGCCCCAAAATAAAAAAAAATTCTGCAATTTTGTACCAAAATAAAAGAAATTTCTGCCTTTTTGCCCCAAAATAAGGAAAATTTCTGCCTTTTTTCCCTGAAATAAGTCAAATTTCTGCAATTTTGCCCCAAAAAAGTCAAATTTCTGCAATTTTGCCTCAAAATAAGGGAAATTTCTGGAATTTTGCCCCAAAATAAGTGGAATTTCTGAGTTTTGCCCCAAAATAATAAGAATTTCTTCCTTTTTGACCCAACATATAGGGAATTTCTGCATTTTGCCCCACAATTAGGGGAATTTCTGCAATTTGCTCCAAAATACGTGGAATTTCTACTTTTTAGTCCGAAAATAAGGGGAATGTATACCTTTTGCCACAAAATAGGGAAATTTCTTCATTTTTGCCCAAAAATAAGAGGAATTTCTGCCTTTTTACCTCAAAATAAGTGAAATTTCTGCCTTTTTACCTAAAAATAAACGGAATTTCTGTCTTTTTGCTCCAAACTAAAAGGAATTTTTAAATTTTGCCTTGAAATAAGTGAAATTTCTGCAATTTTGCCCCAAAATAAGGGAAATTTCTGCCTTTTGCCACAAAATAAGGGGAATTTCTGTATTTTTACCCCAAAATAAAGGGAATTTCAGCCTTTTTACCTCATAATAAGGGGAATCTCTGCCTTTTTGTCCCTAGAATATGGGGAATTTCTGTATTTTTGCCCCAAAATAAAGAAAATTTTTACAATTTTGTACCAAAATAAAAGTTATTTCTGCCTTTTTGCTCCAAAATAAGAGAAATTTCTTGGTTTTTCCCCTGAAATAAGTTAAATTTCTATAATTTTGCCCCAAAATAAGGGAGATTTCTGCAATTTTGCCCCAAAATAAAGGAAATTTCTGAAATTTTGCCCCAAAATAAGAAGAATTTCTGACTTTTTGCCCTGAAATAAGGAGAATTTCTGTTATTTTGTAACAAAATAATGTGAATTTCTGCAATTTCCCTCAAAATTAGGAGAATATGTGCAATTTTGCTTCAAAATACAAGGAATTTTTGCCTTATTGAACCAAAACAAAGGGAATTTCTGCATTTTTGCAAAAATATAAGGGGAATTTCTGAAATTTTACTCCAAAATACAAGGAATTTCTGCATTATTGCTCGAAATACAGTGGAATTTCTGCCTTTTTGCAGTGAAATATTTGAAATTTCCACAATTTTACCCCAAAATAAGAGGAATTTCTGTTTTTGGCCCCAAAATTAGGAGAATTTCTGCTTTTTGCCCCAAAATAAGGCAAATTTCTGACTTTTTGCCCTGAAATAAGTGAAATTTCTGCCATTTTGCCCCAAAATAAGGGGAATTTCAGCCTTTTGCCAAAATAAGGGGAATTTCAGCATTTTACCTCCAAATAAAGAAAATTTTTGCCTTTTTGCCACAAAATATGGAGAATTTCTGCCTTATTGCCCCCAAATAAGAAAAATTTTTGCTTTTCTGCCCCAATTAACGGGAATTTCTGCCTTTTTGCCACAAAGTAAAGGGAATTTCTGCCTTTTTGCCCCAAAATAACGGGAATTTCAGCCTTTTTACCTCAAAATAAGGGGAATTTCTGCCTTTTGCTCAAAATATGAGGAATTTCTGACTTTTTGTTTCAAATAAGGAAAATTTCTTCAATTTTTTACCAAAATAAAAGAAATTTCTGTTTTTGCCCCAAAATAAAAGTAATTTCTGACTTTTTGCTCTGAAATAAATGAAATTTCTGCAATGTTGCCCGAAAATAATGGAAATTTGTGCTTTTTTGCCCCAAAATGAGAGGAATTTCAGCCTTTTGCCCCAAAATATGGGGAATTTCAGCATTTTACCAAAAAATAAGGGGAATTTCTTCCTTTTTGCACCAAAATATAAAAAATTTCTGCCTTTTTGCCACAAAATAAGAAAAATTTCTGCAATTCTGTACCAAAATAAAAGAAATTTCTAAAATTTTGCCCCAAAATAAGGGATATTTCTGATTTTTGCCCCGAAATAAGAAGAATTTCTGTATTTTTGCCCCAAAATAAAGGGAATTTCAGCCTTTTTGCACCAAAATTAGGAGAGTTTCTGCAATTTTGGTTCAAAGTACAGGGAATTTCTGCCGCTTTTCCCGAAAATAAGGGGAACTTCTGCCGATTTGCCCCAAATAAAGGGAATTTCTGCATTTTTGCCCCAATATTAGGGGAATTTCTGCTATTTTGCTCCAAAATACGGGGAATTTCTGCCTTTTTGCCCGAAATTAAGGGGATTTTCTGACTTTTTGCCCGAATCTAAGGGGATTTTCTGCCTTTTTGCCCCCAAACAAGGGAAATTTCTGCAATTTTATCTCAAAATAAGGGGAATTTCTGCCTTTTTGCCCTGAAATATGTGAAATGTCTGCAATTTTACCCCAAAATAAGGTGAATTTCTGCCTTTTTGCCCCAAAATAAGGTGAATTTCTGCCTTTTTGCCCTAAAATAAGAAAAATTTTTGCTTTTTTTTCTCTGAAATAAGTGAAATTTCTGCAATTTTGCCTTAAAATAAAAAAAATATCTGAAATTTTTCCCCATAATAAAGAATTTTCTGCAATTTTGACCCAAAATAAAGGTAATTTCTGTTTTTTGTCCCCAAATAAGAGAAATTTCTGCAATTTTGCCCTAAAATAAGGGGAATTTCTGCCTTTTGCCCCAAAATAAGGGGAATTTCTGCATTTTTGACACAAAATAAGGGTAATTTCTGTCTTTTTACCCCAAAATAAAGGGAATTTCAGCCTTTTTACCTCATAATAAGGGGAATCTCTGCGTTTTTGCCCTAAAATATAGGGAATTTCTGTATTTTTGCCTCAAAATTAAGAAAATTTCTGCAATTTTGAACCAAAATGAAAGTTATTTCTGCTTTTTGCTCCAAAATAAGAGAAATTTCTGCGTTTTTTCCCTGAAATAAGTTAAATTTCTATAATTTTGCCCCAAAATAAGGGAGATTTCTGCAATTTTGCCCCAAAATAAAGGAAATTTCTGAAATTTTGCCCCAAAATAAGGGGAATTTCTGACTTTTTGCCCTGAAATAAGGAGAATTTCTGTTATTTTGTAACAAAATAATGTGAATTTCTGCATTTTCCCTCAAAATTAGGAGAATATGTGCAATTTTGCTTCAAAATACGTGGAATTTCTGCCTTATTGAACCAAAATAAAGGGAATTTCTACATTTTTGCAACAATATAAGGGGAATTGCTGAAATTTTACTCCAAAACACAAGGAATTTATTTCTTATTGCCCGAAATACAGTGGAATTTGTGCCTTTTTGCACTGAAATATTTGAAATTTCCACAATTTTACCCCAAAATAAGAGGAATTTCTGTTTTTGGCACCAAAATTAGGAGAATTTCTGCTTTTTGCCCCAAAATAAGGCAAATTTCTGACTTTTTGCGCTGAAATAAGTGAAATTTCTGAAATTTTGCCCCAAAATAAGGGGAATTTCTGCCTTTTTGCCAAAATAAGGGGAATTTCAGCATTTTACCTCCAAATAAGGAAAATTTCTGCCTTTTTGCCACAAAATATGGGGAATTTCTGCCTTATTGCCCCCAAATAAGAAAAATTTTTGCTTTTCTGCCCCAATTAACGGGAATTTCTGCCTTTTTGCCACAAAGTAAAGGGAATTTCTGCCTTTTTGCCCCAAAATAACGGGAATTTCAGCCTTTTTACCTCAAAATAAGGGGAATTTCTGCCTTTTGCTCAAAATATGAGGAATTTCTGACTTTTTGTTCCAAATAAAAAAAATTTCTTCAATTTTGTACCAAAATAAAAGAAATTTCTGTTTTTGCCCCAAAATAAAAGTAATTTCTGACTTTTTGCCCTGAAATAAATGAAATTTCTGCAATTTTTCCCGAAAATAAGGGAAATTTGTTCCTTTTTGCCCCAAAATGAGGGGAATTTCAGCCTTTTTGCCCCAAAATATGGGGAATTTCAGCATTTTACCTAAAAATAAGGGGAATTTCAGCCTTTTTGCACCAAAATATGGAAAATTTCTGCCTTTTTGCCACAAAATAAGAAAAATTTCTGCAATTCTGTACCAAAATAAAAGAAATTTCTAAAATTTTGCCCCAAAATAAGGGAAGTTTCTGATTTTTGCCCCGAAATAAAAAGAATTTCTGTATTTTTGCCCTAAAATAAAGAGAATTTCTGCCTTTTTGCACCAAAATTAGGAGAGTTTCTGCAATTTTGGTTCAAAGTACAGGGAATTTCTGCCGCTTTTCCGAAAATAAGGGGAACTTCTGCCGATTTGCCCCAAATAAAGGGAATTTCTGCATTTTTGCCCCAATATTAGGGGAATTTCTGCAAATTTGCTCCAAAATACGGGAAATTTCTGCCTTTTTGCCTGAAATTAAGGGGATTTTCTGCCTTTTTGCCCCCAAACAAGGGAAATTTCTGCAATTTTATCCCAAAATAAGGGGAATTTCTGCCTTTTGCCCTGAAATATGTGAAATGTCTGCAATTTTACCCCAAAATAAGGTGAATTTCTGCCTTTTTGCCCCAAAATAAGGTGAATTTCTGCCTTTTTGCCCTAAAATAAGAAAAATTTTTGCTTTTTTTCTCTGAAATAAGTGAAATTTCTGCAATTTTGCCTTAAAATAAAAAAAATATCTGCAATTTTTCCCCATAATAAAGAAATTTTCTGCAATTTTGACCCAAAATAAAGGGAATTTCTGTTTTTTGTCCCCAAATAAGGGAAATTTCTGCAATTTTGCCCTAAAATAAGGGGAATTTCTGCCTTTTGCCCCAAAATAAGGGGAATTTCTGCCTTTTTGCCCCAAAATAAAGAAAATTACTGCATGTTTTACCCCAAAATTAGGTGAATTTTTACAATTTTGCTCCAAAATACGGGGATTTTCTGCCTTTTTCGCCAAAAATAAAGGGAATTTCTGCCATTTTGCCGCGAAATAAGTGAAATTTCTGCAGTTTTACCCCAAAATAAGGGGAAGTTCTGCCTTTTTGCCCCAAAATTAGGGGAATTTCTGCAATTTTGCTCCAAAATACAGGGAATTTCTGCCTTTCTGCCCGAAAATAAAGGGAATGTATAACTTTTTGCCATAAAAAATGGATATTTCTTGATTTTTACCCCAAATTAAGGGGATTTTCCGCCTTTTTGACTACAAATAAGTGCAATTTCTGACTTTTCCCCAAAAATAAATGGAATTTCTGTGTTTTTGCCCTAAAATAAGGGGAATTTCTGACTTTTTGCCCTGAAATAAGTTAAATTTCTAAAATTTTCCCTAAAATAAAGGAAATGTCTGCTTTTTGCCCCAAAATAAGGGGAATTTCTGCATTTTTGCCCCAAAATAGGGGGAATTTCAGCCTTTTTACCTCAAAATAAGGGGAATTTCTGCATTTTTGCCCCAAAATATCGGAAATTTCTGCCTTTTTGCCAAAAATAAGAAGAATTTCTGCAATTATGTATCAAAATAAAAGAAATATCTGCCATTTTGCCCCAAAAAAAGAAAATTTCTGCTTTTTTTCCCTGAAATAAGTGAAATTTCTGCAAGTTTGCCCCAAAATAAGTGAGATTTCTGCAATTTTGCCCCAAAATAAGGGAAATTTCTGGAATTTTGCCCCAAAATAAGGGAAATTTCTGAGTTTTGCCCCAAAATAAGGATAATTTCTGTCTTTTTGCCCAAACATATAGGGAATTTCTGCCTTTTTGCCCCACAATTAGGGGAATTTCTGCAATTTGCTCCAAAATACGTGGAATTTCTACTTTTTAGTCCGAAAATAAGGGGAATGTATACCTTTTGCCACAAAATAGGGAAATTTCTTCATTTTTGCCCAAAAATAAGAGGAATTTCTGCCTTTTTACCTCAAAATAAGTGAAATTTCTGCCTTTTTACCTAAAAATAAACGGAATTTCTGTCTTTTTGCTCCAAACTAAAAGGAATTTTTAAATTTTGCCTTGAAATAAGTGAAATTTCTGCAATTTTGCCCCAAAATAAGGGAAATTTCTGCCTTTTGCCACAAAATAAGGGGAATTTCTGTATTTTTACCCCAAAATAAAGGGAATTTCAGCCTTTTTACCTCATAATAAGGGGAATCTCTGCCTTTTTGTCCCTAGAATATGGGGAATTTCTGTATTTTTGCCCCAAAATAAAGAAAATTTTTACAATTTTGTACCAAAATAAAAGTTATTTCTGCCTTTTTGCTCCAAAATAAGAGAAATTTCTTGGTTTTTCCCCTGAAATAAGTTAAATTTCTATAATTTTGCCCCAAAATAAGGGAGATTTCTGCAATTTTGCCCCAAAATAAAGGAAATTTCTGAAATTTTGCCCCAAAATAAGAAGAATTTCTGACTTTTTGCCCTGAAATAAGGAGAATTTCTGTTATTTTGTAACAAAATAATGTGAATTTCTGCAATTTCCCTCAAAATTAGGAGAATATGTGCAATTTTGCTTCAAAATACAAGGAATTTTTGCCTTATTGAACCAAAACAAAGGGAATTTCTGCATTTTTGCAAAAATATAAGGGGAATTTCTGAAATTTTACTCCAAAATACAAGGAATTTCTGCATTATTGCTCGAAATACAGTGGAATTTCTGCCTTTTTGCAGTGAAATATTTGAAATTTCCACAATTTTACCCCAAAATAAGAGGAATTTCTGTTTTTGGCCCCAAAATTAGGAGAATTTCTGCTTTTTGCCCCAAAATAAGGCAAATTTCTGACTTTTTGCCCTGAAATAAGTGAAATTTCTGCCATTTTGCCCCAAAATAAGGGGAATTTCAGCCTTTTGCCAAAATAAGGGGAATTTCAGCATTTTACCTCCAAATAAAGAAAATTTTTGCCTTTTTGCCACAAAATATGGAGAATTTCTGCCTTATTGCCCCCAAATAAGAAAAATTTTTGCTTTTCTGCCCCAATTAACGGGAATTTCTGCCTTTTTGCCACAAAGTAAAGGGAATTTCTGCCTTTTTGCCCCAAAATAACGGGAATTTCAGCCTTTTTACCTCAAAATAAGGGGAATTTCTGCCTTTTGCTCAAAATATGAGGAATTTCTGACTTTTTGTTTCAAATAAGGAAAATTTCTTCAATTTTTTACCAAAATAAAAGAAATTTCTGTTTTTGCCCCAAAATAAAAGTAATTTCTGACTTTTTGCTCTGAAATAAATGAAATTTCTGCAATGTTGCCCGAAAATAATGGAAATTTGTGCTTTTTTGCCCCAAAATGAGAGGAATTTCAGCCTTTTGCCCCAAAATATGGGGAATTTCAGCATTTTACCTAAAAATAAGGGGAATTTCTTCCTTTTTGCACCAAAATATAAAAAATTTATGCCTTTTTGCCACAAAATAAGAAAAATTTCTGCAATTCTGTACCAAAATAAAAGAAATTTCTAAAATTTTGCCCCAAAATAAGGGATATTTCTGATTTTTGCCCCGAAATAAGAAGAATTTCTGTATTTTTGCCCCAAAATAAAGGGAATTTCAGCCTTTTTGCACCAAAATTAGGAGAGTTTCTGCAATTTTGGTTCAAAGTACAGGGAATTTCTGCCGCTTTTCCCGAAAATAAGGGGAACTTCTGCCGATTTGCCCCAAATAAAGGGAATTTCTGCATTTTTGCCCCAATATTAGGGGAATTTCTGCTATTTTGCTCCAAAATACGGGGAATTTCTGCCTTTTTGCCCGAAATTAAGGGGATTTTCTGACTTTTTGCCCGAATCTAAGGGGATTTTCTGCCTTTTTGCCCCCAAACAAGGGAAATTTCTGCAACTTTATCTCAAAATAAGGGGAATTTCTGCCTTTTTGCCCTGAAATATGTGAAATGTCTGCAATTTTACCCCAAAATAAGGTGAATTTCTGCCTTTTTGCCCCAAAATAAGGTGAATTTCTGCCTTTTTGCCCTAAAATAAGAAAAATTTTTGCTTTTTTTTCTCTGAAATAAGTGAAATTTCTGCAATTTTGCCTTAAAATAAAAAAAATATCTGAAATTTTTCCCCATAATAAAGAATTTTCTGCAATTTTGACCCAAAATAAAGGTAATTTCTGTTTTTTGTCCCCAAATAAGAGAAATTTCTGCAATTTTGCCCTAAAATAAGGGGAATTTCTGCCTTTTGCCCCAAAATAAGGGGAATTTCTGCATTTTTGACACAAAATAAGGGTAATTTCTGTCTTTTTACCCCAAAATAAAGGGAATTTCAGCCTTTTTACCTCATAATAAGGGGAATCTCTGCGTTTTTGCCCTAAAATATAGGGAATTTCTGTATTTTTGCCTCAAAATAAAGAAAATTTCTGCAATTTTGAACCAAAATGAAAGTTATTTCTGCTTTTTGCTCCAAAATAAGAGAAATTTCTGCGTTTTTTCCCTGAAATAAGTTAAATTTCTATAATTTTGCCCCAAAATAAGGGAGATTTCTGCAATTTTGCCCCAAAATAAAGGAAATTTCTGAAATTTTGCCCCAAAATAAGGGGAATTTCTGACTTTTTGCCCTGAAATAAGGAGAATTTCTGTTATTTTGTAACAAAATAATGTGAATTTCTGCATTTTCCCTCAAAATTAGGAGAATATGTGCAATTTTGCTTCAAAATACGTGGAATTTCTGCCTTATTGAACCAAAATAAAGGGAATTTCTACATTTTTGCAACAATATAAGGGGAATTGCTGAAATTTTACTCCAAAACACAAGGAATTTATTTCTTATTGCCCGAAATACAGTGGAATTTGTGCCTTTTTGCACTGAAATATTTGAAATTTCCACAATTTTACCCCAAAATAAGAGGAATTTCTGTTTTTGGCACCAAAATTAGGAGAATTTCTGCTTTTTGCCCCAAAATAAGGCAAATTTCTGACTTTTTGCCCTGAAATAAGTGAAATTTCTGAAATTTTGCCCCAAAATAAGGGGAATTTCTGCCTTTTTGCCAAAATAAAAGGAATTTCAGCATTTTACCTCCAAATAAGGAAAATTTCTGCCTTTTTGCCACAAAATATGGGGAATTTCTGCCTTATTGCCCCCAAATAAGAAAAATTTTTGCTTTTCTGCCCCAATTAACGGGAATTTCTGCCTTTTTGCCACAAAGTAAAGGGAATTTCTGCCTTTTTGCCCCAAAATAACGGGAATTTCAGCCTTTTTACCTCAAAATAAGGGGAATTTCTGCCTTTTGCTCAAAATATGAGGAATTTCTGACTTTTTGTTCCAAATAAAAAAAATTTCTTCA
This sequence comes from Micromys minutus, assembly GCF_963924665.1. NCBI lineage: Eukaryota > Metazoa > Chordata > Mammalia > Rodentia > Muridae > Micromys > Micromys minutus. The sequence continues at coordinate 1,572,376 of NW_027667258.1, read as the reverse complement.
ATTTTGTACCAAAATAAAAGAAATTTCTGTTTTTGCCCCAAAATAAAAGTAATTTCTGACTTTTTGCCCTGAAATAAATGAAATTTCTGCAATTTTTCCCGAAAATAAGGGAAATTTGTTCCTTTTTGCCCCAAAATGAGGGGAATTTCAGCCTTTTTGCCCCAAAATATGGGGAATTTCAGCATTTTACCTAAAAATAAGGGGAATTTCAGCCTTTTTGCACCAAAATATGGAAAATTTCTGCCTTTTTGCCACAAAATAAGAAAAATTTCTGCAATTCTGTACCAAAATAAAAGAAATTTCTAAAATTTTGCCCCAAAATAAGGGAAGTTTCTGATTTTTGCCCCGAAATAAAAAGAATTTCTGTATTTTTGCCCTAAAATAAAGAGAATTTCTGCCTTTTTGCACCAAAATTAGGAGAGTTTCTGCAATTTTGGTTCAAAGTACAGGGAATTTCTGCCGCTTTTCCGAAAATAAGGGGAACTTCTGCCGATTTGCCCCAAATAAAGGGAATTTCTGCATTTTTGCCCCAATATTAGGGGAATTTCTGCAAATTTGCTCCAAAATACGGGAAATTTCTGCCTTTTTGCCTGAAATTAAGGGGATTTTCTGCCTTTTTGCCCCCAAACAAGGGAAATTTCTGCAATTTTATCCCAAAATAAGGGGAATTTCTGCCTTTTGCCCTGAAATATGTGAAATGTCTGCAATTTTACCCCAAAATAAGGTGAATTTCTGCCTTTTTGCCCCAAAATAAGGTGAATTTCTGCCTTTTTGCCCTAAAATAAGAAAAATTTTTGCTTTTTTTCTCTGAAATAAGTGAAATTTCTGCAATTTTGCCTTAAAATAAAAAAAAAATCTGCAATTTTCCCCCATAATAAAGAAATTTTCTGCAATTTTGACCCAAAATAAAGGGAATTTCTGTTTTTTGTCCCCAAATAAGGGAAATTTCTGCAATTTTGCCCTAAAATAAGGGGAATTTCTGCCTTTTGCCCCAAAATAAGGGGAATTTCTGCCTTTTTGCCCCAAAATAAAGAAAATTACTGCATGTTTTACCCCAAAATTAGGTGAATTTTTACAATTTTGCTCCAAAATACGGGGATTTTCTGCCTTTTTCGCCAAAAATAAAGGGAATTTCTGCCATTTTGCCGTGAAATAAGTGAAATTTCTGCAGTTTTACCCCAAAATAAGGGGAAGTTCTGCCTTTTTGCCCCAAAATTAGGGGAATTTCTGCAATTTTGCTCCAAAATACAGGGAATTTCTGCCTTTCTGCCCGAAAATAAAGGGAATGTATAACTTTTTGCCATAAAAAATGGATATTTCTTGATTTTTACCCCAAATTAAGGGGATTTTCCGCCTTTTTGACTACAAATAAGTGCAATTTCTGACTTTTCCCCAAAAATAAATGGAATTTCTGTGTTTTTGCCCTAAAATAAGGGGAATTTCTGACTTTTTGCCCTGAAATAAGTTAAATTTCTAAAATTTTCCCTAAAATAAAGGAAATGTCTGCTTTTTACCCCAAAATAAGGGGAATTTCTGCATTTTTGCCCCAAAATAGGGGGAATTTCAGCCTTTTTACCTCAAAATAAGGGGAATTTCTGCATTTTTGCCCCAAAATATCGGAAATTTCTGCCTTTTTGCCAAAAATAAGAAGAATTTCTGCAATTATGTATCAAAATAAAAGAAATATCTGCCATTTTGCCCCAAAAAAAGAAAATTTCTGCTTTTTTTCCCTGAAATAAGTGAAATTTCTGCAAGTTTGCCCCAAAATAAGTGAGATTTCTGCAATTTTGCCCCAAAATAAGGGAAATTTCTGGAATTTTGCCCCAAAATAAGGATAATTTCTGTCTTTTTGCCCAAACATATAGGGAATTTCTGCCTTTTTGCCCCACAATTATTGGAATTTCTGCAATTTTGCTCCAAAATACGGGGAATTTCTGCCTTTTTGCCCGAAAATAAGAAGAATGCATAACTTCCTGCCATAAAAATGGAAATTTCTTCATTTTTGCTTCAAAATAAAGGGAATTTCTGCTTTTTTGCCACTAAATAAGTGGAATTTCTGTCTTTTTCCCACAAAACAAAGGGAAGTTCTGTCTCATTTTCCCCAAAATAAGAAAAATTCCTGACTTATTACCCTGAAGTAAGTGAAATTTCTGCAATTTTGCCCGAAAATTAGGGAAATTTCTGCCTTTTTATCCCCAAATAATGGGAATTTCAGCCTTTTTACCTCAAAATAGAAGAAATTTCTGCATTTTTGCCACAAAATATTAGGAATTTCTGCCTTTTTGCCCCAAAATAAAGAAAATTTCTGCTTTTTTTTCCCGAAATAAGTGAAATTTCTGCAATTTTGCCCCAAAACAAGTGAAATTTCTGCAATTTTGCCCCAAAATATGTGAAATTTCCTGAATTTTGCCCCAAAATAAGTGGAATTTGTGAGATTTGCCCAAAAATAAAGAGAATTTCTGTCTTTTTGCCCCAACATATAGAAATTTTCTGCCTCTTTGACCCACAATTAGGGGAATTTCTGCAATTTTGCTCCAAAATAAGGGGAATTTCTGCTTTTTTGCCTCTAAATAAGTGGAATTTCTGTCTTTTTCCCCCAAAACAAAAGGAATTTCTGATTTTTTTGCCCCAAAATAAGGAAAATTTCTGACTTATTACCCTGAAATAAGTGAAATTTCTGCAATTTTGCCCCAAAATAAGGGAAATTTCTGCTTTTTTGTCACCAAATAAGGGGAATTTCCGCCTTTTTACCTAAAATAATTGGAATTTCTGCATTTTTGCCCCAGAATAAGGGAAATTTCTCCCTTTTGCCCCAAAATAAAGAAAATTTCTGCAATTTTTTACCAAAATAAAAGAAATTTCTGCCTTTTTGCCCCAATATAAGAAAATTTCTGCTTTTTTTTCTGAAATAAGTGAAATTTCTGGAATTTTGCTTCAAAATAAGGGAAATTTCTGAGTTTTGCCCCAAACTAAGGAGAATTTCTGTCTTTGTGTCCCATCATGTAGGGAATTTCTGCCTTTTTGCCCCACCATTAGGGGAATTTCTGCAATTTTGCTCCAATATACGGGGAATTTCTGCCTTTTTGCCCGAAAATAAGAAGAATGCATACCGTTTTGCCATAAAAAAGGGAAATTTCTTCATTTTTGCTCCAAAATAAGTGGAATTTCTGCTTTTTTGTTTCTAAATAAGTGGAATTTCTGTCTTTTTCCCGCAAAACAAAGGGAATTCCTGTCTGTTTTGCCCCAAAATATGAAAATTTATGACCTATTACCATGAAATAAGTGAAATTTCTGCAATTTTGACCCAAAATAAGGGAAATTTCTGCCTTTTTGCCTCCAAATATAAGGAATTTCAGGCTTTTTACCTCAAAATAAGGGGAATTTCTGCATTTTTGCCCCAAAATATGGGAAATTTCTGACTTTTACCCCCAAAATAAGAAAAATTTCTGTAATTTTGTACCAAAATAAAATAAATTTCTGCCTTTTTGCCCCAAAATAAGAAAATATCTGCTTTTTTTTCAAATAAATGAAATTTCTGCAATTTTGCCCCCAAAAAAGTCAAATTTCTGCAATTTTGCCCCAAAATAAGGGAAATTTCTAGAATTTTGCCCCAAAATAAGTGGAATTTCTGAGTTTTGCCCCAAAATAAGGAGAATATCTGTCTTTTTGCCCCAACATATAGGGAATTTCTGCCTTTTTGCGGCACAATAAGGGGATTTTCTGCAATTTTGCTCCAAAATACGGGGAATTTCTGCCTTTTTGCCCGAAAATAAGAAGAATGCATACCTTTTTGCCATAAAAAAAGGAAATTTCTTCATTTTTGCTCCAAAATAAGGAGAATTTCTTCTTTTTTGCCTCTAAATAAGTGGAATTTCTGTCTTTTTTCCCCCAATACAAAGGAAATTTCTGAGTTTTTTGCCACAAAATAAGGAAAATTTCTGACTTATTACCCTGAAATAAGTGAAATTTCTACAATTTTGCCCGAAAATAAGGGAAATTTCTGCTTTTTGCCCCCAAATAAGAAGAATTTCAGCCTTTTTACCTCAAAATAAAAGGTATTTCTGGATTTCTGCCCCAAAATATGAAAAATGTCTGCCTTTTTGCCCCAAAATAAGAAAAATTTCTGCAATTTTGTACCAAAAAAAAAGAAATTTCTGCAATTTTGCCCCAAAATAAGTCAAATTTTTTCAATTTTGCCCCAAAATAAGGGAAATTTCTGGAATTTTGCCCCAAAATAAGTGGAATTTCTGAGTTTTGCCCCAAAATAAGAATTTCGATATTTTTGCACCAACATATAGGGAATTTCTGCCTTTTTGCCCAACAATTATGGGAATTTCTGCAATTTTGCTCCAAAATACGGGGAATTTCTGCCTTTTTGCCCGAAAATAAGAAGAATGCATAACTTTTTCCCATAAAAAAGGAAAATTTCTTCATTTTTGCTCAAAAATAAGAGGAATTTCTGCTTTTTTGCCTCTAAATAAGTGGAATTTCTGTCTTTTTCCCCCAAAACAAAGGGAATTTCTGTCTTTTTTGCCCCAAAATAAGGAAAATTTTTGACTTATTACCCTGAAATAAGTGAAATTTCTGCAATTTTGCCCCAAAATAAGGGAAATTTCGGCCTTTTGCCCCCAAATAAGGGGAATTTTAGCCTTTTTACCTCAAAATAAGGGGAATTTCTGCATTTTTGCCCCAAAATATGGGAAATTTCTGCCTTTTTGCCCCAAAATAAGAAAAATTTCTGCAATTTTGTACCAAAATAAAACAAATTTCTGCAATTTTGCCCCAAAATAAGTCAAATTTCTTCAATTTTGCCCCAAAATAAGGGAAATTTCTGGAATTTTGCCCCAAAAAAAGTGAAATTTCTGAGTTTTGCCCCAAAATAAGAATTTCGATCTTATTGCCCCAACATATAGGGAATTTCTGCCTTTTTGCCCCACAATTAGGGGAATTTCTGCAATTTTGCTCCAAAATATGGGTAATTTCTGCCTTTTTGCCCGAAAATAAGAAGAATGCATACCTTTTTGCCATAAAAAAGGGAAATTTCTTCATTTTGGCTCCAAAATAAGGGGAATTTCTGCTTTTTTGCCTCTAAATAAGTGGAATTTCTGTTTTTCCCCCAAAACAAAGGGAATTTCTGTCTTTTTTGCCCCAAAATAAGGAAAATTTCTGACTTATTACCCTGAAATAAGTGAAATTTCTGCAATTTTGCCCCAAAATAAGGGAAATTTCTACCTTTTGCCCCCAAATAAGGGGAATTTCAGCCTTTTTACCTCAAAATAAGGGGAATTTCTGCATTTTTGCCCCAAAATATGGGAAATTTCTGCCTTTTTGCCCCAAAATAAGAAAAATTTCTGCAATTTTGAACCAAAATAAAAGAAATTTCTGCCTTTTGCCCCAAAATAAGAAAATTTTTGCTTTTTTTCTGAAATAAGTAAAATTTCTGCAATTTTGCCCCAAAATTAGGGGAATTTCTGCCTTTTTGCCCCCAAATAAAGGGAATTTCAGCATTTTTAACTCAAAATAAAGGGAATTTCTGCATTTTTGCCACAAAATATTAGGAATTTCTGCATTTTTGCACCATAATAAAAAAATTTCTGCCTTTTTTCCCTGAAATAAGTGAAATTTCTGAAATTTTGCCCCAAAATAAGGGAAATTTATGGAATTTTGCCCCAAGATAAGCGGAATTTCTGAGTTTTGCACCAAAATAAGGAGAATTTCTGTTTTTTGCCCTAACATATAGGGTATTTCTGCCTTTTTGCCCCAAAATTAGGGGAATTTCTGCAATTTTGCTCCAAAATACGGGGAATTTCTGCCTTTTTGCCCAAAAATAAGAAGAATGCATACCTTTTTGCCATAAAAAAGGGAAATTTCTTCATTTTTGCTCATAATTAAGAAGAATTTCTGCTTTTTTGCCTCTAAATAAGTGGAATTTCTTTCTTTTTCCCGAAAAACAAAGGGAATTCCTGTCTTTTTTGCCCCAAAATAAGGAAAATTTCTGACTTATTACCCTGAAATAAGTGAAATTTCTCCAATTTTGCCCGAAAATTAGGGAAATTTCTGCCTTTTTGCCCGCAAATAATGGGAATTTCATCCTTTTAACCTCAAAATAAGGGGAATTTCTGCATTTTTGCCACAAAATATTAGGAATTTCTGCCTTTTTGTTTCAAAATAAAAAAAATTCTGCCTTTTTTCCCTGAAATAAGTGAAATTTCTTCAATTTTGCATCAAAATAAGTCAAATTTCTGCAATTTTGCCCCAAAATAAGGGAAATTCCTGGAATTTTGCCCCAAAATAAGTGGAATTTCTGAGTTTTGCCCCAAAATAAGGAGAATTTCTTTCTCTTTGCCCCAACATATCGGGAATTTCTGCGTTTTTGCCCCACAATTAGAAGAATTTCTGCAATTTTGCTCCAAGATATGGGGAATTTCTGCTTTTTTCCCCGAAAATAAGAAGAATGCATACCTTTTTGCCATAAAAAAGGGAAATTTCTTCATTTTTGCTCCAAAATAAGGGGAATTTCTGCATTTTTGCCTCTAAATAACTGGAATTTCTGTATTTTTCCCCCCCAAAAAAGGGAATTTCTGTCTTTTTTGCCCCAAAATAAGGAAAATTTCTGACTTATTACCCTGAAGTAAGTGAAATTTCTGCAATTTTGCCCCAAAATAAGGGAAATTTCTGCCTTTTTGCTCTAAAATAAGGGGAATTTCAGCCTTTTTACCTCAAAATAAGGGGAATTTCTGCATTTTTGCCACAAAGTATTAGGAATTTATGCTTTTTTGCCACAAAATAAGAAAAATTTCTGCCTTTTTTTTCTAAAATAAGTGAAATTTTTGCAATTTTGCGCCAAAATAAGTGAAATTTCTGCAATTTTGCGCCAAAATAAGTGAGATTTGGAATTTTGCCCCAAAATAAGTGGAATTTCTGAGATTTGCCCCAAAATAAGGAGAATTTCTGTCTTTTGCCCCAACATATAGGGAATTTCTGCCTTTTTGACCCAAAATTAGGGGAAATTGTGCAATTTTGCCCCAAAATAAGAGGAATTTCTGCTTTTTTGCCTCTAAATAAGTGGTATTTCTGTCTTTTTCCCCCAAAACAAAGGGATTTTTTTTGCCCCAAAATAAGTAAAATTTCTGACTTATTACCCTGAAATAAGTGAAATTTCTGAAATTTTGCCCCAAAATAAGGAAAATTTCTGCTTTTTTGCCCCCAAATAAGGGGAATTTCAACCTTTTTACCTCAAAATAAGTGGAATTTCTGCATTTTTGCCCCAAAATAAGGGAAATTTCTGCCTTTTTGCCCCAAAATAAAGAAATTTCTGTAATTTTGTACCAAAATAAAAGAATTTTCTGGCTTTTTGCCCCAATATAAGAAAATTTCTGCTTTTTTTTCTGAAATAAGTGAAATTTCTGCAATTTTGCCCCAAAATAAGTGAAATTTCTGAGTTATGCCCCAAAATAAGGAGAATTTCTGTCTTTTTGCCCAAACATATAAAGAATTTCTGACTTTTTGCCCCACCATTAGGGGAATTTCTGCAATTTTGCTCCAAAATACGGGTAATTTCTGCCTTTTTGCCCGAAAATAAGAAGAATGCATACCTTTCTGCCAGAAAAATGGAAATTTCTTCATTTTTGCTGCAAAATAAAGGGAATTTCTGCTTTTTTGCCACTAAATAAGTGGAATTTCTGTCTTTTTCCCACAAAACAAAGGGAAGTTCTGTCTCATTTTCCCCAAAATAAGAAAAATTCCTGACTTATTACCCTAAAGTAAGTGAAATTTCTGCAATTTTGCCCGAAAATTAGGGAAATTTCTGCATTTTTATCCCCCAAAAAATGGGAATTTCAGCCTTTTTACCTCAAAATAGGGGAAATTTCTGCATTTTTGCCACAAAATATTAGGAATTTCTGCATTTTTGCCCCAAAATAAAGAAAATTTCTGCTTTTTTTTTTCGAAATAAGTGAAATTTCTGCAATTTTGCCCCAAAACAAGTGAAATTTCTGCAATTTTGCCCCAAAATATGTGAAATTTCCTGAATTTTGCCCCAAAATAAGTGGAATTTGTGAGATTTGCCCAAAAATAAAGAGAATTTCTGTCTTTTTGCCCCAACATATAGAAAATTTCTGCCTTTTTGACCCACAATTAGGGGAATTTCTTGAATTTTGCTCCAAAATAAGGGGAATTTCTGCTTTTTTGCCTTTAAATAAGTTGAATTTCTGTCTTTTTCCCCCAAACAAAAAAGAATTTCTGTTTTTTTTGCCCCAAAATAAGGAAAATTTCTGACTTATTACTCTGAAATAAGTGAAATTTCTGCAATTTTGCCCCAAAATAAGGGAAATTTCTGCTTTTTTGTCACCAAATAAGGGGAATTTCAGCCTTTTTACCTAAAATAAGTGGAATTTCTGCATTTTTGCCCCAAAATAAGGGAAATTTCTGCCTTTTTACCACATTATAAGAAAATTTCTGCTTTTTTTCTGAAATAAGTGAAATTTCTGGAATTTTGCTTCAAAATAAGAAAAATTTCTGAGTTTTGCCCCAAACTAAGGAGAATTTCTGTCTTTTTGTCCCATCATATAGGGAATTTCTGCCTTTTTGCCCCACCCTTAGGGGAATTTCTGCAATTTTGCTCCAAAATACGGGGAATTTCTGCCTTTTTGCCCGAAAATAAGAAGAATGCATACCGTTTTGCCATAAAAAAGGGAAATTTCTTCATTTTTGCTCCAAAATAAGGGGAATTTCTGCTTTTTTGCCTCTAATAATTGGAATTTCTGTATTTTCCCCCAAAACAAAGGGAATTTCTGTCTTTTTTGCCCCAAATTATGAAAATTTCTGACTTATTACCATGAAATAAGTGAAATTTCTGCAATTTTGACGCAAAATAAAGGAAATTTCTGCCTTTTTGCCCCCAAATAAGAGGAATTTCAGCCTTTTTACCTCAAAATAAGGGGAATTTCTGCATTTTTGCCCCAAAATATGGGAAATTTCTGACTTTTTGCCCCAAAATAAGAAAAATTTCTGCAATTTTGTACCAGAATAAAAGAAATTTCTGCCTTTTTGCCCCAAAATATGAAAATATCTGCTTTCTTTGAAATAAGTGAAATTTCTGCAATTTTGCCACCAAAAAAGTCAAATTTCTGCAATTTTGCCCCAAAATAAGGGAAATTTCTAGAATTTTGCCCCAAAATAAGTGGAATTTCTGAGTTTTGCCCCAAAATAAGGAGAATTTCTGTCTTTTTGCCCCAACATATTGGGAATTTCTGCATTTTTGCGGCACAATAAGGGGAATTTCTGCAATTTTGCTCCAAAATACCAGGAATTTCTTCCTTTTTGCCCGAAAATAAGAAGAATGCATACCTTTTTGCCATAAAAAAAGGAAATTTCTTCATTTTTGCTCAAAAATAAAAGGAATTTCTTCTTTTTTGCCTCTAAATAAGTGGAATTTCTGTCTTTTTCTACCAAAACAAAGGAAATTTCTGAGTTTTTCGCCCCAAAATAAGGAAAATTTCTGGCTAATTACCCTGAAGTAAGTGAAATTTCTGCAATTTTGCCCGAAAATAAGGGAAATTTCTCCCTTTTTGCCCCCAAATAAGAAGAATTTCAGCCTTTTTACCTCAAAATAAGGGGAATTTCTGGATTTCTGCCCCAAAATATGAATAATTTCTGCCTTTTTGCCCCAAAATAAGAAAAATTTCTGACTTATTACCCTGAAGTAAGTGAAATTTCTGCATTTTTGCCCCAAAATATGGGAAATTTCTGCCTTTTTGCCCTAAAATAAGGGGAATTTCAGCCTTTTTACCTCAAAATAAGGGGAATTTCTGCATTTTTGCCACAAAGTATTAGGAATTTATGCTTTTTTGCCACAAAATAAGAAAAATTTCTGCCTTTTTTTTCTAAAATAAGTGAAATTTTTGCAATTTTGCGCCAAAATAAGTGAAATTTCTGCAATTTTGCTCCAAAATAAGTGAGATTTCTGGAATTTTGCCCCAAAATATGTGGAATTTCTGAGATTTGCCCCAAAATAAGGAGAATTTCTGTCTTTTGCCCCAACATATAGGGAATTTCTGCCTTTTTGACCCAAAATTAGGGGAAATTGTGCAATTTTGCCCCAAAATAAGAGGAATTTCTGCTTTTTTGCCTCTAAATAAGTGGTATTTCTGTCTTTTTCCCCCAAAACAAAGGGATTTTTTTTGCCCCAAAATAAGTAAAATTTCTGACTTATTACCCTGAAATAAGTGAAATTTCTGAAATTTTGCCCCAAAATAAGGAAAATTTCTGCTTTTTTGCCCCCAAATAAGGGGAATTTCAACCTTTTTACCTCAAAATAAGTGGAATTTCTGCATTTTTGCCCCAAAATAAGGGAAATTTCTGCCTTTTTGCCCCAAAATAAAGAAATTTCTGTAATTTTGTACCAAAATAAAAGAATTTTCTGGCTTTTTGCCCCAATATAAGAAAATTTCTGCTTTTTTTTCTGAAATAAGTGAAATTTCTGCAATTTTGCCCCAAAATAAGTGAAATTTCTGAGTTATGCCCCAAAATAAGGAGAATTTCTGTCTTTTTGCCCAAACATATAAAGAATTTCTGACTTTTTGCCCCACAATTAGGGGAATTTCTGCAATTTTGCTCCAAAATACGGGTAATTTCTGCCTTTTTGCCCGAAAATAAGAAGAATGCATACCTTTCTGCCAGAAAAATGGAAATTTCTTCATTTTTGCTGCAAAATAAAGGGAATTTCTGCTTTTTTGCCACTAAATAAGTGGAATTTCTGTCTTTTTCCCACAAAACAAAGGGAAGTTCTGTCTCATTTTCCCCAAAATAAGAAAAATTCCTGACTTATTACCCTAAAGTAAGTGAAATTTCTGCAATTTTGCCCGAAAATTAGGGAAATTTCTGCATTTTTATCCCCCAAAAAATGGGAATTTCAGCCTTTTTACCTCAAAATAGGGGAAATTTCTGCATTTTTGCCACAAAATATTAGGAATTTCTGCATTTTTGCCCCAAAATAAAGAAAATTTCTGCTTTTTTTTTTCGAAATAAGTGAAATTTCTGCAATTTTGCCCCAAAACAAGTGAAATTTCTGCAATTTTGCCCCAAAATATGTGAAATTTCCTGAATTTTGCCCCAAAATAAGTGGAATTTCTGAGATTTGCCCAAAAATAAAGAGAATTCTGTCTTTTTGCCCCAACATATAAAAAATTTCTGCCATTTTGACCCACAATTAGGGGAATTTCTTGAATTTTGCTCCAAAATAAGGGGAATTTCTGCTTTTTTGCCTTTAAATAAGTTGAATTTCTGTCTTTTTCCCCCAAACAAAAAAGAATTTCTGTTTTTTTTGCCCCAAAATAAGGAAAATTTCTGACTTATTACTCTGAAATAAGTGAAATTTCTGCAATTTTGCCCCAAAATAAGGGAAATTTCTGCTTTTTTGTCACCAAATAAGGGGAATTTCAGCCTTTTTACCTAAAATAAGTGGAATTTCTGCATTTTTGCCCCAAAATAAGGGAAATTTCTGCCTTTTTAACACATTATAAGAAAATTTCTGCTTTTTTTCTGAAATAAGTGAAATTTCTGGAATTTTGCTTCAAAATAAGAAAAATTTCTGAGTTTTGCCCCAAACTAAGGAGAATTTCTGTCTTTTTGTCCCATCATATAGGGAATTTCTGCCTTTTTGCCCCACCCTTAGGGGAATTTCTGCAATTTTGCTCCAAAATACGGGGAATTTCTGCCTTTTTGCCCGAAAATAAGAAGAATGCATACCGTTTTGCCATAAAAAAGGGAAATTTCTTCATTTTTGCTCCAAAATAAGGGGAATTTCTGCTTTTTTGCCTCTAATAATTGGAATTTCTGTATTTTCCCCCAAAACAAAGGGAATTTCTGTCTTTTTTGCCCCAAATTATGAAAATTTCTGACTTATTACCATGAAATAAGTGAAATTTCTGCAATTTTGACGCAAAATAAAGGAAATTTCTGCCTTTTTGCCCCCAAATAAGAGGAATTTCAGCCTTTTTACCTCAAAATAAGGGGAATTTCTGCATTTTTGCCCCAAAATATGGGAAATTTCTGACTTTTTGCCCCAAAATAAGAAAAATTTCTGCAATTTTGTACCAGAATAAAAGAAATTTCTGCCTTTTTGCCCCAAAATATGAAAATATCTGCTTTCTTTGAAATAAGTGAAATTTCTGCAATTTTTGCCACCAAAAAAGTCAAATTTCTGCAATTTTGCCCCAAAATAAGGGAAATTTCTAGAATTTTGCCCCAAAATAAGTGGAATTTCTGAGTTTTGCCCCAAAATAAGGAGAATTTCTGTCTTTTTGCCCCAACATATAGGGAATTTCTGCATTTTTGCGGCACAATAAGGGGAATTTCTGCAATTTTGCTCCAAAATACCAGGAATTTCTTCCTTTTTGCCCGAAAATAAGAAGAATGCATACCTTTTTGCCATAAAAAAAGGAAATTTCTTCATTTTTGCTCAAAAATAAAAGGAATTTCTTCTTTTTTGCCTCTAAATAAGTGGAATTTCTGTCTTTTTCTACCAAAACAAAGGAAATTTCTGAGTTTTTCGCCCCAAAATAAGGAAAATTTCTGGCTAATTACCCTGAAGTAAGTGAAATTTCTGCAATTTTGCCCGAAAATAAGGGAAATTTCTCCCTTTTTGCCCCCAAATAAGAAGAATTTCAGCCTTTTTACCTCAAAATAAGGGGAATTTCTGGATTTCTGCCCCAAAATATGAATAATTTCTGCCTTTTTGCTCCAAAATAAGAAAAATTTCTGACTTATTACCCTGAAGTAAGTGAAATTTCTGCATTTTTGCCCCAAAATATGGGAAATTTCTGCCTTTTTGCCCTAAAATAAGGGGAATTTCAGCCTTTTTACCTCAAAATAAGGGGAATTTCTGCATTTTTGCCACAAAGTATTAGGAATTTATGCTTTTTTGCCACAAAATAAGAAAAATTTCTGCCTTTTTTTTCTAAAATAAGTGAAATTTTTGCAATTTTGCGCCAAAATAAGTGAAATTTCTGCAATTTTGCTCCAAAATAAGTGAGATTTCTGGAATTTTGCCCCAAAATATGTGGAATTTCTGAGATTTGCCCCAAAATAAGGAGAATTTCTGTCTTTTGCCCCAACATATAGGGAATTTCTGCCTTTTTGACCCAAAATTAGGGGAAATTGTGCAATTTTGCCCCAAAATAAGAGGAATTTCTGCTTTTTTGCCTCTAAATAAGTGGTATTTCTGTCTTTTTCCCCCAAAACAAAGGGATTTTTTTTGCCCCAAAATAAGTAAAATTTCTGACTTATTACCCTGAAATAAGTGAAGTTTCTGAAATTTTGCCCCAAAATAAGGAAAATTTCTGCTTTTTTGCCCCCAAATAAGGGGAATTTCAACCTTTTTACCTCAAAATAAGTGGAATTTCTGCATTTTTGCCCCAAAATAAGGGAAATTTCTGCCTTTTTGCCCCAAAATAAAGAAATTTCTGTAATTTTGTACCAAAATAAAAGAATTTTCTGGCTTTTTGCCCCAATATAAGAAAATTTCTGCTTTTTTTTCTGAAATAAGTGAAATTTCTGCAATTTTGCCCCAAAATAAGTGAAATTTCTGAGTTATGCCCCAAAATAAGGAGAATTTCTGTCTTTTTGCCCAAACATATAAAGAATTTCTGACTTTTTACCCCACAATTAGGGGAATTTCTGCAATTTTGCTCCAAAATACGGGTAATTTCTGCCTTTTTGCCCGAAAATAAGAAGAATGCATACCTTTCTGCCAGAAAAATGGAAATTTCTTCATTTTTGCTGCAAAATAAAGGGAATTTCTGCTTTTTTGCCACTAAATAAGTGGAATTTCTGTCTTTTTCCCACAAAACAAAGGGAAGTTCTGTCTCATTTTCCCCAAAATAAGAAAAATTCCTGACTTATTACCCTAAAGTAAGTGAAATTTCTGCAATTTTGCCCGAAAATTAGGGAAATTTCTGCATTTTTATCCCCCAAAAAATGGGAATTTCAGCCTTTTTACCTCAAAATAGGGGAAATTTCTGCATTTTTGCCACAAAATATTAGGAATTTCTGCATTTTTGCCCCAAAATTAAGAAAATTTCTGCTTTTTTTTTCCGAAATAAGTGAAATTTCTGCAATTTTGCCCCAAAACAAGTGAAATTTCTGCAATTTTGCCCCAAAATATGTGAAATTTCCTGAATTTTGCCCCAAAATAAGTGGAATTTCTGAGATTTGCCCAAAAATAAAGAGAATTCTGTCTTTTTGCCCCAACATATAGAAAATTTCTGCCTTTTTGACCCACAATTAGGGGAATTTCTTGAATTTTGCTCCAAAATAAGGGGAATTTCTGCTTTTTTGCCTTTAAATAAGTTGAATTTCTGTCTTTTTTTCCCAAACAAAAAAGAATTTCTGTTTTTTTTTGCCCCAAAATAAGGAAAATTTCTGACTTATTACTCTGAAATAAGTGAAATTTCTGCAATTTTGCCCCAAAATAAGGGAAATTTCTGCTTTTTTGTCACCAAATAAGGGGAATTTCAGCCTTTTTACCTAAAATAAGTGGAATTTCTGCATTTTTGCCCCAAAATAAGGGAAATTTCTGCCTTTTTAACACATTATAAGAAAATTTCTGCTTTTTTTCTGAAATAAGTGAAATTTCTGGAATTTTGCTTCAAAATAAGAAAAATTTCTGAGTTTTGCCCCAAACTAAGGAGAATTTCTGTCTTTTTGTCCCATCATATAGGGAATTTCTGCCTTTTTGCCCCACCCTTAGGGGAATTTCTGCAATTTTGCTCCAAAATACGGGGAATTTCTGCCTTTTTGCCCGAAAATAAGAAGAATGCATACCGTTTTGCCATAAAAAAGGGAAATTTCTTCATTTTTGCTCCAAAATAAGGGGAATTTCTGCTTTTTTGCCTCTAATAATTGGAATTTCTGTATTTTCCCCCAAAACAAAGGGAATTTCTGTCTTTTTTGCCCCAAATTATGAAAATTTCTGACTTATTACCATGAAATAAGTGAAATTTCTGCAATTTTGACGCAAAATAAAGGAAATTTCTGCCTTTTTGCCCCCAAATAAGAGGAATTTCAGCCTTTTTACCTCAAAATAAGGGGAATTTCTGCATTTTTGCCCCAAAATATGGGAAATTTCTGACTTTTTGCCCCAAAATAAGAAAAATTTCTGCAATTTTGTACCAGAATAAAAGAAATTTCTGCCTTTTTGCCCCAAAATATGAAAATATCTGCTTTCTTTGAAATAAGTGAAATTTCTGCAATTTTTGCCACCAAAAAAGTCAAATTTCTGCAATTTTGCCCCAAAATAAGGGAAATTTCTAGAATTTTGCCCCAAAATAAGTGGAATTTCTGAGTTTTGCCCCAAAATAAGGAGAATTTCTGTCTTTTTGCCCCAACATATAGGGAATTTCTGCATTTTTGCGGCACAATAAGGGGAATTTCTGCAATTTTGCTCCAAAATACCAGGAATTTCTTCCTTTTTGCCCGAAAATAAGAAGAATGCATACCTTTTTGCCATAAAAAAAGGAAATTTCTTCATTTTTGCTCAAAAATAAAAGGAATTTCTTCTTTTTTGCCTCTAAATAAGTGGAATTTCTGTCTTTTTCTACCAAAACAAAGGAAATTTCTGAGTTTTTCGCCCCAAAATAAGGAAAATTTCTGGCTTATTACCCTGAAGTAAGTGAAATTTCTGCAATTTTGCCCGAAAATAAGGGAAATTTCTCCCTTTTTGCCCCCAAATAAGAAGAATTTCAGCCTTTTTACCTCAAAATAAGGGGAATTTCTGGATTTCTGCCCCAAAATATGAATAATTTCTGCCTTTTTGCCCCAAAATAAGAAAAATTTCTGACTTATTACCCTGAAGTAAGTGAAATTTCTGCATTTTTGCCCCAAAATATGGGAAATTTCTGCCTTTTTGCCCTAAAATAAGGGGAATTTCAGCCTTTTTACCTCAAAATAAGGGGAATTTCTGCATTTTTGCCACAAAGTATTAGGAATTTATGCTTTTTTGCCACAAAATAAGAAAAATTTCTGCCTTTTTTTTCTAAAATAAGTGAAATTTTTGCAATTTTGCGCCAAAATAAGTGAAATTTCTGCAATTTTGCTCCAAAATAAGTGAGATTTCTGGAATTTTGCCCCAAAATATGTGGAATTTCTGAGATTTGCCCCAAAATAAGGAGAATTTCTGTCTTTTGCCCCAACATATAGGGAATTTCTGCCTTTTTGACCCAAAATTAGGGGAAATTGTGCAATTTTGCCCCAAAATAAGAGGAATTTCTGCTTTTTTGCCTCTAAATAAGTGGTATTTCTGTCTTTTTCCCCCAAAACAAAGGGATTTTTTTTGCCCCAAAATAAGTAAAATTTCTGACTTATTACCCTGAAATAAGTGAAGTTTCTGAAATTTTGCCCCAAAATAAGGAAAATTTCTGCTTTTTTGCCCCCAAATAAGGGGAATTTCAACCTTTTTACCTCAAAATAAGTGGAATTTCTGCATTTTTGCCCCAAAATAAGGGAAATTTCTGCCTTTTTGCCCCAAAATAAAGAAATTTCTGTAATTTTGTACCAAAATAAAAGAATTTTCTGGCTTTTTGCCCCAATATAAGAAAATTTCTGCTTTTTTTTCTGAAATAAGTGAAATTTCTGCAATTTTGCCCCAAAATAAGTGAAATTTCTGAGTTATGCCCCAAAATAAGGAGAATTTCTGTCTTTTTGCCCAAACATATAAAGAATTTCTGACTTTTTACCCCACAATTAGGGGAATTTCTGCAATTTTGCTCCAAAATACGGGTAATTTCTGCCTTTTTGCCCGAAAATAAGAAGAATGCATACCTTTCTGCCAGAAAAATGGAAATTTCTTCATTTTTGCTGCAAAATAAAGGGAATTTCTGCTTTTTTGCCACTAAATAAGTGGAATTTCTGTCTTTTTCCCACAAAACAAAGGGAAGTTCTGTCTCATTTTCCCCAAAATAAGAAAAATTCCTGACTTATTACCCTAAAGTAAGTGAAATTTCTGCAATTTTGCCCGAAAATTAGGGAAATTTCTGCATTTTTATCCCCCAAAAAATGGGAATTTCAGCCTTTTTACCTCAAAATAGGGGAAATTTCTGCATTTTTGCCACAAAATATTAGGAATTTCTGCATTTTTGCCCCAAAATTAAGAAAATTTCTGCTTTTTTTTCCGAAATAAGTGAAATTTCTGCAATTTTGCCCCAAAACAAGTGAAATTTCTGCAATTTTGCCCCAAAATATGTGAAATTTCCTGAATTTTGCCCCAAAATAAGTGGAATTTCTGAGATTTGCCCAAAAATAAAGAGAATTCTGTCTTTTTGCCCCAACATATAGAAAATTTCTGCCTTTTTGACCCACAATTAGGGGAATTTCTTGAATTTTGCTCCAAAATAAGGGGAATTTCTGCTTTTTTGCCTTTAAATAAGTTGAATTTCTGTCTTTTTCCCCCAAACAAAAAAGAATTTCTGTTTTTTTTTGCCCCAAAATAAGGAAAATTTCTGACTTATTACTCTGAAATAAGTGAAATTTCTGCAATTTTGCCCCAAAATAAGGGAAATTTCTGCTTTTTTGTCACCAAATAAGGGGAATTTCAGCCTTTTTACCTAAAATAAGTGGAATTTCTGCATTTTTGCCCCAAAATAAGGGAAATTTCTGCCTTTTTAACACATTATAAGAAAATTTCTGCTTTTTTTCTGAAATAAGTGAAATTTCTGGAATTTTGCTTCAAAATAAGAAAAATTTCTGAGTTTTGCCCCAAACTAAGGAGAATTTCTGTCTTTTTGTCCCATCATATAGGGAATTTCTGCCTTTTTGCCCCACCCTTAGGGGAATTTCTGCAATTTTGCTCCAAAATACGGGGAATTTCTGCCTTTTTGCCCGAAAATAAGAAGAATGCATACCGTTTTGCCATAAAAAAGGGAAATTTCTTCATTTTTGCTCCAAAATAAGGGGAATTTCTGCTTTTTTGCCTCTAATAATTGGAATTTCTGTATTTTCCCCCAAAACAAAGGGAATTTCTGTCTTTTTTGCCCCAAATTATGAAAATTTCTGACTTATTACCATGAAATAAGTGAAATTTCTGCAATTTTGACGCAAAATAAAGGAAATTTCTGCCTTTTTGCCCCCAAATAAGAGGAATTTCAGCCTTTTTACCTCAAAATAAGGGGAATTTCTGCATTTTTGCCCCAAAATATGGGAAATTTCTGACTTTTTGCCCCAAAATAAGAAAAATTTCTGCAATTTTGTACCAGAATAAAAGAAATTTCTGCCTTTTTGCCCCAAAATATGAAAATATCTGCTTTCTTTGAAATAAGTGAAATTTCTGCAATTTTTGCCACCAAAAAAGTCAAATTTCTGCAATTTTGCCCCAAAATAAGGGAAATTTCTAGAATTTTGCCCCAAAATAAGTGGAATTTCTGAGTTTTGCCCCAAAATAAGGAGAATTTCTGTCTTTTTGCCCCAACATATAGGGAATTTCTGCATTTTTGCGGCACAATAAGGGGAATTTCTGCAATTTTGCTCCAAAATACCAGGAATTTCTTCCTTTTTGCCCGAAAATAAGAAGAATGCATACCTTTTTGCCATAAAAAAAGGAAATTTCTTCATTTTTGCTCAAAAATAAAAGGAATTTCTTCTTTTTTGCCTCTAAATAAGTGGAATTTCTGTCTTTTTCTACCAAAACAAAGGAAATTTCTGAGTTTTTCGCCCCAAAATAAGGAAAATTTCTGGCTAATTACCCTGAAGTAAGTGAAATTTCTGCAATTTTGCCCGAAAATAAGGGAAATTTCTCCCTTTTTGCCCCCAAATAAGAAGAATTTCAGCCTTTTTACCTCAAAATAAGGGGAATTTCTGGATTTCTGCCCCAAAATATGAATAATTTCTGCCTTTTTGCTCCAAAATAAGAAAAATTTCTGACTTATTACCCTGAAGTAAGTGAAATTTCTGCATTTTTGCCCCAAAATATGGGAAATTTCTGCCTTTTTGCCCTAAAATAAGGGGAATTTCAGCCTTTTTACCTCAAAATAAGGGGAATTTCTGCATTTTTGCCACAAAGTATTAGGAATTTATGCTTTTTTGCCACAAAATAAGAAAAATTTCTGCCTTTTTTTTCTAAAATAAGTGAAATTTTTGCAATTTTGCGCCAAAATAAGTGAAATTTCTGCAATTTTGCTCCAAAATAAGTGAGATTTCTGGAATTTTGCCCCAAAATATGTGGAATTTCTGAGATTTGCCCCAAAATAAGGAGAATTTCTGTCTTTTGCCCCAACATATAGGGAATTTCTGCCTTTTTGACCCAAAATTAGGGGAAATTGTGCAATTTTGCCCCAAAATAAGAGGAATTTCTGCTTTTTTGCCTCTAAATAAGTGGTATTTCTGTCTTTTTCCCCCAAAACAAAGGGATTTTTTTTGCCCCAAAATAAGTAAAATTTCTGACTTATTACCCTGAAATAAGTGAAATTTCTGAAATTTTGCCCCAAAATAAGGAAAATTTCTGCTTTTTTGCCCCCAAATAAGGGGAATTTCAACCTTTTTACCTCAAAATAAGTGGAATTTCTGCATTTTTGCCCCAAAATAAGGGAAATTTCTGCCTTTTTGCCCCAAAATAAAGAAATTTCTGTAATTTTGTACCAAAATAAAAGAATTTTCTGGCTTTTTGCCCCAATATAAGAAAATTTCTGCTTTTTTTTCTGAAATAAGTGAAATTTCTGCAATTTTGCCCCAAAATAAGTGAAATTTCTGAGTTATGCCCCAAAATAAGGAGAATTTCTGTCTTTTTGCCCAAACATATAAAGAATTTCTGACTTTTTACCCCACAATTAGGGGAATTTCTGCAATTTTGCTCCAAAATACGGGTAATTTCTGCCTTTTTGCCCGAAAATAAGAAGAATGCATACCTTTCTGCCAGAAAAATGGAAATTTCTTCATTTTTGCTGCAAAATAAAGGGAATTTCTGCTTTTTTGCCACTAAATAAGTGGAATTTCTGTCTTTTTCCCACAAAACAAAGGGAAGTTCTGTCTCATTTTCCCCAAAATAAGAAAAATTCCTGACTTATTACCCTAAAGTAAGTGAAATTTCTGCAATTTTGCCCGAAAATTAGGGAAATTTCTGCATTTTTATCCCCCAAAAAATGGGAATTTCAGCCTTTTTACCTCAAAATAGGGGAAATTTCTGCATTTTTGCCACAAAATATTAGGAATTTCTGCATTTTTGCCCCAAAATTAAGAAAATTTCTGCTTTTTTTTTCCGAAATAAGTGAAATTTCTGCAATTTTGCCCCAAAACAAGTGAAATTTCTGCAATTTTGCCCCAAAATATGTGAAATTTCCTGAATTTTGCCCCAAAATAAGTGGAATTTCTGAGATTTGCCCAAAAATAAAGAGAATTCTGTCTTTTTGCCCCAACATATAGAAAATTTCTGCCTTTTTGACCCACAATTAGGGGAATTTCTTGAATTTTGCTCCAAAATAAGGGGAATTTCTGCTTTTTTGCCTTTAAATAAGTTGAATTTCTGTCTTTTTCCCCCAAACAAAAAAGAATTTCTGTTTTTTTTTGCCCCAAAATAAGGAAAATTTCTGACTTATTACTCTGAAATAAGTGAAATTTCTGCAATTTTGCCCCAAAATAAGGGAAATTTCTGCTTTTTTGTCACCAAATAAGGGGAATTTCAGCCTTTTTACCTAAAATAAGTGGAATTTCTGCATTTTTGCCCCAAAATAAGGGAAATTTCTGCCTTTTTAACACATTATAAGAAAATTTCTGCTTTTTTTCTGAAATAAGTGAAATTTCTGGAATTTTGCTTCAAAATAAGAAAAATTTCTGAGTTTTGCCCCAAACTAAGGAGAATTTCTGTCTTTTTGTCCCATCATATAGGGAATTTCTGCCTTTTTGCCCCACCCTTGGGAATTTCTGCAATTTTGCTCCAAAATACGGGGAATTTCTGCCTTTTTGCCCGAAAATAAGAAGAATGCATACCGTTTTGCCATAAAAAAGGGAAATTTCTTCATTTTTGCTCCAAAATAAGGGGAATTTCTGCTTTTTTGCCTCTAATAATTGGAATTTCTGTATTTTCCCCCAAAACAAAGGGAATTTCTGTCTTTTTTGCCCCAAATTATGAAAATTTCTGACTTATTACCATGAAATAAGTGAAATTTCTGCAATTTTGACGCAAAATAAAGGAAATTTCTGCCTTTTTGCCCCCAAATAAGAGGAATTTCAGCCTTTTTACCTCAAAATAAGGGGAATTTCTGCATTTTTGCCCCAAAATATGGGAAATTTCTGACTTTTTGCCCCAAAATAAGAAAAATTTCTGCAATTTTGTACCAGAATAAAAGAAATTTCTGCCTTTTTGCCCCAAAATATGAAAATATCTGCTTTCTTTGAAATAAGTGAAATTTCTGCAATTTTGCCACCAAAAAAGTCAAATTTCTGCAATTTTGCCCCAAAATAAGGGAAATTTCTAGAATTTTGCCCCAAAATAAGTGGAATTTCTGAGTTTTGCCCCAAAATAAGGAGAATTTCTGTCTTTTTGCCCCAACATATAGGGAATTTCTGCATTTTTGCGGCACAATAAGGGGAATTTCTGCAATTTTGCTCCAAAATACCAGGAATTTCTTCCTTTTTGCCCGAAAATAAGAAGAATGCATACCTTTTTGCCATAAAAAAAGGAAATTTCTTCATTTTTGCTCAAAAATAAAAGGAATTTCTTCTTTTTTGCCTCTAAATAAGTGGAATTTCTGTCTTTTTCTACCAAAACAAAGGAAATTTCTGAGTTTTTCGCCCCAAAATAAGGAAAATTTCTGGCTTATTACCCTGAAGTAAGTGAAATTTCTGCAATTTTGCCCGAAAATAAGGGAAATTTCTCCCTTTTTGCCCCCAAATAAGAAGAATTTCAGCCTTTTTACCTCAAAATAAGGGGAATTTCTGGATTTCTGCCCCAAAATATGAATAATTTCTGCCTTTTTGCCCCAAAATAAGAAAAATTTCTGCAATTTTGTACCAAAATAAAAGAAATTTCTGCCTTTTTGCCCCAAAATAAGAAAATTTCTGCTTTTTTTCTGAAATAAGTGAAATTTCTGCAATTTTGCCCCAAAATAAGTCAAATTTCTGCAATTTTGCCCCAAAATAAGGGAAATTTCTGGAATTTTGCCCCAAAAAAGGGAAATTTCTGAGTTTTGCCCCAAAATAAGAATTTTGATCTTTTTGCCCCAACATATAGGGAATTTCTGCCTTTTTGCCCCACAATTAGGGGAATTTCTGCAATTTTGCTCCAAAATACGGGGAATTTCTGCCTTTTTGCCCGAAAATAAGAATAATGCATACCTTTTTGTCATTAAAAAGGGAAATTTCTTCATTTTTGCTCCAAAATAACGGGAATTTTTTCATTTTTGCCTCTAAATAAGTGGAATTTCTGTCTTTTTCCCCCAAAACAAAGGAAATTTCTGTCTTTTTTGCCCCAAAATAAGGAAAATTTCTGACTTATTACCTGAAATAAGTTAAATTTCTGCAATTTTGCTCCAAAATAAGGGAAATTTCGGCCTTTTGCCCCCAAATAAAGGGAATTTCAGCCTTTTTACCTCAAAATAAGGGAAATTCTGCATTTTTGCCCCAAAATATGGGAAATTTCTGCTTTTTTGCCCCAAAATAAGAAAAATGTCTGCAATTTTGTAACAAAATAAAAGAAATTTCTGCCTTTTGACCCAAAATAAGAAAATTTCTGCTTTTTTTCTGAAATAAGTAAAATTTCTTCAATTTTGCCCCAAAATTAGGGGAATTTCTGTCTTTTTGCCCCCAAATAAAGGGAATTTCAGCCTTTTTACCTCAAAATAAAGGGAATTTCTGCATTTTTGCCACAAAATATTAGGAATTTCTGCTTTTTTGCACCATAATAAAAAAATTTCTTCCTTTTTTCCCTGAAATAAGTGAAATTTCTGAAATTTTTCCCCAAAATAAGGGAAATTTCTGGAATTTTGCCCCAAAATAAGTGGAATTTCTGAGTATTGCACCAAAATAAAGAGAATTTGTGTTTTTTGCCCTAACATATAGGGAATTTCTGCCTTTTTGCCCCACAATTAGTGGAAATTCTGCAATTTTGCTCCAAAATACGAGGAATTTCTGCCTTTTTGCCCAAAAATAAGAAGAATGCATACCTTTTTGCCATAAAAAAGGGTAATTTCTTCATTTTTGCTCCAAAATAAGGGGAATTTCTTCTTTTTTGCCTCTAAATAAGTGGAATTTCTGTCTTTTTCCCGCAAAACAAAGGGAATTCCTGTCTTTTTTGCCCCAAAATAAGAAAAATTTCGGACTTATTACCCTGACATAAGTGAAATTTCTCCAATTTTGCCCGAAAATTAGTGAAATTTCTGCCTTTTTGCCCCCAAATAATGGGAATTTCAGCCTTTAACCTCAAAATAAAGGGAATTTCTGCATTTTTGCCACAAAATATTAGCAATTTCTGCCTTTGTATTTCAAAATAAGGAAAATTTCTGCCTTTTTTCCCTGAAATAAGTGAAATTTCTGCAATTTTGCCCCAAAATAAGTCAAATTTCTGCAATTTTGCCCCAAAATAATGGATATTTCTGGAATTTTGCCCCAAAATAAGTGGAATTTCTGAGTTTTGCCCCAAAATAAGGAGAATTTCTGTCTCTTTGCCCTAACATATAGGGAATTTCTGCGTTTTTGCCCCACAATTAGGGGAATTTCTGCAATTTTGCTCCAAGATATGGGGATTTTCTGCCTTTTTGCCCGAAAATAAGAAGAATGCATACCTTTTTGCCATAAAAAAAGGGAAATTTCTTCATTTTTGCTCCAAAATAAGGGGAATTTCTGCTTTTTTCCTCTAAATAACTGGAATTTCTGTCTTTTTCCCCCAAAACAAAGGGAATTACTGTCTTTTTGCCCCAAAATAAGGAAAATTTTTGACCTATTACCCTGAAGTAAGTGAAATTTCTGCAATTTTGCCCCAAAGTAAGGGAAATTTCTTCTTTTTGCCCCCAAATAAAGAAAATTTCAGCTTTTTTACCTCAAAATAAGGGGAATTTCTGCATTTTTGCCCCAAATTAAGAGAAATTTCGGCCCTTTTGCCTCAAAATAAGGAAAATTTCTGCCTTTTTTCCCTGAAATAAGTGAAATTTCCGAAATTTTGCCCTACAATAAGGGAAATTTCTGGAATTTTGCCACAAAATAAGTGGAATTTCTGAGTTTTGCCCCAAAATAAAGAGAATTTCTGTCTTTTTACCCTAACATATAGGGAAATTCTGCCTTTTTGCCCCACAATTCGGGGAATTTCTGCAATTTTGCTCCAAAATACAGGGAATTTCTCCCTTTTTGCCCAAAAATAAGAAGAATGCATAAATTTTTGCCATAAAAAAAGAGAAATTTCTTTATTTTTGCTCCAAAATAAGGGGAATTTCTGCTTTTGCCTCTAAACTAGTGGAATTTCTGTATTTTTCCCTCAAAACAAAGGGAATTCCTGTCTTTTTTGCCCCAAAATAAGGAAAATTTCTGACTTATTACTCTGAAATAAGTGAAATTTCTGCAATTTTGCCCCAAAATTAGGGAAATTTCTGCCTTTTTGCCCCCAAATAAGAGCTATTTCAGCCTTTTTACCTCAAAATAAGGGGAATTTCTAGATTTTTGCCACAAAATATTAGGAATTTCTGCCTTTTTGCACCAAAATAAAAAAATTTCTGCCTTTTATCCCTGAAATAATTGAAATTTCTGCAATTTTGCCCCAAAATAAGTGAAATTTCTGCAATTTTGCCCCAAAATAAGGTTAATTTCTGGAATTTTGCCCCAAAATAAGTGGAATTTCTGAGATTTGTCCCAAAATAAGGAGAATTTCTGTTTTTTTGCCCCAACATATAGGGAATTTCTGCCTTTTTGCCCCAAAATTAGGGGAATTTCTGCAATTTTGCTCCAAAATAGGGGAAATTTCTGCCTTTTTGCCCAAAAATAAGAAGAATGCATCCCTTTTTGCCATAAAAAAGGGAAATTTCTTCATTTTTTTTCCAAAATAAGGGGAATTTCTGCTTTTTTGCCTCTAAATATGTGGAATTTCTGTCTTTTTCCCCCAAAACAAAGGGAATTCCTGTCTTTTTTGCCCCAAAATAAGGAAAATTTCTGACTTATTACCCTGAAGTAAGTGAAGTTTCTGCAATTTTGCTCCAAAATAAGAGAAATTTCTTCCTCTTTGCCCCCAAATAAGGGGAATTTAATCCTTTTTTACCTCAAAATAAGGGGAATTTCTGCATTTTTGCCACAAAATATTAGAAATTTCTTTCTTTTTGCACCAAAATAAGAAAATTTCTGCCTTTTTTCCCTGAAATAAGTGAAATTTCTGCAATTTTGCCCCAAAATAAGGTAAATTTTTGGAATTTTGCCCCAAAATAAGTGGAATTTCTTAGTTTTGCCCCAAAATAAGAAGAATTTCTGTCTTTTTGCCCTAACATATAGGGAATTTCTGCCTTTTTGCCCCACAATTAGGAGAATTTTTGCAATTTTGCTCCACAATACGGGGAATTTCTGCCTTTTTGCCCGAAAATAAGAAGAATGCATAAGTTTTTGCCATAAAAAAGGGAAATTTCTTTATTTTTGCTCCAAAATAAGCGGAATTTCTGCTTTTTTGCCTCTAAATTAGTGGAATTTCTGTCTTTTTCCCTCAAAACAAAGGGAATTCCTGTCATTTTTGCACCAAAATAAGGAAAATTTCTCACTCATTACTCTGAAATAAATGAAATTTCTGCAATTTTGTTCCAAAATTATTGAAATTTCTGCCTTTTTGTCCCCAAATAAGGGAATTTCAGCCTTTTTTACCTCAAAATAAGGGGAATTTCTGCATTTTTGCCACAAAATATTAGGAATTTCTTCATTTTTGCACCAAAATAAGAAAATTTCTGCATTTTTTCCCTGAAATAAGTGAAATTTCTGCAATTTTGCCTCAAAATAAGTGAAATTTCTGCAATTTTGCCCCAAAATAAGGGAAATTTCTGGAATTTTGCCCTAAAATAAGTGGAATTTCTGAGATTTGCCACAAAATAAAGAGAATTTCTGTCTTTTTGCCCCAACATATAGGGAATTTCTGCCTTTTTGCCCCACAATTAGGGGAATTTCGGCAATTTTGCTCCAAAATACGGGAAATTTCTGCCTTTTTGCCCAAAAATAATAAGAATGCATACCTTTTTGCCATAAAAAAAAATTTCTTCATTTTTGCTCCAAAATCAGGGGAATTTCTGCTTTTTTACCTCTAAATATGTGGAATTTCTGTCTTTTTCCCCCAAAACAAAGGGAATTCCTGTCTTTTGTGCCCCAAAATAACAAAAATTTCTGACTTATTACCCTGATATAAGTGAAATTTCTCCAATTTTGCCCCAAAATAAGGGATATTTCTGCATTTTGCCCCCAAATAAGGGGAATTTTAGCCTTTTTACCTCAAAATAAGGGGAATATCTGCATTTTTGACACAAAATATTAGGAATTTCTGTTTTTTTGCCCCCAATTAAGAAAATTTCTGCTTTTTTCCTCTGAAATAAGTGAAATTTTGCAATTTTGCCCCAAAATAAGTCAAATTTCTGCAATTTTGCCCCAAAATAATTAGAATTTCTGTCTTTTTGCCCCAACATACAGGGAATTTCTGCCTTTTTGCCCCACAATTAGAAGAATTTCTGCAATTTTGCTCCAAAATACGGGGAATTTTTACTTTTCAGCCCGAAAATAAGGGGAATGTTTACCTTTTGCCACAAAAAGGGAAATTTCTTCATTTTTGCTCCAAAATAATGGGAATTTCTGCTTATTTGCCTCAAAATAAGTGAAATTTCTGCGTTTTTACGGAAAAAAATGGAATTTCTGTCTTTTTGCCCCAAAATAAAAGGAATTTTTGAATTGTGACCTGAAATAAGTGAAATTTCTGCAATTTTGCCTTAAAACAAAAGAAATTTCTGCCTTTTTGCGACAAAATAAGGGGAATTTCTGTCATTTTGCACCAAAATAAGGGAAATTTCTGCCTTTTTGCACCCAAATAAGGGGAATTTCAGCCTATTTATCTCAAAATAAGGGGAATTTCTGGATTTCTGCCTCTAAATAAGTGGAATTTCTGTCTTTTTCCCCCAAAACAAAGGGAATTTCTGTCTTTTTTGCCCCAAAATAAGGAAAATTTCTGACTTATTACCCTGAAATAAGTGAAATTTCTGCAATTTTATCCCAAAATAAGAGAAATTTCTGCCTTTTGCCCCCAAATAAGAGGAATTTCAGCCTTTTTACCTCAAAATAAGGGGAATTTCTGCATTTTTGCCCCAAAATATGGGAAATTTCTGCCTTTTTGGCCCAAAATAAGAAAAATTTCTGCAATTTTGTACCAAAATAAAAGAAATTTCTGCCTTTTGCTCCAAAATAAGAAAATTTCTGCTTTTTTTCTGAAATAAGTAAAGTTTTGCAATTTTGCCCCAAAATTAGGGGAATTTCTGCCTTTTTGCCCCCAAATAAAGGGAATTTCAGCCTTTTTACCTCAAAATAAAGGGAATTTCTGCATTTTTGCCACAAAATATTAGGAATTTCTGCATTTTTGCACCATAATTAGAAAATTTCTGCCTTTTTTCCCTTAAATAAGTGAAATTTCTGAAATTTTGCCCCAAAATAAGAGAAATTTCTGGAATTTTGCCCCAAAATAAGTGGAATTTCTGAGTTTTGCACCAAAATAAGGAGAATTTCTGTTTTTTGCTCTAACATATAGGAAATTTCTGCCTTTTTGCCCCACAGTTAGGGAAATTTCTGCAATTTTGCTCCAAAATACAGGGAATTTCTGCCTTTTTCCCGAAAATTAAGAAGAATGCATACCTTTTTGCCATAAAAAAGGGAAATTTCTTTATTTTTGCTCATAATTAAGGGGAATTTCTGCTTTTTTGCCTCTAAGTGGAATTTCTGTCTTTTTCCCGCAAAACAAAGGGAATTCCTGTCTTTTTTGGCCCAAAATAAGGAAAATTTCTGACTTATTACCCTGAAATAAGTGAAATTTCTCCAATTTTGCCCGAAAATTAGGGAAATTTCTGCCTTTTTGCCCCCAAATAATGGGAATTTCAGCCTTTTAATCTCAAAATAAGGGGAATTTCTGCATTATTGCCACAAAATATTAGGAATTTCTGCCTTTTTGTTTCAAAATAAGGAAAATTTCTGCCTTTTTTCCTGAAATAAGTGAAATTTCTGCAATTTTTCCCCAAAATATGTCAAATTTCTGCAATTTTGCCCCAAAATAAGACAAATTTCTGGAATTTTGCCCCAAAATAAGTGGAATTTCTGAGTCTTACCCAAAATAAGGAGAATTTCTGTGTCTTTGCCCCAACATATAGGGAATTTCTGCGTTTTTGCCTCACAATTAGGGGAATTTCTGCAATTTTGCTCCAAGATATGGGGAATTTCTGCCTTTTTGCCCAAAAATAAGAAGAATGCATACCTTTTTGCCATAAAAAAAGAGAAATTTCTTCATTTTTGCTCCAAAATAAGGGAAATTTCTGCTTTTTTGCCTCTAAATTAGTGGAATTTCTGTATTTTTCTCTCAAAACAAAGGGAATTCCTGTCTTTTTTGCCCCAAAATAAGGAAAATTTCTGACTTATTACTCTGAAATAAGTGAAATTTCTGCAATTTTGCCCCAAAATTAGGGAAATTTCTGCCTTTTTGCCCCCAAATAAGGGGAATTTCAGCCTTTTTTACCTCAAAATAAGGGGAATTTCTGCATTTTTGCCACAAAATATTAGCAATTTCTTCCTTTTTGCACCAAAATAAGAAAATTTCTGCCTTTTTTCCCTGAAATAAGTGAAATTTCTGCAATTTTGCCCCAAAATAAGTGAAATTTCTGCCTCTTTGCCTCCAAATAAGGGGAATTTCAGCCTTTTTGCCCCAAAATAAAAAAAAATTCTGCAATTTTGTACCAAAATAAAAGAAATTTCTGCCTTTTTGCCCCAAAATAAGGAAAATTTCTGCCTTTTTTCCCTGAAATAAGTGAAATTTCTGCAATTTTGCCCCAAAATAAGTCAAATTTCTGCAATTTTGCCTCAAAATAAGGGAAATTTCTGGAATTTTGCCCCAAAATAAGTGGAATTTCTGAGTTTTGCCCCAAAATAATAAGAATTTCTTCCTTTTTGACCCAACATATAGGGAATTTCTGCATTTTGCCCCACAATTAGGGGAATTTCTGCAATTTGCTCCAAAATACGTGGAATTTCTACTTTTTAGTCCGAAAATAAGGGGAATGTATACCTTTTGCCACAAAATAGGGAAATTTCTTCATTTTTGCCCAAAAATAAGAGGAATTTCTGCCTTTTTACCTCAAAATAAGTGAACTTTCTGCCTTTTTACCTAAAAATAAACGGAATTTCTGTCTTTTTGCTCCAAACTAAAAGGAATTTTTAAATTTTGCCTTGAAATTAAGTGAAATTTCTGCAATTTTGCCCCAAAATAAGGGAAATTTCTGCCTTTTGCCACAAAATAAGGGGAATTTCTGTATTTTTACCCCAAAATAAAGGGAATTTCAGCCTTTTTACCTCATAATAAGGGGAATCTCTGCCTTTTTGTCCCTAAAATATGGGGAATTTCTGTATTTTTGCCCCAAAATAAAGAAAATTTTTACAATTTTGTACCAAAATAAAAGTTATTTCTGCCTTTTTGCTCCAAAATAAGAGAAATTTCTTGGTTTTTCCCCTGAAATAAGTTAAATTTCTATAATTTTGCCCCAAAATAAGGGAGATTTCTGCAATTTTGCCCCAAAATAAAGGAAATTTCTGAAATTTTGCCCCAAAATAAGAAGAATTTCTGACTTTTTGCCCTGAAATAAGGAGAATTTCTGTTATTTTGTAACAAAATAATGTGAATTTCTGCAATTTCCCTCAAAATTAGGAGAATATGTGCAATTTTGCTTCAAAATACAAGGAATTTTTGCCTTATTGAACCAAAACAAAGGGAATTTCTGCATTTTTGCAAAAATATAAGGGGAATTTCTGAAATTTTACTCCAAAATACAAGGAATTTCTGCATTATTGCTCGAAATACAGTGGAATTTCTGCCTTTTTGCAGTGAAATATTTGAAATTTCCACAATTTTACCCCAAAATAAGAGGAATTTCTGTTTTTGGCCCCAAAATTAGGAGAATTTCTGCTTTTTGCCCCAAAATAAGGCAAATTTCTGACTTTTTGCCCTGAAATAAGTGAAATTTCTGCCATTTTGCCCCAAAATAAGGGGAATTTCAGCCTTTTGCCAAAATAAGGGGAATTTCAGCATTTTACCTCCAAATAAAGAAAATTTTTGCCTTTTTGCCACAAAATATGGAGAATTTCTGCCTTATTGCCCCCAAATAAGAAAAATTTTTGCTTTTCTGCCCCAATTAACGGGAATTTCTGCCTTTTTGCCACAAAGTAAAGGGAATTTCTGCCTTTTTGCCCCAAAATAACGGGAATTTCAGCCTTTTTACCTCAAAATAAGGGGAATTTCTGCCTTTTGCTCAAAATATGAGGAATTTCTGACTTTTTGTTTCAAATAAGGAAAATTTCTTCAATTTTTTACCAAAATAAAAGAAATTTCTGTTTTTGCCCCAAAATAAAAGTAATTTCTGACTTTTTGCTCTGAAATAAATGAAATTTCTGCAATGTTGCCCGAAAATAATGGAAATTTGTGCTTTTTTGCCCCAAAATGAGAGGAATTTCAGCCTTTTGCCCCAAAATATGGGGAATTTCAGCATTTTACCTAAAAATAAGGGGAATTTCTTCCTTTTTGCACCAAAATATAAAAAATTTCTGCCTTTTTGCCACAAAATAAGAAAAATTTCTGCAATTCTGTACCAATATAAAAGAAATTTCTAAAATTTTGCCCCAAAATAAGGGATATTTCTGATTTTTGCCCCGAAATAAGAAGAATTTCTGTATTTTTGCCCCAAAATAAAGGGAATTTCAGCCTTTTTGCACCAAAATTAGGAGAGTTTCTGCAATTTTGGTTCAAAGTACAGGGAATTTCTGCCGCTTTTCCCGAAAATAAGGGGAACTTCTGCCGATTTGCCCCAAATAAAGGGAATTTCTGCATTTTTGCCCCAATATTAGGGGAATTTCTGCTATTTTGCTCCAAAATACGGGGAATTTCTGCCTTTTTGCCCGAAATTAAGGGGATTTTCTGACTTTTTGCCCGAATCTAAGGGGATTTTCTGCCTTTTTGCCCCCAAACAAGGGAAATTTCTGCAACTTTATCTCAAAATAAGGGGAATTTCTGCCTTTTTGCCCTGAAATATGTGAAATGTCTGCAATTTTACCCCAAAATAAGGTGAATTTCTGCCTTTTTGCCCCAAAATAAGGTGAATTTCTGCCTTTTTGCCCTAAAATAAGAAAAATTTTTGCTTTTTTTTCTCTGAAATAAGTGAAATTTCTGCAATTTTGCCTTAAAATAAAAAAAATATCTGAAATTTTTCCCCATAATAAAGAATTTTCTGCAATTTTGACCCAAAATAAAGGTAATTTCTGTTTTTTGTCCCCAAATAAGAGAAATTTCTGCAATTTTGCCCTAAAATAAGGGGAATTTCTGCCTTTTGCCCCAAAATAAGGGGAATTTCTGCATTTTTGACACAAAATAAGGGTAATTTCTGTCTTTTTACCCCAAAATAAAGGGAATTTCAGCCTTTTTACCTCATAATAAGGGGAATCTCTGCGTTTTTGCCCTAAAATATAGGGAATTTCTGTATTTTTGCCTCAAAATAAAGAAAATTTCTGCAATTTTGAACCAAAATGAAAGTTATTTCTGCTTTTTGCTCCAAAATAAGAGAAATTTCTGCGTTTTTTCCCTGAAATAAGTTAAATTTCTATAATTTTGCCCCAAAATAAGGGAGATTTCTGCAATTTTGCCCCAAAATAAAGGAAATTTCTGAAATTTTGCCCCAAAATAAGGGGAATTTCTGACTTTTTGCCCTGAAATAAGGAGAATTTCTGTTATTTTGTAACAAAATAATGTGAATTTCTGCATTTTCCCTCAAAATTAGGAGAATATGTGCAATTTTGCTTCAAAATACGTGGAATTTCTGCCTTATTGAACCAAAATAAAGGGAATTTCTACATTTTTGCAACAATATAAGGGGAATTGCTGAAATTTTACTCCAAAACACAAGGAATTTATTTCTTATTGCCCGAAATACAGTGGAATTTGTGCCTTTTTGCACTGAAATATTTGAAATTTCCACAATTTTACCCCAAAATAAGAGGAATTTCTGTTTTTGGCACCAAAATTAGGAGAATTTCTGCTTTTTGCCCCAAAATAAGGCAAATTTCTGACTTTTTGCCCTGAAATAAGTGAAATTTCTGAAATTTTGCCCCAAAATAAGGGGAATTTCTGCCTTTTTGCCAAAATAAAAGGAATTTCAGCATTTTACCTCCAAATAAGGAAAATTTCTGCCTTTTTGCCACAAAATATGGGGAATTTCTGCCTTATTGCCCCCAAATAAGAAAAATTTTTGCTTTTCTGCCCCAATTAACGGGAATTTCTGCCTTTTTGCCACAAAGTAAAGGGAATTTCTGCCTTTTTGCCCCAAAATAACGGGAATTTCAGCCTTTTTACCTCAAAATAAGGGGAATTTCTGCCTTTTGCTCAAAATATGAGGAATTTCTGACTTTTTGTTCCAAATAAAAAAAATTTCTTCAATTTTGTACCAAAATAAAAGAAATTTCTGTTTTTGCCCCAAAATAAAAGTAATTTCTGACTTTTTGCCCTGAAATAAATGAAATTTCTGCAATTTTTCCCGAAAATAAGGGAAATTTGTTCCTTTTTGCCCCAAAATGAGGGGAATTTCAGCCTTTTTGCCCCAAAATATGGGGAATTTCAGCATTTTACCTAAAAATAAGGGGAATTTCAGCCTTTTTGCACCAAAATATGGAAAATTTCTGCCTTTTTGCCACAAAATAAGAAAAATTTCTGCAATTCTGTACCAAAATAAAAGAAATTTCTAAAATTTTGCCCCAAAATAAGGGAAGTTTCTGATTTTTGCCCCGAAATAAAAAGAATTTCTGTATTTTTGCCCTAAAATAAAGAGAATTTCTGCCTTTTTGCACCAAAATTAGGAGAGTTTCTGCAATTTTGGTTCAAAGTACAGGGAATTTCTGCCGCTTTTCCGAAAATAAGGGGAACTTCTGCCGATTTGCCCCAAATAAAGGGAATTTCTGCATTTTTGCCCCAATATTAGGGGAATTTCTGCAAATTTGCTCCAAAATACGGGAAATTTCTGCCTTTTTGCCTGAAATTAAGGGGATTTTCTGCCTTTTTGCCCCCAAACAAGGGAAATTTCTGCAATTTTATCCCAAAATAAGGGGAATTTCTGCCTTTTGCCCTGAAATATGTGAAATGTCTGCAATTTTACCCCAAAATAAGGTGAATTTCTGCCTTTTTGCCCCAAAATAAGGTGAATTTCTGCCTTTTTGCCCTAAAATAAGAAAAATTTTTGCTTTTTTTCTCTGAAATAAGTGAAATTTCTGCAATTTTGCCTTAAAATAAAAAAAAAATCTGCAATTTTTCCCCATAATAAAGAAATTTTCTGCAATTTTGACCCAAAATAAAGGGAATTTCTGTTTTTTGTCCCCAAATAAGGGAAATTTCTGCAATTTTGCCCTAAAATAAGGGGAATTTCTGCCTTTTGCCCCAAAATAAGGGGAATTTCTGCCTTTTTGCCCCAAAATAAAGAAAATTACTGCATGTTTTACCCCAAAATTAGGTGAATTTTTACAATTTTGCTCCAAAATACGGGGATTTTCTGCCTTTTTCGCCAAAAATAAAGGGAATTTCTGCCATTTTGCCGTGAAATAAGTGAAATTTCTGCAGTTTTACCCCAAAATAAGGGGAAGTTCTGCCTTTTTGCCCCAAAATTAGGGGAATTTCTGCAATTTTGCTCCAAAATACAGGGAATTTCTGCCTTTCTGCCCGAAAATAAAGGGAATGTATAACTTTTTGCCGTAAAAAATGGATATTTCTTGATTTTTACCCCAAATTAAGGGGATTTTCCGCCTTTTTGACTACAAATAAGTGCAATTTCTGACTTTTCCCCAAAAATAAATGGAATTTCTGTGTTTTTGCCCTAAAATAAGGGGAATTTCTGACTTTTTGCCCTGAAATAAGTTAAATTTCTAAAATTTTCCCTAAAATAAAGGAAATGTCTGCTTTTTACCCCAAAATAAGGGGAATTTCTGCATTTTTGCCCCAAAATAGGGGGAATTTCAGCCTTTTTACCTCAAAATAAGGGGAATTTCTGCATTTTTGCCCCAAAATATCGGAAATTTCTGCCTTTTTGCCAAAAATAAGAAGAATTTCTGCAATTATGTATCAAAATAAAAGAAATATCTGCCATTTTGCCCCAAAAAAAGAAAATTTCTGCTTTTTTTCCCTGAAATAAGTGAAATTTCTGCAAGTTTGCCCCAAAATAAGTGAGATTTCTGCAATTTTGCCCCAAAATAAGGGAAATTTCTGGAATTTTGCCCCAAAATAAGGATAATTTCTGTCTTTTTGCCCAAACATATAGGGAATTTCTGCCTTTTTGCCCCACAATTAGTGGAATTTCTGCAATTTTGCTCCAAAATACGGGGAATTTCTGCCTTTTTGCCCGAAAATAAGAAGAATGCATAACTTCCTGCCATAAAAATGGAAATTTCTTCATTTTTGCTTCAAAATAAAGGGAATTTCTGCTTTTTTGCCACTAAATAAGTGGAATTTCTGTCTTTTTCCCACAAAACAAAGGGAAGTTCTGTCTCATTTTCCCCAAAATAAGAAAAATTCCTGACTTATTACCCTGAAGTAAGTGAAATTTCTGCAATTTTGCCCGAAAATTAGGGAAATTTCTGCCTTTTTATCCCCAAATAATGGGAATTTCAGCCTTTTTACCTCAAAATAGAAGAAATTTCTGCATTTTTGCCACAAAATATTAGGAATTTCTGCCTTTTTGCCCCAAAATAAAGAAAATTTCTGCTTTTTTTTCCCAAAATAAGTGAAATTTCTGCAATTTTGCCCCAAAACAAGTGAAATTTCTGCAATTTTGCCCCAAAATATGTGAAATTTCCTGAATTTTGCCCCAAAATAAGTGGAATTTGTGAGATTTGCCCAAAAATAAAGAGAATTTCTGTCTTTTTGCCCCAACATATAGAAAATTTCTGCCTTTTTGACCCACAATTAGGGGAATTTCTGCAATTTTGCTCCAAAATAAGGGGAATTTCTGCTTTTTTGCCTCTAAATAAGTGGAATTTCCGTCTTTTTCCCCCAAAACAAAAGGAATTTCTGATTTTTTTGCCCCAAAATAAGGAAAATTTCTGACTTATTACCCTGAAATAAGTGAAATTTCTGCAATTTTGCCCCAAAATAAGGGAAATTTCTGCTTTTTTGTCACCAAATAAGGGGAATTTCCGCCTTTTTACCTAAAATAATTGGAATTTCTGCATTTTTGCCCCAGAATAAGGGAAATTTCTCCCTTTTGCCCCAAAATAAAGAAAATTTCTGCAATTTTTTACCAAAATAAAAGAAATTTCTGCCTTTTTGCCCCAATATAAGAAAATTTCTGCTTTTTTTTCTGAAATAAGTGAAATTTCTGGAATTTTGCTTCAAAATAAGGGAAATTTCTGAGTTTTGCCCCAAACTAAGGAGAATTTCTGTCTTTGTGTCCCATCATGTAGGGAATTTCTGCCTTTTTGCCCCACCATTAGGGGAATTTCTGCAATTTTGCTCCAATATACGGGGAATTTCTGCCTTTTTGCCCGAAAATAAGAAGAATGCATACCGTTTTGCCATAAAAAAGGGAAATTTCTTCATTTTTGCTCCAAAATAAGTGGAATTTCTGCTTTTTTGTTTCTAAATAAGTGGAATTTCTGTCTTTTTCCCGCAAAACAAAGGGAATTCCTGTCTGTTTTGCCCCAAAATATGAAAATTTATGACCTATTACCATGAAATAAGTGAAATTTCTGCAATTTTGACCCAAAATAAGGGAAATTTCTGCCTTTTTGCCTCCAAATATAAGGAATTTCAGGCTTTTTACCTCAAAATAAGGGGAATTTCTGCATTTTTGCCCCAAAATATGGGAAATTTCTGACTTTTACCCCCAAAATAAGAAAAATTTCTGTAATTTTGTACCAAAATAAAATAAATTTCTGCCTTTTTGCCCCAAAATAAGAAAATATCTGCTTTTTTTTCAAATAAGTGAAATTTCTGCAATTTTGCCCCCAAAAAAGTCAAATTTCTGCAATTTTGCCCCAAAATAAGGGAAATTTCTAGAATTTTGCCCCAAAATAAGTGGAATTTCTGAGTTTTGCCCCAAAATAAGGAGAATATCTGTCTTTTTGCCCCAACATATAGGGAATTTCTGCCTTTTTGCGGCACAATAAGGGGATTTTCTGCAATTTTGCTCCAAAATACGGGGAATTTCTGCCTTTTTGCCCGAAAATAAGAAGAATGCATACCTTTTTGCCATAAAAAAAGGAAATTTCTTCATTTTTGCTCCAAAATAAGGAGAATTTCTTCTTTTTTGCCTCTAAATAAGTGGAATTTCTGTCTTTTTCCCCCAATACAAAGGAAATTTCTGAGTTTTTTGCCACAAAATAAGGAAAATTTCTGACTTATTACCCTGAAATAAGTGAAATTTCTACAATTTTGCCCGAAAATAAGGGAAATTTCTGCTTTTTTGCCCCCAAATAAGAAGAATTTCAGCCTTTTTACCTCAAAATAAAAGGTATTTCTGGATTTCTGCCCCAAAATATGAAAAATGTCTGCCTTTTTGCCCCAAAATAAGAAAAATTTCTGCAATTTTGTACCAAAATAAAAGAAATTTCTGCAATTTTGCCCCAAAATAAGTCAAATTTTTTCAATTTTGCCCCAAAATAAGGGAAATTTCTGGAATTTTGCCCCAAAATAAGTGGAATTTCTGAGTTTTGCCCCAAAATAAGAATTTCGATATTTTTGCACCAACATATAGGGAATTTTTGCCTTTTTGCCCAACAATTATGGGAATTTCTGCAATTTTGCTCCAAAATACGGGGAATTTCTGCCTTTTTGCCCGAAAATAAGAAGAATGCATACTTTTTTCCCATAAAAAAGGAAAATTTCTTCATTTTTGCTCAAAAATAAGAGGAATTTCTGCTTTTTTGCCTCTAAATAAGTGGAATTTCTGTCTTTTTCCCCCAAAACAAAGGGAATTTCTGTCTTTTTTGCCCCAAAATAAGGAAAATTTTTGACTTATTACCCTGAAATAAGTGAAATTTCTGCAATTTTGCCCCAAAATAAGGGAAATTTCGGCCTTTTGCCCCCAAATAAGGGGAATTTTAGCCTTTTTACCTCAAAATAAGGGGAATTTCTGCATTTTTGCCCCAAAATATGGGAAATTTCTGCCTTTTTGCCCCAAAATAAGAAAAATTTCTGCAATTTTGTACCAAAATAAAAGAAATTTCTGCCTTTTGCCCTAAAATAAGAAAATTTTTGCTTTTTTTCTGAAATAAGTAAAATTTCTGCAATTTTGCCCCAAAATTAGGGGAATTTCTGCCTTTTGGCCCCCAAATAAAGGGAATTTCAGCCTTTTTAACTCAAAATAAAGGGAATTTCTGCATTTTTGCCACAAAATATTAGGAATTTCTGCATTTTTGCACCATAATAAAAAAATTTCTGCCTTTTTTCCCTGAAATAAGTGAAATTTCTGAAATTATGCCACAAAATAAGGGAAATTTCTGCTTTTTTGCCCCCAAATAAGGGGAATTTCAACCTTTTTACCTCAAAATAAGTGGAATTTCTGCATTTTTGCCCCAAAATAAGGGAAATTTCTGCCTTTTTGCCCCAAAATAAAGAAATTTCTGTAATTTTGTACCAAAATAAAAGAATTTTCTGGCTTTTTGCCCCAATATAAGAAAATTTCTGCTTTTTTTTCTGAAATAAGTGAAATTTCTGCAATTTTGCCCCAAAATAAGTGAAATTTCTGAGTTTTGCCCCAAAATAAGGAGAATTTCTGTCTTTTTGCCCAAACATATAGGGAATTTCTGACTTTTTGCCCCACAATTATGGGAATTTCTGCAATTTTGCTCCAAAATACGGGTA
This sequence comes from Micromys minutus, assembly GCF_963924665.1. Classification (NCBI taxonomy): domain Eukaryota; kingdom Metazoa; phylum Chordata; class Mammalia; order Rodentia; family Muridae; genus Micromys; species Micromys minutus. The sequence goes on along the minus strand of NW_027667258.1, from coordinate 1,534,317 downwards.
ATTTCTGCCTTTTTGCCCGAAAATAAGAAGAATGCATACCTTTCTGCCAGAAAAATGGAAATTTCTTCATTTTTGCTTCAAAATAAAGGGAATTTCTGCTTTTTTGCCACTAAATAAGTGGAATTTCTGTCTTTTTCCCACAAAACAAAGGGAAGTTCTGTCTCATTTTCCCCAAAATAAGAAAAATTCCTGACTTATTACCCTGAAGTAAGTGAAATTTCTGCAATTTTGCCCGAAAATTAGGGAAATTTCTGCCTTTTTATCCCCAAATAATGGGAATTTCAGCCTTTTTACCTCAAAATAGAAGAAATTTCTGCATTTTTGCCACAAAATATTAGGAATTTCTGCCTTTTTGCCCCAAAATAAAGAAAATTTCTGCTTTTTTTTCCCGAAATAAGTGAAATTTCTGCAATTTTGCCCCAAAACAAGTGAAATTTCTGCAATTTTGCCCCAAAATATGTGAAATTTCCTGAATTTTGCCCCAAAATAAGTGGAATTTCTGAGATTTGCCCAAAAATAAAGAGAATTTCTGTCTTTTTGCCCCAACATATAGAAAATTTCTGCCTTTTTGACCCACAATTAGGGGAATTTCTGCAATTTTGCTCCAAAATAAGGGGAATTTCTGCTTTTTTGCCTTTAAATAAGTGGAATTTCTGTCTTTTTCCCCCAAAACAAAAAGAATTTCTGTTTTTTTTGCCCAAAAATAAGGAAAATTTCTGACTTATTACCCTGAAATTAGTGAAATTTCTGCAATTTTGCCCCAAAATAAGGGAAATTTCTGCTTTTTTGTCACCAAATAAGGGGAATTTCAGCCTTTTTACCTAAAATAAGTGGAATTTCTGCATTTTTCCCCAAAATAAGGGAAATTTCTCCCTTTTTGCCCAAAATAAGGAAAATTTCTGCAATTTTGTACCAAAATAAAAGAAATTTCTGCCTTTTTACCCCATTATAAGAAAATTTCTGCTTTTTTTTTCTGAAATAAGTGAAATTTCTGGAATTTTGCTTCAAAATAAGAAAAATTTCTGAGTTTTGCCCCAAACTAAGGAGAATTTCTGTCTCTTTGTCCCATCATATAGGGAATTTCTGCCTTTTTGCCCCATCATTAGGGGAATTTCTGCAATTTTGCTCCAAAATATGGGGAATTTCTGCATTTTTGCCCGAAAATAAGAAGAATGCATACCGTTTTGCCATAAAAAAGGAAAATTTCTTCATTTTTGCTCCAAAATAAGGGGAATTTCTGCTTTTTTGCCTCTAAATAATTGGAATTTCTGTATTTTCCCCCAAAACAAAGGGAATTTCTGTCTTTTTTGCCCCAAAATTTGAAAATTTCTGACTTATTACCATGAAATAAGTGAAATTTCTGCAATTTTGACCCAAAATACAGGAAATTTCTGCCTTTTTGCCCCCAAATAAGAGGAATTTCAGCCTTTTTACCTCAAAATAAGGGGAATTTCGGCATTTTTGCCCCAAAACATGGGAAATTTCTGACTTTTTGCCCCAAAATAAGAAAAATTTCTGCAATTTTGTACCAAAATAAAAGAAATTTCTGCCTTTTTTGCCCCAAAATAAGAAAATATCTGCTTTTTTTGAAATAAGTAAAATTTCTGCAATTTTGCCACCAAAACAGTCAAATTTCTGCAATTTTGCCCCAAAATAAGGGAAATTTCTAGAATTTTGCCCCAAAATAAGTGGAATTTCTGAGTTTTGCCCCAAAATAAGGAGAATTTCTGTCTTTTTGCCCCAACATATAGGGAATTTCTGCCTTTTTGCGGCACAATAAGGGGAATTTCTGCAATTTTGCTCCAAAATACCAGGAATTTCTGCCTTTTTGCCCGAAAATAAGAAGAATGCATACCTTTTTGCCATAAAAAAAGGAAATTGCTTCATTTTTGCTCCAAAATAAGGGAAATTTCTTCTTTTCTGCCTCTAAATAAGTGGAATTTCTGTCTTTTTCCCCCAAAACAAAGCAAATTTCTGAGTTTTTTGCCCCAAAATAAGGAAAATTTCTGGCTTATTACTCTGAAATAAGTGAAATTTCTGCAATTTTGCCCGAAAATAAGGGAAATTTCTCCCTTTTTGCCCCCAAATAAGAAGAATTTCAGCCTTTTTACCTCAAAATAAGGGGAATTTCTGGATTTCTGCCCCAAAATATGAAAAATTTCTGCCTTTTTGCCCCAAAATAAGAAAAATTTCTGCAATTTTGTATCAAAATAAAAGAAATTTCTGCCTTTTTGTTCCAAAATAAGAAAATTTCTGCTTTTTTTCTGAAATAAGTGAAATTTCTGCAATTTTGCCCCAAAATAAGTCAAATTTCTGCAATTTTGCCCCAAAATAAGGGAAATTTCTGGAATTTTGCCCCAAAAAAGGGAAATTTCTGAGTTTTGCCCCAAAATAAGAATTTTGATCTTTTTGCCCCAACATATAGGGAATTTCTGCCTTTTTGCCCCACAATTAGGGGAATTTCTGCAATTTTGCTCCAAAATACGGGGAATTTCTGCCTTTTTGCCTGAAAATAAGAAGAATGCATACCTTTTTGTCATAAAAAAGGGAAATTTCTTCATTTTTGCTCCAAAATAACGGGAATTTCTTCATTTTTGCCTCTAAATAAGTGGAATTTCTGTCTTTTTCCCTCAAAACAAAGGAAATTTCTGTCTTTTTTGCCCCAAAATAAGGAAAATTTCTGACTTATTACCTGAAATAATTTAAATTTCGGCAATTTTGCCCCAAAATAAGGGAAATTTCTGCCTTTTGCCCCCAAATAAGGGGAATTTCAGCCTTTTTACCTCAAAATAAGGGAAATTCTGCATTTTTGCCCCAAAATATGGGAAATTTCTGCTTTTTTGCCCCAAAATAAGAAAAATTTCTCCAAGTTTGTACCAAAATAAAAGATATTTCTGCCTTTTAACCCAAAATAAGAAAATTTCTGCTTTTTTTCTGAAATAAGTAAAATTTCTGCAATTTTGCCCCAAAATTAGGGGAATTTCTGCCTTTTTGCCCCCAAATAAAGAAAATTTCAGCCTTTTTACCTCAAAATAAAGGGAATTTCTGCATTTTTGCCACAAAATATTAGGAATTTCTGCTTTTTTGCACCATAATAAAAAAATTTCTTCCTTTTTTCCCTGAAATAAGTGAAATTTCTGAAATTTTTCCACAAAATAAGGGAAATTTCTGGAATTTTGCCCCAAAATAAGTGTAATTTCTGAGTATTGCACCAAAATAAGGAGAATTTCTGTTTTTTGCCCTAACATATAGGGAATATCTGCCTTTTTGCCCCACAATTAGGGGAATTTCTGCAATTTTGCTCCAAAATACGAGGAATTTCTGCCTTTTTGCCCAAAAATAAGAAGAATGCATACTTTTTTGCCATAAAAAAGGGTAATTTCTTCATTTTTGCTCCAAAATAAGGAAAATTTCTTCATTTTTGCCTCTAAATAAGTGGAATTTCTGTCTTTTTCCCACAAAACAAAGGGAATTCCTGTCTTTTTTGCCCCAAAATAAGAAAAAATTCTGACTTATTACCCTGAAATAAGTGAAATTTCTCCAATTTTGCCCGAAAATTAGGGAAATTTCTGCCTTTTTGCCCCCAAATAATGGGAATTTCAGCCTTTAACCTCAAAATAAGGGGAATTTCTGCATTTTTGCCACAAAATATTAGGAATTTCTGCCTTTTTGTTTCAAAATAAGGAAAATTTCTGCCTTTTTTCCCTGAAATAAGTGAAATTTCTGCAATTTTGCCCCAAAATAAGTCAAATTTTTGCAATTTTGCCCCAAAATAAGGGATATTTCTGGAATTTTGCCCCAAAATAAGTGGAATTTCTGAGTTTTGCCCCAAAATAAGGAGAATTTCTGTCTCTTTGCCCCAACATATATGGAATTTCTGCGTTTTTGCCCCACAATTAGGGGAATTTCTGCAATTTTGCTCCAAGATATGGGGAATTTCTGCCTTTTTGACCGAAAACAAGAAGAATGCATACCTTTTTGCCATAGAAAAGGGAAATTTCTTCATTTTTGCTCCAAAATAAGGGGAATTTCTGCTTTTTTGCCTCTAAATAACTGGAATTTCTGTCTTTTTCCCCCAAAACAAAGGAAATTTCTGTCTTTTTTGCCCCAAAATAAGGAAAATTTTTGACTTATTACCCTGAAGTAAGTGAAATTTCTGCAATTTTGCCCCAAAGTAAGGGAAATTTCTTCTTTTTGCCCCCAAATAAAGAAAATTTCAGCCTTTTTACCTCAAAATAAGGGGAATTTCTGCATTTTTGCCCCAAAATAAGAGAAATTTCGGCCCTTTTGCCTAAAAATAAAGAAAATTTCTGCCTTTTTTCCCTGAAATAAGTGAAATTTCCGAAATTTTGCCCTACAATAAGGGAAATTTCTGGACTTTTGCCCCAAAATAAGTGGAATTTCAGAGTTTTGCCCCAAAATAAGGAGAATTTCTGTCTTTTTGCCCTAACATATAGGGAAATTCTGGCTTTTTGCCTCACAATTCGGGGAATTTCTGCAATTTTGCTCTAAAATACAAGGAATTTCTCCCTTTTTGCCCGAAAATAAGAAGAATGCATACCTTTTTTCCATAAAAAAAGAGAAATTTCTTTATTTTTGCTCCAAAATAAGGGGAATTTCTGCTTTTGCCTCTAAATTAGTGGAATTTCTGTATTTTTCCCTCAAAACAAAGGGAATTCCTGTCTTTTTTGCCCCAAAATAAGGAAAATTTCTGACTTATTACTCTGCAATAAGTGAAATTTCGGCAATTTTGCCCCAAAATTAGGGAAATTTCTGCCTTTTTGCCCCCAAATAAGAGCTATTTCAGCTTTTTTACCTCAATATAAGGGAAATTTCTGCATTTTTTGCCACAAAATATTAGGAATTTCTGCCTTTTTGCACCGAAATAAAAAAAATTTCTGCCTTTTATCCCTGAAATATGTGAAATTTCTGCAATTTTGCCCCAAAATAAGTGAAATTTCTGCAATTTTGCCCCAAAATAAGGGAAATTTCTGAAATTTTGCATTAAAATAAGTGGAATTTCTGAGATTTGCCCCAAAATAAGGAGAATTTCTGTTTTTTTGCCCCAACATATAGGGAATTTCTGCCTTTTTGCCCCACAATTAGGGGAATTTCTGCAATTTTGCTCCAAAATACGGGAAATTTCTGCCTTTTTGCCCAAAAATAAGAAGAATGCATCCCTTTTTGCCATAAAAAAGGGAAATTTCTTCATTTTTTCTCCAAAATAAGGGGAATTTCTGCTTTTTTTGCTTCTAAATACTTGGAATTTCTGTCTTTTTCCCCCAAAACAAAGGGAATTCCTGTCTTTTTTGCCCCAAAATAACGAAAATTTCTGACTTATTACCCTGAAGTAAGTGAAGTTTCTGCAATTTTGCTCCAAAATAAGGGAAATTTCTTCCTTTTTGCCCCCAAATAAGGGGAATTTAAGCCTTTTTTCCTCAAAATAAAGGGAATTTCTGCATTTTTGCCACAAAATATTAGGAATTTCTTCCTTTTTGCACCAAAATAAGAAAATTTCTGCCTTTTTTTCCTGAAATAAGTGAAATTTCTGCAATTTTGCCCCAAAATAAGGTAAATTTTTGGAATTTTGCCCCAAAATAATTAGAATTTCTGTCTTTTTGCCCCAACATACAGGGAATTTCTGCCTTTTTGCCCCACAATTAGGGGAATTTCTGCAATTTTGCTCCAAAATACGGGGAATTTCTACTTTTCAGCCCGAAAATCAGGGGAATGTTTACCTTTTGCCACAAAAAAGGGAAATTTCTTCATTTTTGCTCCAAAATAATGGGAATTTCTGCTAATTTGCCTCAAAATAAGTGAAATTTCTGCCTTTTTACTGAAAAATAAATGGAATTTCTGTCTTTTTGCCCCAAAATAAAAGGAATTTTTGAATTGTGCCCTGAAATAAGTGAAATTTCTCCAATTTTGCCCGAAAATTAGGGAAATTTCTGCCTTTTTGCCCCCAAATAATGGGAATTTCAGCCTTTAACCTCAAAATAAGGGGAATTTCTGCATTTTTGCCACAAAATATTAGGAATTTCTGCCTTTTTGTTTCAAAATAAGGAAAATTTCTGCCTTTTTTCCCTGAAATAAGTGAAATTTCTGCAATTTTGCCCCAAAATAAGTCAAATTTTTGCAATTTTGCCCCAAAATAAGGGATATTTCTGGAATTTTGCCCCAAAATAAGTGGAATTTCTGAGTTTTGCCCCAAAATAAGGAGAATTTCTGTCTCTTTGCCCCAACATATATGGAATTTCTGCGTTTTTGCCCCACAATTAGGGGAATTTCTGCAATTTTGCTCCAAGATATGGGGAATTTCTGCCTTTTTGACCGAAAACAAGAAGAATGCATACCTTTTTGCCATAGAAAAGGGAAATTTCTTCATTTTTGCTCCAAAATAAGGGGAATTTCTGCTTTTTTGCCTCTAAATAACTGGAATTTCTGTCTTTTTCCCCCAAAACAAAGGAAATTTCTGTCTTTTTTGCCCCAAAATAAGGAAAATTTTTGACTTATTACCCTGAAGTAAGTGAAATTTCTGCAATTTTGCCCCAAAGTAAGGGAAATTTCTTCTTTTTGCCCCCAAATAAAGAAAATTTCAGCCTTTTTACCTCAAAATAAGGGGAATTTCTGCATTTTTGCCCCAAAATAAGAGAAATTTCGGCCCTTTTGCCTAAAAATAAAGAAAATTTCTGCCTTTTTTCCCTGAAATAAGTGAAATTTCCGAAATTTTGCCCAACAATAAGGGAAATTTCTGGACTTTTGCCCCAAAATAAGTGGAATTTCTGAGTTTTGCCCCAAAATAAGGAGAATTTCTGTCTTTTTGCCCTAACATATAGGGAAATTCTGGCTTTTTGCCTCACAATTCGGGGAATTTCTGCAATTTTGCTCTAAAATACAAGGAATTTCTCCCTTTTTGCCCGAAAATAAGAAGAATGCATACCTTTTTGCCATAAAAAAAGAGAAATTTCTTTATTTTTGCTCCAAAATAAGGGGAATTTCTGCTTTTGCCTCTAAATTAGTGGAATTTCTGTATTTTTCCCTCAAAACAAAGGGAATTCCTGTCTTTTTTGCCCCAAAATAAGGAAAATTTCTGACTTATTACTCTGCAATAAGTGAAATTTCGGCAATTTTGCCCCAAAATTAGGGAAATTTCTGCCTTTTTGCCCCCAAATAAGAGCTATTTCAGCTTTTTTACCTCAATATAAGGGAAATTTCTGCATTTTTTGCCACAAAATATTAGGAATTTCTGCCTTTTTGCACCGAAATAAAAAAAATTTCTGCCTTTTATCCCTGAAATATGTGAAATTTCTGCAATTTTGCCCCAAAATAAGTGAAATTTCTGCAATTTTGCCCCAAAATAAGGGAAATTTCTGAAATTTTGCATTAAAATAAGTGGACTTTCTGAGATTTGCCCCAAAATAAGGAGAATTTCTGTTTTTTTGCCCCAACATATAGGGAATTTCTGCCTTTTTGCCCCACAATTAGGGGAATTTCTGCAATTTTGCTCCAAAATACGGGAAATTTCTGCCTTTTTGCCCAAAAATAAGAAGAATGCATCCCTTTTTGCCATAAAAAAGGGAAATTTCTTCATTTTTTTCTCCAAAATAAGGGGAATTTCTGCTTTTTTTGCTTCTAAATACTTGGAATTTCTGTCTTTTTCCCCCAAAACAAAGGGAATTCCTGTCTTTTTTGCCCCAAAATAACGAAAATTTCTGACTTATTACCCTGAAGTAAGTGAAGTTTCTGCAATTTTGCTCCAAAATAAGGGATATTTCTTCCTTTTTGCCCCCAAATAAGGGGAATTTAAGCCTTTTTTCCTCAAAATAAAGGGAATTTCTGCATTTTTGCCACAAAATATTAGGAATTTCTTCCTTTTTGCACCAAAATAAGAAAATTTCTGCCTTTTTTTCCTGAAATAAGTGAAATTTCTGCAATTTTGCCCCAAAATAAGGTAAATTTTTGGAATTTTGCCCCAAAATAATTAGAATTTCTGTCTTTTTGCCCCAACATACAGGGAATTTCTGCCTTTTTGCCCCACAATTAGGGGAATTTCTGCAATTTTGCTCCAAAATACGGGGAATTTCTACTTTTCAGCCCGAAAATCAGGGGAATGTTTACCTTTTGCCACAAAAAAGGGAAATTTCTTCATTTTTGCTCCAAAATAATGGGAATTTCTGCTAATTTGCCTCAAAATAAGTGAAATTTCTGCCTTTTTACTGAAAAATAAATGGAATTTCTGTCTTTTTGCCCCAAAATAAAAGGAATTTTTGAATTGTGCCCTGAAATAAGTGAAATTTCTCCAATTTTGCCCGAAAATTAGGGAAATTTCTGCCTTTTTGCCCCCAAATAATGGGAATTTCAGCCTTTAACCTCAAAATAAGGGGAATTTCTGCATTTTTGCCACAAAATATTAGGAATTTCTGCCTTTTTGTTTCAAAATAAGGAAAATTTCTGCCTTTTTTCCCTGAAATAAGTGAAATTTCTGCAATTTTGCCCCAAAATAAGTCAAATTTTTGCAATTTTGCCCCAAAATAAGGGATATTTCTGGAATTTTGCCCCAAAATAAGTGGAATTTCTGAGTTTTGCCCCAAAATAAGGAGAATTTCTGTCTCTTTGCCCCAACATATATGGAATTTCTGCGTTTTTGCCCCACAATTAGGGGAATTTCTGCAATTTTGCTCCAAGATATGGGGAATTTCTGCCTTTTTGACCGAAAACAAGAAGAATGCATACCTTTTTGCCATAGAAAAGGGAAATTTCTTCATTTTTGCTCCAAAAAAAGGGGAATTTCTGCTTTTTTGCCTCTAAATAACTGGAATTTCTGTCTTTTTCCCCCAAAACAAAGGAAATTTCTGTCTTTTTTGCCCCAAAATAAGGAAAATTTTTGACTTATTACCCTGAAGTAAGTGAAATTTCTGCAATTTTGCCCCAAAGTAAGGGAAATTTCTTCTTTTTGCCCCCAAATAAAGAAAATTTCAGCCTTTTTACCTCAAAATAAGGGGAATTTCTGCATTTTTGCCCCAAAATAAGAGAAATTTCGGCCCTTTTGCCTAAAAATAAAGAAAATTTCTGCCTTTTTTCCCTGAAATAAGTGAAATTTCCGAAATTTTGCCCTACAATAAGGGAAATTTCTGGACTTTTGCCCCAAAATAAGTGGAATTTCTGAGTTTTGCCCCAAAATAAGGAGAATTTCTGTCTTTTTGCCCTAACATATAGGGAAATTCTGGCTTTTTGCCTCACAATTCGGGGAATTTCTGCAATTTTGCTCTAAAATACAAGGAATTTCTCCCTTTTTGCCCGAAAATAAGAAGAATGCATACCTTTTTGCCATAAAAAAAGAGAAATTTCTTTATTTTTGCTCCAAAATAAGGGGAATTTCTGCTTTTGCCTCTAAATTAGTGGAATTTCTGTATTTTTCCCTCAAAACAAAGGGAATTCCTGTCTTTTTTGCCCCAAAATAAGGAAAATTTCTGACTTATTACTCTGCAATAAGTGAAATTTCGGCAATTTTGCCCCAAAATTAGGGAAATTTCTGCCTTTTTGCCCCCAAATAAGAGCTATTTCAGCTTTTTTACCTCAATATAAGGGAAATTTCTGCATTTTTTGCCACAAAATATTAGGAATTTCTGCCTTTTTGCACCGAAATAAAAAAAATTTCTGCCTTTTATCCCTGAAATATGTGAAATTTCTGCAATTTTGCCCCAAAATAAGTGAAATTTCTGCAATTTTGCCCCAAAATAAGGGAAATTTCTGAAATTTTGCATTAAAATAAGTGGAATTTCTGAGATTTGCCCCAAAATAAGGAGAATTTCTGTTTTTTTGCCCCAACATATAGGGAATTTCTGCCTTTTTGCCCCACAATTAGGGGAATTTCTGCAATTTTGCTCCAAAATACGGGAAATTTCTGCCTTTTTGCCCAAAAATAAGAAGAATGCATCCGTTTTTGCCATAAAAAAGGGAAATTTCTTCATTTTTTCTCCAAAATAAGGGGAATTTCTGCTTTTTTTGCTTCTAAATACTTGGAATTTCTGTCTTTTTCCCCCAAAACAAAGGGAATTCCTGTCTTTTTTGCCCCAAAATAACGAAAATTTCTGACTTATTACCCTGAAGTAAGTGAAGTTTCTGCAATTTTGCTCCAAAATAAGGGAAATTTCTTCCTTTTTGCCCCCAAATAAGGGGAATTTAAGCCTTTTTTACCTCAAAATAAAGGGAATTTCTGCATTTTTGCCACAAAATATTAGGAATTTCTTCCTTTTTGCACCAAAATAAGAAAATTTCTGCCTTTTTTTCCTGAAATAAGTGAAATTTCTGCAATTTTGCCCCAAAATAAGGTAAATTTTTGGAATTTTGCCCCAAAATAATTAGAATTTCTGTCTTTTTGCCCCAACATACAGGGAATTTCTGCCTTTTTGCCCCACAATTAGGGGAATTTCTGCAATTTTGCTCCAAAATACGGGGAATTTCTACTTTTCAGCCCGAAAATCAGGGGAATGTTTACCTTTTGCCACAAAAAAGGGAAATTTCTTCATTTTTGCTCCAAAATAATGGGAATTTCTGCTAATTTGCCTCAAAATAAGTGAAATTTCTGCCTTTTTACTGAAAAATAAATGGAATTTCTGTCTTTTTGCCCCAAAATAAAAGGAATTTTTGAATTGTGCCCTGAAATAAGTGAAATTTCTGCAATGTTGCCTTAAAACAAAAGAAATTTCTGCCTTTTTGCGACAAAATAAGGGGAATTTCTGTCTTTTTGCACCAAAATAAGGGAAATTTCTGCCTTTTTGCACCCAAATAAGGGGAATTTCAGCCTATTTATCTCAAAATAAGGGGAATTTCTGGATTTCTGCCTCTAAATAAGTGGAATTTCTGTCTTTTCCCCCCAAAACAAAGGGAATTCCTGTCTTTTTTGCCCCAAAATAAGGAAAATTTCTGACTTATTACCCTGAAATAAGTGAAATTTCTGCAATTTTGCCCCAAAATAAGGGAAATTTCGGCCTTTTGCCCCCAAATAAGGGGAATTTCAGCCTTTTTACCTCAAAATAAGGGGAATTTCTGCATTTTTGCCCCAAAATATGGGAAATTTCTGCCTTTTTGCCCCAAAATAAAAAAAATTTCTGCAATTTTGTACCAAAATAAAAGAAATTTCTGCCTTTTGCCCCAAAATAAGAAAATTTCTGCTTTTTTTCTGAAATAAGTAAAGTTTTTGCAATTTTGCCCCAAAATTAGGGGAATTTCTGCATTTTTGCCCCCAAATAAAGGTAATTTCAGCCTTTTTACATCAAAATAAAGGGAATTTCTGCATTTTTGCCACAAAATATTAGGAATTTCTGCCTTTTTGCACCATAATAAGAAAATTTCTGCCTTTTTTCCCTTAAATAAGTGAAATTTCTGAAATTTTGCCCCAAAATAAGGGAAATTTCTAGAATTTTGCCCCAAAATAAGTGGAATTTCTGAGTTTTGCACCAAAATAAGGAGAATTTCTGTTTTTTGCCCTAACATATAGGAAATTTCTGCCTTTTTGCCCCACAGTTAGGGGAATTTCTGCAATTTTGCTCCAAAATACAGGGAATTTCTGCCTTTTTGCCCAAAAATAAGAAGAATGCATACCTTTTTGCCATAAAAAAGGGAAATTTCTTCATTTTTGCTCATAATTAAGGGGAATTTCTGCTTTTTTGCCTCTAAATAAGTGGAATTTCTGTCTTTTTCCTGCAAAACAAAGGGAATTCCTGTCTTTTTTGCCCCAAAATAAAAAAAATTTCTGACTTATTACCCTGAAATAAGTGAAATTTCTCCAATTTTGCCCGAAAATTAGGGAAATTTCTGCCTTTTTGCCCCCAAATAATGGGAATTTCAGCCTTTTAACCTCAAAATAAGGAAATTTTCTGCATTTTTGCCACAAAATATTAGGAATTTCTGCCTTTTTGTTTCAAAATAAGGAAAATTTCTGCCTTTTTTTCCTGAAATAAGTGAAATTTCTGCAATTTTGCCCCAAAATATGTCAAATTTCTGCAATTTTGCCCCAAAATAAGGGAAATTTCTGAAATTTTGCCCCAAAATAAGTGGAATTTCTGAGTCTTACCCAAAATAAGGAGAATTTCTGTCTCTTTGCGCCAACATATAGGGAATTTCTGCGTTTTTGCCCCACAATTAGGGGAATTTCTGCAATTTTGCCCCAAGATATGGGGAATTTCTGCATTTTGCCCGAAAATAAGAAGAATGCATACCTTTTTGCCATAAAAAAGGGAAATTTCTTCATTTTTGCTCCAAAATAAAGGGAATTTCTGCTTTTTTGCCTCTAAATAACTGGAATTTCTGTCTTTTCCCCCAAAACAAAAAGAATTTCTGTCTTTTTTGCCCCAAAATAAGGAAAATTTCTGAATTATTACCCGGAAGTAAGTGAAATTTCTGCAATTTTGCCCCAAAGTAAGGGAAATTTCTTCCTTTTGCCCCCAAATAAGGGGAATTTAAGCCTTTTTACCTCAAAATAAGGGGAATTTCTTCATTTTTGCTCCAAAATAAGGGAAATTTCGGCCCTTTTGCCTCAAAATAAGGAAAATTTCTGCCTTTTTTCCCTGAAATAAGTGAAATTTCCGAAATTTTGCCCTACAATCTGGAATTTTGCCCCAAAATAAGTGGAGTTTCTGAGTTTTGCCCCAAAATAAGGAGAATTTCTGTCTTTTTGCCCTAACATATAGGGAAATTCTGCCTTTTTGCCCCACAATTAGGGGAATTTCTGCAATTTTGCTCCAAAATACGGGGAATTTCTGCATTTTTGTCCAAAAATAAGAAGAATGCATACCTTTTTGCCATAAAAAAGGGAAATTTCTTCATTTTTGCTCCAAAATAAGCGGAATTTCTGCTTTTTTGCCTCTAAATTAGTGGAATTTCTTTCTTTTTCCCTCAAAACAAAGGGAATTCCTGTCTTTTTTGCACCAAAATAAGGAAAATTTCTGACTTATTACTCTGAAATAAGTGAAATTTCTGCAATTTTGCCCCAAAATTAGGGAAATTTCTGCCTTTTTGCCCCCAAATAAGGGGAATTTCAGCCTTTTTTACCTCAAAATAAGGGGAATTTCTGCATTTTTGCCACAAAATATTAGCAATTTCTTCCTTTTTGCACCAAAATAAGAAAATTTCTGCATTTTTTCCCTGAAATAAGTGAAATTTCTGCAATTTTGCCCCAAAATAAGTGAAATTTCTGCCTCTTTGCCTCCAAATAAGGGGAATTTCAGCCTTTTTGCCCCAAAATAAAAAAAAATTCTGCAATTTTGTACCAAAATAAAAGAAATTTCTGCCTTTTTGCCCCAAAATAAGGAAAATTTCAGCCTTTTTTCCCTGAAATAAGTGAAATTTCTGCAATTTTGCCCCAAAATAAGTCAAATTTCTGCAATTTTGCCTCAAAATAAGGGAAATTTCTGGAATTTTGCCCCAAAATAAGTGGAATTTCTGAGTTTTGCCCCAAAATAATAAGAATTTCTTCCTTTTTGACCCAACATATAGGGAATTTCTGCATTTTGCCCCACAATTAGGGGAATTTCTGCAATTTTGCTCCAAAATACGTGGAATTTCTACTTTTTAGTCCGAAAATAAGGGGAATGTATACCTTTTGCCACAAAATAGGGAAATTTCTTCATTTTTGCCCAAAAATAAGAGGAATTTCTGCCTTTTTACCTCAAAATAAGTGAAATTTCTGCCTTTTTACCTAAAAATAAACGGAATTTCTGTCTTTTTGCTCCAAACTAAAAGGAATTTTTAAATTTTGCCTTGAAATAAGTGAAATTTCTGCAATTTTGCCCCAAAATAAGGGAAATTTCTGCCTTTTGCCACAAAATAAGGGGAAATTCTGTATTTTTACCCCAAAATAAAGGGAATTTCAGCCTTTTTACCTCATAATAAGGGGAATCTCTGCCTTTTTGCCCTAAAATATGGGGAATTTCTATATTTTTGCCCCAAAATAAAGAAAATTTCTACAATTTTGTACCAAAATAAAAGTTATTTCTGCCTTTTTGCTCCAAAATAAGAGAAATTTCTGCGTTTTTCCCCTGAAATAAGTTAAATTTCTATAATTTTGCCCCAAAATAAGGGAGATTTCTGCAATTTTGCCCCAAAATAAAGAAAATTTCTGAAATTTTGCCCCAAAATAAGAAGAATTTCTGACTTTTTGCCCTGAAATAAGGAGAATTTCTGTTATTTTGTAACAAAATAATGTGAATTTCTGCTTTTTCCCTCAAAATTAGGAGAATATGTGCAATTTTGCTTCAAAATACAAGGAATTTTTGCCTTATTGAACCAAAATATAGGGAATTTCTGCATTTTTGCAAAAATATAAGGGGAATTTCTGAAATTTTACTCCAAAATACAAGGAATTTCTGCATTATTGCTCGAAATACAGTGGAATTTCTGCCTTTTTGCACTGAAATATTTGAAATTTCCACAATTTTACCCCAAAATAAGAGGAATTTCTGTTTTTGGCCCCAAAATTAGGAGAATTTCTGCTTTTTGCCCCAAAATAAGGCAAATTTCTGACTTTTTGCCCTGAAATAAGTGAAATTTCTGCCATTTTGCCCCAAAATAAGGGGAATTTCAGCCTTTTGCCAAAATAAGGGGAATTTCAGCATTTTACCTCCAAATAAAGAAAATTTCTGCCTTTTTGCCACAAAATATGGGGAATTTCTGCCTTATTGCCCCCAAATAAGGAAAATTTTTGCTTTTCTGCCCCAATTAACGGGAATTTCTGCCTTTTTGCCACAAAGTAAAGGGAATTTCTGCCTTTTTGCCCCAAAATAACGGGAATTTCAGCCTTTTTACCTCAAAATAAAGGGAATTTCTGCCTTTTGCTCAAAATATGAGGAATTTCTGACTTTTTGTTCCAAATAAGAAAAATTTCTTCAATTTTTTACCAAAATAAAAGAAATTTCTGTTTTTGCCCCAAAATAAAAGTAATTTCTGACTTTTTGCCCTGAAATAAATGAAATTTCTGCAATTTTGCCCGAAAATAAGGGAAATTTGTACTTTTTTGCCCCAAAATGAGAGGAATTTCAGCCTTTTTGCCCCAAATTATGGGGAATTTCAGCATTTTACCAAAAAATAAGGGGAATTTCAGCCTTTTTGCACCAAAATATGGAAAATTTCTGCCTTTTTGCCACAAAATAAGAAAAATTTCTGCAATTCTGTACCAAAATAAAAGAAATTTCTAAAATTTTGCCCCAAAATAAGGGATATTTCTGATTTTTGCCCCGAAATAAGGAGAATTTCTGTATTTTTGCCCCAAAATAAAGGGAATTTCTGCCTTTTTGCACCAAAATTAGGAGAGTTTCTGCAATTTTGGTTCAAAGTACAGGGATTTTCTGCCGCTTTTCCCGAAAATAAGGGGAACTTCTGCCGATTTGCCCCAAATAAAGGGAATTTCTGCATTTTTGCCCCAATATTAGGGGAATTTCTGCTATTTTGCTCCAAAATACGGGGAATTTCTGCCTTTTTGCCCGAAATTAAGGGGATTTTCTGCCTTTTTGCCCGAAATTAAGGGGATTTTCTGCCTTTTTGCCCCCAAACAAGGGAAATTTCTGCAATTTTATCCCAAAATAAGGGGAATTTCTGCCTTTTTGCCCTGAAATATGTGAAATGTCTGCAATTTTACCCCAAAATAAGGTGAATTTCTGCCTTTTTGCCCCAAAATAAGGTGAATTTCTGCCTTTTTGCCCTAAAATAAGAAAAATTTTTGCTTTTTTTCTCTGAAATAAGTGAAATTTCGGCAATTTTGCCTTAAAATAAAAAAAATATCTGCAATTTTTCTCCATAATAAAGGAATTTTCTGCAATTTTGACCCAAAATAAAGGGAATTTCTGTTTTATGTCCCCAAATAAGAGAAATTTCTGCCTTTTTGCCCTAAAATAGGAAGAATTTCTGCCTTTTGCCCCAAAATAAGGGGAATTTCTGCATTTTTGCCACAAAATAAGGGGAATTTCTGTCTTTTTACCCCAAAATAAAGGGAATTTCAGCCTTTTTATCTCATAATAAGGGGAATCTCTGCCTTTTTGCCCTAAAATATAGGGAATTTCTGTATTTTTGCCTCAAAATAAAGAAAATTTCTGCAATTTTGAACCAAAATGAAAGTTATTTCTGCTTTTTGCTCCAAAATAAGAGAAATTTCTGCGTTTTTTCCCTGAAATAAGTTAAATTTCTATAATTTTGCCCCAAAATAAGGGAGATTTCTGCAACTTTGCCCCAAAATAAAGGAAATTTCTGAAATTTTGCCCCAAAATAAGGGGAATTTCTGACTTTTTGCCCTGAAATAAGGAGAATTTCTGTTATTTTGTAACAAAATAATGTGAATTTCTGCATTTTCCCTCAAAATTAGGAGAATATGTGCAATTTTGCTTCAAAATACAGGGAATTTCTGCCTTATTGAACCAAAATAAAGGGAATTTTTACATTTTAGCAACAATATAAGGGGAATTTCTGAAATTTTACTCCAAAACACAAAGAATTTATTTCTTATTGCCCGAAATACAGTGGAATTAGTGCCTTTTTGCACTGAAATATTTGAAATTTCCACAATTTTACCCCAAAATAAGAGGAATTTCTGATTTTGGCACCAAAATTAGGAGAATTTCTGCTTTTTGCCCCAAAATAAGGCAAATTTCTGACTTTTTGCCCTGAAATAAGTGAAATTTCTGCAATTTTGCCCCAAAATAAGGGGAATTTCTGCCTTTTTGCCAAAATAAGGGGAATTTCAGCATTTTACCTCCAAATAAGAAAAATTTCTGCCTTTTTGCCACAAAATATGGGGAATTTCTGCCTCATTGCCCCCAAATAAGGAAAATTTTTGCTTTTCTGCCCCAATTAACGGGAATTTCTGCCTTTTTGCCAAAAAGTAAAGGGAATTTCTGCCTTTTTGCCCCAAAATAACGGGAATTTCAGCCTTTTTACCTCAAAATAAGGGGAATTTCTGCCTTTTGCTCAAAATATGAGGAATTTCTGACTTTTTGTTCCAAATAAGGAAAATTTCTTCAATTTTGTACCAAAATAAAAGAAATTTCTGTTTTTGCCCCAAAATAAAAGTAATTTCTGACTTTTTGCCCTGAAATAAATGAAATTTCTGCAATTTTTCCCGAATATAAGGGAAATTTGTGCCTTTTTGCCCCAAAATGAGGGGAATTTCAGCCTTTTTGCCCCAAAATATGGGGAATTTCAGCATTTTACCTAAAAATAAGGGGAATTTCAGCCTTTTTGCACCAAGATATGGAAAATTTCTGCCTTTTGCCACAAAATAAGAAAAATTTCTGCAATTCTGTACCAAAATAAAAGAAATTTCTAAAATTTTGCCCCAAAATAAGGGAAATTTCTGATTTTTGCCCCGAAATAAAAAGAATTTCTGTATTTTTGCCCCAAAATAAAGGGAATTTCTGCCTTTTTGCACCAAAATTAGGAGAGTTTCTGCAATTTTGGTTCAAAGTACAGGGAATTTCTGCCGCTTTTCCGAAAATAAGGGAACTTCTGCCGATTTGACCCAAATAAAGGGAATTTCTGCATTTTTGCCCCAATATTAGGGGAATTTCTGCAAATTTGCTCCAAAATACGGAAAATTTCTGCCTTTTTGCCTGAAATTAAGGGGATTTTCTGCCTTTTTGCCCCCAAACAAGGGAAATTTCTGCAATTTTATCCCAAAATAAGGGGAATTTCTGCCTTTTGCCCTGAAATATGTGAAATGTCTGCAATTTTACCCCAAAATAAGGTGAATTTCTGCCTTTTTGCCCCAAAATAAAGTGAATTTCTGCCTTTTTGCCCTAAAATAAGAAAAATTTTTGCTTTTTTTCTCTGAAATAAGTGAAATTTCTGCAATTTTGCCTTAAAATAAAAAAAATATCTGCAATTTTTCCCCATAATAAAGAAATTTTCTGCAATTTTGACCCAAAATAAAGGGAATTTCTGTTTTTTGTCTTCAAATAAGGGAAATTTCTGCAATTTTGCCCTAAAATAAGGGGAATTTCTGCCTTTTACCCCAAAATAAGGGGAATTTCTGCCTTTTTGCCCCAAAATAAAGAAAATTACTGCATGTTTTACCCCAAAATTAGGTGAATTTCTGCAATTTTGCTCCAAAATACGGGGATTTTCTACTGTTTTCGCCAAAAATAAAGGGAATTTCTGCCATTTTGCCGCGAAATAAGTGAAATTTCTGCAGTTTTACACCAAAATAAGAAGAAGTTCTGCCTTTTTGTTCCAAAATTAGGGGAATTTCTGCAATTTTGCTCCAAAATACAAGGAATTTTTGCCATCTTGCCCGAAAATAAAGGGAATGTATACCTTTTTGCCATAAAAAATGGATATTTCTTGATTTTTACCCCAAAATAAGGGGATTTTCTGCCTTTTTGACTCCAAATAAGTGCAATTTCTGATATTTCACCAAAAATAAACGGAATTTCTGTCTTTTTGCCCCAAAATAAGGGGAATTTCTGACTTTTTGCCCTGAAATAAGTTAAATTTCTAAAATTTTCCCCAAAATAAGGGAAATGTCTGCTTTTTGCCCCAAAATAAGGGGAATTTCTGCCTTTTTGCCCCAAAATAGTGGGAATTTCAAGCTTTTTACCTCAAAATAAGGGGTATTTCTGCATTTTTGCCACAAAATATGGAAATTTCTGCCTTTTTGCCCAAAATAAGAAAAATTTCTGCAATTATGTATCAAAATAAAAGAAATTTCTGCAATTTTGCCCCAAAATAAGAAAATTTCTGCTTCTTTTCCCTTAAATAAGTGAAATTTCTGCACTTTTGCCCCAAAATAAGTGAAATTTCTGCAATTTTGCCCCAAAATAAGGGAAATTTCTGAAATTTTGCCCCAAAATAATTGGAATTTTTGAGTTTTGCCCCAAAATAAGAAGAATTTCGGTCTTTTTGCCCCAACATATAGGGAATTTCTGCCTTTTTGTACCACAATTAGGGCAATTTCTGCAATTTTGCTCCAAAATACGGGGAATTTCTGCATTTTGCCTGAAAATAAGAAGAATGCATAACTTTTTGCCATATAAATGGGAAATTTCTTCATTTTTGCTCCAAAATAAGAGGAATTTCTGCATTATTGCCTCTAAATAAGTGGAATTTCTGCCCTTTCCTCCAAAACAAAGGGAATTTCTGTCTTTTTGCCCCAAATTAAGGAAAATTTCTGACTCCTTACCCTGAAATAAGTGAAATTACTGCAATTTTGCCCCAAAATAAGGGAAATTTCTGCCTTTTTGCCCACAAATAGGGGAATTTCAGCTCTTTTACCTCAAAATAAGAGGACTTTCTGCATTTTTGCCACAAAATATTAGGAATTTCTGCCTTTTTGCCCCAAAATAAAAAAAATTTCTGCCTTTTTTCCCTGAAATAAGTGATATTTCCGAAATTTTGCCTCAAAGTAAGTGAAATTTCTGCAATTTTGCCCCAAAATAAAGGAATTTTCTGGAATTTTGCCCCAAAATAAGGAGAATTTCTGTCTTTTTGCCCTAACATATAGGGAATTTCTTCCTTTTTGCCCCACAATTAGGGGAATTTCTGCTATTTTGCCCCAAAATACGGGGAATGTCTACTTTTCATCCCGAAAATTAGGGGAATGTTTACCTTTTGCCACAAAAAAGGGAAATTTCTTCATTTTTGCTTCAAAATAATGGGAATTTCTGCTTTTTTTCCTCTCAATATGTGGAATTTCTGTCTTATTCCCCCAAAACAAAGGGAATTTCTGTCTTTTTTGCCTCAAAATAAGGAAAATTTCTGAATTATTACCCTGAAATAAGTGAAATTTCTGCAATTTTGCCCCAAAATAAAGGAAATTTCTAACTTTTTGCCCCTAAATAAGAAGATTTCAGCCATTTTACCTCAAAATAAGGGAAATTTCTGCATTTTTGCCACAAAATATTAAGAATTTCTGCCTTTTTGCCCCAAAATAAGGAAAATTTCTGCCTTTTTTCCCTGAAATAAGTGAAATTTCTGCAATTTTGACCCTAAAATAAGTAAATTTCTGCAATTTTGCCCCAAAATAAGGGAAATTTCTGGAATTTGGCCCCAAAGTAAGTGGAATTTCTGAGTTTTGCCCCAAAACAAGGAGAATTTCTGTCTTTTTGCCCTCAAATATAGGGAATTTCTGCCTTTTTGCTCCACAATTAGGGGAATTTCTGCATTTTTCTCCAAAATACTGGAATTTCTGCTTTTTAGCCCGAAAATAAGGGGAATGTATATCTTTTGCCATAAAAAAGGGAAATTTCTTCATTGTTGCTCAAAAATAAGAGGAATTTCTTCCTTTTTACCTCAAAATAAGTGAAATTTCTGCCTTTTTACCCAAAAATAAACGGAATTTCTGTCTTTTTGCCCCAAAATAAAAGGAATTTTTGAATTATGCCCTTAAATAAGTGAAATTCTTGCAATTTTGCCCCAAAACAAAAGAAATTTCTGCCTTTGTGCCACAAAATAAAGGGAATTTCTGCAATTTTGCTCCAAAATAAGGGAAATTTCTGCCTTTTTGCCCCCAAATAAGGGGAATTTCAGCCTTTTTACCTAAAAAAAAAAAGGAATTTCTGCATTTTTGCCACAAAATATTAGGAATTTATGACTTTTTGCCAAAAAATAAGGAAAATTTCTGCCTTTTTTCCCTAAAATATGTGAAATTTCTGCAATTCTGCCCCAAAATAAGTGAAATTTCTGCATTTTTGCCTCCAAATAAGGGGAATTTCAGCCTTTTTACCTCAAAATAAGGGGAATTTTTGCATTTTTGCCCCAAAAGATTGGAAATTTCTGCCTTTTTGCCCGAAAATAAGAAAAATTTCTGCAATTTTGTACCAAAATAAAAGAAATTTCTGCCTTTTTGCCCCAAAATAAGAAAATTTCTGCCTTTTTTCCCTCAAATAAATGAAATTTCTGCAATATTGCCCCAAAATAAGTCAAATTTCTGATATTTTGCCCCAAAATAAGGGAAATTTCTAGAATGTTGCCCCAAAATAAGTGGAATTTCTGAGTTTTGCCCCAAAATAAGGGGAATTTTTGTCTTTTTGCCCCAACATATAGGGAATGTCTGCCTTTTTGCCCCACAATTAGGGGAATTTCTGCAATTTTGCTCCAAAATACGTGGAATTTCTACTTTTTAGTCCGAAAATAAGGGGAATGTATACCTTTAGCCACAAAAAAGGGAAATTTCTTCATTTTTGCCCAAAAATAAGAGGAATTTCTGCCTTTTTACCTCAAAATAAGTGAAATTTATGCCTTTTTTACCCAAAAATAAACGGAATTTCTCTCTTTTTGCCCCAAACTAAAAGGAATTTTTGAATTTTGCCTTGAAATAAGTGAAATTTCTGCAATTATGTCCCAAAATAAGGGAAATTTCTGCCCTTTGCCACAAAATAAGGGGAATTTCTGTCTTTTTACCCCAAAATAAAGGGAATTTCAGCCTTTTTACCTCATAATAAGGGGAATCTCTGCCTTTTTGCCCTAAAATATGGGGAATTTCTGTATTTTTGCCCCAAAATAAAGAAAATTTCTGCAATTTTGTACCAAAATAAAAGTTATTTCTGCCTTTTTGCTCAAAAATAAGAGAAATTTCTGCGTTTTTTCCCTAAAATAAGTTAAATTTCTATAATTTTGCCCCAAAATAAGGGAGATTTCTGCAATTTTGCCCCAAAATAAAGGAGATTTCTGAAATTTTGCCCCAAAATAAGGGGAATTTCTGACTTTTTGCCCTGAAATAAGGAGAATTTCTGTTATTTTGTAACAAAATAATGTGAATTTCTGCTTTTTCCCTCAAAATTAGGAGAATATGTGCAATTTTGCTTCAAAATACGGGGAATTTCTGCCTTATTGAACCAAAATAAAGGGAATTTCTGCATTTTTGCAACAATATAAGGGGAATTTCTGAAATTTTACTCCAAAATACAAGGAATTTCTGTCTTATTGCCCGAAATACAGTGGAATTTCTGCCTTTTTGCACTGAAATATTTGAAATTTCCACAATTTTACCGCAAAATAAGAGGAATTTCTGTTTTTGGCCCCAAAATTAGGAGAATTTCTGCTTTTTGCCCCAAAATAAGGCAAATTTCTGACTTTTTGCCCTGAAATAAGTGAAATTTCTGCAATTTTGCCCCAAAATACGGGGAATTTCTGCCTTTTGCCAAAATAAGGGGAATTTCAGCATTTTACCTCCAAATAAGGAAAATTTCTGCCTTTTTGCAACAAAATATGGGGAATTTCTGCCTTATTGCCCCCAAATAAGGAAAATTTTTGCTTTTCTGCCCCAATTAACGGGAATTTCTGCCTTTTTGCCACAAAGTACAGGGAATTTCTGCCTTTTTGCCCCAAAATAACGGGAATTTCAGCCTTTTTACCTCAAAATAAGGGGAATTTCTGCCTTTTGCTCAAAATATGAGGAATTTCTGACTTTTTGTTCCAAATAAGGAAAATTTCTTCAATTTTGTACCAAAATAAGAGAAATTTCTGTTTTTGCCCCAAAATAAAAGTAATTTCTGACTTTTTGCCCTGAAATAATGAAATTTCTGAAATTTTGCCCGAAAATAAGGGAAATTTGTGCCTTTTTGCCTTAAAATGAGGGGAATTTCTGCCTTTTTGCCCCAAAATATGGGGAATTTCAGCATTTTACCTCAAAATAAGAAGAATTTCAGCCTTTTTGCACCAAAATATGGAAAATTTCTGGCTTTTTGCCACAAAATAAGAAAAATTTCTGCAATTCTGTACCAAAATAAAAGAAATTTCTCAAATTTTGCCCCAAAATAAGGGAAATTTCTGATTTTTGCCCCGAAATAAGTAGAATTTCTGAATTTTTGCCCCAAAATAAAGGGAATTTCTGCCTTTTTGCACCAAAATTAGGAGAGTTTCTGCAATTTTGGTTCAAAATACAGGGAATTTCTGCCGCTTTTCCCGAAAATAAGGGGAACTTCTGCCGATTTGCCCCAAATAAAGGGAATTTCTGCATTTTTGCCCCAATTTTAGGGGAATTTCTGCAATTTTGCTCCAAAATATGGGGAATTTCTGCCTTTTTGCCCAAAATTAAGGGGATTTTCTGCCTTTTTGCCCCAAAACAAAGGAAATTTCTGCAATTTTATCCCAAAATAAGGGGAATTTCTGCCTTTTTGCCCTGAAATATGTGAAATGTCTGCAATTTTACCCCAAAATAAGGTGAATTTCTTCCTTTTTGCCCCAAAATAAGGTGAATTTCTGCCTTTTTGCCCTAAAATAAGAAAAATTTTTGCTTTTTTTCTCTGAAATAAGTGAAATTTCTGCAATTTTGCCTTAAAATAAAAGAAATATCTGCAATTTTTCCCCATAATAAAAGAATTTTCTGCAATTTTGACCCAAAATAAAGGGAATTTCTGTTTTTTGTCCCCAAATAAGGGAAATTTCTGCAATTTTGCCCTAAAATAAAGGGAATTTCTGCCTTTTGCCCCAAAATAACGAGAATTTCTGCCTTTTTGCCCCAAAATAAAGAAAATTACTGCATGTTTTACCCCAAAATTAGGTGAATTTCTGCAATTTTGATCCAAAATACGGGGATTTTCTGCCTTTTTCGCCAAAAATAAAGAGAATTTCTGCCATTTTGCCGCGAAATAAGTGAAATTTCTGCAGTTTTACCCCAAAATAAGGGGAAGTTCTGCCTTTTTGCCCCAAAATTAGGGGAATTTCTGCAATTTTGCTCCAAAATACGGGGAATTTCTGCCTTTTTGCCCAAAAATAAAGGGAATGTATACCTTTTTGCCATAAAAAAGTGATATTTCTTCATTTTTACCCCAAAATAAGGGGATTTTCCACCTTTTTGACTCCAAATAAGTGCAATTTCTGACTTTTCCCCAAAAATAAACAAAATTTCTGTCTTTTTTGCCCCAAAATAAGGGGAATTTCTGACTTTTTGCTCTGAAATAAGTTAAATTTCTAAAATTTTCCCCAAAATAAGGGAAATGTCTGCTTTTTGCCCCAAAATAAGGGGAATTTCTGAATTTTTGCCCCAAAATAGGGGGAATTTCAGCCTTTTTACCTCAAAATAAGGGGAATTTCTGAATTTTTGCCCCAAAATATGGGAAATTTCTGCCTTTTTGCCCAAAATAAGAAAAATTTCTGCAATTATGTATCAAAATAAAAGAAATTTCTGCCATTTTGCCCCAAAATAATAAATTTCAGCTTTTTTTCCCTGAAATAAGTGAAATTTCTGCAATTTTGCCCCAAAATAAGTGAAATTTCTGCAATTTTGCCCCAAAATAAGGGAAATTGGAATTTTGCCCCAAAATAATTGGAATTTTTGAGTTTTGCCCCAAAATAAGAAGAATTTCGGTCTTTTTGCCCCAACATATAGAGAATTTCTGTCTTTTTGCCCCACAATTAGGGGAATTTCTGCAATTTTGCTCCAAAATACGGGGAATTTCTGCCTTTTTGCCAGAAAATATAAGGAATGTATAACTTTTTGCCATTAAAAATAGATATTTCTTCATTTTTACCCCAAAATAAGGGGATTTTCCACCTTTTTGACTCCAAATAAGTGCAATTTCTGACTTTTCCCCAAAAATAAACAAAATTTCTGTCTTTTTGCCCTAAAATAAGGGGAATTTCTGACTTTTTGCCCTGAAATAAGTTAAATTTCTAAAATTTTCCCCAAAATAAGGGAAACGTCTGCTTTTTGCCCCAAAATAAGATGAATTTCTGCCTATTTGCCCCAAAGTTGGGGGAATTTCAGCCTTTTTACCTCAAAATAAGGGGAATTTCTGCATTTTTGCCCCAAAATATGGAAAATTTCTGCCTTTTTGCCCAAAATAAGAAAAATTTCTGCAATTATGTATCAAAATAAAAGAAATTTCTGCCATTTTGCCCCAAAATAAGTAAATTTCAGCTTTTTTTCCCTGAAATAAGTGAAATTTCTGCAATTTTGCCCCAAAATAAGTGAAATTTCTGCAATTTTGCCCCAAAATAAGGGTAATTGGAATTTTGCCCCAAAATAATTGGAATTTTTGAGTTTTGCCCCAAAATAAGAAGAATTTCGGTCTTTTTGCCCCAACATATAGGGAATTTCCTTCTTTTTGCCCCACAATTAGGGGAATTTCTGCAATTTTGCTCCAAAATACGGGGAATTTCTGCCTTTTTGCCCGAAAATAAGAAGAATGCATAACTTTTTTCCATATAAATGGGAAATTTCTTCATTTTTGCTCCAAAATAATAGGAATTTCTGCTTTATTGCCTCTAAATAAGTGGAATTTCTGTCTTTTCCCCAAAAACAAAGGGAATTTCTGTCTTTTTTGCCCCAAAATAAAGAAAATTTCTGACTTCTTACCCTGAAATAAGTGAAATTACTGCAATTTTGCCCCAAAATAAGGGAAATTTCTGCAATTTTGCCCCAACATAAAAGAAATTTCTGCCTTTTTGACACAAAATAAAGGGAATTTCTGCATTTTTGCCACAAAATATTAGGAATTTCTGCCTTTTTGCCCCAAAATAAAAAAAATTTCTGCCTTTTTACCCTGCAATAATTGATATTTCTGAAATTTTGCCTCAAAATAAGTGAAATTTCTGCAATTTTGCCCCAAAATAAGGGAAATTTCTGGAATTTTGCCCCAAAATAAGTGGAATTTCTGAGTTTTGCCCCAAAATAAGGAGAATTTCTGTCTTTTTGCCCTAACATATAGGGAATTTCTGCCTTTTTGCCCCACAATTAGGGGAATTTCTGCAATTTTGCTTCAAAATATGTTGAATTTCTACTTTTCAGCCCGAAAATATGGGGAATGTTTACCTTTTGCCACAAAAAAGGGAAATTTCTTCATTTTTGCTCCAAAATAATGGGAATTTCTGCTTTTTTTCCTCTAAATATGTGGAATTTCTGTCTTTTTCCCCCAAAACAAATGGAATTTCTGTCTTTTTTGCCCCAAAATAAGGAAAATTTCTGACTTATTACCCTGAAATAAGTGAAATTTCTGCAATTTTGTCCCAAAATAATGGAAATTTCTGCAATTTTGCCCCAAAATAAGGGAAATTTCTGGAATTTTGCCCCAAAGTAAGTGGAATTTCTGAGTTTTGCCCCAAAATAAGGAGAATTTCTGTCTTTTTGCCCCAAAATTAGGGGAATTTCTGCAATTTTGCTCCAAAATACGGGGAATTTCTGCCTTTTTGCCCGAAAATAAAGGGAATGTATAACTTTTTGCCATAAAAAAGAGATATTTCTTCATTTTTACCCCAAAATAAGGGGATTTTCCACCTTTTTGACTTGAAATAAGTGCAATTTCTGACTTTTCCCCAAAAATAAACAAAATTTCTGTATTTTGCCCTAAAATAAGGGGAATTTCTGACTTTTTGCCCTGAAATAAGTTAAATTTCTAAAATTTTCCCCAAAATAAGAGAAACGTCTGCTTTTTGCCCCAAAATAAGAGGAATTTCTGCCTATTTGCCCCAAAGTTGGGGGAATTTCAGCCTTTTTATCTCAAAATAAGGGGAATTTCTGCATTTTTGTCCCAAAATATGGGAAATTTCTGCCTTTTTGCCCAAAATAAGAAAAATTTCTGCTATTATGTATCAAAATAAAAGAAATTTCTGCCATTTTGCCCCAAAATAAGTAAATTTCTGCTTTTTTTCCCTGAAATAAGTGAAATTTCTGCAATTTTGCCCCAAAATAAGTGAAATTTCTGCAATTTTGCCCCAAAATAAGTGAAATTGAAATTTTGCCCCAAAATAATTGGAATTTTTGAGTTTTGCCCCAAAATAAGAAGAATTTCGGTCTTTTTGCCCCAACATATAGGGAATTTCTGTCTTTTTGCCCCACAATTAGGGGAATTTCTGCAATTTTGCTCCAAAATACGGGGAATTTCTGCCTTTTTGCCCGAAAATAAGAAGAATGCATACCTTTTTGCCATATAAATGGGAAATTTCTTCATTTTTGCTCCAAAATAAGAGGAATTTCTGCTTTATTGCCTCTAAACCAGTGGAATTTCTGTCTTTTCCCCCAAAACAAAGGGAATTTCTGTCTTTTTTGCCCCAAAATAAAAAAAATTTCTGACTTCTTACCCTGAAATAAGTGAAATTACTGCAATTTTGCCCCAAAATAAGGGACATTTCTGCATTTTTGCACCCAAATAGGGGAATTTCAGCTTTTTTACCTCAAAACAAGAGCACTTTCTGCATTTTTGCCACAAAATATTAGGAATTTCTGCCTTTTTGCCCCAAAATAAGGAAAATTTCTGCATTTTACCATGAAATAAGTGATATTTCTGAAATTTTGCCTCAAAATAAGTGAAATTTCTGCAATTTTGCCCCAAAATAAGGGAAATTTCTGGAATTTTGCCCCAAAATAAGTGGAATTTCTGAGTTTTACCCCAAAATAAGGAGAATTTCTGTCTTTTTGCCCTAACATATAGGGAATTTCTGCCTTTTTGCCCCACAATTAGGGGAATTTCTGCAATTTTGCTCCAAAATACGTTGAATTTCTACTTTTCAGCCCGAAAATAAGGGGAATGTTTACCTTTTGCCACAAAAAAGGGAAATTTCTTCATTTTTGCTCCAAAATAATGGGAATTTCTGCTTTTTTTCCTCTAAATATGTGGAATTTCTGTCTTTTTTCCCCAAAACAAATGGAATTTCTGTCTTTTTTGCCCCAAAATAAAGAAAATTTCTGACTTATTACCCTGAAATAAGTGAAATTTCTGGAATTTTGCCCCAAAATAATGGAAATTTCTGCAATTTTGCCCCAAAATAAGGGAAATTTCTGGAATTTTGCCCCAAAGTAAGTGGAATTTCTGAGTTTTGCCCCGAAATAAGGAAAATTTCTGTCTTTTTGCCCCAACATATAGGGAATTTATGCCTTTTTTGCCCCACAATTAGAAGAATTTCTGCAATTTTGCTCCAAAATACGTCGAATTTCTACTTTTTAGTCCGAAAATTAGGGGAATGTATACCTTTTGCCACAAAATGGAAATTTCTTTATTTTTGCCCAAAAATAAGAGGAATTTCTGCATTTTTCCCTCAAAATAAGTTAAATTTCTGCCTTTTTACCCAAAAATAAACGGTATTTCTGTCTTTTTGCCCCAAACTAAAAAGAATTTTTGAATTTTGCCTTGAAATAAGTGAAATTTCTGCAATTTTGCCTCAAAATAAGGGAAATTTCTGCCTTTTTGCCTCAAAATAAGTGGAATTTTTGTCTTTTTACCCCAAAATAAAGGGAATTTCAGCCTTTTTACCTCATAATAAGGGAAATCTCTGCCTTTTTGCCCTAAAATATGGGGAATTTCTGTATTTTTGCCCCAAAATAAAGAAAATTTCTGCAATTTTGTACCAAAATAAAAGTTATTTCTGCCTTTTTTCTCCAAAATAAAAGAAATTTCTGCGTTTTTTCCCTGAAATAATTTAAATTTCTATAATTTTGCCCCAAAATAAGGGAGATTTCTGCAATTTTGCCCCAAAATTGAGGAAATTTCTGCAATTTTGCCCCAAAATAAGTGAAATTTCTGCAATTTTGCCCCAAAATAAGGGAAATTCGAATTTTCCCCCAAAATAATTGGAATTTTTGAGTTTTGCCCTAAAATAAGAAAAATTTCGGTCTTTTTGCCCCAACATATAGGGAATTTCTGTCTTTTTGCCCCACAATTAGGGGAATTTCTGCAATTTTGCTCCAAATTACGGGGAATTTCTGCCTTTTTGCCCGAAAATAAAGGGAATGTATACCTTTTTGCCATAAAAAAGGGATATTTCTTCATTTTTACCCCAAAATAAGGGGATTTTCCACTTTTTGACTCCAAATAAGTGCAATTTCTGAATTTACCACAAAAATAAACAAAATGTCTGTATTTTTTGCCCCAAAATAAGGGGAATTTCTGACTTTTTGCCATGAAATAAATTAAATTTCTAAAATTTTCCCCAAAATAAAGGAAACATCTGCTTTTTGCCCCAAAATAAGAGGAATTTCTGCATATTTGCCCCAAAGTTGGGGGAATTTCAGCCTTTTTATCTCAAAATAAGGGGAATTTCTGCCTTTTTGCCAAAATAAGGGGAATTTCAGCATTTTACCTCCAAATAAGGAAAATGTCTGCCTTTTTGCCACAAAATATGGGGAATTTCTGCCTTATTGCCCCCAAATAAGGAAAATTTTTGCTTTTCTGCCCCAATTAACGGGAATTTCTGCCTTTTTGCCAAAAAGTAAAGGGAATTTCTGCCTTTTTGCCCCAAAATAACGGGAATTTCAGCCTTTTTACCTCAAAATAAGGGGAATTTCTGCCTTTTGCTCAAAATATGAGGAATTTCTGACTTTTTGTTCCAAATAAGGAAAATTTCTTCAATTTTCTACCAAAATAAAAGAAATTTCTGTTTTTGCCGAAAATAAAAGTAATTTCTGACTTTTTGCCCTGAAATAAATGAAATTTCTGCAATTTTTCCCAAAAATAAGGGAAATTTGTGCCTTTTTGCCCCAAAATGAGGGGAATTTCAGCCTTTTTGCCCCAAAATATGGGGAATTTCAGCATTTTACCTAAAAATAAGGGGAATTTCAGTCTTTTTGCACCAAAATATGGAAAATTTCTGCCATTTTGCCACAAAATAAGAAAAATTTCTGCAATTCTGTACCAAAATAAAAGAAATTTCTAAAATTTTGCCCCAAAATAAGGGATATTTCTGATTTTTGCTCCGAAATAAGGAGAATTTCTGTATTTTTGCCCCAAAATAAAGGGAATTTCTGCCTTTTTGCACCAAAATTAGGAGAGTTTCTGCAATTTTGGTTCAAAGTACAGAGAATTTCGGCTGCTTTTCCCAAAAATAAGGGGAACTTCTGCCGATTTGCCCCAAATAAAGGGAATTTCTGCATTTTTGCCCCAATATTAGGGGAATTTCTGCTATTTTGCTCCAAAATACGGGGAATTTCTGCCTTTTTGCCCGAAATTAAGGGGATTTTCTGCCTTTTTGCCTGAAATTAAGGGGATTTTCTGCCTTTTTGCCCCCAATCAAGGGAAATTTCTGCAATTTTATCCCAAAATAAGGGGAATTTCTGCCTTTTTGCCCTGAAATATGTGAAATGTCTGCAATTTTACCCCAAAATAAGGTGAATTTCTGCCTTTTTGCCCCAAAATAAGGTGAATTTCTGCCTTTTTGCCCTAAAATAAGAAAAATTTTTGCTTTTTTTCTCTGAAATAAGTGAAATTTCTGCAATTTTGCCTTAAAATAAAAAAAATATCTGCAATTTTTCCCCATAATAAAGGAATTTTCTGCAATTTTGACCCAAAATAAAGGGAATTTCTGTTTTTTGTCCCCAAATAAGAGAAATTTCTGCAATTTTGCCCTAAAATAAGGGGAATTTCTGCCTTTTGCCCCAAATTAAGGGGAATTTCTGCATTTTTGCCACAAAATAAGGGGAATTTCTGTCTTTTTACCCCAAAATAAAGGGAATTTCAGCCTTTTTATCTCAAATAAGGGGAATCTCTGCCTTTTTGCCCTAAAATATAGGGAATTTCTGTATTTTTGCTTCAAAATAAAGAAAATTTCTGCAATTTTGAACCAAAATGAAAGTTATTTCTGCCATTTTGCCCCAAAATAAGTAAATTTCTGCGTTTTTTCCCTGAAATAAGTTAAATTTTTATAATTTTGCCCCAAAATAAGGGAGATTTCTGCAATTTTGCCCCAAAATAAGGGAAATTGGAATTTTGCCCCAAAATAATTGGAATTTTTGAGTTTTGCCCCAAAATAAGAAGAATTTCGGTCTTTTTGCCCCAACATATAGGGAATTTCCTTCTTTTTGCCCCACAATTAGGGGAATTTCTGCAATTTTGCTCCAAAATACGGGGAATTTCTGCCTTTTTGCCCGAAAATAAGAAGAATGCATAACTTTTTTCCATATAAATGGGAAATTTCTTCATTTTTGCTCCAAAATAAGAGGAATTTCTGCTTTATTGCCTCTAAATAAGTGGAATTTCTGTCTTTTCCCCAAAGACAAAGGGAATTTCTGTCTTTTTTGCCCCAAAATAAAGAAAATTTCTGACTTCTTACCCTGAAATAAGTGAAATTACTGCAATTTTCCCCCAAAATAAGGGAAATTTCTGCCTTCTTGCCCCCAAATAGGGGAATTTCAGCTTTTTTACCTCAAAACAAAAGGACTTTCTGCATTTCTGCCACAAAATATTAGGAATTTCTGCCTTTTTGCCCCAAAATAAGGAAAATTTCTGCCTTTTTTCCCTGAAATAAGTGATATTTCTGAAATTTTGCCTCAAAATAAGTGAAATTTCTGCAATTTTACCCCCAAATAAGGGAAATTTCTGGAATTTTGCCCCAAAATAAGTGGAATTTCTGAGTTTTGCCCTAAAATAAGGAGAATTTCTGTCTTTTTGCCCTAACATATAGAGAATTTCTGCCTTTTTGCCCTACAAGTAGGGGAATTTCTGCAATTTTGCTCCAAAATATGTTGAATTTCTACTTTTCAGCCCGAAAATATGGGGAATGTTTACCTTTTGCCACAAAAAAGGTAAATTTCTTCATTTTTACTCCAAAATAATGGGAATTTCTGCTTTTTTTCCTCTAAATATGTGGAATTTCTGTCTTTTTCCCCCAAAACAAATGGAATTTCTGTCTTTTTTTCCCCAAAATAAGGAAAATTTCTGACTTATTACCCTGAAATAAGTGAAATTTCTGCAATTTTGTCCCAAAATAATGGAAATTTCTGCAATTTTGCCCCAAAATAAGGGAAATTTCTGGAATTTTGCCCCAAAGTAAGTGGAATTTCTGAGTTTTGCCCCAAAATAAGGAGAATTTCTGTCTTTTTGCCCCAAAATTAGGGGAATTTCTGCAATTTTGCTTTAAAATACGGGGAATTTCTGCCTTTTTGCCCAAAAATAAAGGGAATGTATAACTTTTTGCCATAAAAAAGAGATATTTCTTCATTTTTACCCCAAAATAAGGGGATTTTCCACCTTTTTGACTTGAAATAAGTGCAATTTCTGACTTTTCCCCAAAAATAAACAAAATTTCTGTATTTTGCCCTAAAATAAGGGGAATTTCTGACTTTTTGCCCTGAAATAAGTTAAATTTCTAAAATTTTCCCCAAAATAAGAGAAACGTCTGCTTTTTGCCCCAAAATAAGAGGAATTTCTGCCTATTTGCCCCAAAGTTGGGGGAATTTCAGCCTTTTTATCTCAAAATAATGGGAATTTCTGCATTTTTGTCCCAAAATATAGGAAATTTCTGCCTTTTTGCCCAAAATAAGAAAAATTTCTGCTATTATGTATCAAAATAAAAGAAATTTCTGCCATTTTGCCCCAAAATAAGTAAATTTCTTCTTTTTTTCCCTGAAATAAGTGAAATTTCTGCAATTTTGCCCCAAAATAAGTGAAATTTCTGCAATTTTGCCCCAAAATAAGGGAAATTGGAATTTTGCCCCAAAATAATTGGAATTTTTGAGTTTTGCCCCAAAATAAGAAGAATTTCGGTCTTTTTGCCCCAACATATAGGGAATTTCTGTCTTTTTGCCCCACAATTAGGGGAATTTCTGCAATTTTGCTCCAAAATACGGGGAATTTCTGCCTTTTTGCCCGAAAATAAGAAGAATGCATACCTTTTTGCCATATAAATGGGAAATTTCTTCATTTTTGCTCCAAAATAAGAGGAATTTCTGCTTTATTGCCTCTAAACCAGTGGAATTTCTGTCTTTTCCCCCAAAACAAAGAGAATTTCTGTCTTTTTTGCCCCAAAATAAAGAAAATTTCTGACTTCTTACCCTGAAATAAGTGAAATTACTGCAATTTTGCCCCAAAATAAGGGAAATTTCTGCCTTTTTGCCCCCAAATAGAGGAATTTCAGCTTTTTTACCTCAAAACAAGAGGACTTTCTGCATTTTTGCCACAAAATATTAGGAATTTCTGCCTTTTTGCCCCAAAATAAGGAAAATTTCTGCCTTTTTACCCTGAAATAAGTGATATTTCTGAAATTTTGCCTCAAAATAAGTGAAATTTCTGCAATTTTGCCCCAAAATAAGGGAAATTTCTGGAATTTTGCCCCAAAATAAGTGGAATTTCTGAGTTTTGCCCCAAAATAAGGAGAATTTCTGTTTTTTTCCCCTAACATATAGGGAATTTCTGCCTTTTTGCCCCACAATTAGGGGAATTTCTGCAATTTTGCTCCAAAATACGGGGAATTTCTGCCTTTTTGCCCGAAAATAAGAAGAATGCATACCTTTTTGCCATATAAATGGGAAATTTCTTCATTTTTGCTCCAAAATAATAGGAATTTCTGCTTTATTGCCTCTAAATAAGTGGAATTTCTGTCTTTTCCCCAAAAACAAAGGGAATTTCTGTCTTTTTTGCCCCAAAATAAAGAAAATTTTTGAATTCTTACCCTGAAATAATTGAAATTACTGCAATTTTGCCCCAAAATAAGGGAAATTTCTGCCTTTTTGCCCCCAAATAGGGGAATTTCAGCTTTTTTACCTCAAAACAAAAGGACTTTCTGCATTTCTGCCACAAAATATTAGGAATTTCTGCCTTTTTGCCCCAAAATAAGGAAAATTTCTGCCTTTTTTCCCTGAAATAAGTGATATTTCTGAAATTTTGCCTCAAAATAAGTGAAATTTCTGCAATTTTCCCCCAAATAAGGGAAATTTCTGGAATTTTGCCCCAAAATAAGTGGAATTTCTGAGTTTTGCCCTAAAATAAGGAGAATTTCTGTCTTTTTGCCATAACATATAGGGAATTTCTGCCTTTTTGCCCCACAAGTAGTGGAATTTCTGCAATTTTGCTCCAAAATATGTTGAATTTCTACTTTTCAGCCCGAAAATATGGGGAATGTTTACCTTTTGCCACAAAAAAAAGAAATTTCTTCATTTTTGCTCCAAAATAATGGGAATTTCTGCTTTTTTTCCTCTAAATATGTGGAATTTCTGTCTTTTTCCCCCAAAACAAATGGAATTTCTGTCTTTTTTGCCCCAAAATAAGGAAAATTTCTGACTTATTACCCTGAAATAAGTGAAATTTCTGCAATTTTGACCCAAAATAATGGAAATTTCTGCAATTTTGCCCCAAAATAAGGGAAATTTCTGGAATTTTGCCCCAAAGTAAGTGGAATTTCTGAGTTTTGCCCCAAAATAAGGAGAATTTCTGTCTTTTTGCCCCTAAATTAGGGGAATTTCTGCAATTTTGCCTCAAAATACGGGGAATTTCTGCCTTTTTGCCCAAAAATAAAGGGAATGTATACCTTTTTGCCATAAAAAAGAGATATTTCTTCATTTTTACCCCAAAATAAGGGGATTTACCACCTTTTTGACTCCAAATAAGTACAATTTCTGACTTTTCCCCAAAAATAAACAAAATTTCAGTCTTTTTGCCCTAAAATAATGGGAATTTCTGACTTTTTGCCATGAAATAAGTTAAATTTCTAAAATTTTCCCCAAAATAAAGGAAACATCTGCTTTTTGCCCCAAAATAAGAGGAATTTCTGCATATTTGCCCCAAAGTTGGGGGAATTTCAGCCTTTTTATCTCAAAATAAGGGGAATTTCTGCCTTTTGCTCAAAATATGAGGAATTTCTGACTTTTTGTTCCAAATAAGGAAAATTTCTTCAATTTTGTACCAAAATAAAAGAAATTTCTGTTTTTGCCAAAAATAAAAGTAATTTCTGACTTTTTGCCCTGAAATAAATGAAATTTCTGCAATTTTTCCCGAAAATAAGGGAAATTTGTGCCTTTTTGCCCCAAAATGAGGGGAATTTCAGCCTTTTTGCCCCAAAATATGGGGAATTTCAGCATTTTACCTAAAAATAAGGGGAATTTCAGTCTTTTTGCACCAAAATATGGAAAATTTCTGCCATTTTGCCACAAAATAAGAAAAATTTCTGCAATTCTGTACCAAAATAAAAGAAATTTCTAAAATTTTGCCCCAAAATAAGGGATATTTCTGATTTTTGCTCCGAAATAAGGAGAATTTCTGTATTTTTGCCCCAAAATAAAGGGAATTTCTGCCTTTTTGCACCAAAATTAGGAGAGTTTCTGCAATTTTGGTTCAAAGTACAGAGAATTTCGGCTGCTTTTCCCAAAAATAAGGGGAACTTCTGCCGATTTGCCCCAAATAAAGGGAATTTCTGCATTTTTGCCCCAATATTAGGGGAATTTCTGCTATTTTGCTCCAAAATACGGGGAATTTCTGCCTTTTTGCCCGAAATTAAGGGGATTTTCTGCCTTTTTGCCTGAAATTAAGGGGATTTTCTGCCTTTTTGCCCCCAATCAAGGGAAATTTCTGCAATTTTATCCCAAAATAAGGGGAATTTCTGCCTTTTTGCCCTGAAATATGTGAAATGTCTGCAATTTTACCCCAAAATAAGGTGAATTTCTGCCTTTTTGCCCCAAAATAAGGTGAATTTCTGCCTTTTTGCCCTAAAATAAGAAAAATTTTTGCTTTTTTTCTCTGAAATAAGTGAAATTTCTGCAATTTTGCCTTAAAATAAAAAAAATATCTGCAATTTTTCCCCATAATAAAGGAATTTTCTGCAATTTTGACCCAAAATAAAGGGAATTTCTGTTTTTTGTCCCCAAATAAGAGAAATTTCTGCAATTTTGCCCTAAAATAAGGGGAATTTCTGCCTTTTGCCCCAAATTAAGGGGAATTTCTGCATTTTTGCCACAAAATAAGGGGAATTTCTGTCTTTTTACCCCAAAATAAAGGGAATTTCAGCCTTTTTATCTCATAATAAGGGGAATCTCTGCCTTTTTGCCCTAAAATATAGGGAATTTCTGTATTTTTGCTTCAAAATAAAGAAAATTTCTGCAATTTTGAACCAAAATGAAAGTTATTTCTGCTTTTTGCTCCAAAATAATAGAAATTTCTGCGTTTTTTCCCTGAAATAAGTTAAATTTCTATAATTTTGCCCCAAAATAAGGGAGATTTCTGCAATTTTGCCCCAAAATAAAGGAAATTTCTGAAATTTTGCCCCAAAATAAGGGGAATTTCTGACTTTTTGCCCTGAAATAAGGAGAATTTCTGTTATTTTGTAACAAAATAATGTGAATTTCTGCATTTTCCCTCAAAATTAGGAGAATATGTGCAATTTTGCTTCAAAATACGGGGAATTTCTGCCTTATTGAACCAAAATAAAGGGAATTTTTACATTTTAGCAACAATATAAAGGGAATTTCTGAAATTTTACTCCAAAACACAAAGAATTTATTTCTTATTGCCCGAAATAAAGTGGAATTTGTGCCTTTTTGCACTGAAATATTTGAAATTTCCACAATTTTACCCCAAAATAAGAGGAATTTCTGTTTTTGGCACCAAAATTAGAAGAATTTCTGCTTTTTGCCCCAAAATAAGGCAAATTTCTGACTTTTTGCCCTGAAATAAGTGAAATTTCTGCAATTTTGCCCCAAAATAAGGGGAATTTCTGCCTTTTTGCCAAAATAAGGGGAATTTCAGCATTTTACCTCCAAATAAGGAAAATTTCTGCCTTTTTGCCACAAAATATGGGGAATTTCTGCCTTATTGCCCCCAAATAAGGAAAATTTTTGCTTTTCTGCCCCAATTAACGGGAATTTCTGCCTTTTTGCCAAAAAGTAAAGGGAATTTCTGCCTTTTTGCCCCAAAATAACGGGAATTTCAGCCTTTTTACCTCAAAATAAGGGGAATTTCTGCCTTTTGCTCAAAATATGAGGAATTTCTGACTTTTTGTTCCAAATAAGGAAAATTTCTTCAATTTTGTACCAAAATAAAAGAAATTTCTGTTTTTGCCCCAAAATAAAAGTAATTTCTGACTTTTTGCCCTGAAATAAATGAAATTTCTGCAATTTTTCCAGAATATAAGGGAAATTTGTGCCTTTTTGCCCCAAAATGAGGGGAATTTCAGCCTTTTTGCCCCAAAATATGGGGAATTTCAGCATTTTACCTAAAAATAAGGGGAATTTCAGCCTTTTTGCACCAAGATATGGAAAATTTCTGCCTTTTGCCACAAAATAAGAAAAATTTCTGCAATTCTGTACCAAAATAAAAGAAATTTCTAAAATTTTGCCCCAAAATAAGGGAAATTTCTGATTTTTGCCCCGAAATAAAAAGAATTTCTGTATTTTTGCCCCAAAATAAAGGGAATTTCTGCCTTTTTGCACCAAAATTAGGAGAGTTTCTGCAATTTTGGTTCAAAGTACAGGGAATTTCTGCCGCTTTTCCGAAAATAAGGGGAACTTCTGCCGATTTGACCCAAATAAAGGGAATTTCTGCATTTTTGCCCCAATATTAGGGGAATTTCTGCAAATTTGCTCCAAAATACGGGAAATTTCTGCCTTTTTGCCTGAAATTAAGGGGATTTTCTGCCTTTTTGCCCCCAAACAAAGGAAATTTCTGCAATTTTATCCCAAAATAAGGGGAATTTCTGCCTTTTGCCCTGAAATATGTGAAATGTCTGCAATTTTACCCCAAAATAATGTGAATTTCTGCATTTTTGCCCCAAAATAAGGTGAATTTCTGCCTTTTTGCCCTAAAATAAGAAAATTCTTTGCTTTTTTTCTCTGAAATAAGTGAAATTTCTGCAATTTTGCCTTAAAATAAAAAAAAATATCTGCAATATTTCCCCATAATAAAGAAATTTTCTGCAATTTTGACCCAAAATAAAGGGAATTTCTGTTTTTTGTCTCCAAATAAGGGAAATTTCTGCAATTTTGCCCTAAAATAAGGGGAATTTCTGCCTTTTACCCCAAAATAAGGGGAATTTCTGCCTTTTTGCCCCAAAATAAAGAAAATTACTGCATGTTTTACCCCAAAATTAGGTGAATTTCTGCAATTTTGCTCCAAAATACGGGGATTTTCTACCGTTTTCGCCAAAAATAAAGGGAATTTCTGCCATTTTGCCGCGAAATAAGTGAAATTTCTGCAGTTTTACACCAAAATAAGAAGAAGTTCTGCCTTTTTGTTCCAAAATTAGGGGAATTTCTGCAATTTTGCTCCAAAATACAAGGAATTTCTGCCATCTTGCCCGAAAATAAAGGGAATGTATACCTTTTTGCCATCAAAAATGGATATTTCTTGATTTTTACCCCAAAATAAGGGGATTTTCTGCCTTTTTGACTCCAAATAAGTGCAATTTCTGACTTTTCCCCAAAAATAAACAAAATTTCTGTTTGTTTGCCCCAAAATAAGGGGAATTTCTGACTTTTTGCCCTGAAATAAGTTAAATTTCTAAAATTTTCCCCAAAATAAGGGAAATGTCTGCTTTTTGCCCCAAAATAAGGGGAATTTCTGCCTTTTTGCCCCAAAATAGTGGGAATTTCAAGCTTTTTACCTCAAAATAAGGGGTATTTCTGCATTTTTGCCACAAAATATGGAAATTTCTGCCTTTTTGCCCAAAATAAGAAAAATTTCTGCAATTATGTATCAAAATAAAAGAAATTTCTGCCATTTTGCCCCAAAATAAGAAAATTTCTGCTTCTTTTCCCTTAAATAAGTGAAATTTCTGCAATTTTGCCCCAAAATAAGTGAAATTTCTGCAATTTTGCCCCAAAATAAGGGAAATTTCTGAAATTTTGCCCCAAAATAATTGGAATTTTTGAGTTTTGCCCCAAAATAAGAAGAATTTCGGTCTTTTTGCCCCAGCATATAGGGAATTTCTGCCTTTTTGTACCACAATTAGGGCAATTTCTGCAATTTTGCTCCAAAATACGGGGAATTTCTGCATTTTGCCTGAAAATAAGAAGAATGCATAACTTTTTGCCATATAAATGGGAAATTTCTTCATTTTTGCTCCAAAATAAGAGGAATTTCTGCATTATTGCCTCTAAATAAGTGGAATTTCTGCCCTTTCCTCCAAAACAAAGGGAATTTCTGTCTTTTTGCCCCAAATTAAGGAAAATTTCTGACTCCTTACCCTGAAATAAGTGAAATTACTGCAATTTTGCCCCAAAATAAGGGAAATTTCTGCCTTTTTGCCCACAAATAGGGGAATTTCAGCTCTTTTACCTCAAAATAAGAGGACTTTCTGCATTTTTGCCACAAAATATTAGGAATTTCTGCCTTTTTGCCCCAAAATAAAAAAAATTTCTGCCTTTTTTCCCTGAAATAAGTGATATTTCCGAAATTTTGCCTCAAAGTAAGTGAAATTTCTGCAATTTTGCCCCAAAATAAAGGAATTTTCTGGAATTTTGCCCCAAAATAAGGAGAATTTCTGTCTTTTTGCCCTAACATATAGGGAATTTCTTCCTTTTTGCCCCACAATTAGGGGAATTTCTGCTATTTTGCCCCAAAATACGGGGAATGTCTACTTTTCATCCCGAAAATTAGGGGAATGTTTACCTTTTGCCACAAAAAAGGGAAATTTCTTCATTTTTGCTTCAAAATAATGGGAATTTCTGCTTTTTTTCCTCTCAATATGTGGAATTTCTGTCTTATTCCCCCAAAACAAAGGGAATTTCTGTCTTTTTTGCCTCAAAATAAGGAAAATTTCTGAATTATTACCCTGAAATAAGTGAAATTTCTGCAATTTTGCCCCAAAATAAAGGAAATTTCTAACTTTTTGCCCCCAAATAAGAAGATTTCAGCCATTTTACCTCAAAATAAGGGAAATTTCTGCATTTTTGCCACAAAATATTAAGAATTTCTGCCTTTTTGCCCCAAAATAAGGAAAATTTCTGCCTTTTTTCCCTGAAATAAGTGAAATTTCTGCAATTTTGACCCTAAAATAAGTAAATTTCTGCAATTTTGCCCCAAAATAAGGGAAATTTCTGGAATTTGGCCCCAAAGTAAGTGGAATTTCTGAGTTTTGCCCCAAAACAAGGAGAATTTCTGTCTTTTTGCCCTAAAATATAGGGAATTTCTGCCTTTTTGCTCCACAATTAGGGGAATTTCTGCATTTTTCTCCAAAATACTGGAATTTCTGCTTTTTAGCCCGAAAATAAGGGGAATGTATATCTTTTGCCATAAAAAAGGGAAATTTCTTCATTGTTGCTCAAAAATAAGAGGAATTTCTTCCTTTTTACCTCAAAATAAGTGAAATTTCTGCCTTTTTACCCAAAAATAAACAGAATTTCTGTCTTTTTGCCCCAAAATAAAAGGAATTTTTGAATTATGCCCTTAAATAAGTGAAATTCTTGCAATTTTGCCCCAAAACAAAAGAAATTTCTGCCTTTGTGCCACAAAATAAAGGGAATTTCTGCAATTTTGCTCCAAAATAAGGGAAATTTCTGCCTTTTTGCCCCCAAATAAGGGGAATTTCAGCCTTTTTACCTAAAAAAAAAAGGAATTTCTGCATTTTTGCCACAAAATATTAGGAATTTATGACTTTTTGCCAAAAAATAAGGAAAATTTCTGCCTTTTTTCCCTAAAATATGTGAAATTTCTGCAATTCTGCCCCAAAATAAGTGAAATTTCTGCCTTTTTGCCTCCAAATAAGGGGAATTTCAGCCTTTTTACCTCAAAATAAGGGGAATTTTTGCATTTTTGCCCCAAAAGATTGGAAATTTCTGCCTTTTTGCCCGAAAATAAGAAAAATTTCTGCAATTTTGTACCAAAATAAAAGAAATTTCTGCCTTTTTGCCCCAAAATAAGAAAATTTCTGCCTTTTTTCCCTCAAATAAATGAAATTTCTGCAATTTTGCCCCAAAATAAGTCAAATTTCTGATATTTTGCCCCAAAATAAGGGAAATTTCTAGAATGTTGCCCCAAAATAAGTGGAATTTCTGAGTTTTGCCCCAAAATAAGGGGAATTTTTGTCTTTTTGCCCCAACATATAGGGAATGTCTGCCTTTTTGCCCCACAATTAGGGGAATTTCTGCAATTTTGCTCCAAAATACGTGGAATTTCTACTTTTTAGTCCGAAAATAAGGGGAATGTATACCTTTAGCCACAAAAAAGGGAAATTTCTTCATTTTTGCCCAAAAATAAGAGGAATTTCTGCCTTTTTACCTCAAAATAAGTGAAATTTATGCCTTTTTTACCCAAAAATAAACGGAATTTCTCTCTTTTTGCCCCAAACTAAAAGGAATTTTTGAATTTTGCCTTGAAATAATTGAAATTTCTGCAATTATGTCCCAAAATAAGGGAAATTTCTGCCCTTTGCCACAAAATAAGGGGAATTTCTGTCTTTTTACCCCAAAATAAAGGGAATTTCAGCCTTTTTACCTCATAATAAGGGGAATCTCTGCCTTTTTGCCCTAAAATATGGGGAATTTCTGTATTTTTGCCCCAAAATAAAGAAAATTTCTGCAATTTTGTACCAAAATAAAAGTTATTTCTGCCTTTTTGCTCAAAAATAAGAGAAATTTCTGCGTTTTTTCCCTAAAATAAGTTAAATTTCTATAATTTTGCCCCAAAATAAGGGAGATTTCTGCAATTTTGCCCCAAAATAAAGGAGATTTCTGAAATTTTGCCCCAAAATAAGGGGAATTTCTGACTTTTTGCCCTGAAATAAGGAGAATTTCTGTTATTTTGTAACAAAATAATGTGAATTTCTGCTTTTTCCCTCAAAATTAGGAGAATATGTGCAATTTTGCTTCAAAATACGGGGAATTTCTGCCTTATTGAACCAAAATAAAGGGAATTTCTGCATTTTTGCAACAATATAAGGGGAATTTCTGAAATTTTACTCCAAAATACAAGGAATTTCTGTCTTATTGCCCGAAATACAGTGGAATTTCTGCCTTTTTGCACTGAAATATTTGAAATTTCCACAATTTTACCGCAAAATAAGAGGAATTTCTGTTTTTGGCCCCAAAATTAGGAGAATTTCTGCTTTTTGCCCCAAAATAAGGCAAATTTCTGACTTTTTGCCCTGAAATAAGTGAAATTTCTGCAATTTTGCCCCAAAATACGGGGAATTTCTGCCTTTTGCCAAAATAAGGGGAATTTCAGCATTTTACCTCCAAATAAGGAAAATTTCTGCCTTTTTGCCACAAAATATGGGGAATTTCTGCCTTATTGCCCCCAAATAAGGAAAAATTTTGCTTTTCTGCCCCAATTAACGGGAATTTCTGCCTTTTTGCCAAAAAGTACAGGGAATTTCTGCCTTTTTGCCCCAAAATAACGGGAATTTCAGCCTTTTTACCTCAAAATAAGGGGAATTTCTGCCTTTTGCTCAAAATATGAGGAATTTCTGACTTTTTGTTCCAAATAAGGAAAATTTCTTCAATTTTGTACCAAAATAAAAGAAATTTCTGTTTTTGCCCCAAAATAAAAGTAATTTCTGACTTTTTGCCCTGAAATAATGAAATTTCTGAAATTTTGCCCGAAAATAAGGGAAATTTGTGCCTTTTTGCCTTAAAATGAGGGGAATTTCTGCCTTTTTGCCCCAAAATATGGGGAATTTCAGCATTTTACCTCAAAATAAGAAGAATTTCAGCCTTTTTGCACCAAAATATGGAAAATTTCTGGCTTTTTGCCACAAAATAAGAAAAATTTCTGCAATTCTGTACCAAAATAAAAGAAATTTCTCAAATTTTGCCCCAAAATAAGGGAAATTTCTGATTTTTGCCCCGAAATAAGTAGAATTTCTGAATTTTTGCCCCAAAATAAAGGGAATTTCTGCCTTTTTGCACCAAAATTAGGAGAGTTTCTGCAATTTTGGTTCAAAATACAGGGAATTTCTGCCGCTTTTCCCGAAAATAAGGGGAACTTCTGCCGATTTGCCCCAAATAAAGGGAATTTTTGCATTTTTGCCCCAATTTTAGGGGAATTTCTGCAATTTTGCTCCAAAATATGGGGAATTTCTGCCTTTTTGCCCAAAATTAAGGGGATTTTCTGCCTTTTTGCCCCCAAACAAAGGAAATTTCTGCAATTTTATCCCAAATTAAGGGGAATTTCTGCCTTTTTGCCCTGAAATATGTGAAATGTCTGCAATTTTACCCCAAAATAAGGTGAATTTCTGCCTTTTTGCCCTAAAATAAGAAAAATTTTTGCTTTTTTTCTCTGAAATAAGTGAAATTTCTGCAATTTTGCCTTAAAATAAAAGAAATATCTGCAATTTTTCCCCATAATAAAAGAATTTTCTGCAATTTTTACCCAAAATAAAGGGAATTTCTGTTTTTTGTCCCCAAATAAGGGAAATTTCTGCAATTTTGCCCTAAAATAAAGGGAATTTCTGCCTTTTGCCCCAAAATAA
Source organism: Micromys minutus (assembly GCF_963924665.1). NCBI lineage: Eukaryota > Metazoa > Chordata > Mammalia > Rodentia > Muridae > Micromys > Micromys minutus. The sequence goes on along the minus strand of NW_027667258.1, from coordinate 1,491,294 downwards.
CGAGAATTTCTGCCTTTTTGCCCCAAAATAAAGAAAATTACTGCATGTTTTACCCCAAAATTAGGTGAATTTCTGCAATTTTGATCCAAAATACGGGGATTTTCTGCCTTTTTCGCCAAAAATAAAGAGAATTTCTGCCATTTTGCCGCGAAATAAGTGAAATTTCTGCAGTTTTACCCCAAAATAAGGGGAAGTTCTGCCTTTTTGCCCCAAAATTAGGGGAATTTCTGCAATTTTGCTCCAAAATACGGGGAAATTCTGCCTTTTTGCCCAAAAATAAAGGGAATGTATACCTTTTTGCCATAAAAAAGTGATATTTCTTCATTTTTACCCCAAAATAAGGGGATTTTCCACCTTTTTGACTCCAAATAAGTGCAATTTCTGACTTTTCCCCAAAAATAAACAAAATTTCTGTTTTTTTGCCCCAAAATAAGGGGAATTTCTGACTTTTTGCTCTGAAATAAGTTAAATTTCTAAAATTTTCCCCAAAATAAGGGAAATGTCTGCTTTTTGCCCCAAAATAAGGGGAATTTCTGAATTTTTGCCCCAAAATAGGGGGAATTTCAGCCTTTTTACCTCAAAATAAGGGGAAATTCTGCATTTTTGCCCCAAAATATGGGAAATTTCTGCCTTTTTGCCCAAAATAAGAAAAATTTCTGCAATTATGTATTAAAATAAAAGAAATTTCTGCCATTTTGCCCCAAAATAAGTAAATTTCTGCTTTTTTTCCCTGAAATAAGTGAAATTTCTGCAATTTTGCCCCAAAATAAGTGAAATTTCTGCAATTTTGCCCCAAAATAAGGGAAATTGGAATTTTGCCCCAAAATAATTGGAATTTTTGAGTTTTGCCCCAAAATAAGAAAAATTTCGGTCTTTTTGCCCCAACATATAGAGAATTTCTGTCTTTTTGCCCCAAAATTAGGGGAATTTCTGCAATTTTGCTTTAAAATACGGGGAATTTCTGCCTTTTTGCCAGAAAATATAAGGAATGTATACCTTTTTGCCATAAAAAAGAGATATTTCTTCATTTTTACCCCAAAATAAGGGGATTTTCCACCTTTTTGACTCCAAATAAGTGAAATTTCTGACTTTTCCCCAAAAATAAACAAAATTTCTGTCTTTTTGCCCTAAAATAAGGGGAATTTCTGACTTTTTGCCCTGAAATAAGTTAAATTTCTAAAATTTTCCCCAAAATAAGGGAAACGTCTGCTTTTTGCCCCAAAATAAGAGGAAATTCTGCCTATTTGCCCCAAAGTTGGGGGAATTTCAGCCTTTTTACCTCAAAATAAGGGGAATTTCTGCATTTTTGCCCCAAAATATGGGAAATTTCTGCCTTTTTGCCCAAAATAAGAAAAATTTCTGCAATTATGTATCAAAATAAAAGAAATTTCTGCCATTTTGCCCCAAAATAAGTAAATTTCTGCTTTTTTTCCCTGAAATAAGTGAAATTTCTGCAATTTTGCCCCAAAATAAGTGAAATTTCTGCAATTTTGCCCCAAAATAAGGGAAATTGGAATTTTGCCCCAAAATAATTGGAATTTTTGAGTTTTGCCCCAAAATAAGAAGAATTTCGGTCTTTTTGCCCCAACATATAGGGAATTTCCTTCTTTTTACCCCACAATTAGGGGAATTTCTGCAATTTTGCTCCAAAATACGGGGAATTTCTGCCTTTTTGCCCGAAAATAAGAAGAATGCATAACTTTTTTCCATATAAATGGGAAATTTCTTCATTTTTGCTCCAAAATAATAGGAATTTCTGCTTTATTGCCTCTAAATAAGTGGAATTTCTGTCTTTTCCCCAAAAACAAAGGGAATTTCTGTCTTTTTTGCCCCAAAATAAAGAAAATTTCTGACTTCTTACCCTGAAATAAGTGAAATTACTGCAATTTTCCCCCAAAATAAGGGAAATTTCTGCCTTTTTGCCCCCAAATAGGGGAATTTCAGCTTTTTTACCTCAAAACAAAAGGACTTTCTGCATTTCTGCCACAAAATATTAGGAATTTCTGCCTTTTTGCCCCAAAATAAGGAAAATTTCTGCCTTTTTTCCCTGAAATAAGTGATATTTCTGAAATTTTGCCTCAAAATAAGTGAAATTTCTGCAATTTTACCCCCAAATAAGGGAAATTTCTGGAATTTTGCCCCAAAATAAGTGGAATTTCTGAGTTTTGCCCTAAAATAAGGAGAATTTCTGTCTTTTTGCCCTAACATATAGGGAATTTCTGCCTTTTTGCCCTACAAGTAGGGGAATTTCTGCAATTTTGCTCCAAAATATGTTGAATTTCTACTTTTCAGCCCGAAAATATGGGGAATGTTTACCTTTTGCCACAAAAAAGGTAAATTTCTTCATTTTTACTCCAAAATAATGGGAATTTCTGCTTTTTTTCCTCTAAATATGTGGAATTTCTGTCTTTTTCCCCCAAAACAAATGGAATTTCTGTCTTTTTTTCCCAAAAATAAGGAAAATTTCTGACTTATTACCCTGAAATAAGTGAAATTTCTGCAATTTTGTCCCAAAATAATGGAAATTTCTGTAATTTTGCCCCAAAATAAGGGAAATTTCTGGAATTTTGCCCCAAAGTAAGTGGAATTTCTGAGTTTTGCCCCAAAATAAGGAGAATTTCTGTCTTTTTGCCCCAAAATTAGGGGAATTTCTGCAATTTTGCTTTAAAATACGGGGAATTTCTGCCTTTTTGCCCAAAAATAAAGGGAATGTATAACTTTTTGCCATAAAAAAGAGATATTTCTTCATTTTTACCCCAAAATAAGGGGATTTTCCACCTTTTTGACTTGAAATAAGTGCAATTTCTGACTTTTCCCCAAAAATAAACAAAATTTCTGTATTTTGCCCTAAAATAAGGGGAATTTCTGACTTTTTGCCCTGAAATAAGTTAAATTTCTAAAATTTTCCCCAAAATAAAAGAAACGTCTGCTTTTTGCCCCAAAATAAGAGGAATTTCTGCCTATTTTCCCCAAAGTTGGGGGAATTTCAGCCTTTTTATCTCAAAATAAGGGGAATTTCTGCATTTTTGTCCCAAAATATAGGAAATTTCTGCCTTTTTGCCCAAAATAAGAAAAATTTCTGCTATTATGTATCAAAATAAAAGAAATTTCTGCCATTTTGCCCCAAAATAAGTAAATTTCTGCTTTTTTTCCCTGAAATAAGTGAAATTTCTGCAATTTTGCCCCAAAATAAGTGAAATTTCTGCAATTTTGCCCCAAAATAAGGGAAATTGGAATTTTGCCCCAAAATAATTGGAATTTTTGAGTTTTGCCCCAAAATAAGAAGAATTTCGGTCTTTTTGCCCCAACATATAGGGAATTTCTGTCTTTTTGCCCCACAATTAGGGGAATTTCTGCAATTTTGCTCCAAAATACGGGGAATTTCTGCCTTTTTGCCCGAAAATAAGAAGAATGCATACCTTTTTGCCATATAAATGGGAAATTTCTTCATTTTTGCTCCAAAATAAGAGGAATTTCTGCTTTATTGCCTCTAAACCAGTGGAATTTCTGTCTTTTCCCCCAAAACAAAGAGAATTTCTGTCTTTTTTGCCCCAAAATAAAGAAAATTTCTGACTTCTTACCCTGAAATAAGTGAAATTACTGCAATTTTGCCCCAAAATAAGGGAAATTTCTGCCTTTTTGCCCCCAAATAGAGGAATTTCAGCTTTTTTACCTCAAAACAAGAGGACTTTCTGAATTTTTGCCACAAAATATTAGGAATTTCTGCCTTTTTGCCCCATAATAAGGAAAATTTCTGCCTTTTTACCCTGAAATAAGTGATATTTCTGAAATTTTGCCTCAAAATAAGTGAAATTTCTGCAATTTTGCCCCAAAATAAGGGAAATTTCTGGAATTTTGCCCCAAAATAAGTGGAATTTCTGAGTTTTGCCCCAAAATAAGGAGAATTTCTGTCTTTTTGCCCTAACATATAGGGAATTTCTGCCTTTTTGCCCCACAATTAGGGGAATTTCTGCAATTTTGCTCCAAAATACGGGGAATTTCTGCCTTTTTGCCCGAAAATAAGAAGAATGCATACCTTTTTGCGATATAAATGGGAAATTTCTTCATTTTTGCTCCAAAATAATAGGAATTTCTGCTTTATTGCCTCTAAATAAGTGGAATTTCTGTCTTTTCCCCAAAAACAAAGGGAATTTCTGTCTTTTTTGCCCCAAAATAAAGAAAATTTTTGACTTCTTACCCTGAAATAATTGAAATTACTGCAATTTTGCCCCAAAATAAGGGAAATTTCTGCCTTTTTGCCCCCAAATAGGGGAATTTCAGCTTTTTTACCTCAAAACAAAAGGACTTTCTGCATTTCTGCCACAAAATATTAGGAATTTCTGCCTTTTTGCCCCAAAATAAGGAAAATTTCTGCCTTTTTTCCCTGAAATAAGTGATATTTCTGAAATTTTGCCTCAAAATAAGTGAAATTTCTGCAATTTTCCCCCAAATAAGGGAAATTTCTGGAATTTTGCCCCAAAATAAGTGGAATTTCTGAGTTTTGCCCTAAAATAAGGAGAATTTCTGTCTTTTTGCCATAATATATAGGGAATTTCTGCCTTTTTGCCCCACAAGTAGTGGAATTTCTACAATTTTGCTCCAAAATATGTTGAATTTCTACTTTTCAGCCCGAAAATATGGGGAATGTTTACCTTTTGCCACAAAAAAAAGAAATTTCTTCATTTTTGCTCCAAAATAATGGGAATTTCTGCTTTTTTTTCTCTAAATATGTGGAATTTCTGTCTTTTTCCCCCAAAACAAATGGAATTTCTGTCTTTTTTGCCCCAAAATAAGGAAAATTTCTGACTTATTACCCTGAAATAAGTGAAATTTCTGCAATTTTGACCCAAAATAATGGAAATTTCTGCAATTTTGCCCCAAAATAAGGGAAATTTCTGGAATTTTGCCCCAAAGTAAGTGGAATTTCTGAGTTTTGCCCCAAAATAAGGAGAATTTCTGTCTTTTTGCCCCAAAATTAGGGGAATTTCTGCAATTTTGCTCCAAAATACGGGGAATTTCTGCCTTTTTGCCCAAAAATAAAGGGAATGTATACCTTTTTGCCATAAAAAAGAGATATTTCTTCATTTTTACCCCAAAATAAGGGGATTTACCACCTTTTTGACTCCAAATAAGTACAATTTCTGACTTTTCCCCAAAAATAAACAAAATTTCAGTCTTTTTGCCCTAAAATAATGGGAATTTCTGACTTTTTGCCATGAAATAAGTTAAATTTCTAAAATTTTCCCCAAAATAAAGGAAACATCTGCTTTTTGCCCCAAAATAAGAGGAATTTCTGCATATTTGCCCCAAAGTTGGGGGAATTTCAGCCTTTTTATCTCAAAATAAGGGGAATTTTTGCCTTTTTGCCAAAATAAGGGGAATTTCAGCATTTTACCTCCAAATAAGGAAAATGTCTGCCTTTTTGCCACAAAATATGGGGAATTTCTGCCTATTGCCCCCAAATAAGGAAAATTTTTGCTTTTCTGCCCCAATTAACGGGAATTTCTGCCTTTTTGCCAAAAAGTAAAGGGAATTTCTGCCTTTTTGCCCCAAAATAACGGGAATTTCAGCCTTTTTACCTCAAAATAAGGGGAATTTCTGCCTTTTGCTCAAAATATGAGGAATTTCTGACTTTTTGTTCCAAATAAGGAAAATTTCTTCAATTTTGTACCAAAATAAAAGAAATTTCTGTTTTTGCCCAAAATAAAAGTAATTTCTGACTTTTTGCCCTGAAATAAATGAAATTTCTGCAATTTTTCCCGAAAATAAGGGAAATTTGTGCCTTTTTGCCCCAAAATGAGGGGAATTTCAGCCTTTTTGCCCCAAAATATGGGGAATTTCAGCATTTTACCTAAAAATAAGGGGAATTTCAGTCTTTTTGCACCAAAATATGGAAAATTTCTGCCATTTTGCCACAAAATAAGAAAAATTTCTGCAATTCTGTACCAAAATAAAAGAAATTTCTAAAATTTTGCCCCAAAATAAGGGATATTTCTGATTTTTGCTCCGAAATAAGGAGAATTTCTGTATTTTTGCCCCAAAATAAAGGGAATTTCTGCCTTTTTGCACCAAAATTAGGAGAGTTTCTGCAATTTTGGTTCAAAGTACAGAGAATTTCGGCTGCTTTTCCCAAAAATAAGGGGAACTTCTGCCGATTTGCCCCAAATAAAGGGAATTTCTGCATTTTTGCCCCAATATTAGGGGAATTTCTGCTATTTTGCTCCAAAATACGGGGAATTTCTGCCCTTTTGCCCGAAATTAAGGGGATTTTCTGCCTTTTTGCCTGAAATTAAGGGGATTTTCTGCCTTTTTGCCCCCAATCAAGGGAAATTTCTGCAATTTTATCCCAAAATAAGGGGAATTTCTGCCTTTTTGCCCTGAAATATGTGAAATGTCTGCAATTTTACCCCAAAATAAGGTGAATTTCTGCCTTTTTGCCCCAAAATAAGGTGAATTTCTGCCTTTTTGCCCTAAAATAAGAAAAATTTTTGCTTTTTTTCTCTGAAATAAGTGAAATTTCTGCAATTTTGCCTTAAAATAAAAAAAATATCTGCAATTTTTCCCCATAATAAAGGAATTTTCTGCAATTTTGACCCAAAATAAAGGGAATTTCTGTTTTTTGTCCCCAAATAAGAGAAATTTCTGCAATTTTGCCCTAAAATAAGGGGAATTTCTGCCTTTTGCCCCAAATTAAGGGGAATTTCTGCATTTTTGCCACAAAATAAGGGGAATTTCTGTCTTTTTACCCCAAAATAAAGGGAATTTCAGCCTTTTTATCTCATAATAAGGGGAATCTCTGCCTTTTTGCCCTAAAATATAGGGAATTTCTGTATTTTTGCTTCAAAATAAAGAAAATTTCTGCAATTTTGAACCAAAATGAAAGTTATTTCTGCTTTTTGCTCCAAAATAATAGAAATTTCTGCGTTTTTTCCCTGAAATAAGTTAAATTTCTATAATTTTGCCCCAAAATAAGGGAGATTTCTGCAATTTTGCCCCAAAATAAAGGAAATTTCTGAAATTTTGCCCCAAAATAAGGGGAATTTCTGACTTTTTGCCCTGAAATAAGAAGAATTTCTGTTATTTTGTAACAAAATAATGTGAATTTCTGCATTTTCCCTCAAAATTAGGAGAATATGTGCAATTTTGCTTCAAAATACGGGGAATTTCTGCCTTATTGAACCAAAATAAAGGGAATTTTTACATTTTAGCAACAATATAAGGGGAATTTCTGAAATTTTACTCCAAAACACAAAGAATTTATTTCTTATTGCCCGAAATACAGTGGAATTTGTGCCTTTTTGCACTGAAATATTTGAAATTTCCACAATTTTACCCCAAAATAAGAGGAATTTCTGTTTTTGGCACCAAAATTAGAAGAATTTCTGCTTTTTGCCCCAAAATAAGGCAAATTTCTGACTTTTTGCCCTGAAATAAGTGAAATTTCTGCAATTTTGCCCCAAAATAAGGGAAATTTCTGCCTTTTTGCCAAAATAAGGGGAATTTCAGCATTTTACCTCCAAATAAGGAAAATTTCTGCCTTTTTGCCACAAAATATGGGGAATTTCTGCCTTATTGCCCCCAAATAAGGAAAATTTTTGCTTTTCTGCCCCAATTAACGGGAATTTCTGCCTTTTTGCCAAAAAGTAAAGGGAATTTCTGCCTTTTTGCCCCAAAATAACGGGAATTTCAGCCTTTTTACCTCAAAATAAGGGGAATTTCTGCCTTTTGCTCAAAATATGAGGAATTTCTGACTTTTTGTTCCAAATAAGGAAAATTTCTTCAATTTTGTACCAAAATAAAAGAAATTTCTGTTTTTGCCCCAAAATAAAAGTAATTTCTGACTTTTTGCCCTGAAATAAATGAAATTTCTGCAATTTTTCCCGAATATAAGGGAAATTTGTGCCTTTTTGCCCCAAAATGAGGGGAATTTCAGCCTTTTTGCCCCAAAATATGGGGAATTTCAGCATTTTACCTAAAAATAAGGGGAATTTCAGCCTTTTTGCACCAAGATATGGATAATTTCTGCCTTTTGCCACAAAATAAGAAAAATTTCTGCAATTCTGTACCAAAATAAAAGAAATTTCTAAAATTTTGCCCCAAAATAAGGGAAATTTCTGATTTTTGCCCCGAAATAAAAAGAATTTCTGTATTTTTGCCCCAAAATAAAGGGAATTTCTGCCTTTTTGCACCAAAATTAGGAGAGTTTCTGCAATTTTGGTTCAAAGTACAGGGAATTTCTGCCGCTTTTCCGAAAATAAGGGGAACTTCTGCCGATTTGACCCAAATAAAGGGAATTTCTGCATTTTTGCCCCAATATTAGGGGAATTTCTGCAAATTTGCTCCAAAATACGGGAAATTTCTGCCTTTTTGCCTGAAATTAAGGGGATTTTCTGCCTTTTTGCCCCCAAACAAAGGAAATTTCTGCAATTTTATCCCAAAATAAGGGGAATTTCTGCCTTTTGCCCTGAAATATGTGAAATGTCTGCAATTTTACCCCAAAATAATGTGAATTTCTGCCTTTTTGCCCCAAAATAAGGTGAATTTCTGCCTTTTTGCCCTAAAATAAGAAAATTTTTTGCTTTTTTTCTCTGAAATAAGTGAAATTTCTGCAATTTTGCCTTAAAATAAAAAAAAATATCTGCAATATTTCCCCATAATAAAGAAATTTTCTGCAATTTTGACCCAAAATAAAGGGAATTTCTGTTTTTTGTCTCCAAATAAGGGAAATTTCTGCAATTTTGCCCTAAAATAAGGGGAATTTCTGCCTTTTACCCCAAAATAAGGGGAATTTCTGCCTTTTTGCCCCAAAATAAAGAAAATTACTGCATGTTTTACCCCAAAATTAGGTGAATTTCTGCAATTTTGCTCCAAAATACGGGGATTTTCTACCGTTTTCGCCAAAAATAAAGGGAATTTCTGCCATTTTGCCGCGAAATAAGTGAAATTTCTGCAGTTTTACACCAAAATAAGAAGAAGTTCTGCCTTTTTGTTCCAAAATTAGGGGAATTTCTGCAATTTTGCTCCAAAATACAAGGAATTTCTGCCATCTTGCCCGAAAATAAAGGGAATGTATACCTTTTTGCCATCAAAAATGGATATTTCTTGATTTTTACCCCAAAATAAGGGGATTTTCTGCCTTTTTGACTCCAAATAAGTGCAATTTCTGATATTTCCCCAAAAATAAATGGAATTTCTGTCTTTTTGCCCCAAAATAAGGGGAATTTCTGACTTTTTGCCCTGAAATAAGTTAAATTTCTAAAATTTTCCCCAAAATAAGGGAAATGTCTGCTTTTTGCCCCAAAATAAGGGGAATTTCTGCCTTTTTGCCCCAAAATAGTGGGAATTTCAAGCTTTTTACCTCAAAATAAGGGGTATTTCTGCATTTTTGCCACAAAATATGGAAATTTCTGCCTTTTTGCCCAAAATAAGAAAAATTTCTGCAATTATGTATCAAAATAAAAGAAATTTCTGCCATTTTGCCCCAAAATAAGAAAATTTCTGCTTCTTTTCCCTTAAATAAGTGAAATTTCTGCAATTTTGCCCCAAAATAAGTGAAATTTCTGCAATTTTGCCCCAAAATAAGGGAAATTTCTGAAATTTTGCCCCAAAATAATTGGAATTTTTGAGTTTTGCCCCAAAATAAGAAGAATTTCGGTCTTTTTGCCCCAACATATAGGGAATTTCTGCCTTTTTGTACCACAATTAGGGCAATTTCTGCAATTTTGCTCCAAAATACGGGGAATTTCTGCATTTTGCCTGAAAATAAGAAGAATGCATAACTTTTTGCCATATAAATGGGAAATTTCTTCATTTTTGCTCCAAAATAAGAGGAATTTCTGCATTATTGCCTCTAAATAAGTGGAATTTCTGCCCTTTCCTCCAAAACAAAGGGAATTTCTGTCTTTTTGCCCCAAATTAAGGAAAATTTCTGACTCCTTACCCTGAAATAAGTGAAATTACTGCAATTTTGCCCCAAAATAAGGGAAATTTCTGCCTTTTTGCCCACAAATAGGGGAATTTCAGCTCTTTTACCTCAAAATAAGAGGACTTTCTGCATTTTTGCCACAAAATATTAGGAATTTCTGCCTTTTTGCCCCAAAATAAAAAAAATTTCTGCCTTTTTTCCCTGAAATAAGTGATATTTCCGAAATTTTGCCTCAAAGTAAGTGAAATTTCTGCAATTTTGCCCCAAAATAAAGGAATTTTCTGGAATTTTGCCCCAAAATAAGGAGAATTTCTGTCTTTTTGCCCTAACATATAGGGAATTTCTTCCTTTTTGCCCCACAATTAGGGGAATTTCTGCTATTTTGCCCCAAAATACGGGGAATGTCTACTTTTCATCCCGAAAATTAGGGGAATGTTTACCTTTTGCCACAAAAAAGGGAAATTTCTTCATTTTTGCTTCAAAATAATGGGAATTTCTGCTTTTTTTCCTCTCAATATGTGGAATTTCTGTCTTATTCCCCCAAAACAAAGGGAATTTCTGTCTTTTTTGCCTCAAAATAAGGAAAATTTCTGAATTATTACCCTGAAATAAGTGAAATTTCTGCAATTTTGCCCCAAAATAAAGGAAATTTCTAACTTTTTGCCCCCAAATAAGAAGATTTCAGCCATTTTACCTCAAAATAAGGGAAATTTCTGCATTTTTGCCACAAAATATTAAGAATTTCTGCCTTTTTGCCCCAAAATAAGGAAAATTTCTGCCTTTTTTCCCTGAAATAAGTGAAATTTCTGCAATTTTGACCCTAAAATAAGTAAATTTCTGCAATTTTGCCCCAAAATAAGGGAAATTTCTGGAATTTGGCCCCAAAGTAAGTGGAATTTCTGAGTTTTGCCCCAAAACAAGGAGAATTTCTGTCTTTTTGCCCTAAAATATAGGGAATTTCTGCCTTTTTGCTCCACAATTAGGGGAATTTCTGCATTTTTCTCCAAAATACTGGAATTTCTGCTTTTTAGCCCGAAAATAAGGGGAATGTATATCTTTTGCCATAAAAAAGGGAAATTTCTTCATTGTTGCTCAAAAATAAGAGGAATTTCTTCCTTTTTACCTCAAAATAAGTGAAATTTCTGCCTTTTTACCCAAAAATAAACAGAATTTCTGTCTTTTTGCCCCAAAATAAAAGGAATTTTTGAATTATGCCCTTAAATAAGTGAAATTCTTGCAATTTTGCCCCAAAACAAAAGAAATTTCTGCCTTTGTGCCACAAAATAAAGGGAATTTCTGCAATTTTGCTCCAAAATAAGGGAAATTTCTGCCTTTTTGCCCCCAAATAAGGGGAATTTCAGCCTTTTTACCTAAAAAAAAAGGAATTTCTGCATTTTTGCCACAAAATATTAGGAATTTATGACTTTTTGCCAAAAAATAAGGAAAATTTCTGCCTTTTTTCCCTAAAATATGTGAAATTTCTGCAATTCTGCCCCAAAATAAGTGAAATTTCTGCCTTTTTGCCTCCAAATAAGGGGAATTTCAGCCTTTTTACCTCAAAATAAGGGGAATTTTTGCATTTTTGCCCCAAAAGATTGGAAATTTCTGCCTTTTTGCCCGAAAATAAGAAAAATTTCTGCAATTTTGTACCAAAATAAAAGAAATTTCTGCCTTTTTGCCCCAAAATAAGAAAATTTCTGCCTTTTTTCCCTCAAATAAATGAAATTTCTGCAATTTTGCCCCAAAATAAGTCAAATTTCTGATATTTTGCCCCAAAATAAGGGAAATTTCTAGAATGTTGCCCCAAAATAAGTGGAATTTCTGAGTTTTGCCCCAAAATAAGGGGAATTTTTGTCTTTTTGCCCCAACATATAGGGAATGTCTGCCTTTTTGCCCCACAATTAGGGGAATTTCTGCAATTTTGCTCCAAAATACGTGGAATTTCTACTTTTTAGTCCGAAAATAAGGGGAATGTATACCTTTAGCCACAAAAAAGGGAAATTTCTTCATTTTTGCCCAAAAATAAGAGGAATTTCTGCCTTTTTACCTCAAAATAAGTGAAATTTATGCCTTTTTTACCCAAAAATAAACGGAATTTCTCTCTTTTTGCCCCAAACTAAAAGGAATTTTTGAATTTTGCCTTGAAATAAGTGAAATTTCTGCAATTATGTCCCAAAATAAGGGAAATTTCTGCCCTTTGCCACAAAATAAGGGGAATTTCTGTCTTTTTACCCCAAAATAAAGGGAATTTCAGCCTTTTTACCTCATAATAAGGGGAATCTCTGCCTTTTTGCCCTAAAATATGGGGAATTTCTGTATTTTTGCCCCAAAATAAAGAAAATTTCTGCAATTTTGTACCAAAATAAAAGTTATTTCTGCCTTTTTGCTCAAAAATAAGAGAAATTTCTGCGTTTTTTCCCTAAAATAAGTTAAATTTCTATAATTTTGCCCCAAAATAAGGGAGATTTCTGCAATTTTGCCCCAAAATAAAGGAGATTTCTGAAATTTTGCCCCAAAATAAGGGGAATTTCTGACTTTTTGCCCTGAAATAAGGAGAATTTCTGTTATTTTGTAACAAAATAATGTGAATTTCTGCTTTTTCCCTCAAAATTAGGAGAATATGTGCAATTTTGCTTCAAAATACGGGGAATTTCTGCCTTATTGAACCAAAATAAAGGGAATTTCTGCATTTTTGCAACAATATAAGGGGAATTTCTGAAATTTTACTCCAAAATACAAGGAATTTCTGTCTTATTGCCCGAAATACAGTGGAATTTCTGCCTTTTTGCACTGAAATATTTGAAATTTCCACAATTTTACCGCAAAATAAGAGGAATTTCTGTTTTTGGCCCCAAAATTAGGAGAATTTCTGCTTTTTGCCCCAAAATAAGGCAAATTTCTGACTTTTTGCCCTGAAATAAGTGAAATTTCTGCAATTTTGCCCCAAAATACGGGGAATTTCTGCCTTTTGCCAAAATAAGGGGAATTTCAGCATTTTAGCTCCAAATAAGGAAAATTTCTGCCTTTTTGCCACAAAATATGGGGAATTTCTGCCTTATTGCCCCCAAATAAGGAAAATTTTTGCTTTTCTGCCCCAATTAACGGGAATTTCTGCCTTTTTGCCACAAAGTACAGGGAATTTCTGCCTTTTTGCCCCAAAATAACGGGAATTTCAGCCTTTTTACCTCAAAATAAGGGGAATTTCTGCCTTTTGCTCAAAATATGAGGAATTTCTGACTTTTTGTTCCAAATAAGGAAAATTTCTTCAATTTTGTACCAAAATAAGAGAAATTTCTGTTTTTGCCCCAAAATAAAAGTAATTTCTGACTTTTTGCCCTGAAATAATGAAATTTCTGAAATTTTGCCCGAAAATAAGGGAAATTTGTGCCTTTTTGCCTTAAAATGAGGGGAATTTCTGCCTTTTTGCCCCAAAATATGGGGAATTTCAGCATTTTACCTCAAAATAAGAAGAATTTCAGCCTTTTTGCACCAAAATATGGAAAATTTCTGGCTTTTTGCCACAAAATAAGAAAAATTTCTGCAATTCTGTACCAAAATAAAAGAAATTTCTCAAATTTTGCCCCAAAATAAGGGAAATTTCTGATTTTTGCCCCGAAATAAGTAGAATTTCTGAATTTTTGCCCCAAAATAAAGGGAATCTGCCTTTTTGCACCAAAATTAGGAGAGTTTCTGCAATTTTGGTTCAAAATACAGGGAATTTCTGCCGCTTTTCCCGAAAATAAGGGGAACTTCTGCCGATTTGCCCCAAATAGAGGGAATTTCTGCATTTTTGCCCCAATATTAGGGGAATTTTTGCAATTTTGCTCCAAAATATGGGGAATTTCTGCCTTTTTGCCCAAAATTAAGGGGATTTTCTGCCTTTTTGCCCCCAAACAAAGGAAATTTCTGCAATTTTATCCCAAAATAAGGGGAATTTCTGCCTTTTTGCCCTGAAATATGTGAAATGTCTGCAATTTTACCCCAAAATAAGGTGAATTTCTGCCTTTTTGCCCCAAAATAAGGTTAATTTCTGCCTTTTTGCCATAAGAAAAATTTTTGCTTTTTTTCTCTGAAATAAGTGAAATTTCTGCAATTTTGCCTTAAAATAAAAGAAATATCTGCAATTTTTCCCCATAATAAAAGAATTTTCTGCAATTTTGACCCAAAATAAAGGGAATTTCTGTTTTTTGTCCCCAAATAAGGGAAATTTCTGCAATTTTGCCCTAAAATAAGGGGAATTTCTGCCTTTTGCCCCAAAATAACGGGAATTTCTGCCTTTTTGCCCCAATATAAAGAAAATTACAGCATGTTTTACCCCAAAATTAGGTGAATTTCTGCAATTTTGATCCAAAATACGGGGATTTTCTGCCTTTTTCGCCAAAAATAAAGAGAATTTCTGCCATTTTGCCGCGAAATAAGTGAAATTCCTGCAGTTTTACCCCAAAATAAGGGGAAGTTCTGCCTTTTTGCCCCAAAATTAGCAAAATTTCTGTCTTTTTGCCACAAAATAAAAGGGAAATTTTTGCCCTTTTGCCCCCAAATAAGGGGAATTTCAGCCTTTTTATCTCCAAATAAGGGGAATTTCTGCATTTTTTCCACAAAATATTAAGAATTTCTGCCATTTTCCTCCAAAATACAGAAAATTTCTGCCTTTTTTCCCTGAAATAAGTGAAATTTCTGCAATTTTGCCCCAAAATAAGGGAAATTTCTGGAATTTTGCCCCAAAATAAGTGGAATTTCTGAGTTTTGCCGCAAAATAAGGAGAATTTCTGTCTTTTTGCCCCAACATATAGGGAATTTCTGCATTTTTGCCCCACAATTAGGGGAATTTCTGCAATTTTGCTCCAAAATACGGGTAATTTCTGCATTTTTGCGTGAAAATAAGAAGAATGCATACCTTTTTGCCAATAAAAAAGGAAATTTCTTCATTTTTGCTCCAAAATAAAGGGAATTTCTGCTTTTTTGCCTCTAAATGAGTTGAATTTCTGTCTTTTTTGCTCCAAAATAAGGAAAATTTCTGACTTATTACCCTGAAATAAGTGAAATTTCTGCAATTTTGCCCAAAATAAGGGAAATTTCTGCCTTTTTGACCCCAAATAAGGGGAATTTCAGCCTTTTTACCTCAAAAAAAAGGAATTTCTGCATTTTTGCCACAAAATATTAGGAATTTATGACTTTTTGCCAAAAAATAAGGAAAATTTCTGCCTTTTTTCCCTGAAATATTTGAAATTTCTGCAATTCTGCCCCAAAATAAGTGAAATTTCTGCCTTTTTGCCTCCAAATAAGGGGAATTTCAGTCTTTTTACCTCAAAATAAAGGGAATTTTTGCATTTTTGCCCCAAAAGATTGGAAATTTCTGCCTTTTTGCCCGAAAATAAGAAAAATTTCTGCAATTTTGTACCAAAATAAAAGAAATTTCTGCCTTTTTGCCCCAAAATAAAGAAAATTTCTGCTTTTTTTCCCTCAAATAAATGAAATTTCTGCAATTTTGCCCCAAAATAAGTCAAATTTCTGATATTTTGCCCCAAAATAAGGGAAATTTCTAGAATGTTGCCCCAAAATAAGTGGAATTTCTGAGTTTTGCCCCAAAATAAGGGGAATTTTTGTCTTTTTGCCCCAACATATAGGGAATGTCTGCCTTTTTGCCCCACAATTAGGGGAATTTCTGCAATTTTGCTCCAAAATACGTGGAATTTCTACTTTTTAGTCGGAAAATAAGGGGAATGTATACCTTTAGCCACAAAAAAGGGAAATTTCTTCATTTTTGCCCAAAAATAAGAGGAATTTCTGCCTTTTTACCTCAAAATAAGTGAAATTTATGCCTTTTTACCCAAAAATAAACGGAATTTCTCTCTTTTTGCCCCAAACTAAAAGGAATTTTTGAATTTTGCCTTGAAATAAGTGAAATTTCTGCAATTATGTCCCAAAATAAGGGAAATTTCTGCCCTTTGCCACAAAATAAGGGGAATTTCTGTCTTTTTACCCCAAAATAAAGGGAATTTCAGCCTTTTTACCTCATAATAAGGGGAATCTCTGCCTTTTTGCCCTAAAATATGGGGAATTTCTGTATTTTTGCCCCAAAATAAAGAAAATTTCTGCAATTTTGTACCAAAATAAAAGTTATTTCTGCCTTTTTGCTCAAAAATAAGAGAAATTTCTGCGTTTTTTCCCTAAAATAAGTTAAATTTCTATAATTTTGCCCCAAAATAAGGGAGATTTCTGCAATTTTGCCCCAAAATAAAGGAAATTTCTGAAATTTTGCCCCAAAATAAGGGGAATTTCTGACTTTTTGCCCTGAAATAAGGAGAATTTCTGTTATTTTGTAACAAAATAATGTGAATTTCTGCTTTTTCCCTCAAAATTAGGAGAATATGTGCAATTTTGCTTCAAAATACGGGGAATTTCTGCCTTATTGAACCAAAATAAAGGGAATTTCTGCATTTTTGCAACAATATAAGGGGAATTTCTGAAATTTTACTCCAAAATACAAGGAATTTCTGTCTTATTGCCCGAAATACAGTGGAATTTCTGCCTTTTTGCACTGAAATATTTGAAATTTCCACAATTTTACCGCAAAATAAGAGGAATTTCTGTTTTTGGCCCCAAAATTAGGAGAATTTCTGCTTTTTGCCCCAAAATAAGGCAAATTTCTGACTTTTTGCCCTGAAATAAGTGAAATTTCTGCAATTTTGCCCCAAAATACGGGGAATTTCTGCCTTTTGCCAAAATAAGGGGAATTTCAGCATTTTACCTCCAAATAAGGAAAATTTCTGCCTTTTTGCCACAAAATATGGGGAATTTCTGCCTTATTGCCCCCAAATAAGGAAAATTTTTGCTTTTCTGCCCCAATTAACGGGAATTTCTGCCTTTTTGCCACAAAGTACAGGGAATTTCTGCCTTTTTGCCCCAAAATAACGGGAATTTCAGCCTTTTTACCTCAAAATAAGGGGAATTTCTGCCTTTTGCTCAAAATATGAGGAATTTCTGACTTTTTGTTCCAAATGAGGAAAATTTCTTCAATTTTGTACCAAAATAAGAGAAATTTCTGTTTTTGCCCCAAAATAAAAGTAATTTCTGACTTTTTGCCCTGAAATAATGAAATTTCTGAAATTTTGCCCGAAAATAAGGGAAATTTGTGCCTTTTTGCCTTAAAATGAGGGGAATTTCTGCCTTTTTGCCCCAAAATATGGGGAATTTCAGCATTTTACCTCAAAATAAGAAGAATTTCAGCCTTTTTGCACCAAAATATGGAAAATTTCTGGCTTTTTGCCACAAAATAAGAAAAATTTCTGCAATTCTGTACCAAAATAAAAGAAATTTCTCAAATTTTGCCCCAAAATAAGGGAAATTTCTGATTTTTGCCCCGAAATAAGTAGAATTTCTGAATTTTTGCCCCAAAATAAAGGGAATCTGCCTTTTTGCACCAAAATTAGGAGAGTTTCTGCAATTTTGGTTCAAAATACAGGGAATTTCTGCCGCTTTTCCCGAAAATAAGGGGAACTTCTGCCGATTTGCCCCAAATAGAGGGAATTTCTGCATTTTTGCCCCAATATTAGGGGAATTTTTGCAATTTTGCTCCAAAATATGGGGAATTTCTGCCTTTTTGCCCAAAATTAAGAAGATTTTCTGCCTTTTTGCCCCCAAACAAAGGAAATTTCTGCAATTTTATCCCAAAATAAGGGGAATTTCTGCCTTTTTGCCCTGAAATATGTGAAATGTCTGCAATTTTACCCCAAAATAAGGTGAATTTCTGCCTTTTTGCCCCAAAATAAGGTTAATTTCTGCCTTTTTGCCATAAGAAAAATTTTTGCTTTTTTTCTCTGAAATAAGTGAAATTTCTGCAATTTTGCCTTAAAATAAAAGAAATATCTGCAATTTTTCCCCATAATAAAAGAATTTTCTGCAATTTTGACCCAAAATAAAGGGAATTTCTGTTTTTTGTCCCCAAATAAGGGAAATTTCTGCAATTTTGCCCTAAAATAAGGGGAATTTCTGCCTTTTGCCCCAAAATAACGGGAATTTCTGCCTTTTTGCCCCAATATAAAGAAAATTACAGCATGTTTTATCCCAAAATTAGGTGAATTTCTGCAATTTTGATCCAAAATACGGGGATTTTCTGCCTTTTTCGCCAAAAATAAAGAGAATTTCTGCCATTTTGCCGCGAAATAAGTGAAATTCCTGCAGTTTTACCCCAAAATAAGGGGAAGTTCTGCCTTTTTGCCCCAAAATTAGCGGAATTTCTGTCTTTTTGCCACAAAATAAAAGGGAAATTTTTGCCCTTTTGCCCCCAAATAAGGGGAATTTCAGCCTTTTTATCTCCAAATAAGGGGAATTTCTGCATTTTTTCCACAAAATATTAAGAATTTCTGCCATTTTCCTCCAAAATACAGAAAATTTCTGCCTTTTTTCCCTGAAATAAGTGAAATTTCTGCAATTTTGCCCCAAAATAAGGGAAATTTCTGGAATTTTGCCCCAAAATAAGTGGAATTTCTGAGTTTTGCCGCAAAATAAGGAGAATTTCTGTCTTTTTGCCCCAACATATAGGGAATTTCTGCATTTTTGCCCCACAATTAGGGGAATTTCTGCAATTTTGCTCCAAAATACGGGTAATTTCTGCATTTTTGCGTGAAAATAAGAAGAATGCATACCTTTTTGCCAATAAAAAAGGAAATTTCTTCATTTTTGCTCCAAAATAAAGGGAATTTCTGCTTTTTTGCCTCTAAATGAGTTGAATTTCTGTCTTTTTTGCTCCAAAATAAGGAAAATTTCTGACTTATTATCCTGAAATAAGTGAAATTTCTGCAATTTTGCCCAAAATAAGGGAAATTTCTGCCTTTTTGACCCCAAATAAGGGGAATTTCAGCCTTTTTACCTCAAAAAAAAGGAATTTCTGCATTTTTGCCACAAAATATTAGGAATTTATGACTTTTTGCCAAAAAATAAGGAAAATTTCTGCCTTTTTTCCCTGAAATATTTGAAATTTCTGCAATTCTGCCCCAAAATAAGTGAAATTTCTGCCTTTTTGCCTCCAAATAAGGGGAATTTCAGTCTTTTTACCTCAAAATAAAGGGAATTTTTGCATTTTTGCCCCAAAAGATTGGAAATTTCTGCCTTTTTGCCCGAAAATAAGAAAAATTTCTGCAATTTTGTACCAAAATAAAAGAAATTTCTGCATTTTTGCCCCAAAATAAAGAAAATTTCTGCTTTTTTTCCCTCAAATAAATGAAATTTCTGCAATTTTGCCCCAAAATAAGTCAAATTTCTGATATTTTGCCCCAAAATAAGGGCAATTTCTAGAATGTTGCCTCAAAATAAGTGGAATTTCTGAGTTTTGCCCCAAAATAAGGGGAATTTTTGTCTTTTTGCCCCAACATATAGGGAATGTCTGCCTTTTTGCCCCACAATTAGGGGAATTTCTGCAATTTTGCTCCAAAATACGTGGAATTTCTACTTTTTAGTCCGAAAATAAGGGGAATGTATACCTTTAGCCACAAAAAAGGGAAATTTCTTCATTTTTGCCCAAAAATAAGAGGAATTTCTGCCTTTTTACCTCAAAATAAGTGAAATTTATGCCTTTTTACCCAAAAATAAACGGAATTTCTCTCTTTTTGCCCCAAACTAAAAGGAATTTTTGAATTTTGCCTTGAAATAAGTGAAATTTCTGCAATTATGTCCCAAAATAAGGGAAATTTCTGCCCTTTGCCACAAAATAAGGGGAATTTCTGTCTTTTTACCCCAAAATAAAGGGAATTTCAGCCTTTTTACCTCATAATAAGGGGAATCTCTGCCTTTTTGCCCTAAAATATGGGGAATTTCTGTATTTTTGCCCCAAAATAAAGAAAATTTCTGCAATTTTGTACCAAAATAAAAGTTATTTCTGCCTTTTTGCTCAAAAATAAGAGAAATTTCTGCGTTTTTTCCCTAAAATAAGTTAAATTTCTATAATTTTGCCCCAAAATAAGGGAGATTTCTGCAATTTTGCCCCAAAATAAAGGAGATTTCTGAAATTTTGCCCCAAAATAAGGGGAATTTCTGACTTTTTGCCCTGAAATAAGGAGAATTTCTGTTATTTTGTAACAAAATAATGTGAATTTCTGCTTTTTCCCTCAAAATTAGGAGAATATGTGCAATTTTGCTTCAAAATACGGGGAATTTCTGCCTTATTGAACCAAAATAAAGGGAATTTCTGCATTTTTGCAACAATATAAGGGGAATTTCTGAAATTTTACTCCAAAATACAAGGAATTTCTGTCTTATTGCCCGAAATACAGTGGAATTTCTTCCTTTTTGCACTGAAATATTTGAAATTTCCACAATTTTACCGCAAAATAAGAGGAATTTCTGTTTTTGGCCCCAAAATTAGGAGAATTTCTGCTTTTTGCCCCAAAATAAGGCAAATTTCTGACTTTTTGCCCTGAAATAAGTGAAATTTCTGCAATTTTGCCCCAAAATACGGGGAATTTCTGCCTTTTGCCAAAATAAGGGGAATTTCAGCATTTTACCTCCAAATAAGGAAAATTTCTGCCTTTTTGCCACAAAATATGGGGAATTTCTGCCTTATTGCCCCCAAATAAGGAAAATTTTTGCTTTTCTGCCCCAATTAACGGGAATTTCTGCCTTTTTGCCACAAAGTACAGGGAATTTCTGCCTTTTTGCCCCAAAATAACGGGAATTTCAGCCTTTTTACCTCAAAATAAGGGGAATTTCTGCCTTTTGCTCAAAATATGAGGAATTTCTGACTTTTTGTTCCAAATAAGGAAAATTTCTTCAATTTTGTACCAAAATAAGAGAAATTTCTGTTTTTGCCCCAAAATAAAAGTAATTTCTGACTTTTTGCCCTGAAATAATGAAATTTCTGAAATTTTGCCCGAAAATAAGGGAAATTTGTGCCTTTTTGCCTTAAAATGAGGGGAATTTCTGCCTTTTTGCCCCAAAATATGGGGAATTTCAGCATTTTACCTCAAAATAAGAAGAATTTCAGCCTTTTTGCACCAAAATATGGAAAATTTCTGGCTTTTTGCCACAAAATAAGAAAAATTTCTGCAATTCTGTACCAAAATAAAAGAAATTTCTCAAATTTTGCCCCAAAATAAGGAAAATTTCTGATTTTTGCCCCGAAATAAGTAGAATTTCTGAATTTTTGCCCCAAAATAAAGGGAATTTCTGCCTTTTTGCACCAAAATTAGGAGAGTTTCTGCAATTTTGGTTCAAAATACAGGGAATTTCTGCCGCATTTCCCGAAAATAAGGGGAACTTCTGCCGATTTGCCCCAAATAAAGGGAATTTCTGCATTTTTGCC
Source organism: Micromys minutus (assembly GCF_963924665.1). Classification (NCBI taxonomy): domain Eukaryota; kingdom Metazoa; phylum Chordata; class Mammalia; order Rodentia; family Muridae; genus Micromys; species Micromys minutus. The sequence goes on along the minus strand of NW_027667258.1, from coordinate 1,470,070 downwards.
CCAATATTAGGGGAATTTCTGCAATTTTGCTCCAAAATATGGGGAATTTCTGCCTTTTTGCTTCCAAATAAGGGGAATTTCAGCCTTTTTACCTCAAAATAAGGGGAATTTTTGCATTTTTGCCCCAAAAGATTGGAAATTTCTGCCTTTTTGCCCGAAAATAAGAAAAATTTCTGCAATTTTGTACCAAAATAAAAGAAATTTCTGCCTTTTTTCCCTCAAATAAATGAAATTTCTGCAATTTTGCCCCAAAATAAGTCAAATTTCTGATATTTTGCCCCAAAATAAGGGAAATTTCTAGAATGTTGCCCCAAAATAAGTGGAATTTCTGAGTTTTGCCCCAAAATAAGGGGAATTTTTGTCTTTTTGCCCCAACATATAGGGAATGTCTGCCTTTTTGCCCCACAATTAGGGGAATTTCTGCAATTTTGCTCCAAAATACGTGGAATTTCTACTTTTTAGTCCGAAAATAAGGGGAATGTATACCTTTAGCCACAAAAAAGGGAAATTTCTTCATTTTTGCCCAAAAATAAGAGGAATTTCTGCCTTTTTACCTCAAAATAAGTGAAATTTATGCCTTTTTACCCAAAAATAAACGGAATTTCTCTCTTTTTGCCCCAAACTAAAAGGAATTTTTGAATTTTGCCTTGAAATAAGTGAAATTTCTGCAATTATGTCCCAAAATAAGGGAAATTTCTGCCCTTTGCCACAAAATAAGGGGAATTTCTGTCTTTTTACCCCAAAATAAAGGGAATTTCAGCCTTTTTACCTCATAATAAGGGGAATCTCTGCCTTTTTGCCCTAAAATATGGGGAATTTCTGTATTTTTGCCCCAAAATAAAGAAAATTTCTGCAATTTTGTACCAAAATAAAAGTTATTTCTGCCTTTTTGCTCAAAAATAAGAGAAATTTCTGCGTTTTTTCCCTAAAATAAGTTAAATTTCTATAATTTTGCCCCAAAATAAGGGAGATTTCTGCAATTTTGCCCCAAAATAAAGGAGATTTCTGAAATATTGCCCCAAAATAAGGGGAATTTCTGACTTTTTGCCCTGAAATAAGGAGAATTTCTGTTATTTTGTAACAAAATAATGTGAATTTCTGCTTTTTCCCTCAAAATTAGGAGAATATGTGCAATTTTGCTTCAAAATACGGGGAATTTCTGCCTTATTGAACCAAAATAAAGGGAATTTCTGCATTTTTGCAACAATATAAGGGGAATTTCTGAAATTTTACTCCAAAATACAAGGAATTTCTGTCTTATTGCCCGAAATACAGTGGAATTTCTGCCTTTTTGCACTGAAATATTTGAAATTTCCACAATTTTACCGCAAAATAAGAGGAATTTCTGTTTTTGGCCCCAAAATTAGGAGAATTTCTGCTTTTTGCCCCAAAATAAGGCAAATTTCTGACTTTTTGCCCTGAAATAAGTGAAATTTCTGCAATTTTGCCCCAAAATACGGGGAATTTCTGCCTTTTGCCAAAATAAGGGGAATTTCAGCATTTTACCTCCAAATAAGGAAAATTTCTGCCTTTTTGCCACAAAATATGGGGAATTTCTGCCTTATTGCCCCCAAATAAGGAAAATTTTTGCTTTTCTGCCCCAATTAACGGGAATTTCTGCCTTTTTGCCACAAAGTACAGGGAATTTCTGCTTTTTTGCCCCAAAATAACGGGAATTTCAGCCTTTTTACCTCAAAATAAGGGGAATTTCTGCCTTTTGCTCAAAATATGAGGAATTTCTGACTTTTTGTTCCAAATAAGGAAAATTTCTTCAATTTTGTACCAAAATAAGAGAAATTTCTGTTTTTGCCCCAAAATACAAGTAATTTCTGACTTTTTGCCCTGAAATAATGAAATTTCTGAAATTTTGCCCGAAAATAAGGGAAATTTGTGCCTTTTTGCCTTAAAATGAGGGGAATTTCTGCCTTTTTGCCCCAAAATATGGGGAATTTCAGCATTTTACCTCAAAATAAGAAGAATTTCAGCCTTTTTGCACCAAAATATGGAAAATTTCTGGCTTTTTGCCACAAAATAAGAAAAATTTCTGCAATTCTGTACCAAAATAAAAGAAATTTCTCAAATTTTGCCCCAAAATAAGGGAAATTTCTGATTTTTGCCCCGAAATAAGTAGAATTTCTGAATTTTTGCCCCAAAATAAAGGGAATTTCTGCCTTTTTGCACCAAAATTAGGAGAGTTTCTGCAATTTTGGTTCAAAATACAGGGAATTTCTGCCGCATTTCCCGAAAATAAGGGGAACTTCTGCCGATTTGCCCCAAATAAAGGGAATTTCTGCATTTTTGCCCCAATATTAGGGGAATTTCTGCAATTTTGCTCCAAAATATGGGGAATTTCTGCCTTTTTGCCTCCAAATAAGGGGAATTTCAGCCTTTTTACCTCAAAATAAGGGGAATTTTTGCATTTTTGCCCCAAAAGATTGGAAATTTCTGCCTTTTTGCCCGAAAATAAGAAAAATTTCTGCAATTTTGTACCAAAATAAAAGAAATTTCTGCCTTTTTTCCCTCAAATAAATGAAATTTCTGCAATTTTGCCCCAAAATAAGTCAAATTTCTGATATTTTGCCCCAAAATAAGGGAAATTTCTAGAATGTTGCCCCAAAATAAGTGGAATTTCTGAGTTTTGCCCCAAAATAAGGGGAATTTTTGTCTTTTTGCCCCAACATATAGGGAATGTCTGCCTTTTTGCCCCACAATTAGGGGAATTTCTGCAATTTTGCTCCAAAATACGTGGAATTTCTACTTTTTAGTCCGAAAATAAGGGGAATGTATACTTTTAGCCACAAAAAAGGGAAATTTCTTCATTTTTGCCCAAAAATAAGAGGAATTTCTGCCTTTTTACCTCAAAATAAGTGAAATTTATGCCTTTTTTACCCAAAAATGAACGGAATTTCTCTCTTTTTGCCCCAAACTAAAAGGAATTTTTGAATTTTGCCTTGAAATAAGTGAAATTTCTGCAATTATGTCCCAAAATAAGGGAAATTTCTGCCCTTTGCCACAAAATAAGGGGAATTTCTGTCTTTTTACCCCAAAATAAAGGGAATTTCAGCCTTTTTACCTCATAATAAGGGGAATCTCTGCCTTTTTGCCCTAAAATATGGGGAATTTCTGTATTTTTGCCCCAAAATAAAGAAAATTTCTGCAATTTTGTACCAAAATAAAAGTTATTTCTGCCTTTTTGCTCAAAAATAAGAGAAATTTCTGCGTTTTTTCCCTAAAATAAGTTAAATTTCTATAATTTTGCCCCAAAATAAGGGAGATTTCTGCAATTTTGCCCCAAAATAAAGGAGATTTCTGAAATTTTGCCCCAAAATAAGGGGAATTTCTGACTTTTTGCCCTGAAATAAGGAGAATTTCTGTTGTTTTGTAACAAAATAATGTGAATTTCTGCTTTTTCCCTCAAAATTAGGAGAATATGTGCAATTTTGCTTCAAAATACGGGGAATTTCTGCCTTATTGAACCAAAATAAAGGGAATTTCTGCATTTTTGCAACAATATAAGGGGAATTTCTGAAATTTTACTCCAAAATACAAGGAATTTCTGTCTTATTGCCCGAAATACAGTGGAATTTCTGCCTTTTTGCACTGAAATATTTGAAATTTCCACAATTTTACCGCAAAATAAGAGGAATTTCTGTTTTTGGCCCCAAAATTAGGAGAATTTCTGCTTTTTGCCCCAAAATAAGGCAAATTTCTGACTTTTTGCCCTGAAATAAGTGAAATTTCTGCAATTTTGCCCCAAAATACGGGGAATTTCTGCCTTTTGCCAAAATAAGGGGAATTTCAGCATTTTACCTCCAAATAAGGAAAATTTCTGCCTTTTTGCCACAAAATATGGGGAATTTCTGCCTTATTGCCCCCAAATAAGGAAAAATTTTGCTTTTCTGCCCCAATTAACTGGAATTTCTGCCTTTTTGCCAAAAAGTACAGGGAATTTCTGCCTTTTTGCCCCAAAATAACGGGAATTTCAGCCTTTTTACCTCAAAATAAGGGGAATTTCTGCCTTTTGCTCAAAATATGAGGAATTTCTGACTTTTTGTTCCAAATAAGGAAAATTTCTTCAATTTTGTACCAAAATAAAAGAAATTTCTGTTTTTGCCCCAAAATAAAAGTAATTTCTGACTTTTTGCCCTGAAATAATGAAATTTCTGAAATTTTGCCCGAAAATAAGGGAAATTTGTGCCTTTTTGCCTTAAAATGAGGGGAATTTCTGCCTTTTTGCCCCAAAATATGGGGAATTTCAGCATTTTACCTCAAAATAAGAAGAATTTCAGCCTTTTTGCACCAAAATATGGAAAATTTCTGGCTTTTTGCCACAAAATAAGAAAAATTTCTGCAATTCTGTACCAAAATAAAAGAAATTTCTCAAATTTTGCCCCAAAATAAGGGAAATTTCTGATTTTTGCCCCGAAATAAGTAGAATTTCTGAATTTTTGCCCCAAAATAAAGGGAATTTCTGCCTTTTTGCACCAAAATTAGGAGAGTTTCTGCAATTTTGGTTCAAAATACAGGGAATTTCTGCCGCTTTTCCCGAAAATAAGGGGAACTTCTGCCGATTTGCCCCAAATAAAGGGAATTTTTGCATTTTTGCCCCAATTTTAGGGGAATTTCTGCAATTTTGCTCCAAAATATGGGGAATTTCTGCCTTTTTGCCCAAAATTAAGGGGATTTTCTGCCTTTTTTTCCCCCAAACAAAGGAAATTTCTGCAATTTTATCCCAAAATAAGGGGAATTTCTGCCTTTTTGCCCTGAAATATGTGAAATGTCTGCAATTTTACCCCAAAATAAGGTGAATTTCTGCCTTTTTGCCCCAAAATAAGGTGAATTTCTGCCTTTTTGCCCTAAAATAAGAAAAATTTTTGCTTTTTTTCTCTGAAATAAGTGAAATTTCTGCAATTTTGCCTTAAAATAAAAGAAATATCTGCAATTTTTCCCCATAATAAAAGAATTTTCTGCAATTTTGACCCAAAATAAAGGGAATTTCTGTTTTTTGTCCCCAAATAAGGGAAATTTCTGCAATTTTGCCCTAAAATAAAGGGAATTTCTGCCTTTTGCCCCAAAATAATGAGAATTTCTGCCTTTTTGCCCCAAAATAAAGAAAATTACTGCATGTTTTACCCCAAAATTAGGTGAATTTCTGCAATTTTGATCCAAAATACGGGGATTTTCTGCCTTTTTCGCCAAAAATAAAGAGAATTTCTGCCATTTTGCCGCGAAATAAGTGAAATTTCTGCAGTTTTACCCCAAAATAAGGGGAAGTTCTGCCTTTTTGCCCCAAAATTAGGGGAATTTCTGCAATTTTGCTCCAAAATACGGGGAATTGCTGCCTTTTTGCCCAAAAATAAAGGGAATGTATACCTTTTTGCCATAAAAAAGTGATATTTCTTCATTTTTACCCCAAAATAAGGGGATTTTCCACCTTTTTGACTCCAAATAAGTGCAATTTCTGACTTTTCCCCAAAAATAAACAAAATTTCTGTTTTTTTGCCCCAAAATAAGGAGAATTTCTGACTTTTTGCTCTGAAATAAGTTAAATTTCTAAAATTTTCCCCAAAATAAGGGAAATGTCTGCTTTTTGCCCCAAAATAAGGGGAATTTCTGAATTTTTGCCCCAAAATAGGGGGAATTTCAGCCTTTTTACCTCAAAATAAGGGGAATTTCTGCATTTTTGCCCCAAAATATGGGAAATTTCTGTCTTTTTGCCCAAAATAAGAAAAATTTCTGCAATTATGTATTAAAATAAAAGAAATTTCTGCCATTTTGCCCCAAAATAAGTAAATTTCTGCTTTTTTTCCCTGAAATAAGTGAAATTTCTGCAATTTTGCCCCAAAATAAGTGAAATTTCTGCAATTTTGCCCCAAAATAAGGGAAATTGGAATTTTGCCCCAAAATAATTGGAATTTTTGAGTTTTGCCCCAAAATAAGAAGAATTTCGGTCTTTTTGCCCCAACATATAGAGAATTTCTGTCTTTTTGCCCCAAAATTAGGGGAATTTTTGCAATTTTGCTCCAAAATACGGGGAATTTCTGCCTTTTTGCCAGAAAATATAAGGAATGTATACCTTTTTGCCATAAAAAAGAGATATTTCTTCATTTTTACCCCAAAATAAGGGGATTTTCCACCTTTTTGACTCCAAATAAGTGCAATTTCTGACTTTTCCCAAAAAATAAACAAAATTTCTGTCTTTTTGCCCTAAAATAAGGGGAATTTCTGACTTTTTGCCCTGAAATAAGTTAAATTTCTAAAATTTTCCCCAAAATAAGGGAAACGTCTGCTTTTTGCCCCAAAATAAGAGGAAATTCTGCCTATTTGCCCCAAAGTTGGGGGAATTTCAGCCTTTTTACCTCAAAATAAGGGGAATTTCTGCATTTTTGCCCCAAAATATGGGAAATTTCTGCCTTTTTGCCCAAAATAAGAAAAATTTCTGCAATTATGTATCAAAATAAAAGAAATTTCTGCCATTTTGCCCCAAAATAAGTAAATTTCTGCTTTTTTTCCCTGAAATAAGTGAAATTTCTGCAATTTTGCCCCAAAATAAGTGAAATTTCTGCAATTTTGCCCCAAAATAAGGGAAATTGGAATTTTGCCCCAAAATAATTGGAATTTTTGAGTTTTGCCCCAAAATAAGAAGAATTTCGGTCTTTTTGCCCCAACATATAGGGAATTTCCTTCTTTTTGCCCCACAATTAGGGGAATTTCTGCAATTTTGCTCCAAAATACGGGGAATTTCTGCCTTTTTGCCCGAAAATAAGAAGAATGCATAACTTTTTTCCATATAAATGGGAAATTTCTTCATTTTTGCTCCAAAATAATAGGAATTTCTGCTTTATTGCCTCTAAATAAGTGGAATTTCTGTCTTTTCCCCAAAAACAAAGGGAATTTCTGTCTTTTTTGCCCGAAAATAAAGAAAATTTTTGACTTCTTACCCTGAAATAATTGAAATTACTGCAATTTTCCCCCAAAATAAGGGAAATTTCTGCCTTTTTGCCCCCAAATAGGGGAATTTCAGCTTTTTTACCTCAAAACAAAAGGACTTTCTGCATTTCTGCCACAAAATATTAGGAATTTCTGCCTTTTTGCCCCAAAATAAGGAAAATTTCTGCCTTTTTTCCCTGAAATAAGTGATATTTCTGAAATTTTGCCTCAAAATAAGTGAAATTTCTGCAATTTTACCCCCAAATAATGGAAATTTCTGGAATTTTGCCCCAAAATAAGTGGAATTTCTGAGTTTTGCCCTAAAATAACGAGAATTTCTGTCTTTTTGCCATAACATATAGGGAATTTCTGCCTTTTTGCCCCACAAGTAGTGGAATTTCTGCAATTTTGCTCCAAAATATGTTGAATTTCTACTTTTCAGCCCGAAAATATGGGGAATGTTTACCTTTTGCCACAAAAAAAAGAAATTTCTTCATTTTTGCTCCAAAATAATGGGAATTTCTGCTTTTTTTCCTCTAAATATGTGGAATTTCTGTCTTTTTCCCCCAAAACAAATGGAATTTCTGTCTTTTTTGCCCCAAAATAAGGAAAATTTCTGACTTATTACCCTGAAATAAGTGAAATTTCTGCAATTTTGTCCCAAAATAATGGAAATTTCTGCAATTTTGCCCCAAAATAAGGGAAATTTCTGGAATTTTGCCCCAAAGTAAGTGGAATTTCTGTGTTTTGCCCCAAAATAAGGAGAATTTCTGTCTTTTTGCCCCAAAATTAGGGGAATTTCTGCAATTTTGCTTTAAAATACGGGGAATTTCTGCCTTTTTGCCCAAAAATAAAGGGAATGTATAACTTTTTGCCATAAAAAAGAGATATTTCTTCATTTTTACCCCAAAATAAGGGGATTTTCCACCTTTTTGACTTGAAATAAGTGCAATTTCAGACTTTTCCCCAAAAATAAACAAAATTTCTGTATTTTGCCCTAAAATAAGGGGAATTTCTGACTTTTTGCCCTGAAATAAGTTAAATTTCTAAAATTTTCCCCAAAATAAGAGAAACGTCTGCTTTTTGCCCCAAAATAAGAGGAATTTCTGCCTATTTGCCCCAAAGTTGGGGGAATTTCAGCCTTTTTATCTCAAAATAAGGGGAATTTCTGCATTTTTGTCCCAAAATATAGGAAATTTCTGCCTTTTTGCCCAAAATAAGAAAAATTTCTGCTATTATGTATCAAAATAAAAGAAATTTCTGCCATTTTGCCCCAAAATAAGTAAATTTCTGCTTTTTTTCCCTGAAATAAGTGAAATTTCTGCAATTTTGCCCCAAATAAGTGAAATTTCTGCAATTTTGCCCCAAAATAAGGGAAATTGGAATTTTGCCCCAAAATAATTGGAATTTTTGAGTTTTGCCCCAAAATAAGAAGAATTTCGGTCTTTTTGCCCCAACATATAGGGAATTTCTGTCTTTTTGCCCCACAATTAGGGGAATTTCTGCAATTTTGCTCCAAAATACAGGGAATTTCTGCCTTTTTGCCCGAAAATAAGAAGAATGCATACCTTTTTGCCATATAAATGGGAAATTTCTTCATTTTTGCTCCAAAATAAGAGGAATTTCTGCTTTATTGCCTCTAAACCAGTGGAATTTCTGTCTTTTCCTCCAAAACAAAGAGAATTTCTGTCTTTTTTGCCCCAAAATAAAGAAAATTTCTGACTTCTTACCCTGAAATAAGTGAAATTACTGCAATTTTGCCCCAAAATAAGGGAAATTTCTGCCTTTTTGCCCCCAAATAGAGGAATTTCAGCTTTTTTACCTCAAAACAAGAGGACTTTCTGCATTTTTGCCACAAAATATTAGGAATTTCTGCCTTTTTGCCCCAAAATAAGGAAAATTTCTGCCTTTTTACCCTGAAATAAGTGATATTTCTGAAATTTTGCCTCAAAATAAGTGAAATTTCTGCAATTTTGCCCCAAAATAAGGGAAATTTCTGGAATTTTGCCCCAAAATAAGTGGAATTTCTGAGTTTTGCCCCAAAATAAGGAGAATTTCTGTCTTTTTGCCCTAACATATAGGGAATTTCTGCCTTTTTGCCCCACAATTAGGGGAATTTCTGCAATTTTGCTCCAAAATACGGGGAATTTCTGCCTTTTTGCCCGAAAATAAGAAGAATGCATACCTTTTTGCGATATAAATGGGAAATTTCTTCATTTTTGCTCCAAAATAATAGGAATTTCTGCTTTATTGCCTCTAAATAAGTGGAATTTCTGTCTTTTCCCCAAAAACAAAGGGAATTTCTGTCTTTTTTGCCCCAAAATAAAGAAAATTTTTGACTTCTTACCCTGAAATAATTGAAATTACTGCAATTTTGCCCCAAAATAAGGGAAATTTCTGCCTTTTTGCCCCCAAATAGGGGAATTTCAGCTTTTTTACCTCAAAACAAAAGGACTTTCTGCATTTCTGCCACAAAATATTAGGAATTTCTGCCTTTTTGCCCCAAAATAAGGAAAATTTCTGCCTTTTTTCCCTGAAATAAGTGATATTTCTGAAATTTTGCCTCAAAATAAGTGAAATTTCTGCAATTTTCCCCCAAATAAGGGAAATTTCTGGAATTTTGCCCCAAAATAAGTGGAATTTCTGAGTTTTGCCCTAAAATAAGGAGAATTTCTGTCTTTTTGCCATAACATATAGGGAATTTCTGCCTTTTTGCCCCACAAGTAGTGGAATTTCTGCAATTTTGCTCCAAAATATGTTGAATTTCTACTTTTCAGCCCGAAAATATGGGGAATGTTTACCTTTTGCCACAAAAAAAAGAAATTTCTTCATTTTTGCTCCAAAATAATGGGAATTTCTGCTTTTTTTCCTCTAAATATGTGGAATTTCTGTCTTTTTCCCCCAAAACAAATGGAATTTCTGTCTTTTTTGCCCCAAAATAAGGAAAATTTCTGACTTATTACCCTGAAATAAGTGAAATTTCTGCAATTTTGACCCAAAATAATGGAAATTTCTGCAATTTTGCCCCAAAATAAGGGAAATTTCTGGAATTTTGCCCCAAAGTAAGTGGAATTTCTGAGTTTTGCCACAAAATAAGGAGAATTTCTGTCTTTTTGCCCCAAAATTAGGGGAATTTCTGCAATTTTGCTCCAAAATACGGGGAATTTCTGCCTTTTTGCCCAAAAATAAAGGGAATGTATACCTTTTTGCCATAAAAAAGAGATATTTCTTCATTTTTACCCCAAAATAAGGGGATTTACCACCTTTTTGACTCCAAATAAGTACAATTTCTGACTTTTCCCCAAAAATAAACAAAATTTCAGTCTTTTTGCCCTAAAATAATGGGAATTTCTGACTTTTTGCCATGAAATAAGTTAAATTTCTAAAATTTTCCCCAAAATAAAGGAAACATCTGCTTTTTGCCCCAAAATAAGAGGAATTTCTGCATATTTGCCCCAAAGTTGGGGGAATTTCAGCCTTTTTATCTCAAAATAAGGGGAATTTCTGCCTTTTTGCCAAAATAAGGGGAATTTCAGCATTTTACCTCCAAATAAGGAAAATGTCTGCCTTTTTGCCACAAAATATGGGGAATTTCTGCCTTATTGCCCCCAAATAAGGAAAATTTTTGCTTTTCTGCCCCAATTAACGGGAATTTCTGCCTTTTTGCCAAAAAGTAAAGGGAATTTCTGCCTTTTTGCCCCAAAATAACGGGAATTTCAGCCTTTTTACCTCAAAATAAGGGGAATTTCTGCCTTTTGCTCAAAATATGAGGAATTTCTGACTTTTTGTTCCAAATAAGGAAAATTTCTTCAATTTTGTACCAAAATAAAAGAAATTTCTGTTTTTGCCCAAAATAAAAGTAATTTCTGACTTTTTGCCCTGAAATAAATGAAATTTCTGCAATTTTTCCCGAAAATAAGGGAAATTTGTGCCTTTTTGCCCCAAAATGAGGGGAATTTCAGCCTTTTTGCCCCAAAATATGGGGAATTTCAGCATTTTACCTAAAAATAAGGGGAATTTCAGTCTTTTTACACCAAAATATGGAAAATTTCTGCCATTTTGCCACAAAATAAGAAAAATTTCTGCAATTCTGTACCAAAATAAAAGAAATTTCTAAAATTTTGCCCCAAAATAAGGGATATTTCTGATTTTTGCTCCGAAATAAGGAGAATTTCTGTATTTTTGCCCCAAAATAAAGGGAATTTCTGCCTTTTTGCACCAAAATTAGGAGAGTTTCTGCAATTTTGGTTCAAAGTACAGAGAATTTCGGCTGCTTTTCCCAAAAATAAGGGGAACTTCTGCCGATTTGCCCCAAATAAAGGGAATTTCTGCATTTTTGCCCCAATATTAGGGGAATTTCTGCTATTTTGCTCCAAAATACGGGGAATTTCTGCCTTTTTGCCCGAAATTAAGGGGATTTTCTGCCTTTTTGCCTGAAATTAAGGGGATTTTCTGCCTTTTTGCCCCCAATCAAGGGAAATTTCTGCAATTTTATCCCAAAATAAGGGGAATTTCTGCCTTTTTGCCCTGAAATATGTGAAATGTCTGCAATTTTACCCCAAAATAAGGTGAATTTCTGCCTTTTTGCCCCAAAATAAGGTGAATTTCTGCCTTTTTGCCCTAAAATAAGAAAAATTTTTGCTTTTTTTCTCTGAAATAAGTGAAATTTCTGCAATTTTGCCTTAAAATAAAAAAAATATCTGCAATTTTTCCCCATAATAAAGGAATTTTCTGCAATTTTGACCCAAAATAAAGGGAATTTCTGTTTTTTGTCCCCAAATAAGAGAAATTTCTGCAATTTTGCCCTAAAATAAGGGGAATTTCTGCCTTTTGCCCCAAATTAAGGGGAATTTCTGCATTTTTGCCACAAAATAAGGGGAATTTCTGTCTTTTTACCCCAAAATAAAGGGAATTTCAGCCTTTTTATCTCATAATAAGGGGAATCTCTGCCTTTTTGCCCTAAAATATAGGGAATTTCTGTATTTTTGCTTCAAAATAAAGAAAATTTCTGCAATTTTGAACCAAAATGAAAGTTATTTCTGCTTTTTGCTCCAAAATAATAGAAATTTCTGCGTTTTTTCCCTGAAATAAGTTAAATTTCTATAATTTTGCCCCAAAATAAGGGAGATTTCTGCAATTTTGCCCCAAAATAAAGGAAATTTCTGAAATTTTGCCCCAAAATAAGGGGAATTTCTGACTTTTTGCCCTGAAATAAGGAGAATTTCTGTTATTTTGTAACAAAATAATGTGAATTTCTGCATTTTCCCTCAAAATTAGGAGAATATGTGCAATTTTGCTTCAAAATACGGGGAATTTCTGCCTTATTGAACCAAAATAAAGGGAATTTTTACATTTTAGCAACAATATAAAGGGAATTTCTGAAATTTTACTCCAAAACACAAAGAATTTATTTCTTATTGCCCGAAATAAAGTGGAATTTGTGCCTTTTTGCACTGAAATATTTGAAATTTCCACAATTTTACCCCAAAATAAGAGGAATTTCTGTTTTTGGCACCAAAATTAGAAGAATTTCTGCTTTTTGCCCCAAAATAAGGCAAATTTCTGACTTTTTGCCCTGAAATAAGTGAAATTTCTGCAATTTTGCCCCAAAATAAGGGGAATTTCTGCCTTTTTGCCAAAATAAGGGGAATTTCAGCATTTTACCTCCAAATAAGGAAAATTTCTGCCTTTTTGCCACAAAATATGGGGAATTTCTGCCTTATTGCCCCCAAATAAGGAAAATTTTTGCTTTTCTGCCCCAATTAACGGGAATTTCTGCCTTTTTGCCAAAAAGTAAAGGGAATTTCTGCCTTTTTGCCCCAAAATAACGGGAATTTCAGCCTTTTTACCTCAAAATAAGGGGAATTTCTGCCTTTTGCTCAAAATATGAGGAATTTCTGACTTTTTGTTCCAAATAAGGAAAATTTCTTCAATTTTGTACCAAAATAAAAGAAATTTCTGTTTTTGCCCCAAAATAAAAGTAATTTCTGACTTTTTGCCCTGAAATAAATGAAATTTCTGCAATTTTTCCAGAATATAAGGGAAATTTGTGCCTTTTTGCCCCAAAATGAGGGGAATTTCAGCCTTTTTGCCCCAAAATATGGGGAATTTCAGCATTTTACCTAAAAATAAGGGGAATTTCAGCCTTTTTGCACCAAGATATGGAAAATTTCTGCCTTTTGCCACAAAATAAGAAAAATTTCTGCAATTCTGTACCAAAATAAAAGAAATTTCTAAAATTTTGCCCCAAAATAAGGGAAATTTCTGATTTTTGCCCCGAAATAAAAAGAATTTCTGTATTTTTGCCCCAAAATAAAGGGAATTTCTGCCTTTTTGCACCAAAATTAGGAGAGTTTCTGCAATTTTGGTTCAAAGTACAGGGAATTTCTGCCGCTTTTCCGAAAATAAGGGGAACTTCTGCCGATTTGACCCAAATAAAGGGAATTTCTGCATTTTTGCCCCAATATTAGGGGAATTTCTGCAAATTTGCTCCAAAATACGGGAAATTTCTGCCTTTTTGCCTGAAATTAAGGGGATTTTCTGCCTTTTTGCCCCCAAACAAAGGAAATTTCTGCAATTTTATCCCAAAATAAGGGGAATTTCTGCCTTTTGCCCTGAAATATGTGAAATGTCTGCAATTTTACCCCAAAATAATGTGAATTTCTGCATTTTTGCCCCAAAATAAGGTGAATTTCTGCCTTTTTGCCCTAAAATAAGAAAATTCTTTGCTTTTTTTCTCTGAAATAAGTGAAATTTCTGCAATTTTGCCTTAAAATAAAAAAAAATATCTGCAATATTTCCCCATAATAAAGAAATTTTCTGCAATTTTGACCCAAAATAAAGGGAATTTCTGTTTTTTGTCTCCAAATAAGGGAAATTTCTGCAATTTTGCCCTAAAATAAGGGGAATTTCTGCCTTTTACCCCAAAATAAGGGGAATTTCTGCCTTTTTGCCCCAAAATAAAGAAAATTACTGCATGTTTTACCCCAAAATTAGGTGAATTTCTGCAATTTTGCTCCAAAATACGGGGATTTTCTACCGTTTTCGCCAAAAATAAAGGGAATTTCTGCCATTTTGCCGCGAAATAAGTGAAATTTCTGCAGTTTTACACCAAAATAAGAAGAAGTTCTGCCTTTTTGTTCCAAAATTAGGGGAATTTCTGCAATTTTGCTCCAAAATACAAGGAATTTCTGCCATCTTGCCCGAAAATAAAGGGAATGTATACCTTTTTGCCATAAAAAATGGATATTTCTTGATTTTTACCCCAAAATAAGGGGATTTTCTGCCTTTTTGACTCCAAATAAGTGCAATTTCTGATATTTCCCCAAAAATAAACGGAATTTCTGTCTTTTTGCCCCAAAATAAGGGGAATTTCTGACTTTTTGCCCTGAAATAAGTTAAATTTCTAAAATTTTCCCCAAAATAAGGGAAATGTCTGCTTTTTGCCCCAAAATAAGGGGAATTTCTGCCTTTTTGCCCCAAAATAGTGGGAATTTCAAGCTTTTTACCTCAAAATAAGGGGTATTTCTGCATTTTTGCCACAAAATATGGAAATTTCTGCCTTTTTGCCCAAAATAAGAAAAATTTCTGCAATTATGTATCAAAATAAAAGAAATTTCTGCCATTTTGCCCCAAAATAAGAAAATTTCTGCTTCTTTTCCCTTAAATAAGTGAAATTTCTGCAATTTTGCCCCAAAATAAGTGAAATTTCTGCAATTTTGCCCCAAAATAAGGGAAATTTCTGAAATTTTGCCCCAAAATAATTGGAATTTTTGAGTTTTGCCCCAAAATAAGAAGAATTTCGGTCTTTTTGCCCCAACATATAGGGAATTTCTGCCTTTTTGTACCACAATTAGGGCAATTTCTGCAATTTTGCTCCAAAATACGGGGAATTTCTGCATTTTGCCTGAAAATAAGAAGAATGCATAACTTTTTGCCATATAAATGGGAAATTTCTTCATTTTTGCTCCAAAATAAGAGGAATTTCTGCATTATTGCCTCTAAATAAGTGGAATTTCTGCCCTTTCCTCCAAAACAAAGGGAATTTCTGTCTTTTTGCCCCAAATTAAGGAAAATTTCTGACTCCTTACCCTGAAATAAGTGAAATTACTGCAATTTTGCCCCAAAATAAGGGAAATTTCTGCCTTTTTGCCCACAAATAGGGGAATTTCAGCTCTTTTACCTCAAAATAAGAGGACTTTCTGCATTTTTGCCACAAAATATTAGGAATTTCTGCCTTTTTGCCCCAAAATAAAAAAAATTTCTGCCTTTTTTCCCTGAAATAAGTGATATTTCCGAAATTTTGCCTCAAAGTAAGTGAAATTTCTGCAATTTTGCCCCAAAATAAAGGAATTTTCTGGAATTTTGCCCCAAAATAAGGAGAATTTCTGTCTTTTTGCCCTAACATATAGGGAATTTCTTCCTTTTTGCCCCACAATTAGGGGAATTTCTGCTATTTTGCCCCAAAATACGGGGAATGTCTACTTTTCATCCCGAAAATTAGGGGAATGTTTACCTTTTGCCACAAAAAAGGGAAATTTCTTCATTTTTGCTTCAAAATAATGGGAATTTCTGCTTTTTTTCCTCTCAATATGTGGAATTTCTGTCTTATTCCCCCAAAACAAAGGGAATTTCTGTCTTTTTTTGCCTCAAAATAAGGAAAATTTCTGAATTATTACCCTGAAATAAGTGAAATTTCTGCAATTTTGCCCCAAAATAAAGGAAATTTCTAACTTTTTGCCCCCAAATAAGAAGATTTCAGCCATTTTACCTCAAAATAAGGGAAATTTCTGCATTTTTGCCACAAAATATTAAGAATTTCTGCCTTTTTGCCCCAAAATAAGGAAAATTTCTGCCTTTTTTCCCTGAAATAAGTGAAATTTCTGCAATTTTGACCCTAAAATAAGTAAATTTCTGCAATTTTGCCCCAAAATAAGGGAAATTTCTGGAATTTGGCCCCAAAGTAAGTGGAATTTCTGAGTTTTGCCCCAAAACAAGGAGAATTTCTGTCTTTTTGCCCTAAAATATAGGGAATTTCTGCCTTTTTGCTCCACAATTAGGGGAATTTCTGCATTTTTCTCCAAAATACTGGAATTTCTGCTTTTTAGCCCGAAAATAAGGGGAATGTATATCTTTTGCCATAAAAAAGGGAAATTTCTTCATTGTTGCTCAAAAATAAGAGGAATTTCTTCCTTTTTACCTCAAAATAAGTGAAATTTCTGCCTTTTTACCCAAAAATAAACGGAATTTCTGTCTTTTTGCCCCAAAATAAAAGGAATTTTTGAATTATGCCCTTAAATAAGTGAAATTCTTGCAATTTTGCCCCAAAACAAAAGAAATTTCTGCCTTTGTGCCACAAAATAAAGGGAATTTCTGCAATTTTGCTCCAAAATAAGGGAAATTTCTGCCTTTTTGCCCCCAAATAAGGGGAATTTCAGCCTTTTTACCTAAAAAAAAAAAAGGAATTTCTGCATTTTTGCCACAAAATATTAGGAATTTATGACTTTTTGCCAAAAAATAAGGAAAATTTCTGCCTTTTTTCCCTAAAATATGTGAAATTTCTGCAATTCTGCCCCAAAATAAGTGAAATTTCTGCCTTTTTGCCTCCAAATAAGGGGAATTTCAGCCTTTTTACCTCAAAATAAGGGGAATTTTTGCATTTTTGCCCCAAAAGATTGGAAATTTCTGCCTTTTTGCCCGAAAATAAGAAAAATTTCTGCAATTTTGTACCAAAATAAAAGAAATTTCTGCCTTTTTGCCCCAAAATAAGAAAATTTCTGCCTTTTTTCCCTCAAATAAATGAAATTTCTGCAATTTTGCCCCAAAATAAGTCAAATTTCTGATATTTTGCCCCAAAATAAGGGAAATTTCTAGAATGTTGCCCCAAAATAAGTGGAATTTCTGAGTTTTGCCCCAAAATAAGGGGAATTTTTGTCTTTTTGCCCCAACATATAGGGAATGTCTGCCTTTTTGCCCCACAATTAGGGGAATTTCTGCAATTTTGCTCCAAAATACGTGGAATTTCTACTTTTTAGTCCGAAAATAAGGGGAATGTATACCTTTAGCCACAAAAAAGGGAAATTTCTTCATTTTTGCCCAAAAATAAGAGGAATTTCTGCCTTTTTACCTCAAAATAAGTGAAATTTATGCCTTTTTTACCCAAAAATGAACGGAATTTCTCTCTTTTTGCCCCAAACTAAAAGGAATTTTTGAATTTTGCCTTGAAATAAGTGAAATTTCTGCAATTATGTCCCAAAATAAGGGAAATTTCTGCCCTTTGCCACAAAATAAGGGGAATTTCTGTCTTTTTACCCCAAAATAAAGGGAATTTCAGCCTTTTTACCTCATAATAAGGGGAATCTCTGCCTTTTTGCCCTAAAATATGGGGAATTTCTGTATTTTTGCCCCAAAATAAAGAAAATTTCTGCAATTTTGTACCAAAATAAAAGTTATTTCTGCCTTTTTGCTCAAAAATAAGAGAAATTTCTGCATTTTTTCCCTAAAATAAGTTAAATTTCTATAATTTTGCCCCAAAATAAGGGAGATTTCTGCAATTTTGCCCCAAAATAAAGGAGATTTCTGAAATTTTGCCCCAAAATAAGGGGAATTTCTGACTTTTTGCCCTGAAATAAGGAGAATTTCTGTTATTTTGTAACAAAATAATGTGAATTTCTGCTTTTTCCCTCAAAATTAGGAGAATATGTGCAATTTTGCTTCAAAATACGGGGAATTTCTGCCTTATTGAACCAAAATAAAGGGAATTTCTGCATTTTTGCAACAATATAAGGGGAATTTCTGAAATTTTACTCCAAAATACAAGGAATTTCTGTCTTATTGCCCGAAATACAGTGGAATTTCTGCCTTTTTGCACTGAAATATTTGAAATTTCCACAATTTTACCGCAAAATAAGAGGAATTTCTGTTTTTGGCCCCAAAATTAGGAGAATTTCTGCTTTTTGCCCCAAAATAAGGCAAATTTCTGACTTTTTGCCCTGAAATAAGTGAAATTTCTGCAATTTTGCCCCAAAATACGGGGAATTTCTGCCTTTTGCCAAAATAAGGGGAATTTCAGCATTTTAGCTCCAAATAAGGAAAATTTCTGCCTTTTTGCCACAAAATATGGGGAATTTCTGCCTTATTGCCCCCAAATAAGGAAAATTTTTGCTTTTCTGCCCCAATTAACGGGAATTTCTGCCTTTTTGCCACAAAGTACAGGGAATTTCTGCCTTTTTGCCCCAAAATAACGGGAATTTCAGCCTTTTTACCTCAAAATAAGGGGAATTTCTGCCTTTTGCTCAAAATATGAGGAATTTCTGACTTTTTGTTCCAAATAAGGAAAATTTCTTCAATTTTGTACCAAAATAAGAGAAATTTCTGTTTTTGCCCCAAAATAAAAGTAATTTCTGACTTTTTGCCCTGAAATAATGAAATTTCTGAAATTTTGCCCGAAAATAAGGGAAATTTGTGCCTTTTTGCCTTAAAATGAGGGGAATTTCTGCCTTTTTGCCCCAAAATATGGGGAATTTCAGCATTTTACCTCAAAATAAGAAGAATTTCAGCCTTTTTGCACCAAAATATGGAAAATTTCTGGCTTTTTGCCACAAAATAAGAAAAATTTCTGCAATTCTGTACCAAAATAAAAGAAATTTCTCAAATTTTGCCCCAAAATAAGGGAAATTTCTGATTTTTGCCCCGAAATAAGTAGAATTTTTTAATTTTTGCCCCAAAATAAAGGGAATCTGCCTTTTTGCACCAAAATTAGGAGAGTTTCTGCAATTTTGGTTCAAAATACAGGGAATTTCTGCCGCTTTTCCCGAAAATAAGGGGAACTTCTGCCGATTTGCCCCAAATAGAGGGAATTTCTGCATTTTTGCCCCAATATTAGGGGAATTTTTGCAATTTTGCTCCAAAATATGGGGAATTTCTGCCTTTTTGCCCAAAATTAAGGGGATTTTCTGCCTTTTTGCCCCCAAACAAAGGAAATTTCTGCAATTTTATCCCAAAATAAGGGGAATTTCTGCCTTTTTGCCCTGAAATATGTGAAATGTCTGCAATTTTACCCCAAAATAAGGTGAATTTCTGCCTTTTTGCCCCAAAATAAGGTTAATTTCTGCCTTTTTGCCATAAGAAAAATTTTTGCTTTTTTTCTCTGAAATAAGTGAAATTTCTGCAATTTTGCCTTAAAATAAAAGAAATATCTGCAATTTTTCCCCATAATAAAAGAATTTTCTGCAATTTTGACCCAAAATAAAGGGAATTTCTGTTTTTTGTCCCCAAATAAGGGAAATTTCTGCAATTTTGCCCTAAAATAAGGGGAATTTCTGCCTTTTGCCCCAAAATAACGGGAATTTCTGCCTTTTTGCCCCAATATAAAGAAAATTACAGCATGTTTTACCCCAAAATTAGGTGAATTTCTGCAATTTTGATCCAAAATACGGGGATTTTCTGCCTTTTTCGCCAAAAATAAAGAGAATTTCTGCCATTTTGCCGCGAAATAAGTGAAATTCCTGCAGTTTTACCCCAAAATAAGGGGAAGTTCTGCCTTTTTGCCCCAAAATTAGCGGAATTTCTGTCTTTTTGCCACAAAATAAAAGGGAAATTTTTGCCTTTTTGCCCCCAAATAAGGGGAATTTCAGCCTTTTTATCTCCAAATAAGGGGAATTTCTGCATTTTTTCCACAAAATATTAAGAATTTCTGCCATTTTCCTCCAAAATACAGAAAATTTCTGCCTTTTTTCCCTGAAATAAGTGAAATTTCTGCAATTTTGCCCCAAAATAAGGGAAATTTCTGGAATTTTGCCCCAAAATAAGTGGAATTTCTGAGTTTTGCCCCAAAATAAGGAGAATTTCTGTCTTTTTGCCCCAACATATAGGGAATTTCTGCATTTTTGCCCCACAATTAGGGGAATTTCTGCAATTTTGCTCCAAAATACGGGTAATTTCTGCATTTTTGCGTGAAAATAAGAAGAATGCATACCTTTTTGCCAATAAAAAAGGAAATTTCTTCATTTTTGCTCCAAAATAAAGGGAATTTCTGCTTTTTTGCCTCTAAATGAGTTGAATTTCTGTCTTTTTTGCTCCAAAATAAGGAAAATTTCTGACTTATTACCCTGAAATAAGTGAAATTTCTGCAATTTTGCCCAAAATAAGGGAAATTTCTGCCTTTTTGACCCCAAATAAGGGGAATTTCAGCCTTTTTACCTCAAAAAAAAAGGAATTTCTGCATTTTTGCCACAAAATATTAGGAATTTATGACTTTTTGCCAAAAAATAAGGAAAATTTCTGCCTTTTTTCCCTAAAATATTTGAAATTTCTGCAATTCTGCCCCAAAATAAGTGAAATTTCTGCCTTTTTGCCTCCAAATAAGGGGAATTTCAGTCTTTTTACCTCAAAATAAAGGGAATTTTTGCATTTTTGCCCCAAAAGATTGGAAATTTCTGCCTTTTTGCCCGAAAATAAGAAAAATTTCTGCAATTTTGTACCAAAATAAAAGAAATTTCTGCCTTTTTGCCCCAAAATAAAGAAAATTTCTGCTTTTTTTCCCTCAAATAAATGAAATTTCTGCAATTTTGCCCCAAAATAAGTCAAATTTCTGATATTTTGCCCCAAAATAAGGGAAATTTCTAGAATGTTGCCTCAAAATAAGTGGAATTTCTGAGTTTTGCCCCAAAATAAGGGGAATTTTTGTCTTTTTGCCCCAACATATAGGGAATGTTTGCCTTTTTGCCCCACAATTAGGGGAATTTCTGCAATTTTGCTCCAAAATACGTGGAATTTCTACTTTTTAGTCCGAAAATAAGGGGAATGTATACCTTTAGCCACAAAAAAGGGAAATTTCTTCATTTTTGCCCAAAAATAAGAGGAATTTCTGCCTTTTTACCTCAAAATAAGTGAAATTTATGCCTTTTTACCCAAAAATAAACGGAATTTCTCTCTTTTTGCCCCAAACTAAAAGGAATTTTTGAATTTTGCCTTGAAATAAGTGAAATTTCTGCAATTATGTCCCAAAATAAGGGAAATTTCTGCCCTTTGCCACAAAATAAGGGGAATTTCTGTCTTTTTACCCCAAAATAAAGGGAATTTCAGCCTTTTTACCTCATAATAAGGGGAATCTCTGCCTTTTTGCCCTAAAATATGGGGAATTTCTGTATTTTTGCCCCAAAATAAAGAAAATTTCTGCAATTTTGTACCAAAATAAAAGTTATTTCTGCCTTTTTGCTCAAAAATAAGAGAAATTTCTGCGTTTTTTCCCTAAAATAAGTTAAATTTCTATAATTTTGCCCCAAAATAAGGGAGATTTCTGCAATTTTGCCCCAAAATAAAGGAGATTTCTGAAATTTTGCCCCAAAATAAGGGGAATTTCTGACTTTTTGCCCTGAAATAAGGAGAATTTCTGTTATTTTGTAACAAAATAATGTGAATTTCTGCTTTTTCCCTCAAAATTAGGAGAATATGTGCAATTTTGCTTCAAAATACGGGGAATTTCTGCCTTATTGAACCAAAATAAAGGGAATTTCTGCATTTTTGCAACAATATAAGGGGAATTTCTGAAATTTTACTCCAAAATACAAGGAATTTCTCTCTTATTGCCCGAAATACAGTGGAATTTCTGCCTTTTTGCACTGAAATATTTGAAATTTCCACAATTTTACCGCAAAATAAGAGGAATTTCTGTTTTTGGCCCCAAAATTAGGAGAATTTCTGCTTTTTGCCCCAAAATAAGGCAAATTTCTGACTTTTTGCTCTGAAATAAGTGAAATTTCTGCAATTTTGCCCCAAAATACGGGGAATTTCTGCCTTTTGCCAAAATAAGGGGAATTTCAGCATTTTACCTCCAAATAAGGAAAATTTCTGCCTTTTTGCCACAAAATATGGGGAATTTCTGCCTTATTGCCCCCAAATAAGGAAAATTTTTGCTTTTCTGCCCCAATTAACGGGAATTTCTGCCTTTTTGCCACAAAGTACAGGGAATTTCTGCCTTTTTGCCCCAAAATAACGGGAATTTCAGCCTTTTTACCTCAAAATAAGGGGAATTTCTGCCTTTTGCTCAAAATATGAGGAATTTCTGACTTTTTGTTCCAAATAAGGAAAATTTCTTCAATTTTGTACCAAAATAAGAGAAATTTCTGTTTTTGCCCCAAAATAAAAGTAATTTCTGACTTTTTGCCCTGAAATAATGAAATTTCTGAAATTTTGCCCGAAAATAAGGGAAATTTGTGCCTTTTTGCCTTAAAATGAGGGGAATTTCTGCCTTTTTGCCCCAAAATATGGGGAATTTCAGCATTTTACCTCAAAATAAGAAGAATTTCAGCCTTTTTGCACCAAAATATGGAAAATTTCTGGCTTTTTGCCACAAAATAAAAAAAATTTCTGCAATTCTGTACCAAAATAAAAGAAATTTCTCAAATTTTGCCCCAAAATAAGGGAAATTTCTGATTTTTGCCCCGAAATAAGTAGAATTTCTGAATTTTTTCCCCAAAATAAAGGGAATTTCTGCCTTTTTGCACCAAAATTAGGAGAGTTTCTGCAATTTTGGTTCAAAATACAGGGAATTTCTGCCGCTTTTCCCGAAAATAAGGGGAACTTCTGCCGATTTGCCCCAAATAAAGGGAATTTCTGCATTTTTGCCCCAACTTTAGGGGAATTTCTGCAATTTTGCTCCAAAATATGGGGAATTTCTGCCTTTTTGCCCAAAATTAAGGGGATTTTCTGCCTTTTTGCCCCCAAACAAAGGAAATTTCTGCAATTTTATCCCAAAATAAGGGGAATTTCTGCCTTTTTGCCCTGAAATATGTGAAATGTCTGCAATTTTACCCCAAAATAAGGTGAATTTCTGCCTTTTTGCCCCAAAATAAGGTGAATTTCTGCCTTTTTGCCCTAAAATAAGAAAAATTTTTGCTTTTTTTCTCTGAAATAAGTGAAATTTCTGCAATTTTGCCTTAAAATAAAAGAAATATCTGCAATTTTTCCCCATAATAAAAGAATTTTCTGCAATTTTGACCCAAAATAAAGGGAATTTCTGTTTTTTGTCCCCAAATAAGGGAAATTTCTGCAATTTTGCCCTAAAATAAAGGGAATTTCTGCCTTTTGCCCCAAAATAACGAGAATTTCTGCCTTTTTGCCCCAAAATAAAGAAAATTACTGCATGTTTTACCCCAAAATTAGGTGAATTTCTGCAATTTTGATCCAAAATACGGGGATTTTCTGCCTTTTTCGCCAAAAATAAAAAGAATTTCTGCCATTTTGCCGCGAAATAAGTGAAATTTCTGCAGTTTTACCCCAAAATAAGGGGAAGTTCTGCCTTTTTGCCCCAAAATTAGGGGAATTTCTGCAATTTTGCTCCAAAATACGGGGAATTTCTGCCTTTTTGCCCAAAAATAAAGGGAATGTATACCTTTTTGCCATAAAAAAGTGATATTTCTTCATTTTTACCCCAAAATAAGGGGATTTTCCACCTTTTTGACTCCAAATAAGTGCAATTTCTGACTTTTCCCCAAAAATAAACAAAATTTCTGTCTTTTTTGCCTCAAAATAAGGGGAATTTCTGACTTTTTGCTCTGAAATAAGTTAAATTTCTAAAATTTTCCCCAAAATAAGGGAAATGTCTGCTTTTTGCCCCAAAATAAGGGGAATTTCTGAATTTTTGCCCCAAAATAGGGGGAATTTCAGCCTTTTTACCTCAAAATAAGGGGAATTTCTGCATTTTTGCCCCAAAATATGGGAAATTTCTGCCTTTTTGCCCAAAATAAGAAAAATTTCTGCAATTATGTATCAAAATAAAAGAAATTTCTGCCATTTTGCCCCAAAATAAGTAAATTTCAGCTTTTTTTCCCTGAAATAAGTGAAATTTCTGCAATTTTGCACCATAATAAGTGAAATTTCTGCAATTTTGCCCCAAATTAAGGGAAATTGGAATTTTGCCCCAAAATAATTGGAATTTTTGAGTTTTGCCCCAAAATAAGAAGAATTTCGGTCTTTTTGCCCCAACATATAGAGAATTTCTGTCTTTTTGCCCCAAAATTAGGGAAATTTCTGCAATTTTGCTCCAAAATACGGGGAATTTCTGCCTTTTTGCCAGAAAATATAAGGAATGTATACCTTTTTGCCATAAAAAAGAGATATTTCTTCATTTTTACCCCAAAATAAGGGGATTTTCCACCTTTTTGACTCCAAATAAGTGCAATTTCTGACTTTTCCCCAAAAATAAACAAAATTTCTGTCTTTTTGCCCTAAAATAAGGGGAATTTCTGACTTTTTGCCCTGAAATAAGTTAAATTTCTAAAATTTTCCCCAAAATAAGGGAAACGTCTGCTTTTTGCCCCAAAATAAGAGGAATTTCTGCATATTTGCCCCAAAGTTGGGGGAATTTCAGCCTTTTTACCTCAAAATAAGGGGAATTTCTGCATTTTTGCCCCAAAATATGGAAAATTTCTGCCTTTTTGCCCAAAATAAGAAAAATTTCTGCAATTATGTATCAAAATAAAAGAAATTTCTGCCATTTTGCCCCAAAATAAGTAAATTTCAGCTTTTTTTCCCTGAAATAAGTGAAATTTCTGCAATTTTGCCCCAAAATAAGTGAAATTTCTGCAATTTTGCCCCAAAATAAGGGAAATTGGAATTTTGCCCCAAAATAATTGGAATTTTTGAGTTTTGCCCCAAAATAAGAAGAATTTCGGTCTTTTTGCCCCAACATATAGGGAATTTCCTTCTTTTTGCCCCACAATTAGGGGAATTTCTGCAATTTTGCTCCAAAATACGGGGAATTTCTGCCTTTTTGCCCAAAAATAAGAAGAATGCATAACTTTTTTCCATATAAATGGGAAATTTCTTCATTTTTGCTCCAAAATAATAGGAATTTCTGCTTTATTGCCTCTAAATAAGTGGAATTTCTGTCTTTTCCCCAAAAACAAAGGGAATTTCTGTCTTTTTTGCCCCAAAATAAAGAAAATTTCTGACTTTTTACCCTGAAATAAGTGAAATTACTGCAATTTTGCCCCAAAATAAGGGAAATTTCTGCAATTTTGCCCCAACATAAAAGAAATTTCTGCCTTTTTGACACAAAATAAAGGGAATTTCTGCATTTTTGCCACAAAATATTAGGAATTTCTGCCTTTTTGCCCCAAAATAAAAAAAAATTCTGCCTTTTTACCCTGCAATAAGTGATATTTCTGAAATTTTGCCTCAAAATAAGTGAAATTTCTGCAATTTTGCCCAAAAATAAGGGAAATTTCTGGAATTTTGCCCCAAAATAAGTGGAATTTCTGAGTTTTGCCCCAAAATAAGGAGAATTTCTGTCTTTTTGCCCTAACATATAGGGAATTTCTGCCTTTTTGCCCCACAATTAGGGGAATTTCTGCAATTTTGCTTCAAAATATGTTGAATTTCTACTTTTCAGCCCGAAAATATGGGGAATGTTTACCTTTTGCCACAAAAAAGGGAAATTTCTTCATTTTTGCTCCAAAATAATGGGAATTTCTGCTTTTTTTCCTCTAAATATGTGGAATTTCTGTCTTTTTCCCCCAAAACAAATGGAATTTCTGTCTTTTTTGCCCCAAAATAAGGAAAATTTCTGACTTATTACCCTGAAATAAGTGAAATTTCTGCAATTTTGTCCCAAAATAATGGAAATTTCTGCAATTTTGCCCCAAAATAAGGGAAATTTCTGGAATTTTGCCCCAAAGTAAGTGGAATTTCTGAGTTTTGCCCCAAAATAAGGAGAATTTCTGTCTTTTTGCCCCAAAATTAGGGGAATTTCTGCAATTTTGCTCCAAAATACGGGGAATTTCTGCCTTTTTGCCCGAAAATAAAGGGAATGTATAACTTTTTGCCATAAAAAAGAGATATTTCTTCATTTTTACCCCAAAATAAGGGGATTTTCCACCTTTTTGACTCCAAATAAGTGCAATTTCTGACTTTTCCCCCAAAATAAACAAAATTTCTGTCTTTTTGCCCTAAAATAAGGGGAATTTCTGACTTTTTGCCCTGAAATAAGTTAAATTTCTAAAATTTTCCCAAAAATAAGGGAAACGTCTGCTTTTTGCCCCAAAATAAGAGGAATTTCTGCCTATTTGCCCCAAAGTTGGGGGAATTTCAGCCTTTTTATCTCAAAATAAGGGGAATTTCTGCATTTTTGCCCCAAAATATGGGAAATTTCTGCCTTTTTGCCCAAAATAAGAAAAATTTCTGCAATTATGTATCAAAATAAAAGAAATTTCTGCCATTTTGCCCCAAAATAAGTAAATTTCTGCTTTTTTTCCCTGAAATAAGTGAAATTTCTGCAATTTTGCAACAAAATAAGTGAAATTTCTGCAATTTTGCCCCAAAATAAGGGAAATTGGAATTTTGCCCCAAAATAATTGGAATTTTTGAGTTTTGCCCCAAAATAAGAAGAATTTCGGTCTTTTTGCCCCAACATATAGGGAATTTCTGTCTTTTTGCCCCACAATTAGGGGAATTTCTGCAATTTTGCTCCAAAATACGGGGAATTTCTGCCTTTTTGCCCGAAAATAAGAAGGATGCATAACTTTTTGCTATATAAATGGGAAATTTCTTCATTTTTGCTCCAAAATAATAGGAATTTCTGCTTTATTGCCTCTAAATAAGTGGAATTTCTGTCTTTTCCCCAAAAACAAAGGGAATTTCTGTCTTTTTTGCCCCAAAATAAAGAAAATTTTTGACTTCTTACCCTGAAATAAGTGAAATTACTGCAATTTTCTTCCAAAATAAGGGAAATTTCTGCCTTTTTGCCCCCAAATAGGGGAATTTCAGCTTTTTTACCTCAAAACAAAAGGACTTTCTGCATTTCTGCCACAAAATATTAGGAATTTCTGCCTTTTTGCCCCAAAATAAGGAAAATTTCTGCCTTTTTTCCCTGAAATAAGTGATATTTCTGAAATTTTGCCTCAAAATAAGTGAAATTTCTGCAATTTTACCCCCAAATAAGGGAAATTTCTGGAATTTTGCCCCAAAATATGTGGAATTTCTGAGTTTTGCCCTAAAATAAGGAGAATTTCTGTCTTTTTGCCCTAACATATAGGGAATTTCTGCCTTTTTGCCCTACAAGTAGGGGAATTTCTGCAATTTTGCTCCAAAATATGTTGAATTTCTACTTTTCAGCCCGAAAATATGGGGAATGTTTACCTTTTGCCACAAAAAAGGTAAATTTCTTCATTTTTACTCCAAAATAATGGGAATTTCTGCTTTTTTTCCTCTAAATATGTGGAATTTCTGTCTTTTTCCCCCAAAACAAATGGAATTTCTGTCTTTTTTGCCCCAAAATAAGGAAAATTTCTGACTTATTACCCTGAAATAAGTGAAATTTCTGCAATTTTGTCCCAAAATAATGGAAATTTCTGCAATTTTGCCCCAAAATAAGGGAAATTTCTGGAATTTTGCCCCAAAGTAAGTGGAATTTCTGAGTTTTGCCCCAAAATAAGGAGAATTTCTGTCTTTTTGCCCCAAAATTAGGGGAATTTCTGCAATTTTGCTCCAAAATACGGGGAATTTCTGCCTTTTTGCCCGAAAATAAAGGGAATGTATAACTTTTTGCCATAAAAAAGAGATATTTCTTCATTTTTACCCCAAAATAAGGGGATTTTCCACCTTTTTGACTTGAAATAAGTGCAATTTCTGACTTTTCCCCAAAAATAAACAAAATTTCTATATTTTGCCCTAAAATAAGGGGAATTTCTGACTTTTTGCCCTGAAATAAGTTAAATTTCTAAAATTTTCCCCAAAATAAGAGAAACGTCTGCTTTTTGCCCCAAAATAAGAGGAATTTCTGCCTATTTGCCCCAAAGTTGGGGGAATTTCAGCCTTTTTATCTCAAAATAAGGGGAATTTCTGCATTTTTGTCCCAAAATATGGGAAATTTCTGCCTTTTTGCCCAAAATAAGAAAAATTTCTGCTATTATGTATCAAAATAAAAGAAATTTCTGCCATTTTGCCCCAAAATAAGTAAATTTCTGCTTTTTTTCCCTGAAATAAGTGAAATTTCTGCAATTTTGCCCCAAAATAAGTGAAATTTCTGCAATTTTGCCCCAAAATAAGTGAAATTGAAATTTTGCCCCAAAATAATTGGAATTTTTGAGTTTTGCCCCAAAATAAGAAGAATTTCGGTCTTTTTGCCCCAACATATAGGGAATTTCTGTCTTTTTTCCCCACAATTAGGGGAATTTCTGCAATTTTGCTCCAAAATACGGGGAATTTCTGCCTTTTTGCCCGAAAATAAGAAGAATGCATACCTTTTTGCCATATAAATGGGAAATTTCTTCATTTTTGCTCCAAAATAAGAGGAATTTCTGCTTTATTGCCTCTAAACCAGTGGAATTTCTGTCTTTTCCCCCAAAACAAAGGGAATTTCTGTCTTTTTTGCCCCAAAATAAAAAAAATTTCTGACTTCTTACCCTGAAATAAGTGAAATTACTGCAATTTTGCCCCAAAATAAGGGACATTTCTGCATTTTTGCACCCAAATAGGGGAATTTCAGCTTTTTTACCTCAAAACAAGAGGACTTTCTGCATTTTTGCCACAAAATATTAGGAATTTCTGCCTTTTTGCCCCAAAATAAGGAAAATTTCTGCCTTTTTACCATGAAATAAGTGATATTTCTGAAATTTTGCCTCAAAATAAGTGAAATTTCTGCAATTTTGCCCCAAAATAAGGGAAATTTCTGGAATTTTGCCCCAAAATAAGTGGAATTTCTGAGTTTTACCCCAAAATAAGGAGAATTTCTGTCTTTTTGCCCTAACATATAGGGAATTTCAGCCTTTTTGCCCCACAATTAGGGGAATTTCTGCAATTTTGCTCCAAAATACGTTGAATTTCTACTTTGCAGCCCGAAAATAAGGGGAATGTTTACCTTTTGCCACAAAAAAGGGAAATTTCTTCATTTTTGCTCCAAAATAATGGGAATTTCTGCTTTTTTTCCTCTAAATATGTGGAATTTCTGTCTTTTTTCCCCAAAACAAATGGAATTTCTGTCTTTTTTGCCCCAAAATAAAGAAAATTTCTGACTTATTACCCTGAAATAAGTGAAATTTCTGGAATTTTGTCCCAAAATAATGGAAATTTCTGCAATTTTGCCCAAAAATAAGAGAAATTTCTGGAATTTTGCCTCAAAGTAAGTGGAATTTCTGAGTTTTGCCCCGAAATAAGGAAAATTTCTGTCTTTTTGCCCCAACATATAGGGAATTTATGCCTTTTTTGCCCCACAATTAGAAGAATTTCTGCAATTTTGCTCCAAAATACGTCGAATTTCTACTTTTTAGTCCGAAAATAAGGGGAATGTATACCTTTTGCCATAAAATGGAAATTTCTTTATTTTTGCCCAAAAATAAGAGGAATTTCTGCCTTTTTCCCTCAAAATAAGTGAAATTTCTGCCTTTTTACCCAAAAATAAACGGTATTTCTGTCTTTTTGCCCCAAACTAAAAAGAATTTTTGAATTTTGCCTTGAAATAAGTGAAATTTCTGCAATTTTGCCTCAAAATAAGGGAAATTTCTGCCTTTTTGCCTCAAAATAAGGGAAATTTTTGTCTTTTTACCCCAAAATAAAGGGAATTTCAGCCTTTTTACCTCATAATAAGGGAAATCTCTGCCTTTTTGCCCTAAAATATGGGGAATTTCTGTATTTTTGCCCCAAAATAAAGAAAATTTCTGCAATTTTGTACCAAAATAAAAGTTATTTCTGCCTTTTTTCTCCAAAATAAAAGAAATTTCTGCGTTTTTTCCCTGAAATAATTTAAATTTCTATAATTTTGCCCCAAAATAAGGGAGATTTCTGCAATTTTGCCCCAAAATTGAGGAAATTTCTGCAATTTTGCCCCAAAATAAGTGAAATTTCTGCAATTTTGCCCCAAAATAAGGGAAATTGGAATTTTCCCCCAAAATAATTGGAATTTTTGAGTTTTGCCCTAAAATAAGAAGAATTTCGGGCTTTTTGCCCCAACATATAGGGAATTTCTGTCTTTTTGCCCCACAATTAGGGGAATTTCTGCAATTTTGCTCCAAATTACGGGGAATTTCTGCCTTTTTGCCCGAAAATAAAGGGAATGTATACCTTTTTGCCATAAAAA
This sequence comes from Micromys minutus, assembly GCF_963924665.1. NCBI lineage: Eukaryota > Metazoa > Chordata > Mammalia > Rodentia > Muridae > Micromys > Micromys minutus. The sequence continues at coordinate 1,440,066 of NW_027667258.1, read as the reverse complement.
AGGGATATTTCTTCATTTTTACCCCAAAATAAGGGGATTTTCCACTTTTTGACTCCAAATAAGTGCAATTTCTGAATTTACCACAAAAATAAACAAAATTTCTGTATTTTTTGCCCCAAAATAAGGGGAATTTCTGACTTTTTGCTCTGAAATAAGTTAAATTTCTAAAATTTTCCCCAAAATAAGGGAAATGTCTGCTTTTTGCCCCAAAATAAAAAAAATTTCTGAATTTTTGCCCCAAAATAGGGGGAATTTCAGCATTTACCTCAAAATAAGGGGAATTTCTGCATTTTTGCCCCAAAATATGGGAAATTTCTGCCTTTTTGCCCAAAATAAGAAAAATTTCTGCAATTATGTATCAAAATAAAAGAAATTTCTGCCATTTTGCCCCAAAATAAGTAAATTTCTGCTTTTTATCCTTGAAATAAGTGAAATTTCTGCAATTTTGTCCCAAAATAAGTGAAATTTCTGCAATTTTGCCCCAAAATAAGGGAAATTGGAATTTTGCCCCAAAATAATTGGAATTTTTGAGTTTTGCCCCAAAATAAGAAGAATTTCGGTCTTTTTGCCCCAACATATAGGGAATTTCCTCCTTTTTGCCCCACAATTAGGGGAATTTCTGCAATTTTGCTCCAAAATACGGGGAATTTCTGCCTTTTTGCCCAAAAATAAGAAGAATGCATAACTTTTTTCCATATAAATGGGAAATTTCTTCATTTTTGCTCCAAAATAATAGGAATTTCTGCTTTATTGCCTCTAAACCAGTGGAATTTCTGTCTTTTCCCCAAAAACAAAGGGAATTTCTGGTTTTTTTGCCCCAAAATAAAGAAAATTTTTGACTTCTTACCCTGAAATAAGTGAAATTACTGCAATTTTGCCCCAAAGTAAGGGAAATTTCTGCCTTTTTGCCCCCAAATAGGGGAATTTCAGCTTTTTTACCTCAAAACAAGAGGACTTTCTGCATTTCTGCCACAAAATATTAGGAATTTCTGCCTTTTTGCCCCAAAATAAGGAAAATTTCTGCCTTTTTTGCCTGAAATAAGTGATATTTCTGAAATTTTGCCTCAAAATAAGTGAAATTTCTGCAATTTTCCCCCCAAATAAGGGAAATTTCTGGAATTTTGCCCCAAAATAAGTGGAATTTCTGAGTTTTGCCCTAAAATAAGGAGAATTTCTTTCTTTTTGGCCTAACATATAGGGAATTTCTGCCTTTTTGCCCCACAAGTAGGGGAATTTCTGCAATTTTGCTCCAAAATACGTTGAATTTCTACTTTTCAGCCCGAAAATAAGGGGAATGTTTACCTTTTGCCACAAATAAGAAAAAATTCTTCATTTTTGCTCCAAAATAATGGGAATTTCTGCTTTTTTTCCTCTAAATATGTGGAATTTCTGTCTTTTTCCCCCAAAACAAATGGAATTTCTGTCTTTTTTGCCCCAAAATAAGGAAAATTTCTGACTTATTACCCTGAAATAAGTGAAATTTCTGCAATTTTGTCCCAAAATAATGGAAATTTCTGCAATTTTGACCCAAAATAAGGAAAATTTCTGACTTATTACCCTGAAATAAGTGAAATTTCTGCAATTTTCCCCAAAATAATGGAAATTTCTGCAATTTTGCCCCAAAATAAGGGAAATTTCTGGAATTTTGCCCCAAAGTAAGTGGAATTTCTGAGTTTTGCCCCAAAATAAGGAGAATTTCTGTCTTTTTGCCCCAAAATTAGGGGAATTTCTGCAATTTTGCTCCAAAATACGGGGAATTTCTGCTTTTTTGCCCGAAAATAAAGGGAATGTATACCTTTTTGCCATAAAAAAGAGATATTTCTTCATTTTTACCCCAAAATAAGGGGATTTTCCACCTTTTTGACTCCAAATAAGTGCAATTTCTGACTTTTCCCCCAAAATAAACAAAATTTCTGTCTTTTTGCCCTAAAATAAGGGGAATTTCTGGCTTTTTGCCCTGAAATAAGTTAAATTTCTAAAATTTTCCCCAAAATAAGGGAAACGTCTGCTTTTTGCCCCAAAATAAGAGGAATTTCTGCCTATTTGCCCCAAAGTTGGGGGAATTTCAGCCTTTTTATCTCAAAATAAGGGGAATTTCTGCATTTTTGCCCCAAAATATGGGAAATTTCTGCCTTTTTGCCCAAAATAAGAAAAATTTCTGCAATTATGTATCAAAATAAAAGAAATTTCTGCCATTTTGCCCCAAAATAAGTAAATTTCTGCTTTTTTTCCCTGAAATAAGTGAAATTTCTGCAATTTTGCCCCAAAATAAGTGAAATTTCTGCAATTTTGCCCCAAAATAAGTGAAATTGAAATTTTGCACCAAAATAATTGGAATTTTTGAGTTTTGCCCCAAAATAAGAAGAATTTCGGTCTTTTTGCCCCAACATATAGGGAATTTCTGTCTTTTTGCCCCACAATTAGGGGAATTTCTGCAATTTTGCTCCAAAATACGGGGAATTTCTGCCTTTTTGCCCGAAAATAAGAAGAATGCATACATTTTTGCCATATAAATGGGAAATTTCTTCATTTTTGCTCCAAAATAAGAGGAATTTCTGCTTTATTGCCTCTAAACCAGTGGAATTTCTGTCTTTTCCCCCAAAACAAAGGGAATTTCTGTCTTTTTTGCCCCAAAATAAAAAAAATTTCTGACTTCTTACCCTGAAATAAGTGAAATTACTGCAATTTTGCCCCAAAATAAGGGACATTTCTGCCTTTTTGCACCCAAATAGGGGAATTTCAGCTTTTTTACCTCAAAACAAGAGGACTTTCTGCATTTTTGCCACAAAATATTAGGAATTTCTGCCTTTTTGCCCCAAAATAAGGAAAATTTCTGCCTTTTTACCATGAAATAAGTGATATTTCTGAAATTTTGCCTCAAAATAAGTGAAATTTCTGCAATTTTGCCCCAAAATAAGGGAAATTTCTGGAATTTTGCCCCAAAATAAGTGGAATTTCTGAGTTTTGCCCCAAAATAAGGAGAATTTCTGTCTTTTTGCCCCACAATTAGGGGAATTTCTGCAATTTTGCTCCAAAATACGTTTAATTTCTACTTTTCAGCCCGAAAATAAGGGGAATGTTTACCTTTTGCCACAAAAAAGGGAAATTTCTTCATTTTTGCTCCAAAATAATGGGAATTTCTGCTTTTTTTCCTCTAAATATGTGGAATTTCTGTCTTTTTCCCCCAAAACAAATGGAATTTCTGTCTTTTTTGCCCCAAAATAAAGAAAATTTCTGACTTATTACCCTGAAATAAGTGAAATTTCTGGAATTTTGCCCCAAAATAATGGAAATTTCTGCAATTTTGCCCCAAAATAAGGGAAATTTCTGGAATTTTGCCCCAAAGTAAGTGGAATTTCTGAGTTTTGCCCCGAAATAAGGAAAATTTCTGTATTTTTGCCCCAACATATAGGGAATTTATGCCTTTTTTGCCCCACAATTAGGGGAATTTCTGAAATTTCGCTCCAAAATACGTGGAATTTCTACTTTTTAGTCCGAAAATAAGGGGAATGTATACCTTTTGCCACAAAATGGAAATTTCTTCATTTTTGCCCAAAAATAAGAGGAATTTCTGCCTTTTTCCTTCAAAATAAGTGAAATTTCTGCCTTTTTACCCAAAAATAAACGGTATTTCTGTCTTTTTGCCCCAAACTAAAAAGAATTTTTGAATTTTGCCTTGAAATAAGTGAAATTTCTGCAATTTTGCCTCAAAATAAGGGAAATTTCTGCCTTTTTGCCTCAAAATAAGGGAAATTTTTGTCTTTTTACCCCAAAATAAAGGGAATTTCAGCCTTTTTACCTCATAATAAGGGAAATCTCTGCCTTTTTGCCCTAAAATATGGGGAATTTCTGTATTTTTGCCCCAAAATAAAGAAAATTTCTGCAATTTTGTACCAAAATAAAAGTTATTTCTGCATTTTTTCTCCAAAATAAAAGAAATTTCTGCGTTTTTTCCCTGAAATAAGTTAAATTTCTATAATTTTGCCCCAAAATAAGGGAGATTTCTGCAATTTTGCCCCAAAATTGAGGAAATTTCTGAAATTTTGCCCCAAAATAAGGGGAATTTCTGACTTTTTGCCCTGAAATAAGGAGAATTTCTGTTATTTTGTAACAAAATAATGTGAATTTCTGCTTTTTCCCTCAAAATTAGGAGAATATGTGCAATTTTGCTTCAAAATACGGGGAATTTTTACCTTATTGAACCAAAATAAAGGGAATTTCTGCATTTTCCAACAATATAAGGGGATTTTCTGAAATTTTACTCCAAAACACAAGGAATTTATTTCTTATTGCCCGAAATACAGTGGAATTTCTGCCTTTTTGCACTGAAATATTTGAAATTTCCACAATTTTACCCCAAATTAAGAGGAATTTCTGTTTTTGGCCCCAAAAGTAGAAGAATTTCTGCTTTTTGATCCAAAATAAGGCAAATTTCTGACTTTTTGCCCTGAAATAAGTGAAATTTCTGCAATTTTGCCCCAAAATAAGGGGAATTTCTGCCTTTTGCCAAAATAAGGGGAATTTCAGCATTTTACCTCCAAATAAGGAAAATTTCTGCCTTTTTGCCACAAAATATGGGGAATTTCTGCCTTATTGCCCCCAAATAAGGAAAATTTTTGCTTTTCTGCCCCAATTAACGGGAATTTCTGCCTTTTTGCCACAAAGTAAAGGGAATTTCTGCCTTTTTGCCCCCAAATAACGGGAATTTCAGCCTTTTTACCTCAAAATAAGGGGAATTTCTGCCTTTTGCTCAAAATATGAGGAATTTCTGACTTTTTGTTCCATATAAAAAAAAATTTCTTCAATTTTGTAACAAAATAAAAGAAATTTCTGTTTTTGCCCCAAAATAAAAGTAATTTCTGACTTTTTGCCCTGAAATAAATGAAATTTCTGCAATTTTGCCCGAAAATAAGGGAAATTTGTGCCTTTTTGCCCCAAAATGAGGGGAATTTCTGCCTTTTTGCCCCAAAATATGGGGAATTTCAGCATTTTACCTCAAAATAAGAGGAATTTCAACCTTTTTGCACCAAAATATGGAAAATTTCTGCACTTTTGCCACAAAATAAGAAAAATTTCTGCAATTCTGTACCAAAATAAAAGAAATTTCTAAAATTTTGCCCCAATATAAGGGAAATTTCTGATTTTTGCCCTGAAATAATTAGAATTTCTGAATTTTTGCCCCAAAATAAAGGGAATTTCTGCCTTTTTGCACCAAAATTAGGAGAGTTTCTGCAATTTTGGTTCAAAATACAGGAAATTTCTGCCGCTTTTCCCGAAAATAAGGGGAACTTCTGCCGATTTGCCCCAAATAAAGGGAATTTCTGCATTTTTGCCCCAATATTAGAGGAATTTCTGCAATTTTGCTCCAAAATACGGGGAATTTCTGCCTTTTTGCCCAATATTAATGGGATTTTCTGCCTTTTTGCCCCCCAAAAGGGAAATTTCTGCAATTTTATCCCAAAATAAGGGGAATTTCTGCCTTTTTGCCCTGAAATATGTGAAATGTCTGCAATTTTACCCCAAAATAAGGTGAATTTCTGCCTTTTTGCCCCAAAATAAGGTGAATTTCTGTCTTTTTGCCCTAAAATAAGAAAAATTTTTGCTTTTTATCTCTGAAATAAGTGAAATTTCTGCAATTTTGCCTTAAAATAAAAGAAATATCTGCAATTTTTCCCCATAATAAAGGAATTTTCTAAAATTTTGACCCAAAATAAAGGGAATTTCTGTTTTTTGTCCCCAAATAAGGGAAATTTCTGCAATTTTGCCCTAAAATAAGGGGAATTTCTGCCTTTTTGCCCCAAAATAAAGAAAATTACTGCATGTTTTACCCCAAAATTAGGTGAATTTCTGCAATTTTGCTCCAAAATACGGGGATTTTCTGCCTTTTTCGCCAAAAATAAAGAGAATTTCTGCCATTTTGCCGCGAAATAAGTGAAATTTCTGCAGTTTTACCCCAAAATAAGGGGAAGTTCTGCCTTTTTGCCCCAAAATTAGGGGAATTTCTGCAATTTTGCTCCAAAATACGGGGAATTTCTGCCTTTTTGCCCGAAAATAAAGGGAATGTATAACTTTTTGCCATAAAAAAGGGATATTTCTTCATTTTTACCCCAAAATAAGGGGATTTTCCACCTTTTTGACTCCAAATAAGTGCAATTTCTGACTTTTCCCCAAAAATAAACAAAATTTCTGTCTTTTTTGCCCCAAAATAAGGGGAATTTCTTACTTTTTGCCCTGAAATAAGTTAAATGTCTAAAATTTTCCCCAAAATAAGGGAAATGTCTGCTTTTTGCCACAAAATAAGGGGAATTTCTGCCTTTTTGCCCCAAAATAGGGGGAATTTCAGCCTTTTTACCTCAAAATAAGTGGAATTTCTGCATTTTTGCCCCAAAATATGGATAATTTCTGCCTTTTTGCCCAAAATAAGAAAAATTTCTGCAATTATGGATCAAAATAAATAAAATTTCTGCCATTTTGCCCAAAAATAAGAAAATTTCTGCATTTTTCCCTGAAATAAGTGAAATTTCTGCAATTTTGCCCCAAAATAAGTGAAATTTCTGCAATTTTGCCCCAAAATAAGGGAAATTTCTGGAATTTTGTTCCAAAATAATTGGAATTTCTGAGTTTTGCCCCAAAATAAGAAGAATTTCGGTCTTTTTGCCCAAAAATATAGGGAATTTCTGCCTTTTTGCCCCAGAATTAGGGGAATTTCTGCAATTTTGCTCCAAAATACGGGGAATTTCTGCCTTTTTGCCCGAAAATAAGAAGAATGCATACTTTTTTGCCATAAAAATGGGAAATTTCTTCATTTTTGCTCCAAAATCAGAGGAATTTCTGCTTTATTGCCTTTAAATAAGTGGAATTTCTGTCTTTTCCCCCAAAACAAAGGGAATTTCTGTCTTTTTTGCCCCAAAATAAGGAAAATTTTTGACTTCTTACCCTGAAATAAGTGAAATTACTACAATTTAGCCCCAAAATAAGGGAAATTTCTGCCTTTTTCCCCCAAATAGGGGAATTTCAGCTTTTTTACCTCAAAATAGAGGACTTTCTGCATTTTTGCCACAAAATATTAGGAATTTCTGCCTTTTTGCCCCAAAATAAGGAAAATTTCTGCCTTTTTCCCCTGAAATAAGTGATATTTCTGAAATTTTGCCTCAAAATAAGTGAAATTTCTGCAATTTTGCCCCAAAATTAGGAAACTTTCTGGAATTTTGCCCCAAAATAAGTGGAATTTCAGTGTTTTGACCCAAAATAGGGAGAATTTCTGTCTTTTTGCCCTAACATATAGGGAATTTCTGCCTTTTTGCCCCACAATTAGGGGAATTTCTGCAATTTTGCTCCAAAATACGGAGAATTTCTACTTTTCAACCCGAAAATAATGGAATGTGTTTTGCCACAAAAAAAAAGAAATTTCTTCATTTTTGCTTCAAAATAATGGGAATTTCTGCTTTTTATCCTCTAAATATGTGGAATTTCTGTCTTTTTTCCCCAAAACAAAGGGAATTTCTGTCTTTTTTGCCCCAAAATAAAGAAAATTTCTGACTTATTACCCTGAAATAAGTGATATTTCTGCAATTTTGCCCCAAAATAAGGGAAATTTCTGCATTTTTGCACCCAAATAAGGGGATTTCAGTTTTTTACCTCAAAATAAGGGATATTTCTGCATTTTTGCCACAAAATATTTGGAATTTCTGCCTTTTTGCCCCAAAATAAAAAAAATTTCTGCCTTTTTTTCCCTGAAATAAGTGAAATTTCTGAAATTTTGACCCCAAAATAAGTGAAATTTCTGCAATTTTGCCCCAAAATAAGGGAAATTTCTGGAATTTTGCCCCAAAGTAAGTGGAATTTCTGAATTTTGCCCCAAAATAAGGAGAATTTTTGTTTTTTTGCCCTAACATATAGGGAATTTCTGCCTTTTTGCCCCACAATTATAAGAATTTCTGCAATTTTGCTCCAAAATTCGGGGAATTTCTTCTTTTAAGCCCGAAAATAAGGGGAATTTATACCTTTTGCCACAAAAAAAGGGAAATTTCTTCATTTTTGCCCCAAAATAAGAGGAATTTCTGCCTTTTTACCTGAAAATAAGTGAAATTTGTGCCTTTTTACCCAAAAATAAACGGAATTTCTGTTTTTTTGCCTCAAAATTAAAGGAATTTTTGAATTATGACCTGAAATAAGTGAAATTTCTGCAATTTTGCCCCAAAATAAAAGAAATTTCTGCTTTTGCCACAAAATAAGGGGAATTTCTGTCCTTTTACCCCAAAATAAGGGAAATTTCTGCCTTTTTGCTTCCAAATAAGGGGAATTTCAGCCTTTTTACATCAAAATAAAAGGAATTTATGCATTTTTGCCACAAAATATTAAGAATTTCTGCCATTGTGCTCCAAAATATGGAAAATTTCTGACTTTTTTCCCTAAAATAAGTGAAATTTCTGCAATTTTGCCCCAAAATAAGGGAAATTTCTGCCTTTTTGCCCCCAAATAAGGGGAATTTCAGCCTTTTTACCTCAAATAAGGGGAATTTCGGCATTTTTGCCACAAAATATAAAAAATTTCTGCCTTTTTGCCCCCAAATAAGGAAAATTTTTGCCTTTTTTCCCTGAAATAAGTAAAATTTCTGCAATTTTGCCCCAAAATAATTCAAATTTCTGCAATTTTGCCCCAAATTAAGGGAAATTTCTGGAATTTTTCCCTAAAATAAGTGGAATTTCTGAGTTTTACCCCAAAATAAGAAGAATTTCTGTCTTTTTGCCAAAACATATAGGGAATTTCTGCCTTTTTGCCTCACAATTTGGGGAATTTCTGCAATTTTGCTCCAAAATACGTGGAATTTCTACTTTTTAGTCCGAAAATAAGGGGAATGTATACCTTAACCAATAAAAAGGGAAATTTCTTCATTTTTGCCCAAAAATAAGAGGAATTTCTGCCTTTTTACCTCAAAATAAGTGAAATTTCTGCCTTTTTACACAAAAATAAATGGAATTTCTGTCTTTTTGCCCCAAAATAAAAGAAATTTTTGAATTTTGCCTTGAAATAAGTGAAATTTCTGCAATTTTGCCCCAAAATAAGGAAAATTTCTGCCTTTTTGCCACAAAATAAGGGTAATTTCTGTCTTTTTACTCCAAAATAAAGGGAATTTCATCATTTTTATCTCATAATAAGCGAAATCTCTGCCTTTTTGCCCTAAAATATGGGGAATTTCTGTATTTTTGCCCCAAAATAAAGAAAATTTCTGCAATTTTGTACCAAAATAAAAGTTATTTCTGCCTTTTTGCTCCAAAATAAAAGAAATTTCTGCGTTTTTTCCCTGAAATAAGTTAAATTTTTATAATTTTGCCTCAAAATAGGGGAGATTTCTGCAATTTTGCTTCAAAATAAAGGAAATTTTTTAAATTTTGCCCCAAAATAAGGGGAATTTCTGACTTTTTGCACAGGAAATATTTGAAATTTCCACAATTTTTCCCCAAAATAAGAGGAATTTCTGCTTTTTGCCCCAAAATAAGGCAAATTTCTGACTTTTTGCTCTGAAATAAGTGAAATTTTTGCAATTTTGCCCCAAAATAAGGGGAATTTCTGCCTTTTTTCCAAAATAAGGAAAATTTCAGCATTTTACCTCCAAATAAGAAAAATTTCTGCCTTTTTGCCACAAAATATGGGGAATTTCTGCCTTATTGCCTCCAAATAAGGAAAATTTTTGCTTTTCTGCCCATATTAACGGGAATTTCTGCATTTTTGCCACAAAGTAAAGGAAATTTCTGCCTTTTTGCCCCAAAATAATGGAAATTTCAGCCTTTTTACCTCAAAATAAGGGGAATTTCTGCCTTTTGCACATAATATGAGGAGTTTCTGACTTTTTGTTTCAAAATAAGTAAAATTTCTTCAATTTTGTACCAAAATAAAAGTAATTTCTGCTTTTTGCCCCAAAATAAAAGTAATTTCTAACTTTATGCCATGAAATAAATGAAATTTCTGCAATTTTGCCCGAAAATAAGGAAAATTTGTGCCTTTTTGCCCCAAAATGAAGGGAATTTCTGCCTTTCTGCCCAAAAATATGGGGAATTTCAGCATTTTACCTCAAAATAAGGGGAATTTCAGACTTTTTGCACCAACATATGGAAATTTTCTGTTTTTTTGCCACAAAATAAGAAAAATTTCTGCAATTCGGTACCAAAATAAAAGAAATTTCTAAAACTTTGCCTCAAAATAAGGGAAATTTCTTCTTTTTGCCCCGAAATAAGGAGAATTTCTGTATTTTTGCCCCAAAATAAAGGGAATTTCTGCCTTTTTGCACCAAAATTAGGGGAGTTTCTGCAATTTTGCTTCAAAATACAGGGAATTTCTGCCTCTTTTCCCGAAAATAAGGGGAACTTCTGCCGATTTGCCCCCAAAAAATGGAATTTCTGCATTTTGGCCCCAATATTAGGGGAATTTCTGCAATTTTGCTCAAAAATACGGGGAATTTCTGACTTTTTGCCCGAAATTAAGGGGATTTTCTTCCCTTTTGCCCCCAAACAAGGAAATTTCTGCAATTTTATCCCAAAATAAAGGGAATTTCTGCCTTTTTGCCCTGAAATGTGTGGAATGTCTGCAATTTTAACCCAAAATAAGGTGAATTTCTACCTTTTTGCTTCAAAATAAGGTGAATTTCTGCCTTTTTGCCCTAAAATAAGAAAAATTTTTGCTTTTTTTTCTCTGAAATAAGTGAAATTTCTGCAATTTTGCCTTAAAATAAAAGGAATTTCTGCAATTTTTCCACATAATAAAGGAATTTTCTGCAATTTTGACCCAAAATAAAGGGAATTTCTGTTTATTTTCCTCCAATAAGGGAAATTTCTGCAATTTTACCCTAAAATAAGAAGAATTTCTACCTTTTGCCCCAAAATAAGGGGAATTTCTACCTTTTTGCCCCAAAATAAAGACAATTACTGCATTTTTTACCCAAAAATTAGGTGAATTTCTGCAATTTTGCTCCAAAATATGGGGATTTTCTGCCTTTTTCGCCGAAAATAAAGGGAATTTCTGCCATTATGCCGTGAAATAAGTGAAATTTCTGCAGTTTTACTCCAAAATAAAGAGAAGTTCTGCGTTTTTGCCCCAAAATTAGGGGAATTTCTGCAATTTTGCTCCATAATACGGGGAATTTCTGCCGTTTTGCCTGAAAATAAAGGGAATGTATACCTTTTTGCCATAAAAAAGAGAAATTTCTTCATTTTTACCCCAAAATAAGGGGATTTTCCGCCTTTTTGACTCCAAATAAGTCCAATTTCTAAATTTTCCCCCAAAATAAATGGAATTTCTGTCTTTATGCCCCAAAATAAGGGGAATTTCTGACTTTTTGCCCTGAAATAAGTTAAATTTCTAAAATTTTCCCCAAAATAAGGGGAATGTCAGCTTTTTGCCCTAAAATAAGGGGAATTTCTGCATTTTGCCCCAAAATAGACGGAATTTCAGATTTTTGCCTCAAAATAAGGGGAATTTCTGCCTTTTTGCTTCAAAATAAGAAAAATTTCTGCCTTTTTTCCCTGAAATAAGTGAAATTTCTGGAATTTTGCCCCAAAATAAGTGGAATTATTGAGTTTTGCCCCAAAATAAGGAGAATTTCTGTCTTTTGGCCCAACATATAGGGAATTTCTGCCTTTTTGCCCCACAATTTGGGGAATTTCTGCAATTTTGCTCCAAAATACGTGGAATTTCTGCCTTTTTGCCCGAAAATAAGAAGAATGCATACCTTTTTGCCATAAAAAAGGGAAATTTCTTCATTTTTGCTCCAAAATAAGTGAAATTTCTGCTTTATTGCCTCTAAATAAGTGGAATTTCTGTCTTTTCCCCCAAAACAAAGGGAATTTCTGTCTTCTTTGCCCCAAAATAGGAAAACTTTCTGACTTATTACCCTGAAATAAGTGAAATTACTGCAATTTTGCCCCAAAATAAGGGAAATTTCTGCCTTTTTGCACCCAAATAGGGGAATTTCAGCGTTTTTACCTCAAAATAATAGGACTTTCTGCATTTTTGACACAAAATATTAGGAATTTCTGCCTTTTTGCCCCAAAATAAGGAAAATTTCTGCCTTTTTTCCCTGAAATAAGTGATATTTCTGCAATTTTGCCTCAAAATAAGTGAAATTTCTGGAATTTTGCCCCAAAATAAGTGGAATTTCTGAGTTTTGCCCCAAAATAAGGAGAATTTCTGTCTTTTTGCCCTAACATATAGTGAATTTCTGCCTTTTTGCCCCACAATTTGGGGAATTTCTGCAATTTTGCTCCAAAATACAAGGAATTTCTGCTTTTCAGCCCGAAAATAAGGGGAATGTTTACCTTTTGGCACAGAGAAGGGAAATTTCCTCATTTTTGCTACAAAATAAGGGGAATTTCTGCTTTTTTTCCTCTAAATATGTGGAATTTCTGTCTTTTTCCCCAAAACAAAGGGAATTTCTGTTTTTTTTGCCCCAAAATAAGGAAAATTTATGACTTATTACCCTGAAATAAGTGAAATTTCTGCAATTTTGCCCCAAAATAAGGGAAATTTCTGCCTTTTTGCCCCCAAATAAGGGGATTTCACCCTTTTTACCTCAAAATAAGGGAAATTTCTGCATTTTTGCCACAATATATTAGGAATTTCTGCCTTTTTGCCCCAAAATAAGAGAAATTTCTGCCTTTTTTCCCTGAAATAAGTGAAATTTCTACAATTTTGACCCCAAAATAAGTGAAATCTCTGCAATTTTGCCCCAAAATAAGGGAAATTTCTGGAATTTTGCCCCAAAGTAAGTGGAATTTCTGAGTTTTTCCTTAAAATAAGGAAAATTTCTTTTTTTTGCCCTAACATATAGGGAATTTCTGCCTTTTTGCCCCACAATTAGGGGAATTACTGCAATTTTGCTCCAAGATACTGGGAATTCCTGCTTTTTTGCCCGAAAATAAGGAGAATGTATAGCTTTTGCCACAAAAAAGGGAAATTTCTTCATTTTTGCCCCAAAATAAGAGGAATTTCTGCCTTTTTTCCTCAAAATATGTAAAATTTCTGCCTTTTTCCCCAAAAATAAACAAAATTTCTGTCTTTTTGCCTCAAAATAAAAGGAATTTTTGAATTATGCCCTGAAATAAGTGAAATTTTTGCAATTTTGCCCCAAAATAAAAGAAATTTCTGCAATTTTTCCCCATAATAAAGGAATTTTCTGCAATTTTGCCCCAAAATAAAGGGAATTTCTGTTTTTTGTTTCCAAATAAGAGAAATTTCTGAAATATTGCCATATAATAAAAGGAATTTCTGCCTTTTGCCCCAAAATAAGGGGAATTTCTGCATTTTTGCCCCTAAATAAAGAAAATTACTGCATGTTTTACCCCAAAATTAGGTGAATTTCTGCAATTTTGCTTTAAAATACGGGGATTTTCTGCCTTTTTCACCGAAAATAAAGGGAATTTCTGCCATTTTGCTGCGAAATAAGTGAAATTTCTGCAGTTTTACCCCAAAATAAGGGGAAGTTCTGCGTTTTTACCCCAAAATTAGGGTAATTTCTGCAATTTTGCTGCAAAATACGGGGAATTTTGGCCTTTTTGCCCGAAAATAAAGGGAATGTATACCTTTTTGCCATAAAAAGGGGAAATTTCTTCATTTTTACCCCAAAATAAGGGAGTTTTCCGCCTTTTAGACTCAAAATAAGTGCAATTTCTGACTTTTCACAAAAATAAACGGAATTTCTGTATTTTTGACCCAAAATAAGGGAAATTTCTGACTTTTTGCCCTGAAATAAGTTAAATTTCTAAAATTTTTTCCCAAAATAAGGGAAATGTCTCTTTTTTGCACGAAAATAAGAAGAATGTTTAATTTTTTGCCCCAAAATAAGGGGAATTTCATCCTTTTTACCTCAAAATAATGGGAATTTCTGCATTTTTGCCCCAAAATATCGGAAATTTCTGCCTTTTTGCCCAAAATAAGAAAAATTTCTGCAATTTTGTATCAAAATAAAAGAAATTTCTGCCTTTTTGCCCTAAAATAAAAAAAGTTTTGCTTTTTTTCTTTGAAATAAGTGAAATTTCTGCAATTTTGCCCTAAATAAGTGAAATTTCTGCAATTTTGCCCCAAAATAAGTGGAATTTCTGAGTTTGGCCCCAAAATAAGGAGAATTTCTGTCTTTTTGCGCCAACATATAGGGAATTTCTGCCTTTTTGCCCCACAATTAGGGGAATTTCTGCAATTTTGCTCCAAAATATAAAGAATTTCTGCCTTTTTGCCCCAAAATAAGAAAAATTTCTCCCTTTTTTCCCTGAAATAAGTGAAATTTCTGCAATTATGCCCCAAAATAAGTGAAGTTTCTGCAATTATGCCCCAAAATAAGGGAAATTTTTGGAATTTTTCCCCAAAATAAGTGGAATTTCTGAGTTTTACCCCAAAATAAGGAGAATTTCTGTTTTTTGCACTAACATATAGGGAATTTCTGCCTTTTTGACCCACAATTAGGGAATTTCTGCAATTTTGATCCAAAATACAGGGAATTTCTGCTTTTTAGCCCCAAAATAAGGAAAATGTATACCTTTTGGCACAAAAAAGGGAAATTTCTTCATTTTTGCTCCAATATAAGGGGAATTTCTGCTTTTTTGCCTCTAAATAACTGGAATTTCTGTCTTTTTTTCCCAAAACAAAGGGAATTTCTTTCTTTTTTGCCTCAAATTAAGGAAAATTTCTGACTTATTTCCGTGAAATAAGTGAAATTTCTGCAATTTTGCCCCCAAATAAGGGAAATTTCTGTCTTTTTGCCCCCAAATAAGAAAATTTCAGCATATTTACCTAAAAATAAGAGGAATTTCTGAATTTTGCCCCAAAATATGAGAAATTTCTGCCTTTTTGCCCCAAAATAAGAAAAATTTCTGCAATTTTGTACCAAAATAAAAGAAATTTCTGCCTTTTTGCCCTAAAATAAGAAAATTTCTGCTTTTTTTCTGAAATAAGTGAAATTTCTGAAATTTTGCCCCAAAATAAGTGGAATTTCTGAGTTTTGCCCCAAAATAAGGAGAATTTCTGCCTTTTGCCCCACAATTAGGGGAATTTCTACAATTTTGCTCCAAAATATGGGGAATTTCTGCATTTTTGCCCGAAAATAAGAAGAATGCATACCTTTTTGCCATAAAAAAAAGAAATTTCTTCATTTTTGCTTCAAAATAAGAGGATTTTCTGCTTTTTTTCCTCTAAATATGTGGAATTTCGGTCTTTTTCCCCTAAAACAAAGGGAATTTCTATATTTTTTGCTCCAAAATAATGAAAATTTCTGACATATTACCCTGAAATAAGTGAAATTTCTGCAATTTTGAACCAAAATAATGGAAATTTCTGCCTTTTTGCACCCCAAAAAGGGGAATTTCAGCCTTTTTACATCAAAGTTAGGGGAATTTCTTCATTTTTGCCCCATAATATGGGAAATTTTTGCCCCAAAATAAGAAAAATTTCTGCAATTTTGTCCCAAAATAAATTTCTGCCTTTTTGACCCAAAATAAGAGAATTTCTGCTTTTTTCTGAAAGAAGTGAAATTTCTGCAATTTTGCCCCAAAATAAGTCAAACTTCTGCAATTTTGCCCCAAAATAAGTGGAATTTCTGATTTTTGCCCCAAAATAAGGAGAATTTCTGTCTTTTTGCCCCAACATATAGGGAATTTCTGCCTTTTTGCCACACAATTAGGGGAATTTCTGCAATTTTGCTCCAAAATACGGGGAATTTCTGGCTTTTTGCCCGAAAATAAGAAGAATGCATACCTTTTTTCCATAAAAAAGGGAAATTTCTTCATTTTTGCTCCAAAATAAGGGGAATTTCTGCTTTTTTGCCTCTAAATAAGTGGAATTTCTGTTTTTTTCCCCCAAAACAAAGGGAATTTCTGTATTTTTTGCCCCAAAATAAGGAAAATTTCTGACTTATTACCCTGAAATAAGTAAAATTTCTTCAATTTTGCCCCAAATTAAGGGAAATTTCTGCCTTTTTGCCCCCAAATAAGGGGAATATCAGCTTTTTACCTCCAAATAAGGGGAATTTCTGCATTTTTGCCCCAAAATATGGGAAATTTCTGCCTTATTGCCCCAAAATAAGAGAAATTTCTGTAATTTTGTACCAAAATAAGAGAAATTTCTGCCTTTTTGCCCCAAAATAAAAAAATTTCTGCTTTTTTTCTGAAATAAGTGAAATTTCTGCAATTTTGCCCCAAAATAAGTTAAATTTCTGAGTTTTGCCCCAAAATAAGGAGAATTTCTGTCTTTTTGCCCCAACATATAGGGAATTTCTGCATTCTTGCCCCAAAATTAGGGGAATTTCTGAAATTTTCCTCCAAAATACGGGGAATTTCTGCTCTTTTTACCGAAAATAAGAAGAATGCATACATTTTTGCCATAAAAAAAGGGAAATTTCTTTATTTTTTGCACCAAAATAAGGGGAATTTCTGCTTTTTTGCCTCTAAATAAGTGGATTTTCTGTCTTTTTCCCCAGAAACAAAAGAAATTTCAGTCTTTTTGCCCCAAAATAAGGAAAATTTCTGACTTATTACCCTGAAATAAGTGAAATTTCTGCAATTTTGCCCCAAAATAAGAGTAATTTCTGCCTTTTTGCTCCTAAATAAGGGGAATTTCAGCCTTTTTACCTCAAAATAAGGGGAATTTATGCATTTTTACCCCAAAATATGAGAAATTTCTGCCTTTTTGACCCAAAATAGAAAAAAAATTTGCAATTTTGTACCAAAATAAAAAAAAATTCTGCCTTTTTGCCCCAAAATAAGAAAATTTCTGCTTTTTTCTGAAATAAGTCAAATTTCTTCAATTTTGCCCCAAAATAAGAGAAATTTCTGGAATTTTGCCCCAAAATAATTGGAATTTCTGAGTTTTGCCTCAAAATAAGGAGAATTTCTGTCTTTTTGCCCCAACATATAGGGAATTTCTACCTTTTTGCCCAACAATTTGGGGAATTTCTGCAATTTTGCTAATAAAATACAAGGAATTTCTGCATTTTTGCCCAAAAATAAGAATAATGCATACCTTTTTGCCATAAAAAAAGGAAATTTCTTCATTTTTGCTCAAAAAATAAGGGGAATTTCTGCTTTTTTGCCTCTAAATAAGTAAAATTTCTGTCTTTTTCCCCCAAAATAAAGGGAATTTCTATATTTTTGCCCCAAAATTAGGAAAATTTCTGACTTATTACCCTGAAGTAAGTAAAATTTCTGCAATTTTGCCCCAAAATAAGGGAAATTTCTGCCTTTTTGCCCCCAAATAATGGGAATTTCAGCCTTTTTACCTCAAAATAAGAAGAATTTCTGCAACTTTGCCCCAAAATAAGGGAAATTTCTGCCTTTTTGCCCCAAAATAAGAAAAATTTCTGCAATTTTGTACCAAAATAAAAGAAATTTCTGCCTTTTTGCCCTAAAATAAGAAAATTTCTACTTTTTTAATGAAATGAGTGAAATTTCTGCAATTTTGCCCCAAAATAAGTCAAATTTCTGCATTTTTTCTCCAAAATAAGGGAAATTTCTAGAATTTTGCCCCAAAATAAGTGGAATTTCTGAGTTTTGCCCCAAATTAAGGAGAATTTCTGTCTTTTTTCTCCAACATATAGGGAACTTCTGCCTTTTTGCCCCACAATTAGGGGAATTTCTGTAATTTTGCTCCAAAATACGGGGAATTTCTGCCTTTTTGCGTGAAAAATAGAAGAATGCATACTTTTTTGCCATAAAAAAGGGAAATTTCTTCATTTTTGCTCAAAAGTAAGGGAAATTTCTGCTTTTTTGCCTCTAAATAAGTGGAATTTCTGTCTTTTTCCCCCAAAACAAAGGGAATTTCTGTCTTTTTTGCCCCGAAATAAGGAAAATTTCTGACTTATTACCCAGAAATAAGTGAAATTTCTGCAATTTTGCCCCAAAATAAGGGAAATTTCTGCCTTTTTGCCCCCAAATAATGGGAATTTCAGCCTTTTTACCTCAAAATAAGAAGAATTTCTGCATTTTTGCCCCAAAAGATGAGAAATTTCTGCCTTTTTGCCCCAAAATAAGAAAAATTTCTGCAATTTTGTACCAAAATAAAAGAAATTTCTGCCTTTTTGCCCTAAAATAAGAAAATTTCTACTTTTTTAATGAAATGAGTGAAATTTCTGCAATTTTGCCCCAAAATAAGTCAAATTTCTGCAATTTTTCTCCAAAATAAGGGAAATTTCTAGAATTTTGCCCCAAAATAAGTGGAATTTCTGAGTTTTGCCCCAAATTAAGGAGAATTTCTGTCTTTTTTCTCCAACATATAGGGAACTTCTGCCTTTTTGCCCCACAATTAGGGGAATTTCTGTAATTTTTCTCCAAAATACGGGGAATTTCTGCCTTTTTGCGTGAAAAATAGAAGAATGCATACTTTTTTGCCATAAAAAAGGGAAATTTCTTCATTTTTGCTCAAAAGTAAGGGAAATTTCTGCTTTTTTGCCTCTAAATAAGTGGAATTTCTGTCTTTTTTACCAAAAACAAAGGGAATTTCTGTCTTTTTTGCCCCCAAATAAGGAAAATTTCTGACTTATTACCCAGAAATAAGTGAAATTTCTGCAATTTTGCCCCAAAATAAGGGAAATTTCTGCCTTTTTGCCCCCAAATAAGGGGAATTTCAGCCTTTTTACCTCAAAATAAGGGGAATTTCTGCATTTTGGCAGAAAATACTAGGAATTTCTGCCTTTTTGCCCCAAAATAAGGAAAACTTCTGCCTTTTTTCCCTGAAATAAGTGAAATTTCTGCAATTTTGCCCCAAAATAAGAGAAGTTTTTGCAATTTTGGCCCAAATTAAAGGAAATTTTTACAATTTTGCCCCAAAATAAGTGGAATTTCTTAGTTTTACCACAAAATAAGGAGAATTTCTGTTTTTTTGCCCTAACATATAGGGAATTTCTGCCTTTTTGCCCCACAATTAGGGGAATTTCTGCAATTTTGCTCCAAAATACTGGGAATTCCTGCTTTTTTGCCCGAAAATAAGGAGAATGTATACCTTTTGCCACAAAATAGCGAAATTTCTTCATTTTTGCCCCAAAATAAGAGGAATTTCTGCCTTTTTTCCTCAAAATAAGTGAAACTTCTGCCTATTTACCTAAAAATAAACAAAATTTCTGTCTTTTTGCCCCAAAATAAAATGAATTTTTGAATTATGCCCTGAAATAAGTGAAATTTCTGCAATTTTGCCCCAAAATAAAAGAAATTTCTGCAATTTTTTTCCATAATAAAGGAATTTTCTGCAATTTTGCCCCAAAATAAAGGGAATTTCTGTTTTTTGTCCCCAAATAGGAGAAATATCTGTAATATTGCCATATAATAAGAGGTATTTCTGCCTTTTGCCCAAAAATAATAGGAATTTCTGCCTTTTTCCCCGAAAATAAAGGGAATTTCTGCCATTTTGCTGCGAAATAAGTGAAATTTCTGCAGTTTAACCCCAAAATAAGGGGAAGTTCTGTGTTTTTGCCCGAAAATTAGGGGAATTTTTGCAATTTTGCTCCAAAATACGGGGAATTTCTGCCTTTTTGCCTGAAAATAAAGGAAATGTATACCTTTTTGCCATAAAAAGGGAAATTTCTTCATTTTTACCCCAAAATAAGGGGATTTTCCGCCTTTTTGACTCAAAATAAGTGCAATTTCTGACTTTTCCACAAAAATAAATGAAATTTTTGTCTTTTTCCCCCAAAATAAGGGGAATTTCCGACTTTTTGCCCTGAAATATGTTAAATTTCTAAATTTTTCCCCAAAATAAGGGAAATGTCTGCTTTTTGCCTTAAAATATGAAGAATGTTTGACTTTTTGCCCCCAAATAATGGGAATTTCAGCATTTTTACCTCAAATAAGGGAAATTTCTGCATTTTTGCCCCAAAATATGGGAAATTTCTGCCTTTTTGCCCAAAATAAGAAAAATTTCAGCAATTTTGTACTAAAATAAAAGAAATTTCTGCCTTTTTGCCCTAAAATAAGAAAATTTCTGCTTTTTTTCTGAAATAAGTGAAATTTCTGCAATTTTGCCCCAAAATAAGTGGTATTCCTGCTTTTTGCCCCCAAATAAGGGGAATTTCAGCCTTTTTACCTCAAAATAAGGGGAATTTCTGCATTTTTGCCACAAAATATAAAGAATTTCTGCATTTTTGCCCCAAAATACTGAAAATTTCTCCCTTTTTCCCTGAAATAAGTAAAATTTCTGCAATTTTGCCCCACAATTAGGGGATTTTCTGCAATTTTGCTCCAAAATACTGGGAATTCCTGCTTTTTTGCCCGAAAATAAGGAGAATGTATACCTTTTGCCACAAAAAAGGGAAATTTCTTCATTTTTGCCCCAAAATAAGAGAAATTTCTGCCTTTTTTCCTCAAAATAAGTGAAATTTCTGCCTATTTACCTAAAAATAAACAAAATTTCTGTCTTTTTGCCCCAAAATAAAAGGAATTTTTGAATTATGCCCTGAAATAAGTGAAATTTCTGCAATTTTGCCCCAAAATAAAAGAAATTTCTGCAATTTTTCCTCATAATAAAGGAATTTTTTGCAATTTTGCCCCCAAATAAAGGGAATTTCTATTTTTTGTCCCCAAATAAGAGAAATTTCTGCAATATTGCCATATAATAAAAGGAATTTCTGCCTTTTGCCCGAAAATAATGGGAATTTCTGCATTTTTGCCCCAAAATAAAAAAAATTACTGCATGTTTTACCCCAAAATTAGGTGAATTTCTGCAATTTTGCTTCAAAAAACGAGGATTTTCTGCCATTTTCGCTGAAAATAAAGGGAATTTCTGCCATTTTGCCACGAAATAAGTGAAATTTCTGCAGTTTTACCCAAAAATAAGGGGAAGTTCTGCATTTTTGCCCCAAAATTAGGGGAATTTTTTACAATTTTGCTCCAAAATACAGGAAATTTCTGCATTTTTGCCCGAAAATAAAGGGAATGTATACCTTTTTGCCATAAAAAAGAGAAATTTCTTCATTTTTACCCGAAAATAAAAGGATTTTCTGCCTTTTTGACTCCAAATAAGTGCAATTTCTGACATTTCCCCAAAAATAAATGGAATTTCTGTCTTTTTCCCCCAAAATAAGGGAAATTTCTGACTTTTTGCCCTGAAATAAGTTAAATTTCTAAAATTTTTCCCCAAAATAAAAGAAATGTCTGCTTTTTGCCCCAAAATAAGACGAATGTTTGACTTTTTGCCCCAAAATAAGGGGAATTTCAGCCTTTTTACCTCAAAATAAGGGGAATTTCTGCCTTTTGCCCCAAAATATGGGAAATTTCTGCCTTTTTGCCCAAAATAAGAAAAATTTCTGCAATTTTGTACCAAAATAAAAGAAATTTCTGCCTTTTTGGCCGAAAATAAGAGAATTTCTGCTTTTTTTCTGAAATAAGTAAAATTTCTGCAATTTTGCCCCAAAATAAGTGGAATTTTTGAGTTTTGACCCAAAATAAGGAGAATTTATGTCTTTTTGCCCCAACATATAGGGAATTTCTGCTTTTTTGCCCCACAATTACGGGAATTTCTGCAATTTTGCTCCAAAATACAGGGAATTTCTGCTTTTCTGCCCGAAAATAAAAAGAATGCATACCTTTTTGCCATAAAAAAGGGAAATTTCTTCATTTTTGATCCAAAATAAGGGGAATATCTGCTTTTTTGCCTCTAAATAAGTGGAATTTCTGTCTTTTTTCCCCCAAAACAAAGGGAATTTATGACTTTTTTGCCCCAAAAATAAGGAAAATTTCTGACTTCTTACTTTGAAATAAGTGAAATTTCTGCAATTTTGCCCCAAAATAATGGAAATTTCTGCCTTTTTGCACCCAAAAAAGAGGAATTTCAGCCTTTATACCTCAAAATAAGGGGAATTTCTGCATTTTTGCCCCATAATATGGGAAATTTCTGCCTTTTTGTCCCAAAATAAGAAAAATTTCTGTAATTTTGTACCAAGATAAAAGAAATTTCTGTCTTTTTTCCCCAAAATAAGAGAATTTCTGCTTTTTTTCTGAAATAAGTGAAATTTCTGCAATTTTGCCCCAGAATAAGTCAAATTTCTGCAATTTTGCCCCAAAATAAGTGGAATTTCTGAGTTTTGCCCCAAAATGAGGAAAATTTCTGTCTTTTTGCTCCAACATATAGGGAATTTCTGCATTTTTGCTCCACAATTAGGGGAATTTCTGCAATTTTGCTCCAAAATACGGGGAATTTCTGCTTTTTTGCCCGAAAATAAAAAGAATGCATACCTTTTTGTATAAAAAAGGGAAATTTCTTCATTTTTGCTCCAAAATAAGGGGAATTTCTGCTTTTTTACCTCGAAATAAGTGGAATTTCTGTCTTTTTCCCCCAAAACTAAAGAAATTTCTGTCTTTTTTGCCCCAAAATAAGGAAAATTTCTGACTTCTTACCCTGAAATAAGTGAAATTTCTGCAATTTTGCCCAAAAATAAGAGAAATTTCTGCCTTTTTGCACCCAAAAAAGAGGAATTTCAGCCTTTATACCTCAAAATAAGGGGAATTTCTGCATTTTTGACCCATAATATGGGAAATTTCTGCCTTTTTGTCCCAAAATAAGAAAAATTTCTGTAATTTTGTACCAAAATAAAAGAAATTTCTGTCTTTTTTCCCCAAAATAAGAGAATTTCTGCTTTTTTCTGAAATAAGTGAAATTTCTGCAATTTGGCCAAAGAATAAGTCAAATTTCTGCAATTTTGCCCCAAAATAACTGGAATTTCTGAGTTTTGCCCCAAAATAAGGAAAATTTCTGTCTTTTTGCTCCAACATATAGGGAATTTCTGCATTTTTGCTCCACAATTAGGGGAATTTCTGCAATTTTGCTCCAAAATACGGGGAATTTCTGCTTTTTTGCCCAAAAATAAAAAGAATGCATACCTTTTTGCTATAAAAAAGGGAAATTTCTTCATTTTTGCTCCAAAATAAGGGGAATTTCTGCTTTTTTACCTCGAAATAAGTGGAATTTCTGTCTTTTTCCCCCAAAACTAAAGAAATTTCTGTCTTTTTTGCCCCAAAATAAGGAAAATTTCTGACTTCTTACCCTGAAATAAGTGAAATTTCTGCAATTTTGCCCAAAAATAAGAGAAATTTCTGCCTTTTTGCCCCCAAATATGGAGAATTTCAGCCTTTAACCTCAAAATAAGGGGAAATTCTGCATTTTGCCCCAAAATATGGGAAATTTCTGCCTTTTTGTCCCAAAATAAGAAAAATTTTTGATATTTTGTAACAAAATAAAAAAAATTTCTACCTTTTTCCCCCAAAATAAGAAAATTTCCGCTTTTTTTCTGAAATAAGTCAAATTTCTGGAATTTTGCCCCAAAATAAGTGGAATTTCTGAGTTTTGCCCCAAAATAAGGAGAATTTCTGTCCTTTTGCCCCAACATATAGGGGATTTCTGCCTTTTTGCCCAGCAATTATAGAAATTTCTGCAACTTTGCTTCAAAATACAAGGAATTTCTGCCTTTTTGCCCAAAAATAATAAGAATGCATACCTTTTTGCCATAAAAAATGGAAATTTCTTCATTTTTGCTCCAAAATAAGAGGAATTTTTGCTTTTTTGCCTCTAAATAAGTGGAATTTCTGTCTTTTTCCCCCAAAATAAAGGGAATTTCTGTCTTTTTGCCCCAAAATAAGGAAAATTTCTGACTTATTACCCTTAAGTAAGTGAAATTTCTGCAATTTTGCCCCAAAATAAAGGAAATTTCTGCTTTTTTGCCCCCAAATAATTGGAATTTTAGCCTTTTTACCTCAAAATATAGGAAATTATTACATTTTTGCCCCAAAATATGAGAAATTTCTGCCTTTTTGCCCCAAAATAAGAAAAAATTCTGCAATTTTGTACCAAAATAAAAGAAATTTCTGTCTTTTTGCCCCAAAATAAAAAAATTTCTGCTTTTTTTTTTGAAATAAGTGAAATTTCTGCAATTTTGCCCCAAAATAAGTGGAATTTTTGAGTTTTGCCACAAAATAAAAAAAATTCTGCCTTTTTGCCCCAAAATAAGAAAAATTTCGGCAATTTTGTACCAAAATAAAAGAAATTTCTGCCTTTTTGCCCCAAAATAAGAAAACTTCTGCTTTTTTAATGAGATAAGTGAAATTTCTGCCTTTTGGCCCCAAAACAAAAAAAAATTCTGCCTTTTTCCCCTGAAATAAGTGAAATTTCTGCAATTTTGCCCCAAAATAAGTGAAGTTTCTTCAATTTTGCCCCAAAATAAAGGAAATTTTTGGAATTTTGCCCCAAAATAAGTGGAATTTCTGAGTTTTACCAAAAAATAAGGAGAATTTCTGTCTTTTTACCATAATATATAGGGAATTTCTGCCTTTTTGCCCCACAATTAGGGGAATTTCTGCAATTTTGCTCCAAAATGCGGTGATTTTCTGCATTTTTCACCGAAAATAAGGAGAATTTCTGCCATTTGGCCGCGAAATAAGAAAAATTTCTGCAATTTTGTACCAAAATAAAAGAAATATCTGCCTTTTTGCCCCAATATAAGAAAATTTCTGCTTTTTTTCCCTTAAATAAGTGAAATTTCTGCAATTTTGCCCCAAAGGAAGGGAAATTTCTGCAATTTTGCCCCAATGTAAAGGAAATTTCTGCAATTGTGCCCCAAAATAAGAGGAATTTCTGACTTTTTGCCCTGAAATAAATGAAATTTCTGCAATTTTTCCTGAAAATAAGGGAAATTTGTGCCTTTTTGCCCCAAAATAAGAGGAATTTCTGCCTATTGCCCCAAAATATGGGGAATTTCATCATTTTACCTCAAAATAAGAGGAATTTTAGCCTTTTTGCACCAAAATATAAAGAATTTCTGCCTTTTTGCCCCAAAATAAAGGGAATTTCTGCATTTTTGCACAAATATTAGGGGAATTTCTGCAATTTTGCTCCAAAATATTGGTCATTTCTGTCTTTTTTCCAGAAATTAAGTGGAATTTCTGCCTTTTTGTCCCGAAATATGTGAAATTTCTTCAATTTTAGCCAAAAATTAGGGATTTCATCTTTTTGCCCCAAAATAAGGGGAATTTCTGCCATTATGCCCTGAAATATTTGAAATTTCTGCAATTTTACCCAAAAATAGGGGGAATTTCTGCCTTTTTGTTCCAAAATAAAGGGGAATTTCAGCCTTATTACCTCAAAATAAGGGAAATTTCTGCCTTTTTGCCACAAAATATAAGGAATTTCTGCCTTTTTGCCCCAAAATAAGGAAAATTTCTGCAATTTTGCCCCAAAATAAGAGGAATTTCTCCCTTTTTGCCCCAAAATAAAGGAAATTTCAGCCTTTTTACTTGAAAATAAGTGAAAATTCTGCAATTTGGCCCAAATAAGGCAAATTTCTGCAATTTTGCCCCAAAATAAGGTAAATTCCTGCAATTTTGCCCCAAAATAAAGGAAATTTCTGGAATTTTGCCGCAAAGTAAGGGGAATTTCTGATTTTTGCCCCAAAATAAAAGGGAATTTCTGCCTTTTGCCCCAAAATTAGGAGAATTTCTGAATTTTGCTCCAAAATACGGAGAATTTCTGACTTTTTGCCTGAAAATAAGGGGAATGCATATCTTTTTTGCCATAAAAAAGGGAAATTTCTTCATTTTTGCTCCAAAATACGGGGAATTTCTGCCTTTTTGCCTCTAAATAAGTGGAATTTCTGTTTTTTTTCCCCAAAACAATGGGAATTTCTGTCTTTTTTGCCCCAAAATAAGGGGAATTTCTGACTTATTACCTTGAAATAGGTAAAATTTCTGCAATTTTGCTTCAAAATTAGGGTAATTTCTGCCTTTCTGCCCCCAAATACGGGAAATTTCAGCATTTGTACCTCAAAATTAGGGGAATTTCTGCATTTTTGCCACAAAATATTAGGAATTTTTGCCTTTTTGTCCCAAAATAAGGAAAATTTCGGCCTTTTTTTCCTGAAATAAGTGAAATTTCTGCAATTTTGCCCCAAAATAAGTGAAATTTCTGTAATTTTGCCCCAAAATAAGGGAAATTTCTGGAATTTTGCCCCAAAGAAGTGGAATTTCTGAGTTTTGCCCCAAAATAAGGAGAATTTCTGTCTTTTTGCTCTAACATATAGAGAATTTCTGCCTTTATGCCCCACAATTAGGGGAATTTCTGCAATTTTGCTCCAAAATACGGGGAATTTCTGCCTTTTTGCCCGAAAATAAGGGGAATGTATTCCTTTTGCCAGAAAAAAGGGAAATTTCTTCATTTTTGCCCCAAAATAAGAGGAATTTCTGCCTCATTACCTGAAAATAAGTGAAATTTCTGCCTTTTTACCCCAAAAATAAACGGAATTTCTGTCTTTTTGTCCCAAAATAAAAGGAATTTTTGAATTATGTCTTGAAATATGTGAAATTTCTGCAATTTTGCCCGAAAATAAAAAAAAAATTCTGCCTTTTTGCCACAAAATAAGGGGAATTTCTGTCTTTTTGTCCAATAATAAAGGGAAATTTCTTCATTTTTGCCCCCAAATAAGGGAAATTTCAGCCTTTTTACCTCAAAATAAGGGGAATTTTGCATTTTTGCCACAAAATATTAAGAATTTCTGCCATTGTGCTCCAAAATATGGAAAATTTCTGCAATTTTTCTCTGAAATAATTGAAATTTCTGCAATTTTGCCTTAAAATAAGTGAAATTTCTGCAATTTAGCCCCAAAATAAGGGAAATTTTTGGAATTTTGCCCTAAAATAAGTTGAATTTCTGAGTTTTGCCCCAAAAAAAGGAGAATTTCTGTCTTATTGCCCCAACAAATTGGGAATTTCTGCATTTTTGCCCCACAACTAGGGGAATTTCTGCAATTTTGCTCCAAAATACGGGGAATTTCTGCTTTTTTCCTGAAAATAAAGGGAATGTATACCTTTTGCCACAAAGAAAGGAAATTTCTTCATTTTTGCCCCAAAATATGGGGAATTTCTGCCTTTTTACCTCAAAATAAGTGAAATTTCTGCCTTTTTACCAAAAATAAATGGAATTTCTCTCTTTTTGCTCCAAAATAAAAGGAATTTTTGAATTATGCTCTGAAATAAGTGAAATTTCTGCAATTTTGCCCCAGAATAAAAAATTTCTGCCTTTTTGCCACAAAATAAGGGGAATTTCTGTCTTTTTGCCCCAAAATAAGGGAAATTTCAGCCTTTTTGCCCCCAAATAAGGGAGAATTTCCGGCTTTTTACCATGAAATAAGTGAAATTTCTGCAATTTTGCCCTAAAATAAAGGAAATTTCTGCAATTTTTCCTCATAATAAGGGAAATTTCTGCAATTTTTCTCAATAATAAGGGGAATTTCTGTTTTTTGCCCCCAAATAAGGGAAATTTCTGCAATATTGCCCTAAAATAAGGGGAATTTCTGCCTTTAGCCCCAAAATATGGAGAATTTCTGCATTTTTGCCCAAAATAAAGAAAATTACTCTATTTTTTACCCCAAAATTATTTGAATTTCTGCAATTTTGCTCCAAAATATGGGGATTTTCTGCCTTTTTCCCTGAAAATAATGAAAATTTCTGCCATTTTGCCACGAAATAAGTGAAATTTCTGCAGTTTAAGGCCAAAATTAGGGGAATATCTGCCTTTTGCACCAAAATTAGGGGAATTTCTGCAATTTTGCTCCAAAATACGGGGAATTTCTGCATTTTTGCCTGAAAATAAAGGGAATGTATACCTTTTTGCCATAAAAAAAGAAAATTTCTTCATTTTAGCCCCAAAATAAGGGGATTTTCTGCCTTTTTGACTCAAAATAACTGCAATTTCTGCTTTTTCCCCCAAAATAAATGAAATTTCTGACCTTGATTCCCCAAAATAAAGGGAATTTCTGACTTTTTGACTGAAAATAAGGGGAATTTCAGCCTTTTTACCTCAAAATAAGAGGAATTTCTGCCTTTTTGCCCTAAAATATGGGAAATTTCTGCCTTTTTGCCCCAAAATAAGAAAAATTTCTGCAATTTTGTACCAAAATAAAAGAAATTTCTGCCTTTTTGCCCCAAAATAAGAAAATTTCTGCCTTTTTTCTGAAAAAAGTGAAATTTCTGCAATTTTGCCCCAAAATAAGGGAAATTTCTGCAATTTTGCCCAAATGTAAAGGAAATTTCTGCAATTTTGCCCCAAAATAAGGGGAATTTCTGACTTTTTGCTCCCGAAAAAAAGAGATTTTTTGTCTTTTTGCCCCAAAATAAGGAGAATTTCTGCCTTTTTGCCCGACAATTATGAGAATTTCTGCAATTTTGCTTCAAAATACGGGGAATTTCTGCCTTTTAGCCCCAAAATAAAGGGAATTTTTGCATTTTCCCCCAATATTTGGGGAATTTCTGCATTTTACCTCTAAATAAGGGGAATTTCTGCATTTTACCTAAAATAAGAAGAATTTCTTCCTTTTGCCCCAAAATATGGGGAATTTCTGCCTTTTTATTCCAAAATAAGAAAAATTTCTTCAATTTTGTACCATAATAAAAGAAATTTCTGCTTTTTGCCCCAAAATAAGAAAAATTTCTGACTTTTTGCCCTGAAATAAATGAAATTTCTGCAATTTTGCCCGAAAATAAGGGAAATTTGTGCCTTTTTGCCCCAAAATAAGGGGAATTTCTGCCTTTTGCCCCAAAATATGGAAAATTTCAGCATTTTACCTCAAAATAAAGGGAATTTAAGCATTTTTGCACCAAAATATGGAGAATTTCTGCTTTTTTGCCTTTAAATAAAGGGAATTTCTGCATTTTTGCACCAATATTAGGGGAATTTCTGCAATTTTGCTCCAAAATACGGGTCATTTCTGCCTTTTTGCCCGAAATTAAGTTGAATTTCTGCTTTTTTGTCCCGAAATAAGTGAAATTTCTTCAAATTTAGCCAAAAATTAGGGATTTCATTTTTTTGCCCCAAAATAAGGGGAATTTCTGCCATTTTGCCCTGAAATATTTGAAATTTCTGCAATTTTACCCCAAAATAAGGGGAATTTCTGCCTTTTTGTTCCAAAATAAAGGGGAATTTCAGCCTTATCACCTCAAAATAAGGGAAATTTCTGCCTTTTTGCCCCAAAATAAAAGCAATTTCTCCCTTTTTGCCCCAAAATAAAGGAAATTTCAGTCTTTTTACCTTAAAATAAGTGAAAATTCTGCAATTTTGCCCCAAATAAGGCAAATTTCTGCAATTTTGCCCCAAAATAATGTAAATTCCTGCAATTTTGCCCCAAAATAAAGGAAATTTCTGGAATTTAGCCTCAAAGAAAGGGGAATTTCTGATTTTTGCCCCAAAATAAAAGGGAATTTCTGCCTTTTGCCCCAAAATTAGGGGAATTTCTGAATTTTGCTCAGAAATACGGAGAATTTCTGCCTTTTTGCCCGAAAATAAGGGGAATGCATAACTTTTTGCCATAAAAAGGGGAAATTTCTTCATTTTTGCTCCAAAATAAGGGGAATTTCTGCATTTTTGCCTCTGAATAAGTGGAATTTCTGTTTTTTTCCCCCAAAACAATGGGAATTTCTGTCTTTTTTGCCCCAAAATAAGGGGAATTTCTGACTTATTACCCTGAAATAAGTGAAATTTCTGCAATTTTGACTAAAAATAAGGGTAATTTCTGCCTTTCTGCCCCCAAATAAGGGAAATTTCAGCATTTTTACCTCAAAATTAGGGGAATTTCTGCATTTTTGCCACAAAATATTAGGAATTTCTGCCTTTTTGTCCCAAAATAAGGAAAATTTCTGCCTTTTTTCCCTGAAATAAGTGAAATTTCTGCAATTTTGCCCCAAAATAAGTGAAATTTCTGCAATTTTGCCCCAAAATAAAAGAAATTTCTGGATTTTTGCCCCAAAAGAAGTGGAATTTCTGAGTTTTGCCCCAAAATAAGGAGAATTTCTGTATTTTTGCTCCAACATATAGAGAATTTCTGCCTTTATGCCCCACAATTAGGGGAATTTCTGCAATTTTGCTCCAAAATACGGGGAATTTCTGCATTTTTGCCCGAAAATAAGAGGAATGCATAACTTTTTGCCATAAAAAAAGGAAATTTCTTCATTTTTGCTCCAAAATAAGGGGAATTTCCTCATTTTTGACTCTAAATAAGTGGAATTTCTCTGTCTTTTTTCCCCAAAACAAAGGGAATTTCTGTTTTTTTTCCCCAAAAGAAGGAAAATTTCTGACTTATTACCCTGAAATAAGTGAAATTTCTGCAATTTTGCCAGAAAATAAGTGAAATTTCTGCAATTTTGCCCCAAAAAATAGGAAATTTCTGGAATTTTTCCCAAAAATAAGTGGAATTTCATAGTTTTGCCCCAAAATAAGAAGAATTTCTGTCTTTTTGCCCTAACATATAGGGAATTTCTGCCTTTTTGACCCACAATTAGGGGAATTTCTGCAATTTTGCTCCAAAATAAGGGGAATTTCTGCTTTTTTGCCTAAAAATAAGGGGAATGTATACCTTTTGCCACAAAAAAGGTAAATTTCTTCATTTTTGCCCCAAAATAAGAGTTATTTCTGCCTCTTTACCTCAAAATAAGTGAAATTTCTGCCTTTTTACCCCAAAATAAACGGAATTTCTTTCTTTTTGTCCCAAAATAAAAGGAATTTTTGAATTGTGTCTTGAAATATGTGAAATTTCTGCAATTTTGCCCGAAAATAAAAAAAAAATTCTGCCTTTTTGCCACAAAATAAGGGGAATTTCTGTCTTTTTGTCCAATAATAAAGGGAAATTTCTTCATTTTTGCCCCCAAATAAGGGAAATTTCCGCCTTTTTACCTCAAAATAAGGGGAATTTTGCATTTTTGCCACAAAATATTAAGAATTTCTGCCATTGTGCTCCAAAATATGGAAAATTTCTGCAATTTTTCTCTGAAATAATTGAAATTTCTGCAATTTTGCCTTAAAATAAGTGAAATTTCTGCAATTTAGCCCCAAAATAAGAGAAATTTTTGGAATTTTGCCCTAAAATAAGTGGAATTTCTGAGTTTTGCCCCCAAAAAAGGAGAATTTCTGTCTTTTTGCCCCAATAAAGAGGGAATTTCTGCATTTTTGCCCCACAACTAGGGGAATTTCTGCAATTTTGCTCCAAAATACGGGGAATTTCTGCTTTTTTCCCGAAAATAAAGGGAATGTATACCTTTTGGCACAAAGAAAGGAAATTTCTTCATTTTTGCCCCAAAATATGGGGAATTTCTGCCTTTTTACCTCAAAATAAGTGAAATTTCTGACTTTTTACCAAAAATAAACGGAATTTCTGGCTTTTTGCTCCAAAATAAAAGGAATTTTTTAATTATGCCCTGAAATAAGTGAAATTTCTGCAATTTTGCCCCAAAATAAAAGAAATTTCTGCCTTTTTTCCACAAATTAAGGGGAATTTCTGTCTTTTTGCCCAAAAATAAGGGAAATTTCAGCCTTTTTGCCCCCAAATAAGGGGGAATTTCAGGATTTTTACCTCAAAATAAGGGGAATTTCTGCATTTTTGCCACAAAATATTAAGAATTTCTGACATTGTGCTTAAAATGCAGAAAAATTCTGCCTTTTTTCCCTGAAATAAGTGAAATTTCTGCAATTTTGTCCCAAAATAAGTGAAATTTCTGCAATTTTGCCCCAAAATAAAAAAAATTTCGGGAATTTTGACCCAAAATAAGTGAAATTTCTGAGTTTTGCCCCAATATAAGGAGAATTTCTGTGTTTTTGCCCCAACATATAGGGAATTTCTGCATTTTTGCCCCACAATTAGGGAAATTTCTGCAATTTTGCTCCAAAATACGGTGATTTTCTGCCTTTTTCGCCAAAAATAAGTAGAATTTCTGCCATTTGGCTGCGAAATAAGAAAAATTTTTGCAATTTTGTACCAAAATAAAAGAAATTTCTGCCTTTTTGCCCCAAAATAAGAAAATTTCTGCTTTTTTTCCCTGAAATAAGTGAAATTTCTGCAATTTTGCCCCAAAATAAGGGAAATTTCTGCAATTTTGCCTCAATGTAAAGGAAATTTCTGCAATTTTGCCCCAAAATAAGAGGAATTTCTGACTTTTTGCCCTGAAATAAATAAAATTTCTGCAATTTTTCCTGAAAATAAGGGAAATTTGTGCCTTTTGCCCCAAAATAAGACGAATTTCTGCCTTTTGCCCCAAAATATGGAGAATTTCATCATTTTACCTCAAAATAAGGGGAATTTCAGCCTTTTGCACCAAAATATGGAGAATTTCTGCCTTTTTGCCCCAAAATAAAGGGAATTTCTGCATTTTTGCACAAATATTAGGGGAATTTACGCAATATTGCTCCAAAATACGGGTCATTTCTGCCTTTTTTGCCAGAAATTAAGTGGAATTTCTGCCTTTTTGTCCCGAAATAAGTGAAATTTCTTCAATTTTAGCCAAAAATTAGGGATTTCATCTTTTTGCCCCAAAATAATGGGAATTTCTGCCATTTTGCCATGAAATATTTGAAATTTCTGCAATTTTACCCCAAAATAAGGGGAATTTCTGCCTTTTTGTTCCAAAATAAAGGGGAATTTCAGCCTTATTATCTCAAAATAAGGGAAATTTCTGCCTTTTTGCCACAAAATATAAGGAATTTCTGCCTTTTTGCCCCAAAATAAGGAAAACTTCTGCTATCTTGCCCCAAAATAAAAGGAATTTCTCACTTTTTGCCCCAAAATAAAGGAAATTTAGGCCTTTATACCTGAAAATAAGTGAAAATTCTGCAATTTTGCCCCAAATAAGGGAAATTCCTGCAATTTTGCCCCAAAATAAAGGAAATTTCTTGAATTTTGCCTCAAAGTAAGGGAAATTTCTGATTTTTGCACCAAAATAAAGGGAATTTCTGCCTTTTGCCCCAAAATTAGGGGAATTTCTAAATTTTGCTCCAAAATACGGAGAATTTCTGCCTTTTTTGCCTGAAAATAAGGGGAATGCATATTTTTTTGCCATAAAAAAGGGAAATTTCTTCATTTTTGCTCCAAAATACAGGGAATTTCTGCCTTTTGGCCTCTAAATAAGTGGAATTTCTGTATTTTTTCCCCCAAAACAAAGGGAATTTCTGTCTTTTTTGCCCCAAAATAAGGGGAATTTCTGACTTATTACCCTGAAATAAGTGAAATTTTTGCAATTTTGCCTCAAAATAAGGGTAATTTCTGCCTTTCTGCCCCCAAATAAGGGAAATTTCAGCATTTTTGCCTCAAAATTAGGGGAATTTCTGCAATTTTGCACCAAAATAAGAGAAATTTCTGCAATTTTGCCCCAAAATAAGGGAAAATTCTGGAATTTTGCCCCAAAAGAGGTGGAATTTCTGAGTTTTGCCCCAAAATAAGGAGAATTTCTGTCTTTTTGCTCCAAATATAGAGAATTTCTGCCTTTATGCCCCACAATTAGGGGAATTTCTGCAATTTTGCTCCAAAATACGGGGAATTTCTGCCTTTTTGCCGGAAAATAAGGGGAATGCATACCTTTTTGCCATAAAAAATGGAAATTTCTTCATTTTTGCTCCAAAATAAGGGGAATTTCTGCCTTTTTGCCTCTAAATGAGTGGAATTTCTGTATTTTTCCCCCAAAACAAAGGAAATTTCTGTCTTTTTTGCCCCAAAATAAGGAAAATTTCTACTTATTACCCTGAAATAAGTGAAATTTCTGCAATTTTGCCCCAAAATAAGGGAAATTTCTGCCTTTTTGCCCTGAAATATGTGAAATTTCTGCAATTTTGCACTAAAATAAGGGAAATTAATGCAATTTTTTCCGATAATAAGGGAAATTTCTGCAATTTTGCCCCAAAATCAGGGGAATTTCTGTTTTTTGCCCCCAAATAAGGGAAATTTTTGCAATTTTGCCCTAAAATAAGGGGAATTTCTGCCTTTTGCCCCAAAATAAGGAGAATTTCTGCATTTTTGTCCCAAAATAAAGAAAATTACTGTATATTTTACCCTAAAATTAGGTCAATTTCTGCAATTTTGCTCCAAAATATGGGGATTTTCTGCCTTTTTGACCGAGAATAAGGGGTATTTCTGTCATTTTGCCGCGAAATAAGTGAAATATCTGCAGTTTTACCCCCAAATAAGTGGAATTTCGGCCTTTTTGCCCCAAAATTAGAGGAATTTCTGCAATTTTGCTCCAAAATACGGGAAATTTCTGCCTTTTTGCCCGAAAATAATAGGAATGTATACCTTTTTGCCATAAAAAAGGGAAATTTCTTTATTTTTGCCCCAAAATAAGGGGATTTTCCGCCTTTTTGACTCAAAATAAGTGCAATTTCTGCTTTTTCTCCAAAAATAAACGAAATTTTTGTCTTTTTGCCCCAACAAAGGGGAATTTCTGACTTTTTGCCCGAAAATAAGGGGAATTTCAGCCTTTTTACCTCAAAATAAGAGGAATTTCTTCCTTTTTGCCCCAAAATAAGAAAAATTTCTGCAATTTTTTACCAAAATAAAAGAAATTTTTGCCTTTTGCCCCAAAATAAGAAATTTTTTGCATTTTTTTCTGAAATAAGTGAAATTTCTGCAATTTTGCCCCAAAATAAGGGAAATTTCTGATTTTGCTCCCGAATAAAAGAAGATTTTCTGTCTTTTTACCCCAAAATAAGGAGAATTTCTGCCTTTTTGCCTGAAAATTATGAGAATTTCTGCAATTTTGCTTCAAAATATGGGGAATTTCTGCCTTTTAGGCCCAAAATAAAGGGAATTTCTGCATTTTCCCCCAATATTTGGGGAATTTCTGCATTTTACCTCAAAATAAGAAGAATGTCTGCCTTTTGCCCCAAAATATGGGGAATTTCTGCCTTTTTGTTTCAAAATAAGGAAAATTTCTTCAATTTTGTACCATAATAAAAGAAATTTCTGCTTTTTGCCCCAAAATAAGGGGAATTTCTGACTCTTTACCCTGAAATAAATGAAATTTCTGCAATTTTGCCCGAAAATAAAGGAAATTTGTGCATTTTTGCCCCAAAATGGGGGGAATTTCTGCCTTTTGCCCCAAAATAAGGAGAATTTCTGTCTTTTTGCCCCAACATATAGAGAATTTCTGCGTTTTTGCCACACAATTACGGGAATTTCTAAAATTTTGCTTCAAAATACGAGGGATTCCTGCCTTTTTGCCCGAAAATAAAGGGAATGCATAACTTTTCGCCATAAAAAAATGAAATTTCTTCATTTTTGCTCCAAAATAAAGTGAATTTCTGACTTTTTGCCTCTAAATAAGTGGAATTTCTGACTTTTTCTCCCAAAACAAAGGGAATTTCTGTCTTTTTGCCCCAAAATAAAGAAAATTTCTGACTTATTACCCTGAAATAAGTGAAATTTCTGCAATTTTGCCCCCAAATAAGGGAAATTTCTGCCTTTTTGCCCTGAAATATGTGAAATTTCTGCAATTTTACCCCAAAATAAGGTGAATTTCTGCCTTTTTGCCCCAAAATAATGGGAATTTCTGCCTTTTGCCCCAAAATAAGAAAAATATTTCCTTTTTTTCTCTGAAGTAAGTGAAATTTCTGCAATGTTGTCCTAAAATAAGGGAAATTTCTGCAATTTTTCCCCATAATAAGGGAAATTTCCGCAATTTTGCCCCCAAATAAGAGGAATTTCTGTTTTTTGCCCCCAGATAAGGGAAATTTCTGCAATTTTGCCCTAAAATAAGGGGAATTTCTGTATTTTGCCCCAAAATAAGGAGATTTTATGCAATTTTGCCCTAAAATAATAGGAATTCCTGCCTTTTGCCCCAAAATAAAAAGAATTTCTGCCTTTTTGCCCCAAAATAAAGAAAATTACTGTATTTTTAACCCAAAATTAGGTGAATTTCTGCAATTTTGCTCCAAAATATTGGGATTTTCTGCCTTTTTCGCCGAAAATAAGGGGAATTTCTGCCATTTTGCCGCGAAATAAGTGAAATTTCTGCAGTTTTATCTCAAAATAAGGGGAATGTCTGCTTTATTGCCACAAAATTAGGAGAATTTTTGGAATTTTGCTCCAAAATATGAGGAATTACTACCTTTTTGCTCGAAAATAAAGGGAATGTATACCTTTTTGCCATAAAAAAGGGAAATTTCTTCATTTTTGCGCCAAAATAAAAGGATTTTCTGCCTTTTTGACTCAAAATGAGTGCAATTTCTGCCTTTTCCCAAAAAATAAACAAAATTTCTGTCTATTTGCCCCAAAATAATGGGGAATTTCTGACTTTTTGCCCGAAAATAAGGGGAATTTCAGCCTTTTGCCCCAAAGTAAGAATAATTTCTGCCTTTTTGCCCCAAAATAAAGAAAATTACTGTATTTTTAACCCAAAATTAGGTGAATTTATGCAATTTTGCTCCAATATATGGGGATTTTCTGCCTTTTAGCCCCAAAATAAAGGGAATTTCTGCATTTTCCCCCAATATTTGGGGAATTTTTGCATTTTACCTCTAAGTAAGGGGAATTTCTGCATTTTACCTCAAAATAAGAAGAATTTCTTCCTTTTGCCCCAAAATATGGGGAATTTCTGCCTTTTTGCTCCAAAATAAAAAAAATTTCTTCAATTTTGTACCATAATAAAAGAAATTTCTGCTTTTTGCCCCAAAATAAGGGGAATTTCTGTCTTTTTGCCCTGAAATAAATGAAATTTCTGCAATTTTGCTCGAAAATAAGGGAAATTTGTGCCTTTTTGCCCCAAAATAAAAATAATTTCTGCCTTTTGCCCCAAAATATGGGGAATTTCAGCATTTTACCTCAAAATAAGGGGAATGTCAGCCTTTTAGCACCAAAATATGGAGAATTTCTGCCTTTTTGCCCCAAAATAAAGGGAATTTCTGCATTTTTGCACCAATATTAGGGGAATTTTTGCACTTTTGCTCCAAAATACGGGTCATTTCTGCATTTTTGCCCGAAATTAGGTGGAATTTCTGCCTTTTTGTTCCGAATAAGTGAAATTTCTTCAATTTAGCCAAAAATTATGGATTTCATTTTTTGCCCCAAAATAAGGGGAATTTCTGCCATTTTGCCATGAAATATTTGAAATTTCTGCAATTTTACCCCAAAATAAGGGGAATTTCTGCTTTTTGCCCCAAAATAAGGGGAATTTCAGCCTTATTACCTCAAAATAAGGGAAATTTCTGCCTTTTTGCCACAAAATATAAGGAATTTCTGCCTTTTTGCCCCAAAATAAGGAAAATTTCTGCAATCTTGCGCCAAAATAAGGGGAATTTCTCCCTTTTTGCCCAAAATAAAAGAAATTTGAGCCTTTCTACCTGAAAATAAGTGAAATTTCTGCAATTTTGCCCCAAATAAGGAAAATTTCTGCAATTTTGCCCCAAAATAAGGTAAATTCCTGCAATTTTGCCCTAAAATAAGTGAAATTTCTGCAATTTTGCCCCAAAATAAGAAAAATTTCTGGAATTTTGCCCCAAAATAAGTGGAATTTCTGAGTTTTGCCCCAAAATAAGGAGAATTTCTGTCTTTTTGCCTCAACATATAGAGAATTTCTGCCTTTTTGCCCCACAATTAGGGGAATTTCTGCAATTTTGCTTTAAGTACGTGGAATTTCTGCCTTTTTGCCCGAAAATAAGGGGAATGCATACCTTTTTGCCATAAAAAATGGAAATTTCTTCATTTTTGCTCCAAAATCAGAAGAATTTCTGCCTTTTTGCCTCTAAATAAGTGGAATTTCTGTCTTTTTCCCCCAAAACAAAGAGAATTTCTGTTTTTTTTTGCCCCAAAATAATAAAAAATTTCTGATTTATTACCCTGAAATAAGTGAAATTTCTGTAATTTTGCCCCAAAATAATGGAAATTTCTGCCTTTTTATCCCAGAAATATGTGAAATTTCTGCAATTTTACCCCAAAATAAGGTGAATTTCTGCCTTTTTGCCCCAAAATAATGGGAATTTCTCTCTTTTTGCCCCCAAAGAAGTAAAATTTTTGCTTTTTTTTCTGAAATAAGTGAAATTTCTGCAATTTTGCCCTAAAATAAGGGAAATTTCTGCAATTTTTCCCCATAAGAAGGGAAATTTCTGGAATTTTGCCCCAAAATAAGTGGAATTTCTGTTTTTTGCCCACAAATAAGGGAAATTTCTGCAATTTTGCCCTAAAATAAAGGGAATTTCTGTCTTTTGCCCCAAAATAAGGAAAATTTCTGCAATTTTGCCCTAAAATAAGGGGAATTTCTGCCTTTTGCCACAAATAAAAATAATTTCTGCATTTTTGCCCCAAAATAAAGGAAATTACTGTATTTTTAACCCAAAATTAGGTGAATTTCTGCAATTTTGCTCCAATATACAGGGATTTTTTTGCCTTTTAGCCCCAAAATAAAGGGAATTTTTGCATTTTCCCCCAATATTTGGGGAATTTCTGCATTTTACCTCAAAATAAGAAGAATTTCTGCCTTTTGCCCCAAAATATGGGGAATTTCTGCCTTTTTATTCCAAAATATAAAAAATTTCTTCAATTTTGTACCATAATAAAAGAAATTTCTGCTTTTTGCCCCAAAATAAGGGGAATTTCTGACTTTTTGCCCTGAAATAAATGAAATTTCTGCAATTTTGCCCAAATTAAAAGAAATTTGTGACTTTTTGCCCAGAAATAAAGGTAATTTCTGCCTTTTGCCCCAAAATATGGGGAATTTCTGCCTTTTGCCCCAAAATATGGGGAATTTCAGCATTTTACCTCAAAATAAGGGAAATTTCAGCCTTTTTGCACCAAAATATGGAGCATTTCTGCCTTTTTGTCCCAAAATAAAAGGAATTTCTGCATTTTTGTTCAAATATTAGGGGAATTTCTGCACTTTTGCTTCAAAATACGGGTCATTTCTACCTTTTTGCCCGAAATTAAGTGGAATTTCGGCCTTTTGTCCCGAAATAAGTAAAATTACTTCAATTTTAGCCAAAAATTAGGGATTTCATCTTTTTGCCCGAAAATAAGGGAAATTTCTGCCATTTTGCCCTGAAATATTTGAAATTTCTGCAATTTTACCCCAAAATAAGGGGAATTTCTGCCTTTTTGCTTCAAAATAAGGGGAATTTCAGCCTTATTACCTCAAAATAAGGGAAATTTCTGCCTTTTTGCCACAAAATATAAGGAATTTCTGCCTTTTTGCCCCAAAATAAGTAAAATTTCTGCAATTTTGCTCTAAAATAAGGGGAATTTGTCCCTTTATGCCTTAAAAAAAGGAAATTTCAGCCTTTTTACCTGAAAATAAGTGAAATTTCTGCAATTTTGCCCCAAATAAAGGAAATTTCTGCAATTTTACCACAAAATAAGGTAAATTCCTGCAGTTTTGCCCCAAAATGAAAGAAATTTCTGGAATTTTGCCCCAAAGTAAGGGGAATTTCTGACTTTTGCCCCAAAATAAAGAGAATTTCTGCCTTTTGCCCCAAAATTAGGGGAATTACGGCAATTTTACTCCAAAATATGGGGAATTTCTGCCTTTTTGCCCGAAAATAAGGAGAATGCATACCTTTTTGCCATAAAAAAAGAGAAATTTCTTCATTTTTGCTCCGAAATAAGGGGAATTTCTGCATTATTGCCTCTAAATAAGTGGAATTTCTGTCATTTTCCCCCAAAACAAAGGGAATTTCTGTCTTTTTGCCCCAAAATAAAAGGAATTTCTGACTTATTACTCTGAAATAAGTGAAATTTCTGCAATTTTGCCCCAAAATAAGGGAAATTTCTGCCTTTTTGCCCCCAAATAAGGGTAATTTCAGCCTTTTTACCTCAAAATAAGGGGAATTTCTGCATTTTTGCCACAAAATATTAGGAATTTCTGCCTTTTTGCCCCAAAATAAGAAAAATTTCTGCCTTTTTTCCCTGAAATAATGAAATTTCTGCAATTTTGCCCCAAAATAAGTGAAATTTCTGCAATTTTGCCCCTAAATATGGGAAATTTCTGGAATTTTGCCCCAAAATAAGTGAAATTTCTGAGTTTTGCCCCAAAATAAGGAGAATTTCTGTCTTTTTGCCCCAACATATAGGGAATTTCTACCTTTTTGTCCCACAATTTGGGAAATTTCTTCAATTTTGCTCCAAAATACGGGGAATTTCAGCCTTTTTGCCAAAAAATAAGAGGAATGCATACCTTTTAGCCATAAAAAAGGGAAATTTCTTTATTTTTGCTCCAAACTAAGAAGAATTTCTGACTTATGCCTCTAAATAAGTGAAATTTATGTCTTTTTCCCCCAAAACAAAGGGATTTTCTGTCTTTTTGCCCCAAAATAAGGAAAATTTCTGACTTATTACCCTGAAATAAGTGAAATTTCTGCAATTTTGCTCCAAAGTACGGGAAATTTCTGCCTTTTTACCCAAAAATAAACGGAATTTCTGTTTATTTGCCCCAAAATAAAAGGAATTTTTGAGTTATGCTCTGAAATAAGTGAAATTTCTGCAATATTGACCCAAAATAAAAGAAATTTCTGCCTTTTTGCCACAAAATAAGGGGAATTTCTGTCTTTTTGCCCCAAAATAAGGGAAATTTCTGCCTTTTTGCCCCTAAATAAGGGGAATTTCAGCTTTTTACCTCAAAATAAGGGGCATATCTGCATTTTTGCCACAAAATATTCAGAATTTTTGCCATTTTGCTCAAAAATATGGAAAATTTCTGGTTTTTTCCCTTGAAATAAGTGAAATTTCTGCAATTTTGCCCCAAAATAAGTGGAATTTCTGAGTTTTGCCCAAAAATAAGGAGAATTTCTGACTTTTTGCCCCAACATATAGGGAATTTCTGTATTTTTGCCCCACAATTATAGGAATTTCTGCAATTTTGCTCAAAAATATGGGGAATTTCTGATTATTTGCCAGAAAATAAGGGGAATGTATACCTTTTGCCACAAAAAAACGGAAATTTCTTCATTTTTGCCCCAAAATAAGAGGAAATTCTGCCTTTTTACCTCAAAATAATTGAAATTTCAGCCTTTTTACCCAAAAATAAATGGAATTTCTCTCTTTTTGC
The DNA here is from genome assembly GCF_963924665.1 of Micromys minutus. NCBI lineage: Eukaryota > Metazoa > Chordata > Mammalia > Rodentia > Muridae > Micromys > Micromys minutus. Next base: position 1,399,276 of record NW_027667258.1, on the reverse strand, counting down.
CCCAAAATAAAAGGAGTTTTTGAATTATGCCCTGAAATAAGTGAAATTTCTGCAATTTTGCCCTAAAATAAAAGAAATTTCTGCATTTTTGACACAAAATATGGGGAATTTCTGCCTTTTTGCCCCCAAGTAAGGGGAATTTCAGCCTTTTTACCACAAAATAAGGGTAATTTCTGCATTTTTGACACAAAATATTAGGAATTTCTGCATTTTTGCTCCAAAATAAGGAAAATTTCTGCCTTTTTTCCCTGAAATAAGTGAAATTTCTGCAATTTTGCCCCAAAATAAGGGAAATTTCTGAATTTTTGCAACAAAATAAGGGGAATTTCTGTCTTTTTGCCTCAAAATAAGGGGAATTTCAGCATTTTTACCTTATAATAAGGGGAATCTCTGCGTTTGTGCCCCAAAATTAGTGAAATTTCTGCAATTTTGCCGAAAATAAGGAAAATTTTTGCAATTTTGCCATAATATAAGGGAAATTTCTGCAATTTTGCCCCAAAATAAGGGGAATTTCTGATTTTTTGTCATGAAATAAGAAAAATTTCTGTCTTTTTGCCCCAAAATAATGTATATTTCTGCATTTTCCCTCAAAATTAGGGGAATTTGTGTAATTTTGCTTCAAAATACGGGGAATTTCTGCTTTATTTCACCAAAACAAAGAGAATTTCTGCATTTTTGCACCAATATAAGGGGAATTTCTGAAATTTTGCTCAAATTACGGGGAATTTCTGCCTTATTGCCCGAAATAAAGTGGAATTTCTGCCTTTTTTCCCTGAAATATTTGAAATTTCCGCAATATTACCCCAAAATAAAGGGGAATTTCTGTTTTTGGCCACAAAATTAGGGGAATTTCTGCTTTTTGCCCCAAAATAAGGCAAATTTCTGACTTTTTGCCCTGAAATAAGTGAAATTTCTGCAATTTTGCCCAAAATAAGGGGAATTTCTGCCTTTTTGCCCAAAATATGGGGAATTTCAGCATTTTACCTCCAAATAAGGGGAATTTCTGCCTTTTTGCCACAAAATATGGGGAATGTCTGCATTATTGCTCCCAAATAAAGAAAATTTTTGTTTTTCTGCCCCTATTAATGGGAATTTCTGCTTTTTTGCCACAAAGTAAAGAGAATTTCTGCTTTTTTGCCCCAAAATTAGGGGAATTTCAGACTTTTTACCTCAAAATAAGAGGAATTTCTGCCTTTTGCCCCAAAATATAGGGAATTTCTGCCTATTTGTTTTAAAATAAGGAAAATTTCTTCAATTTTGTACCAAAATAATAGAAATTTCTGTTTTTTGCCCGAAAATAAAAAGAATTTCTGACTTTGCCCTGAAATAAATGAAATTTCTTCAATTTTGCCCAAAAATAAGAAAAATTTGTGCCTTTTTGCCACAAAATGAGGGGAATTTCTGCCTATTTGCCACAAAATAAAAAAAATTTCTGCAATTTTATACCAAAATAAAAGAAATTTATACAATTTTGCTTCAAAATTTGGAAAATTTCTGCAATTTTGCCCCAAAATAAGGGAAATTTCTTCAATTTTGCCCCAAAATAAGTGGAATTTCTGAGTTTTGCCCCAAAATAAGGAGAATTTCTGTCTTTTCGCCCCAACATATAGGGAATTTCTGAGTTTTTGCCCCCAAATTAGGGGAGTTTCTGCAATTTTGCTTCAAAATACAGGAAATTTCTGCCTCTTCTCCCGAAAATAATGAAAACTTCTGCCTTTTTGCCCCAAATAAAGGGAATTTCTGCATTTTTGCCCCAATATTAGAAGAATTTCTGCAATTTTGCTCCAAAATATGGGGAATTTCTGCCTTTTTGCCCAAAATTAAGGGGATTTTCTGACTTTTTGCCCCCAAACAAAGGAAATTTCTGCAATTTTATCCCATAATAAGAGGAATTTCTGCCTTTTTGCCTTAAAATAAGAGGAATTTCTCCCTTTTGCCCTAAAATATGTGAAATTTCTGCAATTTTACCCCAAAATAAAGTGAGTTTCTGCCTCTTTGCCCCAAAATAATGAGAATTTCTGCCTTTTTGCCCCAAAAGAAGAAAAATTTTTGCTTTTTTTTCTCTGAATTAAGTGAAATTTCTGCAATTTTGCCCTAAAATAAGGGAAATTTCTGCAATTTTTCTCCATAATAAGGGAAATTTCTCAATTTTGCCCGAAAATAAGGGGAATTTCTGTTTTTTGCTTCCAAATAAGGGAAATTTCTGCAATTTTGCCCTAAAATAAGGGGAATTTCTGCCTTTTGCCCCGAATTAAGAGGAATTTCTGCTATTTTGCCCCAAATTAAAGTAAATTACTGCATTTTATACCCCAAAAATTTGGTAATTACTGCAATTTTGCTCCAAAATACGCGAATTGTCTGCCTTTTTCGCCGAAAAGAAGGGGAATTTCTGCCATTTTGCCGCGAAATAAGTGAAATTTCTGCAGTTTTACCCGAAAATAAGAAGAATTTCTGCCTTTTTGCCCCAAAATTAGGGAAATTTCTGCAATTTACTCCAAAATACGGGGAATTTCTGCCTTTTTGCCCGAAAATAAAGGGACTGTATACTTTTTTGCCATAAAAAAGGGAAATTTCTTTATTTTTGCACCAAAATAAGGGGATTTTCCGCCTCTTTGACTCAAAATAATTGCAATTTCTGCCTTTTCCCCAAAAATAAATGGAATTTCTGTCTTTTTGCCCGCCCAAAAAAAGGAATTTCTTACTTTTTGCCCTGAAATAAGTGAAATTTCTAAAATTTTACCCCAAAATAAGAAAAATGTCTGCTTTTTGCCCCAAAATAAGGGGAATTTCTGCCTTTTTGCCCCAAAATAAAAGAAATTTCAGCCTTCTTACCTCAAAATAAGGGGAATTTCTGCCTTTTTGCCCCAAAATATGGGGAATTTCTGCTTTTTGCCCCAAAATAAGGAAAATTTCTTCAATTTTGTACCAAAATAAAAGAAATTTCTGCCTTTTTGCCCAAAAATAAAGGAAATTTCTGCATTTTTGCACCAATATTAGTGGAATTTCTGCAATTTTGCTCCAAAATACGGGTCATTTCTGCCTTTTTGCCTGAAATTAAGTGGAATTTCTGCCTTTTTGTCCCGAAATAAGTGAAATTTCTTCAATTTTAGCCAAAAATTAGGATTTCATCTTTTTGCTCCAAAATAAGGGGAATTTCTGCCATTTTGCCCTGAAATATTTGAAATTTCTGCAATTTTACCCCAAAATAAGAGGAATTTTAGCCTTTTTGCCTCAAAATAAGGGGAATTTCAGCCTTATTACCTCAAAATAAGTGAAATTTCTGCCTTTTGGCCACAAAATATAAGGAATTTCTGCTTTTTTGCCTCAAAATAAGGAAAATTTCTGCAATTTTGCCTTAAAATAAGGGGAATTTCTTTCTTTTTGCCCCAAAATAAAGGAAATTTCAGCCTTTTTACCTGAAAATAAGAAAAATTTCTGCAATTTTGCCCCAAATAAGGAAAATTTCTGCAATTTTGCCCCAAAATAATGTAAATTCCTGCAATTTTGTCCCTAAATAAAGGAAATTTCTGGAATTTTGCCTCAAAGTAAGAGGAATTTCTGATTTTTGCCCCAAAATAAAGGGAATTTCTGCCTTTTGCCCAAAAATTAGGGGAATTTCTGCAATTTTTCTCTAAAATACAGGGAATTTCTGCCTTTTTGCACGAAAATAAGGGGAATGCATACCTTATTGCCACAAAAAGGGAAATTTCTTCATTTTTGCCCCAAAATAAGAGGAAATTCTGCCTTTTTACCTCAAAATAATTGAAATTTCTGCCTTTTTACTCAAAAATAAACAGAATTTCTCTCCTTTTGCCCCAAAATAAAATGAGTTTTTGAATTATGCCCTGAAATAAGTGAAATTTCTGCAATTTTGCCCTAAAATAAAAGAAATTTCTGCCTTTTTGCCAGAAAATATGAGGAATTTCTGCCGTTTTGCCCCCAAGTAAAGGGAATTTCAGCCTTTTTCCCTCAAAATACGGGAAATTTCTGCATTTTTGCCACAAAATATTAGGAATTTCTGCCTTTTTGCTCCAAAATAAAGAAAATTTCTGCCTTTTTTCCCTGATATAAGTGAAATTTCTGCAATTTTGCCCCAAAATAAGAGAAATTTCTGCATTTTTTCAACAAAATAAGGGGAATTTCTGTCTTTTTGCCCCAAAATAAGGGGAATTTCAGCATTTCTACCTCATAATAAGGAGAATCTCTGCGTTTGTGCCCCAAAATAAGTGAAATTTTTGCAATTTTGCCGAAAATAAGAAAAATTCTTGCAATTTTGTCATAAAATAAGGGAAATTTCTGCAATTTTTCCACAAAATAAGGGGAATTTCTGATTTTTTGTCATGAAATAAGAATAATTTCTGTCTTTTTGCTCTAAAATAATGTAAATTTCTGCATTTTCCCTCAAAATTAGGGGAATTTGTGAAATTTTGCTTCAAAATACAGGGAATTTCTGCCTTATTGCACCAAAATAAAGAGAATTTCTGCATTTTTGCACCAATATAAGGGAAATTTCTGAAATTTTGCTCAAAAATACGGGGAATTTCTGCGTTATTGCCCGAAATAAAGTGGAATTTCTGCTTTTTTGCCCTGAAATATTTGAAATTTCCTCAATTTTACCCCAAAATATGGGGAATTTCTGGTTTTGGCCACAAAATTAGGGGAATTTCTGCTTTTTGCCCCAAAATAAGGCAAATTTCTGACTTTTTGCCCTGTAATATGTGAAATTTCTGCAATTTTGCCCCCAAATAAGGGGAATTTCTGCCTTTTTGCCCAAAATATGGGGAATTTCAGCATTTTACCTCCAAATAAGGGGAATTTCTGCCTTTTTGTCACAAAATATGGGGAATGTCTGCCTTATTGCCCCCAAATAAATAAAATTTTTGCTTTTCTGCCCCAATTAACGGGAATTTCTGCATTTTTGCCACAAAGTAAAGGGAATTTCTGCCTTTTTGCCCCAAAATAAGGGGAATTTCAGACTTTTTACCTCAAAATAAGGGGAATTTCTGCCTTTTGCACCAAAATATGGGGAATTTCTGCCTTTTTGTTTTAAAATAAGGAAAATTTCTTCAATTTTGTACCAAAATAATAGAAATTTCTGCTTTTTGCCCCAAAATAAAAGGAATTTCTGACTTTGCCCTGAAATAAATGAAATTTCTGCAATTTTGCCAAAAATAAGAAAAATTTGTGCCTTTTTGCCACAAAATGAGGGGAATTTCTGCCTATTTGCCACAAAATAAAAAATTTTCTGCTATAGTAAACCAAAATAAAAGAAATTTATACAATTTTGCTTTAAAATTTGGAAAATTTCTGCAATTTTGCCCCAAAATAAGCAAAATTTCTTAAATTTTGCACCAAAATAAGAGGAATTTCTGAGTTTTGCCCCAAAATAAGGAGAATTTCTGTCTTTTTGCCCCAACATATAGGGAATTTCTGCCTTTTTGCCCCCAAATTAGGGGAGTTTCTGCAATTTTGCTTCAAAATACAGGAAATTTCTGCCTCTTTTCCCGAAAATAAGGGGAACTTCTGACTTTTTCCCCAAATAAAGGGAATTTCTGCATTTTTGCCCCAATATTAGGGGAATTTCTGGAATTTTGCTCCAAAATACGGGGAATTTCTGCATTTTTGCCCGAAATTAAGGGGATTTTTTACCTTTTTGCCCCCAAACAAAGGAAATTTCCGCAATTTTAACCCATAATAAGAGGAATTTCTGCCTTTTTGCCTTAAAATAAGGGGAATTTCTGCCTTATTGCCCTGAAATATGTGAAATTTCTGCAATTTTACCCCAAAATAAAGTGTGTTTCTGCCTCTTTGCCCCAAAATAATGGGAATTTCTGCATTTTTGCCCCAAAATAAGAAAAATTTTTGCTTTTTTTTCTGAAATAAGTGAAATTTCTGCAATTTTGCCCTAAAATAAGGGAAATTTCTGCAATTTTTCCCCATAACAAAGGAAATTTCTGCAATTTTGCCCGAAAATAAGGGGAATGTCTTTTTTTTGCTTCCAAATAAGCGAAATTTCTGCAATTTTGCCCTAAAATAAAAGGAATTTCTGCCTTTTGCCCTGAATTAAGGGAAATTTCTGCTGTTTTGCCCCAAATTAAAGAAAATTACTGCATTTTATACCCCAAAAATTAGGTGAAGTACTGCAATTTTGCTCAAAAATACGCAGATTTTCTGCCTTTTTCGCCGAAAAGAAGGGGAATTTCTGCCATTTTGCCGCGAAATAAGTGAAATTTCTGCAGTTTTACCCGAAAATAAGAAGAATTTCTGCCTTTTTGCTCCAAAATTAGGGGAATTTCTTCAATTTTGCTCCAAAATATGGGGAATTTCTGACTTTTTGCCCGAAAATAAAGGGAATGTATACCTTTTGCCATAAAAAAGGGAAATTTCTTTATTTTTGCACCAAAATAAGGGGATTTTTCGCCTTTTTGACTCAACATAAGTGCAATTTCTGCCTTTTCCCCCAAAATAATCGGAATTTCTGTCTTTTTGCTTCCCAAAAAAGGAGAATTTCTTACTTTTTGCCCTGAAATAAGTGAAATTTCTAAAATTTTACCCCACAACAAGGGAAATGTCTGCTTTTTGCCCCAAAATAAGGGAAATTTCTGCCTTTTTGCCCAAAAATAAAAGAAATTTCAGCCTTCTTACCTCAAAATAAGGGGAATTTCTGCCTTTTTGCCCCAAAATATGGGGAATTTCTGTTTTTTCCCAAAAATAAAGAAAATTTCTTCAATTTTGTACCAAAATAAAAGAAATTTCTGCCTTTTTGCCCCAAAATTAGGGGAATTTCTTCAATTTTGCTCCAAAATATGGGGAATTTCTGACTTTTTTCCCGAAAATAAAGGGAATGTATACCTTTTTGCCATAAAAAAGGGAAATTTCTTCATTTTTGCACCAATATTAGGGGAATTTCTGCAATTTTGCTCCAAAATACGGGTCATTTCTGCCTTTTTGCCCGAAATTAAGTGGAATTTCTGCCTTTTTATCCTGAAATAAGTGAAATTGCTTCAATTTTAGCCAAAAATTAGGATTTCATTTTTTTCCCAAAAATAAGGGGAATTTCTGCCATTTTGCCCTGAAATATTTGAAATTTCTGCAATTTTACCCCAAAATAAGGGGAATTTTTGCCTTTTTTCCCCAAAATAAGGGGAATTTCAGCCTTATTACCACAAAATAAGGGAAATTTCTGCCTTTTTGCAACTAAATATAACGAATTTCTGCTTTTTGCCCTAAAAAAAGGAAAATTTCTGCAATTTTGCCCAAAAATAAGGAAAATTTCTTCCTTTTTGCCCCAAAATAAAGGAAATTTCAGCCTTTTTACCTGAAAATAAGTGAAATTTCTGCAATTTTGCCCCAAATAAGAGAAATTTCTGCAATTTTGCCCCAAAATAAGGTAAATTCCTGAATTTTGCCCCAAAATAAAGTAAATTTCTGGAATTTTGCCCCAAAGTAAGAGGAATTTCTGATTTTTGCCCCAAAATAAAGGGAATTTCTCCCTTTTTCCCCAAAATTATTGGAATTTCTGCAATTTTGCTCCAAAATACGAGGAATTTCTGCCTTTTTGCCCGAAAATAAGGGGAATGCATAACTTTTTGCTATAAAAAAAGGAAATTTCTTCATTTTTGCTCTAAAATAAGGGGAATTTCTGACTTATTACCCTGAAATAAGTGAAATTTCTGCAATTTTGCCCCAAAATAAGAGAATTTTCTGCCTTTTTGCCCCCAAATAAGGGAAATTTCAGCCTTTTTACCTCAAAATAAAAGGATTTTCTGCATTTTTGCCAAAAATATTAGGAATTTCTGCATTTTTGCTTCAAAATAAAGAAAATCTCTGCATTTTTTTCGGAAATAAGTAAAATTTCTGCAATTTTGCCCCAAAATAAGTGAAATTTCTGCAATTTTGCCCCAAAATAAGGGAAATTTCTGCCTTTTTGCCCTGAAATATGTGAAATTTCTACACTTTTACCCCAAAATAAGGTGAATTTCTGCCTTTTTGCCCCAAAATAATGGGAATTTCTGCCTTTTTGCCCAGAAATAAAAAAAAAATTTTGCTTTTTTTCTTTGAAATAAGTGAAATTTCTGCAATTTTGCTCTAAAATAAGGGAATTTACTGCAATTTTTCCCCATAATAAGTGAAATTTCTGCAATTTTGCCCCAAAATAAAGGGAATTTCTGTTTTTTGCCCCCAAATAAGGGAAATTTCTGCAATTTTCCCTTAAAATAAGGGGAATTTCTGACTTTTGCCCCAAAATAAGGAGAATTTTTGCCTTTTGCCCTAAATAAAGAAAATTACTGTATTTTTTACTTCAAAATTAGGTAAATTTCTGCAATTTTGCTCCAAAATACGGAGATTTTCTGCCTTTTTCACCAAAAATAAGGGAAATTTCTGCCATTTTGCTGCAAAATAAGTGAAATTTCTGCAGTTTTACCCCAAAATAAGGGGAAATTCTTTCTTTTTGCCACAAAATTAGGGTAATTTCTTCAATTTTGCTCCAAAATACGGGGAATTTCTGCCTTTTTGCCCGAAAATAAAGGGAATGTATACCTTATTTCCATAAAAAAAGGAAATTTCTTCATTTTTGCCCCAAAATAAGAGGATTTTCCGCCTTTTTGACTCAACATAAGTGCAATTTCTGCCTTTTCCCCAAAAATAAACGAAATTTCTGTCTTTTTGCCCCAAAATAAGGGGAATTTCTGACTTTTTGCCCAAAAATGAGGGGAATTTCAGCCTTTTTATCTCAAAATAAGGGGAATTTCTGCCTTTTTGCCCCAAAATATGGGGAATTTCTGTTTTTTCCCCAAAATAAAAAAAATTTCTTTAATTTTGGACCAAAATAAAAGAAATTTCTGCCTTTTTGCCCCAAAATAAAGGGAATTTCTGCATTTTTGCACCAATATTAGGGGAATTTCTGCAATTTTGCTCCAAAATACGGGTCATTTCTGCCTTTTTGCCCGAAATTATGTGGAATTTCTGCCTTTTTGTCCCGAAATAAGTGAAATTTCTTAAATTGTAGCCAATAATTATGATTTCATCTTTTTTCCCCAAAATAAGGGGAATTTCTGCCATTTTGCCCTGAAATATTTGAAATTTCTGCAATTTTACCCCAAAATAAGGGGAATTTTTGCCTTTTGCCCCAAAATAAGGGGAATTTCAGCCTTATTACCTCAAAATAAGGGAAATTTCTGCCTTTTTGCAACAAAATATAAGGAATTTCTGCTTTTTGCCCCAAAATAAGGAAAATTTCTGCAATTTTGCCCCAAAATAAGGGGAATTTCTCCCTTTTTGCCCCAAAATAAAAAAAATTTCAGCCTTTTTACCTGAAAATAAGTGAAATTTCTGCAATTTTGCCCCAAGTAAGAAAAATTTCTGCAATTTTGCCCCAAAATGAGGTAAATACCTGCAATTTTGCCCAAAAATAAAGGAAATTTCTGGAATTTTGCCACAAAGTAAGAGGAATTTCTGATTTTTGCCCCAAAATAAAAGGAATTTCTGCCTTTTGCCCCAAAATTAGGAGAATTTCTGCAATTTTGCTCCAAAATACGAGGAATTTCTGCCTTTTTGCCCGAAAATAAGGGGAATGCATACCTTTTTGCCATAAAAAAGGGAAATTTCTTCATTTTTGCTCCAAAATACGAAGAATTTCTGACTTATTACCCTGAAATAAGTGAAATTTCTTCAATTTTGCCCCAAAATAAGGGAAATTTCTGCCTTTTTGCCCCCAAATAAGGGAAATTTCAGCCTTTTTACCTCAAAATAAGGGGAATTTCTGCATTTTTGCTTCAAAATAAAGAAAATTTCTGCATTTTTTTTCTGAAATAAGTGAAATTTCTGCAATTTTGCCCCAAAATAAGTGAAATTTCTGCAATTTTGCCCCAAAATAAGGGAAATTTCTGCATTTTTGCCCTGAAATATGTGAAATTTCTACACTTTTACCCCAAAATAAGGTGAATATCTGCTTTTTTGCCCCAAAATAATGGGAATTTCTGCCTTTTTGCCCCAAAATAAAAAAATTTTTGCTTTTTATCTTTGAAATAAGTGAAATTTCTGCAATTTTGCCCTAAAATAAGGGAAATTTCTGCAATTTTTCCCCATCATAAGGGAAATTTCTGCAATTTTGCCCCAAAATAAAGGGAATTTCTGTTTTTTGCCCCAAATAAAGGAAATTTTTGCAATTTTGCCTTAAAATAAGGGGAATTTTGCCTTTTGCCCCAAAATAAGGAAAATTTTTGCCTTTTGCCTCAAAATAAAGAAAATTACTGTATTTTTACCCCAAAATTAGGTAAATTTCTGCAATTTTTCTCCAAAATACGGAGATTTTCTGCCTTTTTCACCAAAAATAAGGGGAATTTCTGCCATTTTGCCATGAAATAAGTGAAATTTCTGCAGTTTTACCCCAAAATAAAGCGAAATTCTTCCTTTTTGCCCCAAAATTGGGGGAATTTCTGCAATTTTGCTCCAAAATACGAGGAATTTCTGCCTTTTTGCCTGAAAATAAATGGAATGTATACCTTATTGCCATAAAAAAGGAAAATTTCTTCATTTTTGCCCTAAAATAAGGGGATTTTTCCGCCTTTTTGACTCAACATAAGTGCAATTTCTGCCTTTTCCCCAAAAATAAACGAAATTTCTGTCTTTTTGCCCCAAAATAAGGGGAATTTCTGACTTTTTGCCCAAAAATGAGGGGAATTTCAGCCTTTTTATCTCAAAATAAGGGGAATTTCTGCCTTTTTGCCCCAAAATATGGGGAATTTCTTTTTTTTCCCCAAAATAAGGAAAATTTCTTCAATTTTGTACCAAAATAAAAGAAATTTCTGCCTTTTTGCCCCAAAATAAAGGGAATTTCTGCATTTTTGCACCAATATTAGGCGAATTTCTGCAATTTTGCTGCAAAATATGGGTCATTTCTGCCTTTTTGCCCGAAATTAAGTGGAATTTCTGCCTTTTTGTCCCGAAATAAGTGAAATTTCTTCAATTGTAGCCAAAAATTATGATTTCATCTTTTTTCCCCAAAATAAGGGGAATTTCTGCCATTTTGCCCTGAAATATTTGAAATTTCTGCAATTTTACCCCAAAATAAGGGGAATTTTTGCCTTTTTGCCCCAAAATAAGGGGAATTTCAGCCTTATTACCTCAAAATAAAGGAAATTTCTGCCTTTTTGCAACAAAATATAAGGAATTTCTGTTTTTGCCCCAAAATAAGGAAAATTTCTGCAATTTTGCCCCAAAATAAGGGGAATTTCTCCTTTTTTGCCCCAAAATAAAGGAAATATCAGCCTTTTTACCTGAAAATAAGTGAAATTTCTGCAATTTTGCCCCAAATAAGAAAAATTTCTGCAATTTTGCCCCAAAATGAGATAAATTCCTGCAATATTGCCCCAAAATAAAGGAAATTTCTGGAATTTTGCCCCAAAGTAAGAGGAATTTCTGATTTTTGCCCCAAAGAAAAGGGAATTTCTGCCTTTTGCCCCAAAATTAGGGGAATTTCTGCAATTTTGCTCCAAAATACGAGGAATTTCTGCCTTTTTGCCCAAAAATAAAAGGAATGCATACCTTTTTGCCATAAAAAAGGGAAATTTCTTCATTTTTGCTCCAAAATAAGGAAAATTTCTGACTTATTACCCTGAAATAAGTGAAATTTCTGCAATTTTGCCCCAAAATAAGGGAAATTTCTGCCTTTTTGACCCCAAATAAGGGAAATTTCAGCTTTTTTACCTCAAAATAAGGGGAATTTCTGCATTTTTGCCAAAAAATATTAGGAATTTCTGCATTTTTGCTTCAAAATAAAGAAAATTTCTGCATTTTTTTTCTGAAATAAGTAAAATTTCTGCAATTTTGCCCCAAAATAAGTGAAATTTCTGCAATTTCGCCCTGAAATATGTGAAATTTCTACACTTTTACCCCAAAATAAGGTGAAATTCTGCCTTTATGCCCCAAAATAATGGGAATTTCTGCCTTTTTGCACCAAAATAAAAAAAAATTTTGCTTTTTTTCTCTGAAATAAGTGAAATTTCTGCAATTTTGCCCTAAAATAATGGAAATTTCTGCAATTTTTCCCCATAATAAGGGAAATTTCTGCAATTTTGTCCCAAAATAAAGGGAATATCTGTTTTTTGCCCCCAAATAAGGGAAATTTCTGCAATTTTGCCTTAAAATAAGGGGAATTTCTGCCTTTTGCCCAAAAATAAGGAGAATTTTATCCTTTTGTTCCAAAATAAAGAAAATTACTGTATTTTTTACCCCAAAATTAGGTAAATTTCTGCAATTTTTCTCCAAAATACGGGGATTTTCTGCCTTTTTCACCAAAAATAAGGGGAATTTCTGCCATTTTTCCGCGAAATAAGTGAAATTTCTGCAGTTTTACCCCAAAATAAGGGGAATTTCTGCCTTTTTGTCCCAAAATTAGGGTAATTTCTTCAATTTTGCTCCAAAATACGGGGAATTTCTGCCTTTTTGCCCGAAAATAATGGGAATGTATACTTTATTGCCATAAAAAAGAGAAATTTCTTCATTTTTGCCCCAAAATAAGGGGATTTTCCGCCTTTTTGACTCAACATAAGTGCAAATTCTGCCTTTTCCCCAAAAATAAACGAAATTTCTGTCTTTTTGCCCCAAAATAAGGGGAATTTCTGACTTTTTGCCCAGAAATGAGGGGAATTTCAGCCTTTTTAACCTCAAAATAAGGGGAATTTCTGCCTTTTTGCTCCAAAATATGGGGAATTTCTGCATTTTTCCCCAAAATAAGAAAAATTTTTGCAATTTTGTACCATAATAAAAGAAATTTCTGCCTTTTTGCACCAAAATAAGAAAATTTCAGCCTTTTTTCTGAAAAAAGTGAAATTTCTGCAATTTTGCCCCAAAGTAAGGGAAATTTCTGCAATTTTGCCCAAATGTAAAGGAAATTTCTGCAATTTTGACCCAAAATAAGGGCAATTTTTGACTTTTTGCTCCCGAAAAAAAGAGATTTTCTTTCTTTTTGCCCCAAAATAAGGAGAATTTCTGCCTTTTTGCTCGAAAATTATGAGAATTTCTGCAATTTTGCTTCAAAATACGGGTCATTTCTGCCTTTTTGCCCGAAATTAAGTGGAATTTCTGCCTTTTTGTCCCGAAATAAGTGCAATTTCTTCAATTTTAGCCAAAAATTAGGGACTTCATCTTTTTGCCCCAAAATAAGGGGAATTTCTGCCATTTTGCCCTGAAATATTTGAAATTTCTGCAATTTTACCTCAAAATAAAGGGAATTTCTGCCTTTTTGCCCCAAAATAAGGGGAATTTAAGCATTATTACCTCAAAATAAGGAAATTTCTGCCTTTTTGCCACTAAATATAAAGAATTTCTGCCTTTTTGCCCCAAAATAATGAAAATTTCTGCAATTTTGCCCCAAATAAGGAGGATTTCTCCATTTTGCCAAAAAATAAAGAAAATTTCAGCCTTTTTACTTGAAAATAAGTGAAATTTCTGCAATTTTGCCCCAAAATAAGGTAAATTCCTGCAATTTTGCACCAAAATAAAAAAAATTCCTGCTTTTGCCCCCAAATAAGGGAAATTTCAGCTTTTTTACCTCAAAATAAGGGGAATTTCTGCAATTTTGCCCCAAAATAAGTGAAATTTCTGCAATTTTGCCCCAAAATAAGGAAAATTTCTGGAATTTTGCCCCAAAATAAGTGGAATTTCTGAGTTTTGCCCTAAAATAAAGAGAATTTCTGCCTTTTTGCCCGAAAATAAGAAGAATGCATAACTTTTTGCAATTTAAAAGGGAAATTTCTTCATTTTTGCTCCAAAATAAGGAAAATTTCTGCCTTTTTGCCTCTAAATAAGTGGAATTTCTGTTTTTTCCCCCAAAACAAAAAGAATTTCATTTTTTTTGACCCAAAATAAGGAAAATTTCTGACTTATTATCCTGAAATAAGTGAAATTTCTGCAATTTTGCCCCAAAATAAGGGAAATTTCTGCCTTTTTGCCCTGAAATATGTGAAATTTCTGCAATATTACCACAAAATAAGGTGAATTTCCACCTTTTGTTCAAAAATAATTGGAATTTTTGCCTTTTTGCCCCAAAATAAGAAAAATTTTTGCTTTTTTTCTCTGAAATTGCAGAAATTTTTCTTATTTTGGGGCAAAAAGTCAGAAATTCCCCATATTTGGGGCAAAAAGGCAGAAATTCTTGTTATTTTGAGGTAAAAAGGCTGAAATTCCCCTTATTTTTGGGCAAAAAGAAAGAAATTTCGTTTATTTTGGGGAAAAGGCAGAAATTGCACTTATTTTAAGTCAAAAAGGTGGAAAATCCTTTTATATTGGGGCAAAAATGAAGAAATTTCTTTTTTTATGGCAAAAAGGTATACATTCCCTTTATTTTCGGGCAAAAAGGCAGAAATTCCCCGTATTTTGAAGCAAAATTGCAGAAATTCTCCTAATTTTTGGGCAAAATGTCAGAAATTCACCTTATTTTTGGCAAAAAGGCAGAAAATCCCCGTATTTTGGAGCAAAATTTCAGAAATTCACCTAATTTTGTGGTTAAAAATACAGTAAATTTTTTTTGGGGGGGCAAAAAGGCAGAAATTCTCCTTATTTTTGGGCAAAAAGGCTGAAATTCTTCTTATTTTAGGGCAAAATTGCAGAAATTTCCCTTATTTGGGGGCAAAAAACAGAAATTCCCCTATTTTGGGGCAAAATTGCAGAAATTTCCCTTATTATGGGGAAAAATTGCAGAAATTTCCCTTATTTTAGGGAAAAATTGCAGAAATTTCACTTATTTCAGAGAAAAAAAGCAAAAATTTTTTTATTTTGGGGCAAAAAGTCAGAAATTCCCATTATTTTGGGGCAAAAAGGCAGAAATTCAACTAATTTTGGGGTAAAATTGCAGAAATTTCACATATTTCAGGGCAAAAAGGCAGAAATTCCCCTTAATTTGGGGCAAAAATGCAGAAATTCCCCTTATTTTGGGATAACATTGCAGAAATTTTCTTTATTTGGGGGCAAAAATGCAGAAAATCCACTTAATTTCGAGGAAAAAGGGAGAAATTCCTCTTATTTTGGAGCAAAATTGCAGAAACTCCCCAAATATTGGGGCAAAAATGCAGAAATTCCCTTTATTTGGGGCAAAAAGGCAGAAGTTCCTTTTATTTTTGAAAAAGAGGCAGAAATTCCCTGTATTTTGAAGCAAAATTGCAGAAACTCCCCTAATTTTGGGACAAAAAGGCAGAACTTCCCTTTATTTTGGGGCAAAAATAGAGAAATTCTTTTTATTTTGGGGCAAAAATCAGAAATTTCCCTTATTTTGAGGCAAAATTTTAGAAATTTCTTTTATTTTGTTACAGACTTGCAGAAATATTTTTTATTTTGTGGCAAAAAGGCAGAAATTCCTTATATTTTGGTGCAAAAAGGCTGAAATTCCCCTTATTTTGAGGTAAAATCCTGAAATTCCCCATATTTTGGGGCAAAAAGGCAGAAATTCCCTGTATTTTGAAGCAAAATTGCAGAAATTCTCATAATTTTCAGGCAAAAAGGCAGAAATTCTCCTTATTTTGGGGCAAAAAGACAGAAAATCTTCTTTTTCGGGAGCAAACAGTCAGAAATTCCCCTTATTTTGGGGCAAAATTGCAGAAATTTCCTTTACATTGGGGCAAAATTGCAGAAATTTCCCTTATTTTGGGGCAAAATTGCAGAAATTTCACTTATTTCAGGGAAACAAGGCGGAAATTTTTTTGGGGGGGCAAAAAGGCAGAAATTTTTTTTTTATTTTGGAACAAAATTGCAGAAATTTTTCTTGTTTTGGGGCAAAAAGTCAGAAATTCCCTATATTTTGCGGCAAAAAGGCAGAAATTCCCCTTATTTTGAGATAAAAAGGCTGAAATTCCCCTTATTTTGGGGCAAAAAGACAGAAATTTCGTTTATTTTGGGGAAAAGGCAGAAATTGCACTTATTTTGAGTCAAAAAGTTGGAAAATCCCCTTATTTTGGGGCAAAAATGAAGAAATTTGCTTTTTTTATGGCAAAAAGTTATACATTCCCTTTATTTTCGGGCAAAAAGGCAGAAATTCCCCGTATTTTGGAGCAAAATTGCAGAAATTCCCTTAATTTTTGGTCAAAAAGGCAGAAATTCCCCTTATTTTGGGGTAAAACTGGAGAAATTTCACTTCTTTTGCGGCAAAATGTCAGAAATTCCCCTTATTTTGGCAAAAAAGGCAGAAAATCCCCTTATTTTAGGGCAAAATTGCAGAAATTTCCCTTATTTGGGGGCAAAATCAGAAATTCCCCTTATTTTGGGTCAAAATTGCAGAAATTTCCCTTATTATGGAGAAAAATTGCAGAAATTTCCCTTATTTTAGGGCAAAATTGCAGAAATTTCACTTATTTCAGAGAAAAAAAGCAAAAATTTTTTTTTATTTTCGGGCAAAAAGGCAGAAATTCCCATTATTTTGGGGCAAAAAGGCATAAATTCACCTTATTTTGGGGTAAAATTGCAGAAATTTCACATATTTCAGGACCAAACGGCAGAAATTCTCCTTATATGGGGTCAAAAAGGCAGAAATTCTCCTTATTTTGGGATAATATTGCAGAAATTTCCCTTATTTGGTGGCAAAAATGCAGAAAATCCACTTAATTTCACGTAAAAAGGCAGAAATTCCTCGTATTTTGGAGCAAAATTAAAGAAACTCCCCTAATTTTGAGGCAAAAAGGCAGAAATTCCCTATATTTTGGGGCAAAAATAGAGAAATTCTCTTTATTTTGAGGCAAAAATCAGAAATTTTCTTTATTTTGGGGCAAAATTTTAGAAATTTCTTTTATATTGTTACAGACTTGCAGAAATTTTTTTATTTTGTGGCAAAAAGGCAGAAATTTTCCATATGTTGGTGCAAAAATGCTGAAATTCCCCTTATTTTGAGGTAAAATCTTGAAATTCCCCATATTTTTGGGCAAAAAGGCAGAAATTCTTCTCATTTGGGGGCAAAAAGGCACAAATTTCACTTATTTTCAGGCATAATTGCAGGAATTTCATTTATTTCAGGGCAAAAAGTCAGAAATTCCTTTTATTTTGGGGCAAAAAGCAGAAATTTATTTTATTTTGATACAAAATTGTAGAAATTTTCCTTATTTAAGAGCAATAGGGCAGAAATTCCCCATATTTTGTGGCAAAAAGGCAGAAATTCCCCTTATTTGGAGGTAAAATGCTGAAATTCCCCTTATTTTCGGCAAAAAGGCAGAAATTCCTATTATTTTGGGGCAAAATTGCAGAAATTTCAATTATTTCAGGGCAAAAAGTCAGAAATTTGCCTTATTTTGGGGCCAAAAACAGAAATTCCCTAATTTTGGGTCCAAAAACAGAAACTCCCCGTATTTTGGGGTAAAATTGCAGAAATTTCAAATATTTCAGGACAAAAAGGCAGAAATTCCACTTTATTTCGGACAATAACGCAGAAATTCCCTGTATTTTAAAGCTAAATTTCAGAAATTCCTTTTATATTGGTGCAAAAATGCAGAAATTCCCTTTATTTTTGTGCAATAAGGCAGATTTCCCCGTATTCTGAAACAAAATTGCACATATTCCCCTAATTATGAGGGAAAATGCAGAAATTCACATTATTTTGGAACAAAAAGACAGAAATTCTCTTTATTTCAGGGCAAAAAGTCAGAAATTCCCCTTATTTTGGGGCAAAATTGCAGAATTTTTTTTTATTTTGGGGCAAAATTGCAGAAATTTCACTTATTTCAGAGAAAAAGCACAGAAATTTCTTCTAATTTGGGGAAAAAAAGGCAGAAGTTTCTTTTATTTTGGTACAAAATTTCAGAAATTTTCTTTATTTTAGGGAAAATGAAGAAATTCCCCATATTTTTGAGCAAAAAGGCAGAGATTCCCCTTATTATGAGGTAAAATGCTGAAATTCCCCTTATTTTGAGGCAAAAAGACAGAAATTCCCTTTATTTTGTGGCAAAAAGGCAGAAATTTCTCTTATTTTGGGCAAAATTGCAGAAATTTCACTTATTTCAGGGCAAAATTCAAAAATCCCTTTTATTTTGGGGCAAAAAGACAGAAATTCCGTTTATTTTTGGGTAAAAAGGCAGAAATTTCACTTATTTTGATGTAAGAAGGCAGAAATTCCTCTTATTTTGTGGCAAAAATGAAGAAATTTCCCTTTTTTGTGGCAAAAGGTATACATTCCCCTTATTTTCGGGCTAAAAAGCAGAAATTGCCCGTATTTTGGAGCACAATTGCAGAAAATCCCCTAATTGTGGGGCAAAAAGGCAGAAATTCCCTATATGTTGGGGCAAAAAGACAGAAATTCTCCTTATTTTGGGGCAAAACTCAGAAATTTCAATTATTTTGGGGCAAAATTCCAGAAATTCCCCTTATTTTGGGGCAAAAAGGCAGAAATTTCCCTTATTTTGGGGCAAAGTTGCAGACATTTCACTTATTTCAGGGTAATAAGTCAGAAATTTTCCTTATTTTGGGGCAAAAAAGACAGAAATTCCCTTTGTTTTGGGGGAAAAATACAGAAATTCCACTTCTTTAGAGGCAAAAAGGCAGAAATTCCCCTTATTTTGGAGCGAAAATGAAGAAATTCCCCTAATTGTAGGGCTAATAGGCAGAAATTCCCTATATGTTGGGGCAAAAAGACAGAAATTCTCCTTATTTTGGGGCAAAACTCAGAAATTCCACTTATTTTGGGGCAAAATTCCAGGAATTTACCTTATTTTGGGGCAAAATTGAAGAAATTTCCCTTAATTGGGGCAAAATTGCAGAAATTTCACTTATTTTCAGGTAAAAAGGCTGAAATATCCTTTATTTTGGGGCAAAAAGGAAGAAATTCCCTTTATTTTGAGGCAAAATTGCAGAAATTTTCCTTATTTTGGGGCAAAAATGCTGAAATTCTTCTTATTTTGAGGTAAAATGCTGAAATTCTCCATATTTAGGGAAAAAAAGAAAAAATTCTTCTTATTTTGGGGCAAAAAGGCACAAATTTCCCTTATTTTCGGGCAAAATTGCAGAAATTTCATTTTTTTTCAAGGCAAAAAGTCAGAAATTCCTTTTATTTTGGGGCAAAGAGCAGAAATTTCTTTTATTTTGGTACAAAATTGAAGAAATTTTTCTTATTTTTAAACAAAAAGGCAGAAAATTCCCCTTATTTTGAGGCAAAAGGCAGAAATTATTCTTATTTTGTGGTAAAATGCAGAAATTCCCTTTATTTTGCGGCTAAAAGGCAGAAATTCCCCGTATTTTGAAGCAAAATTGCAGAAATTCTCATAATTTTCGGGCAAAAAGGCAGAAATTCTCTTTATTTTGGGGCAAAAAGCCAGAAAATCTCCTTTTTCGGGAGCAAACAGTCAGAAATTCCCCTTATTTTGGGGCAAAATTGCAGAAATTTCCTTTACATTGGGGCAAAATTGCGAAAATTTCCCTTATTTTGGGGCAAAATTGCAGAAATTTCACTTATTTCAGGGAAAAAAGGCGGAAATTTTTTTTTGGGTGGCCAAAAGGCAGAAATTTTTTTTATTTTGGTACAAAATTGCAGAAATTTTTCTTATTTTGGGGCAAAAAGGCAGAAATTCCCCTTATTTTGAGGTAAAAAGGCTGAAATTCCCCTTATTTTGGGGCAAAAAGACAGAAATTTTGTTTACTTTGGTGAAAAGGCAGAAATTGCACTTATTTTGAGTCAAAAAGGTGGAAAATCCCCTTATTTGGGGCAAAAATGAAGAAATTTGCTTTATTTATGGCAAAAGGTATACATTCCCTTTATTTTCGGGCAAAAAGGCAGAAATTCCCCATATTTTGGAGCAAAATTGCAGAAATTCTCCTAATTTTTGGGCAAAAAGGCAGAAATTCCCCTTACTTTGGGGTAAAACTGCAGAAATTTAACTTATTTTGCGGCAAAATGTCAGAAATTATCCTTATTTTTTGCAAAAAAGGCAGAAGATCCCCTTATTTTAGGGCAAAATTGCAAAAATTTCCCTTATTTGGGGGCAAAAACAGAAATTCCCCTTATTTTGGGTCAAAATTGCAGAAATTTCCCTTATTATGGAGAAAAATTGCAGAAATTTCCCTTATTTTAGGGCAAAATTGCAGAAATTTCACTTATTTCAGAGAAAAAAAGCAAAAATTTTTCTTATTTTCGGGCAAAAAGGCAGAAATTCCCATTATTTTGGGGCAAAAAGGCATAAATTCACCTTATTTTGGGTTAAAATTGCAGAAATTTCACATATTTAAGGACCAAACGGCAGAAATTCCCCTTATTTGGGGGCAAAAAGGCAGAAATTCTCCTTATTTTGGGAAAATATTGCAGAAATTTCCCTTTTTGGTGGCAAAAGGGCAGAAAATCCACTTAATTTCAGGTAAAAAGGCAGAAATTCCTCGTATTTTGGAGCAAAATTGCAGAAACTCCCCTAATTTTGAGGCAAAAAGGCAGAAATTCCCTTTATTTTGGGGCAAAAATAGAGAAATTCTCTTTATTTTGGGGCAAAAATCAGAAATTTTTTTTATTTTGGGGCTAAATTTTAGAAATTTCTTTTATATTGTTACAGACTTGCAGAAATTTTTCTTATTTTGTGGCAAAAAGGCAGAAATTTTCCATATGTTGGTGCAAAAAGGCTGAAATTCCCCTTATTTTGAGGTAAAATCTTGAAATTCCCCATATTTTGGGGCAAAAAGGCAGAAATTCCCCTCATTTGGGGGCAAAAAGGCACAAATTTCCCTTATTTTCAGGCATAATTGCAGGAATTTCATTTATTTCAGGACTAAAAGTCAGAAATTCCTTTTATTTTGGGGCAAAAAGCAGAAATTTCTTTTATTTTGATACAAAATTGTAGAAATTTTCCTTATTTAAGAGCAATAGGGCAGAAATTCCCCATATTTTGTGGCAAAAAGGCAGAAATTCCCCTTATTTGGAGGTAAAATGCTGAAATTCCCCTTATTTTCGGCAAAAAGGCAGAAATTCCTATTATTTTGGGGCAAAATTGCAGAAATTTCAATTATTTCAGGGCAAAAAGTCAGAAATTTGCCTTATTTTGGAGCCAAAAACAGAAATTCCCTAATTTTGGGGCCAAAAACAGAAATTCCCCTTATTTTGGGGTAAAATTTCAGAAATTTCAAATATTTCAGGGCAAAAAGGCAGAAATTCCACTTTATTTCGGACAATAACGCAGAAATTCCCTGTATTTTAAAGCTAAATTTCAGAAATTCCCCTTATATTGGTGCAAAAATGCAGAAATTCCCTTTATTTTTGTGCAATAAGGCAGATTTCCCCGTATTTTGAAGCAAAATTGCACATATTCCCTTAATTTTGAGGGAAAATGCTGAAATTCACATTATTTTGGAACAAAAAGACAGAAATTCTCTTTATTTCAGGGCAAAAAGAAATTCCCCTTATTTTGGGGCAAAATTGCAGAAATTTCAATTATTTCAGGTCAAAAAGTCAGAAATTTGCCTTATTTTGGGGCCAAAAACAGAAATTCCCTAATTTTGGGGCCAAAAACAGAAATTCCCCTTATTTTGGGGTAAAATTGCAGAAATTTCAAATATTTCAGGGCAAAAAGGCAGAAATTCCACTTTACTTCGGACAATAACGCAGAAATTCCCTGTATTTTAAAGCTAAATTTCAGAAATTCCCCTTATATTGGTGCAAAAATGCAGAAATTCCCTTTATTTTTGTGCAATAAGGCAGATTTCCCCGTATTTTAAAGCAAAATTGCACATATTCCCCTAATTTTGAGGGAAAATGCAGAAATTCACATTATTTTGGAACAAAAAGACAGAAATTATCCTTATTTCAGGGCAAAAATTCAGAAATTCCCCTTATTTTGGGGCAAAATTGCAGAAATTTCCTTTATTTTGGGACAAAATTGCAGAAATTTCACTTATTTCAGGGAAAAAGCACAGTAATTTCTCCTTTTTTGGGGAAAAAGCAGAAATTTCTTTTATTTTGGTACAAAATTGCAGAAATTTTCTTTATTTTAGAAAAAATAAAGAAATTCCCCATATTTTTGAGCAAAAAGACAGAGATTCCCCTTATTATGAGGTAAAATGCTGAAATTCCCATAATTTTGAGGCAAAAAGACAGAAATTCCCTTTATTTTGTGGCAAAAAGGCAGAAATTTCTCTTATTTTGGGCAAAATTGCAGAAATTTCACTTATTTCAGGGCAAAATTCAAAAATCCCTATTATTTTGGGGCAAAAAGACAGAAATTCCGTTTATTTTTGGGTAAAAAGGCAGAAATTTCACTTATTTTGAGGTAAAAAGGCAGAAAATCCTCTTATTTTGCGGCAAAAATGAAGAAATTTCCTTTTTTTGTGGCAAAAGGTATACATTCCGCTTATTTTCGGGCTAAAAAGCAGAAATTCCCTGTATTTTGGTGCACAATTGCAGAAAATCCCCTAATTGTGGGGCAAAAAGGCAGAAATTCCCTATATGTTGGGGAAAAATCAGAAATTCTCCTTATTTTGGGGTTAAACTCAGAAATTCCACTTATTTTGGGGCAAAGTTCCAGAAATTCCCCTTATCTGGGGGCAAAAAGGCAGAAATTTCCCTTATTTTGGGGCAAAATTGCAGACATTTCACTTATTTCAGGGTAATAAGTCAGAAATTTTCCTTATTTTGGGGCAAAAAAAACAGAAATTCCATTTGTTTGGGTGGAAAATACAGAAATTCCACTTCTTTAGAGGCAAAAAGGCAGAAATTCCCCTTATTTTGGAGCAAAATGAAGAAATTCCCCTAATTGTGGGGCAAAAAGGCAGAAATTCCCTATATGTTGGGGCAAAAAGACAGAAATTCTACTTATTTTGGGGCAAAACTCAGAAATTCCACTTATTTTGGGGCAAAATTGCAGGAATTTACCTTATTTTGGGGCAAAATTGAAGAAATTTCCCTTATTTAACGCAAAATTGCAGAAATTTCACTTATTTTCAGGTAAAAAGGCTGAAATATCCTTTATTTTGGGGCAAAAAGGAAGAAATTCCCTTTATTTTGGGGCAAAATTGCAGAAATTTTCCTTATTTTGGGGCAAAAATGCTGAAATTCTTCTTATTTTGAGGTAAAATGCTGAAATTCCCCATATTTAGGGGAAAAAGGCAAAAATTCATCTTATTTTTGGGCAAAAAGGCACTAATTTCCCTTATTTTCGGGCAAAATTGCAGAAATTTCTTTTTTTTCAGGGCAAAAAGTCAGAAATTCCTTTTATTTTGGGGCAAAGAGCAGAAATTTCTTTTATTATGGTACAAAATTGAAGAAATTTTTCTTATTTTGAAACAAAAAGGCAGAAAATTCCCCTTATTTTGAGGCAAAAGGCAGAAATTATTCTTATTTTGAGGTAAAATGCAGAAATTCCCTTTATTTGGGGGCTAAAAGGCAGAAATTCCCCGTATTTTGAAGCAAAATTGCAGAAATTCTCATAATTTTCGGGCAAAAAGGCAGAAATTCTCCTTATTTTGGGGCAAAAAGCCAGAAATTCTCCTTTTTCGGGAGCAAACAGTCAGAAATTCCCCTTATTTTGGGGCAAAATTGCAGAAATTTCCTTTACATTGGGGCAAAATTGCGAAAATTTCCCTTATTTTGGGGCAAAATTGCAGAAATTTCACTAATTTCAGGGAAAAAAGGCGGAAATTTTTTTTTGGGTGGCCAAAAGGCAGAAATTTTTTTTATTTTGGTACAAAATTGCAGAAATTTTTCTTATTTTGGGGCAAAAAGGCAGAAATTCAATATTTTGAGGTAAAAAGGCTGAAATTCCCCTTATTTTGGGGCAAAAAGTCAGAAATTTCGTTTATTTTGAGGAAAAGGCAGAAATTGCACTTATTTTGAGTCAAAAAGGTGGAAAATCCCCTTATTTTGGGGCAAAAATGAAGAAATTTTTATTTTTTATGGCAAAAGGTATACAATCCCTTTATTTTCAGGCAAAAAGGCAGAAATTCCCTGTATTTTGGAGCAAAATTACAGAAATTCCCCTAATTTTTGGGCAAAAAGGCAGAAATTCCCCTTACTTTGGGGTAAAACTGCAGAAATTTCACTTATTTTGCGGCAAAATGTCAGAAATTCCCCTTATTTTCGGCAAAAAAGGAAGAAAATCCCCTTTTTTTAGGGCAAAATTGCAGAAATTTCCCTTGTTTGGGGGCAAAAACAGAAATTCCCCTTATTTTGGGGCAAAATTGCAGAAATTTCCCTTATTATGGGGAAAAATTGCAGAAATTTCCCTTATTTTAGGGCAAAATTGCAGAAATTTCACATATTTCAGAGAAAATAAGCAAAAATTTTTCTTATTTTGGGGCAAAAAGGCAGAAATTCCCATTATTTTGAGGCTAAAAAGCAGAAATTGACCTTATTTGGGGGTAAAATTGCAGAAATTTCACATATTTCAGGGCAAAACGGCAGAAATTCCCCTTATTTGGGGGCAAAAAGGCAGATTCCCCTTATTTTGGGATAAAATTGCAGAAATTTCCCTTATTTGGGGGCAAAAAGGCAGAAAATCCACTTAATTTCGGGTTAAATGGCAGAAATTCCTCGTATTTTGGAGCAAAATTGCAGAAACTCCCCTAATTTGGGGGCAAAAAGGCAGAAATTCCCTTTATTTTGGGGCAAAAATAGAGAAATTCTCCTTATTTTGGGGCAAAAATCAGAAATTTCCCTTATTTTGGGGCAAAATTTTAGAAATTTCTTTTATATTGTTATAGACTTGAAGAAATTTTTCTTATTTTGTGGCAAAAAGGCAGAAATTCCCCATATTTTGGTGCAAAAAGGCTGAAATTCCCCTTATTTTGAGGTAAAATCCTGAAATTCCCCATATTTTGGGGCAAAAAGGCAGAAATTCCCCTCATTTGGGGGCAAAAGGCACAAATTTCACTTATTTTAGGGCATAATTGCAGGAATTTCATTTATTTCAGGTCAAAAATCAGAAATTCCTTTTATTTTTGGGCAAAAAGCAGAAATTTCTTTTATTATGGTACAAAATTGAAGATATTTTTCTTATTTTGAAACAAAAAGGCAGAAATTCCTCTTATTTTGAGGCAAAAGGCAGAAATTATTCTTATTTTGAGGTAAAATGCAGAAATTCTTTTTATTTTGGGGCTAAAAGGCAGAAATTCCCCGTATTTTGAAGAAAAATTGCAGAAATTCTCATAATTTTCTGGCAAAAAGGCAGAAATTCTCCTCATTTTGGGGCAAAAATACAGAAAATCTCCTTTTTCCGGAGCAAACAGTCAGAAATTCCCCTTATCTTGGGGCAAAATTGCAGAAATTTCCTTTACATTGGGGCAAAATTGTAGAAATTTCCCTTATATTGGGGCAAAATTACAGAAATTTCACTTATTTCCGGGAAAAAAGGCGGAAATTTTTTTTGGGGGTAAAAAAGGCAGAAATTTTTTTTATTTTGGTACAAAATTGCAGAAATTTTTCTTATTTTGTGGCAAAAAGGCAGAAATTCCCCATATTTTGGTGCAAAAAGGCTGAAATTCCCCTTATTTTGAGGTAAAATCCTGAAATTCCCCATATTTTGGGGCAAAAAGGCAGAAATTCCCCTCATTTGGGGGCAAAAAGGCACAAATTTCACTTATTTTAGGGCATAATTGCAGGAATTTCATTTATTTCAGGGCAAAAATCAGAAATTCCTTTTATTTTTGGGCAAAAAGCAGAAATTTCTTTTATTATGGTACAAAATTGAAGATATTTTTCTTATTTTGAAACAAAAAGGCAGAAATTCCTCTTATTTTGAGGCAAAAGGCAGAAATTATTCTTATTTTGAGGTAAAATGCAGAAATTCTTTTTATTTTGGGGCTAAAAGGCAGAAATTCCCCGTATTTTGAAGCAAAATTGCAGAAATTCTCATAATTTTCTGGCAAAAAGGCAGAAATTCTCCTTATTTTGGGGTAAAAATACAGAAAATCTCCTTTTTCTGGAGCAAACAGTCAGAAATTCCCCATATCTTGGGGCAAAATTGCAGAAATTTCCTTTACATTGGGGCAAAATTGTAGAAATTTCCCTTATATTGGGGCAAAATTACAGAAATTTCACTTATTTCCGGGAAAAAAGGCGGAAATTTTTTTTGGGGGTAAAAAAGGCAGAAATTTTTTTTATTTTGGTACAAAATTGCAGAAATTTTTCTTATTTTGTGGCAAAAAGGCAGAAATTTCCCATATTTTGGGGCAAAAATGCAGAAATTCTTCTTATTTTGAGGTAAAAAGGCTGAAATTCCCCTTATTTTGGGGCAAAAAGGCAGAAATTTCACTTATTTTGGAACAAAATTGCAGAAATTTCACTTATTTGAGAAAAAAAGAAGAAAATTTCTAATTTGGGGGCAAAAAGGCAGAAATTTCTTTTATTTTGGTGCAAAATTGCAGAAATTTTTCTTATTTTAGGGCAAAAAGGCATAAATTTCCCATATTTTGTGGCAAAAATGCTGAAATTCCCCTTATTTTGAGGTAAAAAGGCTGAAATTCCCCTTATTTGGGGGCAAAAAGGCAGAAATTTCTCTTATTTTGGGGAAAAATTGCAGAAATTTCACTTATTTCAGAAAAAAAGGAGAAATTTTCTTATTTGGTGGCAAAAAGGCAGAAATTTCTTTTATTTTGTTGCAAAATTGCAGAAATTTTCGTTATTTTGGGGCAAAAAAGACAGAAATTCCCTTTGTTTTGGGGGAAAAAGACAGAAATTCCACTTATTTAGAGGCAAAAAAGCAGTAATTCCTCTTATGTTGAAGCAAAAATGAAGAAATTTCCCTTTCTTCTGGCAAAAAGGTATGCATTCTTCTTATTTTCGGGCAAAAATGCAGAAATTCTTCGTATTTTGGAGCAAAATTGCAGAAATTCCCCTAATTGTGGGGCAAAAAGGCAGAAATTCCCTATATGTTAGGGCAAAAAGACAGAAATTCTCCTTATTTTGGGGCAAAACTCACAAATTCCACTTATTTTGGGGCAAAATTCCCGAAATTTTCCTTATTTTGGGGCAAAATTGCAGAAATTTCACTTATTTTGGGGCAAAATTGCAGAAATTTCACTTATTTCAGAAAAAAAGCACAAATTTTATTATTTTGGGGCAAAAAGGCAGAAATTTCATTTATTTTAGTATAAAATTGCAGAAATTTTTCTTATTTTTGGCAAAAAGGCAGAAATTTTCCATATTTTCTGGCAAAAATGCAGAAATTCCCCTTATTTTGAGGTAAAAAGGCTGAAATTCCTTTTATTTTGGGGGCAAAAAGTTAGAAATTCCCCTTATTTTAAGGGAAAAAGACAGAAATTCCGTTTATTTTTGTGGAAAAGTCAGAAATTGCACTTATTTTGAGTCAAAAAGGCGGAAAATCCCCTTATTTTGGGGTAAAAATGAAGAAATTTCCTTTTTTTATGGCAAAAATGTATACATTCCCTTTATTTTCTAGAAAAAGTGCAGAAATTCCCCGTATTTTTGTGCAAAATTGCAGAAATTCCCCTAATTTTGGGGCAAAAACGCAGAACTTCCCTTTATTTTGGGGTAAAACTGCAGAAATTTCACTTATTTCGCGGCAAAATGGCAGAAATTCCCTTTATTTTCGGCGAAAAAGGCAGAAAATCCCCGTATTTTGGAGCAAAATTGCAGAAATTCACCTAATTTTGGGGTAAAACATGCAGTAATTTTCTTTATTTTGGGGCAAAAAGGCAGAAATTTCCCTTATTTTGGGGCAAAAGGCAGAAATTCCCTTTATTTTAGGGCAAAATTGCAGAAATTTCCCTTATTTGGGGACAAAAAACAGAAATTCCCTTTATTTTGGGGCAAAATTGCAGAGAATTCCTTTATTATGGGGAAAAATTGCAGAAATTTCTTTTATTTTAAGGCAAAATTGCAGAAATTTCACTTATTTCAGAGAAAAAAGCAAAAATTTTTCTTATTTTAGGGCAAAATGCAGAAATTCCCATTATTTTGGGGAAAAAGGCAGAAATTCACCTTATTTTGGGGTAAAATTGCAGACATTTCACATATTTCAGGGCAAAAAGGCAGTAATTCCCTTCATTTGGGGGCAAAAAGGCAGAAATTCCCCTTATTTTGGGATAAAATTGCAGAATTATTCCTTGTTTGGGGGCAAAAAGGCAGAAAATCCCCTTAAATTCGAGCAAAAAGGCAGAAATTCCCCGTATTTTGAAGCAAAATGGCAGAAATTCCCCTAATATTGGGGCAAAAATGCAGAAATTCCCTTTATTTGGGGCAAATCGGCAGAAGTTCCCTTTATTTTCGGCAAAAGAGGCAGAAATTCCCTGTATTTTGAAGCAAAATTGCAGAAACTCCCCTAATTTTGGTGAAAAAGGCAGAAATTCCTTTTATTTTGGGGCAAAAATACAGAAATTCTCCTTATTTCGGGGCAAAAATCAGAAATTTCCCTTATTTTGGGGCAAAATTTTAGAAATTTCTTTTATTTTGGTACAGAATTGCAGAAATTTTTCTTATTTTGTGGCAAAAAGGCAGAAATTTCCCATATTTTGAGGCAAAATTGCAGAAATTTCACTTATTTCATAAAAAAAAGCAGAAATTTTCTTATTTTGGGGCAAAAAGGCAGAAATTTCTATTATTTTGGTACAAATTGCAGAAATTTTTCTTATTTTGGGGCAAAAATGCAGAAATTTCCCATATTTTGGGGCAAAAATGCAGAAATACCCCCGTTTTTTGAGCTAAAAAGGCTGAAATTCCTCTTATTTGGGGGCAAAAAGGTAGAAATTTCACTTATTTTGTGGCAAAATTGCAGAAATTTTACTTATTTCAGGGAAAAAAGGCAGAAATTTTCTTTATTTTTGGGCAAAAATGCAGAAATTCCTAATATTTTGTGGCAAAAATGCAGAAATTAACCTTATTTTGCGGTAAACAGGCTGAAATTTCCCTTATTTGGGGGCAAAATGGCAGAAATTTCCCTTAATTTGGGGCAAAATTGCAGAAATTTTACTTATTTCAGGGTAATAATTCAGAAATTTTCCTTATTTTGGGGTAAAAAAGACAGAAATTCCCTTTATTTTGGGGGAAAAAAACAGAAATTCCACTTATTTAGAGGCAAAAAAGCAGAAATTCCCCTTATTTTGGAGCAAAAATGAAGAAATTTTCCTTTTCTATGGCAAAAAGGTATGCATTCTTCTTATTTTCGGGCAAAAAGGCAGAAATTCCTTGTATTTTGGAGCAAAATTGCAGAAATTCCCCTAATTGTGGGGCAAAAAGGCAGAAATTCTCTATATGTTGGGGATAAAGACAGAAATTCTCCTTATTTTGGGGCAGAACTCAGAAATTCCACTTATTTTGGGGCAAAATTCCAGAAATTTCTCTTATTTTGAGGCAAAATTGCAGAAATTTCACTTATTTTGGGGCAAAATTGCAGAAATTTCACTAATATCAGAGAAAATAGGCAGAAATTTTTCTTATTTTGGGGCAAAAAGGCAGAAATTCCTAATATTTTGTGGCAAAAATGCAGAAATTCCCCTTATTTTGAGGTAAAAAGGCTGAAATTCCCCTTATTTAGGGGCAATAAGGCAGAAATTTTCCTTATTTTGTGGCAAAATTGCAGAAATTTCACTTATTTCAGGGTAATAAGTCAGAAATTTTCTTTATTTTGGGGCAAAAAAGACAGAAATTCCCTTTTTTGGGGGGAAAAACAGAAATTCCACTTATTTAAAATCAAAAAAGCATAAATTCCCCTTATTTTGGAGCAAAAATGAAGAAATTTCCCTTGTTTCTGGTAAAAAGTTATGCATTCTTCTTATTTTCGGGCTAAAAGGCAGAAATTCCCCGTATTTTGGAGCAAAATTGCAGAAATTCTCCTAATTGTGGGGCAAAAAGGCAGAAATTCCCTATATGTTGGGGCAAAAAGACAGAAATTCTCCTTATTTTGGGGCAAAACTCAGAAATTTCACATATTTTGGAGCAAAATTGAAGAAATTTCACTTATTATAAAAAAAAAGCAGAAATTTTTTTATTTTGGGGCAATAAGGCAGAAATTTCTTTTATTTTGGTACAAAATTGCAGAAATTTATCTTATTTTGGGGCAAAAAGGCAGAAATTTCTATTTTGAGGTAAAAAGGCTAAAATTCCCCTTATTTGGGGGCAAAAAGGCAGAAATTTCTCTTATTTTGGGGCAAAATTGCAGAAATTTCACAAACTTCAGGGTAATAAGTCAGAAATTTCCCTTATTTTGGAGCAAAATTGCACAAATTCCCCTAATTGTGGGGCAAAAATGCAGAAATTCCTTATATGTTGGGGCAAAAAGACAGAAATTCTCCTTATTTTGGGGCAAAACTCAGAAATTTCACTTATTTTGGGGCAAAATTACAGAAATTTCACTTATTTCAGAAAAAAACGCAGAAATCTTCTTATTTTGGGGCAAAAAGGAAGAAATTTCTTTTATTTTGGTATAAAATTGCAGAAATTTTTCTTATTTTGGGGCAAAAAGGCAGAAATTCCCCTTATTTTGAGGTAAAAAGGCTGAAATTCCCTTTATTTGGGGGCTAAAAGGCAGAAATTTCGCTTATTTTGTGGATAAATTGCAGAAATTTCACTTATTTCAGGGTAATAAGTCAGAAATTTTTTTTCTTTTGGGGCAAAAAATACAGAAATTCCCTTTGTTTTGGGAGAAAAAGACAAAACTTCTACTTATTTAGAGGCAAAAAAGCAGAAATTCTCCTTATTTTGGAGCAAAAATAAAGAAATTTCTCTATTTTATGGCAAAAAGGTATGCATTCTTCTTATTTTCGGGCAAAAAAGCAGAAATTCCCTTTATTTTGGAGCAAAATTGCAGAAATTCCCCTAATTGTGGGGCAAAAAGGCAGAAATTCCCTATATGTTGGGGAAAAAAGACAGATATTCTCCTTATTATGCGGCAAAACTTAGAAATTCCACTTATTTTGGGGCAGAATTAAGAAATTTCCCTTATTTTGTGGCAAAATTGCAGAAATTTCACTTATTTTGGGGCAAAATTGCAGAAATTTCACTTATTTCAGAAAAAAAAGAAATTTTCTTATTTTGGGGCAAAAAGGCAGAAATTTCTTTTATTTTGGTACAAAATTGCAGAAATTTTTCTTATTTTGGGGCAAAAAGGCAGAAATTTCCCATATTTTGGGCAAAAATGCAGAAATTCCCCTTATTTTAAGGTAAAAAGCCTGAAATTCCCCATATTTGGGGGTAAAAATGCAGAAATTTCCCTTATTTTGGGGCAAAATTGCAGAAATTTCACTTATTTCAGGGTAATAAGTCAGAAATTTTCCTTATTTTGGGGCAAAAGAGGCAGAAATTCCCTTTGTTTTGGGGGAAAAAGACAGAAATTCCACTTTTTTAGAGGCAAAAAAGCAGAAATTCCCCTTATTTTGGAGCAAAAATGAAGAAATTTCCCTTTTTTGTGGCAAAAGGTATTCATTCCCCTTATATTCAGGCTAAAAAGCAGAAATTCCCTGTATTTTGGAGCAAAATTGCAGAAATTCCCCTAATTGTGGGGCAAAAAGGCAGAAATTTCCTATATGTTAGGGCAAAAAGACAGAAATTCTCTTTATTTTGGGGCAAAACTCAGAAATTCCACTTATTTTGGGGCAAAATTCCAGAAAATGCCCTTATTTTGGGGTAAAATTGCAGAAATTTCACTTATTTTGGGGCAAAATTGCAGAAATTTCACTTATTTCAGGGAAAAAAGGCAGAAATTTTCCTTATTTTGGGGCAGAAGGGCAAAAATTCCTAATATTTTGTGGCAAAAATGCAGAAATTCCTAATATTTTGTTGCAAAAATGCAGAAATTTTCTCTTATTTTAAGGTAAAAAGGCTGAAATTCCCCTTATTTGTGGGCAAAATTCCAGAAATTTCCCTTATTTGGGGGCAAAATTGCAGAAATTTCACTTATTTTGGGGCAAAATTGCAGACATTTCACTTATTTCAAAAAAAATTTCATTTTTTGGGGGCAAAAAGGCAGAAATTTCTTTTATTTTGTGGCAAAAATGCAGAAATTCCCCTTATTTTTAGGTAAAAAGGCTGAAATTCCTTTTATTTGGAGGCAAAAAGGCAGAAATTTCCCTTATTTTGGGGCAAAATTGCAGATATTTCACTTATTTCAGTGTACTAAGTCAGAAATTTTACTTATTTTGGAGACAAAAGGAAAGAAATTCCCTTTGTTTTGGGGGAAAAAGACAGAAATTCCACTTATTTAGAGGCAAAAAAGCAAAAATTCCCCTTATTTTGGAGCAAAAATGAAGAAATTTCCCTTTTTTATGGCACAAAGGTATGCATTCTTCTTATTTTTGGGCAAAAAGGCAGAAATTCCCCGTATTTTGGAGCAAAATTGCAGAATTCCCCTAATTGAGGGGCAAAAAGTCAGAAATTCTCCTTATTTTGTGGCAAAACTCAGAAATTTCACTTATTTTGAGGCAAAATTGCAGAAATTTCAATTATTTCAGAAAAAAAGCAGAAATTTTTTTATTTTGGGGCAAAAAGGCAGAAATGTCTTTTATTTTGGTACAAAATTGCAGAAATTTTTCTTATTTTTGGGCAAAAAGGCAGAAATTTCCCATATTTTGGGGAAAAAATGCAGAAATTCCACTTATTTTGTGGTAAAAAGGCTGAAATTCCCCTTATTTGAAGGCAAAAAGGCAGAAACTTCCCTTATTTTGGGGCAAAATTGCAGAAATTTCACTTACTTCAGGGTAATAAGTCAGAAATTTTCCTAATTTTGGGCCAAAAAAGACAGAAATTCCCTTTGTTTTGGGGGAAAAGACAGAAATTCCACTTATTTAGAGGCAAAAAAGTAGAAATTCCTTTAATTTTGGAGCAAAAATGAAGAAATTTCCCTTTTTTATGGCAAAAAGGTATGCATTCTTCTTATTTTTGGGCAAAAAGCCAGAAATTCCCCGTATTTTGGAGCAAAATTGCAGAAATTCCCCTAATTGTGGGGCAAAAAGGCAGAAATTCCTTATATGTGAGGGCAAAAAGACAGAAATTCTCCTCATTTTGGGGCAAAACTCAGAAATTCCACTTATTTTGGGGTAAAATTCCAGAAATTTCTTTTATTTTGGGGCAAAATTGCAGAAATTTTACATATATTGGGGCAAAATTGCAGAAATTTCACTTATTTCCGGAAAAAAGGCAGAAATTTTCCTTATTTAGAGGCAAAAACGCAGAAATTCCTAAAATTTTATAGCAAAAATGTAGAAATTCCCCTTATTTTGAGGTAAAAAGGCTGAAATTCCCCTTATTTGGGGGCAAAAGGGCAGAAATTTCTCTTATTTTGAAAGAAAATTGCAGAAATTTCACTTATTTCAGGGTAATAAGTCAGAAATTTTCCTTATTTTGGGGCAAAAAAGACAGAAATTCTCTTTGTTTTGGGGAAAAAGACAGAAATTCCATTTATTTATAGGCAAAAAAGCAGAAATTCCCTTTATTTTGGAGCAAAAATGAAGAAATTAACATTTTTTGTGGCAAAAGGTATACATTCCCCTTATTTTCGGGCTAAAAAAAAGAAATTCCCCGTATTTTGGAGCAAAATTGCAGAAATTCCCCTAATTGTGGGGCAAAAAGGCAGAAATTCCTTATATGTTAGGGCAAAAAAGACAGAAATTCTCCTCATTTTGGGGCAAAACTCAGAAATTCCACTTATTTTGGGGTAAAATTCCAGAAATTTCTTTTATTTTGGGGCAAAATTGCAGAAATTTCACATATATTGGGGCAAAATTGCAGAAATTTCACTTATTTCCAGAAAAAAGGCAGAAATTTTCCTTATTTTGAAGCAAAATCGCAGAAATTCCTAAAATTTTGTGGCAAAAATGCAGAAATTCCCCTTATTTTGAGGTAAAAAGGCTGAAATTCCCCTTATTTGGAGGCAATAAGGCAGAAATTTCCCTTATTTTGGGGCAAAATTGCAGAAATTTCACTTATTTCAGGGTAATAAGTCAGAAGTTTTCCTTAATTTGGGCCAAAAAAAAAACCCAGAAATTCCCTTTGTTTTGGGAGAAAAAGACAGAAATTCCACTTATTAAGAGGCAAAAAAGCAGAAATTCCCCTTATTTTGAAGCAAAAATGAAGAAATTTCCCTTTTTTATGGCAAAAAGGTATGCATTCTTCTTATTTTCGGGCAAAAAGGCAGAAATTCCCTCTATTTTGGAGCAAAATTGCAGAAATTCCCCTAATTGTGGGGCAAAAATGCAGAAATTCCCTATATGTTTGGGCAAGAAGACAGAAATTCGCCTTACTTTGGGGCAAAACTCAGAAATTCCACTTATTTTGTGGCAAAATTCGAATAATTTCCCTTATTTTGGGGCAAAATTGCAGAAATTTCACTTATTTTGGGGCAAAATTGCAGAAATTTCACTTATTTCAGGGAAAAAAAGCAGAAATTTTCTTATTTTGGGGCAAAAAAGCAGAAATTCCTAATATTTTGTGGCAGAAATGCAGAAATTCCCCTTATTTTGAGGTAAAACGGCTGAAATTCCCCTTATTTGGGGGCAAAAAGCCAGAAATTTCCCTTATGTTTTGGCAAAATTGCAGAAATTTCACTTATTTCAGGGTAATAAGTCAGAAATTTTTCTTATTTTGGGGCAAAAAAGACAAAAATTCCCTTTGTTTTGGGGGAAAAAAACAGAAATTCTACTTATTAAGAGGCAAAAAAGCAGAAATTCCCCTTATTTTGGAGCAAAAATGAAGAAATTTCCCTTTTTTATGGCAAAAAGGTATGCATTCTTCTTATTTTCGGGCAAAAAAGCAGAAATTCCCTTTGTTTTGGAGCAAAATTGCAGAAATTCCCCTAATTGTGGGGCAAAAAGGCAGAAATTCCCTATATGTTGGGGCAAAAAGACAGAAATTCCCTTTATTTTGGGGCAAAACTCAGAAATTCCACTTATTTTGGGGCAAAATTCCAGAAATTTCCCTTATTTTGGGGCAAAATTGCAGAAATTTCACTTATTTTGGGGCAAAATTGCAGAAATTTCACTTATTTCAGAAAAAGAAGCAGAAATTTTCTTATTTTGGGGCAAAAAAGCAGAAATTTCTTTTATTATAGTACAAAATTGCAGAAATTTTTCTTATTTTGGGGCAAAACGGCAGAAATTTCCCATATTTTGGGGCAAAAATGCAGAAATTCCCCTTATTTTGAGGTAAAAACACTGAAATTCCCTTTATTTGGGGGCAAAAAGGCAGAAATTTCCCTTATTTTGGGGCAAAATTTCTGAAATTTCACTTATTTCAGGGTAATAAGTCAGAAATTTTCTTTATTTTGGGGCAAAAAAGACAGAAATTCTCTTTGTTTTGGGGGAAAAAGACAGAAATTCCACATATTTAGAGGTAAAAAAGCAGAAATTCCCCTTATTTTGGAGCAAAAGTAAAAAATTTTGTCCCGCGCAAGTTGTCTCGCCTGCAAGAACGATGCGGCACACACAGGATCCTTCTGTAGCAAGCTTTAATAACTCTTGAGAGGGAGAGCCAAAGCTATACAAAGCGGAGACCCTGAGTGCACCAAACCCTCCCCTTATATAGGGGTTTTGTCTCGCCTCGGACGTGGCGCCTCCTGATGGGCTAGGGCCAAATCATGCGATGTGATGTCAGAAGCGAGCACCCGGGTCTAGGGGCGTGGCTAGGCTTTAGGCGGGCATGCTGTGGTTATTTACCATTGTTCCTTAACGGAAACCAGCGCCATCTTGCAATGGCATGTAGGGCGGCGCCCCACATCTCCCCCTTTATTATTTATTACAAGGCCAGCCGGACACCCCCCAAAAAAAACGAGGGTGGAGATAGAGGCCATTCTCCTCGAATGATCATGGCGCACAATTAGTTGCGTGCGGTCAAGACTATGTACAAGCACCCCATCAGGGTTGTTGACGTTACCCTAACAGGGCCCTGAGCGGTCTCTCTGCCGTTTTGTGAGGGAGGGACACTGGGGCAGGCAACCCTCTGCAAGAAGGCTTGTCTCCCAGAGAAGGCGGGGGCAACTTCTCTGTGCGATGCCCTTTGCTCTACAACCCTCTTGGGCTGCTCAAGCCTGACACTCATCCTCGTGCAGTGTGTCTAAGGACACAGAGGGTGCAAGAACTATCAGGCCGGCGACCGGCTGCCTACTGTTTCAGAGCCGCGAGCCAAATGCCTGCCGAAGCTCCCTGTTCTAGGGCGACAAGCGCCTGAGTCATCATCATCTTATCTCTTTTTGTTTGATTATAAAATTTGCAAAGCAACCAAAGAATAAACACAAGTCCAAGGCTAAACAAAACCCCGAACAAACCCACTCCCACCCATTCCTTAAAGTAGGACAGCGCAGATGAAATCCAGGGGACGAATCCTTCGGTCAGCGATAAATCAAGGCGTGTGGAGTTAATCTGCAGGATGGCCGTGCGAAGTTCTCTCAGGGTCTGGTCAAACTCCACCGACCAGTTCTGCAAAATGTGCTGAGACAAAGCCTTAGAAAGATTAGCAGCTTTAGTAAATTTTTCATATTGGACCGAGGTCACACACAGTCCAGGCAGGCGGTTTTCACACCCCAGTTGAGCAATCTGCCACAGTACATCTATCTGTTCTTGCACCAGATCTATACGCTGGTTGACTATCAGTAGTCCTCCTTGGATTTGGGTATAAGCCAAATGCCCAGCCTCCATGGCTGTAGTTACAATGGAGGAAAGTTCATTAATGCTGGCTGCGGCTTGTACTGTGCTGGACAACGCCAGGGCAGAAGCAGTTACAGAGGCAGCCATGGCTGTGGCAGCAATGATGCCCACAATCAGGGCTGAAATTCCAAAGTCTCTTTCTTTCTCTGAAGAGGGTCAAAGAGCTCTGGGCTTCTACAGGGATGGGGACAAACCTTGGCAGACGAGCCACCAAGGCAAAGGAAAACTCGGAAGCATTCCAACAGAGAGCATAATAACAGGAGTGAATTCTACAATCAAGCTCAGAAAAGCTTTCATTAAATGATGTATTACTCAAAATCCATAAAAAGGGGGGCCAAACACACACAGGAGTGGGGGAAAAGGTCTTTTCTGTGTGGGTAGAAGATCTGGCCCCAATGCTGGCTTTATTATAGCCATCGGGGTTAAGTCTGAACAGCTACCGTTAGAACCACAAAGGATCCAGAGATCAAATGGGCTACCAGAGGCTCCTGTGTTTTCTTTACCATTAAGGCTAACCACATTTCCTGTGTTATCTGACAAGAGCGGGGACAGGGAAAAATATGGGCCGACCTCGCCTACCATGCGCGACTGGCACCCCGACCAGGGTAAGATATGGCGCATGTCTTTTTTTGCTCGGCAAAACGAGGCTAACTTTGGCTGCTTTAAGTTTTCTGAATAGCTTGAGCGGGGCCAGGTTCCAGTAAGCTCTGTATAGAAGATCTGGCCCCAATGGGTCTTATTATCCCAACCATTAACAATATTAGACACAGACTGAACATGCAGCCCCAGGCACCCAGGGGTTGTTGAATTAAGGACAAAACATAAGCTCCCAGGGAGATAATGAGTTCTATTGTCTATGACCCTTTCTATCTGTGAATCCCAGGGAAGAAAGGGCAAACCTAGTTCTCTATCCGTAGTAAAGAACCGAGGGAAAATTTGGGCATTATATATCACCGGCATGGGAAAAGGGAAAGTTGACATTATCCCCCATCGATACTCATGAGCAGACATTCCCGCCAGCGTTGTCATCAGCAGAAGCCGGAGGACAGTCATCTTCCTGGGTGATTGTGCGTGTTAATCGCTCTGGGACCCAGAGTGGATTTTCTTCAGTCTGTGCGAAAACACAAACAGCTCCCCTGGATCTTATAAGGATAGGATCCGGGCCTCTCCATTTGTTAGATAGGACATATTTCCATTTTACCATTTCTTTTGGCCTTTTTGGCTCGGAGCAGTGCCTGTCAGCAGCACTCCGGCCCTCATCATCCAAATTTAGAAAATTCAATGTAAAGAGAGCCATAGAGAGCGCCACTCTCGGGCCATGGGGTAAATCATCCATAATACCCCCCTTTTGTTTATCTTTTTCTGATGACGAATATGGGGGTATTCCACGGGGAAGTAGAGGGCTCGATGTTTCCCTGAGCAAGTTGGTTTTCTACAATGTCTATTGCTGCCGTTAATTTTTCAGAGGTAAGAGGCCACTGGGGAACCCACACCGGATCCTCTGTATTCCACGGAATGGGTCGTGTTACCCCAGTGGCACCTAGGAAAAACCCAGACCTGTTTTATCAGTGTGTGTCCGTGGAGAAACGGGGCGTGGGTCTCCTTGTTCATATTTTCCTAAACCAAATCCCTCTTGATATCCATGTTTTTCCATCATGTCTCTCACATGGGGCGAATACTCATTTGTAAGAGTTAGCCCTAAGTCAGTCATAACATCTCGACCCCAGAGGTTAACTGGCAATGGCAACACATATGGGGTAAATGTCCCTGTTTCTCCTTCAGCCATTTTCCAGACCAGGGCTTCAGTGCTCATGTCTGGACTGGATTGATACCCTAGCCCTTGAAAGGAATGAGATGACTTAGTAAGGGGCCATCTTTTTGGCCACCAATGGGAAGAAATGATGCTCTTGTCTGCCCCTGTATCTAAAATGCCCTCGAAGCTTTTGCCACAAATGGTTAATGTCAGGCGTGGGTGAGTTTCTAAGGTTAATGTTAAGTAGGCTGAGTCTGTCCCAGAGGACCCCATCTGGTTTTTACTCTTTTGTATAGGTTCTCCGGGGGCGAGGAGCAGTAAAACTTGGGCTATACAGTCCCCCTTTTGTACAGAAAACACCCCCTGGGGGCTTGCACACAAAATTTGGATCTCAGGGACATGTTGATTATCAATAATTCCTGGGTAAACAATTAGTCCGCGGGCAGTAAGTGCACCACGGCCAATAATCAGGCCCACCGTATCTTTGGGCAAAGGGGGGTGTAGTGGTTGTGCAGGGACTGGGCACACCCCCATCAGAGGCATTAATAAGATTGAGGTGGCGGCACGCAAGTCCATTCTTGAGTGTCCAGCTGCGGGCTCCCCTTGGATAGAGATTGGGCCTTGACAAATGGAGTTCCGTATTTTTGTGGGCCCCGGAACCGGGGGCCCACTGGCCCGTTTTTTGGCTCCTCATTGGCTGAGTTTTGAAGGGGTAGTAAGAGGTTGCCCCTCAAATCTCTGACCGATCTACATTGATTGGTCGTATGATAAACTTTTTGACATCTGGAGCACAATGTAGGAGCCTTACATTCTTTCTTTGGCTCTTGACAGTCTCTTGCCAGATGTCCAGGCCTTTTGCAATTAAAGCAAGTGCGTTCTCGCCCAGTAGGGGGAGGCCGCCTCTGCGCCTGTAGGATGGCGGCAGCAAGTCCTGTATTACTCAAAGGGCTGCCAATGTCTCTACAGATTCTAAGCCAATTTTGTAGGCCCTTATTTTTTCTAGGGGCTATGGCATTTTTGCATTCTTGGGAGGCTTGTTCATAAATTAACTGTTCTAGAAAAGGACCCACGGCATCAGGGTCTCCAAAAATTTTGCCTGCGGCATCCATCATTCGTGCCACATAGTCCGAAAAAGGTTCTTGGGGGCCTTGGAGAATTTTTGTGAGCTGGTTGCCTCCTTCCTCTTTCTTATTTAACGCCTTCCATGCCCTGATGGCCGTACCAAACACCTGGGCGTAGGCTCCCCATGGATAATTTGCCTGATCTGCCGAAAAGCAGCCCTGCCTGGTAAGAAGGTCAAAGCTCCAATCCCTTTGTTCAGCCTTAAGCGCAGAAGCATTAGCCCGCGCCTGACTTTGCACTGCCTCATGCCACAATGCCTTCCATTCCATATACTGACCCATACTAGGGAGGGCAGCCTTAGCGATGGTTTGCCAATCAGCGGGTGTTAAGGCATTTAATGCCAGTTGCTCCAACTGCATGATTGTGAAATTGGCATTGGGACCATATTCCCTTACTGATTTTGCAATCTTTTTTAATTGGTTAAATTCAACAGGGGCATAAACTCTGGCATCGTCAGGACTCTCAAAAACCGGGAAAGCAAGGCTGAGCTGATGGCGGACTTTGTCTGTAAGGCGCGAAACAGCCTTGGGGCGGGTCTCGTAGGGCGGCGGAGCCGGCGGGGCCGTAGGGGCCACTGAGGCTGGCCTGGGGGAAGCCTTTACTTGAGCTCGTGGTTCAGGCCCTGAACGCGGCGCCCGGTTGGTCGCAAGGTTCCTGTGCCACCGCTCATCAGGGTGATATCTTTCTCCTTCATATTGTGCAGCTTCTTCTTCTAGATCTGCTTCCTCTTCTGCATCTAACCTTTCATCCTCCTCTTCAGAGGAATCTCTAGGGGTGCTGACGCGAAGCGCCGCAAGTTCTTGTGTTGGATAAATGAGGCCTGTCTTAAAACGAGGCCGGGCAACAGGTTCCCACCATGAGTCGGACCCTCTATCAGGTGAGACGGGCCTGGGGCCCAGTCTTCTCTCCCGCCCTATCTTCGGGTCTGCGGGAGGGCCTTTTTCACTTATATGTCTAGGGGGATATGTTTTGGCGCGCACACCCATCCTCTCACTACGTTCAGATTCTGACATGCCATCTTGCACAGTTTCTAGGACCATCTGTCCCTCTCTTTTAACCTCTTCGCAGGCCTCATCCTCCAGGCAGTTTTTTACCATTTCCACAGAGTGAGCAGCCCCCATAATGGGGAAGAGTGACGACGGCTTATCTACGTCCGCTTTATGTCATTCTCAATAGGTCTCGGCACAAAACAGCGGCTGATCTACGCCCGACTTATGTTTGCGAAGAAATCAAAAGTAATCTTCGCTCGAAGCTCCCTTATCTACGGGAGACTTAAGAGGTGCCACGGGGTGGTGGGCAGAGCTGCTTATCTACGCCAGTCTGACCTGCCTTGATAGCAAACCCTCAACACCACCACCGATGTTCACAGAGGTAGGAGGTGAGGATGAAGAACAAAAGAACAAGAACAAGTCCAACTATCGCCTCTGGGAGACCTACTAACGAACCGGAGAGACCCAATAAATGAGAGAGAGGAGAAAAATCTGACATACCTTTCTGAAGCGTAGTCTGCGCTACAGTTCTGAATCCACCCCGCCACGGGGGGGGGGGTCTCCGGAGGTGCGGACGATGGTCTGGTCAAAATTTTCCCGGGTTTCGGCACCAGATGTCCCGCACAAGATGTCTCGCCCGCAAGAACGACGCGGCACACACAGGATCCTTCTGTAGCAAGCTTTAATAACTCTTGAGAGGGAGAACCAAAGCTATACAAAGCAGAGACCCTGAGTGCACCAAACCCTCCCCTTATATAGGGGTTTTGTCTCGCCTCAGATGTGGCGCCTCCTGATGGGCTAGGGCCAAATCATGCGATGTGATGTCAGAAGCGAGCACCCGGGTCTAGGGGCATGGCTAGGCTTTAGGCAGGCTTGCTCTGGATATTTACCGTTGTTCCTTAACGGAAACCAGCGCCATCTTTCACTGGCATGTAGGGGGGCGCCCCACAGAAATTTCCCTTTTTTATGGCAAAAAGGTATGCATTCTTCTTAATTTCGGGCAAAAAGGCAAAAATTCCCCGTATTTTGAAGCAAAATTGCAGAAATTTTCCTAATTGTGGGGCAAATAGGGAGAAATTCCCTATATGTTGGGACAAAAAGACAGAAATTCTCCTTATTTTGGGGCAAAACTCAGAAATTCAACTTATTTTGGGGCAAAATTCCAGAAATTTTCCATATTTTGGGGCAAAATTGCAGAAATTTCACTTATTTTGGGGCAAAATTGCAGAAATTTCACTTATTTCAGGGAAAAAAGCAGAAATTTTTTTATTTTGGAGCAAAAAGGCAGAAATTTCTTTTATTTTGGTACAAAATTGCAGAAATTTTTTTTTATTTTGGGCAAAAAGGCATAAATTTCTGATATTTTGGGGCAAAAATGCAGAAATTCCCCTTATTTTGAGGTAAAAAGGGTGAAATTCCCCTTATTTTGGGGCAAAAAGGCAGAAATTCCCCTTATTTTGGAGCAAAAAGCAGACATTTCCTTTATTTTGGGGAAAAATTTTAGAAATTTAACTTATTTCAGGGCAAAAAGTCAGAAATTCCCTTTATTTTGGGGCAAAAAGACAGAAATTCCGTTTATTTTTGGGGAAAAGTCAGAAATTGCACTTATTTTGAGTCAAAAAGTCGGAAAATCCCCTTATTTTGGGGTTAAAATGAAGAAATTTCCCTTTTTTATGGCAAAAAGGTATAAATTCCCTTTATTTTCGGGCAAATAGGCAGAAATTCCCCGTATTTTGGAGCAAAATTGCAGAAATTCCACTAATTTTGGGGCAAAAACACAGAACTTCCCCTTATTTTGGGGCAAAACTGCAGAAATTTCACTTATTTCGCGGCAAAATGGCAGAAATTCCATTTACTATCGGCGAAAAAGGCAGAAAATACCCGTATTTTGGAGCAAAATTGCAGAAATTCACCTAATTTGGGGGTAAAACATGCAGTAATTTTCTTTATTTTGGGGCAAAAAGGCAGAAATTCCCCTTATTTTGGGTCAAAAGGCAGAAATTCCCCTTATTTTAGGGCAAAATTGCAGAAATTTCCCTTATTTGGGGATAAAAAACAGAAATTCCCTTTATTTTGGGGCAAAATTGCAGAAAATTCCTTTATTATGGGGAAAAATTGCAGAAATTTCTTTTATTTTAAGGCAAAATTGCAGAAATTTCACTTATTTCAGAGAAAAAAAGCAAAAAATTTTCTTATTTTAGGGCAAAATTCAGAAATTCCCATTATTTTGGGGCAAAAAGGCAGAAATTCACCTTATTTTGGGGTAAAATTGCAGACATTTTACATATTTCAGGGCAAAAATGCAGAAATTCCCCTTATTTGGGGGCAAAAAAAGGCAGAAATTCCACTTATTTGGTGATAAAATTGCAGAAATTTCCTTTGTTTGGGGGCAAAAAAGCAGAAAATCCCCTTAATTTCAGGCAAAAAGGCAGAAATTCCCCGTATTTTGGAGCAAAATTGCAGAAATTCCCCTAATATTGGGGCAAAAATGCAGAAATTCCCCTTATTTTGAGGTAAAAAGGGTGAAATTCCCCTTATTTTGGGGCTAAAGGCAGAAATTCCCCTTATTTTGGGGCAAAAAGCAGACATTTCCCTTATTTTGGAGAAAAATTTTAGAAATTTAACTTATTTCAGGGCAAAAAGTCAGATATTCCCTTTATTTTGGGGCAAAAAAACAGAAATTTCGTTTATTTTTGGGGAAAAGTCAGAAATTGCACTTATTTTGATTCAAAAAGTC
The DNA here is from genome assembly GCF_963924665.1 of Micromys minutus. Taxonomy (NCBI): domain Eukaryota; kingdom Metazoa; phylum Chordata; class Mammalia; order Rodentia; family Muridae; genus Micromys; species Micromys minutus. The sequence goes on along the minus strand of NW_027667258.1, from coordinate 1,356,144 downwards.
GGAAAATCTCCTTATTTTGGGGTAAAAATGAAGAAATTTCCCTTTTTTATGGCAAAAAGGTATACATTCCCTTTATTTTCGGGCAAAAAGGCAGAAATTCCACGTATTTTGGAGCAAAATTGCAGAAATTCCCCTAATTTTGGGGCAAAAACGCAGAACTTCCCCTTATTTTGGGGTAAAACTGCAGAAATTTCACTTATTTCGCGGCAAAATGGGAGAAATTCCCTTTATTATCGGCGAAAAGGCAGAAAATCCCCGTATTTTGGAGCAAAATTGCAAAAATTCACCTAATTTTGGGGTAAAACATGCAGTAATTTTATTTATTTTGGGGCAAAAAGGCAGAAATTCCCCTTATTTGGGGCAAAAGGCAGAAATTCCCTTTATTTTAGGGCAAAATTGCAGAAATTTCCCTTATTTGGGGACAAAAAAACAGAAATTCCCTTTATTTTGGGGCAAAATTGCAGAAAATTCCTTTATTATGGGGAAAAATTGCAGAAATTTCTTTTATTTTAAGGCAAAATTGCAGAAATTTCACTTATTTCAGAGAAAAAAAGCAAAAATTTTTCTTATTTTAGGGCAAAATTCCGAAATTCCCATTATTTTGGGGCAAAAAGGCAGAAATTCACCTTATATTGGGATAAAATTGCAGACATTTCACATATTTCAGGGCAAAAAAGCAGAAATTCACCTTATTTGGTGATAAAATTGCAGAAATTTCCCTTGTTTGGGGGCAAAAAAGCAGAAAATACCCTTAATTTCAGGCAAAAAGGCAGAAATTCCCCGTATTTTGGAGCAAAATAGCAGAAATTCTCCTAATATTGGGGCAAAAATGCCGAAATTCCCTTTATTTGGGGCAAATCGACAGAAGTTCCCCTTTTTTTTCGGGAAAAGAGGCAGAAATTCCCTGTATTTTGAAGCAAAATTGCAGAAACTCCCCTAATTTTGGGGCAAAAAGGCAGAAATTCCCTTTATTTTGGGGCAAAAATCCAGAAATTCTTTTTATTTCGGGGCAAAAATCAGAAATTTCCCTTTTTTGGGGCAAAATTTTAGAAATTTCTTTTATTTTGGTACAGAATTGCAGAAATTTTTCTTATTTTGTGGCAAAAAGGCAGAAACTTTTCATATTTTGGTGCAAAAATGCTAAAATTCCCCTTATTTTGAGGTAAAATGCTGAAATTCCCCATATTTTGGGGCAAAAAGGCAGAAATTCTCCTCATTTTGTGGCAAAAAGACACAAATTTCCCTTATTTTCGGGCCAAATTGCAGAAATTTCATTTATTTCAGGTCAAAAAGTCAGAAATTACTTTTATTTTGGGGCAAAAAGCAGAAATTTCTTTTAATTTGTTACAAAATTGAATAAATTTTCCTTATTTTGGAACAAAAAGTCAGAAATTCCCCATATTTTGGGCAAAAGGCAGAAATTCCCCTTATTTTGAGGTAAAAAGGCTGAAATTCCCCTTATTTGGGGACAAAAAGGCAGAAATTTCACTTATTTTGGGGCAAAAAGTCAGAAATTTTTTTTATTTTGGCAGAAAATTGCAGAAATTTTTCTTATTTTGGTGCAAAAAGGGAGAAATTTCCCATATTTTAGGGCAAAAATGCAGAAATTCCCCTTATTTTAAGGTAAAAGGGCTGAAATTCCCTTTATTTGGGGGCAAAAAGGCAGAAATTTTTTTTTATTTTGGGGCAAAATTGCAGAAATTTCTTTTATTTCAGGATAATAAATCAGAAATTTTCCTTATTTTGGGGCAAAAAAGACAGAAATTCCCTTTGATTTGGGGGAAAAAGACAGAAATTCCACTTATTTAGAGGCAAAAAAGCAGAAATTCCCCATATTTTGGAACAAAAATGAAGAAATTTTCCTTTTTTATGGCAGAAAGGTATGCATTCTTTTTATTTTCGGGCAAAAAGGCAGAAATTCCCCGTATTTTGGAGCAAAATTACAGAAATTCCCCTAATTGTGGGGCAAAAAGGCAGAAATTGCCTATATGTTCGGGCAAAAAGACAGAAATTCTACTTAATTTGGGGCAAAACTCAGACATTCCACTTATTTTGGGGCAAAATTCCAGAAATTTCCCTTATTTTGGGGCAAAATTCAGAAATTTCACTTATTTTGGGGCAAAATTGCAGAAATTTCACTTATTTCAGGGAAAAAAAGGAGAAATTTTCTTATTTTGGGGCAAAAAGGCAGAAATTTCTTTTATTTTGTTACAAAATTGCAGAATTTTTTCTTATTTTGGGCAAAAAGGCAGAAATTTCCTATATTTTGGGACAAAAATGTAGAAATTCCCCTTATTTTGAGGTAAAAAGGCTGAAATTTCCCTTATTTTGCGGCAAAAAGGCAGAAATTCCCCTTATTTTGGGGTAAAAAGCATACATTTCTCTTCTTTTGGGGAAAAATTTTAGAAATTTAACTTATTTCTGGGCAAAAAGTCAGAAATTCCCTTTATATTGGGGCAAAAAACAGAAATTCTGTTTATTTTTGGAGAAAAGTCAATAATTGCACTTATTTTGAGTCAAAAAGGTGGGAAATCTTCTTATTTTGTGGTAAAAATGAAGAATTTTTTTTTTATGGCAAAAAATTATACATTCCTTTTATTTTCGGGCAAAAAGGCAGAAATTCCCCAAAATTTCGAGCAAAATTGCAGAAATTCCTCTAATTTTGGGGCAAAAACGCAGAACTTCCCCTAGTTTTGGGGTAAAACTGCAGAAATTTTACTTATATCGCGGCAAAATGGCAGAAATTCCCTTTACTTTCGGCGAAAAAGGCAGAAAATCCCCGTATTTTGGAGCAAAATTGCAGAAATTCACCTAATTTTGGGGTAAAACATGCAGTAATTTTCTTTATTTTGGAGCAAAAAGGCAGAAATTCCCCTTATTTTGGGGCAAAAGGCAGAAATTCCCCTTATTTTAGGGCAAAATTGCAGAAATTTCCCTTATTTGGGGACAAAAATCAGAAATTCCCTATATTTTGGGGCAAAATTGCAGAAAATTCCTTTATTATGGGCAAAAATTGCAGAAATTTCTTTTATTTTAAGGCAAAATTGCAGAAATTTCACTTATTTCAAAGAAAAAATGCAAAAATTTTTCTTATTTTAGGGCAAAATTCAGAAATTCTCATTATTTTGGGGCAAAAAGGCAAAATTTCACCTTATTTTGGGGTAAAATTGCAGACATTTCACATATTTCAGGGCAAAAAGGCAGAAATTCCTCTAGTTTGGGGGCAAAAAGGCAGAAATTCCCCTTATTTGGGGATAAAATTGCAGAAATTTCCCTTGTTTGGGGGCAAAAAGGCAGAAAATCCCCATAATTTCAGGCAAAAAGGCAGAAATTCCTTGTAGTTTGGAGCAAAATTTCCGAAATTCTCCTAATATTGGGGCAAAAATGCAGAAATTCCCTTTATTGGGGCAAATCGGCAGAAGTTCCCCTTATTTTCAGGAAAAGAGGCAGAAATTCTCTGTATTTTGAAGCAAAATTGAAGAAACTCCCCTAATTTGGGGGCAAAAAGGCAGAAATTCCCTTTATTTTGGGGCAAAAATACAGAAATTCTCCTTATTTCGGGGCAAAAATCAAAATTTCCCTTATTTTGCGCAAAATTTTAGAAATTTCTTTTATTTTGGTACAGAATTGCAGAATTTTTTCTTATTTTGTAGCAAAAAGGCAGAAATTTTCCATATTTTGGTGCAAAAAGGCTGAAATTCCCCTTATTTTGAGGTTAAATGCTGAAATTCCCCATATTTTGGGGCAAAAAGGCAGAAATTCCCCTCATTTTGGGGCAAAAAGGAACAAATTTCCCTTATTTTCGGGCCAAATTGCATAAATTTCATTGATTTCAGGGCAAAAAGTCAGAAATTACTTTTATTTTGGGGCAAAAAGCATAAATTTCTTTAATTTTGGTACAAAATTGAAGAAATTTCCTTATTTTGGAACAAAAAGTCAGAAATTCCCCATATTTTGGGGAAAAGGCAGAAATTCCACTTATTTTGAGGTAAAAAGGCTGAAATTCCCGTTATTTTGGGGCAAAAAGGCAGAAATTCCCTTTACTTTGTGGCAAAAACGCAGAAATTCCCGTTAATTGAGGCAGAAAAGCAAAAATTTTCCTTATTTGTTGGCAATAAGGCAGAAATTCCCCATATTTTGTGGCAAAAAGGCAGAAATTCCCCTTATTTGGAGGTAAAATGCTGAAATTCCCCTTATTTTGGCAAAAAGGCAGAAATTCCCCTTATTTTGGGGCAAAATTGCAGAAATTTCACTTATTTCAAGGCAAAAAGTCAGAAATTTGCCTTATTTTGGGGGAAAAAGCAGAAATTCTCCTAATTTTGGGGCCAAAAACAGAAATTCCACTTATTTTGGGGTAAAATTGTGGAAATTTCAAATATTTCAGTGCAAAAAGGCCGAAATTCCACTTTATTTCTTGCAATAAGACAGAAATTCCCCGTATTTTGGAGCAAAATTTCAGAAATTTCCCTTATATTGGTACAAAAATGCAGAAAAATCCCCTAATTAGGGGGAAAAAAGGCAGAAATTCCCTATATATTTGGGCAAAAAGAAAGAAATTCTCCTTATTTTGAGGGCAAAAAGGCAGAAATTTCCCTTATTTTGTGGCAAAATTGCAGAAATTTCACTTATTTTGGGGCAAAATTGCAGAAATTTCACTTATTTCAGGGAAAAAAAGCAGAAATTTTCTTATTGTGGGGCAAGAAGGCAGAAATTTCTTTTATTTTAGTACAAAATTGCAGAAATTTTTTTTATTTTAGGCAAAAAGCAGAAATTTCCCTTATTTTGGGGCAAAAATGCAGAAATTCTCCATATTTTCAGGTAAAAATGCTGAAATTCCCCTTATTTTGAAGCAAAAATGCAGAAATTCCCTTATTTGGGGGAAAAAGCAGACATTTCCCTTATTTTGGGGAAAAAATTTTAGAAATTTAACTTATTTCAGGGCAAAAAGTCAGAAATTCCCTTTATTTTGGGGCAAAAAGACAGAAATTCCGTTTATTTTTGGGGAAAAGTCAGAAATTGCACTTATTTTGAGTCAAAAAAGCGGAAAATCCCCTTATTTTAGGGTAAAAATGAAGAAATTTCCCCTTTTTATGGCAAAAAGATATACATTCCCTTTATTTTCGGGCAAAAAGGCAGAAATTCCACGTATTTTGGAGCAAAAGTACAGAAATTCCCCTAATTTTGTGGCAAAAACGCAGAACGTCCCCTTATTTTGGGGTAAAACTGCAGAAATTTCACTTATTTCACGGCAAAATGGCAGAAATTTCTTTTATTTTCGGCGAAAAAGGCAGAAAATCCCCATATTTTGGAGCAAAATTGCAGAAATTCACCTAATTTTGGGGTAAAACATGCAGTAATTTTCTTTATTTTGGAGCAAAAAGGCAGAAATTCCCCTTATTTTGGGGCACAAGGCAGAAATTTCCCTTATTTGGGGACAAAAAACAGAAATTCCCTTTATTTTGGGGCAAAATTGCAGAAAATTCTTTTATTATGGTTAAAATTGCAGAAATTTCATTTATTTTAAGGCAAAATTGCAGAAATTTCTCTTATTTCAAAGAAAAAAAGCAAAAATGTTTCTTATTTTAGAGCAAAATGCAGAAATTCTCATTATTTTGGGGCAAAAAGGCAGAAATTCACCTTATTTTGGGGTAAAATTGCAGACATTTCACATATTTAAGCCCAAAAAGGAAGACATTCCCCTTATTTGGTGGCAAAAAGGAAGAAATTTCCCTTATTTGTGGATAAAATTGCAGAAATTTCCCTTGTTTGGGAGCAAAAAGTCAGAAAATCCCCATAATTTCGGGCAAAAAGGCAGAAATTCCCCGTATTTTGGAGCAAAATTGCAGAAATTCCCCTAATATTGGGGCAAAAATGCAGAAATTCCCTTTATTTAGGGCAAAAAGATAGAAGTTCCCCTTATTTTCAGGAAAAGAGGCAGAAATTCTCTCTATTTTGAAGCAAAATTGCAGAAACTCCCCTAATTTGGGGGCAAAAAGGCAGAAATTCCCTTTATTTTGGGGCAAAAATACAGAAATTCTCCTTATATCGGGGCAAAAATCAAAATTTCTTTTATTTTGGGGCAAAATTTTAGAAATTTCTTTTATTTTGGTACAGAATTGCAGAATTTTTTTTTTATTTTGTAGCAAAAAGGCAGAAATTTTCCATATTTTGGTGCAAAAAGGCTGAAATTCCCCTTGTTTTGAGGTAAAATGCTGAAATTCCCCATATTTTGGGGCAAAAAGGCAGAAATTCCCCTCATTTTGGGGCAAAAAGGCACAAATTTCCCTTATTTTCAGGCCAAATTGCAGAAATTTCATTTATTTCAGGGCAAAAAGTCAGAAATTACATTTATTTTGAGGCAAAAAGCATAAATTTCTTCAATTTTGGTACAAAATTGAAGAAATTTTCCTTATTTTGGAACAAAAAGTCAGAAATTTCCCATATTTTGGGGAAAAGGCAGAAATTCCCCTTATTTTGAGGTAAAAAGGCTGAAATTCCCCTTATTTGGGGGCAAAAAGCAGAAATTCTCCTAATTTTGGGGCCAAAAACAGAAATTCCTCTTATTTTGGGGTAAAATTGTGGAAATTTCAAATATTTCAGGGCAAAAAGGCAGAAATTCCACTTTATTTATTGCAATAAGACAGAAATTCTCTGTATTTTGGAGCAAAATTTTAGAAATTCCCCTTAAATTAGTGCAAAAATGCAGAAATTCCCTTTATTTTGGTTCAATAAGGCAGACATTCCCTGTATTTTGCAGCAAAATTGCACATATTCCCCTAATTTTGAGGGAAAATGAAGAAATTCACATTATTTTGGGGCAAGAAGAGAGAAATTCTCCTTATTTCAGGGCAAAAAGTCAGAAATTCCCCTTAATTTGGGGCAAAATTCCAAAATTTTTTTTTATTTTGGGGCAAAATTGCAGAAATCTCCCTTATTTTGTGGCAAAATTACAGAAATTTCACATATTTCAGGGAAAAAACGCAGAAATTTCTCTTATTTTGGGGCAAAAGAGCAGAAATTGCTTTTATTTTGGTACAAAATTGCAGAAATTTTCTTTATTTTGGGGCAAAAATGCAGAAATTCCTCATATTTTAGGGCAAAAAGGCAGCGATTCCCCTTATTACGAGGTAAAAGGCTGAAATTTCCCTTATTTTGGGGCAAAAAGACAGAAATTCCCCTTATTTTGTGGCAAAAAGGCAGAAATTTCCCTTATTTTGGGGCAAAATTGCAGAAATTTCACTTATTTCAGGGTAATAAGTCAGAAATTTTCTTTATTTTGGAGCAAAAAAGAGAGAAATTCCCTTTGTTTTGGAAGAAAGAGACAGAAATTCCACTTATTTAGAGGCAAAAAGCAGAAATTTCCTTAATTGTGGGGCAAAAATGCAGATATTCCCTATATGTTGGGGCAAAAAGACAGAAATTCTCTTTATTTTGGGAAAAAACTCAGAAATTCCACATATTTTGGGGCAAAATTCCAGAAAATTCCCTTATTTTGGAACAAAATTGCAAATATTTCACTTATTTTGGGGCAAAATTGCAGAAATTTCACTTATTTCAGGGAAAAAAGGGAGAAATTTTCTTATTTTGGGGCAAAAAGGCAGAAATTTCTTTTATTTTGGTACAAAATTGCAGAAATTTTTCTTATTTTGGGCAAAAAGGCAGAAATTTCCCATATATTGGTGCAAAAATGCTGAAATTCCCCTTATTTTGAGGTAAAAAGGCTGAAATTCCCATTATTGGGGGCAAAAAGGCAGAAATTTACCTTATTTTGGGGCATAATTGCAGAAATTTCACTTATTTCAGGGTAATAAGTCAGAAATTTTCCTTATTTTGGGGCAAAAAAGAAAGAAATTTCCTATGTTTTGGAGAAAAAAAAAGAAATTCCACTTATTTAGAGGCAAAAAAGCAGAATTTCCTCTTATTTTGGAGCAAAAATGAAGAAATTTCCCTTTTGTATGGCAAAAAGGTATGCATTCTTCTTATTTTCGGGCAAAAAAGCAGAAATTATCCGCATTTTGGAGCAAAATTGCAGAAAATCCCCTAATTGTGGGGCAAAAAGGCAGAAATTCCCTATATATTGGGGCAAAAAGAAATAAATTCTCCTTATTTTGGGGCAAAATTCAGAAGTTGCACTTATTTTGGGGCAAAATTGCAGAAATTTCACTTATTTCAGAAAAAAAAGCAGAAATTTTCTTATTTTGGGGCAAAAAGGCAGAAATTTCTTTTGTTTTGGTACAAAATTGCAGAAATTTTTTTTTATTTTGAAGCAAAAAGGCAGAAATTTCCCATATTTTGGGGCAAAAATGCAGAAATTCCCTTTATTTTGATGTAAAAAGGCTGAAATTCCCTCTATTTGGGGTCAAAAAGGCAGCAATTTCCCTTATTTTGTGGATAAATTGCAGAAATTTCACTTATTTTGGGGCAAAATTGCAGAAATTTCACTTATTTCAGGGAAAAAAAGCAGAAATTTTCTTATTTTGGGGCAAAAAGGCAGAAATCTCTTTTATTTTGGTACAAAATTGCATAAATTTTTCTTATTTTGGGCAAAAAGACAGAAATTTCCCATATTTTGGGGCAAAAATGCAGAAATTCTCCATATTTTCAGGTAAAAATGCTGAAATTCCCCTTATTTTGAAGCAAAAAGGCAGAAATTCCCTTATTTTGGGGCAAAAAGCAGACATTTCTCTTATTTTGGGGAAAAATTTTAGAAATTTAACTTATTTCAGGGCAAAAAGTCAGAAATTCCCCTTATTTTGGGGCAAAAAGACAGAAATTTCATTTATTTTTGGGGAAAAGTCAGAAATTGCACTTATTTTGATTCCAAAAAGCGGAAAATCCCCTTATTTTGGGGTAAAAATGAAGAAATTTCCCTTTTTTATGGCAAAATATATACATTCCCTTTATTTTCGGGCAAAAAGACAGAAATTCCACGTATTTTGGAGAAAAAGTGCAGAAATTCCCTTAATTTTGGGGCAAAAACGCAGAACTTCACCTTATTTTGGGGTAAAACTGCCGAAATTTCACTTATTTAAGGCAAAATGGCAGAAATTCCCTTTATTTTCGGCAAAAAAGGCAGAAAATCCCTGTACTTTGGAGCAAAATTGCAGAAATTCACCTAATTTTGGGTAAAACATGCAGTAATTTTCTTTATTTTGGGGCAAAAAGGCAGAAATTCCCCTTATTTGGGGGCAAAAGGCAAGAATTCCCCTTATTTTAGGGCAAAATTGCAGAAATTTCTCTTATTTGGGGACAAAAAACAGAAATTCCCTTTATTTTGGGGCAAAATTGCAGAAAATTCCCTTATTATGGGGAAAAATTGCAGAAATTTCTTTTATTTTAAGGCAAAATTGCAGATATTTCACTTATTTCAGAGAAAAAAAGCAAAAATTTTTCTTATTTTAGGGCAAAATTCAGAAATTCCCATTATTTTGGGGCAAAAAGGCAGAAATTCACCTTATTTTGGGGTAAAATTTCAGACATTTCACATATTTCAGGGCAATAAGGCAGAAATTCCCCTTATTTGGGGGCAAAAAGGCAGAAATTCCCCTTATTTGGGGATAAAATTGCAGAAATTTCCCTTTTTGGGGGGCAAAAATGCAGAAAATCCCCTTAATTTCGGGCAAAAAGACAAATATTCCCCGTATTTTGGAGCAAAATTGCAGAAATTCCCCTAATATTGGGGCAAAAATGAAGAAATTCCCTTTATTTGGGGCAAATTGGCAGAAGTTCCTCTTATTTTCGGGAAAAGAGGCAGAAATTCCCTGTATTTTGAAGCAAAATTGCAGAAACTCCCTTAATTTGGGGGCAAAAAGGCAGAAATTCCCTTTATTTTGGGGCAAAAATACAGAAATTCTCCTTATTTCAGGGCAAAAATCAGAAATTTCCCTTATTTTGGGGCAAAATTTTAGAAATTTCTTTTATTTTGGTACAGAATTGCAGAAATTTTTCTTATTTTGTGGCAAAAAGCAGAAATTATCCATATTTTGGTGCAAAAAGGCTGAAATTCCCCTTATTCTTCGGTAAAATGCTGAAATTCCCCATATTTTGGGGCAAAAAGGTAGAAATTCCCCTCATTTTGGGGCAAAAAAACACAAATTTCCCTTATTTTCGGGCCAAATTGCAGATATTTCATTTATTTCAGGGCAAAAAGTCAGAAATTACTTTTATTTTGGGGCAAAAGGCATAAATTTCTTTTATTTAGGTACAAAATTGAAGAAATTTTCTTTATTTTGTAACAAAAAGTCAGAAATTCCCCTTATTTTGACGTAAAAAGGCTGAAATTTCCTTTATTTTGAAGCAAAAATGCAGAAATTCCCTTTACTTTGTGGCAAAAAGGCAGAAATTCCCGTTAATTGGGGCAGAAAAGCAAAAATTTTCCTTATTTGGGGACAATAAGGCAGAAATTCCCCATATTTCGTGGCAAAAAGGCAGAAATTCCCCTTATTTGGAGGTAAAATGCTGAAATTCCCCTTATTTTGGCAAAAAAACAGAACTTTCCCATATTTTGGGGCAAAATTGAAGAAATTTCACTTATTTCAGGGCAAAAAGTCAGAAATTTGCCTTATTTTGGGGCAAAAAGCAGAAATTCTCCTAATTTTGGGGCCAAAAACAGAAATTTTTCTTATTTTGAGGTAAAATCGTGGAAATTTCAAATATATCAGGGCAAAAACAGAAATTCCACTTTATTTCTTGCAATAAGACAGAAATTCCTCGCATTTTGGAGATAATTTCAGAAATTCCTTTTATATTGGTGCAAAAATGCAGAAATTCTTTTTATTTTAGTTCAATACGGCAGAAATTCCCCGTATTTTGAAGCAAAATTGCACATATTCCCCTAATTTTGAGGGAAAATGCAGAAATTCACATTATTTTTGGGCAAAACGACAGAAATTCTCCTTATTTTAGGGCAAAAAGTCAGAAATTCCCCTTATTTTGGGGCAAAATTCCAGAAATTTTTTTTATTTTGGGGCAAAATTGCAGAAATCTCCCTTATTTTGGTGCAAAATTACAGAAATTTCATTTATTTCAGAGAATAAATGCAGAAATTTCTCTTATTTTGGAGCAAAAAGACAGAAATTACTTTTATTTTGGTACAAAATTGAAGAAATTTTCTATATTTTGGGGCAAAAATACAGAAATTTCCCATATTTTTGGGGAAAAAGGCCGAGATTCCCCTTATTATGAGGTAAAAAGGCTGAAATTCCCCTTATTTTGGAACAAAAAGACAGAAATTTCCCTTATTTTGTGGAAAAAGGCAGAAATTTCCCTTATTTTGGGGCAAAATTGCAGAAATTTCACTTATTTCAGTGTATTAAGTCAGAAATTTTCCTTATTTTGGGGCAAAAAAGACAGAAATTCCCTTTGTTTTGGGGGAAAGAGACAGAAATTCCACTTATTTAGAGGCAAAAAAGCAGAAATTCTCCTTGTTTTAGAGCAAAAATGAAGAAATTTTTCTTTTTTATGGCAAAAAGGTATGCATTTTTCTTATTTTCGAGCAAAAAGGCAGAAATTTCCTGTATTTTTGAGCAAAATTGCAGAAATTCCCCTAATTGTGGGGCAAAAAGGCAGATATTCCTTATATGTTGGGGCAAAAAGACAGAAATTCTCTTTATTTTGGGGCAAAACACAGAAATTCCACTTATTTTGGGCAAAATTCCAGAAATTTTCCATATTTTGGGGCAAAATTGCAGAAATTTCACTTATTTTGGGGAAAAATTGCAGAAATTTCACTTATTTCAGGGAAAAAATGCAGAAATTTTATTATTTTGGGGCAAAAAGGCAGAAATTTCTTTTATTTTGGTACAAAATTGCAGAAATTTTTCTTATTTTGGGCAAAAAGGCACAAATTTCCAATATTTTGGTGCAAAAATGCAGAAATTCTCCTTATTTTGAGGTAAAAAGGCAGAAATTCCCCTTATTTGGGGGCAAAAAGGCAGAAATTTTCCTTATTTTGGGGCAAAATTGCAGAAATTTCACTTATTTCAGGGTAATAAGTCAGAAATTTTCCTTCTTTTGGGGCAAAAAAGACAGAAATTCCCTTTGTTTTGGGGGAAAAAGACAGAAATTCCACTTATTTAGAGGCAAAAAAGCAGAAATTCCCCTTATTTTGGAGCAAAAATGAAGAAATTTCCTTTTTTTATGGCAAAAAGGTATGCATTCTTCTTATTTTCGGGAAAAAAGGCAGAAATTCCCCGTATTTTGTAGCAAAATTACAGAAAATCCCCTAATTGTGGGGCAAAAAGGCAGAAATTCCCTATATGTTGGGGCAAAAAGACAGAAATTCTCCTTATTTTTGGGCAAAACTCAGAGATTTCAATTATTTTGGGGCAAAATTGCAGAAATTTCACTTATTTCAGGGAAAAAACACAGAAAATTCTTTTATTTTTGGGCAAAAAGTCAGAAATTGCTTTTATTCTGGTACAAAATTGCAGAAATTTTCTTTACTTTGGGGCAAAAATACAGAAATTCCCCATATTTTAGGGCAAAAAGGAAGAGATTCCCCTTCTTATGAGGTAAAAAGGCTGAAATTTCCCTTATTTTGGGGCAAAATTGCAGAAATTTCAATTATTTCAGGGTAATAAGTCAGAAATTTTTCTTATTTTGGGGCAAAAAAGACAGAAATTCCCTTTGTTTTGGGGGAAAGAGACAGAAATTCCACTTATTTAGAGGCAAAAAAAGCAGAAATTCCCCTTATTTTAGAGCAAAAATGAAGAAATTTCCCTTTTTTATGGCAAAAAGGTATGCATTCTTCTTATTTTCGGGCAAAAAGGCAGAAATTCCCTGTATTTTGGAGCAAAATTGCAGAAATTCCCCTAATTGTTTGGCAAAAAGGCAGATATTCCCTATATGTTGGGGAAAAAAGACAGAAATTCTCTTTATTTTGGGGCAAAACTCAGAAATTCCAGTTATTTTGGGCAAAATTCCAGAAATTTTGCTAATTTTGGGGCAAAATTGCAGAAATTTTACTTATTTTGGGGAAAAATTGCAGAAATTACACTTATTTCAGGGAAAAAAAGAAGAAATTTTTTTATTTTCGGGCAAAAAGGCAGAAATTTCTTTTATTTTGCTACAAAATTGCAGAATTTTTTTATTTTGGGCAAAAAGGCAGAAATTTCCTATATTTTGGTGCAAAAATGAAGAAATTCCCCTTATTTTGAGGTAAAAAGGCTGAAATTCCCATCATTTGGGGGCAAAAAGGCAGAAATTTTCCTTATTTTGGGGCAAAATTGCAGAAATTTCACTTATTTCAGGGTAATAAGTCAGAAATTTTCCTTATTTTGGGGCAAAAAAGACAGAAATTTTCTTTGTTTTGGAGAAAAAAGACAGAAATTCCACTTATTTAGAGGCAAAAAAGCAGAAATTCCCCTTATTTTGGAGCAAAAATGAAGAAATTTCCCTTTTTTATGGCAAAAAGGTATGCATTCTTCTTATTTTCGGGAAAAAAGGCAGAAATTCCCCGTATTTTGTAGCAAAATTACAGAAAATCCCCTAATTGTGGGGCAAAAAGGCAGAAATTCCCTATATGTTGGGGCAAAAAGACAGAAATTCTCCTTATTTTGGGGCAAAACTCAGAAATTTAACTTGTTTTGGGGCAAAATTGCAGAAATTTCACTTATTTCAGAAAAAAAAGCAGAAATTTTCTTATTTTTGGCAAAAAGGCAGAAATTTCTTTTGTTTTGGTACAAAATTGCAGAAATTTTTCTTATTTTGGGGCAAAAAGGCAGAAATTTTCCATATTTTGGGGCAAAAATGCAGAAATTCCCCATATTTTGAGGTAAAAAGGATGAAATTTTCTTTATTTGAGGGCAAAAAGGCAGAAATTTCCCTTATTTTGGGGCAAAATTGCAGAAATTTCACTTATTTTGGGGCAAAATTGAAGAAATTTGTCTTATTTTTGGCAAAAAGGCAGAAATTTCCCATATTTTGGTGCAAAAATGCAGAAATTCTCCTTATTTTCAGGTAAAAATGCTGTAATTCTTCTTATTTTGAAGTAAAAAGGCAGAAATTCCCCTTATTTTGGGTCAAAAAGAAGACATTTCCCTTATTTTGAGGAAAAATTTTAGAAATTTAACTTATTTCAGGGCAAAAATTCAAAAATTTCCCTTATTTTGGGGCAAAAAGACAGAAATTTTGTTTATTTTTTGGGAAAAGTCAGAAATTGCACTTATTTTGAGTCAAAAAGGCGGAAAATCCCCTTATTTTGGGGTAAAAATGAAGAAATTTCCCTTTTTATGGCAAAAAGATATACATTTCCTTTATTTTCTGGCTAAAAGGCAGAAATTCCACGTATTTTGGAGCAAAATTTCAGAAATTCCCCTAATTTTTGGGCAAAAACGCAGAACTTCCCCTTATTTTGAAGTAAAACTGCAGAAATTTCACTTATTTCGCGGCAAAAAGGCAGAAATTCCCCGTATTTTGGAGCAAAATTGCAGAAATTCTCCTAATATTGGGGCAAAAATGCAGAAATTCCCTTTATTTTGGGCAAATCGGCAGATGTTCCCCTTATTTTCGGGAGAAGAGGCAGAAATTCCCTGTATTTTGAAGCAAAATTGCAGAAACTCCCCTAATTTGGGGGAAGAAAGGCAGAAATTTCCTATATTTTGGGGCAAAAATACAGAAATTCTCCTTATTTCGGGGCAAAAATCAGAAATTTCCCTTATTTTGGGGCAAAATTTTAGAAATTTCTTTTATTTTGGTACAGAATTGCAGAAATTCTTATTTTGTGGCAAAAAGGCAGAAATTTTCCATATTTTGGTGCAAAAAGGCTGAAATTCCTCTTATTTTGAGGTAAAATGCTGAAATTCCCCATATTTTGGGGCAAAAAGGCAGAAATTCCCCTCATTTTGGAGCAAAAAGTCACAAATTACCCTTATTTTCGGGCCAAATTGCAGAAATTTTATTTATTTCAGGACAAAAAGTCAGAAATTACTTTTATTTGGGGGCAAAAGGCATAAATTTCTTTTATTTTGGTACAAAATTGAAGAAATTTTCCTTATTTTGGAACAAAAAGTCAGAAATTCCCCATATTTTGGGGAAAAGGCAGAAATTCTCCTTATTTTGAGGTAAAAAGGCTGGAATTCCCATTATTTTGGGGCAAAAAGGCAGAAATTCCCTTTACTTTGTGGCAAAAAGGCAGAAATTCCCGTTAATTGGGGCAGAAAAACAAAAATTTTCCTTATTTGGGGGCAATAAGGCAGAAATTCCACAGATTTTGTGGCAAAAAGGCAGAAATTCCCCTTATTTGGAGGTAAAATGCTGAAATTCTTCTTATTTTAGCAAAAAGGCAGAAATTCCCTTATTTTGGGGCAAAATTGCAGAAATTTCACTTATTTCAGGGCAAAAAGTCAGAAATTTGCCTTAATTTGGGGCAAAAAGCAGAAATTCTCCTAATTTTGGGGCCAAAAACAGAAATTCCTCTAATTTTGAGGTAAAATTTTGGAAATTTCAAATATTTCAGGGCAAAAAGGCAGAAATTCCACTTTATTTGTTGCAATAAGACAGAAATTCCCCGTATTTTGGAGCAAAATTTCAGAAATTCCCCTTATATTGGTGCAAAAATGCAGAAATTCCCTTTATTTTGGTTCAATACGGCACAAATTCCCCGTATTTTAAAGCAAAATTGCACATATTCCCCCAATTTTGAGGGAAAATGCAGAAATTCACATTATTTTTGGGCAAAAAGACAGAAATTCTCCTTATTTCAGGGCAAAAAGTCAGAAATTCCCCTTATTTTGGGGCAAAATTCCAGAAATTTTCTTTATTTTGGGGCAAAATTGCAGAAATCTCCCTTATTTTGGAGCAAAATTACAGAAATTTCACTTATTTCAGGGAAAAACGCAGAAATTTCTCTTATTTTGGGGCAAAAAGCAGAAATTACTTTTATTTTGGAACAAAATTGCAGAAATATTCTTTATTTTGGGGCAAAAATACAGAAATTCCCCATATTTTAGGGCAAAAAGGCAGAGATTCCCCTTATTATGAGGTAAAAAGGCTGAAATTCCCCTTATTTTGGGGCAAAAAGACAGAAATTCCCCTTATTTTGTGGCAAAAAGGCAGAAATTTTCCTCATTTTGGGGCAAAATTGCAGAAATTTCACTTATTTCAGGGTAATAAGTCAGAAATTTTCCTTATTTTGGAGCAAAAAAGACAGAAATTCCCTTTGTTTTGGGGGAAAAAGACAGAAATTCCACTTATTTAGAGGGATAAAAGCAGAAATTTCCCTTATTTTGGAGCAAAAATGAAGAAATTTCCCTTTTTTATTGCAAAAAGGTATGCATTCTTCTTATTTTCGGGAAAAAAGGCAGAAATTCCCCGTATTTTGTAGCAAAATTACAGAAAATTTCCTAATTGTGGGGCAAAAAGGCAGAAATTCCCTATATGTTGGGGCAAAAAGACAGAAATTCTCCTTATTTTGGGGCAAAACTCAGAAATTTCACTTATTTTGGGGCAAAATTGCAGAAATTTCACTTATTTCAGGAAAAAAAGCAGAAATTTTCTTATTTTTGGCAAAAAGGCAGAAATTTCTTTTGTTTTGGTACAAAATTGCAGAAATTTTTCTTATTTTGGGGCAAAAATGCAGAAATTCTCCATATTTTGAGGTAAAAAGGCTGAAATTCCCTTTATTTGAGGGCAAAAAGGCAGAAATTTCCCTTATTTTGGGGCAAAATTGCAGAAATTTCACTTATTTTGGGGCAAAATTGCAGAAATTTGTCTTATTTTGGGCAAAAAGGCAGAAATTCTCCTTATTTTCAGGTAAAAATGCTGAAATTCCTCTTATTTTGAAGTAAAAAGGCAGAAATTCCCCTTATTTTGGGTCAAAAAGAAGACATTTTCCTTATTTTGAGGAAAAATTTTAGAAATTTAACTTATTTCAGGGCAAAAAGTCAGAAATTCCCCTTATTTTGGGGCAAAAAGACAGAAATTTTGTTTATTTTTGGGGAAAAGTCAGAAATTGCACTTATTTTGAGTCAAAAAGGCAGAAAATCCCCTTATTTTGGGGTAAAAATGAAGAAATTTCCCTTTTTATGGCAAAAAGATATACATTTCCTTTATTTTCTGGCTAAAAGGCAGAAATTCCACGTATTTTGGAGCAAAATTGCAGAAATTCCCCTAATTTTTGGGCAAAAACGCAGAACTTCTCCTTATTTTGAAGTAAAACTGCAGAAATTTCACTTATTTCGCGGCAAAAAGGCAGAAATTCCCCGTATTTTGGAGCAAAATTGCAGAAATTCTCCTAGTATTGGGGCAAAAATGCAGAAATTCTCTTTATTTTGGGCAAATCGGCAGATGTTCCCCTTATTTTCGGGAAAAGAGGAAGAAATTCCCTGTATTTTGAAGCAAAATTGCAGAAACTCCCCTAATTTGGGGGAAAAAAGGCAGAAATTCCCTTTATTTTGGGGCAAAATTACAGAAATTCTCCTTATTTCGGGGCAAAAATCAGAAATTTCCCTTATTTTGAGGCAAAATTTTAGAAATTTCTTTTATTTTGGTACAGAATTGCAGAAATTTTTCTTATTTTGTGGCAAAAAGGCAGAAATTTTCCATATTTTGGTGCAAAAAGGCTGAAATTTCTTTATTTTGAGGTAAAATGCTGAAATTCCCCATATTTTGGGGCAAAAAGGCAGAAATTCATTTTGGAGCAAAAAGTCACAAATTACCCTTATTTTCAGGCCAAATTGCAGAAATTTTATTTATTTCAGGGCAAAAAGTCAGAAATTACATTTATTTTTGGGCAAAAGGCATAAATTTCTTTTATTTTGGTACAAAATTGAAGAAATTTTCCTTATTTTGGAACAAAAAGTCAGAAATTCCCCATATTTTGGGGAAAAGGCAGAAATTCTCCTTATTTTGAGGTAAATAGGCTGAAATTCCCGTTATTTTGGGGCAAAAAGGCAGAAATTCCCTTTACTTTGTGGCAAAAAGGCAGAAATTCCCGTTAATTGGGGCAGAAAAGCAAAAATTTTCCTTATTTGGGGGCAATAAGGCAGAAATTCCCCATATTTTGTGACAAAAAGGCAGAAATTCCCCTTATTTGAAGGTAAAATGCTGAAATTCCCCTTATTTTGGCAAAAAGGCAGAAATTCCCCTTATTTTGGGGCAAAATTGCAGAAATTTCACTTATTTCAGGGCAGAAAGTGAGAAATTTGCCTTATTTTGGGGCAAAAAGCAGAAATTCTCCTAATTTTGGGGCCAAAAACAGAAATTCCTCTAATTTTGAGGTAAAATTTTGGAAATTTCAAATATTTCAGGGCAAAAAGGCAGAAATTCCACTTTATTTGTTGCAATAAGACAGAAATTCCCCGTATTTTGGAGCAAAATTTCAGAAATTCCCCTTATATTGGTGCAAAAATGCAGAAATTCCCTTTATTTTGGTTCAATACGGCAGAAATTCCCCGTATTTTAAAGCAAAATTGCACATATTCCCCTAATTTTGAGGGAAAATGCAGAAATTCACATTATTTTTGGGCAAAAAGACAGAAATTCTCCTTATTTCAGGTCAAAAAGTCAGAAATTCCCCTTATTTTGGGGCAAAATTTCAGAAATTTTCTTTATTTTGGGGCAAAATTGCAGAAATCTCCCTTATTTTGGGGCAAAATTACAGAAATTTCACTTATTTTAGGGAAAAAACGCAGAAATTTCTCTTATTTTGGGGCAAAAAGCAGAAATTACTTTTATTTTGGAAAAAATTGCAGAAATATTCTTTTTTTTGGGGCAAAAATACAGAAATCCCTCATATTTTAGGGCAAAAAGGCAGAGATTCCCCTTATTATGAGGTAAAAAGGCTGAAATTCCCCTTATTTTGGGGCAAAAAGACAGAAATTCCCCTTATTTTTTGGCAAAAAGGCAGAAATTTTCCTCATTTTGGGGCAAAATTGCAGAAATTTCACATATTTCAGGGTAATAAGTCAGAAATTTTCCTTATTTTGGGGCAAAAAAGACAGAAATTCCCTTTGTTTTGGGGGAAAAAGACAGAAATTCCACTTATTTAGAGGTAAAAAAGCAGAAATTTTCCTTATTTTGGAGCAAAAATGAAGAAATTTCCCTTTTTTATGGCAAAAAGGTATGCATTCTTCTTATTTTCGGGCAAAAATGCAGAAATTCCCCGCATTTTGGAGCAAAATTGACGAAAATCCCCTAATTGTGGGGCAAAAAGGCAGAAATTCCCTATATGTTGGGGCAAAAAAACAGAAATTCTCCTTATTTTGGGGCAAAACCCATAAATTTCACTTATTTTGGGGCAAAATTGCAGAAATTTCACTTATTTCAGAAAAAAAGCAGAAATTTTTTTTGGGGGGCAAAAAGGCAGAAATTTCTTTTGTTTTGGTACAAAATTGCAGAAATTTTTCTTATTTTGGGGCAAAAAGGCAGAAATTTCCCATATTTTGGTGCAAAAATGCAGAAATTCCCCTCATTTTGAGGTAAAAAGGCTGAAATTCCCTTTATTTGGGGGCAAAAAGGCAGAAATTTCCCTTATTTTGGGGCAAAATTGCAGAAATTTCACTTATTTTGGGGCAAAATTGCAGAAATTTCACATATTTCAGGGAAAATAAGCAGAAATTTTCTAATTTTGGTGCAAAAAGGCAGAAATTTCTTTTATTTTGGTACAAAATTGCAGAAATTTTTCTTATTTTGGGCAAAAAGGAACAAATTTCCCATATTTTGGGGCAAAATGCAGAAATTTCCCTTATTTTCAGGTAAAAATGCTGAAATTCCACTTATTTTGAAGCAAAAAGGCAGAAATTCCCCTTATTTTGGGTCAAAAAGCAGACATTTATTTTGTGGAAAAATTTTAGAAATTTAACTTATTTCAGGGCAAAGAGTCAGAAATTCCCCTTATTTTGGGGCAAAAAGACAGAAATTTCTTTTTTTGGGGGAAAATTCAGAAATTGCACGTATTTTGAGTCAAAAAGGCGGAAAATCCCCTTATTTTGGAGTAAAAATAAAGAAATTTCCCTTTTTTATGGCAAAAAGATATACATTCCCTTTATTTTCGGGCAAAAAGGCAGACATTCCACGTATTTTAGAGCAAAATTGCAGAAATTCCCCTAATTTTGGGGCAAAAACGCAGAACTTCCCCTTATTTGGGGGAAAACTGCAGAAATTTCACTTATTTCGCGGCAAAATGGCAGAAATTCCCTTTATTTTTGGCGAAAAAGGTAGAAAATCCCCGTATTTTGGAGCAAAATTGTAGAAATTCACCTAATTTTGGGGTAAAACATGCAGTAATTTTCTTTATTTTGGGGCAAAAAGGCAGAAATTCCCCTTATTTTGGGGCAAAAGGCAGAAATTCCCTTTATTTTAGGGCAAAATTGCAGAAATTCTCCTTATTTTGGGGCAAAAGGCAGAAATTCCCCTTATTTTAAGGTAAAAAGGCTGAAATTCTCGTTATTTTGGGGCAAAAAGGCAGAAATTCCCTTTACTTTGTGGCAAAAAGGCATAAATTCCCGATAATTGGGGCAGAAAAGTAAAATTTTTTTTATTTGGGGGCAATAAGGCAGAAATTCCCCATATTTTGTGGCAAAAAGGCAGAAATTTCCCTTATTTGGAGGTAAAATGCTTAAATTCCCCTTATTTTGGCAAAAAGGCAGAAATTCCCCTTATTTTGGGGCAAAATTGCAGAAATTTCACTTATTTCAGGGCAAAAAGTCAGAAATTTGCCTTATTTTGGGGCAAAAAGCAGAAATTCTCCTAATTTTGGGGCCAAAAACAGAAATTCCTCTTATTTTGAGGTAAAATTTTGGAAATTTCAAATATTTCCGGGCAAAAAGGCAGAAATTCCACTTTATTTTTTGCACTAAGACAGAAATTCCCCGTATTTTGGAGCAAAATTTCAGAAATTCCTCTTATATTGGTGCAAAAATGCAGAAATTCCCTTTATTTTGGTTCAATACGGCAGAAATTCCCCGTATTTTGAAGCAAAATTGCACATATTCTCCTAATTTTGAGGGAAAATGCAGAAATTCACATTATTTTTGGGCAAAAAGACAGAAATTCTTGTTATTTCAGAACAAAATGTCAGAAATTCCCCTTATTTTGGGGCAAAATTCCAGAAATTTTCTTTATTTTGGGGCAAAATTGCAGAAATCTCCCTTATTTTGAGGCAAAATTACAGAAATTTCACTTATTTCAGGGAAAAAACGCAGAAATTTCTCTTATTTTGGGGCAAAAAGCAGAAATTACTTTTATTTTGGTACAAAATTGCAGAAATATTCTTTATTTTGGGGCAAAAATACAGAAATTCCCCATATTTTAGGGCAAAAAGGCAGAGATTCCCCTTATTATGAGGTAAAAAGGCTGAAATTCCCCTTATTTTGGGGCAAAAAGACAGAAATTCCCCTTATTTTGTTGCAAAAAGGCAGAAATATCCCTTATTTTGTGGCAAAATTGCAGAAATTTCACTTATTTCAGGGTAATAAGTCAGAAATTTTCCTTATTTTGGGGCAAAAAATAATTCCCTTTGTTTTGGGGGAAAGAGACAGAAATTCCACTTATTTAGAGGTAAAAAAGCAGAAATTTCCCTTATTTGGTGCAAAAATGAAGAAATTTCACTTTTTTATGGAAAAAAGGTATGCATTCTTCTTATTTTCGGGCAAAAAGGCTGATATTCCCTGTATTTTGGAGCAACATTGCAGAAATTCCCCTAATGGTGGGGCAAAAAGGCAGATATTCCCTATATGTTGGGGCAAAAAGACAGAAATTCTCCTTATTTTGGGACAAAACTCAGAAATTCCACTTATTTTGGAGCAAAATTCCAGAAATTTCCCTTATTTTGGATCAAAATTGCAGAAATTTCACTTATTTTGGGGCAAAATTGCAGAAATTTCACTTATTTCAGGGAAAAAATAACAGAAATTTTCTTTATTTTGTGGCAAAAAGGCAGAAATTTCTTTTTATTTTGGTACAAAATTGCAGAAATTTTTCTTATTTTGGGGCAAAAAGGCAGAAATTTCCCATATTTTGGGGCCAAAATGCAGAAATTCCCCTTATTTTGAGGTAAAAAGGCTGAAATTCCCTTTATTTGGGGGCAAAAAGGCAGAAATTTTCCTTATTTTGGGGCAAAATTCCAGAAATTTTCTTTATTTTGGGGCAAAATTGCAGAAATCTCCCTTATTTTGTGGCAAAATTACAGAAATTTCACTTATTTCAAGGAAAAACGCAGAAATTTCTCTTATTTTGGGGCAACAAGGCAGAAATTGCTTTTATTTTGGTACAAAATTGCAGAAATTTTCTTTATTTTCGGGCAAAAATACAGAAATTCCCCATATTTTAGGGCAAAAAGCAGAGATTACCCTTATTATGAGGTAAAAAGGCTGAAATTCCCTTTATTGGGGGGCAAAAAGGCAGAAATTTCCCTTCTTTAGGGGCAAAATTGCAGAAATTTCACTTATTTCAGGATAATAAGTAAGAAATTTTCCTTATTTTGGGGCAAAAAAGGCAGAAATTCCCTTTGTTTTGGGGGAAAAGGACACAAATTCCACTTATTTAGAGGCAAAAATACAGAAATTCCCCTTATTATGGAGCAAAAATGAAGAAATTTCCCTTTTTTATGGCAAAAAGGTATGCATTCTTATTTTCGGGCAAAAAGGCAGATATTCCCTGTATTTTTGAGCAAAATTGCAGAAATTCCCCTAATGGTGGGGCAAAAAGGCAGATATTCCCTATATGTTGGGGCAAAAAGACAGAAATTCTCCTTATTTTGGGACAAAACTCAGAAATTCCACTTATTTTGGGGCAAAATTCCAGAAATTTCCCTTATTTTGGATCAAAATTGCAGAAATTTCACTTATTTTGGGGCAAAATTGCAGAAATTTCACTTATTTCAGAGAAAAAATGACAGAAATTTTCCTTATTTTGTGGCAAAAAGGCAGAATTTTCTTTTTATTTTGGTACAAAATTGCAGAAATTTTTCTTATTTTGGGGCAAAAAGGCAGAAATTTCCCATATTTTGGGGTCAAAATGCAGAAATTCCCCTTATTTTGAGGTAAAAAGGCTGAAATTCCCTTTATTTGGGGGCAAAAAGGCAGAAATTTTCCTTATTTTGGGGCAAAATTCCAGAAATTTTCTTTATTTTGGGGCAAAATTGCAAAAATCTCCCTTATTTTGTGGCATAATTACAGAAATTTCACTTATTTCAAGGAAAAAACGCAGAAATTTCTCTTATTTTGGGGCAACAAGGCAGAAATTGCTTTTATTTTGGTACAAAATTGCAGAAATTTTCTTTATTTTCGGGCAAAAATACAGAAATTCCCCATATTTTAGGGCAAAAAGCAGAGATTACCCTTATTATGAGGTAAAAAGGCTGAAATTCCCTTTATTGGGGGGCAAAAAGGCAGAAATTTCCCTTCTTTAGGGGCAAAATTGCAAAAATTTCACTTATTTCAGGATAATAAGTAAGAAATTTTCCTTATTTTGGGGCAAAAAAGGCAGAAATTCCCTTTGTTTTGGGGGAAAAGGACACAAATTCCACTTATTTAGAGGCAAAAATACAGAAATTCCCCTTATTATGGAGCAAAAATGAAAAAATTTCCCTTTTTTATGGCAAAAAGGTATGCATTCTTCTTATTTTCGGGCAAAAAGGCAGAAATTCCCTGTATTTTGGAGCAAAATTGCAGAAATTCCCCTAATTGTGGGGCAAAAAGACAGAAATTCTCCTTATTTGGGGGCAAAACTCAGAAATTTCACTTATTTTGGGGCAAAATTGCAGAAATTTCACTTATTTCAAAAAAAAAGCAGAAATTTTCTTATTTTGGGGCAAAAAAGCAGAAATTTCCTATATTTTGGGGCAAAAATGCAGAAATTCCCCTTATTTTGAGGTAAAAAGGCTGAAATTCCCCTTATTTGTGGGCAAAAAGGCAGAAATTTCCCTTATTTTGGGGCAAAATTGCAGAAATTTCACTTATTTCAGGGTAATAAGTCAGAAATTTTCTGTATTTTGGGGCAAAAAAGACAGAAATTCCGTTTGTTTTGGGGGAAAATGACAGAAATTCCACTTATTTAGAGGCAAAGAAGCAGAAATTTCCCTTATTTTGGAGCAAAAATAAAGAAATTTCCCTTTTTTATGGCAAAAGATATACATTCCCTTTATTTTTGGGCAAAAAGGCAGAAATTCCCTGTATTTTGGAGAAAAATTGCAGAAATTCCCCTAATTTTGGGGGCAAAAATACAGAAATTCTCCTTATTTGGGGGCAAAACTCAGAATTTTCACTTATTTTGGGGCAAAATTGCAGAAATTTCAATTATTTCAGAAAAAAAGCAGAAATTTTCTTATTTTGGGGCAAAAAGGCAGAAATTTCTTTTATTTTGTTACAAAATTGCAGAAACTGTTCTTATTTTGGGGCAAAAAGGCAGAAATTTTCCATATTTTGGGGCAAAAATGCAGAAATTCCCCTTATTTTGAGGGAAAAAGGCTGAAATTCCCCTTATTTGGGGGCAAAAAGGCAGAAATTTTACACATTTTGGGGCAAAATTGCAGAAATTTCACTTATTTCAGGGTAATAAGTCAGAAATTTTCCTTATTTTGGGGCAAAAAAGACAGAAATTCCCTTTGTTTTGGGGGAAAAAGACAGAAATTCCACTTATTTAGAGGCAAAAAAGCAGAAATTCCCCTTATTTTGGAGCAAAAATGAAGAAATTTCCTTTTTTTATGGCAAAAAGGTATGCATTCTTCTTATTTTCGGGAAAAAAGGCAGAAATTCCCCGTATTTTGTAGCAAAAGTACAGAAAATCCCCTAATTGTGGGGCAAAAAGGCAGAAATTCCCTATATGTTGGGGCAAAAAGACAGAAATTCTTCTTATTTTGGTGCAAAACTCAGAAATTCCACTTATTTTGGGGCAAAATTGCAGAAATTTCACTTATTTTGGGGCAAAATTTCAGAAATTTCAATTATTTCAGAAAAAAAAGCAGAAACTTTTTTATTTTGGGGCAAAAAGGCACAAATTTCTTTTATTTTGGTACAAAATTGCAGATATTTTTCTTATTTTGGGGCAAAAAGGGAGAAATTTCTTATATTTTGGGGCAAAAATGCAGAAATTTTCCTTATTTTGAGGTTAAAAAGCTGAAATTTCCTTTATTTGGGGGCAAAAAGGCAGAAATTTTCCTTATTTTGGGGCAAAATTCCAGAAATTTTCTTTATTTTGGGGCAAAATTGCAGAAATCTCCCATATTTTGTGGCAAAATTACAAAAATTTCACTTATTTCAGGGAAAAAAAACGCAGAAATTCCTCTTATTTTGGAGCAAAAAGGCAGAAATTGCTTTTATTTTGGTACAAAATTGCAGAAATTTTCTTTATTTCGGGGCAAAAATACAGAAATTCCCCATATTTTAGGGCAAAAAGCAGAGATTACCCTTATTATGAGGTAAAAAGGCTAAAATTTCCCTTATTTTGTGGCAAAAAGAAAGAAATTCCCCTTATTTTGTGGCAAAAAGGCAGAAATTTCCCTTATTTTGGGGCAAAATTGCAGAAATTTCACTTATTTCAGGGTAATAAGTCAGAAATTTTCCTTATTTTGAGGTAAAAAGGCTAATATTTTCCTTCTTTGTGGGCAAAAAGGCAGAAATTTCCCTCATTTTGGGGCAAAATTACAGAAATTTCACTTATTTCAGGGTAATAAGTCAGAAATTTTTCTTATTTTGAGGCAAAAATGACAGAAATTCCCTTTGTTTTGTGGGAAAAAGACAGAAATTCCACTTATTTAGAGGCAAAAAAGCAGAAATTCCCCTTATTTTGGAGCAAAAATGAAGAGATTTTCCTTTTTTATGGCAACAAGGTATGCATTCTTCTTATTTTCGGGCAAAAAGGCAGAAATTTCCCGTATTTTTGAGCAAAATTGCAGAAATTCCCCTAATTGTGGGGCAAAAAGGCAGAAATTCCCTATATATTGGGGCAAAAATACAGAAATTCTCTTTATTTGGGGGCAAAACTCAGAATTTTCACTAATTTTGGGGCAAAATTGCAGAAATTTCAATTATTTTAGAAAAAAAGAAGAAATTTTTTTATTTTGGGGCAAAAAGATAGAAATTTCTTTTATTTTGGTACAAAATTGCAGATATTTTTCTTATTTTGGGGCAAAAAGGGAGAAATTTCCCATATTTTGGGGCAAAAATGCAGAAATTCCCTTTATTTTGAGGTAAAAAGGCTGAAATTCCCTTTATTTGGGGGCAAAAAGGCAGAAATTTTCTTTCTTTTGTGGCAAAATTCCAGAAATTTTTTTTATTTTGGGGCAAAATTGCAGAAATCTCCCTTATTTTGTGGTAAAATTACAGAAATTTCACTTATTTCAGGAAAAAACGCAGAAATTTCTCTTATTTTGGGGCAAAAAGGCAGAAATTGCTTTTATTTTGGTACAAAATTGCAGAAATTTTCTTTATTTTGGGGCAAAAATACAGAAATTCCCCATATTTTAGGGCAAAAAGCAGAGATTACCCTTATTATGAGGTAAAAAGGCTGAAATTCCCTTTATTTGGGGGCAAAAAGGCAGAAATTTCCCTTCTTTAGGGGCAAAATTGCAGAAATTTCACCTATTTCAGGGTAATAAGTCTGAAATTTTCCCTATTTTGGGGCAGAAAAGACAGAAATTCCTTTTGTTTTGGGGTAAAAAGACAGAAATTCCAATTATTTAGAGGCAAAAAATCAGAAATTCCCCTGATTTTGGAGAAAAATGAAGAAATTTCTCTTTTTTATGGCAAAAAGGTATGCATCTTCTTATTTTCGGGCAAAAAGGCAGAAATTCCCTGTATTTTGAAGCAAAATTGCAGAAATTCACCTAATTGTGGGGCAAAAA
Organism: Micromys minutus; assembly: GCF_963924665.1. Classification (NCBI taxonomy): domain Eukaryota; kingdom Metazoa; phylum Chordata; class Mammalia; order Rodentia; family Muridae; genus Micromys; species Micromys minutus. The sequence continues at coordinate 1,329,362 of NW_027667258.1, read as the reverse complement.
GGCAGAAATTCCCAATATGTTAGGGCAAAAAGACAGAAATTCTCCTTATTTTGGGGCAAAACTAAGAAATTTCACTTATTTGGGGCAAAATTGCAGAAATTTCACTTATTTCAAGAAAAAAAGTAGAAATTTTCTTATTTTGGGGCAAAAAGGCAGAAATTTCTTTTATTTTGGTACAAAATTGCAGAAATTTTTCTTATTTTGGAAAAAGGCAGAAATTTCCCATATTTTGGGGCAAAAATGCAGAAATTCCCCTTATTTTAAGGTAAAAATGCTGAAATTCCCATTATTTGGGGGCAAAAAGGCAGAGATTTCTCTTATTTTGGGGCAAAACTCAGAAATTTCAATTATTTTAGGGCAAAATTGCAGAAATTTCACTTATTTCCGAAAAAAAAGCAGAAATTTTCTAATTTTGGGGCAAAAAGGCAGATATTTCTTTTATTTTGGTACAAAATTGCAGAAATTTTTCTTATTTTGGGGCAAATAGACAGACATTTCCCATATTTTGGGGCAAAAATGCAGAAATTCCTTTTATTTTGAGGTAAAAAGGCTGAAATTCCCCTTATTTGGGGGCAAAAAGCCAGAAATTTCCCTTATTTTGTGGCAAAATTGCAGAAATTTCACTTATTTCAGGGTAATAAGTCAGAATTTTTCCTTATTTTCGGGCAAAAAGACAGAAATTCCCTTTGTTTTGGGGGAAAAAGACAGAAATTCCACTTATTTAGAGGCAAAAAGGCAGAAATTCCCCTTATTTTGGAGCAAAAATGAAGAAATTTCCTTTTTTATGGCAAAAAGGTATGCATTCTTCTTATTTTCAAGCAAAAAGGCAGAAATTCCTAGTATTTTGGAGCAAAATTGCTGAAATTCCCCTAATTGTGGGCCACAAAGGCAGAAATTCCCTGTATTTTGGAGCAAAATTGCAGAAATTCCTTTAATTGTGGGGCAAAAAGGCAGAAATTCCCTATATGTTTGGGCAAAAATACAGAAATTCTCCTTATTTGAGGGCAAAAATCAGAATTTTCACTTATTTTGGGGCAAAAGTGCAGAAATTTCAATTATTTCAGAAAAAAGGCAGAAATTTTCTTATTTTGGGGCAAAAAGACAGAAATTTCTTTTATTTTGGTACAAAATTGCAGCAATTTTTCTTATTTTGGGGCAAAAAGGCAGAAATTTCCCATATTTTTGGGCAAAAATTCAGAAATTCCCGTTAATTTGAGGTAAAAAGGCTGAAATTCCCTTTATTTGGGGGCAAAAAGGCAGAAATTTTCCTTATTTTGTGGCAAAATTCCAGAAATTTTTTTTATTTTGGGGCAAAATTGCAGAAATCTCCCTTATTTTGTGGCAAAATTACAGAAATTTCACTTATTTCAGGAAAAAACGCAGAAATTTCTCTTATTTTGGGGCAAAAAAGCAGAAATTGCTTTTATTTTGGTACAAAATTGCAGAAATTTTCTTTATTTTGGGGCAAAAATACAGAAATTCCCCATATTTTAGGGCAAAAAGCAGAGATTACCCTTATTATGATGTAAAAAGGCTGAAATTCCCTTTATTTGGGGTCAAAAAGGCAGAAATTTCCCTTTTTTAGGGGCAAAATTGCAGAAATTTCACCTATTTCAGGGTAATAAGTCTGAAATTTTCCCTATTTTGGGGCAAAAAAGACAGAAATTCCTTTTGTTTTGGGGTAAAAAGACAGAAATTCCAATTATTTAGAGGCAAAATATCAGAAATTCCCCTGATTTTGGAGAAAAATGAAGAAATTTCCCTTTTTTATGGCAAAAAGGTATGCATCTTCTTATTTTCGGGCAAAAAGGCAGAAATTCCCTGTATTTTGAAGCAAAATTGCAGAAATTCACCTAATTGTGGGGCAAAAAGGCAGAAATTCCCTATATGTTAGGGCAAAAAGACAGAAATTCTCCTTATTTTGGGGCAACACTCAGAAATTCCACATGTTTTGGGGCAAAATTCCAGAAATTTCCCTTATTTTGGGGCAAAATTGCAGAAATTTCACTTATTTTAAGGCAAAATTGCAGAAATTTCACTTATTTCAAGAAAAAAGGCAGAAGTTTTCCTTATTTTTGGGCAAAAAGGCAGAAATTCCAAATATTTTGTGGCAAAAATGCAGAAATTCCCCTTATTTTGAGGTAAAAAGGCCGAATTTCCCCTTATTTGGGGGCAAAAAGGCAGAAATTTCCCTTATTTTGGGGCAAAATTGCAGAAATTTCACTTACTTCAGGGTAATAAGTCAGAAATTTTCCTTATTTTGGGGCATAATTGCAGAAATTCCACATATTTTGGGGCAAAATTGCAGAAATTTTACTTGTTTCAGAAAAAAAAGCAGAAATTTTTTTTTTGGGGCAAAAAGTCCAAAATTTCTATTATTTTTGTACAAAATTGCAGACTTTGTTCTTATTTTGGGGCAAAAAGGCAGAAATTCCCCATATTTTGGAGCAAAATTGCAGAAATTCCCCTAATTGTGGGGCAAAAAGCCAGAAATTCCCTATATGTTGGGGCAAAAAGACAGAAATTCTCCTTATTTTGGGGCAAAACTCAGAAATTTTACTTATTTTTGGGCAAAATTGCAGAAATTTCACTTATTCCAGAAAAAAAGCAGAAATTTTCTTATTTTGGGGCAAAAATACAGAAATTTCTTTTATTTTGGTACAAAATTGCAGAAATTTTTCTTATTTTGGGAAAAAGGTAGAAATTTCCCATATTTTGGGGCAAAAATGCAGAAATTACCCTTATTTTAAGGTAAAAATGCTGAACTTCCCCTTATTTGGGGGCAAAAAGGCAGAAATTTCCCTTATTTTGGGGCAAAACTTAGAAATTTCAATTATTTTGGGGTAAAATTGCAGAAATTTCACTTATTTCCGAAAAAAAAAAATTTTCTAATTTTGGGTCAAAAAGGCAGATATTTCTTTTATTTTGGTACAAAATTGCAGAAATTTTCCTTATTTTGGGGCAAAAAGGCAGACAGTTCCCATATTTTGGGGCAAAAATGCAGAAATTCCCCTTATTTTGAGGTAAAAAGCTGAAATTCCCATTATTTGGGGGCAAAAAGGCAGAAATTTCCCTTATTTTGGAGCAAAATTGCAGAAATTTCACTTATTTCAGAATAATAAGTCAGAAATTTTTTTATTATGGGGCAAAAATACAGAAATTCCCTTTGTTTTGGGAAAAAAAGACAGAAATTCCACTTATTTAGAGGGAAAAAAGCAGAAATTCCCCTTATTTTGGAGCAAAAATGAAGATATTTCCCTTTTTTATGGCAAAAAGGTATGCATTCTTCTTATTTTCGGGAAAAAAGACAAAAATTCCCCGTATTTTGGAGCAAAATTGCAGAAATCCCCCTAATTGTGGGCCAAAAAAGCAGAAATTCCCTATATGCTGGGGCAAAAAGACAGAAATTCTCCTTATTTTGGGGCAAAACTCAGAAATTTCACTTATTTTAGGGCAAAATTGCAGAAATTTCACTTATTTCAGAAAAAAAGTAGAAATTTTCTTATTTTCGGGCAAAAAGGCAGAAATTTCTTTTATTTTGGTACAAAATTGCAGAAATTTTTCTTATTTTGGGGCAAAAAGGCAGAAATTTCCCATATTTTGGGGCAAAAAGGCAGAAATTCCCCTTATTGTGGGATAAAATTGCAGAAATTTCCCTTGTTTGGGGGCAAAAAGGCAGAAAATCCCCTTAATTTCGGGCAAAAAGGCAGAAATTCCCGGTATTTTGGAGCAAAATTGCAGAAATTCTTCTAATATTGGGGCAAAAATGCAGAAATTCCCTATATTTGGGGCAAATCGGCAGAAGTTCCCCTTATTTTCGGGAAAAGAGGCAGAAATTCCCTGTATTTTGAAGCAAACTTGCAGAAACTCCCCTAATTTTGGGGGCAAAAAGGCAGAAATTCCCTTTATTTTGAGGCAAAATTACAAAAATTATCCTTATTTCGGGGCAAAAATCAGAAATTTCCCTTATTTAGGGGCAAAATTTAGAAATTTCTTTTATTTTGGTACAGAATTGCAGAAATTTTTCTTATTTTGTGGCAAAAAAGCAGAAATTTTTCATATTTTGGTGCAAAAAGGCTGAAATTCCCCTTATTTTGAGGTAAAATGCTGAAATTCCCCATATTTTCGGGCAAAAAGGCACAAATTTCCCTTATTTTCGGGCAAAATTGCAGAAATTACATTTATTTCAGGGCAAAAAGTCAGAAATTACTTTTATTTTGGGGTAAAAAGGAGAAATTTCTTTTATTTTGTACAAATTTGAAGAAATTTTCCTTATTTTGGAAAAAAAAGTCAGAAATTCTCCATATTTTGGGCAAAAGGAATAAATTCCCTTTATTTTGAGATGAAAAGGCTGAAATTCCCGTTATATTGGGGCAAAAAGGCAGAAATTCCCTTTACTTTGTGGCAAAAACGCAGAAATTCCCGTTAATTGAGGCAGAAAAGCAAAAATTTTCCTTATTTGGTGGCAATAAGGCAGAAATTCCCCATATTTTGTGGCAAAAAGGCAGAAATTCCCCTTATTTGGAGGTAAAATGCTGAAATTCCCCTTATTTTGGCAAAAAGGCAGAAATTCCCCTTATTTTTGGGCAAAATTGCAGAAATTTCACTTATTTCAGGGCAAAATTCAAAAATTCCCCTTATTTTGGGGCAAAAAACAGAAATTCCGTTTATTTTTGGGTAAAAAGGCAGAAATTTCATGTATTTTGAGGTAAAAAAGAAGAAATTCCTCTTATTTGGGGGCAAAAATGAAGAAATTTTACTTTTTTGTGGCAAAAGGTATACATTCCCCTTATTTTCTGGCAAAAAAGCAGAAATTCCCCGTATTTTGGAGCAAAATTGCAGAAAATCCCCTAATTGTGGGGAAAAAAGGCAGAAATTCCCTATATGTTGGGGCAAAAAAACAGAAATTCTTTTTATTTTGGGGAAAAACTCAGAAATTCCACTTATTTTGTGGCAAATTTCCAGATATTTCCCTTATTTTAGGGCAAAATTGCAGAAATTTCACTTATTTCAGGGCAAAATTCAAAAATTCCCTTTATTTTGGGGCAAAAAGACAGAAATTCCGTTTATTTTTGGGTAAAAAGGCAGAAATTTAACTTATTTTGAAATAAAAAGGAAAAAATTCATCTTATTTTGGGGCAAAAATGAAAAAATTTCACGTTTTTGTGGCAAAAGGTATACATTCCCCTTATTTTCGGGCAAAAAAGCAGAAATTCCCATATTTTGGAGCAAAATTGCAGAAAATCCCCTAATTGTGGGGCAAAAAGGCAGAAATTCCCTATATGTTGGGGCAAAAAGACAGAAATTCTCCTTATTTTGGGGAAAAACTCAGAAATTCCACTTATTTTGGGAAGAAAATCCAGAAATTTCCCTTATTTTGGGGCAAAATTGCAGAAATTTCACTTATTTCAGGGAAAAATGCAGAAATTTTCTTATTTTGGGGCAAAAAGTCAGAAATTCCTAATATTTTGTGGCAAAAATTCAGAAATTCCCCTTATTTTGTGTCAAAAAGGCAGAAATTTCCCTTATTTTGAGGAAAATAACAGAAATTTCACTTATTTCAGGGCAAAATTCAAAAATTCATTTTATTTTGGGGCAAAAAGACAGAAATTCCGTTTATTTTTGGGTAAAAAGGCAGAAATTTCACTTATTTTGAGGTAAAAAGGCTGAAATTCCTCTTATTTTGGGGGCAAAAATGAAGAAATTTCCCTTTTTTGTGGCAAAAGGTATACATTCCCCTTATTTTTGGGAAAAAAAGCAGAAATTCCCCGTATTTTGCAGCAAAATTGCAGAAATTCCCCTAGTTGTGGGGCAAAAACGCAGAACTTACCCTTATTTTGAGGTAAAACTGCAGAAATTTCACTTATTTTGCGGCAAAATGGCAGAAATTTCCTTTATTTTCGGTGAAAAATGCAGAAAATCCTTGTATTTTGGAGCAAAATTGCAGAAATTCACCTAATTTTGGGGTAAAACATGCAGTAGTTTTCTTTATTTTGGGGCAAAAAGGCAGAAATTCCCCTTATTTTGGGGCAAAAAGCAGACATTTCATTATTTTGGGGAAAAATTTTAGAAATTTAACTTATTTCAGGGCAAAATGTCAGAAATAACCCTTATTTTGGGGCAAAAATACAGAAATTCCGTTTATTTTTGGGAAAAGTCAGAAATCGCACATATTTTGAGTCAAAAAGGCGGAAAATCCCCTTATTTTGGGGTAAAAATGAAGAAATTTCCCTTTTTATGGCAAAAAGGCATACATTCCCTTTATTTTCGGGCAAAAAGGCAGAAATTCTCAGTATTTTGGAGCAAAATTGCAGAAATTCCCCTAATTTTGTGGCAAAAATGCAGAACTTCCCTTTATTTTGGGGTAAAACTGCAGAAATTTCACTTATTTCGCGGCAAAATGGCAGAAATTCCCTTTATTTTCGGCGAAAAAGGCAGAAAATCCCCGTATTTTGGAGCAAAATTGTAGAAATTCACCTAATTTTGGGGTAAAACATGCAGTAATTTTCTTTATTTTGGGGCAAAAAGGCAGAAATTTTCCATATTTTGGTGCAAAAAGGCTGAAATTCCCGTTATTTTGAGGTAAAATGCTGAAATTCCCTATATTTTGGGGCAAAAGGGCAGAAATTCCCCACATTTTGGGGCAAAAAGGCACAAATTTCCCTTATTTTCGGGCAAAATTGCAGAAATTACATTTATTTCAGGGCAAAAATTCAGAAATTACTTTTATTTTGGGGTAAAAAGGAGAAATTTCTTTTATTTTGGTACAAAATTGAAGAAATTTTCCTTATTTTGGAACAAAAAGTCAGAAATTCTCCATATTTTGGGCAAAAGGAATAAATTCCCCTTACTTTGAGATAAAAAGGCTGAAATTCCTGTTATTTTGGGGCAATAAGGCAGAAATTCCCCTTATTTGGAGGTAAAATGCTGAAATTCTCCTTATTTTGGCAAAAAGGCAGAAATTTCCCTTATTTTGGGGCAAAATTGCAGAAATTTCACTTATTTCAGGGCAAAAAGACAGAAATTTGCCTCATTTTGGGGCAAAAATCAGAAATTCTCCTAATTTTGGGGCCAAAAACAGAAATTCCCCTTATTTTGGGGTAAAATTGTGGATATTTCAAATATTTCAGGGCAAAAAGGCAGAAATTCCACTTCATGTCGGGCAATAAGGCAGAAATTCCCTCTTATTTTGGAGCAAAATTTCAGAAATTCCCCTTATGTTTGTGCAAAAATGCAGAAATTCTTTTTATTTTGGTGCAATAAGGCAGAAATTCTCCGTATTTTGAAGCCAAATTGCACATATTCCCCTAATTTTGAGGGAAAATGCAGAAATTCACATTATTTTGGGGCAAAAAGACAGACATTCTCCTTATTTCAGGGCAAAAAGTAAGAAATTCCCCTTATTTTGGGGCAAAATTCCAGAAATTTCCTTTATTTTGGGGCAAAAGTGTAGAAATCTCCCTTATTTTGTGGTAAAATTACAGAAATTTCACTTATTTCAAAGAAAAAATGCAGAAATTTCTCTTATTTTGGGGCAAAATGCAGAAATTCCCCATATTTGGGGGCAAAAGCAGAGATTCCCCTTATTATGAGGTAAAATGCTAAAATTCCCCATATTTTGGGGCAAAAAGACAGAAATTCCCCTTATTTTGTGGCAAAAAGGCAGAAATTTCACTTATTTTGGAGAAAAACTCAGAATTTCCAATTATTTTGGGGCAAAATTCCAGAAATTTCCCTTATTTTGGGGCAAAATTGCAGAAATTTCACTTATTTCAGGGAAAAAAGGCAGAAATTTTCTTATTTTGGGGCAAAAAGTCAGAAATTCCTAATATTTTGTGGCAAAAATTCAGAAATTCCCATTATTTTGTGTCAAAAATGCAGAAATTTCCTTTATTTTGGGGCCAAATTACAAAATTTCACTTATTTCAGGGCAAAATTCAAAAATTCCTTTTATTTTGGGGCAAAAAGACATTAATTCAGTTTATTTTTGGGTAAAAAGGCAGAAATTTCACTTATTTTGAGGGAAAAAGGCTGAAATTCCTCTTATTTTGGGGCAAAAATGAAGAAATTTCCCTTTTTTGTGGCAAAAGGTATACATTCCCCTTATTTTTGGGAAAAAAAGCAGAAATTCCCCGTATTTTGGAGCAAAATTGCAGAAATTCCCCTAGTTGCGGGGCAAAAACGCAGAACTTACCCTTATTTTGAGGTAAAACTGCAGAAATTTCACTTATTTCGCGGCAAAATGGCAGAAATTCCCTTTATTTTCGGCGAAAAAGGCAGAAAATCCCCGTATTTTGGAGCAAAATTGCAGAAATTCACCTAATTTTGGGGTAAAACATGCAGTAATTTTCTTTATTTTGGGGCAAAAAGGCAGAAATTCCCCTTATTTTGCGGCAAAAAACAGACTTTTCCCTTATTTAGGGGAAAAATTTTAGAAATTTAACTTATTTCAGGGCAAAAAGTCAGAAATTCTCCTTATTTTGGGGCAAAAAGACAGAAATTCTGTTTATTTTTCGGAAAAAGTCAAAAATCGCACTTATTTTGAGTAAAAATACGAAAAAAACCTTTATTTTGGGGCAAAAATGAAGAAATTTCCCTTTTTTATGGCAAAAAGTCATACATTCCCTTTATTTTCGGGCAAAAAGGCAGAAATTCCCCGTATTGTGGAGCAAAATTGCAGAAATTTCCCTAATTTTGGGGCAAAATGCAGAACTTCCCCTTATTTTGGGGTAAAACTGCAGACATTTCACTTATTTCGCGACAAAATGGCAGAAATTCCCTTTATTTTCGGCGAAAAAGGCAGAAAATCCCCATATTTTGGAGCAAAATTGCAGAAATTCACCTATTTTGTGGTAAAACATGCAGTAATTTTCTTTATTTTGGAGCAAAAAGGCAGAAATTCCCCTTATTTTGGGGCAAAAAGCAGACATTTCCATTATTTTGGGGAAAAATTTTAGAAATTTAACTTATTTCAGGGGAAAAAGTCAGTAATAACCCTTATTTTGGGCCAAAAAGACAGAAATTCCGTTTATTTTTAGGGAAAAGACAGAAATCGCACATATTTTGAGTCAAAAAGGCAGAAAATCCCCTTATTTTGGGGGTAAAAATGAAGAAATTTCCCTTTTTTAGGGCAAAAAGGCATACATTCCCTATATTTTCAGGCAAAAAGGCAGAAATTCTCAGTATTTTGGAGCAAAATTGCAGAAATTCCCCTAATTTTGTGGCAAAAATGCAGATCTTCCCCTTATTTTGGGGTAAAACTGCAGAAATTTCACTTATTTTGCGGAAAAATGGCAGAAATTCTCTTTATTTTCGGCGAAAAAGGCAGAAAATCCCTGTATTTTGGAGCAATATTGCAGAAATTCACCTAATTTTGGGGTAAAATATGCAGTAATTTTCTTTATTTTGGGGCAAAAAGGCAGAAATTCCCCTTATTTTGGGGCAAAAGGCAGAAATTCCCCTTATTTTAGGAAAAAATTGCAGAAGTTTCCCTTATTTGGGGACAAAAAACAGAAATTCCCTTTATTTTGGGGCAAAATTGAAGAAAATTCCTTTATTATGGGGAAAAATTGCAGAAATTTCTTTTATTTTAAGGCAAAATTGCAGAAATTTCACTTATTTCAGAGAAAAAAAGCAAAAATTTTTCTTATTTCAAGGCAAAAAAACAGAAATTCCCATGATTTTGTGGCAAAAAGGCAGAAATTCACCTTATTTTGGGGTAAAATTGCAGACATTTTACATATTTCAGGGCAAAAAGTCAGAAATTCACCTTATTTGGGGGCAAAAAGGCAGAAATTTCCCTTTTGTGGAGTAAAATTGCAGAAATTTCCCTTGTTTGGGGGCAAAAAGGCAGAAAATCCCCTTAATTTCGGGCAAAAAGGCAGAAATTCCCTGTATTTTGAAGCTAAATTTCAGAAATTCCCCTAATATTGGGGCAAAAATGCAGAAATTCCCTTTATTTGCGGCAAATCGGCAGAAGTTTCCCTTATTTTCGGGAAAAGAGGCAGAAATTCCCTGTATTTTGAAGCAAAATTGCAGAAACTTCCCTAATTTTGGGGCAAAAAGCAGAAATTCCCTTTATTTTGGGGCAAAAATACAGAAATTCTTTTTATTTCGGGGCAAAAATCAGAAATTTCCCTTATTTTGGGGCAAAATTTTAGAAATTTATTTTATTTTGGTACGAAATTGCAGAAATTTTTATTATTTTGTGGCAAAAAGGCAGAAATTTTCCGTATTTTGGTGCAAAAAGGCTGAAAATCCCCTTATTTTGAGGTAAAATGCTGAAATTCCCCATATTTTGGGGCAAAAGGGCAGAAATTCCCCACATTTTGGGGCAAAAAGTCACAAATTTCCTTTATTTTCGGGCAAAATTGCAGAAATTACATTTATTTCAGGGCAAAAAGTCAGAAATTACTTTTATTTTGGGGTAAAAATCAGAAATTTTTTTTATTTTGGTACAAAATTGAAGAAATTTTCTTTATTTTGGAACAAAAAGTCAGAAATTCTCCATATTTTGGGCAAAAGGAATAAATTCCCCTTATTTTGAGATAAAAAGGCTGAAATTCCCATTATATTGAGGCAATAAGGCAGAAATTCCCCTTATTTGGAGGTAAAATGCTGAAATTCACCTTATTTTGGCAAAAAGGCAGAAATTCCCATTATTTTGGGGCAAAATTGCAGAAATTTTACTTATTTCAGGGCAAAAAGTCAGAAATTTGCCTCATTTTGGGGCAAAAAGCAGAAATTCTCCTAATTTTGGGGCCAAAAACAGAAATTCCCCTTATTTTGGGGTAAAATTGTGGAAATTTCAAATATTTCAGGGCAAAAAGGCAGAAATTCCACTTTATTTCGGGCAATAAGGTAGAAATTCCCCGTATTTTGGAGCAAAATTTCAGAAATTCCCCTTATGTTGGTGCAAAAATGCAGAAATTCTTTTTATTTTGGTGCAATAAGGCAGAAATCCTCCGTATTTTGAAGCAAAATTGCACATATTCCCCTAATTTTGAGGGAAAATGCAGAAATTCACATTATTTTGGGGCAAAAAGACAGACATTCTCCTTATTTCAGGGCAAAAAGTCAGAAATTCCCCTTATTTTGGGGCAAAATTCCAGAAATTTCCTTTATTTTGGGGCAAAATTGTAGAAATCTCCCTTATTTTGTGGTAAAATTACAGAAATTTCACTTATTTCAAAGAAAAAATGCAGAAATTTTTCTTATTTTGGGGCAAAAATGCAGAAATTCCCCATATTTCGGGGCAAAAAAAGAGAGATTCCCCTTATTTTGAGGTAAAATGCTAAAATTCCCCTTATTTGGGGCAAGAAGACAGAAATTCCCCTTATTTTGTGGCAAAAAGGCAGAAATTTCTCTTATTTTTGGGCAAAATTGCAGAAATTTCATTTATTTCAGGGCAAAATTCAAAAATTCCTTTTATTTTGGGGCAAAAAGACAGAAATTCCGTTTATTTTTGGGTAAAAGGCAGAAATTTCACTTATTTTGAGGTAAAAAGGCAGAAATTTCTCTTATTTTGGGGCAAAAATGAAGAAATTTCCATTTTTTTTGTGGCAAAAGCTATACATTCCCCTTATTTTTGGAAAAAAAAGCAGAAATTCCCCGTATTTTGGAGGAAAATTGCAGAAATTCCCCTAGTTGTGGGGCAAAAACGCAGAACTTACCCTTATTTTGAGGTAAAACTGCAGAAATTACACTTATTTCGCGGCAAAATGGCAGAAATTCCCTTTATTTTCGGCGAAAAAGGCAGAAAATCCCCGTATTTTGGAGCAAAATTGCAGAAATTCACCTAATTTTGGGGTAAAACATGCAGTAGTTTTCTTTATTTTGGGGCAAAAAGGCAGAAATTTCTTTTATTTTGGGGCAAAAAGCAGACATTTCCCTTATTTAGGGGAAAAATTTTAGAAATTTAACTTATTTCAGGGCAAAAAGTCAGAAATTCCCCTTATTTTGGGGCAAAAAGCAGACATTTCCTTATTTTGGGGAAAAATTTTAGAAATTTAACTTATTTCAGGGCAAAAAGTCAGAAATAACCCTTATTTTGGGGCAAAAAAAGAAATTCCGTTTAGTTTTAGGGAAAAATTAAAAATCGCACATATTTTGAGTCAAAAAGGCGGAAAATCCCCTTATTTTGGGGTAAAAATGAAGAAATTTCCCTTTTCATGGCAAAAAGGCATACATTCCCTTTATTTTCGGGCAAAAAGGCAGAAATTCTCAGTATTTTGGAACAAAATTGCAGAAATTCCCCTAATTTTGTGGCAAAAATGCAGAACTTCCCCTTATTTTGGGGTAAAACTGCAGAAATTTCACTTATTTCGCGGCAAAATGGCAGAAATTCCCTTTATTTTCGGCGAAAAAGGCAGAAAATTCCCGTATTTTGGAGAAAAATTGCAGAAATTCACCTAATTTTGTGGTAAAATATGCAGTAATTTTCTTTATTTTGGAGCAAAATGCAGAAATTCCCCTTATTTTGGGGCAAAAGGCAGAAATTCCCCTTATTTTAGGGCAAAATTGCAGAAATTTCCCTTATTTGTGGACACAAAACAGAAATTCCCTTTATTTTGGGGCAAAATTGCAGTAAATTCCTTTATTATGGGGAAAAATTTCAGAAATTTCTTTTATTTTAAGGCAAAATTGCAGAAATTTCACTTATTTCAGAGAAAAAAAGCAAAAATTTTTCTTATTTCAGGGCAAAGAGGCAGAAATTCCCATTATTATGGGGCAAAAAGGCAGAAATTCACATTAATTTGGGGTAAAATTGCAGACATTTTACATATTTCAGGGCAAAAAACCAGAAATTCCCCTTATTTGGGGACAAAAAGGCAGAAATTCCCCTTATTGTGGGATAAAATTGCAGAAATTTCCCTTGTTTGGGGGCAAAAAGGCAGAAAATATCCTTAATTTCGGGCAAAAAGGCAGAAATTCCCCGTATTTTGGAGCAAAATTGCAGAAATTCCCCTAATATTGGGGCAAAAATTCAGAAATTCCCTTTATTTGGGGCAAATCGGCAGAAGTTCCCCTTATTTTCGGGAAAAGAGGCAGAAATTCCCTGTATTTTGAAGCAAACTTGCAGAAACTCCCAAAATTTTGGGGGAAAAAGCAGAAATTTCCTTTATTTTGGAGCAAAAATACAGAAATTCTCTTTATTTCGGGGCAAAAATCAGAAATTTCCCTTATTTTGGGACAAAATTTTAGAAATTTCTTTTATTTTGGTACAGAATTGCAGAAATTTTTTTTTATTTTGTGGCAAAAAGGCAGAAATTTTCCATATTTTGGTGCAACAAGGCTAAAATTCCCCTTATTTTGAGGTAAAATGCTGAAATTCCCCATATTTTGGGGCAAAAAGGCAGAAATTCTCCACGTTTTGGGGCAAAAAGGCACAAATTTTCATTATTTTCGGGCAAAATTTCAGAAATTACATTTATTTCAGGGCAAAAAGTCAGAAATTACTTTTATTTTGGGTAAAAAGGAGAAATTTCTTTTATTTTGGTACAAAATTGAAGAAATTTTCTTTATTTTGGAACAAAAAGTCAGAAATTCTCCATATTTTGGGCAAAAGGAATAAATTCCCCTTATTTTGAGATAAAAAGGCTGAAACTCCCGTTATTTTGGGGCAATAAGGCAGAAATTCCCCTTATTTGGAGGTAAAATGCTGAAATTCTCCTTATTTTGGCAAAAAGGCAGAAATTTCACTTATTTCAGGGCAAAAAGTCAGAAATTTGCCTCATTTTGGGGCAAAAAGCAGAAATTCTCCTAATTTTGGGGCCAAAAACAGAAATTCCCCTAATTTTGTGGTAAAATTGTGGAAATTTCAAATATTTCAGGGCAAAAAGGCAGAAATTCCACTTTATTTCGGGGAATAAGGCAGAAATTCCCTCTTATTTTGGAGCAAAATTTCAGAAATTCCTCTTATGTTGGTGCAAAAATGCAGAAATTCTTTTTATTTTGGTGCAATAAGGCAGAAATCCTCCGTATTTTGAAGCAAAATTGCACATATTCCCCTAATTTTGAGGGAAAATGCAGAAATTCACATTATTTTGGGGCAAAAAGACAGACATTCTCTTTATTTCAGGGCAAAAAGTCAGAAATTCCCTTTATTTTGGGGAAAAATTCCAGAAATTCAGTTATTTTGGGGCAAAATTGCAGAAATCTCCCTTATTTCGTGATAAAATTACAGAAATTTCACTTATTTCAAAGAAAAAATGCAGAAATTTCTCTTAATTTGGGGCAAAAATGCAGAAATTCCCCATATTTGGGGGCAAAAGAGCAGAGATTCCCCTTATTATGAGGTAAAATGCTAAAATTCCCCTTATTTTGGGGCAAAAAGACAGAAATTCCCCTTATTTTGTGGCAAAAAGGCAGAAATTTCTGTTATTTTTGGGCAAAATTGCAGATATTTTACTTATTTCAGGGCAAAATTCAAAAATTTCCCTTATTTTGGGGCAAAAATACAGAAATTCCGTTTATTTTTGGGTAAAAAGGCAGAAATTTCATTTATTTTGAGGTAAAAACGAAGAAATTCCTCTTATTTTGGGGCAAAAATGAAGAAATTTTACTTTTTTGTGGCAAAAGGTATACATTCCCCTTATTTTCTGGCAAAAAAGCAGAAATTCCCCGTATTTTGGAGCAAAATTGCAGAAAATCCCCTAATTGTGGGGCAAAGAGGCAGAAATTCCCTATATGTTGGGGTAAAAAGACAGAAATTCTTTTTATTTTGGGGCGAAACTCAGAAATTCCACTTATTTTGGGACAAATTTCCAGAAATTTCCCTTATTTTTGGGCAAAATTGCAGAAATTTTACTTATTTTGGGGCAAAATTTCAGAAATTTTCCTTATTTTGGGGCAAAATGGCAGAAATTCTTAATATTTTTTGGTAAAAATGCAGAAATTTCCTTTATTTTGTGTCAAAAAGGCAGAAATTTCCCTTATTTTGGGGCAAAATTGCAGAAATTTCACATATTTCAGGGCATAATTCAAAAATTACCTTTATTTTGGGGCAAAAAGACAGAAATTCCATTTATTTTGGGTAAAAAGGTAGAAATTTCACTTATTTTGAGGTAAAAATGCAGAAATTCTTCTTATTTTGGGGCAAAAATGAAGAAATTTCCATTTTTTTGTGGCAAAAGGTATACATTCCCCTTATTTTTGGGCAAAAAAGCAGAAATTCCCGTATTTTGGAGCAAAATTGCAGAAATTCCCCTAATTGTGGGGCAAAAAGGCAGAAATTCCCTATATGTTGAGGCAAAAAGACAAAAATTCTCCACATTTTTGGGCAAACTCAGAAATTCCACTTATTCTGGGGCAAAATTTCAGAAATTTCCCTTATTTTGGGGCAAAATTGCAGAAATTTCCCTTATTTTTAGGGAAAAAGTCTGATATTCCCCTTATTTGGGGGCAAAAAGGCATAAATTTCCCTTTTTTGGGGGCAAAAAGACAGAAATTCCCCTTATTTTGTGGCAAAAAGGCAGAAATTTTATTTATTTTGGGGAAAGATTGCAGAAATATCACTTATTTCAGGGCATAATAAAAAAATTCCATTTATTTTGGGGCAAAAAGACAGAAATTCCATTTATTTTTGGGTAAATGGCAGAAATTTCACTTATTTTGAGGTAAAAATGCAGAAATTCCTTATATTTTGGGGCAAAAATGAAGAAATTCCTTTTTTTGTGGCAAAAGGTATACATTATTTTTATTTTCGGGCTAAAAAGCAGAAATTCCCCGTATTTTGGAGCAAAATTGCAGAAATTCCTCTAATTGTGGGGCAAAAATGCAGAAATTCCCTATATGTTGGGGCAAAAAGACAGAAATTCTTTTTATTTTGGGGCAAAACTCAGAAATTCCATTTATTTTGGAGAAAATTCCAGAAATTTTTCTTATTTTGGGGCAAAATTGCAGAAATTTAATTGATTTTATGGCAACATTGCAGAAATTTCACTTATTTCAGGGAAAAAAGGCAGAAATTTTTGATATTTTGGAGCAAAATGGCAGAAATTCTCAATATTTTGTGGCAAAAATGCAGAAATTCCCCTATTTTGAGGTAAAAAGGCTGAAATTCCCCTTATTTCGGAACAAAAAGGCAGAAATTTCCCTTATTTTGGGGCAAAATTGCAGAAATTTCACTTATTTCAGGGAAAAAAGGCGGAAATTTTCTTATTTTGGGGCAAAAAGTCAGAAATTCCTAATATTTTGTGGCAAAAAATGCAGAAATTCCCCTTATTTTGTGTCAAAAAGGCAGAAATTTCTTTTATGTTGGGGCAAGATTGCAGAAATTTCCCTTATTTCAGGGCAAAATTCAAAAATTCCTTTTATTTTGGGGCAAAAGGACAGAAATTCTGTTTATTTTTGGGTAAAAAGGCAGAAATTTCACTTATTTTGATGTAAAAAGGCAAAAATTCCTATTATTTTGGGGCAAAAATGAAGAAATTTCCCTTTTTTGTGGCAAAAGTTATACATTCCCCTTATTTTTGGGAAAAAAAAAGCAGAAATTCCCTGTATTTTGGAGCAAAATTGCAGAAATTCCTCTAACTGTGGGGCAAAAAGGGAGAAATTCCCTATTTGTTGGGGCAAAAAGACAGAAATTCTCCTTATTTTGGGGCAAAACTCAGAAATTCCACTTATTTTGGGGCAAAATTGCAGAAATTTCAATTATTTTGGGGCAAAATTGCAGAAATTTCCTTTATTTTAGGGAAGAAAGACAGAAATTTTCCTTATTTTGGGGAAAAAAGGCAGAAATTCCTAATATTTTGTGGCAAAAATGCAGAAATTCCCCTTATTTTGTGTCAACAATTCAGAAATTTCCCTTATTTTGGGGCAAAATTGAAGAAATTTCACATATTTCAGGTCATAATTCAAAAATTCCTTTTATTTTGGGGCAAAAACACAGAAATTCCGTTTATTTTGGGGTAAAAAAGGCAGAAATTTCACTTATTTTGCGGTAAAAAGGCAGAAATTCCTCTTATTTTGGGGCAAAAATGAAGAAATTTCCCTTTTTTGTGGCAAAAGGTATACATTCCCCTTATTTTCGGGCTAAAAAGCAAAAATTCCCCGTATTTTGGGGCAAAATTGCAGAAATTCTCCTAATTTTGGGGCAAAAATGCAGAAATTCCCTATATGTTGTGGTAAAAAGACAGAAATTCTTTTTATTTTGGGGCAAAACTCAGAAATTCCACTTATTTTGGGACAAATTTCCAGAAATTTCCCTTATTTTTGGGCAAAATTGCAGAAATTTTACTTATTTTGGGGCAAAATTGCAGAAATTTCACTTATTTTGGGGCAAAATTTCAGAAATTTCACTAATTTCAGAAAAAAAATGCAGAAATTTTCCTTATTTTGGGGCAAAAAGGCAGAAATTCCTAATATTTTGTGGCAAAAATGCAGAAATTCCCCTTATTTTGTGTCAAAAAGTCAGAAATTTCTCTTATTTTGGAGGAAAATTGAAGAAATTTCACTTATTTCAGGGCATAATTAAAAAATTCCTTTTATTTTGGGGCAAAAAGACACAAATTCCGTTTATTTTGGGTAAAAAGGCAGAAATTTCACTTATTTTGAGGTAAAAATGCAGAAATTCCTCTTATTTGGGGGCAAAAATGAAGAAATTTCCCTTTTTTGTGGCAAAAGGTATACATTCCCCTTATTTTCGGGCAAAAAAGCAGAAATTCCCGTATTTTGGAGAAAAATTGTAGAAATTACCCTAATTGAGGGGCAAAAAGGCAGAAATTTCCTATATGTTGTGGCAAAAAGACAAAAATTCTCCACATTTTTGGGCACAACTCAGAAATTCCACTTATTCTGAGGCAAAATTCCAGAAATTTCCCTTATTTAGGGGCAAAATTCCAGATATTTCCTTTATTTTAGGGCAAAATTGCAGAAATTTCACTTATTTCATGGAAAAAAGCCAGAAATTTTCCTTATTTTGGAGCAAAAAGGCAGAAATTCCTAATATTTTGTGGCAAAAATGCAGAAATTCTCCTTATTTTGAGGTAAAAAGGCTGAAATTTCCCTTATTTGGGGGCAAAAAGGATAAATTTCCCTTATTTTGGGGCAAAAAGACAGAAATTCCCCTTATTTTGTGGCAAAAAGGCAGAAATTTCTTTTATTTTGTGGAAAAATTGCAGAAATATCACTTATTTCAGGGCATAATTCAAAAATTCCTTTTATTTTGGGGCAAAAAGACAGAAATTCCGTTTATTTTTGGGTAAAAAGGCAGAAATTTCACTTATTTTGAGGTAAAAATGCAGAAATTCCTCTTATTTTGGGGAAAAAATAAAAAAAAATTTTTTTTGTGGCAAAAGGTATACATTATTTTTATTTTCGGGCTAAAAAGCAGAAATTCCCCGTATTTTGGAGCAAAATTGCAGAAATTCCCCTAATTGTGGGGCAAAAATGCAGAAATTCCCTATATGTTGGGGCAAAAAGACAGAAATTCTTTATTTTGGGGCAAAACTCAGAAATTCCATTTATTTTGGGGAAAATTCCAGAAATTTCCCTTATTTTGGGGCTAAATTGCAGAAATTTCACTTATTTTGGGGCAAAATTGCAGAAATTTCACTTATTTCAGAGAAAAAAGGCAGAAATTTTCGATATTTTTGAGCAAAATGGCAAAAATTCTCAATGTTTTGTGTCAAAAATGCAGAAATTCCCTTTATTGTGAGGTAAAAATGCTGAAATTTCCCTTATTTTGGAACAAAATGCAGAAATTTCCCTTATTTTTGGGCTAAAAGACAGAAATTCCTTTTATTGTGGCAAAAAGGCAGAAATTTCTTTTATTTGGGGGAAAATTGCAGAAATTTCACTTATTTCAGGGCATAATTCAAAAATTCCTTTTATTTCGGGGCAAAATGACAGAAATTCCATTTATTTTTGGGTAGAAAGGCAGAAATTTCACTTATTTTGAGGTTAAAAGGCCGACATTCCTCTTATTTTGTGGCAAAAATGAAGAAATTTCCCTTTTTTGTGGCAGAAGGTATACATTCCCCTTATTTTCGGGCAAAAAGGCAGAAATTCCCTGTATTTTGGAGCAAAATTGCAGAAATTCCCCTAATTGCGGGGCAAAAAGGTAAAAATTCCCTATATGTTAGGGCAAAAGTCAGATATTCTTTTTATTTTGGGGCAAAACTCAAAATTCCAATTATATTGGGGCAAAATTCCAGAAATTTCCCTTATTTGGGGCAAAATTGCAGAAATTTCACTTATTTTGGGGCAAAATTGCAGAAATTTCACTTATTTCAGGGAAAAAGGCAGAAATTTTCCTTATTTTGGGGCAAAAAGGCAGAAATTTCCCTTATTTTTGGGCAAAATAACAGAAATTCCTTTTATTTTGTGGCAAAAAAGAAGAAATTTCTTTTATTTTGGGGCAAAATTGCAGAAATTTCACTTATTTCAGGGCATAATTCAAAGATTCCTTTTATTTTGGGGCAAAAAGACAGAAATTCCCCTAATTTTGTGGCAAAAAGGCAGAAATTTCTTTTATTTTGGGGAAAAAATTGCAGAAATATCACTTATTTCAGGGCATAATAAAAATATTCCTTTTATTTTGGGGCAAAAAGACAGAAATTCCGTTTATTTTTGGGTAAATGGCAGAAATTTCACTTATTTTGAGGCAAAAATGCAGAAATTCCTCTTATTTTGGGGCAAAAATGAAGAAATTCCTTTTTTTGTGGCAAAAGGTATACATTATTTTTATTTTCGGTCTAAAAAGCAGAAATTCCCCGTATTTTGGAGCAAAATTGCAGAAATTCCTCTAATTGTGGGGCAAAAATGCAGAAATTCCATATATGTTGGGGCAAAAAGACAGAAATTCTTTATTTTGGGGCAAAATTCAAAAATTCCATTTATTTTGGGGAAAATACCAGAAAGTTCCCTTATTTTGGGGCAAAATTGCAGAAATTTCACTTATTTTGGGGCAACGTTGCAGAAATTTCACTTATTTCAGGAAAAAAAGGCAGAAATTTTTGATATTTTGGAGCAAAATGGCAGAAATTCTCAATATTTTGTGGCAAAAATGCAGAAATTCCCCTATTTTGAGGTAAAAAGGCTGAAATTCCCCTTATTTCGGAACAAAAAGGCAGAAATTTCCCTTATTTTGGGGCAAAATTGCAGAAATTTCACTTATTTCAGGGCAAAAAGGCAGAAATTTTCTTATTTTGGGGCAAAAAGTCAGAAATTCCTAATATTTTGTGGCAAAAATGCAGAAATTCCCCTTATTTTGTGTCAAAAAGGCAGAAATTTCTTTTATGTTGGGGCAAAATTGCAGAAATTTCCCTTATTTCAGGTCAAAATTCAAAAATTCCTTTTATTTTGGGGCAAAAAGACAGAAATTCAGTTTATTTTTGGGTAAAAAGGCAGAAATTTCACTTATTTTGAGGTAAAAAGACAGAAATTTCTATTATTTTGGGGCAAAAATATAGAAATTTCCCTTTTTTGTGGCAAAAGGTATACATTCCCCTTATTTTTGGAAAAAAAAGCAGAAATTCCCTGTATTTTGGAGCAAAATTGCAGAAATTCCCTTATTTGTGGGGCAAAAAGGGAGAAATTCCTTATTTGTTGGGGCAAAAAGACAGAAATTCTCCTTATTTTGGGACAAAACTCAGAAATTCCACTTATTTTGGGGCAAAATTGCAGAAATTTCAATTATTTTGGGGCAAAATTGCAGAAATTTCCTTTATTTCAGGGAAGAAACACAGAAATTTTCCTCATTTTGGGGCAATAAGGCAGAAATTCCTAATATTTTGTGGCAAAAATGCAGAAATTCCCCTTATTTTGTGTCAAAAATTCAGAAATTTCCCTTATTTTGGGGCAAAATTGAGAAATTGCACTTATTTCAGGGTATAATTCAAAAATTCCTTTTATTTTGGGGCAAAAAGACAGAAATTCCGTTTATTTTTGGGTAAAAAAGGCAGAAATTTTACTTATTTTGAGGTAAAAAGGCAGAAATTCCTCTTATTTTGGGGCAAAAATGAAGAATTTTCCCTTTTTTGTGGCAAAAGGTATACATTCCCCTTATTTTCGGGCTAAAAAGCAGAAATTCCCTGTATTTTGGAGCAAAATTGCAGAAATTCTTCTAATTGTCGGGCAAAAATGCAGAAATTCCCTATATGTTGGGGTAAAAAGACAGAAATTCTTTTTATTTTGGGGCAAAACTCAGAAATTCCACTTATTTTGGGGCAAAATTCCAGAAATTTCCTTTATTTTTGGGCAAAATTGCAGAAATTTTACTTATTTTGGGGCAAAATTCCAGAAATTTCACTTATTTTGGGGCAAAATTGCAGAAATTTCACTTATTTCAGGGAAAAAAGGCAGGAATTTTCCTTATTTTGGGGCGTAAAGGCAGAAATTCCTAATATTTTGTGTCAAAAAGGCAGAAATTGCTCTTATTTTGGGGCAAAATTGCAGAAATTTCACTTATTTCAGGGCATAATTCAAAAATTCCTTTTATTTTGGGGCAAAAGGCAGAAATTCCGTTTATTTTTGAATAAAAAGCAGATATTTCACTTATTTTGAGGTCAAAAGGCAGAAATTCCTCTTATTTTGTGTCAAAAAGTCAGAAATTTCTCTTATTTTGGAGGAAAATTGAAGAAATTTCACTTATTTCAGGGCATAATTAAAAAATTCCTTTTATTTTGGGGCAAAAAGACACAAATTCCGTTTATTTTGGGTAAAAAGGCAGAAATTTCACTTATTTTGAGGTAAAAATGCAGAAATTCCTCTTATTTGGTGGCAAAAATGAAGAAATTTCCCTTTTTTGTGGCAAAAGGTATACATTCCCCTTATTTTCGGGCAAAAAAGCAGAAATTCCCGTATTTTGGAGAAAAATTGTAGAAATTACCCTAATTGAGGGGCAAAAAGGCAGAAATTTCCTATATGTTGTGGCAAAAAGACAAAAATTCTCCACATTTTTGGGCACAACTCAGAAATTCCACTTATTCTGAGGCAAAATTCCAGAAATTTCCCTTATTTAGGGGCAAAATTCCAGATATTTCCTTTATTTTAGGGCAAAATTGCAGAAATTTCACTTATTTCATGGAAAAAAGCCAGAAATTTTCCTTATTTTGGAGCAAAAAGGCAGAAATTCCTAATATTTTGTGGCAAAAATGCAGAAATTCTCCTTATTTTGAGGTAAAAAGGCTGAAATTTCCCTTATTTGGGGGCAAAAAGGATAAATTTCCCTTATTTTGGGGCAAAAAGACAGAAATTCCCCTTATTTTGTGGCAAAAAGGCAGAAATTTCTTTTATTTTGTGGAAAAATTGCAGAAATATCACTTATTTCAGGGCATAATTCAAAAATTCCTTTTATTTTGGGGCAAAAAGACAGAAATTCCGTTTATTGTTGGGTAAAAAGGCAGAAATTTCACTTATTTTGAGGTAAAAATGCAGAAATTCCTCTTATTTTGGGGCAAAAATAAAAAAAATTTTCTTTGTGGCAAAAGGTATACATTATTTTTATTTTCGGGCTAAAAAGCAGAAATTCCCCGTATTTTGGAGCAAAATTGCAGAAATTCCCCTAATTGTGGGGCAAAAATGCAGAAATTCCCTATATGTTGGGGCAAAAAGACAGAAATTCTTTATTTTGGGGCAAAACTCAGAAATTCCATTTATTTTGGGGAAAATTCCAGAAATTTCCCTTATTTTGGGGCTAAATTGCAGAAATTTCACTTATTTTGGGGCAAAATTGCAGAAATTTCACTTATTTCAGAGAAAAAAGGCAGAAATTTTCGATATTTTTGAGCAAAATGGCAAAAATTCTCAATGTTTTGTGTCAAAAATGCAGAAATTCCCTTTATTGTGAGGTAAAAATGCTGAAATTTCCCTTATTTTGGAACAAAATGCAGAAATTTCCCTTATTTTTGGGCTAAAAGACAGAAATTCCTTTTATTGTGGCAAAAAGGCAGAAATTTCTTTTATTTGGGGGAAAATTGCAGAAATTTCACTTATTTCAGGGCATAATTCAAAAATTCCTTTTATTTCGGGGCAAAATGACAGAAATTCCATTTATTTTTGGGTAGAAAGGCAGAAATTTCACTTATTTTGAGGTTAAAAGGCCGACATTCCTCTTATTTTGTGGCAAAAATGAAGAAATTTCCCTTTTTTGTGGCAGAAGGTATACATTCCCCTTATTTTCGGGCAAAAAGGCAGAAATTCCCTGTATTTTGGAGCAAAATTGCAGAAATTCCCCTAATTGCGGGGCAAAAAGGTAAAAATTCCCTATATGTTAGGGCAAAAGTCAGATATTCTTTTTATTTTGGGGCAAAACTCAAAATTCCAATTATATTGGGGCAAAATTCCAGAAATTTCCCTTATTTGGGGCAAAATTGCAGAAATTTCACTTATTTTGGGGCAAAATTGCAGAAATTTCACTTATTTCAGGGAAAAAGGCAGAAATTTTCCTTATTTTGGGGCAAAAAGGCAGAAATTTCCCTTATTTTTGGGCAAAATAACAGAAATTCCTTTTATTTTGTGGCAAAAAAGAAGAAATTTCTTTTATTTTGGGGCAAAATTGCAGAAATTTCACTTATTTCAGGGCATAATTCAAAGATTCCTTTTATTTTGGGGCAAAAAGACAGAAATTCCCCTAATTTTGTGGCAAAAAGGCAGAAATTTCTTTTATTTTGGGGAAAAATTGCAGAAATATCACTTATTTCAGGGCATAATAAAAATATTCCTTTTATTTTGGGGCAAAAAGACAGAAATTCCGTTTATTTTTGGGTAAATGGCAGAAATTTCACTTATTTTGAGGCAAAAATGCAGAAATTCCTCTTATTTTGGGGCAAAAATGAAGAAATTCCTTTTTTTGTGGCAAAAGGTATACATTATTTTTATTTTCGGTCTAAAAAGCAGAAATTCCCCGTATTTTGGAGCAAAATTGCAGAAATTCCTCTAATTGTGGGGCAAAAATGCAGAAATTCCATATATGTTGGGGCAAAAAGACAGAAATTCTTTATTTTGGGGCAAAATTCAAAAATTCCATTTATTTTGGGGAAAATACCAGAAAGTTCCCTTATTTTGGGGCAAAATTGCAGAAATTTCACTTATTTTGGGGCAACGTTGCAGAAATTTCACTTATTTCAGGAAAAAAAGGCAGAAATTTTTGATATTTTGGAGCAAAATGGCAGAAATTCTCAATATTTTGTGGCAAAAATGCAGAAATTCCCCTATTTTGAGGTAAAAAGGCTGAAATTCCCCTTATTTCGGAACAAAAAGGCAGAAATTTCCCTTATTTTGGGGCAAAATTGCAGAAATTTCACTTATTTCAGGGCAAAAAGGCAGAAATTTTCTTATTTTGGGGCAAAAAGTCAGAAATTCCTAATATTTTGTGGCAAAAATGCAGAAATTCCCCTTATTTTGTGTCAAAAAGGCAGAAATTTCTTTTATGTTGGGGCAAAATTGCAGAAATTTCCCTTATTTCAGGTCAAAATTCAAAAATTCCTTTTATTTTGGGGCAAAAAGACAGAAATTCAGTTTATTTTTGGGTAAAAAGGCAGAAATTTCACTTATTTTGAGGTAAAAAGACAGAAATTTCTATTATTTTGGGGCAAAAATATAGAAATTTCCCTTTTTTGTGGCAAAAGGTATACATTCCCCTTATTTTTGGAAAAAAAAAGCAGAAATTCCCTGTATTTTGGAGCAAAATTGCAGAAATTCCCTTAGTTGTGGGGCAAAAAGGGAGAAATTCCTTATTTGTTGGGGCAAAAAGACAGAAATTCTCCTTATTTTGGGACAAAACTCAGAAATTCCACTTATTTTGGGGCAAAATTGCAGAAATTTCAATTATTTTGGGGCAAAATTGCAGAAATTTCCTTTATTTCAGGGAAGAAACACAGAAATTTTCCTCATTTTGGGGCAATAAGGCAGAAATTCCTAATATTTTGTGGCAAAAATGCAGAAATTCCCCTTATTTTGTGTCAAAAATTCAGAAATTTCCCTTATTTTGGGGCAAAATTGAGAAATTGCACTTATTTCAGGGTATAATTCAAAAATTCCTTTTATTTTGGGGCAAAAAGACAGAAATTCCGTTTATTTTTGGGTAAAAAAGGCAGAAATTTTACTTATTTTGAGGTAAAAAGGCAGAAATTCCTCTTATTTTGGGGCAAAAATGAAGAATTTTCCCTTTTTTGTGGCAAAAGGTATACATTCCCCTTATTTTCGGGCTAAAAAGCAGAAATTCCCTGTATTTTGGAGCAAAATTGCAGAAATTCTTCTAATTGTCGGGCAAAAATGCAGAAATTCCCTATATGTTGGGGTAAAAAGACAGAAATTCTTTTTATTTTGGGGCAAAACTCAGAAATTCCACTTATTTTGGGGCAAAATTCCAGAAATTTCCTTTATTTTTGGGCAAAATTGCAGAAATTTTACTTATTTTGGGGCAAAATTCCAGAAATTTCACTTATTTTGGGGCAAAATTGCAGAAATTTCACTTATTTCAGGGAAAAAAGGCAGGAATTTTCCTTATTTTGGGGCATAAAGGCAGAAATTCCTAATATTTTGTGTCAAAAAGGCAGAAATTGCTCTTATTTTGGGGCAAAATTGCAGAAATTTCACTTATTTCAGGGCATAATTCAAAAATTCCTTTTATTTTGGGGCAAAAGGCAGAAATTCCGTTTATTTTTGAATAAAATCAGATATTTCACTTATTTTGAGGTCAAAAGGCAGAAATTCCTCTTATTTTGGGGCAAAAATGAAGAAATTTTCCTTTTTTGTGGGAAAAGGTATACATTCCTCTTATTTTTGGGAAAAAAAGCAGAAATTTCCCGTATTTTGGAGCAAAATTGCCGATATTCCCCTAGTTGTGGGGCAAAAAGGCAGAAATTCCCTATATGTTGGGGCAAAAACACAGAAATTCTTTTTATTTTGGGGTAAAACTCAGAAATTCCATTTATTTTGAAGAAAATTCCAGAAATTTCCTTTATTTTGGGGCAAAATTGCAGAAATTTCAGTTATTTTGTAGCAAAATGGCAGGAATTTCAATTATTTCAGGGAAAAAAGGCAGAAATTTTCAATATTTGGTAGTAAAATTGCAGAAATTCTCAATATTTTGTGCCAAAAATGCAGAAATTCCCCTTATTTTGAGGTAAAAAGTCTGAAATTCCCTTTATTTCGGGACAAAAAGGCAGAAATTTCCCGTATTTTTGGGCAAAATAACAGAAATTCCTTTTATTTTGGGGTAAAACTCAGAAATTCCACTTATATTTATTTAGGGGCAAAATTCCAGAAATTTCACTTATTTCAGGGTAATAAGTCAGAAATACCCCTTATTATTGGGCAAAAAAGACAGAAATTCCCTTTGTTTTGGGGGAAAAAGACAGAAATTCCACTTATTTAGAGGCAAAAAGGCAGAAATTCCCCTTATTTTGGATCAAAAATGAAGAAATTTCCCTTTTTTATGGCAAAAAAGGTATGCATTCCCCTTATTTTCGGGCAAAAAGGCAGAAATTCCCCGTATTTTAGAACAAAATTGCAGAAATTCCCCTAATTTTGGGGCAAAAGGCAGAAATTCCCTTTATTTTGGTGCAAAAATCAGAAATTCCTCTTATTTTGGGGCAAAATTCCAGAAATTTCCTCTATTTTGGGGCAAAAAGGCAGAAATTCCTTATATTTTGTGGCAAAAATGCTGAAATTCCCTTTATTTTGAGGTAAAAAGGCTGAAATTCCCCTTATTTGGGGGTAAAATTCCAGAAATTTCCCTTATTTGTAGCAAAAAGGCAGAAATTTCTCTAAATTTGTGGCAAAATTGCAGAAATTTCACTTATTGCAGGGCATAATTCAAAAATTCCTTATATTTTGGAGGAAGAAGACAAAAATTCCGTTTATTTTTGAATAAAAATGCAGAAATTTCACTTATTTTGAGGTTAAAAGGCAGAAATTCCTTTTATTTTGGGGCAAAAATGAAGAAATTTCCTTTTTTGTGGCAAAAGGTATACATTCCTCTTATTTTTGGGAAAAAAAGCAGAAATTCCCCGTATTTTGGAGCAAAATTGCAGAAATTCCCCTAGTTGTGGGGCAAAAAGGCAGAAATTCTCTATTTATTGGGTCAAAAGGACAGAAATTCTCCTTATTTTGGGGCAAAACTCAGAAATTCCACTTATGTTGGGGCAAAATTCCAGAATTTTCACTTATTTCAGGGTAATAAGTCAGAAATCCCCTTATTATTGGGCAAAAAGACAGAAACTTCCTTTGTTTTGGGGTAAAAAGACAGAAATTTCAATTTTTTAGAGGCAAAAAGGCAGAAATTCCCCTTATTTTGGAGCAAAAATGAAGAAATTTTTTTTATGGCCAAAAGGTATGCATTCCCCTTATTATCAGGCAAAAGGGCAAAAATTCCTTGTATTTTGGAACAAAATTGCAGAAATTCCCCTAATTTTGAGGCAAAAGGCAGAAATTCCATTTATTTTGGTGCAAAAATCAGAAATTCCCCTTATTTTGGGACAAAATTCCAGAAATTTCCTTTATTTTGGGGCAAAATTGCAGGAATTTACCTTATTTTGAGGTAAAATTGCAGAAATTTCCCTTATTTTGTGGTAAAATTGCTGAAATTTCAAATATTTCATGGCAAAATGGCAGAAATTCCCCTTATTTTGTGGCAAAAAATGAAATCCCTAATTTTTGGCTAAAATTGAAGAAATTTCACTTATTTTTGGACAAAAAGACAGAAATTCCACTTAATTTCGTGCATAAAGGCAGAAATGACCCGTATTTTGGAGCAAAATTGCAGAAATTCCCCTAATATTGGTGCAAAAATGCAGAAATTCCCTTTATTTGGGGCAAAAAGGCAGAAATTCTTTATATGTTTGTGCAAAAAAGCTGAAATTCCCTTTATTTTGAGGTAAAATGTTGAAATTCCCCATATTTGGGTTCAAAACGCAGAAATTCCCCTAATTTTGGGGCAAAAAGGCACAAATTTCCCTTATTTTCAGGCAAAAATGCAGAAATTTCATTTATTTCAGGGCAAAAAGTCAGAAATTCCCTTTATTTTGGGGCAAAAAGCAGAAATTTCTTTTATTATGGTACAAAATTGAAGAAATTTTCATTATTTTGGAACAATAAGCAGAAATTCCCCATATTTTGGGGCAAAAGGCAGAAATTTTTTTTATTTTGAGGTAAAATGCAGAAATTCCCCTTATTTAGAGGTAAAATGCAGAAATTCTTCAGATATTGGGGGGAAATGCAGAAATTCCCTTTATTTTGGAGCTAAAAGGCAGAAATTCCCCATATTTTGAAGCAAAATTGCAGAAATTCTCATAATGTTCGGGCAAAAAGGCAGAAAATCTCCTTATTTTGGGGCAAAAAGACAGAAAATCTCCTTTTTTCGGGAGCAAAAATCAAAAATTCCCCTTATTTTGGGGCAAAATTGCAGAAATTTTCTTGACATTGGGGCAAAATTGCAGAAATTTCCCTTATTTTGGGGCAAAATTGCAGAAATTTCACTTATTTCAGAGAAAAGGCCGAAATTTTCTTATTTTGGGGCAAAAAGGCAAAAATTTCTTTTATTTTCGAACAAAATTGCAGAAATTTTTTTTATCTTGGGTCAAAAAAGCAGAAATTCCCCATATTTTGGGGCAAAAAGGCAGAAATTCCCCTTATTTTGAGGTAAATAGCCTGAAATTCCCCTTATTTTTGGGCAAAAATCAGAAATTTCCCGTATTTTGGGGGAAAAGACAGAAATTTCATTTATTTTGGGGGAAAAGGCAGAAATTTCACTTATTTTGAGTCAAAAAGGCGGAAAATCCCCTTATTTTCGGGCAAAAATGAAGAAATTTCCTTTTTTATGGCAAAAACGTATACATTCCTATTATTTTCGGGCAAGAGGCAGAAATTCCCCGTATTTTGGAGCAAAATTGCAGAAATTTCCCTAATAATGTGGCAAAAAGGCAGAAATTCCCATTATTTTGGGGTAAAACTGCATAAATTTCACTTATTTTGCGGCAAAATGCAGAAATTCCCCTTATTTTCGGTGAAAAAGGCAGAAAATCTCCGTATTTTGGAGCAAGATTAAAGAAATTCACCTAATTTTGGGGTAAAAAATACAGTAATTTTCTTTATTTTTGGTCAAAAAAGCAGAAATTCTCCTTATTTTGGGGCAAAAGGCAGAAATTCCCCTTATTTTAGGGCAAAATTGCAGAAATTTCCTTTATTTGTAGGCAAAAAACAGAAATTCCTTTTACTTTGGGGCAAAAATGTAGAAATTTCCAATTTTTGTGGCAAAAAAATATGCATTCCCCTTATTTTCGGTCAAAAGGCAGAAATTCCCCGTATTTTGGAGCAAAATGGCAGAAATTCTCCTTATTTTGGGGCAAAATGTGAAATCCCTAATTTTTGGCTAAAATTGAAGAAATTTCACTTATTTCGGGACAAAAAGGCAGAAATTCCACTTAATTTCAGGCAAAAAGGCAGAAATGACCCGTATTTTGGAGCAAAATTGCAGAAATTCCCCTATTATTGGTACAAAAATGCAGAAATTCCCTTTATTTTGGGGCAAAAAGGCAGAAATTCTCCATATTTTGGTGCAAAAAGGCTGAAATTTCCCTTATTTTGAGGTAAAATGCTGAAATTCCACATATTTTGGGGCAAAGGCAGAAATTCCCCTTAATTTGGGGCAAAAAGGCACAAATTTCCCTTATTTTCGGGCAAAATTGCAGAAATTTCATTTATTTCAGGGCAAAAAGTCAGAAAGTCCCCTTATTTTGGGGCAAAAAGCAGAAATTTCTTTTATTATGATACAAAATTGAAGAAATTTTCCTTATTTTTGAACAAATGCAGAAATTAGCCATATTTTGGAACAAAAGGCAGAAATTCTTCTTATTTTGAGGTAAAATGCAGAAATTCCCCTTATTTAGAGGTAAAATGCAGAAATTCCCCAAATATTGGGGGAAAATTCAGAAAATCCCTTTATTTTGGGCTAAAAGGCAGAAATTTCCCGTATTTTAAAGGAAAATTGCAGAAATTCTTATAATTTTCGGGCAAAAAGGCAGAAATTCTCTTTATTTTGGGTCAAAAAGACAGAAATTCTCCTTATTTTGGGGAAAAACTCAGAAATTCCATTTATTTTGGGGCAAAATTCCAGAAATTTCCCTTATTTTGGGGCAAAATTGCAGAAATTTCACCTATTTTGGGGAAAAATTGCAGAAATTTCACTTATTTTAGGGTAATAAGTCAGAAATTCCCCTTATTATTGGGCAAAAAAGACAGAAATTCCATTTGTTTTGGGGAAAAAGACAGAAATTCCATTTATTTAGAAGCAAAAAGGCAGAAATTCCCCTTATTTTGGAGCAAAAATGAAATTTCCCTTTTTTATGGCCAAAAGGTATGCATTCCCCTTATTTTCGGGCAAAAATGCAGAAATTCCCTGTATTTTGGAACAAAATTGCAGAAATTTCCCTAATTTTGAACCAAAAGGCAGAAAATCCCTTTATTTTGGTGCAGAAATCAGAAATTCCCCTTATTTTGGGGCAAAATTCCAGAAATTTCCTTTATTTTGGGGCAAAATTGCAGGAATTTACCTTATTTTGAGATAAAATTTCAAAAATTTCACTTATTTTCAGGTAAAAAGTCTGAAATTTCCTTTATTTTGGAGCAAAAAGGGAGAAATTCCCCTTATTTTGGGGCAAAAAAAGCAGAAATTCATTATATTTTGGGGCAAAAAGGCATAAATTCCTTATATTTTGTGGCAAAAATGCAGAAATTCTCCTTTTTTTGAGGTAAAAAGGCTGAAATTCCCCTTATTTTGAGGCAAAAAGGCAGAAATTTCCCTTATTTTAAGGTATAATTGGTGAAATTTCAAATATTTCATGGCAAAATGGCAGAAATTCTTTTTATTTTGGGGCAAAAAATGAAATCCCTAATTTTTGGCTAAAATTGAATAAATTTCACTTATTTTGGGATAAAATGGCAGAAATTCCACTTAATTTCGGGTAAAAAGGTAGAAATGACCCGTATTTTGGAGCAAAATTGCAGAAATTCCCCTTATATTGGTGCATAAATGCAGAAATTCCCTTTATTTGGGGCAAAAAGGCAGAAATTCTCCATATTTTTGCAAAAAGGCTGAAATTCCCTTTATTTTGAGGTAAAATGCAGAAATTCACCAAATATTGTGGGAAAATGCAGAAATTCCCTGTATTTTGGAGCTAAAAGGCAGAAATTCCCCATATTTTGAAGCAAAATTGCAAAAATTCTCATAATATTCGTGCAAAAAGGCAGAAATTCTCTTTATTTTGGGGTAAAAAGACAGAAAATCTCCTTTTTTTGGGAGTAAAAATCAGAAATTCCCCTTATTTTGGGGCAAAATTGCAGAAATTTCCTTGACATTGGGGCAAAATTGCAGAAATTTCCCTTATTTTGGGGCAACATTGCAGAAATTTCACTTATTTCAGAGAAAAGGCAGAAATTTTTTATTTTGGGGCAAAAAGGCAGAAATTTCTTTTATTTTCGAACAAAATTGCAGAAATTTTTCTTATTTTGGGTCAAAAAGGCAGAAATTCCCCATATTTTGGGGCAAAAAGGCAGAAATTCCCCTTATTTTGGGGGAAAAAGACAGAAATTTCATTTATTTTGGGGGAAAAGGCAGAAATTTCAGTTATTTTGAGTCAAAAATCGGAAAATCCCCTTATTTTCGGGCAAAAATGAAGAAATTTCCCTTTTTTATGGCAAAAAGGTATACATTCCTATTATTTTCGGGCAAGAAGGCAGAAATTCCCCGTATTTTGGAGCAAAATTGCAGAAATTCCCCTAATTTTTTGGCAAAAAGGCAGAAATTCCCCTTATTTTGGGGTAAAACTGCATAAATTTCACTTATTTCGCGGCAAAATGCAGAAATTCCCCTTATTTTCGGCGAAAAAGGCAGAAAATCCCCGTATTTTGGAGCAAAATTGAAGAAACTCACCTAATTTTGGGGTAAAAAATACAGTAATTTTCTTTATTTTTGGGTAAAAAGGCAGAAATTCTTTTTATTTTGGGGAAAA
The DNA here is from genome assembly GCF_963924665.1 of Micromys minutus. NCBI lineage: Eukaryota > Metazoa > Chordata > Mammalia > Rodentia > Muridae > Micromys > Micromys minutus. The sequence goes on along the minus strand of NW_027667258.1, from coordinate 1,297,407 downwards.
ATGCAGAAATTCCCCTTATTTTAGGGCAAAATTGCAAAAATTTCCCTTATTTGTGGGCAAAAATCAGAAATTCCTCTTACTTTGGGGCAAAAATGAAGAAATTTCCAATTTTTATGGCAAAAAGTTATGCATTCCCCTAATTTTCGGCCAAAAAGGCAGAAATTCCCTGTATTTTGGAGCAAAATTGCAGAAATTCCCCTAACTGTGGGGTAAAAAGGCAGAAATTCCCTATATGTTGGGGCAAAAAGACAGAAATTCTCATTATTTTGGGGTAAACCTCAAAAATTCCACTTATTTTGGGGCAAAATTTCAGAAATTTCCCTTATTTTGGGGCAAAAATGCAGAAATTTCACTTATTTCAGGAAAAAAAGGCAGAAATTTTCCTTATTTTGGGGCAAAAAGGCAGAAATTCTTAATATTTTGTGGCAAAAATGCAGAAATTCCCTTTATTTTGAGGTAAAATTGCTGAAATCCCCTTATTTGGGCGCAAAAAGGCAGAAATTTCCTATATGTTGGGGCAAAATTGCAGAAATTTCACTTATTTCAGGGTAATAACTCAGAAATTCCCCTTATTTTGAGGCAAAAAGACAGAAATTCCCTTTGTTTTGGGGGAAAAAGACAGAATTTCCACTTATTTAGAGGCAAAAATGCAGAAATTCCCCTTATTTTGGAGCAAAAATGAAGAAATTTCCCTTTTTTATGGCAAAAAGGTATGCATTCCCCTTATTTTCGGGCAAAAAGGCAGAAATTCCCAGTATTTTGGAGCAAAATGGCAGAAATTCTCCTTATCTTGGGGCAAAAAGATGAAATCCCTAATTTTTGGCTAAAATTGAAGAAATTTCACTTATTTCGAGACAAAAAGGCAGAAATTCCACTTAATTTCGGGCATAAAGGCAGAAATGACCCGTATTTTGGAGCAAAATAGCAGAAATTCCCCTAATATTGGTGCAAAAATGCAGAAATTCCCTTTAATTTGGGGCAAAAAGGCAGAAATTCTCCATATTTTGGTGTAAAAATTCTGCAATTCCCCTTATTTTGAAGTAAAATGCTGTAATTCCCCATATGTTGGAGCAAAAGGCAGAAATTCCTTTTATTTTGGGGCGAAAAGGCACAAATTTCCCTTATTTTCGGGCAAAATTGCAGAAATTTCATTTATTTCATGGCAAAAAGTCAGAAATTTCCCTTATTTTGGGGTAAAAAGCAGAAATTTCTATTGTTATGGTACAACATTGAAGAAATTTTCCTCATTTTGGAACAAAAAGGCAGAAATTCCCCGTATTTTGGGGCAAAAGGCAGAAATTCTTTTTATTTTGAGGTAAAATGCAGAAATTCCCCTTATTTAGAGGTAAAATGCAGAAATTCCCCAAATATTGGGGAAAAATGCAGAAATTCCCTTTATTTTGGGGCAAAAAAGCAGAAATTCCCTGTGTTTTGAAGCAAAATTGCAGAAATTCTCATAATTTTCGCGCAAAAAGGCAGAAATTCTCTTTATTTTGGGGCAAAAAGACCGAAAATCTTTTTTTTTCGGGAACATAAAGTCAGAAATTCCCCTTATTTTGGGGCAAAATTGCAGAAATTTCCTTTATATTGGGGCAAAATTGCAGAAATTTCCGTTATTTTGGGGCAAAATTGGAGAAATTTCACTTATTTCAGAAAAAAGGCAGAAATTTTCTTATTTTGGGGCAAAAAAACAAAGATTTCTTTTTTTGGTACAAAATTGCTGAAATTTTCTTATTTTGGGGCAAAAAGGCAGAAATTCCTTTTATTTTGAAGTAAATAGGCTGAAATTCCCCTTATTTTCGGGCAAAAAGTCAGAAATTCCCCTTATTTTAAGGCAAAAATACAGAAATTTCATTTATTTTTGGGGAAAAGGCAAAAATTGCACTTATTTTGAGTAAAAAAGGCGGGAAATCCCCTTATTTTCAGGCAAAAATGAAGAAATTTTTTTTTTTATGGCAAAAAGGTATACATTCCTTTTATTTTTGGGCAAAAAGGCAGAAATTCCCCGTATTTTGGAGCAAAATTGCAGAATTTCCTTTAATTTGTGGCAAAAAGGCAGAAATTCCCCTTATTTTGGCTTGAAACTGCAGAAATTTCACTTATTTCGCGGCAAAATGTAGAAATTCCCCTTATTTTCAGCGAAAAAGGCAGAAAATCCTCATATTTTTGAGCAAAATTGCAGAAATTCCCCTAATTGTGGGGCAAAAAGGCAGAAATTTCCTATATGTTGGGGCAAAAAGACAGAAATTCTCCTTATTTTGGGGCAAACCTCAGAAATTCCACTTATTTTGGGGTAAAGTTCCAGAAATTTCCCTTATTTTGGGGCAAAATTGCAGAAATTTGACATATTTTGGGGCAAAATTGCAGAAATTTCACTTATTTCAGGAAAAAAAGGCAGAAATTTTCCTTATTTTGGGGAAAAAAGGCCGAAATTCCTAATATTTTGTGGCAAAAATGCAGAAATCCCCTTTATTTTGAGGTAAAAAGGCTGAAATTCCCCTTATTTGGGGGCAAAAAGGCAGAAATTTCCCTTATGTTGGGGTAAAATTGCAGAAATTTCACATATTTCAGGGTAATAAGTCAGAAATTCCCCTTATTTTGAAGCAAAAATGAATGAAATTCCCTTTGTTTTGGGGGAAAAAAACAAATTCTACTTATTTAGAGGGAAAAAGGCAGAAATTTCCCTTATTTTGGAGCAAAAATGAAGAAATTTCCCTTTTTTATGGCAAAAAGGTATGTATTCCCCTTATTTTCGGGCAAAAAAGCAGAAATTTCCTGTATTTTGGAGCAAAATGGCAGAAATTCCCCTTATTTTTGGGCAAAAAGATGAAATCCCTAATTTTTGGCTAAAATTGAAGAAATTTCACTTATTTCGGGACAAAAAGGCAGAAATTCCACTTAATTTTGGGCATAAAGGCAGAAATGACACGTATTTTGGATTAAAATTGCAGACATTCTCCTAATATTGGTGCAAAAAATGCAGAAATTCCCTTTATTTTGGGGCAAACAGGCAGAAATTCTCCATATTTTGGTGAAAAAGGCTGAAATTTCTCTTATTTTGATGTAAAATGCAGAAATTCCTTATATTTTGGGCAAAAGGCAGAAATTCCCCTTATTTTGGGGCAAAAAGGCACAAATTTCCCTTATTTTCAGGCAAAATTGCAGAAATTTCATTTATTTCAGGGCAAAAAGTCAGAAATTCCCCTTATTTTGGGGCAAAAAGCAGAAATTTCTTTTGTTATGGTACGAAATTGAAGAAATTTCCCTTATTTTGGAACAAAAAAGCAAAAATTCCCCATATTTTGGGCCAAAAGGCAGAAATTCTTCTTATTTTGAGGTAAAATGCAGAAATTCCCCTTATTTAGTGGTAAAATGCAGAAATTACCCAAATATTGGGGGAAAATGCAGAAATTCCTTTTATTTTGGGGCTAAAAGACAGAAATTCCCTGTATTTTAGGGCAAAATTGCAGAAATTTCCCTTATTTGAGGGCAAAAAACAGAAATCCCCCTTACTTTGGGGCAAAAATTAAAAAATTTCCTTTTTTATGGCAAAATGTGTGCATTCCTCTTATTTTCGGGCAAAAAGGCAGAAATTCTCTGTATTTTGGAGCAAAATTGCAGAAATTCCCCTTATTGTGGGGCAAAAATTCAGAAATTCCCTATATGTTGGGGCAAAAAGACAGAAATTCTCTTTATTTTGGGGCAAACCTCAGAAATTCCACTTATTTTGGGGCAAATTTCCAGAAATTTCTCTTATTTTGGGGCAAAATTGCAGAATTTTCACTTATTTTGTGGCAAGATTGAAGAAATTTCACTTATTTCAGGAAAAAAAGGCAGAAATTTTCCTTATTTTGGGGCAAAAAGGAAGAAATTCCTAATATTTTGTGGTAAAATGCAGAAATTTCCCTTATTTTGAGGTAAAAAGGCTGAAATTCCCCTTATTTGGAGGCAAAAAAAGTGAAATTTCTCTTATGTTGGTACAAAATTGCAGAAATTTCACTTATTTCAGGGTAATAAGTCAGAACTTTCTCTTATTTTGGGGCAAAAAATACAGAAATTCCCTTTGTTTTGGGGGATAAAGACAGAATTTCCACTTATTTAGAGGCAAAGAGGCAGAAATTCCCCTTATTTTGGAGCAAAAATGAAGAAATTTCTCTTTTTTTGGCAAAAAGGTATGCATTCCCCTTATTTTCGGGCAAAAAGGTATGCATTCCCTTTATTTTCGAGCAAAAAGGCAGAAATTCCCCTAATTTTGGGGCAAAAGTCAGAAATTCCCTTTTTTTGGGGGCAAAAATCAGAAATTCCCTGTATTTTGGGACAAAATTTCAAAAATTTCTTTATTTGGGGCAAAATTGCAGAAATTTACCTTATTTAGGGGCAAAATTGCAGAAATTTAACTTATTTGGGGCAAAATTGCAGTAATTAGACTTATTTTCAGGTAAAAAGGCTGAAATTTTCTTTATTTTGTGGCAAAAGGGGAGAAATTCCCTTTATTTTGGGGCAAAATTGAAGATTTTTATTTTAGTTTGAGGCAAAAAGGCAGAAATTTTCCTTATTTTGTGGTAATAAGGCTGAAATTTCCCTTATTTGTGGGCAAAAAGGCAGAAATTTTCCTTATTTTGTGGTAAAATTGCAGAAATTTCAAATATTTCAGGGCAAAATGGCAGAAATTCCACTTATTTTGGGGCAAAAAGATGAAATCCCTAATTTTTGGCTAAAATTGAAGAAATTTCACTTATTTCGGGACAAAAAGGCAGAAATTCCACTTAATTTCGGGCAAAAAGGCAGAAATGACCCGTATTTTAGAGCAAAATTGCAGAAAATCCCCTAATGTTGGTGCAAAAATGCAGAATTTCCATTTATTTTTGGGCAAAATACAGAAATTTTCCATATTTTGGTGCAAAAAGTCTGAAATTCCCTTTATTTTGAGGTAAAATGCTGAAATTCTCCATATTTTGGGGCAAAGGCAGAAATTCCCCTTAATTTGGGGAAAAAAAGGCACAAATTTCCCTTATTTTCGGGCAAAATTGCAGAAATTTCATTTATTTCAGGGCAAAAAGTCAGAAATTCCCCTTATTTTGGAACAAAAAGCAGAAATTTCTTTTATTATGATACAAAATTGAAGAAATTTTTCTTATTTTTGAACATAAAGGCAGAAATTAGCCATATTTTGGGGCAAAAGTCAGAAATCCTTCTTATTTTGAGGTAAAATGCAGAAATTCCCCAAATATTGGGGGAAAATTCAGAAAATCCCTTTATTTTGGGCTAAAAGGCAGAAATTCCCAGTATTTTAAAGCAAAATTGCAGAAATTCTCATAATTTTCGGGCAAAAAGGTAGAAATTCTCCTTATTTTGGTGCAAAAAGACAGAAAATCTCCTTTTTTTGGGAGCAAAAAGTCAGAAATTCCTCTTATTTTGAGGAAAATTGTAGAAATTTACTTTACATTTGGCAAAATTGCAGAAATTTCCCTTATTTTGGGGCAAAATTGCAGAAATTTCACTTATTTCACGAAAAAAAAGCAGAAATTTTCTTATTATGGGGCAAAAAGGCAGAAATTTCTTTTATTTTGGTTCCAAATTTCAGAAATTTTTCTTATTTTTGGGCAAAAAGGCAGAAATTTTCCATATTTTGGGGCAGGAATTCAGAAATTCCCATTATTTTGAGGTAAAAAGGCTGAAATTCCCCTTATTTTGGGGCAAAAAGGCAGAAATTCTTCTTATTTTGGGGCAAAAAGCATACATTTACCTTATTTTGGGGAAAAATTTTAGAAATTTAACTTATTTCAGGGCAAAACGTCAGAAATTCCGCTTATTTTGGGGCAAAAAGACAGAAATTTTGTTTATTTTGGGGGAAAAGTCAGAAATTGCACTTATTTTTTGTCAAAAATGCGGAAAATCCCCTTATTTTAGGGTAAAAATAAAGAAATTTCCCTTTTTTATGGCAAAAAGGTATACATTCCCTTTATTTTCAGGCAAAAAGGCAGAAATTCCCCGTATTTTGGAGCAAAATTGCAGAAATTCCCATAATTTTGGGGCCAAAAATGCAGAAATTCCCCTTATTTTGGGGTAAAACTGCAGAAATTTCACTTATTTCGCGGCAAAATGGCAGAAATTCCCCTTATTTTCGGCGAAATATGCAGAAAATCCCCGTATTTTGGAGCAAAATTGCAGAAATTCACCTAATTTAGGGGTAAAACATGCTGTAATTTTCTTTATTTGGGGGCAAAAAGGTAAAAATTCCTCTTATTTTGGGGCAAAAGGCAGAAATTCCCTTATTTTAGAACAAAATTGCAGAAATTTCCCTTATTTGGGGACAAAACACAGAAATTCCCTTTATTTTGGGGCAAATTTGCAGAAAATTCCTTTATTATGGAAAAAAATTGAAGAAATTTCTTTTATTTTAATGCAAAATTGCAGAAATTTCACTTATTTCAGAGAAAAAAAGCAAAAATTTTTCTTATTGTGGGGCAAAAAGGCAGAAATTCCCATTATATTGGGGCAAAAAGGCAAAAATCCCCTTTTATGGCATAAAATTGCAGAAATTTCTCTTGTTTGGGGGCAAAAACGCAGAAAATCCCTTTAATTTCGGGCAAAAAGGCAGAAATTCCTTGTATTTTGGAGCAAAATTGCAGAAATTCCCCTAATATTGGGGAAAAAGGCAGAAATTCCCTTTTTTGGGGGCAAATCGAAAGAAGTTCCTCTTATTTTCGGGATAAGAGGCTGAAATTTCCTGTATTTTGAAGCAAAATTGCAGAAACTTCCCTAATTTTGGTGCAAAAAGGCAGAAATTCCCCTCATTTTGGGGCAAAAAGACACAAATTTCCCTTTTTTTCGGGCAAAATTGCAGAAATTTCATTTATTTCAGGGCAAAAAGTCAGAAATTACTTTTATTTTCGTACAAAATTGAAGAAATTTTCCTTATTTTGGAACAAAAATTCAGAAATTCCCCATATTGTGGGCAAAAGGCAGAAATTCCCCTTATTTTGAGGTAAAAAGCTGAAATTCCCGTTATTTGGGGGAAAAAGGCAGAAATTCCCTTTACTTTGTTGAAAAAGGAGGAAATTCCTGTTAACTGGGGCAGAAAAGCAAAAATTTTTCTTATTTGGGGGCAATAGGCAGAAATTCCCCATATTATGTGGCAAAAAGGCAGAAATTCCCCTTATTTGGAGGTAAAATGCTGAAATTCTCCTTATTTTGGCAAAAAGGCAGAAATTCTTCTTATTTTGTGGCAAAATTGCAGAAATTTCACTTATTTCAGGGAAAAAAGTCAGAAATTTGCCTTATTTTGGGGCAAAAAGCAGAAATTCTTGTAATTTTGGGGCCAAAAACAGAAATTCCCCTTATTTTGGGAAAAATTGCGGAAATTTCAAATATTTCAGGGCAAAAAGGCAGAAATTCCACTTTATTTCGGGCAATAAGGTTAAAATTCCCCGTATTTTGGAGCAAAATTTCAGAAATTCCCCTAATATTGGTGCAAAAATGCAAAAATTCCCTTTATTTTGTTGCAATAAGGCAGAAATTCCACGTATTTTGAGCAAAATTGCACATATTCCCCTAATTTTGAAGGAAAATGCAGAAATTAACATTATTTTGGGGCAAAAAGACAGAAATTCTCCTTATTTCAGGGCAAAAAGTCAGAAATTCCCCTTATTTTGGGGCAAAATTACAAAAATTTTACTTATTTCAGGGAAATAACGTGGAAATTTCTCTTATTTTGGGACAAAATGCAGAAATTACTTTTATTTTGTTACAAAATTGCAGAAATTTTCTTTATTTTGGGGCAAAAATACAGAAATTTTCCATATTTTAGGGCAAAAAGGCAGAGATTCCCATTATTATGAGGTAAAAAGGCTGAAATTCCCCTTATTTTGGGGCAAAAAGGCAGAAATTTTCCTTATTTTGTGGTAAAACTGCAGAAATTTCAAATATTTCAGGGCAAAATGGCAGAAATTCCACTTATTTTGGGGCAAAAAGATGAAATCCTTAATTTTTGGCTAAAATTGAAGAAATTTCACTTATTTTGGGACAAAAAGGCAGAAATTCCACTTAATTTCAGGCAAAAAGGCAGAAATGACCCGTATTTTGAAGCAAAATTGCAGAAATTCCCCTAATATTGGTGCAAAAATGCAGAAATTCCCTTTATTTTGGGGCAAAATGCAGAAATTCTCCATATTTTGGTGCAAAAAGGCTGAAATTTCCCTTATTTTGAGGTAAAATGATGAAATTCCCCATATTTTGGGGCAAAGGCCGAAATTCCCCTTAATTTGGGGGAAAAAAGGCACAAATTTCCCTTATTTTCGGGCAAAATTGCAGAAATTTTATTTATTTCAGAGCAAAAATTCAGAAATTCCCCATATTTTGGTGCAAAAATCAGAAATTTCTTTTATTATGATACAAAATTGAAGAAGTTTTCCTTATTTTTGAACGTAAAGGCAGAAATTAGCCATATTTTGGGGCAAAAGGCAGAAATCCTTTTTATTTTGAGGTAAAATGCAGAAATTCCCCTTATTTAGAGGTAAAATGCAAAAATTCCCCAAATATTGGGGTAAAATTCAGAAAATCCCTTTATTTTGGGCTAAAAGGCAGAAATTACCCGTATTTTAAAGCAAAATTGCAGAAATTCTCATAATTTTCGGGCAAAAAGGCAGAAATTTTTTTTATTTTGGGGCAAAAAGACAGAAAATCTCCTTTTTTGGGAGCAAAAAGTCAGAAATTCCTCTTTTTTTGAGGAAAATTATAGAAATTTCCTTTACATTTGGCAAAATTGCAGAAATTTCCCTTATTTTGGGGCAAAATTGCAGAAATTTCACTTATTTCAGGAAAAAAAAGCAGAAATTTTCTTATTTTGGGGCAAAAAGGCAGAAATTTCTTTTATTTTGGTTCCAAATTTCAGAAATGTTTCTTATTTTTGGGCAAAAAGCCAGAAATTTTCCATATTTTGGGTCAGAAATGCAGAAATTCCGATTATTTTGAGGTAAAAAGGCTGAAATTCCCCTTATTTTGGGGCAAAAAGGCAGAAATTCCCCTTATTTTGGGGCAAAAAGCATACATTTACCTTATTTTGGGGAAAAATTTTAGAAATTTAACTTATTTTAGGGCAAAACGTCAGAAATTCCGCTTATTTGGGGGCAAAAAGACAGAAATTTTGTTTATTTTTAGGGAAAAGTCAGAAATTTCACTTATTTTTTGTCAAAAATGCGGAAAATCCTTTTATTTTAGGGTAAAAATGAAGAAATTTCCCTTTTTTATGGCAAAAAGGTATACATTCCCTTTATTTTCGGGCAAAAAGGCAGAAATTCCCCGTATTTTGGAGCAAAATTGCAGAAATTCCCATAATTTTGGGGCCAAAAATGCAGAAATTCCCCTTATTTTGGGGTAAAACTGCAGAAATTTCACTTATTTTGCGGCAAAATGGCAGAAATTCCCCTTATTTTCGGCGAAATATGCAGAAAATCCCCGTATTTTGGAGCAAAATTGCAGAAATTCACCTAATTTAGGGGTAAAACATGCAGTAATTTTCTTTATTTGGGGACAAAAAGGTAAAAATTCCTCTTATTTTGGGGCAAAAGGCAGAAATTCCCTTATTTTAGAACAAAATTGCAGAAATTTCCCTTTTTGGGGACAAAACACAGAAATTCCCTTTATTTTGGGGCAAAATTGCAGAAAATTCCTTTATTATGGAAAAAAATTGAAGAAATTTCTTTTATTTTAATGCAAAATTGCAGAAATTTCACTTATTTCAGAGAAAAAAAGCAAAAATTTTTCCTATTGTGGGGCAAAAAGGCAGAAATTCCCATTATATTGGGGCAAAAAGGCAGAAATTCCCCTTATTTGGGATAAAATTGGAAAAGTTTTTCTTGTTTGGGGGCAAAAACGCAGAAAATCCCCTTAATTTCGGGCAAAAATGCAGAAATTCCTTGTATTTTGGAGCAAAATTGCAGAAATTCCCCTAATATTGGGGAAAAATGCGGAAATTCCCTGTATTTGGGGCAAATCGGAAGAAGTTCCTCTTATTTTCGGGAAAAGAGGCAGAAATTTCCTGTATTTTGAAGCAAAATTGCAGAAACTCCCCTAATTTTGGGGCAAAAAGGCAGAAATTCCCTTTCTTTTGGGGCAAAAAGTCAGAAATTCCCCTTATTTTGGGGCAAAAAGACAGAAATTTCGTTTATTTTTGGAGAAAAGGCAGAAATTGAACTTATTTTGAGTAAAAAAGGCGGAATATCCCCTTATTTTCGGGCAAAAATGAAGAAATTTCCCTTTTTAATGGCAAAAAGGTATACATTTTCTTTATTTTCGGGCAAAAAGGCAGAAATTCCCCGTATTTTGGAACAAAATTTCAGAAATTCCCCTAATTTTGGGGCAAAAAGGCAGAAAATCCCCTTATTTTGTGGTAAAACTGCAGAAATTTCACTTATTTCGCGGCAAAATGGCAGAAGTTTTTCTTATTATTGGCAAAAAAGGCAGAAAATTCCTGTATTTTGGAGCAAAATTGCAGAAATTCACCTATTTTTGGGGTAAAAAATACAGTAATTTTCTTCATTTTGGGGCAAAAGCAGAAATTCTCCTTATTTAGGGGCAAAAGGCAGAAATTCCCCTTATTTTAGGGCAAAATTGCAGAAATTTCCCTTATTTGGGGCAAATATGCAGAAATTTCACTTATTTTCAGGTAAAAAGGCTGAAATTTCCTTTATTTTGAGGCAAAAAAGGAGAAATACCTTTTATTTTGGGGCAAAATTGAAGAAATTTCTCTTATTTGGGGACAAAAAACAGAAATTCCCTTTATTTTGGCGAAAATTGCAGAAAATTCCTTTATTATGTAAAAAAATTGCAGAAATTTCTTTTATTTTAAGGCAAAATTGAAGAAATTTCACTTATTTCAGAGAAAAAAAGCAAAAATTTTTCTTATTGTGGGGCAAAAAGGCAGAAATTCCCATTATTTTGGGGCAAAAAGGCAGAAATTCACCTTATTTTGGGGTAAAATTGCAGAAATTTCCCTTGTTTGGGGGCAAAAACGCAGAAAATCCCCTTAATTTCAGGCAAAAAGGCAGAAATTCCCCGTATTTTGGAGCAAAATTGCAGAAATTCCCCTAATATTGGGGCAAGAATGCAGAAATTCCCTTTATTTGGGGCAAATCGGAAAAAGTTCCCCTTATTTTCGGGAAAAGAGGGAGAAATTTCCTGTATTTTGAAGCATAATTGCAGAAACTCCCCTAATTTTGGGGCAAAAAGGCAGAAATTCCCTTTATTTTGGGGCAAAAATACAGAAATTCTCCTTATTTCGGGGCAAAAATCAGATTTCCCTTATTTTCGGGCAAAATTGTAAAAAATTTTTTTTATTTTGGTACAGAATTGCAGAAATTTTTCTTATTTTGTGGCAAAAAGGCAGAAATTCCCCATATTCTGTTGCAAAAAGGCTGAAATTCCCTTAATTTTGAGGTAAAATGCTGAAATTCCCTATATTTTGGGGCAAAAAGGCAGAAATTCCCCTCATTTTGAGGCAAAAAGACACAAATTTCCTTTTTTTTCGGGCAAAATTGCAGAAATTTCAATTATTTCAGGGCAAAAAGTCAGAAATTACTTTTATTTTGGTACAAAATTGAAGAAATTTTCCTTATTTTGGAACAAAAAGTCAGAAATTCCCCATATTGTGGGCAAAAGGCATAAATTCCCCTTATTTTGAGGTAAAAAGCTGAAATTCCCGTTATTTTGGGGCAAAAAGGCAGATATTCCCTTTACTTTGTGGCAAAAAGGAAAAAATTCCTGTTAATTGGGGCAGAAAAGCAAAAATTTTTCTTATTTGGGGGCAATAGGCAGAAATTCCCCATATTTTGTGGCAAAAAGGCAGAAATTCCCCTTATTTGGAGGTAAAATGCTGAAATTCCCCTTATTTTGGCAAGAAAACACAAATACCCCTTATTTTGGGGCAAAATTGCAGAAATTTCACTTATTTCAGGGCAAAAAGTTAGAAATTTGCCTTATTTTGGGGCAAAAAGCAGAAATTCTCCTAATTGTGGGGCCGAAAACAGAAATTCCCCTTATTTTTGGGTAAAATTGCGGAAATTTCAAATATTTCAGGGCAAAAAGGGAGAAATTCCACTTTATTTCGGGCAATAAGGTTGAAATTTCCGTATTTTGGAGCAAAATTTCAGAAATTCCCCTTATATTGGTGCAAAAATGCAGAAATTCCCTTTATTTTGGTGCAATAAGGCAGAAATTCCCCGTATTTTGAGCAAAATTGCAAATATTCCCATAATTTTGAAGGAAAATGCAGAAATTCACATTATTTTGGGGCAGAAAGACAGAAATTCTCCTTATTTCAGGGCAAAAAGTCAGAAATTCCCCTTTTTTGGGGCAAAATTACAGAACTTTCACTTATTTCAGAGAAATAACGCGGAAATTTCTCTTATTTTGGGACAAAAATTCAGAAATTACTTTTATTTTGGTACAAAATTGCAGAAATTTTCTTTATTTTGGGGCAAAAATACAGAAATTTTCCTTATTTTAGGGCAAAAAGGCAGAGATTCCCATTATTATGAGGTAAAAAGGCTGAAATTCCCCTTATTTGGGTGCAAAAAGGCAGAAATTTTCCTTATTGCGTGGCAAAATGGCAGAATTTTCACTTATTTCAGGGTAATAAGTCAGAAATTCCCCTTATTTTGGGGCAAAAAAGACAGAAATTTCCTTTGTTTTGGGGGAAAAAGACAGAAAATCCACTTATTTAGAGCCTAAAAGGCAGAAATTCCCCTTATTTTGTAACAAAAATGAAGAAATTTCCCATTTTTATGGCAAATAGGTATGCATTCCCCTTATATTCAGGCATAAAGGCGGAAATTCCCCGTATTTTGGAGCAAAATTGCAAAAATTCCCTTAGTTTTGGGGCAAAAAGGCAGAAATTCTCTATTTGTTGGGGCAAAAAGACAGAAATTCTCCTTATATTGGGGCAAAACTCAGAAATTCCACTTATTTTAGAGCAAAATTGCAGAAATTTCCCTTATTTTGGGGCAAAATTGCAGAAATTTCCCTTAATTTGGGGCACAATTGCAGAAATTTCACTTATTTCAGGGTAGTAAGTGAGAAATTTTCCTTATTTGGGGCAAAAGGCAGAAATTCCTAATATTTTTTGGCAAAAATGCAGATATTCCCCTTATTTTGAGGTAAAAAGGCTGAAATTCCTTTTATTTGGTTGCAAAAATGCAGAAATTTCCCTTATTTTGGGGCAAAATTGCAGAAATTTCACTAATTTCAGGGTAATAAGTCAGAAATTCCCCTTATTTTGGGGCAAAAAAGACAGAATTTCCCTTTGTTTAGGGGGAAAAAGAAAGAAATTCCACTTAATTAGAAGCAAAAAGGCAAAAATTCCCCTTATTTTGGAGCAAAAATGAAGAAATTTCCTTTTTTTATGGCAAAAAGGTATGCATTTCTTTTATTTACGGGCAAAAGGCAGAAATTTCCCGTATTTTGGAGCAAAATTGCAGAAATTCCCCTAATTTTATGGCAAAAGGCAGAAATTCCCTTTATTTTGGATCAAAAATCAGAAATTTCCTTAATTTAGGGGCAAAATTGCAGGAATTTACCTTATTTTGGGGCAAAATTGCAGAAATTTCACTTATATTCAGGTAAAAAGGCTGAAATTTCCTTTATTTTGAGGCAAATAGGGAGAAATACCTTTTATTTTGAGGCAAAATTGCAGAAATTTCCCTTATTTGGGGACAAAAAACAGAAGTTCCCTTTATTTTGGGGCAAATTGCAGAAAATTCCTTTATTATGGGGAAAAATTGGAGAAATTTCTTTTATTTTAAGGCAAAATTGCAGAAATTTCACTTATTTCAGAGAAAAAAACAAAAATTTTTCTTATTGTGTGGCAAAAGGCAGAAATTCCCATTATTTTGGGGCAAAAAGGCAGAAATTCACCTTATTTTGGGGTAAAATTGCAGACATTTCAGATATTTCAGGGCAAAATGGCAGAAATTCCCCTTATTTGGGATAAAATTGCAGAAATTTCCCTTGTTTGGGGGCAAAAACGCAGAAAATCCCCTTAATTTCAGGCAAAAAGGCAGAAATTCCCCGTATTTTGGAGCAAAATTGCAGAAATTCCCCTAATTTTGGGGCAAGAATGCAGAAATTCCCTTTATTTGGGGCAAATCGAAAGAAGTTCCCCTTATTTTTGGGAAAAGAGGCAGAATTTTTTGTATTTTGAAGCAAAATTGCAGAAACTCCCCTAATTTTGGGGCAAAAAGGCAGAAATTCCCTTTATTTTGGGGAAAAAATACAGAAATTCTCCTTATTTCGGGGCAAAAATCAGATATTTCCCTTATTTTCGGGCAAAATTGTAAAAATTTCTTTTATTTTGGCACAGAATTGCAGAAATTTTTTTTATTTTGTGGCAAAAAGGCAGAAATTCCCCATATTTTGTTGCAAAAAGGCTGAAATTCCCCTTATTTTGAGGTAAAATGCTGAAATTCCCTATATTTTGAGGCAAAAAGGCAGAAATTCCCCTCATTTTGGGGCAAAAAGACACAAATTTCCCTTTTTTTGGGCAAAATTGTAGAAATTTCATTTATTTCAGGGCAAAAAGTCAGAAATTACTTTTATTTTGGTACAAAATTGAAGAAATTTTCCTTATTTTAGAACAAAAAGTCAGAAATTCCCCATATTGTGGGCAAAAGGCAGAAATTCCCCTTATTTTGAGGAAATAAGCTGAAATTCCCCTTATTTTGGAACAAAATTGCAGAAATTCCCTTTACTTTGTGGCAAAAAGGAGGAAATTCCTGTTAATTGGGGCAGAAAAGCAAAAATTTTTCTTATTTGGGGGCAATAGGCAGAAATTCCCCATATTTTGTGGCAAAAAGGTAGAAATTCCTTCTATTTGGAGGTAAAATGCTGAAATTCCCCTTATTTTGGCAAAAAGGCAGAAATTCCCCTTATTTTGGGGCAAAATTGCAGAAATTTCACTTATTTCAGGGCAAAAAGTGAGAAATTTGCCTTATTTTGGGGCAAAAAGCAGAAATTCTCCTTATTTTGGGGCCCAAAACAGAAATTCCCCTTATTTTTGCGTAAAATTGCGGAAATTTCAAATATTTCAGTGCAAAAAGGCAGAAATTCCACTTTATTTTGGGCAATAAGGTTGAAATTCCCCGTATTTTGGAGCAAAATTTCAGAAATTCCCTTTATATTGGTGCAAAAATGCAGAAATTCCCTTTATTTTGGTGCAATAAGGCAGAAATTCCCCGTATTTTGAGCAAAATTGCACATATTCTCCTAATTTTGAAGGAAAATGCAGAAATTCACATTATTTTGGGGCAAAAAGACAGAAATTCTCCTTATTTCAGGGAAAAAAGTCAGAAATTCCCCTTATGTTGGGGCAAAATTACAGAACTTTCACTTATTTCAGGGAAAAAACGCAGAAATTTCTTTTATTTTGGGACAAAAAGTCAGAAATTACTTTTATTTTGGTACAAAATTGCAGAAATTTTCTTTATTTTGGGGCAAAAATACAGAAATTTTCCTTATTTTAGGGCAAAAAGGCAGAGATTCCCATTATTATGAGGTAAAAAGGCTGAAATTCCCCTTATTTGGGGGCAAAAAGGCAGAAATTTCCCTTATTGCGGGGCAAAATGGCAGAATTTTCACTTATTTCAGGGTAATAAGTCAGAAATTCCCCTTATTTTGGGGCAAAAAAGACAGAAATTTCCTTTGTTTTGGGGGAAAAAGACAGAAATTCCACTTATTTAGAGCCAAAAAGGCAGAAATTCCCCTTATTTTGTAACAAAAATGAAGAAATTTCCCTTTTTTATGGCAAATAGGTATGCATTCCCTTTATATTCGGGCAAAAAGGCAGAAATTCTCCGTATTTTGGAGCAAAATTGCAGAAATTCTCTTAGTTGTGGGGCAAAAAGGCAGAAATTCCCTATTTGTTGGGGCAAAAAGACAGAAATTCTCATTATATTGGGGCAAATCTCAGAAATTCCACTTATTTTAGAGCAAAATTGCAGAAATTTCCCTTATTTTGGGGCAAAATTGCAGAAATTTCACTTATTTCAGGGTAATAAGTCAGAAATTCCCCTTATTTTGGGGCAAAAAAGACAGAAATTCCCTTTGTTTTGGGGGAAAAAGAAAGAAATTCCACTTATTTAGAAGCAAAGAGGCAGAAATTCCCCTTATTTTGGAGCAAAAATGAAGAAATTTCCCTTTTTTATGGCAAAAAGTTATGCATTTCAATTATTTACGGGCAAAAGGCAGAAATTCCCCGTATTTTGGAGCAAAATTGCAGAAATTCCCCTAATTTTATGGCAAAAGGCAGAATTTCCCTTTATTTTGAAGCAAAAATCAGAAATTTCCTTTATTTTGGGGCAAAATTTCAGGAATTTACCTTATTTTGGGGCAAAATTGCAGAAATTTCCTTTATTTGGGGCAAAATTGCAGAAATTTCACTTATATTCTGGTAAAAAGGCTGAAATTTCCTTTATTTTGAGGCAAAAAGGGAGAAATACCTTTTATATTGGGGCAAAATTGCAGAAATTTCCCTCTTTTGGGGACAAAAAACAGAAATTCCCTTTATTTTGGGGCAAAATTGCAGAAAATTCCTTTATTATGGGGAAAAATTGGAGAAATTTCTTTTATTTTAAGTCAAAATTGCAGAAATTTCACTTATTTCAGAGAAAAAAAGCAAAAATTTTTCTTATTGTGTGTCAAAAGGCAGAAATTCCCATTATTTTGAGGCAAAAAGGCAGAAATTCACCTTATTTTGGGGTAAAATTGAAGACATTTCAGATATTTCAGGGCAAAATGGCAGAAATTCCCCTTATTTGGGATAAAATTGCAGAAATTTCCCTTGTTTGGGGGCAAAAACGCAGAAAATCCCCTTAATTTTAGGCAAAAAGGCAGAAATTCCCCGTATTTTGGAGCAAAATTGCAGAAATTCCCCTAATTTTGGGGCAAAAGGCAGAAATTATCTATATTTTGAGGCAAAAATCAGAAATTTCTTTTATCTTGGGGCAAAATTCCAGAAATTTCCTTTATTTTAGGACAAAATTGCAGAAATTTCCCTTATTTGGGGCAAAATTGCAGAAATTTCACATATTGGGGCAAGAATGCAGAAATTCCCTTTATTTGGGGCAAATCGAAAGAAGTTCCCCTTATTTTCGGGAAAAGAGGCAGAAATTTTTTGTATTTTGTAGCAAAATTGCAGAAACTTCCCTATTTTTGGGGCAAAAAGGCAGAAATTCCTTTTATTTTGGGGAAAAAATACAGAAATTCTCCTTATTTCGAGGCAAAAATCAGAAATTTCCCTTATTTTCGGGGAAAATTGTAAAAATTTCTTTTATTTTGGTACAGAATTGCAGAAATTTTTCTTATTTTGTGGCAAAAAGGCAGAAATTTCCCTTATTGCGGGGCAAAATGGCAGAATTTTCACTTATTTCAGGGTAATAAGTCAGAAATTCCCCATATTTTGGGGCAAAAAAGACAGAAATTTTCTTTGTTTTGGGGGAAAAAGACAGAAATTCCACTTATTTAGAGCCAAAAAGGCAGAAATTCCCATTATTTTGTAACAAAAATGAAGAAATTTCCCTTTTTTATGGCAAATAGGTATGCATTCCCCTTATATTCGGGCATAAAGGCAGAAATTCTTTATATTTTGGAGCAAAATTGCAGAAATTCCCTTAGTTGTGGGGCAAAAAGGCAGAAATTCCCTATTTGTTGGGGCAAAAAGACAGAAATTCTCCTTATATTGGGGCAAAACTCAGAAATTCCACTTATTTTGGGGCAAAATTCCAGAAATTTCCCTTATTTTGGGGCAAAATTGCAGAAATTTCCCTTATTTTGGGGCACAGTTGCAGAAATTTCACTTATTTCAGGGTAATAAGTGAGAAATTTTCCTTATTTGGGGCAAAACGTAGAAATTCCTAATATTTTTTGGCAAAAATGCAGATATTCCCCTTATTTTGAGGTAAAAAGGCTGAAATTCCCTTTATTTGATTGCAAAAATGCAGAAATTTCCCTTATTTTGGGGCAAAATTGCAGAAATTTCACTTATTTCCGGGTAAAAAGTCAGAAATTTTTCTTATTATGGGGCAAAAAAGACAGAAATTCCCTTTGTTTTGGGGGAAAAAGAAAGAAATTCCACTTACATAGAAGCAAAAAGGCAGAAATTCCTTTTATTTTGGAGCAAAAATGAAGAAATTTCCCTTTTTTATGGCAAAAAGGTATGCATTTCTCTTATTTTCAGGCAAAAAGGCAGAAATTCCCTGTATTTTGGAGCAAAATTGCAGAAATTACCCTAATTTTGGGGCAAAAGGCAGAAATTCCCTTTATTTTGCAGCAAAAATCAGAAATTTCCTATATTTTGGGGCAAAATTGCAGGAATTTACCTTACATTGGGGCAAAATTGCAGATATTTCCCTTATTTGGGGCAAAATTGCAGAAATTTTACTTATTTTCAGGTAAAAAGGCTGAAATTTCCTTTATTTTGAGGCAAAAAGGGAGACATTCCTAATATTTTGGGGCAAAATTGCAGAAATTTTCTTTACTTTGTGGCAAAAAGGCAGAATTTCCTTATATTTTGGGGCAAAAATGCAGAAATTCCCCTTATTTTGGGGTAAAATTGCAGAAATTTCAAATATTTCAGGGCAAAAAGTCAGAAATTCCCCTTATTTTGGGGCAAAAAGACAGAAATTTCGTTTATTTTTGGGGAAAAGGAAGAAATTGCACTTATTTTGAGTCAAAAAGGCGGAAAATCCCCTTATTTTCGGGCTAAAATGAAAAAATTTCCCTTTTTAATGGCAAAAAGGTATACATTCCCTTTATTTTCAGGCAAAAGGCAGAAACTCCCCGTATTTTGGAGCAAAATTGCAGAAATTCCCCTAATTTTGGGGCAAAAAGGCAGAAAATCCCCTTATTTTGTGGTAAAACTGCAGAAATTTCACTTATTTCGCGGCAAAATGGCAGAAATTCTCCTTATTATTGGCGAAAAAGGCAGAAAATCCCTGTATTTTGGAGCAAAATTGCAGAAATTCACCTAATTTTGGGGTAAAAAATACAGTAATTTTCTTTATTTTAGGGCAAAAAGGCAGAAATTCTCATTATTTAGAGGCAAAATGCAGAAATTCCCCTCATTTTAGGGCAAAATTGCAGAAATTTCTCTTATTTGGGGGCAAAAAACATAAATTCCCCTTATTTTTGGGCAAAATTGCAGAAATTTCCCTTATTATGGGGAAAAATTGCAGAAATTTTCCTTATTTTAGGGCAAAATTGAAGAAATTTCACTTATTTCAGAGAAAAAAAGGTAAAATTTTTCTTTTTTGGGGGCAAAAAGGCAGAAATTCCCATTATTTTGGGGCCAAAAAGCAGAAATTCACCTTATTTTGGGGTAAAATTGAAGAAATTTCACATATTTCAGGGCAAAAAGGCAGAAATTTTCTTTTTTTGGGGCAAAATTGCAGAACTTTCACTTATTTCAGGGTAATAAGTCAGAAATTTTCTTTATTTTGTGGCAAAAAATACAGAAATTCCTTTTGTTTTTGGGGAAAAGACAAAAATTCCACTTATTTAGAGGCAAAAAGGCAGAAATTCCCCTTATTTTGGAGCAAAAATGAAGAAATTCCCCTTTTTTATGGCAAAAAGGTATGCATTCCCCTTATTTTCGGGCAAAAAGGCAGAAATTCCTCGTATTTTGGAGCAAAATTGCAGAAATTCCCCTAATTTTGGGGCAAAAGGCAGAAATTATCTATATTTTGAGGCAAAAATCAGAAATTTCTTTTATCTTGGGGCAAAATTCCAGAAATTTCCTTTATTTTAGGACAAAATTGCAGAAATTTCCCTTATTTGGGGCAAAATTGCAGAAATTTCACATATTTTCAGGTAAAAAAACTGAAACTTCCTTTATTTTGGTGCAAAAAGTGAAATTTTCCTTATTTTGGGGCAAAATTGCAGAAATTTTCCTTATTTTGGGGCAAAAAGGCAGAAATTCCTTATATTTTGGGGCAAAATGGCAGAAATTCCCCTTATTTTGAGGTAATAAGACTGAAATTCCTCTTATTTTGGAGCAAAAAGGCAGAAATTCCCCTTATTTTTGGGTAAAATTGCAGAAATTTCAAATATTTCAGGGCAAAATGGCAGAAATTCCCCTTATTTTGGGGCAAAAAGACAAAATCCCTAATTTTTGGCTAAAATTGAAGAAATTTCACTTATTTCGGGACAAAAAGGCATAAATTCCACTTAATTTCTTGCATAAAGGCAGAAATGACCTGTATTTTGGAGCAAAATTGCAGAAATTCCCCTAATATTGGTGCAAAAATGCAGAAATTCCCTTTATTTTGGGGGCAAAAAGGCAGAAATTTCCTTTATTTTGAGGTAAAAAGGCTGAAATTTCCCTTATTTTGAAACAAAATGTCAGAAATTCACCTTATTTTTGGAAAAAAGAGAGAAATTTCGTTTATTTTTGGGCAAAAGGCAGAAATGTCACTTATTTTGAGTCAAAAAGTTAGAAAATCCCCTTATTTTGGAGCAAAAATGAAGAAATTTCCTTTTTTTATGGCAAAAAGGTATATATTCCCTTTAATTTCGGGCAAAAAGTCAAAAATCCCCGTATTTTGGAGTAAAATTGAAGAAATTCACCTAATTTAGGGGTAAAAAATACGGTAATTTTTTTTACTTTGGGGCAAAAAGGCAGAAGTTCTCCTTATTTTGGGGCAAAAAGCAGAAATTCCCCTTATTTTTGGCAAAATTGCAGAAATTTCCCTTATTTGGGGGCAAAAAACAGAATTTCCCTGTATTTTGGGGCAAAATTGCAGAAAATTCCCTTATTATAGGGAAAAATTGCAGAAATTTCCCTTATTTAAGGGCAAAATTGCAGAAATTTCACTTATTTCAGAGAAAAAAAGCAAAAATTTTTCTTATTTTGGGGCAAAAAGGCAGAAATTGCCATTATTTTGGGGCAAAAAGGCAGAAATTCACCTTATTTTGGGGTAAAATCTCAGAAATTTCACAGATTTCAGGGTAAAATGGCAAAAATTTCCCTTATTTTGAGGAAAAAATGAAGAAATTTTTTTTATGGCAAAAAGGTATGCATTCTCCTTATTTTCGGGCAAAAAGGCAGAAATTCCCCGTATTTTGGAGCATAATTGCAGAAATTCCCCTAATTGTGGGGCAAAAAGGCAGAAATTCTCCTTATTTTAGGGCAAAACTCAGAAATTCCACTTATTTTGGGGCAAAATTCCAGAAATATTACTTATTTTGGGGCAAAATTGCAGAAATTTCACTTACTTTGGGGCAAAATTGCAGAAATTTCACTTATTTCAGAGAAAAAAAGGCAGAAATTTTCATTATTTTGGGGCAAAAAGGCAGAAATTCCTAATATTTTGTGGCAAAAATGAAGAAATTCCCGTTATTTTGAGGTAAAAAGGCTGAAATCCACCTTATTTGGGGGCAAAAAGGCAGAAATTTCCCTTATATTGGGGCAAAATTGCAGAAATTTCACTTATTTCAGGGTAATAAGTCAGAAATTTTCCTTATTTTAGGACAAAAAAGACAGAAATTCCACTTATTTAGAGGCAAAAAGGCAAAAATTCCCCTTATTTTGGAGCAAAAATGACGAAATTTCCCTTTTTATTCCAAAAAGTTATGCATTCTTCTTATTTTTGGACAAAAAGGCAGAAATTCCCCATATTTTGGGGCAAAATGCAGAAATTCCACTTATTTTGGGGCAAAAAGGCACAAATTTCCCTTATTTCCGGGCAAAATTGCAGAAATTTCATTTATTTCAGGGCAAAAAGTTAAAAATTCCCCTTATTGTGGGGCAAAAAGCAGAAATTTCTTTTATTATAGTACAAAATTGAAGAAATTTTCTTTATTTTGGAACAAAAAGTCAGAAATTCCCCATATTTTGGAACAAAAGGCAGAAATTCTTCTTATTTTGAGGTAAAATGCAGAAATTCCTTTTATTTAGAGGTAAATTCCAGAAATTCCCCAAATATTGGTGGAAAATGCAGAAATTCCCTATATTTTGGGGCTAAAAGGCTGAAATTCCCTATATTTTGAAGCAAAATTGCCGAAATTCTCATAATTTTCGGGCAAAAAGGCAGAAAATCTCCTGTTTTCAGGAGCAAAAATCAGAAATTCCTCTTATTTTGGGGCAAAATTGCAAAAATTTCCTTTACATTGGGGCAAAATTTCAGAAATTTCCCTTATTTTGGGGCAAAATATCAGAAATTTCACTTATTTTTGGAAAAAAAGGCAGAAATTTTCTTATTTTGGGGCAAAAAGACAGAAATTTCTTTTATTTTGGTACAAAATTGCAGAAATTTTTCTTATTTTGGGGCAAAAAGCAGAAATTCCCCATATTTTGGGGCAAAAAGGAAGAAATTACCTTTATTTTGAGGTAAAAAGTCTGAAATTCCTTTTATTTTTGGCCAAAAAGTCAGATATTCCCTTTATTTTGGGGCAAAAAGATAGAAATTTCATTTATTTTTGGGGAAGAGGCAAAAATTTGACTTATTTTGAGTCAAAAATGCGGAAAATTCTCTTATTTTCGGGCAAAAATGAAGAAATTTCCCTTTTTATGGCAAAAAGGTATACATTTTTTGTTATTTCAGGCAAAAAGGCAGAAATTCCCCGTATTTCTGAGCAAAATTACAAAAATTCCTCTAATTTCGGGGCAAAAAGGCAGAAATTCCCCTTATTTTGGGGTAAAACTGCAGAAATTCCACTTATTTTGTGGCAAAATGGCAGAAATTCTCCTTTTTTTTGGCTAAAAAGGCAGAAAATCTCCGTATTATGGAGCAAAATTGCAGAAATTCACCTAATTTTGGAATAAATAATACAGTAATTTTACTTATTTAGGGGCAAAAGGGCAGAAATTCACCTTATTTTGAGGCAAAAGGCAGAAATTCCCCTTATTTTAGGGCAAAATTGAAGAAATTTTCCTTATTTGGGGGCAAAAAACAGAAATTCCCCATATTTTAAGGCAAAATTGCAGAAATTTACCTAATTATGGCATAAAATTGCAGAAATTTCCCTTATTTTAGGGCAAAATTGCAGAAATTTCACTTATTTCAGAGAAAAAAAGCGAAATTTTTTCTTATTTAGGGGCAAAAAGGCAAAAATTCCCATTATTTTGGGGCAAAATGCAGAAATTTTTCTTATTTTGGGGCAAAAAAGACAGAAATTCTCTTTGTTTTGGGGGAAAAAGACAGAAATTCCACTTATTTAGAGGCAAAAAGGCAGAAATTCCCCATATTTTGGAGCAAAAATGAAGAAATTTCCCTTTTTTTATGGCAAAGGTAAACATTCCCCTTATTTTCATGCAAAAAGGCAGAAATCCCCCGCATTTTGGAGAAAAATTGCAGAAATTCCCCTAATTGTGGGGCAAGAAGGCAGAAATTCTTTATATGTTGGGGCAAAAAGACAGAAATTCTTCTTCTTTTGGGGCAAAACTCAGAAATTCCCCTTATTTTGGGGCAAAATTGCAGTAATTTCACTTATTTCAGAGAAAAAAGGCAGAAATTTTCCTTATTTTGGGGCATAAAGGCAGAAATTCCATAAATTTTGTGGCAAAAATGCAGAAATTCCCCTTATTTTTAGGTAAAAAGGCTGAAATTCCCCCTCTTTGGGGGCAAAAAGGCAAAATTTTCCCTTATATTGGGGCAAAATTGCAGAAATTTCACTTATTTCAGGGTAATAAGTCAGAAATTTTCCTTATTTTGGGGCAAAAAAGACAGAAATTCCCTTTGTTTTGGGGAAAAAAGACAGAAATCCACGTATTTAGAGGCAAAAAGGCAAAAATTCCCCTTATTTTGGAGCAAAAATGAAGAAATTTTCTTTTTTTATGGCAAATAAGTATGCATTCCCTTTATTTTCGGGCAAAAAGGCAGAAATTCCAAGTATTTTTGAGCAAAATTGCAGAAATTCCCCTAATTGTGGGGCAAAAAGGCAGAAATTCCCTATATGTTGGGGCAAAAAGAAAGAAATTCTCCTTATTTTGGTGCAAAACTCAGAAATTCCACTTATTTTAGGGCAAAATTCCAGAAATTTCCCTTATTTTGACACAAAATTGCAGAAATTTCACTTATTTTGGCAAAAAATTGAAGAAATTTCACTTATTTCAGAGAAAAAAGGCAGAAATTTTCTTTATTTTGAGGTAAAAAGGCTGAAATTCCCCTTATTTAGAAGCAATGAGGCAGAAATACCCCTTATTTTGGGGTAAAATTTAAGAAATTTCAAATATTTCAGGGCAAAATGGCAGAAATTCCCCTTATTTTGGGGCAAAAAATGAAATCCCTAATTTTTGGCTAAAATTGAAGAAATTTCACTTATTTCGGGACAAAAAAACGAAATTCCACTTAATTTCGGGCAAAAAGGCAAAAATGACCCGTATTTTGGAGAAAAATTGCAGAAATTCCCCTAATATTGTGCAAAAATGCAAAAATTCCTTTTATTTTGGGGCAAAAAGGCAGAAATTCTCCATATTTTGGTGCAAAAATCAGAAATTTCCCTTATTTTGATGTAAAATGCTGAAATTCCCCATATTTTGGGGCAAAAGGCAGAAATTTCTCTTATTTTGGGGCAAATTTGCAGAAATTTCACTTATTTCAGGGTAATAAGTCAGAAATTTTTCTTATTTTGGGGCAAAAAAGACAGAAATTTCATTTGTTTTGGGGAAAAAAGACAGAAATTTCACTTATTTAGAGGCAAAAAGGCAAAAGTTCCCCTCATTTTGGAGCAAAAATGAAGAAATTTCCCTTTTTTATGGCAAAAAGTTATGCATTCTTCTTATTTTCAGACAAAAAGGCAGAAATTCCCCATATTTTGGGGCAAAAAGCAGAAATTCTTCTTATTTTGGGGCAAAATTTCAGAAACTTCCCTAATTGTGGGGCAAAAAACAGAAATTCCCCTTATTTTGGGGCAAAATTGCAGAAATTTCCTTTATTATGGGGAAAAATTGCAAAATTTCTATTATTTTAGGGCAAAATTGCAGAAATTTCACTAATTGTGGGGCAAAAAGGCAAAAATTCTTTTTATTTTGGGACAAAACTAAGAAATTCCACTTATTTTGGGGCAAAATTGCAGAAATTTCCTTTATTTGGGGCAAAATTGCAGTAATTTCACTTATTTTCAGGTAAAAAGGCTGAAATTTCCTTTATTTTGGGGCAATAAAGGAGAAATTCCCCTTATTTTGGTGCAAAATTGCAGAAATTTCTCTTATTATGGGGCAAAAAGACAGAAATTCTGTATATTTTGTGGCAAAAATGCAGAAATTCCTCTTATTTTGAGGTAAAAATGCTGCAATTCCCTTTATTTGACAGCAAAAAAGCAGAAATTTCCCTTATATTGGGGCAAAATTGCAGAAATTTCACTTATTTCAGGGTAATGAGTCAGAAATTCCCCTTATTTTGGGGCAAAAAAGACAGAAATTCCCTTTGTCTTGGGGGAAAAAGACAGAAATTCCACTTATTTAGAGGCAAAAAGACAGAAATTCCCCATATTTTTGAGCAAAATTGCAGAAATTCCCCTAATTGTGGGTCAAAAAGTCAGAAATTCCCTATATGTTGGGGCAAAAAGAAAGAAATTCTCCTTACTTTGGGGCAAAACTCAGAAATTCCACTTATTTTGGGGAAAATTTTAGAAATTTCCCTTATTTTGATGCAAAATTGCAGAAATTTCACTTATTTTGACAAAAAAATGAAGAAATTTCACCTATTTCAAAGAAAAAAGGCAGAAATTTTCCTTATTTTGAGGTAAAAATGCTGAAATTCCCATTATTTAGGGGCAAAAGGGCAGATATTCCTTTTATTTTGGGGTAAAATTTAAGAAATTTCAAATATTTCAGGCAAAATGGCAGAAATTCCCCTTATTTTGGGGCAAAAAGATGAAATCCCTAATTTTTGGCTAAAATTGAAGAAATTTCACTTATTTCGGGACAAAAAAGGCAGAAATTCCACTTAATTTCGAACAAAAAGGCAGAAATGACCCGTATTTTTGAGCAAAATTGCAGAAATTCCCCTAATATTGGTGCAAAAATGCAGAAATTCCCTTTATTTTGGGGCAAAAAGGCAGAAATCCTCCATATTTTGGTGCAAAAATCAGAAATTTCCCTTATTTTGATGTAAAATGCTGAAATTCCCCATATTTTGGGACAAAAGGCAGAAATTTCTCTTATTTTGGGGCAAATGTGCAGAAATTTCACTTATTTCAGGGTAATAAGTCAGAAATTTTTCTTATTTTGGGGCAAAAAGACAGAAATTTTTTTTGTTTTGGGGAAAAAAGACAAAAATTCCACTTATTTAGAGGCAAAAAGGCAAAAGTTCCCCTTATTTTGGAGCAAAAATGAAGAAATTTCCCTTTTTTATGGCAAAAAAGTATGCATTCTTCTTATTTTCAGACAAAAAGGCTGAAATTCCCCATATTTTGGGGCAAAAGGCAGAAATTCTTCTTATTTTGGGGCAAAATTGCAGAACTTTCCCTAATTGTGGGGCAAAAAAACAAAAATTCCCCTTATTTTGTGGCAAAATTGCAGAAATTTCTTTTATTTTAGGGCAAAATTGCAGAAATTTCACTAATTGTGTGGCAAAAAGGCAGAAATTCTCCTTATTTTGGGGCAAAATTAAGAAATTCCACATATTTTGCGGCAAAATTGCGGAAATTTCCCTTATTTGGGGCAAAATTGCAGTAATTTCACTTATTTTCAGGTAAAAAGGCTGAAATTTTCTTTATTTTGGGGCAAAAAAGGAGAAATTCCCCTTATTTTGGGGCAAAATTGCAGACATTTGCCTTATTATGGGGCAAAAAGGCAGAAATTCCGTATATTTTGTGGCAAAAATGCAGAAATTCCCCTTATTTTGAGTTAAAAAGGCTGAAATTCCCCTTATTTGGGAGCAAAAAGGCAGAAATTTCCCTTATATTGGGGCAAAATTGCAGAAATTTCACTTAATTCAGGGTAATAAGTCAGAAATTCCCCTTATTTTGGGGCAAAAAAGAGTGAAATTCCCTTTGTTTTGGGGGAAAAAGACAGAAATTCCACTTATTTAGAGGCAAAAAGGCAGAAATTCCCCTTATTTTGGAGCAAAAATGAAGAAATTTCTTTTTTATATGGCAAAAAAATATGCATTCCCCTTATTTTCGGGCAAAAAGGCAGAAATTCCCCTTTTTTTGGAGCAAAATTGCAGAAATTCCCCTAATTGTGGGGCAAAAATGCAGAAATTTTTTATATGTTGGGGCAAAAAGACAGAAATTCTCCTTATTTTGAGGCAAAATTCAGAAATTCCACTTATTTTGGGGCAAAATTGCATAAATTTCACTTATTTCTGACAAAAAAGGCAGAAATTTTCCTTATTTTGGGGCATAAAAGCAGAAATTCCTAATATTTGGTGGCAAAAATGCAGAAATTCCCCTTATTTTGAAGTAAAAAGGCTGAAATTTCCTTTATTTGGGGGCAAAAAGGCAGAAATTTCAATTATTTTGGGGAAAAATTCCAGAAATTACACTTATTTCAGGGTAATAAGTCAGAAATTCCCCTAATTTTGGGGCAAAAAAGTCATAAATTCCCTTTGTTTTGGGGTAAAAAGACAGAAATTCCACTTATTTAGAGGCAAAAAGGCAGAAATTTCTTTTATTTTGGTACAAAATTGCAGAAATTTTTCTTATTTTGGGGCAAAAAGCAGAAATTGCCATATGTTGGGGCAAAAAGGAAGAAATTACCTTTATTTTGAGGTAAAAAGTCTGAAATTCCTTTTATTTTGGGCCAAAAAGTCAGATATTTCCTTTATTTTAGGGCAAAAAGATAGAAATTTCATTTATTTTTGGGGAAAAGGAAAAAATTTCACTTATTTTGAGTCAAAAATGCGGAAAATTCTCTTATTTTCGGGCAAAAATGAAGAAATTTCCCTTTTTATGGCAAAAAGGTATACATTTTTTGGTTATTTCAGGCAAAAAGGCAGAAATTCCCGGTATTTCTGAGCAAAATTACAGAAATTCCTCTAATTTCGGGGCAAAAAGGCAGAAATTCCCCTTATTTTGGGGTAAAACTGCAGAAATTTCACTTATTTCGCGGCAAAATGGCAGAAATTCCCCTTATTTTCGGCGAAAAAGGCAGAAAATCCCCGTATTATGGAGCAAAATTACAGAAATTCACCTAATTTTGGAATAAATAATACAGTAATTTTATTTATTTAGGGGCAAAAGGGCAGAAATTCACCTTATTTTGAGGCAAAAAGCAGAAATTCCCCTTATTTTAGGGCAAAATTGAAGAAATTTTCCTTATTTGGGGGCAAAAAACAGAAATTCCCCTTATTTTGGGGCAAAATTGCAGAAATTTACCTAATTATGGGGAAAAATTGCAGAAATTTCCCTTATTTTAGGGCAAAATTGCAGAAATTTCACTTATTTCAGAGAAAAAAAGCAGAAATTTTCCTTGTTTTGGGGCATAAAGGCAGAAATTCCATAAATTTTGTGGCAAAAATGCAGAAATTCCCCTTATTTTGAGGTAAAAAGGCTGAAATTCCCCCTCTTTAGGGGCAAAAAGGCAGAATTTTCCCTTATATTTTGGCAAAATTGCAGAAATTTCACATATTTCAGGGTAATAAGTCAGAAATTTTCCTTATTTTGGGGCAAAAAAGACAGAAATTCCCTTTGTTTTGGGGAAAAAAGACAGAAATCCACGTATTTAGAGGCAAAAAGGCAAAAATTCCCCTTATTTTGGAGCAAAAATGAAGAAATTTTCCTTTTTTATGGCAAATAGGTATGCATTCCCTTTATTTTCGGGCAAAAAGGCAGAAATTCCCCGTATTTTTGAGCAAAATTGCAGAAATTCCCCTAATTGTGGGGCAAAAAGGCAGAAATTCCCTATATGTTGGGGCAAAAAGAAAGAAATTCTCCTTATTTTGGTGCAAAACTCAGAAATTCCACTTATTTTGGGGCAAAATTCCAGAAATTTCCCTTATTTTGACACAAAATTGCAGAAATTTCACTTATTTTGGCAAAAAATTGAAGGAATTTCACTTATTTCAGAGAAAAAAGGCAGAAATTTTCTTTATTTTGAGGTAAAAAGGCTGAAATTCCCCTTATTTAGAAGCAATGAGGAAGAAATACCCCTTATTTTGGGGTAAAATTTAAGAAATTTCAAATATTTCAGGGCAAAATGGCAGAAATTCCCCTTATTTTGGGGCAAAAAGATGAAATCCCTAATTTTTGGCTAAAATTGAAGAAATTTCACTTATTTCGGGACAAAAAAGGCAGAAATTCTACTTAATTTCGGGCAAAAAGGCAAAAATGACCCGTATTTTGGAGAAAAATTGCAGAAATTCCCCTAAACTTGTGCAAAAATGCAAAAATTCCTTTTATTTTGGGGCAAAAAGGCAGAAATTCTCCATATTTCGGTGCAAAAATCAGAAATTTCCCTTATTTTGATGTAAAATGCTGAAATTCCCCATATTTTGGGGCAAAAGGCAGAAATTTCTCTTATTTTGGGGCAAATTTGCAGAAATTTCACTTATTTCAGGGTAATAAGTCAGAAATTTTTCTTATTTTGGGGCAAAAAAGACAGAAATTTCATTTGGTTTGGGGAAAAAAGACAGAAATTCCACTTATTTAGAGGCAAAAAGGCAAAAGTTCCCCTCATTTTGGAGCAAAAATGAAGAAATTTCCCTTTTTTATGGCAAAAAGTTATGCATTCTTCTTATTTTAGGACAAAAAGGCAGAAACTCCCCATATTTTGGGGCAAAAAGCAGAAATTCTTCTTATTTTGGGGCAAAATTGCAGAAACTTCCCTAATTGTGGGGCAAAAAACAGAAATTCCCCTTATTTTGGGGCAAAATTGCAGAAATTACCTTTATTATGGGGAAAAATTGCAAAATTTCTATTATTTTAGGGCAAAATTGCAGAAATTTCACTAATTGTGGGGCAAAAAGGCAAAAATTCTTCTTATTTTGGGGCAAAACTAAGAAATTCCACTTATTTTGGGGCAAAATTGCAGAAATTTACTTTATTTGGGGCAAAATTGCAGTAATTTCACTTATTTTCAGGTAAAAAGGCTGAAATTTCCTTTCTTTTGGGGCAATAAAGGAGAAATTCCCCTTATTTTGGTGCAAAATTGCAGAAATTTCTCTTATTATGGGGCAAAAAGGCAGAAATTCCGTATATTTTGTGGCAAAAATGCAGAAATTCCTCTTATTTTGAGGTAAAAATGCTGCAATTCCCCTTATTTGAGAGCAAAAAGGCAGAAATTTCCCTTATATTGGGGCAAAATTGCAGAAATTTCACTTATTTCAGGGTAATGAGTCAGAAATTCCCCTTATTTTGGGGCAAAAAAGACAGAAATTCCCTTTGTCTTGGGGGACAAAGAAAGAAATTCCACTTATTTAGAGGCAAAAAGACAGAAATTCCCCATATTTTTGAGCAAAATTGCAGAAATTCCCCTAATTGTGGGTCAAAAAGTCAGAAATTCCCTATATGTTGGGGCAAAAAGAAAGAAATTCTCCTTATTTTGGGGCAAAACTCAGAAATTCCACTTATTTTGGGGAAAATTTTAGAAATTTCCCTTATTTTGACGCAAAATTACAGAAATTTCACTTATTTTGACAAAAAAAATGAAGAAATTTCACCTATTTCAGAGAAAAAAGGCAGAAATTTTCCTTATTTTGAGGTAAAAAGGCTGAAATTCCCATTATTTAGGGGCAAAAAGGCAGAAATTCCTCTTATTTTGGGGTAAAATTTAAGAAATTTCAAATATTTCAGGCAAAATGGCAGAAATTCCCCTCATTTTGGGGCAAAAAGATGAAATCCCTAATTTTTGGCTAAAATTGAAGAAATTTCACTTATTTCGGGACAAAAAAGGCAGAAATTCCACTTAATTTCGGGCAAAAAGGCAGAAATGACCCGTATTTTTGAGCAAAATTGCAGAAATTCCCCTAATATTGGTGCAAAAATGCAGAAATTCCCTTTATTTTGGGGCAAAAAGGCAGAAATCCTCCATATTTTGGTGCAAAAATCAGAAATTTCCCTTATTTTGATGTAAAATGCTGAAATTCCCCATATTTTGGGACAAAAGGCAGAAATTTCTCTTATTTTGGGGCAAATGTGCAGAAATTTCACTTATTTCAGGGTACTAAGTCAGAAATGTTTCTTAATTTGGGGCAAAATGACAGAAATTTTTTTTGTTTTGGGGAAAAAAGACAGAAATTCCACTTATTTAGAGGCAAAAAGGCAAAAGTTCCCCTTATTTTGGAGCAAAAATGAAGAAATTTCCCTTTTTTATGGCAAAAAAGTATCCATTCTTCTTATTTTAAGACAAAAAGGCAGAAATTCCCCATATTTTGGGACAAAAGGCAGAAATTCTTCTTATTTTGAGGCAAAATTGCAGAACTTTCCCTAATTGTGGGGCAAAAAACAAAAATTCCCCTTATTTTGTGGCAAAATTGCAGAAATTTCTTTTATTTTAGGGCAAAATTGCAGAAATTTCACTAATTGTGTGGCAAAAAGGCAGAAATTCTCCTTATTTTGGGGCAAAATTAAGAAATTCCACATATTTTGTGGCAAAATTGCGGAAATTTCCCTTATTTGGGGCAAAATTGCAGTAATTTCACTTATTTTCAGGAAAAAAGGCTGAAATTTTCTTTATTTTGGGGCAAAAAAAGGAGAAATTCCCCTTATTTTGGGGCAAAATTGCAGACATTTGCCCTATTATGGGGCAAAAAGTCAGAAATTCCGTATATTTTGTGGCAAAAATGCAGAAATTCCCCTTATTTTGAGTTAAAAAGGCTGAAATTCCCCTTATTTGGGAGCAAAAACGCAGAAATTTCCCTTATATTGGGCCAAAATTGCAGAAATTTCACTTAATTCAGGGTAATAAGTCAGAAATTCCCCTTATTTTGGGGCAAAAAAGAGTGAAATTCCCTTTGTTTTGGGGGAAAAAGACAGAAATTCCACTTATTTAGAGGCAAAAAGGCAGAAATTCCCCTTATTTTGGAGCAAAAATGAAGAAATTTCTTTTTTATACGGCAAAAAAATATGCATTCCCCTTATTTTCGAGCAAAAAGGCAGAAATTCCCCGTATTTTGGAGCAAAATTGCAGAAATTCCCCTAATTGTGGGGCAAAAATGCAGAAATTTTTTATATGTTGGGGCAAAAAGACAGAAATTCTCCTTATTTTGGGGCAAAACTCAGAAATTCCACTTATTTTGGGGCAAAATTGCATAAATTTCACTTATTTCTGAGAAAAAATGCAGAAATTTTCCTTATTTTGGGGCATAAAGGCAGAAATTCCTAATATTTTGTGGCAAAAATGCAGAAATTCCCCTTATTTTGAAGTAAAAAGGCTGAAATTTCCTTTATTTGGGGGCAAAAAGGCAGAAATTTTAATTATTTTGGGGAAAAATTCCAGAAATTACACTTATTTCAGGGTAATAAGTCAGAAATTCTCCTAATTTTGGGGCAAAAAAGTCATAAATTCCCTTTGTTTTGGGGTAAAAAGACAGAAATTCCACTTATTTAGAGGCAAAAAGGCAGAAATTTCTTTTATTTTGGTACAAAATTGCAGAAATTATTCTTATTTTGGGGCAAAAAGCAGAAATTCCCCATATGTTTGGGCAAAAAGGAAGAAATTACCTTTATTTTGACGTAAAAAGTCTGAAATTCCTTTTATTTTTGGCCAAAAATTCAGATATTCCCTTTATTTTGGGACAAAAAGATAGAAATTTCATTTATTTTTGGGGAAAAGGCAAAAATTTCACTTATTTTGAGTCAAAAATGCGGAAAATTCTCTTATTTTCAGGAAAAATGAAGAAATTTCCCTTTTTATGGCAAAAAGGTATACATTTTTTGTTATTTCAGGCAAAAAGGCAGAAATTCCCCGTATTTCTGAGCAAAATTACAGAAATTCCTCTAATTTCGGGGCAAAAAGGCAGAAATTCCCCTTATTTTGGGGTAAAACTGCAGAAATTTCACTTATTTCGCGGCAAAATGGCAGAAATTCCCCTTATTTTCGGCGAAAAAGGCAGAAAATCCCCGTATTATGGAGCAAAATTGCAGAAATTCACCTAATTTTCGAATAAATAATACAGTAATTTTATTTATTTAGGGGCAAAAGGGCAGAAATTCACCTTATTTTGAGGCAAAAGGCAGAAATTCCCCTTATTTTAGGGCCAAATTGAAGAAATTTTCCTTATTTGGGGGAAAAAACAGAAATTCCCCTTATTTTGGGGCAAAATTGCAGAAATTTACCTAATTATGTGGAAAAATTGCAGAAATTTCCCTTATTTTAGGGCAAAATTGCAGAAATTTCACTTATTTCAGAGAAAAAAAGCGAAATTTTTTCTTATTTAGGGGCAAAAAGGCAAAAATTCCCATTATTTTGGGGCAAAATGCAGAAATTTTTCTTATTTTGGGGCAAAAAAGACAGAAATTCTCTTTGTTTTGGGGGAAAAAGACAGAAATTCCACTTATTTAGAGGCAAAAAGGCAGAAATTCCCCTTATTTTGGAGCAAAAATGAAGAAATTTCCCTTTTTTATGGCAAAGGTAAACATTCCCCTTATTTTCATGCAAAGAGGCAGAAATCCCCCGCATTTTGGAGAAAAATTGCAGAAATTCCCCTAATTGTGGGGCAAGAAGGCAGAAATTCTTTATATGTTGGGGCAAAAAGACAGAAATTCTTCTTCTTTTGGGGCAAAACTCAGAAATTCCCCTTATTTTGGGGCAAAATTGCAGTAATTTCACTTATTTCAGAGAAAAAAGGCAGAAATTTTCCTTATTTTGGGGCATAAAGGCAGAAATTCCATAAATTTTGTGGCAAAAATGCAGAAATTCCCCTTATTTTGAGGTAAAAAGGCTGAAATTCCCCCTCTTTGGGGGCAAAAAGGCAGAATTTTCCCTTATATTGGGGCAAAATTGCAGAAATTTCACTTATTTCAGGGTAATAAGTCAGAAATTTTCCTTATTTTGGGGCAAAAAAGACAGAAATTCCCTTTGTTTTGGGGAAAAAAGACAGAAATCCACGTATTTAGAGGCAAAAAGGCAAAAATTCCCCTTATTTTGGAGCAAAAATGAAGAAATTTTCCTTTTTTATGGCAAATAGGTATGCATTCCCTTTATTTTCGGGCAAAAAGGCAGAAATTCCCCGTATTTTTGAGCAAAATTGCAGAAATTCCCCTAATTGTGGGGCAAAAAGGCAGAAATTCCCTATATGTTGGGGCAAAAAGAAAGAAATTCTCCTTATTTTGGTGCAAAACTCAGAAATTCCACTTATTTTGGGGCAAAATTCCAGAAATTTCCCTTATTTTGACACAAAATTGCAGAAATTTCACTTATTTTGGCAAAAAAATTGAAGAAATTTCACTTATTTCAGAGAAAAAAGGCAGAAATTTTCTTTATTTTGAGGTAAAAAGGCTGAAATTCCCCTTATTTAGAAGCAATGAGGCAGAAATACCCCTTATTTTGGGGTAAAATTTAAGAAATTTCAAATATTTCAGGGCAAAATGGCAGAAATTCCCCTTATTTTGGGGCAAAAAGATGAAATCCCTAATTTTTGGCTAAAATTGAAGAAATTTCACTTATTTCGGGACAAAAAAGGCAGAAATTCCACTTAATTTCGGGCAAAAAGGCAAAAATGACCCGTATTTTGGAGAAAATTTGCAGAAATTCCCCTAATCTTGTGCAAAAATGCAAAAATTCCTTTTATTTTGGGGCAAAAAGGCAGAAATTCTCCATATTTTGGTGCAAAAATCAGAAATTTCCCTTATTTTGATGTAAAATGCTGAAATTCCCCATATTTTGGGGCAAAAGGCAGAAATTTCTCTTATTTTGGGGCAAATTTGCAGAAATTTCACTTATTTCAGGGTAATAAGTCAGAAATTTTTCTTATTTTGGGGCAAAAAAGACAGAAATTTCATTTGGTTTGGGGAAAAAAGTCAGAAATTCCACTTATTTAGAGGCAAAAAGGCAAAAGTTCTCCTCATTTTGGAGCAAAAATGAAGAAATTTCCCTTTTTTATGGCAAAAAGTTATGCATTCTTCTTATTTTCGGACAAAAAGGCAGAAATTCCCCATATTTTGGGGCAAAAAGCAGAAATTCTTTTTATTTTGGGGCAAAATTGCAGGAACTTCCATAATTGTGGGGCAAAAAACAGAAATTCCCCTTATTTTGTGGCAAAATTGCAGAAATTTCCTTTATTATGGGGAAAAATTGCAAAATTTTTATTATTTTAGAGCAAAATTGCAGAAATTTCACTAATTGTGGGGTAAAAAGGCAAAAATTCTTCTTATTTTGGGGCAAAACTAAGAAATTCCACTTATTTTGGGGCAAAATTGCAGAAATTTCCTTTATTTGGCGCAAAATTGCAGTAATTTCACTTATTTTCAGTTAAAAAGGCTGAAATTTCCTTTATTTTGGGGCAATAAAGGAGAAATTCCCCTTATTTTGGTGCAAAATTGCAGAAATTTCTCTTATTATGGGGCAAAAAGGCAGAAATTCCGTATATTTTGTGACAAAAATGCAGAAATTCCCCCTATTTTGAGGTAAAAATGCTGCAATTCCCCTTATTTGAGAGCAAAAAGGCAGAAATTTCCCTTATATTGGGGCAAAATTGCAGAAATTTCACTTATTTCAGGGTAATGAGTCAGAAATTCCCCTTATTTTGGGGCAAAAAAGACAGAAATTCCCTTTGTCTTGGGGGAAAAAGACAGAAATTCCACTTATTTAGAGGCAAAAAGACAGAAATTTTCCATATTTTTGAGCAAAATTGCAGAAATTCCCCTAATTGTGGGTCAAAAAGTCAGAAATTCCCTATATGTTGGGGCAAAAAGAAAGAAATTCTCCTTATTTTGGGGCAAAACTCAGAAATTCCACTTATTTTGGAGAAAATTTTAGAAATTTCCCTTATTTTGACGCAAAATTGCAGAAATTTCACTTATTTTGAGAAAAAAAATGAAGAAATTTCACCTATTTCAGAGAAAAAAGGCAGAAATTTTCCTTATTTTGAGGTAAAAAGGCTGAAATTCCCATTATTTAGGGGCAAAAAGGCAGAAATTCCTCTTATTTTGGGGTAAAATTTAAGAAATTTCAAATATTTCAGGCAAAATGGCAGAAATTCCCCTTATTTTGGGGCAAAAAGATGAAATCCCTAATTTTTGGCTAAAATTGAAGAAATTTCACTTATTTCGGGACAAAAAAGGCAGATATTCCACTTAATTTCGGGCAAAAAGGCAGAAATGACCCGTATTTTTGAGCAAAATTGCAGAAATTCCCCTAATATTGGTGCAAAAATGCAGAAATTCCCTTTATTTTGGGGCAAAAAGGCAGAAATCCTCCATATTTTGGTGCAAAAATCAGAAATTTCCCTTATTTTGATGTAAAATGCTGAAATTCCCCATATTTTGGGACAAAAGGCAGAAATTTCTCTTATTTTGGGGCAAATGTGCAGAAATTTCACTTATTTCAGGGTACTAAGTCAGAAATTTTTCTTATTTTGGGGCAAAAAAACAGAAATTTTTTTTGTTTTAGGGAAAAAAGACAGAAATTCCACTTATTTAGACGCAAAAAGGCAAAAGTTCCCCTTATTTTGGAGCAAAAATGAAGAAATTTCCCTTTTTTATGGCAAAAAAGTATGCATTCTTCTTATTTTCAGACAAAAAGGCAGAAATTCCCCATATTTTGGGGCAAAAGGCAGAAATTCTTCTTATTTTGGGGCAAAATTGCAGAACTTTCCCTAATTGTGGGGCAAAAAAACAAAAATTCCCCTTATTTTGTGGCAAAATTGCAGAAATTTCTTTTATTGTAGGGCAAAATTGCAGAAATTTCACTAATTGTGTGGCAAAAAGGCAGAAATTCTCCTTATTTTGGGGCAAAATTAAGAAATTCCACATATTTTGCGGCAAAATTGCGGAAATTTCCCTTATTTGGGGCAAAATTGCAGTAATTTCACTTATTTTCAGGTAAAAAGGCTGAAATTTTCTTTATTTTGGGGCAAAAAAGGAGAAATTCCCCTTATTTAGGGGCAAAATTGCAGACATTTGCCTTATTATGGGGCAAAAAGGCAGAAATTCCGTATATTTTGTGGCAAAAATGCAGAAATTCCCCTTATTTTGAGTTAAAAATGCTGAAATTCCCCTTATTTGGGAGCAAAAAGGCAGAAATTTCCCTTATATTGGGGCAAAATTGCAGAAATTTGACTTAATTCAGGGTAATAAGTCAGAAATTCCCCTTATTTTGGGGCAAAAAAGAGTGAAATTCCCTTTGTTTTGGGGGAAAAAGACAGAAATTCCACTTATTTAGAGGCAAAAAGACAGAAATTCCCCTTATTTTGGAGCAAAAATGAAGAAATTTCTTTTTTATATGGCAAAAAAATATGCATTCCCCTTATTTTCAGGCAAAAAGGCAGAAATTCCCCGTATTTTGGAGCAAAATTGCAGAAATTCCCCTAATTGTGGGGCAAAAATGCAGAAATTTTTTATATGTTGGGGCAAAAAGACAGAAATTCTCCTTATTTTGGGGCAAAACACAGAAATTCCACTTATTTTGGGGCAAAATTGCATAAATTTCACTTATTTCTGAGAAAAAAGGCAGAAATTTTCCTTATTTTGGGGCATAAAGGCAGAAATTCCTAATATTTTGTGGCAAAAATGCAGAAATTCCCCTTATTTTGAAGTAAAAAGGCTGAAATTTCCTTTATTTGGGGGCAAAAAGGCAGAAATTTCAATTATTTTTGGGAAAAATTCCAGAAATTACACTTATTTCAGGGTAATAAGTCAGAAATTCCCCTAATTTTGGGGCAAAAAAGTCATAAATTCCCTTTGTTTTGGGGTAAAAAGACAGAAATTCCACTTATTTAGAGGCAAAAAGGCAGAAATTTCTTTTATTTTGGTACAAAATTGCAGAAATTTTTCTTATTTTGGGGCAAAAAGCAGAAATTCCCCATATGTTGGGGCAAAAAGGAAGAAATTACCTTTATTTAGAGGTAAAAAGTCTGAAATTCCTTTTATTTTTGGCCAAAAAGTCAGATATTCCCTTTATTTTGGGGCAAAAAGATAGAAATTTCATTTATTTTTGGGGAAAAGGTAAAAATTTCACTTATTTTGAGTCAAAAATGCGGAAAATTCTCTTATTTTCGGGCAAAAATGAAGAAATTTCCCTTTTTATGGCAAAAAGGTATACATTTTTTGTTATTTCAGGCAAAAAGGCAGAAATTCCCCGTATTTCTGAGCAAAATTACAGAAATTCCTTTAATTTCGGGGCAAAAAGGCAAAAATTCCCCTTATTTGGGGGTAAAACTGCAGAAATTTCACTTATTTCGCGGCAAAATGGCAGAAATTCCCCTTATTTTCGGCGAAAAAGGCAGAAAATCCCCGTATTATGGAGCAAAATTGCAGAAATTCACCTAATTTTCGAATAAATAATACAGTAATTTTATTTATTTAGGGGCAAAAGGGCAGAAATTCACCTTATTTTGAGGCAAAAGGCAGAAATTCCCCTTATTTTAGGGCAAAATTGAAGAAATTTTCCTTATTTGGGGGCAAAAAACAGAAATTCCCCTTATTTTGGGGCAAAATTGCAGAAATTTACCTAATTATGGGGAAAAATTGCAGAAAACTCCCTTATTTTAGGGCAAAATTGCAGAAATTTCACTTATTTCAGAGAAAAAAAGCGAAATTTTTTCTTATTTAGGGGCAAAAAGGCAAAAATTCCCATTATTTTGGGGCAAAATGCAGAAATTTTTCTTATTTTGGGGCAAAAAAGACAGAAATTCTCTTTGTTTTGGGGGAAAAAGACAGAAATTCCACTTATTTAGAGGCAAAAAGGCAGAAATTCCCCTTATTTTGGAGCAAAAATGAAGAAATTTCCCTTTTTTATGGCAAAGGTAAACATTCCCCTTATTTTCATGCAAAAAGGCAGAAATCCCCCGCATTTTGGAGCAAAATTGCAGAAATTCCCCTAATTGTGGGGCAAGAAGGCAGAAATTCTTTATATGTTGGGGCAAAAAGACAGAAATTCTTCTTCTTTTGGGGCAAAACTCAGAAATTCCACTTATTTTGGGGCAAAATTGCAGTAATTTTACTTATTTCAGAGAAAAAAGGCAGAAATTTTCCTTATTTTGGGGCATAAAGGCAGAAATTCCGTAAATTTTGTGGCAAAAATGCAGAAATTCCCCTTATTTTGAGTTAAAAAGGCTGAAATTCCCCCTCTTTGGGGGCAAAAAGGCAGAATTTTCCCTTATATTGGGGCAAAATTGCAGAAATTTCACTTATTTCAGGGTAATAAGTCAGAAATTTTCCTTATTTTGGGGCAAAAAAGACAGAAATTCCCTTTGTTTTGGAAAAAAAAGACAGAAATCCACGTATTTAGAGGCAAAAAGACAAAAATTCCCCTTATTTTGGAGCAAAAATGAAGAAATTTTCCTTTTTTATGGCAAATACGTATGCATTCCCTTTATTTTCGGGCAAAAAGGCAGAAATTCCCCGTATTTTTGAGCAAAATTGCAGAAATTCCCCGTATTTTTGAGCAAAATTGCAGAAATTCCCCTAATTGTGGGGCAAAAAGGCAGAAATTCCCTATATGTTGGGGCAAATAGAAAGAAATTCTCCTTATTTTGGTGCAAAACTCAGAAATTCCACTTATTTTGGGGCAAAATTCCAGAAATTTCCCTTATTTTGACACAAAATTGCAGAAATTTCACTTATTTTGGCAAAAAATTGAAGAATTTTCACTTATTTCAGAGAAAAAAGGCAGAAATTTTCTTTATTTTGAGGTAAAAAGGCTGAAATTCCCCTTATTTAGAAGCAATAAGGCAGAAAAACCCCTTATTTTGGGGTAAAATTTAAGAAATTTTAAATACTTCAGGGCAAAATGGCAGAAATTCCCCTTATTTTGGGGCAAAAAGATGAAATCCCTAATTTTTGGCTAAAATTGAAGAAATTTCACTTATTTCGGGACAAAAAGGCAGAAATTCCACTTAATTTCGGGCAAAAAGGCAAAAATGACCCGTATTTTAGAGAAAAATTGCAGAAATTCCCCTAATCTTGTGCAAAAATGCAAAAATTCCTTTTATTTTGGGGCAAAAAGGCAGAAATTCTCCATATTTTTGTGCAAAAATCAGAAATTTCCCTTATTTTGATGTAAAATGTTGAAATTCCCCATATTTTGGGGCAAAAGGCAGAAATTTCTCTTATTTTGGGGCAAATTTGCAGAAATTTCAGTTATTTCAGGGTAATAAGTCAGAAATTTTTCTTATTTTGGGGCAAAAAAGACAGAAATTTCATTTGTTTTGGGGAAAAAAGACAGAAATTCCACTTATTTAGAGGCAAAAAGGCAAAAGTTCCCCTCATTTTGGAGCAAAAATGAAGAAATTTCCCTTTTTTATGGCAAAAAGTTATGCATTCTTCTTATTTTCGTACAAAAAGTCAGAAATTCCCCATATTTTGGGGCAAAAAGCAGAAATTCTTCTTATTTTGGGGCAAAATTGCAGAAACTTACCTAATTGTGGGGCAAAAAACAGAAGTTCCCCTTATTTTAAGGCAAAATTGCAGAAATTTCCTTTATTATGGGGAAAAATTGCAAAATTTCTATTATTTTAGGGCAAAATTGCAGAAATTTCACTAATTGTGGGGCAAAAAGGCAAAAATTCTTCTTATTTTGGGGCAAAACTAAGAAATTCCACTTATTTTGGGGCAAAATTGCAGAAATTTACTTTATTTGGGGCAAAATTGCAGTAATTTCACTTATTTTCAGGTAAAAAGGCTGAAATTTCCTTTATTTTGGGGCAATAAAGGAGAAATTCCCCTTATTTTGGTGCAAAATTGCAGAAATTTCTCTTATTATGGGGCAAAAAGGTAGAAATTCCGTATATTTTGTGGCAAAAATGCAGAAATTCCTCTTATTTTGAGGTAAAAAATGCTGTAATTCCCCTTATTTGAGAGCAAAAAGGCAGAAATTTCCCTTATATTGGGGCAAAATTGCAAAAATTTCACTTATTTCAGGGTAATGAGTCAGAAATTCCCCTTATTTTGGGGCAAAAAAGACAGAAATTCCCTTTGTCTTGGGGGAAAAAGACAGAAATTCCACTTATTTAGAGGCAAAAAGACAGAAATTTCCCATATTTTTGAGCAAAATTGCAGAAATTCCCCTAATTGTGGGTCAAAAAGTCAGAAATTCTCTATATGTTGGGGCAAAAAGAAAGAAATTCTCCTTATTTTGGGGCAAAACTCAGAAATTCCACTTATTTTGGGGCAAAATTTTAGAAATTTACCTTATTTTGACGCAAAATTGCAGAAATTTCACTTATTTTGACAAAAAAAATGAAGAAATTTCACCTATTTCAGAGAAAAAATGCAGAAATTTTCCTTATTTTGAGGTAAAAAGGCTGAAATTCCCATTATTTAGGGGCAAAAAGGCAGAAATTCCCCTTATTTTGGAGTAAAATTTAAGAAATTTCAAATATTTCAGACAAAATGGCAGAAATTCCCCTTATTTTGGGGCAAAAAGATGAAATCCCTAATTTTTGGCTAAAATTGAAGAAATTTCACTTATTTCGGGACAAAAAAGGCAAAAATTCCACTTAATTTCGGGCAAGAAGGCAGAAATGACCCGTATTTTTGAGCAAAATTGCAGAAATTCCCCTAATATTGGTGCAAAAATGCAGAAATTCCCTTTATTTTGGGGCAAAAAGGCAGAAATCCTCCATATTTTGGTGCAAAAATCAGAAATTTCCCTTATTTTGATGTAAAATGCTGAAATTCCCCATATTTTGGAAAAAAAGGCAGAAATTTCTCTTATTTTGGGGAAAATGTGCAGAAATTTCTCTTATTTCAGGTTACTAAGTCAGAAATGTTTCTTAATTTGGGGCAAAAAGACAGAAATTTTTTTGTTTTGTGGAAAAAAGACAGAAATTCCACTTATTTAGAGGCAAAAAGGCAAAAGTTCCCCTTATTTTGGAGCAAAAATGAAGAAATTTCCCTTTTTTATGGCAAAAAAGTATGCATTCTTCTTATTTTCAGACAAAAAGGCAGAAATTACCCATATTTTGGGGCAAAAGGCAGAAATTCTTCTTATTTTGTGGCAAAATTGCAGAACTTTCCCTAATTGTGGGGCAAAAAACAGAATTTCCCCTTTTTTTGTGGCAAAATTGCAGAAATTTCTTTTATTTTAGGGCAAAATTGCAGAAATTTCACTAATTCTGTGGCAAAAAGGCAGAAATTCTCCTTATTTTGGGGCAAAACTAAGAAGTTCCTCATATTTTGCGGCAAAATTGTTGAAATTTCCCTTATATGGAACAAAATTGCAGTAATTTCACTTATTTTCAGGTAAAAAGGCTGAAATTTTCTTTATTTTGGGGCAAAAAATGAGAAATTCCCCTTATTTTGGGGCAAAATTGCAGACATTTCCCTTATTATGGGGCAAAAAGGCAGAAATTCCGTATATTTTGTGGCAAAAATGCAGAAATTCCCCTTATTTTGAGTTAAAAAGGCTGAAATTCCCCTTATTTGGAAGCAAAAAGGCAGAAATTTCCCTTATATTGGGGCAAAATTGCAGAAATTTGACTTAATTCAGGGTAATAAGTCAGAAATTCCCCTTATTTTGGGGCAAAAAAGAGTGAAATTCCCTTTGTTTTGGGGGAAAAAGACAGAAATTCCACTTATTTAGAGGCAAAAAGGCAGAAATTCCCCTTATTTTGGAGCAAAAATGAAGAAATTTCTTTTTTATATGGCAAAAATATATGCATTCCCCTTATTTTCAGGCAAAAAGGCAGAAATTCCCCGTATTTTGGAGCAAAATTGCAGAAATTCCCCTAATTGTGGGGCAAAAATGCAGAAATTTTTTATATGTTGGGGCAAAAAGACAGAAATTCTCCTTATTTTGGGGCAAAACACAGAAATTCCACTTATTTTGGGGCAAAATTGCATAAATTTCACTTATTTCTGAGAAAAAAGGCAGAAATTTTCCTTATTTTGGGGCATAAAGGCAGAAATTCCTAATATTTTGTGGCAAAAATGCAGAAATTCCCCTTATTTTGAAGTAAAAAGGCTGAAATTCCCCTTATTTGGGGGCAAAAAGGCAGAAATTTCAATTATTTTGGGGAAAAATTCCAGAAATTACACTTATTTCAGGGTAATAAGTCAGAAATTCCCCTAATTTTGGGGCAAAAAAGTCATAAATTCCCTTTTTTTGGGGGGTAAAAAGACAGAAATTGTACTTATTTAGAGGCAAAAATGCAAAAATTCCCCTTATTTTGGAGCAAAAATGAAGAAATTTCACTTTTTTATGGCAAAAAGGTATGCATTTCCCTTATTTTCGGGCAAAAAGGCAGAAATTCCCCGTATTTTGGAGCAAAATTGCAGAAATTCCCCTAATTGTGGGGCAAAAAGGCAGAAATTTTTTACATGTTGGGGCAAAAAGACAGAAATTCTTCTTATTTTGGGGCAAAAAATTCAGAAATTCCCTTTGTTTTTGGGGAAAAAGACAGAAATTCCACTTATTTAGAGGCCAAAAGGCAGAAATTCCCCTTATTTTGGAGCAAAAATGAAGAAATTTCCTTTTTTTATGGCAAAAAGGCATACATTCCCCTTATTTTCGGGTAAAAAGGCAGAAATTCCCTGTATTTTGGAGCAAAATTGCAGAAATTCCCCTAATTTTGGGGCAAAAGGCAGAAATTTTCTTTATTTTGGTGCAAAAAATCAGAAATTCCCCTTATTTTGGGGAAAAATTCTAGAAATTTCCTTTATTTTGGGGCAAAATTTCAGAAATTTACCTTATTTTGGGGCAAAATTGCAGAAATTTCCCTTATTTGGGGCAAAATTGCAGTAATTTCACTTATTTTCAGGTAAAAAGGCTGAAATTTCCTTTATTTTAGGGCAAAAAAGGAGAAATTCCCCTTATTTTGCGGCAAAATTGCAGAAATTTCTCTTATTATGGGGCAAAAAGGCAGAAATTCTGTATATTTTGTGGCAGAAATGCAGAAATTCCCCTTATTTTGAGGTAAAAAGGCTACAATTCCCCTTATTTGAGAGCAAAAAGGCAGAAATTTCACTTATATTGGGACAAAATTGCAGAAATTACACTTATTTCAGGGTAATGAGTCAGAAATTCCCCTTATTTTGGGGCAAAAAAGACAGAAATTCCATTTGTTTTGTGGGAAAAATACAGAAATTCCACTTATTTAGAGGCAAAAAGGCAGAAATTCCCCTTATTTTGGAGCAAAAATGAGGAAATTTCCCTTTTATATGGCAAAAAAAATATGCATTCCCCTTAATTTCGAACAAAAAGGCAGAAATTCCCCCTATTTTTGAGCAAAATTGCAGAAGTTCCCCTAATTTTGGGGCAAAAAGGCAGAAATTCCCTATATGTTGGG
Source organism: Micromys minutus (assembly GCF_963924665.1). Lineage (NCBI taxonomy): Eukaryota > Metazoa > Chordata > Mammalia > Rodentia > Muridae > Micromys > Micromys minutus. The sequence goes on along the minus strand of NW_027667258.1, from coordinate 1,253,089 downwards.
GCAAAAAGATAGAAATTCTCCTTATTATAGGGCAAAACTCAGAAATTCCACTTATTTTGGGGCAAAATTGCAGAATTTTCACTTATTTCAGAGAAAAAAGGCAGAAATTTTCCTTATTTTGGGGCATAAAGGCAGAAATTCCTAATATTTTGTGGCAAAAATGCAGAAATTCCCCTTATTTTGAAGTAAAAAGGCTGAAATTTTCCTTATTTGGGAGCAAAAAGGCCGAAATTTCCCTTATTTTGGAGCAAAATTCGAGAAATTTCACTTATTTCAGGGTAATAAGTCAGATATAACCCTGATTTTGGGGCAAAAATGTCAGAAATTCCCTTTGATTTGGAGGAAAAGAAAGAAATTCCACTTATTTAGAGGCAAAAAGGCAGAAATTCCTCTTATTTTGGAGCAAAAATGAAGAAATTTCATTTTTTATGGCAAAAAGGTATGCATTCCCCTTATTTTTGGACAAAAAGGCAGAAATTCCCTGTATTTTGGAGCAAAATTGCAGAAATTCCCCTAATTTTGGAGCAAAAGGCAGAGATTCCCTTTATTTTGGAGCAAAAATCAAAAATTCCTATTATTTTTGGGCAAAATTCATGAAATTTCCTTTATTTTGGGGCAAAATTGCAGAAATTTACCTTATTTTTGGGCAAAATTGCAGAAATTTCCCTTATTTGGGGCAAAATTTCAAAATTTCACTTATTTTCAGGTAAAAAGGCTGAAATTTCCTTTTTTTTAGGGCAAAGAAGGAGAAATTCCTCTTATTTTGGGGCAAATTGCAGAAATTTTCTATATTATTGTGCAAAAAGGCAGAAATTCCGTAAATTTTGTGGCAAAAATGCAGAAATTCCCCTTATTTTGAGGTAAAAAGGCTGAAATTCCCTTTATTTGGGGGCAAAAAGGAAGAATTTTTCCATATATTGGGGCAAAATTGCAGAAATTTCACTTATTTCAGGGTAATAAGTCAGAAATTTTTTTTATTTTGGGGCAAAAAAAACAGAAATTCCCTTTGTTATGGGGAAAAAGACAGAAATTCCACGTATTTAGAGGCAAAAAGGCATAAATTCCCCTTATTTTGGAGCAGAAATGAAGAAATTTTCCTTTTTTATGGCAAATAGGTATGCATTCCCTTTATTTTCGGGCAAAAAGGCAGAAATTCCTTGTATTTTTGAGCAAAATTGCAGAAATTCCCCAAATTGTGGGGCAAAAAGGCAGAAATTCCCTATATGTTGGGGCAAAAAGAAAGAAATTCTCCCTATTTTGGGGCAAAACTCAGAAATTCCACTTATTTTGGGGCAAAATTCCAGAAATTTCCCTTATTTTGACGCAAAATTGCAGAAATTTCACTTATTTTGACAAAAAATTGAAGAAATTTCACTTATTTCAGAGAAAAAATGCAGAAATTTTTTTTATTTTGAGGTAAAAAGGCTGAAATTCCCCTTATTTAGGGGCAAAAAGGCAGAAATTCCCCTTATTTTGGGGTAAAATTTAAGAAATTTCAAATATTTCAGGGCAAAATAGCAGAAATTCCCCTTATTTTGGGGCCAAAAGAATAAATCCCTAATTTTTGGCAAAAATTGAAGAAATTTCACTTATTTCGGGACAAAACGGCAGAAATTCCACTTAATTTCGGGCAAAAAGGCAGAAATGACCCGTATTTTGGAGCAAAATTGCAGAAATTCCCCTAATATTGGTGCAAAAATACAGAAATTCCCTTTATTTTGGGGCAAAAAGGCTGATATTCTATATATTTTGGTGCAAAAATCAGAAATTTCCCTTATTTTGATGTAAAATGCTGAAATTCCCCATATTTTGGGGCAAAAGGCAGAAATTTCTCTTATTTTAGGGAAAATTTGCAGAAACTTCACTTATTTCAGGGTAATAAGTCAGAAATTTTTCTTATTTTGTGGCAAAAAAGACAGAAATTTTTTTGTTTTGTGGAAAAAAGACAGAAATTCCACTTATTTAGAGGCAAAAAGGCAAAAGTTCCCCTTATTTTGGAGCAAAAATGAAGCAATTTCACTTTTTTATGGCAAAAACGTATGCATTCTTCTTATTTTCGGACAAAAAGGCAGAAATTCCCCATATTTTGAGGCAAAAGGCAGAAATTCTTCTTATTTTGGGGCAAAATTGCAGAAATTTCTCAAATTGTGTGGCAAAAAACAGAAATTCCCCTTATTTTGGGGCAAAATTGCAAAAATTTCCCTTGTTATGGGGAAAAATTGCAGAAATTTCTTTTATTTTAGGGCAAAATTGCAGAAATTTCACTAATTGTGGGGCAAAAAGGCAGAAATTCGCCTTATTTTGGGGCAAAACTAAGAAATTCCACTTATTTTGGGGCAAAATTCCAGAAATTTCCCTTATTTTAGGGCAAAATTGCAGAAATTTCACTTATTTTGTGGCAAAATTGCAGAAATTCCCCTTATTTGTAGGTAAAAAGGCTGAAATTTCCCTTATTTGGGGGCAAAAAGGTAGATATTTCCCTTATATTGTGGCAAAATTGCAGAAATTTCACTTATTTCAGGGTAATAATCAGAAATTTTACTTATTTTGGGGCTAAAAGACAGAAATTCCCTTTGTTTTGGGGAAAAAAGACAGAAATTCCACTTATTTAGAGGCAAAAATGCGGAAATTCCCCTTATTTTGAGGTAAAAAGGCTGAAATTCCCCTTATTTGGGGGCAAAAAGGCAGAAATTTCCCTTATTTTGGGGCAAAATTGCAAAAATTTCACTTCTTTCAGGGTAATAAGTCAGAAATTTTTCTTATTTTGGGTCAAAAAGACAGAATTTTTTTTTGTTTTGGGGGAAAAAGACAGAAATTTCACTTATTCAGAGGCAAAAAGCCAAAAGTTCCCCTTATTTTGGAGCAAAAATGAAGAAATTTCCCTTTTTTATGGCAAAAAAGTATGCATTCTTCTTATTTTCAGACAAAAAGGCAGAAATTCCCCATATTTTGGGGCAAAATGCAGAAATTCTTCTTATTTTGGGGCAAAATTGCAGAACTTTCCCTAATTGTGGGGCAAAAAACAGAAATTCCCCTTATTTTGTGGCAAAATTGCAGAAATTTCTTTTTTTTTAGGGCAAAATTGCAGAAATTTTACTAATTGTGGGGCAAAAAGGCAGAAATTCTCCTTATTTTGGGGCAAAACTAAGAAATATCACTTATTTTGCGGCAAAATTGCAGAAATTTCCCTTATTTTGGGCAAAATTGCGGTAATTTCCCTTATTTTCAGGTAAAAAGGCTGAAATTTTCTTTATTTTGGGGCAAAAAAGGAGAAATTCTTCTTATTTTGGGGCAAAATTGCAGACATTTTCCTTATTATGGGGCAAAAAGGCAGAAATTTCGTATATTTTGTGGCAAAAATGCAGATATTCCCCTTATTTTGAGTTAAAAAGGCTGAAATTCCCCTTATTTGGAAGCAAAAAGGCAGAAATTTCCCTTATATTGGGGCAAAATTGCAGAAATTTCACTTATTTCAGGGTAATAAGTCAGAAATTCCCCTTATTTTGGGGCAAAAAAGACTGAAATTCCCTTTGTTTTGGGGGAAAAAGACAGAAATTCCACTTATTTAGAGGCAAAAAGGCAGAAATTCCCCTTATTTTGGAGCAAAAATGAAGAAATTTCTTTTTTATATGGCAAAAAAATATGCATTCCCCTTATTTTCGGGCAAAAAGGCAGAAATTCCCCGTATTTTGGAGCAAAATTGCAGAAATTCCCCTAATTGTGGGGCAAAAAGGCAGAAATTCTTTATATGTTGGGGCAAAAAAACAGAAATTCTCCTTATTTTGGGGCAAAACTCAGAAATTCCACTTATTTTGGGGCAAAATTGCATAAATTTCACTTATTTCTGAGAAAAAAGGCAGAAGTTTTCCTTTTTTTCGGGCATAAAGTCAGAAATTCCTAATATTTTGTGGCAAAAATGCAGAAATTCCCCTTATTTTGAAGTAAAAAGTCTGAAATACCCCTTATTTGGGGGCAAAAAGGCAGAAATTTCAATTATTTTGGGGAAAAATTTCAGAAATTACACTTATTTCAGGATAATAAGTCAGAAATTCCCCTAATTTTGGGGCAAAAAAGTCATAAATTCCCTTTTTTGGGGGGGTAAGAAGACAGAAATTGTACTTATTTAGAGGCAAAAATGCAAAAATTCCCCTTATTTTGGAGCAAAAATGAAGAAATTTCACTTTTTTATGGCTAAAAGGTATGCATTTCCCTTATTTTCTGGCAAAAAGGCAGAAATTCCCTGTATTTTGGAGCAAAATTGCAGAAATTCCCCTAATTGTGGGGCAAAAAGGCAGAAATTCTTTACATGTTGGGGCAAAAAGACAGAAATTCTACTTATTTTGGGGCAAAAAATTCAGAAATTCCCTTTGTTTTTGGGGAAAAAGACAGAAATTCCACTTATTTAGAGGCCAAAAGGCAGAAATTCCCCTTATTTTGGAGCAAAAATGAAGAAATTTCCTTTTTTTATGGCAAAAAGGGATACATTCCCCTTATTTTCGGGTAAAAAGGCAGAAATTCCCCGCATTTTGGAGCAAAATTGCAGAAATTCCCCTAATTTTGGGGCAAAAGGCAGAAATTCTCTTTATTTTGGCGCTAAAAATCAGAAATTCCCTTTATTTTGGGGCAAAATTCCAGAAATTTCCTTTATTTTGTTGCAAAATTTCAGAAATTTACCTTATTTTGGGGCAAAATTGCAGAAATTTCCTTTATTTGGGGCAAAATTGCAGTAATTTCACTTATTTTCAGGTAAAAAGGCTTAAATATCCTTTATTTTAGGGCAAAAAAGGAGAAATTCCCCTTATTTTGCGGCAAAATTGCAGAAATTTCTCTTACTATGGGGCTAAAAGGCAGAAATTCCGTATATTTTGTGGCAGAAATGCAGAAATTCCCCTTATTTTGAGGTAAAAAGGCTGCAATTCCCCTTATTTGAGAGCAAAAAGGCAGAAATTTCACTTATATTGGGACAAAATTGCAGAAATTTCACTTATTTCAGGGTAATGAGTCAGAAATTCCCCTTATTTTGGGGCAAAAAGACCGAAATTCCCTTTGTTTTGGGGGAAAAAGACAGAAATTCCACTTATTTAGAGGCAAAAAGGCAGAAATTCCCCTTATTTTGGAGCAAAAATGAGGAAATTTCTCTTTTATATGGCAAAAAAAATATGCATTCCCCTTAATTTCGAACAAAAAGGCAGAAATTCCCCGTATTTTTGAGCAAAATTGCAGAAATTCCCCTAATTTTGGGGCAAAAAGGCAGAAATTCCCTATGTGTTGGGGCAAAAAGATAGAAATTCTCCTTATTTTAGGGCAAAACTCAGAAATTCCACTTATTTTGTGGCAAAATTGCAGAAATTTCACTTATTTCAGAGAAAAAAGGCAGAAATTTTCTTTATTTTGGGGCATAAAGGCAGAAATTCCTAATATTTTGTGGCAAAAATGCAGAAAATCTCCTTACTTTGAAGTAAAAAGGCTGAAATTTTCCTTATTTGGGGGCAAAAAGGCAGAAATTTCCCTTATCTTGGGGCAAAATTCCAGAAATTTCACTTATTTAAGGGAAATAAGTCAGAAATAACCCTTATTTTGCGGCAAAAATGTCAGAAATTCCCTTTGATTTGGGGGAAAAGACAGAAATTCCACTTATTTAGAGGCAAAAAGGCAGAAATTCCTCTTATTTTGGAGCAAAAATGAAGAAATTTCACTTTTTTATGGCAAAAAGGTATGCATTCCCCTTATTTTTGGACAAAAAGGCAGAAATTCCCCGTATTTTGGAGCAAAATTGCAGAAATTCCCCTAGTTTTGGGGCAAAAGGCAGAAATTCCCTTTATTTTGGAGCAAAATTGCAGAAATTTACCTTATTTTGTGGCAAAATTGCAGAAATTTCCCTTATTTGGGGCAAAATTGCAGTAATTTCACTTATGTTCAGGTAAAAAGGCTGAAATTTCTTTTATTTTGGGGCAAAAAAGGAGAAATTTCTTTTATTTTGGGGAGAATTGCAGAAATTTTCTATATTATGGGGCAAAAAGGCAGAAATTCCGTAAATTTTAAGGCAAAAATGCAGAAATTCCCCTTATTTTGAGGTAAAAAGGCTGAAATTCCCTTTATTTGGGGGCAAAAAGGAAGAATTTTCCCATATATTGGGGCAACATTGCAGAAATTTCACTTATGTCAGGGTAATAAGTCAGAATTTTTTTTTTATTTTGGGGCAAAAAGACAGAAATTCCCTTTGTTATGGGGGAAATAGACAGAAATTCCACGTATTTAGAGGCAAAAAGGCAAAAATTCCCCTTATTTTGGAGCAGAAATGAAGAAATTTTCCTTTTTTATGGCAAATACGTATGCATTCCCTTTATTTTCGGGCAAAAGGGCAGAAATTCCCCGTATTTTTGAGCAAAATTTCAGAAATTCCCCTAATTGTGGGGCAAAAAGGCAGAAATTCCCTATATGTTGGGGCAAAAAGAAATAAATTCTCTCTATTTTGGGGCAAAACTCAGAAATTCCACTTATTTTGGGGCAAAATTCCAGAAATTTCCCTTATTTTGACGCAAAATTGCAGAAATTTCACTTTTTTTGACAAAAAATTGAATAAATTTCACTTATTTCAGAGAAAAAAGGCAGAAATTTTCCTTATTTTGAGGTAAAAAGGCTAAAATTCCCCTTATTTAGGGGCAAAAAGGCAGAAATTCCCCTTATTTTGGGGTAAAATTTAACAAATTTAAAATATTTCAGGGCAAAATGGCAGAAATTCCCCTTATTTTGGGGCAAAAAGATGAAATCCCTAATTTTTGGCAAAAAATGAAGATATTTCACTTATTTCGGGACAAAAAGGCAGAAATTCCACTTAATTTCGGGCAAAAAGGCAGAAATGATCCGTATTTTTGAGCAAAATTACAGAAATTCACCTAATGGTGCAAAAATGCAGAAATTCCCTTTATTTTGGGGCAAAAAGGCAGAAATTTTCCATATTTTGGTGCAAAAATCAGAAATTTCCCTTATTTTGATGTAAAATGCTGAAATTCCCCATATTTTGGGGCAAATGGCAGAAATTTCTCTTATTTTGGGGCAAATTTGCAGAAATTTCACTTATTTCAGGATAATAAGTCAGAAATTTTTCTTATTTTGGGGCAAAAAAGACAGAAAATTCATTTGTTTTGGGGGAAAAAGACAGAAATTCCACTTATTTAGAGGCAAAAAGGCAAAAGTTCCACTTATTTTGGAGCAAAAATGAAGAAATTTCCCTTGTTTATGGCAAAAAAGTATGCATTCTTCTTATTTTCGGACAAAAAGGCAGAAATTCCCCATATTTTGGGGTAAAAGGCAGAAATTCCCCTTATTTTGGGGCAAAATTGCAGAAATTTCCCTAATTGTGGGGCAAAATTGCAGAAATTTCCCTAATTGTGGGGCAAAAAACAGAAATTTTTTTTATTTTGGGGCAAAATTGCAGAAATTTCCCTTATTATGGGGAAAAATTACAGAAATTTCTTTTATATTAGGGCAAAATTGCAGAAATTTCACTAATTGTGGAGCAAAAAGGCAGAAAATCCCTATATGTTTGGGCAAAAAGACAGAAATTCTTCTTATTTTGGGGCAAAACTCAGAAATTCCACTTATTTTGGGTCAAAATTGCAGAAATATCTCTTATTTCAGGGAAAAAAGGCAGAAATTTTCCTTATATTGGGGCAAAATAGACAGATATTCTCTCTGTTTTAGGGGAAAAAGACAGAAATTCCCGTTATTTAGAGGCAAAAAGGCAGAAATTCCCCTTATTTTGGGGTAAAATTTCAGAAATTTCAAATATTTCAGGGTAAAATGGCATAAATTCCCCTCATTTTGGGACAAAAATATGAAATCCTTAATTTTTGGCTAAAATTGAAGAAATTTCACTTATTTCGGGACATAAAGGCAGAAATTCCACTTAATTTCGGGGAAAAAGGCAGAAATTACCTGTATTGTGGAGCAAAATTGCAGAAATTCCCCTAATATTGGTGAAAAATGCAGAAATTCCCTTTATTTTGGGGCAAAAAGGCAGAAATTCTCCATATTTTGGTGCAAAAATAAGAAATTTCCCTTATTTTTATGTAAAATGCTGAAATTCCCCATATTTTGGGGCAAAAGGCAAAATTTCCCTTATTTTGGGGCAAATTTGCAGAAATTTCACTTATTTCAGGGTAATAAGTCAGAAATTTTTCTTATTTTGGGGCAAAAAGACAGAAATTTCATTTGTTTTGGGGGAAAAAATCAGAAATTACACTTATTTAGAGGCAAAAAGGCAAAAGTTCCCCTTATTTTGGAGCAAAAATGAAGAAATTTCCCCTTTTTATGGCAAAAAGTTATGCATTCTCCTTATTTTCAGACAATAAGGCACAAATTCCCCATATTTTGGGGCAAAAGGCAGAAATTCCCTTTATTTTGGGGCAAAATTGCAGATATTTCCCTAATTGTGGGGCAAAAAGGCAGAAATTCCCTATAAGTTGGGGCAAAAAGACAGAAATTCTCCTTATTTTGGGGCAAAACTCAGAAATTCCACTTATTTTGGGGTAAAATTGCAGAAATATCTCTTCTTTCAGGGAAAAAAGGCAAAAATTTTCCTTATATTGGGGCAAAAAGGCAGAAATTCCTAATATTTTGTGGCAAAAATGCAGAAATTCCCCTTATTTTTAGGTTAAAAGGCTGAAATTCCCCTTATATGGAAGCAAAAATGCAGAAATTTCCCTTATTTTGGGGCAAAATTGAAGAAATTTCAAATATTTCAGGGTAATAAGTCATAAACTCCCCTTATTGGGAGGCAAAAAAGACAGTAATTCCCTTTGTTTTCTAGGAAAAAAACAGAAATTCCACTTATTTAGAGACAAAAAGGCAGAAATTTCCCTTATTTTGGAGCAAAAATGAAGAAATTTCCCTTTTATATGGCAAAAAGGTATGCATTCCTCTTATTTTCAGGCAAAAAGGCAGAAATTCCCCGTATTTTGGAGCAAAATTGCAGAAATTCCCCTAATTGTGGGGCAAAATTGCAGAAATTTCCATAATTGTGGGGCAAAAACAGAAACTCCCCTTATTTTGGGGCAAAATTGCAGAAATTTCCCTTATTATGGGGAAAAATTGCAGAAATTTCTTTTATTTTAGGGCAAAATTGCAGAAATTTCACTAATTGTGGGGCAAAAAGGCAGAAATTCTTTTTATTTTAGGGCAAAACTCAGAAATTCCACTTATTTTGGGGCAAAATTGCAGAAATATCTCTTATTTCAGGGAAAAATGCAGAAATTTTCCTTATATTGGGGCAAAATAGACAGAAATTCCCTTTGTTTTGGGGGGAAAATACATAAATTCTTCTTATTTAGAGGCAAAAAGGCAGAAATTCCCCTTATTTTGGGGTAAAATTTCAGAAATTTCAAATATTTCAGGGCAAAATGGCAGAAATTCCCCTCATTTGGGGACAAAAAGATGAAATCCTTAATTTTCGGCTAAAATTGAAGAAATTTCACTTATTTCGGGACATAAAGGCAGAAATTCCACTTAATATCAGGCAAAAAGGCAGAAATGACCCGTATTTTGGAGCAAAATTGCAGAAATTCCCCTAATATTGGTGAAAAATGCAGAAATTCCCTTTATTTTGGGGCAAAAAGGCAGAAATTCTCCATATTTTGGTTCAAAAATCAGAAATTTCCCTTATTTTGATGTAAAATGTTGAAATTCCTTATATTTTGGGGCAAAAGGCATAAATTTCCCTTATTTTGGGGCAAATTTGCAGAAATTTCACTTATTTCAGGATAATAAGTCAGAAATTTTTTTTATTTTGGGGCAAAAAGACAGAAATTTCATTTGTTTTGGGGGAAAAAGGCAGAAATTCCACTTATTTAGGGGTAAAATTGCAGAAATATCTCTTATTTCAGGGAAAAAAGGCAAAAATTTTCCTTATATTGGGGCAAAAAAGCAGAAATTCCTAATATTTTGTGGCAAAAATGCAGAAATTCCCCTTATTTTTAGGTTAAAAGGCTGAAATTCCCCCTAATTGGAAGCAAAAATGCAGAAATTTCCCTTATTTTGGGGCAAAATTGCAGAAATTTCACTTATTTCAGGGTAATAAGTCAGAAATTCCTCTTAATTGGAGGCAAAAAAGACAATAATTCCCTTTGTTTTCTGGGAAAAAGACAGAAATTCCACTTATTTAGAGACAAAAGGCAGAAATTCCCCTTATTTTGGAGCAAAAATGAATAAATTTCCCTTTTATATGGCAAAAAGGTATGCATTCCCCTCATTTTCGGGCAAAAAGGAAGAAATTCCCTGTATTTTGGAGCAAAATTGCAGAAATTCCTCTAATTGTGGGGCAAAAATGCAGATATTCCCTATATGTTGGGGCAAAAAAACAAAATTCTCCTTATTTTGGGGCAGAACTCAGAAATTCCACTTATTTTGGGGCAAAATTGCAGAAATATCTCTTATTTCAGGGAAAAAAGGCAGAAATTTTCCTTATATTTGTGCAAAATAAACAGAAATTCCCTTTGTTTTGGGGGAAAAAGACTGAAATTCAACTTATTTAGAGGCAAAAAAGCAAAAATTCCCCTTATTTTGGGGTAAAATTTTAGAAATTTCAAATATTTCAGGGCAAAATGGCAGAAATTCCCCTCATTTTGGGGCAAAAAGATGAAATCCCTAATTTTTGGCTAAAATTGAAGAAATTTCACTTATTTCGGGTCAAAAAGGCAGAAATTCCACTTAATTTTGGGCAAAAAGGCAGAAATGACCCGTATTTTGGAGCAAAATTGCAGAAATTCCCCTAATATTGGTGCAAAAATGCAGAAATTCCCTTTATTTTGGGGCCAAAAGGCAGAAATTCTCCATATTTTGGTGCAAAAATCAGAAATTTTCCTTATTTTGATGTAAAATGCTGAAATTCCCCATATTTTGGGGCAAAAGGCAGAAATTTCTCTTATTTTGGGGTAAATTTGCAGAAATTTCACTTATTTAAGGGTAATAAGTCAGAAATTTTTCTTATTTTGAAGCAAAAAGACAGAAAATTCATTTGTTTTGGGGGAAAAAGACAGAAATTCCACTTATTTAGAGGCAAAAAGGCAAAAGTTCCCCTTATTTTGGAGCAAAAATGAATAAATTTCCTTTTTTTATGGCAAAAAAGTATGCATTCTTCTTATTTTTGGACAAAAATGCAGAAATTCCCCATATTTTGGAGTAAAAGGCAGAAATTCCCCTTATTTTGGGGCAACATTGCAGAAATTTCCCTAATTGTGGAGCAAAATTGCAGAAATTTCCCTAATTGTGGGACAAAAAACAGTAATTCCCCTTATTTTGGGGCAAAATTGCAGAAATTTTCCTTATTATGGGGAAAAATTGCAGAAATTTCTTTTATTTTAGGGCAAAATTGCAAAAATTTCACTAATTGTGGGGCAAAAAGGCAGAAATTCTTTTTATTTTGGGGTAAAACTCAGAAATTCCACATATTTTGGGGCAAAATTGCTGAAATATCTCTTATTTCAGGGAAAAAAGGCAGAAATTTTCCTTATATTGGTGCAAAATAGACAGAAATTCCCTTTGTTTTGGGGGGAAAAGACAGAAATTCCCCTTATTTAGAGGCAAAAAGGCAGAAATTCCCCTTATTTTGGGGTAAAATTTCAGAAATTTCAAATATTTCAGGGCAAAATGGCAGAAATTCCCCTCATTTTGGGACAAAAAAATGAAATCCTTAATTTTTGGCTAAAATTGAAAAAATTTCAATTATTTTGGGTCATAAAGGCAGAAATTCCGCTTAATTTCGGGCAAAAAGGTAGATATGACCCGTATTTTGGAGCAAAATTGCAGAAATTCCCCTAATATTGGTAAAAAATGCAGAAATTCCCTTTATTTTCAGGACAAAAAGGCAGAAATTCTCCATATTTTTGTGCAAAAATCAGAAATTTCCATTATTTTGATGTAAAATGCTGAAATTCCCCATATTTTGGGGCAAAAGGCAGAAATTTCCCTTATTTTGAGGCAAATTTGCAGAAATTTTACTTATTTCAGGGTAATAAATCAGAAATTTTTCTTATTTTGGGGCAAAAAGACAGAAATTTCATTTGTTTTGGGGGGAAAAGACAGAAATTCCACTTATTTAGAGGCAAAAAGGCAAAAGTTCCCCTTATTTTGGAGCAAAAATGAAGAAATTTCCCTTTTTTATGGCAAAAAGTTATGGATTCTTCTTATTTTCAGACAAAAAGGCAGAAATTCCCCATATTTTGGGGCAAAAGGCAGAAATTCCCCTTATTTTGTGGCAAAATTGCAGAAATTTCCATAATTGTGGGGCAAAATAACAGAAATTCCCCTTATTATGGGGCAAAATTCCAGAAATTTCCCTTATTATAGGGAAAAATTGCAGAAATTTCTTTTATTTTAGGGCAAAATTGTAGAAATTTCACTAATTGTGGGGCAAAAGGCAGAAATTCTCCTTATTTTGGGGCAAAACTCAGAAATTCCACTTATTTTGGGGCAAAATTCCAGAAATTTCTCTTATTTTGGGGCAAAATTGAAGAAATTTCAATTATTTTGTTGCAAATTTGCAGAAATTTCACTTATTTCAGAGAAAAAAGGCAGAAATTTTTCTTATATTTAAGCAAAAATGCAGAAATTCCTAATATTTTGTGCCCAAATTAAGAAATTCCCCTTATTTTTAGGTAAAAAGGCAAAAATTTCCCTTATTTTGGGGCAAAATTGCAGAAAATTTATTTATTTCCGGGTAGTAAGTCAGAAATTCCCTTTATTTAGGGGCAAAAATGAGAAATTTCCTTTGTTTTGGGGGAAAAAGACAGAAATTCCACTTATTTAGAGGCAAAAAGGCAGAAATTCCTTTTATTTTATAGCAAAAATGAAGAAATTTTTCTTTTATATGGCAAAAAGGTATGTATTCCCTTTATTTTCGGGCAAATAGGCAAAAATTCCCCGTATTTTGGAGCAAAATTGCAGAAATTCCCCTAATTGTGGGGCAAAAAGGCAGAAATTCCCTATAAGTTGGGGCAAAAAGACAGAAATTCTCCTTATTTTGGGGCAAAACTCAGAAATTCCACTTATTTTGGGGCAAAATTGCAGAAATTTCACTTATTTCAGAGTAATAAGTCAGAAATTCCCCTTATTTTGAGGCAAAAAAGACAAAAATTCTCTTTGTTTTGGGGGAAAAATACAGAAATTCGACTTATTTAGAGGCAAAAAGGCAGAAATTTCCCTTATTTTGGAGCAAAAATGAAGAAATTTCACTTTTTTATGGCAAAAAGGTATGCATTCCCCTTATTTTCGGGCAAAAAGACAGAAATTCCTTGTATTTTGGAGCAAAATTGCAGAAATTCCCATAATTTTGGGGTAAAAGGCAGAAATTCCCTTTATTTTGGGGCAAAAATCAGAAATTTCCCTTATTTTGAGGCAAAATTCCAGAAACTTTCTTTATTTTGTGGCAAAATTGCAGGAATTTATCTTATTTTAAGGTAAAATTGCAGAAATTTCCCTTATTTGGGACAAAATTGCAGAAATTTCACTTATTTTCAGGTAAAAAGGCTGAAATTTCCTTTATTTTGGGGCAAAAAGGGAGAAATTCCCTTTATTTTGGAAAAAAATTGCAGAAATTTTCTTTATTTTGGAGCAAAAAGGTAGAAATTCCGTATATTTTGTGGCAAAAAGGCAGAAATTTCCTTTATTTTGAGGTAATAAGGTTTAAATTCCCCTTCTTTTGGGGCAAAAATTCAGAAATTCCCCTTATTTTGGGGTAAAATTTCAGAAATTTCAAATATTTTTGGGGAAAATGGCAGAATTTCCCCTTATTTTGGGGCAAAAAATGAAATCCCTAATTTTGGGCTAAAATTGAAGAAATTTCACTTATTTCGGGACAAAAAGGCAGAAATTCCACTTAATTTCGGGCATAAAGGCAGAAATGACCCATATTTTGGAGCAAAATTGCAGAAATTCCCCTAATATTGGTGCAAAAATGAAGAAATTCCCTTTATTTTGGGGCAAAAAGGCAGAAATTCCTAATATTTTGGTGCAAAAATCAGAAATTTTCCTTATTTTGATGTAAAATGCTGAAATTCCCCACATTTTGGGGCAAAAGGCAGAAATTTCCCTTATTTTGGGGCAAATTTGCAGAACTTTCACTTATTTCAGGGTAATAAGTCAGAAATTTTTATTATTTTGGGGCAAAAAAGACAGAAATTTCCTTTGTTTTGGGGGAAAAAGAAAGAAATTCCACATATTTGGAGGCAAAAATGCAAAAGTTCCCCTTATTTTGTAGCAAAAATGAAGAAATTTCCCTTTTTTATGGCAAAAAGGTATGCATTCTTCTTATTTTTGGAAAAAAAGGCAGAAATTCCCCATATTTTGGGGCAAAAGGCAGAAATTCCCCTTATTTTGGGGCAAAATTGCAGAAATTTAACTAATTGTGGGGCAAAAATCAGAAATTCCGCTTATTTTGGGGCAAAATTGCAGAAATTTCCCTTATTATGGGGAAAAATTGCAAAATTTACTTTTATTTTAGGGCAAAATTGCAGAAATTTCACTAATTGTGGAGCAAAAATGCAGAAATTCTCGTTATTTTTAAGTAAAACTCAGAAATTTCAATTATTTTGGGGCAAAATATCAGAAATTTCCCTTATTTTGGGGCAAAATTGCAGAAATATCAATTATTTTGTTGCAAAACTGCAGAAATTTTACTTATTTCAGAGAAAATAGGCAGAAATTTTCCTTATTTTGGGGCAAAAAGGCAGAAATTCCTAATATTTTGTGCCAATATTCAGAAATTAACCTTATTTTGAGGTAAAATGGCTGAAATTCCTCTTATTTGGGGGCAAAAAGGCAGAAATATCCCTTATATTGGGGCAAAATTGCAGAACTTTAACTTATTTTAGGGTAATAAGTCAGAAATTTTCCTTATTTTGGGGCAAAAAAGACAGAAATTCCCTTTGTTTTGGGGGAAAGAGACAGAAATTCCACTTATTTAGAGGCAAAAATGCAGAAATTCCCCTTATTACGAGGTAAAAATGCTGAAATTCCCCTTATTTGTGGGCAAAATGCAGAAATTTCCCTTATTTTTGGGCAAAATTGCAGAAATTTTACTTATTTTAGGGTAATAAGTCAGAAATTCCCTTTATTTAGGGGCAAAAAAGACAGAAATTTTCTTTTTTGGGGGGGAAAAGACAAAAATTCCACTTATTTAGAGGCAAAAAGGCAGAAATTCCTTTTATTTTGGAGCAAAAATGAAGAAATTTCCCTTTTATATGGCAGAAAGGTATGCATTCCCCTTATTTTCGGGCAAAAAGGCAGAAATTCCTCATATTTTGGAGCAAAATTGCAGAAATTCCCCTAATTGTGGGGGAAAAAGGCAGATATTCCCTATATGTTGGGGCAAAAAAACAAAATTCTCCTTATTTTGGGGCAAAACTCAGAAATTCCACTTATTTTGGGGCAAAATTGCAGAAATATCTCTTATTTCAGGGAAAAAAGTCAGAAATTTTCCTTATATTTGGGCAAAATAAACAGAAATTCCCTATGTTTTGGGGGAAAATGACTGAAATTCCACTTATTTAGAGGCAAAAAGGCAGAAATTCCCATTATTTTGGGGCAAAATTGCAGAAATTTAACTAATTGTGCGGCAAAAATCAGAAATTCCCCTTATTTTGGGGCAAAAATGCAGAAATTTCCCTTATTATGCTAAAAAATTGCAAAAATTTCTTTTATTTTAGGGCAAAATTGCAGAAATTTCACTAATTGTGGGACTAAAAGGCAGAAATTCTTTTTATTTTGGGGCAAAACTCAGAAATTCCACTTATTTTGTGGCAAAATTCCAGAAATTTCCATTATTTTGGGGCAAAATTGCACAAATTTCACTTATTTTGGTGCAAAATTGCAGAAATTTCACTTATTTCAGAGAAAAAAGGCAGAAATTTTCCTTATTTTGGGGCAAAAAGGCAGAAATTCCTAATATTTTGTGCCAAAATTCAGAAAATCCTATTATTTTGAGGTAAAAAGGCTGAAATTTCCCTTATTTGGTGGCAAAAAGCAGAAATTTCCCTTATATTGGGGCAAAATTGCAGAAATTTCACTTATTTTAGGGTAATAAGTCAGAAATTCCCCTTATTTAGGGGCAAAACACAGAAATTTCCTTTTTTTGGGATGAAAAAGACAGAAATTCCACTTATTTAGAGGCAAAAAGGCAGAAATTCCTTTTATTTTGGAGCAAAAATGAAGAAATTTCCCTTTTATATGGCAAAAAGGTATGCATTCCCCTTATTTTCGGGCAAAAAGGCAGAAATTCCTCGTATTTTGGAGCAAAATTGCAGAAATTCCCCTAATTGTGGGGGAAAAAGGCAGATATTCCCTATATGTTGGGGCAAAAAAACAAAATTCTCCTTATTTTGGGACAAAACTCAGAAATTCCACTTATTTTTGGGGCAAAATTGCAGAAATATCACTTATTTCAG
The DNA here is from genome assembly GCF_963924665.1 of Micromys minutus. Taxonomy (NCBI): domain Eukaryota; kingdom Metazoa; phylum Chordata; class Mammalia; order Rodentia; family Muridae; genus Micromys; species Micromys minutus. Next base: position 1,236,650 of record NW_027667258.1, on the reverse strand, counting down.
GGAAAAAGGCAGAAATTTTCCTTATATTTGGGCAAAATAAACAGAAATTCCCTATGTTTTGGGGGAAAAAGAATGAAATTCCACTTATTTAGAGGCAAAAAGGCAGAAATTCCCCTTATTTTGGGGCAAAATTGCAGAAATTTATCTATTTGTGCGGCAAAAATCAGAAATTCCCCTTATTTTGGGGCAAAAATGCAGAAATTTCCCTTATTATGGTAAAAAATTGCAAAAATTTCTTTTATTTTAGGGCAAAATTGCAGAAATTTCACTAATTGTGGGGCAAAAAGGCAGAAATTCTTTTTATTTTGGGGCAAAACTCAGAAATTCCACTTATTTTGGGGCAAAATTCCAGAAATTTCCATTATTTTGGGGCAAAATTGCAGAAATTTCACTTATTTTGGTGCAAAATTGCAGAAATTTCACTTATTTCAGAGAAAAAAGGCAGAAATTTTCCTTATTTTGGGGCAAAAAGGCAGAAATTCCTAATATTTTGTGCCAAAATTCAGAAATTCCCCTTATTTTGAGGTAAAAAGGCTGAAATTTCCCTTATTTGGGGGCAAAAAGGCGGAAATTTCCCTTATATTGGGGCAAAATTGCAGAAATTTCACTTATTTTAGGGTAATAAGGCAGAAATTTTCCTAATTTTGGGGCAAAAAAGACAGAAATTCCCTTTGTTTTGGGGGAAAAAGACAGAAATTCCACTTATTTAGAGGCAAAAATGCAGAAATTCCCCTTATTATAAGGTAAAAAGGCTGAAATTCCCTTTATTTGGGGGGAAAAAGGCAGAAATTTCCCTTATTTTGGGGCAAAATTGCAGAAATTTTACTTATTTCCGGGTAATAAGTCAAAAATTCCTTTTATTTTGGTGCAAAAAAGAAAGAAATTCCCTTTGTTTTGGGGGAAAAAGACAGAAAGTCCACTTATTTAGAGGCAAAAAGGCAGAAATTTTCCTTATTTTGGAGCAAAAATGAAGAAATTTCCCTTTTATATGGCAAAAAGGTATGCATTCCCCTTATTTTCGGGCAAAAAGGCAGAAATTCCCCGTATTTTGGAGCAAGATTGCAGAAATTCCCCTAATTGTGGGGCAAAAAGGAAGAAATTCCCTATATGTTGGGGCAAAAAGACAGAAATTCTCCTTATTTTGGGGCAAAACTCAGAAATTCCACTTATTTTGGAGCAAAATTGCAGAAATATCTCTATTTCAGGGAAAAAAGGCAGAAATTTTCCTTATATTGGGGCAAAAATGCAGAAATTCCTAATATTTTGTGGCAAAAATGCAGAAATTCCCCTTATTTTTTGGTTAAAAGGCTGAAATTCCCATATTTGGAAGCAACAATGCAGAAATTTCCCTTATTTTGGGGCAAAATTGAAGAAATTTCACTTATTTAAGGGTAATAAGTCAGAAATTCCCCTTATTTTGGGGCAAAAAAGACAGAAATTCCCTTTGTTTTGGGGGACAAAGACAAAAATTCCACTTATTTAGAGGCAAAAAGGCAGAAATTCCCCTTATTTTGGAGCAAAAATGAAGAAATTTCACTTTTTTATGGCAAAAAGGTATGCATTCTTATTTTCGGGCAAAAACGCAGTAATTACCCATATTTTGGAGCAAAATTGCAGAAATTCCCATAATTTTGGGGCAAAAGGCAGAAATTCCCTTTATTTTGGGGCAAAAATCAGAAATTCCCCTTATTTTGGGGCAAAATTCCAGAAATTTTCTTTATTTTGGGGCAAAATTGCAGGAATTTACCTTATTTTGTGGCAAAATTGCAGAATTTTTCCTTATTTGGGGCAAAATTGCAGAAATTTCACTTATTTTCAGGTAAAAAGTCTGAAATTTCCTTTATTTTGGGGCAAAATATGAGAAATTCCCCTTATTTTGGGGAAAAATTATAGAAATTTTCTTTATTTTGGGCAAAAAGGCAGAAATTCCGTATATTTTCTGGCAAAAAGGCAGAAATTTCCCTTATTTTGAGGTAATAATGTTGAAATTCCCCTTATTTTGGGGCAAAAATGCAGAAATTTCCCTTATTATGCTAAAAAATTGCAAAAATTTCTTTTATTTTAGGGCAAAATTGCAGAAATTTCACTAATTGTGGGACTAAAAGGCAGAAATTCTTTTTATTTTGGGGCAAAACTCAGAAATTCCACTTATTTTGTGGCAAAATTCCAGAAATTTCCATTATTTTGGGGCAAAATTGCACAAATTTCACTTATTTTGGTGCAAAATTGCAGAAATTTCACTTATTTCAGAGAAAAAAGGCAGAAATTTTCCTTATTTTGGGGCAAAAAGGCAGAAATTCCTAATATTTTGTGCCAAAATTCAGAAAATCCTATTATTTTGAGGTAAAAAGGCTGAAATTTCCCTTATTTGGTGGCAAAAAGGCAGAAATTTCCCTTATATTGGGGCAAAATTGCAGAAATTTCACTTATTTTAGGGTAATAAGTCAGAAATTCCCCTTATTTAGGGGCAAAACGACAGAAATTTCCTTTTTTTGGGATGAAAAAGACAGAAATTCCACTTATTTAGAGGCAAAAAGGCAGAAATTCCTTTTATTTTGGAGCAAAAATGAAGAAATTTCCCTTTTATATGGCAAAAAGGTATGCATTCCCCTTATTTTCGGGCAAAAAGGCAGAAATTCCTCGTATTTTGGAGCAAAATTGCAGAAATTCCCCTAATTGTGGGGGGAAAAGGCAGATATTCCCTATATGTTGGGGCAAAAAAACAAAATTCTCCTTATTTTGGGACAAAACTCAGAAATTCCACTTATTTTGGGGCAAAATTGCAGAAATATCACTTATTTCAGGGAAAAAGGCAGAAATTTTCCTTATATTTGGGCAAAATAAACAGAAATTCCCTATGTTTTGGGGGGAAAAGACTGAAATTCCACTTATGTAGAGGCAAAAAGGCAGAAATTCCCCTTATTTTGGGGCAAAATTGCAGAAATTTATCTATTTGTGCGGCAAAAATCAGAAATTCCCCTTATTTTGGGGCAAAAATGCAGAAATTTCCCTTATTATGGTAAAAAATTGCAAAAATTTCTTTTATTTTAGGGCAAAATTGCAGAAATTTCACTAATTGTGGGGCAAAAAGGCAGAAATTCTTTTTATTTTGGGGCAAAACTCAGAAATTCCACCTATTTTGGGGCAAAATTCCAGAAATTTCCATTATTTTGGGGCAAAATTGCAGAAATTTCACTTATTTTGGTGCAAAATTGCAGAAATTTCACTTATTTCAGAGAAAAAAGGCAGAAATTTTCCTTATTTTGGGGCAAAAAGGCAGAAATTCCTAATATTTTGTGCCAAAATTCAGAAATTCCCCTTATTTTGAGGTAAAAAGGCTGAAATTTCCCTTATTTGGGGACAAAAAGGCAGAAATTTCCCTTATATTGGGGCAAAATTGCAGAAATTTCACTTATTTTAGGGTAATAAGTCAGAAATTCCCCTTATTTAGGGGCAAAACGACAGAAATTTCCTTTTTTTGGGATGAAAAAGACAGAAATTCCACTTATTTAGAGGCAAAAAGGCAGAAATTCCTTTTATTTTGGAGCAAAAATGAAGAAATTTCCCTTTTATATGGCAAAAAGGTATGCATTCCCCTTATTTTCGGGCAAAAAGGCAGAAATTCCTCGTATTTTGGAGCAAAATTGCAGAAATTCCCCTAATTGTGGGGGGAAAAGGCAGATATTCCCTATATGTTGGGGCAAAAAAACAAAATTCTCCTTATTTTGGGACAAAACTCAGAAATTCCACTTATTTTGGGGCAAAATTGCAGAAATATCACTTATTTCAGGGAAAAAGGCAGAAATTTTCCTTATATTTGGGCAAAATAAACAGAAATTCCCTATGTTTTGGGGGGAAAAGACTGAAATTCCACTTATGTAGAGGCAAAAAGGCAGAAATTCCCCTTATTTTGGGGCAAAATTGCAGAAATTTATCTATTTGTGCGGCAAAAATCAGAAATTCCCCTTATTTTGGGGCAAAAATGCAGAAATTTCCCTTATTATGGTAAAAAATTGCAAAAATTTCTTTTATTTTAGGGCAAAATTGCAGAAATTTCACTAATTGTGGGGCAAAAAGGCAGAAATTCTTTTTATTTTGGGGCAAAACTCAGAAATTCCACCTATTTTGGGGCAAAATTCCAGAAATTTCCATTATTTTGGGGCAAAATTGCAGAAATTTCACTTATTTTGGTGCAAAATTGCAGAAATTTCACTTATTTCAAAGAAAAAAGGCAGAAATTTTCCTTATTTTGGGGCAAAAAGGCAGAAATTCCTAATATTTTGTGCCAAAATTCAGAAATTCCCCTTATTTTGAGGTAAAAAGGCTGAAATTTCCCTTATTTGGGGGCAAAAAGGCAGAAATTTCCCTTATATTGGGGCAAAATTGCAGAAATTTCACTTATTTTAGGGTAATAAGGCAGAAATTTTCCTAATTTTTGGGGCAAAAAAGACAGAAATTCCCTTTGTTTTGGGGGGAAAAGACAGAAATTCCACTTATTTAGAGGCAAAAATGCAGAAATTCCCCTTATTATAAGGTAAAAAGCCTGAAATTCCTCTTATTTGGGGGGAAAAAGGCAGAAATTTCCCTTATTTTGGGGCAAAATTGCAGAAATTTTACTTATTTCCGGGTAATAAGTCAAAAATTCCTTTTATTTTGGTGCAAAAAAGAAAGAAATTCCCTTTGTTTTGGGGGAAAAAGACAGAAAGTCCACTTATTTAGAGGCAAAAAGGCAGAAATTTTCCTTATTTTGGAGCAAAAATGAAGAAATTTCCCTTTTATATGGCAAAAAGGTATGCATTCCCCTTATTTTCGGGCAAAAAGGCAGAAATTCCCCGTATTTTGGAGCAAGATTGCAGAAATTCCCCTAATTGTGGGGCAAAAAGTAAGAAATTCCCTATATGTTGGGGCAAAAAGACAGAAATTCTCCTTATTTTGGGGCAAAACTCAGAAATTCCACTTATTTTGGAGCAAAATTGCAGAAATATCTTTATTTCAGGGAAAAAAGGCAGAAATTTTCCTTATATTGGGGCAAAAATGCAGAAATTTCTAATATTTTGTGGCAAAAATGCAGAAATTCCCCTTATTTTTAGGTTAAAAGGCTGAAATTCCCATATTTGGAAGCAACAATGCAGAAATTTCCCTTATTTGGGGGCAAAATTGCAGAAATTTCACTTATTTCAGGGTAATAAGTCAGAAATTCCCCTTATTTTGGGGCAAAAAAGACAGAAATTCCCTTTGTTTTGGGGGACAAAGACAAAAATTCCACTTATTTAGAGGCAAAAAGGCAGAAATTCCCCTTATTTGGGGCAAAAATGAAGAAATTTCACTTTTTTATGGCAAAAAGGTATGCATTCTTATTTTCGGGCAAAAAGGCAGAAATTCCCTATATTTTGGAGCAAAATTGCAGAAATTTCCCTAATTTTGGGGCAAAAGGCAGAAATTCCCTTTATTTTGGGGCAAAAATCAGAAATTCCCCTTATCTTGGGGCAAAATTCCAGAAATTTTCTTTATTTTGGGGCAAAATTGCAGGAATTTACCTTATTTTGTGGCAAAATTGCAGAATTTTCCCTTATTTGGGGCAAAATTGCAGAAATTTCACTTATTTTCAGGTAAAAAGTCTGAAATTTCCTTTATTTTGGGGCAAAATATAAGAAATTCCCCTTATTTTGGGGAAAAATTAGAGGAATTTTCCTTATTTTGGGGCAAAAGGGCAGAAATTCTGAATATTTTGTGGTAAAAAGGCAGATATTTCCCTTATTTTGAGGTAATAATGTTGAAATTCCACTTATTTAGAGGCAAAAAGGCAGAAATTCCCCTTATTTTGGGGTAAAATTTCAGAAATTTCAAATATTTATGGGCAAAATGGCAGAAATTCCCCTCATTTTGGGGCAAAAAGATGAAATCCCTAATTTTTGGCAAAAATTGAAGAAATTTCACTTATTTTGGGACAAAAAGGCAGAAATTCCACTTAATTTCGGGCAAAAAGGCAGAAATGACCCGTATTTTGGAGCAAAATTGCAGAAATTCCCCTAATATTGGTGCAAAAATGCAGAAATTCCCTTTATTTTGGGGCAAAAAGGAAGAAATTCTCCATATTTAGGTGCAAAAATCAGAAATTTCCCTTATTTTGATGTAAAATGCTGAAATTCCCCACATTTTGGGGCAAAAGGCAGAAATTTCCCTTATTTTGGGGCAAATTTGCAGAACTTTCACTTATTTCAGGGTAATAAGTCAGAAATTTTTCTTATTTTGGGGCAAAAAAGACAGAAATTTCCTTTGTTTTGGGGGAAAAAGAAAGAAATTCCACATATTTGGAGGCAAAAATGTAAAAGTTCCCCTTATTTTGTAGCAAAAATGAAGAAATTTCCCTTTTTTATGGCAAAAAGGTATGCATTCTTCTTATTTTTGGAAAAAAAGGCAGAAATTCCCCATATTTTGGGGCAAAAGGCAGAAATTCCCCTTACTTTGGGGCAAAATTGCAGAAATTTAACTAATTGTGGGGCAAAAATCAGAAATTCTGCTTATTTTGGGGCAATATTGCAGAAATTTCCCTTATTATGGGGAAAAATTGCAAAATTTACTTTTATTTTAGGGCAAAATTGCAGAAATTTCACTAATTGTGGAGCAAAAAGGCAGAAATTCTCCTTATTTTTAAGCAAAACTCAGAAATTTCACTTATTTTGGGGCAAAATATCAGAAATTTCCCTTATTTTGGGGCAAAATTGCAAAAATATCAATTATTTTGTTGCAAAACTGCAAAAATTTTACTTATTTCAGAGAAAAAAGCAGAAATTTTCCTTATTTTGGGGCAAAAAGGCAGAAATTCCTAATATTTTGTGCCAATATTCAGAAATTCCCCTTATTTTGAGGTAAAATGGCTGAAATTCCTCTTATTTGAGGGGCAAAAAGGCAGAAATTTCCCTTATATTGGGGCAAAATTGCAGAAATTTAACTTATTTCAGGGTAATAAGTCAGAAATTTTCCTTATTTTGGGGCAAAAAAGACAGAAATTCCCTTTGTTTTGGGGGAAAAAGACAGAAATTCCACTTATTTAGAGGCAAAAATGCAGAAATTCCCCTTATTACGAGGTAAAAAGGCTGAAATTCCCCTTATTTGGGGGCAAAATGCAGAAATTTCCCTTATTTTTGGGCAAAATTGCAGAAATTTTACTTATTTTAGGGTAATAAGTCAGAAATTCCCCTTATTTAGGGGCAAAAAAGACAGAAATTTCCTTTTTTGGGGGGGAAAAAGACAGAAATTTCACTTATTTAGAGGCAAAAAGGCAGAAATTCCTTTTATTTTGGAGCAAAAATGAAGAAATTTCCCTTTTATATGGCAAAAAGGTATGCATTCCCCTTATTTTCGGGCAAAAAGGCAGAAATTCCTCGTATTTTGGAGCAAAATTGCAGAAATTCCCCTAATTGTGGGGGAAAAAGGCAGATATTCCCTATATGTTTGGGCAAAAAAACAAAATTCTCCTTATTTTGGGGCAAAACTCAGAAATTCCACTTATTTTGGGGCAAAATTGCAGAAATATCTCTTATTTCAGGGAAAAAAGGCAGAAATTTTCCTTATATTTTGGCAAAATAAACAGAAATTCCCTATGTTTTGGAGGAAAAAGACTGAAATTCCACTTATTTAGAGGCAAAATGGCAGAAATTCCCCTTATTTTGGGGCAAAATTGCAGAAATTTCTCTAATTGTGCGGCAAAAATCAGAAATTCCCCTTATTTTGGGGCAAAAATGCAGAAATTTCCCTTATTATGGTAAAAAATTGCAAAAATTTCTTTTATTTTAGGGCAAAATTGCAGAAATTTCACTAATTGTGGGGCAAAAAGGCAGAAATTCTTTATATTTTGGGGCAAAACTCAGAAATTCCACATATTTTGGGGCAAAATTCCAGAAATTTCCATTATTTTGGGGCAAAATTGCAGAAATTTCACTTATTTTGGTGCAAAATTGCAGAAATTTCACTTATTTCAGAGAAAAAAGGTAGAAATTTTCCTTATTTTGGGGCAAAAAGGCAGAAATTCCTAATATTTTGTACCAAAATTCAGAAATTTCCCTTATTTTGAGGTAAAAAGGCTGAAATTTCCCTTATTTGGGGGCAAAAAGGCAGAAATTTCTCTTATATTGGGGCAAAATTGCAGAAATTTCACTTATTTTAGGGTAATAAGGCAGAAATTTTCCTAATTTTGGGGCAAAAAAGACAGAAATTCCCTTTGTTTTGGGGGAAAAAGACAGAAATTCTACTTATTTAGAGGCAAAAATGCAGAAATTCCCCTTATTATAAGGTAAAAAGGCTGAAATTCCCCTTATTTGGGGGGAAAAAGGCAGAAATTTCCCTTATTTTGGGGCAAAATTGCAGAAATTTTACTTATTTCCGGGTAATAAGTCAAAAATTCCTTTTATTTTGGTGCAAAAAAGACAGAAATTCCCTTTGTTTTGGGGGAAAAAGACAGAAAGTCCACTTATTTAGAGGCAAAAAGGCAAAAATTTTCCTTATTTTGGAGCAAACATGAAGAAATTTCCCTTTTATATGGCAAAAAGGTATGCATTCCCCTTATTTTCGGGCAAAAAGGCAGAAATTCCCCGTATTTTGGACCAAAATTGCAGAAATTCCCCTAATTGTGGGGCAAAAAGGAAGAAATTCCCTATATGTTGGGGCAAAAAGACAGAAATTCTCCTTATTTTGGGGCAAAACTCAGAAATTCCACTTATTTTGGAGCAAAATTGCAGAAATATCTTTATTTCAGAGAAAAAAAAGGCAGAAATTTTCCTTATATTGGGGCAAAAATGCAGAAATTCCTAATATTTTGTGGCAAAAATGCAGAAATTCCCCTTATTTTTAAGTTAAAAGGCTGAAATTCCCCTTATTTGGAAGCAAAAATGCAGAAAATTCCCTTATTTTGGGGCAAAATTGCAGAAATATCACTTATTTCAGGGTAATAAGTCAGAAATTCCCCTTATTTTGTGGCAAAAAAGACAAAAATTCCCTTTGTTTTGGGGGACAAAGACAAAAATTCCACTTATTTAGAGGCAAAAAGGCAGAAATTCCCCTTATTTTGGAGCAAAAATGAAGAAATTTCACTTTTTTATGGCAAAAAGGTATGCATTCTTATTTTCGGGCAAAAAGGCAGAAATTCCCCATATTTTGGAGCAAAATTGCAGAAATTCCCCTAATTTTGGGGCAAAAGGCAGAAATTCCCTTTATTTAGGGGCAAAATCAGAAATTCCCCTTATTTTGGGGCAAAATTCCAGAAATTTTCTTTATTTTGGGGCAAAATTGCAGGAATTTACCTTATTTTGTGGCAAAATTGCAGAATTTTCCCTTATTTGGGGCAAAATTGCAGAAATTTCTCTAATTGTGCGGCAAAAATCAGAAATTCCCCTTATTTTGGGGCAAAAATGCAGAAATTTCCCTTATTATGGTAAAAAATTGCAAAAATTTCTTTTATTTTAGGGCAAAATTGCAGAAATTTCACTAATTGTGGGGCAAAAAGGCAGAAATTCTTTTTATTTTCGGGCAAAACTCAGAAATTCCACTTATTTTGGGGCAAAATTGCAGAAATTTCCATTATTTTGGGGCAAAATTGCAGAAATTTCACTTATTTTGGTGCAAAATTGCAGAAATTTCACTTATTTCAGAGAAAAAAGGCAGAAATTTTCCTTATTTTGGGGCAAAAAGGCAGAAATTCCTAATATTTTGTACAAAATTCAGAAATTCCCCTTATTTTGACGTAAAAAGGCTGAAATTTCCCTTATTTGGGGGCAAAAAGGCAGAAATTCAGTATATTTTGTGGCAAAAAGGCAGAAATTTCCCTTATTTTGAGGCAATAATGTTGAAATTCCCCTTATTTTGGGGCAAAAAGGCAGAAATTCCCCTTATTTTGGGGTAAAATTTCAGAAATTTCAAATATTTATGGGCAAAATGGCAGAAATTCCCCTCATTTTGGGGCAAAAAGATGAAATCCCTAATTTTTGGCAAAAATTGAAGAAATTTCACTTATTTCGGGACAAAAAGGCAGAAATTCCACTTAATTTTGGGCAAAAAGGCAGAAATGACCCGTATTTTGGAGCAAAATTGCAGAAATTCCCCTAATATTGGTGCAAAAATGCAGAAATTCCCTTTGTTTTGGGGCAAAAAGGCAGAAATTCTCCATATTTAGGTTTAAAAATCAGAAATTTCCCTTATTTTGATGTAAAATGCTGAAATTCCCCACATTTTGGGGCAAAAGGCAGAAATTTCCCTTATTTTGGGGCAAATTTGCAGAACTTTCACTTATTTCAGGGTAATAAGTCAGAAATTTTTCTTATTTTGGGGCAAAAAAACAGAAATTTCCTTTGTTTTGAGGGAAAAAGACAGAAATTCCACATATTTGGAGGCAAAAATGCAAAAGTTCCCCTTATTTTGTAGCAAAAATGAAGAAATTTTCCTTTCTAATGGCAAAAAGGTATGCATTCTTCTTATTTTTGGAAAAAAAGGCAGAAATTCCCCATATTTTGGGGCAAAAGGCAGAAATTCCCCTTATTTTGTGGCAAAATTCCAGAAATTTCACTAATTGTGGAGCAAAAAGGCAGAAATTCTCTTTATTTTTAAGCAAAACTCAGAAATTTCACTTATTTTGGGGCAAAATATCAGAAATTTCCCTTATTTTGGGGCAAAATTGCAGAAATATCCATTATTTTGTTGCAAAACTGCAGAAATTTTACTTATTTCAGAGAAAAAAGGCAGAAATTTTCCTTATTTTGGGGCAAAAAGGCAGAAATTCCTAATATTTTGTGCCAATATTCAGAAATTACCCTTATTTTGAGGTAAAATGGCTGAAATTCCTCTTATTTGGGGGCAAAAAGGCAGAAATTTCCCTTATATTGGGGCAAAATTGCAGAAATTTAACTTATTTTAGGGTAATAAATCAAAAATTTTCCTTATTTTGGGGCAAAAAAGACAGAAATTCCCTTTGTTTTGGGGAAAAAAGACAGAAATTCCACTTATTTAGAGGCAAAAATGCAGAAATTCCCCTTATTACGAGTTAAAAACGCTGAAATTCCCCTTATTTGCGGGCAAAATGCAGAAATTTCCCTTATTTTTGGGCAAAATTGCAGAACTTTTACTTATTTTAGGGTAATAAGTCAGAAATTCCCCTTATTTAGGGGCAAAAAAGACAGAAATTTCCTTTTTTGGGGGGGAAAAAGACAGAAATTTCACTTATTTAGAGGCAAAAAGGCAGAAATTCCTTTTATTTTGGAGCAAAAATGAAGAAATTTCCCTTTTATATGGCAAAAAGGTATGCATTCCCCTTATTTTCGGGCAAAAAGGCAGAAATTCCTCGTATTTTGGAGCAAAATTGCAGAAATTCCCCTAATTGTGGGGGAAAAAGGCAGATATTCCCTATATGTTGGGGCAAAAAAACAAAATTCTCCTTATTTTGGGGCAAAACTCAGAAATTCCACTTATTTTGGGGCAAAATTGCAGAAATATCTCTTATTTCAGGGAAAAAAGGCAGAAATTTTCCTTATATTTGGGCAAAATAAACAGAAATTCCCTATGTTTTGGGGGAAAAAGACTGAAATTCCACTTATTTAGAGGCAAAATGGCAGAAATTCCCCTTATTTTGGGGCAAAATTGCAGAAATTTCTCTAATTGTGCGGCAAAAATCAGAAATTCCCCTTATTTTGGGGCAAAAATGCAGAAATTTCCCTTATTATGGTAAAAAATTGCAAAAATTTCTTTTATTTTAGGGCAAAATTGCAGAAATTTCACTAATTGTGGGGCAAAAAGGCAGAAATTCTTTTTATTTTAGGGCAAAACTCAGAAATTCCACTTATTTTGGGGTAAAATTCCAGAAATTTCCATTATTTTGGGGCAAAATTGCAGAAATTTCACTTATTTTGGTGCAAAATTGCAGAAATTTCACTTATTTCAGAGAAAAAAGGCAGAAATTTTCCTTATTTTGGGGCAAAAAGCAGAAATTCCTAATATTTTGTGCCAAAATTCAGAAATTCCCCTTATTTTGAGGTAAAAAGGCTGAAATTTCCCTTATTTGGGGGCAAAAAGGCAGAAATTTCCCTTATATTGGGGCTAAATTGCAGAAATTTCACTTATTTTAGGGTAATAAGGCAGAAATTTTCCTAATTTTGGGGCAAAAAAGACAGAAATTCCCTTTGTTTTGGGGGAAAAAGACAAAAATTCCACTTATTTAGAGGCAAAAATGCAGAAATTCCCCTTATTATAAGGTAAAAAGGCTGAAATTCCCCTTATTTGGGGGGAAAAAGGCAGAAATTTCCCTTATTTTGGGGCAAAATTGCAGAAATTTTACTTATTTCCGGGTAATAAGTCAAAAATTCCTTTTATTTTGGTGCAAAAAAGACAGAAATTCCCTTTGTTTTGGGGGAAAAAGACAGAAAGTCCACTTATTTAGAGGCAAAAGGGCAGAAATTTTCCTTATTTTGGAGAAAAAATGAAGAAATTTCCCTTTTATATGGCAAAAAGGTATGCATTCCCCTTATTTTCGGGCAAAAAGTCAGAAATTCCCCGTATTTTGGAGCAAGATTGCAGAAATTCCCCTAATTGTGGGGCAAAAAGGAAGAAATTCCCTATATGTTGGGGCAAAAAGACAGAAATTCTCCTTATTTTGGGGCAAAACTCAGAAATTCCACTTATTTTGGAGCAAAATTGCAGAAATATCTTTATTTCAGGGAAAAAAAGGCAGAAATTTTCCTTATATTGGGGCAAAAATGCAGAAATTCCTAATATTTTGTGGCAAAAATGCAGAAATTCCCCTTATTTTTAGGTTAAAAGGCTGAAATTCCCCTTATTTGGAAGCAAAAATGCAGAAATTTCCCTTATTTTGGTGCAAAATTGCAGAAATTTCACTTATTTCAGGGTAATAAATCAGAAATTCCCCTTATTTTGGGGCAAAAAAGACAGAAATTCCCTTTGTTTTGGGGGACAAAGACAAAAATTCCACTTATTTAGAGGCAAAAGGCAGAAATTCCCCTTATTTTAGAGCAAAAATGAAGAAATTTCACTTTTTTATGGCAAAAAGTTATGCATTCTTATTTTCGGGCAAAAAGGCAGAAATTCCCCATATTTTGGAGCAAAATTGCAGAAATTCCCCAAATTTTGGGGCAAAAGTCAGAAATTCTCTTTATTTTGGGGCAAAAATCAGAAATTCCCCTTATCTTGGGGCGAAATTCCAGAAATTTTCTTTATTTTGGGGCAAAATTTCAGGAATTTACCTTATTTTTGGCAAAATTGCAGAATTTTCTCTTATTTGGGGCAAAATTGCAAAAATTTCACTTATTTTCAGGTAAAAAGTCTGAAATTTCCTTTATTTTGGGGCAAAAAATGAGAAATTCCCCTTATTTTGGGGAAAAATTATAGAAATTTTCCTAATTTTGGAGCAAAAAGGGAGAAATTCCGTATATTTTGTGGCAAAAAGGCAGATATTTCCCTTATTTTGAGGTAATAACGTTGAAATTCCCCTTATTTTGGGGCAAAAAGGCAGAAATTCACCTTATTTTGGGGTAAAATTTCAGAAATTTCAAATATTTATGGGCAAAATGGCAGAAATTCCCCTTATTTTGGGGCAAAAAATGAAATCCCTAATTTTGGGCTAAAATTGAAGAAATTTCACTTATTTCGGGACAAAAAGGCAGAAATTCTACTTAATTTCAGGCAAAAAGGCAGAAATGACCCATATTTTGGAGCAAAATTGCAGAAATTCCCCTAATATTGGTGCAAAAATGAAGAAATTCCCTTTATTTTGGGGCAAAAAGGCAGAAATTCCTAATATTTTGGTGCAAAAATCAGAAATTTCCCTTATTTTGATGTAAAATGCTGAAATTCCCCACATTTTGGGGCAAAAGGCAGAAATTTCCCTTATTTTGGGGCAAATTTGCAGAACTTTCACTTATTTCAGGGTAATAAGTCAGAAATTTTTATTATTTTGGGGCAAAAAAGACAGAAATTTCCTTTGTTTTGGGGGAAAAAGACAGAAATTCCACATATTTGGAGGCAAAAATGCAAAAGTTCCCCTTATTTTGTAGCAAAAATGAAGAAATTTTCATTTTTTATGGCAAAAAGGTATGCATTCTTCTTATTTTTGGAAAAAAAGGCAGAAATTCCCCATATTTTAGGGCAAAGGGCAGAAATTCCCCTTATTTTTGGGCAAAATTGCAGAAATTTAACTAATTGTGGGGCAAAAATCAGAAATTCCGCTTATTTTGGGGCAAAATTGCAGAAATTTCCCTTATTATGGGGAAAAATTGCAAAATTTACTTTTATTTTAGGGCAAAATTGCAGAAATTTCACTAATTGTGGAGCAAAAAGGCAGAAATTCTCCTTATTTTTAAGCAAAACTCAGAAATTTCACTTATTTTGGGGCAAAATATCACAAATTTCCCTTATTTTGGGGCAAAATTGCAGAAATATCAATTATTTTGTTGCAAAACTGCAGAAATTTTACTTATTTCAGAGAAAAAATGCAGAAATTTTCCTTATTTTGGGGCAAAAATGCAGAAATTCCTAATATTTTGTGCCAATATTCAGAAATTCCCCTTATTTTGAGGTAAAATGGCTGAAATTCCTCTTATTTGGGGGCAAAAAGGCAGAAATTTCCCTTATATTGAGGCAAAATTGCAGAAATTTAACTTATTTTAGGGTAATAAGTAAGAAATTTTCCTTATTTTGGGGCAAAAAAGACAGAAATTCCCTTTGTTTTGGGGAAAAAAGACAGAAATTCCACTTATTTAGAGGCAAAAATGCAGAAATTCCCCTTATTACGAGGTAAAAAGGCTGAAATTCCCCTTATTTGGGGGCTAAATGCAGAAATTTCCCTTATTTTTGGGCAAAATTGCAGAAATTTTACTTATTTTAGGGTAATAAGTCAGAAATTCCCCTTATTTAGGGGCAAAAAAGACAGAAATTTCCTTTTTTGGGGGGTAAAAAGACAGAAATTCCACTTATTTAGAGGCAAAAAGGCAGAAATTCCTTTTATTTTGGAGCAAAAATGAAGAAATTTCCCTTTTATATGGCAAAAAGGTATGCATTCCCCTTATTTTCGGGCAAAAAGGCAGAAATTCCTCGTATTTTGGAGCAAAATTGCAGAAATTCCCCTAATTGTGTGGGAAAAAGGCAGATATTCCCTATATGTTGGGGCAAAAAAACAAAATTCTTCTTATTTTGGGGCAAAACTCAGAAATTCCACTTATTTTGGAGCAAAATTGCAGAAATATCTTTATTTCAGGGAAAAAAAGGCAGAAATTTTCCTTATATTGGGGCAAAAATGCAGAAATTCCTAATATTTTGTGGCAAAAATGCAGAAATTCCCCTTATTTTTAGGTTAAAAGGCTGAAATTCCCCTTATTTGGAAGCAAAAATGCAGAAATTTCCCTTATTTTGGGGCAAAATTGCAGAAATTTCACTTATTTTGGTGCAAAATTGCAGAAATTTCACTTATTTCAGAGAAAAAAGGCAGAAATTTTCCTTATTTTGGGGCAAAAAGGCAGAAATTCCTAATATTTTGTACAAAATTCAGAAATTCCCCTTATTTTGACGTAAAAAGGCTGAAATATCCCTTATTTGGGGGCAAAAAGGCAGAAATTCAGTATATTTTGTGGCAAAAAGGCAGAAATTTCCCTTATTTTGAGGTAATAATGTTGAAATTCCCCTTATTTTGGGGCAAAAAGGCAGAAATTCCCCTTATTTTGGGGTAAAATTTCAGAAATTTCAAATATTTATGGGCAAAATGGCAGAAATTCCCCTCATTTTGGGGCAAAAAGATGAAATCCCTAATTTTTGGCAAAAATTGAAGAAATTTCACTTATTTCGGGACAAAAAGGCAGAAATTCCACTTAATTTCGGGCATAAAGGCAGAAATGACCCGTATTTTGGAGCAAAATTGCAGAAATTCCCCTAATATTGGTGCAAAAATGAAGAAATTCCCTTTATTTTGGGGCAAAAAGGCAGAAATTCCTAATATTTTGGTGCAAAAATCAGAAATTTCCCTTATTTTGATGTAAAATGCTGAAATTCCCCACATTTTGGGGCAAAAGGCAGAAATTTCCCTTATTTTGGGGCAAATTTGCAGAACTTTCACTTATTTCAGGGTAATAAGTCAGAAATTTTTCTCATTTTGGGGCAAAAAAGACAGAAATTTCCTTTGTTTTGCGGGAAAAAGACAGAAATTCCACATATTTGGAGGCAAAAATGCAAAAGTTCCCTTTATTTTGTAGCAAAAATGAAGAAATTTCCCTTTTTTATGGCAAAAAGGTATGCATTCTTCTTATTTTTGGAAAAAAAGGCAGAAATTCCCCATATTTTGGGGCAAAAGGCAGAAATTCCCCTTATTTTGGGGCAAAATTGCAGAAATTTAACTAATTGTGGGGCAAAAATCAGAAATTCCGCTTATTTTGGGGCAAAATTGCAGAAATTTCCCTTATTATGGGGAAAAATTGCAAAATTTACTTTTATTTTAGGGCAAAATTGCAGAAATTTCACTAATTGTGGAGCAAAAAGGCAGAAATTCTCCTTATTTTTAAGCAAAACTCAGAAATTTCACTTATTTTGGGGCAAAATATCAGAAATTTCCCTTATTTTGGGGCAAAATTGCAATAATATCAATTATTTTGTTGCAAAATTGCAGAAATTTTACTTATTTCATAGAAAAAATGCAGAAATTTTCCTTATTTTGGGGCAAAAAGGCAGAAATTCCTAATATTTTGTGCCAATATTCAGAAATTCCCCTTATTTTGAGGTAAAATGGCTGAAGTTCCTCTTATTTGAGGGGCAAAAATGCAGAAATTTCCCTTATATTGGGGCAAAATTGCAGAAATTTAACTTATTTTAGGGTAATAAGTAAGAAATTTTACTTATTTTGGGGCAAAAAAGACAGAAATTCCCTTTGTTTTAGGGGAAAAAGACAGAAATTCCACTTATTTAGAGGCAAAAATGCAGAAATTCCCCTTATTACGAGGTAAAAAGGCTGAAATTCCCCTTATTTGGGGGCAAAATGCAGAAATTTCCCTTATTTTTGGGCAAAATTGCAGAAATTTTACTTATTTTAGGGTAATAAGTCAGAAATTCCCCTTATTTAGGGGCAAAAAAGACAGAAATTTCCTTTTTTTGGGGGGAAAAAGACAGAAATTCCACTTATTTAGAGGCAAAAAGGCAGAAATTCCTTTTATTTTGGAGCAAAAATGAAGAAATTTCCCTTTTATATGGCAAAAAGGTATGCATTCCCCTTATTTTCGGGCAAAAAGGCAGAAATTCCTCGTATTTTGGAGCAAAATTGCAGAAATTCCCCTAATTGTGGGGGAAAAAGGCAGATATTCCCTATATGTTGGGGCAAAAAAACAAAATTCTCCTTATTTTGGGGCAAAACTCAGAAATTCCACTTATTTTGGGGCAAAATTGCAGAAATATCTCTTATTTCAGGGAAAAAAGGCAGAAATTTTCCTTATATTTGGGCAAAATAAACAGAAATTCCCTATGTTTTGGGGGAAAAAGACTGAAATTCCACTTCTTTAGAGGCAAAAAGGCAGAAATTCCCCTTATTTTGGGGCAAAATTGCAGAAATTTCTCTAATTGTGCGGCAAAAATCAGAAATTCCCCTTATTTTGGGGCAAAAATGCAGAAATTTCCCTTATTATGGTAAAAAATTGCAAAAATTTCTTTTATTTTAGGGCAAAATTGCAGAAATTTCACTAATTGTGGGGCAAAAAGGCAGAAATTCTTTTTATTTTGGGGCAAAACTCAGAAATTCCACTTATTTTGGGGCAAAATTCCAGAAATTTCCATTATTTTGGGGCAAAATTGCAGAAATTTCACTTATTTTGGTGCAAAATTGCAGAAATTTCACTTATTTCAGAGAAAAAAGGCAGAAATTTTCCTTATTTTGGGGAAAAAGGCAGAAATTCCTAATATTTTGTGCCAAAATTCAGAAATTCCCCTTATTTTGACGTAAAAAGGCTGAAATTTCCCTTATTTGGGGGCAAAAAGGCAGAAATTCAGTATATTTTGTGGCAAAAAGGCAGAAATTTCCCTTATTTTGAGGTAATAATGTTGAAATTCCCCTTATTTTGGGGCAAAAAGGCAGAAATTCCCCTTATTTTGGGGTAAAATTTCAGAAATTTCAAATATTTATGGGCAAAATGGCAGAAATTCCCCTCATTTTGGGGCAAAATGATGAAATCCCTAATTTTTGGCAAAAATTGAAGAAATTTCACTTATTTCGGGACAAAAAGGCAGAAATTCCACTTAATTTCGGGCATAAAGGCAGAAATGACCCGTATTTTGGAGCAAAATTGCAGAAATTCCCCTAATATTGGTGCAAAAATGAAGAAATTCCCTTTATTTTGGGGCAAAAAGGCAGAAATTCCTAATATTTTGGTGCAAAAATCAGAAATTTCCCTTATTTTGATGTAAAATGCTGAAATTCCCCACATTTTGGGGCAAAAGGCAGAAATTTCCCTTATTTTGGGGCAAATTTGCAGAACTTTCACTTATTTCAGGGTAATAAGTCAGAAATTTTTCTTATTTTGGGGCAAAAAAGACAGAAATTTCCTTTGTTTTGCGGGAAAAAGACAGAAATTCCACATATTTGGAGGCAAAAATGCAAAAGTTCCCCTTATTTTGTAGCAAAAATGAAGAAATTTCCCTTTTTTATGGCAAAAAGGTATGCATTCTTCTTATTTTTGGAAAAAAAGGCAGAAATTCCCCATATTTTGAAGCAAAAGGCAGAAATTCCCCTTATTTTGGGGCAAAATTGCAGAAATTTAACTAATTGTGGGGCAAAAATCAGAAATTCCGCTTATTTTGGGGCAAAATTGCAGAAATTTCCCTTATTATGGGGAAAAATTGCAAAATTTACTTTTATTTTAGGGCAAAATTGCAGAAATTTCACTAATTGTGGAGCAAAAAGGCAGAAATTCTCCTTATTTTTAAGCAAAACTCAGAAATTTCACTTATTTTGGGGCAAAATATCAGAAATTTCCCTTATTTTGGGGCAAAATTGCAGAAATATCAATTATTTTGTTGCAAAATTGCAGAAATTTTACTTATTTCATAGAAAAAATGCAGAAATTTTCCTTATTTTGGGGCAAAAAGGCAGAAATTCCTAATATTTTGTGCCAATATTCAGAAATTCCCCTTATTTTGAGGTAAAATGGCTGAAATTCCTCTTATTTGAGGGGCAAAAAGGCAGAAATTTCCCTTATATTGGGGCAAAATTGCAGAAATTTAACTTATTTTAGGGTAATAAGTAAGAAATTTTACTTATTTTGGGGCAAAAAAGACAGAAATTCCCTTTGTTTTAGGGGAAAAAGACAGAAATTCCACTTATTTAGAGGCAAAAATGCAGAAATTCCCCTTATTACGAGGTAAAAAGGCTGAAATTCCCCTTATTTGGGGGCAAAATGCAGAAATTTCCCTTATTTTTGGGCAAAATTGCAGAAATTTTACTTATTTTAGGGTAATAAGTCAGAAATTCCCCTTATTTAGGGGCAAAAAAGACAGAAATTTCCTTTTTTTGGGGGGAAAAAGACAGAAATTCCACTTATTTAGAGGCAAAAAGGCAGAAATTCCTTTTATTTTGGAGCAAAAATGAAGAAATTTCCCTTTTATATGGCAAAAAGGTATGCATTCCCCTTATTTTCGGGCAAAAAGGCAGAAATTCCTCGTATTTTGGAGCAAAATTGCAGAAATTCCCCTAATTGTGGGGGAAAAAGGCAGATATTCCCTATATGTTGGGGCAAAAAAACAAAATTCTCCTTATTTTGGGGCAAAACTCAGAAATTCCACTTATTTTGGGGCAAAATTGCAGAAATATCTCTTATTTCAGGGAAAAAAGGCAGAAATTTTCCTTATATTTGGGCAAAATAAAGAGAAATTCCCTATGTTTTGGGGGAAAAAGACTGAAATTCCACTTATTTAGAGGCAAAAAGGCAGAAATTCCCCTTATTTTGGGGCAAAATTACAGAAATTTCTCTAATTGTGCGGCAAAAATCAGAAATTCCCTTTATTTTGGGGAAAAATGCAAAAATTTCCCTTATTATGGTAAAAAATTGTAAAAATTTCTTTTATTTTAGGGCAAAATTGCAGAAATTTCACTAATTGTGGGGCAAAAAGGCAGAAATTCTTTTTATTTTAGGGCAAAACTCAGAATTTCCACTTATTTTGGGGTAAAATTCCAGAAATTTCCATTATTTTGGGGCAAAATTGCAGAAATTTCACTTATTTTGGTGCAAAATTGCAGAAATTTCACTTATTTCAGAGAAAAAAGGCAGAAATTTTCCTTATTTTGGGGCAAAAAGGCAGAAATTCCTAATATTTTGTGCCAAAATTCAGAAATTCCCCTTCTTTTGACGTAAAAAGGCTGAAATTTCCCTTATTTGGGGGCAAAAAGGCAGAAATTTCCCTTATATTGGGGCAAAATTGCAGAAATTTCACTTATTTTAGGGTAATAAGGCAGAAATTTTCCTTATTTTGGGGCAAAAAAGACAGAAATTCCCTTTGTTTTGGGAGAAAAAGACAGAAATTCCACTTATTTAGAGGCAAAAATGCAGAAATTCCCCTTATTATAAGGTAAAAAGGCTGGAATTCCCCTTATTTGGGGGGAAAAGGCAGAAATTTTACTTATTTCCGGGTAATAATCAAAAATTCCTTTTATTTTGGTGCAAAAAAGACAGAAATTCCCTTTGTTTTGGGGGAAAAAGACAGAAAGTCCACTTATTTAGAGGCAAAAAAGCAGAAATTTTCCTTATTTTGGAGCAAAAATGAAGAAATGTCCCTTTTATATGGCAAAAAGGTATGCATTCCCCTTATTTTCCGGCAAAAAGGCAGAAATTCCCCGTATTTTGGAGCAAGATTGCAGAAATTCCCCTAATTGTGGGGCAAAAAGGAAGAAATTCCCTATATGTTGGGGCAAAAAGACAGAAATTCTCCTCATTTTGGGGCAAAACTCAGAAATTCCACTTATTTTGGAGCAAAATTGCAGAAATATCTTTATTTCAGGGAAAAAAGGCAGAAATTTTCCTTATATTGGGGCAAAAATACAGAAATTAATAATATTTTGTGGCAAAAATGCAGAAATTCCCCTTATTTTTAGGTTAAAAGGCTGAAATTCCCCTTATTTGGAAGCAAAAATGCAGAAATTTCCCTTATTTTGGGGCAAAATTGCAGAAATTTCATTTATTTCAGGGTAATAAGTCAGAAATTCCCCTTATTTAGGGGCAAAAAAGACAGAAATTTCCTTTTTTGGGGGGGAAAAAGACAGAAATTCCACTTATTTAGAGGCAAAAAGGCAGAAATTCCTTTTATTTTGGAGCAAAAATGAAGAAATTTCACTTTTTTATGGCAAAAAGTATGCATTCTTATTTTCGGGCAAAAAGGCAGAAATTCCCCATATTTTGGAACAAAATTGCAGAAATTCCCCTAATTTTGGGGCAAAAGGCAGAAATTCCATTTATTTTGGGGCAAAAAACAGAAATTCCCCTTATTTTGGGGCAAAATTCCAGAAATTTACTTTATTTTGGGGCAAAATTTCAGGAATTTACCTTATTTTGTGGCAAAATTGCAGAATTTTCCCTTATTTGGGGCAAAATTGCAGAAATTTCACTTATTTTCAGGTAAAAAGTCTGAAATTTCCTTTATTTTGGGGCAAAAAATGAGAAATTCCCCTTATTTTGGGGAAAAATTATAGAAATTTTCCTTATTTTGGGGCAAAAAGGCAGAAATTCCGTATATTTTGTGGCAAAAAGGCAGATATTTCCCTTATTTTGAGGTAATAATGTTGAAATTCCCCTTATTTTGGGGCAAAATGGCAGAAATTCCCTTCATTTTGGGGCAAAAAGATGAAATCCCTAATTTTTGGCTAAAATTGAAGAAATTTCACTTATTTCAGGACAAAAAGGCAGAAATTCCACTTAATTTCGGGCAAAAAGGCAGAAATGACCCGTATTTTGGAGCAAAATTGCAGAAATTCCCCTAATATTGGTGCAAAAATGAAGAAATTCCCTTTATTTTGGGGCAAAAATGCAGAAATTCCTAATATTTTTGTGCAAAAATCAGAAATTTCTCTTATTTTGATGTAAAATGCCGAAATTCCTCATATTTTGGGGCAAAAGACAGAAATTTCCCTTATTTTGGGGAAAATTGGCAAAAATTTTACTTATTTATGGGTAATAAGTCTGAATTTTTTTTTTATTTTGGGGAAAAATGACAGAAATTTCCTTTGTTTTGGGGGAAAAAGACAGAAATTCCACTTATTTGGAGGCAAAAATGCAAAAGTTTCCCTTATTTTGGAGCAAAAATGAAGAAATTTCCCTTTTTTATGGCAAAAAGGCATGCATTCTTCTTATTTTCGGACAAAAAGCAGAAATTCCCCATATTTTGGGGCAAAAGGCGGAAATTCCCCTTATTTTGGTGCAAAATTGCAGAAATTTCCCTAATTGTAGGGCAAAAATCAGAA
This sequence comes from Micromys minutus, assembly GCF_963924665.1. NCBI lineage: Eukaryota > Metazoa > Chordata > Mammalia > Rodentia > Muridae > Micromys > Micromys minutus. Next base: position 1,214,179 of record NW_027667258.1, on the reverse strand, counting down.
ATTCTCCTTATTTTGGGGCAAAACACAGAAATTCCACTTATTTTGGGGCAAAATTCCAGAAATTTCTATTGTTTTGGGGCAAAATTGCAGAAATTTCACTTATTTTGGTGCAAAATTGCAGAAATTTTACTTATTTCAGAGAAAAAAGGCAGAAATTTTCCTTATTTTGGGGCAAAAAGGCAGAAATTCCTAATATTTTGTGCCAAAATTCAGAAATTCCCTTTATTTTGAGGTAAAAAAACTGAAATTCCCCTTATTTGGGGGCAAAAAGGCAGAAATTTTCCTTATATTGGGGCAAAATTGCAGAAATTCCACTTATTTTAGGGTAATAAGGCAGAAATTTTCCTAATTTTGGGGCAAAAAAGACAGAAATTCCCTTTGTTTTGTGGGAAAAAGACAGAAATTTCACTTATTTAGAGGCAAGAATGCAGAAATTCCCCTTATTATGAGGTAAAAAGGCTGAAATTCCCCTTATTTGGGGGGAAAAAGGCAGAAATTTCCCTTATTTTGGGGCAAAATTAGAGAAATTTTACTTATTTCCGGGTAATAAGTCAGAAATTCCTTTTATTTTGGGGCAAAAAAGACAGAAATTCCCTTTGTTTTGGGGGAAAAAGACAGAAATTCCACTTATTTAGAGGCAAAAAGGCAGAAATTCCTTTTATTTTGGAGCAAAAATGAAGAAATTTCCCTTTTATATGGCAAAAAGGTATGCATTCCCCTTATTTTCGGGGAAAAAGGCAGAAATTCCCCGTATTTTGGAGCAAGATTGCAGAAATTCCCATAATTGTTGGACAAAAAAGCAGAAATTCTTTATATGGTGGGGCAAAAAGACAGAAATTCTCCTTATTTTGGGGCAAAACTCAGAAATTCCACTTATTTTGGAGCAAAATAGCAGATATATCTCTTATTTCAGGGGACAAAGGCAGAAATTTTCCTTATATTGGGGCAAAAAGGCAGAAATTCCTAATATTTTGTGGCAAAAATGCAGAAATTCCTTTTATTTTTAGGTTAAAAGGCTGAAATTCCCATTATTTGGAAGCAATAATGCAGAAATTTCTCTTATTTCGGGGCAAAATTGCAGAAATTTCACTATTTCAGGGTAATAAGTCAGAAATTTCCCTCATTTTGGGGCAAAAAAGTCAGAAATTCCCTTTGTTTTGGGTTAAAAAAGACAGAAATTCCACTTATTTAGAGGCAAAAATGCAGAAATTCCCCTTATTTTGGAGCAAAAATGAAGAAATTTCACTTTTTTTATGGCAAAAAGGTATGCATTCTTCTTATTTTCAGGCAAAAAAGCAGAAATTCCCCATATTTTGGAGCAAAATTGCTGAAATTCCCCTAATTTTGGGGCAAAAGGCAGAAATTCCCTTTATTTTGGGGCAAAAATCAGGAATTCCCCTGATTTTGGGCAAAATTTCAGAAATTTTCATTATTTTGGGGCAAAATTGCAGGAATTTACCTTATTTTGTGGCAAAATTGCAGAAATATCTCTTATTTCAGGGAAAAAAGGCAGAAATTTCACTTATTTTCAGGTAAAAAGGCTGAAATTTCCTTTATTTTTGGGCAAAAAAAGAGAAATTCCCCTTATTTTGGGGAGAAAAATTATAGAAATTTTCCTTATTTTGGGGCAAAAAGGCAGAAATTCCATATATTTTGTGGCAAAAAGGCAGAAATTTCCCTTATTTTGAGGTAATAATGTTGGATTTCTTCTTATTTTGGGGCAAAAAGGCAGAAATTCCCCTCATTTTGGGGTAAAATTTCAGAAATTTCAAATATTTCTGGGCAAAATGGCAGAAATTCCCCTTATTTTGGGGCAAAAAGATCAAATCCCTAATTTTTGGCTAAAATTGAAGAAATTTCACTTATTTCAGGACAAAAAGGCAGAAATTCCACTTAATTTCAGGCAAAAAGGCAGAAATGACCCATATTTTGGAGCAAAATTGCAGAAATTCCCCTAATATTGGTGTAAAAATGAAGAAATTCCCTTTATTTTGGGGCAAAAATGCAGAAATTCCTAATATTTTTGTGCAAAAATCAGAAATTTCTCTTATTTTGATGTAAAATGCCGAAATTCCTCATATTTTGGGGCAAAAGACAGAAATTTCCCTTATTTTGGGGAAAATTGGCAAAAATTTTACTTATTTATGGGTAATAAGTCTGAATTTTTTTTTTTATTTTGGGGAAAAAAGACAGAAATTCCACTTATTTGGAGGCAAAAATGCAAAAGTTTCCCTTATTTTGGAGCAAAAATGAAGAAATTTCCCTTTTTTATGGCAAAAAGGTATGCATTCTTCTTATTTTCGGACAAAAAGCAGAAATTCCCCATATTTTGGGGCAAAAGGCGGAAATTCCCCTTATTTTGGTGCAAAATTGCAGAAATTTCTCTAATTGTAGGGCAAAAATCAGAAATTCTCCTTATTTTGGGGCAAAACACAGAAATTCCACTTATTTTGGGGCAAAATTCCAGAAATTTCTATTGTTTTGGGGCAAAATTGCAGAAATTTCACTTATTTTGGTGCAAAATTGCAGAAATTTTACTTATTTCAGAGAAAAAAGGCAGAAATTTTCCTTATTTTGGGGCAAAAAGGCAGAAATTCCTAATATTTTGTGCCAAAATTCAGAAATTCCCTTTATTTTGAGGTAAAAAGGCTGAAATTCCCCATTATTTGGAAGCAAAAATGCAGAAATTTCCCTTATTTTGGGGCAAAATTGCAGAAATTTCACTTATTTCAGGGTAATAAGTCAGAAATTCCCCTCATTTTGGGGCAAAAAAGACAGAAATTCCACTTATTTAGAGGCAAAAAGCAGAAATTCCCCTTATTTTGGAGCAAAAATGAAGATATTTCACTTTTTTTATGGCAAAAAGGTATGCATTCTTCTTATTTTCAGGCAAAAAAGCAGAAATTCCTCATATTTTGGAGCAAAATTGCAGAAATTCCCCTAATTTTGGGGCAAAAGGCAGAAATTCCCTTTATTTTGGGGTAAAAATCAGAAATTCCCCTTATTTTGGGCAAAATTTCAGAAATTTTATTTATTTTGGGGCAAAATTGCAGGAATTTACCTTATTTTGTGGCAAAATTGCAGAAATTTCCCTTATTTAAGGCAAAATTGCAGAAATTTCACTTATTTTCAGGTAAAAAGGCTGAAATTTCCTTTATTTTGGGGCAAAAAAAGAGAAATTCCCCTTATTTTGGGGAAAAATTATAGAAATTTTCCTTATATTGGGGCAAAAAGTCAGAAATTCCGTATATTTTGTGGCAAAAAGGCAGAAATTTCCCTTATTTTGAGGTAATAATGTTGGATTTCCCCTTATTTTGGGGCAAAAAGGCAGAAATTCCCCTCATTTTGGGGTAAAATTTCAGAAATTTCAAATATTTCTGGGCAAAATGGCAGAAATTCCCCTTATTTTGGGGCAAAAAGATGAAATCCCTAATTTTTGGCTAAAATTGAAGAAATTTCAATTATTTCGGGACAAAAAGGCAGAAATTCCACTTAATTTCGGGCAAAAAGGCAGAAATGACCCGTATTTTGGAGCAAAATTGCAGAAATTCCCCTAATATTGGTGCAAAAATGAAGAACTTCCCTTTATTTTGGGGCAAAAAGGCAGAAATTCTCCATATTTAGGTGCAAAAATCAGAAATTTCCCTTATTTTGATGTAAAATGCTGAAATTCCCCACATTTTGGGGCAAAAGGCAGAAATTTACCTTATTTTGGGGCAAATTTGCAGAACTTTCACTTATTTCAGGGTAATAAGTCAGAAATTTTTCTTATTTTGGGGCAAAAAAGACAGAAATTTCCTTTGTTTTGGGGGAAAAAGACAGAAATTCCACATATTTGGAAGCAAAAATGCAAAAGTTCCCCTTATTTTGTAGCAAAAATGAAGAAATTTCTCTTTTTTATGGCAAAAAGGTATGCATTCTTTTTATTTTCGGGCAAAAAGGCAGAAATTCCCCATATTTTGGGGCAATAGGAAGGAATTCCCCTTATTTTGGGGCAAAAAGGCACAAATTTCCCATATTTTTGGGCAAAATTGCAGAAATTTCATTTACTTCAAGGCAAAAAGTCAGAAATTCCTCTTATTTTGGGGCAAAAAGGAGAAATTTCTTTTATTATGGCACAAAATTGAAGAAATTTTTTTATTTTAAAACAAAAATGCAGAAATTCCCCATATTTTGGGGCAAAAGGCAGAAATTCTTCTTATTTTGAGGTAAAATGCAGAAATTCCCCTTATTTAGAGGTAAAATGCAGAAATTCCCAAATATTGGGAAAATGCAGAAATTACCTTTATTTTGGGGCTAAATGGCAGAAATTAACCGTATTTTGAAGCAAAATTGCAGAAATTCTCATAATTTTCGGGCAAAAATGCAGAAATTCTCTTAATTTGGGGCAAAAAGACAGAAAATCTCCTTTTTTCGGGAGCATAAAGTCAGAAATTCCCCTTATTTTGGGGCAAAATTGCAGAAATTTCCTTCACATTGGGGCAAAATTGCAGAAATTTACCTTATTTTGGGGCAAAATTGCAGAAATTTCACTTATTTCAGAAAAAAAGCAGAATTTTTCTTATTTTGGGGCAAAAAGGCAGAAATATCTTTTATTTTGGTACAAAATTGCAGAAATTTTTCTTATTTTCGGGCAAAAATGCAGAAATTCCCCATATTTTGGGGCAAAAAGGCAGAAATTCCTTTTATTTTGAGGTAAAAAGGCTTAATTTTCCTTATTTTCTGGCAAAAAGTCAGAAATTTTTCTTATTTTGGTGCAAAAAGACAGAAATTTCATTTATTTTTGGGGAAAAGGGAGAAATTGCACTTATTTTGAGTCAAAAAGGCAGAAAATCCCCTTATTTTGGGGCAAAAATGAAGAAATTTCATTTTTTTACTACAAAAAGGTAAACATTCCCTTTATTTTCGGGCAAAAAGGCAGAAATTCCCCATATTTTGTAGCAAAATTGCAAAAATTCCCCTAATTTGGGGGCAAAAAGGCAGAAATTCCCCTTATTTTGGGTTAAAACTGCAGAAATTTCACTTATTTCGCAGCAAAATGGCAGAAATTCCCTTTATTTTCGATGAAAAAGGCAGAAAATCCCTGTATTTTGGAGCAAAATTGCAGAAATTCACCTAATGTTGGGGTAAAAAATACAGTAATTTTCTTTATTTTGGGACAAAAAGGCAGAAATTCTCCTTATTTTGGGGCAAAAGGCAGAAATTCCCCTTATTTTAGGGCAAAATTGCAGAAATTTCCCTTATTTGGGGGCAAAAAAAGAAATTCCCCTTATTTTGGGGCAAAATTGCAGAAATTTCCCTTATTATGGGGAAAAATTGCAGAAATTTTTTTTATTTTAGGGCAAAATTGCAGAAATTTCACTAATTGTGGGCAAAAAGGCAGAAATTCTCCTTATTTTGGGGCAAAACTCAGAAATTCCACTTATTTGGGGGCAAAATTCCAGAAATTTCCCTTATTTTGGGGAAAATTGCAGAAATTTCACTTATTTTGGGGCAAAATTGCAGAAATTTCATTTATATCAGCGAAAAAAGGCAGAAATTTTCTTTATTTTGGGGCAAAAAACAGAAATTACTAATATTTTGTGCCAAAATAGAGAAATTCCCATTATTTTGAGGTAAAAAGGCTGAAATTCTCCTTATTTGGGGGCAAAAAAGCAGAAATTTCCCTTATATTGGGGCAAAATTGCAGAAATTTCTCTTATTTCAGGGTAATAACTCAGAAATTTTCATTATTTTGGGGCAAAAAAGACAGAAATTCCACTTATTTAGAGGCAAAAAAGCAGAAATTCCCCTTATTTTGGAGCAAAAATGAAGAAATTTCCCTTTTTTATGGTAAAAAGTTATGTATTCTTCTTATTTTCGGGCAAAAAGGCAGAAATCCCCCATATATTGGTGCAAAAAGATGAAATCCTTAATTTTTGGCTAAAATTAAAGAAATTTCATTTATTTTGGGACAAAAAGGCAGAAATTCCACTAATTTCGGGCAAAAAGGCAGAAATGACCCGTATTTTGGAGCAAAATTGCAGAAATTCCTTTAATATTGGTGCAAAAATGAAGAAATTCCCTTTATTTTGGGGCAAAAAGGCAGAAATTCCTAATATTTTGGTGCAAAAATCAGAAATTTCTCTTATTTTGATGTAAAATGCTGAAATTCCCCATATTTTGGGGCAAAAGGCAGAAATTTCCCTTATTTTGGGGCAAATTTGCAGAAATTTCACTTATTTCAGGGTAATAAGCCAGAATTTTTTTTGTGTTTTGGGGCAAAAAAGACAGAAATTTCCTTTGTTTTGGGGGAAAAAGACAGAAATTCCACTTATTTGGAGGCAAAAATGCAAAAGTTCCCCTTATTTTGGAGCAAAAATGAAAAAATTTCCCTTTTTTATGGCAAAAAGGTATGCATTCTTCTTATTTTCGGACAAAAAAGCAGAAATTCCCCATATTTTGGGGCAAAAGGCAGAAATTCCCCTTATTTTGGGGCAAAATTGCAGAAATTTCCCTAATTGTGGGGCAAAAATCAGAAATTCCCCTTATTTTGGGCAAAAATTGCAGAAATTTCCCTTATTATGGGGAAAAATCGCAAAAATTTCTTTTATTTTAGGGCAAAATTGCAGAAATTTCACTAATTGTGGGGCAAAAAGCAGAAATTCTCCTTTTTTGGGGGCAAAACTCAGAAATTCCTCTTATTTTGAGGAAAAATTCCAATAATTTCCCTTATTTTGGAGCAAAATTACAAAAATTTCACTTATGTTGGTGAAAAATTGCAGAAATTTCACTTATTTCAGAGAAAAAAGGCCGAAATTTTCCTTATTTTGGGGCAAAAATACAGAAATTCCAAATATTTTGTGCCAAAATTCAGAAATTCCCCGAATTTTGAGGTAAAAAGGCTGAAATTCCCCTTATTTGTTGGCAAAAAGGCAGAAATTTCCCTTATATTGGGGCAAAATTGCAGAAATTTCACTTATTTCAGGGTAATAAGTCAGAAATTTTTTTTATTTTGGGGCAAAAAGACAGAAATTCCACTTATTTAGAGGCAAAAATGCAGAAATTCCCCTTATTATGAGGTAAAAAGGCTGAAATTCCCCTTATTTGGGGGAAAAAAGGCAGAAATTTCCCTTATTTTGGGGCAAAATTGCAGAAATTTTACTTATTTCAGGGTAATAAGTCAGAAATTCCTTTTATTTTGGGGCAAAAAAGACAGTAATTCCTTTGTTTTGAGGGAAAAATACAGAAAATCCAATTATTTAGAGGCAAAAAGGCAGAAATTCCTTTTATTTTGGAGCAAAAATGAAGAAATTTCCCTTTTATATGTCAAAAAGGTATGCATTCTCCTTATTTTTGGGCAAAAAGGCAGAAATTCCTCGTATTTTGGATCAAAATTGCAGAAATTCCCCTAAATATGGGGCAAAAATGCAGAAATTCCCTATATGTTGGGGCAAAAAGACAGAAATTCTCCATATTTTGGGGCAAAACTCAAAAATTCCACTTATTTTGGAGGAAAATTGCAGAAATATCTCTTATTTCAGGGAAAAAAGGCAGAAATTTTTCTTATATTGGGGCAAAAAGGCAAAAATTCCTAATATTTTATGGCAAAAATGCAGAAATTCCCTTTATTTTTAGGTTAAAAGGCTGAAATTCCCCTTATTTGGAAGCAAAAATGCAGAAATTTTCTTATTTTGGGGCAAAATTGCAGAAATTTCACTTATTTTGGGGCAAAATTGCAGAAATTTCCCTTATTTCAGGGAAAAAAGGCAGAATTTTTTTTTATTTTGGGGCAAAGAGGCAGAAATTCCTAATATTTTGTGGCAAAAATGCAGAAATTCTTCTTATTTTGAGGTAAAAAGGCTGAAATCCCCTCATTTGGGGGCAAAAAGTCAGAAATTTCCTATATATTGGGGCAAAATTGCAGAAATTTCACTTATTTCAGGGTAATAAGTCAGAATTTCCCCTTATTTTGGGGCAAAAAAAACAGAAATTCCCTTTGTTTGGGGGAAAAAGACAGAAATTCCACTTATTTAGAGGCAAAAAGCAGAAATTCCCCTTATTTTGGAGCAAAAATGAAGAAATTTCACTTTTTTATGGCAAAAAAAATGCATTCCCCTTATTTTCGGGCAAAAAGGCAGAAATTCCCCGTATTTTGAAGCAAAATTGCAGAAATTCTCCTAATTTTGGGGCAAAAGGCAGAAATTCTCTTTATTTTGGGGAAAAAATCAGAAATTTTCTTTATTTTGGGGCAAAATTCCAAAAATTTTTTTTATTTTGGGGCAAAATTTCAGGAATTTACCTTATTTTGGGGCAAAATTGCAGAAATTTCCTTTATTTGGGGCAAAATTGCAGAAATTTCACTTATTTTCAGGTAAAAAGGCTGAAATTTCCTTTATTTTGGGGCAAAATGCAGAAATTCCTAATATTTTGTGCCAAAATTCAGAAATTCCCATTATTTTGATGTAAAAATGCTGAAATTCCCCTTATTTTGGGTCAAAAAGGCAGAAATTTCCTTTATATTGGGGCAAAATTGCACAAATTTCACTTATTTCAGGGTAATAAGTCAGAAATTTTTTTTTATTTTGGGGCAAAAAGACAGAAATTCCGCTTATTTCGAGGCAAAAAGCAGAAATTCCCCTTATTATGAGGTAAAAAGGCTGAAATTCCCCTTATTTGGGGGGAAAAAGGCAGAAATTTCCCTTATTTTGGGGCAAAATTGCAGAAATTTTACTTATTTCAGGGTAATAAGTCAGAAATTCCTTTTATTTTGGGGTAAAAAAGACAGAAATTCCCTTTGTTTTGGGGGAAAAAGACAGAAATTCCACTTATTTAGATGCAAAAAGGCAGAAATTTTCCTAATTTTGGAGCAAAAATGAAGAAATTTCCCTTTTATATGGCAAAAAGGTATGCATTCCCCTTATTTTCTGGCAAAAAGGCAGAAATTCCCTGTATTTTGGAGCAAAATTGCAGAAATTCCCCTAATTGTGGGGCAAAAAGGCAGAAAATCCCTATATGTTGGGGAAAAAGGCAGAAATTCTCCATATTTTGGGGCAAAACTCAGAAATTCCGCTTATTTTGGAGCAAAATTGCAGAAATATCTCTTATTTCAACGAAAAAAATCAGAAATTTTTTTTATTTTGGGGCAAAAAGGCAGAAATTCCTAATATTTTGTGGCAAAAATGCAGTAATTCTTCTTATTTTGAGGTAAAAAGGCTGAAATCCCCTTATTTGGGGGCAAAAAGGCAGAAATTTCCTATATGTTGAGGCAAAATTGCAGAAATTTCACTTATTTCAGGGTAATAAGTCAGAAATTCCCCTTATTTTGGGGCAAAAAAGACAGAAATTCCCTTTGTTTTGGGGGAAAAAGACAGAAATTCCACTTATTTAGAGGCAAAAAGCAGAAATTCCCCTTATTTTGGAGCAAAAATGAAGAAATTTCAATTTTTATGGCAAAAAGGAATGCATTCCCCTTATTTTCAGGCAAAAAAGCAGAAATTCCCTGTATTTTGGAGCAAAATTGCAGAAATTCTCCTAATTTTGGGGCAAAAGGCAGAAATTCTCTTTATTTTGGGGATAAAATCAGAAATTATCCTTATTTTGCGGCAAAATTACAGAAATTTTTTTTTACTTTGGGGCAAAATTGCAGGAATTTACCTTATTTTGGGGCAAAATTGAAGAAATTTCCCTTATTTGGGGCAAAATTGCAGAAATATCACTTATTTCAGGGTAATAAGTCAGAATTTTTTTTTATTTTGGTTCAAAAAGACAGAAATTCCACTTATTTAGAGGCAAAACTCAGAAATTCCCCTTATTATGAGGTAAAAAGGCTGAAATTCCCCTTATTTGTGGGAAAAAAGGCAGAAATTTCCCTTATTTTGGGGCAAAATTGCAGAAATTTTACTTATTTCAGGGTAATAAGTCAGAAATTCCTTTTATTTTGGGGCAAAAAAGACAGAAATTCCTTTGTTTTGAGGGAAAAAGACAGAAATTCCACTTATTTAGAGGCAAAAAGGCAGAAATTCCTTTTATTTTGGAGCAAAAATGAAGAAATTTCCCTTTTATATGGCAAAAAGGTATGCATTCTTCTTATTTTCGGGCAAAAGTTAAAAATTCCTCGTGTTTTGGATCAAAATTGCAGAAATTCCCCTAAATATGGGGCAAAAATGCAGAAATTACCTATATGTTGGGACAAAAAGACAGAAATTCTCCATATTTTGGGGCAAAACTCAAAAATTCCACTTATTTTGGAGCAAAATTGCAGAAATATCTCTTATTTCAGGGAAAAAAGGCAGAAATTTTCCTTACATTGGGGCAAAAAGGCAAAAATTCCTAATATTTTGTGGCAAAAATGCAGAAATTCCCTTTATTTTTAGGTTAAAAGGCTGAAATTCCCCTTATTTGGAAGCAAAAATGCAGAAATTTCCTTATTTTGGGGCAAAATTGCAGAAATTTCACTTATTTTGGGGCAAAATTGCAGAAATTTCCCTTATTTCAGGGAAAAAAGGCAGAAATTTTTTTTATTTTGGGGCAAAAAGGCAGAAATTCCTAATATTTTGTGGCAAAAATGCAGAAATTCTTCTTATTTTGAGGTAAAAAGGCTGAAATCCCCTCATTTGGGGGCAAAAAGTCAGAAATTTCCTATATATTGGGGCAAAATTGCAGAAATTTCACTTATTTCAGGGTAATAAGTCAGAAATTCCCCTTATTTTGGGGCAAAAAAGACAGAAATTCCCTTTGTTTGGGGGAAAAAGACAGAAATTCCACTTATTTAGAGGCAAAAAGCAGAAATTCCCCTTATTTTGTAGCAAAAATGAAGAAATTTCACTTTTTTATGGCAAAAAGGTATGCATTCCCCTTATTTTCTGGCAAAAAGGCAGAAATTCCCCGTGTTTTGGAGCAAAACTCAGAAATTCCACTTATTTTGGAACAAAATTGCAGAAATATCTCTTATTTCAATGAAAAAAGGCAGAAATTTTTTTTTATTTTGGGGTAAAAAGGCAGAAATTCCTAATATTTTGTGGCAAAAATGCAGAAATTCTTCTTATTTTGAGGTAAAAAGGCTGAAATCCCCTTATTTGGGGGCAAAAAGGCAGAAATTTCTATATGTTGAGGCAAAATTGCAGAAATTTCATTTATTTCAGGGTAATAAGTCAGAAATTCCTCTTATTTTGGGGCAAAAAAGACAGAAATTCCCTTTGCTTTGGGGGAAAAAGACAGAAATTCCACTTATTTAGAGGCAAAAAGCAGAAATTCCCCTTATTTAGGAGCAAAAATGAAGAAATTTCACTTTTTTATGGCAAAAAGGAATGCATTCCCCTTATTTTCAGGCAAAAAAGCAGAAATTCCCTGTATTTTGGAGCAAAATTGCAGAAATTCTCCTAATTTTGGGGCAAAAGGCAGAAATTCTCTTTATTTTGGGGATAAAATTAGAAATTATCCTTATTTTGGGGCAAAATTACAGAATTTTTTTTTACTTTGTGGCAAAATTGCAGGAATTTACCTTATTTTGGGGCAAAATTGCAGAAATTTCCCTTATTTGGGGCAAAATTGCAGAAATTTCACTTATTTTCAGGTAATAAGTCAGAATTTTTTTTATTTTGGGGCAAAAAGACAGAAATTCCACTTATTTAGAGGCAAAAATGCAGAAATTTTCCTTATTTAGAGGTAATAAGGTTTAAATTCCCCTTATTTTGGGGCAAAAAGGCAGAAATACCCCTTATTTTGGGGTAAAATTTCAGAAATTTCAAATATTTCTGGGCAAAATGGCAGAAATTCCCCTTATTTTGGGGCAAAAAGATGAAATCCCTAATTTTTGGCTAAAATTGAAGAAATTTCACTTATTTCGGGACAAAAAGGCAGAAATTCCACTTAATTTCGGGCAAAAAGGCAGAAATGACCCGTATTTTGGAGCAAAATTGCAGAAATTCCCCTAATATTGGTGCAAAAATGAAGAAATTCCCTTTATTTTGGGGCAAAAAGGCAAAAATTCCAAATATTTTGGTGCAAAAATCAGAAATTTCCCTTATTTTGATGTAAAATGCTGAAATTCCCCATATTTTGGGGCAAAAGGCAGAAATTTACCTTATGTTGGGGCAAATTTGCAGAAATTTCACTTATTTCAGGGTAATAAGTCAGAAATTTTTATTATTTTGGGGCAAAAAAGACAGAAATTTCCTTTGTTTTGGGGAAAACGTCAGAAATTCCACTTATTTGGAGGCAAAAATGCAAATGTTCCCCTTATTTTGGAGCAAAAATGAAGAAATTTCCCTTTTTTATGGCAAAAAGTTATGCATTCTTCTTATTTTCGGACAATAAGGCAGAAATTCCCCATATTTTGGAGCAAAAGGCAGAAATTCTCCTTATTTTGAGGCAAAATTGCAGAAATTATCCTAATTGTGAGGAAAAAATCAGAAATTCCACATATTTTGGGGCAAAATTGCAAAAATTTCCCTTATTATGAGGAAAAATTGTAAAATTTCTTTTATTTTACTGCAAAATATCAGAAATTTCACGAATTGTGGGGCAAAAAGGCAGAAATTCTCCTTATTTTAGGGCAAAACTCAGAAATTTCACTTATTTTGGGGCAAAATTCCAGAAATTTCCCTTATTTTGGGCTAAAATTGAAGAAATTTCACTTATTTTGGTGCAAAATTGCAGAAATTTTACTTATTTCAAAGAACAAAGGCAGAAATTTTCCTTATTTTGGGGCAAAAAAGCAGAAATTCCTAATATTTTGTTCCAAAATTCAGAAATTCCTTTTATTTTGAGGTAAAAAGGCTGAAATTCCCCTTATTTGGGGGCAAAAAGGCAGAAATTTCCCTTATATTGGGGCAAAATTGCAGAAAGTTCATTTATTTCAGGGTAATAAGTCAGAAATTTTCCTTATTTTGGGGCAAAAAAGACATAAATTCCCTTTGTTTTGGGGGAAAAAGACAGAAATTCCACTTATTTAGAGGCAAAAATGCAGAAATTCCCCTTAGTATGAGATAAAAAGGCTGAAATTCCCCTTATTTGGGAGGAAAAAGTCAGAAATTTCCTTTATTTTGGGGCAAAATTGTAGAAATTTTACTTATTTCAGGGTAATAAGTCAGAAATTCCCCTTATTTTGGGGCAATAAAGACAGAAATTCCCTTTGTTTTGAGGGAAAAAGACAGAAATTCCACTTATTTAGAGGCAAAAAGGCAGAAATTTTTTATATTTTGGAGCAAAAATGAAGAAATTTCCCTTTTATATGGCAAAAAGTTATGCATTCCCATTATTTTCGGGGAAAAAGGCAGAAATTCCCCGTATTTTAGAGCGAAATTGCAGAAATTCTCCTAATTGTGGGGCAAAAAGGCAGAAATTCCCTATTTGTTGGGGCAAAACGAGAGAAATTCTCCTTATTTTGGGGCAAAACTCAGAAATTCCACTTATTTTGGAGCAAAATTACAGAAATATCTCTTATTTCAGGAAAAAAGGCAGAAATTTTTCTTATATTGGGGCAAAAATGCAGAAATTCCTAATATTTTGTGGCAAAAATTCAGAAATTCCCCTTATTTTTAGGTTAAAAGTCTGAAATTCCTCTCATTTGGAAGCAAAAATGCAGAAATTTCCTTTATTTTTGGGCAAAATTGCAGAAAATTCACTTATTGTGGGGCAAAATTGCAGAAATTTCACTTATTTCAGGGTAATAAGTCAGAAATTACCCTTATTTTGGGGCAAAAATGACAGAAATTCCCTTAGTTTTGGGGGAAAAAGACAGAAATTCCACTTATTTAGAGGCAAAAAGCAGAAATTCCCCTTATTTTGGAGCAAAAATGAAGAAATTTCACTTTTTTATGGCAAAAAGGTATGCATTCCCCTTATTTTCGGGCTAAAAAGCAGAAATTCCCCGTATTTTGGAGCAAAATTGCAGAAATTCTCCTAATTTTGGGGCAAAAGGCAGAAATTCCCTTTATTTTGGGGCAAAAATCAGAAATTTTCCTTATTTTGAGGCAAAATTTCAGAATTTTTTTTTATTTTGGGGTAAAATTGCGGGAATTTACCTTATTTTGGGGCAAAATTGCAGAAATTTCCCTTATTTGGGGAAAAATTGTAGAAATTTAACTTATTTTCAGGTAAAAAGGCTGAAATTTACTTTATTTTGGGGCAAAAAGAGAGAAATTCCCCTTATTTTGGGAAAAATTGCAGAAATTTTCCTTATTTTGGGGCAAAAAGGCAGAAATTTTGTATATTTTGTGGCAAAAAGGCAGAAATTTCCTTTATTTTAAGGTAATAAGGTTGAAATTCCCCTTATTTTGGGGCAAAAGCAGAAATAACCCTTAATTTGGGGTAAAATTTCAGAAATTTCAAATATTTCTGGGCAAAATGGCAGAAATTTCCCTTATTTGGGGGCCAAAAGAATAAATCCCTAATTTTTGGCTAAAATTGAAGAAATTTCACTTATTTCAGGACAAAAAGGCAGAAATTCCACTGAATTACAGGCAAAAAGGCAGAAATGACCCGTATTTTGGAGCAAAATTGCAGAAATTCCCCTAATATTGGTGCAAAAATGAAGAAATTCCCTTTATTTTGGGGCAAAAAGGCAAAAATTCCAAATATTTTGGTGCAAAAATCAGAAATTTCCTTTATTTTGATGTAAAATGCTGAAATTTCCCATATTTTGGGGCAAAAGGCAGAAATTTCCCTTATATTGGGGCAAATTTGCAGAAATTTCACTTATTTCAGGGTAATAAGTCAGAAATTTTTCTTATTTTGGGGCAAAAAAGACAGAAATTTCCTTTGTTTTGGGGAAAAAGACAGAAATTCCACTTATTTGGAGGAAAAAATGCAAAATTTCCCCTTATTTTGGAGCAAAAATGAAGAAATTTCCCTTTTTTATGGCAAAAAGGTATGCATTCTTCTTATTTTCAGACAAAAAGGCAGAAATTCTCCATATTTAGGGGCAAAAGGCAGAAATTCTCCTTATTTTGAGGCAAAATTGCAGAAATTATCCTAATTGTGGGGAAAAAATCAGAAATTCCACATATTTTGGGGCAAAATTGCAAAAATTTTCCTTATTATGTGGAAAAATTGCAAAAATTTCTTTTATTTTAGGGCAAAATTGCAGAAATTTCACGAATTGTGGGGCAAAAAGGCAGAAATTCTCTTTATTTTAGGGCAAAACTCAGAAATTTCACTTATTTTGGGGCAAAATTCTAGAAATTTCCATTATTTTGGGCCAAAATTGCAGGAATTTCACTTATTTTGGGGCAAAATTCCAGAAATTTCCCTCATTTTGGGCCAAAATTGCAGGAATTTCACTTATTTTGGTGCAAAATTGCAGAAATTTTACTTATTTCAAAGAACAAAGGCAGAAATTTTCCTTATTTTGGGGCAAAAAAGCAGAAATTCCGAATATTTTGTGCCAAAATTCAGAAATTTCCCTTATTTTGAGGTAAAAAGGCTGAAATTCCCCTTATTTGGGGGCAAAAAGGCAGAAATTTCCTTTATATTGGGGCAAAATTGCAGAAATTTCATTTATTTCAGGGTAATAAGTCAGAAATTTTCTTTATTTTGGCGCAAAAAAGACAGAAATTCCCTTTATTTTGGGGGAAAAAGACAGAAATTCCACTTATTTAGAGGCAAAAATGCAGAAATTCCCCTTATTATGAGGTAAAAAGGCTGAAATTCCCCTTATTTGGGAGGAAAAAGGCAGAAATTTCCCTTATTTTGGGGCAAAATTGCAGAAATTTCACTTATTGTGGGGCAAAATTGCAGAAATTTCCCTTATTTCAGGGAAAAAAGGCAGAAATTTTCCTTATTTTGGGGCAAAAAGGCAGAAATTCCTAATAATTTGTGGCAAAAATGCAGAAATTCTTCTTATTTTGAGGTAAAAAGGCTGAAATCCCCTTATTTGGGGGCAAAAAGGCAGAAATTTCCTATATGTTGGGGCAAAATTGCAGAAATTTCACTTATTTCAGGGTAATAAGTCAGAAATTACCCTTATTTTGGGGCAAAAATGACAGAAATTCCCTTAGTTTTGGGGGAAAAAGACAGAAATTCCACTTATTTAGAGGCAAAAAGCAAAAATTCCCCTTATTTTGGAGCAAAAATGAAGAAATTTCACTTTTTAATGGCAAAAAGGTATGCATTCCCCTTATTTTCGGGCTAAAAAGCAGAAATTCCCTGTATTTTGGAGCAAAATTGCAGAAATTCTCCTAATTTTGGGGCAAAAGGCAGAAATTCCCTTTATTTTGGGGCAAAAATCAGAAATTTTCCTTATTTTGAGGCAAAATTTCAGAAATTTTTTTTATTTTGGGGTAAAATTGCGGGAATTTACCTTATTTTGGGGCAAAATTGCAGAAATTTCCCTTATTTGGGGCAAAATTGCAGAAATTTCACTTATTTTCAGGTAAAAAGGCTGAAGTTTCCTTTATTTTGGGGCAAAAAGGGAGAAATTCCCCTTATTTTGGGAAAAATTGCAGAAATTTTCCTTATTTTGGGGCAAAAAGGCAGAAATTTTGTATATTTTGTGGCAAAAAGGCAGAAATTTCCCTATTTTAAGGTAATAAGGTTGAAATTCCCCTTATTTTGGGGCAAAAAGACAGAAATACCCCTTATTTTGGGGTAAAATTTCAGAAATTTTAATATTTCTGGGCAAAATGGCAGAAATTCCCCTTATTTTGGGGCCAAAAGAATAAATCCCGAATTTTTGGCTAAAATTGAAGAAATTTTACTTATTTCGGGACAAAAAGGCAGAAATTCCACTTAATTTCAGGCAAAAAGGCAGAAATGACCCGTATTTTGGAGCAAAATTGCAGAAATTCCCCTAATATTGGTGCAAAAATGAAGAAATTCCCTTTATTTTGGGGCAAAAAGGCAAAAATTCCAAATATTATGGTGCAAAAATCAGAAATTTCTCTTATTTTGTTGTAAAATGCTGAAATTCCTAATATTTTGGGGCAAAAGGCAGAACTTTCCCTTATTTTGGGGCAAAATTGCAGAAATTTCACTTATTTTAGGGTAATAAGTCAGAAATTTTTCTTATTTTGGGGCAAAAAAGAGAAATTTCCTTTGTTTTGGGGAAAAAAACAGAAATTCCACTTATTTGGAGGCAAAAATGCAAAATTTCCCCTTATTTTGGAGCAAAAATGAAGAAATTTCCCTTATTTATGGCAAAAAGGTATGCAAACTTCTAATTTTCAGTCAAAAAGGCAGAAATTCCCCATATTTTGGGGCAAAAGGCAGAAATTCCCCATATTTTGGGGCAAAATTGCAGAAATTTCCTTTATTATGGGGAAAAATTGCAAAAATTTCTTTTATTTTAGGGCAAAATTGCAGAAATTTCACTAATTGTGGGGCAAAAAGGCAGAAATTCTCTTTATTTTGGGGCAAAACTCAGAAATTTCACTTATTTTGGGGCAAAATTCCAGAAATTTCCCTTATTTTGGGGCAAAATTGCAAAATTTCACTTATTTTGGTGCAAAATTGCAGAAATTTTACTTATTTCAAAGAAAAAAGGCAGAAATTCCCCTAATTGTGGGGCAAAAAGGCAGAAAATCCCTATATGTTGGGGAAAAAGGCAGAAATTCTCCATATTTTGGGGCAAAACTCAGAAATTCCGCTTATTTTGGAGCAAAATTGCAGAAATATCTCTTATTTCAACGAAAAAAATCAGAAATTTTTTTTATTTTGGGGCAAAAAGGCAGAAATTCCTAATATTTTGTGGCAAAAATGCAGTAATTCTTCTTATTTTGAGGTAAAAAGGCTGAAATCCCCTTATTTGGGGGCAAAAAGGCAGAAATTTCCTATATGTTGAGGCAAAATTGCAGAAATTTCACTTATTTCAGGGTAATAAGTCAGAAATTCCCCTTATTTTGGGGCAAAAAAGACAGAAATTCCCTTTGTTTTGGGGGAAAAAGACAGAAATTCCACTTATTTAGAGGCAAAAAGCAGAAATTCCCCTTATTTTGGAGCAAAAATGAAGAAATTTCAATTTTTATGGCAAAAAGGAATGCATTCCCCTTATTTTCAGGCAAAAAAGCAGAAATTCCCTGTATTTTGGAGCAAAATTGCAGAAATTCTCCTAATTTTGGGGCAAAAGGCAGAAATTCTCTTTATTTTGGGGATAAAATCAGAAATTATCCTTATTTTGCGGCAAAATTACAGAAATTTTTTTTTACTTTGGGGCAAAATTGCAGGAATTTACCTTATTTTGGGGCAAAATTGAAGAAATTTCCCTTATTTGGGGCAAAATTGCAGAAATATCACTTATTTCAGGGTAATAAGTCAGAATTTTTTTTTATTTTGGTTCAAAAAGACAGAAATTCCACTTATTTAGAGGCAAAACTCAGAAATTCCCCTTATTATGAGGTAAAAAGGCTGAAATTCCCCTTATTTGTGGGAAAAAAGGCAGAAATTTCCCTTATTTTGGGGCAAAATTGCAGAAATTTTACTTATTTCAGGGTAATAAGTCAGAAATTCCTTTTATTTTGGGGCAAAAAAGACAGAAATTCCTTTGTTTTGAGGGAAAAAGACAGAAATTCCACTTATTTAGAGGCAAAAAGGCAGAAATTCCTTTTATTTTGGAGCAAAAATGAAGAAATTTCCCTTTTATATGGCAAAAAGGTATGCATTCTTCTTATTTTCGGGCAAAAGTTAAAAATTCCTCGTGTTTTGGATCAAAATTGCAGAAATTCCCCTAAATATGGGGCAAAAATGCAGAAATTACCTATATGTTGGGGCAAAAAGACAGAAATTCTCCATATTTTGGGGCAAAACTCAAAAATTCCACTTATTTTGGAGCAAAATTGCAGAAATATCTCTTATTTCAGGGAAAAAAGGCAGAAATTTTCCTTACATTGGGGCAAAAAGGCAAAAATTCCTAATATTTTGTGGCAAAAATGCAGAAATTCCCTTTATTTTTAGGTTAAAAGGCTGAAATTCCCCTTATTTGGAAGCAAAAATGCAGAAATTTCCTTATTTTGGGGCAAAATTGCAGAAATTTCACTTATTTTGGGGCAAAATTGCAGAAATTTCCCTTATTTCAGGGAAAAAAGGCAGAAATTTTTTTTATTTTGGGGCAAAAAGGCAGAAATTCCTAATATTTTGTGGCAAAAATGCAGAAATTCTTCTTATTTTGAGGTAAAAAGGCTGAAATCCCCTCATTTGGGGGCAAAAAGTCAGAAATTTCCTATATATTGGGGCAAAATTGCAGAAATTTCACTTATTTCAGGGTAATAAGTCAGAAATTCCCCTTATTTTGGGGCAAAAAAGACAGAAATTCCCTTTGTTTGGGGGAAAAAGACAGAAATTCCACTTATTTAGAGGCAAAAAGCAGAAATTCCCCTTATTTTGTAGCAAAAATGAAGAAATTTCACTTTTTTATGGCAAAAAGGTATGCATTCCCCTTATTTTCTGGCAAAAAGGCAGAAATTCCCCGTGTTTTGGAGCAAAACTCAGAAATTCCACTTATTTTGGAACAAAATTGCAGAAATATCTCTTATTTCAATGAAAAAAGGCAGAAATTTTTTTTATTTTGGGGTAAAAAGGCAGAAATTCCTAATATTTTGTGGCAAAAATGCAGAAATTCTTCTTATTTTGAGGTAAAAAGGCTGAAATCCCCTTATTTGGGGGCAAAAAGGCAGAAATTTCTATATGTTGAGGCAAAATTGCAGAAATTTCATTTATTTCAGGGTAATAAGTCAGAAATTCCTCTTATTTTGGGGCAAAAAAGACAGAAATTCCCTTTGCTTTGGGGGAAAAAGACAGAAATTCCACTTATTTAGAGGCAAAAAGCAGAAATTCCCCTTATTTAGGAGCAAAAATGAAGAAATTTCACTTTTTTATGGCAAAAAGGAATGCATTCCCCTTATTTTCAGGCAAAAAAGCAGAAATTCCCTGTATTTTGGAGCAAAATTGCAGAAATTCTCCTAATTTTGGGGCAAAAGGCAGAAATTCTCTTTATTTTGGGGATAAAATTAGAAATTATCCTTATTTTGGGGCAAAATTACAGAATTTTTTTTTACTTTGTGGCAAAATTGCAGGAATTTACCTTATTTTGGGGCAAAATTGCAGAAATTTCCCTTATTTGGGGCAAAATTGCAGAAATTTCACTTATTTTCAGGTAATAAGTCAGAATTTTTTTTATTTTGGGGCAAAAAGACAGAAATTCCACTTATTTAGAGGCAAAAATGCAGAAATTTCCCTTATTTAGAGGTAATAAGGTTTAAATTCCCCTTATTTTGGGGCAAAAAGGCAGAAATACCCCTTATTTTGGGGTAAAATTTCAGAAATTTCAAATATTTCTGGGCAAAATGGCAGAAATTCCCCTTATTTTGGGGCAAAAAGATGAAATCCCTAATTTTTGGCTAAAATTGAAGAAATTTCACTTATTTCGGGACAAAAAGGCAGAAATTCCACTTAATTTCGGGCAAAAAGGCAGAAATGACCCGTATTTTGGAGCAAAATTGCAGAAATTCCCCTAATATTGGTGCAAAAATGAAGAAATTCCCTTTATTTTGGGGCAAAAAGGCAAAAATTCCAAATATTTTGGTGCAAAAATCAGAAATTTCCCTTATTTTGATGTAAAATGCTGAAATTCCCCATATTTTGGGGCAAAAGGCAGAAATTTACCTTATGTTGGGGCAAATTTGCAGAAATTTCACTTATTTCAGGGTAATAAGTCAGAAATTTTTATTATTTTGGGGCAAAAAAGACAGAAATTTCCTTTGTTTTGGGGAAAACGTCAGAAATTCCACTTATTTGGAGGCAAAAATGCAAATGTTCCCCTTATTTTGGAGCAAAAATGAAGAAATTTCCCTTTTTTATGGCAAAAAGTTATGCATTCTTCTTATTTTCGGACAATAAGGCAGAAATTCCCCATATTTTGGAGCAAAAGGCAGAAATTCTCCTTATTTTGAGGCAAAATTGCAGAAATTATCCTAATTGTGAGGAAAAAATCAGAAATTCCACATATTTTGGGGCAAAATTGCAAAAATTTCCCTTATTATGAGGAAAAATTGTAAAATTTCTTTTATTTTACTGCAAAATATCAGAAATTTCACGAATTGTGGGGCAAAAAGGCAGAAATTCTCCTTATTTTAGGGCAAAACTCAGAAATTTCACTTATTTTGGGGCAAAATTCCAGAAATTTCCCTTATTTTGGGCTAAAATTGAAGAAATTTCACTTATTTTGGTGCAAAATTGCAGAAATTTTACTTATTTCAAAGAACAAAGGCAGAAATTTTCCTTATTTTGGGGCAAAAAAGCAGAAATTCCTAATATTTTGTTCCAAAATTCAGAAATTCCTTTTATTTTGAGGTAAAAAGGCTGAAATTCCCCTTATTTGGGGGCAAAAAGGCAGAAATTTCCTTTATATTGGGGCAAAATTGCAGAAAGTTCATTTATTTCAGGGTAATAAGTCAGAAATTTTCCTTATTTTGGGGCAAAAAAGACATAAATTCCCTTTGTTTTGGGGGAAAAAGACAGAAATTCCACTTATTTAGAGGCAAAAATGCAGAAATTCCCCTTAGTATGAGATAAAAAGGCTGAAATTCCCCTTATTTGGGAGGAAAAAGTCAGAAATTTCCTTTATTTTGGGGCAAAATTGTAGAAATTTTACTTATTTCAGGGTAATAAGTCAGAAATTCCCCTTATTTTGGGGCAATAAAGACAGAAATTCCCTTTGTTTTGAGGGAAAAAGACAGAAATTCCACTTATTTAGAGGCAAAAAGGCAGAAATTTTTTATATTTTGGAGCAAAAATGAAGAAATTTCCCTTTTATATGGCAAAAAGTTATGCATTCCCATTATTTTCGGGGAAAAGGGCAGAAATTCCCCGTATTTTAGAGCGAAATTGCAGAAATTCTCCTAATTGTGGGGCAAAAAGGCAGAAATTCCCTATTTGTTGGGGCAAAACGAGAGAAATTCTCCTTATTTTGGGGCAAAACTCAGAAATTCCACTTATTTTGGAGCAAAATTACAGAAATATCTCTTATTTCAGGAAAAAAGGCAGAAATTTTTCTTATATTGGGGCAAAAATGCAGAAATTCCTAATATTTTGTGGCAAAAATGCAGAAATTCCCCTTATTTTTAGGTTAAAAGTCTGAAATTCCTCTCATTTGGAAGCAAAAATGCAGAAATTTCCTTTATTTTTGGGCAAAATTGCAGAAAATTCACTTATTGTGGGGCAAAATTGCAGAAATTTCACTTATTTCAGGGTAATAAGTCAGAAATTACCCTTATTTTGGGGCAAAAATGACAGAAATTCCCTTAGTTTTGGGGGAAAAAGACAGAAATTCCACTTATTTAGAGGCAAAAAGCAAAAATTCCCCTTATTTTGGAGCAAAAATGAAGAAATTTCACTTTTTTATGGCAAAAAGGTATGCATTCCCCTTATTTTCGGGCTAAAAAGCAGAAATTCCCCGTATTTTGGAGCAAAATTGCAGAAATTCTCCTAATTTTGGGGCAAAAGGCAGAAATTCCCTTTATTTTGGGGCAAAAATCAGAAATTTTCCTTATTTTGAGGCAAAATTTCAGAATTTTTTTTTATTTTGGGGTAAAATTGCGGGAATTTACCTTATTTTGGGGCAAAATTGCAGAAATTTCCCTTATTTGGGGAAAAATTGTAGAAATTTAACTTATTTTCAGGTAAAAAGGCTGAAAATTACTTTATTTTGGGGCAAAAAGAGAGAAATTCCCCTTATTTTGGGAAAAATTGCAGAAATTTTCCTTATTTTGGGGCAAAAAGGCAGAAATTTTGTATATTTTGTGGCAAAAAGGCAGAAATTTCCTTTATTTTAAGGTAATAAGGTTGAAATTCCCCTTATTTTGGGGCAAAAGCAGAAATAACCCTTAATTTGGGGTAAAATTTCAGAAATTTCAAATATTTCTGGGCAAAATGGCAGAAATTTCCCTTATTTGGGGGCCAAAAGAATAAATCCCTAATTTTTGGCTAAAATTGAAGAAATTTCACTTATTTCAGGACAAAAAGGCAGAAATTCCACTGAATTACAGGCAAAAAGGCAGAAATGACCCGTATTTTGGAGCAAAATTGCAGAAATTCCCCTAATATTGGTGCAAAAATGAAGAAATTCCCTTTATTTTGGGGCAAAAAGGCAAAAATTCCAAATATTTTGGTGCAAAAATCAGAAATTTCCTTTATTTTGATGTAAAATGCTGAAATTTCCCATATTTTGGGGCAAAAGGCAGAAATTTCCCTTATATTGGGGCAAATTTGCAGAAATTTCACTTATTTCAGGGTAATAAGTCAGAAATTTTTCTTATTTTGGGGCAAAAAAGACAGAAATTTCCTTTGTTTTGGGGAAAAAGACAGAAATTCCACTTATTTGGAGGAAAAAATGCAAAATTTCCCCTTATTTTGGAGCAAAAATGAAGAAATTTCCCTTTTTTATGGCAAAAAGGTATGCATTCTTCTTATTTTCAGACAAAAAGGCAGAAATTCTCCATATTTAGGGGCAAAAGGCAGAAATTCTCCTTATTTTGAGGCAAAATTGCAGAAATTATCCTAATTGTGGGGAAAAAATCAGAAATTCCACATATTTTGGGGCAAAATTGCAAAAATTTTCCTTATTATGTGGAAAAATTGCAAAAATTTCTTTTATTTTAGGGCAAAATTGCAGAAATTTCACGAATTGTGGGGCAAAAAGGCAGAAATTCTCTTTATTTTAGGGCAAAACTCAGAAATTTCACTTATTTTGGGGCAAAATTCCAGAAATTTCCATTATTTTGGGCCAAAATTGCAGGAATTTCACTTATTTTGGGGCAAAATTCCAGAAATTTCCCTCATTTTGGGCCAAAATTGCAGGAATTTCACTTATTTTGGTGCAAAATTGCAGAAATTTTACTTATTTCAAAGAACAAAGGCAGAAATTTTCCTTATTTTGGGGCAAAAAAGCAGAAATTCCGAATATTTTGTGCCAAAATTCAGAAATTTCCCTTATTTTGAGGTAAAAAGGCTGAAATTCCCCTTATTTGGGGGCAAAAAGGCAGAAATTTCCTTTATATTGGGGCAAAATTGCAGAAATTTCATTTATTTCAGGGTAATAAGTCAGAAATTTTCTTTATTTTGGCGCAAAAAAGACAGAAATTCCCTTTATTTTGGGGGAAAAAGACAGAAATTCCACTTATTTAGAGGCAAAAATGCAGAAATTCCCCTTATTATGAGGTAAAAAGGCTGAAATTCCCCTTATTTGGGAGGAAAAAGGCAGAAATTTCCCTTATTTTGGGGCAAAATTGCAGAAATTTCACTTATTGTGGGGCAAAATTGCAGAAATTTCCCTTATTTCAGGGAAAAAAGGCAGAAATTTTCCTTATTTTGGGGCAAAAAGGCAGAAATTCCTAATAATTTGTGGCAAAAATGCAGAAATTCTTCTTATTTTGAGGTAAAAAGGCTGAAATCCCCTTATTTGGGGGCAAAAAGGCAGAAATTTCCTATATGTTGGGGCAAAATTGCAGAAATTTCACTTATTTCAGGGTAATAAGTCAGAAATTACCCTTATTTTGGGGCAAAAATGACAGAAATTCCCTTAGTTTTGGGGGAAAAAGACAGAAATTCCACTTATTTAGAGGCAAAAAGCAAAAATTCCCCTTATTTTGGAGCAAAAATGAAGAAATTTCACTTTTTAATGGCAAAAAGGTATGCATTCCCCTTATTTTCGGGCTAAAAAGCAGAAATTCCCTGTATTTTGGAGCAAAATTGCAGAAATTCTCCTAATTTTGGGGCAAAAGGCAGAAATTCCCTTTATTTTGGGGCAAAAATCAGAAATTTTCCTTATTTTGAGGCAAAATTTCAGAAATTTTTTTTATTTTGGGGTAAAATTGCGGGAATTTACCTTATTTTGGGGCAAAATTGCAGAAATTTCCCTTATTTGGGGCAAAATTGCAGAAATTTCACTTATTTTCAGGTAAAAAGGCTGAAGTTTCCTTTATTTTGGGGCAAAAAGGGAGAAATTCCCTTATTTTGGGAAAAATTGCAGAAATTTTCCTTATTTTGGGGCAAAAAGGCAGAAATTTTGTATATTTTGTGGCAAAAAGGCAGAAATTTCCCTATTTTAAGGTAATAAGGTTGAAATTCCCCTTATTTTGGGGCAAAAAGACAGAAATACCCCTTATTTTGGGGTAAAATTTCAGAAATTTTAATATTTCTGGGCAAAATGGCAGAAATTCCCCTTATTTTGGGGCCAAAAGAATAAATCCCGAATTTTTGGCTAAAATTGAAGAAATTTTACTTATTTCGGGACAAAAAGGCAGAAATTCCACTTAATTTCAGGCAAAAAGGCAGAAATGACCCGTATTTTGGAGCAAAATTGCAGAAATTCCCCTAATATTGGTGCAAAAATGAAGAAATTCCCTTTATTTTGGGGCAAAAAGGCAAAAATTCCAAATATTATGGTGCAAAAATCAGAAATTTCTCTTATTTTGTTGTAAAATGCTGAAATTCCTAATATTTTGGGGCAAAAGGCAGAACTTTCCCTTATTTTGGGGCAAAATTGCAGAAATTTCACTTATTTTAGGGTAATAAGTCAGAAATTTTTCTTATTTTGGGGCAAAAAAGAGAAATTTCCTTTGTTTTGGGGAAAAAGACAGAAATTCCACTTATTTGGAGGCAAAAATGCAAAATTTCCCCTTATTTTGGAGCAAAAATGAAGAAATTTCCCTTATTTATGGCAAAAAGGTATGCAAACTTCTAATTTTCAGTCAAAAAGGCAGAAATTCCCCATATTTTGGGGCAAAAGGCAGAAATTCCCCATATTTTGGGGCAAAATTGCAGAAATTTCCTTTATTATGGGGAAAAATTGCAAAAATTTCTTTTATTTTAGGGCAAAATTGCAGAAATTTCACTAATTGTGGGGCAAAAAGGCAGAAATTCTCTTTATTTTGGGGCAAAACTCAGAAATTTCACTTATTTTGGGGCAAAATTCCAGAAATTTCCCTTATTTTGGGGCAAAATTGCAAAATTTCACTTATTTTGGTGCAAAATTGCAGAAATTTTACTTATTTCAAAGAAAAAAGGCAGAAATTCCCCTAATTGTGGGGCAAAAAGGCAGAAAATCCCTATATGTTGGGGAAAAAGGCAGAAATTCTCCATATTTTGGGGCAAAACTCAGAAATTCCGCTTATTTTGGAGCAAAATTGCAGAAATATCTCTTATTTCAACGAAAAAAATCAGAAATTTTTTTTATTTTGGGGCAAAAAGGCAGAAATTCCTAATATTTTGTGGCAAAAATGCAGTAATTCTTCTTATTTTGAGGTAAAAAGGCTGAAATCCCCTTATTTGGGGGCAAAAAGGCAGAAATTTCCTATATGTTGAGGCAAAATTGCAGAAATTTCACTTATTTCAGGGTAATAAGTCAGAAATTCCCCTTATTTTGGGGCAAAAAAGACAGAAATTCCCTTTGTTTTGGGGGAAAAAGACAGAAATTCCACTTATTTAGAGGCAAAAAGCAGAAATTCCCCTTATGTTGGAGCAAAAATGAAGAAATTTCAATTTTTATGGCAAAAAGGAATGCATTCCCCTTATTTTCAGGCAAAAAAGCAGAAATTCCCTGTATTTTGGAGCAAAATTGCAGAAATTCTCCTAATTTTGGGGCAAAAGGCAGAAATTCTCTTTATTTTGGGGATAAAATCAGAAATTATCCTTATTTTGCGGCAAAATTACAGAAATTTTTTTTTACTTTGGGGCAAAATTGCAGGAATTTACCTTATTTTGGGGCAAAATTGAAGAAATTTCCCTTATTTGGGGCAAAATTGCAGAAATATCACTTATTTCAGGGTAATAAGTCAGAATTTTTTTTTATTTTGGTTCAAAAAGACAGAAATTCCACTTATTTAGAGGCAAAACTCAGAAATTCCCCTTATTATGAGGTAAAAAGGCTGAAATTCCCCTTATTTGTGGGAAAAAAGGCAGAAATTTCCCTTATTTTGGGGCAAAATTGCAGAAATTTTACTTATTTCAGGGTAATAAGTCAGAAATTCCTTTTATTTTGGGGCAAAAAAGACAGAAATTCCTTTGTTTTGAGGGAAAAAGACAGAAATTCCACTTATTTAGAGGCAAAAAGGCAGAAATTCCTTTTATTTTGGAGCAAAAATGAAGAAATTTCCCTTTTATATGGCAAAAAGGTATGCATTCTTCTTATTTTCGGGCAAAAGTTAAAAATTCCTCGTGTTTTGGATCAAAATTGCAGAAATTCCCCTAAATATGGGGCAAAAATGCAGAAATTACCTATATGTTGGGGCAAAAAGACAGAAATTCTCCATATTTTGGGGCAAAACTCAAAAATTCCACTTATTTTGGAGCAAAATTGCAGAAATATCTCTTATTTCAGGGAAAAAAGGCAGAAATTTTCCTTACATTGGGGCAAAAAGGCAAAAATTCCTAATATTTTGTGGCAAAAATGCAGAAATTCCCTTTATTTTTAGGTTAAAAGGCTGAAATTCCCCTTATTTGGAAGCAAAAATGCAGAAATTTCCTTATTTTGGGGCAAAATTGCAGAAATTTCACTTATTTTGGGGCAAAATTGCAGAAATTTCCCTTATTTCAGGGAAAAAAGGCAGAAATTTTTTTTATTTTGGGGCAAAAAGGCAGAAATTCCTAATATTTTGTGGCAAAAATGCAGAAATTCTTCTTATTTTGAGGTAAAAAGGCTGAAATCCCCTCATTTGGGGGCAAAAAGTCAGAAATTTCCTATATATTGGGGCAAAATTGCAGAAATTTCACTTATTTCAGGGTAATAAGTCAGAAATTCCCCTTATTTTGGGGCAAAAAAGACAGAAATTCCCTTTGTTTGGGGGAAAAAGACAGAAATTCCACTTATTTAGAGGCAAAAAGCAGAAATTCCCCTTATTTTGTAGCAAAAATGAAGAAATTTCACTTTTTTATGGCAAAAAGGTATGCATTCCCCTTATTTTCTGGCAAAAAGGCAGAAATTCCCCGTGTTTTGGAGCAAAACTCAGAAATTCCACTTATTTTGGAACAAAATTGCAGAAATATCTCTTATTTCAATGAAAAAAGGCAGAAATTTTTTTTATTTTGGGGTAAAAAGGCAGAAATTCCTAATATTTTGTGGCAAAAATGCAGAAATTCTTCTTATTTTGAGGTAAAAAGGCTGAAATCCCCTTATTTGGGGGCAAAAAGGCAGAAATTTCTATATGTTGAGGCAAAATTGCAGAAATTTCATTTATTTCAGGGTAATAAGTCAGAAATTCCTCTTATTTTGGGGCAAAAAAGACAGAAATTCCCTTTGCTTTGGGGGAAAAAGACAGAAATTCCACTTATTTAGAGGCAAAAAGCAGAAATTCCCCTTATTTAGGAGCAAAAATGAAGAAATTTCACTTTTTTATGGCAAAAAGGAATGCATTCCCCTTATTTTCAGGCAAAAAAGCAGAAATTCCCTGTATTTTGGAGCAAAATTGCAGAAATTCTCCTAATTTTGGGGCAAAAGGCAGAAATTCTCTTTATTTTGGGGATAAAATTAGAAATTATCCTTATTTTGGGGCAAAATTACAGAATTTTTTTTTACTTTGTGGCAAAATTGCAGGAATTTACCTTATTTTGGGGCAAAATTGCAGAAATTTCCCTTATTTGGGGCAAAATTGCAGAAATTTCACTTATTTTCAGGTAATAAGTCAGAATTTTTTTTATTTTGGGGCAAAAAGACAGAAATTCCACTTATTTAGAGGCAAAAATGCAGAAATTTCCCTTATTTAGAGGTAATAAGGTTTAAATTCCCCTTATTTTGGGGCAAAAAGGCAGAAATACCCCTTATTTTGGGGTAAAATTTCAGAAATTTCAAATATTTCTGGGCAAAATGGCAGAAATTCCCCTTATTTTGGGGCAAAAAGATGAAATCCCTAATTTTTGGCTAAAATTGAAGAAATTTCACTTATTTCGGGACAAAAAGGCAGAAATTCCACTTAATTTCGGGCAAAAAGGCAGAAATGACCCGTATTTTGGAGCAAAATTGCAGAAATTCCCCTAATATTGGTGCAAAAATGAAGAAATTCCCTTTATTTTGGGGCAAAAAGGCAAAAATTCCAAATATTTTGGTGCAAAAATCAGAAATTTCCCTTATTTTGATGTAAAATGCTGAAATTCCCCATATTTTGGGGCAAAAGGCAGAAATTTACCTTATGTTGGGGCAAATTTGCAGAAATTTCACTTATTTCAGGGTAATAAGTCAGAAATTTTTATTATTTTGGGGCAAAAAAGACAGAAATTTCCTTTGTTTTGGGGAAAACGTCAGAAATTCCACTTATTTGGAGGCAAAAATGCAAATGTTCCCCTTATTTTGGAGCAAAAATGAAGAAATTTCCCTTTTTTATGGCAAAAAGTTATGCATTCTTCTTATTTTCGGACAATAAGGCAGAAATTCCCCATATTTTGGAGCAAAAGGCAGAAATTCTCCTTATTTTGAGGCAAAATTGCAGAAATTATCCTAATTGTGAGGAAAAAATCAGAAATTCCACATATTTTGGGGCAAAATTGCAAAAATTTCCCTTATTATGAGGAAAAATTGTAAAATTTCTTTTATTTTACTGCAAAATATCAGAAATTTCACGAATTGTGGGGCAAAAAGGCAGAAATTCTCCTTATTTTAGGGCAAAACTCAGAAATTTCACTTATTTTGGGGCAAAATTCCAGAAATTTCCCTTATTTTGGGCTAAAATTGAAGAAATTTCACTTATTTTGGTGCAAAATTGCAGAAATTTTACTTATTTCAAAGAACAAAGGCAGAAATTTTCCTTATTTTGGGGCAAAAAAGCAGAAATTCCTAATATTTTGTTCCAAAATTCAGAAATTCCTTTTATTTTGAGGTAAAAAGGCTGAAATTCCCCTTATTTGGGGGCAAAAAGGCAGAAATTTCCCTTATATTGGGGCAAAATTGCAGAAAGTTCATTTATTTCAGGGTAATAAGTCAGAAATTTTCCTTATTTTGGGGCAAAAAAGACATAAATTCCCTTTGTTTTGGGGGAAAAAGACAGAAATTCCACTTATTTAGAGGCAAAAATGCAGAAATTCCCCTTAGTATGAGATAAAAAGGCTGAAATTCCCCTTATTTGGGAGGAAAAAGTCAGAAATTTCCTTTATTTTGGGGCAAAATTGTAGAAATTTTACTTATTTCAGGGTAATAAGTCAGAAATTCCCCTTATTTTGGGGCAATAAAGACAGAAATTCCCTTTGTTTTGAGGGAAAAAGACAGAAATTCCACTTATTTAGAGGCAAAAAGGCAGAAATTTTTTATATTTTGGAGCAAAAATGAAGAAATTTCCCTTTTATATGGCAAAAAGTTATGCATTCCCATTATTTTCGGGGAAAAGGGCAGAAATTCCCCGTATTTTAGAGCGAAATTGCAGAAATTCTCCTAATTGTGGGGCAAAAAGGCAGAAATTCCCTATTTGTTGGGGCAAAACGAGAGAAATTCTCCTTATTTTGGGGCAAAACTCAGAAATTCCACTTATTTTGGAGCAAAATTACAGAAATATCTCTTATTTCAGGAAAAAAGGCAGAAATTTTTCTTATATTGGGGCAAAAATGCAGAAATTCCTAATATTTTGTGGCAAAAATGCAGAAATTCCCCTTATTTTTAGGTTAAAAGTCTGAAATTCCTCTCATTTGGAAGCAAAAATGCAGAAATTTCCTTTATTTTTGGGCAAAATTGCAGAAAATTCACTTATTGTGGGGCAAAATTGCAGAAATTTCACTTATTTCAGGGTAATAAGTCAGAAATTACCCTTATTTTGGGGCAAAAATGACAGAAATTCCCTTAGTTTTGGGGGAAAAAGACAGAAATTCCACTTATTTAGAGGCAAAAAGCAGAAATTCCCCTTATTTTGGAGCAAAAATGAAGAAATTTCACTTTTTTATGGCAAAAAGGTATGCATTCCCCTTATTTTCGGGCTAAAAAGCAGAAATTCCCCGTATTTTGGAGCAAAATTGCAGAAATTCTCCTAATTTTGGGGCAAAAGGCAGAAATTCCCTTTATTTTGGGGCAAAAATCAGAAATTTTCCTTATTTTGAGGCAAAATTTCAGAATTTTTTTTTATTTTGGGGTAAAATTGCGGGAATTTACCTTATTTTGGGGCAAAATTGCAGAAATTTCCCTTATTTGGGGAAAAATTGTAGAAATTTAACTTATTTTCAGGTAAAAAGGCTGAAATTTACTTTATTTTGGGGCAAAAAGAGAGAAATTCCCCTTATTTTGGGAAAAATTGCAGAAATTTTCCTTATTTTGGGGCAAAAAGGCAGAAATTTTGTATATTTTGTGGCAAAAAGGCAGAAATTTCCTTTATTTTAAGGTAATAAGGTTGAAATTCCCCTTATTTTGGGGCAAAAGCAGAAATAACCCTTAATTTGGGGTAAAATTTCAGAAATTTCAAATATTTCTGGGCAAAATGGCAGAAATTTCCCTTATTTGGGGGCCAAAAGAATAAATCCCTAATTTTTGGCTAAAATTGAAGAAATTTCACTTATTTCAGGACAAAAAGGCAGAAATTCCACTGAATTACAGGCAAAAAGGCAGAAATGACCCGTATTTTGGAGCAAAATTGCAGAAATTCCCCTAATATTGGTGCAAAAATGAAGAAATTCCCTTTATTTTGGGGCAAAAAGGCAAAAATTCCAAATATTTTGGTGCAAAAATCAGAAATTTCCTTTATTTTGATGTAAAATGCTGAAATTTCCCATATTTTGGGGCAAAAGGCAGAAATTTCCCTTATATTGGGGCAAATTTGCAGAAATTTCACTTATTTCAGGGTAATAAGTCAGAAATTTTTCTTATTTTGGGGCAAAAAAGACAGAAATTTCCTTTGTTTTGGGGAAAAAGACAGAAATTCCACTTATTTGGAGGAAAAAATGCAAAATTTCCCCTTATTTTGGAGCAAAAATGAAGAAATTTCCCTTTTTTATGGCAAAAAGGTATGCATTCTTCTTATTTTCAGACAAAAAGGCAGAAATTCTCCATATTTAGGGGCAAAAGGCAGAAATTCTCCTTATTTTGAGGCAAAATTGCAGAAATTATCCTAATTGTGGGGAAAAAATCAGAAATTCCACATATTTTGGGGCAAAATTGCAAAAATTTTCCTTATTATGTGGAAAAATTGCAAAAATTTCTTTTATTTTAGGGCAAAATTGCAGAAATTTCACGAATTGTGGGGCAAAAAGGCAGAAATTCTCTTTATTTTAGGGCAAAACTCAGAAATTTCACTTATTTTGGGGCAAAATTCCAGAAATTTCCATTATTTTGGGCCAAAATTGCAGGAATTTCACTTATTTTGGGGCAAAATTCCAGAAATTTCCCTCATTTTGGGCCAAAATTGCAGGAATTTCACTTATTTTGGTGCAAAATTGCAGAAATTTTACTTATTTCAAAGAACAAAGGCAGAAATTTTCCTTATTTTGGGGCAAAAAAGCAGAAATTCCGAATATTTTGTGCCAAAATTCAGAAATTTCCCTTATTTTGAGGTAAAAAGGCTGAAATTCCCCTTATTTGGGGGCAAAAAGGCAGAAATTTCCTTTATATTGGGGCAAAATTGCAGAAATTTCATTTATTTCAGGGTAATAAGTCAGAAATTTTCTTTATTTTGGCGCAAAAAAGACAGAAATTCCCTTTATTTTGGGGGAAAAAGACAGAAATTCCACTTATTTAGAGGCAAAAATGCAGAAATTCCCCTTATTATGAGGTAAAAAGGCTGAAATTCCCCTTATTTGGGAGGAAAAAGGCAGAAATTTCCCTTATTTTGGGGCAAAATTGCAGAAATTTCACTTATTGTGGGGCAAAATTGCAGAAATTTCCCTTATTTCAGGGAAAAAAGGCAGAAATTTTCCTTATTTTGGGGCAAAAAGGCAGAAATTCCTAATAATTTGTGGCAAAAATGCAGAAATTCTTCTTATTTTGAGGTAAAAAGGCTGAAATCCCCTTATTTGGGGGCAAAAAGGCAGAAATTTCCTATATGTTGGGGCAAAATTGCAGAAATTTCACTTATTTCAGGGTAATAAGTCAGAAATTACCCTTATTTTGGGGCAAAAATGACAGAAATTCCCTTAGTTTTGGGGGAAAAAGACAGAAATTCCACTTATTTAGAGGCAAAAAGCAAAAATTCCCCTTATTTTGGAGCAAAAATGAAGAAATTTCACTTTTTAATGGCAAAAAGGTATGCATTCCCCTTATTTTCGGGCTAAAAAGCAGAAATTCCCCGTATTTTGGAGCAAAATTGCAGAAATTCTCCTAATTTTGGGGCAAAAGGCAGAAATTCCCTTTATTTTGGGGCAAAAATCAGAAATTTTCCTTATTTTGAGGCAAAATTTCAGAAATTTTTTTTATTTTGGGGTAAAATTGCGGGAATTTACCTTATTTTGGGGCAAAATTGCAGAAATTTCCCTTATTTGGGGCAAAATTGCAGAAATTTCACTTATTTTCAGGTAAAAAGGCTGAAGTTTCCTTTATTTTGGGGCAAAAAGGGAGAAATTCCCCTTATTTTGGGAAAAATTGCAGAAATTTTCCTTATTTTGGGGCAAAAAGGCAGAAATTTTGTATATTTTGTGGCAAAAAGGCAGAAATTTCCTTTATTTTAAGGTAATAAGGTTGAAATTCCCCTTATTTTGGGGCAAAAGCAGAAATAACCCTTAATTTGGGGTAAAATTTCAGAAATTTCAAATATTTCTGGGCAAAATGGCAGAAATTTCCCTTATTTGGGGGCCAAAAGAATAAATCCCTAATTTTTGGCTAAAATTGAAGAAATTTCACTTATTTCAGGACAAAAAGGCAGAAATTCCACTGAATTACAGGCAAAAAGGCAGAAATGACCCGTATTTTGGAGCAAAATTGCAGAAATTCCCCTAATATTGGTGCAAAAATGAAGAAATTCCCTTTATTTTGGGGCAAAAAGGCAAAAATTCCAAATATTTTGGTGCAAAAATCAGAAATTTCCTTTATTTTGATGTAAAATGCTGAAATTTCCCATATTTTGGGGCAAAAGGCAGAAATTTCCCTTATATTGGGGCAAATTTGCAGAAATTTCACTTATTTCAGGGTAATAAGTCAGAAATTTTTCTTATTTTGGGGCAAAAAAGACAGAAATTTCCTTTGTTTTGGGGAAAAAGACAGAAATTCCACTTATTTGGAGGAAAAAATGCAAAATTTCCCCTTATTTTGGAGCAAAAATGAAGAAATTTCCCTTTTTTATGGCAAAAAGGTATGCATTCTTCTTATTTTCAGACAAAAAGGCAGAAATTCTCCATATTTAGGGGCAAAAGGCAGAAATTCTCCTTATTTTGAGGCAAAATTGCAGAAATTATCCTAATTGTGGGGAAAAAATCAGAAATTCCACATATTTTGGGGCAAAATTGCAAAAATTTTCCTTATTATGTGGAAAAATTGCAAAAATTTCTTTTATTTTAGGGCAAAATTGCAGAAATTTCACGAATTGTGGGGCAAAAAGGCAGAAATTCTCTTTATTTTAGGGCAAAACTCAGAAATTTCACTTATTTTGGGGCAAAATTCCAGAAATTTCCATTATTTTGGGCCAAAATTGCAGGAATTTCACTTATTTTGGGGCAAAATTCCAGAAATTTCCCTCATTTTGGGCCAAAATTGCAGGAATTTCACTTATTTTGGTGCAAAATTGCAGAAATTTTACTTATTTCAAAGAACAAAGGCAGAAATTTTCCTTATTTTGGGGCAAAAAAGCAGAAATTCCGAATATTTTGTGCCAAAATTCAGAAATTTCCCTTATTTTGAGGTAAAAAGGCTGAAATTCCCCTTATTTGGGGGCAAAAAGGCAGAAATTTCCTTTATATTGGGGCAAAATTGCAGAAATTTCATTTATTTCAGGGTAATAAGTCAGAAATTTTCTTTATTTTGGCGCAAAAAAGACAGAAATTCCCTTTATTTTGGGGGAAAAAGACAGAAATTCCACTTATTTAGAGGCAAAAATGCAGAAATTCCCCTTATTATGAGGTAAAAAGGCTGAAATTCCCCTTATTTGGGAGGAAAAAGGCAGAAATTTCCCTTATTTTGGGGCAAAATTGCAGAAATTTCACTTATTGTGGGGCAAAATTGCAGAAATTTCCCTTATTTCAGGGAAAAAAGGCAGAAATTTTCCTTATTTTGGGGCAAAAAGGCAGAAATTCCTAATAATTTGTGGCAAAAATGCAGAAATTCTTCTTATTTTGAGGTAAAAAGGCTGAAATCCCCTTATTTGGGGGCAAAAAGGCAGAAATTTCCTATATGTTGGGGCAAAATTGCAGAAATTTCACTTATTTCAGGGTAATAAGTCAGAAATTACCCTTATTTTGGGGCAAAAATGACAGAAATTCCCTTAGTTTTGGGGGAAAAAGACAGAAATTCCACTTATTTAGAGGCAAAAAGCAAAAATTCCCCTTATTTTGGAGCAAAAATGAAGAAATTTCACTTTTTAATGGCAAAAAGGTATGCATTCCCCTTATTTTCGGGCTAAAAAGCAGAAATTCCCCGTATTTTGGAGCAAAATTGCAGAAATTCTCCTAATTTTGGGGCAAAAGGCAGAAATTCCCTTTATTTTGGGGCAAAAATCAGAAATTTTCCTTATTTTGAGGCAAAATTTCAGAAATTTTTTTTATTTTGGGGTAAAATTGCGGGAATTTACCTTATTTTGGGGCAAAATTGCAGAAATTTCCCTTATTTGGGGCAAAATTGCAGAAATTTCACTTATTTTCAGGTAAAAAGGCTGAAGTTTCCTTTATTTTGGGGCAAAAAGGGAGAAATTCCCCTTATTTTGGGAAAAATTGCAGAAATTTTCCTTATTTTGGGGCAAAAAGGCAGAAATTTTATATATTTTGTGGCAAAAAGGCAGAAATTTCCCTATTTTAAGGTAATAAGGTTGAAATTCCCCTTATTTTGGGGCAAAAAGACAGAAATACCCCTTATTTTGGGGTAAAATTTCAGAAATTTTAAATATTTCTGGGCAAAATGGCAGAAATTCCCCTTATTTTGGGGCCAAAAGAATAAATCCCGAATTTTTGGCTAAAATTGAAGAAATTTTACTTATTTCGGGACAAAAAGGTAGAAATTCCACTTAATTTCAGGCAAAAAGGCAGAAATGACCCGTATTTTGGAGCAAAATTGCAGAAATTCCCCTAATATTGGTGCAAAAATGAAGAAATTCCCTTTATTTTGGGGCAAAAAGGCAAAAATTCCAAATATTATGGTGCAAAAATCAGAAATTTCTCTTATTTTGTTGTAAAATGCTGAAATTCCCAATATTTTGGGGCAAAAGGCAGAACTTTCCCTTATTTTGGGGCAAAATTGCAGAAATTTCACTTATTTTAGGGTAATAAGTCAGAAATTTTTCTTATTTTGGGGCAAAAAACAGAAATTTCCTTTGTTTTGGGGAAAAAGACAGAAATTCCACTTATTTGGAGGCAAAAATGCAAAATTTCCCCTTATTTTGGAGCAAAAATGAAGAAATTTCCCTTATTTATGGCAAAAAGGTATGCAAACTTCTAATTTTCGGTCAAAAAGGCAGAAATTCCCCATATTTTGGGGCAAAAGGCAGAAATTCCCCATATTTTGGGGCAAAATTGCAGAAATTTCCTTTATTATGGGGAAAAATTGCAAAAATTTCTTTTATTTTAGGGCAAAATTGCAGAAATTTCACTAATTGTGGGGCAAAAAGGCAGAAATTCTCTTTATTTTGGGGCAAAACTCAGAAATTTCACTTATTTTGGGGCAAAATTCCAGAAATTTCCCTTATTTTGGGGCAAAATTGCAAAATTTCACTTATTTTGGTGCAAAATTGCAGAAATTTTACTTATTTCAAAGAAAAAAGGCAGAAATTTTCCTTATTTTGGGGCAAAAAGGCAGAAATTCCTAATAATTTGTACCAAAATTCAGAAATTCCCCTTATTTTGAGGTAAAAAGGCTGAAATTCCCCTAATTTGGGGGCAAAAATGCAGAAATTTCCCTTATATTGGGGCAAAATTGCAGAAATTTCACTTATTTCAGGGTAATAAGTCAGAAATTTTCCTTATTTTGGGGCAAAAAAGACAGAAATTCTCTTTATATTGGGGGAAAAAGACAGAAATTCCCCTTATTTTGAGGTAAAAAGGCTGAAATTCCCCTAATTTGGGGGCAAAAATGAAGAAATTTCCCTTATATTGGGGCAAAATTGCAGAAATTTCACTTATTTCAGGGTAATAAGTCAGAAATTTTACTTATTTTGGGGCAAAAAAGACAGAAATTCCCTTTATATTGGGGGAAAAAGACAGAAATTCCATTTATTTAGAGGCAAAAATGCAGAAATTCCCCTTATTATGAGGTAAAAAGGCTAAAATTCTTCTTATTTGGGAGGAAAAAGGCAGAAATTTCCCTTATTTTGGGGCAAATTTGCAGAAATTTTACTTATTTCAGGGTAATATGTCAGAATTTCCCCTCATTTTGGGGCAAAAAAGACAGAAATTTCCTTTGTTTTGGGGGAAAAAGACAGAAATTCCACTTATTTAGAGGCAAAAAGGCAGAAATTTTCCTTATTTTGGAGCAAAAATGAAGAAATTTCCCTTTTATATGGCAAAAAGGTATGCATTCCCATTATTTTCGGGCAAAAATGAAGAAATTCCCCGTATTTTCGAGGAAAATTGCAGAAATTCCCCTAATTGTGGGGCAAAAAGGCAGAAATTCCCTATATGTTGGGGCAAAAAGACAAAAATTCTCCTTATATTGGGGCCAAACTCAGAAATTCCGCTTATTTTGGGGCAAAATTGGAGAAATATCTCTTATTTCAGGGAAAAAAGGCAGAAATTTTCCTTATATTGGGGCAAAAAGGCAGAAATTCCTAATATTTTGTGGCAAAACTGCAGAAATTCCCCTTATTTTAGGTTAAAAGGCTGAAATTCCCTTTATTTGGAAGCAAAAATGCAGAAATTTCCGTGATTTTGGGGCAAAATTGCAGAAATTTCACTTATTTCAGGGTAATAAGTCAGAAATTCCCCTTATTATGGGGCAAAAAAGACAGAAATTCCCTTTGTTTTGGGGGAAAAAGACAGAAATTCCACTTATTTAGAGGCAAAAAGGCAGAAATTCCCCTTATTTTAGAGCAAAAATGAAGAAATTTCACTTTTTTATGGCAAAAAGGTATGCATTCCTTTTATTTTCGGGCAAAAAGGCAGAAATTCCCCGTATTTTGGAGCAAAATTGCAGAAATTCCCCTAATTTTCGGGCAAAAGGCAGAAATTCCCTTTAATTTGGGGCAAAAATCAGAAATTCCCCTTATTTTGGGGCAAAATTCCAGAAATTTTCTTTATTTTGTGGCCAAATTGCAGGAATTTACCTTATTCTATGGCAAAATTGCAGAAATTTCCCTTATTTGGGGCAAAATTTCAGAAATTTCACTTATTTTCAGGTAAAAAGCCTGAAATTTTCCTTATTTGGGGCAAAAAGGCAGAAATTCTGTATATTTTGTGGCAAAAAAGCAGAAATTTCCCTTATTTTGAGGTAATAAGGTTGAAATTCCCCTTATTTTGGGGCAAAAAGGCAGAAATTCCCTTTATTTTGGGGTAAAATTTCAGAAATTTCAAATATTTCTGGGCAAAATGGCAGAAATTCCCCTTATTTTGATGCAAAAAATGAAATCCCTAATTTTTCGCTAAAATTGAAGAAATTTCATTTATTTCGGGACAAAAAGGCAGAAATTCCACTTAATTTCGGGCAAAAAAACAGAAATGACCCATATTTTAGAGCAAAATTGCAGAAATTCCCCTAATATTGGTGCAAAAATGAAGAAATTCCCTTTATTTTAAGGCAAAAAGGCAAAAATTCCAAATATTTTGGTGCAAAAATCAGAAATTTCCCTTATATTGATGTAAAATGCTGAAATTCCCCATAATTTGGGGCAAAAGGCAGAAATTTTCTTTATTTTGGGGCAAATTTGCAGAAATTTCATTTATTTCATGGTAATAAGTCAGAAATTTTCCTTATTTTGGGGCAAAAAAGACACAAATTCTCTTTATTTTGGGGGAAAAAGACAGAAATTCCACTTATTTAGAGGCAAAAATGCAGAAATTCCCCTTATTATGAGGTAAAAAGGCTGAAATTCCCCTTATTTGGGAGGAAAAAGGCAGAAATTTTTCTTATTTTAGGGCAAAATTGCAGAAATTTTACTTATTTCAGGGTAATTAGTCAGAAATTCTCCTTATTTTGGGGCAATAAAGACAGAAATTCCCTTTGTTTTGGGGGAAAAAGACAGAAATTCCACTTATTTAGAGGCAAAAAGGCAGAAATTTTCCGTATTTTGGAGCAAAAATGAAGAAATTTCCTCTTTATATGGCAAAAAGTTATGCATTCCCATTATTTTCGGGGAAAAAGGCAGAAATTCCCCGTATTTTGGAGCAAAATTGCAGAAATTCCCCTAATTGTGAGGCAAAAAGGCAGAAATTCCCTATTTGTTGGGGCAAAAAGACAGAAATTCTCCTTATTTTGGGGCAAAACTCAGAAATTCCACTTATTTTGGAGCAAAATTACAGAAATATCTCTTATTTCAGGAAAAAAAGGCAGAAATTTTTATTATATTGGGGCAAAAAGGCAGAAATTCCTAATATTTTGTGGCAAAAATGCAGAAATTTCCCTTATTTTTAGGTTAAAAGTCTGAAATTCCTCTTATTTGGAAGCAAAAATGCGGAAATTTCCCTTATTTTGGGGCAAAATTGCAGAAATTTCACTTATTGTGTGGCAAAATTGCAGAAATTTCCCTTATGTCAGGGAAAAAAGGCAGAAATTTTCCTTATTTTGGGGCAAAAAGGCAGTAATTCCTAATAATTTGTGGCAAAAATGCAGAAATTCTTCTTATTTTGAGGTAAAATGCTGAAATCCCCTTATTTGGGGGCAAAAAGGCAGAAATTTCCTATATGTTGGGGCAAAATTGCAGAAATTTCACTTATTTCAGGGTAATAAGTCAGAAATTCCCCTTATTTTGGGGCAAAAAAGACAGAAATTCCCTTTGTTTGGGGGAAAAAGACAGAAATTCCACTTATTTAGAGGCAAAAAGCAGAAATTCCCCTTATTTTGGAGCAAAAATGAAGAAATTTCACTTTTTTATGGCAAAAAAAATGCATTCCCCTTATTTTCGGGCAAAAAGGCAGAAATTCCC
The DNA here is from genome assembly GCF_963924665.1 of Micromys minutus. NCBI lineage: Eukaryota > Metazoa > Chordata > Mammalia > Rodentia > Muridae > Micromys > Micromys minutus. Next base: position 1,174,100 of record NW_027667258.1, on the reverse strand, counting down.
CGTATTTTGAAGAAAAATTGCAGAAATTCTCCTAATTTTGGGGCAAAAGGCAGAAATTCTCTTTATTTTGGGGAAAAAATCAGAAATTTTCTTTATTTTGGGGCAAAATTCCAGAAATTTTTTTTATTTTGGGGCGAAATTTCAGGAATTTACCTTATTTTGGGGCAAAATTGCAGAAATTTCCTTTATTTGGGGTAAAATTGCAGAAATTTCACTTATATTCAGGTAAAAAGGCTGAAATTTCCTTTATTTTGGGGCAAAAAGGCAGAAATTCCTAATATTTTGTGCCAAAATTCAGAAATTCCCATTATTTTGAGGTAAAAATGCTGAAATTCCCCTTATTTTGGGGCAAAAAGGCAGAAATTTCCCTTATATTGGGGCAAAATTGCAGAAATTTCACTTATTTCAGGGTAATAAGTCAGAAATTTTTTTTATTTTGGGGCAAAAAGACAGAAATTCCATTATTTCGAGGCAAAAAGCAGAAATTCCCCTTATTATGAGGTAAAAAGGCTGAAATTCCCCTTATTTGGGGGGAAAAAGGCAGAAATTTCCCTTATTTTGGGGCAAAATTGCAGAAATTTTACTTATTTCAGGGTAATAAGTCAGAAATTCCTTTTATTTTGGGGCAAAAAAGACAGAAATTCCCTTTGTTTTGGGGGAAAAAGACAGAAATTCCACTTATTTAGATGCAAAAAGGCAGAAATTTTCCTAATTTTGGAGCAAAAATGAAGAAATTTCCCTTTTATATGGCAAAAAGGTATGCATTCCCCTTATTTTCTGGCAAAAAGGCAGAAATTCCCCGTATTTTGGAGCAAAATTGCAGAAATTCCCCTAATTGTGGGGCAAAAAGGCAGAAAATCCCTATATGTTGGGGAAAAAGGCAGAAATTCTCCATATTTTGGGGCAAAACTCAGAAATTCCGCTTATTTTGGAGCAATATTGCAGAAATAACTCTTATTTCAACGAAAAAAGGCAGAAATTTTTTTTATTTTGGGGCAAAAAGGCAGAAATTCCTAATATTTTGTGGCAAAAATGCAGAAATTCTTCTTATTTTGAGGTAAAAAGGCTGAAATCCCCTTATTTGGGGGCAAAAAGGCAGAAATTTCCTATATGTTGAGGCAAAATTGCAGAAATTTCACTTATTTCAGGGTAATAAGTCAGAAATTCCCCTTATTTTGGGGCAAAAAAGACAGAAATTCCCTTTGTTTTGGGGGAAAAAGACAGAAATTCCACTTATTTAGAGGCAAAAATCAGAAATTCCCCTTATTTAGGAGCAAAAATGAAGAAATTTCACTTTTTTATGGCAAAAAGGAATGCATTCCCCTTATTTTCAGACAAAAAAGCAGAAATTCCCTGTATTTTGGAGCTAAATTGCAGAAATTCTCCTAATTTTGGGGCAAAAGGCAGAAATTCTCTTTATTTTGGGGATAAAACCAGAAATTATCCTTATTTTGAGGCAAAAATTACAGAATTTTTTTTTATTTTGGGGCAAAATTGCAGGAATTTACCTTATTTTGGGGCAAAATTGCAGAAATTTCCCTTATTTGGGGCAAAATTGCAGAAATTTCACTTATTTTCAGGTAAAAAGGCTGAAATTTCCTTTATTTTGGGGCAAATAGGCAGAAATTCTTTATATTTTGTGGCAAAAAGGCAGAAATTTCCCTTATTTAGAGGTAATAAGGTTTAAATTCCCCTTATTTTGGGGCAAAAAGGCAGAAATACCCCTTATTTTGGGGTAAAATTTCAGAAATTTCAAATATTTCTGGGCAAAATGGCAGAAATTCCCCTTATTTTGGGGCAAAAGGATGAAATCCCTAATTTTTGGCTAAAATTGAAGAAATTTCACTTATTTCGGGACAAAAAGGCAGAAATTCCACTTAATTTCGGGCAAAAAGACAGAAATGACCCGTATTTTGGAGCAAAATTGCAGAAATTCCCCTAATATTGGTGCAAAAATGAAGAAATTTTATTTATTTTGGGGCAAAAAGGCAAAAATTCCAAATATTTTGGTGCAAAAATCAGAAATTTCCCTTATTTTGATGTAAAATGCTGAAATTCCCCATATTTTGGGGCAAAAGGCAGAAATTTACCTTATGTTGGGGCAAATTTGCAGAAATTTCACTTATTTCAGGGTAATAAGTCAGAAATTTTTCTTATTTTGGGGCAAAAAAGACAGAAATTTCCTTTGTTTTGGGGAAAAAGACAGAAATTCCACTTATTTGGAGGCAAAAACGCAAATGTTCCCCTTATTTTGGAGCAAAAATGAAGAAATTTCCCTTTTTTATGGCAGAAAGGTATGCATTCTTCTTATTTTCGGACAAAAAGGCAGAAATTCCCCATATTTTGGGGCAAAAGTCAGAAATTCTCCTTATTTTGAGGCAAAATTGCAGAAATTATCCTAATTGTGAGGAAAAAATCAGAAATTCCACATATTTTGGGGCAAAATTGCAAAAATTTCCCTTATTATGAGGAAAAATTGCAAAAATTTCTTTTATTTTTGGGCAAAATTGCAGAAATTTCACGAATTGTGGGGCAAAAAGGCAGAAATTCTCCTTATTTTAGGGCAAAACTCAGAAATTTCACTTATTTTGGGGCAAAATTCCAGAAATTTCCCTTTTTTTGGGCTAAAATTGAAGAAATTTCACTTATTTTGGTGCAAAATTGCAGAAATTTTACTTATTTCAAAGAACAAAGGCAGAAATTTTCCTTATTTTGGGGCAAAAAAGCAGAAATTCCTAATATTTTGTTCCAAAATTCAGAAATTCCCCTTATTTTGAGGTAAAAAGACTGAAATTCCCCTTATTTGGGGGCAAAAAGGCAGAAATTTCCCTTATATTGGGGCAAAATTGCAGAAAGTTCATTTATTTCAGGGTAATAAGTCAGAAATTTTCCTTATTTTGGGGCAAAAAAGACATAAATTCCCTTTATTTTGGGGAAAAAAGACAGAAATTCCAATTATTTAGAGGCAAAAATTAAGAAATTCCCCTTATTATGAGGTAAAAAGGCTGAAATTCCCCTTATTTTGGGGCAAAAGGCAGAAATTTACCTTATGTTGGGGCAAATTTGCAGAAATTTCACTTATTTCAGGGTAATAAGTGAGAAATTCCCCTTATTTTGGGGCAATAAAGACAGAAATTCCCTTTGTTTTGAGGGAAAAAGACAGAAATTCCACTTATTTAGAGGCAAAAAGACAGAAATTTTTGATATTTTGGAGCAAAAATGAAGAAATTTCTCTTTTATATGGCAAAAAGGTATGCATTCCCATTATTTTCGGGGAAAAAGGCAGAAATTCCCCGTATTTTGGAGCAAAATTGCAGAAATTCCCCTAATTGTGGGGAAAAAAGGCAGAAATTCCCTATTTGTTGGGGCAAAACGACAGAAATTTTCCTTATTTTGGGGCAAAACTCAGAAATTCCACTTATTTTGGAGCAAAATTAAAGAAATATCTCTTATTTCAGGAAAAAAAGGCAGAAATTTTCCTTATATTGGGGCAAAAATGCAGAAATTCCTAATATTTTGTGGCAAAAATGCAGAAATTCCCCTTATTTTTAGGTTAAAAGTCTGAAATTCCTCTCATTTGGAAGCAAAAATGCAGAAATTTCCCTTATTTTTGGGCAAAATTGCAGAAAATTCACTTATTGTGGGGCAAAATTGCAGAAATTTCCCTTATTTTAGGGAACAAAGGCAGAAATTTTTTTTATTTTGGGGCAAAAAGGCAGAAATTCCTAATAATTTGTGGCAAAAATGCAGAAATTCTTGTTATTTTGAGGTAAAAAGGCTGAAATCTCCTTATTTGGGGGCAAAAAGGAAGAAATTTCCTATATGTTGGGGCAAAATTGCAGAAATTTCGCTTATTTCAGGGTAATAAGTCAGAAATTCCCCTTATTTTGGGGCAAAAAAGACAGAAATTCCCTTTGTTTGGGGGAAAAAGACAGAAATTCCACTTTTTTAGAGGCAAAAAGCAGAAATTCCCCTTATTTTGGAGCAAAAATGAAGAAATTTCACTTTTTTATGGCAAAAAAAATGCATTCCCCTTATTTTCGGGCAAAAAGGCAGAAATTCCCCGTATTTTGAAGCAAAATTGCAGAAATTCTCCTAATTTTGGGGCAAAAGGCAGAAATTCTCTTTATTTTGGGGATAAAATCAGAAATTATCCTTATTTTGGGGCAAAATTACAGAAATTTTTTTTATTTTGGGGCAAAATTGCAGGAATTTACCTTATTTTGGGACAAAATTGCAGAAATTTCGCTTATTTGGGGCAAAATTGCAGAAATTTCACTTATTTTCAGGTAAAAAGGCTGAAATTTCCTTTATTTTGGGGCAAATAGGCAGAAATTCTGTATATTTTGTGGCAAAAAGGCAGAAATTTCCCTTATTTAGAGGTAAGAAGGTTTAAATTCCCCTTATTTTGGGGCAAAAAGGCAGAAATACCCCTTATTTTGGGGTAAAATTTCAGAAATTTCAAATATTTCTGGGCAAAATGTCAGAAATTCCTCTTATTTTGGGGCAAAAAGATGAAATCCCTAATTTTTGGCTAAAATTGAAGAAATTTCACTTATTTCGGGACAAAAAGGCAGAAATTCCACTTAATTTCGGGCAAAAAGGCAGAAATGACCCGTATTTTGGAGCAAAATTGCAGAAATTCCCCTAATATTGGTGCAAAAATGAAGAAATTCCCTTTATTTTGGGGCAAAAAGGCAAAAATTCCAAATATTTTGGTGCAAAAATCAGAAATTTCTCTTATTTTGATGTTAAATGCTGAAATTCCCCATATTTTGGGGCAAAAGGCAGAAATTTACCTTATGTTGGGGCAAATTTGCAGAAATTTCACTTATTTCAGGGTAATAAGTCAGAAATTTTTCTTATTTTGGGGCAAAAAAGACAGAAATTTCCTTTGTTTTGGGGAAAAAGACAGAAATTCCACTTATTTGGAGGCAAAAATGCAAATGTTCCCCTTATTTTGGAGCAAAAATGAAGAAATTTCCCTTTTTTATGGCAGAAAGGTATGCATTCTTCTTATTTTCGGACAAAAAGGCAGAAATTCCCCATATTTTGGGGCAAAAGGCAGAAATTCTCCTTATTTTGAGGCAAAATTGCAGAAATTATCCTAATTGTGAGGAAAAAATCAGAAATTCCACATATTTTGGGGCAAAATTGCAAAAATTTCCCTTATTATGAGGAAAAATTGCAAAAATTTCTTTTATTTTAGGGCAAAATTGCAGAAATTTCACGAATTGTGGGGCAAAAAGGCAGAAATTCTCCTTATTTTAGGGCAAAACTCAGAAATTTCACTTATTTTGGGGCAAAATTCCAGAAATTTCCCTTATTTTGGGCCAAAATTGAAGAAATTTCACTTATTTTGGTGCAAAATTGCAGAAATTTTACTTATTTCAAAGAACAAAGGCAGAAATTTTCCTTATTTTGGGGCAAAAAAGCAGAAATTCCTAATATTTTGTTCCAAAATTCAGAAATTCCCCTTATTTTGAGGTAAAAAGGCTGAAATTCCCCTTATTTTGAGGTAAAAAGGCTTAAATTCCCCTTATTTGGGGGCAAAAAGGCAGAAATTTCCCTTATATTGGGGCAAAATTGCAGAAAGTTCATTTATTTCAGGGTAATAAGTCAGAAATTTTCCTTATTTTGGGGCAAAAAAGACATAAATTCCCTTTATTTTGGGGGAAAAAGACAGAAATTCCACTTATTTAGAGGCAAAAATGCAGAAATTCCCCTTATTATGAGGTAAAAAGGCTGAAATTCCCCTTATTTGGGAGGAAAAAGTCAGAAATTTCCTTTATTTTGGGGCAAAATTGCAGAAATTTTACTTATTTCAGGGTAATAAGTGAGAAATTCCCCTTATTTTGGGGCAATAAAGACAGAAATTCCCTTTGTTTTGAGGGAAAAAGACAGAAATTCCACTTATTTAGAGGCAAAAAGGCAGAAATTTTTTATATTTTGGAGCAAAAAGGAAGAAATTTCCCTTTTATATGGCAAAAAGGTATGCATTCCCATTATTTTCGGGGAAAAAGGCAGAAATTCCTTGTATTTTAGAGCAAAATTGCAGAAATTCCCCTAATTGTGGGGAAAAAAGGCAGAAATTCCCTATTTGTTGGGGCAAAACGACAGAAATTCTCCTTATTTTGGGGCAAAACTCAGAAATTCCACTTATTTTGGAGCAAAATTACAGAAATATCTCTTATTTCAGGAAAAAAAGGCAAAAATTTTCCTTATATTGGGGCAAAAATGCAGAAATTCCTAATATTTTGTGGCAAAAATGCAGAAATTCCCCTTATTTTTAGGTTAAAAGTCTGAAATTCCTCTCATTTGGAAGCAAAAATGCAGAAATTTCCCTTATTTTTGGGCAAAATTACAGAAAATTCACTTATTGTGGGGCAAAATTGCAGAAATTTCCCTTATTTCAGGGAACAAAGGCAGAAATTTTTTTTTATTTTGGGGCAAAAAGGCAGAAATTCCTAATAATTTGTGGCAAAAATGCAGAAATTCTTGTTATTTTGAGGTAAAAAGGCTGAAATCCCCTTATTTGGGGGCAAAAAGGAAGAAATTTCCTATATGTTGGGGCAAAATTGCAGAAATTTCACTTATTTCAGGTTAATAAGTCAGAAATTCCCCTTATTTTGGGGCAAAAAAGACAGAAATTCCCTTTGTTTGGGGGAAAAAGACAGAAATTCCACTTATTTAGAGGCAAAAAGCAGAAATTCCCCTTATTATGAGGTAAAAAGGCTGAAATTCCCCTTATTTGGGGGGAAAAAGGCAGAAATTTCCCTTATTTTGGGGCAAAATTGCAGAAATTTTACTTATTTAGGGTAATAAGTGAGAAATTCCTTTTATTTTGGGGCAAAAAAGACAGAAATTCACTTTGTTTTGGGGGAAAAAGACAGAAATTCCACTTATTTAGATGCAAAAATGCAGAAATTTTCCTAATTTTGGAGCAAAAATGAAGAAATTTCCCTTTTATATGGCAAAAAGGAATGCATTCCCCTTATTTTCTGGCAAAAAGGCAGAAATTCCCCGTATTTTGGAGCAAAATTGCAGAAATTCCCCTAATTGTGGGGCAAAAAGGCAGAAAATCCCTATATGTTGGGGAAAAAGGCAGAAATTCTCCATATTTTGGGGTAAAACTCAGAAATTCCGCTTATTTTGGAACAAAATTGCAGAAATATCTCTTATTTCAACGAAAAAAGGCAGAAATTTTTTTTTTATTTTAGGGCAAAAAGGCAGAAATTCCTAATATTTTGTGGCAAAAAAGCAGAAATTCTTCTTATTTTGAGGTAAATAGGCTGAAATCCCCTTATTTGGGGGCAAAAAGGCAGAAATTTCCTATATGTTAAGGCAAAATTGCAGAAATTTCACTTATTTCAGGGTAATAAGTCAGAAATTCCCCTTATTTTGGGGCAAAAAAGACAGAAATTCCCTTTGTTTTGGGGGAAAAAGACAGAAATTCCACTTATTTAGAGGCAAAAATCAGAAATTCCCCTTATTTAGGAGCAAAAATGAAGAAATTTCACTTTTTTATGGCAAAAAGGAATGCATTCCCCTTATTTTCAGGCAAAAAAGCAGAAATTCCCTGTATTTTGGAGCAAAATTGCAGAAATTCTCCTAATTTTGGGGCAAAAGGCAGAAATTCTCTTTATTTTGGGGATAAAATCAGAAATTATCCTTATTTTGGGGCAAAATTACAGAAATTTTTTTTATTTTGGGGCAAAATTGCAGGAATTTACCTTATTTTGGGGCAAAATTGAAGAAATTTCCCTTATTTGGGGCAAAATTGCAGAAATTTCACTTATTTTCAGGTAAAAAGGCTGAAATTTTTTTTTATTTTGGGGCAAATAGGCAGAAATTCCGTATATTTTGTGGCAAAAAGGCAGAAATTTCTCTTATTTAGAGGTAATAAGGTTTAAATTCCCATTATTTTGGGGCAAAAAGGCAGAAACACCCCTTATTTTGGGGTAAAATTTCAGAAATTTCAAATATTTCTGAGCAAAATGGCAGAAATTCCCCTTATTTTGGGGCAAAAAGATGAAATCCCTAATTTTTGTCTAAAATTGAAGAAATTTCACTTATTTCGGGACAAAAAGGCAGAAATTCCACTTAATTTCGGGCAAAAAGGCAGAAATGACCCGTATTTTGGAGCAAAATTGCAGAAATTCCCCTAATATTGGTGCAAAAATGAAGAAATTCCCTTTATTTTGGGGCAAAAAGGCAAAAATTCCAAATATTTTGGTGCAAAAATCAGAAATTTCCTTTATTTTGATGTAAAATGCTGAAATTCCCCATATTTTGGGGCAAAAGGCAGAAATTTACCTTATGTTGGGGCAAATTTGCAGAAATTTCACTTATTTCAGGGTAATAAGTGAGAAATTCCCCTTATTTTGGGGCAATAAAGACAGAAATTCCCTTTGTTTTGAGGGAAAAAGACAGAAATTCCACTTATTTAGAGGCAAAAAGACAGAAATTTTTGATATTTTGGAGCAAAAATGAAGAAATTTCTCTTTTATATGGCAAAAAGGTATGCATTCCCATTATTTTCGGGGAAAAAGGCAGAAATTCCCCGTATTTTGGAGCAAAATTGCAGAAATTCCCCTAATTGTGGGGCAAAAAGGCAGAAATTCCCTATTTGTTGGGGCAAAACGACAGAAATTTTCCTTATTTTGGGGCAAAACTCAGAAATTCCACTTATTTTGGAGCAAAATTAAAGAAATATCTCTTATTTCAGGAAAAAAAGGCAAAAATTTTCCTTATATTGGGGCAAAAATGCAGAAATTCCTAATATTTTGTGGCAAAAATGCAGAAATTCCCCTTATTTTTAGGTTAAAAGTCTGAAATTCCTCTCATTTGGAAGCAAAAATGCAGAAATTTCCCTTATTTTTGGGCAAAATTGCAGAAAATTCACTTATTGTGGGGCAAAATTGCAGAAATTTCCCTTATTTTAGGGAACAAAGGCAGAAATTTTTTTTATTTTGGGGCAAAAAGGCAGAAATTCCTAATAATTTGTGGCAAAAATGCAGAAATTCTTGTTATTTTGAGGTAAAAAGGCTGAAATCTCCTTATTTGGGGGCAAAAAGGAAGAAATTTCCTATATGTTGGGGCAAAATTGCAGAAATTTCGCTTATTTCAGGGTAATAAGTCAGAAATTCCCCTTATTTTGGGGCAAAAAAGACAGAAATTCCCTTTGTTTGGGGGAAAAAGACAGAAATTCCACTTTTTTAGAGGCAAAAAGCAGAAATTCCCCTTATTTTGGAGCAAAAATGAAGAAATTTCACTTTTTTATGGCAAAAAAAATGCATTCCCCTTATTTTCGGGCAAAAAGGCAGAAATTCCCCGTATTTTGAAGCAAAATTGCAGAAATTCTCCTAATTTTGGGGCAAAAGGCAGAAATTCTCTTTTTTTTGGGGATAAAATCAGAAATTATCCTTATTTTGGGGCAAAATTACAGAAATTTTTTTTATTTTGGGGCAAAATTGCAGGAATTTACCTTATTTTCGGACAAAATTGCAGAAATTTCGCTTATTTGGGGCAAAATTGCAGAAATTTCACTTATTTTCAGGTAAAAAGGCTGAAATTTCCTTTATTTTGGGGCAAATAGGCAGAAATTCTGTATATTTTGTGGCAAAAAGGCAGAAATTTCCCTTATTTAGAGGTAAGAAGGTTTAAATTCCCCTTATTTTGGGGCAAAAAGGCAGAAATACCCCTTATTTCGGGGTAAAATTTCAGAAATTTCAAATATTTCTGGGCAAAATGTCAGAAATTCCCCTTATTTTGGGGCAAAAAGATGAAATCCCTAATTTTTGGCTAAAATTGAAGAAATTTCACTTATTTCGGGACAAAAAGGCAGAAATTCCACTTAATTTCGGGCAAAAAGGCAGAAATGACCCGTATTTTGGAGCAAAATTGCAGAAATTCCCCTAATATTGGTGCAAAAATGAAGAAATTCCCTTTATTTTGGGGCAAAAAGGCAAAAATTCCAAATATTTTGGTGCAAAAATCAGAAATTTCTCTTATTTTGTTGTAAAATGCTGAAATTCCCCATATTTTGGGGCAAAAGGCAGAAATTTACATTATGTTGGGGCAAATTTGCAGAAATTTCACTTATTTCAGGGTAATAAGTCAGAAATTTTTCTTATTTTGGGGCAAAAAAGACAGAAATTTCCTTTGTTTTGGGGAAAAAGACAGAAATTCCACTTATTTGGAGGCAAAAATGCAAATGTTCCCCTTATTTTGGAGCAAAAATGAAGAAATTTCCCTTTTTTATGGCAGAAAGGTATGCATTCTTCTTATTTTCGGACAAAAAGGCAGAAATTCCCCATATTTTGGGGCAAAAGGCAGAAATTCTCCTTATTTTGAGGCAAAATTGCAGAAATTATCCTAATTGTGAGGAAAAAATCAGAAATTCCACATATTTTGGGGCAAAATTGCAAAAATTTCCCTTATTATGAGGAAAAATTGCAAAAATTTCTTTTATTTTAGGGCAAAATTGCAGAAATTTCACGAATTGTGGGGCAAAAAGGCAGAAATTCTCCTTATTTTAGGGCAAAACTCAGAAATTTCACTTATTTTGGGGCAAAATTCCAGAAATTTCCCTTATTTTGGGCCAAAATTGAAGAAATTTCACTTATTTTGGTGCAAAATTGCAGAAATTTTACTTATTTCAAAGAACAAAGGCAGAAATTTTCCTTATTTTGGGGCAAAAAAGCAGAAATTCCTAATATTTTGTTCCAAAATTCAGAAATTCCCCTTATTTTGAGGTAAAAAGGCTGAAATTCCCCTTATTTTGAGGTAAAAAGGCTTAAATTCCCCTTATTTGGGGGCAAAAAGGCAGAAATTTCCCTTATATTGGGGCAAAATTGCAGAAAGTTCATTTATTTCAGGGTAATAAGTCAGAAATTTTCCTTATTTTGGGGCAAAAAAGACATAAATTCCCTTTATTTTGGGGGAAAAAGACAGAAATTCCACTTATTTAGAGGCAAAAATGCAGAAATTCCCCTTATTATGAGGTAAAAAGGCTGAAATTCCCCTTATTTGGGAGGAAAAAGTCAGAAATTTCCTTTATTTTGGGGCAAAATTGCAGAAATTTTACTTATTTCAGGGTAATAAGTGAGAAATTCCCCTTATTTTGGGGCAATAAAGACAGAAATTCCCTTTGTTTTGAGGGAAAAAGACAGAAATTCCACTTATTTAGAGGCAAAAAGGCAGAAATTTTTTATATTTTGGAGCAAAAAGGAAGAAATTTCCCTTTTATATGGCAAAAAGGTATGCATTCCCATTATTTTCGGGGAAAAAGGCAGAAATTCCTTGTATTTTAGAGCAAAATTGCAGAAATTCCCCTAATTGTGGGGAAAAAAGGCAGAAATTCCCTATTTGTTGGGGCAAAACGACAGAAATTCTCCTTATTTTGGGGCAAAACTCAGAAATTCCACTTATTTTGGAGCAAAATTACAGAAATATCTCTTATTTCAGGAAAAAAAGGCAAAAATTTTCCTTATATTGGGGCAAAAATGCAGAAATTCCTAATATTTTGTGGCAAAAATGCAGAAATTCCCCTTATTTTTAGGTTAAAAGTCTGAAATTCCTCTCATTTGGAAGCAAAAATGCAGAAATTTCCCTTATTTTTGGGCAAAATTACAGAAAATTCACTTATTGTGGGGCAAAATTGCAGAAATTTCTCTTATTTCAGGGAACAAAGGCAGAAATTTTTTTTTATTTTGGGGCAAAAAGGCAGAAATTCCTAATAATTTGTGGCAAAAATGCAGAAATTCTTGTTATTTTGAGGTAAAAAGGCTGAAATCCCCTTATTTGGGGGCAAAAAGGAAGAAATTTCCTATATGTTGGGGCAAAATTGCAGAAATTTCACTTATTTCAGGTTAATAAGTCAGAAATTCCCCTTATTTTGGGGCAAAAAAGACAGAAATTCCCTTTGTTTGGGGGAAAAAGACAGAAATTCCACTTATTTAGAGGCAAAAAGCAGAAATTCCCCTTATTATGAGGTAAAAAGGCTGAAATTCCCCTTATTTGGGGGGAAAAAGGCAGAAATTTCCCTTATTTTGGGGCAAAATTGCAGAAATTTTACTTATTTAGGGTAATAAGTGAGAAATTCCTTTTATTTTGGGGCAAAAAAGACAGAAATTCACTTTGTTTTGGGGGAAAAAGACAGAAATTCCACTTATTTAGATGCAAAAATGCAGAAATTTTCCTAATTTTGGAGCAAAAATGAAGAAATTTCCCTTTTATATGGCAAAAAGGAATGCATTCCCCTTATTTTCTGGCAAAAAGGCAGAAATTCCCCGTATTTTGGAGCAAAATTGCAGAAATTCCCCTAATTGTGGGGCAAAAAGGCAGAAAATCCCTATATGTGGGGAAAAAGGCAGAAATTCTCCATATTTTGGGGCAAAACTCAGAAATTCCGCTTATTTTGGAACAAAATTGCAGAAATATCTCTTATTTCAACGAAAAAAGGCAGAAATTTTTTTTTATTTTAGGGCAAAAAGGCAGAAATTCCTAATATTTTGTGGCAAAAAAGCAGAAATTCTTCTTATTTTGAGGTAAATAGGCTGAAATCCCCTTATTTGGGGGCAAAAAGGCAGAAATTTCCTATATGTTAAGGCAAAATTGCAGAAATTTCACTTATTTCAGGGTAATAAGTCAGAAATTCCCCTTATTTTGGGGCAAAAAAGACAGAAATTCCCTTTGTTTTGGGGGAAAAAGACAGAAATTCCACTTATTTAGAGGCAAAAATCAGAAATTCCCCTTATTTAGGAGAAAAATGAAGAAATTTCACTTTTTTATGGCAAAAAGGAATGCATTCCCCTTATTTTCAGGCAAAAAAGCAGAAATTCCCTGTATTTTGGAGCAAAATTGCAGAAATTCTCCTAATTTTGGGGCAAAAGGCAGAAATTCTCTTTATTTTGGGGATAAAATCAGAAATTATCCTTATTTTGGGGCAAAATTACAGAAATTTTTTTTATTTTGGGGCAAAATTGCAGGAATTTACCTTATTTTGGGGCAAAATTGAAGAAATTTCCCTTATTTGGGGCAAAATTGCAGAAATTTCACTTATTTTCAGGTAAAAAGGCTGAAATTTTTTTTTATTTTGGGGCAAATAGGCAGAAATTCCGTATATTTTGTGGCAAAAAGGCAGAAATTTCTCTTATTTAGAGGTAATAAGGTTTAAATTCCCATTATTTTGGGGCAAAAAGGCAGAAATACCCCTTATTTTGGGGTAAAATTTCAGAAATTTCAAATATTTCTGAGCAAAATGGCAGAAATTCCCCTTATTTTGGGGCAAAAAGATGAAATCCCTAATTTTTGTCTAAAATTGAAGAAATTTCACTTATTTCGGGACAAAAAGGCAGAAATTCCACTTAATTTCGGGCAAAAAGGCAGAAATGACCCGTATTTTGGAGCAAAATTGCAGAAATTCCCCTAATATTGGTGCAAAAATGAAGAAATTCCCTTTATTTTGGGGCAAAAAGGCAAAAATTCCAAATATTTTGGTGCAAAAATCAGAAATTTCCTTTATTTTGATGTAAAATGCTGAAATTCCCCATATTTTGGGGCAAAAGGCAGAAATTTACCTTATGTTGGGGCAAATTTGCAGAAATTTCACTTATTTCAGGGTAATAAGTCAGAAATTTTTCTTATTTTGGGGCAAAAAAGACAGAAATTTCCTTTGTTTTGGGGAAAAAGACAGAAATTCCACTTATTTGGAGGCAAAAACGCAAATGTTCCCCTTATTTTGGAGGAAAAATGAAGAAATTTCCTTTTTTTATGGCAGAAAGGTATGCATTCTTCTTATTTTCGGACAAAAAGGCAGAAATTCCCCATATTTTGGGGCAAAAGGCAGAAATTCTCCTTATTTTGAGGCAAAATTGCAGAAATTATCCTAATTGTGAGGAAAAAATCAGAAATTCCACATATTTTGGGGCAATATTGCAAAAATTTCCCTTATTATGAGGAAAAATTGCAAAAATTTCTTTTATTTTAGGGCAAAATTGCAGAAATTTCACGAATTGTGGGGCAAAAAGGCAGAAATTCTCTTTATTTTAGGGCAAAACTCAGAAATTTCACTTATTTTGGGGCAAAATTCCAGAAATTTCCCTTATTTTGGGCCAAAATTGAAGAAATTTCACTTATTTTGGTGCAAAATTGCAGAAATTTTACTTATTTCAAAGAACAAATTCAGAAATTTTCATTATTTTGGGGCAAAAAAGCAGAAATTCCTAATATTTTGTTCCAAAATTCAGAAATTCCCCTTATTTTGAGGTAAAAAGGCTGAAATTTCCATTATTTGGGGGCAAAACGGCAGAAATTTCCCTTATATTGGGGCAAAATTGCAGAAATTTCATTTATTTCAGGGTAATAAGTCAGAAATTTTCTTTATTTTGGGGCAAAAAAGACATAAATTTCCTTTATTTTGGGGGAAAAAGACAGAAATTCCACTTATTTAGAGGCAAAAATGCAGAAATTCCCCTTATTATGAGGTAAAAAGGCTGAAATTCCCCTTATTTGGGAGGAAAAAGTCAGAAATTTCCTTTATTTTGGGGCAAAATTGCAGAAATTTTACTTATTTCAGGGTAATAAGTCAGAAATTCCCCTTATTTTGGGGCAATAAAGGCAGAAATTCCCTTTGTTTTGAGGGAAAAAGACAGAAATTCCAGTTATTTAGAGGCAAAAAGGCAGAAATTTCTCCTATTTTGGAGCAAAAAGGAAGAAATTTCCCTTTTATATGGCAAAAAGTTATGCATTCCCATTATTTTCGGGGAAAAAGGCAGAAATTCCCCGTATTTTGAAGCAAAATTCAGAAATTCCCCTAATTGTGGGGCAAAAAGGCAGAAATTCCCTATTTGTTTGGGCAAAACGACAGAAATTCTCCTTATTTTGGGGCAAAACTCAGAAATTCCACTTATTTTGGAGCAAAATTACAGAAATATCTCTTATTTCAGGAAAAAAAGGCAGAAATTTTCCTTATATTGGGGCAAAAATGCAGAAATTCCTAATATTTTGTGGCAAAAATGCAGAAATTCCCCTTATTTTTAGGTTAAAAGTCTGAAATTCCTCTCATTTGGAAGCAAAAATGCAGAAATTTCCCTTATTTTTGGGCAAAATTGCAGAAAATTCTCTTATTGTGGGGCAAAATTGCAGAAATTTCCCTTATTTCAGGGAACAAAGGCAGAAATATTTTTTATTATGGGGCAAAAAGGCAGAAATTCCTAATAATTTGTGGCAAAAATGCAGAAATTCTTCTTATTTTGAGGTAAAAAGGCTGAAATCCCCTTATTTGGGGGCAAATAGGCAGAAATTTCCTATATGTTGGGGCAAAATTGCAGAAATTTCACTTATTTCAGGGTAATAAGTCAGAAATTACCCTTATTTTGGGGCAAAAATGACAGAAATTCCCTTAGTTTTGGGGGAAAAAGACAGAAATTCCACTTATTTAGAGGCAAAAAGCAGAAATTCCCCTTATTTTGGAGCAAAAATGAAGAAATTTCACTTTTTTATGGCAAAAAGGTATGCATTCCCCTTATTTTCGGGCTAAAAAGCAGAAATTCCCTGTATTTTGGAGCAAAATTGCAGAAATTCTCCTAATTTTGGGGCAAAAGGAAGAAATTCCCTTTATTTTGGGGCAAAAATCAGAAATTTTCCTTATTTTGAGGCAAAATTTCAGAAATTTTTTTTATTTTGGGGTAAAATTGCGGGAATTTACCTTATTTTGGGGCAAAATTGCAGAAATTTCCCTTATTTGGGGCAAAATTGCAGAAATTTAACTTATTTTCAGGTAAAAAGGCTGAAATTTCCTTTATTTTGGGGCAAAAAGGGAGAAATTCCCCTTATTTTGGAAAAAATTGCAGAAATTTTCCTTATTTTGGGGCAAAAAGGCAGAAATTTTGTATATTTTGTGGCAAAAAGGCAGAAATTTCCCTTATTTTAAGGTAATAAGGTTGAAATTCCCCTTCTTTTGGGGCAAAAAGGCAGAAATACCCCTTAATTTGGGGTAAAATTTCAGAAATTTCAAATATTTCTGGGCAAAATGGCAGAAATTTCCCTTATTTTGGGGCCAAAAGAATAAATCCCTAATTTTTGGCTAAAATTGAAGAAATTTCACTTATTTCGAGACAAAAAGGCAGAAATTCCACTGAATTTCAGGCAAAAAGGCAGAAATGACCCGTATTTTGGAGCAAAATTGCAGAAATTCCCCTAATATTGGTGCAAAAATGAAGAAATTCCCTTTATTTTGGGGCAAAAAGGCAAAAACTCCAAATATTTTGGTGCAAAAATCAGAAATTTCCCTTATTTTGATGTAAAATGCTGAAATTCCCCATATTTTGGGGCAAAAGGCAGAAATTTCCCTTATTTTGGGGCAAATTTGCAGAAATTTCACTTATTTCAGGGTAATAAGTCAGAAATTTTTCTTATTTTGGGACAAAAAAGACAGAAATTTCTTTGTTTTGGGGAAAAAGACAGAAATTCCACTTATTTGGAGGAAAAAACGCAAAAGTTCCCCTTATTTTGGAGCAAAAATGAAGAAATTTCCCTTTTTTATTGCAAAAAGGTATGCATTCTTCTTATTTTCAGACAAAAAGGCAGAAATACTCCATATTTTGGGGCAAAAGGCAGAAATTCTCCTTATTTTGAGGCAAAATTGCAGAAATTATCCTAATTGTGGGGAAAAAATCAGAAATTCCACATATTTTGGGGCAAAATTGCAAAAATTTCCCTTATTATGAGGAAAAATTGCAAAAATTTCTTTTATTTTAGGGCAAAATTGCAGAAATTTCACGAATTGTGGGGCAAAAAGGCAGAAATTCTCCTTATTTTAGGGCAAAACTCAGAAATTTCACTTATTTTGGGGCAAAATTCCAGAAATTTCCCTCATTTTGGGCCAAAATTGAAGAAATTTCACTTATTTTGGTGCAAAATTGCAGAAATTTTACTTATTTCAAAGAACAAAGGCAGAAATTTTCCTTATTTTGGGGCAAAAAAGCAGAAATTCCTAATATTTTGTTCCAAAATTCAGAAATTCCCCTTATTTTGAGGTAAAAAGGCTGAAATTTCCCTTTTTTGGGGGCAAAAAGGCAGAAATTTTCCTTATATTGGGGCAAAATTGCAGAAATTTCATTTATTTCAGGGTAATAAGTCAGAAATTTTCCTTATTTTGGGGCAAAAAAGACATAAATTCCCTTTATTTTGGGGGAAAAAGACAGAAATTCCACTTATTTAGAGGCAAAAATGCAGAAATTCCCCTTATTATGAGGTAAAAAGGCTGAAATTCCCCTTATTTGGGAGGAAAAAGTCAGAAATTTCCTTTATTTTGGGGCAAAATTGCAGAAATTTTACTTATTTCAGGGTAATAAGTGAGAAATTCCCCTTATTTTGGGGCAATAAAGGCAGAAATTCCCTTTGTTTTGAGGGAAAAAGACAGAAATTCCACTTATTTAGAGGCAAAAAGGCAGAAATTTCTCCTATTTTGGAGCAAAAAGGAAGAAATTTCCCTTTTATATGGCAAAAAGTTATGCATTCCCATTATTTTCGGGGAAAAAGGCAGAAATTCCCCGTATTTTGAAGCAAAATTGCAGAAATTCCCCTAATTGTGGGGCAAAAAGGCAGAAATTCCCTATTTGTTTGGGCAAAACGACAGAAATTCTCCTTATTTTGGGGCAAAACTCAGAAATTCCACTTATTTTGGAGCAAAATTACAGAAATATCTCTTATTTCAGGAAAAAAAGGCAGAAATTTTCCTTATATTGGGGCAAAAATGCAGAAATTCCTAATATTTTGTGGCAAAAATGCAGAAATTCCCCTTATTTTTAGGTTAAAAGTCTGAAATTCCTCTCATTTGGAAGCAAAAATGCAGAAATTTCCCTTATTTTTGGGCAAAATTGCAGAAAATTCTCTTATTGTGGGGCAAAATTGCAGAAATTTCCCTTATTTCAGGGAACAAAGGCAGAAATATTTTTTATTATGGGGCAAAAAGGCAGAAATTCCTAATAATTTGTGGCAAAAATGCAGAAATTCTTCTTATTTTGAGGTAAAAAGGCTGAAATCCCCTTATTTGGGGGCAAAAAGGCAGAAATTTCCTATATGTTGGGGCAAAATTGCAGAAATTTCACTTATTTCAGGGTAATAAGTCAGAAATTACCCTTATTTTGGGGCAAAAATGACAGAAATTCCCTTAGTTTTGGGGGAAAAAGACAGAAATTCCACTTATTTAGAGGCAAAAAGCAGAAATTCCCCTTATTTTGGAGCAAAAATGAAGAAATTTCACTTTTTTATGGCAAAAAGGTATGCATTCCCCTTATTTTCGGGCTAAAAAGCAGAAATTCCCTGTATTTTGGAGCAAAATTGCAGAAATTCTCCTAATTTTGGGGCAAAAGGAAGAAATTCCCTTTATTTTGGGGCAAAAATCAGAAATTTTCCTTATTTTGAGGCAAAATTTCAGAAATTTTTTTTATTTTGGGGTAAAATTGCGGGAATTTACCTTATTTTGGGGCAAAATTGCAGAAATTTCCCTTATTTGGGGCAAAATTGCAGAAATTTAACTTATTTTCAGGTAAAAAGGCTGAAATTTCCTTTATTTTGGGGCAAAAAGGGAGAAATTCCCCTTATTTTGGAAAAAATTGCAGAAATTTTCCTTATTTTGGGGCAAAAAGGCAGAAATTTTATATATTTTGTGGCAAAAAGGCAGAAATTTCCCTTATTTTAAGGTAATAAGGTTGAAATTCCCCTTCTTTTGGGGCAAAAAGGCAGAAATACCCCTTAATTTGGGGTAAAATTTCAGAAATTTCAAATATTTCTGGGCAAAATGGCAGAAATTTCCCTTATTTTGGGGCCAAAAGAATAAATCCCTAATTTTTGGCTAAAATTGAAGAAATTTCACTTATTTCGAGACAAAAAGGCAGAAATTCCACTGAATTTCAGGCAAAAAGGCAGAAATGACCCGTATTTTGGAGCAAAATTGCAGAAATTCCCCTAATATTGGTGCAAAAATGAAGAAATTCCCTTTATTTTGGGGCAAAAAGGCAAAAACTCCAAATATTTTGGTGCAAAAATCAGAAATTTCCCTTATTTTGATGTAAAATGCTGAAATTCCCCATATTTTGGGGCAAAAGGCAGAAATTTCCCTTATTTTGGGGCAAATTTGCAGAAATTTCACTTATTTCAGGGTAATAAGTCAGAAATTTTTCTTATTTTGGGACAAAAAAGACAGAAATTTCTTTGTTTTGGGGAAAAAGACAGAAATTCCACTTATTTGGAGGAAAAAACGCAAAAGTTCCCCTTATTTTGGAGCAAAAATGAAGAAATTTCCCTTTTTTATTGCAAAAAGGTATGCATTCTTCTTATTTTCAGACAAAAAGGCAGAAATACTCCATATTTTGGGGCAAAAGGCAGAAATTCTCCTTATTTTGAGGCAAAATTGCAGAAATTATCCTAATTGTGGGGAAAAAATCAGAAATTCCACATATTTTGGGGCAAAATTGCAAAAATTTCCCTTATTATGAGGAAAAATTGCAAAAATTTCTTTTATTTTAGGGCAAAATTGCAGAAATTTCACGAATTGTGGGGCAAAAAGGCAGAAATTCTCCTTATTTTAGGGCAAAACTCAGAAATTTCACTTATTTTGGGGCAAAATTCCAGAAATTTCCCTCATTTTGGGCCAAAATTGAAGAAATTTCACTTATTTTGGTGCAAAATTGCAGAAATTTTACTTATTTCAAAGAACAAAGGCAGAAATTTTCCTTATTTTGGGGCAAAAAAGCAGAAATTCCTAATATTTTGTTCCAAAATTCAGAAATTCCCCTTATTTTGAGGTAAAAAGGCTGAAATTTCCCTTTTTTGGGGGCAAAAAGGCAGAAATTTTCCTTATATTGGGGCAAAATTGCAGAAATTTCATTTATTTCAGGGTAATAAGTCAGAAATTTTCCTTATTTTGGGGCAAAAAAGACATAAATTCCCTTTATTTTGGGGGAAAAAGACAGAAATTCCACTTATTTAGAGGCAAAAATGCAGAAATTCCCCTTATTATGAGGTAAAAAGGCTGAAATTCCCCTTATTTGGGAGGAAAAAGTCAGAAATTTCCTTTATTTTGGGGCAAAATTGCAGAAATTTTACTTATTTCAGGGTAATAAGTGAGAAATTCCCCTTATTTTGGGGCAATAAAGGCAGAAATTCCCTTTGTTTTGAGGGAAAAAGACAGAAATTCCACTTATTTAGAGGCAAAAAGGCAGAAATTTCTCCTATTTTGGAGCAAAAAGGAAGAAATTTCCCTTTTATATGGCAAAAAGTTATGCATTCCCATTATTTTCGGGGAAAAAGGCAGAAATTCCCCGTATTTTGGAGCAAAATTGCAGAAATTCCCCTAATTGTGGGGCAAAAAGGCAGAAATTCCCTATTTGTTTGGGCAAAACGACAGAAATTCTCCTTATTTTGGGGCAAAACTCAGAAATTCCACTTATTTTGGAGCAAAATTACAGAAATATCTCTTATTTCAGGAAAAAAGGCAGAAATTTTCCTTATATTGGAGCAAAAATGCAGAAATTCCTAATATTTTGTGGCAAAAATGCAGAAATTCCCCTTATTTTTAGGTTAAAAGTCTGAAATTCCTCTCATTTGGAAGCAAAAATGCAGAAATTTCCCTTATTTTTGGGCAAAATTGCAGAAAATTCTCTTATTGTGGGGCAAAATTGCAGAAATTTCCCTTATTTCAGGGAACAAAGGCAGAAATATTTTTTATTTTGAAGCAAAAAGGCAGAAATTCCTAATAATTTGTGGCAAAAATGCAGAAATTCTTCTTATTTTGAGGTAAAAAGGCTGAAATCCCCTTATTTGGGGGCAAAAAGGCAGAAATTTCCTATATGTTGGGGCAAAATTGCAGAAATTTCACTTATTTCAGGGTAATAAGTCAGAAATTACCCTTATTTTGGGGCAAAAAAGACAGAAATTCCCTTTGTTTTGGGGGAAAAAGACAGAAATTCCACTTATTTAGAGGCAAAAAGCAGAAATTCCCCTTATTTTGGAGCAAAAATGAAGAAATTTCACTTTTTTATGGCAAAAAGGTATGCATTCCCCTTATTTTCGGGCTAAAAAGCAGAAATTCCCCGTATTTTGGAGCAAAATTGCAGAAATTCTCCTAATTTTGGGGCAAAAGGAAGAAATTCCGTTTATTTTGGGGCAAAAATCAGAAATTTTCCTTATTTTGAGGCAAAATTTCAGAAATTTTTTTATTTTGGGGTAAAATTGCGGGAATTTACCTTATTTTGGGGCAAAATTGCAGAAATTTCCCTTATTTGGGGCAAAATTGCAAAATTTAACTTATTTTCAGGTAAAAAGGCTGAAATTTCCTTTATTTTGGGGCAAAAAGGGAGAAATTCCCCTTATTTTGGGAAAAATTGCAGAAATTTTCCTTATTTTGGGGCAAAAAGGCAGAAATTTTGTATATTTTGTGGCAAAAAGGCAGAAATTTCCCTTATTTTAAGGTAATAAGGTTGAAATTCCCCTTATTTTGGGGCAAAAAGGCAGAAATACCCCTTAATTTGGGGTAAAATTTCAGAAATTTCAAATATTTCTGGGCAAAATGGCAGAAATTTCCCTTATTTTGGGGCCAAAAGAATAAATCCCTAATTTTTGGCTAAAATTGAAGAAATTTCACTTATTTCGAGACAAAAAGGCAGAAATTCCACTTAATTTCAGGCAAAAAGGCAGAAATGACCCGTATTTTGGAGCAAAATTGCAGAAATTCCCCTAATATTGGTGCAAAAATGAAGAAATTCCCTTTATTTTGGGGCAAAAAGGCAAAAACTCCAAATATTTTGGTGCAAAAATCAGAAATTTCCCTTATTTTGATGTAAAATGCTGAAATTCCCCATATTTTGGGGCAAAAGGAAGAAATTTCCCTTATTTTGGGGCAAATTTGCAGAAATTTCACTTATTTCAGGGTAATAAGTCAGAAATTTTTCTTATTTTGGGGCAAAAAAGACAGAAATTTCCTTTGTTTTGGGGAAAAAGACAGAAATTCCACTTATTTGGAGGAAAAAACGCAAAAGTTCCCTTTATTTTGGAGCAAAAATGAAGAAATTTCCCTTTTTTATTGCAAAAAGGTATGCATTCTTCTTATTTTCAGACAAAAAGGCAGAAATACTCCATATTTTGGGGCAAAAGGCAGAAATTCTCATTATTTTGAGGCAAAATTGCAGAAATTATCCTAATTGTGGGGAAAAAATCAGAAATTCCACATATTTTGGGGCAAAATTGCAAAAATTTCCCTTATTATGAGGAAAAATTGCAAAAATTTCTTTTATTTTAGGGCAAAATTGCAGAAATTTCACGACTTGTGGGGCAAAAAGGCAGAAATTCTCCTTATTTTAGGGCAAAACTCAGAAATTTCACTTATTTTGGGGCAAAATTCCAGAAATTTCCCTTATTTTGGGCCAAAATTGAAGAAATTTCACTTATTTTGGTGCAAAATTGCAGAAATTTTACTTATTTCAAAGAACAAAGGCAGAAATTTTCCTTATTTTGGGGCAAAAAAGCAGAAATTCCTAATATTTTGTTCCAAAATTCAGAAATTCCCCTTATTTTGAGGTAAAAAGGCTGAAATTTCCCTTTTTTGGGGGCAAAAAGGCAGAAATTTTCCTTATATTGGGGCAAAATTGCAGAAATTTTATTTATTTAAGGGTAATAAGTCAGAAATTTTCCTTATTTTGGGGCAAAAAAGACATAAATTCCCTTTATTTTGGGGGAAAAAGACAGAAATTCCACTTATTTAGAGGCAAAAATGCAGAAATTCCCCTTATTATGAGGTAAAAAGGCTGAAATTCCCCTTATTTGGGAGGAAAAAGTCAGAAATTTCCTTTATTTTGGGGCAAAATTGCAGAAATTTTACTTATTTCAGGGTAATAAGTCAGAAATTCCTCTTATTTTGGGGCAATAAAGGCAGAAATTCCCTTTGTTTTGAGGGAAAAAGACAGAAATTCCACTTATTTAGAGGCAAAAAGGCAGAAATTTCTCCTATTTTGGAGCAAAAAGGAAGAAATTTCCCTTTTATATGGCAAAAAGTTATGCATTCCCATTATTTTCGGGGAAAAAGGCAGAAATTCCCCGTATTTTGAAGCAAAATTGCAGAAATTCCCCTAATTGTGGGGCAAAAAGGCAGAAATTCCCTATTTGTTTGGGCAAAACGACAGAAATTCTCCTTATTTTGGGGCAAAACTCAGAAATTCCACTTATTTTGGAGCAAAATTACAGAAATATCTCTTATTTCAGGAAAAAAAGGCAGAAATTTTCCTTATATTGGGGCAAAAATGCAGAAATTCCTAATATTTTGTGGCAAAAATGCAGAAATTCCCCTTATTTTTAGGTTAAAAGTCTGAAATTCCTCTCATTTGGAAGCAAAAATGCAGAAATTTCCCTTATTTTTGGGCAAAATTGCAGAAAATTCTCTTATTGTGGGGCAAAATTGCAGAAATTTCCCTTATTTCAGGGAACAAAGGCAGAAATATTTTTTATTATGGGGCAAAAAGGCAGAAATTCCTAATAATTTGTGGCAAAAATGCAGAAATTCTTCTTATTTTGAGGTAAAAAGGCTGAAATCCCCTTATTTGGGGGCAAATAGGCAGAAATTTCCTATATGTTGGGGCAAAATTGCAGAAATTTCACTTATTTCAGGGTAATAAGTCAGAAATTACCCTTATTTTGGGGCAAAAATGACAGAAATTCCCTTAGTTTTGGGGGAAAAAGACAGAAATTCCACTTATTTAGAGGCAAAAAGCAGAAATTCCCCTTATTTTGGAGCAAAAATGAAGAAATTTCACTTTTTTATGGCAAAAAGGTATGCATTCCCCTTATTTTCGGGCTAAAAAGCAGAAATTCCCTGTATTTTGGAGCAAAATTGCAGAAATTCTCCTAATTTTGGGGCAAAAGGAAGAAATTCCCTTTATTTTGGGGCAAAAATCAGAAATTTTCCTTATTTTGAGGCAAAATTTCAGAAATTTTTTTTATTTTGGGGTAAAATTGCGGGAATTTACCTTATTTTGGGGCAAAATTGCAGAAATTTCCCTTATTTGGGGCAAAATTGCAGAAATTTAACTTATTTTCAGGTAAAAAGGCTGAAATTTCCTTTATTTTGGGGCAAAAAGGGAGAAATTCCCCTTATTTTGGAAAAAATTGCAGAAATTTTCCTTATTTTGGGGCAAAAAGGCAGAAATTTTGTATATTTTGTGGCAAAAAGGCAGAAATTTCCCTTATTTTAAGGTAATAAGGTTGAAATTCCCCTTCTTTTGGGGCAAAAAGGCAGAAATACCCCTTAATTTGGGGTAAAATTTCAGAAATTTCAAATATTTCTGGGCAAAATGGCAGAAATTTCCCTTATTTTGGGGCCAAAAGAATAAATCCCTAATTTTTGGCTAAAATTGAAGAAATTTCACTTATTTCGAGACAAAAAGGCAGAAATTCCACTGAATTTCAGGCAAAAAGGCAGAAATGACCCGTATTTTGGAGCAAAATTGCAGAAATTCCCCTAATATTGGTGCAAAAATGAAAAAATTCCCTTTATTTTGGGGCAAAAAGGCAAAAACTCCAAATATTTTAGTGCAAAAATCAGAAATTTCCCTTATTTTGATGTAAAATGCTGAAATTCCCCATATTTTGGGGCAAAAGGCAGAAATTTCCCTTATTTTGGGGCAAATTTGCAGAAATTTCACTTATTTCAGGGTAATAAGTCAGAAATTTTTCTTATTTTGGGACAAAAAAGACAGAAATTTCTTTGTTTTGGGGAAAAAGACAGAAATTCCACTTATTTGGAGGAAAAAACGCAAAAGTTCCCCTTATTTTGGAGCAAAAATGAAGAAATTTCCCTTTTTTATTGCAAAAAGGTATGCATTCTTCTTATTTTCAGACAAAAAGGCAGAAATACTCCATATTTTGGGGCAAAAGGCAGAAATTCTCCTTATTTTGAGGCAAAATTGCAGAAATTATCCTAATTGTGGGGAAAAAATCAGAAATTCCACATATTTTGGGGCAAAATTGCAAAAATTTCCCTTATTATGAGGAAAAATTGCAAAAATTTCTTTTATTTTAGGGCAAAATTGCAGAAATTTCACGAATTGTGGGGCAAAAAGGCAGAAATTCTCCTTATTTTAGGGCAAAACTCAGAAATTTCACTTATTTTGGGGCAAAATTCCAGAAATTTCCCTCATTTTGGGCCAAAATTGAAGAAATTTCACTTATTTTGGTGCAAAATTGCAGAAATTTTACTTATTTCAAAGAACAAAGGCAGAAATTTTCCTTATTTTGGGGCAAAAAAGCAGAAATTCCTAATATTTTGTTCCAAAATTCAGAAATTCCCCTTATTTTGAGGTAAAAAGGCTGAAATTTCCCTTTTTTGGGGGCAAAAAGGCAGAAATTTTCCTTATATTGGGGCAAAATTGCAGAAATTTCATTTATTTCAGGGTAATAAGTCAGAAATTTTCCTTATTTTGGGGCAAAAAAGACATAAATTCCCTTTATTTTGGGGGAAAAAGACAGAAATTCCACTTATTTAGAGGCAAAAATGCAGAAATTCCCCTTATTATGAGGTAAAAAGGCTGAAATTCCCCTTATTTGGGAGGAAAAAGTCAGAAATTTCCTTTATTTTGGGGCAAAATTGCAGAAATTTTACTTATTTCAGGGTAATAAGTGAGAAATTCCCCTTATTTTGGGGCAATAAAGGCAGAAATTCCCTTTGTTTTGAGGGAAAAAGACAGAAATTCCACTTATTTAGAGGCAAAAAGGCAGAAATTTCTCCTATTTTGGAGCAAAAAGGAAGAAATTTCCCTTTTATATGGCAAAAAGTTATGCATTCCCATTATTTTCGGGGAAAAAGGCAGAAATTCCCCGTATTTTGAAGCAAAATTGCAGAAATTCCCCTAATTGTGGGGCAAAAAGGCAGAAATTCCCTATTTGTTTGGGCAAAACGACAGAAATTCTCCTTATTTTGGGGCAAAACTCAGAAATTCCACTTATTTTGGAGCAAAATTACAGAAATATCTCTTATTTCAGGAAAAAAAGGCAGAAATTTTCCTTATATTGGGGCAAAAATGCAGAAATTCCTAATATTTTGTGGCAAAAATGCAGAAATTCCCCTTATTTTTAGGTTAAAAGTCTGAAATTCCTCTCATTTGGAAGCAAAAATGCAGAAATTTCCCTTATTTTTGGGCAAAATTGCAGAAAATTCTCTTATTGTGGGGCAAAATTGCAGAAATTTCCCTTATTTCAGGGAACAAAGGCAGAAATATTTTTTATTATGAGGCAAAAAGGCTGAAATTCCTAATAATTTGTGGCAAAAATGCAGAAATTCTTCTTATTTTGAGGTAAAAAGGCTGAAATCCCCTTATTTGGGGGCAAAAAGGCAGAAATTTCCTATATGTTGGGGCAAAATTGCAGAAATTTCACTTATTTCAGGGTAATAAGTCAGAAATTACCCTTATTTTGGGGCAAAAATGACAGAAATTCCCTTAGTTTTGGGGGAAAAAGACAGAAATTCCACTTATTTAGAGGCAAAAAGCAGAAATTCCCCTTATTTTGGAGCAAAAATGAAGAAATTTCACTTTTTTATGGCAAAAAGGTATGCATTCCCCTTATTTTCGGGCTAAAAAGCAGAAATTCCCTGTATTTTGGAGCAAAATTGCAGAAATTCTCCTAATTTTGGGGCAAAAGGAAGAAATTCCCTTTATTTTGGGGCAAAAATCAGAAATTTTCCTTATTTTGAGGCAAAATTTCAGAAATTTTTTTTATTTTGGGGTAAAATTGCGGGAATTTACCTTATTTTGGGGCAAAATTGCAGAAATTTCCCTTATTTGGGGCAAAATTGCAGAAATTTAACTTATTTTCAGGTAAAAAGGCTGAAATTTCCTTTATTTTGGGGCAAAAAGGGAGAAATTCCCCTTATTTTGGAAAAAATTGCAGAAATTTTCCTTATTTTGGGGCAAAAAGGCAGAAATTTTGTATATTTTGTGGCAAAAAGGCAGAAATTTCCCTTATTTTAAGGTAATAAGGTTGAAATTCCCCTTCTTTTGGGGCAAAAAGGCAGAAATACCCCTTAATTTGGGGTAAAATTTCAGAAATTTCAAATATTTCTGGGCAAAATGGCAGAAATTTCCCTTATTTTGGGGCCAAAAGAATAAATCCCTAATTTTTGGCTAAAATTGAAGAAATTTCACTTATTTCGAGACAAAAAGGCAGAAATTCCACTGAATTTCAGGCAAAAAGGCAGAAATGACCCGTATTTTGGAGCAAAATTGCAGAAATTCCCCTAATATTGGTGCAAAAATGAAGAAATTCCCTTTATTTTGGGGCAAAAAGGCAAAAACTCCAAATATTTTGGTGCAAAAATCAGAAATTTCCCTTATTTTGATGTAAAATGCTGAAATTCCCCATATTTTGGGGCAAAAGGCAGAAATTTCCCTTATTTTGGGGCAAATTTGCAGAAATTTCACTTATTTCAGGGTAATAAGTCAGAAATTTTTCTTATTTTGGGACAAAAAAGACAGAAATTTCTTTGTTTTGGGGAAAAAGACAGAAATTCCACTTATTTGGAGGAAAAAACGCAAAAGTTCCCCTTATTTTGGAGCAAAAATGAAGAAATTTCCCTTTTTTATTGCAAAAAGGTATGCATTCTTCTTATTTTCAGACAAAAAGGCAGAAATACTCCATATTTTGGGGCAAAAGGCAGAAATTCTCCTTATTTTGAGGCAAAATTGCAGAAATTATCCTAATTGTGGGGAAAAAATCAGAAATTCCACATATTTTGGGGCAAAATTGCAAAAATTTCCTTTATTATGAGGAAAAATTGCAAAAATTTCTTTTATTTTAGGGCAAAATTGCAGAAATTTCACGAATTGTGGGGCAAAAAGGCAGAAATTCTCCTTATTTTAGGGCAAAACTCAGAAATTTCACTTATTTTGGGGCAAAATTCCAGAAATTTCCCTCATTTTGGGCCAAAATTGAAGAAATTTCACTTATTTTGGTGCAAAATTGCAGAAATTTTACTTATTTCAAAGAACAAAGGCAGAAATTTTCCTTATTTTGGGGCAAAAAAGCAGAAATTCCTAATATTTTGTTCCAAAATTCAGAAATTCCCCTTATTTTGAGGTAAAAAGGCTGAAATTTCCCTTTTTTGGGGGCAAAAAGGCAGAAATTTCCCTTATATTGGGGCAAAATTGCAGAAATTTCATTTATTTCAGGGTAATAAGTCAGAAATTTTCCTTATTTTGGGGCAAAAAAGACATAAATTCCCTTTATTTTGGGGGAAAAAGACAGAAATTCCACTTATTTAGAGGCAAAAATGCAGAAATTCCCCTTATTATGAGGTAAAAAGGCTGAAATTCCCCTTATTTGGGAGGAAAAAGTCAGAAATTTCCTTTATTTTGGGGCAAAATTGCAGAAATTTTACTTATTTCAGGGTAATAAGTGAGAAATTCCCCTTATTTTGGGGCAATAAAGGCAGAAATTCCCTTTGTTTTGAGGGAAAAAGACAGAAATTCCACTTATTTAGAGGCAAAAAGGCAGAAATTTCTCCTATTTTGGAGCAAAAAGGAAGAAATTTCCCTTTTATATGGCAAAAAGTTATGCATTCCCATTATTTTCGGGGAAAAAGGCAGAAATTCCCCGTATTTTGGAGCAAAATTGCAGAAATTCCCCTAATTGTGGGGCAAAAAGGCAGAAATTCCCTATTTGTTTGGGCAAAACGACAGAAATTCTCCTTATTTTGGGGCAAAACTCAGAAATTCCACTTATTTTGGAGCAAAATTACAGAAATATCTCTTATTTCAGGAAAAAAGGCAGAAATTTTCCTTATATTGGAGCAAAAATGCAGAAATTCCTAATATTTTGTGGCAAAAATGCAGAAATTCCCCTTATTTTTAGGTTAAAAGTCTGAAATTCCTCTCATTTGGAAGCAAAAATGCAGAAATTTCCCTTATTTTTGGGCAAAATTGCAGAAAATTCTCTTATTGTGGGGCAAAATTGCAGAAATTTCCCTTATTTCAGGGAACAAAGGCAGAAATATTTTTTATTTTGAAGCAAAAAGGCAGAAATTCCTAATAATTTGTGGCAAAAATGCAGAAATTCTTCTTATTTTGAGGTAAAAAGGCTGAAATCCCCTTATTTGGGGGCAAAAAGGCAGAAATTTCCTATATGTTGGGGCAAAATTGCAGAAATTTCACTTATTTCAGGGTAATAAGTCAGAAATTACCCTTATTTTGGGGCAAAAAAGACAGAAATTCCCTTTGTTTTGGGGGAAAAAGACAGAAATTCCACTTATTTAGAGGCAAAAAGCAGAAATTCCCCTTATTTTGGAGCAAAAATGAAGAAATTTCACTTTTTTATGGCAAAAAGGTATGCATTCCCCTTATTTTCGGGCTAAAAAGCAGAAATTCCCCGTATTTTGGAGCAAAATTGCAGAAATTCTCCTAATTTTGGGGCAAAAGGAAGAAATTCCGTTTATTTTGGGGCAAAAATCAGAAATTTTCCTTATTTTGAGGCAAAATTTCAGAAATTTTTTTATTTTGGGGTAAAATTGCGGGAATTTACCTTATTTTGGGGCAAAATTGCAGAAATTTCCCTTATTTGGGGCAAAATTGCAAAATTTAACTTATTTTCAGGTAAAAAGGCTGAAATTTCCTTTATTTTGGGGCAAAAAGGGAGAAATTCCCCTTATTTTGGGAAAAATTGCAGAAATTTTCCTTATTTTGGGGCAAAAGGGCAGAAATTTTGTATATTTTGTGGCAAAAAGGCAGAAATTTCCCTTATTTTAAGGTAATAAGGTTGAAATTCCCCTTCTTTTGGGGCAAAAAGGCAGAAATACCCCTTAATTTGGGGTAAAATTTCAGAAATTTCAAATATTTCTGGGCAAAATGGCAGAAATTTCCCTTATTTTGGGGCAAAAAGATGAAATCCCTAATTTTTGGCTAAAATTGAAGAAATTTCACTTATTTCGAGACAAAAAGGCAGAAATTCCACTGAATTTCAGGCAAAATGGCCGAAATGACCCGTATTTTGGAGCAAAATTGCAGAAATTCCCCTAATATTGGTGCAAAAATGAAGAAATTCCCTTTATTTTGGGGCAAAAAGGCAAAAACTCCAAATATTTTAGTGCAAAAATCAGAAATTTCCCTTATTTTGATGTAAAATGCTGAAATTCCCCATATTTTGGGGCAAAAGGCAGAAATTTCCCTTATTTTGGGGCAAATTTGCAGAAATTTCACTTATTTCAGGGTAATAAGTCAGAAATTTTTCTTATTTTGGGACAAAAAAGACAGAAATTTCT
Source organism: Micromys minutus (assembly GCF_963924665.1). Taxonomy (NCBI): domain Eukaryota; kingdom Metazoa; phylum Chordata; class Mammalia; order Rodentia; family Muridae; genus Micromys; species Micromys minutus. The sequence continues at coordinate 1,143,796 of NW_027667258.1, read as the reverse complement.
TTGTTTTGGGGAAAAAGACAGAAATTCCACTTATTTGGAGGAAAAAACGCAAAAGTTCCCCTTATTTTGGAGCAAAAATGAAGAAATTTCCCTTTTTTATTGCAAAAAGGTATGCATTCTTCTTATTTTCAGACAAAAAGGCAGAAATACTCCATATTTTGGGGCAAAAGGCAGAAATTCTCCTTATTTTGAGGCAAAATTGCAGAAATTATCCTAATTGTGGGGAAAAAATCAGAAATTCCACATATTTTGGGGCAAAATTGCAAAAATTTCCCTTATTATGAGGAAAAATTGCAAAAATTTCTTTTATTTTAGGGCAAAATTGCAGAAATTTCACGAATTGTGGGGCAAAAAGGCAGAAATTCTCCTTATTTTAGGGCAAAACTCAGAAATTTCACTTATTTTGGGGCAAAATTCCAGAAATTTCCCTCATTTTGGGCCAAAATTGAAGAAATTTCACTTATTTTGGTGCAAAATTGCAGAAATTTTACTTATTTCAAAGAACAAAGGCAGAAATTTTCCTTATTTTGGGGCAAAAAAGCAGAAATTCCTAATATTTTGTTCCAAAATTCAGAAATTCCCCTTATTTTGAGGTAAAAAGGCTGAAATTTCCCTTTTTTGGGGGCAAAAAGGCAGAAATTTTCCTTATATTGGGGCAAAATTGCAGAAATTTCATTTATTTCAGGGTAATAAGTCAGAAATTTTCCTTATTTTGGGGCAAAAAAGACATAAATTCCCTTTATTTTGGGGGAAAAAGACAGAAATTCCACTTATTTAGAGGCAAAAATGCAGAAATTCCCCTTATTATGAGGTAAAAAGGCTGAAATTCCCCTTATTTGGGAGGAAAAAGTCAGAAATTTCCTTTATTTTGGGGCAAAATTGCAGAAATTTTACTTATTTCAGGGTAATAAGTGAGAAATTCCCCTTATTTTGGGGCAATAAAGGCAGAAATTCCCTTTGTTTTGAGGGAAAAAGACAGAAATTCCACTTATTTAGAGGCAAAAAGGCAGAAATTTCTCCTATTTTGGAGCAAAAAGGAAGAAATTTCCCTTTTATATGGCAAAAAGTTATGCATTCCCATTATTTTCGGGGAAAAAGGCAGAAATTCCCCGTATTTTGAAGCAAAATTGCAGAAATTCCCCTAATTGTGGGGCAAAAAGGCAGAAATTCCCTATTTGTTTGGGCAAAACGACAGAAATTCTCCTTATTTTGGGGCAAAACTCAGAAATTCCACTTATTTTGGAGCAAAATTACAGAAATATCTCTTATTTCAGGAAAAAAAGGCAGAAATTTTCCTTATATTGGGGCAAAAATTCAGAAATTCCTAATATTTTGTGGCAAAAATGCAGAAATTCCCCTTATTTTTAGGTTAAAAGTCTGAAATTCCTCTCATTTGGAAGCAAAAATGCAGAAATTTCCCTTATTTTTGGGCAAAATTGCAGAAAATTCTCTTATTGTGGAGCAAAATTGCAGAAATTTCCCTTATTTCAGGGAACAAAGGCAGAAATATTTTTTATTATGGGGCAAAAAGGCAGAAATTCCTAATAATTTGTGGCAAAAATGCAGAAATTCTTCTTATTTTGAGGTAAAAAGGCTGAAATCCCCTTATTTGGGGGCAAAAAGGCAGAAATTTCCTATATGTTGGGGCAAAATTGCAGAAATTTCACTTATTTCAGGGTAATAAGTCAGAAATTACCCTTATTTTGGGGCAAAAATGACAGAAATTCCCTTAGTTTTGGGGGAAAAAGACAGAAATTCCACTTATTTAGAGGCAAAAAGCAGAAATTCCCCTTATTTTGGAGCAAAAATGAAGAAATTTCACTTTTTTATGGCAAAAAGGTATGCATTCCCCTTATTTTCGGGCTAAAAAGCAGAAATTCCCTGTATTTTGGAGCAAAATTGCAGAAATTCTCCTAATTTTGGGGCAAAAGGAAGAAATTCCCTTTATTTTGGGGCAAAAATCAGAAATTTTCCTTATTTTGAGGCAAAATTTCAGAAATTTTTTTTATTTTGGGGTAAAATTGCGGGAATTTACCTTATTTTGGGGCAAAATTGCAGAAATTTCCCTTATTTGGGGCAAAATTGCAGAAATTTAACTTATTTTCAGGTAAAAAGGCTGAAATTTCCTTTATTTTGGGGCAAAAAGGGAGAAATTCCCCTTATTTTGGAAAAAATTGCAGAAATTTTCCTTATTTTGGGGCAAAAAGGCAGAAATTTTGTATATTTTGTGGCAAAAAGGCAGAAATTTCCCTTATTTTAAGGTAATAAGGTTGAAATTCCCCTTCTTTTGGGGCAAAAAGGCAGAAATACCCCTTAATTTGGGGTAAAATTTCAGAAATTTCAAATATTTCTGGGCAAAATGGCAGAAATTTCCCTTATTTTGGGGCCAAAAGAATAAATCCCTAATTTTTGGCTAAAATTGAAGAAATTTCACTTATTTCGAGACAAAAAGGCAGAAATTCCACTGAATTTCAGGCAAAAAGGCAGAAATGACCCGTATTTTGGAGCAAAATTGCAGAAATTCCCCTAATATTGGTGCAAAAATGAAGAAATTCCCTTTATTTTGGGGCAAAAAGGCAAAAACTCCAAATATTTTGGTGCAAAAATCAGAAATTTCCCTTATTTTGATGTAAAATGCTGAAATTCCCCATATTTTGGGGCAAAAGGCAGAAATTTCCCTTATTTTGGGGCAAATTTGCAGAAATTTCACTTATTTCAGGGTAATAAGTCAGAAATTTTTCTTATTTTGGGACAAAAAAGACAGAAATTTCTTTGTTTTGGGGAAAAAGACAGAAATTCCACTTATTTGGAGGAAAAAACGCAAAAGTTCCCCTTATTTTGGAGCAAAAATGAAGAAATTTCCATTTTTTATTGCAAAAAGGTATGCATTCTTCTTATTTTCAGACAAAAAGGCAGAAATACTCCATATTTTGGGGCAAAAGGCAGAAATTCTCATTATTTTGAGGCAAAATTGCAGAAATTATCCTAATTGTGGGGAAAAAATCAGAAATTCCACATATTTTGGGGCAAAATTGCAAAAATTTCCCTTATTATGAGGAAAAATTGCAAAAATTTCTTTTATTTTAGGGCAAAATTGCAGAAATTTCACGAATTGTGGGGCAAAAAGGCAGAAATTCTCCTTATTTTAGGGCAAAACTCAGAAATTTCACTTATTTTGGTGCAAAATTCCAGAAATTTCCCTCATTTTGGGCCAAAATTGAAGAAATTTCACTTATTTTGGTGCAAAATTGCAGAAATTTTACTTATTTCAAAGAACAAAGGCAGAAATTTTCCTTATTTTGGGGCAAAAAAGCAGAAATTCCTAATATTTTGTTCCAAAATTCAGAAATTCCCCTTATTTTGAGGTAAAAAGGCTGAAATTTCCCTTATTTGGGGGCAAAAAGGCAGAAATTTCCCTTATATTGGGGCAAAATTGCAGAAATTTCATTTATTTCAGGGTAATAAGTCAGAAATTTTCCTTATTTTAGGGCAAAAAAGACATAAATTCCCTTTATTTTGGGGGAAAAAGACAGAAATTCCACTTATTTAGAGGCAAAAATGCAGAAATTCCCCTTATTATGAGGTAAAAAGGCTGAAATTCCCCTTATTTGGGAGGAAAAAGTCAGAAATTTCCTTTATTTTGGGGCAAAATTGCAGAAATTTTACTTATTTCAGGGTAATAAGTGAGAAATTCCCCTTATTTTGGGGCAATAAAGGCAGAAATTCCCTTTGTTTTGAGGGAAAAAGACAGAAATTCCACTTATTTAGAGGCAAAAAGGCAGAAATTTCTCCTATTTTGGAGCAAAAAGGAAGAAATTTCCCTTTTATATGGCAAAAAGTTATGCATTCCCATTATTTTCAGGGAAAAAGGCAGAAATTCCCCGTATTTTGGAGCAAAATTGCAGAAATTCCCCTAATTGTGGGGCAAAAAGGCAGAAATTCCCTATTTGTTTGGGCAAAACGACAGAAATTCTCCTTATTTTGGGGCAAAACTCAGAAATTCCACTTATTTTGGAGCAAAATTACAGAAATATCTCTTATTTCAGGAAAAAAGGCAGAAATTTTCCTTATATTGGAGCAAAAATGCAGAAATTCCTAATATTTTGTGGCAAAAATGCAGAAATTCCCCTCATTTTTAGGTTAAAAGTCTGAAATTCCTCTCATTTGGAAGCAAAAATGCAGAAATTTCCCTTATTTTTGGGCAAAATTGCAGAAAATTCTCTTATTGTGGGGCAAAATTGCAGAAATTTCCCTTATTTCAGGGAACAAAGGCAGAAATATTTTTTATTTTGAAGCAAAAAGGCAGAAATTCCTAATAATTTGTGGCAAAAATGCAGAAATTCTTCTTATTTTGAGGTAAAAAGGCTGAAATCCCCTTATTTGGGGGCAAAAAGGCAGAAATTTCCTATATGTTGGGGCAAAATTGCAGAAATTTCACTTATTTCAGGGTAATAAGTCAGAAATTACCCTTATTTTGGGGCAAAAAAGACAGAAATTCCCTTTGTTTTGGGGGAAAAAGACAGAAATTCCACTTATTTAGAGGCAAAAAGCAGAAATTCCCCTTATTTTGGAGCAAAAATGAAGAAATTTCACTTTTTTATGGCAAAAAGGTATGCATTCCCCTTATTTTCGGGCTAAAAAGCAGAAATTCCCCGTATTTTGGAGCAAAATTGCAGAAATTCTCCTAATTTTGGGGCAAAAGGAAGAAATTCCGTTTATTTTGGGGCAAAAATCAGAAATTTTCCTTATTTTGAGGCAAAATTTCAGAAATTTTTTTATTTTGGGGTAAAATTGCGGGAATTTACCTTATTTTGGGGCAAAATTGCAGAAATTTCCCTTATTTGGGGCAAAATTGCAAAATTTAACTTATTTTCAGGTAAAAAGGCTGAAATTTCCTTTATTTTGGGGCAAAAAGGGAGAAATTCCCCTTATTTTGGGAAAAATTGCAGAAATTTTCCTTATTTTGGGGCAAAAAGGCAGAAATTTTGTATATTTTGTGGCAAAAAGGCAGAAATTTCCCTTATTTTAAGGTAATAAGGTTGAAATTCCCCTTATTTTGGGGCAAAAAGGCAGAAATACCCCTTAATTTGGGGTAAAATTTCAGAAATTTCAAATATTTCTGGGCAAAATGGCAGAAATTTCCCTTATTTTGGGGCCAAAAGAATAAATCCCTAATTTTTGGCTAAAATTGAAGAAATTTCACTTATTTCGAGACAAAAAGGCAGAAATTCCACTGAATTTCAGGCAAAAAGGCAGAAATGACCCGTATTTTGGAGCAAAATTGCAGAAATTCCCCTAATATTGGTGCAAAAATGAAGAAATTCCCTTTATTTTGGGGCAAAAAGGCAAAAACTCCAAATATTTTGGTGCAAAAATCAGAAATTTCCCTTATTTTGATGTAAAATGCTGAAATTCCCCATATTTTGGGGCAAAAGGAAGAAATTTCCCTTATTTTGGGGCAAATTTGCAGAAATTTCACTTATTTCAGGGTAATAAGTCAGAAATTTTTCTTATTTTGGGGCAAAAAAGACAGAAATTTCCTTTGTTTTGGGGAAAAAGACAGAAATTCCACTTATTTGGAGGAAAAAATGCAAAAGTTCCCTTTATTTTGGAGCAAAAATGAAGAAATTTCCCTTTTTTATTGCAAAAAGGTATGCATTCTTCTTATTTTCAGACAAAAAGGCAGAAATACTCCATATTTTGGGGCAAAAGGCAGAAATTCTCATTATTTTGAGGCAAAATTGCAGAAATTATCCTAATTGTGGGGAAAAAATCAGAAATTCCACATATTTTGGGGCAAAATTGCAAAAATTTCCCTTATTATGAGGAAAAATTGCAAAAATTTCTTTTATTTTAGGGCAAAATTGCAGAAATTTCACGACTTGTGGGGCAAAAAGGCAGAAATTCTCCTTATTTTAGGGCAAAACTCAGAAATTTCACTTATTTTGGGGCAAAATTCCAGAAATTTCCCTTATTTTGGGCCAAAATTGAAGAAATTTCACTTATTTTGGTGCAAAATTGCAGAAATTTTACTTATTTCAAAGAACAAAGGCAGAAATTTTCCTTATTTTGGGGCAAAAAAGCAGAAATTCCTAATATTTTGTTCCAAAATTCAGAAATTCCCCTTATTTTGAGGTAAAAAGGCTGAAATTTCCCTTTTTTGGGGGCAAAAAGGCAGAAATTTTCCTTATATTGGGGCAAAATTGCAGAAATTTTATTTATTTAAGGGTAATAAGTCAGAAATTTTCCTTATTTTGGGGCAAAAAAGACATAAATTCCCTTTATTTTGGGGGAAAAAGACAGAAATTCCACTTATTTAGAGGCAAAAATGCAGAAATTCCCCTTATTATGAGGTAAAAAGGCTGAAATTCCCCTTATTTGGGAGGAAAAAGTCAGAAATTTCCTTTATTTTGGGGCAAAATTGCAGAAATTTTACTTATTTCAGGGTAATAAGTCAGAAATTCCTCTTATTTTGGGGCAATAAAGGCAGAAATTCCATTTGTTTTGAGGGAAAAAGACAGAAATTCCACTTATTTAGAGGCAAAAAGGCAGAAATTTCTCCTATTTTGGAGCAAAAAGGAAGAAATTTCCCTTTTATATGGCAAAAAGTTATGCATTCCCATTATTTTCGGGGAAAAAGGCAGAAATTCCCCGTATTTTGGAGCAAAATTGCAGAAATTCCCCTAATTGTGGGGCAAAAGGCAGAAATTCCCTATTTGTTTGGGCAAAACGACAGAAATTCTCCTTATTTTGGGGCAAAACTCAGAAATTCCACTTATTTTGGAGCAAAATTACAGAAATATCTCTTATTTCAGGAAAAAAGGCAGAAATTTTCCTTATATTGGGGCAAAAATGCAGAAATTCCTAATATTTTGTGGCAAAAATGCAGAAATTCCCCTTATTTTTAGGTTAAAAGTCTGAAATTCCTCTCATTTGGAAGCAAAAATGCAGAAATTTCCCTTATTTTTGGGCAAAATTGCAGAAAATTCTCTTATTGTGGGGCAAAATTGCAGAAATTTCCCTTATTTCAGGGAACAAAGGCAGAAATATTTTTTATTTTGGGGCAAAAATGCAGAAATTCCTAATAATTTGTGGCAAAAATGCAGAAATTCTTCTTATTTTGAGGTAAAAAGGCTGAAATCCCCTTATTTGGGGGCAAAAAGGCAGAAATTTCCTATATGTTGGGGCAAAATTGCAGAAATTTCACTTATTTCAGGGTAATAAGTCAGAAATTACCCTTATTTTGGAGCAAAAATGACAGAAATTCCCTTAGTTTTGGGGGAAAAAGACAGAAATTCCACTTATTTAGAGGCAAAAAGCAGAAATTCCCTTTATTTTGGAGCAAAAATGAAGAAATTTCACATTTTTATGGCAAAAAGGTATGCATTCCCCTTATTTTCGGGCTAAAAAGCAGAAATTCCCCGTATTTTGGAGCAAAATTGCAGAAATTCTCCTAATTTTGGGGCAAAAGGAAGAAATTCCCTTTATTTTGGGGCAAAAATCAGAAATTTTCCTTATTTTGAGGCAAAATTTCAGAAATTTTTTTTATTTTGGGGTAAAATTGCGGGAATTTACCTTATTTTGGGGCAAAATTGCAGAAATTTCCCTTAATTGTTGCAAAATTGCAGAAATTTAACTTATTTTCAGGTAAAAAGGCTGAAATTTCCTTTATTTTGGGGCAAAAAGGGAGAAATTCCCCTTATTTTGGGAAAAATTGCAGAAATTTTCCTTATTTTGGGGCAAAAGGGCAGAAATTTTGTATATTTTGTGGCAAAAAGGCAGAAATTTCCCTTATTTTAAGGTAATAAGGTTGAAATTCCCCTTATTTTGGGGCAAAAAGGCAGAAATACCCCTTAATTTGGGGTAAAATTTCAGAAATTTCAAATATTTCCGGGCAAAATGACAGAAATTTTCCTTATTTTGGGGCCAAAAGAATAAATCCCTAATTTTTGGCTAAAATTGAAGAAATTTCACTTATTTCGAGACAAAAAGGCAGAAATTCCACTGAATTTCAGGCAAAATGGCCGAAATGACCCGTATTTTGGAGCAAAATTGCAGAAATTCCCCTAATATTGGTGCAAAAATGAAGAAATTCCCTTTATTTTGGGGCAAAAAGGCAAAAACTCCAAATATTTTGGTGCAAAAATCAGAAATTTCTCTTATTTTGATGTAAAATGCTGAAATTCCCCATATTTTGGGGCAAAAGGCAGAAATTTCCCTTATTTTGGGGCAAATTTGCAGAAATTTCACTTATTTCAGGGTAATAAGTCAGAAATTTTTCTTATTTTGGGGCAAAAAAGACAGAAATTTCCTTTGTTTTGGGGAAAAGACAGAAATTCCACTTATTTGGAGGAAAAAACGCAAAAGTTCCCCTTATTTTGGAGCAAAAATGAAGAAATTTCCCTTTTTTATTGCAAAAAGGTATGCATTCTTCTTATTTTCAGACAAAAAGGCAGAAATACTCCATATTTTGGAGCAAAAGGCAGAAATTCTCATTATTTTGAGGCAAAATTGCAGAAATTATCCTAATTGTGGGGAAAAAATCAGAAATTCCACATATTTTGGGGCAAAATTGCAAAAATTTCCCTTATTATGAGGAAAAATTGCAAAAATTTCTTTTATTTTAGGGCAAAATTGCAGAAATTTCACGAATTGTGGGGCAAAAAGGCAGAAATTCTCCTTATTTTAGGGCAAAACTCAGAAATTTCACTTATTTTGGGGAAAAATTCCAGAAATTTCCCTTATTTTGGGCCAAAATTGAAGAAATTTCACTTATTTTGGTGCAAAATTGCAGAAATTTTACTTATTTCAAAGAACAAAGGCAGAAATTTTCCTTATTTTGGGGCAAAAAAGCAGAAATTCCTAATATTTTGTTCCAAAATTCAGAAATTCCCCTTATTTTGAGGTAAAAAGGCTGAAATTCCCCTTATTTTGAGGTAAAAAGGCTGAAATTTCCCTTATTTGGGGGCAAAAAGGCAGAAATTTTGTTTATATTGGGGCTAAATTGCAGAAATTTCATTTATTTCAGGGTAATAAGTCAGAAATTTTCCTTATTTTGGGGCAAAAAAGACATAAATTCCCTTTATTTTGGGGGAAAAAGACAGAAATTCCACTTATTTAGAGGCAAAAATGCAGAAATTCCCCTTATTATGAGGTAAAAAGGCTGAAATTCCCCTTATTTGGGAGGAAAAATTCAGAAATTTCCTTTATTTTGGGGCAAAATTGCAGAAATTTTACTTATTTCAGGGTAATAAGTCAGAAATTCCCCTTATTTTGGGGCAATAAAGGCAGAAATTCCCTTTGTTTTGAGGGAAAAAGACAGAAATTCCACTTATTTAGAGGCAAAAAGGCAGAAATTTCTCCTATTTTGGAGCAAAAAGGAAGAAATTTCCCTTTTGTATGGCAAAAAGTTATGCATTCCCATTATTTTCTGGGAAAAAGACAGAAATTCCCCGTATTTTGGAGCAAAATTGCAGAAATTCCCCTAATTGTGGGGCAAAAAGGCAGAAATTCCCTATTTGTTTGGGCAAAACGACAGAAATTCTCCTTATTTTGGGGCAAAACTCAGAAATTCCACTTATTTTGGAGCAAAATTACAGAAATATCTCTTATTTCAGGAAAAAAAGGCAGAAATTTTCCTTATATTGGGGCAAAAATGCAGAAATTCCTAATATTTTGTGGCAAAAATGCAGAAATTCCTTTTATTTTTAAGTTAAAAGTCTGAAATTCCTCTCATTTGGAAGCAAAAATGCAGAAATTTCCCTTATTTTTGGGCAAAATTGCAGAAAATTCACTTATTGTGGGGCAAAATTGCAGAAATTTCCCTTATTTCAGGGAACAAAGGCAGAAATTTTTTTTTTATTTTGGGGCAAAAAGGCAGAAATTCCTAATAATTTGTGGCAAAAATGCAGAAATTCTTCTTATTTTGAGGTAAAAAGGCTGAAATCCCCTTATTTGGGGGCAAAAAGGCAGAAATTTCCTATATGTTGGGGCAAAATTGCAGAAATTTCACTTATTTCAGGGTAATAAGTCAGAAATTCCCCTTATTTTGGGGCAATAAAGGCAGAAATTCCCTTTGTTTTGAGGGAAAAAGACAGAAATTCCACTTATTTAGAGGCAAAAAGGCAGAAATTTCTCCTATTTTGGAGCAAAAAGGAAGAAATTTCCCTTTTGTATGGCAAAAAGTTATGCATTCCCATTATTTTCTGGGAAAAAGACAGAAATTCCCCGTATTTTGGAGCAAAATTGCAGAAATTCCCCTAATTGTGGGGCAAAAAGGCAGAAATTCCCTATTTGTTTGGGCAAAACGACAGAAATTCTCCTTATTTTGGGGCAAAACTCAGAAATTCCACTTATTTTGGAGCAAAATTACAGAAATATCTCTTATTTCAGGAAAAAAAAGGCAGAAATTTTCCTTATATTGGGGCAAAAATGCAGAAATTCCTAATATTTTGTGGCAAAAATGCAGAAATTCCTTTTATTTTTAAGTTAAAAGTCTGAAATTCCTCTCATTTGGAAGCAAAAATGCAGAAATTTCCCTTATTTTTGGGCAAAATTGCAGAAAATTCACTTATTGTGGGGCAAAATTGCAGAAATTTCCCTTATTTCAGGGAACAAAGGCAGAAATTTTTTTTTTATTTTGGGGCAAAAAGGCAGAAATTCCTAATAATTTGTGGCAAAAATGCAGAAATTCTTCTTATTTTGAGGTAAAAAGGCTGAAATCCCCTTATTTGGGGGCAAAAAGGCAGAAATTTCCTATATGTTGGGGCAAAATTGCAGAAATTTCACTTATTTCAGGGTAATAAGTCAGAAATTACCCTTATTTTGGGGCAAAAATGACAGAAATTCCCTTAGTTTTGGGGGAAAAAGACAGAAATTCCACTTATTTAGAGGCAAAAAGCAGAAATTCCCCTTATTTTGGAGCAAAAATGAAGAAATTTCACTTTTTTATGGCAAAAAGGTATGCATTCCCCTTATTTTCGGGCTATAAAGCTAAATTCCCCGTATTTTGGAGCAAAATTGCAGAAATTCTCCTAATTTTGGGGCAAAAGGCAGAAATTCCCTTTATTTTGGGGCAAAAATCAGAAATTTTCCTTATTTTGAGGCAAAATTTCAGAAATTTTTTTTATTTTGGGGTAAAATTGCGGGAATTTACCTTATTTTGGGGCAAAATTGCAGAAATTTAACTTATTTTCAGGTAAAAAGGCTGAAATTTCCTTTATTTTGGGGCAAAAATGGAGAAATTCCCCTTATTTTGGGAAAAATTGCAGAAATTTTCCTTATTTTGGGGCAAAAAGGCAGAAATTTTGTATATTTTGTGGCAAAAAGGCAGAAATTTCCCTTATTTTAAGGTAATAAGGTTGAAATTCCCCTTATTTTGGGGGAAAAAGGCAGAAATACCCCTTAATTTGGGGTAAAATTTCAGAAATTTCAAATATTTCTGAGCAAAATGGCAGAAATTTCCCTTATTTTGAGGCCAAAAGAATAAATCCCTAATTTTTGGCTAAAATTGAAGAAATTTCACTTATTTCGAGACAAAAAGGCAGAAATTCCACTGAATTTCAGGCAAAAAGGCAGAAATGACCCGTATTTTGGAGCAAAATTGCAGAAATTCCCCTAATATTGGTGCAAAAATGAAGAAATTCCCTTTATTTTGGGGCAAAAAGGCAAAAACTCCAAATATTTTGGTGCAAAAATCAGAAATTTCCTTTATTTTGATGTAAAATGCTGAAATTCCCCATATTTTGGGGCAAAAGGCAGAAATTTCCCTTATTTTGGGGCAAATTTGCAGAAATTTCACTTATTTCAGGGTAATAAGTCAGAAATTTTTCTTATTTTGGGGCAAAAAAGACAGAAATTTCCTTTGTTTTGGGGAAAAAGACAGAAATTCCACTTATTTGGAGGAAAAAACGCAAAAGTTCCCCTTATTTTGGAGCAAAAATGAAGAAATGTCCCTTTTTTATTGCAAAAAGGTATGCATTCTTCTTATTTTCAGACAAAAAGGCAGAAATACTCCATATTTTGGGGCAAAAGGCAGAAATTCTCCTTATTTTGAGGGAAAATTGCAGAAATTATCCTAATTGTGGGGAAAAAATCAGAAATTCCACATATTTTGGGGCAAAATTGCAGAAATTTCCTATATTATGGGGAAAAATTGCAAAAATTTCTTTTATTTTAGGGCAAAATTGCAGAAATTTCACTAATTGTAAGGCAAAAAGGCAGAAATTCTCCTTATTTGGGGCAAAACTCAGAAATTCCACACATTTTGGAGCAAAATTCCAGAAATTTCCCTTATTTTGGGGCAAAATTGCACAAATTTCACTTATTTTGGTGCAAAATTGCAGAAATTTCACTTATTTCAGAGAAAAAAGGCAGAAATTTTTCTTATTTTGGGGCAAAAAAGCAGAAATTTTTAATATTTTGTGCCAAAATTCAGAAATTCCCCTTATTTTTAGGTAAAAGGTTGAAATTCTTCTTATTTGGGGGCAAAAAGGCAGAAATTTCCCTTATATTGGGGCAAAATTGCAGAAATTGCACTTATTTCAGGGTAATAAGTCAGAAATTTTCCTAATTTTGGGGCAAAAAAGACAGAAATTCCCTTTGTTTTGGGGAAAAAGACAGAAATTCCACATATTTAGAGGCAGAAATGCAGAAATTCCCCTTACTATGAGGTATAAAGGCTGAAATTCCCCTTATTAGGGGGAAAAATGCAGAAATTTCTCTTATTTTGGGGCAAAATTGCAGAAATTTTACTTATTTCAGGGTAATAAGTCAGAAATTCCTTTTATTTGGGGCAAAAAAGAGAGAAATTCTTTTTGTTTTGGGGGAAAAAGACAGAAATTCCACTTATTTAGAGGCAAAAAGGCAGAAATTTTCCTAATTTTGGAGCAAAAATGAAGAAATTTCCCTTTTATATGGCAAAAAGGTATGCATTCCCCTTATTTTCTGGCAAAAAGGCAGAAATTCCCCGTATTTTGGAGCAAAATTGCAGAAATTCCCCTAATTGTGGGGCAAAAAGTCAGAAAATCCCTATATGTTGCGGAAAAAGGCAGAAATTCTCCATATTTTGGGGCAAAACTCAGAAATTCCGCTTATTTTGGAGCAAAATTGCAGAAATATCTCTTATTTCAACGAAAAAAGGAAGAAATTTTCCTTATATTTGGGCAAAAAGGCAGAAATTCCTAATATTTTGTGGCAAAAAAATGTAGAAATTCTTCTTATTTTGAGGTAAAAAGGCTGAAATTCCCTTATTTGGAAGCAAAAATGCAGAAATTTCCCTTATTTTGGGGCAAAATTGCAGAAATTTCACTCATTTCATGGTAATAAGTCAGAAATTCCCCTTATTTTGGGGCAAAAAAGACAGAAATTCCCTTTGTTTTTGGGGAAAAAGACAGAAATTCCACTTATTTCGAGGCAAAAAGGCAGAAATTTTCTTTATTTTAAAGCAAAAATGAAGAAATTTCTCTTTTATATGGCAAAAAGTTATGCATTCCCCTTATTTTCGGGCAAAAAGGCAGAAATTCCCCGTATTTTGGAGCAAAATTGCAGAAATTTCCCTAATTGTGGGGCAAAAAGGCAGAAATTCCCTACATGTTGGGGCAAAAAGACAGAAATTCTCCTTATTTTGGGGCAAAACTCAGAAATTCGGCTTATTTTGGGGCAAAATTGGAGAAATATCTCTTATTTCAGGGAAAAAAAGGCAGAAATTTTTCTCATATTGGGGCAAAAAGGCAGAAATTCCTTATATTTTTTGACAAAAATGCAGAAATTCCCCTTATTTTTAGGTTAAAAGGCTGAAATTCCCCTTATTTGGAAGCAAAAATGCAGAAATTTCCCTGATTTTGGAGCAAAATTGCAGAAATTTCACTTATTTCACGGTAATAAGTCAGAAATTCCCCTTATTTTGGGGCAAAAAAGACAGAAATTCCCTTTGTTTTGGGGGAAAAAGACAGAAATTCCACTTATTTAGAGGCAAAAATGCAGATTCCCCTTATTTTAGAGCAAAAATGAAGAAATTTCACTTTTTTATGGCAAAAAGGTATGCATTCCTTTTATTTTCGGGCAAAAAGGCAGAAATTCCCCATATTTTGGAGCAAAATTGCAGAAATTCTGCTAATTTTGGGGCAAAAGGCAGAAATTCACTTTATTTTGGGGCAAAAATCAGAAATTCCTTTTATTTTGGGGAAAAATTCCAGAAATTTTCTTTATTTTGGGGTAAAATTGCAGGAAATTACCTTATTTTGGGGCAAAATTGCAGAAATTTCTCTTATTTAGGGTAAAATTGCAGAAATTTCACTTATTTTCAGGTAAAAAGGCTGAAATTTCCTTTATTTTGGGGCAAAAAGGGAGAAATTCCCCTTATTTTGGGGGAAAATTGCAGAAATTTCCCTTATTTTGGGGCAAAAAGGCAGAAATTCCGTATATTTTGTGACAAAAAGGTAGAAATTTCCCTTATTTTGAGGTAATAAGGTTGAAATTCCCCTTATTTTGGGGCAAAAAAGCAGAAATTCTCCTTATTTTGGAATAAAATTTCAGAAATTTCAAATATTTCAGGGCAAAATGGCAGAAATTCCCCTTATTTTGGGGCAAAAAATGAAATCCCCAATTTTTGGCTAAAATTGAAGAAATTTCACTTATTTCGGGACAAAAAGGCAGAAATTCCACTTAATTTCGGGCAAAAAGGCAGAAATGACCCGTATTTTAGAGCAAAATTGCAGAAATTCCCCTAATATTGGTGCAAAAATGAAGAAATTCCCTTTATTTTGGGGCAAAAATGCAGAAATTCCTAATATTTTGATGCAAAAATCAGAAATTTCTCTTATTTTGATGTAAAATGCTGAAATTCCCCATATTTTGGGGCAAAAGGCAGAAATTTCCCTTATTTTGGGGCAAATTTGCAGAAATTTCACTTATTTCAGGGTAATAAGTCAGAAATTTTTCTTATTTTGGGGCAAAAAAGACAGAAATTTCTTTGTTTTGGGGGAAAAAGACAGAAATTCCACTTATTTGGAGGCAAAAACGCAAAAGTTCCCCTTATTTTGGAGTAAAAATGAAGAAATTTCTCTTTTTTTATGGCAAAAAGGTATGCATTCTTCTTATTTTCGGAAAAAAAGGCAGAAATTCCCCATATTTTGGGGGCAAAAGGCAGAAATTCCCCTTATTTTGGGGCAAAATTGCAGAAATTTCCCTAATTGTGGGGCAAAAATCAGAAATTCCCCTTATTTTAGGGCAAAATTGCAGAAATTTCACTAATTGTGGGGCAAAAAGGCAGAAATTCTCCTTATTTTGGGGCAAAACTCAGAAATTCCACTTATTTTTGGGCAAAATTCCAGAAATTTCCCTTATTTTGGGGCAAAATTGCAGAAATTTCACTTATTTTGGTGCAAAATTACAGAAATTTCACTTATTTCAGAGAAAAAAGGCAGAAATTTTACTTATTTTGGGGCAAAAAGGCAGAAATTCCTAATATTTTGTGGCAAAAAAGCAGAAATTCCTTTTATTTTGAGGTGAAAAGGCTGAAATTCCCCTTATATGGGGGCAAAAAGGCAGAAATTTCCCTTATATTGGGGCAAATTGCAGAAATTTCCCTTATTTCAGGGTAATAAGTCAGAAATTTTTCTAATTTTGGGGCAAAATAAGACAGAAATTCCCTTTGTTATGGCGGAAAAAGACAGAAATTCCACTTATTTAGAGGCAAAAAGGCAGAAATTCCCCTTATATTGGAGCAAAAATGAAGAAATTTCACTTTTTTATGGCAAAAAGTTATGCATTCCCCTTATTTTCGGGCAAAAAGGAAGAAATTCCCCGTATTTTTGAGCAAAATTGCAGTAATTCCCCTAATTTTGGGGCAAAAGGCTGAAATTCCCTTTATTTTGAAGCAAAAATCAGAAATTCCCCTTATTATGGGGCAAAATTCCAGAAATTTTCTTTATTTTGGGGCAAAATTGCAGGAAATTACCTTATTTTGGTGCAAAATTTCAGAAATTTCTCTTATTTGGGGCAAAATTGCAGAAATTTCACTTATTTTCAGGTAAAAAGGCTGAAATTTACTTTATTTTTGGGCAAAAAGGGAGAAATTCCCCTTATTTTGGGGAAAAAATGCAGAAATTTTCTTTATTTTTGGGCAAAAAGGCAGAAATTCCGTATATTTTGTGGCAAAAAGGCAGAAATTTCCCTTATTTTGACGTAATAAGGTTAAAATTCCCCTTATTTTCGGGCACAAAGGCAGAAATTCCCCTTATTTTGGGGTAAAATTTCAGAAATTTCAAATATTTCTGGGCAAAATGGCAGAAATTCCACTTATTTGGGGGCAAAAACATGAAATCCCTAATTTTTGGCTAAAATTGAAGAAATTTCACTTATTTCGGGACAAAAAGGCAGAAATTCCACTTAATTTCGGGCAAAAAGGAAAAAATGACCCGTATTTTGGAGCAAAATTGCAGAAATTACCCTAATATTGATGCAAAAATGAAGAAATTCCCTTTATTTTGGGGCAAAAAGGCAGAAATTCCTAATATTTTGGTGCAAAAATCAGAAATTTCCCTTATTTTGATGTAAAATGCTGAAATTCCCCATATTTTGGGGCAAAAGGCAGAAATTTCCCTTATTTTGGGGCAAATTTGCAGAAATTTTACTTATTTCAGGGTAATAAGTCAGAAATTTTTCTTATTTTGGGGCAAAAAAGACAGAAATTTCCTTTGTTTTGGGGGAAAAAGAGAGAAATTCCACTTATTTGGGGGCAAAACGCAAAAGTGCCCCTTATTTTGGAGCAAAAATGAAGAAATTTCCCTTTTTTATGGCAAAAAGGTATGCATTCTTCTTATTTTCGAACAAAAAGGCAGAAATTCCCCATATTTTGGGGCAAAAGGCAGAAATTCCCCTTATTTTAGGGCAAAATTGCAGAAATTTCCCTAATTGTGGGGCAAAAATCAGACATTCCCCTTATTTTGGGGCAAAATTGCAGAAATTTCCTTTATTATGGGGAAAAATTGCAACAATTTTTTTTATTTTAGGGCAAAATTGCAGAAATTTCACTAATTGTGGGGTAAAAAGGCAGAAATTCTCCTTATTTTGGGGAAAAACTCAGAAATTCCACTTATTTTGGGGCAAAATTCCAGAAATTTCCCTTATTTTGGGGCAAAATTGCAGAAATTTCACTTATTTTGGTGCAAAATTCAGAAATTTCACTTATTTCAGAGAAAAAAGGCAAAATTTTCCTTATTTTGGGGCAAAAATTCAGGAATTCCTAATATTTTGTTCCAAAATTCAGAAATTTCTCTTATTTTTAGGTAAAAAGGCTGATATTCCCCTTATTTGGGGGCAAAAAGGCAGAAATTACCCTTATAATGGGCAAAATTGCAGAAATTTCACTTATTTCAGGGTAATAAGTAAGAAATTTTCTTAATTTTGGGGCAAAAAAGACAGAAATTCCCTTTGTTTTGCGGGAAAAAGACAGAAATTCCACTTAATAAGAGGCAAAAATGCAGAAATTCCCTTTATTATGAGGTAAAAAGGCTGAAATTCTCCTTATTTGGGGAGAAAAAGACAGAAATTTTCCTTATTTTGGGGCAAAATTGCAGAAATTTTACTTATTTCAGGGTAATAAGTAAGAAATTCCCCTTATTTTGGGGCAAAAAAGACAGAAATTACCTTTGTTTTGGGGAAAAAGACAGAAATTCCAATTATTTAGATGCAAAAAGGCAGAAATTCCCCTTACTTTAGAGCAAAAATTCAGAAATTTCACTATTTTATGGCAAAAAGGTATACATTCCTTTTATTTTCAGCCAAAAAGTCAGAAATTCCCCATATTTTGGAGTAAAATTGCAGAAATTCCCCTAATTTTGGGGCAAAAGGCAGAAATTCCCTATATTTTGGGGCAAAAATCAGAAATTCCCCTTATTTTGGGGAAAAATTCCAGAAATTTTCTTTATTTTGCGGCAAAATTGCAGGAAATTACCTTATTTTGAGGCAAAATTGCAGAAATTTCTATTATTTGGGGCAAAATTGCAGAAATTTCACTTATTTTCAGGTAAAAAGGCTGAAATTTCCTTTATTTTGGAGCAAAAAGGAAGTAATTCCCAATATTTTGGGGAAAAATGCAGAAATTTCCCTTATTTTGGGGCAAAAAGGCACAAATTCCGTATATTTTGTGACAAAAAGGCAGAAATTTCCTTTATTTTGAGGTAATAAGGTTGAAATTCCCCTTATTTTGGGGCAAAAAGGCAGAAATTCCCCTTATTTTGGAATAAAATTTCAGAAATTTCTAATATTTCAGGGCAAAATGGTAGAAATTCCCCTTATTTTGGGGCAAAAAGATGAAATCCCTAATTTTAGGCTAAAATTTAAGAAATTTCACTTATTTCGGGACAAAAAGGCAGAAATTCCACTTAATTTCGGGCAAAAAGGCAGAAATGACTTGTATTTTAGAGCAAAATTGAGGAAATTACCCTAATATTGGTGCAAAAATGAAGAAATTCCCTTTATTTTGGGGCAAAAATCTAGAAATTCCTAATATTTTGGTGCAAAAATCAGAAATTTCCCTTATTTGGATGTAAAATGCTGAAATTCCCCATATTTTGGGGCAAAAGGCAGAAATTTTCCTTATTTTGGGGCAAATTTGCAGAAATTTCACTTATTTCAGGGTAATAAGTCAGAAATTTTTCTTATTTTGGGGTAAAAAGACAGAAATTTCTTTTGTTTTGGGGGAAAAAGACAGAAATTCCACTTATTTGGAGGCAAAATGCAAAAGTTCCCCTTATTTTGGAGCAAAAATTTAGAAATTTCCCTTTTTTATGGCAAAAAGTTATGCATTCTTCTTATTTTCGGACATAAAGGCAGAAATTCCCCAAATTTTGGGGCAAAAGGAAGAAATTCCCCTTGTTTTGGGGCAAAATTGCAGAAATTTCCCTAATTGTGGGGCAAAAAACAGAAATTCCCCTTATTTTGGGGCAAAATTGCAGAAATTTCCCTTATCATCGTGAAAAATTGCAGAAATTTCCCTTATTTTAGGGCAAAATTGCAGAAATTTCACTAATTGTGGTGCAAAAGGGCAGATATTCTCCTTATTTTGGGGCAAAATTCAGAAATTCCACTTATTTTGGGGCAAAATTCCAGAAATTTCTCTTATTTTGGGGCAAAATTGCAGAAATTTTACTTAATTTGAGGCAAAATTGCAGAAATTTCACTTACTTCAGGGAAAAAAGGCAGAAATTTTCCTTATTTTGGGGCAAAAAGGAAGAAATTCCTAATATGTGTTGCCAAAATTAAAAAATTCCTTTTATTTTGAGGTAAAAAGGCTGAAATTCCCCTTATTTGGTGGCTAAAAGGCAGAAATTTCTTTATATTAGGGCAAAATTGCAGAAATTTACTTATTTTAGGGTAATAAGTCAGAAATTTTCCTTATTTTGGGCAAAAAGGGAAGAAATTCCTTTTGTTTTGAAGGAAAAAGACAGAAATTCCACTCATTTAAAGGCAAAAAAGTAGAAATTCCCCTTATTTTAGGGCAAAATTGCAGAAATTTCTCTTATTTGGGGGCAAAAAAACAGAAATTCCCCTTATTTTGGGGTAAAATTCCAGAAATTTCCTTAATTATGTTGAAAAATTACAGAAATTTCTTTTATTTTAGGGCAAAATTTCAGAAATTTCACTTATTTCAGAGAAAAAAAGCAAAAATTTTTCTTAATTTGGGGCAAAAAGGCAGAAATTCCCATTATTTTGGGGCAAAAAGGCAGAAATTCACCTTATTTTGGGGTGAAATTGCAGAAATTTCACATATTTCAGGGCAAAAAGGCAGAAATTCCCCTTATTTTGAGGTAAAATGTTGAAATTTCCCATATTTATGGCAAAAGGCAGAAATTCCCCTTATTTTGGGGCAGGAAGCCAAAAATTTCCCTTATTTTTGGGCAAAATTGCAAAAATTTCACTTATTTCAGGGAAAAAAGGCAGAAATTTTCCTTATTTTGAGGCAAAAAGGCAGAAATTCTCCATATTTTGGTGCAAAAATCAGAAATTTCCATTATTTTGAGGTAAAATGCTGAAATTCCCCGTATTTTGGGGCAAAAGGCAGAAATTTCCTTTTTTTGGGGAATATTT
Organism: Micromys minutus; assembly: GCF_963924665.1. Taxonomy (NCBI): domain Eukaryota; kingdom Metazoa; phylum Chordata; class Mammalia; order Rodentia; family Muridae; genus Micromys; species Micromys minutus. The sequence continues at coordinate 1,123,705 of NW_027667258.1, read as the reverse complement.
GCAGAAATTTCACTTATTTCAGGGAAAAAAGGCAGGAATTTTCATTATTTTGGGGCAAAAAGGCAGAAATTCCTAATATTTTGTGGCAAAAATGCAGAAATTCCTAATATTTTGTTGCAAAAATCAGAAATTTCCCTTATTTTGAGGTAAAATACTGAAATTTCCCTTATTTTGGGGCAAAAGGCAGAAATTTCCTTTTTGGGGGGGCATATTTGCAGAAATTTCACTTATTTCAGGGAAAAAAGGCAGGAATTTTCCTTATTTTGAGGCAAAAAGGCAGAAATTCCTAATATTTTGTGGCAAAAATGCAGAAATTCCTAATATTTTGTTGCAAAAATGCAGAAATTTCCCTTATTTTGAGGTAAAAAGGCTGAAATTCCCCTTATTTGGGGGCAAAAAGGCAGAAATTTTTTTTATTTTGGGGCAAATTTGCAGAAATTTCACTTATTTCAGGGTTATAAGTCAGAAATTTTTGTTATTTTGGGGCAAAAAAGACAGAAATTTTCTTTGATTTGGGGGAAAAAGACAGAAATTCCACTTATTTGGAGGCAAAAAGGCAAAAGTTCCCTTTATTTTAGAGCAAAAATGAAGAAATTTCCCTTTTTTATGGCAAAAAGGTATGCATTCTTCTTATTTTAAGACAAAAAGGCAGAAATTCCCCATATTTTGGGGCAAAAAGCAGAAATTCCCCTTATTTTGGAACAAAATTGCAGAAATTTCCCTTATTATGGGGAAAAATTGCAGAAATTTCCCTTATTTTAGAGCAAAATTGCAGAAATTTCACTAATTGTTGTGCAAAAAGGCAGAAATTCTCTTTATTTTGGGGCAAAACTCAGAAATTCCACTTATTTTGGGGCAAAATTGCACAAATTTCACTTATTTCAGGGAAAAAAGCAAAAAATTTTCTTTATTTTGGGGCAAAAAGGCAGAAATTCTTAATATTTTGTGCCAAAATTCAGAAATTTCCCTTATTTTGAGGTAAAAAGACTGAAATTCCCCTTATTAGGGGGCAAAAAAGCAGAAATTTTCCTTATATTGGGGCAAAATTGCAGAAATTTCACTTATTTCAGGGTAATAAGTCAGAAATTTTCCTTATTTTGGGGCAAAAATGACAGAAATTCCCTTTGTTGTGGGGGAAAAAGACAGAAATTCCACTTATTTAGAGGCAAAAAAGCAGAAATTCCCCTTATTTTAGGGCAAAATTGCAGAAATTTTCCTTATTTGGGGGCAAAAAAACAGAAATTCCTCTTATTTTGGGGCAAAATTCCAGAAATTTCCTTTATTATGGGGAAAAATTGCAGAAATTTCTTTTATTTTAGGGCAAAATTGCAGAAATTTCACTTATTTCAGAGAAAAAAAGCAAAAATTTTTCTTATTTTGGGGCAAAAAGGCAGATATACCCCGTATTTTGGAAATTTCCCTTTTTATGGGGCATATTTGCAGAAATTTCACTTATTTCAGGGAAAAAGTCAAGAATTTTCTTTATTTTGGGGCAAAAAGGCAGAAATTCCTAATATTTTGTGGCAAAATGCAGAAATTCCTAATATTTTGTTGCAAAAATGCAGAAATTTCCCTTATTTTGAGGTAAAAAGGCTGAAATTCCCCTTATTTGGGGGCAAAAAGGCAGAAATTTTTCTTATTTAGGGGCAAATTTGCAGAAATTTCACTTATTTCAGGGTTATAAGTCAGAAATTTTTCTTATTTTGGGGCAAAAAAGACAGAAATTCCCTTTGTTTTGGGGGAAAAAGACAGAAATTCCACTTATTTGGGGGCAAAAACGCAAAAGAGCCCCTTATTTTGGAGCAAAAATGAAGAAATTTCCCTTTTTTATGGCAAAAAGGTATGCATTCTTCTTATTTTCAAACAAAAAGGCAGAAATTCCCCATATTTTGGGGCAAAAGGCAGAAATTCCCCTTATTTTGGGGCAAAATTGCAGAAATTTCCCTAATTGTGAGGCAAAAATCAGAAATTCCCCTTATTTTGGGGCAAAATTGCAGAAATTTCCTTTATTATGGGGAAAAATTGCAAAAATTTCTTTTATTTTAGGGCAAAATTGCCGAAATTTCACTAATTGTTGGGCAAAAAGGCAGAAATTCTCCTTATTTTGGGGCAAAACTCAGAAATTCCACTTATTTTGGAGCAAAATTCCAGAAATTTCCTTTATTTTGGGGCAAAATTGCAGAAATTAAACTTATTTTGGTGCAAAATTGCAGAAATTTCATTTATTTCAGAGAAAAAAGGCAGAAATTTTCCTTATTTTGGGGCAAAAAGGCAGAAATTCCTAATATTTTGTGCCAAAATTCAGAAATTCCTATTATTTTGAGGTAAAAAGGCTGAAATTCCCCTTATATGGGGGCAAAAAGGCAGAAATTTCCCTTATATTGGGGCAAAATTGCAGAAATTTCCCTTATTTCAGGGTAATAAGTCAGAAATTTTCCTTATTTTGGGGCAAAAAAGACAGAAATTCCCTTTGTTTTGGGGGAAAGAGACAGAAATTCCACTTATTTAGAGGCAAAAATGCAGAAATTCCCCTTATTACGAGGTAAAAATGCTGAAATTCCCCTTATTTGTGGGCAAAATGCAGAAATTTCCCTTATTTTTGGGCAAAATTGCAGAAATTTTACTTATTTTAGGGTAATAAGTCAGAAATTCCCTTTATTTAGGGGCAAAAAAGACAGAAATTTTCTTTTTTGGGGGGGGGAAAAGACAGAAATTCCACTTATTTAGAGGCAAAAAGGCAGAAATTTTTTTTATTTTGGAGCAAAAATGAAGAAATTTCCCTTTTATATGGCAAAAAGGTATGCATTCCCCTTATTTTTGGGCATTAAAGCAGAAATTCCTCGTATTTTGGAGCAAAATTGCAGAAATTCCCCTAATTGTGGGGCAAAAAGGCAGAAAATCCCTATATGTTGGGGCAAAAAGACAGAAATTCTCCTTATTTTGATGCAAAACTCAGAAATTCCACTTATTTTGGAGCAAAATTGCAGAAATATCTCTTATTTCAAGGAAAAAAGGCAGAAATTTTTTTTATATTGGGGCAAAAAGGCAGAAATTCCTAATATTTTGTGGCAAAAATGTAGAAATTCTTCTTATTTTGAGGTAAAGAGGCTGAAATTCCCTTTATTTGGAAGCAAAAATGCAGAAATTTCACTTATTTTGGGGCAAAATTGCAGAAATTTCATTGATTTCAGGGTAATAAGTCAGAAATTCTTCTTATTTTGGGGCAAAAAAGACAGAAATTTCCTTTGTTTTTGGGGTAAAAGACAGAAATTCCACTTATTTAGAGGCAAAAATGCAGAAATTTTCCTTATTTTGGAGCAAAAATGAAGAAATTTCCCTTTTATATACAAAAAGGTATGCATTCCCCTTATTTTCGGGCAAAAAGGCAGAAATTCCCCGTATTTCTGAGCAAAATTGCAGAAATTCCCCTAATTGTGGGGCAAAAAGGCAGAAAATCCCTATATGTTTGGGCAAAAAGACAGAAATTCTCCTTATTTTGGGGCAAAACTCAGAAATTCCACTTATTTTTGAGCAAAATTGCAGAAATATCTCTTATTTCAGGGAAAAAAGGCAGAAATTTTCCTTATATTGGGGCAAAAAGGCAGAAATTCTTAATATTTTGTGACAAAAAGGTAGAACTTCTTATTATTTTGAGGTAAAAAGGCTGAAATTCCCCTTATTTGGAAGCAAAAATGCAGAAATTTCACTTATTTTGGGGCAAAATTGCAGAAATTTCACTTATTTCAGGGTAATAAGTCAGAAATTCCCTTTATTTTGGGGCAAAAAAGACAGAAATTCCCTTTGTTTTGGGGGAAAAAGACAGAAATTCCATTTATTTAGAGGCAAAAATGCAGAAATTCCCCTTATTATGAGGTAAAATCTGAAATTCCCATTATTTGTGGGGAAAAAGGCAGAAATTTCCCTAATTTTCGGGCAAAATTGCAGAAATTTTACTTATTTCAGAGTAATAAGTCAGAAATTCCTTTTATTTTGGGGCAAAAAAGACAGAAATTCTTTTTGTTTTGGGGGAAAAAGACAGAAATTCCACTTATTTATAGGCAAAAACGTAGAAATTTTCCTTATTTTGGAGCAAAAATGAAGAAATTTTTATTTTATATGGCAAAAAGGTATGCATTCCCCTTATTTTTGGGCAAAAAGGCAGAAATTCCCCGTATTTTGGAGCAAAATTGCAGAAATTCCCCTAATTGTGGGGCAAAAAGGCAGAAAATCCCTATATGTTGGGGCAAAAAGACAGAAATTCTCCTTATTTTGATGCAAAACTCAGAAATTCCTTTTATTTTGGAGCAAAATTGCAGAAATATCTCTTATTTCAGGGAAAAAAGGCAGAAATTTTCTTTATATTGGGACAAAAAGGCAGAAATTCCTAATATTTTGTGGCAAAAATGTAGAAATTCTTCTTATTTTGAGGTAAAAAGGCTAAAATTCCCCTTATTTGGAAGCAAAAATGCAGAAATTTCACTTATTTTGGGGCAAAATTGCAGAAATTTCATTGATTTCATGGTAAAAAGTCAAAAATTCCCCTTATTTTGGGGCAAAAAAGACAGAAGTTGTCTTTGTTTTGGGGGAAAAAGACAGAAATTCCACTTATTTAGAGGCAAAAAGGCAGAAATTCCCCTCATTTTGGAGCAAAAATGAAGAAATCTCACTTTTTTATGGCCAAAAGTTATGCATTCCCCTTATTTTCGGGCAAAAAGGCAGAAATTCCCCGTATTTTGGAGCAAAATTGCAGAAATTCCCCTAATTTTGGGGCAAAAGGCAGAAATTCCCTTTATTTTGGGGCAAAAATCAGAAATTCCCCTTATTTGGGGCAAAATTCCAGAAATTTTTTTTATTTTGGGCAAAATTGCAGGAAATTACCTTATTTTGGGGCAAAATGGCAGAAATTTCTTTTATTTGGGGCAAAATTGCAGAAATTTCACTTATTTTCAGAATAAAGGCTGAAATTTCCTTTATTTTTGGGCAAAAAGAAAGAAATTCCGCTTATTTTGGGGAAAAAAGGCAAAAATTTCCCTTATTTTGACGTAATGAGGTTGAAATTCCCCTTATTTTGGGGCAAAAATGCAGAAATTCCCCTTATTTTGGGGTAAAATTTCAGAAAATTCAAATATATCTGGGCAAGTTCGCAGAAATTCCCCTTATTTTGGGGCAAAAACATGAAATCCCTAATTTTTGGCTAAAATTGAAGAAATTTCACTTATTTCGGGAGAAAAAGGCAGAAATTCCACTTAATTTCGGGCAAAAAGGCAGAAATGACCCGTATTTTGGAGCAAAATTGCAGAAATTCTCATAATATTGGTGCAAAAATGAAGAAATTCTTTTTATTTTGGGGCAAAAATGCAGAAATTCCTAATATTTTGGTGCAAAAATGAGAAATTTCCCTTACTTTGATGTAAAATGCTGAAATTCCCCATATTATGGGGCAAAAGGCAGAAATTTCCCTTATTTTGGGGCAAATTTGCAGAAATTTCACTTATTTCAGGGTAATAAGGCAGAAATTCCCTTTATTTTGGGGCAAAAAAGACAGAACTTCCCTTTGTTTTGGGGGAAAAAGACAGAAATTCCATTTATTTAGAGGCAAAAATGCAGAAATTCCCCTTATTATGAGGTAAAATCTGAAATTCCCATTATTTGTGGGGAAAAAGGCAGAAATTTCCCTAATTTTCGGGCAAAATTGCAGAAATTTTACTTATTTCAGAGTAATAAGTCAGAAATTCCTTTTATTTTGGAGCAAAAAAGACAGAAATTCCCTTTGTTTTGGGGGAAAAAAACAGAAATTCCACTTATTTATAGGCAAAAACGTAGAAATTTTCCTTATTTTGGAGCAAAAATGAAGAAATTTTTATTTTATATGGCAAAAAGGTATGCATTCCCCTTATTTTTGGGCAAAAAGGCAGAAATTCCCCGTATTTTGGAGCAAAATTGCAGAAATTCCCCTAATTGTGGGGCAAAAAGGCAGAAAATCCCTATATGTTGGGGCAAAAAGACAGAAATTCTCCTTATTTTGATGCAAAACTCAGAAATTCCTCTTATTTTGGAGCAAAATTGCAGAAATATCTCTTATTTCAGGGAAAAAAGGCAGAAATTTTCTTTATATTGGGACAAAAAGGCAGAAATTCCTAATATTTTGTGGCAAAAATGTAGAAATTCTTCTTATTTTGAGGTAAAAAGGCTAAAATTCCCCTTATTTGGAAGCAAAAATGCAGAAATTTCACTTATTTTGGGGCAAAATTGCAGAAATTTCATTGATTTCATGGTAAAAAGTCAAAAATTCCCCTTATTTTGGGGCAAAAAAGACAGAAATTGTCTTTGTTTTGGGGGAAAAAGACAGAAATTCCACTTATTTAGAGGCAAAAAGGCAGAAATTCCCCTCATTTTGGAGCAAAAATGAAGAAATCTCACTTTTTTATGGCCAAAAGTTATGCATTCCCCTTATTTTCGGGCAAAAAGGCAGAAATTCCCCGTATTTTGGAGCAAAATTGCAGAAATTCCCCTAATTTTGGGGCAAAAGGCAGAAATTCCCTTTATTTTGGGGCAAAAATCAGAAATTCCCCTTATTTGGGGCAAAATTCCAGAAATTTTTTTTATTTTGGGCAAAATTGCAGGAAATTACCTTATTTTGGGGCAAAATGGCAGAAATTTCTTTTATTTGGGGCAAAATTGCAGAAATTTCACTTATTTTCAGAATAAAGGCTGAAATTTCCTTTATTTTTGGGCAAAAAGAAAGAAATTCCGCTTATTTTGGGGAAAAAAAGCAAAAATTTCCCTTATTTTGACGTAATGAGGTTGAAATTCCCCTTATTTTGGGGCAAAAATGCAGAAATTCCCCTTATTTTGGGGTAAAATTTCAGAAAATTCAAATATATCTGGGCAAAATCGCAGAAATTCCCCTTATTTTGGGGCAAAAACATGAAATCCCTAATTTTTGGCTAAAATTGAAGAAATTTCACTTATTTCGGGAGAAAAAGGCAGAAATTCCACTTAATTTCGGGCAAAAAGGTAGAAATGACCCGTATTTTGGAGCAAAATTGCAGAAATTCTCATAATATTGGTGCAAAAATGAAGAAATTCTTTTTATTTTGGGGCAAAAATGCAGAAATTCCTAATATTTTGGTGCAAAAATGAGAAATTTCCCTTACTTTGATGTAAAATGCTGAAATTCCCCATATTATGGGGCAAAAGGCAGAAATTTCCCTTATTTTGGGGCAAATTTGCAGAAATTTCACTTATTTCAGGGTAATAAGGCAGAAATTCCCTTTATTTTGGGGCAAAAAAGACAGAAATTCCCTTTGTTTTGGGGGAAAAAGACAGAAATTCCATTTATTTAGAGGCAAAAATGCAGAAATTCCCCTTATTATGAGGTAAAATCTGAAATTCCCATTATTTGTGGGGAAAAAGGCAGAAATTTCCCTAATTTTCGGGCAAAATTGCAGAAATTTTACTTATTTCAGAGTAATAAGTCAGAAATTCCTTTTATTTTGGAGCAAAAAAGACAGAAATTCCCTTTGTTTTGGGGGAAAAAAACAGAAATTTCACTTATTTATAGGCAAAAACGTAGAAATTTTCCTTATTTTGGAGCAAAAATGAAGAAATTTTTATTTTATATGGCAAAAAGGTATGCATTCCCCTTATTTTTGGGCAAAAAGGCAGAAATTCCCCGTATTTTGGAGCAAAATTGCAGAAATTCCCCTAATTGTGGGGCAAAAAGGCAGAAAATCCCTATATGTTGGGGCAAAAAGACAGAAATTCTCCTTATTTTGATGCAAAACTCAGAAATTCCTTTTATTTTGGAGCAAAATTGCAGAAATTCTCATAATATTGGTGCAAAAATGAAGAAATTCTTTTTATTTTGGGGCAAAAATGCAGAAATTCCTAATATTTTGGTGCAAAAATGAGAAATTTCCCTTACTTTGATGTAAAATGCTGAAATTCCCCATATTATGGGGCAAAAGGCAGAAATTTCCCTTATTTTGGGGCAAATTTGCAGAAATTTCACTTATTTCAGGGTAATAAGGCAGAAATTCCCTTTATTTTGGGGCAAAAAAGACAGAAATTCCCTTTGTTTTGGGGGAAAAAGACAGAAATTCCATTTATTTAGAGGCAAAAATGCAGAAATTCCCCTTATTATGAGGTAAAATCTGAAATTCCCATTATTTGTGGGGAAAAAGGCAGAAATTTCCCTAATTTTCGGGCAAAATTGCAGAAATTTTACTTATTTCAGAGTAATAAGTCAGAAATTCCTTTTATTTTGGAGCAAAAAAGACAGAAATTCCCTTTGTTTTGGGGGAAAAAAACAGAAATTCCACTTATTTATAGGCAAAAACGTAGAAATTTTCCTTATTTTGGAGCAAAAATGAAGAAATTTTTATTTTATATGGCAAAAAGGTATGCATTCCCCTTATTTTTGGGCAAAAAGGCAGAAATTCCCCGTATTTTGGAGCAAAATTGCAGAAATTCCCCTAATTGTGGGGCAAAAAGGCAGAAAATCCCTATATGTTGGGGCAAAAAGACAGAAATTCTCCTTATTTTGATGCAAAACTCAGAAATTCCTTTTATTTTGGAGCAAAATTGCAGAAATATCTCTTATTTCAGGGAAAAAAGGCAGAAATTTTCTTTATATTGGGACAAAAAGGCAGAAATTCCTAATATTTTGTGGCAAAAATGTAGAAATTCTTCTTATTTTGAGGTAAAAAGGCTAAAATTCCCCTTATTTGGAAGCAAAAATGCAGAAATTTCACTTATTTTGGGGCAAAATTGCAGAAATTTCATTGATTTCATGGTATAAGTCAAAAATTCCCCTTATTTTGGGGCAAAAAAGACAGAAGTTGTCTTTGTTTTGGGGGAAAAAGACAGAAATTCCACTTATTTAGAGGCAAAAAGGCAGAAATTCCCCTCATTTTGGAGCAAAAATGAAGAAATCTCACTTTTTTATGGCCAAAAGTTATGCATTCCCCTTATTTTCGGGCAAAAAGGCAGAAATTCCCCGTATTTTGGAGCAAAATTGCAGAAATTCCCCTAATTTTGGGGCAAAAGGCAGAAATTCCCTTTATTTTGGGGCAAAAATCAGAAATTCCCCTTATTTGGGCAAAATTCCAGAAATTTTTTTTATTTTGGGCAAAATTGCAGGAAATTACCTTATTTTGGGGCAAAATGGCAGAAATTTCTTTTATTTGGGGCAAAATTGCAGAAATTTCACTTATTTTCAGAATAAAGGCTGAAATTTCCTTTATTTTTGGGCAAAAAGAAAGAAATTCCGCTTATTTTGGGGAAAAAAGGCAAAAATTTCCCTTATTTTGACGTAATGAGGTTGAAATTCCCCTTATTTTGGGGCAAAAATGCAGAAATTCCCCTTATTTTGGGGTAAAATTTCAGAAAATTCAAATATATCTGGGCAAAATCGCAGAAATTCCCCTTATTTTGGGGCAAAAACATGAAATCCCTAATTTTTGGCTAAAATTGAAGAAATTTCACTTATTTCGGGAGAAAAAGGCAGAAATTCCACTTAATTTCGGGCAAAAAGGCAGAAATGACCCGTATTTTGGAGCAAAATTGCAGAAATTCTCATAATATTGGTGCAAAAATGAAGAAATTCTTTTTATTTTGGGGCAAAAATGCAGAAATTCCTAATATTTTGGTGCAAAAATGAGAAATTTCCCTTACTTTGATGTAAAATGCTGAAATTCCCCATATTATGGGGCAAAAAGCAGAAATTTCCCTTATTTTGGGGCAAATTTGCAGAAATTTCACTTATTTCAGGGTAATAAGGCAGAAATTCCCTTTATTTTGGGGCAAAAAAGACAGAAATTCCCTTTGTTTTGGGGGAAAAAGACAGAAATTCCATTTATTTAGAGGCAAAAATGCAGAAATTCCCCTTATTATGAGGTAAAATCTGAAATTCCCATTATTTGTGGGGAAAAAGGCAGAAATTTCCCTAATTTTCGGGCAAAATTTCAGAAATTTTACTTATTTCAGAGTAATAAGTCAGAAATTCCTTTTATTTTGGAGCAAAAAAAACAGAAATTCCCTTTGTTTTGGGGGAAAAAAACAGAAATTCCACTTATTTATAGGCAAAAACGTAGAAATTTTCCTTATTTTGGCGCAAAAATGAAGAAATTTTTATTTTATATGGCAAAAAGGTATGCATTCCCCTTATTTTTGGGCAAAAAGGCAGAAATTCCCCGTATTTTGGAGCAAAATTGCAGAAATTCCCCTAATTGTGGGGCAAAAAGGCAGAAAATCCCTATATGTTGGGGCAAAAAGACAGAAATTCTCCTTATTTTGATGCAAAACTCAGAAATTCCTTTTATTTTGGAGCAAAATTGCAGAAATATCTCTTATTTCAGGGAAAAAAGGCAGAAATTTTCTTTATATTGGGACAAAAAGGCAGAAATTCCTAATATTTTGTGGCAAAAATGTAGAAATTCTTCTTATTTTGAGGTAAAAAGGCTAAAATTCCCCTTATTTGGAAGCAAAAATGCAGAAATTTCACTTATTTTGGGGCAAAATTGCAGAAATTTCATTGATTTCATGGTAATAAGTCAAAAAATTCCCCTTATTTTGGGGCAAAAAAGACAGAAGTTGTCTTTGTTTTGGGGGAAAAAGACAGAAATTCCACTTATTTAGAGGCAAAAAGGCAGAAATTCCCCTCATTTTGGAGCAAAAATGAAGAAATCTCACTTTTTTATGGCCAAAAGTTATGCATTCCCCTTATTTTCGGGCAAAAAGGCAGAAATTCCCCGTATTTTGGAGCAAAATTGCAGAAATTCCCCTAATTTTGGGGCAAAAGGCAGAAATTCCCTTTATTTTGGGGCAAAAATCAGAAATTCCCCTTATTTGGGGCAAAATTCCAGAAATTTTTTTTATTTTGGGCAAAATTGCAGGAAATTACCTTATTTTGGGGCAAAATGGCAGAAATTTCTTTTATTTGGGGCAAAATTGCAGAAATTTCACTTATTTTCAGAATAAAGGCTGAAATTTCCTTTATTTTTGGGCAAAAAGAAAGAAATTCCGCTTATTTTGGGGAAAAAAGGCAAAAATTTCCCTTATTTTGACGTAATGAGGTTGAAATTCCCCTTATTTTGGGGCAAAAATGCAGAAATTCCCCTTATTTTGGGGTAAAATTTCAGAAAATTCAAATATATCTGGGCAAAATCGCAGAAATTCCCCTTATTTTGGGGCAAAAACATGAAATCCCTAATTTTTGGCTAAAATTGAAGAAATTTCACTTATTTCGGGACAAAAAGGCAGAAATTCCACTTAATTTCGGGCAAAAAGGCAGAAATGACCCGTATTTTGGAGCAAGAAGCCACAAATTTCCCTTATTTTTGGGCAAAATTGAAAAAATTTCACTTATTTCAGTGAAAAAAGGCAGAAATTTTTCTTATTTTGGGGCAAAAAGGCAGAAATTATCCATATTTTGGTTCAAAAATCAGAAATTTCCCTTACTTTGAGGTAAAATGCTGAAATTCCCCTTATTTTGGGGCAAAAGGCAGAAATTTCCCTTTTTTGGGGGCATATTTGCAGAAATTTCACTTATTTCAGGGGAAAAAGGCAGGAATTTTCCTTATTTTGGGGCAAAAATGCAGAATTTCCTAATATTTTGTGGCAAAAATGCAGAAATTCCTAATATTTTGTTGCAAAAATGCAGATATTTCCCTTATTTTGAGGTAAAAAGGCTAAAATTCCCCTTATTTGGGGGCAAAAAGTCAGAAATTTTTCTTATTTTGGGGCAAATTTGCAGAAATTTCACTTATTTCAGGGATATAAGTCAGAAATTTTTCTTATTTTGGGGCAAAAAGACAGAAATTCCCTTTTTTTGGGGGAAAAAGACAGAAATTCCACTTATTTAAAGGCAAAAAGGCAAAAGTTCCCTTTATTTTAGAGCAAAAATGAAGAAATTTCCCTGTTTTATGGCAAAAAGGTATGCATTCTTATTATTTTCAGACAAAAAGGCAGAAATTCTTCATATTTTGGGGCAAAAAGCAGAAATTCCCCTTATTTTGGAGCAAAATTGCAGAAATTTCCCTTATTATGGGGAAAAATTGCAGAAATTTCCCTTATTTTAGAGCAAAATTGCAGAAATTTCACTAATTGTGGTGGAAAAAGGCAGAAATTCTCTTTATTTTGGGGCAAAACTCAGAAATTCCACTTATTTTGGGGCAAAATTGCAGAAATTTCACTTATTTCAGGGAAAACAGCAAAAATTCTTCTTTATTTTGGGGCAAAAAGGCAGAAATTCCTAATATTTTGTGCCCAAATTCAGAAATTCCCCTTATTTTGAGGTAAAAAGGCTGAAATTCCCTTATTAGGGGGCAAAAAGGCAGAAATTTTCCTTATATTGGGGCAAAATTGCAGAAATTTCACTTATTTCAGGGTAATAAGTCAGAAATTTTCCTTATTTTGGGGTAAAAATGACAGAAATTCCCTTTTGTTTTGGGGGAAAAAGACAGAATTTCCACTTATTTAGAGGCAAAAAAGCAGAAATTCACTTTATTTTAGGGCAAAATTGCAGAAATTTCCCTTATTTGGGGGCAAAAAAACAGAAATTCCCCTTATTTTGGGGCAAAATTCCAGAAATTTCCATTATTATGGGGAAAAATTGCAGAAATTTCCTTTATTTTAGGGCAAAATTGCAGAAATTTCACTTATTTCAGAGAAAAAAGGCAAAAATTTTTCTTATTTTGGGGCAAAAAGGCAGAAATTCCCATTATTTTGGGGCAAAAATGCAGAAATTCACCTTATTTTGGGCTAAATCTGCAGAAATTTCATATATTTCAGGGCAAAAAGGCAGAAATTTCCCTTAATTTGGGGCAAAAATGAAGAAATTTCCATTTTTTATGGCAAAAAGGTATGCATTCCCTGTATTTTCGGGAAAAAGGGCAGAAATTCCCCTTATTTTGGAGCAAAATTGCAGAAATTCCCCTAATTGTGAGGCAAAAAGGCAGAAATTTTCCTTATTTTGGGGCAAAACTCAGAAATTCCACTTATTTTGAGGCAAAATTGCAGAAATTTCCCTTATTTGGGGCAAAATTGCAGAAATTTCACTTATTTTCGGGCAAAATTGCAAAAATTTCACTTATTTCAGGAAAAAAAGGCAGAAATTTTCCTTATTTTGGGGCAAAAAGGCAGAAATTCTCCATATTTTTGTGCAAAAAACAGAAATTCCCCTTATTTTGAGTTAAAAAGGCTGAAATTCCCTTATTAGGGGGCAAAAAGGCAGAAATTTTCCTCATATTGGGGCAAAATTGCAGAAATTTCACTTATTTCAGGGTAATAAGTCAGAAATTTTTCTTATTTTGGGGCAAAAAGGACAGAAATTCCCTTTGTTTTGGGGGAAAATGACAGAAATTCCACTTATTTAGAGGCAAAAAGGCAAAAGTTCCCTTTATTTTAGAGCAAAAATGAAGAAATTTTTCTTTTTTATGGCAAAAAGGTATGCATTCTTCTTATTTTCAGACAAAAAGGCAGAAATTCCCCATATTTTGGGGCAAAAAGCAGAAATTCCCCTTATTTTGGAACAAAATTGCAGAAATTTCCCTTATAATGTGGAAAAATTGCAGAAATTTCCCTTATTTTAGAGCAAAATTGCAGAAATTTCACTAATTGTGGTGCAAAAAGGCAGAAATTCTCCTTATTTTGGGGCAAAACTCAGAAATTCCACTTATTTTGGGGCAAAATTGCAGAAATTTCACTTATTTCAGGGAAAAAAGCAAAAATTTTTCTTTATTTTGGGGCAAAAAGGCAGAAATTCCTAATATTTTGTGCCAAAATTCAGAAATTCCTTTTATTTTGAGATAAAAAGGCTGAAATTCCCTTATTAGGGGGCAAAAAGGCAGAAATTTTCCTTATATTGGGGCAAAATTGCAGAAATTTCACTAATATCAGGGTAATAAGTCAGAAATTTTCCTTATTTTTGGCAAAAATGACAGAAATTCCCTTTGTTTTGGGGGAAAAAGACAGAAATTCCACTTATTTAGAGGCAAAAAAGGAGAAATTCACCTTATTTTAGGGCAAAATTGTAGAAATTTCCCTTATTTGGGGGCAAAAAAACAGAAATTCCCCTTATTTTGGGGCAAAATTCCAGAAATTTCCCTTATTATGTGGAAAATTGCAGAAATTTCCTTTATTTTAGGGCAAAATTGCAGAAATTTCACTTGTTTTAGAGAAAAAAGGCAAAAATTTTTCTTGTTTTGGGGCAAAAAGGCAGAAATTCCCATTATTTTGGGGCAAAAAGGCAGAAATAAACCTTATTTTGGGCTAAAACTGCAGAAATTTCACATATTTCAGGGCAAAAAGGCAGAAATTTCCCTTAATTTGGGGCAAAAATGAAGAAATTTCCATTTTTTATGGCAAAAAGGTATGCATTCCCTGTATTTACAGGAAAAAAGTCAGAAATTCCCCTTATTTTGGAGAAAAATTGCAGAAATTCCCCTAATTGTGGGGCAAAAAGGCAGAAATTTTTCTTATTTTGGGGCAAAACTCAGAAATTGCACTTATTTTGGGGCAAAATTGCAGAAATTTCACTTACTTCAGGGAAAAAAGGCAGAAATTTTCCTTATTTTGGGGCAAAAAGGAAGAAATTCCTAATATGTGTTGCCAAAATTAAAAAATTCCTTTTATTTTGAGGTAAAAAGGCTGAAATTCCCCTTATTTGGTGGCTAAAAGGCAGAAATTTCTTTATATTAGGGCAAAATTGCAGAAATTTACTTATTTTAGGGTAATAAGTCAGAAATTTTCCTTATTTTGGGCAAAAAGGGAAGAAATTCCTTTTGTTTTGAAGGAAAAAGACAGAAATTCCACTCATTTAAAGGCAAAAAAGTAGAAATTCCCCTTATTTTAGGGCAAAATTGCAGAAATTTCTCTTATTTGGGGGCAAAAAAACAGAAATTCCCCTTATTTTGGGGTAAAATTCCAGAAATTTCCTTAATTATGTTGAAAAATTACAGAAATTTCTTTTATTTTAGGGCAAAATTTCAGAAATTTCACTTATTTCAGAGAAAAAAAGCAAAAATTTTTCTTAATTTGGGGCAAAAAGGCAGAAATTCCCATTATTTTGGGGCAAAAAGGCAGAAATTCACCTTATTTTGGGGTGAAATTGCAGAAATTTCACATATTTCAGGGCAAAAAGGCAGAAATTCCCCTTATTTTGAGGTAAAATGTTGAAATTTCCCATATTTATGGCAAAAGGCAGAAATTCCCCTTATTTTGGGGCAGGAAGCCAAAAATTTCCCTTATTTTTGGGCAAAATTGCAAAAATTTCACTTATTTCAGGGAAAAAAGGCAGAAATTTTCCTTATTTTGAGGCAAAAAGGCAGAAATTCTCCATATTTTGGTGCAAAAATCAGAAATTTCCATTATTTTGAGGTAAAATGCTGAAATTCCCCGTATTTTGGGGCAAAAGGCAGAAATTTCCTTTTTTTGGGGAATATTTGCAGAAATTTCACTTATTTCAGGGAAAAAAGGCAGGAATTTTCATTATTTTGGGGCAAAAAGGCAGAAATTCCTAATATTTTGTGGCAAAAATGCAGAAATTCCTAATATTTTGTTGCAAAAATCAGAAATATCCCTTATTTTGAGGTAAAATACTGAAATTTCCCTTATTTTGGGGCAAAAGGCAGAAATTTCCTTTTTGGGGGGGCATATTTGCAGAAATTTCACTTATTTCAGGGAAAAAAGGCAGGAATTTTCCTTATTTTGAGGCAAAAAGGCAGAAATTCCTAATATTTTGTGGCAAAAATGCAGAAATTCCTAATATTTTGTTGCAAAAATGCAGAAATTTCCCTTATTTTGAGGTAAAAAGGCTGAAATTCCCCTTATTTGAGGGCAAAAAGGCAGAAATTTTTTTTATTTTGGGGCAAATTTGCAGAAATTTCACTTATTTCAGGGTTATAAGTCAGAAATTTTTGTTATTTTGGGGCAAAAAAGACAGAAATTTTCTTTGATTTGGGGGAAAAAGACAGAAATTCCACTTATTTGGAGGCAAAAAGGCAAAAGTTCCCTTTATTTTAGAGCAAAAATGAAGAAATTTCCCTTTTTTATGGCAAAAAGGTATGCATTCTTCTTATTTAAGACAAAAAGGCAGAAATTCCCCATATTTTGGGGCAAAAAGCAGAAATTCCCCTTATTTTGGAACAAAATTGCAGAAATTTCCCTTATTATGGGGAAAAATTGCAGAAATTTCCCTTATTTTAGAGCAAAATTGCAGAAATTTCACTAATTGTTGTGCAAAAAGGCAGAAATTCTCTTTATTTTGGGGCAAAACTCAGAAATTCCACTTATTTTGGGGCAAAATTGCACAAATTTCACTTATTTCAGGGAAAAAAGCAATAAATTTTCTTTATTTTGGGGCAAAAAGGCAGAAATTCTTAATATTTTGTGCCAAAATTCAGAAATTTCCCTTATTTTGAGGTAAAAAGACTGAAATTCCCCTTATTAGGGGGCAAAAAAGCAGAAATTTTCCTTATATTGGGGCAAAATTGCAGAAATTTCACTTATTTCAGGGTAATAAGTCAGAAATTTTCCTTATTTTGGGGCAAAAATGACAGAAATTCCCTTTGTTGTGGGGGAAAAAGACAGAAATTCCACTTATTTAGAGGCAAAAAAGCAGAAATTCCCCTTATTTTAGGGCAAAATTGCAGAAATTTCCCTTATTTGGGGGCAAAAAAACAGAAATTCCTCTTATTTTGGGGCAAAATTCCAGAAATTTCCTTTATTATGGGGAAAAATTGCAGAAATTTTTTTTATTTTAGGGCAAAATTGCAGAAATTTCACTTATTTCAGAGAAAAAAAGCAAAAATTTTTCTTATTTTGGGGCAAAAAGGCAGATATTCCCCGTATTTTGGAAATTTCCCTTTTTATGGGGCATATTTGCAGAAATTTCACTTATTTCAGGGAAAAAGTCAAGAATTTTCTTTATTTTGGGGCAAAAAGGCAGAAATTCCTAATATTTTGTGGCAAAATGCAGAAATTCCTAATATTTTGTTGCAAAAATGCAGAAATTTCCGTTATTTTGAGGTAAAAAGGCTGAAATTCCCCTTATTTGGGGGCAAAAAGGCAGAAATTTTTCTTATTTAGGGGCAAATTTGCAGAAATTTCACTTATTTCAGGGTTATAAGTCAGAAATTTTTCTTATTTTGGGGCAAAAAAGACAGAAATTCCCTTTGTTTTGGGGGAAAAAGACAGAAATTCCACTTATTTGGGGGCAAAAACGCAAAAGTGCCCCTTATTTTGGAGCAAAAATGAAGAAATTTCCCTTTTTTATGGCAAAAAGGTATGCATTCTTCTTATTTTCAAACAAAAAGGCAGAAATTCCCCATATTTTGGGGCAAAAGGCAGAAATTCCCCTTATTTTGGGGCAAAATTGCAGAAATTTCCCTAATTGTGAGGCAAAAATCAGAAATTCCCCTTATTTTGGGGCAAAATTGCAGAAATTTCCTTTATTATGGGGAAAAATTGCAAAAATTTCTTTTATTTTAGGGCAAAATTGCCGAAATTTCACTAATTGTTGGGCAAAAAGGCAGAAATTCTCCTTATTTTGGGGCAAAACTCAGAAATTCCACTTATTTTGGAGCAAAATTCCAGAAATTTCCTTTATTTTGGGGCAAAATTGCAGAAATTAAACTTATTTTGGTGCAAAATTGCAGAAATTTCATTTATTTCAGAGAAAAAAGGCAGAAATTTTCCTTATTTTGGGGCAAAAAGGCAGAAATTCCTAATATTTTGTGCCAAAATTCAGAAATTCCTATTATTTTGAGGTAAAAAGGCTGAAATTCCCCTTATATGGGGGCAAAAAGGCAGAAATTTCCCTTATATTGGGGCAAAATTGCAGAAATTTCCCTTATTTCAGGGTAATAAGTCAGAAATTTTCCTTATTTTGGGGCAAAAAAGACAGAAATTCCCTTTGTTTTGGGGGAAAGAGACAGAAATTCCACTTATTTAGAGGCAAAAATGCAGAAATTCCCCTTATTACGAGGTAAAAATGCTGAAATTCCCCTTATTTGTGGGCAAAATGCAGAAATTTCTCTTATTTTTGGGCAAAATTGCAGAAATTTTACTTATTTTAGGGTAATAAGTCAGAAATTCCCTTTATTTAGGGGCAAAAAAGACAGAAATTTTCTTTTTTGGGGGGGGAAAAGACAGAAATTCCACTTATTTAGAGGCAAAAAGGCAGAAATTTTTTTTATTTTGGAGCAAAAATGAAGAAATTTCCCTTTTATATGGCAAAAAGGTATGCATTCCCCTTATTTTTGGGCATTAAAGCAGAAATTCCTCGTATTTTGGAGCAAAATTGCAGAAATTCCCCTAATTGTGGGGCAAAAAGGCAGAAAATCCCTATATGTTGGGGCAAAAAGACAGAAATTCTCCTTATTTTGATGCAAAACTCAGAAATTCCACTTATTTTGGAGCAAAATTGCAGAAATATCTCTTATTTCAGGGAAAAAAGGCAGAAATTTTTTTTATATTGGGGCAAAAAGGCAGAAATTCCTAATATTTTGTGGCAAAAATGTAGAAATTCTTCTTATTTTGAGGTAAAGAGGCTGAAATTCCCTTTATTTGGAAGCAAAAATGCAGAAATTTCACTTATTTTGGGGCAAAATTGCAGAAATTTCATTGATTTCAGGGTAATAAGTCAGAAATTCTTCTTATTTTGGGGCAAAAAAGACAGAAATTTCCTTTGTTCTTGGGGTAAAAGACAGAAATTCCACTTATTTAGAGGCAAAAATGCAGAAATTTTCCTTATTTTGGAGCAAAAATGAAGAAATTTCCCTTTTATATACAAAAAGGTATGCATTCCCCTTATTTTCGGGCAAAAAGGCAGAAATTCCCCGTATTTCTGAGCAAAATTGCAGAAATTCCCCTAATTGTGGGGCAAAAAGGCAGAAAATCCCTATATGTTTGGGCAAAAAGACAGAAATTCTCCTTATTTTGGGGCAAAACTCAGAAATTCCACTTATTTTTGAGCAAAATTGCAGAAATATCTCTTATTTCAGGGAAAAAAGGCAGAAATTTTCCTTATATTGGGGCAAAAAGGCAGAAATTCTTAATATTTTGTGACAAAAATGTAGAACTTCTTATTATTTTGAGGTAAAAAGGCTGAAATTCCCCTTATTTGGAAGCAAAAATGCAGAAATTTCACTTATTTTGGGGCAAAATTGCAGAAATTTCACTTATTTCAGGGTAATAAGTCAGAAATTCCCTTTATTTTGGGGCAAAAAAGACAGAAATTCCCTTTGTTTTGGGGGAAAAAGACAGAAATTCCATTTATTTAGAGGCAAAAATGCAGAAATTCCCCTTATTATGAGGTAAAATCTGAAATTCCCATTATTTGTGGGGAAAAAGGCAGAAATTTCCCTAATTTTCGGGCAAAATTGCAGAAATTTTACTTATTTCAGAGTAATAAGTCAGAAATTCCTTTTATTTTGGGGCAAAAAAGACAGAAATTCCCTTTGTTTTGGGGGAAAAAGACAGAAATTCCACTTATTTATAGGCAAAAACGTAGAAATTTTCCTTATTTTGGAGCAAAAATGAAGAAATTTTTATTTTATATGGCAAAAAGGTATGCATTCCCCTTATTTTTGGGCAAAAAGGCAGAAATTCCCCGTATTTTGGAGCAAAATTGCAGAAATTCCCCTAATTGTGGGGCAAAAAGGCAGAAAATCCCTATATGTTGGGGCAAAAAGACAGAAATTCTCCTTATTTTGATGCAAAACTCAGAAATTCCTTTTATTTTGGAGCAAAATTGCAGAAATATCTCTTATTTCAGGGAAAAAAGGCAGAAATTTTCTTTATATTGGGACAAAAAGGCAGAAATTCCTAATATTTTGTGGCAAAAATGTAGAAATTCTTCTTATTTTGAGGTAAAAAGGCTAAAATTCCCCTTATTTGGAAGCAAAAATGCAGAAATTTCACTTATTTTGGGGCAAAATTGCAGAAATTTCATTGATTTCATGGTAATAAGTCAAAAATTCCCCTTATTTTGGGGCAAAAAAGACAGAAGTTGTCTTTGTTTTGGGGGAAAAAGACAGAAATTCCACTTATTTAGAGGCAAAAAGGCAGAAATTCCCCTCATTTTGGAGCAAAAATGAAGAAATCTCACTTTTTTATGGCCAAAAGTTATGCATTCCCCTTATTTTCGGGCAAAAAGGCAGAAATTCCCCGTATTTTGGAGCAAAATTGCAGAAATTCCCCTAATTTTGGGGCAAAAGGCAGAAATTCCCTTTATTTTGGGGCAAAAATCAGAAATTCCCCTTATTTGGGGCAAAATTCCAGAAATTTTTTTTATTTTGGGCAAAATTGCAGGAAATTACCTTATTTTGGGGCAAAATGGCAGAAATTTCTTTTATTTGGGGCAAAATTGCAGAAATTTCACTTATTTTCAGAATAAAGGCTGAAATTTCCTTTATTTTTGGGCAAAAAGAAAGAAATTCCGCTTATTTTGGGGAAAAAAGGCAAAAATTTCCCTTATTTTGACGTAATGAGGTTGAAATTCCCCTTATTTTGGGGCAAAAATGCAGAAATTCCCCTTATTTTGGGGTAAAATTTCAGAAAATTCAAATATATCTGGGCAAAATCGCAGAAATTCCCCTTATTTTGGGGCAAAAACATGAAATCCCTAATTTTTGGCTAAAATTGAAGAAATTTCACTTATTTCGGGAGAAAAAGGCAGAAATTCCACTTAATTTCGGGCAAAAAGGCAGAAATGACCCGTATTTTGGAGCAAAATTGCAGAAATTCTCATAATATTGGTGCAAAAATGAAGAAATTCTTTTTATTTTGGGGCAAAAATGCAGAAATTCCTAATATTTTGGTGCAAAAATGAGAAATTTCCCTTACTTTGATGTAAAATGCTGAAATTCCCCATATTTTGGGGCAAAAGGCAGAAATTTCCCTTATTTTGGGGCAAATTTGCAGAAATTTCACTTATTTCAGGGTAATAAGGCAGAAATTCCCTTTATTTTGGGGCAAAAAAGACAGAAATTCCCTTTGTTTTGGGGGAAAAAGACAGAAATTCCATTTATTTAGAGGCAAAAATGCAGAAATTCCCCTTATTATGAGGTAAAATCTGAAATTCCCATTATTTGTGGGGAAAAAGGCAGAAATTTCCCTAATTTTCGGGCAAAATTGCAGAAATTTTACTTATTTCAGAGTAATAAGTCAGAAATTCCTTTTATTTTGGAGCAAAAAAGACAGAAATTCCCTTTGTTTTGGGGGAAAAAAACAGAAATTCCACTTATTTATAGGCAAAAACGTAGAAATTTTCCTTATTTTGGAGCAAAAATGAAGAAATTTTTATTTTATATGGCAAAAAGGTATGCATTCCCCTTATTTTTGGGCAAAAAGGCAGAAATTCCCCGTATTTTGGAGCAAAATTGCAGAAATTCCCCTAATTGTGGGGCAAAAAGGCAGAAAATCCCTATATGTTGGGGCAAAAAGACAGAAATTCTCCTTATTTTGATGCAAAACTCAGAAATTCCTCTTATTTTGGAGCAAAATTGCAGAAATATCTCTTATTTCAGGGAAAAAAGGCAGAAATTTTCTTTATATTGGGACAAAAAGGCAGAAATTCCTAATATTTTGTGGCAAAAATGTAGAAATTCTTCTTATTTTGAGGTAAAAAGGCTAAAATTCCCCTTATTTGGAAGCAAAAATGCAGAAATTTCACTTATTTTGGGGCAAAATTGCAGAAATTTCATTGATTTCATGGTAATAAGTCAAAAATTCCCCTTATTTTGGGGCAAAAAAGACAGAAATTGTCTTTGTTTTGGGGGAAAAAGACAGAAATTCCACTTATTTAGAGGCAAAAAGGCAGAAATTCCCCTCATTTTGGAGCAAAAATGAAGAAATCTCACTTTTTTATGGCCAAAAGTTATGCATTCCCCTTATTTTCGGGCAAAAAGGCAGAAATTCCCCGTATTTTGGAGCAAAATTGCAGAAATTCCCCTAATTTTGGGGCAAAAGGCAGAAATTCCCTTTATTTTGGGGCAAAAATCAGAAATTCCCCTTATTTGGGGCAAAATTCCAGAAATTTTTTTTATTTTGGGCAAAATTGCAGGAAATTACCCTATTTTGGGGCAAAATGGCAGAAATTTCTTTTATTTGGGGCAAAATTGCAGAAATTTCACTTATTTTCAGAATAAAGGCTGAAATTTCCTTTATTTTTGGGCAAAAAGAAAGAAATTCCGCTTATTTTGGGGAAAAAAGGCAAAAATTTCCCTTATTTTGACGTAATGAGGTTGAAATTCCCCTTATTTTGGGGCAAAAATGCAGAAATTCCCCTTATTTTGTGGTAAAATTTCAGAAAATTCAAATATATCTGGGCAAAATCGCAGAAATTCCCCTTATTTTGGGGCAAAAACATGAAATCCCTAATTTTTGGCTAAAATTGAAGAAATTTCACTTATTTCGGGACAAAAAGGCAGAAATTCCACTTAATTTCGGGCAAAAAGGCAGAAATGACCCGTATTTTGGAGCAAGAAGCCACAAATTTCCCTTATTTTTGGGCAAAATTGAAAAAATTTCACTTATTTCAGTGAAAAAAGGCAGAAATTTTTCTTATTTTGGGGCAAAAAGGCAGAAATTCTCCATATTTTGGTTCAAAAATCAGAAATTTCCCTTATTTTGAGGTAAAATGCTGAAATTCCCCTTATTTTGGGGCAAAAGGCAGAAATTTCCCTTTTTTGGGGGCATATTTGCAGAAATTTCACTTATTTCAGGGGAAAAAGGCAGGAATTTTCCTTATTTTGGGGCATAAATGCAGAATTTCCTAATATTTTGTGGCAAAAATGCAGAAATTCCTAATATTTTGTTGCAAAAATGCAGATATTTCCCTTATTTTGAGGTAAAAAGGCTAAAATTCCCCTTATTTGGGGGCAAAAAGTCAGAAATTTTTCTTATTTTGGGGCAAATTTGCAGAAATTTCACTTATTTCAGGGATATAAGTCAGAAATTTTTCTTATTTTGGGGCAAAAAGACAGAAATTCCCTTTTTTTGGGGGAAAAAGACAGAAATTCCACTTATTTAAAGGCAAAAAGGCAAAAGTTCCCTTTATTTTAGAGCAAAAATGAAGAAATTCCCCTGTTTTATGGCAAAAAGGTATGCATTCTTATTATTTTCAGACAAAAAGGCAGAAATTCTTCATATTTTGGGGCAAAAAGCAGAAATTCCCCTTATTTTGGAGCAAAATTGCAGAAATTTCCCTTATTATGGGGAAAAATTGCAGAAATTTCCCTTATTTTAGAGCAAAATTGCAGAAATTTCACTAATTGTGGTGGAAAAAGGCAGAAATTCTCTTTATTTTGGGGCAAAACTCAGAAATTCCACTTATTTTGGGGCAAAATTGCAGAAATTTCACTTATTTCAGGGAAAACAGCAAAAATTCTTCTTTATTTTGGGGCAAAAAGGCAGAAATTCCTAATATTTTGTGCCCAAATTCAGAAATTCCCCTTATTTTGAGGTAAAAAGGCTGAAATTCCCTTATTAGGGGGCAAAAAGGCAGAAATTTTCCTTATATTGGGGCAAAATTGCAGAAATTTCACTTATTTCAGGGTAATAAGTCAGAAATTTTCCTTATTTTGGGGTAAAAATGACAGAAATTCCCTTTTGTTTTGGGGGAAAAAGACAGAATTTCCACTTATTTAGAGGTAAAAAAGCAGAAATTCACTTTATTTTAGGGCAAAATTGCAGAAATTTCCCTTATTTGGGGGCAAAAAAACAGAAATTCCCCTTATTTTGGGGCAAAATTCCAGAAATTTCCATTATTATGGGGAAAAATTGCAGAAATTTCCTTTATTTTAGGGCAAAATTGCAGAAATTTCACTTATTTCAGAGAAAAAAGGCAAAAATTTTTCTTATTTTGGGGCAAAAAGGCAGAAATTCCCATTATTTTGGGGCAAAAATGCAGAAATTCACCTTATTTTGGGCTAAATCTGCAGAAATTTCATATATTTCAGGGCAAAAAGGCAGAAATTTCCCTTAATTTGGGGCAAAAATGAAGAAATTTCCATTTTTTATGGCAAAAAGGTATGCATTCCCTGTATTTTCGGGAAAAAGGGCAGAAATTCCCCTTATTTTGGAGCAAAATTGCAGAAATTCCCCTAATTGTGAGGCAAAAAGGCAGAAATTTTCCTTATTTTGGGGCAAAACTCAGAAATTCCACTTATTTTGAGGCAAAATTGCAGAAATTTCCCTTATTTGGGGCAAAATTGCAGAAATTTCACTTATTTTCGGGCAAAATTGCAAAAATTTCACTTATTTCAGGAAAAAAAGGCAGAAATTTTCCTTATTTTGGGGCAAAAAGGCAGAAATTCTCCATATTTTTGTGCAAAAAACAGAAATTCCCCTTATTTTGAGTTAAAAAGGCTGAAATTCCCTTATTAGGGGGCAAAAAGGCAGAAATTTTCCTTATATTGGGGCAAAATTGCAGAAATTTCACTTATTTCAGGGTAATAAGTCAGAAATTTTTCTTATTTTGGGGCAAAAAGGACAGAAATTCCCTTTGTTTTGGGGGAAAATGACAGAAATTCCACTTATTTAGAGGCAAAAAGGCAAAAGTGCCCTTTATTTTAGAGCAAAAATGAAGAAATTTTTCTTTTTTATGGCAAAAAGGTATGCATTCTTCTTATTTTCAGACAAAAAGGCAGAAATTCCCCATATTTTGGGGCAAAAAGCAGAAATTCCCCTTATTTTGGAACAAAATTGCAGAAATTTCCCTTATAATGTGGAAAAATTGCAGAAATTTCCCTTATTTTAGAGCAAAATTGCAGAAATTTCACTAATTGTGGTGCAAAAAGGCAGAAATTCTCCTTATTTTGGGGCAAAACTCAAAAATTCCACTTATTTTGGGGCAAAATTGCAGAAATTTCACTTATTTCAGGGAAAAAAGCAAAATTTTTTCTTTATTTTGGGGCAAAAAGAAAGAAATTCCTAATATTTTGTGCCAAAATTCAGAAATTCCTTTTATTTTGAGATAAAAAGGCTGAAATTCCCTTATTAGGGGGCAAAAAGGCAGAAATTTTCCTTATATTGGGGCAATATTGCAGAAATTTCACTAATATCAGGGTAATAAGTCAGAAATTTTCCTTATTTTGGGGCAAAAATGACAGAAATTCCCTTTGTTTTGGGGGAAAAATACAGAAATTCCACTTATTTAGAGGCAAAAAAGGAGAAATTCACCTTATTTTAGGGCAAAATTGTAGAAATTTCCCTTATTTGGGGGCAAAAAAACAGAAATTCCCCTTATTTTTTGGCAAAATTCCAGAAATTTCCCTTATTATGGGGAAAATTGCAGAAATTTCCTTTATTTTAGGGCAAAATTGCAGAAATTTCACTTGTTTTAGAGAAAAAAGGCAAAATTTTTTCTTATTTTGGGGCAAAAAGGCAGAAATTCCCATTATTTTGGGGCAAAAAGGCAGAAATTCACCTTATTTTGGGCTAAAACTGCAGAAATTTCACATATTTCAGGGCAAAAAGGCAGAAATTTCCCTTAATTTGGGGCAAAAATGAAGAAATTTCCATTTTTTATGGCAAAAAGGTATGCATTCCCTGTATTTAAAGGAAAAAAGTCAGAAATTCCCCTTATTTTGGAGAAAAATTGCAGAAATTCCCCTAATTGTGGGGCAAAAAGGCAGAAATTTTTCTTATTTTGGGGCAAAACTCAGAAATTGCACTTATTTTGGGGCAAAATTGCAGAAATTTCCCTTATTTTGGGGCAAAATTGCAGAAATTTCACTTATTTTCGGGCAAAATTGCAAAAATTTCACTTATTTCAGGGAAAAAAGGCAGAAATTTTCCTTATTTTGGGGCAAAAAGGCAGAAATTCTCCATATTTTGGTGCAAAAATCAGAAATTTCCCTTATTTTGAGGTAAAATGCTGAAATTCCCTTTATTTTGGGGCAAAAGGCAGAAATTTCCCTTTTTATGGGGCATATTTGCAGAAATTTCACTTATTTCAGGGAAAAAGTCAAAAATTTTCTTTATTTTGGGGCAAAAAGGCAGAAATTCCTAATATTTTGTGGCAAAAATGCAGAAATTCCTAATATTTTGTTGCAAAAATGCAGAAATTTCCCTTATTTTGAGGTAAAAAGGCTGAAATTCCCCTTATTTGGGGGCAAAAAGGCAGAAATTTTTCTTATTTTGGGGCAAATTTGCAGAAATTTCACTTATTTCAGGGTTATAAGTCAGAAATTTTTCTTATTTTGGGGAAAAAAACAGAAATTCCCTTTGTTTTGGAAGAAAAAGACAGAAATTCCACTTATTTAGAGGCAAATAGGCAAAAGTTCCCTTTATTTTAGAGCAAAAATGAAGAAATTTCCCTTTTTTATGGCAAAAAGGTATGCATTCCCTTTATTCTCGGGAAAAAAGGCAGAAATTCCCCGTATTTTGGAGCAAAATTGCAGAAATTCCCCTAATTGTGGGGCAAAAAGGCAGAAATTCTCCTTATTTTTGGGCAAAACTCAGAAATTCTACTTATTTTGGGGCAAAATTGCAGAAATTTCCCTTATTTTGGGGCAAAATTTCAGAAATTTCACTTATTTAAGAGAAAAAACGGCAGAAATTTTCCTTATTTTGGGGCAAAAAAGACAGAAATTCCCTTTGTTTTGGGGGAAAAAGACAGAAATTCCACTTATTTAGAGTCAAAAAGGCAAAAGTTCCCCTTATTTTGGAGCAAAAATGAAGAAATTTCCCTTTTTTATGGCAAAAAGCTATGCATTCTTCTTATTTTTGGACAAAAATGCAGAAATTTTCCATATTTTGGGGCAAAAGGCAGAAATTCCCCATATTTTGGGGCAAAATTGCAGAAATTTCCCTAATTGTGAGGCAAAAAACAGAAATTCCCCTTATTTTGAAGCAAAATTGCAGAAATTTCCCTTATTATAAGGAAAAATTGCAGAAATTTCCCTTATTTTAGGGCAAAATTGCAGAAATTTCACTAATTGTGGTGCAAAAAAGCAGAAATTCTCTTTATTTTGAGGCAAAACTCAGAAATTCCACTTATTTTGGGGCAAAATTGCAGAAATTTCACTTATTTCAGGGAAAAAACCAGAAATTTTTCTTTATTTTGGGGCAAAAAGGCAGAAATTCCTAATATTTTGTGCCAAAATTCAGAAATTCCCCTTATTTTGAGGTAAAAAGGCTGAAATTCCCTTATTAGGGGGCAAAAAGGCAGAAATTTTCTTTATATTGGGGCAAAATTGCAGAAATTTCACTTATTTCAGGGTAATAAGTCAGAAATTTTCTTTATATTGGGGCAAAAATGACAGAAATTCCCTTTGTTTTTGGGGAAAGAGACAGAAATTCCACTTATCTAGAGGCAATAAAGCAAGAATTCCCCTTATTTTAGGGCAAAATTGCAGAAATTTCCCATATTTGGGGGCAAAAAAACAGAAATTTCCCTTATTTTCGGGCAAAATTCCAGAAATTTCCCTTATTATGGGGAAAAATTGCAGAAATTTTCTTTATTTTAGGGCAAATTTGCAGAATTTTCACTTATTTCAGAGAAAAAAGGCAAAAATTTTTCTCATTTTGGGGCAAAAAGGCAGAAATTCCCATTATTTTGTGGCAAAAAGGCAGAAATTCACCTTATTTTGGGCTAAAACTGCAGAAATTTCACATATTTCAGGGCAAAAAGGCAGAAATTTCCCTTAATTTGGGGCAAAAATGAAGAAATTTCCATTTTTTATGTCAAAAATGTATGCATTCCCTTTATTTTCGGGAAAAAAGGCAGAAATTCCCCGTATTTTGGAGCAAAATTGCAGAAATTCTCCTAATTGTGGGACAAAAAGGCAGAAATTTTCCTTATTTTGGGGCAAAACTCAGAAATTCCACTTATTTTGGGGCAAAATTGCAGAAATTTTGCTTATTTTGTGGCAAAAATGCAGAAATTCCCCTTATTTGAGGTAAAAAGGCTGATATTCCCCTTATTTGTGGGCAAAAAGGCAGAAATTTCCCTTATATTGGGGCAAAATTGCAGAAATTTCACTTATTTCAGGGTAATAAGTAAGAAATTTTCCTTATTTTGGGGCAAAAATGAGAGAAATTTTTTTTTTTGGGGGAAAAAAAAGACAGAAATTCCACTTATTTAGAGGCAAAAAAGCAGAAATTCCCCTTATTTTAGGGCAAAATTGCAGAAATTTCTTTTATTTGGGGGCAAAAAAAAAGAAATTCCCCTTATTTTGGGGCAAAATTCCTGAAATTTCATTTATTATGAGGAAAAATTTCAGAAATTACTTTTATTTTAGGGCAAAATTGCAGAAATTTCACTTATTTCAGAGAAGAAAAGCAAAAATTTTTTTTATTTTGGGGCAAAAAGGCAGAAATTCCCATTATTTTGGGGCAAAAAGGCAGAAATTCACATTATTTTGGGCTAAAATTGCAGAAATTTCACATATTTCAGGGCAAAAAGGCAGAAATTTCCCTTAATTTGGGGCAAAAATAAAGAAATTTCCCTTTTTTTATGCAAAAAGGTATGCATTGCCCTTAATTTCGGGCAAAAAGGCAGAAATTCCCCGTATTTTGGAGCTAAATTGCAGAAATTCCCCAAATTCTGGGGCAAAAAGGCAGAACTTCTCATTATTTGGGGGCAAAATTGCAGAAATTTCATGTATTTCAGGGAAAAAAGGCAGAAATGTTCCTTATTTTGGTTCAAAAAGGCAGAAATTCTCCATATTTTGGTGCAAAAATCAGAAATTTCCCTTATTTTGAGGTTAAATGCTGATATTCCCTTTATTTTTGGGAAAAATGCAGGAATTTCTCTATTTTGGGGCAAATTTGCAGAAATTTCACTTATTTCAGGGTAATAAGTCAGAAATTTTCCTTATTTTGGGGCAAAAATGACAGAAATTCCCTTGGTTTTGGGAAAAAAAGACAGAAATTCCACTTATTTAGAGGCAAAAAAGCAGAAATTCCCCTTATTTTAGTGCAAAATTGCAGAAATTTCCCATATTTGGGGGCAAAAAAACAAAAATTTCTCTTATTTTAAGGCAAAATTCCAGAAATTTCCAATATTATGGGGAAAAATTGCAGAAATTTCTTTTATTTTAGGGCAAAATTGCAGAAATTTCACTTATTTCAGAGAAAAAAAGCAAAAATTTTTCTTATTTTAGGGCAAAAAGGCAGAAATTCCCATTATTTTGGGGCAAAAAGGCAGAAATTCACCTTATTTTGGGCTAAAATTGCAGAAATTTCACATATTTCAGGGCAAAAATGCAGAAATTTCTCTTAATTTGGGCAAAAATGAAGAAATTTCCCTTTTTTATGGCAAAAAGGTATGCATTCCCATTATTTTCAGGCAAAAAGGCAGAAATTCTCCATATTTTGGAGCAAAATTGCAGAAATTCCCCTAATTGTGGGGCAAAAAAGCAGAAATTCTCCTTATTTTGGGGCAAAACTCAGAAATTCCACTTATTTTAGGGCAAAATTCTAGGAATTTCCCTTATTTTGGGGCAAAATTGCAGAAATTTCACTTATTTTTGGGCAAAATTGCAGAAATTTCACTTATTACAGGGAAAATAAGGCAGAAATTTTCCTTATTGTGGGGCAAAAAGGCAGAAATTCCTAATATTTTGTTGCAAAAATGCAGAAATTTCCCTTATTTTGAGGTAAAAAGGCTGAAATTCCCCATTTTTGAGGACAAAAAGGCAGAAATTTCCCTTAATTTGGGGCAAATTTGCAGAAATTTCACTTATTTCAGGGTAATAAGTCAGAAATTTTCCTTATTTTGGGGCAAAAAAGACAGAAATTCCCTTTGTTTTGGGGGAAAAAAACAGAAATTCCACTTATTTAGATACAAAAAGCAAAAGTTTCCCTTATTTTGGAGCAAAAATGAAGAAAATTTTCTTTTTTATGGCAAAAAGGTATGCATTCTTCTTATTTTCGGACAAAAAGGCAGAAATTCCTCATATTTTAGGACAAAAGGCAGAAATTCCTTTTATTTTGGAGCAAAATTGCAAAAATTTCCCTAATTGTGGGGCAAAAAACAGAAATTCCCCTTATTTTGTAAGCAAAATTGCAGAAATTTCCCTTATTACGGGGAAAAATTGCAGAAATTTCTCTTATTTTAGGGCAAAATTGCAGAAATTTCACTAATTGTGGGCAAATAGGCAGAAATTATCCTTATTTTGGGGCAAAACTCAGAAATTCCACTTATTTTGTGCAAAATTCCAGAAAGTTTCCTTATTTTGGGGCAAAATTGCAGAAATTTTACTTATTTTGGGATAAAATTGCAGAAATTTCACTTATTTCAGGGAAAAAAGGCAGAAATTGTTTTTATTTTTGAGCAAAAAGGCTGAAATTCCTAATATTTTGTGCCAAAATTCAGAAATTCCCCTTATTTTGAGGTAAAAAGGCTGAAATTCCCCATATTTGGGGGCAAAAAGGCAGAAATTTCCCTTATATTGGGGCAAAATTGCAGAAATTTCACTTATTTCAGGGTAATAACTCAGAAATTTCCCTTATTTTGCGGCAAAAATGACAGAAATTCCCTTTGTTTTGGGGAAAAAAGACAGAAATTCCACTTATTTAGAGGCAAAAAAGCAGAAATTCCCCTTATTTTAGGGCAAAATTGCAGAAATTTCCCTTATTTGGGGGCAAAAAAACAGAAATTCCCCTTATTTTGAGGCAAAATTCCAGAAATTTCCATTATTATGGGGAAAAATTGCAGAAATTTCTTTTATTTTAGGGCAAAATTGCAGAAGTTTCACTTATTTCAGAGAAAAAAAGCAAAAATTTTTCTTATTTTTGGGAAAAAAGCAGAAATTCCCATTATTTTGGGGCAAAAAGGCAGAAATTCACCTTATTTTGGGCTAAAACTGCAGAAATTTCACATATTTCAGGGCAAAAAGGCAGAAACTTCCCTTAATTTGGGGCAAAAATGAAGAAATTTCCCTTTTTTATGTCAAAAAGGTATGCATTCCCTTTATTTTCAGGCAAAAAGGCAGAAATTTCCCGTATTTTGGAGTAAAATTGCAGAAATTCCCCTAATTGTGGGGCAAAAAGGCAGAAATTCTCCTTATTTTTGGGTAAAACTCAGAAATTCCACTTATTTTGGGGCAAAATTGCAAAAACTTCCCTTATTTTGGGGCAAAATTGCAGATATTTCACTTATTTCACAGAAAAAACGGCAGAAATTTTCTTTATTTTGGGGCAAAAAAGACAGAAATTCCCTTTGCTTTGGGGGAAAAAGACAGAAATTCCACTTATTTAGAGTCAAAAAGGCAAAAGTTCCCCTTATTTTGGAGCAAAAATGAAGAAATTTCCCCTTTTTATGGCAAAAAGGTATGCATTCTTCTGATTTTTCGACAAAAACGCAGAAATTTTCCATATGTTGGGGCAAAAGGCAGAAATTCCCCATATTTTGGGGCAAAATTGCAGAAATTTCCCTAATTGTGGGGCAAAAAACAGAAATTCCCCTCATTTTGAAGCAAAATTGCAGAAATATCCCTTATTATAAGGAAAAATTGCAGAAATTTCCCTTCTTTTAGGGCAAAATTGCAGAAATTTCACTAATTGTGGGGCAAAAAGGCAGAAATTCTTCATATTTTGGGGCAAAACTCAGAAATTCCACTTATTTTGGGGAAAAATTCCAAAAATTTTTCTTATTTTGGGGCAAAATTGCAGAAATTTTGCTTATTTTGTGGCAAAATTGCAGAAATTTCACTTATTTCAGGGAAAAAAGGCAGAAATTTTGCTTATATTGGGGCAAAAGGCAGAAATTCCTAATAGTTTGTGCCAAAATTCAGAAATTCCCCTTATTTTGAGGTAAAAAGGCTGAAATTGGCCCTTATTTGTGGGCAAAAAGGCAGAAATTTCCCTTATATTGGGGCAATATTGCAGAAATTTCACTTATTTCAGGGTAATAAGTAAGAAATTTTCCTTATTTTGGGGCAAAAATGACAAATTTTTTTTATGGGAAAAAAAGACAGAAATTCCACTTATTTAGAGGCAAAAAAGCAGAAATTCCCCTTATTTTAGGGCAAAATTGCAGAAATTTCCTTTATTTGGGGGCAAAAAACTGAAATTCTTCTTATTTTCGGGCAAAATTCCAGAAATTTCTTTTATTATGGGGAAAAATTGCAGAAATTTTCTTTATTTTAGGGCAAATTTGCAGAATTTTCACTTATTTCAGAGAAAAAAGGCAAAAATTTTTCTTATTTTGGGGCAAAAAGGCAGAAATTCACCTTATTTTGTGGCAAAAAGGCAGAAATTCACCTTATTTTGGGCTAAAACTGCAGAAATTTCACATATTTCAGGGCAAAAAGGCAGAAATTTCCCTTAATTTGGGGCAAAAATGAAGAAATTTCCATTTTTTATGTCAAAAAGGTATGCATTCCCTTTATTTTCGGAAAAAAAGGCAGAAATTCCTAGTATTTTGAAGCAAAATTGCAGAAATTCCCCTAATTGTGGGGCAAAAAGGCAGAAATTCTCCTTATTTTTGGGTAAAACTCAGAAATTCCACTTATTTTGGGGCAAAATTGCAGAAATTTCCCTTATTTTGGGGCAAAATTGCAGAAATTTCACTTATTTCACGGAAAAAACGGCAGAAATTTTCCTTATTTTGGGGCAAAAAAGACAGAAATTCCCTTTGTTTTGGGGGAAAAAGACAGAAATTCCACTTACTTAGAGTCAAAAAGGCAAAAGTTCCCCTTATTTTGGAGCAAAAATGAAGAAATTTCCCTTTTTTATGGCAAAAAGCTATGCATTCTTCTTATTTTTGGACAAAAACGCAGAAATTTTCCATATGTTGGGGCAAAAGGAAGAAATTCCCCATATTTTGGGGCAAAATTGCAGAAATTTCCCTAATTGTGAGGCAAAAAACAGAAATTCCCCTTATTTTGAAGCAAAATTGCAGAAATTTCCCTTATTATAAGGAAAAATTGCAGAAATTTCCCTTATTTTAGGGCAAAATTGCAGAAATTTCACTAATTGTGGTGCAAAAAAGCAGAAATTCTCTTTATTTTGAGGCAAAACTCAGAAATTCCACTTATTTTGGGGCAAAATTGCAGAAATTTCACTTATTTCAGGGAAAAAACCAGAAATTTTTCTTTATTTTGGGGCAAAAAGGCAGAAATTCCTAATATTTTGTGCCAAAATTCAGAAATTCCCCTTATTTTGAGGTAAAAAGGCTGAAATTCCCTTATTAGGGGGCAAAAAGGCAGAAATTTTCTTTATATTGGGGCAAAATTGCAGAAATTTCACTTATTTCAGGGTAATAAGTCAGAAATTTTCTTTATATTGGGGCAAAAATGACAGAAATTCCCTTTGTTTTTGGGGAAAGAGACAGAAATTCCACTTATCTAGAGGCAATAAAGCAAGAATTCCCCTTATTTTAGGGCAAAATTGCAGAAATTTCCCATATTTGGGGGCAAAAAAACAGAAATTTCCCTTATTTTCGGGCAAAATTCCAGAAATTTCTTTTATTATGGGGAAAAATTGCAGAAATTTTCTTTATTTTAGGGCAAATTTGCAGAATTTTCACTTATTTCAGAGAAAAAAGGCAAAAATTTTTCTCATTTTGGGGCAAAAAGGCAGAAATTCCCATTATTTTGTGGCAAAAAGGCAGAAATTCACCTTATTTTGGGCTAAAACTGCAGAAATTTCACATATTTCAGGGCAAAAAGGCAGAAATTTCCCTTAATTTGGGGCAAAAATGAAGAAATTTCCATTTTTTATGTCAAAAATGTATGCATTCCCTTTATTTTCGGGAAAAAAGGCAGAAATTCCCCGTATTTTGGAGCAAAATTGCAGAAATTCTCCTAATTGTGGGACAAAAAGGCAGAAATTTTCCTTATTTTGGGGCAAAACTCAGAAATTCCACTTATTTTGGGGCAAAATTGCAGAAATTTTGCTTATTTTGTGGCAAAAATGCAGAAATTCCCCTTATTTGAGGTAAAAAGGCTGATATTCCCCTTATTTGTGGGCAAAAAGGCAGAAATTTCCCTTATATTGGGGCAAAATTGCAGAAATTTCACTTATTTCAGGGTAATAAGTAAGAAATTTTCCTTATTTTGGGGCAAAAATGAGAGAAATTTTTTTTTTGGGGGGAAAAAAAAGACAGAAATTCCACTTATTTAGAGGCAAAAAAGCAGAAATTCCCCTTATTTTAGGGCAAAATTGCAGAAATTTCTTTTATTTGGGGGCAAAAAAAAAGAAATTCCCCTTATTTTGGGGCAAAATTCCTGAAATTTCATTTATTATGAGGAAAAATTTCAGAAATTACTTTTATTTTAGGGCAAAATTGCAGAAATTTCACTTATTTCAGAGAAGAAAAGCAAAAATTTTTTTTATTTTGGGGCAAAAAGGCAGAAATTCCCATTATTTTGGGGCAAAAAGGCAGAAATTCACATTATTTTGGGCTAAAATTGCAGAAATTTCACATATTTCAGGGCAAAAAGGCAGAAATTTCCCTTAATTTGGGGCAAAAATAAAGAAATTTCCCTTTTTTTATGCAAAAAGGTATGCATTGCCCTTAATTTCGGGCAAAAAGGCAGAAATTCCCCGTATTTTGGAGCTAAATTGCAGAAATTCCCCAAATTCTGGGGCAAAAAGGCAGAACTTCTCCTTATTTGGGGGCAAAATTGCAGAAATTTCATGTATTTCAGGGAAAAAAGGCAGAAATGTTCCTTATTTTGGTTCAAAAAGGCAGAAATTCTCCATATTTTGGTGCAAAAATCAGAAATTTCCCTTATTTTGAGGTTAAATGCTGATATTCCCTTTATTTTTGGGAAAAATGCAGGAATTTCTCTATTTTGGGGCAAATTTGCAGAAATTTCACTTATTTCAGGGTAATAAGTCAGAAATTTTCCTCATTTTGGGGCAAAAATGACAGAAATTCCCTTGGTTTTGGGAAAAAAAGACAGAAATTCCACTTATTTAGAGGCAAAAAAGCAGAAATTCCCCTTATTTTAGGGCAAAATTGCAGAAATTTCCCATATTTGGGGGCAAAAAAACAAAAATTTCTCTTATTTTAAGGCAAAATTCCAGAAATTTCCAATATTATGGGGAAAAATTGCAGAAATTTCTTTTATTTTAGGGCAAAATTGCAGAAATTTCACTTATTTCAGAGAAAAAAAGCAAAAATTTTTCTTATTTTAGGGCAAAAAGGCAGAAATTCCCATTATTTTGGGGCAAAAAGGCAGAAATTCACCTTATTTTGGGCTAAAATTGCAGAAATTTCACATATTTCAGGGCAAAAATGCAGAAATTTCTCTTAATTTGGGCAAAAATGAAGAAATTTCCCTTTTTTATGGCAAAAAGGTATGCATTCCCATTATTTTCAGGCAAAAAGGCAGAAATTCTCCATATTTTGGAGCAAAATTGCAGAAATTCCCCTAATTGTGGGGCAAAAAAGCAGAAATTCTCCTTATTTTGGGGCAAAACTCAGAAATTCCACTTATTTTAGGGCAAAATTCTAGGAATTTCCCTTATTTTGGGGCAAAATTGCAGAAATTTCACTTATTTTTGGGCAAAATTGCAGAAATTTCACTTATTACAGGGAAAATAAGGCAGAAATTTTCCTTATTGTGGGGCAAAAAGGCAGAAATTCCTAATATTTTGTTGCAAAAATGCAGAAATTTCCCTTATTTTGAGGTAAAAAGGCTGAAATTCCCCATTTTTGAGGACAAAAAGGCAGAAATTTCCCTTAATTTGGGGCAAATTTGCAGAAATTTCACTTATTTCAGGGTAATAAGTCAGAAATTTTCCTTATTTTGGGGCAAAAAAGACAGAAATTCCCTTTGTTTTGGGGGAAAAAAACAGAAATTCCACTTATTTAGATACAAAAAGCAAAAGTTTCCCTTATTTTGGAGCAAAAATGAAGAAAATTTTCTTTTTTATGGCAAAAAGGTATGCATTCTTCTTATTTTCGGACAAAAAGGCAGAAATTCCTCATATTTTAGGACAAAAGGCAGAAATTCCTTTTATTTTGGAGCAAAATTGCAAAAATTTCCCTAATTGTGGGGCAAAAAACAGAAATTCCCCTTATTTTGTAAGCAAAATTGCAGAAATTTCCCTTATTACGGGGAAAAATTGCAGAAATTTCTCTTATTTTAGGGCAAAATTGCAGAAATTTCACTAATTGTGGGCAAATAGGCAGAAATTATCCTTATTTTGGGGCAAAACTCAGAAATTCCACTTATTTTGTGCAAAATTCCAGAAAGTTTCCTTATTTTGGGGCAAAATTGCAGAAATTTTACTTATTTTGGGATAAAATTGCAGAAATTTCACTTATTTCAGGGAAAAAAGGCAGAAATTGTTTTTATTTTTGAGCAAAAAGGCTGAAATTCCTAATATTTTGTGCCAAAATTCAGAAATTCCCCTTATTTTGAGGTAAAAAGGCTGAAATTCCCCTTATTTGGGGGCAAAAAGGCAGAAATTTCCCTTATATTGGGGCAAAATTGCAGAAATTTCACTTATTTCAGGGTAATAACTCAGAAATTTCCCTTATTTTGCGGCAAAAATGACAGAAATTCCCTTTGTTTTGGGGGAAAAAGACAGAAATTCCACTTATTTAGAGGCAAAAAAGCAGAAATTCCCCTTATTTTAGGGCAAAATTGCAGAAATTTCCCTTATTTGGGGGCAAAAAAACAGAAATTCCCCTTATTTTGAGGCAAAATTCCAGAAATTTCCATTATTATGGGGAAAAATTGCAGAAATTTCTTTTATTTTAGGGCAAAATTGCAGAAGTTTCACTTATTTCAGAGAAAAAAAGCAAAAATTTTTCTTATTTTTGGGAAAAAAGCAGAAATTCCCATTATTTTGGGGCAAAAAGGCAGAAATTCACCTTATTTTGGGCTAAAACTGCAGAAATTTCACATATTTCAGGGCAAAAAGGCAGAAACTTCCCTTAATTTGGGGCAAAAATGAAGAAATTTCCATTTTTTATGTCAAAAAGGTATGCATTCCCTTTATCTTCGGAAAAAAAGGCAGAAATTCCCCGTATTTTGGAGCAAAATTGCAGAAATTCCCCTAATTGTGGGGCAAAAAGGCAGAAATTCTCCTTATTTTTGGGTAAAACTCAGAAATTTAACTTATTTTGGCGCAAAATTGCAGAAATTTCCCTTATTTTGGGGCAAAATTGCAGAAATTTCACTTATTTCACGGAAAAAAACGGCAGAAATTTTCCTTATTTTGGGGCAAAAATACAGAAATTCCCTTTGTTTTGGGGGAAAAAGACAGAAATTCCACTTACTTAGAGTCAAAAAGGAAAAAGTTCCCTTTATTTTGGAGCAAAAATGAAGAAATTTCCCTTTTTTATGGCAAAAAGCTATGCATTCTTCTTATTTTTGGACAAAAACGCAGAAATTTTCCATATGTTGGGGCAAAAGGAAGAAATTCCCCATATTTTGGGGCAAAATTGCAGAAATTTCCCTAATTGTGGGGCAAAAAAACAGAAATTCCCCTTATTTTGAAGCAAAATTGCAAAAATTTCCCTTATTATAAGGAAAAATTGCAGAAATTTCCCTTATTTTAGGGCAAAATTGCAGAAATTTCACTAATTGTGGGGCAAAAAGGCAGAAATTCTCCATATTTTGGGGCAAAACTCAGAAATTCCACTTATTTTGGGGCAAAATCCAGAAATTTTTCTTATTTTGAGGCAAAATTGCAGAAATTTTGCTTATTTTGGGGCAAAATTGCAGAAATTTCATTTATTTCAGGGAAAAAAGGCAGAAATTTTGCTTATATTGGGGCAAAAGGCAGAAATTCCTAATAGTTTGTGCCAAAATTTAGAAATTTTCCTTATTTTGAGGTAAATAGGCTGAAATTCCCATTATTTGTGAAAAAAAAGGCAGAATTTCCCCGTATTTTGGAGCAAAATTGCAGAAATTCCCCTAATTGTGGGGCAAAAAGGCAGAAATTCTCCTTATTTTTGGGTAAAACTCAGAAATTCCACTTATTTTGGGGCAAAATTGCAAAAACTTCCCTTATTTTGGGGCAAAATTGCAGAAATTTCACTTATTTCACGGAAAAAACGGCAGAAATTTTCCTTATTTTGGGGCAAAAAAGACAGAAATTCCCTTTGTTTTGGGGAGAAAAGACAGAAATTCCACTTATTTAGAGTCAAAAAAACAAAAGTTCCCCTTATTTTGGAGCAAAAATTAGGAAATTTCCCTTTTTTATGGCAAAAAGGTATGCATTCTTCTGATTTTTAGACAAAAACGCAGAAATTTTCCATATTTTGGGGCAAATGGCAGAAATTCCTCATATTTTGGGGCAAAAATTGCAGAAATTTCCCAAATTGTGGGGCAAAAAACAGAAATTCCCCTTATTTTTAAGCAAAATTGCAGAAATATCCCTTATTATTAGGAAAAATTGCAGAAATTTCCCTTCTTTTAGGGCAAAATTGCAGAAATTTCACTAATTGTGGGGCAAAAAGGCAGAAATTCTCCATATTTTGGGGCAAAACTCAGAAATTCCACTTATTTTGGGGCAAAATTCCAGAAATTTTTCTTATTTTTGGGCAAAATTGCAGAAATTTTGCTTATTTTGGGGCAAAATTGCAGAAATTTCACTTATTTCAGGGAAAAAAGGCAGAAATTTTGCTTATATTGGGGCAAAATGAAGAAATTCCTAATAGTTTGTGCCAAAATTCAGAAATTCCCCTTATTTTGAGGTAAAAAGGCTGAAATTCCCCTTATTTGTGGGAAAAAAGGCAGAAATTTCCCTTATATTGGGGCAAAATTGCAGAAATTTCACTTATTTCAGGGTAATAAGTAAGAAATTTTCCTTATTTTGGGGCAAAAATGACAGAAATTTTTTTTGGGAAAAAAAGACAGAAATTCCACTTATTTAGAGGCAAAAAAGCAGAAATTCCCCTTATTTTAGGGCAAAATTGCAGAAATTTCCCTTATTTGGGGGCAAAAAAACAGAAATTCTTCTTATTTTCGGGCAAAATTCCAGAAATTTCTTTTATTATGGGGAAAAATTGCAGAAATTTTCTTTATTTTAGGGCAAATTTGCAGAATTTTCACTTATTTCAGAAAAAAAAAGGCAAATTTTTTTCTTATTTTGGGGCAAAAAGGCAGAAATTCCCATTATTTTGTGGCAAAAAGGCAGAAATTCACCTTATTTTGGGCTAAAACTGCAGACATTTCACATATTTCAGGGCAAAAAGGAAGAAATTTCCCTTAATTTGGGGCAAAAATGAAGAAATTTACATTTTTTATGTCAAAAAGGTATGCATTCCCTTTATTTTCGGAAAAAAAGGCAGAAATTCCCCGTATTTTGAAGCAAAATTGCAGAAATTCCCCTAATTGTGGGGCAAAAAGGCAAAAATTCTCCTTATTTTTGGGTAAAACTCAGAAATTCCACTTATTTTGGCACAAAATTGCAGAAATTTCCCTTATTTTGGGGCAAAATTGCAGAAATTTCACTTATTTCACGGAAAAAACGGCAGAAATTTTCCTTATTTTGGGGCAAAAAAGACAGAAATTCCCTTTGTTTTGGGGGAAAAAGACAGAAATTCCACTTATTTAGAGTCAAAAAGGCAAAAGTTCCCCTTATTTTGGAGCAAAAATGAAGAAATTTCCCTTTTTTATGGCAAAAAGGTATGCATTCTTCTGATTTTTGGACAAAAATGCAGAAATTTTCAATATTTTGGGGCAAAAGGCAGAAATTTCCCATATTTTGGGGCAAAAATTGCAGAAATTTCCCAAATTGTGGGGCAAAAAACAGAAATTCCCCTTATTTTGAAGCAAAATTGCAGAAATTTCCCTTATTATAAGGAAAAATTGCAGAAATTTCCCTTCTTTTAGGGCAAAATTGCAGAAATTTCACTAATTGTGGGGCAAAAAGGCAGAAATTCTTCATATTTTGGGGCAAAACTCAGAAATTCCACTTATTTTGGGGCAAAATTCCAGAAATTTTTCTTATTTTGCGGCAAAATTGCAGAAATTTTGCTTATTTTGGGGCAAAATTGCAGAAATTTCACTTATTTCAGGGAAAAAAGACAGAAATTTTGCTTATATTGGGGCAAAAGGCAGAAATTCCTAATAGTTTGTGCCAAAATTCAGAAATTCCCCTTATTTTGAGGTAAAAAGGCTGAAATTCCCCTTATTTGTGGGCAAAAAGGCAGAAATTTCCCTTATATTGAGGCAATATTGCAGAAATTTCACTTATTTCAGGGTAATAAGTAAGAAATTTTCCTTATTTTGGGGCAAAAATGACAGAAATTTTTTTTTTGGGAAAAAAAGACAGAAATTCCACTTATTTAGAGGCAAAAAAGCAGAAATTCCCCTTATTTTAGGGCAAAATTGCAGAAATTTCTTTTATTTGGGGGCAAAAAAAAAGAAATTCCCTTTATTTTGGGGCAAAATTCCTGAAATTTCATTTATTATGGGGAAAAATTTCAGAAATTACTTTTATTTTAGGGCAAAATTGCAGAAATTTCACTTATTTCAGAGAAGAAAAGCAAAAATTTTTCTTATTTTGGGGCAGAAAGTCAGAAATTCCCATTATTTTGGGGCAAAAAGTCAGAAATTCACCTTATTTTGGGCTAAAATTGCAGAAATTTCACATATTTCAGGGCAAAAAGGCAGAAATTTCCCTTAATTTGTGGCAAAAATGAAGAAATTTCCCTTTTTTTATGCAAAAAGGTATGCATTGCCCTTATTTTCGGGCAAAAAGGCAGAAATTCCCCGTATTTTGGAGCAAAATTGCAGAAATTCCCCAAATTGTGGG
This sequence comes from Micromys minutus, assembly GCF_963924665.1. Classification (NCBI taxonomy): domain Eukaryota; kingdom Metazoa; phylum Chordata; class Mammalia; order Rodentia; family Muridae; genus Micromys; species Micromys minutus. The sequence continues at coordinate 1,083,019 of NW_027667258.1, read as the reverse complement.
GCAAAAAGGCAGAAATTCTCCTTATTTTGGGGCAAAATTGCAGAAATTTCATGTATTTCAGGGAAAAAAGGCAGAAATGTTCCTTATTTTGGTTCAAAAAGGCAGAAATTCTCCATATTTTGGTGCAAAAATCAGAAATTTACCTTATTTTGAGGTAAAATGCTGAAATTCCCTTTATTTTTAGGAAAAAGACAGGAATTTCCCTATTTTGGGGGCAAATTTGCAGAAATTTCACTTATTTCAGGGTAATAAGTCAGAAATTTTCCTTATTTTGGGGCAAAAATGACAGAAATTCCCTTGGTTTTGGGAGAAAAAGACAGAAATTCCACTTATTTAGAGGCAAAAAGCAGAAATTCCCCTTATTTTAGGGCAAAATTACAGAAATTTCCCTTATATAAGGGCAAAAAAACAGAAATTCCCCTTATTTTGGGGCAAAATTCCAGTAATTTCTTTTATTATGGGGAAAAATTGCAGAAATTTCTTTTATTTTTGCAAAATTGCAGAAATTTCACTTATTTCAGAGAAAAAAAGCAAAAATTTTTCTTATTTTGGGGCAAAAAGGCAGAAATTCCCATTATTTTGGGGCAAAAAGGCAGAAATTCACTTATTTTGGGCTAAAATTGCAGAAATTTCACATATTTCAGGGCAAAAAGGCAGAAATTTCCCTTAATTTGGGGCAAAAATGAAGAAATTTCTTTTTTTTATGCAAAAAGGTATGCATTGCCCTTATTTACGGGCAAAAAGGCAGAAATTCCCCGTATTTTGGAGCAAAATTGCAGAAATTTTCCAAATTGTGGTGCAAAAAGGCAGAAATTCTCTTTATTTTGGGGCAAAACTCAGAAATTCCACTTATTTTGGGGCAAAATTGCAGAAATTTCACTTATTTCAGGGAAAAAAGCAGAAATTTTTCTTTATTTTGGGGCAAAAAGGCAGAAATTCCTAATATTTTGTGCCAAAATTCAGAAATTCCCCTTATTTTGAGGTAAAAAGGCTGAAATTCCCCTTATTAGGGGGCAAAAAGGCAGAAATTTTCCTTAAATTGGGGCAAAATTGCAGAAATTTCACTTATTTCAGGGTAATAAGTCAGAAATTTTTCTTATTTTGGGGCAAAAATGGGAGAAATTCCCTTTGTTTTGGGGGAAAAAGACAGAAATTCCACTTATTTAGAGGCAATAAAGCAGAAATTCCCCTTATTTTAGGGCAAAATTGCAGAAATTTCCCTTATTTGGGGAAAAAAAAACAGAAATTCCCCTTATTTTGGGGCAAAATTCCAGAAATTTCTTTTATTATGGGGAAAAATTGCAGAAATTTCCTTTATTTTAGGGCAAATTTGCAGAATTTTCACTTATTTCAGAGAAAAAAGGCAAAAATTTTTCTTATTTTGGGGCAAAAAGGCAGAAATTCCCATTATTTTGGGGCAAAAAGGCAGAAATTCACCTTATTTTGGGCTAAAACTGCAGAAATTTCACATATTTCACGGCAAAAAGGCAGAAATTTCCCTTAATTTGGGGCAAAAATGAAGAAATTTCCATTTTTTATGGCAAAAAGGTATGCATTCCCTTTATTTTCGGGAAAAATGGAGAAATTCCCCGTATTTTGGAGCAAAATTGCAGAAATTCCCCTAATTGTGGGGCAAAAAGGCAGAAATTCTCCTTATTTTGGGGCAAAACTCAGAAATTCCACTTATTTTGGGGCAAAATTGCAGAAATTTCCCTTATTTTGGGGCAAAATTGCAGAAATTTCACTTATTTTTGGGCAAAATTGCAAAAATTTCACTTATTTCAGGGAAAAAAGGCAGAAATTTTCCTTATTTTGGGGCAAAAAGGCAGAAATTCTCCATATTTTGGTGCAAAAATCAGAAATTTCCCTTATTTTGAGGTAATATGCTGAAATTCCCCTTATTTTGGGGCAAAAGGCAGAAATTTCCCTTTTTTGGGGCATATTTGCAGAAATTTCACTTATTTCAGGGAAAAAAGGCAGGAATTTTCCTTATTTTGGGGCAAAAAGGCAGAAATTCCTAATATTTTGTGGCAAAAATGCAGAAATTCCTAATATTTTGTTGCAAAAATGCAGAAATTTCCCTTATTTTGAGGTAAAAATGCTGAAATTCCCCTTATTTGGGGGCAAAAAGGCAGAAATTTTTCTTATTTAGGGGCAAATTTTCAGAAATTTCACTTATTTCAGGGTTATAAGTCAGAAATTTTTCTTATTTTGGGGCAAAAAAAGACAGAAATTCCCTTTGTTTTGGGGGAAAAAGACAGAAATTCCACTTATTTAGAGGCAAAAAGGCAAAAGTTCCCTTTATTTTAGAGCAAAAATGAAGAAATTTCCCTTTTTTATGGCAAAAAGGTATGCATTCTTCTTATTTTCAGACAAAAAGGCAGAAATTCCCCATATTTTGGGGCAAAAATCAGAAATTCCCCTTATTTTGAGGCAAAATTGCAGAAATTTCCCTTATTTGGGGGAAAAATTGCAGAAATTTCTCTTATTTAAGGCAAAATTGCAGAAATTTCACTAATTGTGGTGCAAAAAGGCAGAAATTCTCTGTATTTTGGGGCAAAACTCAGAAATTCCACTTATTTTGGGGCAAAATTGCAGAAATTTCACTTATTTCAGGGAAAAAAGCAGAAATTTTTCTTTATTTTGGGGCAAAAAGGCAGAAATTCCTAATATTTTGTGCCAAAATTCAGAAATTCCCCTTATTTTGAGGTAAAAAGGCTGAAATTCCCCTTATTAGGGGGCAAAAAGGCAGAAATTTCCTTTAATTTGGGGCAAAAATTAAGAAATTTCCATTTTTTATGTCAAAAAGGTATGCATTCCCTTTATTCTCGGGAAAAAAGGCAGAAATTCCCCGTATTTTGGAGCAAAATTGCAGAAATTCCCCTAATTGTAGGGCAAAAAGGCAGAAATTCTCCTTATTTTGGGGCAAAACTCAGAAATTCCACTTATTTTGGGGCAAAATTGCAGAAATTTCCCTTATTTTGGGGCAGAATTGCAGAAATTTCACTTATTTAAGAGAAAAAACGGCAGAAATTTTCCTTATTTTGGGGCAAAAAAGACAGAAATTCCCTTTGTTTTGGGGGAAAAAGACAGAAATTCCACTTATTTAGAGTCAAAAAGGCAAAAGTTCCCCTTATTTTGGAGCAAAAATGAAGAAATTTCTTTTTTTTATGGCAAAAAGGTATGCATTCTTCTTATTTTTGGACAAAAACGCAGAAATTTTCCATATTTTGGGGCAAAAGGCAGAAATTCCCCATATTTTGGGGCAAAATTGCAGAAATTTCCCTAATTGTGGGGCAAAAAACAGAAATTTCCCCTTATTTTGAAGCAAAATTGCAGAAATTTCCCTTATTATAAGGAAAAATTGCAGAAATTTCCCTTATTTTAGGGCAAAATTGCAGAAATTTCACTAATTGTGGGGCAAAAAGGCAGAAATTCTTCATATTTTGGGGCAAAACTCAGAAATTCCACTTATTTTGGGGCAAAATTCCTGAAATTTTTCTTATTTTGTGGCAAAATTGCAGAAATTTTGCTTATTTTGGGGCAAAATTGCAGAAATTTCACTTATTTCAGGGAAAAAAGACAGAAATTTTGCTTATATTGGGGCAAAAGGCAGAAATTCCTAATAGTTTGTGCCAAAATTCAGAAATTCCCCTTATTTTGAGGTAAAAAGGCTGAAATTCCCCTTATTTGTGGGCAAAAAAGCAGAAATTTCCTTTATATTGGGGCAATATTGCAGAAATTTCACTTATTTCAGGGTAATAAGTAAGAAATTTTCCTTATTTTGTGGCAAAAATGACAGAAAATGTTTTTTTTTGGGAAAAAAAGACAGAAATTCCACTTATTTAGAGGCAAAAAAGCAGAAATTCCCCTTATTTTGGGGCAAAATTCCTGAAATTTCATTTATTATGGGGAAAAATTTCAGAAATTACTTTTATTTTAGGGCAAAATTGCAGAAATTTCACTTATTTCAGAGAAGTAAAGCAAAAATTTTTCTTATTTTGGGGCAGAAAGGCAGAAATTCCCATTATTTTGGGGCAAAAAGGCAGAAATTCACCTTATTTTGGGCTAAAATTGCAGAAATTTCACATATTTCAGGGCAAAAAGGCAGAAATTTCCCTTAATTTGTGGAAAAATGAAGAAATTTCCCTTTTTTTATGCAAAAAGGTATGCATTGCCCTTATTTTCGGGCAAAAAGGCAGAAATTCCCCGTATTTTGGAGCAAAATTGCAGAAATTCCCCAAATTGTGGGGCAAAAAGGCAGAAATTCTCCTTATTTTGGGGCAAAATTGCAGAAACTTCATGTATTTCAGGGAAAAAAGGCAGAAATGTTCCTTATTTTGGTTTAAAAAGGCAGAAATTCTCCATATTTTGGTGCAAAAATCAGAAATTTCCCTTATTTTGAACTAAAATGCTGAAATTCCCTTTATTTTTAGGAAAAAGGCAGGAATTTCCCTATTTTTGGGGCAAATTTGCAGAAATTTCACTTATTTCAGGGTAATAAGTCAGAAATTTTCCTTATTTGGGGCAATAATGACAGAAATTCCCTTGGTTTTGGGAGAAAAAGACAGAAATTCCACTTATTTAGAGGCAAAAAAGCAGAAATTCCCCTTATTTTAGGGCAAATTTGAAGAAATTTCCCTTATATAAGGGCAAAAAAACAGAAATTCCCCTTATTTTGGGGCAAAATTCCAGTAATTTCTTTTATTATGGGGAAAAATTGCAGAAATTTCTTTTATTTTTGCAAAATTGCAGAAATTTCACTTATTTCAGAGAAAAAAAGCAAAAATTTTTCTTATTTTGGGGCAAAAAGGCAGAAATTCCCATTATTTTGGGGCAAAAAGGCAGAAATTCACTTATTTTGGGCTAAAATTGCAGAAATTTTATATATTTCAGGGCAAAAAGGCAGAAATTTCCCTTAATTTGGGGCAAAAATAAAGAAATTTCTTTTTTTATGCAAAAAGGTATGCATTGCCCTTATTTACGGGCAAAAAGGCAGAAATTCCCCGTATTTTGGAGCAAAATTGCAGAAATTTTCCAAATTGTGGTGCAAAAAGGCAGAAATTCTCTTTATTTTGGGGCAAAACTCAGAAATTCCACTTATTTTGGGGCAAAATTGCAGAAATTTCACTTATTTCAGGGAAAAAAGCAGAAGTTTTTCTTTATTTTGGGGCAAAAAGGCAGAAATTCCTAATATTTTGTGCCAAAATTCAGAAATTCCCCTTATTTTGAGGTAAAAAGGCTGAAATTCCCCTTATTAGGGGGCAAAAAGGCAGAAATTTTCCTTATATTGGGGCAAAATTGCAGAAATTTCACTTATTTCAGGGTAATAAGTCAGAAATTTTCCTTATTTTGGGGCAAAAATGGGAGAAATTCCCTTTGTTTTGGGGGAAAAAGACAGAAATTCCACTTATTTAGAGGCAATAAAGCAGAAATTCCCCTTATTTTAGGGCAAAATTGCAGAAATTTCCCTTATTTGGGGGCAAAAAAACAGAAATTCCCCTTATTTTGGGGCAAAATTCCAGATATTTCCCTTATTATGGGGAAAAATTGCAGAAATTTCCTTTATTTTAGGGCAAATTTGCAGAATTTTCACTTATTTCAGAGAAAAAAGGCAAAAATTTTTCTTATTTTGGGGCAAAAAGGCAGAAATTCCCATTATTTTGGGGCAAAAAGGCAGAAATTCACCTTATTTTGGGCTAAAACTGCAGAAATTTCACATATTTCACGGCAAAAAGGCAGAAATTTCCCTTAATTTGGGGCAAAAATGAAGAAATTTCCATTTTTTATGGCAAAAAGGTATGCATTCCCTTTATTTTCGGGAAAAAAGGGAGAAATTCCCCGTATTTTGGAGCAAAATTGCAGAAATTCCCCTAATTGTGGGGCAAAAAGCAGAAATTCTCCTTATTTTGGGGCAAAACTCAGAAATTTCACTTATTTTGGGGCAAAATTGCAGAAATTTTCCTTATTATTGGGCAAAATTGCAGAAATTTCACTTATTTTTGGGCAAAATTGCAAAAATTTCACTTATTTCAGGGAAAAAAGGCAGAAATTTTCCTTATTTTGGGGCAAAAAAGCAGAAATTCTCCATATTTTGGTGCAAAAATCAGAAATTTCTCTTATTTTGAGGTAATATGCTGAAATTCCCCTTATTTTGGGGCAATAGGCAGAAATTTCCCTTTTTTGGGGCATATTTGCAGAAATTTCACATATTTCAGGGAAAAAAGGCAGGAATTTTTCTTATTTTGGGGCAAAAAGGCAGAAATTCCTAATATTTTGTGGCAAAAATGCAGAAATTCCTAATATTTTGTTGCAAAAATGCAGAAATTTCCCTTATTTTGAGGTAAAAAGGCTGAAATTCCCCTTATTTGGGGGCAAAAAGGCAGAAATTTTTCTTATTTAGGGGCAAATTTTCAGAAATTTCACTTATTTCAGGGTTATAAGTCAGAAATTTTTCTTATTTTGGGGCAAAAAAAGACAGAAATTCCCTTTGTTTTGGGGGAAAAAGACAGAAATTCCACTTATTTAGAGGCAAAAAGGCAAAAGTTCCCTTTATTTTAGAGCAAAAATGAAGAAATTTCCCTTTTTTATGGCAAAAAGGTATGCATTCTTCTTATTTTCAGACAAAAAGGCAGAAATTCCCCATATTTTGGGGCAAAAATCAGAAATTCCCCTTATTTTGAGGCAAAATTGCAGAAATTTCCCTTATTTGGGGGAAAAATTGCAGAAATTTCTCTTATTTAAGGCAAAATTGCAGAAATTTCACTAATTGTGGTGCAAAAAGGCAGAAATTCTCTGTATTTTGGGGCAAAACTCAGAAATTCCACTTATTTTGGGGCAAAATTGCAGAAATTTCACTTATTTCAGGGAAAAAAGCAGAAATTTTTCTTTATTTTGGGGCAAAAAGGCAGAAATTCCTAATATTTTGTGCCAAAATTCAGAAATTCCCCTTATTTTGAGGTAAAAAGGCTGAAATTCCCCTTATTAGGGGGCAAAAAGGCAGAAATTTCCTTTAATTTGGGGCAAAAATTAAGAAATTTCCATTTTTTATGTCAAAAAGGTATGCATTCCCTTTATTCTCGGGAAAAAAGGCAGAAATTCCCCGTATTTTGGAGCAAAATTGCAGAAATTCCCCTAATTGTAGGGCAAAAAGGCAGAAATTCTCCTTATTTTGGGGCAAAACTCAGAAATTCCACTTATTTTGGGGCAAAATTGCAGAAATTTCCCTTATTTTGGGGCAGAATTGCAGAAATTTCACTTATTTAAGAGAAAAAACGGCAGAAATTTTCCTTATTTTGGGGCAAAAAAGACAGAAATTCCCTTTGTTTTGGGGGAAAAAGACAGAAATTCCACTTATTTAGAGTCAAAAAGGCAAAAGTTCCCCTTATTTTGGAGCAAAAATGAAGAAATTTCTTTTTTTTATGGCAAAAAGGTATGCATTCTTCTTATTTTTGGACAAAAACGCAGAAATTTTCCATATTTTGGGGCAAAAGGCAGAAATTCCCCATATTTTGGGGCAAAATTGCAGAAATTTCCCTAATTGTGGGGCAAAAAACAGAAATTTCCCCTTATTTTGAAGCAAAATTGCAGAAATTTCCCTTATTATAAGGAAAAATTGCAGAAATTTCCCTTATTTTAGGGCAAAATTGCAGAAATTTCACTAATTGTGGGGCAAAAAGGCAGAAATTCTTCATATTTTGGGGCAAAACTCAGAAATTCCACTTATTTTGGGGCAAAATTCCTGAAATTTTTCTTATTTTGTGGCAAAATTGCAGAAATTTTGCTTATTTTGGGGCAAAATTGCAGAAATTTCACTTATTTCAGGGAAAAAAGACAGAAATTTTGCTTATATTGGGGCAAAAGGCAGAAATTCCTAATAGTTTGTGCCAAAATTCAGAAATTCCCCTTATTTTGAGGTAAAAAGGCTGAAATTCCCCTTATTTGTGGGCAAAAAAGCAGAAATTTCCTTTATATTGGGGCAATATTGCAGAAATTTCACTTATTTCAGGGTAATAAGTAAGAAATTTTCCTTATTTTGTGGCAAAAATGACAGAAAATGTTTTTTTTTGGGAAAAAAAGACAGAAATTCCACTTATTTAGAGGCAAAAAAGCAGAAATTCCCCTTATTTTGGGGCAAAATTCCTGAAATTTCATTTATTATGGGGAAAAATTTCAGAAATTACTTTTATTTTAGGGCAAAATTGCAGAAATTTCACTTATTTCAGAGAAGTAAAGCAAAAATTTTTCTTATTTTGGGGCAGAAAGGCAGAAATTCCCATTATTTTGGGGCAAAAAGGCAGAAATTCACCTTATTTTGGGCTAAAATTGCAGAAATTTCACATATTTCAGGGCAAAAAGGCAGAAATTTCCCTTAATTTGTGGAAAAATGAAGAAATTTCCCTTTTTTTATGCAAAAAGGTATGCATTGCCCTTATTTTCGGGCAAAAAGGCAGAAATTCCCCGTATTTTGGAGCAAAATTGCAGAAATTCCCCAAATTGTGGGGCAAAAAGGCAGAAATTCTCCTTATTTTGGGGCAAAATTGCAGAAACTTCATGTATTTCAGGGAAAAAAGGCAGAAATGTTCCTTATTTTGGTTTAAAAAGGCAGAAATTCTCCATATTTTGGTGCAAAAATCAGAAATTTCCCTTATTTTGAACTAAAATGCTGAAATTCCCTTTATTTTTAGGAAAAAGGCAGGAATTTCCCTATTTTTGGGGCAAATTTGCAGAAATTTCACTTATTTCAGGGTAATAAGTCAGAAATTTTCCTTATTTGGGGCAATAATGACAGAAATTCCCTTGGTTTTGGGAGAAAAAGACAGAAATTCCACTTATTTAGAGGCAAAAAAGCAGAAATTCCCCTTATTTTAGGGCAAATTTGAAGAAATTTCCCTTATATAAGGGCAAAAAAACAGAAATTCCCCTTATTTTGGGGCAAAATTCCAGTAATTTCTTTTATTATGGGGAAAAATTGCAGAAATTTCTTTTATTTTTGCAAAATTGCAGAAATTTCACTTATTTCAGAGAAAAAAAGCAAAAATTTTTCTTATTTTGGGGCAAAAAGGCAGAAATTCCCATTATTTTGGGGCAAAAAGGCAGAAATTCACTTATTTTGGGCTAAAATTGCAGAAATTTTATATATTTCAGGGCAAAAAGGCAGAAATTTCCCTTAATTTGGGGCAAAAATAAAGAAATTTCTTTTTTTATGCAAAAAGGTATGCATTGCCCTTATTTACGGGCAAAAAGGCAGAAATTCCCCGTATTTTGGAGCAAAATTGCAGAAATTTTCCAAATTGTGGTGCAAAAAGGCAGAAATTCTCTTTATTTTGGGGCAAAACTCAGAAATTCCACTTATTTTGGGGCAAAATTGCAGAAATTTCACTTATTTCAGGGAAAAAAGCAGAAGTTTTTCTTTATTTTGGGGCAAAAAGGCAGAAATTCCTAATATTTTGTGCCAAAATTCAGAAATTCCCCTTATTTTGAGGTAAAAAGGCTGAAATTCCCCTTATTAGGGGGCAAAAAGGCAGAAATTTTCCTTATATTGGGGCAAAATTGCAGAAATTTCACTTATTTCAGGGTAATAAGTCAGAAATTTTCCTTATTTTGGGGCAAAAATGGGAGAAATTCCCTTTGTTTTGGGGGAAAAAGACAGAAATTCCACTTATTTAGAGGCAATAAAGCAGAAATTCCCCTTATTTTAGGGCAAAATTGCAGAAATTTCCCTTATTTGGGGGCAAAAAAACAGAAATTCCCCTTATTTTGGGGCAAAATTCCAGATATTTCCCTTATTATGGGGAAAAATTGCAGAAATTTCCTTTATTTTAGGGCAAATTTGCAGAATTTTCACTTATTTCAGAGAAAAAAGGCAAAAATTTTTCTTATTTTGGGGCAAAAAGGCAGAAATTCCCATTATTTTGGGGCAAAAAGGCAGAAATTCACCTTATTTTGGGCTAAAACTGCAGAAATTTCACATATTTCACGGCAAAAAGGCAGAAATTTCCCTTAATTTGGGGCAAAAATGAAGAAATTTCCATTTTTTATGGCAAAAAGGTATGCATTCCCTTTATTTTCGGGAAAAAAGGGAGAAATTCCCCGTATTTTGGAGCAAAATTGCAGAAATTCCCCTAATTGTGGGGCAAAAAGCAGAAATTCTCCTTATTTTGGGGCAAAACTCAGAAATTCCACTTATTTTGGGGCAAAATTGCAGAAATTTTCCTTATTATTGGGCAAAATTGCAGAAATTTCACTTATTTTTGGGCAAAATTGCAAAAATTTCACTTATTTCAGGGAAAAAAGGCAGAAATTTTCCTTATTTTGGGGCAAAAAAGCAGAAATTCTCCATATTTTGGTGCAAAAATCAGAAATTTCTCTTATTTTGAGGTAATATGCTGAAATTCCCCTTATTTTGGGGCAATAGGCAGAAATTTCCCTTTTTTGGGGCATATTTGCAGAAATTTCACATATTTCAGGGAAAAAAGGCAGGAATTTTTCTTATTTTTGGGCAAAAAGGCAGAAATTCCTAATATTTTGTGGCAAAAATGCAGAAATTCCTAATATTTTGTTGCAAAAATGCAGAAATTTCCCTTATTTTGAGGTAAAAAGGCTGAAATTCCCCTTATTTGGGGGCAAAAAGGCAGAAATTTTTCTTATTTAGGGGCAAATTTGCAGAAATTTCACTTATTTCAGGGTTATAAGTCAGAAATTTTTCTTATTTTGGGGCAAAAAAAGACAGAAATTCCCTTTGTTTTGGGGGAAAAAGACAGAAATTCCACTTATTTAGAGGCAAAAAGGCAAAAGTTCCCTTTATTTTAGAGCAAAAATGAAGAAATTTCCCTTTTTTATGGCAAAAAGGTATGCATTCTTCTTATTTTCAGACAAAAAGGCAGAAATTCCCCATATTTTGGGGCAAAAATCAGAAATTCCCCTTATTTTGAGGCAAAATTGCAGAAATTTCCCTTATTTGGGGGAAAAATTGCAGAAATTTCTCTTATTTAAGGCAAAATTGCAGAAATTTCACTAATTGTGGTGCAAAAAGGCAGAAATTCTCTGTATTTTGGGGCAAAACTCAGAAATTCCACTTATTTTGGGGCAAAATTGCAGAAATTTCACTTATTTCAGGGAAAAAAGCAGAAATTTTTCTTTATTTTGGGGCAAAAAGGCAGAAATTCCTAATATTTTGTGACAAAATTCAGAAATTCCCCTTATTTTGAGGTAAAAAGGCTGAAATTCCCCTTATTAGGGGGCAAAAAGGCAGAAATTTCCTTTAATTTGGGGCAAAAATTAAGAAATTTCCATTTTTTATGTCAAAAAGGTATGCATTCCCTTTATTCTCGGGAAAAAAGGCAGAAATTCCCCGTATTTTGGAGCAAAATTGCAGAAATTCCCCTAATTGTAGGGCAAAAAGGCAGAAATTCTCCTTATTTTGGGGCAAAACTCAGAAATTCCACTTATTTTGGGGCAAAATTGCAGAAATTTCCCTTATTTTGGGGCAGAATTGCAGAAATTTCACTTATTTAAGAGAAAAAACGGCAGAAATTTTCCTTATTTTGGGGCAAAAAAGACAGAAATTCCCTTTGTTTTGGGGGAAAAAGACAGAAATTCCACTTATTTAGAGTCAAAAAGGCAAAAGTTCCCCTTATTTTGGAGCAAAAATGAAGAAATTTCCCTTTTTTATGGCATAAAGGTATGCATTCTTCTTATTTTTGGACAAAAACGCAGAAATTTTCCATATTTTGGGGCAAAAGGCAGAAATTCCCCATATTTTGGGGCAAAATTGCAGAAATTTCCCTAATTGTGGGGCAAAAAACAGAAATTCCCCTTATTTTGAAGCAAAATTGCAGAAATTTCCCTTATTATAAGGAAAAATTGCAGAAATTTCCCTTATTTTAGGGCAAAATTGCAGAAATTTCACTAATTGTGGGGCAAAAAGGCAGAAATTCTCCATATTTTGAGGCAAAACTCAGAAATTCCACTTATTTTGGGGCAAAATTCCTGAAATTTTTCTTATTTTGGGGCAAAATTGCAGAAATTTTGCTTATTTTGGGGCAAAATTGCAGAAATTTCACTTATTTCAGGGAAAAAAGGCAGAAATTTTGCTTATATTGGGGCAAAAGGCAGAAATTCGTAATAGTTTGTGCCAAAATTCAGAAATTCCCCTTATTTTGAGGTTAAAAGGCTGAAATTCCCCTTATTTGAGGGAAAAAAGGCAGAAATTTCCCTTATATTGGGGTAAAATTGCAGAAATTTCACTTATTTCAGGGTAATAAGTAAGAAATTTTCCTTATTTTTAGGCAAAAATGACAGAAATTTTTTTTTGGGAAAAAAGACAGAAATTCCACTTATTTAGAGGCAAAAAAGCAGAAATTCCCCTTATTTTAGGGCAAAATTGCAGAAATTTCCCTTATTTGGGGGCAAAACACAGAAATTCCCCTTATTTTCGGGCAAAATTCCAGAAATTTCTTTTATTATGGGGAAAAATTGCAGAAATTTTCTTTATTTTAGGGCAAATTTGCAGAATTTTCACTTATTTCAGAAAAAAAAGGCAAAAATTTTTCTTATTTTGGGGCAAAAAGGCAGAAATTCCTAATATTTTGTGGCAAAAATGCAGAAATTCCTAATATTTTGTTGCAAAAATGCAGAAATTTCCCTTATTTTGAGGTAAAAAGGCTGAAATTCCCCTTATTTGGGGGCAAAAAGGCAGAAATTTTTCTTATTTAGGGGCAAATTTGCAGAAATTTCACTTATTTCAGGGTTATAAGTCAGAAATTTTTCTTATTTTGGGGCAAAAAAAGACAGAAATTCCCTTTGTTTTGGGGGAAAAAGACAGAAATTCCACTTATTTAGAGGCAAAAAGGCAAAAGTTCCCTTTATTTTAGAGCAAAAATGAAGAAATTTCCCTTTTTTATGGCAAAAAGTTATGCATTCTTCTTAATTTCATACAAAAAGGCCGAAATTCCCCATATTTTGGGGCAAAAATCAGAAATTCCCCTTATTTTGAGGCAAAATTGCAGAAATTTCCCTTTTGGGGGAAAAATTGCAGAAATTTCTTTTATTTAAGACAAAATTGCAGAAATTTCACTAATTGTGGTGCAAAAAGACAGAAATTCTCTGTATTTTGGGGCAAAACTCAGAAATTCCACTTATTTTGGGGCAAAATTGCAGAAATTTCACTTATTTCAGGGAAAAAAGCAGAAATTTTTCTTTATTTTGGGGCAAAAAGGCAGAAATTCCTAATATTTTGTGACAAAATTCAGAAATTCCCCTTATTTTGAGGTAAAAAGGCTGAAATTCCCCTTATTAGGGGGCAAAAAGGCAGAAATTTCCTTTAATTTGGGGCAAAAATTAAGAAATTTCCATTTTTTATGTCAAAAAGGTATGCATTCCCTTTATTCTCGGGAAAAAAGGCAGAAATTCCCCGTATTTTGGAGCAAAATTGCAGAAATTCCCCTAATTGTAGGGCAAAAAGGCAGAAATTCTCCTTATTTTGGGGCAAAACTCAGAATTCCACTTATTTTGGGGCAAAATTGCAGAAATTTCCCTTATTTTGGGGCAGAATTGCAGAAATTTCACTTATTTAAGAGAAAAAACGGCAGAAATTTTCCTTATTTTGGGGCAAAAAAGACAGAAATTCCCTTTGTTTTGGGGGAAAAAGACAGAAATTCCACTTATTTAGAGACAAAAAGGCAAAAGTTCCCCTTATTTTGGAGCAAAAATGAAGAAATTTCCCTTTTTTATGGCATAAAGGTATGCATTCTTCTTATTTTTGGACAAAAACGCAGAAATTTTCCATATTTTGGGGCAAAAGGCAGAAATTCCCCATATTTTGGGGCAAAATTGCAAAAATTTCCCTAATTGTGGGGCAAAAAACAGAAATTCCCCTTATTTTGAAGCAAAATTGCAGAAATTTCCCTTATTATAAGGAAAAATTGCAGAAATTTCCCTTATTTTAGGGCAAAATTGCAGAAATTTCACTAATTGTGGGGCAAAAAGGCAGAAATTCTCCATATTTTGAGGCAAAACTCAGAAATTCCACTTATTTTGGGGCAAAATTCCTGAAATTTTTCTTATTTTGGGGCAAAATTGCAGAAATTTTGCTTATTTTGGGGCAAAATTGCAGAAATTTCACTTATTTCAGGGAAAAAAGGCAGAAATTTTGCTTATATTGGGGCAAAAGGCAGAAATTCCTAATAGTTTGTGCCAAAATTCAGAAATTCCCCTTATTTTGAGGTAAAAAGGCTGAAATTCCCCTTATTTGAGGGAAAAAAGGCAGAAATTTCCCTTATATTGGGGTAAAATTGCAGAAATTTCACTTATTTCAGGGTAATAAGTAAGAAATTTTCCTTATTTTTAGGCAAAAATGACAGAAATTTTTTTTTTGGGAAAAAAGACAGAAATTCCACTTATTTAGAGGCAAAAAAGCAGAAATTCCCCTTATTTTAGGGCAAAATTGCAGAAATTTCCCTTATTTGGGGGCAAAACACAGAAATTCCCCTTATTTTCGGGCAAAATTCCAGAAATTTCTTTTATTATGGGGAAAAATTGCAGAAATTTTCTTTATTTTAGGGCAAATTTGCAGAATTTTCACTTATTTCAGAAAAAAATGGCAAAAATTTTTCTTATTTTGGGGCAAAAAGGCAGAAATTCCCATTATTTTGTCGCAAAAAGGCAGAAATTCACCTTATTTTGGGCTAAAACTGCAGAAATTTCACATATTTCAGGGCAAAAAGGCAGAAATTTCCCTTAATTTGGGGCAAAAATGAAGAAATTTCCATTTTTTATGTCAAAAAGGTATGCATTCTCTTTATTTTTGGAAAAAAAGGCAGAAATTCCCCGTATTTTTGAGCAACATTGCAGAAATTCCCCTAATTGTGGGGCAAAAAGGCAGAAATTCTCCTTATTTTTGGGTAAAACTCAGAAATTCCACTTATTTTGGGGCAAAATTGCAGAAATTTCCCTTATTTTGGGGCAAAATTGCAGAAATTTCACTTATTTCACGGAAAAAACGGCAGAAATTTTCCTTATTTTGGGGCAAAAAAGACAGAAATCCCCTTTGTTTTGGGGGAAAAAGACAGAAATTCCACTTATTTAGAGTCAAAAAGGCAAAAGTTCCCCTTATTTTGGAGCAAAAATTAAGAAATTTCCCTTTTTTATGGCAAAAAGGTATGCATTCTTCTTATTTTTGGACAAAAACGCAGAAATTTTCCATATTTTGGGGCAAAAGGCAGAAATTCCCCATATTTTGGGGCAAAAATTGCAAAAATTTTCCAAATTGTGGGGCAAAAAACAGAAATTCCCCTTATGTTGAAGCCAAATTGCAGAAATTTCCCTTATTATAAGGAAAAATTGTAGAAATTTCCCTTATTTTAGGGCAAAATTGCAGAAATTTCACTAATTGTGGGGCAAAAAGGCAGAAATTCTTCATATTTTGGGGCAAAACTCAGAAATTCCACTTATTTTGGGGCAAAATTGCAGAAATTTTTCTTATTTTGGGGAAAAATTGCAGAAATTTTGCTTATTTTGGGGCAAAATTGCAGAAATTTCACTTATTTCAGGGAAAAAAGGCAGAAATTTTGCTTATATTGGGGCAAAAGGCAGAAATTCCTAATAGTTTGTGCCAAAATGTAGAAATTCCCCTTATTTTGAGGTAAAAAGGCTAAAATTCCCCTTATTTGTGGGCAAAAAGGCAGAAATTTCCCTTATATTGGGGCAATATTGCAGAAATTTCACTTATTTCAGGGTAATAAGTAAGAAATTTTCCTTATTTTGGGGCAAAAATGACAGAAATTTTTTTTTTGGGAAAAAAAGACAGAAATTCCACTTATTTAGAGGCAAAAAAGCAGAAATTCCCCTTATTTTAGGGCAAAATTGCAGAAATTTCCCTTATTTGGGGGCAAAACACAGAAATTCCCCTTATTTTCGGGCAAAATTCCAGAAATTTCTTTTATTATGGGGAAAAATTGCAGAAATTTTCTTTATTTTAGGGCAAATTTGCAGAATTTTCACTTATTTCAGAAAAAAAAGGCAAAAATTTTTCTTATTTTGGGGCAAAAAGGCAGAAATTCCCATTATTTTGTGGCAAAAATGCAGAAATTCACCTTATTTTGGGCTAAAACTGCAGAAATTTCACATATTTCAGGGCAAAAAGGCAGAAATTTCCCTTAATTTGGGGCAAAAATGAAAAAATTTCCATTTTTTATGTCAAAAAGGTATGCATTCTCTTTATTTTTTGAAAAAAAGGCAGAAATTCCGAGTATTTTGGAGCAAAATTGCAGAAATTCCCCTAATTGTGGGGCAAAATGGCAGAAATTCCCATTATTTTGGGGCAAAAAGGCAGAAATTCACTTATTTTGGGCTAAAATTGCAGAAATTTTATATATTTCAGGGCAAAAAGGCAGAAATTTCCCTTAATTTGGGGCAAAAATAAAGAAATTTCTTTTTTTATGCAAAAAGGTATGCATTGCCCTTATTTACGGGCAAAAAGGCAGAAATTCCCCGTATTTTGGAGCAAAATTGCAGAAATTTTCCAAATTGTGGTGCAAAAAGGCAGAAATTCTCTTTATTTTGGGGCAAAACTCAGAAATTCCACTTATTTTGGGGCAAAATTGCAGAAATTTCACTTATTTCAGGGAAAAAAGCAGAAGTTTTTCTTTATTTTGGGGCAAAAAGGCAGAAATTCCTAATATTTTGTGCCAAAATTCAGAAATTCCCCTTATTTTGAGGTAAAAAGGCTGAAATTCCCCTTATTAGGGGGCAAAAAGGCAGAAATTTTCCTTATATTGGGGCAAAATTGCAGAAATTTCACTTATTTCAGGGTAATAAGTCAGAAATTTTCCTTATTTTGGGGCAAAAATGGGAGAAATTCCCTTTGTTTTGGGGGAAAAAGACAGAAATTCCACTTATTTAGAGGCAATAAAGCAGAAATTCCCCTTATTTTAGGGCAAAATTGCAGAAATTTCCCTTATTTGGGGGCAAAAAAACAGAAATTCCCCTTATTTTGGGGCAAAATTCCAGATATTTCCCTTATTATGGGGAAAAATTGCAGAAATTTCCTTTATTTTAGGGCAAATTTGCAGAATTTTCACTTATTTCAGAGAAAAAAGGCAAAAATTTTTCTTATTTTGGGGCAAAAAGGCAGAAATTCCCATTATTTTGGGGCAAAAAGGCAGAAATTCACCTTATTTTGGGCTAAAACTGCAGAAATTTCACATATTTCACGGCAAAAAGGCAGAAATTTCCCTTAATTTGGGGCAAAAATGAAGAAATTTCCATTTTTTATGGCAAAAAGGTATGCATTCCCTTTATTTTCGGGAAAAAAGGGAGAAATTCCCCGTATTTTGGAGCAAAATTGCAGAAATTCCCCTAATTGTGGGGCAAAAAGCAGAAATTCTCCTTATTTTGGGGCAAAACTCAGAAATTCCACTTATTTTGGGGCAAAATTGCAGAAATTTTCCTTATTATTGGGCAAAATTGCAGAAATTTCACTTATTTTTGGGCAAAATTGCAAAAATTTCACTTATTTCAGGGAAAAAAGGCAGAAATTTTCCTTATTTTGGGGCAAAAAAGCAGAAATTCTCCATATTTTGGTGCAAAAATCAGAAATTTCTCTTATTTTGAGGTAATATGCTGAAATTCCCCTTATTTTGGGGCAATAGGCAGAAATTTCCCTTTTTTGGGGCATATTTGCAGAAATTTCACATATTTCAGGGAAAAAAGGCAGGAATTTTTCTTATTTTGGGGCAAAAAGGCAGAAATTCCTAATATTTTGTGGCAAAAATGCAGAAATTCCTAATATTTTGTTGCAAAAATGCAGAAATTTCCCTTATTTTGAGGTAAAAAGGCTGAAATTCCCCTTATTTGGGGGCAAAAAGGCAGAAATTTTTCTTATTTAGGGGCAAATTTGCAGAAATTTCACTTATTTCAGGGTTATAAGTCAGAAATTTTTCTTATTTTGGGGCAAAAAAAGACAGAAATTCCCTTTGTTTTGGGGGAAAAAGACAGAAATTCCACTTATTTAGAGGCAAAAAGGCAAAAGTTCCCTTTATTTTAGAGCAAAAATGAAGAAATTTCCCTTTTTTATGGCAAAAAGGTATGCATTCTTCTTATTTTCAGACAAAAAGGCAGAAATTCCCCATATTTTGGGGCAAAAATCAGAAATTCCCCTTATTTTGAGGCAAAATTGCAGAAATTTCCCTTATTTGGGGGAAAAATTGCAGAAATTTCTCTTATTTAAGGCAAAATTGCAGAAATTTCACTAATTGTGGTGCAAAAAGGCAGAAATTCTCTGTATTTTGGGGCAAAACTCAGAAATTCCACTTATTTTGGGGCAAAATTGCAGAAATTTCACTTATTTCAGGGAAAAAAGCAGAAATTTTTCTTTATTTTGGGGCAAAAAGGCAGAAATTCCTAATATTTTGTGACAAAATTCAGAAATTCCCCTTATTTTGAGGTAAAAAGGCTGAAATTCCCCTTATTAGGGGGCAAAAAGGCAGAAATTTCCTTTAATTTGGGGCAAAAATTAAGAAATTTCCATTTTTTATGTCAAAAAGGTATGCATTCCCTTTATTCTCGGGAAAAAAGGCAGAAATTCCCCGTATTTTGGAGCAAAATTGCAGAAATTCCCCTAATTGTAGGGCAAAAAGGCAGAAATTCTCCTTATTTTGGGGCAAAACTCAGAAATTCCACTTATTTTGGGGCAAAATTGCAGAAATTTCCCTTATTTTGGGGCAGAATTGCAGAAATTTCACTTATTTAAGAGAAAAAACGGCAGAAATTTTCCTTATTTTGGGGCAAAAAAGACAGAAATTCCCTTTGTTTTGGGGGAAAAAGACAGAAATTCCACTTATTTAGAGTCAAAAAGGCAAAAGTTCCCCTTATTTTGGAGCAAAAATGAAGAAATTTCCCTTTTTTATGGCATAAAGGTATGCATTCTTCTTATTTTTGGACAAAAACGCAGAAATTTTCCATATTTTGGGGCAAAAGGCAGAAATTCCCCATATTTTGGGGCAAAATTGCAGAAATTTCCCTAATTGTGGGGCAAAAAACAGAAATTCCCCTTATTTTGAAGCAAAATTGCAGAAATTTCCCTTATTATAAGGAAAAATTGCAGAAATTTCCCTTATTTTAGGGCAAAATTGCAGAAATTTCACTAATTGTGGGGCAAAAAGGCAGAAATTCTCCATATTTTGAGGCAAAACTCAGAAATTCCACTTATTTTGGGGCAAAATTCCTGAAATTTTTCTTATTTTGGGGCAAAATTGCAGAAATTTTGCTTATTTTGGGGCAAAATTGCAGAAATTTCACTTATTTCAGGGAAAAAAGGCAGAAATTTTGCTTATATTGGGGCAAAAGGCAGAAATTCGTAATAGTTTGTGCCAAAATTCAGAAATTCCCCTTATTTTGAGGTTAAAAGGCTGAAATTCCCCTTATTTGAGGGAAAAAAGGCAGAAATTTCCCTTATATTGGGGTAAAATTGCAGAAATTTCACTTATTTCAGGGTAATAAGTAAGAAATTTTCCTTATTTTTAGGCAAAAATGACAGAAATTTTTTTTTTGGGAAAAAAGACAGAAATTCCACTTATTTAGAGGCAAAAAAGCAGAAATTCCCCTTATTTTAGGGCAAAATTGCAGAAATTTCCCTTATTTGGGGGCAAAACACAGAAATTCCCCTTATTTTCGGGCAAAATTCCAGAAATTTCTTTTATTATGGGGAAAAATTGCAGAAATTTTCTTTATTTTAGGGCAAATTTGCAGAATTTTCACTTATTTCAGAAAAAAAAGGCAAAAATTTTTCTTATTTTGGGGCAAAAAGGCAGAAATTCCTAATATTTTGTGGCAAAAATGCAGAAATTCCTAATATTTTGTTGCAAAAATGCAGAAATTTCCCTTATTTTGAGGTAAAAAGGCTGAAATTCCCCTTATTTGGGGGCAAAAAGGCAGAAATTTTTCTTATTTAGGGGCAAATTTGCAGAAATTTCACTTATTTCAGGGTTATAAGTCAGAAATTTTTCTTATTTTGGGGCAAAAAAAGACAGAAATTCCCTTTGTTTTGGGGGAAAAAGACAGAAATTCCACTTATTTAGAGGCAAAAAGGCAAAAGTTCCCTTTATTTTAGAGCAAAAATGAAGAAATTTCCCTTTTTTATGGCAAAAAGGTATGCATTCTTCTTAATTTCATACAAAAAGGCCGAAATTCCCCATATTTTGGGGCAAAAATCAGAAATTCCCCTTATTTTGAGGCAAAATTGCAGAAATTTCCCTTTTGGGGGAAAAATTGCAGAAATTTCTCTTATTTAAGACAAAATTGCAGAAATTTCACTAATTGTGGTGCAAAAAGACAGAAATTCTCTGTATTTTGGGGCAAAACTCAGAAATTCCACTTATTTTGGGGCAAAATTGCAGAAATTTCACTTATTTCAGGGAAAAAAGCAGAAATTTTTCTTTATTTTGGGGCAAAAAGGCAGAAATTCCTAATATTTTGTGACAAAATTCAGAAATTCCCCTTATTTTGAGGTAAAAAGGCTGAAATTCCCCTTATTAGGGGGCAAAAAGGCAGAAATTTCCTTTAATTTGGGGCAAAAATTAAGAAATTTCCATTTTTTATGTCAAAAAGGTATGCATTCCCTTTATTCTCGGGAAAAAAGGCAGAAATTCCCCGTATTTTGGAGCAAAATTGCAGAAATTCCCCTAATTGTAGGGCAAAAAGGCAGAAATTCTCCTTATTTTGGGGCAAAACTCAGAATTCCACTTATTTTGGGGCAAAATTGCAGAAATTTCCCTTATTTTGGGGCAGAATTGCAGAAATTTCACTTATTTAAGAGAAAAAACGGCAGAAATTTTCCTTATTTTGGGGCAAAAAAGACAGAAATTCCCTTTGTTTTGGGGGAAAAAGACAGAAATTCCACTTATTTAGAGACAAAAAGGCAAAAGTTCCCCTTATTTTGGAGCAAAAATGAAGAAATTTCCCTTTTTTATGGCATAAAGGTATGCATTCTTCTTATTTTTGGACAAAAACGCAGAAATTTTCCATATTTTGGGGCAAAAGGCAGAAATTCCCCATATTTTGGGGCAAAATTGCAAAAATTTCCCTAATTGTGGGGCAAAAAACAGAAATTCCCCTTATTTTGAAGCAAAATTGCAGAAATTTCCCTTATTATAAGGAAAAATTGCAGAAATTTCCCTTATTTTAGGGCAAAATTGCAGAAATTTCACTAATTGTGGGGCAAAAAGGCAGAAATTCTCCATATTTTGAGGCAAAACTCAGAAATTCCACTTATTTTGGGGCAAAATTCCTGAAATTTTTCTTATTTTGGGGCAAAATTGCAGAAATTTTGCTTATTTTGGGGCAAAATTGCAGAAATTTCACTTATTTCAGGGAAAAAAAGGCAGAAATTTTGCTTATATTGGGGCAAAAGGCAGAAATTCCTAATAGTTTGTGCCAAAATTCAGAAATTCCCCTTATTTTGAGGTAAAAAGGCTGAAATTCCCCTTATTTGAGGGAAAAAAGGCAGAAATTTCCCTTATATTGGGGTAAAATTGCAGAAATTTCACTTATTTCAGGGTAATAAGTAAGAAATTTTCCTTATTTTTAGGCAAAAATGACAGAAATTTTTTTTTTGGGAAAAAAGACAGAAATTCCACTTATTTAGAGGCAAAAAAGCAGAAATTCCCCTTATTTTAGGGCAAAATTGCAGAAATTTCCCTTATTTGGGGGCAAAACACAGAAATTCCCCTTATTTTCGGGCAAAATTCCAGAAATTTCTTTTATTATGGGGAAAAATTGCAGAAATTTTCTTTATTTTAGGGCAAATTTGCAGAATTTTCACTTATTTCAGAAAAAAATGGCAAAAATTTTTCTTATTTTGGGGCAAAAAGGCAGAAATTCCCATTATTTTGTGGCCAAAAGGCAGAAATTCACCTTATTTTGGGCTAAAACTGCAGAAATTTCACATATTTCAGGGCAAAAAGGCAGAAATTTCCCTTAATTTGGGGCAAAAATGAAGAAATTTCCATTTTTTATGTCAAAAAGGTATGCATTCTCTTTATTTTTGGAAAAAAAGGCAGAAATTCCCCGTATTTTTGAGCAACATTGCAGAAATTCCCCTAATTGTGGGGCAAAAAGGCAGAAATTCTCCTTATTTTTGGGTAAAACTCAGAAATTCCACTTATTTTGGGGCAAAATTGCAGAAATTTCCCTTATTTTGGGGCAAAATTGCAGAAATTTCACTTATTTCACGGAAAAAACGGCAGAAATTTTCCTTATTTTGGGGCAAAAAAGACAGAAATCCCCTTTGTTTTGGGGGAAAAAGACAGAAATTCCACTTATTTAGAGTCAAAAAGGCAAAAGTTCCCCTTATTTTGGAGCAAAAATTAAGAAATTTCCCTTTTTTATGGCAAAAAGGTATGCATTCTTCTTATTTTTGGACAAAAACGCAGAAATTTTCCATATTTTGGGGCAAAAGGCAGAAATTCCCCATATTTTGGGGCAAAAATTGCAAAAATTTTCCAAATTGTGGGGCAAAAAACAGAAATTCCCCTTATGTTGAAGCCAAATTGCAGAAATTTCCCTTATTATAAGGAAAAATTGTAGAAATTTCCCTTATTTTAGGGCAAAATTGCAGAAATTTCACTAATTGTGGGGCAAAAAGGCAGAAATTCTTCATATTTTGGGGCAAAACTCAGAAATTCCACTTATTTTGGGGCAAAATTGCAGAAATTTTTCTTATTTTGGGGCAAAATTGCAGAAATTTTGCTTATTTTGGGGCAAAATTGCAGAAATTTCACTTATTTCAGGGAAAAAAGGCAGAAATTTTGCTTATATTGGGGCAAAAGGCAGAAATTCCTAATAGTTTGTGCCAAAATGTAGAAATTCCCCTTATTTTGAGGTAAAAAGGCTAAAATTCCCCTTATTTGTGGGCAAAAAGGCAGAAATTTCCCTTATATTGGGGCAATATTGCAGAAATTTCACTTATTTCAGGGTAATAAGTAAGAAATTTTCCTTATTTTGGGGCAAAAATGACAGAAATTTTTTTTTTGGGAAAAAAAGACAGAAATTCCACTTATTTAGAGGCAAAAAAGCAGAACTTCCCCTTATTTTAGGGCAAAATTGCAGAAATTTCCCTTATTTGGGGGCAAAACACAGAAATTCCCCTTATTTTCGGGCAAAATTCCAGAAATTTCTTTTATTATGGGGAAAAATTGCAGAAATTTTCTTTATTTTAGGGCAAATTTGCAGAATTTTCACTTATTTCAGAAAAAAAAGGCAAAAATTTTTCTTATTTTGGGGCAAAAAGGCAGAAATTCCCATTATTTTGTGGCAAAAATGCAGAAATTCACCTTATTTTGGGCTAAAACTGCAGAAATTTCACATATTTCAGGGCAAAAAGGCAGAAATTTCCCTTAATTTGGGGCAAAAATGAAAAAATTTCCATTTTTTATGTCAAAAAGGTATGCATTCTCTTTATTTTTTGAAAAAAAGGCAGAAATTCCGAGTATTTTGGAGCAAAATTGCAGAAATTCCCCTAATTGTGGGGCAAAATGGCAGAAATTCCCATTATTTTGGGGCAAAAAGGCAGAAATTCACTTATTTTGGGCTAAAATTGCAGAAATTTTATATATTTCAGGGCAAAAAGGCAGAAATTTCCCTTAATTTGGGGCAAAAATAAAGAAATTTCTTTTTTTATGCAAAAAGGTATGCATTGCCCTTATTTACGGGCAAAAAGGCAGAAATTCCCCGTATTTTGGAGCAAAATTGCAGAAATTTTCCAAATTGTGGTGCAAAAAGGCAGAAATTCTCTTTATTTTGGGGCAAAACTCAGAAATTCCACTTATTTTGGGGCAAAATTGCAGAAATTTCACTTATTTCAGGGAAAAAAGCAGAAGTTTTTCTTTATTTTGGGGCAAAAAGGCAGAAATTCCTAATATTTTGTGCCAAAATTCAGAAATTCCCCTTATTTTGAGGTAAAAAGGCTGAAATTCCCCTTATTAAGGGGCAAAAAGGCAGAAATTTTCCTTATATTGGGGCAAAATTGCAGAAATTTCACTTATTTCAGGGTAATAAGTCAGAAATTTTCCTTATTTTGGGGCAAAAATGGGAGAAATTCCCTTTGTTTTGGGGGAAAAAGACAGAAATTCCACTTATTTAGAGGCAATAAAGCAGAAATTCCCCTTATTTTAGGGCAAAATTGCAGAAATTTCCCTTATTTGGGGGCAAAAAAACAGAAATTCCCCTTATTTTGGGGCAAAATTCCAGATATTTCCCTTATTATGGGGAAAAATTGCAGAAATTTCCTTTATTTTAGGGCAAATTTGCAGAATTTTCACTTATTTCAGAGAAAAAAGGCAAAAATTTTTCTTATTTTGGGGCAAAAAGGCAGAAATTCCCATTATTTTGGGGCAAAAAGGCAGAAATTCACCTTATTTTGGGCTAAAACTGCAGAAATTTCACATATTTCACGGCAAAAAGGCAGAAATTTCCCTTAATTTGGGGCAAAAATGAAGAAATTTCCATTTTTTATGGCAAAAAGGTATGCATTCCCTTTATTTTCGGGAAAAAAGGGAGAAATTCCCCGTATTTTGGAGCAAAATTGCAGAAATTCCCCTAATTGTGGGGCAAAAAGCAGAAATTCTCCTTATTTTGGGGCAAAACTCAGAAATTCCACTTATTTTGGGGCAAAATTGCAGAAATTTTCCTTATTATTGGGCAAAATTGCAGAAATTTCACTTATTTTTGGGCAAAATTGCAAAAATTTCACTTATTTCAGGGAAAAAAGGCAGAAATTTTCCTTATTTTGGGGCAAAAAAGCAGAAATTCTCCATATTTTGGTGCAAAAATCAGAAATTTCTCTTATTTTGAGGTAATATGCTGAAATTCCCCTTATTTTGGGGCAATAGGCAGAAATTTCCCTTTTTTGGGGCATATTTGCAGAAATTTCACATATTTCAAGGAAAAAAGGCAGGAATTTTTCTTATTTTGGGGCAAAAAGGCAGAAATTCCTAATATTTTGTGGCAAAAATGCAGAAATTCCTAATATTTTGTTGCAAAAATGCAGAAATTTCCCTTATTTTGAGGTAAAAAGGCTGAAATTCCCCTTATTTGGGGGCAAAAAGGCAGAAATTTTTCTTATTTAGGGGCAAATTTGCAGAAATTTCACTTATTTCAGGGTTATAAGTCAGAAATTTTTCTTATTTTGGGGCAAAAAAAGACAGAAATTCCCTTTGTTTTGGGGGAAAAAGACAGAAATTCCACTTATTTAGAGGCAAAAAGGCAAAAGTTCCCTTTATTTTAGAGCAAAAATGAAGAAATTTCCCTTTTTTATGGCAAAAAGGTATGCATTCTTCTTATTTTCAGACAAAAAGGCAGAAATTCCCCATATTTTGGGGCAAAAATCAGAAATTCCCCTTATTTTGAGGCAAAATTGCAGAAATTTCCCTTATTTGGGGGAAAAATTGCAGAAATTTCTCTTATTTAAGGCAAAATTGCAGAAATTTCACTAATTGTGGTGCAAAAAGGCAGAAATTCTCTGTATTTTGGGGCAAAACTCAGAAATTCCACTTATTTTGGGGCAAAATTGCAGAAATTTCACTTATTTCAGGGAAAAAAGCAGAAATTTTTCTTTATTTTGGGGCAAAAAGGCAGAAATTCCTAATATTTTGTGACAAAATTCAGAAATTCCCCTTATTTTGAGGTAAAAAGGCTGAAATTCCCCTTATTAGGGGGCAAAAAGGCAGAAATTTCCTTTAATTTGGGGCAAAAATTAAGAAATTTCCATTTTTTATGTCAAAAAGGTATGCATTCCCTTTATTCTCGGGAAAAAAGGCAGAAATTCCCCGTATTTTGGAGCAAAATTGCAGAAATTCCCCTAATTGTAGGGCAAAAAGGCAGAAATTCTCCTTATTTTGGGGCAAAACTCAGAAATTCCACTTATTTTGGGGCAAAATTGCAGAAATTTCCCTTATTTTGGGGCAGAATTGCAGAAATTTCACTTATTTAAGAGAAAAAACGGCAGAAATTTTCCTTATTTTGGGGCAAAAAAGACAGAAATTCCCTTTGTTTTGGGGGAAAAAGACAGAAATTCCACTTATTTAGAGTCAAAAAGGCAAAAGTTCCCCTTATTTTGGAGCAAAAATGAAGAAATTTCCCTTTTTTATGGCATAAAGGTATGCATTCTTCTTATTTTTGGACAAAAACGCAGAAATTTTCCATATTTTGGGGCAAAAGGCAGAAATTCCCCATATTTTGGGGCAAAATTGCAGAAATTTCCCTAATTGTGGGGCAAAAAACAGAAATTCCCCTTATTTTGAAGCAAAATTGCAGAAATTTCCCTTATTATAAGGAAAAATTGCAGAAATTTCCCTTATTTTAGGGCAAAATTGCAGAAATTTCACTAATTGTGGGGCAAAAAGGCAGAAATTCTCCATATTTTGAGGCAAAACTCAGAAATTCCACTTATTTTGGGGCAAAATTCCTGAAATTTTTCTTATTTTGGGGCAAAATTGCAGAAATTTTGCTTATTTTGGGGCAAAATTGCAGAAATTTCACTTATTTCAGGGAAAAAAGGCAGAAATTTTGCTTATATTGGGGCAAAAGGCAGAAATTCGTAATAGTTTGTGCCAAAATTCAGAAATTCCCCTTATTTTGAGGTTAAAAGGCTGAAATTCCCCTTATTTGAGGGAAAAAAGGCAGAAATTTCCCTTATATTGGGGTAAAATTGCAGAAATTTCACTTATTTCAGGGTAATAAGTAAGAAATTTTCCTTATTTTTAGGCAAAAATGACAGAAATTTTTTTTTTGGGAAAAAAGACAGAAATTCCACTTATTTAGAGGCAAAAAAGCAGAAATTCCCCTTATTTTAGGGCAAAATTGCAGAAATTTCCCTTATTTGGGGGCAAAACACAGAAATTCCCCTTATTTTCGGGCAAAATTCCAGAAATTTCTTTTATTATGGGGAAAAATTGCAGAAATTTTCTTTATTTTAGGGCAAATTTGCAGAATTTTCACTTATTTCAGAAAAAAAAGGCAAAAATTTTTCTTATTTTGGGGCAAAAAGGCAGAAATTCCTAATATTTTGTGGCAAAAATGCAGAAATTCCTAATATTTTGTTGCAAAAATGCAGAAATTTCCCTTATTTTGAGGTAAAAAGGCTGAAATTCCCCTTATTTGGGGGCAAAAAGGCAGAAATTTTTCTTATTTAGGGGCAAATTTGCAGAAATTTCACTTATTTCAGGGTTATAAGTCAGAAATTTTTCTTATTTTGGGGCAAAAAAAGACAGAAATTCCCTTTGTTTTGGGGGAAAAAGACAGAAATTCCACTTATTTAGAGGCAAAAAGGCAAAAGTTCCCTTTATTTTAGAGCAAAAATGAAGAAATTTCCCTTTTTTATGGCAAAAAGGTATGCATTCTTCTTAATTTCATACAAAAAGGCCGAAATTCCCCATATTTTGGGGCAAAAATCAGAAATTCCCCTTATTTTGAGGCAAAATTGCAGAAATTTCCCTTTTGGGGGAAAAATTGCAGAAATTTCTCTTATTTAAGACAAAATTGCAGAAATTTCACTAATTGTGGTGCAAAAAGACAGAAATTCTCTGTATTTTGGGGCAAAACTCAGAAATTCCACTTATTTTGGGGCAAAATTGCAGAAATTTCACTTATTTCAGGGAAAAAAGCAGAAATTTTTCTTTATTTTGGGGCAAAAAGGCAGAAATTCCTAATATTTTGTGACAAAATTCAGAAATTCCCCTTATTTTGAGGTAAAAAGGCTGAAATTCCCCTTATTAGGGGGCAAAAAGGCAGAAATTTCCTTTAATTTGGGGCAAAAATTAAGAAATTTCCATTTTTTATGTCAAAAAGGTATGCATTCCCTTTATTCTCGGGAAAAAAGGCAGAAATTCCCCGTATTTTGGAGCAAAATTGCAGAAATTCCCCTAATTGTAGGGCAAAAAGGCAGAAATTCTCCTTATTTTGGGGCAAAACTCAGAATTCCACTTATTTTGGGGCAAAATTGCAGAAATTTCCCTTATTTTGGGGCAGAATTGCAGAAATTTCACTTATTTAAGAGAAAAAACGGCAGAAATTTTCCTTATTTTGGGGCAAAAAAGACAGAAATTCCCTTTGTTTTGGGGGAAAAAGACAGAAATTCCACTTATTTAGAGACAAAAAGGCAAAAGTTCCCCTTATTTTGGAGCAAAAATGAAGAAATTTCCCTTTTTTATGGCATAAAGGTATGCATTCTTCTTATTTTTGGACAAAAACGCAGAAATTTTCCATATTTTGGGGCAAAAGGCAGAAATTCCCCATATTTTGGGGCAAAATTGCAGAAATTTCCCTAATTGTGGGGCAAAAAACAGAAATTCCCCTTATTTTGAAGCAAAATTGCAGAAATTTCCCTTATTATAAGGAAAAATTGCAGAAATTTCCCTTATTTTAGGGCAAAATTGCAGAAATTTCACTAATTGTGGGGCAAAAAGGCAGAAATTCTCCATATTTTGAGGCAAAACTCAGAAATTCCACTTATTTTGGGGCAAAATTCCTGAAATTTTTCTTATTTTGGGGCAAAATTGCAGAAATTTTGCTTATTTTGGGGCAAAATTGCAGAAATTTCACTTATTTCAGGGAAAAAAGGCAGAAATTTTGCTTATATTGGGGCAAAAGGCAGAAATTCCTAATAGTTTGTGCCAAAATTCAGAAATTCCCCTTATTTTGAGGTAAAAAGGCTGAAATTCCCCTTATTTGAGGGAAAAAAGGCAGAAATTTCCCTTATATTGGGGTAAAATTGCAGAAATTTCACTTATTTCAGGGTAATAAGTAAGAAATTTTCCTTATTTTTAGGCAAAAATGACAGAAATTTTTTTTTTGGGAAAAAAGACAGAAATTCCACTTATTTAGAGGCAAAAAAGCAGAAATTCCCCTTATTTTAGGGCAAAATTGCAGAAATTTCCCTTATTTGGGGGCAAAACACAGAAATTCCCCTTATTTTCGGGCAAAATTCCAGAAATTTCTTTTATTATGGGGAAAAATTGCAGAAATTTTCTTTATTTTAGGGCAAATTTGCAGAATTTTCACTTATTTCAGAAAAAAAGGCAAAATTTTTTCTTATTTTGGGGCAAAAAGGCAGAAATTCCCATTATTTTGTGGCAAAAATGCAGAAATTCACCTTATTTTGGGCTAAAACTGCAGAAATTTCACATATTTCAGGGCAAAAAGGCAGAAATTTCCCTTAATTTGGGGCAAAAATGAAAAAATTTCCATTTTTTATGTCAAAAAGGTATGCATTCTCTTTATTTTTTGAAAAAAAGGCAGAAATTCCGAGTATTTTGGAGCAAAATTGCAGAAATTCCCCTAATTGTGGGGCAAAATGGCAGAAATTCTCCTTATTTTTGGGTAAAACTCAGAAATTCCACTTATTTTGGGGCAAAATTGCAGAAATTTCCCTTATTTTGGGGCAAAATTGCAGAAATTTCACTTATTTCACGGAAAAAACGGCAGAAATTTTCCTTATTTTGGGGCAAAAAAGACAGAAATCCCCTTTGTTTTGGGGGAAAAAGACAGAAATTCCACTTATTTAGAGTCAAAAAGGCAAAAGTTCCCCTTATTTTGGAGCAAAAATTAAGAAATTTCCCTTTTTTATGGCAAAAAGGTATGCATTCTTCTTATTTTTGGACAAAAACGCAGAAATTTTCCATATTTTGGGGCAAAAGGCAGAAATTCCCCATATTTTGGGGCAAAAATTGCAAAAATTTTCCAAATTGTGGGGCAAAAAACAGAAATTCTCCTTATGTTGAAGCAAAATTGCAGAAATTTCCCTTATTATAAGGAAAAATTGCAGAAATTTCCCTTATTTTAGGGCAAAATTGCAGAAATTTCACTAATTGTGGGGCAAAAAGGCAGAAATTCTTCATATTTTGGGGCAAAACTCAGAAATTCCACTTATTTTGGGGCAAAATTGCAGAAATTTTTCTTATTTTGGGGCAAAATTGCAGAAATTTTGCTTATTTTGGGGCAAAATTGCAGAAATTTCACTTATTTCAGGGAAAAAAGGCAGAAATTTTGCTTATATTTGGGCAAAAGGCAGAAATTCCTAATAGTTTGTGCCAAAATGTAGAAATTCCCCTTATTTTGAGGTAAAAAGGCTGAAATTCCCCTTATTTGTGGGCAAAAAGGCAGAAATTTCCTTTATATTGGGGCAATATTGCAGAAATTTCACTTATTTCAGGGTAATAAGTAAGAAATTTTCCTTATTTTGGGGCAAAAATGACAGAAATTTTTTTTTTGGGAAAAAAAGACAGAAATTCCACTTATTTAGAGGCAAAAAAGCAGAAATTCCCCTTATTTTAGGGCAAAATTGCAGAAATTTCTTTTATTTGGGGGCAAAAAAAAAGAAATTCCCCTTATTTTGGGGCAAAATTCCAGAAATTTCCCTTATTATGGGGAAAAATTTCAGAAATTTCCTTTATTTTAGGGCAAATTTGCAGAATTTTCACTTATTTCAGAGAAAAAAGGCAAAAATTTTTCTTATTTTGAGGCAAAAAGGCAGAAATTCCCATTATTTTGTGGCAAAAATGCAGAAATTCACCTTATTTTGGGCTAAAACTGCAGAAATTTCACATATTTCAGGGCAAAAAGGCAGAAATTTCCCTTAATTTGGGGCAAAAATGAAAAAATTTCCATTTTTTATGTCAAAAAGGTATGCATTCTCTTTATTTTTTGAAAAAAAGGCAGAAATTCCGAGTATTTTGGAGCAAAATTGCAGAAATTCCCCTAATTGTGGGGCAAAATGGCAGAAATTCTCCTTATTTTTGGGTAAAACTCAGAAATTCCACTTATTTTGGGGCAAAATTGCAGAAATTTCCCTTATTTTGGGGCAAAATTGCAGAAATTTCACTTATTTCACGGAAAAAACGGCAGAAATTTTCCTTATTTTGGGGCAAAAAAGACAGAAATTCCCTTTGTTTTGGGGGAAAAAGACAGAAATTCCAATTATTTAGAGTCAAAAAGGCAAAAGTTCCCCTTATTTTGGAGCAAAAATGAAGAAATTTCCCTTTTTTATGGCAAAAAGGTATGCATTCTTCTTATTTTTGGACAAAAACGCAGAAATTTTCCATATTTTGGGGCAAAAGGCAGAAATTCCCCATATTTTGGGGCAAAAATTGCAAAAATTTTCCAAATTGTGGGGCAAAAAACAGAAATTCTCCTTATGTTGAAGCAAAATTGCAGAAATTTCCCTTATTATAAGGAAAAATTGCAGAAATTTCCCTTATTTTAGGGCAAAATTGCAGAAATTTCACTAATTGTGGGGCAAAAAGGCAGAAATTCTTCATATTTTGGGGCAAAACTCAGAAATTCCACTTATTTTGGGGCAAAATTGCAGAAATTTTTCTTATTTTGGGGCAAAATTGCAGAAATTTTGCTTATTTTGGGGCAAAATTGCAGAAATTTCACTTATTTCAGGGAAAAAAGGCAGAAATTTTGCTTATATTGGGGCAAAAGGCAGAAATTCCTAATAGTTTGTGCCAAAATGTAGAAATTCCCCTTATTTTGAGGTAAAAAGGCTGAAATTCCCCTTATTTGTGGGCAAAAAGGCAGAAATTTCCTTTATATTGGGGCAATATTGCAGAAATTTCACTTATTTCAGGGTAATAAGTAAGAAATTTTCCTTATTTTGGGGCAAAAATGACAGAAATTTTTTTTTGGGAAAAAAAGACAGAAATTCCACTTATTTAGAGGCAAAAAAGCAGAAATTCGCCTTATTTTAGGGCAAAATTGCAGAAATTTCTTTTATTTGGGGGCAAAAAAAAAGAAATTCCCCTTATTTTGGGGCAAAATTCCAGAAATTTCCCTTATTATGGGGAAAAATTTCAGAAATTTCCTTTATTTTAGGGCAAATTTGCAGAATTTTCACTTATTTCAGAGAAAAAAGGCAAAAATTTTTCTTATTTTGGGGCAAAAAGGCAGAAATTCCCATTATTTTGGGGCAAAAAGGCAGAAATTCACCTTATTTTGGGCTAAAACTGCAGAAATTTCACATATTTCAGGGCAAAAAGGCAGAAATTTCCCTTAATTTGGGGCAAAAATGAAGAAATTTCCATTTTTTAGGGCAAAAAGGTATGCATTCCCTTTATTTTCGGGAAAAAAGGGAGAAACTCCCCGTATTTTGGAGCAAAATTGCAGAAATTCCCCTAATTGTGGGGCAAAAAGGCAGAAATTCTCCTTATTTTGGGGCAAAACTCAGAAATTCCACTTATTTTGGGGCAAAATTGCAGAAATTTCCCTTATTTTGGGGCAAAATTGCAGAAATTTCACTTATTTTTGGGCAAAATTGCAAAAATTTCACTTATTTCAGGGAAAAAAGGCAGAAATTTTGCTTATTTTGGGGCAAAAAGGCAGAAATTCTCCATATTTTGGTGCAAAAATCAGAAATTTCCCTTATTTTGAGGTAATATGCTGAAATTCCCCTTATTTTGAGGCAAAAGGCAGAATTTTCCTTTTTTTGGGGCATATTTGCAGAAATTTCACTTATTTCAGGGAAAAAAGGCAGGAATTTTCCTTATTTTGGGGCAAAAAGGCAGAAATTCCTAATATTTTGTGGCAAAAATTCAGAAATTCCTAATATTTTGTTGCAAAAATGCAGAAATTTCCCTTATTTTGAGGTAAAAAGGCTGAAATTCCCCTTATTTGGGGGCAAAAAGGCAGAAATTTTTCTTATTTAGGGGCAAATTTGCAGAAATTTCACTTATTTCAGGGTTATAAGTACGAAATTTTTCTTATTTTGGGGCAAAAAAAGACAGAAATTCCCTTTGTTTTGGGGGAAAAAGACAGAAATTCCACTTATTTAGAGGCAAAAAGGCAAAAGTTCCCTTTATTTTAGAGCAAAAATGAAGAAATTTCCCTTTTTTATGGCAAAAAGGTATGCATTCTTCTTATTTTCAGACAAAAAGGCAGAAATTCCCCATATTTTGGGGCAAAAATCAGAAATTCCCCTTATTTTGAGGCAAAATTGCAGAAATTTCCTTTATTTTGGGGAAAAATTGCAGAAATTTCTCTTATTTTAGGGCAAAATTGCAGAAATTTCACTAATTGTGGTGCAAAAAGGCAGAAATTCTCTGTATTTTGGGGCAAAACTCAGAAATTCCACTTATTTTGAGGCAAAATTGCAGAAATTTCACTTATTTCAGGGAAAAAAGCAGAAATTTTTCTTTATTTTGGTGCAAAAAGGCAGAAATTCCTAATATTTTGTGCCAAAATTCAGAAATTCACCTTATTTTGGGCTAAAATTGCAGAAATTTTCTTTATTTTAGGGCAAATTTGCAGAATTTTTACTTATTTCAGAAAAAAAAGGCAAAAATTTTTCTTATTTTGGGGCAAAAAGGCAGAAATTCCCATTATTTTGTGGCAAAAAGGCAGAAATCCACCTTATTTTGGGCTAAAACTGCAGAAATTTCACATATTTCAGGGCAAAAAGGCAGAAATTTCCCTTAATTTGGGGCAAAAATGAAGAAATTTCCATTTTTTATGTCAAAAAGTTATGCATTCTCTTTATTTTTGGAAAAAAAGGCAGAAATTCCCAGTATTTTGGAGCAAAATTGCAGAAATTCCCCTAATTGTGGGGCAAAATGGCAGAAATTCTCCTTATTTTTGGGTAAAACTCAGAAATTCCACTTATTTTGGGGCAAAATTGCAGAAATTTCCCTTATTTTGGGGCAAAATTGCAGAAATTTCACTTATTTCACGGAAAAAACGGCAGAAATTTTCCTTATTTTGGGGCAAAAAAGACAGAAATTCCCTTTGTTTTGGGGGAAAAAGACAGAAATTCCACTTATTTAGAGTCAAAAAGGCAAAAGTTCCCCTTATTTTGGAGCAAAAATGAAGAAATTTCCCTTTTTTATGGCAAAAAGGTATGCATTCTTCTTATTTTTGGACAAAAACGCAGAAATTTTCCATATTTTGGGGCAAAAGGCAGAAATTCCCCATATTTTGGGGCAAAAATTGCAAAAATTTTCCAAATTGTGGGGCAAAAAACAGAAATTCTCCTTATGTTGAAGCAAAATTGCAGAAATTTCCCTTATTATAAGGAAAAATTGCAGAAATTTCCCTTATTTTAGGGCAAAATTGCAGAAATTTCACTAATTGTGGGGCAAAAAGGCAGAAATTCTTCATATTTTGGGGCAAAACTCAGAAATTCCACTTATTTTGGGGCAAAATTGCAGAAATTTTTCTTATTTTGGGGCAAAATTGCAGAAATTTTGCTTATTTTGGGGCAAAATTGCAGAAATTTCACTTATTTCAGGGAAAAAAGGCAGAAATTTTGCTTATATTTGGGCAAAAGGCAGAAATTCCTAATAGTTTGTGCCAAAATGTAGAAATTCCCCTTATTTTGAGGTAAAAAGGCTGAAATTCCCCTTATTTGTGGGCAAAAAGGCAGAAATTTCCTTTATATTGGGGCAATATTGCAGAAATTTCACTTATTTCAGGGTAATAAGTAAGAAATTTTCCTTATTTTGGGGCAAAAATGACAGAAATTTTTTTTTTGGGAAAAAAAGACAGAAATTCCACTTATTTAGA
This sequence comes from Micromys minutus, assembly GCF_963924665.1. Classification (NCBI taxonomy): domain Eukaryota; kingdom Metazoa; phylum Chordata; class Mammalia; order Rodentia; family Muridae; genus Micromys; species Micromys minutus. Next base: position 1,048,468 of record NW_027667258.1, on the reverse strand, counting down.
GGCAAAAAAGGAGAAATTCCCCTTATTTTAGGGCAAAATTGCAGAAATTTCTTTTATTTGGGGGCAAAAAAAAAAGAAATTCCCCTTATTTTGGGGCAAAATTCCAGAAATTTCCCTTATTATGGGGAAAAATTTCAGAAATTTCCTTTATTTTAGGGCAAATTTGCAGAATTTTCACTTATTTCAGAGAAAAAAGGCAAAAATTTTTCTTATTTTGGGGCAAAAAGGCAGAAATTCCCATTATTTTGTGGCAAAAATGCAGAAATTCACCTTATTTTGGGCTAAAACTGCAGAAATTTCACATATTTCAGGGCAAAAAGGCAGAAATTTCCCTTAATTTGGGGCAAAAATGAAAAAATTTCCATTTTTTATGTCAAAAAGGTATGCATTCTCTTTATTTTTTGAAAAAAAGGCAGAAATTCCGAGTATTTTGGAGCAAAATTGCAGAAATTCCCCTAATTGTGGGGCAAAATGGCAGAAATTCTCCTTATTTTTGGGTAAAACTCAGAAATTCCACTTATTTTGGAGCAAAATTGCAGAAATTTCCCTTATTTTGGGGCAAAATTGCAGAAATTTCACTTATTTCACGGAAAAAACGGCAGAAATTTTCCTTATTTTGGGGCAAAAAGGCAGAAATTCCTAATATTTTGTGGCAAAAATGCAGAAATTCCTAATATTTTGTTGCAAAAATGCAGAAATTTCCCTTATTTTGAGGTAAAAAGGCTGAAATTCCCCTTATTTGGGGGCAAAAAGGCAGAAATTTTTCTTATTTAGGGGCAAATTTGCAGAAATTTCACTTATTTCAGGGTTATAAGTCAGAAATTTTTCTTATTTTGGGGCAAAAAAAGACAGAAATTCCCTTTGTTTTGGGGGAAAAAGACAGAAATTCCACTTATTTAGAGGCAAAAAGGCAAAAGTTCCCTTTATTTTAGAGCAAAAATGAAGAAATTTCCCTTTTTTATGGCAAAAAGGTATGCATTCTTCTTATTTTCAGACAAAAAGGCAGAAATTCCCCATATTTTGGGGCAAAAATCAGAAATTCCCCTTATTTTGAGGCAAAATTGCAGAAATTTCCTTTATTTTGGGGAAAAATTGCAGAAATTTCTCTTATTTTAGGGCAAAATTGCAAAAATTTCACTAATTGTGGTGCAAAAAGGCAGAAATTCTCTGAATTTTGGGGCAAAACTCAGAAATTCCACTTATTTTGAGGCAAAATTGCAGAAATTTCACTTATTTCAGGGAAAAAAGCAGAAATTTTTCTTTATTTTGGTGCAAAAAGGCAGAAATTCCTAATATTTTGTGCCAAAATTCAGAAATTCACCTTATTTTGGGCTAAAATTGCAGAAATTTTCTTTATTTTAGGGCAAATTTGCAGAATTTTTACTTATTTCAGAAAAAAAAGGCAAAAATTTTTCTTATTTTGGGGCAAAAAGGCAGAAATTCCCATTATTTTGTGGCAAAAAGGCAGAAATCCACCTTATTTTGGGCTAAAACTGCAGAAATTTCACATATTTCAGGGCAAAAAGGCAGAAATTTCCCTTAATTTGGGGCAAAAATGAAGAAATTTCCATTTTTTATGTCAAAAAGTTATGCATTCTCTTTATTTTTGGAAAAAAAGGCAGAAATTCCCAGTATTTTGGAGCAAAATTGCAGAAATTCCCCTAATTGTGGGGCAAAATGGCAGAAATTCTCCTTATTTTTGGGTAAAACTCAGAAATTCCACTTATTTTGGGGCAAAATTGCAAAAACTTCCCTTATTTTGGGGCAAAATTGCAGAAATTTCACTTATTTCACTTAAAAAACGGCAGAAATTTTCCTTATTTTGGGGCAAAAAAGACAGAAATTCCCTTTGTTTTGGGGGAAAAAGACAGAAATTCCACTTATTTAGAGTCAAAAAGGCAAAAGTTCCCCTTATTTTGGAGCAAAAATTAAGAAATTTCCCTTTTTTATGGCAAAAAGGTATGCATTCTTCTTATTTTTGGACAAAAACGCAGAAATTTTCCATATTTTGGGGCAAAAGGCAGAAATTCCCCATATTTTGGGGCTAAAATTGCGAAAATTTTCCAAATTATGGGGCAAAAAACAGAAATTCCCCTTAGGTTGAAGCAAAATTGCAGAAATTTCCCTTATTATAAGGAAAAATTGCAGAAATTTTCCTTATTTTAGGGCAAAATTGCAGAAATTTCACTAATTGTGGGGCAAAAAGGCAGAAATTCTTCATATTTTGGGGCAAAACTCAGAAATTCCACTTATTTTGGGGCAAAATTGCAGAAATTTTTCTTATTTTGAGGCAAAATTTCAGAAATTTTGCTTATTTTGGGGCAAAATTGCAGAAATTTCACTTATTTCAGGGAAAAAAGGCAGAAATTTTGCTTATATTGGGGCAAAAGGCAGAAATTCCTAATAGTTTGTGCCAAAATGTAGAAATTCCCCTTATTTTGAGGTAAAAAGGCTGAAATTCCCCTTATTTGTGGGCAAAAAGGCAGAAATTTCCCTTATATTGGGGCAATATTGCAGAAATTTCACTTATTTCAGGGTAATAAGTAAGAAATTTTCCTTATTTTGGGGCAAAAATGACAGAAATTTTTTTTTTGGAAAAAAAAGACAGAAATTCCACTTATTTAGAGGCAAAAAAGCAGAAATTCCCCTTATTTTAGGGCAAAATTGCAGAAATTTCTTATATTTGGGGGCAAAAAAAAAGAAATTCCCCTTATTTTGAGGCAAAATTCCAGAAATTTCCCTTATTATGGGGAAAAATTTCAGAAATTTCCTTTATTTTAGGGCAAATTTGCAGAATTTTCACTTATTTCAGAGAAAAAAGGCAAAAATTTTTCTTATTTTGGGGCAAAAAGGCAGAAATTCCCATTATTTTGGGGCAAAAAGGCAGAAATTCACCTTATTTTGGGCTAAAACTGCAGACATTTCACATATTTCACGGCAAAAAGACAGAAATTTCCCTTAATTTGGGGCAAAAATGAAGAAATTTCCATTTTTTATGGCAAAAAGGTATGCATTCCCTTTATTTTCGGGAAAAAAGGGAGAATTTCCCCGTATTTTGGAGCAAAATTGCAGAAATTCCCCTAATTGTGGGGCAAAAAGGCAGAAATTCTCCTTATTTTGGGGCAAAACTCAGAAATTCCACTTATTTTGGGGCAAAATTGCAGAAATTTCCCTTATTTTGGGGCAAAATTGCAGAAATTTCACTTATTTTTGGGCAAAATTGCAAAAATTTCACTTATTTCAGGGAAAAAAGGCAGAAATTTTCCTTATTTTGGGGCAAAAAGGCAGAAATTCTCCATATTTTGGTGCAAAAATCAGAAATTTCCCTTATTTTGAGGTAATATGCTGAAATTCCCCTTATTTTGGGGCAAAAGGCAGAAATTTCCCTTTTTTGGGGCATATTTGCAGAAATTTCACTTATTTCAGGGAAAAAAGGCAGGAATTTTCCTTATTTTGGGGCAAAAAGGCAGAAATTCCTAATATTTTGTGGCAAAAATGCAGAAATTCCTAATATTTTGTTGCAAAAATGCAGAAATTTCCCTTATTTTGAGGTAAAAATGCTGAAATTCCCCTTATTTGGGGGCAAAAAGGCAGAAATTTTTCTTATTTAGGGGCAAATTTGCAGAAATTTCACTTATTTCAGGGTTATAAGTCAGAAATTTTTCTTATTTTGGGGCAAAAAAAGACAGAAATTCCCTTTGTTTTGGGGGAAAAAGACAGAAATTCCACTTATTTAGAGGCAAAAAGGCAAAAGTTCCCTTTATTTTAGAGCAAAAATGAAGAAATTTCCCTTTTTTATGGCAAAAAGGTATGCATTCTTCTTATTTTCAGACAAAAAGGCAGAAATTCCCCATATTTTTGGGCAAAAATCAGAAATTCCCCTTATTTTGAGGCAAAATTGCAGAAATTTCCTTTATTTTGGGGAAAAATTGCAGAAATTTCTCTTATTTTAGGGCAAAATTGCAGAAATTTCACTAATTGTGGTGCAAAAAGGCAGAAATTCTCTGTATTTTGGGGCAAAACTCAGAAATTCCACTTATTTTGAGGCAAAATTGCAGAAATTTCACTTATTTCAGGGAAAAAAGCAGAAATTTTTCTTTTTTTTTGGGGCAAAAAGGCAGAAATTCCTAATATTTTGTGCCAAAATTCAGAAATTCACCTTATTTTGGGCTAAAATTGCAGAAATTTTCTTTATTTTAGGGCAAATTTGCAGAATTTTCACTTATTTCAGAAAAAAAAGGCAAAAATTTTTCTTATTTTGGGGCAAAAAGGCAGAAATTCCCAATATTTTGTGGCAAAAAGGCAGAAATTCACCTTATTTTGGGCTAAAACTGCAGAAATTTCACATATTTCAGGGCAAAAGGGCAGAAATTTCCCTTAATTTGGGGCAAAAATGAAAAAATTTCCATTTTTTATGTCAAAAAGGTATGCATTCTCTTTATTTTTGGAAAAAAAGGCAGAAATTCCCCGTATTTTGGAGCAAAATTTCAGAAATTCCCCTAATTGTGGGGCAAAATGGCAGAAATTCTCCTTATTTTTGGGTAAAACTCAGAAATTCCACTTATTTTGGGGCAAAATTGCAGAAATTTCCCTTATTTTGGGGCAAAATTGCAGAAATTTCACTTATTTCACGGAAAAAACGGCAGAAATTTTCCTTATTTTGGGGCAAAAAAGACAGAAATTCCCTTTGTTTTGGGGGAAAAAGACAGAAATTCCACTTATTTAGAGTCAAAAAGGCAAAAGTTCCCCTTATTTTGGAGTTAAAATTAAGAAATTTCCATTTTTTATGGCAAAAAGTTATGCATTCTTCTTATTTTTGGACAAAAACGCAGAAATTTTCCATGTTTTGGGGCAAAAGGCAGAAATTCCCCATATTTTGGGGCAAAAATTGCAAAAATTTTCCAAATTGTGGGGCAAAAAAAAAGAAATTCCCCTTATGTTGAAGCAAAATTGCAGAAATTTCCCTTATTATAAGGAAAAATTGCAGAAATTTCCCTTCTTTTAGGGCAAAATTGCAGAAATTTCACTAATTGTGGGGCAAAAAGGCAGAAATTCTTCATATTTTGGGGCAAAACTCAGAAATTCCACTTATTTTGGGGCAAAATTGCAGAAATTTTTCTTATTTTGGGGCAAAATTGCAGAAATTTTGCTTATTTTGGGGCAAAATTGCAGAAATTTCACTTATTTCAGGGAAAAAAGGCAGAAATTTTGCTTATATTGGGGCAAAAGGCAGAAATTCCTAATAGTTTGTGCCAAAATGTAGAAATTCCCCTTATTTTGAGGTAAAAAGGCTGAAATTCCCCTTATTTGTGGGCAAAAAGGCAGAAATTTCCCTTATATTGGGGCAATATTGCAGAAATTTCACTTATTTCAGGGTAATAAGTAAGAAATTTTTCTTATTTTGGGGCAAAAATGACAGAAATTTTTTTTTGGGAAAAAAAGACAGAAATTCCACTTATTTAGAGGCAAAAAAGCAGAAATTCCCCTTATTTTAGGGCAAAATTGCAGAAATTTCTTTTATTTGGGGGCAAAAAAAAAAGAAATTCCCCTTATTTTGGGGCAAAATTCCAGAAATTTCCCTTATTATGGGGAAAAATTTCAGAAATTTCCTTTATTTTAGGGCAAATTTGCAGAATTTTCACTTATTTCAGAGAAAAAAGGCAAAAATTTTTCTTATTTTGGGGCAAAAAGGCAGAAATTCTCATTATTTTGTGGCAAAAATGCAGAAATTCACCTTATTTTGGGCTAAAACTGCAGAAATTTCACATATTTCACGGCAAAAAGGCAGAAATTTCCCTTAATTTGGGGCAAAAATGAAGAAATTTCCATTTTTTATGGCAAAAAGGTATGCATTCCCTTTATTTTCGGGAAAAAAGGGAGAAATTCCCCGTATTTTGGAGCAAAATTGCAGAAATTCCCCTAATTGTGGGGCAAAAAGGCAGAAATTCTCCTTATTTTGGGGCAAAACTCAGAAATTCCACTTATTTTGGGGAAAAATTGCAAAAATTTCCCTTATTTTGGGGCAAAATTGCAGAAATTTCACTTATTTTTGGGCAAAATTGCAAAAATTTCACTTATTTCAGGGAAAAAAGGCAGAAATTTTCCTTATTTTGGGGCAAAAAGGCAGAAATTCTCCATATTTTGGTGCAAAAATCAGAAATTTCTCTTATTTTGAGGTAATATGCTGAAATTCCCCTTATTTTGGGGCAAAAGGCAGAAATTTCCCTTTTTTGGGGCATATTTGCAGAAATTTCACTTATTTCAGGGAAAAAAGGCAGGAATTTTCTTAATTTTTGGGCAAAAAGGCAGAAATTCCTAATATTTTGTGGCAAAAATGCAGAAATTCCTAATATTTTGTTGCAAAAATGCAGAAATTTCCCTTATTTTGAGGTAAAAAGGCTGAAATTCCCCTTATTTGGGGGCAAAAAAGCAGAAATTTTTCTTATTTAGGGGCAAATTTGCAGAAATTTCACTTATTTCAGGGTTATAAGTCAGAAATTTTTCTTATTTTGGGGCAAAAAAAGACAGAAATTCCCTTTGTTTTGGGGGAAAAAGACAGAAATTCCACTTATTTAGAGGCAAAAAGGCAAAAGTTCCCTTTATTTTAGAGCAAAAATGAAGAAATTTCCCTTTTTTATGGCAAAAAGGTATGCATTCTTCTTATTTTCAGACAAAAAGGCAGAAATTCCCCATATTTTGGGGCAAAAATCAGAAATTCCCCTTATTTTGAGGCAAAATTGCAGAAATTTCCTTTATTTTGGGGAAAAATTGCAGAAATTTCTCTTATTTTAGGGCAAAATTGCAGAAATTTCACTAATTGTGGTGCAAAAAGGCAGAAATTCTCTGTATTTTGGGGCAAAACTCAGAAATTCCACTTATTTTGAGGCAAAATTGCAGAAATTTCACTTATTTCAGGGAAAAAAGCAGAAATTTTTCTTTATTTTGGGGCAAAAAGGCAGAAATTCCTAATATTTTGTTCCAAAATTCAGAAATTCACCTTATTTTGGGCTAAAACTGCAGAAATTTCACATATTTCAGGGTAAAAAGGCAGAAATTTCCCTTAATTTGGGGCAAAAATAAAGAAATTTCCATTTTTTATGTCAAAAAGGTATGCATTCCCTTTATTTTTGGAAAAAAAGGCAGAAATTCCCCGTATTTTGGAGCAAAATTGCAGAAATTCCCCTAATTGTGGGGCAAAATGGCAGAAATTCTCCTTATTTTTGGGTAAAACTCAGAAATTCCACTTATTTTGGGGCAAAATTGCAGAAATTTCCCTTATTTTGCTGCAAAATTGCAGAAATTTCACTTATTTCACAGAAAAAACGGCAGAAATTTTTTTTATTTTGGGGCAAAAAACCAGAAATTCCCTTTGTTTTGGGGGAAAAAGACAGAAATTCCACTTATTTAGAGTCAAAAAGGCAAAAGTTCCCCTTATTTTGGAGCAAAAATTAAGAAATTTCCCTTTTTTATGGCAAAAAGGTATGCATTCTTCTTATTTTTGGACAAAAACGCAGAAATTTTCCATATTTTGGGGCAAAAGGCAGAAATTCCCCATATTTTGGGGCAAAAATTGCAAAAATTTTCCAAATTGTGGGGCAAAAAACAGAAATTCTCCTTATGTTGAAGCAAAATTGCAGAAATTTCCCTTATTATAAGGAAAAATTGCAGAAATTTCCCTTATTTTAGGGCAAAATTGCAGAAATTTCACTAATTGTGGGGCAAAAAGGCAGAAATTCTTCATATTTTGGGGCAAAACTCAGAAATTCCACTTATTTTGGGGCAAAATTGCAGAAATTTTTCTTATTTTGGGGCAAAATTGCAGAAATTTTGCTTATTTTGGGGCAAAATTGCAGAAATTTCACTTATTTCAGGGAAAAAAGGCAGAAATTTTGCTTATATTTGGGCAAAAGGCAGAAATTCCTAATAGTTTGTGCCAAAATGTAGAAATTCCCCTTATTTTGAGGTAAAAAGGCTGAAATTCCCCTTATTTGTGGGCAAAAAGGCAGAAATTTCCTTTATATTGGGGCAATATTGCAGAAATTTCACTTATTTCAGGGTAATAAGTAAGAAATTTTCCTTATTTTGGGGCAAAAATGACAGAAATTTTTTTTTTGGGAAAAAAAGACAGAAATTCCACTTATTTAGAGGCAAAAAAGGAGAAATTCCCCTTATTTTAGGGCAAAATTGCAGAAATTTCTTTTATTTGGGGGCAAAAAAAAAAGAAATTCCCCTTATTTTGGGGCAAAATTCCAGAAATTTCCCTTATTATGGGGAAAAATTTCAGAAATTTCCTTTATTTTAGGGCAAATTTGCAGAATTTTCACTTATTTCAGAGAAAAAAGGCAAAAATTTTTCTTATTTTGGGGCAAAAAGGCAGAAATTCCCATTATTTTGTGGCAAAAATGCAGAAATTCACCTTATTTTGGGCTAAAACTGCAGAAATTTCACATATTTCAGGGCAAAAAGGCAGAAATTTCCCTTAATTTGGGGCAAAAATGAAAAAATTTCCATTTTTTATGTCAAAAAGGTATGCATTCTCTTTATTTTTTGAAAAAAAGGCAGAAATTCCGAGTATTTTGGAGCAAAATTGCAGAAATTCCCCTAATTGTGGGGCAAAATGGCAGAAATTCTCCTTATTTTTGGGTAAAACTCAGAAATTCCACTTATTTTGGAGCAAAATTGCAGAAATTTCCCTTATTTTGGGGCAAAATTGCAGAAATTTCACTTATTTCACGGAAAAAACGGCAGAAATTTTCCTTATTTTGGGGCAAAAAGGCAGAAATTCCTAATATTTTGTGGCAAAAATGCAGAAATTCCTAATATTTTGTTGCAAAAATGCAGAAATTTCCCTTATTTTGAGGTAAAAAGGCTGAAATTCCCCTTATTTGGGGGCAAAAAGGCAGAAATTTTTCTTATTTAGGGGCAAATTTGCAGAAATTTCACTTATTTCAGGGTTATAAGTCAGAAATTTTTCTTATTTTGGGGCAAAAAAAGACAGAAATTCCCTTTGTTTTGGGGGAAAAAGACAGAAATTCCACTTATTTAGAGGCAAAAAGGCAAAAGTTCCCTTTATTTTAGAGCAAAAATGAAGAAATTTCCCTTTTTTATGGCAAAAAGGTATGCATTCTTCTTATTTTCAGACAAAAAGGCAGAAATTCCCCATATTTTGGGGCAAAAATCAGAAATTCCCCTTATTTTGAGGCAAAATTGCAGAAATTTCCTTTATTTTGGGGAAAAATTGCAGAAATTTCTCTTATTTTAGGGCAAAATTGCAAAAATTTCACTAATTGTGGTGCAAAAAGGCAGAAATTCTCTGAATTTTGGGGCAAAACTCAGAAATTCCACTTATTTTGAGGCAAAATTGCAGAAATTTCACTTATTTCAGGGAAAAAAGCAGAAATTTTTCTTTATTTTGGTGCAAAAAGGCAGAAATTCCTAATATTTTGTGCCAAAATTCAGAAATTCACCTTATTTTGGGCTAAAATTGCAGAAATTTTCTTTATTTTAGGGCAAATTTGCAGAATTTTTACTTATTTCAGAAAAAAAAGGCAAAAATTTTTCTTATTTTGGGGCAAAAAGGCAGAAATTCCCATTATTTTGTGGCAAAAAGGCAGAAATCCACCTTATTTTGGGCTAAAACTGCAGAAATTTCACATATTTCAGGGCAAAAAGGCAGAAATTTCCCTTAATTTGGGGCAAAAATGAAGAAATTTCCATTTTTTATGTCAAAAAGTTATGCATTCTCTTTATTTTTGGAAAAAAAGGCAGAAATTCCCAGTATTTTGGAGCAAAATTGCAGAAATTCCCCTAATTGTGGGGCAAAATGGCAGAAATTCTCCTTATTTTTGGGTAAAACTCAGAAATTCCACTTATTTTGGGGCAAAATTGCAAAAACTTCCCTTATTTTGGGGCAAAATTGCAGAAATTTCACTTATTTCACTTAAAAAACGGCAGAAATTTTCCTTATTTTGGGGCAAAAAAGACAGAAATTCCCTTTGTTTTGGGGGAAAAAGACAGAAATTCCACTTATTTAGAGTCAAAAAGGCAAAAGTTCCCCTTATTTTGGAGCAAAAATTAAGAAATTTCCCTTTTTTATGGCAAAAAGGTATGCATTCTTCTTATTTTTGGACAAAAACGCAGAAATTTTCCATATTTTGGGGCAAAAGGCAGAAATTCCCCATATTTTGGGGCTAAAATTGCGAAAATTTTCCAAATTATGGGGCAAAAAACAGAAATTCCCCTTAGGTTGAAGCAAAATTGCAGAAATTTCCCTTATTATAAGGAAAAATTGCAGAAATTTTCCTTATTTTAGGGCAAAATTGCAGAAATTTCACTAATTGTGGGGCAAAAAGGCAGAAATTCTTCATATTTTGGGGCAAAACTCAGAAATTCCACTTATTTTGGGGCAAAATTGCAGAAATTTTTCTTATTTTGAGGCAAAATTTCAGAAATTTTGCTTATTTTGGGGCAAAATTGCAGAAATTTCACTTATTTCAGGGAAAAAAGGCAGAAATTTTGCTTATATTGGGGCAAAAGGCAGAAATTCCTAATAGTTTGTGCCAAAATGTAGAAATTCCCCTTATTTTGAGGTAAAAAGGCTGAAATTCCCCTTATTTGTGGGCAAAAAGGCAGAAATTTCCCTTATATTGGGGCAATATTGCAGAAATTTCACTTATTTCAGGGTAATAAGTAAGAAATTTTCCTTATTTTGGGGCAAAAATGACAGAAATTTTTTTTTTGGAAAAAAAAGACAGAAATTCCACTTATTTAGAGGCAAAAAAGCAGAAATTCCCCTTATTTTAGGGCAAAATTGCAGAAATTTCTTATATTTGGGGGCAAAAAAAAAGAAATTCCCCTTATTTTGAGGCAAAATTCCAGAAATTTCCCTTATTATGGGGAAAAATTTCAGAAATTTCCTTTATTTTAGGGCAAATTTGCAGAATTTTCACTTATTTCAGAGAAAAAAGGCAAAAATTTTTCTTATTTTGGGGCAAAAAGGCAGAAATTCCCATTATTTTGGGGCAAAAAGGCAGAAATTCACCTTATTTTGGGCTAAAACTGCAGACATTTCACATATTTCACGGCAAAAAGACAGAAATTTCCCTTAATTTGGGGCAAAAATGAAGAAATTTCCATTTTTTATGGCAAAAAGGTATGCATTCCCTTTATTTTCGGGAAAAAAGGGAGAATTTCCCCGTATTTTGGAGCAAAATTGCAGAAATTCCCCTAATTGTGGGGCAAAAAGGCAGAAATTCTCCTTATTTTGGGGCAAAACTCAGAAATTCCACTTATTTTGGGGCAAAATTGCAGAAATTTCCCTTATTTTGGGGCAAAATTGCAGAAATTTCACTTATTTTTGGGCAAAATTGCAAAAATTTCACTTATTTCAGGGAAAAAAGGCAGAAATTTTCCTTATTTTGGGGCAAAAAGGCAGAAATTCTCCATATTTTGGTGCAAAAATCAGAAATTTCCCTTATTTTGAGGTAATATGCTGAAATTCCCCTTATTTTGGGGCAAAAGGCAGAAATTTCCCTTTTTTGGGGCATATTTGCAGAAATTTCACTTATTTCAGGGAAAAAAGGCAGGAATTTTCCTTATTTTGGGGCAAAAAGGCAGAAATTCCTAATATTTTGTGGCAAAAATGCAGAAATTCCTAATATTTTGTTGCAAAAATGCAGAAATTTCCCTTATTTTGAGGTAAAAATGCTGAAATTCCCCTTATTTGGGGGCAAAAAGGCAGAAATTTTTCTTATTTAGGGGCAAATTTGCAGAAATTTCACTTATTTCAGGGTTATAAGTCAGAAATTTTTCTTATTTTGGGGCAAAAAAAGACAGAAATTCCCTTTGTTTTGGGGGAAAAAGACAGAAATTCCACTTATTTAGAGGCAAAAAGGCAAAAGTTCCCTTTATTTTAGAGCAAAAATGAAGAAATTTCCCTTTTTTATGGCAAAAAGGTATGCATTCTTCTTATTTTCAGACAAAAAGGCAGAAATTCCCCATATTTTTGGGCAAAAATCAGAAATTCCCCTTATTTTGAGGCAAAATTGCAGAAATTTCCTTTATTTTGGGGAAAAATTGCAGAAATTTCTCTTATTTTAGGGCAAAATTGCAGAAATTTCACTAATTGTGGTGCAAAAAGGCAGAAATTCTCTGTATTTTGGGGCAAAACTCAGAAATTCCACTTATTTTGAGGCAAAATTGCAGAAATTTCACTTATTTCAGGGAAAAAAGCAGAAATTTTTCTTTTTTTTTGGGGCAAAAAGGCAGAAATTCCTAATATTTTGTGCCAAAATTCAGAAATTCACCTTATTTTGGGCTAAAATTGCAGAAATTTTCTTTATTTTAGGGCAAATTTGCAGAATTTTCACTTATTTCAGAAAAAAAAGGCAAAAATTTTTCTTATTTTGGGGCAAAAAGGCAGAAATTCCCAATATTTTGTGGCAAAAAGGCAGAAATTCACCTTATTTTGGGCTAAAACTGCAGAAATTTCACATATTTCAGGGCAAAAGGGCAGAAATTTCCCTTAATTTGGGGCAAAAATGAAAAAATTTCCATTTTTTATGTCAAAAAGGTATGCATTCTCTTTATTTTTGGAAAAAAAGGCAGAAATTCCCCGTATTTTGGAGCAAAATTTCAGAAATTCCCCTAATTGTGGGGCAAAATGGCAGAAATTCTCCTTATTTTTGGGTAAAACTCAGAAATTCCACTTATTTTGGGGCAAAATTGCAGAAATTTCCCTTATTTTGGGGCAAAATTGCAGAAATTTCACTTATTTCACGGAAAAAACGGCAGAAATTTTCCTTATTTTGGGGCAAAAAAGACAGAAATTCCCTTTGTTTTGGGGGAAAAAGACAGAAATTCCACTTATTTAGAGTCAAAAAGGCAAAAGTTCCCCTTATTTTGGAGTTAAAATTAAGAAATTTCCATTTTTTATGGCAAAAAGTTATGCATTCTTCTTATTTTTGGACAAAAACGCAGAAATTTTCCATGTTTTGGGGCAAAAGGCAGAAATTCCCCATATTTTGGGGCAAAAATTGCAAAAATTTTCCAAATTGTGGGGCAAAAAAAAAGAAATTCCCCTTATGTTGAAGCAAAATTGCAGAAATTTCCCTTATTATAAGGAAAAATTGCAGAAATTTCCCTTCTTTTAGGGCAAAATTGCAGAAATTTCACTAATTGTGGGGCAAAAAGGCAGAAATTCTTCATATTTTGGGGCAAAACTCAGAAATTCCACTTATTTTGGGGCAAAATTGCAGAAATTTTTCTTATTTTGGGGCAAAATTGCAGAAATTTTGCTTATTTTGGGGCAAAATTGCAGAAATTTCACTTATTTCAGGGAAAAAAGGCAGAAATTTTGCTTATATTGGGGCAAAAGGCAGAAATTCCTAATAGTTTGTGCCAAAATGTAGAAATTCCCCTTATTTTGAGGTAAAAAGGCTGAAATTCCCCTTATTTGTGGGCAAAAAGGCAGAAATTTCCCTTATATTGGGGCAATATTGCAGAAATTTCACTTATTTCAGGGTAATAAGTAAGAAATTTTTCTTATTTTGGGGCAAAAATGACAGAAATTTTTTTTTGGGAAAAAAAGACAGAAATTCCACTTATTTAGAGGCAAAAAAGCAGAAATTCCCCTTATTTTAGGGCAAAATTGCAGAAATTTCTTTTATTTGGGGGCAAAAAAAAAAGAAATTCCCCTTATTTTGGGGCAAAATTCCAGAAATTTCCCTTATTATGGGGAAAAATTTCAGAAATTTCCTTTATTTTAGGGCAAATTTGCAGAATTTTCACTTATTTCAGAGAAAAAAGGCAAAAATTTTTCTTATTTTGGGGCAAAAAGGCAGAAATTCTCATTATTTTGTGGCAAAAATGCAGAAATTCACCTTATTTTGGGCTAAAACTGCAGAAATTTCACATATTTCACGGCAAAAAGGCAGAAATTTCCCTTAATTTGGGGCAAAAATGAAGAAATTTCCATTTTTTATGGCAAAAAGGTATGCATTCCCTTTATTTTCGGGAAAAAAGGGAGAAATTCCCCGTATTTTGGAGCAAAATTGCAGAAATTCCCCTAATTGTGGGGCAAAAAGGCAGAAATTCTCCTTATTTTGGGGCAAAACTCAGAAATTCCACTTATTTTGGGGAAAAATTGCAAAAATTTCCCTTATTTTGGGGCAAAATTGCAGAAATTTCACTTATTTTTGGGCAAAATTGCAAAAATTTCACTTATTTCAGGGAAAAAAGGCAGAAATTTTCCTTATTTTGGGGCAAAAAGGCAGAAATTCTCCATATTTTGGTGCAAAAATCAGAAATTTCTCTTATTTTGAGGTAATATGCTGAAATTCCCCTTATTTTGGGGCAAAAGGCAGAAATTTCCCTTTTTTGGGGCATATTTGCAGAAATTTCACTTATTTCAGGGAAAAAAGGCAGGAATTTTCTTAATTTTTGGGCAAAAAGGCAGAAATTCCTAATATTTTGTGGCAAAAATGCAGAAATTCCTAATATTTTGTTGCAAAAATGCAGAAATTTCCCTTATTTTGAGGTAAAAAGGCTGAAATTCCCCTTATTTGGGGGCAAAAAAGCAGAAATTTTTCTTATTTAGGGGCAAATTTGCAGAAATTTCACTTATTTCAGGGTTATAAGTCAGAAATTTTTCTTATTTTGGGGCAAAAAAAGACAGAAATTCCCTTTGTTTTGGGGGAAAAAGACAGAAATTCCACTTATTTAGAGGCAAAAAGGCAAAAGTTCCCTTTATTTTAGAGCAAAAATGAAGAAATTTCCCTTTTTTATGGCAAAAAGGTATGCATTCTTCTTATTTTCAGACAAAAAGGCAGAAATTCCCCATATTTTGGGGCAAAAATCAGAAATTCCCCTTATTTTGAGGCAAAATTGCAGAAATTTCCTTTATTTTGGGGAAAAATTGCAGAAATTTCTCTTATTTTAGGGCAAAATTGCAGAAATTTCACTAATTGTGGTGCAAAAAGGCAGAAATTCTCTGTATTTTGGGGCAAAACTCAGAAATTCCACTTATTTTGAGGCAAAATTGCAGAAATTTCACTTATTTCAGGGAAAAAAGCAGAAATTTTTCTTTATTTTGGGGCAAAAAGGCAGAAATTCCTAATATTTTGTTCCAAAATTCAGAAATTCACCTTATTTTGGGCTAAAACTGCAGAAATTTCACATATTTCAGGGTAAAAAGGCAGAAATTTCCCTTAATTTGGGGCAAAAATAAAGAAATTTCCATTTTTTATGTCAAAAAGGTATGCATTCCCTTTATTTTTGGAAAAAAAGGCAGAAATTCCCCGTATTTTGGAGCAAAATTGCAGAAATTCCCCTAATTGTGGGGCAAAATGGCAGAAATTCTCCTTATTTTTGGGTAAAACTCAGAAATTCCACTTATTTTGGGGCAAAATTGCAGAAATTTCCCTTATTTTGCTGCAAAATTGCAGAAATTTCACTTATTTCACAGAAAAAACGGCAGAAATTTTTTTTATTTTGGGGCAAAAAACCAGAAATTCCCTTTGTTTTGGGGGAAAAAGACAGAAATTCCACTTATTTAGAGTCAAAAAGGCAAAAGTTCCCCTTATTTTGGAGCAAAAATTAAGAAATTTCCCTTTTTTATGGCAAAAAGTTATGCATTCTTCTTATTTTTGGACATAAACGCAGAAATTTTCCATATTTTGGGGCAAAAGGCAGAAATTCCCCATATTTTGGGGCAAAAATTGCAAAAATTTTCCAAATTGTGGGGCAAAAAACAGAAATTCCCCTTATGTTGAAGCAAAATTGCAGAAATTTCCCTTATTATAAGGAAAAATTGCAGAAATTTCCCTTATTTTAGGGCAAAATTGCAGAAATTTCACTAATTGTGTTGCAAAAAGGCAGAAATTCTCCATATTTTGGGGCAAAACTAAGAAATTCCACTTATTTTGGGGCAAAATTGCAGAAATTTTTCTTATTTTGGGGCAAAATTGCAGAAATTTTGCTTATTTTGGGGCAAAATTGCAGAAATTTCACTTATTTCAGGGAAAAAAGGCAGAAATTTTGCTTATATTGGGGCAAAAGGCAGAAATTCCTAATAGTTTGTGCCAAAATTCAGAAATTCCCCTTATTTTGAGGTAAAAAGGCTGAAATTCCCCTTATTTGTGGGAAAAAAGGCAGAAATTTCCCTTATATTGGGGCAAAATTACAGAAATTTCACTTATTTCAGGGTAATAAGTAAGAAATTTTCCATATTTTGGGGCAAAAATGACAGAAATTTTTTTTTTGGTAAAAAAAGACAGAAATTCCACTTATTTAGAGGCAAAAAAGCAGAAATTCCCCTTATTTTAGGGCAAAATTGCAGAAATTTCCCTTATTTGGGGGCAAAAAACAGAAATTCCCCTTATTTTCGGGCAAAATTCCAGAAATTTCTTTTATTATGGGGAAAAATTGCAGAAATTTTCTTTATTTTAGGGCAAATTTGCAGAATTTTCACTTATTTCAGAAAAAAAAGGCAAAAATTTTTCTTATTTTGGGGCAAAAAGGCAGAAATACCCATTATTTTGTGGCCAAAAGGCAGAAATTCACCTTATTTTGGGCTAAAACTGCAGAAATTTCACATATTTCAGGGTAAAAAGGCAGAAATTTCCCTTAATTTGGGGCAAAAATGAAGAAATTTCCATTTTTTATGTCAAAAAGGTATGCATTCCCTTTATTTTTGGAAAAAAATGCAGAAATTCCCCGTATGTTGGAGCAAAATTGCAGAAATTCCCCTAATTGTGGGGCAAAATGGCAGAAATTCTCCTTATTTTTGGGTAAAACTCAGAAATTCCACTTATTTTGGGGCAAAATTGCAGAAATTTCCCTTATTTTGGGGCAAAATTGCAGAAATTTCACTTATTTCACGGAAAAAACGGCAGAAATTTTCCTTATTTTGGGGCAAAAAAGACAGAAATTCCCTTTGTTTTGGGGGAAAAAGACAGAAATTCCACTTATTTAGAGTCAAAAAGGCAAAAGTTCCCCTTATTTTGGAGCAAAAATTAAGAAATTTCCCTTTTTTATGGCAAAAAGGTATGCATTCTTCTTATTTTTAGACAAAAACGCAGAAATTTTCCATATTTTGGGGCAAAAGGCAGAAATTCCCCATATTTTGGGGCAAAAATTGCAAAAATTTTCCAAATTGTGGGGCAAAAAACAGAAATTCCCCTTATGTTGAAGCAAAATTGCAGAAACTTCCCTTATTATAAGGAAAAATTGCAGAAATTTCCCTTCTTTTAGGGCAAAATTGCAGAAATTTCACTAATTGTGGGGCAAAAAGGCAGAAATTCTTCATATTTTGGGGAAAAACTCAGAAATTCCACTTATTTTGGGGCAAAATTGCAGAAATTTTTTTTAATTTGGGGCACAATTGCAGAAATTTTGCTTATTTTGGGGCAAAATTGCAGAAATTTCACTTATTTCAGGGAAAAAAGGCAGAAATTTTGCTTATATTGGGGCAAAAGGCAGAAATTCCTAATAGTTTGTGCCAAAATGTAGAAATTCCCCTTATTTTGAGGTAAAAAGGCTGAAATTCCCCTTCTTTGTGGGCAAAAAGGCAGAAATTTCCCTTATATTGGGGCAATATTACAGAAATTTCACTTATTTCAGGGTAATAAGTAAGAAATTTTCCTTATTTTGGGGCAAAAATGACAGAAATTTTTTTTTTTGGGAAAAAAAGACAGAAATTCCACTTATTTAGAGGCAAAAAAGCAGAAATTCCCCTTATTTTAGGGCAAAATTGCAGAAATTTCTTTTATTTGGGGGCAAAAAAAAAAAGAAATTCCCCTTATTTTGGGGCAAAATTCCTGAAATTTCATTTAGTATGGGGAAAAATTTCAGAAATTACTTTTATTTTAGGGCAAAATTGCAGAAATTTCACTTATTTCAGAGAAGAAAAGCAAAAATTTTTCTTATTTTGGGGAAAAAAGGCAGAAATTCCCATTATTTTGGGGAAAAAAGGAAGAAATTCACCTTATTTTGGGCTAAAATTGCAGGAATTTCACATATTTCAGGGCAAAAAGGCAGAAATTTCCCTTAATTTGGGGCAAAAATGAAGAAATTTCTCTTTTTTTATGCAAAAAGGTATGCATTGCCCTTATTTTCGGGCAAAAAGGCAGAAATTCCCCGTATTTTGGAGCAAAATTGCAGAAATTCCCCAAATTTTGGGGCAAAAAGGCAGAAATTCTCCTTATTTTGGGGCAAAATTGCAGAAATTTCATGTATTTCAGGGAAAAAAGGCAGAAATGTCCCTTATTTTGGTTCAAAAAGGCAGAAATTCTCCATATTTTGGTGCAAAAATCAGAAATTTACCTTATTTTGAGGTAAAATGCTGAAATTCCCTTTATTTTTAGGAAAAAGGCAGGAATTTCCCTATTTTGGGGGCAAATTTGCAGAAATTTCACTTATTTCAGGGTAATAAGTCAGAAATTTTCCTTATTTTGGAGCAAAAATGACAGAAATTCCCTTGGTTTTGGGAGAAAAAGACAGAAATTCCACTTATTTAGAGGCAAAAAAGCAGAAATTCCCCTTATTTTAGGGCAAAATTGCAGAAATTTCCCTTATATAAGGGCAAAAAAACAGAAATTCCCCTTATTTTGTGGCAAAATTCCAGTAATTTCTTTTATTATGGGGAAAAATTGCAGAAATTTCTTTTATTTTTGCAAAATTGCAGAAATTTCACTTATTTCAGAGAAAAAAAGCAAAAATTTTTCTTATTTTGGGGCAAAAAGGCAGAAATTCCCATTATTTTGGGGCAAAAAAGGCAGAAATTCACCTTATTTTGGGCTAAAATTGCAGAAATTTCACATATTTCAGAGCAAAAAGGCAGAAATTTCCCTTAATTTGGGGCAAAAATGAAGAAATTTCTTTTTTTTATGCAAAAAGGTATGCATTGCCCTTATTTACGGGCAAAAAGGCAGAAATTCCCCGTATTTTGGAGCAAAATTGCAAAAATTTTCCAAATTGTGGTGCAAAAAGGCAGAAATTCTCTTTATTTTGGGGCAAAACTCAGAAATTCCACTTATTTTGGGGCAAAATTGCAGAAATTTCACTTATTTCAGGGAAAAAAGCAGAAATTTTTCTTTATTTTGGGGCAAAAAGGCAGAAATTCCTAATATTTTGTGCCAAAATTCAGAAATTCCCCTTATTTTGAGGTAAAAAGGCTGAAATTCCCCTTATTAGGGGGCAAAAAGGCAGAAATTTTCCTTATATTGGGCAAAATTGCAGAAATTTCACTTATTTCAGGGTAATAAGTCAGAAATTTTCCTTATTTTGGGGCAAAAATGGGAGAAATTCCCTTTGTTTTGGGGGAAAAACACAGAAATTCCACTTATTTAGAGGCAATAAAGCAGAAATTCCCCTTATTTTAGGGCAAAATTGCAGAAATTTCCCTAATTGTGAGGCAAAAAACAGAAATTCCCCTTATTTTGAAGCAAAATTGCAGAAATTTCCCTTATTATAAGGAAAAATTGCAGAAATTTCCCTTATTTTAGGGCAAAATTGCAGAAATTTCACTAATTGTGGGGCAAAAAGGCAGAAATTCTCCATATTTTGGGGCAAAACTCAGAAATTCCACTTATTTTGGGGCAAAATTGCAGAAATTTCACTTATTTCAGGGTAATTAGTATAAAATTTTCCTTATTTTGGGGCAAAAATGACAGAAATTTTTTTTTTTTTTGGGAAAAAAAGACAGAAATTCCACTTATTTAGAGGCAAAAAAGCAGAAATTCCCCTTATTTTAGGGCAAAATTGCAGAAATTTCCCTTATTTGGGGGCAAAACACAGAAATTCCCCTTATTTTCGGGCAAAATTCCAGAAATTTCTTTTATTATGGGGAAAAATTGCAGAAATTTTCTTTATTTTAGGGCAAATTTGCAGAATTTTCACTTATTTCAGAAAAAAAAGGCAAAAATTTTTCTTATTTTGGGGCAAAAAGGCAGAAATTCCCATTATTTTGTGGCAAAAAGGCAGAAATTCACCTTATTTTGGGCTAAAACTGCAGAAATTTCACATATTTCAGGGCAAAAAGGAAGAAATTTCCCTTAATTTGGGGCAAAAATGAAGAAATTTCCATTTTTTATGTCAAAAAGGTATGCATTCCCTTTATTTTTGGAAAAAAATGCAGAAATTCCCCGTATTTTAGAGCAAAATTGCAGAAATTCCCCTAATTGTGGGGCAAAATGGCAGAAATTCTCCTTATTTTTGGGTAAAACTCAGAAATTCCACTTATTTTGGGGCAAAATTGCAGAAATTTCACTTATTTCACGGAAAAAACGGCAGAAATTTTCATTATTTTGGGGCAAAAAAGACAGAAATTCCCTTTGTTTTGGGGGAAAAAACAGAAATTCCACTTATTTAGAGTCAAAAAGGCAAAAGTTCCCCTTATTTTGGAGCAAAAATTAAGAAATTTCCCTTTTTTATGGCAAAAAGGTATGCATTCTTCTTATTTTTGGACAAAAACGCAGAAATTTTCCATATTATGGGGCAAAAGGCAGAAATTCCCCATATTTTGGGGCAAAAATTGCAAAAATTTTCCAAATTGTGGGGCCAAAAACAGAAATTCCCCTTATGTTGAAGCAAAATTGCAGAAATTTCCCTTATTATAAGGAAAAATTGCAGAAATTTCCCTTCTTTTAGGGCAAAATTGCAGAAATTTCACTAATTGTGGGGCAAAAAGGCAGAAATTCTTCATATTTTGGGGCAAAACTAAGAAATTCCACTTATTTTGGGGCAAAATTGCAGAAATTTTTCTTATTTTGGGGCAAAATTGCAGAAATTTTGCTTATTTTGGGGCAAAATTGCAGAAATTTCACTTATTTCAGGGAAAAAAGGCAGAAATTTTGCTTATATTGGGGCAAAAGGCAGAAATTCCTAATAGTTTGTGCCAAAATTCAGAAATTCCCCTTATTTTGAGGTAAAAAGGCTGAAATTCCCCTTATTTGTGGGAAAAAAGGCAGAAATTTCCCTTATATTGGGGCAAAATTGCAGAAATTTCACTTATTTCAGGGTAATAAGTAAGAAATTTTCCTTATTTTGGGGCAAAAATGACAGAAATTTTTTTTTTTGGGAAAAAAAGACAGAAATTCCACATATTTAGAGGCAAAAAAGCAGAAATTCCCCTTATTTTAGGGCAAAATTGCAGAAATTTCCCTTATTTGGGGGCAAAACACAGAAATTCCCCTTATTTTCGGGCAAAATTCCAGAAATTTCTTTTATTATGGGGAAAAATTGCAGAAATTTTCTTTATTTTAGGGCAAATTTGCAGAATTTTCACTTATTTCAGAAAAAAAAGGCAAAAATTTTTCTTATTTTGGGGCAAAAAGGCAGAAATTCCCATTATTTTGTGGCAAAAAGGCAGAAATTCACCTTATTTTGGGCTAAAACTGCAGAAATTTCACATATTTCAGGACAAAAAGGCAGAAATTTCCCTTAATTTGGGGCAAAAATGAAGAAATTTCCATTTTTTATGTCAAAAAGGTATGCATTCCCTTTATTTTTGGAAAAAAAGGCAGAAATTCCCCGTATTTTGGAGCAAAATTGCAGAAATTCCCCTAATTGTGGGGCAAAATGGCAGAAATTCTCATTATTTTTGGGTAAAACTCAGAAATTCCACTTATTTTGGGGCAAAATTGCAGAAATTTCCCTTATTTTGGGGCAAAATTGCAGAAATTTCACTTATTTCACGGAAAAAAACGGCAGAAATTTTCCTTATTTTGGGGCAAAAAAGACAGAAATTCCCTTTGTTTTGGGGGAAAAAGACAGAAATTCCACTTATTTAGAGTCAAAAAGGCAAAAGTTCCCCTTATTTTGGAGCAAAAATTAAGAAATTTCCCTTTTTTATGGCAAAAAGGTATGCATTCTTCTTATTTTTGGACAAAAACGCAGAAATTTTCCATATTTTGGGGCAAAAGGCAGAAATTCCCCATATTTTGGGGCTAAAATTGCAAAAATTTTCCAAATTGTGGGGCAAAAAACAGAAATTCTCCTTATGTTAAAGCAAAATTGCAGAAATTTCCCTTATTATAAGGAAAAATTGCAGAAATTTCCCTTCTTTTAGGGCAAAATTGCAGAAATTTCACTAATTGTGGGGCAAAAAGGCAGAAATTCTTCATATTTTGGGGCAAAACTCAGAAATTCCACTTATTTTGGGGCAAAATTGCAGAAATTTTTCTTATTTTGGGGCAAAATTGCAGAAATTTTGCTTATTTTGGGGCAAAATTGCAGAAATTTCACTTATTTCAGGGAAAAAAGGCAGAAATTTTGCTTATATTGGGGCAAAAGGCAGAAATTCCTAATAGTTTGTGCCAAAATGTAGAAATTCCCCTTATTTTGAGGTAAAAAGGCTGAAATTCCCCTTCTTTGTGGGCAAAAAGGCAGAAATTTCCCTTATATTGGGGCAATATTGCAGAAATTTCACTTATTTCAGGGTAATAAGTAAGAAATTTTCCTTATTTTGGGGCAAAAATGGGAGAAATTCCCTTTGTTTTGGGGGAAAAACACAGAAATTCCACTTATTTAGAGGCAATAAAGCAGAAATTCCCCTTATTTTAGGGCAAAATTGCAGAAATTTCCCTTATTTGGGGGCAAAAAAACAGAAATTCCCCTTATTTTGGGGCAAAATTCCAGAAATTTCCCTTATTATGGGGAAAAATTGCAGAAATTTCCTTTATTTTAGGGCAAATTTGCAGAATTTTCACTTATTTCAGAGAAAAAAGGCAAAAATTTTTCTTAATTTGGGGCAAAAAGGCAGAAATTCCCATTATTTTGGGGCACAAAGGCAGAAATTCACCTTATTTTGGGCTAAAACTGCAGAAATTTCACATATTTCACGGCAAAAAGGCAGAAATTTCCCTTAATTTGGGGCAAAAATGAAGAAATTTCCATTTTTTATGGAAAAAGGTATGCATTCCCTTTATTTTCGGGAAAAAAGGGAGAAATTCCCCGTATTTTGGAGCAAAATTGCAGAAATTCCCCTAATTTTGGGGCAAAAAGGCAGAAATTCTCCTTATTTTGGGGCAAAACTCAGAAATTCCACTTATTTTGGGGCAAAATTGCAGAAATTTCCCTTATTTTGGGGCAAAATTGCAGAAATTTCACTTATTTTTGGGCAAAATTGCAAAAATTTCACTTATTTCAGGGAAAAAAAGGCAGAAATTTTCCTTATTTTGGGGCAAAAAGGCAGAAATTCTCCATATTAGGGTGCAAAAATCAGAAATTTCCCTTATTTTGAGGTAATATGCTGAAATTCCCCTAATTTTGGGGCAAAAGGCAGAAATTTCCCTTTTTTGGGGCATATTTGCAGAAATTTCACTTATTTCAGGGAAAAAAGGCAGGAATTTTCCTTATTTTGGGGCAAAAAGGCAGAAATTCCTAATATTTTGTGGCAAAAATGCAGAAATTCCTAATATTTTGTTGCAAAAATGCAGAAATTTCCCTTATTTTGAGGTAAAAAGGCTGAAATTTCTTTTATTTGGGGGCAAAAATGCAGAAATTTTTCTTATTTAGGGGCAAATTTGCAGAAATTTCACTTATTTCAGGGTTATACATCAGAAATTTTTCTTATTTTGGGGCAAAAAAAGACAGTAATTCCCTTTGTTTAGGGGGACAAAGACAGAAATTCCACTTATTTAGAGGCAAAAAGGCAAAAGTTCCCTTTATTTTAGAGCAAAAATGAAGAAATTTCCCTTTTTTATGGCAAAAAGGTATGCGTTCTTCTTATTTTCAGACAAAAAGGCAGAAATTCCCCATATTTTGGGGCAAAAATCAGAAATTCCCGTTATTTTGATGCAAAATTGCAGAAATTTCCCTTATTTTGGGGAAAAATTGCAGAAATTTCTCTTATTTTAGGGCAAAATTGCAGAAATTTCACTAATTGTGATGCAAAAAGGCAGAAATTCTCTGTATTTTGGGGCAAAACTCAGAAATTCCACTTATTTTGGGGCAAAATTGCAGAAATTTCACTTATTTCAGGGAAAAAAGCAGAAATTTTTCTTTATTTTGGGGCAAAAAGGCAGAAATTCCTAATATTTTGTGCCAAAATTCAGAAATTTCCCTTATTTTGAGGTAAAAAGGCTGAAATTCCCCTCATTAGGGGGCAAAAAGGCAGAAATTTCCTTTAATTTGGGGCAAAAATGAAGAAATTTTCATTTTTTATGTCAAAAAGGTATGCATTCCCTTTATTCTTGGGAAAAAAGGCAGAAATTCCCCGTATTTTGGAGCAAAATTGCAGAAATTCCCCTACTTGTGGGGCAAAAAGGCAGAAATTCTCCTTATTTTGGGGCAAAACTCAGAAATTCCACTTATTTTGGGGCAAAATTGCAGAAATTTCCCTTATTTTGGGGCAGAATTGCAGAAATTTCACTTATTTAAGAGAAAAAACGGCAGAAATTTTCCTTATTTTGGGGCAAAAAAGACAGAAATTCCCTTTGTTTTGGGGGAAAAAGACAGAAATTCCACTTATTTAGAGTCAAAAAGGCAAAAGTTCCCCTTATTTTGGAGCAAAAATTAAGAAATTTCCCTTTTTTATGGCAAAAAGGTATGCATTCTTCTTATTTTTGGACAAAAACGCAGAAATTTTCCATATTTTGGGGAAAAAGGAAGAAATTCCCCATATTTTGGGGCAAAATTGCAGAAATTTCCCTAATTGTGGGGAAAAAAACAGAAATTCCCATTATTTTGAAGCAAAATTGCAGAAATTTCCCTTATTATAAGGAAAAATTGCAGAAATTTCCCTTATTTTAGGGCAAAATTGCAGAAATTTCACTAATTGTGGGGCAAAAAGGCAGAAATTCTCCATATTTTGGGGCAAAACTCAGAAATTCCACTTATTTTGGGGCAAAATTCCAGAAATTTTTCTTATTTTGGGGCAAAATTGCAGAAATTTCACTTATTTCAGGGTAATAAGTAAGAAATTTTCCTTATTTTGGGGCAAAAATGACAGAATTTTTTTTTTTTGGGAAAAAAAGACAGAAATTCCACTTATTTAGAGGCAAAAAAGCAGAAATTCCCCTTATTTTAGGGCAAAATTGCAGAAATTTCCCTTATTTGGGGGCAAAACACAGAAATTCCCCTTATTTTCGGGCAAAATTCCAGAAATTTCTTTTATTATGGGGAAAAATTGCAGAAATTTTCTTTATTTTAGGGCAAATTTGCAGAATTTTCACTTATTTCAGAAAAAAAAGGCAAAAATTTTTCTTATTTTGGGGAAAAAAGGCAGAAATTCCCATTATTTTGTGGCAAAAAGGCAGAAATTCACCTTATTTTGGGCTAAAACTGCAGAAATTTCACATATTTCAGGGCAAAAAGGCAGAAATTTCCCTTAATTTGGGGCAAAAATGAAGAAATTTCCATTTTTTATGTCAAAAAGTTATGCATTCCCTTTATTTTTGGAAAAAAAGGCAGAAATTCCCCGTATTTTGGAGCAAAATTGCAGAAATTCCCCTAATTGTGGGGCAAAAAGGCAGAAATTCTCCTTATTTTTGGGTAAAACTCAGAAATTCCACTTATTTTGGGGCAAAATTGCAGTTATTTCCCTTATTTTGGGGCAAAATTGCAGAAATTTCACTTATTTCACGGAAAAAACGGCAGAAATTTTCCTTATTTTGGGGCAAAAAAGACAGAAATTCCCTTTGTTTTGGGGGAAAAAGACAGAAATTCCACTTATTTAGAGTCAAAAAGGCAAAAGTTCCCCTTATTTTGGAGCAAAAATTAAGAAATTGCCCTTTTTTATGGCAAAAAGGTATGCATTCTTGTTATTTTTGGACAAAAACGCAGAAATTTTCCATATTTTGGGACAAAAGGCAGAAATTCCCATTATTTTGGGGAAAAAAGGCAGAAATTCACCTTATTTTGGGCTAAAATTGCAGAAATTTCACATATTTCAGGGCAAAAAGGCAGAAATTTCCCTTAATTTGGGGCAAAAATGAAGAAATTTCTCTTTTTTTATGCAAAAAGGTATGCATTGCCCTTATTTTCGGGCAAAAAGGCAGAAATTCCCCGTATTTTGGAGCAAAATTGCAGAAATTCCCCAAATTGTGGGGCAAAAAGGCAGAACTTCTCCTTATTTTGGGGCAAAATTGCAGAAATTTCATGTATTTCAGGGAAAAAAGGCAGAAATGTTCCTTATTTTGGTTCAAAAATGCAGAAATTCTCCATATTTTGGTGCAAAAATCAGAAATTTCCCTTATTTTGAGGTAAAATGCTGAAATTCCCTTTATTTTTAGGAAAAAGGCAGGAATTTCCCTATTTTGTGGGCAAATTTGCAGAAATTTCACTTATTTCAGGGTAATAAGTCAGAAATTTTTCTTATTTTGGGGCAAAAATGACAGAAATTCCCTTGGTTTGGGAGAAAAAGACAGAAATTCCACTTATTTAGAGGCAAAAAAGCAGAAATTCCCCTTATTTTAGGGCAAAATTGCAGAAATTTCCCTTATATAAGGGCAAAAAAACAGAAATTCCACTTATTTTGGGGCAAAATTCCAGTAATTTCTTTTATTATGGGGAAAAATTGCAGAAATTTCTTTTATTTTAGGGCAAAATTGCAGAAATTTCACTTATTTCAGAGAAAAAAAGCAAAAATTTTTCTTATTTTGGGGCAAAAAGGCAGAAATTCCCATTATTTTGGGGCAAAAAGGCAGAAATTCACCTTATTTTGGGCTAAAATTGCAGAAATTTCACATATTTCAGGGCAAAAAGGCAGAAATTTCCCTTAATTTGGGGCAAAAATGAAGAAATTTCTTTTTTTATGCAAAAAGGTATGCATTGCCCTTATTTACGGGCAAAAAGGCAGAAATTCCCCGTATTTTGGAGCAAAATTGCAGAAATTTTCCAAATTGTGGTGCAAAAAGGCAGAAATTCTCTTTATTTTGGGGCAAAACTCAGAAATTCCACTTATTTTGGGGCAAAATTGCAGAAATTTCACTTATTTCAGGGAAAAAAGCAGAAATTTTTCTTTATTTTGGGGCAAAAAGGCAGAAATTCCTAATATTTTGTGCCAAAATTCAGAAATTCCCCTTATTTTGAGGTAAAAAGGCTGAAATTCCCCTTATTTGTGGGAAAAAAGGCAGAAATTTTCCTTATATTGGGGCAAAATTGCAGAAATTTCACTTATTTCAGGGTAATAATTCAGAAATTTTCCTTATTTTGGGGCAAAAATGACAGAAATTCCCTTTTTTTGGGGGGGAAAAAGACAGAAATTCCACATATTTAGAGGCAATAAAGCAGAAATTCCCCTTATTTTAGGGCAAATTTGCAGAAATTTCCCTTATTTGGGGGCAAAAAAAACAGAAATTCCCCTTATTTTGGGGCAAAATTCCAGAAATTTCCCTTATTATGGGGAAAAATTGCAGAAATTTCCTATATTTTAGGGCAAATTTGCAGAAATTTCACTTATTTCAGAGAAAAAAGGCAAAAATTTTTCTTATTTTGGGGCAAAAAGGCAGAAATTCCCATTATTTTGGGGCAAAAATGCAGAAATTCACCTTATTTTGGGCTAAAACTGCAGAAATTTCACATATTTCACGGCAAAAAGGCAGAAATTTTCCTTAATTTGGGGCAAAAATGAAGAAATTTCCATTTTTTATGGAAAAAGGTATGCATTCCCTTTATTTTCGGGAAAAAAGGGAGAAACTCCCCGTATTTTGGAGCAAAATTGCAGAAATTCCCCTAATTGTGGGGCAAAAAGGCAGAAATTCTCCTTATTTTGGGGCAAAACTCAGAAATTCCACTTATTTTGGGGCAAAATTGCAGAAATTTCCCTTATTTTGGGGCAAAATTGCAGAAATTTCACTTATTTTTGGGCAAAATTGCAAAAATTTCACTTATTTCAGGGAAAAAAAGGCAGAAATTTTCCTTATTTTGGGGCAAAAAGGCAGAAATTCTCCATATTTTGGTGCAAAAATCAGAAATTTCCCTTATTTTGAGGTAATATGCTGAAATTCCCCTGACTTTGGGGCAAAAGGCAGAAATTTCCCTTTTTTGGGGCATATTTGCAGAAATTTCACTTATTTCAGGGAAAAAAGGCAGGAATTTTCCTTATTTTGGGGCAAAAAGGCAGAAATTCCTAATATTTTGTGGCAAAAATGCAGAAATTCCTAATATTTTGTTGCAAAAATGCAGAAATTTCCCTTATTTTGAGGTAAAAAGGCTGAAATTCCCCTTATTTGGGGACAAAAAGGCAGAAATTTTTCTTATTTTGGGGCAAATTTGCAGAAATTTCACTTATTTCAGGGTTATAACTCAGAAATTTTTCTTATTTTGGGGCAAAAAAAGACAGAAATTCCCTTTGTTTTGGGGGAAAAAGACAGAAATTCCAATTATTTAGAGGCAAAAAGGCAAAAGTTCCATTTATTTTAGAGCAAAAATGAAGAAATTTCCCTTTTTTATGGCCAAAAGGTATGCATTCTTCTTATTTTCAGACAAAAAGGCAGAAATTCCCCATATTTTGGGGCAAAAATCAGAAATTCCCCTTATTTTGAGGCAAAATTGCAGAAATTTCCCTTATTTTGGGGAAAAATTGCAGAAATTTCTCTTATTTTAGGGCAAAATTTCAGAAATTTCACTAATTGTGGTGCAAAAAGGCAGAAATTCTCTGTATTTTGGGGCAAAACTCAGAAATTCCACTTATTTTGGGGCAAAATTGCAGAAATTTCACTTATTTCAGGGAAAAAAGCAGAAATTTTTCTTTATTTTGGGGCAAAAAGGCAGAAATTCCTAATATTTTGTGCCAAAATTCAGAAATTCCCCTTATTTTGAGGTAAAAAGGCTGAAATTCCCCTTATTAGGGGGCTAAAAGGCAGAAATTTCCTTTAATTTGGGGCAAAAATGAAGAAATTTCCATTTTTTATTTCAAAAAGGTATGTATTCCCTTTATTCTCAGGAAAAAAGGCAGAAATTCCTCGTATTTTGGAGCAAAATTTCAGAAATTCCCCTAATTGTGGGGCAAAAAGGCAGAAATTCTTTTTATTTTGGGGCAAAACTCAGAAATTCCACTTATTTTGGGGCAAAATTGCAGAAATTTCACTTATTTCAGGGAAAATAAGGCAGAAATTTTCCTTATTGTGGGGCAAAGAGGCAGAAATTCTTAATATTTTGTTGCAAAAATGCAGAAATTTCCCTTATTTTGAGGTAAAAAGGCTGAAATTTCCCATATTTGGGGGCAAAAAGGCAGAAATTTTCCTTATTTTGGGGCAAATTTGCAGAAATTTCACTTATTTCAGGGTAATAAATCAGAAATTTTCCTTATTTTGGTGCAAAAAAGACAGAAATTCCCTTTGTTTTGGGGGAAAAAGACGGAAATTCCACTTATTTAGAGGCAAAAAGCAAAAGTTCCCCTTATTTTTGAGCAAAAATGAAGAAATTTCCCTTTTCTATGGCAAAAAGGTATGCATTCTTCTTATTTTCCGACAAAAAGGCAGAAATTCCCCATATTTTAGGACAAAAGGCAGAAATTCTTTTTATTTTGGAGCAAAATTGCAGAAATTTCCCTAATTGTGGGGCAAAAAACAGAAATTCCCCTTATTTTGAAGCAAAATTGCAGAAATTTCCCTTATTATGGGGAAAAATTGCAGAAATTTCTCTTATTTTAGAGCAAAATAGCAGAAATTTCACTAATTGTGGGCCAAAAGGCAGAAATTATCCTTATTTTGGGGCAAAACTCAGAATTTCCACTTATTTTGGGGCAAAATTCCAGAAAGTTTTTTTATTTTGGGGCAAAATTGCAGAAATTTCACTTATTTCAGGGAAAAAAGGCAGAAATTGTCCTTATTTTGGGGCAAAAAGGCAGAAATTCCTAATATTTTGTGCCAAAATTCAGAAATTCCCCTTATTTTGAGGTAAAAAGGCTGAAATTCCCCTTATTTGGGGGCAAAAAGGTAGAAATTTCCCTTATATTGGCGCAAAATTGCAGAAATTTCACTTATTTCAGGGTAATAAGTCAGAAATTTTCCTTATTTTGTGGAAAAATGACAGAAATTCCCTTTGTTTTGGGGGAAAAAGACAGAAATTCTACTTATTTAGAGGCAAAAAAGCAGAAATTCCCCTTATTTTAGGGCAAAATTGCAGAAATTTTCCTTATTT
The DNA here is from genome assembly GCF_963924665.1 of Micromys minutus. Classification (NCBI taxonomy): domain Eukaryota; kingdom Metazoa; phylum Chordata; class Mammalia; order Rodentia; family Muridae; genus Micromys; species Micromys minutus. Next base: position 1,018,384 of record NW_027667258.1, on the reverse strand, counting down.
GGGGGCAAAAAAACAGAAATTCCCCTTATTTTAAGGCAAAATTCCAGAAATTTCCATTATTATGGGGAAAAATTGCAGAAATTTCTTTTATTTTAGGGCAAAATTGCAGAAATTTCACTTATTTCAGAGAAAAAAAGCAAAAATTTTTCTTATTTTGGGGAAAAAAGCAGAAATTCCCATTATTTTGGGGCAAAAAGGCAGAAATTCACCTTATTTTGGGCTAAAATTGCAGAAATTTTACATATTTCAGGGCAAAAAGGCCGAAATTTCCCTTAATTTGGGGCAAAAATGAAGAAATTTCCCTTTTTTATGGCAAAAAGGTATGCATTCCCCTTATTTTCTGGCAAAAAGGCAGAAATTTCCCGTATTTTGTAGTAAAATTGCAGAAATTCTCCTAATTGTGGGGGAAAAAGGCAGAAATTCTCCTTATTTTGGGGCAAAACTCAAAAATTCCACTTATTTTGGGGCAAAATTCCAGAAATTTCCTTTATTTTGGGGCAAAATTGCAGAAATTTCACTTATTTTGGGGAAAAATTCCAGAAATTTCACTTATTTCAGGGAAAAAAAGGCAGAAATTTTCCTTATTGTAGGGCAAAAAGGCAGAAATTCCTAATATTTTGTTGCAAAAATGCAGAAATTTCCCTTATTTTGAGGTAAATAGGCTGAAATTCCCCATATTTGGGGGCAAAAAGGCAGAAATTTTCCTTATTTTGGGGCAAATTTGCAGAAATTTCACTTATTTCAGGGTAATAAATCAGAAATTTTCCTTATTTTGGTGCAAAAAAGACAGAAATTCCCTTTGTTTTGGGGGAAAAAGACAGAAATTCCACTTATTTAGAGGCAAAAAGCAAAAGTTCCCCTTATATTTGAGCAAAAATGAAGAAATTTCCCGTTTCTATGGCAAAAAGGTATGCATTCTTCTTATTTTCCGACAAAAAGGGCAGAAATTCCCCATATTTTAGGACAAAAGGCAGAAATTCTTTTTATTTTGGAGCAAAATTGCAGAAATTTCCCTAATTGTGGGGCAAAAAACAGAAATTCCCCTTATTTTGAAGCAAAATTGCAGAAATTTCCCTTAATATGGGGAAAAATTGCAGAAATTTCTCTTATTATAGAGCAAAATTGCAGAAATTTCACTAATTGTGGGCCAAAAGGCAGAAATTATCCTTATTTTGGGGCAAAACTCAGAATTTCCATTTATTTTGGGGCAAAATTCCAGAAAGTTTTTTTATTTTGGGGCAAAATTGCAGAAATTTTACTTATTTTGGGGCAAAATTTCAGAAATTTCACTTATTTCAGGGAAAAAAGGCAGAAATTGTCCTTATTTTGGGGCAAAAAGGCAGAAATTCCTAATATTTTGTGCCAAAATTCAGAAATTCCCCTTATTTTGAGGTAAAAAGGCTGAAATTCCCCTTATTTGGGGGCAAAAAGGTAGAAATTTCCCTTATATTGGCGCAAAATTGCAGAAATTTCACTTATTTCAGGGTAATAAGTCAGAAATTTTCCTTATTTTGGGGAAAAATGACAGAAATTCCCTTTGTTTTGGGGGAAAAAGACAGAAATTCTACTTATTTAGAGGCAAAAAAGCAGAAATTCCCCTTATTTTAGGGCAAAATTGCAGAAATTTTCCTTATTTGGGGGCAAAAAAACAGAAATTCCCCTTATTTTAAGGCAAAATTCCAGAAATTTCCATTATTATGGGGAAAAATTGCAGAAATTTCTTTTATTTTAGGGCAAAATTGCAGAAATTTCACTTATTTCAGAGAAAAAAAGCAAAAATTTTTCTTATTTTGGGGAAAAAAGCAGAAATTCCCATTAGTTTGGGGCAAAAAGGCAGAAATTCACCTTATTTTGGGCTAAAATTGCAGAAATTTCACATATTTCAGGGCAAAAATGCAGAAATTTTCCTTAATTTGGGGCAAAAATGAAGAAATTTCCCTTTTTTATGACAAAAAGTTATGCATTCCCCTTATTTTCAGGCAAAAAGGCAGAAATTCTCCGTATTTTGGAGCAAAATTGCAGAAATTCCCCTAATTGTGGGGCAAAAAGGCAGAAATTCTCCTTATTTGGGGGCAAAACTCAGAAATTCCACTTATTTTGGGGCAATATTCCAGAAATTTCCCTTATTTTGGGGCAAAATTGCAGAAATTTCACTTATTTTGGTGCAAAATTGCAGAAATTTCACTTATTTCAGGGAAAAAAAGGCAGAAATTTTCCTTATTGTGGGAAAAAAGGCAGAAATTCCTAATATTTTGCGGCAAAAATGTAGAAATTCCTAATATTTTGTTGCAAAAATGCAGAAATTTCCCTTATTTTGAGGTAAAAAGGCTGAAATTCCCCATATTTGGTGGCAAAAAGGAAGAAATTTCCCTTATTTTGGGGCAAATTTGCAGAATTTTCACTTATTTCAGGGTAATAAGTCAGAAATTTTCCTTATTTTGGTGCAAAAAAGACCCAAATTTCCTTTGTTTTGGGGGTAAATACAGAAATTCCACTTATTTAGAGACAAAAAGCAAAAGTTCCCCTTATTTTGGAGCAAAAATGAAGAAATTTCCCTTTTTTATGGCAAAAAGGTATGCATTTTTGTTATTTTCGGACAAAAATGCAGAAATTCCCCATATTTTAGGACAAAAGTCAGAAATTCCTTTTATTTTAGAGCAAAATTGCAGAAATTTCTCTAATTGTGGGGCAAAAAACAGAAATTGCCCTCATTTTGAAGCAAAATTGCAGAAATTTCCCTTATTATGGGGAAAAATTGCAGAAATTTCTCTTATTTTAGGGCAAAATTGCAGAAATTTCACTAATTGTGGGCAGAAAGGCAGAAATTCTCCTTATTTTGGGGCAAAACTCAAAAATTCCACTTATTTTGGGGCAAAATTTCAGAAATTTTCCTTATTTAGGGGCAAAATTGCAGAAATTTTACTTATTTTGGGGCAAAATTGCAGAAATTTCACTTATTTCAGGGAAAAAAGGCAGAAATTGTCCTTATTTTGGGGAAAAAGGCTGAAATTCCTAATATTTTGTGCCAAAATTCAGAATGTCCCCTTATTTGAGGTAAAAAGGCTGAAATTCCCCTTATTTGGGGGCAAAAAGGCAGAAAATTCCCTTATATTGGCGCAAAATTGCAGAAATTTCACTTATTTCAGGGTAATAAGTCAGAAATTTTCCTTATTTTGCGACAAAAATGACAGAAATTTCCTTTTTTGGGGTAGAAAAAGACAGAAATTCCACTTATTTAGAGGCAAAAAAGCAGAAATTCCCCTTATTTTAGGGCAAAATTGCAGAAATTTCCCCTATTTGGGGGTAAAAAAACAAAAATTCCTCTTATTTTAAGGCAAAATTCCAGAAATTTCCAATATTATGGGAAAAATTGCAGAAATTTCTTTTATTTTAGGGCAAAATTGCAGAAATTTCACTTATTTCAGAGAAAAAAAGCAAAAATTTTTCTTATTTTGGGGCAAAAAGGCAGAAATTCCCATTATTTTGGGGCAAAAAGGCAGAAATTCACCTTATTTTGTGCTAAAATTGCAGAAATTTCACATATTTCAGGGCAAAAAGGCAGAAATTTCCCTTAATTTCGGACAAAAATGAAGAAATTTCCCTTTCTTATGGCAAAAAGGTATGCATTCCCCTTATTTTCAGGCAAAAAGGCAGAAATTCCCCGTATTTGGAGCAAAATTGCAGAAATTCCCCTAATTGTGGGGCAAAAAGGCAGAAATTCTCCTTATTTTGGGGCAAAACTCAGAAATTCCACTTATTTTAGGGCAAAATTCTAAAAATTTCCCTTATTTTGGGGCAAAATTGCAGAAATTTCACTTATTTTGGGGCAAAATTACAGAAATTTCACTTATTTCAGGGAAAATAAGGCAGAAATTTTCCTTATTGTGGAGCAAAAAGGCAGAAATTCCTAATATTTTGTTGCAAAAATGCAGAAATTTCCTTTATTTTGAGGTAAAAAGGCTGAAATTTCCCATATTTGGGGGCAAAAAGGCAGAAATTTTCCTTATTTTGGGGCAAATTTGCAGAAATTTCACTTATTTCAGGGTAATAAATCAGAAATTTTCCTTATTTTGGTGCAAAAAAGACAGAAATTCCCTTTGTTTTGGGGGAAAAAGACAGAAATTCCACTTATTTAGAGGCAAAAAGCAAAAGTTCCCCTTATTTTGGAGCAAAAATGAAGAAATTTCCCTTTTCTATGGCAAAAAGGTATGCATTCTTCTTATTTTCCGACAAAAAGGGCAGAAATTCCCCATATTTTAGGACAAAAGGCAGAAATTCTTTTTATTTTGGAGCAAAATTGCAGAAATTTCCCTAATTGTGGGGCAATAAACAGAAATTCCCCTTATTTTGAAGCAAAATTGCAGAAATTTCCCTTATAATGGGGCAAAATTGCAGAAAATTCTCTTATTTTAGAGCAAAATTGTTGAAATTTCACTAATTGTGGGCAAAAAGGCAGAAATTATCCTAATTTTGGGGCAAAACTCAGAATTTCCACTTATTTTGGGGCAAAATTCCAAAAAGTTTTTTTTTATTTTGGGGCAAAATTGCAGAAATTTTACTTATTTTGGGGCAAAATTTCAAAAATTTCACTTATTTCAGGGAAAAAAGGCAGAAATTGTCCTTATTTTGGTGCAAAAAGGCAGAAATTCCTAATATTTTGTGCCAAAATTCAGAAATTCCCCTTATTTTGAGGTAAAAAGGCTGAAATTCCCCTTATTTGGGGGCAAAAAGGCAGAAATTTCCCTTATATTGGCGCAAAATTGCAGAAATTTCACTTATTTCAGGGTAATAAGTCAGAAATTTTCCTTATTTTGGGGCAAAAATGACAGAAATTCCCTTTGTTTTGGGGGTAAAAGACAGAAATTCCACTTATTTAGAGGCAAAAAAGCAGAAATTCCCCTTATTTTCGGGCAAAATTGCAGAAATTTCTTTTATTTGGGGGCAAAAAAACAGAAATTCCCCTTATTTTAAGGCAAAATTTCAGAAATTTCCATTATTATGGGGAAAAATTGCAGAAATTTCTTTTATTTTAGGGCAAAATTGCAGAAATTTCACTTATTTCAGAGAAAAAAAGCAAAAATTTTTCTTATTTTGGGAAAAAAGCAGAAATTCCCATTATTTTGGGGCAAAAAGGCAGAAATTCACCTTATTTTGGGCTAAAATTGCAGAAATTTTACATAATTCAGGGCAAAAAGGCAGAAATTTCCCTTAATTTGGGGCAAAAATGAAGAAATTTCCCTTTTTTATGGCAAAAAGGTATGCATTCCCCTTATTTTCTGGCAAAAAGGCAGAAATTTCCCGTATTTTGGAGTAAAATTGCAGAAATTCTCCTAATTGTGGGGGAAAAAGGCAGAAATTCTCCTTATTTTGGGGCAAAACTTAAAAATTCCACTTATTTTGGGACAAAATTCAAGAAATTTCCTTTATTTTGAGGCAAAATTGCAGAAATTTCACTTATTTTGGGGAAAAATTCCAGAAATTTCACTTATTTCAGGGAAAAAAAGGCAGAAATTTTCCTTATTGTAGGGCAAAAAGGCAGAAATTCCTAATATTTTGTGGCAAAAATGCAGAAAATCCTAATATTTTGTTGCAAAAATGCAGAAATTCCCCTTATTTTGAGGTAAAAAGGCTGAAATTCCCCATATTTGGGGGCAAAAAGGCAGAAATTTTCCTTATTTTGGGCAAATTTGCAGAAATTTCACTTATTTCAGGGTAATAAATCAGAAATTTTCCTTATTTTGGTGCAAAAAAGACAGAAATTTCCTTTGTTTTGGGGGAAAAAGACAGAAATTCCACTTCTTTAGAGGCAAAAAGCAAAAGTTCCCCTTATTTTGGAGCAAAAATGAAGAAATTTCCCTTTTCTATGGCAAAAAGGTATGCATTCTTCTTATTTTCCTACAAAAAGGCAGAAATTCCCCATATTTTAGGACAAAAGGCAGAAATTCTTTTTATTTTGTAGCAAAATTGCAGAAATTTCCGTAATTGTGGAGCAAAAAAACAGAAATTCCCCTTATTTTGAAGCAAAATTGCAGAAATTTCCCTTATTATGGGGAAAAATTGCAGAAATTTCTCTTATTTTAGAGCAAAATTGCAGAAATTTCACTAATTGTGGGCAAAAAGGCAGAAATTATCCTTATTTTAGGGCAAAACTCAGAATTTCCACTAATTTTGGGGCAAAATTTCAGAAAGTTTTTTTATTTTGGGGCAAAATTGGAGAAATTTTACTTATTTTGGGGCAAAATTTCAGAAATTTCACTTATTTCAGGGAAAAAAGGCAGAAATTGTCCTTATTTTGGGGCAAAAAGGCAGAAATTCATAATATTTTGTGCCAAAATTCAGAAATTCCCCTTATTTTGAGGTAAAAAGGCTGAAATTCCCCTTATTTGGGGGCAAAAAGGCAGAAATTTCCCTTATATTGGCGCAAAATTGCAGAAATTTCACTTATTTCGGGGTAATAAGTCAGAAAATTTCCTTATTTTGGGCAAAAATGACAGAAATTCCCTTTGTTTTGGGGGAAAAAGACTGAAATTCCACTTATTTAGAGGTAAAAAAGCAGAAATTCCCCTTATTTTAGGGCAAAATTGGAGAAATTTCCATTATTTGGAGGCAAGAAAACAGAAATTCCCCTTATTTTAAGGCAAAATTCCAGAAATTTCCATTATTATGGGGAAAAATTGCAGAAATTTCTTTTATTTTAGGGCAAAATTGCAGAAATTTCACTTATTTCAGAGAAAAAAAGCAAAAATTTTTCTTATTTTGGAGAAAAAAGCAGAAATTCCCATTAGTTTGGGGCAAAAAGGCAGAAATTCACCTTATTTTGGGCTAAAATTGCAGAAATTTTACATATTTCAGGGCAAAAAGGCAGAAATTTCCCTTAATTTGGGGCAAAAATGAAGAAATTTCCCTTTCTTATGGCAAAAAGGTATGCATTCCCCTTATTTTCAGGCAAAAAGGCAGAAATTTCTCGTATTTTGGAGTAAAATTGCAGAAATTCTTTTATTTGTGGGGGGGAAAGGCAGAAATTCTCCTTATTTTGGGGCAAAACTCAAAAATTCCACTTATTTTGGGGCAAAATTCCAGAAATTTCCTTTATTTTAGGGCAAAATTGCAGAAATTTCACTTATTTTGGGGAAAAATTCCAGAAATTTCACTTATTTCAGGGAAAAAAAGGCAGAAATTTTCCTTATTGTAGGGCAAAAAGGCAGAAATTCCTAATATTTTGTGGCAAAAATGCAGAAAATCCTAATATTTTGTTGCAAAAATGCAGAAATTTCCCTTATTTTGAGGTAAAAAGGCTGAAATTCCCCATATTTGGGGGCAAAAAGGCAGAAATTTTCCTTATTTTGTGGCAAATTTGCAGAAATTTCACTTATTTCAGAGTAATAAATCAGAAATTTTCCTTATTTTGGTGCAAAAAAGACAGAAATTCCCTTTGTTTTGGGGGAAAAAGACAGAAATTCCACTTATTTAGGGGCAAAAAGCAAAAGTTCCCCTTATTTTGGAGCAAAAATGAAGAAATTTCCCTTTTCTATGGCAAAAAGGTATGCATTCTTCTTATTTTCTGACAAAAAGTCAGAAATTCCCCATATTTTAGGACAAAAGGCAGAAATTCTTTTTATTTTGGAGCAAAATTGCAGAAATTTCCCTAATTGTGGGGCAAAAAACAGAAATTCCCCTTATTTTGAAGCAAAATTGCAGAAATTTCTTTTATTATGGAGAAAAATTGCGGAAATTTCTCTTATTTTAGAGCAAAATTGCTGAAATTTCACTAATTTTGGGCAAAAAGGCAGAAATTATCCTTATTTTGCGGCCAAACTCAGAATTTCCACTTATTTTGGGGCAAAATTCCAGAAAGTTTTTTTATTTTGGGGCAAAATTGCAGAAATTTTACTTATTTTGGGGCAAAATTTCAGAAATTTCACTTATTTCAGGGAAAAAAGGCAGAAATTGTCCTTATTTTGGGGCAAAAAGGCAGAAATTCATAATATTTTGTGCCAAAATTCAGAAATTCCCCTCATTTTATGGTAAAAAGGTTGAAATTCCCCTTATTTGGAGGGCAAAAATGCAGAAATTTCCCTTATATTGGTGCAGAATTGCAGAAATTTCACTTATTTCAGGGTAATAAGTCAGAAATTTTCCTTATTTTGGGGCAAAAATGATAGAAATTCCCTTTGTTTTGGGGGAAAAAGACAGAAATTCCACTTATTTAATGGCAAAAAAGCAGAAATTCCCCATATTTTAGGGCAAAATTGCAGAAATTTACCTTATTTGGGGGCAAAAAAACAGAAATTCCGCTTATTTTAAGGCAAAATTCCAGAAATTTCCTTTATTTTGGGGACAAATTGCAGAAATTTCTTTTATTTTAGGGCAAAATAGCAGAAATTTCACTTATTTCAAAGAAAAAAGCAAAAATTTTTCTTATTTTGTGGCAAAAAGGCAGAAATTCCCATTATTTTGGGGCAAAAAGGCAGAAATTCACCTTATTTTGGTCTAAAATTGCAGAATTTTCACATATTTCAGGGCAAAAAAGCAGAAATTTCCCTTAATTTGAGGCAAAAATGAAGAAATTTCCCTTTTTTATGGCAAAAAGGTATGCATTCCCCTTATTTTCGAGCAAAAAGGCAGAAATTCCTCGTATTTTGGAGCAAAATTGCAGAAATTCCCCTAGTTGTGGGGCAAAAAGGCAGAAATTCTCCTTATTTTGGGGCAAAATTGCAGAAATTTCACTTATTTCAGGGAAAAAAGGCAGAAATTTTCTTTATTTTGGTGCAAAAAAGCAGAAATTCTCCATATTTTGGTGCAAAAATCATAAATTTCCCTTATTTTGAGGTGAAATGCTGAAATTCCCCTTATTTTGGGGCAAAAAGGCAGAAATTCCCCTTATTTTGGAATAAAATTTCAGAAATTTCAAATATTTCAGGGCAAAATAGTAGAAATTCCCCTTATTTTGGGGCAAAAAGATGAAATCCCTAATTTTTGGCTAAAATTTAAGAAATTTCACTTATTTCGGGACAAAAAGGCAGAAATTCCACTTAATTTCGGGCAAAAAGGCAGAAATGACCCGTATTTTAGAGCAAAATTGCAGAAATTCCCCTAATATTGGTGCAAAAATGAAGAAATTCCCTTTATTTTGGGGCAAAAATGCAGAAATTCCTAATATTTTGGTGCACAAATCAGAAATTAACCTTATTTGGATGTAAAATGCTGAAATTCCCCATATTTTGGGGCAAAAAACAGAAATTTCCCTTATTTTGGGGCAAATTTGCAGAAATTTCACTTATTTCATGGTAATAAGTCAGAAATTTTTCTTATTTTGGGGTAAAAAGACAGAAATTTCTTTTGTTTTTGGGGAAAAAGACAGAAATTCCACTTATTTGGAGGCAAAATGCAAAAGTTCCCCTTATTTTAGAGCAAAAATGAAGAAATTTCTCTTTTTTTTGGCAAAAAGTTATGCATTCTTCTTATTTTCGCACAAAAAGGCAGAAATTCCCCATATTTTGAAGCAAAAGGCAGAAATTCCCCTTATTTTGGGGCAAAATTGCAGAAATTTCCCTAATTGTAGGGCAAAAAACAGAAATTCCCCTTATTTTGGGGCAAAATTGCAGAAATTTCCCTTATCATGAGGAAAAATTGCAGAAATTTCCCTTATTTTAGGGCAAAATTGAAGAAATTTCACTAATTGTGGCGCAAAAAGGCAGAAATTCTCCTTATTTTGGGGCAAAACTCAGAAATTCCACTTATTTTGGGGCAAAATTCCAGAAATTTCCCTTATTTTGGGGCAAAATTGCAGAAATTTTACTTATTTTGAAACAAAATTGCAGAAATTTTACTTATTTCAGGGAAAAAAGGCAGAAATTGTCCTTATTTTGGGGCAAAAAGGCAGAAATTCCTAATATGTTGTGCCAAAATTAAAAAATTCCCCTTATTTTGAGGTAAAAAGGCTGAAATTCCCCTTATTTGGGGGCTAAAAGGCAGAAATTTCCCTTATATTGGGGCAAAATTGCAGAAATTTACTTATTTCAGGGTAATAAGTCAGAAATTTTCCTTATTTTGGGCAAAAAAAAAAGAAATTCCCTTTGTTTTGAAAGAAAAAGACAGAAATTCCACTCATTTAGAGGCAAAAAAGCAGAAATTCCCCATATTTTAGGGCAAAATTTCAGAAATTTCTCTTATTTGGGGGCAAAAAAACAGAAAATCCCCTTATTTTGGGGAAAAATTCCAAAAATTTCCTTAATTATGTTGAAAAATTTCAGAAATTTCTTTTATTTTAGGGCAAAATTGCAGAAATTTCACTTATTTCAGAGAAAAAAAGCAAAAATTTTTCTTAATTTGGGGCAAAAAGGCATAAATTCCCATTATTTTGGGGCAAAAAGGCAGAAATTCACCTCATTTTGGGGTAAAATTTCAGAAATTTCACATATTTCAGGGCAAAAAGGCAGAAATTCATTTTATTTTGAGGTAAAATATTGAAATTTCCCATATTTATGGAAAAGGCAGAAATTCCCCTTATTTTGGGGCAAGAAGCCACAAATTTCCCTTATTTTTGGGCAAAATTGCAAAAATTTCACTTATTTCAGGGAAAAAAGTCAGAAATTTTCCTTATTTTGGGGCAACAAGGCAGAAATTCTCCATATTTGGGTGCAAAAATCAGAAATTTCCCTTATTTTGAGGTAAAATGCTGAAATTCCCCTTATTTTGGGGCAAAAGGCAGAAATTTCCCTTTTTGTGGGCATATTTGCAGAAATTTCACTTATTTCAGGGAAAAAAGGCAGGAATTTTCCTTATTTTGGAGCAAAAATGCAGAAATTTTTAATATTTTGTTGCAAAAATGCAGAAATTCCTAATATTTTGTGGCAAAAATGCAGAAATTCCTAATATTTTGTTGCAAAAATGCAGAAATTTCCCTTATTTTGAGGTAAAAATGCTGAAATTCCCCTTATTTGGGGGCAAAAAGGCAGAAATTTTTCTTATTTTTGGGCAAATTTGCCGAAATTTCACTTATTTCAGGGTTATAAGTCAGAAATTTTTCTTATTTTGGGGCAAAAAGGACAGAAATACCCTTTGTTTTGGGGGAAAAAGACAGAAATTCCACTTATTTAGAGGCAAAAAGGCAAAAGTTCCCTTTATTTTAGAGCAAAAATGAAGAAATTTCCCTTTTTTAAGGCAAAAAGGTATGCATTCTTCTTATTTTCAGACAAAAAGGCAGAAATTCCCCATATTTTGGGGCAAAAAGCAGAAATTCCCCTTATTTTGGAGCAAAATTGGAGAAATTTCCCTTATTATGGGGAAAAATTGAAGAAATTTCCCTTATTTTAGAGCAAAATTGCAGAAATTTCACTAATTGTGGTTGAAAAAGGCAGAAATTCTCTTTATTTTGGGGCAAAACTCAGAAATTACACTTATTTTGGGGCAAAATTGCAGAAATTTAACTTATTTCAGAGAAAAAAGCAAAAATTTTTCTTTATTTTGGGGCAAAAAGGCAGAAATTCCTAATATTTTGTGCCAAAATTCAGAAATTCCCCTTATTTTGAGGTAAAAAGGCTGAAATTCCCTTATTAGGGGGCAAAAAGGCAGAAATTTTCCTTATATTGGGGCAAAATTGCAGAAATTTCACTTATTTCAGGGTAATAAGTCAGAAATTTTCCTTATTTTGGGGCAAAAATGACAGAAATTCCCTTTGTTTTGGGGGAAAAAGACAGAAATTCCACTTGTTTAGAGGCAATAAAGCAGAAATTCACCTTATTTTAGGGCATAATTGCAGAAATTTCCCTCATTTGGGGGCAAAAAAACAGAAATTCCCCTTATTTTGAAGCAAAATTCCAGAAATTTCCCTTATTATGGGGAAAAATTGCAGAAATTTCCTTTATTTTAGGGCAAAATTGCAGAAATTTCACTTATTTCAGAGAAAAAAGGCAAAAATTTTTCTTATTTTGGGGCAAAAAGGCAGAAATTCCCATTATTTTGGGGCAAAAATGCAGAAATTCACCTTAGTTTGGGCTAAAACTGCAGAAATTTCACATATTTCACGGCAAAAAGGCAGAAATGTTCCTTATTTTGGGGCAAAAAGGCAGAAATTCTCCATATTTTGGTGCAAAAATCAGAAATTTCCCTTATTTTGAGGTAAAATGCTGAAATTCCCCTTATTTTGGGGCAAAAGGCAGAAATTTCCCTTTTTTCGGGCATATTTGCAGAAATTTCACTTATTTCAGGGAAAAAAGGCAGGAATTCTCCTTATTTTGGGGCAAAAAGGCAGAAATTCCTAATATTTTGTGGTAAAAATGCAGAAATTCCTTATATTTTGTTGCAAAAATGCAGAAATTCCCCTTATTTTGAGGTAAAAAGGCTGAAATTCCCCTTATTTGGGGGCAAAATGGCAGAAATTTTTCTTATTTTGGGGCAAATTTGCAGAAATTTCACTTATTTCAGGGTTATAATTCAGAAATTTTTCTTATTTTGGGGCAAAAAAACAGAAATTCCCTTTGTTTTGGGGGAAAAAGACAGAAATTCCACTTATTTAGAGGCAAAAAGGCAAAAGTTCCCTTTATTTTAGAGCAAAAATGAAGAAATTTCCCTTTTTTATGGCAAAAAGGTATGCATTCTTCTTATTTTCAGACAAAAAGGCAGAAATTCCCCATATTTTGGGGCAAAAATCAGAAATTCCCCTTATTTTGGGGCAAAATTGCAGAAATTTCCCTTATTATGGGGAAAAATTGCAGAAATTTCTCTTATTTTAGGGCAAAATTGCAGAAATTTCACTAATTGTGGTGCAAAAAGGCAGAAATTCTCTGTATTTTGGGGCAAAACTCAGAAATTCCACTTATTTTCTGGGCAAAATTGCAGAAATTTCACTTATTTCAGGGAAAAAAGCAGAAATTTTTCTTTATTTTGGGGCAAAAAGGCAGAAATTCCTAATATTTTGTTCCAAAATTCAGAAATTCCCCTTATTTTGAGGTAAAAAGGCTGAAATTCCTCTTATTAGGGGGCAAAAAGGCAGAAATTTTTTTTATATTGGGGAAAAATTGCAGAAATTTTACTTATTTCAGGGTAATAAGTCAGAAATTTTCCTTAGTTTGGGGCAAAAATGACAGAAATTCCCTTTGTTTTTGGGGAAAAAGACAGAAATTCCACTTATTTAGAGGCATTAAAGCATGAATTCCCCTTATTTTAGGGCAAAATTGCAGAAATTTTCCTTATTTGGGGGCAAAAAAACAGAAATTCCCCTTATTTTCGGGCAAAATTCCAGAAATTTCTTTTATTATGGGGAAAAATTGCAGAAATTTTCTTTATTTTAGGGCAAATTTGCAGAATTTTCACTTATTTCAGAGAAAAAAGGCAAAAATTTTTCTTATTTTGGGGCAAAACGGCAGAAATTCCCATTATTTTGGGGCCAAAAGGCAGAAATTCACCTTATTTTGGGCTAAAACTGCAGAAATTTTACATATTTCAGGGCAAAAAGGCAGAAATTTCCCTTAATTTGGGGCAAAAATGAAGAAATTTCCATTTTTTATGTCAAAAAGGTACGCATTCCTTTTATTTTCGGGAAAAAGGCGAAAATTCCCCGTATTTTGGAGCAAAATTGCAGAAATTCCCCTAATTGTGGGGCAAAAAGGCAGAAATTCTCCTTATTTTGGGGCAAAACTCAAAAATTCCACTTATTTTGGGGCAAAATTGCAGAAATTCCACTTATTTTGGGGCAAAATTCCAAAAATTTTTCTTATTTTGGGGCAAAATTGCAGAAATTTTGCTTAATTTGGGGCAAAATTGCAGAAATTTCACTTATTTCAGGGAAAAAAGGCAGAAATTTTGCTTATATTGGGGCAAAAGGCAGAAATTCCTAATAGTTTGTGCCAAAATTCAAAAATTCGCCTTTTTTTGGGGTAAAAAGGCTGAAATTCCCCTTATTTGTGGGAAAAAAGGCAGAAATTTCCCTTATATTGTGGCAAAATTGCAGAAATTTCACTTATTTCAGGGTAATAAGTAAGAAATTTTCCTTATTTTGGGGCAAAAATGACAGAAATTTTTTTTTTGGGAAAAAAAAGACAGAAATTCCACTTATTTAGAGGCAAAAAAGCAGAAATTCCCCTTATTTTAGGGCAAAATTGCAGAAATTTCCCTTATTTGCGGGCAAAAAAACAGAAATTCCCCTTATTTTAGGGCAAAATTCCAGTAATTTCCTTTATTATGGGGAAAAATTGCCGAAATTTTCTTTATTATAGGGCAAATTTGCAGAAATTTCACTTATTTCAGAGAAAAAAAGCAAAAATTTTTCTTAATTTGGGGCAAAAAGGCATAAATTCCCATTATTTTGGGGCAAAAAGGCAGAAATTCACCTTATTTTGGGGAAAAATTTCAGAAATTTCACATATTTCAGGGCAAAAAGGCAGAAATTCATTTTATTTTGAGGTAAAATATTGAAATTTCCCATATTTATGGAAAAGGCAGAAATTCCCCTTATTTTGGGGCAAGAAGCCACAAATTTCCCTTATTTTTGGGCAAAATTGCAAAAATTTCACTTATTTCAGGGAAAAAAGTCAGAAATTTTCCTTATTTTGGGGCAACAAGGCAGAAATTCTCCATATTTGGGTGCAAAAATCAGAAATTTCCCTTATTTTGAGGTAAAATGCTGAAATTCCCCTTATTTTGGGGCAAAAGGCAGAAATTTCCCTTTTTGTGGGCATATTTGCAGAAATTTCACTTATTTCAGGGAAAAAAGGCAGGAATTTTCCTTATTTTGGAGCAAAAATGCAGAAATTTTTAATATTTTGTTGCAAAAATGCAGAAATTCCTAATATTTTGTGGCAAAAATGCAGAAATTCCTAATATTTTGTTGCAAAAATGCAGAAATTTCCCTTATTTTGAGGTAAAAATGCTGAAATTCCCCTTATTTGGGGGCAAAAAGGCAGAAATTTTTCTTATTTTTGGGCAAATTTGCCGAAATTTCACTTATTTCAGGGTTATAAGTCAGAAATTTTTCTTATTTTGGGGCAAAAAGGACAGAAATACCCTTTGTTTTGGGGGAAAAAGACAGAAATTCCACTTATTTGGAGGCAAAAAGGCAAAAGTTCCCTTTATTTTAGAGCAAAAATGAAGAAATTTCCCTTTTTTAAGGCAAAAAGGTATGCATTCTTCTTATTTTCAGACAAAAAGGCAGAAATTCCCCATATTTTGGGGCAAAAAGCAGAAATTCCCTTTATTTTGGAGCAAAATTGGAGAAATTTCCCTTATTATGGGGAAAAATTGAAGAAATTTCCCTTATTTTAGAGCAAAATTGCAGAAATTTCACTAATTGTGGTTGAAAAAGGCAGAAATTCTCTTTATTTTGGGGCAAAACTCAGAAATTACACTTATTTTGGGGCAAAATTGCAGAAATTTAACTTATTTCAGAGAAAAAAGCAAAAATTTTTCTTTATTTTGGGGCAAAAAGGCAGAAATTCCTAATATTTTGTGCCAAAATTCAGAAATTCCCCTTATTTTGAGGTAAAAAGGCTGAAATTCCCTTATTAGGGGGCAAAAAGGCAGAAATTTTCCTTATATTGGGGCAAAATTGCAGAAATTTCACTTATTTCAGGGTAATAAGTCAGAAATTTTCCTTATTTTGGGGCAAAAATGACAGAAATTCCCTTTGTTTTGGGGGAAAAAGACAGAAATTCCACTTGTTTAGAGGCAATAAAGCAGAAATTCACCTTATTTTAGGGCAAAATTGCAGAAATTTCCCTCATTTGGGGGCAAAAAAACAGAAATTCCCCTTATTTTGAAGCAAAATTCCAGAAATTTCCCTTATTATGGGGAAAAATTGCAGAAATTTCCTTTATTTTAGGGCAAAATTGCAGAAATTTCACTTATTTCAGAGAAAAAAGGCAAAAATTTTTCTTATTTTGGGGCAAAAAGGCAGAAATTCCCATTATTTTGGGGCAAAAATGCAGAAATTCACCTTAGTTTGGGCTAAAACTGCAGAAATTTCACATATTTCACGGCAAAAAGGCAGAAATGTTCCTTATTTTGGGGCAAAAAGGCAGAAATTCTCCATATTTTGGTGCAAAAATCAGAAATTTCCCTTATTTTGAGGTAAAATGCTGAAATTCCCCTTATTTTGGGGCAAAAGGCAGAAATTTCCCTTTTTTCGGGCATATTTGCAGAAATTTCACTTATTTCAGGGAAAAAAGGCAGGAATTCTCCTTATTTTGGGGCAAAAAGGCAGAAATTCCTAATATTTTGTGGTAAAAATGCAGAAATTCCTTATATTTTGTTGCAAAAATGCAGAAATTCCCCTTATTTTGAGGTAAAAAGGCTGAAATTCCCCTTATTTGGGGGCAAAATGGCAGAAATTTTTCTTATTTTGGGGCAAATTTGCAGAAATTTCACTTATTTCAGGGTTATAATTCAGAAATTTTTCTCATTTTGGGGCAAAAAAACATAAATTCCCTTTGTTTTGGGGGAAAAAGGCAGAAATTCCACTTATTTAGAGGCAAAAAGGCAAAAGTTCCCTTTATTTTAGAGCAAAAATGAAGAAATTTCCCTTTTTTATGGCAAAAAGGTATGCATTCTTCTTATTTTCAGACAAAAAGGCAGAAATTCCCCATATTTTGGGGCAAAAATCAGAAATTCCCTTTATTTTGGGGCAAAATTGCAGAAATTTCCCTTATTATGGGGAAAAATTGCAGAAATTTCTCTTATTTTAGGGCAAAATTGCAGAAATTTCACTAATTGTGGTGCAAAAAGGCAGAAATTCTCTGTATTTTGGGGCAAAACTCAGAAATTCCACTTATTTTCTGGGCAAAATTGCAGAAATTTCACTTATTTCAGGGAAAAAAGCAGAAATTTTTCTTTATTTTGGGGCAAAAAGGCAGAAATTCCTAATATTTTGTGCCAAAATTCAGAAATTCCCCTTATTTTGAAATAAAAAGGCTGAAATTCCTCTTATTAGGGGGCAAAAAGGCAGAAATTTTTTTTATATTGGGGAAAAATTGCAGAAATTTTACTTATTTCAGGGTAATAAGTCAGAAATTTTCCTTATTTTGGGGCAAAAATGACAGAAATTCCTTTTGTTTTTGGGGAAAAAGACAGAAATTCCACTTATTTAGAGGCATTAAAGCATGAATTCCCCTTATTTTAGGGCAAAATTGCAGAAATTTTCCTTATTTGGGGGCAAAAAAACAGAAATTCCCCTTATTTTCGGGCAAAATTCCAGAAATTTCTTTTATTATGGGGAAAAATTGCAGAAATTTTCTTTATTTTAGAGCAAATTTGCAGAATTTTCACTTATTTCAGAAAAAAAAGGCAAAAATTTTTCTTATTTTGGGGCAAAACGGCAGAAATTCCCATTATTTTGGGGCCAAAAGGCAGAAATTCACCTTATTTTGGGCTAAAACTGCAGAAATTTTACATATTTCAGGGCAAAAAGGCAGAAATTTCCCTTAATTTGGGGCAAAAATGAAGAAATTTCCATTTTTTATGTCAAAAAGGTACGCATTCCCTTTATTTTCGGGAAAAAGGCGAAAATTCCCCGTATTTTGGAGCAAAATTGCAGAAATTCCCCTAATTGTGGGGCAAAAAGGCAGAAATTCTCCTTATTTTGGGGCAAAACTCAAAAATTCCACTTATTTTGGGGCAAAATTGCAGAAATTCCACTTATTTTGGGGCAAAATTCCAAAAATTTTTCTTATTTTGGGGCAAAATTGCAGAAATTTTGCTTAATTTGGGGCAAAATTGCAGAAATTTCACTTATTTCAGGGAAAAAAGGCAGAAATTTTGCTTATATTGGGGCAAAAGGCAGAAATTCCTAATAGTTTGTGCCAAAATTCAGAAATTCCCCTTATTTTGAGGTAAAAAGGCTGAAATTCCCCTTATTTGTGGGAAAAAAGGCAGAAATTTCCCTTATATTGTGGCAAAATTGCAGAAATTTCACTTATTTCAGGGTAATAAGTAAGAAATTTTCCTTATTTTGGGGCAAAAATGACAGAAATTTTTTTTTTGGGAAAAAAAGACAGAAATTCCACTTATTTAGAGGCAAAAAAGCAGAAATTCCCCTTATTTTAGGGCAAAATTGCAGAAATTTCCCTTATTTGGGGGCAAAAAACAGAAATTCCCCTTATTTTAGGGCAAAATTCCAGTAATTTCCTTTATTATGGGGAAAAATTGCCGAAATTTTCTTTATTATAGGGCAAATTTGCAGAATTTTCACTTATTTCAGAGAAAAAAGGCAAAAATTTTTCTTATTTTGGGGCAAAAAGGCAGAAATTCCCATTATTTTGGGGCAAAAAGGCAGAAATTCACCTTATTTTGGGCTAAAACTGCAGAAATTTCACATATTTCAGGGCAAAAAGGCAGAAATTTCCCTTAATGTGGGGCAAAAATGAAGAAATTTCCTTTTTTGATGTCAAAAAGGTATGCATTCCCTTTATTTTCGGGAAAAAAGGCAGAAATTCCCCGTATTTTGGAGCAAAATTGCAGAGATTTCCCTAATTGTGGGGCAAAAAGGCCGAAATTTTCCTTATTTTGGGGCAAAACTCAGAAATTCCACTTATTTTGGAACAAAATTGCAGAAATTTCCCTTATTTTGGGGAAAAATTGCAGAAATTTCACTTATTTCAGGGAAAAAAAAGGCAGAAATTTCCCTAATTGTGGGGCAAAAAGGCAGAAATTCTCCTTATTTTGGGGCAAAACTCAGAAATTCCACTTATTTTGGGGCAAAATTGCAGAAATTTCCCTTATTTTGGGGCAAAATTGCAGAAATTTCACTTATTTCAGGGAAAAAAAAGGC
This sequence comes from Micromys minutus, assembly GCF_963924665.1. Taxonomy (NCBI): domain Eukaryota; kingdom Metazoa; phylum Chordata; class Mammalia; order Rodentia; family Muridae; genus Micromys; species Micromys minutus. Next base: position 999,624 of record NW_027667258.1, on the reverse strand, counting down.
AGAAATTTTCTTTATTTTGGGGCAAAAAAGACAGAAATTCCCTTTGTTTTGGGGGAAAAATACAGAAATTCCACTTATTTAGAGTCAAAAATGCAAAAGTTCCCCTTATTTTTGAGCAAAAATGAAGAAATTTCCCTTTTTTATGGCAAAAAGGTATGCATTCTTCTTATTTTTGGACAAAAACGCAGAAATTTTCCATATTTTGGGGCAAAAGGCAGAAATTCCCCATATTTTGGGGCAAAATTGCAGAAATTTCCCTAATTGTGGGGCAAAAAACAGAAATTCCCCTTATTTTGAAGCAAAATTGCAGAAATTTCCCTTATTATAAGGAAAAATTGCAGAAATTTCCCTTATTTTAGGGCAAAATTTCAGAAATTTCACTAATTGTGGGGCAAAAAGGCAGAAATTTTCCATATTTTGGGGCAAAACTCAGAATTTCCACTTATTTTGGGGCAAAATTCCAGAAATTTTCCTTATTTTGGGGCAAAATTCCAGAAATTTTGCTTATTTTTTGGCAAAATTACACAAATTTCACTTATTTCAGGGAAAAAAGGCAGAAATTTTGCTTATTTTGGGGCAAAAGGTAGAAATTCCTAATAGTTTGTGCCAAAATTCAGAAATTCCCCTTATTTTGAGGTAAAAAGGCTGAAGTTCCTATTATTTGTGGGCAAAAAGGCAGAAATTTCCCTTATATTGAAGCAAAATTGCAGAAATTTCACTTATTTCAGGGTAATAAGTAAGAAATTTTCCTTATTTTGGGGCAAAAATGACAGAAATTTTTTTTTTTGGGAAAAAAAGACAGAAATTCCACTTATTTAGAGGCAAAAAAGCAGAAATTCCCCTTATTTTAGGGCAAAATTGCAGAAATTTCCCTTATTTGGGTGCAAAAAAAAAAAAGAAATTCCCCTTATTTTGGGGCAAAATTCCTGAAATTTCATTTATTATGGGGAAAAATTTCAGAAATTACTTTTATTTTAGGGCAAAATTGCAGAAATTTCACTTATTTCAGAGAAGAAAAGCAAAAATTTTTCTTATTTTGGGGCAAAAAGGCAGAAATTCCCATTATTTTGGGGCAAAAAGGCAGAAATTCACCTTATTTTGTGCTAAAATTGCAGAAATTTCACATATTTCAGGGCAAAAAAGGCAGAAATTTCCCTTAATTTGGGGCAAAAATGAAGAAATTTCCCTTTTTTTATGCAAAAAGGTATGCATTACCCTTATTTTCGGGCAAAAAGGCAGAAATTCCCCGTATTTTGGAGCAAAATTGCAGAAATTCCCCAAATTGTGGGGCAAAAAGGCAGAAATTCTCCTTATATTGGGGCAAAATTGCAGAAATTTCACGTATTTCAGGGAAAAAAAGCAGAAATTTTTCTTATTTTGGTTCAAAAAGGCAGAAATTCTCCATATTTTGGTGCAAAAATCAGAAATTTCCCTTATTTTGAGGTAAAATGCTGAAATTCCCTTTATTTTTGGGAAAAAGGTGAAAATTTTCCTATTTTTGAGGCAAATTTGCAAAAATTTCACTTATTTCAGGGTAATAAGTCAGAAATTTTTCTTATTTTGGGGCAAAAATGACAGAAATTCCCTTTGTTTTGGGAGAAAAAGACAGAAATTCCTCTTATTTAGAGGCAAAAAAGCAGAAATTCCTCTTATTTAGAGGCAAAAAAGCAGAAATTCCCCTTATTTTAGGGCAAAATTGCAGAAATTTCCCTTATATGGGGGCAAAAAAACAGAAATTCCCCTTATTTTGGGGCAAAATTACAGTAATTTCCTTTATTATGGGAAAAAATTGCAGAAATTTTTTTATTTTTGCAAAATTGTAGAAATTTCACTTATTTCAGAGAAAAAAAGCAAAAATTTTTCTTCTTTTTGGGGCAAAAAGGCAGAAATTCCCATTATTTTGGGGCAAAAAGGCAGAAATTCACCTTATTTTGGGCTAAAATTGCAGAAATTTCACATATTTCAGGGCATAAAGGCAGAAATTTCCCTCATTTTGAGGCAAAATTGCAGATATTTCACTTAATTTGGGGCAAAATTGCAGATATTTCACTTATTTTAGGGCAAAATTGCAAAAATTTCACTTATTTTGGGGCAAAATTGCAGAAATTTCACTTATTTCAGGGAAAAAAAGGCAGAAATTTTCCTTATTGTGGGAAAAAAGGCAGAAATTCCTAATATTTGTGGCAAAAATGCAGAAATTCCTAATATTTTGTTGCAAAAATGCAGAAATTTCCCTTATTTTGAGGTAAAAAGGCTGAAATTCCCCATATTTGGGGGCAAAAAGGCAGAAATTTCCCTTATTTTGGGGCAAATTTGCAGAATTTTCACTTATTTCAGGGTAATAAGTCAGAAATTTTCCTTATTTTGGTGCAAAAAAGACCCAAATTCCCTTTGTTTTGGGGGTAAAAGACAGATACTCCACTTATTTAGAGACAAAAAGCAAAAGATCCCCTTATTTTAGAGCAAAAATGAAGAAATTTCCCTTTTTTATGGCAAAAAGGTATGCATTCTTCTTATTTTCGGACAAAAAGGCAGAAATTCTCCATATTTTAGGACAAAAGGCAGAAATTCCTTTTATTTTAGAGCAAAATTGCAGAAATTTCTCTATTGTGGGGCAAAAAACAGAAATTCCCCTCATTTTGAAGCAACATTGCAGAAATTTCCAGTATTATGGGGAAAAATTGCAGAAATTTCTCTTATTTTAGGGCAAAATTGCAGAAATTTCACTAATTGTGGGCAAAAAGGCAGAAATTCTCTTTATTTTAGGGCAAAACTCAGAAATTTCACTTATTTTGGGGCAAAATTCCAGAAATTTTTCTTATTTTGGGGTAAAATTGCAGAAATTTTACTTATTTTGGGGCAAAATTGCAGAAATTTCACTTATTTCAGGGAAAAAAGGCAGAAATTGTCTTTATTCTTGGGCAAAAAGGCTGAAATTCTTAATATTTTGTGCCAAAATTCAGAAATTCCCCTTATTTTGAGGTAAAAAGGCTGGAATTCCCCTCATTTGGGGGCAAAATGGCAGAAATTTCCCTTATATTGGGGCAAAACTGCAGAAATTTCATTTATTTCAGGGTAATAAGTCAGAAATTTTCCTTATTTTGCGAAAAAATGACAGAAATTCCCTATTTTAGGAGAAAAAAAGACAGAAATTCCACTTATTTAGAGGCAAAAAAGCAGAAATTCCCCTTATTTTAGGGCAAAATTGCAGAAATTTCCCTTATTTGGGGGCAAAAAAACAAAAATTCCACATATTTTAAGGCAAAATTCCAGAAATTTCCAATATTATGGGGAAAAATTGCAGATTTTTCTTTTATTTTAGGGCAAAATTGCAGAAATTTCACTTATTTCAGAGAAAAAAAGCAAAAATTTTTCTTATTTTGGGGCAAAAGGGCAGAAATTGCCATTATTTTGAGGCAAAAAGGCAGAAATTCACCTTATTTTGTGCTAAAATTGCAGAAATTTCACATATTTCAGGGCAAAAAGGCAGAAATTTCCCTTAATTTGGGGCAAAAATGAAGAAATTTCTCTTTTTTATGGCAAAAAGGTATGCATTCCCCTTATTTTCAGGCAAACAGTCAGAAATTCCCCGTATTTTGGAGCAAAATTGCAGAAATTCCTCTAATTGTGGGGCAAAAAGGCAGAAATTCTCTTTATTTTGGGGCAAAACTCAGAAATTCCACTTATTTTAGGGCAAAATTCTAGGAATTTCCCTTACTTTGGGGCAAAATTGCAGAAATTTCACTTATTTTGATGCAAAATTGCAGAAATTTTACTTATTTCAGGGAAAATAAGGCAAAAATTTTTCTTTTTGTGGGGCAAAAAGGCAGAAATTCCTAATATTTTGTTGCAAAAATGCAGAAATTTCTTTTATTTTGAGGTAAATAGGCTGAAATTCCTTTTATTTGGGGGCAAAAGGCAGAAATTTCCCTTATTTGGGGCAAATTTGCAGAAATTTCACTTATTTCAGGGTAATGAGTCAGAAATTTTCCTTATTTTGGTGCAAAAAAGACAGAAATTCTCTTTGTTTTGGGGGAAAAAGACAAAATTCCACTTATTTAGAGACAAAAAGCAAAAGTTCCCTTTATTTTGGAGCAAAAATGAAGAAATTTCCCTTTTTTATGGCAAAAAGGTATGCATTCTTCTTATTTTCGGACAAAAAGGCAGAAATTCCCCATATTTTAGGACAAAAGGCAGAAATTCCTTTTATTTTGGAACAAAATTGCAGAAATTTTCTTAATTCTGGGGCAAAAAAATAGAAATTCCCCTTATTTTGAAGCAAAATTGCAGAAATTTCCCTTATTATGCGGAAAAATTGCAGAAATTTCTTTTATTTTAGGGCAAAATTGCAGAAATTTCACTAATTGTGGGCAAAAAGGCAGAAATTCTCCTTATTTTGGGGTAAAATTAAGAAATTCCACTTATTTTGGGGAAAAATTCCAGAAATTTTCCTTATTTTGGAGCAAAATTGCAGAAATTTTACTTATTTTGGAGCAAAATTGCAGAAATTTCACTTATTTCAGGGAAAAAAGACAGAAATTGTCCTTATTTTGGGGCAAAAAGGCAGAAATTCCTAATATTTTGTGCAAAAATTCAGATATTCCCCTTATTTTGAGGTAAAAAGGCTGAAATTCCCCTTATTTGGGGGCAAAAAGGCAGAAATTTCCCTTATATTGGCGCAAAATAGCAGAAATTTCACTTATTTCAGGGTAATAAGTCAGAAATTTTCCTTATTTTGGGGCAAAAATGACAGAAATTCCCTTTGTTTTGGGGGAAAAAGACAAAAATTCCACTTATTTAGAGTCAAAAAAGCAGAAATTCCCCTTATTTTAGGCCAAATTGCAGAAATTTCCCTTATTTGGGGGCAAAAAAAAACAGAAATTTTCCTTATTTTAAGGCAAAATTCCATAAATTTCCTTTATTATGGGGAAAAATTGCAGAAATTTCTTTTATTTTAGGGCAAAATTGCAGAAATTTCACTTAATTCAGAGAAAAAAAGCAAAAATTTTTCTTATTTTAGGGCGAAATGCAGAAATTCCCATTATTTTGGGGCAAAAACGCAGAAATTCCCATTATTTTGGGGCAAAAAGGCAGAAATTCACTTTAATTTGGTATAAAATTGCAGAAATTTCACATATTTCAGGGCAAAAAAGCAGAAATTTCCCTTAATTTAAGGCAAAAATGAAGAAATTTCCCTTTTTTATGGCAAAAAGGTATGCATTCCCCTTATTTTCGAGCAAAAAGACAGAAATTCCTCGTATTTTGGAGCAAAATTGCAGAAATTCCCCTAATTGTGGGGCAAAAAGGCAGAAATTCTCCTTATTTTTGGGCAAAATTGCAGAAATTTCACTTATTTCAGGGAAAAAAGGCAGAAATTTTCTTTATTTTGGTGCAAAAAAGCAGAAATTCTCCATATTTTGGTGCAAAAATCAGAAATTTCACTTATTTTGAGGTAAAATGCTGAAATTCCCCTTATTTTTGGGCAAAAGGTAGAAATTCCCATTATTTTGGGGCAAAAAAGCCGAAATTCTCATTATTTTGGGGCAAAAAGGCAGAAATTCACCTTATTTTGGGTGAAAATTGCTGAAATTTCACATATTTCAGGGCAAAAAGGCAGAAATTTCCCTTAATTTGGGGCAAAAATGAAGAAAATTCCCTTTTTTATGGCAAAAAGTATGCATTCCCCTTATTTTTAGGTAAAAAGGCAGAAATTCCTCGTATTTTGGAGCAAAATTACAGAAATTCCCCTAATTGTGGGGCAAAAAGGCAGAAATTCTTCATATTTTGGGGCAAAACTCAGAAATTCCACTTATTTTGGGGCAAAATTGCAGAAATTTCCCTTATTTTGGGGCAAAATTGCAGAAATTTCACTTATTTAAGAGAAAAAACGGCAGAAATTTTCCTTATTTTTGGGCAAAAAAGACAGAAATTCCCTTTGTTTTGGGGGAAAAAGACAGAAATTCCACTTATTTAGAGTCAAGAAGGCAAAAGTTCCCCTTATTTTGGAGCAAAAATGAAGAAATTTCCCTTATTTTTAGGTAAAAAGGCTGAAATTCCCCATATTTGGGGGCAATAAGACAGAAATTTTTCTTATTTTGGGGCAAATTTGCAGAAATTTCACTTATTTCAGGGTAATAAGTCAGAAATTTTCCTTATTTTGGTGCAAAAAAGACAGAAATTCCCTTTGTTTTGGTGGAAAAAGACAGAAATTCCACTTATTTAGAGGCAAAAAGGCAAAAGTTCCCCTTATTTTGGAGCAAAAATGAAGAAATTTCCCTTTTTTATGGCAAAAAGGTATGCATTCTTCTTATTTTCGGACAAAAAGGCAGAAATTCCCCATATTTTAGGACAAAAGGCAGAAATTCCTTTTATTTTGGAGCAAAATTGCAGAAATTTCCCTAATTGTGGGGCAAAAACCAGAAATTCCCCTTATTTTGAAGCAAAATTGTAGAAATTTCCCTTATTATGAGGAAAAATTGCAGAAATTTCTCTTATTTTAGGGCAAAATTGCACAAATTTCACTAATTGTAGGGCAAAATTCCAGAAATTCTCCTTATTTTGGGGCAAAACTCAGAAATTCCACTTATTTTGGGGCAAAATTCCTGAAATTTTCTTTATTTTGGGGCAAAATTGCAGAAATTTTACTTATTTTGGGGCAAAATTGCAGAAATTTCACTTATTTCAGGGACAAAAGGCAGAAATTTTCCTTATTTTGGTGCAAAAAGGCAGAAATTCCTAATATTTTGTGCCAAAATTCAGAATTTCCCTTATTTTGAGGTAAAAAGGCTGAAATTCCACTTATTTGGGGGCAAAAAAGCAGAAATTTCCTTTATATTGGGGCAAAATTGCAGAAATTTCACTTATTTCAGGGTAATAAGTCAGAAATTTTCCTTATTTTGGGGCAAAAATGACAGAAATTCCCTTTGTTTTGGGGGAAAAAGACAGAAATTCCACTTATATAGGGGCAAAAAAGCAGAAATTCTCCTTATTTTAGGGCAAAATTGCAGAAATTTCACTAATTGTGGGCAAAAAACCAGAACTTCTCCTTATTTTGCGGCAAAACTCAGAAATTCCACTTATTTTGGGGCAAAATTCCAGAAATTTTCCATATTTTGGGGCAAAATTGCAGAAATTTTACTTATTTTGTGGCAAAATTGCAGAAATTTCACTTATTACAGAGAAAAAATGCAGAAATTGTCCTTATTTTGGGGCAAAAAGGCAGAAATTCCTAATATTTTGTGCCAAAATTCAGAAATTCCCCCTATTTTGAGGTAAAAAGGCTGAAATTCCCCTTATTTGGAGGCAAAAATGCAGAAATTTCCCTTATATTGGGGCAAAATTGAGGAAATTTAACTTATTTCAGGGTAATAAGTCAGAAATGTTCCTTATTTTGAGGCAAAAATGAAAGAAATTCCGTTTTTTTAGAGGCAAAAAAGCAGAAATTCCCCTTATTTCAGGGCAAAATTGCAGAAATTTCCCTTATTTGGGGGCAAAAAAACAAAAATTCCCCTTATTTTAAAGCAAAATTCCAGAAATTTCCTTTATTATAGGGAAAAATTGCAGAAATTTCTTATATTTTAGGGCAAAATTGCAGAAATTTCACTTATTTCAGAGAAAAAAAGCAAAAATTTGTCTTATTTTGGGACAAAATTGCAGAAATTTCACTAATTGTTGGGGAAAAATGCAGAAATTCTCCTTATTTTGGGGCAAAACTCAGAAATTCCACTTATTTTGGGGCAAAAAACCAGAAATTTCCCTTATTGTGGGGCAAAATTGCAGAAATTTTACTTATTTTGGGGCAAAATTGCAGAAGTTTCACTTATTTCAGGGAAAAAAGGCAGAAATTTTTTTTTTATTTTGGTGCAAAAAGGCAGAAATTCCTAATATGTTGTGCCAAAATTCAGAAAATCCTTTTATTTTGAGGTAAAAAGGCTGAAATTCCCCTTATTTGGGGGCAAAAACGCAGAAATTTCCCTTATATTGGGACAAAATTGCAGAAATTTCACTTATTTCAGGGTAATAAGTCAGAAATTTTCCTTATTTTGGGGCAAAAGACAGAAATTCCCTTTGTTTTGGGGGAAAAGACAGAAATTCCACTTATTTAGAGTCAAAAAGGAAAAAGTTCCCCTTATTTTGGAGCAAAAATGAAGAAATTTCTTTTTTTTATGGCAAAAAGTTATGCATTCTTCTTATTTTCGTACAAAAATGCAGAAATTTTCCATATTTTGGGGCAAAAGGCAGAAATTCCCCATATTTTGGGGCAAAATTGCAGAAATTTCCCTAATTGTGGGGCAAAAAAAAAAATTCCCCTTATTTTGAAGCAAAATTGCAGAAATTTTCATTATAAGAAAAAATTGCAGAAATTTTCCTTATTTTAGGGCAAAATTGCAGAAATTTCAATAATTGTGGGGCAAAAAGGCAGAAATTCTCCATATTTTGGTGCAAAATTCAGAAATTCCACTTATTTTGGGGAAAATTCCAGAAATTTCCTTATTTTGGGGCAAAATTGCAGAAATTTTGCTTATTTTGGGCAAAATTACAGAATTTTCACTTATTTCAGAAAAAAAAGGCAGAAATTTTCCTTATTTTGGGGCAAAAAGGCAGAAATTCCTAATAGTTTGTGCCAAAATTCAGAAATTCCCCTTATTTTGAGGTAAAAAGGCTGAAATTCCCCTTATTTGTGGGCAAAAAGGCTGAAATTTCCCTTATATTGGGGCAAAATTGCAGAAATTTCACTAATTTCAGGGTAATAAGTAAGAAATTTTCCTTATTTTGGTGCAAAAAAAGACAGAAAAATTTCCTTTGTTTTGGGGGAAAAAGACAGAAATTCCACTTATTTAGAGGCAAAAAAGCAAATGTTCCCCTTATTTAGGAGCAAACATGAAGATATTTCCCTTTTTTATGGCAAAAAAGTGTGCATTCTCCTTATTTTCGGACAAATAGGCAGAAATTTTCCATATTTTAGGACAAAAGGCAGAAATTCCTTTTATTTTGGAGAAAAATTGCAGAAATTTCCAGAATTGTGGGGCAAAAAACAGAAATTCCCCTTATTTTGAAGCAAAATTGCAGAAATTTTTCTTATTATGGGGAAAAATTGCATAAATTTGTCTTATTTTAGGGCATAATTGCAGAAATTTCACTAATTGTGGGGCAAAAAGGCAGAAATTCTCCTTATTTTGGGGCAAAACTCAGAAATTCCACTTATTTTGGGGCAAAATTCCAGAAATTTTCCTTATTTTGTGGCAAAATTGCAGAAATTTCCCTTATTATGGGAAAAATTGCAGAAATTTCTCTTATTTTGGGGCAAAATTTCAGAAATTTCACTTATTTCAGGGAAAAAAGGCAGAAATTTTCCTTATTTTGGGGCAAAAAGGCAGAAATTCCTAATATTTTGTGCCAAAATTCAGAAATTCCCCTTATTTTGAGGTAAAAAGGCTAAAATTCCCCTTATTTGGGGGCAAAAAACCAAAAATTTCCCTTATATTTGGGCAAATTTGCAGAAATTTCACTTATTTCAGTGTAATAAGTCAGAAATTTTCCTTATTATGGGGCAAAAATGACAGAAATTCCCTTTGTTTTGGGGGAAAAAGACAGAAATTCCTCTTATATAGAGCCAAAAAAGCAGAAATTTTCCTTATTTTAGGGGAAAATTTCAGAAATTTCACATATTTCAGGGCAAAAAGGCAGAAATTTCTTTTAATTTGGGGGCACAAATGAAGAAATTTCCCTTTTTTATGGCAAAAAGTTATGCATTCCCCTTATTTTCGGGCAAAAAGGCAGAAATTCCCCGAATTTTAGAGAAAAATTGCAGAAATTCCCCTAATTGTGGGGCAAAAAGGCAGAAATTCTCCTTATTTTGGGGCAAAACTGCAGAAATTTCACGTATTTCAGGGAAAAAAGGCAGAAATTTCCCTTATTTTGGTGCAAAAAGGCAGAAATTCTCCATATTTTGGTGCAAAAATCAGGAATTTCCCTTATTTTGAGGTAAAATGCTGAAATTCCTCTTATTTTTGGGAAAAAAAGCAGAAATTACCCTATTTTGGGGGCAAATTTGCAGAAATTTCACTTATTTCAGGGTAATAAGTCAGAAATTTTCTTTATTTTAGGGCAAAAATGACAGAAATTCCCTTTGTTTCAGGGGAAAAAACAGAAATTCCACTTATTTAGAGGCAAAAAAGCAGAAATCCCCCTTATTTTAGGGCAAAATTGCAAAAATTTCCCTTATTTGGGGGCAAAAAAACAGAAATTCCCCTTATTTTGGGGCAAAATTCAAGAAATTTTTTTTATTATGGGGAAAAATCGCAGAAATTTTTTTTATTTTAGGGCAAAATTGCAGAAATTTCACTTATTTCAGAGAAAAAAAGCAAAAATTTTTCTTATTTTGGGGCAAAAAGGCAGAAATTCCAATTATTTTGGGGCAAAAAGGCAGAAATTCACCTTATTTTGGGCTAAAATTGCAGAAATTTCACATATTTCAGGGCAAAAAGGCAGAAATTTTTCTTAATTTGGGGCAAAAATGAAGAAATTTCCTTTTTTTATGGCAAAAAGATATGCATTCCCCTTATTTTCAGGCAAAAAGGCAGAAATTCACCATATTTTGGAGCAAAATTGCAGAAATTCCCTTAATTGTGGGGCAAAAAGGCAGAAATTCTCCTTATTTTGGGGCAAAACTCAGAAATTCCACTTATTTTGGTGCAAAATTTCAGAAATTTTCTTTATTTTGGGGCAAAATTGCATAAATTTCACTTATTTTGGGGCAAAATTGCAGAAATTTCACTTAATTCAGGGTAATAAGTCAGAAATTTTCCTTATTTTGGTGCAAAAAAGACAGAAATTCCCTTTGTTTTGTGGGAAAAAGACAGAAATTCTACTTATTTAGAGGCAAAAAGCAAAAGTTCCCCATATTTTGGAGCAAAAATGAAGAAATTTCCCTTTTTTATAGCAAAAAGGTATGCATTCTTCTTATTTTCGGACAAAAAGGCAGAAATTCCCAATATTTTAGGACAAAAGGCAGAAATTCCTTTTATTTTGGAGCAAAATTGCAGAAATTTCCCTAATTGTGGGGCAAAAAACAGAAATTCCCGTTATTTTGAAGCAAAATTGAGGAAATTTCCCTTATTATGGGGAAAAATTGCAGAAATTTCTCTTATTTTAGGGCAAAATTGCAGAAATTTCACTAATTGGGGGCAAAAAGGCAGAAATTCTCCTTATTTTGGGGCAAAACTCAGAAATTCCACTTATTTTGGGGCAAAATTCCAGATATTTCCCTTATTTTGGGGCAAAATTGGAGAAATTTTACTTATTTTGGAGCAAAATTTCAGAAATTTCACTTATTTCAAGGAAAAAAGGCAGAAATTGTCCTTATTTTAGGGCAAAAAGGCAGAAATTCCTAATATTTGTGCCAGAATTCAGAAATTCCCCTTATTTTGAGGTAAAAAGGCTGAAATTCCCCTTATTTGGGGGCAAAAAGGCAGAAATTTCCCTTAAATTGTGGCAAAATTGAAGAATTTTCACTTATTTCAGGGTAATAAGTTAGAAATTTTGCTTATTTTAGGGCAAAAATGACAGAAATTCCCTTAGTTTGGGTGAAAAAGACAGAAATTCCACTTATTTAGAGGCAAAAAAGCAAAAATTCCCCTTATTTTAGGGCAAAATTGCAGAAATTTTCCTTATTTGGTGGCAAAAAAACAGAAATTCCTCTTATTTTAAGGCAAAATTCCAGAAATTTCCTTTATTATGGGGAATAATTGCAGAAATTTTTTTTATTTTAGGGCAAAATTGCAGAAATTTCAATTATTTCAGAGAAAAAAAGCAAAAATTTTTATTATTTTGGGGCAAAAAGACAGAAAATCCCATTATTTTGGGGCAAAAAGGCTGAAATTCACCTTATTTTGGGCTAAAATTGAAGAAATTTAACATATTTCAGGACAAAAAGGCAGAAATTTCCCTTAATTTGGGGCAAAAATGAAGAAATTTTCCTTTTTTATGGCAAAAACGTAGGCATTCCCTTTATTTTCGGGCAAAAAGGCAGAAATTCCCCATATTTTGGAGCAAAATTGCAGAAATTCCCCTAATTGTGGGGCAAAATGGCATAAGTTCTCCTTATTTTGAGGCAAAATTGCAGAAATTTCACTTATTTCAGGGAAAAAAGCCAGAAATTTTTATTATTTTAGTGCAAAAGGCAGAAATTCTCAATATTTTGGTGCAAAAATCAGAAATTTCCCTTATTTTGAGGTAAAATGCTGAAATTCTCTTTATTTTTGGGCAAAAGGATGAAATTTCCCTATTTTTGGGGCAAATTTGCAGAAATTTCACTTATTTCAGGGTAATAAGTCAGAAATTTTCCTTATTTTGAGGCAAAAAGACAGAAATTCTCTTTGTTTTGGGGGAAAAAAACAGAAATTCTACTTATTTAGAGGCAAAAAGGCAAAAGTTCCCCTTATTTAGGAGCAAAAATGAAGAAATTTCTCTTTTTGATGGCAAAAAGCTATGCATTCTTCTTATTTTCAAACAAAAAGGCAGAAATTCCCCATATTTTGGGGCAAAAGGCAGAAATTCCCCTTATTTTGGGGCAAAATTGCAGAAATATCCCTAATTGTTGGGCAAAAAACAGAAATTCCCCTTATTTTGAAGCAAAATTGCAGAAATTTCCCTTTATATGGAGAAAAATTGCAGAAATTTCCCTTATTTTAGGGCAAAATTGAAGAAATTTCACTCATTGTGGGGCAAAAAGGCAGAAATTCTCCTTATTTTGAGGCAAAACTCAGAAATTCCACTTATTTTGGGGCAAAATTCCAGAAATTTCCCTTATTTTGGGGCAAAATTGCAGAAATTTCACTTATTTTGGGGCAAAATTGCAGAAATTTCACTTATTTCAGGGAAAAAAGGCAGAAATTTTTCTTATTTTGTGGCAAAAAGGCAGAAATTCTCCATATTTTGGTGCAAAAATCAGAAATTTCACTTATTTTGAGGTAAAATGCTGAAATTCCCCTTATTTTGGGGCAAAAGGCAGAAATTTCCCTTTTTTGGAGCAAAATTGCAGAAATTTCACTAATTGTGGGGCAAAAAGGCAGAAATTCTCCTTATTTTGGGGCAAAACTCAGAAATTCCACTTATTTTGGGGCAAAATTCCAAAAATTTCCCTTATTTTGGGGGAAAATTGCAGAAATTTCACTTATTTTGGGGCATAATTGCAGAAATTTCACTTATTTCAGGAAAAAAAGGCAGAAATTTTCCTTATTTTGGGGCAAAAAGGCAGAAATTCCTAATATTTTGTGGCAAAAATGCAGAAATTCCTAATATTTTGTTGCAAAGATGCAGAAATTTCCCTTATTTTGAGGTAAAAAGGCTGAAATTCCCCATATTTGGGGGCAAAAAGGCAGAAATTTCCCTAATTTTGGGGCAAATTTGCAGAAATTTCACTTATTTCAGGGTAATAAGTCAGAAATTTTCCTTGTTTTGGTGCAAAAAAAGACAGAAATTCCCTTTGTTTTGGGGGAAAAACAGAGAAATTCCACTTATTTAGAAGCAAAAAGCAAAAGTTCCCCTTATTTTGGAGCAAAAATGAAGAAATTTCCCTATTTATGGCAAAAATGTATGCATTCTTCCTATTTTCAGACAAAAAGGAAGAAATTCCCCATATTTTAGGACAAAAGGCAGAAATTTCTTTTATTTTGGAGCAAAATTGCAGAAATTTCCCTAATTGTGGGGCAAAAAACAGAAATTCCTCTTATTTTGAAGCAAAATTGCAGAAATTTCTCTTATTTTAGGGGAAAACTGCAGAAATTTCACTAACTGTGGGCAAAAAGGCAAAAATTCTCCTTATTTTGGGGCAAAACTCAGAAATTCCACCTATTTTGGGGCAAAATTCCAGAAATTCTCCTTATTTTGGGGCAAAATTGCAGAAATTTTACTTATTTTGGGGCAAAATTGCAGAACTTTCACTTATTTTAGGGAAAAAAGGTAGAAATTCCTAATATTTTGTGCCAAAATGCAGAAATTCCCCTTATTTTGAGGTAAAAAGGCTGAAATTCCCCTTATTTGGGGGCAAAAAGGCAGAAATTTGCTTATATTGGGGCAAAATTGCAGAAATTTCACTTATTTCAGGGTAATAAGTCAGAAATTTTCCTTATTTTGGGGCAAAAATGACAGAAATTCCCTTTGTTTTTGGGGAAAAAGACAAATATTCCACTTATTTAGAGGCAAAAAAGCAGAAATTCCCCTTATTTTAGGGCAAAATTGGAGAAATTTCCATTATTTGGAGGCAAGAAAACAGAAATTCCCCTTATTTTAAGGCAAAATTCCAGAAATTTCCATTATTATGGGGAAAAATTGCAGAAATTTCTTTTATTTTAGGGCAAAATTGCAGAAATTTCACTTATTTCAGAGAAAAAAAGCAAAAATATTTTTTATTTGTGGTAAAAAGGCAGAAATTCCCATTATTTTGGGGCAAAAAGGCAGAAATTCACCTTATTTTGGGCTAAAATTGCAGAAATGGCACATATTTCAGGGCAAAAAGGCAGAAAATTCCCTTAATTTGGGGCAAAAATGAAGAAATTTCCCTTTTTTGTGGCAAAAAGGTATGTATTTCCCTTATTTTATGGCAAAAAGGCAGAAATTCCCTGTATTTTGGAGCAAAATTGCAGAAATTCCCCTAATTGTGAAGGCAAAAAGGCAGAAATTCTCCTTATTTTGGGGCAAAATTACAGAAATTTCACTTATTTCAGGGAAAAAAAGCAGAAATTTTCCTTATTTTGGTGCAAAAAGGCAGAAATTCTCCATATTTTGGTGCAAAAATCAGAAATTTCATTTATTTTGAGGTAAAATGCTTAAATTCCCCTTATTTTTGGGCAAAAGGCAGAAATTTCACTATTTTTGGGGCAAATTTGCAGATATTTCACTTATTTCAGTGTAATAAGTCAGAAATTTTTCTTATTTTGGCGCAAAAAAGACAGAAATTCTATTTGTTTTGGGGGAAAAAAACAGAAATTCTACTTATTTAGAGGCAAAAAGGCAAAAGTTCCCCTTATTTTGGAGCAAAAATGAAGAAATTTCCCTTATTTTGAGGTAAAAAGGCTAACTTTCCCTATATTTGTGGGCAAAAAGGCAGAAATTTCCCTTATTTTGGGCTAAATTTGCAGAAATTTCACTTATTTAAGGGTAATAAGTCAGAAATTTTCCTTAATCTGGGGCAAAAAAGACAGGAATTCCCTTTGTTTTGGTGGAAAAAGACAGAAATTCCACTTATTTTGAGGCAAAAAGGCAAAAGGTACCTTTATTTTGGAGTAAAAATGAAGAAATTTCCTTTTTTTATGGCAAAAAGGTATGCATTCTTCTTATTTTCGGACAAAAAGGCAGAAATTCCCCATATTTTGGGGCAAAAGGCAGAAATTCCCCTTATTTTGAGGCAAAATTGCAGAAATTTCCCTAATTGTGGGGCAAAAAATAGAAATTCCCCTTATTTTGAAGCAAAATTGCAGAAATTTCTCTTATTATGGGGAAAATTGCAGAAATTTCCATTATATTAGGGCAAAATTGCAGAAATTTCACTAATTGTTGGGCAAAAATGCAGAAATTCTCCTTATTTTGGGGCAAAACTCAGAAATTCCACATATTTTGGGGCAAAAAACCAGAAATTTCCCTTATTGTGGGGAAAATTGCAGAAATTTTACTTATTTTGGGGCAAAATTGCAGAAATTTCACTTATTTCAGGGAAAAAAGGCAGAATTTTTTTTTTATTTTGGGGCAAAAAGGCAGAAATTCCTAATATGTTGTGCCAAAATTCAGAAAATCCCCTTATTTTGAGGTAAAAAGGCTGAAATTCCCCTTATTTGGGGGCAAAAACGCAGAAATTTCCCTTATATTGGGACAAAATTGCAGAAATTTCACTTATTTCAGGGTAATAAGTCAGAAATTTTCATTATTTTGGGGCAAAAATGACAGAAATTCCCTTTGTTTTGGGGGAAAAAGACAGAAATTCCACTTATTTAGAGGCAAAAAACCAGAAATTCCTTTTATTTTAGGGCAAAATTGCAGAAATTTCCCTTATTTGGGGGCAAAAAAACAGAAATTCCCCTTATTTTGTGGCAAAATTCCAGAAATTTCCCTTATTATGGGGAAAAATTTCAGAAATTTCCCTTATTTTAGGGCAAAATTGCAGAAATTTCACTTATTTCAGAGAAAAAATTCAAAATTTTTTTCTTATTTTGGAGCAAAAAGGCAGAAATTCCCATTATTTTGGGGCAAAAAGGCAGAAATTCACCTTATTTTGGGCTAAAATTGCAGAAATTTTACATATTTCAGGGCAAAAATTCAGAAATTTCCCTTAATTTGGGGCAAAAATGAAGAAATTTCCCTTTTTATGGCAAAAAGGTATGCATTCCCCTTATTTTCGGGCAAAATAGCAGAAATTCCCTGTATTTTGGAGCAAAATTGCAGAAATTCCCCTAATTGTGGGGCAAAATTTCAAAATTTTCTTTATTTTGGGGCAAAATTGCAAAATTTCACTTATTTTAGGGCAAAATTGCAAAAATTTCACTTATTTCAGGGAAAAAACGCAGAAATTTTCTTAATTTTGGGGCAAAAATGCAGAAATTCTCCATATTTTGGTGCAAAAATCAGAAATTTTCCTTATTTTGAGATAAAAAGGCTGAAATTCTCCTTATTTGGGGGCACAAAGGCAGAAATTTTTCTTATTTTGGGGCAAATTTGCAGAAATTTCATTTATTTCAGGGTTATAAGTCAGAAATTTTCCTTTTTTTGGACCAAAAAACAGAAATTCCCTTTGTTTTGGGAAAAAAGACAGAAATTCCACTTATTTAGTGGCAAAAAAGCAGAAATTCCTTTTATTTTGGAGCAAAAATGAAGAAATTTCCCATTTTTATTGCAAAAAGTTATGCATTCTTCTTATTTTCAGACAAAAAGGCAGAAATTCCCCATATTTTGGGGCAAAAGGCAGAAATTTCCCTTCTTTTTGGGCAAAATTGCAGAAATTTCCCTAATTGTGGGGCAAAAAGCAGAAATTACCCTTATTTTGGGGCAAAACTCAGAAATTCCACTTATTTTGGGGCAAAATTCCAGAAATTTCCCTTATTTTGGGGCAAAATTGCAGAAATTTTACTTATTTTGGGGCAAAATTGCAGAAATTTCACTTATATCAGGGAAAAAAGGCAGAAATTGTCCTTATTTTGGGGCAAAAAGGCAGAAATTCCTAATATTTGTGCCAAAATTCAGAAATTCCCCTTATTTTGAGGTAAAAAGGTTAAAATTCCCCTTATTTGGGGGCAAAAAGGCAGAAATTTCCCTTATATTGGGGCAAAATTGCAGAAATTTCACTTATTTTAGGGTAATAAGTCAGAAATTTTTCTTATTTTGGGGCAAAAATGACAGAAATTCCCTTTGTTTTGGAAGAAAAAGACAGAAATTCCACTTATTTAGAGGCAAAAAAGCAGAACTTCCCCTTATTTTGGGGCAAAATTGCAGAAATTTCCCTTATTTGGGGGCAAAAAAACAAAAATTCCCCTTATTTTAAGGCAAAATTCCAGAAATTTCCTTTATTATGGGGAAAAATTGCAGAAATTTCTTTTATTTTAGGGCAAAATTGCAGAAATTTCACTTATTTCAGAGAAAAAAAGCAAAAATTTTTCTTATTTTGGGGCAAAAAGGCAGAAATTCCAATTATTTTGGGGCAAAAAAGCTGAAATTCACCTTATTTTGGGCTAAAATTGCAGAAATTTCACATATTTCAGGGCAAAAAGGCAGAAATTTCCCTTAATTTGGGGCAAAATGAAGAAATTTCCCTTTTTTATAGCAAAAAGCTATGCATTCCCCTTATTTTCGGGCAAAAAGGCAGAAATTCCCTATATTTTGGAGCAAAATTGCAGAAATTCCCCTAATTGTGGGGCAAAAAGGCAGAAGTTCTCCTTATTTTTGGGCAAAATTGCAGAAATTTCACTTATTTCAGGGAAAAAAGCCAGAAATTTTCCTTATTTTGGTGCAAAAGGCAGAAATTCTCCATATTTTGGTGCAAAAATCAGAAATTTCCATTATTTTGAGGTAAAATGCTGAAATTCCCCTTATTTTTGGGGAAACGGATGAAATTTCCCTTTTTTGGGGCAAATTTGCAGAAATTTCACTTATTTCAGTGTAATAAGTCAGAAATTTTACTTATTTTGGGGCAAAAAAGACAGAAATATTCTTTTTTTGGGCGAAAAAACAGAAATTCTACTTAGTTAGAGGCAAAAAGGCAAAAGTTCCTCTTATTTAGAAGCAAAAATGAAGAAATTTCACTTTTTTATGGCAAAAAGGTATGCATTCTTCTTATTTTAAAACAAAAAGGCAGAAATTCCCCATATTTTGGGGCAAAAGGCAGAAATTCCCCTTATTTTGGGGCAAAATTGCAGAAATTTCACTTATATCAGGGAAAAAAAGCAGAAATTGTCCTTATTTTGGGGCAAAAAGGCAGAAATTCCTAAAATTTTGTTCCAAAATTCAGAAATTCCCCTTATTTTGAGGTAAAAAGGCTGAAATTCCCCTTATTTGGGGGCAAAAAGGCAGAAATTTCCCTTATATTGGGGCAAAATTGCAGAAATTTCACTTATTTCAGGGTAATAAGTCAGAAATTTTCCTTATTTTGGGACAAAAATGAGAGAAATTCCCTTTGTTTTTGGGAAAAAAAACAGAAATTCCACTTATTTAGAGGCAAAAAAGCAGAAATTCCCCTTATTTTAGAACAAAATTGCAGGAATTTTCCTTATTGGGGGGCAAAAAAACAGAAATTCCCCTTATTTTAAGGCAAAATTCCAGAAATTTCCTTTATTATGGGGAGAAATTGCAGAAATTTCTTTTATTTTAGGGCAAAATTGCAGAAATTTCACTTATTTCAGAGAAAAAAAGCAAAAATATTTCTTATTTTGGGGCAAAAAGGCAGAAATTCCCATTATTTTGGGGCAAAAAGACAGAAATTCACCTTATTTTGGGCTAAAATTGCAGAAATTTCACATATTTCAAGGCAAAAATTCAGAAAATTCCCTTAATTTGGGGCAAAAATGAAGAAATTTCCCTTTTTTATGGCAAAAAGGTATGCATTCCCCTTATTTTCAAGCAAAAAGGCAGAAATTTCCCGTATTTTGGATCAAAATTGCAGAAATTTCACTTATTTCAGGGAAAAAAAGCAGAAATTTTTTTTTGTTGCAAAAAGGCAGAAATTCTCCATATTTTGGTGCAAAAATCAGTAATTTCATTTATTTTGAGGTAAAATGCTGAAATTCCCCTTATTTTTGGGCAAAAGGCAGAAATTTCCCTATTTTTGGGGCAAATTTGCATAAATTTCACTTATTTCAGGGTAATAAGTCAGAAATTTTCATTATTTGGGGCAAAAAAGACAGAAATTCTCTTTGTGTTGGGGAAAAAAAAACAGAAATTCTAATTATTTAGAGGCAAAAAGGCAAAAGTTCCCCTTATTTTGGAGCAAAAATGAAGAAATTTCCCTTATTTATGGCAAAAAGGTATGCATTCTTCTTATTTTCAAACAAAAAGGCAGAAATTCCCCATATTTTGGGGCAAAAGGCAGAAATTCCCCTTATTTTAGGGCAAAATTGCAGAAATTTCCCTAATTGTGGGGCAAAAAACATAAATTCCTCTTATTTTGAAGAAAAATTGCAGAAATTTCTCTTATTATGGGGAAAAATTGCAGAAATTTCCCTTATTTTAGGGCAAAATTGCAGAAATTTCACAATTTGTGGGGCAAAAAGGAAGAAATTCTTTTTATGTTGGGGCAAAACTCAGAAATTTCACTTATTTTGGGGCAAAATTCCAGAAATTTTTTTTTTATTTTGGGGCAAAATTGCAGAAATTTCACTTAGTTTGGGGCAAAATTGCAGAAATTTCACTTATTTCAGGGAAAAAAGGCAGAAATTTTTCTTATTTTGGGGCAAAATGCAGAAATTCTCCATATTTTGGTGCAAAAATGCAGAAATTTCTTTTATTTTGAGGTAAAAAGGCAAAAATTCCCATTATTTGTGGGCAAAAAGGCAGAAATTTCCCTTATTTAGGGCCAAATTTGCAGAAATTTCACTTATTTCAGAGTAATAAGTCAGAAATTTTCCTTAGTTTGGGGCAAAAAAGACAGAAATTCCCTTTGTTTTGGTGGAAAAAGACAGAAATTCCACTCATTTTGAGGCAAAAAGGCAAAAGGTCCCTTTATTTTGGAGTAAAAATGAAGAAATTTCCTTTTTTTATGGCAAAAAGGTATGCATTCTTCTTATTTTTGGACAAAAGGCAGAAATTCCCCTTATTTTGGGGCAAAATTGCAGAAATTTTCTTTATTGTGGGGCAAAAAACAGAAATTCCCCTTATTTTGAAGCAAAATTGCAGAAATTTCCCTTATTATGGGGAAAAATTGCAGAAATTTCCCTTATTTTAGGGCAAAATTGCAGAAATTTCACTAATTGAAGGGCAAAGAGGCAGAAATTCTCCTTATTTTGGGGCAAAACTCAGAATTTCCCCTTATTTTGGGGCAAAATTCCAGAAATTTCCCTTATTTTGGGCAAAATTTGCAGAAATTTCACTTATTTCAGGGTAATAAGTCAGAAATTTTCCTTAGTTTGGGGCAAAAGAGAGAGAAATTCCCTTTGTTTTGAGGGAAAAAGACAGAAATTCCACTTATTTAGAGTTAAAAATGCAGAAATTCCCGTTATTTTGGAGCAAAAATGAAGAAATTTCCCTTTTTATGGCAAAAAAGTATGCATTCAAATTATTTTTGGGGAAAAAGGCAGAAATTCCCCGTATTTTGGAGCAAAATTGCAGAAATTCCGCTTATTTTAGGGCAAAAGGCAGAAATTCCTTTTATTTTGGGGGCAAAAATCAGAAAATCCCCTTATTTGGGGGAAAATTCCAGAAATTTCCATTATTTGGGGTAAAATTGCAGAAATTTCACTTATTTTCAGGTAAAAAGGCTGAAATTTTTTTTATTTTGTGGCAAATAGGGAGAAATTCCTCTTATTTTGGGGCAAAATTGCAGAATTTTCCCTTATGGGGAAAAATTGCAGAAATTTCCCTTCTTTTAGGGCAAAATTGCAGAAATTTCACTTATTTCCGAGAAAAAAAGCAAAAATTTTTTCTTATTTTGAGACAAAAATGCAGAAATTCCCATTATTTTGGGGCAAAAAGGCAGAAATTCACTTTATTTTGGGGTAAAATTGCAGAAATTTCACATATTTTAGGGCAAAAAGGCAGAAATTTGCCTTATTTTGGGGCAAAATTGCAGAAATTTCACTTATTTCAGGGTAATAAGTCAGAAATTCCCCTTATTTTGTGGCAAAAAAGACAGAAATTCCCTTTGTTTTGGGGGAAAAAGACAAAAATTCCACTTATTTAGAGGCAAAAAAGCCAAAATTCTTCTTATTTTGGAGCAAAAATGAAGAAATTTTCCTCTTATATGCCAAAACTTATGCATTTC
Source organism: Micromys minutus (assembly GCF_963924665.1). NCBI lineage: Eukaryota > Metazoa > Chordata > Mammalia > Rodentia > Muridae > Micromys > Micromys minutus. Next base: position 978,167 of record NW_027667258.1, on the reverse strand, counting down.
CTCTATTTTCTTGCAAAAGGCAGAAATTCCCCGTATTTTGAAGCAAAATTGCAGAAATTCCTCTAATTCGGGGGCAAAAAGAAAGTAATTCCCTATATGTTGGGGCAAAAAGACAGAAATTCTCCTTATTTTGGGGCAAAACTCAGAATTTCCCCTTATTTTGGGGCAAAACTCAGAATTTCCCCTTATTTTGGGGCAAAATTCCAGAAATTTCCCTTATTTTGGGGCAAAATTGCAGAAATTTCACTTATTTTGGTGCAAAATTGCAGAAATTTCACTTATTTCAGGGAAAAAGGCAGAAATTTTCCTTATTTTGGGGCAAAAATGCAGAAATTCCCCTTATTTTGAGGTAAAAAGGCTGAAGTTCCCCTTATTTGGGGGCAAAAAGGCAGAAATTTTCCTTATTTTGGGGCAAAAAAACAGAAATTCTTATTTTGTGGCAAAAATGCAGAAATTTCTTTTCGTTTGGGGCAAAATTGCAGAAATTTCACTTATTTCAGGGCATAATTCAAAAATTCCTTTTATTTTGGGGCAAGAAGACAGAAATTCCGTTTATTTTTTGGGTAAAAAGGCAGAAATTTCACTTATTTTGAGGTAAAAAGGCAGAAATTCCTCTTATTTTGGGGCAAAAATGAAGAAATTTCCCTTTTTTGTGGCAAAGGGTATACATTCCCCTTACTTTCGGGATAAAAAGCAAAAATTCCCCATATTTTGAATCAAAATTGCAGAAATTCTCTCAATTTTCGTGCAAAAAGGGAGAAATTCTCCTTATTTTGGGGCAAAAAGACAGATAATCTCCTTTTTCTGGAGCAAACAGTCAGAAATTCCCCTTATTTTAAGGCAAAATTGCAGAAATTTCCTTTACATCGGGGCAAAATTGAAAAAATTTCCCTTATTTTGGGGCACAGTTGCAGAAATTTCACTTATTGCAGGGGAATATGTCAAAAATTCCCCTTATTTTGGGGCAAAAAAGACAGAAATTTCCTTTGTTTTGGGGGCAAAAGACAGAAATTCCACTTATTAAGAGGCAAAAAGGCAGAAATTCCCTTTATTTTGAAGCAAAAATTAAAAAATTTCCCTTATTATGGCAAAAAGATATGCATTCCCATTATTTTCGGGCAAAAAGGCAGAAATTTCCGTTATTTTGGGGCAAAATTGCAGAAATTTCACTTATTTTAGGGTAATAAGTCAAAAATTCCCCTTATTTTCGGGCAAAAAAGACAGAAATTCCCTTTGTTTTGGGGGAAAAAGACAGAAATTCCACTTATTTAGAGGCAAAAAAGCCGAAATTCTTCTTATTTTGGAGCAAAAATTAAGAAATTTTCCTCTTTTATGAAAAAAACTTATGCATTTCCTCTATTTTCTGGCAAAATGCAGAAATTCCCCGTATTTTGAAGCAAAATTGCAGAAATTCCTCTAATTCTCGGGCAAAAAGGCAGAAATTCCCTATATGTTGGGGCAAAAAGACAGAAATTCTCCTTATTTTGGGGCAAAACTCAGAATTTCCCCTTTTTGGGGGCAAAATTCCAGAAATTTCCCTTATTTTGAGGCAAAATTGCAGAAATTTCACTTATTTTGGGGCAAAATTGCAGAAATTTCACTTATTTCAGGGTAATAAGTCAGAAATTTTCCTTATTTTGGGGCAAATATGCAGAAATTCCCCTTATTTTGAGGTAAAAAGGCTGAAGTTCCCCTTATTTAGGGGCAAAAAGGCAGAAATTTTCCTTATTTGGGGGCAAAAAAAACAGAAATTCTCCTTATTTTGTGGCAAAAATGCAGAAATTTCTTTTGTTTTGGGGCAAAATTGCAGAAATTTCACTTATTTCAGGGCATAATTAAAAAATTCCTTTTATTTTGGGGCAAGAAGACAGAAATTCCGTTTATTTTTTGGGTAAAAAGGCAGAAATTTCACTTATTTTGAGGTAAAAAGGCAGAAATTCCTCTTATTTTGGGGCAAAAATGAAGATATTTCCCTTTTTTGTGGCAAAAGGTATACATTCCCCTTACTTTCGGGATAAAAAGCAGAAATTCCCCGTATTTTGAAGCAAAATTGCAGAAATTCTCTCAATTTTCGTGCAAAAAGGCAGAAATTCTCCTTATTTTGGTGCAAAAAGACAGAAAATCTCCTTTTTCGGGAGCAAACAGTCAGAAATTCCCCTTATTTTGGGGCAAAATTGCAGAAATTTCCTTTACATCGGGGCAAAATTGAAAAAATTTCCCTTATTTTGGGGCACAGTTGCAGAAATTTCACTTATTGCAGGGGAATATGTCAAAAATTCCCCTTATTTTGGGGCAAAAAAGACAGAAATTTCCTTTGTTTTGGGGGCAAAAGACAGAAATTCCACTTATTAAGAGGCATAAAGGCAGAAATTCCCTTTATTTTGAAGCAAAAATTAAAAAATTTCCCTTATTATGGCAAAAAGATATGCATTCCCATTATTTTCGGGCAAAAAGGCAGAAATTCCCCGTATTTTGGAGCAAAATTGCAGAAATTCCTTTAATTTTGGGGCAAAAGGCAGAAATTCCCTTTATTTTGGGGCAAAAATCAGAAATTCCCCTTATTTTGGGGCAAAATTTCAGAAATTTCCTTTATTTTTGAGACAAAATTGCAGGACTTTACCTTATTTTGGGGCAAAATTGCAGAAATTTTACTAATTTTCAGGTAAAAAGTCTGAAATTTCCTTTATTTTGGGGCAAAAAGAAAGAAATTCCTTTTATTTTAAGGCAAAATTACAGAAATTTCCCTTATGTTGGGAAAAATTGCAGAAATTTCCTTTATTTTAGGGCAAAATTGCAGAAATTTCACTTATTTCAGAGAAAAAAAACAAAAATTTTTCTTATTTTGGGGCAAAAAGGCAGAAATTCACATTATTTTGGGCAAAAAGTCAGAAATTCACCTTATTTTAGGGTAAAATTGCAGAAATTTCACATATTTCAGGGCAAAAAGGCAGAAATTTCCGTTATTTTGGGGCAAAATTGCAGGAATTTCACTTATTTCAGGGTAATAAGTCAAAAATTCCCCTTATTTTCGGGCAAAAAAGACAGAAATTCCCTTTGTTTTGAAGGAAAAAGACAGAAATTCCACTTATTTAGAGGCAAAAAAGCAGAAATTCTTCTTATTTTGGAGCAAAAATGAAGAAATTTTCCTTGTTTATTTTAAAAAATTATGCATTCCCCTTATTTTCAGGCAAAAAGGCAGAAATTCCCTGTATTTTGGAGCAAAATTGCAGAAATTCCCCTAATTGTAGGGCAAAAATGCAGAATTTCCCTATATGTTGGGGCAAAAAGACAGAAATTCTCCTTATTTTGGGGCAAAACTCAGAAATTCCCCTTATTTTGGGGCAAAATTCCAGAAATTTCCATTATTCTGGGGCAAAATTGCAGAAATTTCACGTATTGTGGAGCAAAATTGCAGAAATTATACTTATTTCAGGGAAAAAAGCAGAAATTTTCCTTATTTTGAGGCAAAAAAGGCAGAATTTCCCTTATTTTGAGGTAAAAAGGCTGAAATTCCCTTTATTTGTGGGAAAAAAGGCAGAAATTTACCTTATTTTGGGGCAAAATTGCAGAAATTTCACTTATTTCAGGGTAATAATTAATAAATTCCCCTTATTTTGGGGCAAAAAAGACAGAAATTCCCTTTGTATTGGAGGAAAAAGACAGAAATTCCACTTATTCAGAGGCAAAAAGGCAGAAATTCCCCTTATTTTGGAGCAAAAATGAAGAAATTTACCTTTTTATGGCAAAAAGGTATGCATTCCCCTTACTTTCAGGATAAAAAGCAGAAATTCCCCGTATTTTGAAGCAAAATTGCAGAAATTCTCATAATTTTCGGGCAAAAAGGCAGAAATTCTCCTTATTTTGGGGCAAAAACAGAAAATCTCTTTTTTTTGGGAACAAACAGTCAGAAATTCCCTTTATTTTGGGGCAAGATTGCAGAAATTTCCTTTACATTGGGGCAAAATTGCAGAAATTTCCCTTATTTTGGGGCAAAATTGCAGAAATTTCACTTATTTCAGGGTAATAAGTCAGAAATTCCTTTTATTTTGGAGCAAAAAAAAAAAAGAAATTCCATTTGTTTTGGGGGAAAAAGACTGAAATTCCACTTATTTATCGGCAAAAAAGCAGAAATTCCCCATATTTTGGAGCAAAAATGAAGAAATTTCTTTTTTTATGGCAAAAAGTTATGCATTCCCATTATTTTCGGGCAAAAAGGCAGAAATTCCCCGTATTTTGGAGCAAAATTGCAGAAATTCCCCTAATTTTGGGGCAAAAGGCAGAAATTCCCTTTATTTTGGGGCAAAAATCAGAAATTTCTTTTATTTTGGGTCAAAATTCAGAAATTTTTTTTATTTTGGGGCAAAATTGCAGGAATTTAACTTATTTTGGGGCAAAATTGAAGAAATTTCCCTTATTTGGGGCAAAATTGCAAAATTTCACTTATTTTCAGGTAAAAAGGCTGAAATTTCCTTTATTTTGGGGCAAAAAGAGAGAAATTCCACTTATTTTGGGGCAAACTTGCAGAAATTTCCTTTATTATGGGGAAAAATTGCAGAAATTTCCCTTATTTTAGGGCAAAATTGCAGAAATTTCACATACTTCAGAGAAAAAAAGCAAAAGTTTTTCTTATTTTGGGACAAAAAGGAAGAAATTCCCATTATTTTGGGGCAAAAAGGCAGAAATTCACCTTATTTAGGGGTAAAATTGCAGAAATTTCACATATTTCAGGGCAAAAAGGAAGAAATTATCTGTATTTTGGCAAAATTGCAGAAATTCCCCTAGTTATGGGGCAAAAAGACAGAAATTCTCTATATGATGAGGCAAAAAGACAGAAATTCTCTTTATTTTGGGGCAAAACTTAGAAATTCTACTTATTTTGGGGCATAATTCCAGAAATTTTGCTTATTTGGGGGCAAAATTGCAGAAATTTCACTTATTTTGGGGCAAAATTGAATTAATTTTACTTATTTCAGAGAAAAAAGGCAGAAATTTTCCTTATTTTGGGGCAAAAAGTCAGAAATTCCTAATATTTTGTGGCAAAAATGCAGAAATTCCCCTTATTTTGAGGTAAAAAGGCTGAAATTCCCCTTATTTGGGGGCAAAGAGGCAGAAATTTCCCTAATTTTGGGGCAAAATTGAAGAAATTTCACGTATTTCAGGGTAATAATTCAGAAATTCCCCTTATTTTGGGGCAAAAAAGACAGAAATTCCCTTTGTTTTGGGGGAAAAAGACAGAAATTCCACTTATTTAGAGGCAAAAGCAGAAATTTTCCTTATTTTTGAGCAAAAATGAAGAAATTTTACTTTTTATGACAAAAAGGTATGCATTCCTATTATCTTCGGGATAAAAAGCAGAAATTCCCCGTATTTTGAAGTAAAATTGCAGAAATTCTCATAATTTTCAGGCAAAAAAGCAGAAATTCCCCTTATGTTGGGGCAAAAAGACAGAAAATCTCCTTTTTTCGGGAGAAAACAGTCAGAAATTCCTCTTATTTTGGGGCAAAATTGCAGAAAGTTCCTGTACATTTGAGCAAAATTGCAGAAATTTCCCTTATTTTGGGGCAAAATTGCAGAAATTTCACTTACTTCAGGGTAATAAGTCAGAAATTTCCCTTATTTTGGGGCAAAAAAGACAGAAATTCTCTTTGTTTTCGTTGAAAAAGACAGAAATTCCACTTATTTAGATGCAAAAAAGCAGAAATTCCTTTTATTTTGGAGCAAAAATGAAGAAATTTCCCTTTTTATGGCAAAAAGGTATGCATTCCCATTATTTTCGTGCAAAAAGGCAGAAATTCCACGTATTTTGGAGCAAAATTGCAGAAATTCCCTTTATTTTGGGGCAAAATTGCAGAAATTTCCCTTATTTGTGGCAAAATTACAGAAATTTCACTTATTTTCAGGTAAAAAGTCTGAAATTTCCTTTGTTTTGGGGCAAAAAGGAAGAAATTCCCCTTATATTTGGGCAAAATTGCAGAAATCTCCCTTATTATGGGAAAAAAATTGCAAAAATTTCCCTTATTTTAGCGCAAAATTGAAGAAATTTCACTTATTTCAGAGAAAAAAAGCAAAAATTTTTCTTATTTTGGGGCAAAAAGGCAGAAATTCACATTATTTTGGGGCAAAAAAGCAGAAATTCACCTTATTTAGGGGTAAAATTGCAGAAATTTCACATATTTCAGGGCAAAAAGGCAGAAATTACCCGTATTTTGGAGCAAAATTGCAGAAATTCCCCTAATTGTTGTGCAAAAAAGCAGAAATTCCCTATATGTTGGGGCAAAAAGACAGAAATTCTCCTTATTTTGGGGCAAAACTCAGAAATTCCAATTATTTTGGGGCAAAATTGCAGAAATTTCACTTACTTCAGAGAAAAAAGGCAGAAATTTTTCTTATTTTGGGGCAAAAAAGCAGAAATTCCTAATATTTTGTGGCAAAAACGCAGAAATTCCCCTTATTTTGAGGTAAAAAGGGTGAAATTCCCCTTATTTGTGGGCAAAAATGCAAAATTTTCCTTATTTTGGGGCAAAATTGCAGAAATTTCACTTATTTCAGGGTAATAAGTCAGAAATTCTTCTAGTTTTGGGGCAAAAAAGACAGAAAATCCCTTTGTTTTTGGGGGAAAAGACAGAAATTCCACTTATTTAGAGGCAAAAAAGCAGAAATTCCCCTTATTTTGTAGCAAAAATGAAGAAATTTCCCTTTTTTAAGGCAAAAAGGAATGCATTCTTCTTATTTTCGGGCAAAAAGGCAGAAATTCCCCGTATTTTGGAGCAAAATTGCAAAAATTCCCCTAATTGTGGGGCAAAAATGCAGAAATTCCCTATATGTTGGGGCAAAAAGACAGAAATTCTCCCTATTTTGGGGAAAAACTCAGAAATTCCACTTATTTTGGAGCAAAATTCCAGAAATTTCCCTTATTGTGGGGCAAAATTGCAGAAATTTCACTTATTTTGGGCAAAATTGCAGAAATTTCACTTATTTCAGGGGAAAAAAAATTTGTTATTTTGGGGCAAAAAGGCAGAAATTCCCCTGATTTTGAGGTAAAAAGGCTGAAATTCCTTTTATTTGGGGGCAAAAAGGCAAAAATATCCCTTATTTTGGGGCAAAATTGCAGAAATTTCACTTATTTCAGGGTAATAAGTCAGAAATTCCCCTTAATTTGGGGCAAAAAAGATAGAAATTCCCTTTGTTTTTTGGGAAAAAGACAGAAATTCCACTTATTTAGAGGCAAAAAGGCAGAAATTCCTTTTATTTTGGAGCAACAAGAAAGAAATTTCCCTTTTTATGGCAAAAAAGTATGCATTTCCATTATTTTTGGGCATAAAGGCAGAAATTCCCCGTATTTTGAAGCAAAATTGCAGAAATTCTCCTAAATTTGGGGCAAAAGGCAGAAATTCCCTTTATTTTGGGACAAAAATCATAAATTCCCCTTATTTTGGGGCAAAATTCAAGAAATTTCCTTTGTTTTGGGGCAAAATCCAGGAATTTATCTTATTTTAGGGCAAAATTTCAGAAATTTTTCTTATTTGGTGCAAAATTGCAGAAATTTCACTTATTTTCAGGTAAAAAGGCTGAAATTTCCTTTATTTTGTGGAAAAAGGGAGAAATTCCTCTAATTTTGGGGCAAAATTGCAGAAATTTCCCTTATTATTTGGAAAAATTTCAGAAATTATCTTTATTTTAGGGCAAAATTGCAGAAATTTCACTTATTTTAAGGTAAAAAGGCTGAAATTTCCTTTATTTTGTGGCAAAAAGGGAGAAATTCCTCTAATTTTGGGGCAAAATTGCAGAAATTTCCCTTATTATTGGGAAAAATTTCAGAAATTTTCCTTATTTTAGGGCAAAATTGCAGAAATTTCACTTATTTCAGAGAAAAAAAGCAAAAATTTTTCTTATTTTGGGGCAAAAAGGCAGAAATTCACATTATTTTGGGGCAAAAAGGCAGAAATTCACATTATTTTGGGGTAAAATTGCAGAAATTTCACTTATTTTGGGGCAAAATTGCAGAAATTTTACTTATTTCGGGTAAAAAAGGCAGAAATTTTCCTTATTTTGAGGCAAAAAAGGCAAAAATTTCCCTTATTTTGAGGTAAAAAGGCGGAAATTCCCTTTATTTGGGGGAAAGAGGCAGAAATTTCCCTTATTTTGGGGCAAAATTGCAGAAATTTCACTTATTTCAGGGTAATTCGTCAGAAATTCCACTTATATTGAGGCAAAAAAGACAGAAATTCTCTTTGTCTTGGGGGAAAATGACAGAAATTCTACTTATTGAGAAGCAAAAAGGCAGAAATTCCCCTTAGTTTGGAGCAAAAATGAAGAAATTTCTTTTTTTTTAAGGCAAAAAGTTATGCATTCCCCTTATTTTTGGGCAAAAAGGCAGAAATTCCCCGTATTTTGGAGCAAAATTGCAGAAATTCTTATAATTGTGGTGCAAAAAGGCAGAAATTCCCTATATGTTGGGGCAAAAAGACAGAAAATGTCCTTATTTTGGAGCAAAACTCAGAAATTCCACTTATTTTGGGGCAAAATTGCAGAAATTTCACTTATTTCAGGGAAAAAAGGCAGAAATTTTCTTTATTTTGGGGCAAAAAAGCAGAAATTCATAATATTTTGTGGCAAAAATGCAGAAATTCCCTTTATTTTGAGGTAAAAAGGCTGAAATTCCCCTTATTTGTTGGCAAAAAGGCAAAAATTTCCCTTATTTTGGGTTAAAATTGCAGAAATTTCACTTTTTTCAGGGTAATAAGTCAAAAATTTTTCTTATTTTCTCGCAAAAAAGACAGAAAATCCCTTTGTTTTGGGAGAAGAAAACAGAAATTCCACTTATATAGAGGCAAAAAGCAGAAATTCCCCTTATTTTGAAGCAAAAATGAAGAAATTTCCCTTTTTTAAGGCAAAAAGGTATGCATTCTTCTAATTTTCGGGCAAAAAGGCAGAAATTCCCCGTATTTTGGAGCAAAATTGGAAAAATTCTCCTAATTGTGGGGAAAAAATGCAGAAATTCCCTAAATGTTTGGGCAAAAAGACAGAAATTCTCCTTATTTTGGGGCAAAACTCTGAAATTCCACTTATTTTGGGGCAAAATTCCAGAAATTTCCCTTATTCTGGGGCAAAATTGCAGAAATTTCACTTATTTTGGGCAAAATTGCAGAAATTTCTCTTATTTCATGGAAAAAAAAGAAATTTTGTTATTTTGGGGCAAAAAGGCAGAAATTCCCCTTATTTTGAGGTAAAAAGGCTGAAATTCTCCTTATTTGGGGGCAAAGAGGCAGAAATTTCCCTTATTTTGGGGCAAAATTGGAGAAATATCACGTATTTCAGGGTAATAATTCAGAAATTCCCCTTATTTTGGTGCAAACAAGAAAGAAATTCCCTTTGTTTTGGGGGAAAAAGAAAGAAATTCCACTTATTTAGAGGCAAAAAGGCAGAAATTCCCCTTATTTTGGAGCAAAAATGAAGAAATTTCCCTTTTTATGGCAAAAAGGTATGCATTCCCCTTACTTTCGGGATAAAAAGCAGAAATTCCCCGTATTTTGAAGCAAAATTGCAGAAATTCTCATAATTTTCGGGCAAAAAGGCAGAAATTCTCCTTATTTTGGGGCAAGAAGACAGAAAATCTCCATTTTTCGGGAGCAAAAAGTCAGAAATTTCCCTTATTTTGGGGCAAAAGTGCAGAAATTTCCTTTACATTGGGGCAAAATTGAGGAAATTTCCCTTATTTTGGGGCAAAATTGCAGAAATTTCACTTACTTCAGGGTAATAAGTCAGAAATTTCCCTTATTTTGGGGCAACAAAGACAGAAATTCTCTTTGTTTTGGGGGAAAAAGACAGTAATTCCACTTATTTAGAGGCAAACAGGCAGAAATTCCCTTTATTTTGGAGCAAAAATGAAGAAATTTCCCTTTTTTACGGCAAAAAGTTATGCATTCCCTTTATTTTTGGGAAAGGGAAGAAATTCCCTGTATTTTGGAGCAAAATTGCAGAAATTCCCCTAATTGTGGGGCAAAAAGGCAGAAATTCCCTGTATGTTAGGGCAAAAATACAGAAATTCTCCTTATTTTGGGGCAAAACTCAGAAATTCCACTTATTTTGCGGCAAAATTCCAGAAATTTCCCTTATTCTTGGGCAACATTGCAGAAATTTCACTTATTTTGGGGCAATATTGCAGAAATTGTACTTATTTCAGGGGAAAATGGTAGAAATTTTCCTTAATTTTGGGTCAAAAAGGCAGGAATTCCCCTTATTTTGAGGTAAAAAGGCTGAAATTCCCCTTATTTGAGGGCAAAGAGTCAGAAATTTCCCTTATTTTGGGGCAAAATTACAGACATTTCATTTATTTCAGGGTAATAAGTCTGAAATTCCCCTTATTTTGGGTCAAAAAAGACAGAAATTCTCTTCGTTTTGGAGGAAAAGACAGAAATTCCACTTATTTAGAGGCAAAAAGGCAGAAATTTCCTTTATTTTGGAGCAAAAATGAAGAAATTTACCTTTTTATGGCAAAAAGGTATGCATTTCCCTTACTTTCGGGATAAAAAGCAGAAATTCCCCGTATTTTGAAGCAAAATTGCAGAAATTCTCATAATTTTCGGGCAAAAAGGCAGAAATTCTCCTTATTTTGGGGCAAGAAGACAGAAAATCTCCATTTTTCGGGAGCAAAAAGTCAGAAATTTCCCTTATTTTGGGGCAAAAGTGCAGAAATTTCCTTTACATTGGGGCAAAATTGAGGAAATTTCCCTTATTTTGGGGCAAAATTGCAGAAATTTCACTTACTTCAGGGTAATAAGTCAGAAATTTCCCTTATTTTGGGGCAACAAAGACAGAAATTCTCTTTGTTTTGGGGGAAAAAGACAGAAATTCCACTTATTTAGAGGCAAACAGGCAGAAATTCCCTTTATTTTGGAGCAAAAATGAAGAAATTACCCTTTTTATGGCAAAAAAGTTTGCATTCCCATTATTTTCAGGCAAAAAGGCAGAAATTCACCTTATTTAGGGGTAAAATTGCAGAAATTTCACATATTTCAGGGCAAAAAGGAAGAAATTTTCTGTATTTTGGAGCAAAATTGCAGAAATTCCTATAGTTGTGGGGCAAAAAGACAGAAATTCCCTATATGTTGGGGCAAAAAGACAGAAATTCTCTTTATTTTGTGGCAAAACTTAGAAATTCCACTTATTTTGGGGCCAAATTCCAGAAATTTCCCTTATTTTGGGGCAAAATTGCAGAAATTTCACTTATTTTGGGGCAAAATTGCCGGAATTTTACTTATTTCAGGGGAAAAAGGCAGAAATTTTCTTTATTTTGGGGCGAAAGGTCAGAAATTCCTAATTTTTTGTGGCAAAAATGCAGAAATTCCCCTTATATTGAGGTAAAAAGGCTGAAATTCCCCTTATTTGGGGGCAAAGAGGCAGAAATTTCCCTTATTTTGGGGCAAAATTGCAGAAATTTCACATATTTCATTGTAGTAAGTCAGAAATTCCCCTTATTTTGAGGCGAAAAAGACAGAAATTCCCTTTTTTTTGGAGGGAAAAAGACAGAAATTCCACTTATTTAGAGGCAAAAAGGCAGAAATTCCCCTTATTTTGGAGCAAAAATGAAGAAATTTCCCTTTTTTACGGCAAAAAGTTATGCATTCCCTTTATTTTTGGGAAAGGGAAGAAATTCCCTGTATTTTGGAGCAAAATTGCAGAAATTCCCCTAATTGTGGGGCAAAAAGGCAGAAATTCCCTGTATGTTAGGGCAAAAATACAGAAATTCTCCTTATTTTGGGGCAAAACTCAGAAATTCCACTTATTTTGCGGCAAAATTCCAGAAATTTCCCTTATTCTTGGGCAACATTGCAGAAATTTCACTTATTTTGGGGCAATATTGCAGAAATTGTACTTATTTCAGGGGAAAATGGTAGAAATTTTCCTTAATTTTGGGTCAAAAAGGCAGGAATTCCCCTTATTTTGAGGTAAAAAGGCTGAAATTCCCCTTATTTGAGGGCAAAGAGTCAGAAATTTCCCTTATTTTGGGGCAAAATTACAGACATTTCATTTATTTCAGGGTAATAAGTCTGAAATTCCCCTTATTTTGGGTCAAAAAAGACAGAAATTCTCTTCGTTTTGGAGGAAAAGACAGAAATTCCACTTATTTAGATGCAAAAAGGCAGAAATTTCCTTTATTTTGGAGCAAAAATGAAGAAATTTCCCTTTTTTAAGGCAAAAAGGTATGCATTCTTCTTATTTTCGGGCAAAAAGGCAGAAATTCCCCGTATTTTGGAGCAAAATTGCAAAAATTCCCCTAATTGTGGGGCAAAAATGCAGAAATTCCCTATATGTTGGGGCAAAAAGACAGAAATTCTCCCTATTTTGGGGAAAAACTCAGAAATTCCACTTATTTTGGAGCAAAATTCCAGAAATTTCCCTTATTGTGGGGCAAAATTGCAGAAATTTCACTTATTTTGGGCAAAATTGCAGAAATTTCACTTATTTCAGGGGAAAAAAAATTTGTTATTTTGGGGCAAAAAGGCAGAAATTCCCCTGATTTTGAGGTAAAAAGGCTGAAATTCCTTTTATTTGGGGGCAAAAAGGCAAAAATATCCCTTATTTTGGGGCAAAATTGCAGAAATTTCACTTATTTCAGGGTAATAAGTCAGAAATTCCCCTTAATTTGGGGCAAAAAAGATAGAAATTCCCTTTGTTTTTTGGGAAAAAGACAGAAATTCCACTTATTTAGAGGCAAAAAGGCAGAAATTCCTTTTATTTTGGAGCAACAAGAAAGAAATTTCCCTTTTTATGGCAAAAAAGTATGCATTTCCATTATTTTTGGGCATAAAGGCAGAAATTCCCCGTATTTTGAAGCAAAATTGCAGAAATTCTCCTAAATTTGGGGCAAAAGGCAGAAATTCCCTTTATTTTGGGACAAAAATCATAAATTCCCCTTATTTTGGGGCAAAATTCAAGAAATTTCCTTTGTTTTGGGGCAAAATCCAGGAATTTATCTTATTTTAGGGCAAAATTTCAGAAATTTTTCTTATTTGGTGCAAAATTGCAGAAATTTCACTTATTTTCAGGTAAAAAGGCTGAAATTTCCTTTATTTTGTGGAAAAAGGGAGAAATTCCTCTAATTTTGGGGCAAAATTGCAGAAATTTCCCTTATTATTTGGAAAAATTTCAGAAATTATCTTTATTTTAGGGCAAAATTGCAGAAATTTCACTTATTTTAAGGTAAAAAGGCTGAAATTTCCTTTATTTTGTGGCAAAAAGGGAGAAATTCCTCTAATTTTGGGGCAAAATTGCAGAAATTTCCCTTATTATTGGGAAAAATTTCAGAAATTTTCCTTATTTTAGGGCAAAATTGCAGAAATTTCACTTATTTCAGAGAAAAAAAGCAAAAATTTTTCTTATTTTGGGGCAAAAAGGCAGAAATTCACATTATTTTGGGGCAAAAAGGCAGAAATTCACATTATTTTGGGGTAAAATTGCAGAAATTTCACTTATTTTGGGGCAAAATTGCAGAAATTTTACTTATTTCGGGTAAAAAAGGCAGAAATTTTCCTTATTTTGAGGCAAAAAAGGCAAAAATTTCCCTTATTTTGAGGTAAAAAGGCGGAAATTCCCTTTATTTGGGGGAAAGAGGCAGAAATTTCCCTTATTTTGGGGCAAAATTGCAGAAATTTCACTTATTTCAGGGTAATTCGTCAGAAATTCCACTTATATTGAGGCAAAAAAGACAGAAATTCTCTTTGTCTTGGGGGAAAATGACAGAAATTCTACTTATTGAGAAGCAAAAAGGCAGAAATTCCCCTTAGTTTGGAGCAAAAATGAAGAAATTTCTTTTTTTTTAAGGCAAAAAGTTATGCATTCCCCTTATTTTTGGGCAAAAAGGCAGAAATTCCCCGTATTTTGGAGCAAAATTGCAGAAATTCTTATAATTGTGGTGCAAAAAGGCAGAAATTCCCTATATGTTGGGGCAAAAAGACAGAAAATGTCCTTATTTTGGAGCAAAACTCAGAAATTCCACTTATTTTGGGGCAAAATTGCAGAAATTTCACTTATTTCAGGGAAAAAAGGCAGAAATTTTCTTTATTTTGGGGCAAAAAAGCAGAAATTCATAATATTTTGTGGCAAAAATGCAGAAATTCCCTTTATTTTGAGGTAAAAAGGCTGAAATTCCCCTTATTTGTTGGCAAAAAGGCAAAAATTTCCCTTATTTTGGGTTAAAATTGCAGAAATTTCACTTTTTTCAGGGAAATAAGTCAAAAATTTTTCTTATTTTCTCGCAAAAAAGACAGAAAATCCCTTTGTTTTGGGAGAAGAAAACAGAAATTCCACTTATATAGAGGCAAAAAGCAGAAATTCCCCTTATTTTGAAGCAAAAATGAAGAAATTTCCCTTTTTTAAGGCAAAAAGGTATGCATTCTTCTAATTTTCGGGCAAAAAGGCAGAAATTCCCCGTATTTTGGAGCAAAATTGGAAAAATTCTCCTAATTGTGGGGAAAAAATGCAGAAATTCCCTAAATGTTTGGGCAAAAAGACAGAAATTCTCCTTATTTTGGGGCAAAACTCTGAAATTCCACTTATTTTGGGGCAAAATTCCAGAAATTTCCCTTATTCTGGGGCAAAATTGCAGAAATTTCACTTATTTTGGGCAAAATTGCAGAAATTTCTCTTATTTCATGGAAAAAAAAGAAATTTTGTTATTTTGGGGCAAAAAGGCAGAAATTCCCCTTATTTTGAGGTAAAAAGGCTGAAATTCTCCTTATTTGGGGGCAAAGAGGCAGAAATTTCCCTTATTTTGGGGCAAAATTGGAGAAATATCACGTATTTCAGGGTAATAATTCAGAAATTCCCCTTATTTTGGTGCAAACAAGAAAGAAATTCCCTTTGTTTTGGGGGAAAAAGAAAGAAATTCCACTTATTTAGAGGCAAAAAGGCAGAAATTCCCCTTATTTTGGAGCAAAAATGAAGAAATTTCCCTTTTTATGGCAAAAAGGTATGCATTCCCCTTACTTTCGGGATAAAAAGCAGAAATTCCCCGTATTTTGAAGCAAAATTGCAGAAATTCTCATAATTTTCGGGCAAAAAGGCAGAAATTCTCCTTATTTTGGGGCAAGAAGACAGAAAATCTCCATTTTTCGGGAGCAAAAAGTCAGAAATTTCCCTTATTTTGGGGCAAAAGTGCAGAAATTTCCTTTACATTGGGGCAAAATTGAGGAAATTTCCCTTATTTTGGGGCAAAATTGCAGAAATTTCACTTACTTCAGGGTAATAAGTCAGAAATTTCCCTTATTTTGGGGCAACAAAGACAGAAATTCTCTTTGTTTTGGGGGAAAAAGACAGTAATTCCACTTATTTAGAGGCAAACAGGCAGAAATTCCCTTTATTTTGGAGCAAAAATGAAGAAATTTCCCTTTTTTACGGCAAAAAGTTATGCATTCCCTTTATTTTTGGGAAAGGGAAGAAATTCCCTGTATTTTGGAGCAAAATTGCAGAAATTCCCCTAATTGTGGGGCAAAAAGGCAGAAATTCCCTGTATGTTAGGGCAAAAATACAGAAATTCTCCTTATTTTGGGGCAAAACTCAGAAATTCCACTTATTTTGCGGCAAAATTCCAGAAATTTCCCTTATTCTTGGGCAACATTGCAGAAATTTCACTTATTTTGGGGCAATATTGCAGAAATTGTACTTATTTCAGGGGAAAATGGTAGAAATTTTCCTTAATTTTGGGTCAAAAAGGCAGGAATTCCCCTTATTTTGAGGTAAAAAGGCTGAAATTCCCCTTATTTGAGGGCAAAGAGTCAGAAATTTCCCTTATTTTGGGGCAAAATTACAGACATTTCATTTATTTCAGGGTAATAAGTCTGAAATTCCCCTTATTTTGGGTCAAAAAAGACAGAAATTCTCTTCGTTTTGGAGGAAAAGACAGAAATTCCACTTATTTAGAGGCAAAAAGGCAGAAATTTCCTTTATTTTGGAGCAAAAATGAAGAAATTTACCTTTTTATGGCAAAAAGGTATGCATTTCCCTTACTTTCGGGATAAAAAGCAGAAATTCCCCGTATTTTGAAGCAAAATTGCAGAAATTCTCATAATTTTCGGGCAAAAAGGCAGAAATTCTCCTTATTTTGGGGCAAGAAGACAGAAAATCTCCATTTTTCGGGAGCAAAAAGTCAGAAATTTCCCTTATTTTGGGGCAAAAGTGCAGAAATTTCCTTTACATTGGGGCAAAATTGAGGAAATTTCCCTTATTTTGGGGCAAAATTGCAGAAATTTCACTTACTTCAGGGTAATAAGTCAGAAATTTCCCTTATTTTGGGGCAACAAAGACAGAAATTCTCTTTGTTTTGGGGGAAAAAGACAGAAATTCCACTTATTTAGAGGCAAACAGGCAGAAATTCCCTTTATTTTGGAGCAAAAATGAAGAAATTACCCTTTTTATGGCAAAAAAGTTTGCATTCCCATTATTTTCAGGCAAAAAGGCAGAAATTCACCTTATTTAGGGGTAAAATTGCAGAAATTTCACATATTTCAGGGCAAAAAGAAAGAAATTTTCTGTATTTTGGAGCAAAATTGCAGAAATTCCTATAGTTGTAGGGCAAAAAGACAGAAATTCCCTATATGTTGGGGCAAAAAGACAGAAATTCTCTTTATTTTGTGGCAAAACTTAGAAATTCCACTTATTTTGGGGCCAAATTCCAGAAATTTCCCTTATTTTGGGGCAAAATTGCAGAAATTTCACTTATTTTGGGGCAAAATTGCCGAAATTTTACTTATTTCATGGGAAAAAGGCAGAAATTTTCTTTATTTTGGGGCGAAAGGTCAGAAATTCCTAATTTTTTGTGGCAAAAATGCAGAAATTCCCCTTATATTGAGGTAAAAAGGCTGAAATTCCCCTTATTTGGGGGCAAAGAGGCAGAAATTTCCCTTATTTTGGGGCAAAATTGCAGAAATTTCACTTATTTCAGTGTAGTAAGTCAGAAATTCCCCTTATTTTGAGGCGAAAAAGACAGAAATTCCCTTTGTTTGGAGGGAAAAAGACAGAAATTCCACTTATTTAGAGGCAAAAAGGCAGAAATTCCCCTTATTTTGGAGCAAAAATGAAGAAATTTCCCTTTTTTACGGCAAAAAGTTATGCATTCCCTTTATTTTTGGGAAAGGGAAGAAATTCCCTGTATTTTGGAGCAAAATTGCAGAAATTCCCCTAATTGTGGGGCAAAAAGGCAGAAATTCCCTGTATGTTAGGGCAAAAATACAGAAATTCTCCTTATTTTGGGGCAAAACTCAGAAATTCCACTTATTTTGGGGCAAAATTCCAGAAATTTCCCTTATTCTTGGGCAACATTGCAGAAATTTCACTTATTTTGGGGCAATATTGCAGAAATTTTACTTATTTCAGGGGAAAATGGTAGAAATTTTCCTTAATTTTGGGTCAAAGAGGCAGGAATTCCCCTTATTTTGAGGTAAAAAGGCTGAAATTCCCCTTATTTGAGGGCAAAGAGTCAGAAATTTCCCTTATTTTGGGGCAAAATTACAGACATTTCATTTATTTCAGGGTAATAAGTCTGAAATTCCCCTTATTTTGGGTCAAAAAAGACAGAAATTCTCTTCGTTTTGGAGGAAAAGACAGAAATTCCACTTATTTAGAGGCAAAAAGGCAGAAATTTCCTTTATTTTGGAGCAAAAATGAAGAAATTTACCTTTTTATGGCAAAAAGGTATGCATTCCCCTTACTTTCGGGATAAAAAGCAGAAATTCCCCGTATTTTGAAGCAAAATTGCAGAAATTCTCATAATTTTCGGGCAAAAAGGCAGAAATTCTCCTTATTTTGGGGCAAGAAGACAGAAAATCTCCATTTTTCGGGAGCAAAAAGTCAGAAATTTCCCTTATTTTGGGGCAAAAGTGCAGAAATTTCCTTTACATTGGGGCAAAATTGAGGAAATTTCCCTTATTTTGGGGCAAAATTGCAGAAATTTCACTTACTTCAGGGTAATAAGTCAGAAATTTCCCTTATTTTGGGGCAACAAAGACAGAAATTCTCTTTGTTTTGGGGGAAAAAGACAGAAATTCCACTTATTTAGAGGCAAACAGGCAGAAATTCCCTTTATTTTGGAGCAAAAATGAAGAAATTACCCTTTTTATGGCAAAAAAGTTTGCATTCCCATTATTTTCAGGCAAAAAGGCAGAAATTCACCTTATTTAGGGGTAAAATTGCAGAAATTTCACATATTTCAGGGCAAAAAGGAAGAAATTTTCTGTATTTTGGAGCAAAATTGCAGAAATTCCTATAGTTGTGGGGCAAAAAGACAGAAATTCCCTATATGTTGGGGCAAAAAGACAGAAATTCTCTTTATTTTGTGGCAAAACTTAGAAATTCCACTTATTTTGGGGCCAAATTCCAGAAATTTCCCTTATTTTGGGGCAAAATTGCAGAAATTTCACTTATTTTGGGGCAAAATTGCCGAAATTTTACTTATTTCATGGGAAAAAGGCAGAAATTTTCTTTATTTTGGGGCGAAAGGTCAGAAATTCCTAATTTTTTGTGGCAAAAATGCAGAAATTCCCCTTATATTGAGGTAAAAAGGCTGAAATTCCCCTTATTTGGGGGCAAAGAGGCAGAAATTTCCCTTATTTTGGGGCAAAATTGCAGAAATTTCACTTATTTCAGTGTAGTAAGTCAGAAATTCCCCTTATTTTGAGGCGAAAAAGACAGAAATTCCCTTTGTTTGGAGGGAAAAAGACAGAAATTCCACTTATTTAGAGGCAAAAAGGCAGAAATTCCCCTTATTTTGGAGCAAAAATGAAGAAATTTCCCTTTTTTACGGCAAAAAGTTATGCATTCCCTTTATTTTTGGGAAAGGGAAGAAATTCCCTGTATTTTGGAGCAAAATTGCAGAAATTCCCCTAATTGTGGGGCAAAAAGGCAGAAATTCCCTGTATGTTAGGGCAAAAATACAGAAATTCTCCTTATTTTGGGGCAAAACTCAGAAATTCCACTTATTTTGGGGCAAAATTCCAGAAATTTCCCTTATTCTTGGGCAACATTGCAGAAATTTCACTTATTTTGGGGCAATATTGCAGAAATTTTACTTATTTCAGGGGAAAATGGTAGAAATTTTCCTTAATTTTGGGTCAAAGAGGCAGGAATTCCCCTTATTTTGAGGTAAAAAGGCTGAAATTCCCCTTATTTGAGGGCAAAGAGTCAGAAATTTCCCTTATTTTGGGGCAAAATTACAGACATTTCATTTATTTCAGGGTAATAAGTCTGAAATTCCCCTTATTTTGGGTCAAAAAAGACAGAAATTCTCTTCGTTTTGGAGGAAAAGACAGAAATTCCACTTATTTAGAGGCAAAAAGGCAGAAATTTCCTTTATTTTGGAGCAAAAATGAAGAAATTTACCTTTTTATGGCAAAAAGGTATGCATTCCCCTTACTTTCGGGATAAAAAGCAGAAATTCCCCGTATTTTGAAGCAAAATTGCAGAAATTCTCATAATTTTCGGGCAAAAAGGCAGAAATTCTCCTTATTTTGGGGCAAGAAGACAGAAAATCTCCATTTTTCGGGAGCAAAAAGTCAGAAATTTCCCTTATTTTGGGGCAAAAGTGCAGAAATTTCCTTTACATTGGGGCAAAATTGAGGAAATTTCCCTTATTTTGGGGCAAAATTGCAGAAATTTCACTTACTTCAGGGTAATAAGTCAGAAATTTCCCTTATTTTGGGGCAACAAAGACAGAAATTCTCTTTGTTTTGGGGGAAAAAGACAGAAATTCCACTTATTTAGAGGCAAACAGGCAGAAATTCCCTTTATTTTGGAGCAAAAATGAAGAAATTACCCTTTTTATGGCAAAAAAGTTTGCATTCCCATTATTTTCAGGCAAAAAGGCAGAAATTCACCTTATTTAGGGGTAAAATCGCAGAAATTTCACTTATTTTGGGTCAAAATTGCCGAAATTTTACTTATTTCAGGGGAAAAAGCAGAAATTTTCTTTATTTTGGGGCCAAAGGTCAGAAATTCCTAATTTTTTGTGGCAAAAATGCAGAAATTCCCCTTATATTGAGGTAAAAAGGCTGAAATTCCCCTTATTTGGGGGCAAAGAGGCAGAAATTTCCCTTATTTTGGGGCAAAATTGCAGAAATTTCACATATTTCATTGTAGTAAGTCAGAAATTCCCCTTATTTTGAGGCGAAAAAGACAGAAATTCCCTTTGTTAGGAGGGAAAAAGACAGAAATTCCACTTATTTAGGGGCAAAAAGGCAGAAATTCCCCTTATTTTGGAGCAAAAATGAAGAAATTTCCCTTTTTTACGGCAAAAAGTTATGCATTCCCTTTATTTTTGGGAAAGGGAAGAAATTCCCTGTATTTTGGAGCAAAATTGCAGAAATTCCCCTAATTGTGGGGCAAAAAGGCAGAAATTCCCTGTATGTTAGGGCAAAAATACAGAAATTCTCCTTATTTTGGGGCAAAACTCAGAAATTCCACTTATTTTGGGGCAAAATTCCAGAAATTTCCCTTATTCTTGGGCAACATTGCAGAAATTTCACTTATTTTGGGGCAATATTGCAGAAATTTTACTTATTTCAGGGGAAAAAGGTAGAAATTTTCCTTAATTTTGGGTCAAAAAGGCAGGAATTCCCCTTATTTTGAGGTAAAAAGGCTGAAATTCCCCTTATTTGAGGGCAAAGAGTCAGAAATTTCCCTTATTTTGGGGCAAAATTACAGACATTTCATTTATTTCAGGGTAATAAGTCTGAAATTCCCCTTATTTTGGGTCAAAAAAGACAGAAATTCTCTTCGTTTTGGAGGAAAAGACAGAAATTCCACTTATTTAGAGGCAAAAAGGCAGAAATTTCCTTTATTTTGGAGCAAAAATGAAGAAATTTACCTTTTTATGGCAAAAAGGTATGCATTTCCCTTACTTTCGGGATAAAAAGCAGAAATTCCCCGTATTTTGAAGCAAAATTGCAGAAATTCTCATAATTTTCGGGCAAAAAGGCAGAAATTCTCCTTATTTTGGGGCAAGAAGACAGAAAATCTCCATTTTTCGGGAGCAAAAAGTCAGAAATTTCCCTTATTTTGGGGCAAAAGTGCAGAAATTTCCTTTACATTGGGGCAAAATTGAGGAAATTTCCCTTATTTTGGGGCAAAATTGCAGAAATTTCACTTACTTCAGGGTAATAAGTCAGAAATTTCCCTTATTTTGGGGCAACAAAGACAGAAATTCTCTTTGTTTTGGGGGAAAAAGACAGAAATTCCACTTATTTAGAGGCAAACAGGCAGAAATTCCCTTTATTTTGGAGCAAAAATGAAGAAATTACCCTTTTTATGGCAAAAAAAGTTTGCATTCCCATTATTTTCAGGCAAAAAGGCAGAAATTCACCTTATTTAGGGGTAAAATTGCAGAAATTTCACATATTTCAGGGCAAAAAGGAAGAAATTTTCTGTATTTTGGAGCAAAATTGCAGAAATTCCTATAGTTGTGGGGCAAAAAGACAGAAATTCCCTATATGTTGGGGCAAAAAGACAGAAATTCTCTTTATTTTGTGGCAAAACTTAGAAATTCCACTTATTTTGGGGCAAAATTCCAGAAATTTCCCTTATTTTGGGGCAAAATTGCAGAAATTTCACTTATTTTGGGGCAAAAGTGCCGAAATTTTACTTATTTCAGGGGAAAAAGGCAGAAATTTTTTTTATTTTGGGGCCAAAGGTCAGAAATTCCTAATTTTTTGTGGCAAAAATGCAGAAATTCCCCTTATATTGAGGTAAAAAGGCTGAAATTCCCCTTATTTGGGGGCAAAGAGGCAGAAATTTCCCTTATTTTGGGGCAAAATTGCAGAAATTTCACGTATTTCAGGGTAATAATTCAGAAATTCCCCTTATTTTGGGGCAAAAAAGACAGAAATTTTCTCTGTTTTGGGGGAAAAAGACAGAAATTCCACTTATTTAGAGGCAAAAAGGCAGAAATTCCCCTTATTTTGGAGCAAAAATGAAGAAATTTCCCTTTTTTACGGCAAAAAGTTATGCATTCCCTTTATTTTTGGGAAAGGGAAGAAATTCCCTGTATTTTGGAGCAAAATTGCAGAAATTCCCCTAATTGTGGGGCAAAAAGGCAGAAATTCCCTGTATGTTAGGGCAAAAATACAGAAATTCTCCTTATTTTGGGGCAAAACTCAGAAATTCCACTTATTTTGCGGCAAAATTCCAGAAATTTCCCTTATTCTTGGGCAACATTGCAGAAATTTCACTTATTTTGGGGCAATATTGCAGAAATTGTACTTATTTCAGGGGAAAATGGTAGAAATTTTCCTTAATTTTGGGTCAAAAAGGCAGGAATTCCCCTTATTTTGAGGTAAAAAGGC
This sequence comes from Micromys minutus, assembly GCF_963924665.1. Lineage (NCBI taxonomy): Eukaryota > Metazoa > Chordata > Mammalia > Rodentia > Muridae > Micromys > Micromys minutus. Next base: position 955,836 of record NW_027667258.1, on the reverse strand, counting down.
TGAAATTCCCCTTATTTGAGGGCAAAGAGTCAGAAATTTCCCTTATTTTGGGGCAAAATTACAGACATTTCATTTATTTCAGGGTAATAAGTCTGAAATTCCCCTTATTTTGGGTCAAAAAAGACAGAAATTCTCTTCGTTTTGGAGGAAAAGACAGAAATTCCACTTATTTAGAGGCAAAAAGGCAGAAATTTCCTTTATTTTGGAGCAAAAATGAAGAAATTTACCTTTTTATGGCAAAAAGGTATGCATTTCCCTTACTTTCGGGATAAAAAGCAGAAATTCCCCGTATTTTGAAGCAAAATTGCAGAAATTCTCATAATTTTCGGGCAAAAAGGCAGAAATTCTCCTTATTTTGGGGCAAGAAGACAGAAAATCTCCATTTTTCGGGAGCAAAAAGTCAGAAATTTCCCTTATTTTGGGGCAAAAGTGCAGAAATTTCCTTTACATTGGGGCAAAATTGAGGAAATTTCCCTTATTTTGGGGCAAAATTGCAGAAATTTCACTTACTTCAGGGTAATAAGTCAGAAATTTCCCTTATTTTGGCGCAACAAAGACAGAAATTCTCTTTGTTTTGGGGGAAAAAGACAGAAATTCCACTTATTTAGAGGCAAACAGGCAGAAATTCCCTTTATTTTGGAGCAAAAATGAAGAAATTACCCTTTTTATGGCAAAAAAGTTTGCATTCCCATTATTTTCAGGCAAAAAGGCAGAAATTCACCTTATTTAGGGGTAAAATTGCAGAAATTTCACATATTTCAGGGCAAAAAGGAAGAAATTTTCTGTATTTTGGAGCAAAATTGCAGAAATTCCTATAGTTGTGGGGCAAAAAGACAGAAATTCCCTATATGTTGAGGCAAAAAGACAGAAATTCTCTTTATTTTGTGGCAAAACTTAGAAATTCCACTTATTTTGGGGCAAAATTCCAGAAATTTCTCTTATTTTGGGGCAAAATTGCAGAAATTTCACTTATTTTGGGGCAAAACTGCCGAAATTTTACTTATTTCAGGGGAAAAAGGCAGAAATTTTTCTTATTTTGGGGCGAAAAGTCAGAAATTCCTAATTTTTTGTGGCAAAAATGCAGAAATTCCCCTTATATTGAGGTAAAAAGGCTGAAATTCCCCTTATTTGGGGGCAAAGAGGCAGAAATTTCCCTTATTTTGGGGCAAAATTGCAGAAATTTCACATATTTCATTGTAGTAAGTCAGAAATTCCCCTTATTTTGAGGCGAAAAAGACAGAAATTCCCTTTGTTTGGAGGGAAAAGGACAGAAATTCCACTTATTTAGAGGCAAAAAGGCAGAAATTCCCCTTATTTTGGAGCAAAAATGAAGAAATTTCCCTTTTTTACGGCAAAAAGTTATGCATTCCCTTTATTTTTGGGAAAGGGAAGAAATTCCCTGTATTTTGGAGCAAAATTGCAGAAATTCCCCTAATTGTGGGGCAAAAAGGCAGAAATTCCCTGTATGTTAGGGCAAAAATACAGAAATTCTCCTTATTTTGGGGCAAAACTCAGAAATTCCACTTATTTTGCGGCAAAATTCCAGAAATTTCCCTTATTCTTGGGCAACATTGCAGAAATTTCACTTATTTTGGGGCAATATTGCAGAAATTGTACTTATTTCAGGGGAAAATGGTAGAAATTTTCCTTAATTTTGGGTCAAAAAGGCAGGAATTCCCCTTATTTTGAGGTAAAAAGGCTGAAATTCCCCTTATTTGAGGGCAAAGAGTCAGAAATTTCCCTTATTTTGGGGCAAAATTACAGACATTTCATTTATTTCAGGGTAATAAGTCTGAAATTCCCCTTATTTTGGGTCAAAAAAGACAGAAATTCTCTTCGTTTTGGAGGAAAAGACAGAAATTCCACTTATTTAGATGCAAAAAGGCAGAAATTTCCCTTATTTTGGAGCAAAAATGAAGAAATTTACCTTTTTATGGCAAAAAGGTATGCATTCCCCTTACTTTCGGGATAAAAAGCAGAAATTTCCCGTATTTTGAAGCAAAATTGCAGAAATTCTCATAATTTTCGGGCAAAAAGGCAGAAATTCTCCTTATTTTGGGGCAAGAAGACAGAAAATCTCCATTTTTCGGGAGCAAAAAGTCAGAAATTTCCCTTATTTTGGGGCAAAAGTGCAGAAATTTCCTTTACATTGGGGCAAAATTGAGGAAATTTCCCTTATTTTAGGGCAAAATTGCAGAAATTTCACTTACTTCAGGGTAATAAGTCAGAAATTTCCCTTATTTTGGGGCAACAAAGACAGAAATTCTCTTTGTTTTGGGGGAAAAAGACAGAAATTCCACTTATTTAGAGGCAAACAGGCAGAAATTCCCTTTATTTTGGAGCAAAAATGAAGAAATTACCCTTTTTATGGCAAAAAAATTGCATTCCCATTATTTTCAGGCAAAAAGGCAGAAATTCACCTTATTTAGGGGTAAAATTGCAGAAATTTCACATATTTCAGGGCAAAAAGAAAGAAATTTTCTGTATTTTGGAGCAAAATTGCAGAAATTCCTATAGTTGTGGGGCAAAAAGACAGAAATTCCCTATATGTTGGGGCAAAAAGACAGAAATTCTCTTTATTTTGTGGCAAAACTTAGAAATTCCACTTATTTTGGGGCCAAATTCCAGAAATTTCCCTTATTTTGGGGCAAAATTGCAGAAATTTCACTTATTTTGGGGCAAAATTGCCGGAATTTTACTTATTTCAGGGGAAAAAGGCAGAAATTTTCTTTATTTTGGGGCGAAAGGTCAGAAATTCCTAATTTTTTGTGGCAAAAATGCAGAAATTCCCCTTATATTGAGGTAAAAAGGCTGAAATTCCCCTTATTTGGGGGCAAAGAGGCAGAAATTTCCCTTATTTTGGGGCAAAATTGCAGAAATTTCACTTATTTCAGTGTAGTAAGTCAGAAATTCCCCTTATTTTGAGGCGAAAAAGACAGAAATTCCCTTTATTTGGAGGGAAAAAGACAGAAATTCCACTTATTTAGAGGCAAAAAGGCAGAAATTCCCCTTATTTTGGAGCAAAAATGAAGAAATTTCCCTTTTTTACGGCAAAAAGTTATGCATTCCCTTTATTTTTGGGAAAGGGAAGAAATTCCCTGTATTTTGGAGCAAAATTGCAGAAATTCCCCTAATTGTGGGGCAAAAAGGCAGAAATTCCCTGTATGTTAGGGCAAAAATACAGAAATTCTCCTTATTTTGGGGCAAAACTAAGAAATTCCACTTATTTTGGGGCAAAATTCCAGAAATTTCCCTTATTCTTGGGCAACATTGCAGAAATTTCACTTATTTTGGGGCAATATTGCAGAAATTTTACTTATTTCAGGGGAAAATGGTAGAAATTTTCCTTAATTTTGGGTCAAAGAGGCAGGAATTCCCCTTATTTTGAGGTAAAAAGGCTGAAATTCCCCTTATTTGAGGGCAAAGAGTCAGAAATTTCCCTTATTTTGGGGCAAAATTACAGACATTTCATTTATTTCAGGGTAATAAGTCTGAAATTCCCCTTATTTTGGGTCAAAAAAGACAGAAATTCTCTTCGTTTTGGAGGAAAAGACAGAAATTCCACTTATTTAGAGGCAAAAAGGCAGAAATTTCCTTTATTTTGGAGCAAAAATGAAGAAATTTACCTTTTTATGGCAAAAAGGTATGCATTCCCCTTACTTTCGGGATAAAAAGCAGAAATTCCCCGTATTTTGAAGCAAAATTGCAGAAATTCTCATAATTTTCGGGCAAAAAGGCAGAAATTCTCCTTATTTTGGGGCAAGAAGACAGAAAATCTCCATTTTTCGGGAGCAAAAAGTCAGAAATTTCCCTTATTTTGGGGCAAAAGTGCAGAAATTTCCTTTACATTGGGGCAAAATTGAGGAAATTTCCCTTATTTAGGGGCAAAATTGCAGAAATTTCACTTACTTCAGGGTAATAAGTCAGAAATTTCCCTTATTTTGGGGCAACAAAGACAGAAATTCTCTTTGTTTTGGGGGAAAAAGACAGAAATTCCACTTATTTAGAGGCAAACAGGCAGAAATTCCCTTTATTTTGGAGCAAAAATGAAGAAATTACCCTTTTTATGGCAAAAAAGTTTGCATTCCCATTATTTTCAGGCAAAAAGGCAGAAATTCACCTTATTTAGGGGTAAAATTGCAGAAATTTCACTTATTTTGGGTCAAAATTGCCGAAATTTTACTTATTTCAGAAGAAAAAGCAAAAATTTTCTTTATTTTGGGGCCAAAGGTCAGAAATTCCTAATTTTTTGTGGCAAAAATGCAGAAATTCCCCTTATATTGAGGTAAAAAGGCTGAAATTCCCCTTATTTGGGGGCAAAGAGGCAGAAATTTCCCTTATTTTGGGGCAAAATTGCAGAAATTTCACATATTTCATTGTAGTAAGTCAGAAATTCCCCTTATTTTGAGGCGAAAAAGACAGAAATTCCCTTTGTTTGGAGGGAAAAAGACAGAAATTCCACTTATTTAGGGGCAAAAAGGCAGAAATTCCCCTTATTTTGGAGCAAAAATGAAGAAATTTCCCTTTTTTACGGCAAAAAGTTATGCATTCCCTTTATTTTTGGGAAAGGGAAGAAATTCCCTGTATTTTGGAGCAAAATTGCAGAAATTCCCCTAATTGTGGGGCCAAAAGGCAGAAATTCCCTGTATGTTAGGGCAAAAATACAGAAATTCTCCTTATTTTGGGGCAAAACTCAGAAATTCCACTTATTTTGGGGCAAAATTCCAGAAATTTCCCTTATTCTTGGGCAACATTGCAGAAATTTCACTTATTTTGGGGCAATATTGCAGAAATTTTACTTATTTCAGGGGAAAAAGGTAGAAATTTTCCTTAATTTTGGGTCTAAAAGGCAGGAATTCCCCTTATTTTGAGGTAAAAAGGCTGAAATTCCCCTTATTTGAGGGCAAAGAGTCAGAAATTTCCCTTATTTTGGGGCAAAATTACAGACATTTCATTTATTTCAGGGTAATAAGTCTGAAATTCCCCTTATTTTGGGTCAAAAAAGACAGAAATTCTCTTCGTTTTGGAGGAAAAGACAGAAATTCCACTTATTTAGAGGCAAAAAGGCAGAAATTTCCTTTATTTTGGAGCAAAAATGAAGAAATTTACCTTTTTATGGCAAAAAGGTATGCATTTCCCTTACTTTCGGGATAAAAAGCAGAAATTCCCCGTATTTTGAAGCAAAATTGCAGAAATTCTCATAATTTTCGGGCAAAAAGGCAGAAATTCTCCTTATTTTGGGGCAAGAACACAGAAAATCTCCATTTTACGGGAGCAAAAGTCAGAAATTTCCCTTATTTTGGGGCAAAAGTGCAGAAATTTCCTTTACATTGGGGCAAAATTGAGGAAATTTCCCTTATTTTGGGGCAAAATTGCAGAAATTTCACTTACTTCAGGGTAATAAGTCAGAAATTTCCCTTATTTTGGGGCAACAAAGACAGAAATTCTCTTTGTTTTGGGGGAAAAAGACAGAAATTCCACTTATTTAGAGGCAAACAGGCAGAAATTCCCTTTATTTTGGAGCAAAAATGAAGAAATTACCCTTTTTATGGCAAAAAAAGTTTGCATTCCCATTATTTTCAGGCAAAAAGGCAGAAATTCACCTTATTTAGGGGTAAAATTGCAGAAATTTCACATATTTCAGGGCAAAAAGGAAGAAATTTTCTGTATTTTGGAGCAAAATTGCAGAAATTCCTATAGTTGTGGGGCAAAAAGACAGAAATTCCCTATATGTTGGGGCAAAAAGACAGAAATTCTCTTTATTTTGTGGCAAACCTTAGAAATACCACTTATTTTGGGGCAAAATTCCAGAAATTTCCCTTATTTTGGGGCAAAATTGCAGAAATTTCACTTATTTTGGGGCAAAATTGCCGAAATTTTACTTATTTCAGGGGAAAAAGGCAGAAATTTTTTTTATTTTGGGGCGAAAAGTCAGAAATTCCTAATTTTTTGTGGCAAAAATGCAGAAATTCCCCTTATATTGAGGTAAAAAGGCTGAAATTCCCCTTATTTGGGGGCAAAGAGGCAGAAATTTCCCTTATTTTGGGGCAAAATTGGAGAAATTTCACGTATTTCAGAGTAATAATTCAGAAATTCCCCTTATTTTGGGGCAAAAAAGACAGAAATTTTCTTTGTTTTGGGGGAAAAAGGCAGAAATTCCACTTATTTAGAGGCAAAAAGGCAGAAATTCCCCTTATTTTGGAGCAAAAATGAAGAAATTTCCCTTTTTTACGGCAAAAAGTTATGCATTCCCTTTATTTTTGGGAAAGGGAAGAAATTCCCTGTATTTTGGAGCAAAATTGCAGAAATTCCCCTAATTGTGGGGCAAAAAGGCAGAAATTCCCTGTATGTTAGGGCAAAAATACAGAAATTCTCCTTATTTTGGGGTAAAACTCAGAAATTCCACTTATTTTGGGGCAAAATTCCAGAAATTTCCCTTATTCTTGGGCAACATTGCAGAAATTTCACTTATTTTGGGGCAATATTGCAGAAATTGTACTTATTTCAGGGGAAAATGGTAGAAATTTTCCTTAATTTTGGGTCAAAAAGGTAGGAATTCCCCTTATTTTGAGGTAAAAAGGCTGAAATTCCCCTTATTTGAGGGCAAAGAGTCAGAAATTTCCCTTATTTTGGGGCAAAATTACAGACATTTCATTTATTTCAGGGTAATAAGTCTGAAATTCCCCTTATTTTGGGTCAAAAAAGACAGAAATTCTCTTCGTTTTGGAGGAAAAGACAGAAATTCCACTTATTTAGAGGCAAAAAGGCAGAAATTTCCTTTATTTTGGAGCAAAAATGAAGAAATTTACCTTTTTATGGCAAAAAGGTATGCATTTCCCTTACTTTCGGGATAAAAAGCAGAAATTCCCCGTATTTTGAAGCAAAATTGCAGAAATTCTCATAATTTTCAGGCAAAAAGGCAGAAATTCTCCTTATTTTGGGGCAAGAAGACAGAAAATCTCCATTTTTCGGGAGCAAAAAGTCAGAAATTTCCCTTATTTTGGGGCAAAAGTGCAGAAATTTCCTTTACATTGGGGCAAAATTGAGGAAATTTCCCTTATTTTGGGGCAAAATTGCAGAAATTTCACTTACTTCAGGGTAATAAGTCAGAAATTTCCCTTATTTTGGGGCAAAAAGACAGAAATTCTCTTTGTTTTGGGGGAAAAAGACAGAAATTCCACTTATTTAGAGGCAAACAGGCAGAAATTCCCTTTATTTTGGAGCAAAAATGAAGAAATTACCCTTTTTATGGCAAAAAAGTTTGCATTCCCATTATTTTCAGGCAAAAAGGCAGAAATTCACCTTATTTAGGGGTAAAATTGCAGAAATTTCACATATTTCAGGGCAAAAAGGAAGAAATTTTCTGTATTTTGGAGCAAAATTGCAGAAATTCCTATAGTTGTGGGGCAAAAAGACAGAAATTCCCTATATGTTGAGGCAAAAAGACAGAAATTCTCTTTATTTTGTGGCAAAACTTAGAAATTCCACTTATTTTGGGGCAAAATTCCAGAAATTTCCCTTATTTTGGGGCAAAATTGCAGAAATTTCACTTATTTTGGGGCAAAATTGCCGAAATTTTACTTATTTCAGGGGAAAAAGGCAGAAATTTTTTTTATTTTGGGGCGAAAAGTCAGAAATTCCTAATTTTTTGTGGCAAAAATGCAGAAATTCCCCTTATATTGAGGTAAAAAGGCTGAAATTCCCCTTATTTGGGGGCAGAGAGGCAGAAATTTCCCTTATTTTGGGGCAAAATTGCAGAAATTTCACATATTTCATTGTAGTAAGTCAGAAATTCCCCTTATTTTGAGGCGAAAAAGACAGAAATTCCCTTTGTTTGGAGGGAAAAAGACAGAAATTCCACTTATTTAGAGGCAAAAACGCAGAAATTCCCCTTATTTTGGAGCAAAAATGAAGAAATTTCCCTTTTTTACGGCAAAAAGTTATGCATTCCCTTTATTTTTGGGAAAGGGAAGAAATTCCCTGTATTTTGGAGCAAAATTGCAGAAATTCCCCTAATTGTGGGGCAAAAAGGCAGAAATTCCCTGTATGTTAGGGCAAAAATACAGAAATTCTCCTTATTTTGGGGCAAAACTCAGAAATTCCACTTATTTTGGGGCAAAATTCCAGAAATTTCCCTTATTCTTGGGCAACATTGCAGAAATTTCACTTATTTTGGGGCAATATTGCAGAAATTTTACTTATTTCAGGGGAAAATGGTAGAAATTTTCCTTAATTTTGGGTCAAAAATGCAGGAATTCCCCTTATTTTGAGGTAAAAAGGCTGAAATTCCCCTTATTTGAGGGCAAAGAGTCAGAAATTTCCCTTATTTTGGGGCAAAATTACAGACATTTCATTTATTTCAGGGTAATAAGTCTGAAATTCCCCTTATTTTGGGTCAAAAAAGACAGAAATTCTCTTCGTTTTGGAGGAAAAGACAGAAATTCCACTTATTTAGATGCAAAAAGGCAGAAATTTCCTTTATTTTGGAGCAAAAATGAAGAAATTTACCTTTTTATGGCAAAAAGGTATGCATTCCCCTTACTTTCGGGATAAAAAGCAGAAATTCCCCGTATTTTGAAGCAAAATTGCAGAAATTCTCATAATTTTCGGGCAAAAAGGCAGAAATTCTCCTTATTTTGGGGCAAGAAGACAGAAAATCTCCATTTTTCGGGAGCAAAAATTCAGAAATTTCCCTTATTTTGGGGCAAAAGTGCAGAAATTTCCTTTACATTGGGGCAAAATTGAGGAAATTTCCCTTATTTTGGGGCAAAATTGCAGAAATTTCACTTACTTCAGGGTAATAAGTCAGAAATTTCCCTTATTTTGGGGCAACAAAGACAGAAATTCTCTTTGTTTTGGGGGAAAAAGACAGAAATTCCACTTATTTAGAGGCAAACAGGCAGAAATTCCCTTTATTTTGGAGCAAAAATGAAGAAATTACCCTTTTTATGGCAAAAAAGTTTGCATTCCCATTATTTTCAGGCAAAAAGGCAGAAATTCACCTTATTTAGGGGTAAAATTGCAGAAATTTCACATATTTCAGGGCAAAAAGGAAGAAATTTTCTGTATTTTGGAGCAAAATTGCAGAAATTCCTATAGTTGTGGGGCAAAAAGACAGAAATTCCCTATATGTTGGGGCAAAAAGACAGAAATTCTCTTTATTTTGTGGCAAAACTTAGAAATTCCACTTATTTTGGGGCAAAATTCCAGAAATTTCCCTTATTTTGGGGCAAAATTGCAGAAATTTCACTTATTTTGGGGCAAAATTGCCGAAATTTTACTTATTTCAGGGGAAAAAGGCAGAATTTTTTTTTATTTTGGGGCGAAAAGTCAGAAATTCCTAATTTTTTGTGGCAAAAATGCAGAAATTCCCCTTATATTGAGGTAAAAAGGCTGAAATTCCCCTTATTTGGGGGCAAAGAGGCAGAAATTTCCCTTATTTTGGGGCAAAATTGCAGAAATTTCACGTATTTCAGGGTAATAATTCAGAAATTCCCCTTATTTTGGGGCAAAAAAGACAGAAATTCCCTTTGTTTTGGGGGAAAAAGACAGAAATTCCACTTATTTAGAGGCAAAAAGGCAGGAATTCCCCTTATTTTGGAGCAAAAATGAAGAAATTTACCTTTTTATTGCAAAAAGGTATGCATTCCTGTTATTTTTGGGATAAAAAGCAGAAATTCCCCGTATTTAGAAGCAAAATTGCAGAAATTCTCTAATTTTCAGGCAAAAAGGCAGAAATTCTCCTTATTTTGGGGCAAAAAGACAGAAAATCTCCTTTTTTCGGGAGCAAACAGTCAGAAATTTCCCTTATTTTGGGGCAAAATTGCAGAAATTTCCTTTACATTGGGGCAAAATTGCAGAAATTTCCCTTATTTTGGGGCAAAATTGCAGAAATTTCACTTACTTCAGGGTAATAAGTCAGAAATTTCCCTTATTTTGGGGCAAAAAAGACAGAAATTCTCTTTGTTTTGGGGGAAAAAGACAGAAATTCCACTTATTTAGAGGCAAACAGGCAGAAATTCCCTTTATTTTGGAGCAAAAATGAAGAAATTACCCTTTTTATTGCAAAAAGGTATGCATTCCCATTATTTTCAGGCAAAAAGGCAGAAATTCCCTGTATTTTGGAGCAAAATTGCAGAAATTCCCCTAATTTGGGGGCAAAAAGGCAGAAATTCCCTATATGTTGGGCAGAAAAGACAGAAATTCTCTTTATTTTGGGGCAAAACTCAGAAATTCCATTTATTTTGGGGCAAAATTCCAGAAATTTCCCTTATTTTGGGTCAAAATTGCAGAAATTTCACTTATTTCAGGGCATAATTCAAAAATTCCTTTTATTTTGGGGCAAAAAGACAGAAATTCCATTTATTTTTTGGTAAAAAGGCAATAATTTCATTTACTTTGAGGTAAAAAGGCAGAAATTCCTATTATTTTGGGGCAAAAATGAAGAAATTTCCCTTTTTTTTGGTAAACGGTATACATTCCTTTTACATTCGGGATAAAAAGCAGAAATTCCCCGTATTTTGAAGCAAAATTGCAGAAATTCTCATAATTTTCGGGCAAAAAGGCAGAAATTCCCTAATTTTGGGGCAAAGGTCAGAAATTCCCTTTATTTTGGGGCAAAAATCAGAAATTCCCCTTCTTTTGGTGCAAAATTCAAGAAATTTCCTTTATTTTGGGGCAAAATTTCAGGAATTTACCTTATTTTGGGGCAAAATTGCAGAAATTTCAGTTATTTTCAGGTAAAAAGGCAGAAATTTCCTTTGTTTTGTGGCAAAAAGGGAGAAATTCCCCTTATTTTGGAGCAAAATTGCAGAAATTTCCCTTATTATGGGAAATATTGCAGAAATTTCCCTTAATTTAAGGCAAAATTGCAGAAATTTCACTTATTTCACAGAAAAAAAGCAAAATTTTTTCTTATTTTGGGGCAAACAGGCAGAGATTCCCATTATTTCGGGCAAAAAAGACAGAAATTCATTTTGTTTTGGGGGAAAAAGACAGAAATTCCACTTATTTAGAGGCAAAAAGGCTGAAATTCCCCTTATTTTGGAGCAAAAATGAAGAAATTCACCTTTTTATGGCAAAAAGGTATGCATTCCCTTACTTTCGAGATAAAAGCAGAAATTCCCCATATTTTGAAGCAAAATTGCAGAAATTCTCATAATTTTTTGGGCAAAAAGGCAGAAATTCTCCTTATTTTAGGGAAAAAAGACAGAAAATCTCCTTTCTTTGGGAAAAAAAAGTCAGAAATTTCCCTTATTTTGAGGCAAAATTGCAGAAATTTCCTTTACATTGGGACAAAATTTCAGAAATTTCCCTTATTTTGGGGCAAAATTGCAGAAATTTCACTTATTTCAGGGTAATAAGTCAGAAATTCCCCTTATTTTGGGGCAAAAAAGACAGAAATTCCCTTTGTTTTGGGGGAAAAAGACAGAAATTCCACTTTTGTAGAGGCGAAAAGGCAGAAATTTCCCTTATTTTGGAGCAAAAATGAAGAAATTTCCCTTTTTATTGCAAAAAGGTATGCATTCCCATTATTTTCGGGCAAAAGGCAGAAATTCCCCGTATTTTGGAGCAAAATTGCAGAAATTCCCCTAATTGTGGGGCAAAAGGCAAAAATTCGCTTTATTTGGGGGCAAAAATCAGAAATTCCCCTTATTATGGGGCAAAATTCCAGAAATTACCTTTATTTTGGGGCAAAATTGCAGAAATTTACCTTATTTTGGGGCAAAATTGCAAAAATTTCCCTTATTTGGGGCAAAATTGCAGAAATTTCAGTTATTTTCAGGTATAAAGCCTGAAATTTTCTTTATTTTGGGGCAAAAAGGGAGAAATTCCCCTTATTTTGGGGCAATATTGCAGAAATTTCCTTTATTATGAGGAAATATTGCAGAAATTTCCCTTAATTTAAGGCAAAATTGTAGAAATTTCACTTATATCAGAGAAAAAAGCAAAAATTTTTCTTATTTTGGGGCAAAAAGGCAGAAATTCCTATTATTTTGGGGCAAAAAGGCAGAAATTCACCTTATTTTGGGGTAAAATTGCAGAAATTTCACATATTTCAGGGCAGAAAGGCAGAAATTTCCCTTAATTTGGGGCAAAAAAGACAGAAATTTTCTTTGTTTTGGGTGAAAAAGACAGAAATTCCACTTATTTAGAGGCAAAAAGGCAATAATTCCCCTTATTTTGGAGCACAAATGAAGAAATTTACCTTATTTATGGCAAAAAGATATGCATTTCCTTTATTTTCGGGCAAAATGGCAGAAATTCCTCGTATTTTGGAGCAAAATTGCAGAAATTCCCCTAATTTTGGGGCAAAAATGCAGAAATTTTCTATATGTTGGGGCAAAAAGGCAAAAATTCTCCTTATTTTGGGGCAAAACTCAGAAATTCCACTTATTTTGGGGCAAAATTTCATAAATTTCCTTTATTCTGGGGCAAAATTGCAGAAATTTCACTTATTTTCAGGTAAAAAGGCTGAAATTTCCTTTATTTTGGGGCAAGAAGAGAGAAATTCCCCTTATTTTGGGGTAAAAAGGCAGAAATTCCCCTTATTTTGAGGTAAAAAGCCTGAAATTCCCCTTATTTGTGGGCAAAGAGGCAGAAATTTTCTTTATTTTGGGGCAAAATTGCAGAAATTTCACTTATTTCATAGTAATAAGTAAGAAATTCCTCTTATTTTGGGGCAAAAATGATAGAAATTCCTTGTTTTGGGGGAAAAAGACAGAAATTCCAATTATTTAGAGGCAAAAAGCAGAAATTCCCCTTATTTTGGAGCAAAAATGAAGAAATTCACCTTTTTATGGCAAAAAGGTATGTATTCCCCTTACTTTCGGGATAAAAGCAGAAATTCCCCGTATTTTGAAGCAAAATTGCAGAAATTCTCATAATTTACGGGCAAAAAGACAGAAATTCTTTTTTTTGGGGGCAAAAAGACAGAAAATCTCCTTTTTTTGGGAACAAACAGTCAGAAATATCCCTTATTTTGGGGCAAAATTGCATAAATTTCCTTTACATTGGGGCAAAATCTAATAAATTTCCTTTATTTTGGGGCAAAAATGAAGAAATTTCCCTTTTTTGTGGTAAACGGTATACATTCCTTTTACATTCGGGATAAAAAGCAGAAATTCCCCGAATTTTGAAGCAAAATTGCAGAAATTCTCATAATTTTCGGGCAAAAAGGCAGAAATTCCCTAATTTTGGGGCAAAAGTCAGAAATTCCCCTTATTTTGTGGCAAAAATCAGAAATTCCCCTTCTTTTGGTGCAAAATTCAAGAAATTTCCTTTATTTTGGGGCAAAATTTAAGGAATTTACCTTATTTTGGGGCAAAATTGCAGAAATTTCAGTTATTTTCAGGTAAAAAGGTTGAAATTTCCTTTGTTTTGTTGCAAAAAGTGAGAAATTCCCCTTATTTTGGAGCAATATTTCAGAAATCTCCTTTATTATGGGGAAATATTGCAGAAATTTCCCTTAATTTAAGGCAAAATTGCAGAAATTTCACTTATTTCAGAGAAAAAAAGCAAAATTTTTTCTTATTTTGGGGCAAACAGGCAGAGATTCCCATTATTTCGGGCAAAAAAGACAGAAATTCACTTTGTTTTGGGGGAAAAAGACAGAAATTCCACTTATTTAGAGGCAAAAAGGCTGAAATTCCCCTTATTTTGGAGCAAAAATGAAGAAATTCACCTTTTTATGGCAAAAAGGTATGCATTCCCTTACTTTCGAGATAAAAGCAGAAATTCCCCATATTTTGAAGCAAAATTGCAGAAATTCTCATAATTTTTGGGCAAAAAGCAGAAATTCTCCTTATTTTAGGGAAAAAAGACAGAAAATCTCCTTTTTTTGGGAACAAAAAGTCAGAAATTTCCCTTATTTTGAGGCAAAATTGCAGAAATTTCCTTTACATTGGGGCAAAATTTCAGAAATTTCCCTTATTTTGGGGCAAAATTGCAGAAATTTCACTTATTTCAGGGTAATAAGTCAGAAATTCCCCTTATTTTGGGGCAAAAAAGACAGAAATTCCCTTTGTTTTGGGGGAAAAAGACAGAAATTCCACTTATGTAGAGGCGAAAAGGCAGAAATTTCTCTTATTTTGGAGCAAAAATGAAGAAATTTCTCTTTTTATTGCAAAAAGGTATGCATTCCCATTATTTTCAGGCAAAAGGCAGAAATTCCCCGTATTTTGGAGCAAAATTGCAGAAATTCCCCTAATTGTGGGGCAAAAGGCAAAAATTCGTTTTATTTGGGGGCAAAAATCAGAAATTCCCCTTATTTTGGGGCAAAATTCCAGAAATTACCTTTATTTTGGGGCAAAATTGCAGGAATTTACCTTATTTTCGGGCAAAATTGCAGAAATTTCAGTTATTTTCAGGTAAAAAGGCTGAAATTTCCTTTATTTTGGGGCAAAAAGGGAGAAATTCCCCTTATTTTGGGGCAATATTGCAGAAATTTCCTTTATTATGAGGGAATATTGCAGAAATTTCCCTTAATTTAAGGCAAAATTGTAGAAATTTCACTTATATCAGAGAAAAAAAGCAAAAATTTTTCTTATTTTGGGGCAAAAATACAGAAATTCCCATTATTTTGGGGCAAAAAGGCAGAAATTCACCTTATTTTGGGGTAAAATTGCAGAAATTTCACATATTTCAGGGCAGAAAGGCAGAAATTTCCCTTAATTTGGGGCAAAAAAGACAGAAATTTTCTTTGTTTTGGGTGAAAAAGACAGAAATTCCACTTATTTAGAGGCAAAAAGGCAAAAATTCCCCTTATTTTGGAGCAAAAATGAAGAAATTTACCTTATTTATGGCAAAAAGTTATGCATTCCCTTTATTTTCGGGCAAAATGGCAGAAATTCCTCGTATTTTGGAGCAAAATTGCAGAAATTCCCCTAATTTTGGGGCAAAAATGCAGAAATATTCTATATGTTGGGGCAAAAAGGCAAAAATTCTCCTTATTTTGGGGCAAAACTCAGAAATTCCACTTATTTTGGGGCAAAATTTCAGAAATTTCCTTTATTCTGGGGCAAAATTGCAGAAATTTCACTTATTTTCAGTTAAAAAGGCTGAAATTTCCTTTATTTTGGGGCAAGAAGAGAGAAATTCCCCTTATTTTGGGGTAAAAAGGCAGAAATTCCCCTTATTTTGAGGTAAAAAGCCTGAAATTCCCCTTATTTGTGGGCAAAGAAGCATAAATTTTCCTTATTTTGGGTTCAAAATTGCAGAAATTTCACTTATTTCATAGTAATAAGTAAGAAATTCCTCTTATTTTGGGGCAAAAATGATAAAAATTCCTTTTGTTTTGGGGGAAAAAGACAGAAATTCCAATTATTTAGAGGCAAAAATCAGAAATTCCCCTTATTTTGGAGCAAAAATGAAGAAATTCACCTTTTTATGGCAAAAAGGTATGCATTCCCTTTACTTTCGGGATAAAAGCAGAAATTCCCCGTATTTTGAAGCAAAATTGCAGAAATTCTCATAATTTTCGGGCAAAAAGACAGAAATTCTTTTTTTTGGGGGGCAAAAAGACAGAAAATCTCCTTTTTTTGGGAACAAACAGTCAGAAATTTCCCTTATTTTGGAGCACTATTGCATAAATTTCCTTTACATTGGGGCAAAATTTAAGAAATTTCCTTTATTTTGGGGCAAAATTGCAGAAATTTCACTTATTTCAGGGTAATAAGTCAGAAATTCCCCTTATTTTGGGGCAAAAAAAACAGAAATTCCTTTTGTTTTGGGGGAAGAAGACAGAAATTCCACTTATTTAGAGGTAAAAAGGCAGAAATCACCTTTATTTTGGAGCAAAAATAAAGAAATTAACCTTTTTATGGCAAAAAGGTATGCATTCCTATTATTTTCGGGCAAAAAGGCAGAAATTCCTCGTATTTTGGAGCAAAAGTGCAGAAATTCCCCTAATTTTGGGGCAAAAGGCAAAAATTCTTTTTATTTTGGGGCAAAATTCAGAAATTCCCATTATTTTGGGGCAAAAATTCAGAAATTTCCTTTATTTTGGGGCAAAATTGCAATAATTTACCTTATTTTGGGGCACAATTTCAGAAATTTCCCTTATTTGGGGCAAAATTGCAGAAATTTCAGTTATTTTCAGGTAAAAAGGGTGAAATTTCCTTTATTTTGGGGCAAAAAGTGAGAAATTCCCCTTATTTTGGGGCAAAATTGCAGAAATTTCCCTTATTATGGGGAAAAATTGCAGAAATTTCCGTGATATTAGGCCAAAATTGCAGAAATTTCACTTATTTCATAGGAAAAAAGCAAAAATTTTTCTTATTTTGGGGCAAAAATGCAGAAATTCTAATTATTTTGGGGCAAAAAGTCAGAAATTCACCTTATTTTGGGGTAAAATTGCAGAAATTTCACATATTTCAGGGCAAAAAGGCAGAAATATCCCTTATTTTGAGGCAAAAAAGACAGAAATTCCCCTTTTTTTTGGAGGAAAAAGACAGAAATTCCACTTATTTAGAAGCAAAAAGGCAGAAATTCCCCTTATTTTGGAGCAAAAATAAAGAAATTTCCCTTTTTTATGGCAAAAAGTTATGCATTCCCCTTATTTTCAGAAAAAAAGGCAGAAATTCCCCGTATTTTTGAGCAAAATTGCAGAAATTCCCCTAATTGTGGGGCAAAAATTCTGAAATTCCTTATATGTTGGGGCAAAAAGACAGAAATTCTCCTTATTTGGGGGCAAAACTCAGAAATTCCACTTATTTTGGGGCAAAATTCCAGAAATTCCCCTTATTTTGGGGCAAAATTGCAAAATTTCACTCATTTTAGGTCAAAATTGCAGAAATTTCACTTATTTAAGGAAAAAAGGCAGAAATTTTCTTTATTTTGGGGCAAAAAGGAAGAAATTCCTAATATTTTGTGGCAAAATGCAGAAATTCCCCTTATTTTGAGGTGAAAAGGCTGAAATTCCCCATATTTGGGGGCAAAAAGGCAGAAATTTCCCTTATTTTGGGGCAAAATTGCAGAAACTTTACTTATTTCAGGGTAATAAGTCAAAAATTTTCTTGATTTTGGGGCAAAAAAGACAGAAAATCCCTTTGTTTTGGAGGAAAAAACAGAAATTCCACTTATTTAGAGGCAAAAAAACAGAAATTCCTCTTATTTTGGAGCAAAAATGAAGAAATTTCCCTTTTTTAAGGCAAAAAGGTATGCATTCTTCTTATTTTTGTGCAAAAAGGCAGAAATTCCCTGTATTTTGGAGCAAAATTGCAGAAATTCCCCTAAATGTGAGGCAAAAACGCAGAAATTCCCTATATGTTGGGGCAAAAAGACAGAAATTCTTTTTATTTTGGGGCAAAACTCTAAATTCCACTTATTTTGGGGCAAAATTCCAGAAATTTCCCTTATTCTGGGCCAAAATTGCAGAAATTTCACTTATTTTTGGGCAAAATTTCAGGAATTTCACTTATTTCAGGGAAAAAAGGGAGAAATTTTCCTTATTTTTGGGCAAAAAGGCAGAAATTCCCCTTATTTTGAGGTAAAAAGCCTGAAATTCCCCTTATTTGGGGGCAAAATGAAGAAATTTCCCTTATTTTGGGGCAAAATTGCAGAAATTTCACATATTTCAGGGTAATAAGTCAGAAATTCCACTTATTTTAGGGTAAAAAAGACAGAAATTCCCTTTGTTTCTGAAAAAAAAGACAGAAATTATACTTATTTAGAGGCAAAAAGGCCGAAATTCCCCTTATTTTGGAGCAAAAATGAAGAAATTTACCTTTTTATGGCAAAAAGGGATGCATTCCCCTTACTTTCGGGATAAAAGCAGAAATTCCCTGTATTTTGAAGCAAAATTACAGAAATTTTTATAATTTTTGAGCAAAAAGGCAGAAATTTTCCTTATTTTTGGGCAAAAAGGCACAAAATCTCCTATTTTTGGAACAAACAGTCAGAAATTCCCCTTATTTTTGGGCAAAATTGCAGAAATTTCCTTTACATTGGGGCAAAATTGCAGAAATTTCGCTTATTTTTGGACAAAATTGCAGAAATTTCACTTATGTCAGGGTAATAATTGAGAAATTCTCCTTATTTTGCGGCAAAAAAACCAGAAATTCCCTTTGTTTTGGGGGAAAAAGACAGAAATTCCACTTAATTAGAGGCAAAAATGCAGAAATTCCCCTTTTTTTGGAGCAAAAATGAAGAAATTATCCTTTTTATGACAAAAAGGTATGCATTCCCATTATTTTCGGGCAAAAAGGCAGAAATTCCTCATATTTTGGAGCAAAATTGCAGAAATTCCCTTAATTTTGGGGCAAAAGGCAGAAATTCCCTTTATTTTGGGGCCAAAATCAGAAATTCCCATTATTTTGGGGCAAAATTCAAGAAATTTCCTCTATTTTGGGGCATAATTGCAGGAATTTACCTTATTTTGGAGCAAAATTGCAGAAATTTCCCTTATATGGGGCAAAATTACAGAAATTTCACTTATTTTCAGGTAAAAAGGCTGAAACTTCATTTATTTTGGGGCAAAAAGGAAGAAATTCCCCTTATTATGGGTCAAAATTGCAGAAATTTCCCTTAATATGTTGAAATATTGCAGAAATTTCCCTTAATTTAAAGCAAAATTGCAGAAATTTCACTTATTTCAGTGAAAAAAAGCAAAAATTTTTCTTATTTTGGGGCCAGAAAGCAGAAATTCCCATTATTTTGGGGCAAAATGCAGAAATTCACCTTATTTTGGGGTAAAATTGCAGAATTTTCACATATTTCAGGGAAAAAAGGCAAAAATTTCCCTTATTTTGGGGCAAAAAAGACAGAAATTCCCTTTGTTTTGGGGGAAAAAGACAGAAATTCCACTTATTTAGAGGCAAAAAGGCAGAAATTCCCCTTATTTTAGAGCAAAAATGAAGAAATTTTCCTTTTTTATGGCAAAAAGTTATGCATTCCCCTTATTTTCGGGCAAAAAGGCAGATATTCCCCATATTTTGGAGCAAAATTGCAGAAATTCCCCTAATTGTGGGGCAAAAATGCAGAAATTCCTTATATGTTTGGGCAAAAAGACAGAAATTCTTTTTATTTTTGGGCAAAATTCAGAAATTCCAATTATTTGGGGCAAAATTCAAGAAATTTCCCTTATTTTGGGGCAAAATTGCTGAAATTTCACTTATTTTGGGGCAAAATTGCAGAAATTCCCTTTATTTTGAGGGAAAAAGGCTGAAATTCCTCTTATTTGTGGGCAAAAAGGCAGAAATTTCTTTTATTTTGGGGCAAAAAGACAGTAATTTCCCTTATTTTGTGGCAAAAAGGTAGAAATTTCTTTTATTTTGGGTCAAAATTGCAGAAATATCACTTATTTCAGGGCCTAATTCAAAAATTCCTTTTATCTTGGGGCAAAATAAGAGAAATTCCATTTATTTTTGGTTAAAAAGGGAGAAATTTCACTTATTTTGAGGTAAAAAGCAGAAATTCCTCTAATTTTGGGGCAAAAATGAAGAAATTTCCCTTTTTTGTGGCAAAAGGTATACATTCCCCTTACTTTCGGGATAAAAAGCCGAAATTGCCCGTATTTTGAAGCAAAATTGCAGACATTTTCATAATTTTCAGGCAAAAAAGCAAAAATTCTTCTTATTTTAGGGCAAAAAGACAGAAAATCTCCTTTTTTCAAGAGCAAACAGTCAGAAATTCCCCTTATTTTGGGGCACAATTGCAGAAATTTCCTTTACATTGGGGCAAAATTGCAGAAATTTCCCTTATTTTGGGGCAAAATTGCAGAAATTTCACTTATTTCAGGGTAATAAGTCAGAAATTCCCCTTATTTTGAGGAATAAAAGACAGAAATTCCCTTTGTTTTGGGGGAAAAAGACAGAAATTCCACTTAGTTAGAGGCAAAAATGCAGAAATTCCCCTTATTTTGGTGCAAAAATGAAGAAATTTCCCTTTTTATGGCAAAAAAATATGCATTCCCATTATTTTCGGGCAAAAAGGCAGAAATTCCCCGTATTTTGGAGCAAAATTGCAGAAATTCCCCTTATTTTGGGGCAAAAGGCAGAAATTTCCTTTATTTTGGGGCAAAAATCAGAAATTCCCCTTATTTTGGGGCAAAATTCAAGAAATTTCTTTTATTTTTGGGCAAAATTGCAGGAATTTACCTTATTTTGGGGTAAAATTGCAGACATTTCCTTTATTTGGGGCAAAATTGCATAAAATTCACTTATTATCAGGTAAAAAGTCTGAAATTTCCTTTATTTTAGGGCAAAAAAAGAGAAATTCCCCTTATTTTGGGGCAAAATTGCAGAAAATTCCCTTGTTATGGGATAAAATTGCAGAAATTTCCCTTATTTTAGGGCAAAATTGCAGAAATTTCACTTATTTCAGAGAAATAAAGCAAAAATGTTTCTTATTTTGGGGCAAAAAGGCAGAAATTCCCATTATTATAGGGCAAAAAGGCAGAAATTCACCTTATTTTGGGGTAAAATTGCAGAAATTTTACATATTTCAGGACAAAAAGGCAGAAATTTCCCTTATTTTGGGGCAAAATTGCAGAAATTTCACTTATTTCAGGGTAATAAGTCAGAAATCCCCCCTTATTTGGGGGCAAAAAATACAGAATTTCCCATTGTTTTGGAGGAAAAAGACAGAAATTCCACTTATTTAGAGACAAAAAGGCAGAAATTCCCCTTATTTTGGAGGAAAAATGAAGAAATTTTCCTTTTTATGGCAAAAAGGTATGCATTCCCATTATTTTCTGGCAAAAAGGCAGAAATTCCCCGTATTTGGAGTAAAATTGCAGAAATTCCCCTAATTTTGGGGCAAAAGGCAGAAATTCCCTTTATTTTGGGACAAAAATCAGAAATTCCCCTTATTTTGTGGCAAAATTCAAGAAATTTCCTTTATTTTGGGGTAAAATTGCAGGAATTTCCTTAATTTGGGGCAAAATTGCATAAAATTCACTTATTTTCAGGTAAAAAGGTTGAAATTTCCTTTATTTTGGGGCAAAAAAAGAGAAATTCCTCTTATTTTGGGGCAAAATTGCAGAAATTTCCCTTGTTATGGGAAAAAATTGTAGAAATTTCTCTTATTTTAGGGCAAAATTGCAGAAATTTCACTTATTTCAGAGAAATAAAGCAAAAATGTTTCTTATTTTGGGGCAAAAAAGCAGAAAATCTCATTATTTTAGGGCAAAAAGGCAGAAATTCACCTTATTTTGCGGTAAAATTGCAGAAATTTCACATATTTCAGGGCAAAAAGGCAGAAATTTCCCTTTTTGGGGGGCAAATTTGCAGAAATTTCACTTATTTCAGGGTAATAAGTCAGAAATTTCCCCTTATTTTGGGGCTAAAAATACAGAAATTTCCGTTGTTTTGGGGGAAAAAGACAGAAATTCCACTTATTTAGATTCAAAAAGGCAGAAATTCCCCTTATTTTGGAGCAAAAATGAAGAAATTTCCCTTTTTTATGGCAAAAAGATATGCATTTCCCTTTTTTTTGGGAAAAAAAGGCAGAAATTCCCCGTATTTTGGAGCAAAATTGCAGAAATTCCTCTAATTCTGGGGAAAAAAGGCAGAAATTCCCTATATATTGGAGCAAAAAAAACAGAAATTCTCCTTATTTTGGGGCAAAACTCAGAAATTCCACCTCTTTTGGGGCAAAATTCCAGAAATTTCTCTTATTTTGGGGGAAAATTGCAGAAATTTCACTTATTTTAGGGCAAAATTGCAGGAATTTCACTTATTTCAGGGAAAAAAGTCAGAAATTTTCCTTATTTTGGGGCAAAATAACAGAAATTCCTAATATTTTGTGGCAAAAATGCAGAAATTCCTCTTATTTTGAGGTAAAAAGGCTGAATTCCCCTTATTTGGGGGCAAAAAGGCAGAAATTTCCCTTATTTTGGGGCAAAATTGTAGAAATTTCACTTATTTCAGGGTAATGAGTCAGAAATTCCTCTTATTGTGGGGCAAAAAAGAGAGAAATTCCCTTTGTTTTCAAGGAAAAAGACAGAAATTCCACTTATTTAGAGGCAAAAAGGCAGAAATTCCCCTTATTTTGGAGCAAAAATGAAGAAATTTCATTTTTAATGGCAAAAAGGTATGCATTTCCATTATTTCCGGGCAAAACCGCAGAAATTCCCTGTATTTTGGAGCAAAAAGGCAGAAATTCCCCGTATTTTGGAGGAAAATTGCAGAAAATCCCCTATTTTGGGGGAAAAAATCAGAAAATCTTTTTATTTTGGGGCAAAATTCAAGAAATTCCCTTTATTTTGGGGCAAAATTGGAGGAATTTACCTTATTTTTGGGCAAAATTGCAGAAATTTCCCTTATTTGGGGCAAAATTGCAGAAATTTCACTTATTTTCAGAAAAAAGGGCTGATATTTTCTTTATTTTGGGGCAAAAAGGGAGAAATTTCTCTTATATTGGGGCAAAATTGCAGAAATTTCTCTTATTATGGGGAAAAATTGCAGAAATTTTCATTATTTTAGAAAAAATTGCAGAAATTTCACTTATTTCAGAGAAATAAAGCAAAAATTTTTCTTATTTTGGGGCAAAAAGGCAGAAATTCCCATTATTTTGGGGCAAAAAGGCAGAAATTCGACTTATTTTGGGGTAAAATTGCAGAAATTCCCCTAATTTAGGGGCAAAAGGCAGAAATTCCCTTTATTTTGTGGCAAAAATCATAAATTCCCCTTATTTTGGGGCAAAATTCAAGAAATTTCTTTTAATTTGGGGCAAAATTGCAGGAATTTACCTTATTTTGGGGCAAAATTGCAGAAATTTTTCTTATTTGGGGCAAAATTGCAGAAACTTCAATTATTTTCAGGTAAAAAGGCTGAAATTTCCTTTATTTTGGGGCAAAAAGGGAGAAATTCCCCTTATTTTGGGGCAAAATTGAAGAAATTTCCCTTTTTATTGAAAAAAATTGCAGAAATTTTCCTTATTTTAGGGCAAAATTGCAGAAATTTCACTTGTTTCAGAGAAAAAACGCAAAAATTTTTCTTATTTTGGGGCAAATAGGCAGAAATTCTCATTATTTTGGGGCAAAAAGGCAGAAATTCGACTTATTTTGGGGTAAAATTGCAGAAATTTCACATATTTCAGGGCAAAAAGGCAGAAATTCTAATTATTTTGGAGCAAAAATAAAGAAATTTCCCTTTTTTATGGCAAAATGTTATGCATTCCCCTTATTTTCGGGCAAAAAGGCAGAAATTCCCTGTGTTTTGGAGCAAAATTGCAGAAATTCCCCAAATTGTTGGGCTAAAATGCAGAAATTCCTATTATGTTGGGGCAAAAAGACAGAAATTCTCCTTATTTAAGGGCATAATTCAGAAATTCCACTTAATTTGGGGAAAAAATCCAAAATTTCTCTTATTTTGGGGCAAAAATTGCAGAAATTTCACTTATTTCAGGGAAAAAAGGCAGAAATTTTCCTTATTTTGGGGCAAAAATGTAGAAATTCTTAATATTTTGTGGCAAAAATGCAGAAATTCCCTTTATTTTGAGGGAAAAAGGCTGAAATTCCCCTTATTTGGGGGCAAAAAGGCAGAAATTTCCCTTATTTTGGGGCAAAAAGACAGTAATTCCCCTTATTTTGTGGCAAAAAGGTAGAAATTTCTTTTATTTCGGGGCAAAATTGCAGAAATATCACTTATTTCAGGGCCTAATTAAAAAATTCCTTTTATTTTGGGGCAAAAAGAGAGAAATTCCATTTATTTTTGGTTAAAAAGGGAGAAATTTCACTTATTTTGAGGTAAAAAGCAGAAATTCCTCTTATTTTGGGGCAAAAATGAAGAAATTTCCCTTTTTTGTGGCAAAAGGTATACATTCCCCTTACTTTCGGGATAAAAAGCCGAAATTCCCTGTATTTTGAAGCAAAATTGCAGAAATTTTCATAATTTTCAGGCAAAAAAGCAGAAATTCTCCTTATTTTAGGGCAAAAAGACAGAAAATCTCCTTTTTTCGGGTGCAAACAGTCAGAAATTCCCCTTATTTTGGGGCAAAATTGCAGAAATTTCCTTTACATTGTGGCAAAATTGCAGAAATTTCCCTTATTTTGGGGCAAAATTGCAGAAATTTCACTTATTTCAGGGTAATAAGTCAAAAATTCGCCTTATTTTGGGGCAAAAAAGACAGAAATTTCATTTGTTTTGGGGGAAAAAGACAGAAATTCCACTTAGAGGCAAAAATGCAGAAATTCCCCTTATTTTGGAGTAAAAATGAAGAAATTTTCCTTTTTATGGCAAAAAGGTATGCATTCCCATTATTTTCGTGCAAAAAGACAGAAATTCCCCGTATTTTGGAGCAAAATTGCAGAAATTCCCCTAATTTTGGGGCAAAAGGCAGAAATTCCCTTTATTTTGGGGCAAAAATCAGAAATTCCCCTTATTTTGGGGCAAAATTCAAAAAATTTCCTTTATTTTGGGCAAAATTGCAGGAATTTACCTTATTTTGGGGCAAAATTGCAGAATTTCCTTTATTTGGGGCAAAATTGCATAAAATTCACTTATTTTTAGGTAAAAAGGCTGAAATTTCCTTTATTTTGGGGCAAAAAAAGAGAAATTCCCTTTATTTTGGGGCAAAATTGCAGAAATTTCCATTGTTATGGAAAAATTGTAAAAATTTCCCTTATTTTAGGGCAAAATTGCAGAAATTTCACTTAATTCAGAATAATAAGTCAGAAATTCCCGCATATTTTGGGGCAAAAAAGACAAAAATTCCCTTTGTTTTGGGGGAAAAAGACAGAAATTTCACTTATTTAGAGGCAAAAAGGCAGAAATTCCCATTATTTTGTAGCAAAAATGAAGAAATTTCCCTTTTTTATGGTAAAAAGTTATGCATTCCCCTTATTTTCTGGCAAAAAGGCAGAAATTCCCCATATTTTGGAGCAAAATTGCAAAATTCCCCTAATTGTGGGGCAAAAATGCAGAAATTCCCAATATGTTGGGGCAAAAAGACAGAAATTCTCTTTATTTTGGGGCATAATTCATAAATTCCACTTATTTTGGGCAAAAATTCCAAAATTGCTCTTATTTTGGAGCAAAATTGCAGAAATTTCACTTATTTCAGGGAAAAAATGCAGAAATTTTCTTTATTTTGGGGCAAAAATGCAGAAATTCTTAATATTTTGTGGCGAAATGCAGAAATTCTCTTTATTTTGAGGGAAAAAGGCTGAAATTCCCCTTATTTGGGGGCAAAAAGGCAGAAATTTCCCTTATTTTGGGGCAAAAATACAGTAATTCCCCTTATTTTGTGGCATAAAGGCAGAAATTTCTTTTATTTTGGGGCAAAATTGCAGAAATATCACTTATTTCAGGGCCTAATTAAAAAATTCCTTATATTTTGGGGCAAAAAGAGAGAAATTCCATTTATTTTTGGTTTAAAAGGGAGAAATTTCACTTATTTTGAGGTAAAAAGCAAAAATACCTCTTATTTTGGGGCAAAAATGAAGAAATTTCCCTTTTTTGTGGCAAAAGGTATACATTCCCCTTACTTTCGGGATAAAAAGCCGAAATTCCCCATATTTTGAAGCAAAATTGCAGAAATTTTCATAATTTTCGGGCAAAAAAGCAAAAATTCTTATTTTAGGGCAAAAAGACAGAAAATCTCTTTTTTTCGGGAGCAAACATTCAGAAATTCCCCTTATTTTGGGGAAAAATTGCCGAAATTTCCTTTACATTGGGGCAAAATTGCAGAAATTTCCCTTATTTTGGGGCAAAATTGCAGAAATTTCACTTATTTCAGGGTAATAAGTCAGAAATTCACCTTATTTTGGGGCAAAAAAGACAGAAATTCCCTTTGTTTTGGGGGAAAAAGACAGAAATTCCACTTAGTTAGATGCAAAAATGCAGAAATTCCCCTTATTTTGGAGCAAAAATGAAGAAATTTTCCTTTTTATGGCAAAAAGGTATGCATTCCCATTATTTTCTGGCAAAAAGGCAGAAATTCCCTGTATTTTGGAGCAAAATTGCAGAAATTCCCCTAATTTTGGGGTAAAAGGCAGAAATTCCCTTTATTTTGGGACAAAAATCAGAAATTCCCCTTATATTGGGGCAAAATTCAAGAAATTTCATTTATTTTGGGGTAAAATTGCAGGAATTTACCTTATTTTGGGGAAAAATTGCAGAAATTTCCTTAATTTGGGGCAAAATTGCATAAAATTCACTTATTTTCAGGTAAAAAGGCTGAAATTTCCTTTATTTTGGGGCAAAAAAAGAGAAATTCCCCTTATTTTGGGGAAAAATTGCAGAAATTTCCCTTGTTACGGGAAAAAATTGCAGAAATTTCCCTTATTTTAGGACAAAATTGCAGAAATTTCACTTATTTCAGAGAAATAAAGCAAAAATGTTTCTTATTTTGGGGCAAAAAGGCAGAAAATCTCATTATTTTAGGGCAAAAAGGCAGAAATTCACCTTATTTTGCGGTAAAATTGCAGAAATTTCTCATATTTCAGAACAAAAAGGCAGAAATTTCCCTTTTTTTGGGGCAAAATTGCAGAAATTTCACTTATTTCAGGGTAATAAGTCAGAAATTCCCCCTTATTTTGGTGCTAAAAATACAGAAATTCCCGTTGTTTTGGGGGAAAAAGACAGAAATTCCACTTATTTAGAGGCAAAGAGGCAGAAATTCCTCTTATTTTGGAGCAAAAATGAAGAAATTTCCCTTTTTTATGGCAAAAAGATATGCATTTCCCTCATTTTTGGAAAAAAAAGCAGAAATTCTCCGTATTTTGGAGCACAATTGCAGAAATTCCCCTAATTCTGGGGCAAAAGGCAGAAATTCCCTATATGTTGGGGCAAAAAGACAGAAATTCTCCTTATTTTGGGGCAAAACTCAGAAATTCCACTTCTTTTGGGGCAAAATTCCAGAAATTTCCCTTATTTTGGGGCAAAATTGTAGAAATTTCACTTATTTTGGGGCAAAATTGCAGAAATTTCACTTATTTCAGGGAAAAAAGTAAAAAATTTTCCTTATTTTGGGGCAAAATAACAGAAATTCCTAATATTTTGTGGCAAAAATCCAGAAATTCCTCTTATTTTGAGGTAAAAATGCTGAATTCCCCTTAATTGTGGGAAAAAAGGCAGAAATTTTTCTTATTTTGGGGCAAAATTGCAGAAATTTCACTTATTTCAGGGTAATAAGTCAGAAATTCACCTTATTTTGGGGCAAAAAAGACAGAAATTCTCTTTGTTTTGGGGGAAAAAGACAGAAATTCCACTTAGTTCGAGGCAAAAATGCAGAAATTCCCCTTATTTTGGAGCAAAAATGAAGAAATTTTCCTTTTTATGGCAAAAAGGTATGCATTCCCATTATTTTCGTGCAAAAAGGCAGAAATTCCCCGTATTTTGGAGCAAAATTGCAGACATTTTCCTAATTTTGGGGCAAAAGGCAGAAATTCCCTTTATTTTGGGTCAAAAATCAGAAATTCCCCTTATTTTGGGGCAAAATTCAAAAAATTTCCTTTATTTTCGGGCAAAATTGCAGGAATTTACCTTATTTTGGGGCAAAATTGCAGAAATTTCTTTATTTGGGGCAAAATTGCATAAAATTCATTTATTTTCAGGTAAAAAGGCTGAAAATTCCTTTATTTTGGGGCAAAAAAAGTGAAATTCCCCTTATTTTGGGGAAAAATTGCAGAAATTTCCCTTGTTATGGAAAAATTGCAGAAATTTCCCTTATTTTAGGGCAAAATTGCAGAAATTTCACTTATTTCAGGGTAATAAGTCAGAAATTCCCGCTTATTTTGGGGCAAAAAAGACAAAAATTGCCTTTGTTTTGGGGGAAAAAGACAGAAATTCCACTTATTTAGAGGCAAAAAGGCAGAAATTCCCATTATTTTGGAGCAAAAATGAAGAAATTTCCCTTTTTTATGGCAAAAAGTTATGCATTCCCCTTATTTTCGGGCAAAGAGGCAGAAATTCCCCGTATTTTGGAGCAAAATTGCAAAATTCCCCTAATTGTGGGGCAAAAATGCAGAAATTCCCAATATGTTGGGGCAAAAAGACAGAAATTCTCTTTATTTTGGGGCATAACTCAGAAATTCCACTTATTTTGGGCAAAAATTCCAAAATTTCTCTTATTTTGGGGCAAAATTGCAGAAATTTCACTTATTTCAGGGAAAAAATGCAGAAATTTTCTTTATTTTGGGGCAAAAATGCAGAAATTCTTAATATTTTGTGGCGAAAATGCAGAAATTCCCTTTATTTTGAGAGAAAAAAGCTGAAATTCCCATTATTTGGGGGGAAAAAGGCAGAAATTTCCCTTATTTTGGGGCAAAAAGACAGTAATTCCCCTTATTTTGTGGAATAAAGGCAGAAATTTCTTTTATTTTGGGTCAAAATTGCAGAAATATCACTTATTTCAGGGCCTAATTAAAAAATTTCTTATATTTTGGGGAAAAAAGAGAGAAATTCCATTTATTTTTGGTTTAAAAGAGAGAAATTTCACTTATTTTGAGGTAAAAAGCAAAAATACCTCTTATTTTGGGGCAAAAATGAAGAAATTTCCCTTTTTTGTGGCAAAAGGTATACATTCCCCTTACTTTCGGGATAAAAAGCCGAAATTCCCCATATTTTGAAGCAAAATTGCAGAAATTTTCATAATTTTCGGGCAAAAAAGCAGAAATTCTCCTTATTTTAGGGCAAAAAGACAGAAAATCTCTTTTTTTCGGAAGCAAACAGTCAGAAATTCCCCTTATTTTGGGAAAAAATTGCAGAAATTTCCTTTACATTGGGGCAAAATTGCAGAAATTCCCCTTATTTTGGGGCAAAATTGAAGAAATTTCCCTTGTTATTGAAAAAAATTGAAGAAATTTTCCTTATTTTAGGGCAAAATTGCAGAAATTTCACTTATTTCAGAGAAAAAACGCAAAAATTTTTCTTATTTTGGGGCAAATAGGCAGAAATTCCCATTATTTTGGGGCAAAAAGGCAGAAATTCGACTTATTTTAGGGTAAAATTGCAGAAATTTCACATATTTCAGGGCAAAAAGGCAGAAATTTCCCGTATTTTGGGGCAAAATTGCAAAAATTTCACTTATTTCAGGGAAATAAGTCAGAAATTCCTCTTATTTTGGGGCAAAAAAGACAGAAATTGCCTTTGTTTTGGGAGAAAAAGACAGAAATTCCACATATTTAGAGGCAAAAATGCAGAAATTCCCCTTATTTTGGAGCAAAAATGAAGAAATTTTCCTTTTTATGGCAAAAAGGTATGCATTCCCATTATTTTCTGGCAAAAAGGCAGAAATTCCCTGTATTTTGGAGCAAAATTGCAGAAATTCCCCTAATTTTGGGGCAAAAGGCAGAAATTCCCTTTATTTTGGGACAAAAATCAGAAATTCCCCTTATATTGGGGCAAAATTCAAGAAATTTCCTTTATTTTGGGGTAAAATTGCAGGAATTTACCTTATTTTGGGGCAAAATTGCAGAAATTTCCTTAATTTGGGGCAAAATTGCATAAAATTCACTTATTTTCAGGTAAAAAGGCTGAAATTTTCTTTATTTTGGGGCAAAAAAAGAGAAATTCTTCTTATATTGGGGCAAAATTGCAGAAATTTCCCTTGTTATGGGAAAAAATTGAAGAAATTTCCCTTATTTTAGGGCAAAATTGCAGAAATTTCACTTATTTCAGAGAAATAAAGCAAAAATGTTTCTTATTTTGGGGCAAAAAAGTCAGAAAATCTCATTATTTTAGGGCAAAAAGGCAGAAATTCACCTTATTTTGCGGTAAAATTGCAGATATTTCACATATTTCAGGGCAAAAAGGCAGAAATTTCCCTTTTTTTGGGGCAAAATTGCAGAAATTTCACTTATTTCAGGGTAATAAGTCAGAAATTCCCCCTTATTTTGGGGCTAAAAATACAGAAATTCCCGTTGTTTTGGGGGAAAAAGACAGAAATTCCACTTATTTAGAGTCAAAAAGGCAGAAATTCCCCTTATTTTGAAGCAAAAATGAAGAAATTTCCCTTTTTTATGGCAAAAAGATATCATTTCCCTTATTTTTGGGAAAAAAGGCAGAAATTCCCCGTATTTTGGAGCAAAATTGCAGAAATTCCCCTAATTCTGGGGCAAAAGGCAGAAATTCCCTATATGTTGGGGCAAAAATACAGAAATTCTCCTTATTTTGGGGAAAAACTCAGAAATTCCACTTCTTTTGGGGCCAAATTCCAGAAATTTCCCTTATTTTGGGGCAAAATTGTAGAAATTTCACTTATTTTGGGGCAAAATTGCAGAAATTTCACTTATTTCAGGGAAAAAAGTCAGAAATTTTCCTTATTTTGGGGCAAAATAACAGAAATTCCTAATATTTTGTGGCAAAAATGCAGAAATTCCTCTTATTTTGAGGTAAAAAGGCTGAATTCCCCTTATTTGGGGGCAAAAAGGCAGAAATTTCTCTTATTTTGGGGCATAATTGCAGAAATTTCACTTATTTCAGGGTAATGAGTCAGAAATTCCTCTTATTTTGGGGCAAAAAATAGAGAAATTCCCTTTGTTTTGTAGGAAAAAGACAGAAATTCCACTTATTTAGAGGCAAAAAAGCAGAAATTCCCCTTATTTTGGAGCAAAAATGAAGAAATTTCATTTTTTATGGCAAAAAGGTATGCATTCCCATTATTTTCGGGCAAAAACGAAGAAATTCCCTGTATTTTGGAGCAAAAAGGCAGAAATTTCCCGTATTTTGGAGCAAAATTGCAGAAAATCCCCTAATTTTGGGGCAAAAATCAGAAAATCTCTTTATTTTGGGGCAAAATTCAAGAAATTCCCTTTTTTGGGGCAAAATTGGAGGAATTTACCTTATTTTTGGCAAAATTGCAGAAATTTCCCTTATTTGGGGCAAAATTGCAGAAATTTCACTTATTTTCAGGAAAAAGGGCTGATATTTCCTTTATTTTTGGGCAAAAAGGGAGAAATTTCTTTTATTTTGGGGAAAAATTGCAGAAATTTCTCTTATTATGGGGAAAAATTGCAGAAATTTTTCTTATTTTAGAACAAAATTGCAGAAATTTCACTTATTTCAGAGAAAAAAAGCAAAAATTTTTCTTATTTTGGGGCAAAAAGGAGGAAATTTCCATTATTTTGGAACAAAAAGGCAAAAATTCGACTTATTTTGGGGTAAAATTGCAGATATTCTCCAAAATTAGGGGCAAAAGGCAGAAATTCCCTATATTTTGGGGCAAAAATCATAAATTCCCCTTATTTTGGGGCAAAATTCAAGAAATTTCCTTTAATTTGGGGCAAAATTGCAGGTTTTACCTTATATTGGGGCAAAATTGCAGAAATTTTTCTTATTTGGGGCAAAATTGCAGAAACTTCAATTATTTTCAGGTAAAAAGGCTGAAATTTCCTTTATTTTGGGGCAAAAAGGGAGAAATTCCCCTTATTTTGGGGCAAAATTGAAGAAATTTCCCTTGTTATTGAAAAAAATTGCAGAAATTTTCCTTATTTTAGGGCAAAATTGCAGAAATTTCACTTATTTCAGAGAAAAAACGCAAAAATTTTTCTTATTTTGGGGCAAATAAGCAGAAATTCCCATTATTTTGGGGCAAAAAGGCAGAAATTCGACTTATTTTGGGGTAAAATTGCAGAAATTTCACATATTTCAGGGCAAAAAGGCAGAAATTTCCCTTATTTTGGGGCAAAATTGCAGAAATTTCACTTATTTCATGGTAATAAGTCAGAAATTCCCTGTATTTTGGGGCAAAAAAGACAAAAATTCCTTTTGTTTTGGGGGAAAAATACAGAAATTCCACTTATTTAGAGGCAAAAAGGCAGAAATTCCCATTATTTTGGAGCAAAAATGAAGAAATTTCCCTTTTTTATGGCAAAAAGTTATGCATTCCACTTATTTTCGGGCAAAAAGGCAGAAATTCCCCGTATTTTGGAGCAAAATTGCAGAAATTCCCCTAATTGTTGGGCAAAAATGCAGAAATTCCTAATATGTTGGGGCAAAAAGACAGAAATTCTCCTTATTTAAGGGCATAATTCAGAAATTCCACTTATTTTGGGGAAAAAATCCAAAATTTCTCTTATTTTGGGGCAAAATTGCACAAATTTCACTTATTTCAGGGAAAAAAGGCAGAAATTTTCCTTATTTTAGGGCAAAAATGTAGAAATTCTTAATATTTTGTGGCAAAAATGCAGAAATTCGCTTTATTTTGAGGTAAAAAGGCTGAAATTCCCCTTATTTGGGGGCAAAAAGGCAGAAATTTCCCTTATTTTGGGTCAAAAAGACAGTAATTCCCCTTATTTTGTGGCAAAAAGGTAGAAATTTCTTTTATTTCGGGGCAAAATTGCAGAAATATCACTTATTTCAGGGCCTAATTCAAAAATTCCTTTTATTTTGGGGCAAAAAGAGAGAAATTCCATTTATTTTTGGTTAAAAAGGGAGAAATTTCACTTATTTTGAGGTAAAAAGCAGAAATTCCTCTTATTTTGGGGCAAAAATGAAGAAATTTCCCTTTTTTGTGGCAATAGGTATACATTCCCCTTACTTTCGGGATAAAAAGCCGAAATTCCCCGTATTTTGAAGCAAAATTGCAGAAATTTTCATAATTTTCGGGCAAAAAAGCAGAAATTCTCCTTATTTTAGGGCAAAAAGACAGAAAATCTCCTTTTTTCGGGAGCAAAGAGTCAGAAATTCCCCTTATTTTGGGGCACAATTGCAGAAATTTCCTTTACATTGTGGCAAAATTGAAGAAATTTCCCTTATTTTGGGGCAAAATTGCAGAAATTTCACTTATTTCAGGGTAATAAGTCAGAAATTCCCCATATTTTGGGGCAAAAAAGACAGAAATTCCCTTTGTTTTGGGGGAAAAAGACAGAAATTCCACTTAGAGGCAAAAATGCAGAAATTCCCCTTATTTTGGAGCAAAAATGAAGAAATTTTCCTTTTTATGGCAAAAAGGTATGCATTCCCATTATTTTCGTGCAAAAAGGCAGAAATTCCCCGTATTTTGGAGCAAAATTGCAGAAATTGCCCTAATTTTGGGGCAAAAAGCAGAAATTCCCTTTATTTTGGGGCAAAAATCAGAAATTCCCCTTATTTTGGGGCAAAATTCAAAAAATTTCCTTTATTTTGGGGCAAAATTGCAGGAATTTACCTTATTTTGGGGCAAAATTGCAGAAATTTCCTTTATTTGGGGCAAAATTGCATAAAATTCACTTATTTTCAAGTAAAAAGGCTGAAATTTCCTTTATTTTGGGGCAAAAAAAGAGAAATTCCCCTTATTTTGGGTCAAAATTGCAGAAATTTCCCTTATTATGGAAAAATTGCAGAAATTTCCATATTTTAGGGCAAAATTGCAGAAATTTCACTTATTTCAGGGTAATAAGTCAGAAAATCCCGCTTATTTTGGGGCAAAAAATGGAGAAATTCCCGTTGTTTTGGGGGAACAAGATAGAAATTCCACTTATTTAGAGGCAAAAAGGCAGAAAATCCCCTTATTTTGGGGCAAAATTGCAGAAATTTCCTTTACATTGGGGCAAAATTGCAGAAATTTCCCTTATTTTGGGGCAAAATTGCAGAAATTTCACTTATTTCAGGGTAATAAGTCAGAAATTCCCCTTATTTTGGGGCAAAAAAGACAAATATTCTCTTTGTTTTGGGGGAAAAAGACAGAAATTCCACTTAGTTAGAAGCAAAAATTCAGAAATTCCCCTTATTTTGGAGCAAAAATGAAGAAATTTTTCTTTTTATGGCAAAAAGGTATGCATTCCCATTATTTTCTGGCAAAAAGTCAGAAATTCCCCGTATTTTGGAGAAAATTGCAGGAATTCCCCTAATTTTGGGGCAAAAGGCAGAAATTCCCTTTATTTTGGGACTAAAATCAGACATTCCCCTTATTTTGGGGCAAAATTCCAGAAATTTCCTTTATTTTGGGGTAAAATTGCAGGAATTTACCTTATTTTGGGGCAAAATTGCAGAAATTTCCTTATTTGGGGCAAAATTGCATAAAATTCACTTATTTTCAGGTAAAAAGGCTGAAATTTTCTTTATTTTGGGACAAAAAAAGAGAAATTCCCCTTATTTTGGGGCAAAATTGCAGAAATTTCCCTTGTTATGGGAAAAAATTGCAGAAATTTCCCTTATTTTAGGACAAAATTGCAGAAATTTCACTTATTTCAGAGAAATAATGCAAAAATGTTTCTTATTTTGGGGCAAAAAGGCAGAAACTCTCATTATTTTAGGGCAAAAAGGCAGAAATTCACCTTATTTTGCGGTAAAATTGCAGAAATTTCACATATTTCAGGGCAAAAAGGCAGAAATTTCCCTTGTTTGGGGGCAAAATTGTAGAAATTTCACTTATTTCAGGGTAATAAGTCAGAAATTCCCCCTTATTTTGGGGCTAAAAATACAGAAATTCCCATTGTTTTGGGGAAAAAAGACAGAAATTCCACTTATTTGGAGTCAAAAAGGCAGAAATTCCCCTTATTTTGGAGCAAATATGAAGAAATTTTCCTTTTTTATGGCAAAAAGATATGCATTTCCCTTATTTTTGAGAAAAAAGGCAGAAATTCCCCGTATTTTGGAGCAAAATTGCAGAAATTCCCCTAATTCTTGGGCAAAAGGCAGAAATTCCCTATATGTTGGGGCAAAAAGACAGAAATTCTCCTTATTTTGGGGCAAAACTCAGAAATTCCACTTCTTTTGGGGCAAAATTCCAGAAATTTCCCTTATTTTGGGGCAAAATTGTAGAAATTTCACTTATTTTGGGGCAAAATTGCAGAAATTTCACTTATTTCAGGGAAAAAAGTCAGAAATTTTCCTTATTTTGGGGCAAAATAACAGAAATTCCTAATATTTTGTGGCCAAAATGCAGAAATTACTCTTATTTTGAGGTAAAAAGGCTGAATTCCCCTTATTTGGGGGCAAAAAAGGCAGAAATTTCCCTTATTTTGGGGCAAAATTGCAGAAATTTCACTTATTTCAGGGTAATGAGTCAGAAATTCCTCTTATTTTGGAGCAAAAAAGAGAGAAATTCCCTTTGTTTTGTGGGAAAAAGACAGAAATTCCACTTATTTAGAGGCAAAAAGGCAGAAATTCCCCTTATTTTGGAGCAAAAATGAAGAAATTTCATTTTTTATGGCAAAAAGTTATGCATACCCATTATTTTCGGGCAAAAACGCAGAAATTCCCTGTATTTTGGAGCAAAAAGGCAGAAATTCCCCGTATTTTGAAGCAAAATTGCAGAAAATCCCCTAATTTTGGGGCAAAAATCAGAAACTCTCTTTATTTTGGGGCAAAATTCAAGAAATTCCCTTTATTTTGGGGCAAAATTGGAGGAATTTACCTTATTATTGGGCAAAATTGCAGAAATTTCCCTTATATGGGGCAAAATTGCAGAAATATCACTTATTTTCAGGAATAAGGTATGATTTATCCTTTATTTTGGGGCAAAAAGGGAGAAATTTCTCTTAGTTTGCGGCAAAATTGCAGAAATTTTTCTTATTTGGGGCAAAATTGCAGAAACTTCAATTATTTTCAGGTAAAAAGGCTGAAATTTCCTTTATTTTGGGGCAAAAAGGGAGAAATTCCCCTTATTTTGGGGCAAAATTGAAGAAATTTCCCTTGTTATTGAAAAAAATTGCAGAAATTTTCCTTATTTTAGGGCAAAATTGCAGAAATTTCACTTATTTCAGAGAAAAAACGCAAAAATTTTTCTTATTTTGGGGCAAAAAGGCAGAAATTCCCATTATTTTGGGGCAAAAAGGCAGAAATTGGACTTATTTTGGGGTAAAATTGCAGAAATTTCACATATTTCAGGGCAAAAAGGCAGAAATTTCCCTTATTTTGGGGCAAAATTGCAGAAATTTCACTTATTTCATGGTAATAAGTCAGAAATTCCTTTTATTTTGGGGCAAAAAAGACAAAAATTCCTTTTGTTTTGGGGGAAAAAGACAGAAATTCCACTTATTTAGAGGCAAAAATGCAGAAATTCCCATTATTTTGGAGCAAAAATGAAGAAATTTCCCTTTTTTATGGCAAAAAGTTATGGATTCCCCTTATTTTCGGGCAAAAAGGCAGAAATTCCCCGTATTTTGGAGCAAAATTGCAGAAATTCCCCTAATTGTTGGGCAAAAATTCAGAAATTCCTAATATGTTTGGGCAAAAATACAGAAATTCTCCTTATTTAAAGGCATAATCCAGAAATTCCACTTATTTTGGAAAAAAAATCCAAAATTTCTCTTATTTTGGGGCAAAATTGCACAAATTTCAATTATTTCAGGGAAAAAAGGCAGAAATTTTCCTTATTTTGGGGCAAAAATGTATAAATTCTTAATATTTTGTGGCAAAAATGCAGAAATTCGCTTTATTTTGAGAGAAAAAGGCTGAAATTCCCCTTATTTGGGGGCAAAAAGGCAGAAATTTCCCTTATTTTGGGGCAAAAAGACAGTAATTCCCCTTATTTTGTGGCAAAAAGGTAGAAATTTCTTTTATTTCCGGGCAAAATTGCAGAAATATCACTTATTTCAGGGCCTAATTCAAAAGTTCCTTTTATTTTGGGGCAAAAAGAGAGAAATTCCATTTATTTTTGGTTAAAAAGGGAGAAATTTCACTTATTTTGAGGTAAAAATAAGAAATTCCTCTTATTTTGGGGCAAAAATGAAGAAATTTCCCTTTTTTGTGGCAAAAGGTATACATTCCCCTTACTTTCGGGATAAAAAGCCGAAATTCCCCGTATTTTGAAGCAAAATTGCAGAAATTTTCATAATTTTCGGGCAAAAAAGCAGAAATTCTCCTTATTTTAGGGCAAAAAGACAGAAAATCTCCTTTTTTCGGGAACAAACAGTCAGAAATTCCCCTTATTTTGGGGCAAAATTGCAGAAATTTCCTTTACATGGTGGCAAAATTGCAGAAATTTCCCTTATTTTGGGGCAAAATTGCAGAAATTTCACTTATTTCAGGGTAATAAGTCAGAAATTCCCCTTATTTTGGGGCAAAAAAGACAGAAATTCCCTTTGTGTTGGGGGAAAAAGACAGAAATTCCACTTAGTTAGAGGCAAAAATGCAGAAATTCCCCTTATTTTCGAGCAAATAAAAAGAAATTTTCCTTTTTATGGCAAAAAGGTATGCATTCCCATTATTTTCGTGCAAAAAGGCAGAAATTCCCCGTATTTTGGAGCAAAATTGCAGAAATTGCCCTAATTTTGGGGCAAAAGGCAGAAATTCCCTGTATTTTGGAGCAAAAAGGCAGAAATTCCCCGTATTTTGGAGGAAAATTGCAGAAAATCCCCTATTTTTGGGGCAAAAATCAGAAAATCTTTTTATTTTGGGGCAAAATTCAAGAAATTCCCTTTATTTTGGGGCAAAATTGCAGGAATTTACATTATTTTGGAACAAAATTGCAGAAATTTCCTTTATTTGGGGCAAAATTGCATAAAATTCACTTATTTTCAAGTAAAAAGGCTGAAATTTCCTTTATTTTGGGGCAAAAAAAGAGAAATTCCCCTTATTTTGGGTCAAAATTGCAGAAATTTCCCTTATTATGGAAAAATTGCAGAAATTTCCATATTTTAGGGCAAAATTGCAGAAATTTCACTTATTTCAGGGTAATAAGTCAGAAATTCCCGCTTATTTTGGGGCAAAAAATACAGAAATTCCCGTTGTTTTGGGGGAATAAGATAGAAATTCCACTTATTTAGGGGCAAAAAGGCAGAAATTCCCCTTATTTTGGGGCAAAATTGCAGAAATTTCCTTTACATTGGGGCAAAATTGCAGAAATTTCCCATATTTTGGGGCAAAATT
Source organism: Micromys minutus (assembly GCF_963924665.1). Lineage (NCBI taxonomy): Eukaryota > Metazoa > Chordata > Mammalia > Rodentia > Muridae > Micromys > Micromys minutus. The sequence goes on along the minus strand of NW_027667258.1, from coordinate 918,157 downwards.
GCAGAAATTTCACTTATTTCAGGGTAATAAGTAAGAAATTCCCCTTATTTTGGGGCAAAAAAGACAAATATTCTCTTTGTTTTGGGGGAAAAAAACAGAAATTCCACTTAGAGGCAAAAATGCAGAAATTCCCCTTATTTTGGAGCAAAAATGAAGAAATTTTTTTATTTATGGCAAAAAGGTATGCATTCCCATTATTTTCTGGCAAAAAGGCAGAAATTCCCCGTATTTTGTAGCAAAATTGCAGAAATTCCCCTAATTTTGGGACAAAAGTCAGAAATTCCCTTTATTTTGGGACAAAATTCAGACATTCCCCTTATTTTGGGGCAAAATTCAAGAAATTTCCTTTATTTCGGTTTAAAATTGCAGGAATTTACCTTATTTTGGGGCAAAATTGACGAAATTTGCTTAATTTGGGGCAAAATTGCATAAAATTCACTTTTTTCAGGTAAAAAGGCTGAAATTTTCTTTATTTTGGGGCAAAAAAGATAAATTCCCCTTATTTTGGGGCAAAATTGCAAAAATTTCTCTTATTATGGGGAAAAATTGCAGAAATTTTCTTTATTTTAGAACAAAATTGCAGAAATTTCACTTATTTCAGAGAAAAAAAGCAAAAATTTTTCGTATTTTGGGGCAAAAAGGCAGAAATTCCCATTATTTTGGGGCAAAAAGGCAGAAATTCGACTTATTTTGGGGTAAAATTGCAGAAATTCCCCTAATTTAGGGGCAAAAGGCAGAAATTCCCTTTATGTTGGGGCAAAAATCATAAATTCCCCTTATTTTGGGGCAAAATTCAAGAAATTTCCTTTAATTTGGGGCAAAATTGCAGGAATTTACCTTATTTTGGGGCCAAATTGCAGAAATTTTTCTTATTTGGGGCAAAATTGCAGAAACTTCAATTATTTTCAGGTAAAAAGGCTGAAATTTCTTTTATTTTGGGGCAAAAAGGGAGAAATTCCCCTTATTTTGGGGCAAAATTGAAGAAATTTCTCTTGTTATTGAAAAAAATTGCAGAAATTTTCCTTATTTTAGGGCAAAATTCCAGAAATTTCACTTATTTCAGAGAAAAAACGCAAAAATTTTTTTTATTTTGAGGCAAAAAGGCAGAAATTCCCATTATTTCGGTGCAAAAAGGAAGAAATTCGACATATTTTGGGGTAAAATTGCAGAAATTTCACATATTTCAGGGCAAAAAGGCAGAAATTTCCCTTATTTTGGGGCAAAATTGCAGAAATTTCACTTATTTCATGGTAATAAGTCAGAAATTCCTTTTATTTTGGGGCAAAAAAGACAAAAATTCCTTTTGTTTTGGGGAAAAAGACAGAAATTCCACTTATTTAGAGGCAAAAAGGCAGAAATTCCCATTATTTTGGAGCAAAAATGAAAAAATTTCCCTTTTTTATGGCAAAAAGTTATGCATTCCCCTTATTTTCGGGCAAAAAGGCAGAAATTCCCCGTATTTTGGAGCAAAATTTCAGACATTCCCCTAATTGTTGGGCAAAAATGCAGAAATTCCTAATATGTTTGGGCAAAAAGACAGAAATTCTCCTTATTTAAAGGCATAATTCAGAAATTCCACTTATTTTGGGGAAAAAATCCAAAATTTCTCTTATTTTGGGGCAAAATTGTACAAATTTCACTTATTTCAGGGAAAAAAGGCAGAAATTTTCCTTATTTTGGGGCAAAAATGTAGATATTCATAATATTTTGTGGCAAAAATGCAGAAATTCGCTTTATTTTGAGGGAAAAAGGCTGAAATTCCCCTTATTTGGGGGCAAAAAGGCAGAAATTTCCCTTATTTTGGGGCAAAAAGACAGTAATTCCCCTTATTTTGTGGCAAAAAGGTAGAAATTTCTTTATTTCGGGGCAAAATTGCAGAAATATCACTTATTTCAGGGCCTAATTCAAAAATTCCTTTTATTTTGTGGCAAAAAGAAAGAAATTCCATTTATTTTTGGTTAAAAAGGGAGAAATTTCACTTATTTTGAGGTAAAAAGCAGAAATTCCTCTTATTTTGGGGCAAAAATGAAGAAATTTCCCTTCTTTGTGGCAAAAGGTATACATTCCCCTTACTTTCGGGATAAAAGGCCGAAATTCCCCGTATTTTGAAGCAAAATTGCAGAAATTTTCATAATTTTCGGGCAAAAAAGCAGAAATTCTACTTATTATAGGGCAAAAAGATAGAAAATCTCCTTTTTTCGGGAGCAAACAGTCAGAAATTCCCCTTATTTTGGGGCAAAATTGCAGAAATTTCCCTTATTTTGGGGCAAAATTGCAGAAATTTCACTTATTTCATTGTAATAAGTCAGAAATTCCCCTTATTTTGGGGCAAAAAAGACAGAAATTCCCTTTGTTTTGGGGGAAAAAGACAGAAATTCCACTTAGTTAGAGGCAAAATGCAGAAATTCCCCTTATTTTGGAGCAAAAATGAAGAAATTTTCCTTTTTATGGCAAAAAGGTATGCATTCCCATTATTTTCGTGCAAAAAGGCAGAAATTCCCCGTATTTTGGAGCAAAATTGCAGAAATTGCCCTAATTTTGGGGCAAAAGGCAGAAATTCCCTTTATTTTGGGGCAAAAATCAGAAATTCCCCTTATTTTGGGGCAAAATTCAAAAAATTTCATTTATTTTGGGGCAAAATTGCAGGAATTTACCTTATTTTGGGGCAAAATTGCAGAAATTTCCTTTATTTGGGGCAAAATTGCATAAAATTCACTTATTTTCAAGTAAAAAGGCTGAAATTTCCTTTATTTTGGGGCAAAAAAAGAGAATTTCCCCTTATTTTGGGTCAAAATTGCACAAATTTCCCTTATTATGGAAAAATTGCAGAAATTTCCCTTATTTTAGGGCAAAATTGCAGAAATTTCACTTATTTCAGGGTAATAAGTCAGAAATTCCCGCTTATTTTGGGGCAAAAAATACAGAAATTCCCGTTGTTTTGGGGGAATAAGATAGAAATTCCACTTATTTAGAGGCAAAAAGGCAGAAATTCCCCTTATTTTGGGGCAAAATTGCAGAAATTTCCTTTACATTGGGGCAAAATTGCAGAAATTTCCCTTATTTTGGGGCAAAATTGCAGAAATTTCACTTATTTCAGGGTAATAAGTCAGAAATTCCCCTTATTTTGGGGCAAAAAAGACAAATATTCTCTTTGTTTTGGGGGAAAAAGACAGAAATTCCACTTAGTTAGAGGCAAAAATGCAGAAATTCCCCTTATTTTGGAGCAAAAATGAAGAAATTTACCTATTTATGGCAAAAAGGTATGCATTCCCATTATTTTCTGGCAAAAAGGCAGAAATTCCCCGTATTTTGTAGCAAAATTGCAGAAATTCCCCTAATTTTGGGGCAAAAGGCAGAAATTCCCTTTATTTTGGGACAAAATTCAGACATTCCCCTTATTTTGGGGCAAAATTCAAGAAATTTCCTTTATTTTGGGGTAAAATTGCAGGAATTTACCTTATTTTGGGGCAAAATTGCAGAAATTTGCTTAATTTGGGGCAAAATTGCATAAAATTCACTTATTTTCAGGTAAAAAGGCTGAAATTTTCTTTATTTTGGGGCAAAAAAAGAGAAATTCCCCTTATTTTGGGGCAAAATTGCAGAAATTTCCCTTGTTATGGGAAAAAATTGCAGAAATTTCCCTTATTTTAGGACAAAATTGCAGAAATTTCACTTATTTCAGAGAAATAAAGCAAAAATGTTTCTTATTTTGGGGCAAAAAGGTAGAAAATCTCATTATTTTAGGGCAAAAAGGCAGAAATTCACCTTATTTTGTGGTAAAATTGCAGAAATTTCACATATTTCAGGGCAAAAAGGCAGAAATTTCTCTTATTTTGGGGCAAAATTGCAGAAATTTCACTTATTTCATGGTAATAAGTCAGAAATTCCTTTTATTTTGGGACAAAATACAAAAATTCCTTTTGTTTTGGGGGAAAAAGACAGAAATTCTACTTATTTAGAGGCAAAAAGGCAGAAATTCCCATTATTTTGGAGCAAAAATGAAAAAATTTCCCTTTTTTATGGCAAAAAGTTATGCATTCCCCTTATTTTCGGGCAAAAAGGCAGAAATTCCCCGTATTTTGGAGCAAAATTGCAGACATTCCCCTAATTGTTCAGCAAAAATGCAGAAATTCCTAATATGTTTGGGCAAAAAGACAGAAATTCTCCTTATTTAAAGGCATAATTCAGAAATTCCACTTATTTTGGGGAAAAAAATCCAAAATTTCTCTTATTTTGGGGCAAAATTGCACAAATTTCACTTATTTCAGGGAAAAAAGGCAGAAATTTTCCTTATTTTGGGGCAAAAATGTAGAAATTCTTAATATTTTGTGGCAAAAATGCAGAAATTCGCTTTATTTTATTTATTTTGAGGGAAAAAGGCTGAAATTCCCTTTATTTGGGGGCAAAAAGGCAGAAATTTCCCTTATTTTGGGGTAAAAAGACAGTAATTCCCCTTATTTTGTGGCAAAAATGTAGAAATTTCTTTTATTTCGGGGCAAAATTGCAGAAATATCACTTATTTCAGGGCCTAATTCAAAAATTCCCTTTATTTAGGGGCAAAAAGAGAGAAATTCCATTTATTTTTGGTTAAAAAGGGAGAAATTTCACTTATTTTGAGGTAAAAAGCAGAAATTCCTCTTATTTTGGGGCAAAAATGAAGAAATTTCCCTTTTTTGTGGCAAAAGGTATACATTCACCTTACTTTCGGGATAAAAAGCCGAAATTCCCCGTATTTTGAAGCAAAATTGCAGAAATTTTCATAATTTTCGGGCAAAAAAGCAGAAATTCTCCTTATTTTAGGGCAAAAAGACAGAAAATCTCCTTTTTTCGGGAGCAAAGAGTCAGAAATTCCCCTTATTTTGGGGCACAATTGCAGAAATTTTTTTTACATTGTGGCAAAATTGCAGAAATTTCCCTTATTTTAGGGCAAAATTGCAGAAATTTCACTTATTTCAGGGTAATAAGTCAGAAATTCCACTTATTTTGGGGCAAAAAAGACAGAAATTCCCTTTGTTTTGGGGGAAAAAGACAGAAATTCCACTTAGTTAGAGGCAAAAATGCAGAAATTCCCCTTATTTTGGAGCAAAAATGAAGAAATTTTCCTTTTTATGGCAAAAAGGTATGCATTCCCATTATTTTCGTGCAAAAAGGCAGAAATTCCCCGTATTTTGGAGCAAAATTGCAGAAATTGCCCTAATTTTGGGGCAAAAGGCAGAAATTCCCTTTATTTTGGGGCAAAAATCAGAAATTCCCCTTATTTTGGGGCAAAATTCAAAAAATTTCCTTTATTTTGGGGCAAAATTGCAGGAATTTACCTTATTGTGGGGCAAAATTGCAGAAATTTCCTTTATTTGGGGCAAAATTGCATAAAATTCACTTATTTTCAAGTAAAAAGCCTGAAATTTTCTTTATTTTGGGGCAAAAAAAGAGAAATTCCCCTTATTTTGGGGCAAAATTGCAGAAATTTCCCTTATTTTAGGACAAAATTGCAGAAATTTCAATTATTTCAGAGAAATAAAGCAAAAATGTTTCTTATTTTGGGGCAAAAAGGTAGAAAATCTCATTATTTTAGGGCAAAAAGGCAGAAATTCACCTTATTTAGCGGTAAAATTGCAGAAATTTCACATATTTCAGGACAAAAAGGTAGAAATTTCCCTTATTTTGGGGCAAAATTGCAGAAATTTCACTTATTTCATGGTAATAAGTCAGAAATTCCTTTGATTTTGGGGCAAAAAAGACAAAAATTCCTTTTGTTTTGGGGGAAAAAGACAGAAATTCCACTTATTTAGAGGCAAAAAGGCAGAAATTCACATTATTTTGGAGCAAAATTGAAAAAATTTCCCTTTTTTATGGCAAAAAGTTATGGATTCCCCTTATTTTCGGGCAAAAAGGCAGAAATTCCCCGTATTTTGGAGCAAAATTGCAGAAATTCCCCTAATTGTTGGGCAAAAATGCAGAAATTCCTAATATGTTTGGGCAAAAAGACAGAAATTCTCCTTATGTAAAGGCATAATTCAGAAATTCCACTTATTTTGGGGAAAAAATCCAAAATTTCTCTTATTTTGGGGCAAAATTGCACAAATTTCACTTATTTCAGGGAAAAAAGGCAGAAATTTTCCTTATTTTGGGGCAAAAATGTAGAAATTCTTAATATTTTGTGGCAAAAATGCAGAAATTCCCTTTATTTTGAGGGAAAAAGGCTGAAATTCCCCTTATTTGGGGGCAAAAAGGCAGAAATTTCCCTTATTTTGGGGCAAAAAGACAGTAATTCCCCTTATTTTGTGGCAAAAAGGTAGAAATTTCTTTTATTTCGGGGCAAAATTGCAGAAATATCACTTATTTCAGAGCCTAATATAAAAATTCCTTTTATTTTGGGGCAAAAAGAGAGAAATTCCATTATTTTTGGTTAAAAAGGGAGAAATTTCACTTATTTTGAGGTAAAAAGCAGAAATTCCTCTTATTTTGGGGCAAAAATGAAGAAAGTTCCCTTTTTTGTGGCAATAGGTATACATTCCCCTTACTTTCGGGATAAAAAGCCGAAATTCCCCGTATTTTGTAGCAAAATTGCAGAAATTTTCATAATTTTCGGGCAAAAAAGCAGAAATTCTCCATATTTTAGGGCAAAAAGACAGAAAATCTCCTTTTTTCGGGAGCAAACAGTCAGAAATTCCCCTTATTTTGGGGCAAAATTGCAGAAATTTCCTTTACATTGTGGCAAAATTGCAGAAATTTCCCTTATTTTGGGGCAAAATTGCAGAAATTTCACTTATTTCAGGGTAATAAGTCAGAAATTCCCCTTATTTTGGGGCAAAAAAGACAGAAATTCCCTTTGTTTTGGGGGAAAAAGACAGAAATTCCACTTAGTTAGAGGCAAAAATGCAGAAATTCCCCTTATTTTGGAGCAAAAATGAAGAAATTTTCCTTTTTATGGCAAAAAGGTATGCATTCCCATTATTTTCGTGCAAAAAGGCAGAAATTCCCCGTATTTTGGAGCAAAATTGCAGAAATTGCCCTAATTTTGGGGCAAAAGGCAGAAATTCCCTTTATTTTGGGGCAAAAATCAGAAATTCCCCTTATTTTGGGGCAAAATTCAAAAAATTTCCTTTATTTTCTTGCAAAATTGCAGGAATTTACCTTATTGTGGGGCAAAATTGCAGAAATTTCCTTTATTTGGTGCAAAATTGCAGAAATTTCACTTATTTTGTTGCAAAATTGGAGAAATTTCACTTATTTCAGGGAAAAAAGGCAGAAATTTTCCTTATTTTGGGGCAATAATGCAGAAATTCCTTTTATTTTGAGGTAAAAAGCCTGAAATTTCCCTTATTTGGGGGCAAATAGGCAGAAATTTCCCTTATTTTGGGGCAAAATTGCAGAATTTTCACTAATTTCACGGTAATAAGTCAGAAATTCCCCTTATTTTGGGGTAAAAAAGACAGAAATTTCCTTTGTTTTGGGAGAAAAAGACAGAAATTCCACTTATTTAGCGGCAAAAAGGCAGAAATTCCCCCTTATTTTGGAGCAAAAATGAAGAAATTTACCTTTATATGTCAAAAAGGTATGCATTCCACTTACTTTCGGGATAAAAGCAGAAATTCCCCGTATTTTGAAGCAAAATTGCAGAAATTCTCATAATTTTCAGGCAAAAAGGCAGAAATTCTCCTTTTTTTGGGGCAATAAGGCACAAAATCTCCTTTTTTTGGGAACAAACAGTCAGAAATTCCTCTTATTTTGGGGCAAAATTGCAGAAATTTCCCTTATTTTGGGGCAAAATTGAAGAAATTTCACTTATGTCAGAGTAATAAGTCAGAAATTCTCCGTATTTTGGGGCAAAAAAGACAGAAATTACCTTTGTTTTGGGGGAAAACGACAGAAATTCCACTTATTTAAAGGCAAAAAGGCAGTAATTCCCCGTATTTTGCAGCAAAATTGCAGAAATTCCCCTAATTTTGGGGCAAAAGACAAAAATTCCCTTTATATTGGGGCAAAAATCAAATATTCCCATTATTTTAGGGCAAAATTCCAGAAATTTCTATTATTTTGGGGCAAAATTCCAGAAATTTACCTTATTTAAGGGCAAAATTGCAAAAATTTCCCTTATTTGGGGCAAAATTGCAGAAATTTCAGTTATTTTCAAGTAAAAAGGCTGAAATTTCCTATATTTTGGGGCAAAAAGGGAGAAATTCTCCTTATTTTGGGGCAAAATTGCAGAAATTTCCCTTATTATGGGATAAAATTGCAGAAATTTCCCTTATTTTAGGGCAAAATTGCAGAAATTTCACTTATTTCAGAGAAAAAAAGCAAAAATTTTTTTTATTTTGGGGCAAAAAGGCAGAAATTCCCATTATTTTGGGGCAAAAATGCAGAAATTCACCTTATTTTGGGGTAAAATTGCAGAAATTTCACATATTTCAGGGCAAAAAGGCAGAAATTTCTTTTATTTTGGGGCAAAATTCCTGAAATTCCCCTTGTTTTGGGAAAAATTGCAAAAATTTCACTTATTTTAGGGCAAAATTGCAGAAATTTCACTTATTTCAGAGAAAAAAGTCAGAAATTTTCCTTATTTTGGGTCAAAAAGGCAGAAATTCCTAATATTTTGTGGCAAAAATGCAGAAATTCCCCTTATATTGAGGTGAAAAGGCTGAAAATCCCCTTATTTGGGGGCAAAAAGGCAGAGATTTCCCTTATTTTGGGGTAAAATTTCAGAAATTTTACTTATTTCAGGGTAATAAGTGAGAAATTTTCCTGATTTGGGGCCAAAAAAAAAAAGAGAAAATCCCTATATTTTGGAGGAAAAAACAGAAATTCCACTTAGTTAGAGGCAAAAAACCAGAAATTCCCTTTATTTGGAACAAAAAAGAAGAGATTTCCCTTTTTTAAGGCAAAAAGTTATGCATTCTTCTTATTTTCGGGCAAAAAGGCAGAAATTCCCCGTAATTTGGAGCAAAATTGCAGAAATTCCCCTAATTGTGGGTCAAAAATGCAGAAATTCCCTATATGTTGGGGCAAAAAAAAAAAAATTCTCCTTACTTTGGGGCAAAACTCAGAAATTCAACATATTTTGGAGCAAAATTCCAGAAATTTCCCTTATTTTGGGGAAAAATTGCAGAAATTTCAATTATTTTGGGGCAAAATTGGAGAAATTTCACTTATTTCAGGGAAAAAAGGCAGAAATTTTCCTTATTTTGGGGCAAAAATGCAGAAATTCCCGTTATTTTGAGGTAAAAAGCCTGAAATTTTTCTTATTTGGGGGCAAAAAGGCAGAAATTTCCCTTATTTTGGGGCAAAATTGCAGAAATTTCACTTATTTCAGGGTAATAAGTCAGAAATTCCCCTTATTTTGGGGTAAAAAAGACAGAAATTTCCTTTGTTTTGGGGGAAAAAGACAGAAATTCCACTTATTTAGAGGCAAAAAGGCAGAAATTCCCCTTATTTTGGAGCAAAAATGAAGAAATTTACCTTTTTATGTCAAAAAGGTATGCATTCCACTTACTTTCAGTATAAAAGCAGAAATTCCCCGTATTTTGAAGCAAAATTGCAGAAATTCTCATAATTTTCGGGCAAAAAGGCAGAAATTCTCTTTTTTTGGGGGCAAAAAGGCACAAAATTTCCTTTTTTTAGGAACAAACAGTCAGAAATTCCTCTTATTTTGGGGCAAAATTGCAGAAATTTCATTTACATTGTGGCAAAATTGCAGATATTTCCCTTATTTTGGGGCAAAATTGAAGAAATTTCACTTATGTCAGAGTAATAAGTCAGAAATTCTCCATATTTTGGGGCAAAAAAGACAGAAATTACCTTTGTTTTGGTGGAAAAAGACAGAAATTCCACTTATTTAGAGGCAAAAAGGCAGTAATTGCCCGTATTTTGCAGCAAAATTGCAGAAATTCCCCTAATTTTGGGGCAAAAGGCAAAAATTCCCTTTATTTTGTGGAAAAAATCAGAAATTCCCCTTATTTTGGGGCAAAATTCCAGAAATTTCTTTTATTTTGGGGCAAAATTCCAGAAATTTCTTTTATTTTGGGGCAAAATTGCAGAAATTTACCTTATTTTAGGGCAAAATTGCAAAAAGTTCCCTTATTTGGGGCAAAATTGCAGAAATTTCAGTTATTTTCAAGTAAAAAGGCTGAAATTTCCTATATTTTGGGGCAAAAAGGGAGAAATTCTCCTTATTTTGGGGCAAAATTGCAGAAATTTCCCTTATTATGGGATAAAATTGCAGAAATTTCCCTTATTTTAGGGCAAAATTGCAGAAATTTCACTTATTTCAGAGAAAAAAAGCAAAAATTTTCTTTATTTTGGGGCAAAAAGGCAGAAATTCCCATTATTTTGGGGCAAAAATGCAGAAATTCACCTTATTTTGAGGTAAAATTGCAGAAATTTCACATATTTCAGGGCAAAAAGGCAGAAATTTCTTTTATTTTGGGGCAAAATTCCTGAAATTCCCCTTGTTTTGGGAAAAATTGAAAAAATTTCACCTATTTTAGGGCAAAATTGCAGAAATTTCACTTATTTCAGAGAAAAAAGGCAGAAATTTTCCTTATTTTGGGTCAAAAAGGCAGAAATTCCTAATATTTTGTGGCAAAAATGCAGAAATTCCCCTTATATTGAGGTGAAAAGGCTAGAATTCCCCTTATTTGGGGGCAAAAAGGCAGAGATTTCCCTTATTTTGGGGCAAAATTTCAGAAATTTCACTTATTTCAGGGTAATAAGTCAGAAATTCCTCTTATTTTGGGGTAAAAAAGACAGAAATTTCCTTCGTTTTGGGGGAAAAAGACAGAAATTCCACTTATTTAGAGGCAAAAAGGCAGAAATTCCCCTTATTTTGGCGCAAAAATGAAGAAATTTACCTTTTTATGTCAAAAAGGTATGCATTCCACTTACTTTCAGCATAAAAGCAGAAATTCCCTGTATTTTGAAGCAAAATTGCAGAAATTCTCATAATTTTCGGGCAAAAAGGCAGAAATTCTCCTTATTTTGGGGCAAAAAGGCACAAAATCTTTTTTTTTTTTGGGAACAAACAGTCAGAAATTCCTCTTATTTTGGGGCAAAATTGCAGAAATTTCCTTTACATTGTGGCAAAATTGCAGAAATTTCCCTTATTTTGGGGCCAAGTTGAAGAAATTTCACTTATGTCAGGGTAATAAGTCAGAAATTCTCTGTATTTTGGGGCAAAAAAGACAGAAATTACCTTTGTTTTGGCGGAAAAAGACAGAAATTCCACTTATTTAGAGGCAAAAAGGCAGTAATGCCCCGTATTTTGCAGCAAAATTGCAGAAATTCCCCTAATTTTGGGGCAAAAGTCAAAAATTCCCTTTATTTTGGGGCAAAAATCAGAAATTCCTCTTATTTTGGGGCAAAATTCCAGAAATTTCTTTTATTTTGAGGCAAAATTGCAGAAATTTACCTTATTTTAGGGCAAAATTGCAAAAATTTCCCTTATTTGGGGCAAAATTGCAGAAATTTCAGTTATTTTCAAGTAAAAAGGCTGAAATTTCCTATATTTTGGGGCAAAAAGGGAGAAATTCTCCTTATTTTGGAAAATTGCAGAAATTTCCCTTATTATGGGATAAAATTGCAGAAATTTCCCTTATTTTAGGGCAAAATTGCAGAAATTTCACTTATTTCAGAGAAAAAAAGCAAAAATTTTCTTTATTTTGGGGCAAAAAGGCAGAAATTCCCATTATTTTGGGGCAAAAATGCAGAAATTCACCGTATTTTGGGGAAAAATTGCAGAAATTTCACATATTTCAGGGCAAAAAAACAGAAATTTCTTTTATTTTGGGGCAAAATTGCAGAAATTTCACATATTTCAGGGTAATAAGTCAGAAATTCCCCTTATTTTGGGGCCAAAAAGAGAGAAATTCCCTTTGTTTTGGGGCAATAAGGCAGAAATTCCACATATTGAGAAGCAAAAAGGCAGAAATTCCCCTAATTTTGGAGCAAAAATGAAAAAATTTCCCTTTTTTATGGCAAAAGTTTATGCATTCCCTTTATTTTCGGGCAAAAAGGCAGAAATTCCCCGTATTTTTTGGGGCAAAATTGCAGAAATTCTCCTAATTGTGGTGCAAAAAGGCAGAAATTCCCTATATATTGGGGCAAAAAGACAGAAATTTTTCCTTATTTGGGGCAAAACTCAGAAATTCCACTTATTTTGGGGCAAAATTGCAGAAATTTCACTTATTTTGGGGCAAAATTGCAGAAATTTCACTTATTTCAGGGAAAAAAGGCAGATTCTCCTTATTTTGGGGAAAAAGGCAGAAATTCCTAATATTTTGTGGCAAAAATACAGAAATTCCCCTTATTTTGAGGTAAAAATGCTGAAATTCTCCTTTTTTGGGCGGCAAAAAAGCAGAAATTTCTCTAAATTTGGGGCAAAATTGCAGAAATTTCACGTATTGCAGGCTAATAAGTCAGAAATTTTTCTTATTTTGGGGCAAAAATGACAGAAAAATACCTTGTTTCAGAAGGAAAAGACAGAAATTCCACTTATTTAGAGGCAAAAAGGCAGAAATTCCCTTTTTTTGAGGCAAAAATGAAGAAATTTCCCTTTTTATGGCAAAAAGGTTTGCATTCCCATTATTTTCGGGCAAAAAGGCAGATATTCCCCGTATTTTAAAGCAAAATTGCAGAAATTCCCTTAATTTTGGGGCCAAAATCAGAAATTTCCCTTATTTTAAGGCAAAATTCAAGAAATTTCCTTTATTTTGGGGCAAAATAGCAGGAATTTACTTTATATTGGAGCAAAATTGCAGAAATTTCCCTTATATGTGGCAAAATTGCAGATATTTCACTTATTTTCAGGTAAAAATGCTGAAATTTTCTTTATTTTGGGGCAAAAAGAGAGAAATTCCCCTTATTATGGGGCAAAATTGCAAAAATTTCCCTTATTATAAAAAAATATTGCAGAAATTTCTCTTAATTTAAAGCAAAATTGCAGATATTTCACTTATTTAAGAGAAAAAAAGCAGAAATTTTTCTTATTTTGAGGCAAAAAGGCAGAAATTACCATTATTTTGGGGCAAAATGCAGAAATTCACCTTAATTTGGGGTAAAATTGCGGAATTTTCACATATTTCAGGGCAAAAAGTCAGACATTTCCCTTATTTTGGGGCAAAAAAGACAGAAATTCCCTTTGTTTTGGGGGAAAAAGACAGAAATTCCACTTAGTTAGAGGCAAAAATGCAGAAATTCCCCTTATTTTGGAGCAAAAATGAAAAAATTTCCGTTTTTATAGCTAAAAGTTATGCATTTCCCTTATTTTCGGGCAAAAAGGCAGAAATTCCCCGTATTTTGGAGCAAAATTGCAAAAATTCCCCTAATTGTGGGGCAAAAAGGCAGAAATTCCCAATATGTTGGGGCCATAAGACAGAAATTCTCCTTATTTTGCGGCAAAACTCATAAATTCCACTTATTTTGGCACAAAATTCCAAAATTTCGCTTATTTTGGGGCAAAATTGCAGAAATTTCACTTATTTTGGGGCAAAATTGCAGATTTCACTTTTTTCAGGAAAAAAAGTCAGAAATTTTTCTTATTTTGGGGCAAAAATGCAGAAATTCTTAATATTTTGTGGTAAAAATGCAGAAATTCCCCTTATTTTGAGGTAAAAAGGCTGAAATACCTTCTATTTGGGGGCAAAAAGGCAGAAATTTCCCTTATTTTGGGGCAAAAAAACAGAAATTCCCCTTATTTTGTGGCAAAAAGGCAGAAATTTCTTTTATTTCGGGGCAAAATTGCAGAAATTTCACTTATTTCAGGGCATAATTTACAAATTCCTTTTATTTTGGGGCAAAAAGAGAGAAATTCCGTTTATTTTTGGGTAAAAAGGCAGAAATTTCTATTATTTTGAGGTAAAAAGGCAGAAATTCCTCTTATTTTGGGGCAAAAATGAAGAAATTTCCCTTTTTTTTGGCAAAAGTTATACATTCCCCTTACTTTCGTGATAAAAAGCAGAAATTCCCTGTATTATGAAGTAAAATTGCAGAAATTCTCATAATTTTCAGGCAAAAAAGCAGAAATTCTCTTTATTTTTGGGCAAAAGACAGAAAATCTCCTGTTTTCGGCACCAAACAGTCAGAAATTCCCCTTATTTTGGGGCAGAATTGCAGAAATTACCTTTACATTGGGGCAAAATTGCAGAAATTTCCTTTATTTTGGGGCAAAATTGCAGAAATTTCACTTATTTCAGGGTAATAAGTCTGAAATTCCCCTTATTTTGGGGCAAAAAAGACAGAAATTCCTTTTGTTTGGGGGGAAAAAGACAGAAATTCCACTTATTTAGAGGCAAAAAGGCAGAAATTACCCTTATTTTTGAGCAAAAATGAAAAAATTTCCCTTTTTTATGGCAAAAGGTTATGCATTCCCTATATTTTCGGGCAAAAAGGCAGAAATTCCCTGTGTTTTGGAGCAAAATTGCAGAAATTTCACTTGTTTCAGAGAAAAAAAGCAAAATTTTTTCTTATTTTGGGGCAAAAGGCAGAAATTCCCATTATTTTGGGGCAAAAAAGCAGAAATTCAACTTATTTTGGGGTAAAATTGCAGAAATTTCACATATTTCAGGGCAAAAAGGCAGAAATTTTTCTTATTTTGGGGCAAAATTGCAGAAATTTCACTTATTTCAGGGTAATAAGTCAGAAATTTTCCTTATTTTGGGGCAAAAACGACAGAAATTCTCTTTGTTTTGGGAAAAAAGACAGAAATTCCACTTATTTAGAGGCAAAAAGGCAGAAATTACCCTTATTTTTGAGCAAAAATGAAAAAATTTCCCTTTTTTATGGCAAAGGTTATGCATTCCCTGTATTTTCGGGCAAAAAAGCAAAAATTCCCTGTATTTTGGAGCAAAATTGCAGAAATTTCCATAATTGTGGTGCAAAAAGGCAGAAATTCCCTATATGTTGGGGCAAAAAGACAATAATTCTCCTTATTTGGGGCAAAACTCAGAAATTCCACTTATTTTGGGGCAAAATTGCAGAAATTTCCAATATTTTGGGGCAAAATTGCAGAAATTTCACTTATTTCAGGAAAAAAAAGCAGAAATTTTCTTTATTTTGGGGAAAAAGGCTGAAATTCCTAATATTTTGTGGCAAAAATGCAGAAATTCCCCTTATTTTGAGGTAAAAATGCTGAAATTCCCCTTATTTGGGGGCAAAAAGGCAGAAATATACCTTATTTTGGGGCAAAATTGCAGAAATTTCACTTATTTCAGGGTAATAAGTCAGAAATTTTTCTTATTTTGGGGCAAAATACAGAAAATCCCTTTTTTGGGGGGAAAAAGCCAGATATTCCACTTATTTAGAGGCAAAAAGGCAGAAATTCCCCTTTTTGGAGCAAAAATGAAGAAATTTCCTTTTTTATGGCAAAAAGGTATGCATTCCCATTATTTTTGGGCAAAAAGGCAGAAATTGCCAGTATTTTGGAACAAAATTGCAGAAATTCCCTTAATTTTGGAGCAAAAGGCAGAAATTTTCTTTATTTTGAGGCCCAAATCAGAAATTCTCCATATTTTGGGGCAAAATTCCAGAAATTTCCTTTATTTTGGGGCAAAATTGCAGGAATTTACCTTATTTTGTAGCAAAGTTGCAGAAATTTCCCTTATATGGGGCAAAATTGAAGAAATTTCACTTATATTCAGGTAAAAAGGCTGAAATTACTTATATTTGGGGGCAAAAAGGCAGAAATTTCCCTTATTTTGGGGCAAAAAGACAGAAATTCTCCTTATTTTGTAGCAAAAAGGCAGAAATTTCTTTTATTTTGGGGCCAAATTGCAGAAATTTCACTTATTTCAGGGCATAATTCAAAAATTCCTTTTATTTTGGGGCAAAAAGACAGAAAATCCATTTATTTTTGGATAAAAAGGCAGAAATTTCACTTATTTTGTGGTAAAAAGGCAGAAATTCCTATTATTTTGGGGCAAAAATGAAGAAATTTCACTTTTTTGTGGCAAAAGGTATACCTTCCCCTTACTTTCGGGATAAATAGCAGAAATTTCCCATATTTTGAAGCAAAATTGCAGAAATTCTTCTAATTTTCGGGCAAAAAGACAGAAATTCTCCTTATTTTGGGGCAAAAAGACAGAAAATCTTCTTTTTTCGGGAGCAAACTGTCAGAAATTCCTATTATTTTTGGGCAAAATTGCAGAAATTTCCTTTACATTGGGGCAAAATTGCAGAAATTTCCCTTATTTTAGGGCAAAATTGCAAAAATTTCACTTATTTCAGGATAATAAGTAAGAAATTCCCCTTATTTTGGGGCAAAAAAGACAGAAATTCCCTTTGTTTTGGGGGAAAAAGACAGAAATTACACTTATTTAGAGGCAAAAAGTAGAAATTCCCCTTATTTGAAGCAAAAATGAAGAAATTTCTCTTTTTATGGCAAAAAGGTATGCATTGCCATTATTTTCAGGCAAAAAGGCAGAAATTCCCCGTATTTTGGAGCAAAATTGCAGAAATTTCCCTAATTTTGGGGCAAAAGGCAGAAATTTCATTTATTTTGAGTCAAAAATCAGAAATTCTTCATGTTTTGGGGCAAAATTCTAGAAATTTCCTTTTTTGGGGGGAAAATTACAGGAATTTACCTTATTTTAAGGCAAAATTGCAGAAATTTCCCTTATTTGGGGCAAAATTGCAAAAATTTCACTTATTTTCAGGTAAAAAGGCTGAAATTTCCTTTATTTTAAGGCAAAAAGAGAGAAATTCCCTTTATTTTGGGGAAAAAAGGCAGAAATTCACCGTATTTTGGGATAAAATTGCAGAAATTTCACATATTTCAGGGCAAAAAGGCAGAAATTTCCCTTATTTAGTGGTAAAATTGCAGAAATTTCACTTATTTAAAAGTAATAAATCAGAAATTCCACTTATTTTGGGGCAAAAAAGACAGAAATTCCCTTTGTTTAGGGGGAAAAAGACAGAAATTCTACTTATTTAGAGGCAAAAAGGCAGAAATTCCCCTTATTTTGGAGCAAAAATGAAGAAATTTCCCTTTCTATGGCTAAAAGGTATGCATTCCCCTTACTATTGGGAAAAAGCAGAAATTCCCCATATTTTGAAGCAAAATTTAAGAAATTCTCAAAATTTTCGGCCACAAAGGAAGAAATTCTCTATATTTTATGGCAAAAAGGCAGAAATTTCTTTTATTTTGGGGCCAAATTGCAGTAATTTCACTTATTTCAGGGCATAATTCAAAAATTCCTTTTATTTTGGGGCAAAAAGACAGAAAATCCATTTATTTTTGGGGAAAAACACAGAAATTCCACTTATTTAGAGGCAAAAAGGCAGAAATTCCCTTTATTTCGGAGAAAAAATGAAGAAATTTCCCTTTTTATGGCAAAAAGGTATGCCTTCCCATTAATTTCGGGCAAAAAGGCAGAAATTCCCCGTATTTGGAGCAAAATTGCAGAAATTCCCCTAATTTTGGAACAAAAGGCAGAAATTCCCTTTATTTTGGGGCAAAAATCAGAAATTCCCTTTATTTTGGGGAAAAAATTCCTAAAATTTCCTTTACACTGGGGCAAAATTGCAGAAATTTCCCTTATTTGGGGCAAAAGTGGAGAAATTTCAGTTATTTTCTGGTAAAAAGGCTGAAATTTCCTTTATTTTGGGGCAAAAAAGGAGAAATTCCCCTTATTTATGGGCAAAATTGCAGAAATTTCTCTTATTATGGGATAAAATTGCAGAAATTTCCCTTATTTTTGGGCAAATTTGCAGAAATTTCACTTATTTCAGAGAAAAAAAGCAAAAATTTTTCTTATTTTGGGGCAAAAAGGGAGAAATTCCCATTATTTTGGGGCAAAAAGGCAGAAATTCACCTTATTTTGGGGTAAAATTGCAGAAATTTCCCATATTTCAGGTCAAAAAGGCAGAAATTTTTTTTATTTTGGGGCAAAATTGCAGAAATTTTACATATTTCAGGGTAATAAGTCAGAAATTCCCCTTATTTTGGGGCAAAAAAGACAGAAATTCCCTTTGATTTGAGGCAAAAGAGAAGAAATTCCACTTATTGAGAAGCAAAAAGGCAGAAATTCCCCTAATTTTGGAGCAAAAATAAAGAAATTTCTCTTTTTTATGACAAAAGGTTATGCATTCCCTTTATTTTCAGGCAAAAAGGCAGAAATTCCCCGTATTTTGGAGCAAAATTGCAGAAATTCTCCTAATTGTGGTGTAAAAATGCAGAAATAACCTATATGTTGGGGCAAAAAGACAGAAATTCTCATTATTTGGGGCAAAACTCAGAAATTCCACTTATTTTGGGGCAAAATTGCAGAAATTTCACTTATTTTGGGGCAAAATTGCAATAATTTCTCTTATTTCAGGGTAAAAAGGCAGGAATTTTCCTTATTTTAGGGAAAAAGGCAGAAATTCCTAATATTTTGTGGCAAAAATGCAAAAATTCTCCTTATTTTGAGGTAAAAATGCTGAAATTCCCCTTATTTGAGGGCAAAAAGACAGAAATTCCCCTTATTTTGGGGCAAAAAAGACAGAAATTCCCGTTGTTTTGGGGGAAAAAGACAGAAATTCCACTTATTTAGAGGCAAAAAGGCAGAAATTCCCCTTTTTTTTTGGAAAAAAATGAAGAACTTTCCCTTTTTATGGCAAAAAGGTATGCATTCCCATTATTTTCGGGCAATAGGGCAGAAATTCCCCGTATTTTGGAGCAAAATTGCAGAAAATCCCTTAATTTTGGGGCAAAAGGCAGAAATTCCCTATATTTTGGGGCCAAAATCAGAAATTCCCCTTATTTTGGGACAAAATTCAAGAAATTTCCTTAATTTTGGGGCAAAATTACAGGAATTTACCTTATTTTGGAGCAAAATTGCAGAAATTTCCATTATATGGGGCAAAATTACAGAAATTTCACTTATTTTCAGCTAAAAAGGCTGAAATTTCCTTTATTTTGGGGCAAAAAAGGAGAAATTCCCCTTATTTTGGAGCAAAATTGCAGAAATTTCTCTTATTATGGAGAAATATTGCAGAAATTTCCATTAATTTATAGCAAAATTGCAGAAATTTCACTTATTTCAAAGAAAAAAAGCAAAAATTTTTTTTATTTTGGAGCAAAAAGGCAGAAATTTCCAATATTTTGCAGCAAAAAGGAAGAAATTCACCTTATTTTGGGGTAAAATTGCAGAAATTTCACATATTTCAGGGTAAAAAGGCAGAAATTTCTCATATTTTGTGGCAAAAAATACAGAAATTCCCTTTGTTTTAAGGGAAAAAGAAAGAAATTCCACTTATTTAGAGGCAAAAAGGCAGAAATTCCCATTATTTTGGAGCAAAAATGAAGAAATTTCTCTTTTTTATGGCAAAAAGTTATGCATTCCCCTTATTTTCGGGCAAAAAGGCAGAAATTTCCCATATTTTGGAGCAAAATTGCAGAAATTCCCCTAATTGTGGGGCAAAAATGCTGAAATTCCCCATATGTTAGGGCAAAAATACAGAATTTCTACATATTTTGGGGCAAAACTAAGAAATTCCAATTCTTTTGGGGCAAAATTCCAGGAATTTCCCTTATTTTGGGGCAAAATTGCAGAAATTTCACTTATTTCAGGGAAAAAAGGCAGAAATTTTCTTATTTTGGGGCAAAAAGGCAGAAATTCCTAATATTTTGTGGCAAAAATTCAGAAATTCCTCTTAATTTGAGGTTAACAGGCTGAAATTCCCCTTATTTGGGGGCAAAAAGGCAGAAATTTCCCTTATTTTGGGGCAAAATTGCAGAAATTTCACTTATTTCAGGGTAATGAGTCAGATTTCCCATTATTTTGGGCCAAAAAAGAGAGAAATTCCCTTTGTTTTGTGGGAAAAAGACAGAAATTCCACTTATTTAGCGGCAAAAAGTCAGAAATTCCCCTTATTTTTGAGCAAAAATGAAGAAATTTCATTTTTTACAGCAAAAAGGTATGCATTTCCATTATTTTCGGGCAAATGGCAGAAATTCCTTGTATTTTAGAGCAAAATTGCAGAAATTCCCCTAATTTGGGGGCAAAGGGCAGAAATTCCCTTTATTTTGGGGCAAAAATCAGAATCCCTTTATTTTGGAGCAAAATTCAAGAAATTTCCTTTATTTTGGGGCAAAATTGCAGGAATTTACCTTATTTTGGGGCAAAATTGCAGAAATTTCCCGTATTTGGGGCAAAATTGCAGAAATTTCACTTATTTTCAGAAAAAAAAGGCTAAAATTTCCTTTATTTTGGGGCAAAAAGGGAGTAATTCCCCTTATTTTGGGGCAAAATGGCAGAAATTTCCCTTATTATGGGGAAAAATTGCAGAAATTTTCCTTATTTTAGGGCAAAATTGCAGAAATTTAACTTATTTCAGAGAAAAAAAGCAAAAATTTTTCTTATTTTTGTGCAAAAAGGCAGAAATTCCCATTATTTTGGTGCAAAAATGCAGAAATTCGACTTATTTTGTGGTAAATTTGAAGAAATTTCACATATTTCATGGCAAATGGAAGAAATTTCCTTTATTTTGAGGCAAAATTGCAGAAATTTCAATTATTTCATGGTAATAAGTCAGAAATTCCCCTTATTTTGGGGCAAAAAAGACAGAAATTCCCTTTGTTTTGGGGGAAAAAGACAGAAATTCCACTTATTTAGAGGCAAAAAGGCAGAAATTCCTTTATTTTGGAGCAAAAATGAAGAAATTTCCCTTTTTTATGGCAAAAAGTTATGCATTCCTCTTATTTTTGGGCAAAAAGGCATAAATTCCCTGTATTTTGGAGAAAAATTGCAGAAATTCCCCTAATTTTGAGGCAAAAAGGCAGAAATTCCCAATATGTTGGGGCAAAAAGACAGAAATTCTCCTTATTTTGGGGCATAACTCAGACATTCCACTTATTTTGGGGCAAAATTCCAAAATTTCGCATATTTTGGAGCAAAATTGCAGAAGTTTCTCTTATTTTGGGGCAAAATTGCAGAAATTTCACTCATTTCAGGGAAAAAAGGCAGAAATTTTCCTTATTTTAAGGCAAAAATGCAGAAATTCTTAATATTTTGTGGCAAAAATGCAGAAATTCCCCTTTTTTGAGGTAAAAAGGCTGAAATTCTGTTTATTTTTGGGTAAAAAAGCAGAAATTTCACTTATTTTGAGGTAAAAATGAAGAAATTTCTCTTATTTTGGGGAAAAATGAAGAAATTTCTCTTTTTTGTGGCAAAAGGTATACATTCCCCTTACTTTCGGGATACAAAGCAGAAATTCCCCGTATTTTGAAGAAAAATTGCAGAAATTCTCCTAATTTTTAGGCAAAAAGACAGAAATTCTCCTTATTTTGGAGCAAAAAGACAGAAAATCTTCTTTTTTTCGGGAGCAAATTGTCAGAAATTTCCCTTACTTTGAGGCAAAATTGCAGATATTTCCTTTACATTGGGGCAAAATTGCAGAAATTTCATTTATTTTAGGGTAATAAGTAAGAAATTCCTCTTATTTTGGGGCAAAAAAGACAGAAATTCTCTGTGTTTTGGGAGAAAAAGACCGAAATTCCACTTATTTAGAGGCAAAAAAGCAGTAATTACCGTTATTTTTGAGCAAAAATAAAGAAATTTTCCATTTTTAGGGCAAAAAGTAATGCATTACCCTTATTTTTGGGCAAAAAGACAGAAATTCTCCGTATTTTGGAGCAAAATTGCAGAAATTCCCCTAATTGTGGGGTAAAAAGGCAGAAATTCCCTATATATTGGGGCAAAAACACAGAAATTCTTCTTATTTTAAGGCAAAACTCAGAAATTCCACTTATTTTGGGGCAAAATTCCAGAAATTTCCCTTATTTTGGGGCAAAATTGCAGAAATTTCCTTTAATTTGGGGCAAAATTGCAGAAATTTCACTTATTTCAGAGAAAAAAAAAAACAAAAATTTTTCTTATTTTGGGACAAAAAGGCAGAAATTCCCATTATTTTAGGGCAAAAAAGCAGAAATTCACCTTATTTTGGGGGTAAAATTGCAGAAATTTCACATATTTCAGGGCAAAAAGGCAGAAATTTCTTTTATTTTGGGGCAAAATTGTAGAAATTTCACTTATTTTGGGGCAAAATTGCAGAAATTTCACTTATTTCAGGGAAAAAAGGTAGAAATTTTCCTTAATTTGGGGCAAAAATGCAGAAATTCTTAATATTTTGTGGCAAAAATGCAGAAATTCCCTCTTATTTTGAGGTAAAAACGCTGAAATTCCCCTTATTTGGGGGCAAAAAGGCAGAAATTTCCCTTATTTTGGGGCAAAAAGACAGTAATTCTCCTTTTTTTGTGGCAAAATGGCAGAAATTTCTTTTATTTTGGGGCAAAATTGCAGAAATATCACTTATTTCAGGGCATAATTCAAAAATTCCTATTATTTTGGGGCAAAAAGACAGAAATTCCATTATTTTTGGGTAAAAAGGGAGAAATTCAATTATTTTGAGGTAAAAAGCAGAAATTCCTTTTATTTTGGGGCAAAAATGAAGAAATTTCTTTTTTTTGTGGCAAAAGGTTTACATTCCCCTTACTTTCGGGATAAAAAGCAAAAATTTCCCATATTTTGAAGCAAAATTGCAGAAATTTTCATAATGTTCGGGCAAAAAAGCAGAAATTCTCCTTATTTTGGGGCAAAAAGACAGAAAATCTCCTTTTTTAGGGAGCAAACAGTCAGAAATTCCTCTTATTTTGGGGCAAAATTGCAGAAATTTCCTTTACACTGTGGCAAAATTGCAGAAATTTCCCTTATTTTTGGGCAAAATTGCAGAAATTTCACTTATTTCAGGGTAATAAGTCAGAATTTTCCCTTATTTTGGGGCAAAAAAGACAGAAATTCCCTTTGTTTTGGGAGAAAAAGACAGAAATTCCACATAGTTAGAGGCAAAAATTCAGAAATACCCCTTATTTTGGAGCAAAATTGCAGAATTCCCAAATTTTGGAACAAAAGGCATAAATTCCCGTTATTTTGGGGCAAAAATCTGAAATTCTCCTTATTTTGGGGCAAAAATAAAGAAATTTCCTTTATTTTGGGGCAAAATTGCAGGAATTTACCTTATTTTGGTGCAAAATTGCACAAATTTCCCTTATTTGGTGCAAAATTGCAGAAAATTCAGATATTTTCAAGTAAAAAGGCTGAAATTTTCTTTATTTTGGGGCAAAAAGGAAGAAATTCCCCTTATTTTTGGGCAAAATTGCAGAAATTTCCCTTGTTATGGGAAAAAATTGCAGAAATTTCCCTTATTTAGGGCAAAATTGCAGAAATTTCACTTATTTCGGAGAAATAAAGCAAAAATGTTTTTTATTTTGAATAAAAAGACAGAAATTTCCATTATTTTAGGGCAAAAAGGCAGAAATTCACCTTATTTTGGGGTAAAATTGCAGAAATTTCACATATTTCAGGGCAAAAAGGCAGAAATTTCCCTTATTTTGGGGCAAAATTGCAGAAATTTCACTTATTTCAGGGTAATAAGTCAGAAATTCCCCTTGTTTTGGGGCAAAAAAGACAGAAATTCCACATATTTAGAGGCAAAAGGGCAGAAATTCCCCTTATTTTGGAGCAAAAATTAAGAAATTTCCCTTTTTTATGGCAAAAAGTTATGCATTCCCCTTATTTTTGGGAAAAAAGGCAGAAATTCCCCGTAATTTGGAGCAAAATTGCAGAAATTCCCCTAATTGTGGGGCAAAAAGGTAGAAATTCACTGTATGTTGGGGCAAAAAGACAGAAATTCTCCTTATTTTGGGGCAAAACTCAGAAATTCCACTTCTTTTAGGGCAAAATTCCAGAAATTTCCCTTATTTTGGGGCAAAATTGCAGAAATTTTACTTATTTTGGGGCAAAATTGCAGAAATTTCATATATTTCAGGGAAAAAAGGCAGAAATTTTCCTTATTTTGGGGCAAAAAAACAGAAATTCCTAATATTTTGTGGCAAAAATGCAGAAATTCCTCTTATTTTGAGGTAAAAAGGCTGAATTCCCCTTATTTGTGGGCAAAAAGGCAGAAATTTCCCTTATTTTGGGGTATAATTGCAGAAATTTCACTTATTTCAGTGTAATAAGTCAGAAATTCCCCTTATTTTGGGGCAAAATAGAGAGAAATTCCATTTGTTTTGTGAGAAAAAGACAGAAATTCCACTTATTTAGAGGCAAAAAGGCAGAAATTCCATTTATTTTGGAGCAAAAATGAAGAAATTTCATTTTTTTGGCAAAAAGGTATGCATTCCCATTATTGTCGGGCAAAAAGGCAGAAATTCCCCGTATTTTGGAGCAAAATTGCAGAAATTCCCCTAATTTCGGGGCAAAGGCAGAAATTCCCTTTATTTTGGGGCAAAAATCAGAAAATCCCTCTATTTTGGGGCAAAATTCAAGAAATTTCCTTTATTTTGGGCCAAAATACTGGAATTTACCTTATTTTGGAGCAAAATTGCAGAAATTTCCCTTATTTGGGGCAAAATTGCAGAAATTTCCCTTATTTTGGGCCAAAATTGCAGAAATTTCACTTATTTCAGTGTAATAAGTCAGAAATTCCCCTTATTTTGAGGCAAAAAAGAAAGAAATTCCCTATGTTTTGGGGGGAAAAGAGAAATTTCACTTAGTTAGAGGCAAAAATGCAGAAATTCCCCTTATTTTGGAGCAAAAATGAAGAAATTTTCCGT
The DNA here is from genome assembly GCF_963924665.1 of Micromys minutus. Classification (NCBI taxonomy): domain Eukaryota; kingdom Metazoa; phylum Chordata; class Mammalia; order Rodentia; family Muridae; genus Micromys; species Micromys minutus. The sequence continues at coordinate 893,571 of NW_027667258.1, read as the reverse complement.
TTTATGGCAAAAAGATATGCATTTCCATTATTTTCGGGCAAAAAAGCAGAAATTCCCCGTATTTTGGAGCAAAATTGCAGAAATTCCCAAATTTTGGGGCATAAGGCAGAAATTCCCCTTATTTTGGGGCAAAATTCAAAAATTTCCTTTATTTTGGCGCAAAATTGCAAGAATTTATCTTATTTTGGGGCAAAATTGCAGAAATTTCCCTTATTTGGGGCAAAATTGCAGAAAATTCACTTATTTTCAGGTAAAAAAGCTGAAATTTCCTCTATTTTGAGACAAAAATGGAGAAATTCCCCTTATTTTGGGGCAAAATTGCAGAAATTTCCTTTGTTATGGGAAAAATTGCAGAAATTTCCTTATTTTAGGGCAAAATTGCAAAAATTTCACTTATTTCTGAGAAAGAAAGCAAAAACTGTTTCTTATTTTGGGGCAAAAAGGCAGAAATTCCCATTATTTTAGGGCAAAAAGGCAGAAATTCACCTTATTTAGGGGTAAAATTGCAGAAATTTCACATATTTCAGGGCAAAAATGAAGAAATTTCCCTTATTTTGGGACAAAATTGCAGAAATTTCACATATTTCAGGGCAAAAAAGCAGAAATTTTCCTTACTTTGGGGCAAAAATACAGAAATTCCCGTTGTTTTGGGGGAAAAAGACAGAAATTCCACTTATTTAGAGGCAAAAATGCAGAAATTCCCCTTATTTTGGAGCAAAAATGAAGAAATTTCCCTTTTTTGTGGCAAAAAGTTATGCATTTCTCTTATTTTTGAGAAAAAAGGCAGAAATTCCCCGTATTTTGGAGCAAAATTGCAGAAATTCCCCTAATTGTGGGGCAACAAGGCAGAAATTCCCTATATGTTGGGGTAAAAAGACAGAAATTCTGCTTATTTTTGGGCAAAACTCAGAAATTCCACTTCTTTTGGGGCATAATTCCAGAAATTTCCCTTATTTTGACGAAAAATTGCAGAAATTTCACTTATTTTGTGGCAAAATTGCAGAAATTTCACTTATTTCAGGCAAAAGATGCAGAAATTTTCCTTATTTTTGGGCAAAAAACCAGAAATTCCTAATATTTTGTGGCAAAAATGCAGAAATTCCTTTTATTTTGAGGTAAAAAGGCTGAATTCCCCTTATGTGGGGGCAAAAAGGCAGAAATTTCCATTATTTTGGGGCAAAATTGCAGAAATTTCACTTATTTCAGGGTAATGAGTCAGAAATTCCCCTTATTTTGGGGCAAAAAAGACAGAAATTCCCTTTGTTTTGGGGGAAAAAGACAGAAATTCCACTTATTTAGAGGCAAAAAAGCAGAAATTCCCCTTATTTTGGAGCAAAAATGAAGAAATTTCATTTTTTATGGCAAAAAAGTATGCATTCCAATTATTTTCCGGAAAAAAGGCAGAAATTCCCCGTATTTTGGAGCAATATTGCAGAAATTTCCCTAATTTTTGGGCCAAAGGCAGAAATTTTCTTTATTTTGGGGCAAAAATCAGAAAATCCCTTTATTATGGGGCAAAATTCAAAAAATTTCCTTAATTTTGGGGCAAAATTGAAGGAATTTACCTTATTGTGTGGAAAAAATGCAGAAATTTTCCTTATTTTAGGGCAAAATTGCAGAAATTTCACTTATTTCAGAGAAAAAACCAAAAATTTTTCTTATTTTGGGGCAGAAAGGCAGAAATTCGACTTATATTGGGTAAAATTTCAGAAATTTCACATATTTCAGGGCAAAAATGCAGAAATTTCCCTTATTTTTGGGCAAAATTGCAGAAATTTCACTTATTTCATGGTAATAAGTAAGAAATTCCCCTTATTTTGGGGCAAAAAAGACAGAAATTCTCCATATTTTGGGGCAAAACTCAGAAATTCCACTTATTTTGGGGCAAAATTCCAGAAATTTCCCTTATTTTGGGGCAAAATTGCAGAAATTTCACTTATTTTGTCGCAAAATTGCAGAAATTTTACTTATTTCAGGAAAAAAGGCAGAAATTTTCTTTATTTTGAGGCAAAAATGCAGAAATTCTTAAAATTTTGTGGCAAAAATGCAGAAATTCCCCTTATTTTGAGGAAAAAGGGCGAAATTCTTATTAGGGGGCAAAAAGGCAGAAATTTCCCTTATTTTGGGGCAAAAAGAAAGAAATTCCCCTTATTTTGTGGCAAAAAGGCAGAAATTTCTTTTATTTTGGGGCAAAATTGCAGAAATTTCACTTATTTCAGGGCATTATTCAAAAATTCCTTTAATTTTAAGGCAAAAAGACAGAAATTTCATTTATTTTTGGGTATTAAGGCAGAAATTTCCCTTATTTTGATGTAAAAAGGCAGAAATTCCTCTTATTTTGGGGCAAAAATGAAGAAATTTTCCTTTTTTGTGGTAAAAGGTATACATTCCCCTTACTTTCGGGATAAGAAGCAGAAATTCCCCGTATTTTGAAGCAAAATTTCAGAAATTCTCATAATTTTCGGGTAAAAAGGCAGAAATTCCCCTAATTTTGGGGCATAAGAAGAAATTCCCTTTATTTTGACACAAAAATCAGAAATTCCCCCTCTTTTGGGGCAAAATTCAAGAAATTTCCTTTATTTTGGGGCAAAATTGCAGGAATTTACCTTAATTTGGGGCAAAATTGCAGAAATTTCCATTATTTGGGGCAAAATTGCAAAAATTTCACTGATTTTCAGGTAAGGCTGAAATTTCCTTTATTTTCGGGCAAAAAGGGAGAAATTCCCCTTATTTTGGGGCAAAATTGCAGAAATTTCCCTTATTATGGGAAATATTGCAGAAATTTTTCTTAATTTAAGGCAAAATTGCAGAAATTTCACTTATTTCAGAGAAAAAAAAGCAAAAATTTTTCTTATTTTGGGGCAAAAAGGCAGAAATTCCCATTATTTTGGGGCAAAAATGCAGAAATTCACCTTATTTTGGGGTAAAATTGCAGAAATTTTAAATATTTCAGGGAAAAAGGCAGAAATTTCCCTTATTTTGGGGCAAAAAAGACAGAAATTCCCTTTGTTTTGGGCAAAAAAAGACAGAAATTCCACGTATTTAGAGGCAAAAATGCAGAAATTCCCTTTGTTTGGAGCAAAAATGAAGAAATTTCCCTTTTTTATGGGAAAAAGTTATGCATTCCCCTTATTTTCGGGCAAAAAGGCATAAATTCCCCGTATTTTGGAGCAAAATTGCTAAAATTCCCCTAATTGTGGGGCAAAAATGCAGAAATTCCCTATATGTTGGGGCACAAAGACAGAAATTCTCCTTATTATGGGGCAAAACTCAGAAATTCCACTTATTTTGGGGCAAAATTCCAGAAATTTTTTCTTTTTGGGGCAAAATTGCAGAAATTTCACTTATTTTGGGGCAAAATTGCAGAAATTTAACTTATTTCAGGAAAAAAAGACAGAAATTTTCCTTATTTTGGGGCAAAAAGGCAGAAATTCCTAATATTTTGTGGCAAAAATGCAGAAATTGCCCTTATTTTGAGGTGAAAAGTTTGAAATTCCTTTTATTTGGGGGCAAAAAGGTAGAAATTTCCCTTATTTTGGGACAAAATTGCAGAAATTTCACTTATTTCCAGATAATAAGTCAGAAAATTTCCTTATTTTGGGGCAAAAAATACAGAAAATCCCTTTGTTTTGGAGGAAAAAGACAGAAATTCCACTTATTTAGAGGCAAAAAAGCAGAAATTCCCCTTATTTTGGAGCAAAAATGAAGAAATTTCCCTTTTTTAAGGCAAAAAGGTATGCATTCTTTTTATTTACAGGCAAAATGGCAGAAATTTCCCGTATTTTGGAGCAAAATTGCAGAAATTCCATTAATTGTGGGGCAAAAATGCAAAAATTTCTTATATGTTGGGGCAAAAAGACAGAAATTCTCCCTATTTTGCGGCAAAACTCAGAAATTCCACTTATTTTGGGGCAAAATTCCAGAAATTTCCCTTATTCTTGGGCAAAATTGCAGAAATTTCCCTTATTTTGGGGCAAAAAGCAGAAATTCTCCTTATTTTGAGGTAAAAAGGCTGAAATTCCCTTTATTTGGGGGCAAAAAGGCAGAAATTTCTCTTATTTTGGGGCAAAATTGCAGAAATTTCCCTTATTCTTGGGCAAAATTGCAAAAATTTCCCTTATTTTGGGACAAAATTGCAGAAATTTCACTTATTTCAATGAAAAAAGGCAGAAATTTCCCTTATTTTGGGGCAAAAAGCAGAAATACTCCTTATTTTGAGGTAAAAAGGCTGAAATTCCCTTTATTTGGGGGCAAAAAGCAGAAATTTCCCTTATTTTGGGGCATAATTGCAGAAATTTCACTTATTTCAGGGTAATAAGTCAGAAATTCCCCTTATTTTGGGGCAAAAAAAACCCCAGAAATTCCCTTTTTTTTGCGGAAATGGCAGAAATTCCACTTATTTAGAGGAAAAAGGCAGAAATTTCCCTTATTTTGGAGCAAAAATGAAGAAATTTACCTTTTTATGGCAAAAAGGTATGCATTCCCATTATTTTCGGGCAAAAAGGCAGAAATTCCATGTATTTTGGAGCAAAATTGCAGAAATTCCCCTAATTTTGGGGCAAAAGCCAGAAATTCCCTTTATTTTGGGGCAAAAATCAGAAATTCCCGTTATTTTGGGGCAAAATTCCAGAAATTTTCTTTATTTTGGGGCAAAATTGCAGGAATTTACCTTATTTTGGGGCAAAATTGCAGAAATTTTCTTTATTTGGGGCAAAATTGCAGAAATTTCACTTATTTTCAGGTAAAATGGCTGAAATTTCCTTTATTTTGGGGCAAAAAGGAGAAATTCCCTTTTTTTGGGGGCAAAATTGCAGACATTTCCCTTATTATAGAATAATAATTGCAGAAATTTCCCTTTTTTAGGGCAAAATTGCAGAAATGTCACTTATTTCAGAGAAAAAAAAATTTTTCTTATTTTAGGGCAAAAATGCAGAAATTCCCATTATTTTGGGAGAAAAAGGAGGAAATTCACAGTATTTTGGGGTAAAATTGCAGAAATTTCACATATTTCAGGGCAAAAAGGCAGAAATTTCCGTTATTTTAGGGTAATAAGTCAGAAATTCCCTTTATTTTGGGGCAAATAAGACAGAAATTTCCTTTGTTTTGGAGAAAAAAGACAGAAATTCCACTTATTTAGAGGCAAAAAGGCAGAAATTCCCCTTATTTTGGAGCAAAAATGAAGAAATTTTCCATTTTTATGGCAAAAAGTTATGCATTCCCTTTATTTTCGGGCAAAAAGACAGAAATTCTTCGTATTTTGGAGCAAAATTGCAGAAATTCCCCTAATTGTGGGGCAAAAAGGCAGAAATTCCTTATATGTTATGGCAAAAAGACAGAAATTCTCCTTATTTTGGGGCAAAACTCAGAAATTTCATATACTTTGGGGCAAAATACAAGAAATTTCACTTATTTTGGGGCAAAATTGCAGAAATTTCACTTATTTTGGGGCAAAATTGCAGAAATTTCACTTATTTCAGGGAAAAAAGGCAGAAATTTACCTTATTTTGGGGCAAAAATGCAGAAATTCTTAATATTTTGTGGCAAAAATGCAGAAATTCCCCTTATTTTGAGGTAAAAAGGCTGAAATTCTTCTTAATTGGGGGCAAAAAGGCAGAAATTTCTTTTATTTCGGGGCAAGAAGACAGTAATTCCCCTTATTTTGTGGCAAAAAGGCAGAAATTTCTTTTATTTTGGGGCAAAATTGCAGATATATCACTTATTTCAGGGAATAATTTAAAAATTCCTTTTATTTTGTTGCAACAAGACAGAAATTCCATTTATTTTTGGGTAAAAAGGGAGAAATTTCACTTATTTTGAGGTAAAAAGGCAGAAATTCCTCTTATTTTGGGGCAAAAATTAAGAAATTTCTTTTTTTTTTGTGGTAATAGTTATACATTCCCCTTACTTTCGGGATAAAAAGCAGAAATTCCCCGTATTTTGAAGCAAAATTGCAGAAATTCTCATAATTTTCGGGCAAAAAGGCAAAATTCCCTTAATTTTAAGGCAAAAGAAGAAATTCCCTTTATTTTGGGGCAAAAATCAGAAATTCCCCTTCTTTTGGGGCAAAATTCAAGAAATTTCCTTTATTTTGGTGCAAAATTGCAGCAATTAACCTTATTTTGGGGCAAAATTGCAGAAATTTCCATTATTTGTGGCAAAATTGCAGAAATTTCACTTATTTTCAGGTAAAAAGGCTGAAATTTCCCTAATTTTCGGGCAAAAAGTGAGAAATTCCTCTTATTTTGGGGCAAAATTGCAGAAATTTCCCTTATTTTGGGAAATATTGCAGAAATTTCCCTTAATTTGAGGCAAAATTGCAGAAATTTCACTTATTTCAGAGAAAAAAACCAAAAATTTTTCTTATTTTGGGGCAAAAAGGCAGAAATTCCCCTTAATTTGGAGCGAAATGACAAAATTTCCCTTTTTTATGGGAAAAAGTTATGCATTCCCCATATTTTCGGGCAAAAAGGCAGAAATTCCCCTTATTTTGGAGCAAAATTGCAGAAATTCCCTTAATTGTAAGGCAAAAATGCAGAAATTCCCTATATGTTAGGGCAAAAAGACAGAAATTCTCCTTATTTTTGGGCAAAACTCAGAAATTCCACTTATTTTGGGGCAAAATTCCAAAAATTTCCCTTATTTTTGGGCAAAATTGCAGAAATTTCACTTATTTTGGGGCAAAATTGCAGAAATTTCACTTATTTCAGGGAAAAAAGACAGAAATTTTCCTTATTTTGAGGCAAAAAAGAAGAAATTCCTAATATTTTGTGGCAAAAATGCAGAAATTCCCCTTATTTTGAGGTTAAAAGGCTGAAATTCCCCTTATTTGGGTGCAAAAAGGCAGAAATTTCCCTTATTTTGGGACAAAATTGCAGAAATTTCACTTATTTCAGGGTAATAAGTCAGAAATTCCCTTTATTTTGGCGCAAAAAAGAAAGAAAATCCATTTGTTTTGGAGGAAAAAGACAGAAATTCCACTTATTTAGAGGCAAAAAAAGCAGAAATTCCCCTTATTTTGGAGTAAAAATGAAGAAATTTCATTTTTTTATGGGAAAAAAGTTATGCATTCCCCTTATTTTCGGGCAAAAAGGCAGAAATTCCCCTAATTGTGGGGCAAAAATGCAGAAATTCCCTATATGTTGGGGCAAAAAGACAGAAATTCTCTTTATTTTGGGGCAAAATTGCAGAAATTCCCCTAATTGTGGGGCAAAAATGCAGAAATTCCCTATATGTTGGGGCAAAAAGACAGAAATTCTCTTTATTTTGGGGCAAAACTCAGAAATTCCACTTATTTTGGGGCAAAATTCCAAAAATTTCCCTTATTTTGAGGCAAAATTGCAGAAATTTCACTTATTTTGGGGCAAAATTGCAGAAATTTGACTTATTTCAGGGAAAAAAGACAGAAATTTTCCTTATTTTGGGGCAAAAAGGCAGAAATTCCTAATATTTTGTGGCAAAAATGCAGAAATTCCCATTATTTGGAGGTGAAAGGGCTCAAATTCCACTTATTTGGGGGCAAAAAGGCAGAAATTTCCCTTACTTTGGGACAAAATTGCAGAAAATTCACTTATTTCAGGGTAATAAGTCAGAAAATTTCCTTATTTTGGGGCATAAAAAAACAGAAAATCCCTTGTTTTAGAGGAAAAAGACAGAAATTCCACTTATTTAGAGGCAAAAAAGCAAAAATTCCCCTTATTTTGGAGCAAAAATGAAGAAATTTCCCTATTTTAAGACAAAAAGGTATGCATTCTTTTTATTTACGGGCAAAAAGGCAGAAATTTCTCATATTTTGGAGCAAAATTGCAGAAATTCCCCTAATTGTGGGGCAAAAATGCAGAAATTTTCTATATGTTGGAGCAAAATACAGAAATTCTCCTTATTTTGGGGCAAAACTCAGAAATTCCACTTATTTTGAGGCAAAATTTCAGAAATTTCCCTTATTCTTGGGCAAAAAGGCAGAAATTTCCCTTATTATGGGGCAAAATTGCAGAAATTTCACTTATTTCATGGTAATAATTTAGAAATTCCCCTATTTTGGGGCATAAAAGACAGAAATTTCCTTTGTTTTGTGGGAAATGAAAGAAATTCCACTTATTTAGAGGCAGAAAGGCAGAAATTTCCCTTGTTTTGGAGCAAAAATGAAGAAATTTACCTTTTTATGGCAAAAAGGTATGCATTCCCATTATTTTCGGGCAAAAAGGCAGAAATTCGCCGTATTTTGGAGCAAAATTGCAGAAATTCCCCTAATTTTGTGGCAAAAGCCAGAAATTCCCCTTATTTTGGGGCAAAATTCCAGAAATTTCCTTTATTTTGGGGCAAAATTGCAGGAATTTACCTTATTTTGGGGCAAAATTGCAGAAATTTCACTTATTTCAGTGTAATAAGTCAGAAATTCCCCTTATTTTGGGGCAAAAAAGACAGAAATTTCCTTTGTTTTGGGGGAAATGACAGAAATTCCACTTATTTAGAGGCAAAAAGGCAGAAATTTCAATTATTTTGGAGCAAAAATGAAGAAATTTACCTCTTTATGGCAAAAAGGTATGCATTCTTATTATTTTCGGACAAAAAGCAGAAATTCCCCGTATTTTGGAGCAAAATTGCAGAAATTCCCCTAATTTTGTGGCAAAAGCCAGAAATTCCCTTTATTTTGGGGCAAAAATCAGAAATTCCCCTTATTTTGGGGCAAAATTCCAGAAATTTCCTTTATTTTGGGGCAAAATTGCAGGAATTTACCTTATTTTGGGGCAAAATTGCAGAAATTTCCTTTATTTGGGGCAAAATTGCAGAAATTTCACTTATTTCCTGGTAAAAAGGCTGAAATTTCCTTTATTTTGGGGCAAAAAGGGAGAAATTCCCCTTATTTTGGGGCAAAATTGCAGAATTTTCCCTTATTATGCAATAAAATTGCAGACATTTCACTTATTTTAGGGCAAAATTGCAGAAATTTCACTTATTTCAGAGAAAAAAGCAAAAATTTTTCTTATTTTGGGGCAAAAAGGCAGAAAATCCCATTATTTTGGGGCAAAAAGTCAGAAATTCACCTTATTTTGGGGTAAAATTACAGAAATTTCACATATTTCAGGGCAAAAAGGCAGAAATTTCCCTTATTTTGGGGCAAAATTGCAGAAATTTCAATTATTTCAGGGTAATGAGTCAGAAATTCCCCTTATTTTGGGTCAAATAAGACAGAAATTCCCTTTGTTTATTGTGAAATGACAGAAATTCCACTTATTAGAGGCAAAAAGGCAGAAATTCCTCTTATTTTGGAGCAAAAATGAAGAAGTTTACCTTTTTATGGCAAAAAGGTATGCATTCCCATTATTTTCGGGCAAAAAGGCAGAAATTCGCCGTATTTTGGAGCAAAATTGCAGAAATTCCCCTAATTTTGGGGCAAAAGGCAGAAATTCCCTTTATTTTGGGGCAAAAAATAGAAATTCCCATTATTTTGGGGCAAAATTTCAGAAATTTTTTTATTTTGGGACAAAATTGCAGAAATTTCACTTATTTTGGGGCAAAATTGCAGAAATTTCAATTATTTCAGTGAAAAAAGGCAGAAATTTCCCTTATTTTGGGGAAAAAAGGCAGAAATTCTCCTTATTTTGAGGTAAAAAGGCTGAAATACACCTAATTTGAGGGCAAAAGGCAGAAATTTCCCTTATTTTGGGGCAAAATTGCAGAAATTTTATTTATTTCAGGGTAATATGTCAGAAATTCCCCTTATTTTGGGGCAAAAAAGACAGAAATTCCCTTTGTTTTGGGGGAAATGACAGAAATTCCACTTATTTAGAGGCAAAAAGGCAGAAATTTCCCTTATTTTGGAGCAAAAATGAAGAAATTTACCTTTTTATGGCAAAAAGGTATGCATTCCCATTATTTTCGGGCAAAAAGGCAGAAATTCGCCGTATTTTGGAGCAAAATTGCAGAAATTCCCCTAATTTTGTGGCAAAAGCCAGAAATTCCCTTTATTTTGGGGCAAAAATCAGAAATTCCCCTTATTTTGGGGCAAAATTCCAGAAATTTCCTTTATTTTGGGGCAAAATTGCAGGAATTTACCTATTTTGTGGCAAAATTGCAGAAATTTTCTTTATTTGAGGCAAAATTGCAGAAATTTCACTTATTTTCTGGTAAAAAGGCTGAAATTTCCTTTATTTTGGGGCAAAAAGGAGAAATCCCCCTTATTTTGGGGCAAAATTGCAAAAATTTCCCTTATTATGCAATAAAATTGCAGAAATTTCACTTATTTTAGGGCAAAATTGCAGAAATTTCACTTATTTCAGAGAAAAAAAGCAAAAATTTTTCTTATTTTGGGCCAAAAAGGCAGAAATTCCCATTATTTTGGGGCAAAAAGGCAGAAATTCACCTTATTTTGGGATAAAAATGCAGAAATTTCACATAATTCAGGACAAAAAGGCAGAAATTTCCCTTATTTTGGGGCAAAATTGCAGAAATTTCACTTATTTCAGGGTAATAAGTCAGAAATTCCCCTTATTTTGGGTCAAAAAAGACAGAAATTCCCTTTGTTTTGGGGGAAATGACAGAAATTCCACTTATTAGAGGCAAAAAGGCAGAAATTCCCCTTATTTTGGAGCAAAAATGAAGAAATTTCCCTTTTTTATGGCAACAAGTTATGCATTCCCCTTATTTTCGGGCAAAAAGACAGAAATTCCCCGTATTTTTGAGCAAAATTGAGGAAATTCCCCTAATTGTGGGGCAAAAAGGCAGAAATTCCCTATATGTTGGGGGAAAAAAACAAAAATTCTTTTTATTTTAGGGCAAAACTCACAAATTCTAAAATTTAGTTCAAAATTCCAGAAATTTCCCTCTTTTTTTGGGGCAAAATTGTAGAAATTTCACTTATTTTGGGGCAAAATTGCAGAAATTTCACTTATTTCAGGGAAAAAAGCAGAAATTTTTCTTATTTTGGGGCAAAAAGGAAGAAATTCCTAATATTTTGTGGCAAAAATGCAGAAATTCCCCTTATTTGGAGGTGAAAGGGCTCAAATTCCACTTATTTGGGGGCAAAAAGGCAGAAATTTCCCTTACTTTGGGACAAAATTGCAGAAAATTCACTTATTTCAGGGTAATAAGTCAGAAAATTTCCTTATTTTGGGGCATAAAAAAACAGAAAATCCCTTGTTTTAGAGGAAAAAGACAGAAATTCCACTTATTTAGAGGCAAAAAAGCAAAAATTCCTTTTATTTTGGAGCAAAAATGAAGAAATTTCCTTATTTTAAGACAAAAAGGTATGCATTCTTTTTATTTACGGGCAAAAAGGCAGAAATTTCTCATATTTTGGAGCAAAATTGCAGAAATTCCCCTAATTGTGGGGCAAAAATGCAGAAATTTTCTATATGTTGGAGCAAAATACAGAAATTCTCCTTATTTTGGGGCAAAACTCAGAAATTCCACTTATTTTGAGGCAAAATTTCAGAAATTTCCCTTATTCTTGGGCAAAAAGGCAGAAATTTCCCTTATTTTGGGGCAAAATTGCAGAAATTTCACTTATTTCAGGGTAATAATTTAGAAATTCCCCTATTTTGGGGCAAAAAAGACAGAAATTTCCTTTGTTTTGTGGGAAATGACAGAAATTCCACTTATTTAGAGGCAGAAAGGCAGAAATTTCCCTTGTTTTGGAGCAAAAATGAAGAAATTTACCTTTTTATGGCAAAAAGGTATGCATTCCCATTATTTTCGGGCAAAAAGGCAGAAATTCGCCGTATTTTGGAGCAAAATTGCAGAAATTCTCCTAATTTTGTGGCAAAAGCCAGAAATTCCCCTTATTTTGGGGCAAAATTCCAGAAATTTCCTTTATTTTGGGGCAAAATTGCAGGAATTTACCTTATTTTGGGGCAAAATTGCAGAAATTTCCTTTATTTGGGGCAAAATTGCAGAAATTTCACTTATTTCCTGGTAAAAAGGCTGAAATTTCCTTTATTTTGGGGCAAAAAGGGAGAAATTCCCCTTATTTTGGGTCAAAATTGCAGAATTTTCCCTTATTATGCAATAAAATTGCAGAAATTTTACTTATTTTAGGGCAAAATTGCAGAAATTTCACTTATTTCAGAGAAAAAAGCAAAAATTTTTCTTATTTTGGGGCAAAAAGGCAGAAATTCCCATTATTTTGGGGCAAAAAGTCAGAAAATCACCTTATTTTGGGGTAAAATTGCAGAAATTTCACATATTTCAGGGCAAAAAGGCAGAAATTTCCCTTATTTTGGGGCAAAATTGCAGAAATTTCAATTATTTCAGGGTAATGAGTCAGAAATTCCCCTTATTTTGGGTCAAATAAGACAGAAATTTCCTTTGTTTATTGTGAAATGACAGAAATTCCACTTATTAGAGGCAAAAAGGCAGAAATTCCCCTTATTTTGGAGCAAAAATGAAGAAGTTTACCTTTTTATGGCAAAAAGGTATGCATTCCCATTATTTTCGGGCAAAAAGGCAGAAATTCGCCGTATTTTGGAGCAAAATTGCAGAAATTCCCCTAATTTTGTGGCAAAAGCCAGAAATTCCCTTTATTTTGGGGCAAAAATCAGAAATTCCCATTATTTTGGGGCAAAATTCCAGAAATTTCCTTTATTTTGGGGCAAAATTGCAGGAATTTACCTATTTTGTGGCAAAATTGCAGAAATTTTCTTTATTTGAGGCAAAATTGCAGAAATTTCACTTATTTTCTGGTAAAAAGGCTGAAATTTCCTTTATTTTGGGGCAAAAAGGAGAAATCCCCCTTATTTTGGGGCAAAATTGCAAAAATTTCCCTTATTATGCAATAAAATTGCAGAAATTTCACTTATTTTAGGGCAAAATAGCAGAAATTTCACTTATTTCAGAGAAAAAAAGCAAAAATTTTTCTTATTTTGGGCCAAAAAGGCCGAAATTCCCATTATTTTGGGGCAAAAAGGCAGAAATTCACCTTATTTTGGGATAAAAATGCAGAAATTTCACATAATTCAGGACAAAAAGGCAGAAATTTCCCTTATTTTGGGGCAAAATTGCAGAAATTTCACTTATTTCAGGGTAATAAGTCAGAAATTCCCCTTATTTTGGGTCAAAAAAGACAGAAATTCCCTTTGTTTTGGGGGAAATGACAGAAATTCCACTTATTAGAGGCAAAAAGGCAGAAATTCCCCTTATTTTGGAGCAAAAATGAAGAAATTTCCCTTTTTTATGGCAACAAGTTATGCATTCCCCTTATTTTCGGGCAAAAAGACAGAAATTCCCCGTATTTTTGAGCAAAATTGAGGAAATTCCCCTAATTGTGGGGCAAAAAGGCAGAAATTCCCTATATGTTGGGGGAAAAAAACAAAAATTCTTTTTATTTTAGGGCAAAACTCACAAATTCTAAAATTTAGTTCAAAATTCCAGAAATTTCCCTCTTTTTTTGGGGCAAAATTGTAGAAATTTCACTTATTTTGGGGCAAAATTGCAGAAATTTCACTTATTTCAGGGAAAAAAGCAGAAATTTTTCTTATTTTGGGGCAAAAAGGAAGAAATTCCTAATATTTTGTGGCAAAAATGCAGAAATTCCCCTTATTTGGAGGTGAAAGGGCTCAAATTCCACTTATTTGGGGGCAAAAAGGCAGAAATTTCCCTTACTTTGGGACAAAATTGCAGAAAATTCACTTATTTCAGGGTAATAAGTCAGAAAATTTCCTTATTTTGGGGCATAAAAAAACAGAAAATCCCTTGTTTTAGAGGAAAAAGACAGAAATTCCACTTATTTAGAGGCAAAAAAGCAAAAATTCCTTTTATTTTGGAGCAAAAATGAAGAAATTTCCTTATTTTAAGACAAAAAGGTATGCATTCTTTTTATTTACGGGCAAAAAGGCAGAAATTTCTCATATTTTGGAGCAAAATTGCAGAAATTCCCCTAATTGTGGGGCAAAAATGCAGAAATTTTCTATATGTTGGAGCAAAATACAGAAATTCTCCTTATTTTGGGGCAAAACTCAGAAATTCCACTTATTTTGAGGCAAAATTTCAGAAATTTCCCTTATTCTTGGGCAAAAAGGCAGAAATTTCCCTTATTTTGGGGCAAAATTGCAGAAATTTCACTTATTTCAGGGTAATAATTTAGAAATTCCCCTATTTTGGGGCAAAAAAGACAGAAATTTCCTTTGTTTTGTGGGAAATGACAGAAATTCCACTTATTTAGAGGCAGAAAGGCAGAAATTTCCCTTGTTTTGGAGCAAAAATGAAGAAATTTACCTTTTTATGGCAAAAAGGTATGCATTCCCATTATTTTCGGGCAAAAAGGCAGAAATTCGCCGTATTTTGGAGCAAAATTGCAGAAATTCCCCTAATTTTGTGGCAAAAGCCAGAAATTCCCCTTATTTTGGGGCAAAATTCCAGAAATTTCCTTTATTTTGGGGCAAAATTGCAGGAATTTACCTTATTTTGGGGCAAAATTGCAGAAATTTCACTTATTTCAGTGTAATAAGTCAGAAATTCCCCTTATTTTGGGGCAAAAAAGACAGAAATTTCCTTTGTTTTGGGGGAAATGACAGAAATTCCACTTATTTAGAGGCAAAAAGGCAGAAATTTCAATTATTTTGGAGCAAAAATGAAGAAATTTACCTTTTTATGGCAAAAAGGTATGCATTCTTATTATTTTCGGACAAAAAGCAGAAATTCCCCGTATTTTGGAGCAAAATTGCAGAAATTCCCCTAATTTTGTGGCAAAAGCCAGAAATTCCCTTTATTTTGGGGCAAAAATCAGAAATTCCCCTTATTTTGGGGCAAAATTCCAGAAATTTCCTTTATTTTGGGGCAAAATTGCAGGAATTTACCTTATTTTGGGGCAAAATTGCAGAAATTTCCTTTATTTGGGGCAAAATTGCAGAAATTTCACTTATTTCCTGGTAAAAAGGCTGAAATTTCCTTTATTTTGGGGCAAAAAGGGAGAAATTCCCCTTATTTTGGGTCAAAATTGCAGAATTTTCCCTTATTATGCAATAAAATTGCAGAAATTTTACTTATTTTAGGGCAAAATTGCAGAAATTTCACTTATTTCAGAGAAAAAAGCAAAAATTTTTCTTATTTTGGGGCAAAAAGGCAGAAATTCCCATTATTTTGGGGCAAAAAGTCAGAAATTCACCTTATTTTGGGGTAAAATTGCAGAAATTTCACATATTTCAGGGCAAAAAGGCAGAAATTTCCCTTATTTTGGGGCAAAATTGCAGAAATTTCAATTATTTCAGGGTAATGAGTCAGAAATTCCCCTTATTTTGGGTCAAATAAGACAGAAATTTCCTTTGTTTATTGTGAAATGACAGAAATTCCACTTATTAGAGGCAAAAAGGCAGAAATTCCCCTTATTTTGGAGCAAAAATGAAGAAGTTTACCTTTTTATGGCAAAAAGGTATGCATTCCCATTATTTTCGGGCAAAAAGGCAGAAATTCGCCGTATTTTGGAGCAAAATTGCAGAAATTCCCCTAATTTTGGGGCAAAAGACAGAAATTCCCTTTATTTTGGGGCAAAAATCAGAAATTCCCATTATTTTGGGGCAAAATTTCAGAAATTTTTTTATTTTGGGGCAAAATTGCAGAAATTTCACTTATTTTGGGGCAAAATTGCAGAAATTTCAATTATTTCAGTGAAAAAAGGCAGAAATTTCCCTTATTTTGGGAAAAAAAGGCAGAAATTCTTTTTATTTTGAGGTAAAAAGGCTGAAATACCCCTAATTTGAGGGCAAAAAGGCAGAAATTTTCCTTATTTTGGGGCAAAATTGCAGAAATTTTATTTATTTCAGGGTAATATGTCAGAAATTCCCCTTATTTTGGGGCAAAAAAGACAGAAATTCCCTTTGTTTTGGGGGAAATGACAGAAATTCCACTTATTTAGAGGCAAAAAGGCAAAAATTTCCCTTATTTTGGAGCAAAAATGAAGAAATTTACCTTTTTATGGCAAAAAGGTATGCATTCCCATTATTTTCGGGCAAAAAGGCAGAAATTCGCCGTATTTTGGAGCAAAATTACAGAAATTCCCCTAATTTTGTGGCAAAAGCCAGAAATTCCCTTTATTTTGGGGCAAAAATCAGAAATTCCCCTTATTTTGGGGCAAAATTCCAGAAATTTCCTTTATTTTGGGGCAAAATTGCAGGAATTTACCTTATTTTGGGGCAAAATTGCAGAAATTTCCTTTATTTGGGGCAAAATTGCAGAAATTTCACTTATTTCCTGGTAAAAAGGCTGAAATTTCCTTTATTTTGGGGCAAAAAGGGAGAAATTCCCCTTATTTTGGGGCAAAATTGCAGAATTTTCCCTTATTATGCAATAAAATTGCAGAAATTTCACTTATTTTAGGGCAAAATTGCAGAAATTTCACTTATTTCAGAGAAAAAAGCAAAAATTTTTCTTATTTTGGGGCAAAAAAGGCAGAAAATCTCATTATTTTGGGGCAAAAAGTCAGAAATTCACCTTATTTTGGGGTAAAATTGCAGAAATTTCACATATTTCAGGGCAAAAAGGCAGAAATTTCCCTTATTTTGGGGCAAAATTGCAGAAATTTCAATTATTTCAGGGTAATGAGTCAGAAATTCCCCTTATTTTGGGTCAAATAAGACAGAAATTCCCTTTGTTTATTGTGAAATGACAGAAATTCCACTTATTAGAGGCAAAAAGGCAGAAATTCCTCTTATTTTGGAGCAAAAATGAAGAAGTTTACCTTTTTATGGCAAAAAGGTATGCATTCCCATTATTTTCGGGCAAAAAGGCAGAAATTCGCCGTATTTTGGAGCAAAATTGCAGAAATTCCCCTAATTTTGGGGCAAAAGGCAGAAATTCCCTTTATTTTGGGGCAAAAAATAGAAATTCCCATTATTTTGGGGCAAAATTTCAGAAATTTTTTTATTTTGGGACAAAATTGCAGAAATTTCACTTATTTTGGGGCAAAATTGCAGAAATTTCAATTATTTCAGTGAAAAAAGGCAGAAATTTCCCTTATTTTGGGGAAAAAAGGCAGAAATTCTCCTTATTTTGAGGTAAAAAGGCTGAAATACACCTAATTTGAGGGCAAAAGGCAGAAATTTCCCTTATTTTGGGGCAAAATTGCAGAAATTTTATTTATTTCAGGGTAATATGTCAGAAATTCCCCTTATTTTGGGGCAAAAAAGACAGAAATTCCCTTTGTTTTGGGGGAAATGACAGAAATTCCACTTATTTAGAGGCAAAAAGGCAGAAATTTCCCTTATTTTGGAGCAAAAATGAAGAAATTTACCTTTTTATGGCAAAAAGGTATGCATTCCCATTATTTTCGGGCAAAAAGGCAGAAATTCGCCGTATTTTGGAGCAAAATTGCAGAAATTCCCCTAATTTTGTGGCAAAAGCCAGAAATTCCCTTTATTTTGGGGCAAAAATCAGAAATTCCCCTTATTTTGGGGCAAAATTCCAGAAATTTCCTTTATTTTGGGGCAAAATTGCAGGAATTTACCTATTTTGTGGCAAAATTGCAGAAATTTTCTTTATTTGAGGCAAAATTGCAGAAATTTCACTTATTTTCTGGTAAAAAGGCTGAAATTTCCTTTATTTTGGGGCAAAAAGGAGAAATCCCCCTTATTTTGGGGCAAAATTGCAAAAATTTCCCTTATTATGCAATAAAATTGCAGAAATTTCACTTATTTTAGGGCAAAATTGCAGAAATTTCACTTATTTCAGAGAAAAAAAGCAAAAATTTTTCTTATTTTGGGCCAAAAAGGCAGAAATTCCCATTATTTTGGGGCAAAAAGGCAGAAATTCACCTTATTTTGGGATAAAAATGCAGAAATTTCACATAATTCAGGACAAAAAGGCAGAAATTTCCCTTATTTTGGGGCAAAATTGCAGAAATTTCACTTATTTCAGGGTAATAAGTCAGAAATTCCCCTTATTTTGGGTCAAAAAAGACAGAAATTCCCTTTGTTTTGGGGGAAATGACAGAAATTCCACTTATTAGAGGCAAAAAGGCAGAAATTCCCCTTATTTTGGAGCAAAAATGAAGAAATTTCCCTTTTTTATGGCAACAAGTTATGCATTCCCCTTATTTTCGGGCAAAAAGACAGAAATTCCCCGTATTTTTGAGCAAAATTGAGGAAATTCCCCTAATTGTGGGGCAAAAAGGCAGAAATTCCCTATATGTTGGGGGAAAAAAACAAAAATTCTTTTTATTTTAGGGCAAAACTCACAAATTCTAAAATTTAGTTCAAAATTCCAGAAATTTCCCTCTTTTTTTGGGGCAAAATTGTAGAAATTTCACTTATTTTGGGGCAAAATTGCAGAAATTTCACTTATTTCAGGGAAAAAAGCAGAAATTTTTCTTATTTTGGGGCAAAAAGGAAGAAATTCCTAATATTTTGTGGCAAAAATGCAGAAATTCCCCTTATTTGGAGGTGAAAGGGCTCAAATTCCACTTATTTGGGGGCAAAAAGGCAGAAATTTCCCTTACTTTGGGACAAAATTGCAGAAAATTCACTTATTTCAGGGTAATAAGTCAGAAAATTTCCTTATTTTGGGGCATAAAAAAACAGAAAATCCCTTGTTTTAGAGGAAAAAGACAGAAATTCCACTTATTTAGAGGCAAAAAAGCAAAAATTCCTTTTATTTTGGAGCAAAAATGAAGAAATTTCCTTATTTTAAGACAAAAAGGTATGCATTCTTTTTATTTACGGGCAAAAAGGCAGAAATTTCTCATATTTTGGAGCAAAATTGCAGAAATTCCCCTAATTGTGGGGCAAAAATGCAGAAATTTTCTATATGTTGGAGCAAAATACAGAAATTCTCCTTATTTTGGGGCAAAACTCAGAAATTCCACTTATTTTGAGGCAAAATTTCAGAAATTTCCCTTATTCTTGGGCAAAAAGGCAGAAATTTCCCTTATTTTGGGGCAAAATTGCAGAAATTTCACTTATTTCAGGGTAATAATTTAGAAATTCCCCTATTTTGGGGCAAAAAAGACAGAAATTTCCTTTGTTTTGTGGGAAATGACAGAAATTCCACTTATTTAGAGGCAGAAAGGCAGAAATTTCCCTTGTTTTGGAGCAAAAATGAAGAAATTTACCTTTTTATGGCAAAAAGGTATGCATTCCCATTATTTTCGGGCAAAAAGGCAGAAATTCGCCGTATTTTGGAGCAAAATTGCAGAAATTCTCCTAATTTTGTGGCAAAAGCCAGAAATTCCCCTTATTTTGGGGCAAAATTCCAGAAATTTCCTTTATTTTGGGGCAAAATTGCAGGAATTTACCTTATTTTGGGGCAAAATTGCAGAAATTTCCTTTATTTGGGGCAAAATTGCAGAAATTTCACTTATTTCCTGGTAAAAAGGCTGAAATTTCCTTTATTTTGGGGCAAAAAGGGAGAAATTCCCCTTATTTTGGGTCAAAATTGCAGAATTTTCCCTTATTATGCAATAAAATTGCAGAAATTTTACTTATTTTAGGGCAAAATTGCAGAAATTTCACTTATTTCAGAGAAAAAAGCAAAAATTTTTCTTATTTTGGGGCAAAAAGGCAGAAATTCCCATTATTTTGGGGCAAAAAGTCAGAAAATCACCTTATTTTGGGGTAAAATTGCAGAAATTTCACATATTTCAGGGCAAAAAGGCAGAAATTTCCCTTATTTTGGGGCAAAATTGCAGAAATTTCAATTATTTCAGGGTAATGAGTCAGAAATTCCCCTTATTTTGGGTCAAATAAGACAGAAATTTCCTTTGTTTATTGTGAAATGACAGAAATTCCACTTATTAGAGGCAAAAAGGCAGAAATTCCCCTTATTTTGGAGCAAAAATGAAGAAGTTTACCTTTTTATGGCAAAAAGGTATGCATTCCCATTATTTTCGGGCAAAAAGGCAGAAATTCGCCGTATTTTGGAGCAAAATTGCAGAAATTCCCCTAATTTTGTGGCAAAAGCCAGAAATTCCCTTTATTTTGGGGCAAAAATCAGAAATTCCCATTATTTTGGGGCAAAATTCCAGAAATTTCCTTTATTTTGGGGCAAAATTGCAGGAATTTACCTATTTTGTGGCAAAATTGCAGAAATTTTCTTTATTTGAGGCAAAATTGCAGAAATTTCACTTATTTTCTGGTAAAAAGGCTGAAATTTCCTTTATTTTGGGGCAAAAAGGAGAAATCCCCCTTATTTTGGGGCAAAATTGCAAAAATTTCCCTTATTATGCAATAAAATTGCAGAAATTTCACTTATTTTAGGGCAAAATAGCAGAAATTTCACTTATTTCAGAGAAAAAAAGCAAAAATTTTTCTTATTTTGGGCCAAAAAGGCCGAAATTCCCATTATTTTGGGGCAAAAAGGCAGAAATTCACCTTATTTTGGGATAAAAATGCAGAAATTTCACATAATTCAGGACAAAAAGGCAGAAATTTCCCTTATTTTGGGGCAAAATTGCAGAAATTTCACTTATTTCAGGGTAATAAGTCAGAAATTCCCCTTATTTTGGGTCAAAAAAGACAGAAATTCCCTTTGTTTTGGGGGAAATGACAGAAATTCCACTTATTAGAGGCAAAAAGGCAGAAATTCCCCTTATTTTGGAGCAAAAATGAAGAAATTTCCCTTTTTTATGGCAACAAGTTATGCATTCCCCTTATTTTCGGGCAAAAAGACAGAAATTCCCCGTATTTTTGAGCAAAATTGAGGAAATTCCCCTAATTGTGGGGCAAAAAGGCAGAAATTCCCTATATGTTGGGGGAAAAAAACAAAAATTCTTTTTATTTTAGGGCAAAACTCACAAATTCTAAAATTTAGTTCAAAATTCCAGAAATTTCCCTCTTTTTTTGGGGCAAAATTGTAGAAATTTCACTTATTTTGGGGCAAAATTGCAGAAATTTCACTTATTTCAGGGAAAAAAGCAGAAATTTTTCTTATTTTGGGGCAAAAAGGAAGAAATTCCTAATATTTTGTGGCAAAAATGCAGAAATTCCCCTTATTTGGAGGTGAAAGGGCTCAAATTCCACTTATTTGGGGGCAAAAAGGCAGAAATTTCCCTTACTTTGGGACAAAATTGCAGAAAATTCACTTATTTCAGGGTAATAAGTCAGAAAATTTCCTTATTTTGGGGCATAAAAAAACAGAAAATCCCTTGTTTTAGAGGAAAAAGACAGAAATTCCACTTATTTAGAGGCAAAAAAGCAAAAATTCCTTTTATTTTGGAGCAAAAATGAAGAAATTTCCTTATTTTAAGACAAAAAGGTATGCATTCTTTTTATTTACGGGCAAAAAGGCAGAAATTTCTCATATTTTGGAGCAAAATTGCAGAAATTCCCCTAATTGTGGGGCAAAAATGCAGAAATTTTCTATATGTTGGAGCAAAATACAGAAATTCTCCTTATTTTGGGGCAAAACTCAGAAATTCCACTTATTTTGAGGCAAAATTTCAGAAATTTCCCTTATTCTTGGGCAAAAAGGCAGAAATTTCCCTTATTTTGGGGCAAAATTGCAGAAATTTCACTTATTTCAGGGTAATAATTTAGAAATTCCCCTATTTTGGGGCAAAAAAGACAGAAATTTCCTTTGTTTTGTGGGAAATGACAGAAATTCCACTTATTTAGAGGCAGAAAGGCAGAAATTTCCCTTGTTTTGGAGCAAAAATGAAGAAATTTACCTTTTTATGGCAAAAAGGTATGCATTCCCATTATTTTCGGGCAAAAAGGCAGAAATTCGCCGTATTTTGGAGCAAAATTGCAGAAATTCCCCTAATTTTGTGGCAAAAGCCAGAAATTCCCCTTATTTTGGGGCAAAATTCCAGAAATTTCCTTTATTTTGGGGCAAAATTGCAGGAATTTACCTTATTTTGGGGCAAAATTGCAGAAATTTCACTTATTTCAGTGTAATAAGTCAGAAATTCCCCTTATTTTGGGGCAAAAAAGACAGAAATTTCCTTTGTTTTGGGGGAAATGACAGAAATTCCACTTATTTAGAGGCAAAAAGGCAGAAATTTCAATTATTTTGGAGCAAAAATGAAGAAATTTACCTTTTTATGGCAAAAAGGTATGCATTCTTATTATTTTCGGACAAAAAGCAGAAATTCCCCGTATTTTGGAGCAAAATTGCAGAAATTCCCCTAATTTTGTGGCAAAAGCCAGAAATTCCCTTTATTTTGGGGCAAAAATCAGAAATTCCCCTTATTTTGGGGCAAAATTCCAGAAATTTCCTTTATTTTGGGGCAAAATTGCAGGAATTTACCTTATTTTGGGGCAAAATTGCAGAAATTTCCTTTATTTGGGGCAAAATTGCAGAAATTTCACTTATTTCCTGGTAAAAAGGCTGAAATTTCCTTTATTTTGGGGCAAAAAGGGAGAAATTCCCCTTATTTTGGGTCAAAATTGCAGAATTTTCCCTTATTATGCAATAAAATTGCAGAAATTTTACTTATTTTAGGGCAAAATTGCAGAAATTTCACTTATTTCAGAGAAAAAAGCAAAAATTTTTCTTATTTTGGGGCAAAAAGGCAGAAATTCCCATTATTTTGGGGCAAAAAGTCAGAAATTCACCTTATTTTGGGGTAAAATTGCAGAAATTTCACATATTTCAGGGCAAAAAGGCAGAAATTTCCCTTATTTTGGGGCAAAATTGCAGAAATTTCAATTATTTCAGGGTAATGAGTCAGAAATTCCCCTTATTTTGGGTCAAATAAGACAGAAATTTCCTTTGTTTATTGTGAAATGACAGAAATTCCACTTATTAGAGGCAAAAAGGCAGAAATTCCCCTTATTTTGGAGCAAAAATGAAGAAGTTTACCTTTTTATGGCAAAAAGGTATGCATTCCCATTATTTTCGGGCAAAAAGGCAGAAATTCGCCGTATTTTGGAGCAAAATTGCAGAAATTCCCCTAATTTTGGGGCAAAAGACAGAAATTCCCTTTATTTTGGGGCAAAAATCAGAAATTCCCATTATTTTGGGGCAAAATTTCAGAAATTTTTTTATTTTGGGGCAAAATTGCAGAAATTTCACTTATTTTGGGGCAAAATTGCAGAAATTTCAATTATTTCAGTGAAAAAAGGCAGAAATTTCCCTTATTTTGGGAAAAAAAGGCAGAAATTCTTTTTATTTTGAGGTAAAAAGGCTGAAATACCCCTAATTTGAGGGCAAAAAGGCAGAAATTTTCCTTATTTTGGGGCAAAATTGCAGAAATTTTATTTATTTCAGGGTAATATGTCAGAAATTCCCCTTATTTTGGGGCAAAAAAGACAGAAATTCCCTTTGTTTTGGGGGAAATGACAGAAATTCCACTTATTTAGAGGCAAAAAGGCAAAAATTTCCCTTATTTTGGAGCAAAAATGAAGAAATTTACCTTTTTATGGCAAAAAGGTATGCATTCCCATTATTTTCGGGCAAAAAGGCAGAAATTCGCCGTATTTTGGAGCAAAATTACAGAAATTCCCCTAATTTTGTGGCAAAAGCCAGAAATTCCCTTTATTTTGGGGCAAAAATCAGAAATTCCCCTTATTTTGGGGCAAAATTCCAGAAATTTCCTTTATTTTGGGGCAAAATTGCAGGAATTTACCTTATTTTGGGGCAAAATTGCAGAAATTTCCTTTATTTGGGGCAAAATTGCAGAAATTTCACTTATTTCCTGGTAAAAAGGCTGAAATTTCCTTTATTTTGGGGCAAAAAGGGAGAAATTCCCCTTATTTTGGGGCAAAATTGCAGAATTTTCCCTTATTATGCAATAAAATTGCAGAAATTTCACTTATTTTAGGGCAAAATTGCAGAAATTTCACTTATTTCAGAGAAAAAAGCAAAAATTTTTCTTATTTTGGGGCAAAAAAGGCAGAAAATCTCATTATTTTGGGGCAAAAAGTCAGAAATTCACCTTATTTTGGGGTAAAATTGCAGAAATTTCACATATTTCAGGGCAAAAAGGCAGAAATTTCCCTTATTTTGGGGCAAAATTGCAGAAATTTCAATTATTTCAGGGTAATGAGTCAGAAATTCCCCTTATTTTGGGTCAAATAAGACAGAAATTCCCTTTGTTTATTGTGAAATGACAGAAATTCCACTTATTAGAGGCAAAAAGGCAGAAATTCCTCTTATTTTGGAGCAAAAATGAAGAAGTTTACCTTTTTATGGCAAAAAGGTATGCATTCCCATTATTTTCGGGCAAAAAGGCAGAAATTCGCCGTATTTTGGAGCAAAATTGCAGAAATTCCCCTAATTTTGGGGCAAAAGGCAGAAATTCCCTTTATTTTGGGGCAAAAAATAGAAATTCCCATTATTTTGGGGCAAAATTTCAGAAATTTTTTTATTTTGGGACAAAATTGCAGAAATTTCACTTATTTTGGGGCAAAATTGCAGAAATTTCAATTATTTCAGTGAAAAAAGGCAGAAATTTCCCTTATTTTGGGGAAAAAAGGCAGAAATTCTCCTTATTTTGAGGTAAAAAGGCTGAAATACACCTAATTTGAGGGCAAAAGGCAGAAATTTCCCTTATTTTGGGGCAAAATTGCAGAAATTTTATTTATTTCAGGGTAATATGTCAGAAATTCCCCTTATTTTGGGGCAAAAAAGACAGAAATTCCCTTTGTTTTGGGGGAAATGACAGAAATTCCACTTATTTAGAGGCAAAAAGGCAGAAATTTCCCTTATTTTGGAGCAAAAATGAAGAAATTTACCTTTTTATGGCAAAAAGGTATGCATTCCCATTATTTTCGGGCAAAAAGGCAGAAATTCGCCGTATTTTGGAGCAAAATTGCAGAAATTCCCCTAATTTTGTGGCAAAAGCCAGAAATTCCCTTTATTTTGGGGCAAAAATCAGAAATTCCCCTTATTTTGGGGCAAAATTCCAGAAATTTCCTTTATTTTGGGGCAAAATTGCAGGAATTTACCTATTTTGTGGCAAAATTGCAGAAATTTTCTTTATTTGAGGCAAAATTGCAGAAATTTCACTTATTTTCTGGTAAAAAGGCTGAAATTTCCTTTATTTTGGGGCAAAAAGGAGAAATCCCCCTTATTTTGGGGCAAAATTGCAAAAATTTCCCTTATTATGCAATAAAATTGCAGAAATTTCACTTATTTTAGGGCAAAATTGCAGAAATTTCACTTATTTCAGAGAAAAAAAGCAAAAATTTTTCTTATTTTGGGCCAAAAAGGCAGAAATTCCCATTATTTTGGGGCAAAAAGGCAGAAATTCACCTTATTTTGGGATAAAAATGCAGAAATTTCACATAATTCAGGACAAAAAGGCAGAAATTTCCCTTATTTTGGGGCAAAATTGCAGAAATTTCACTTATTTCAGGGTAATAAGTCAGAAATTCCCCTTATTTTGGGTCAAAAAAGACAGAAATTCCCTTTGTTTTGGGGGAAATGACAGAAATTCCACTTATTAGAGGCAAAAAGGCAGAAATTCCCCTTATTTTGGAGCAAAAATGAAGAAATTTCCCTTTTTTATGGCAACAAGTTATGCATTCCCCTTATTTTCGGGCAAAAAGACAGAAATTCCCCGTATTTTTGAGCAAAATTGAGGAAATTCCCCTAATTGTGGGGCAAAAAGGCAGAAATTCCCTATATGTTGGGGGAAAAAAACAAAAATTCTTTTTATTTTAGGGCAAAACTCACAAATTCTAAAATTTAGTTCAAAATTCCAGAAATTTCCCTCTTTTTTGGGGCAAAATTGTAGAAATTTCACTTATTTTGGGGCAAAATTGCAGAAATTTCACTTATTTCAGGGAAAAAAGCAGAATTTTTTCTTATTTTGGGGCAAAAAGGAAGAAATTCCTAATATTTTGTGGCAAAAATGCAGAAATTCCCCTTATTTGGAGGTGAAAGGGCTCAAATTCCACTTATTTGGGGGCAAAAAGGCAGAAATTTCCCTTACTTTGGGACAAAATTGCAGAAAATTCACTTATTTCAGGGTAATAAGTCAGAAAATTTCCTTATTTTGGGGCATAAAAAAACAGAAAATCCCTTGTTTTAGAGGAAAAAGACAGAAATTCCACTTATTTAGAGGCAAAAAAGCAAAAATTCCTTTTATTTTGGAGCAAAAATGAAGAAATTTCCTTATTTTAAGACAAAAAGGTATGCATTCTTTTTATTTACGGGCAAAAAGGCAGAAATTTCTCATATTTTGGAGCAAAATTGCAGAAATTCCCCTAATTGTGGGGCAAAAATGCAGAAATTTTCTATATGTTGGAGCAAAATACAGAAATTCTCCTTATTTTGGGGCAAAACTCAGAAATTCCACTTATTTTGAGGCAAAATTTCAGAAATTTCCCTTATTCTTGGGCAAAAAGGCAGAAATATCCCTTATTTTGGGGCAAAATTGCAGAAATTTCACTTATTTCAGGGTAATAATTTAGAAATTCCCCTATTTTGGGGCAAAAAAGACAGAAATTTCCTTTGTTTTGTGGGAAATGACAGAAATTCCACTTATTTAGAGGCAGAAAGGCAGAAATTTCCCTTGTTTTGGAGCAAAAATGAAGAAATTTAATTTTTTATGGCAAAAAGGTATGCATTCCCATTATTTTCGGGCAAAAAGGCAGAAATTCGCCGTATTTTGGAGCAAAATTGCAGAAATTCCCCTAATTTTGTGGCAAAAGCCAGAAATTCCCCTTATTTTGGGGCAAAATTCCAGAAATTTCCTTTATTTTGGGGCAAAATTGCAGGAATTTACCTTATTTTGGGGCAAAATTGCAGAAATTTCACTTATTTCAGTGTAATAAGTCAGAAATTCCCCTTATTTTGGGGCAAAAAAGACAGAAATTTCCTTTGTTTTGGGGGAAATGACAGAAATTCCACTTATTTAGAGGCAAAAAGGCAGAAATTTCAATTATTTTGGAGCAAAAATGAAGAAATTTACCTTTTTATGGCAAAAAGGTATGCATTCTTATTATTTTCGGACAAAAAGCAGAAATTCCCCGTATTTTGGAGCAAAATTGCAGAAATTCCCCTAATTTTGTGGCAAAAGCCAGAAATTCCCTTTATTTTGGGGCAAAAATCAGAAATTCCCCTTATTTTGGGGCAAAATTCCAGAAATTTCCTTTATTTTGGGGCAAAATTGCAGGAATTTACCTTATTTTGGGGCAAAATTGCAGAAATTTCCTTTATTTGGGGCAAAATTGCAGAAATTTCACTTATTTCCTGGTAAAAAGCCTGAAATTGCCTTTATTTTGGGGCAAAAAGGGAGAAATTCCCCTTATTTTGGGGCAAAATTGCAGAATTTTCCCTTATTATGCAATAAAATTGCAGAAATTTTACTTATTTTAGGGCAAAATTGCAGAAATTTCACTTATTTCAGAGAAAAAAGCAAAAATTTTTCTTATTTTGGGGCAAAAAGGCAGAAATTCCCATTATTTTGGGGCAAAAAGTCAGAAATTCACCTTATTTTGGGGTAAAATTGCAGAAATTTCACATATTTCAGGGCAAAAAGGCAGAAATTTCCCTTATTTTGGGGCAAAATTGCAGAAATTTCAATTATTTCAGGGTAATGAGTCAGAAATTCCCCTTATTTTGGGTCAAATAAGACAGAAATTTCCTTTGTTTATTGTGAAATGACAGAAATTCCACTTATTAGAGGCAAAAAGGCAGAAATTCCCCTTATTTTGGAGCAAAAATGAAGAAGTTTACCTTTTTATGGCAAAAAGGTATGCATTCCCATTATTTTCGGGCAAAAAGGCAGAAATTCGCCGTATTTTGGAGCAAAATTGCAGAAATTCCCCTAATTTTGGGGCAAAAGACAGAAATTCCCTTTATTTTGGGGCAAAAATCAGAAATTCCCATTATTTTGGGGCAAAATTTCAGAAATTTTTTTATTTTGGGGCAAAATTGCAGAAATTTCACTTATTTTGGGGCAAAATTGCAGAAATTTCAATTATTTCAGTGAAAAAAGGCAGAAATTTCCCTTATTTTGGGAAAAAAAGGCAGAAATTCTTTTTATTTTGAGGTAAAAAGGCTGAAATACCCCTAATTTGAGGGCAAAAAGGCAGAAATTTTCCTTATTTTGGGGCAAAATTGCAGAAATTTTATTTATTTCAGGGTAATATGTCAGAAATTCCCCTTATTTTGGGGCAAAAAAGACAGAAATTCCCTTTGTTTTGGGGGAAATGACAGAAATTCCACTTATTTAGAGGCAAAAAGGCAAAAATTTCCCTTATTTTGGAGCAAAAATGAAGAAATTTACCTTTTTATGGCAAAAAGGTATGCATTCCCATTATTTTCGGGCAAAAAGGCAGAACTTCGCCGTATTTTGGAGCAAAATTACAGAAATTCCCCTAATTTTGTGGCAAAAGCCAGAAATTCCCTTTATTTTGGGGCAAAAATCAGAAATTCCCCTTATTTTGGGGCAAAATTCCAGAAATTTCCTTTATTTTGGGGCAAAATTGCAGGAATTTACCTTATTTTGTGGCAAAATTGCAGAAATTTTCTTTATTTGGGGCATAATTGCAGAAATTTCACTTATTTTCTTGTAAAAAGGCTGAAATTTCCTTTATTTTGGGGCAAAAATGAGAAATCCCCCTTATTTTGGGGCAAAATTGCAGAAATTTCCCTTATTATGCAATAAAATTGCAGAAATTTCACTTATTTTAGGGAAAAATTGCAGAAATTTCACTTATTTCAGAGAAAAAAAGCAAAAATTTTTCTTATTTTGGGCCAAAAAGGCAGAAATTCCCATTATTTTGGGGCAAAAGGCAGAAATTCACCTTATTTTGGGATAAAAATGCAGAAATTTCACATATTTCAGGGCAAAAAGGCAGAAATTTCCCTTATTTTGGGGCAAAATTGCAGAAATTTCACTTATTTCAGGGTAATAAGTCAGAAATTCCCCTTTATTTTGGGTCAAAAAAGACAGAAATTCCCTTTGTTTTGGGGGAAATGACAGAAATTCCACTTATTAGAGGCAAAAAGGCAGAAATTCCCCTTATTTTGGAGCAAAAATGAAGAAATTTCCCTTTTTTATGGCAACAAGTTATGCATTCCCCTTATTTTCGGGCAAAAAGACAGAAATTCCCCGTATTTTGGAGCAAAATTGAGGAAATTCCCCTAATTGTGGGGCAAAAAGGCAGAAATTTCCTATATGTTGGGGGAAAAAAACAAAAATTCTCCTTATTTTAGGGCAAAACTCACAAATTCTAAAATTTAGTTCAAAATTCCAGAAATTTCCCTCTTTTTTTGGGGCAAAATTGCAGAAATTTCACTTATTTTGGGGCAAAATTGCAGAAATTTCACTTATTTCAGGGAAAAAAGCAGAAATTTTTCTTATTTTGGGGCAAAAAGGAAGAAATTCCTAATATTTTGTGCCAAAATCCAAAAATTCCCTTTATTTTGAGGTAAAAATGCTAAAATTCCATTTATTTAGGGGCCAAAAGCAGAAATTTCCCTTATTTTTGGGCAAAATTGCAGAAATTTCACTTATTTCAGGGTAATGAGTCAGAAATTCCTCTTATTTTGGGGCAAAAAAGAGAGAAATTCCCTTTGTTTTGGGGGAAATGACAGAAATTCCACTTATTTAGAGGCAAAAAGGCAGAAATTTCCCTTATTTTGGAGCAAAAATGAAGAAATTTACCTTTTATTGCAAAAAGGTATGCATTCCCATTATTTTCAGTAAAAAAGGCAGAAATTCGCCGTATTTTGGAGCAAAATTGCAGAAATTCCTCTAATTTTGGGGCAAAAGCCAGAAATTCCCTTTATTTTGGGGCAAAAATCAGAAATTCATCTTATTTTGGGGCAAAATTCCAGAAATTTTCTTTATTTGGGGGCAAAATTGCAGGAATTTACCTTATTTTGGGGCAAAATTGCAGAAATTTCCTTTATTTGGGGCAAAATTGCAGAAATTTCACTTATTTTCTGGTAAAAAGGCCGAAATTTCCTTTATTTTGGGGCAAAAAGGGAGAAATTCCCCTTATTTTGGGTCAAAAAAGACAGAAATTCCCATTGTTTTGGGGGAAATTACAGAAATTCCACTTATTTTGAGGCAAAAAGGCAGAAATTCCTCTTATTTTGGAGCAAAAATGAAGAAATTTCCCTTTTTTATGACAACAAGTTATGCATTCCCCTTATTTTCGGGCAAAAAGACAGAAATTCCCCGTATTTTGGATCAAAATTGCAGAAATTCCCCTAATTGTGGGGCAAAAATGCAGAAATTCCCTATATGTTGGGGCAAAAAGACAAGAATTCTCCTTATTTTGGGGCAAAACTCAGAAATCCCAAATTTTTGTGCAAATTCCAGAAATTTCTTTTATTTTGGGGCAAAATTGCAGAAATTTCACTTATTTTGGGGCAAAATTGCAGAAATTTCACTTATTTCAGGGTAAAAAGGCAGAAATTTTACTTATTTTGGGGCAAAAAGGCAGAAATTCCTAATATTTTGTGCCAAAATTCAAAAATTCCCCTTATTTTGAGGTATAAATGCTGAAATTCCCCTTATTTGGGGGCAAAAAGGCAAAAATTTCCCTTATTTTTGGGCAAAATTGCAGAAATTTCACTTATTTCAAGGTAATGAGTCAGAAATTTCTCTTATTTTGGGGCAAAAAAAAGAAAAATTCCCTTTGTTTTTTGGGAAAAAAACAGAAATTCCACTTATTTAGAGGCAAAAAGGCAGAAATTCCCCTTATTTTGTAGCAAAAATAAAGATATTTCTCTTTTTTGTGGCAAAAAATATACATTCCCCTTAATTTCGGGATAAAAAGCAGAAATTCCCCGTATTATGAAGCAAAATTGCAGAAATTCTCATAATTTTCGGGCAAAAAGGGAGAAATTCTCCTTATTTGGGGCAAAATTTCAGAAATTTCCTTTACAATGGGGCAAAATTGCAGAAATTTGACTTTTTTAGGGAAAAAAGACAGAAATTTTCTTTATTTTGGGGCAAAAAGGCAGAAATTCCTAATATTTTGTGGCAAAAATGCAGAAAGTCCCCTTATTTTGAGGTGAAAAGGCTGAAATTCCCCTTATTTTGGGGCAAAAAGGCAGAAATTTCCCTTATTTTGGGACAAACTTGCAGAAATTTCACTTATTTCAGGGTAATAAGTCAGAAAATTTCCTTATTTTGGGGCAAAAAAGACAGAAAATCCCTTTGTTTTGGAGGAAAAAGACAGAAATTCCACTTATTTAAAGGCAAAAAAGCAGAAATTCCCATTATTTTGGAGCAAAAGTGAAGAAATTTCCCTTTTTTAAGGCAAAAAGGTATGCATTCTTTTTATTTACGGGCAAAAAGGCAGAAATTTCCCATATTTTGGAGCAAAATTGCAGAAATTCCCATAATTGTGGGGCAAAAATGCAGAAATTCCCTATATGTTGGGGAAAAAAGACAGAAATTCTCTTTATTTTGGGGCAAAACTTAGAAATTCCACTTACTTTGGGGCAAAATTCCAGAAATTTCCCTTATTCTTGGGCAAAATTGCAGAAATTTCACTTATTTTGGGGCAAAATTGCAGAAATTTCACTTCTTTCAGTGAAAAAAGGCAGAAATTTTTCTTATTTTGGGGCAAAAAGGCAGAAATTCTCCTTATTTTGAGGTAAAAAGGCTAAAATTCCCCTTATTTGAGGGCAAAAGGCAGAAATTTCTTTTTTTTTGGGGCAAAATTGCAGAAATTTCACTTATTTCAGGGTAATAAGTCAGAAATTCCCCTTATTTTGGGGCAAAAATGACAGAAATTCCCTTTGTTTTGGGAGAAATGACAGAAATTCCACTTATTTAGAGGCAAAAAGGCAGAAATTTCCCTTATTTTGGAGCAAAAATGAAGAAATTTACCTTTTTATGGCAAAAAGGTATGCATTCCCATTATTTTCGGGCAAAAAGGCAGAAATTCCCTGTATTTTGGAGCAAAATTGCAGAAATTCCCCTAATTTTGGGGCAAAAGCCAGAAATTCCCTTTATTTTGGGGCAAAAATCAGAAATTCCCGTAATTTTGTGGCAAAATTCCAGAAATTTTCTTTATTTTGGGGCAAAAATGCAGGAATTTACCTTATTTTGGGGCAAAATTGCAGAAATTTTCTTTATTTGGGGCAAAATTGCAGAAATTTCACTTATTTTCTGGTTAAAAGGCTGAAACTTCCTTTATTTTGGGGCAAAAAGAGAGAAATTCCCCTTATTTTGGGGCAAAATTGCAGAAATTTCCTTTATTATGCGATAAAATTGCAGAAATTCCACTTATTTTAGGGCAAAATTGCAGAAATTTCACTTATTTCAGAGAAAAAAAGCAAAAATTTTTCTTATTTTGGGGCAAAAAGGCAGAAATTTCCCTTATTTTGGGACAAAATTGCAGAAATTTCACTTATTTCAGGGTAATAAGTCAGAAATTCCCCTTATTTTGGGGCAAAAAACAGAAATTCCCTTTGTTTTGGAGGAAAAAGACAGAAATTCCACTTATTTAGAAGCAAAAAAGCAGAAATTCCCCTTATTTTGGAGCAAAAATGAAGAAATTTCCCTTTTTTATGGCAACAAGTTATGCATTCCCCTTATTTTCGGGCAAAAAGACAAAAATTCCCCGTATTTTTGAGCAAAATTGCAGAAATTCCCATAATTGTGGGGCAAAAAGGCAGAAATTCCCTATATGTTTGGGGAAAAAGAGAAAAATTCTCTTTATTTTGGGGCAACCCTCAGAAATTCCAAATTTTGGTGCAAAATTCCAGAAATTACCCTTATTTTGCGGCAAAATTGCAGAAATTTCACTTATTTCAGGGTAATGAGTCAGAAATTCCTCTTATTTTGGTGCAAAAAAGAGAGAAATTCCCTTTGTTTTTTGTGAAAAAGACAGAAATTCCATTTATTAGGGGCAAAAAGGTAGAAATTCCCCTTATTTTGGAGCAAAAATGAAGAAATTTCCCTTTTTTGTGGCAAAAAATATACATTATCTTACTTTTGGGATAAAAAGCAGAAATTCCCCGTATTTTGAAGCAAAATTGCAGATATTCTCATAATTTTCGGGCAAAAAGGCAGAAATTCTCCCTAATTTGGCGCAAAAAGACAGAAAATCTTTTTTTTCGGGAGCAAACAGTCAGAAATTCTCCTTATTTTTGGGCAAAATTGCAGAAATTTCCTTTACATCTGGGCAAAATTGCAGAAATTTGACTTATTTCAGGGAAAAAAGACAGAAATTTTCCTTATGTTTGGGCAAAAAGGCAGAAATTCCTAACATTTTGTGGCAAAAATGCAGTAATTCCCCTTATTTTGAGGTGAAAAGGCTGAAATTCCCTTTATTTTGGGGCAAAAAGGCAGAAATTTCCCTTATTTTGTGACAAAATTGCAGAAATTTCACTTATTTCAGGGTAATAAGTCAGAAAATTTCCTTATTTTGGGGCAAAAAAGACAGAAAATCCTTTTGTTTTGGAGGAAAAAGACAGAAATTCTACTTATTTAGAGGGAAAAAAGCAGAAATTCCCCTTATTTTGGAGTAAAAATGAAGAAATTTCCCTTTTTAAACCAAAAAGGTATGCATTCTTTTTATTTACGGGCAAAAA
The DNA here is from genome assembly GCF_963924665.1 of Micromys minutus. Lineage (NCBI taxonomy): Eukaryota > Metazoa > Chordata > Mammalia > Rodentia > Muridae > Micromys > Micromys minutus. Next base: position 860,196 of record NW_027667258.1, on the reverse strand, counting down.
GGCAGAAATTTCCCGTATTTTGGAGCAAAATTGCAGAAATTCCCCTAATTTTGGGGCAAAAATGCAAAAATTCCCTATATGTTGGGGCAAAAGACAGAAATTCCCTTTATTTTGTGGCAAAACTTAGAATTTCCACTTATTTTGGGGCAAAATTCCAGAAATTTCCCTTATTCTTGGGCAAAATTGCAGAAATTTCACTTATTTTGGGGCAAAAAGGCAGAAATTTCAATTATTTCAGTGAAAAAAGGCAGAAATTTCCCTTATTTTGGGGCAAAACGGCAGAAATTCTCCTTATTTTGAGGTAAAAAGGCTGAAATTCCCCTTATTTGGGGGAAAAAAGGAAGAAATTTCCCTTATTTTGGGGCAAAATTGCAGAAATTTCACTTATTTCAGGGTAATAAGTCAGAAATTACCCTTATTTTGGGGCAAAAAAGAAAAAAATTCCCTTTGTTTCGGGGGAAATGGCAGAAATTCCACTTACTTAGAGGCAAAAAGGCAGAAATTTCCCTTATTTTGGAGCAAAAATGAAGAAAATTACCTTTTTATGGCAAAAAGTTATGCATTCCCATTATTTTCGGGGAAAAAGGCAGAAATTCCCCTTATTTTGGAGCAAAATTGCAGAAATTCCCCTAATTTTGGGGCAAAAGCCAGAAATTCCCTTTATTTTGGGGCAAAAATCAGAAATTCCCCTTATTTTGGGGCAAAATTCCAGAAATTTCCTTTATTTTGGGGCAAAATTGCAGGAATTTACCTTATTTTGAGGCAAAATTGCATGAATTTCCATTATTTGGGGCAAAATTGCAGATATTTCACTTATTTTCAGGTAAATAAGCTGAAATTTCCTTTATTTTGGGGCAAAAAGGGAGAAATTCCCCTTATTTTGGGGCAAAATTGCAGAAATTTCCTCTATTATGCGATAAAATTGCAGAAATTTCACTTTTTTTAGGGTAAAATTGCAGAAATTTCACTTATTTCAGAGAAAAAAAGCAAAAATTTTTCTTATTTTGGGGCAAAAAGGCAGAAATTCCCATTATTTTGTGGCAAAAATGCAGAAATTAACCTTAATTTGGTGTAAAATTGCAGAAATTTCACGTATTTCAGGGCAAGAAGGCAGAAATTTTCATTATTTTGGGGCAAAATTGCAGAAATTTCACTTATTTCTGGGTAATAAGTCAGAAATTCCCCTTATTTTGGGGCAACAAAGACAGAAATTCCCTTTGTTTTGGGGGAAAAAGACAGAAATTCCACTTATTTAGAGACAAAAAGGCAGAAATTCTTCTTAATTTGGAGCAAAAATGAAGAAATTTCCCTTTTTTATGGCAACAAGTTATGCATTCCCCTTATTTTCTGGCAAAAAGACAGAAATTCCCCGTAATTTGGAGAAAAATTGCAGAAATTCCATTAATTGTGGGGAAAAAGGCAAAAATTCCCTATATGTTGGGGCAAAAAGACAAAAATTCTTCTTATTTTGGGGCAAAACTCAAAAATTCCAAATTTTGGTGCAAAATTCCAGAAATTTCCCTTATTTTGGGGCAAAATTGCAGAAATTTCACTTATTTCAGGGTAATGAGTCAGAAATTTTTTTTTATTTTGAGGCAAAAAAGAGAAATTCCCTTTGATTTTTGGGAAAAAGACAGAAATTCCACTTATTTAGAGGCAAAAAGGCAGAAATTCCCATTATTTTGGAGCAAAAATAAAGAAATTACCTTTTTTGTGGCAAAAAATATACATTCACCTTACTTTCGGAATAAAAAGCAGAAATTCCCTGTATTTTGAAGCAAAATTGCAGAAATTCTCATAATTTTCGGGAAAAAAAGGCAGAAATTCTCTTTATTTTGGGGCAAAAAGACAGAAAATCTCCTTTTTTCGGGAGCAAACAGTCAGAAATTTTCCTTATTTTGGGGCAAAATTGCAGAAATTTCCTTTACATTGGAGCAAAATTGCAGAAATTTCCCTTATTAAGGGAAAAAATTGCAGAATTTTCCTTTATTTTAGGGCAAAATTGCAGAAATTTTACTTATTTCAGAGAAAAAAAAGAAAAAATTTTTCTTATTTTGGGGAAAAAAGGCAGAAATTCCCATTATTTTGGGGCAAAAAAACAGAAATTCACCTTATTTTGTGGTAAAATTGCAGAAATTTCACATATTTCAGGGCAAAAAGAAAGAAATTTTCCTTATCAGGGGCAAAATTGCAGAAATTTCACTTATTTCAGGGTAATAAATCAGAAATTCTACTTATTTTGGGGCAAAAAAGACAGAAATTCCCTTTGTTTTCGGAGAAAAAGACAGAAATTCCACTTATCTAGAGGCAAAAAGGCAGAAATTCTGTTTATTTTGGAGCAAAAATGAAGAAATTTACCTTTTTATGGCAAAAAGGTATTCATTCCCATTATTTTCAGGCAAAAAGGCAGAATTCCCCGTATTTTAAAGCAAAACAGAAGAAATTCCCCTAATTTTGGGGCAAAAGGCAGAAATTCTTTTTATTATGGGGCAAAAATCAGAAATTCCCCTCATTTTGGGGCAAAATTCTAGAAATTTCCTTTCTTTTGGGGGCAAAACTGCAGGAATTTACCTTATTTTGAGGCAAAATTGCAGAAATTTCCCCTATTTGGGGCAAAAATGCAGAAATTTCACTTATTTTCAGGTAAAAAGACTGAAATTTCCTTTATTTTGGGGCAAAAAGGGAGAAATTCAATTTATTTTGGGGCAAAATTGCAGACATTTTCCTAATTATGAAGAAAAATTGCAGAAATTTCCCTTATTTTAGGGCAAAATTGCAGAAATTTCACTTATTTCAGAGAAAAAAAGCAAAATTTTTTCTTATTTTGGGGCAAAAAGGCAGAAATTCTCATTATTTTGTGGCAAAAAGGCAGAAATTCACCTTATTTTGGGTTAAAATTGCAGAAATTTCACAAATTTCAGGGCAAAAAGGCAGAAATTTCACTTATTTCTGGGTAATAAGTCAAAAATTCCCCTTATTTTGGGGCAAAAAAGACAGAAATTCCCTTTGTTTTGGGGGAAAAAGACAGAAATTCCACTTATCTACAGGCAAAAAGGCAGAAATTCCCCTTTTTTGGAGCAAAAATGAAGAAATTTCCCTTTCTTTGTGGCAAAAAATATACATTTCCCTTACTTTCGGGATAAAAAGCAGAAATTCCCCGCATTTTGAAGCAAAATTGCAGAAATTCTCATAATTTTCGGGCAAAAAGCCAGAAATTCTTTTTATTTTGGGGCAAAAAGACAGAAAATCTCTTTTTTTGGGAGCAAACAGTCAGAAATTCTACTTATTTTGGGGCAAAATTGCAGAAATTTCCTTTACATTGGGGCAAAATTGCAGAAATTTCCCTTATTATGAGAAAAAATTGCAGAAATTTACCATATTTTAGGCAAAATTGCAGAAATTTTACTTATTTCAGAGAAAAAAAGCAAAAATTTTTCTTATTTTGGGGCAAAAAGGCAGAAATTCCCATTATTTTGCTGCAAAAAAACAGAAATTCACCTTATTTTGGGGTAAAATTGCAGAAATTTAACATATTTCAGGGCAAAAAGGCAGAAATTTACCTTATCCTGGGGCAAAATTGCAGAAATTTCACTTATTTCAGGGTAATAAGTCAGAAATTCCCCTTATTTTGGGGCAAAAAAGACAGAAATTTGCTTTGTTTTCGGGGAAAAAGACAGAAATTCCACTTATCTAGAGGCAAAAAGGCAGAAATTCCCCTTATTTTGGAGCAACAATGAAGAAATTTCCCTTTTTATTGCAAAAAGGTATGCATTCCCAATATTTTCAGGCAAAAAGGCAGATATTCCCAGTATTTTGGAGCAAAATTGAAGAAATTCCCCTAATTTTGGGGCAAAAGGCAGAAATTCCCTTTATTTTGGGGCAAAAATCAGAAAATCCTTTTATTTTGGGCAAAATTCTAGAAATTTCCTTTTTTGGGAGCAAAATTGCAGGAATTTACCTTATTTTGGGGCAAAATTGCAGAAATTTCCCTTATTTGGGGCAAAATTGCAGAAATTACATTTATTTTCAGGTAAAAAGACTGAAATTTCCTTTATTTTGGGGCAAAAATGGAGAAATACCCTTTATTTTAGGGCAAAATTGCAGACATTTTCCTTATTATGGGGAAAAATTGCAGAAATTTCCCTTATTTTAGGGCAAAATTGCAGAAATTTCACTTATTTCAGAGAAAAAAAGCAAAAATTTTTTTTATTTTGGGGCAAAAAGTCAGAAATTCACCTTATTTTGGGGTAAAATTGCAGAAATTTCACATATTTCAGGGCAAAAAAGCAGAAATTTCTCTTATCCTGGGGCAAAATTGCAGAAATTTCACTTATTTTAGGGTAATATGTCAGAAAATCCTCTTATTTTGGGCCAAAAAAGACAGAAATTCCCTTTGTTTTGGGGGAAAAAGACAGAAATTCCACTTACCTACAGGCAAAAAGGCAGAAATTCCCCTTTTTTGGAGCAAAAATGAAGAAATTTCTCTTTTTTTGTGGCAAAAAATATACATTCCCCTTACTTTCGGGATAAAAAGCAGAAATTACCCGCATTTTGAAGCAAAATTGCAGAAATTCTCATAATTTTCGGGCAAATAGCCAGAAATTCTTTTTATTTTGGGGCAAAAAGACAGAAAATCTCTTTTTTTCGGGAGCAAACAGTCAGAAATTCTACTTATTTTGGGGCAAAATTGCAGAAATTTCCTTTACATTGGGGCAAAATTGCAGAAATTTCCCTTATTATGGGAAAAAATTGCAGAAATTTACCATATTTTAGGGCAAAATTGCAGAAATTTTACTTATTTCAGAGAAAAAAAGCAAAAATTTTTCTTATTTTGGGGCAAAAAGGCAGAAATTCCCATTATTTTGCTGCAAAAAAACAGAAATTCACCTTATTTTGGGGTAAAATTGCAGAAATTTAACATATTTCAGGGCAAAAAGGCAGAAATTTACCTTATCCTGGGGCAAAATTGCAGAAATTTCACTTATTTCAGGGTAATAAGTCAGAAATTCCCCTTATTTTGGGGCAAAAAAGACAGAAATTTGCTTTGTTTTCGGGGAAAAAGACAGAAATTCCACTTATCTAGAGGCAAAAAGGCAGAAATTCCCCTTATTTTGGAGCAACAATGAAGAAATTTCCCTTTTTATTGCAAAAAGGTATGCATTCCCAATATTTTCAGGCAAAAAGGCAGATATTCCCAGTATTTTGGAGCAAAATTGAAGAAATTCCCCTAATTTTGGGGCAAAAGGCAGAAATTCCCTTTATTTTGGGGCAAAAATCAGAAATTCCCCATATTTTGGGGCATAATTCTAGAAATTTCCTTTTTTGGGAGCAAAATTGCAGGAATTTACCTTATTTTGGGGCAAAATTGCAGAAATTTCCCTTATTTGGGGCAAAATTGCAGAAATTACATTTATTTTCAGGTAAAAAGACTGAAATTTCCTTTATTTTGGGGCAAAAATGGAGAAATACCCTTTATTTTAGGGCAAAATTGCAGACATTTTCCTTATTATGGGGAAAAATTGCAGAAATTTCCCTTATTTTAGGGCAAAATTGCAGAAATTTCACTTATTTCAGAGAAAAAAAGCAAAAATTTTTTTTATTTTGGGGCAAAAAGGCAGAAATTCACCTTATTTTGGGGTAAAATTGCAGAAATTTCACATATTTCAGGGCAAAAAAGCAGAAATTTCCCTTATCCTGGGGCAAAATTGCAGAAATTTCACTTATTTTAGGGTAATAAGTCAGAAAATCCTCTTATTTTGGGCCAAAAAAGACAGAAATTCCCTTTGGTTTGGGGGAAAAAGACAGAAATTCCACTTATTTAGTGGCAAAAAGGCAGAAATTCTTATTTTGGAGCAATAATGAAGAAATTTTCCTTTTTTATGGCAACAAGTTATACATTCCCCTTATTTTCAAGCAAAAAGACAGAAATTTCCCGTATTTTAAAGCAAAATTGCAGAAATTCCCCTAATTGTGGGGCAAAAAGGCAGAAATTCCCTATATGTTGGGGCAAAAAGACAAAAATTCTCCTTATTTTGGGGCAAAACTCAGAAATTCCACTTATTTTGGTGCAAAATTCCAGAAATTTCCCTTATTTTGGGGCAAAAAGATAGAAATTCCCCTTATTTTGTGGCAAAAAGGCAGAAATTTCTTTTATTTTGGGGCAAAATTGCAGAAATTTCACTTATTTCAGGGCATTATTCAAAAATTCCTTTAATTTTGGGGCAAAAAGACAGAAATTTCATTTATTTTTGGGTATTAAGGCAGAAATTTCCCTTATTTTGATGTAAAAAGGCAGAAATTCCTCTTATTTTGGGGCAAAAATGAAGAAATTTTCCCTTTTTTTGTGGTAAAATGTATACATTCCCCTTACTTTCGGGATAAGAAGCAGAAATTCCCCGTATTTTGAAGCAAAATTTCAGAAATTCTCATAATTTTCGGGTAAAAAGGCAGAAATTCCCCTAATTTTGGGGCATAAGAAGAAATTCCCTTTATTTTGACACAAAAATCAGAAATTCCCCCTCTTTTGGGGCAAAATTCAAGAAATTTCCTTTATTTTGGGGCAAAATTGCAGGAATTTACCTTAATTTGGGGCAAAATTGCAGAAATTTCCATTATTTGGGGCAAAATTGCAAAAATTTCACTGATTTTCAGGTAAGGCTGAAATTTCCTTTATTTTCGGGCAAAAAAAGAGAAATTCCCCTTATTTTGGGGCAAAATTGCAGAAATTTCCCTTATTATGGGAAATATTGCAGAAATTTTTCTTAATTTAAGGCAAAATTGCAGAAATTTCACTTATTTCAGAGAAAAAAAAGCAAAAATTTTTCTTATTTTGGGGCAAAAAGGCAGAAATTTTAAATATTTCAGGGAAAAAGGCAGAAATTTCCCTTATTTTGGGGCAAAAAAGACAGAAATTCCCTTTGTTTTGGGCAAAAAAAGACAGAAATTCCACGTATTTAGAGGCAAAAATGCAGAAATTCCCTTTGTTTGGAGCAAAAATGAAGAAATTTCCCTTTTTTATGGGAAAAAGTTATGCATTCCCCTTATTTTCGGGCAAAAAGGCAGAAATTCCCCGTATTTTGGAGCAAAATTGCTAAAATTCCCCTAATTGTGAGGCAAAAATGCAGAAATTCCCTATATGTTGGGGCACAAAGACAGAAATTCTCCTTATTATGGGGCAAAACTCAGAAATTCCACTTCTTTTGGGGCAAAATTCCAGAAATTGCCCTTTTTGGGGCAAAATTGCAGAAATTTCACTTATTTTGGGGCAAAATTGCAGAAAATTAACTTATTTCAGGAAAAAAAGACAGAAATTATCCTTATTTTGGGGCAAAAAGGCAGAAATTCCTAATATTTTGTGGCAAAAATGCAGAAATTGCCCTTATTTTGAGGTGAAAAGTTTGAAATTCCTTTTATTTGGGGGTAAAAAGGTAGAAATTTCCCTTATTTTGGGACAAAATTGCAAAAATTTCACTTATTTCCAGATAATAAGTCAGAAAATTTCCTTATTTTGGGGCAAAAAATACAGAAAATCCCTTTGTTTTGGAGGAAAAAGACAGAAATTCCACTTATTTAGAGGCAAAAAAGCAGAAATTCCCCTTATTTTGGAGCAAAAATGAAGAAATTTCCCTTTTTTAAGGCAAAAAGGTATGCATTCTTTTTATTTACAGGCAAAATGGCAGAAATTTCCCGTATTTTGGAGCAAAATTGCAGAAATTCCATTAATTGTGGGGCAAAAATGCAAAAATTTCTTATATGTTGGGGCAAAAAGACAGAAATTCTCCCTATTTTGCGGCAAAACTCAGAAATTCCACTTATTTTGGGGCAAAATTCCAGAAATTTCCCTTATTCTTGGGCAAAATTGCAGAAATTTCCCTTATTTTGGGGCAAAAAGCAGAAATTCTCCTTATTTTGAGGTAAAAAGGCTGAAATTCCCTTTATTTGGGGGCAAAAAGGCAGAAATTTCTCTTATTTTGGGGCAAAATTGCAGAAATTTCCCTTATTCTTGGGCAAAATTGCAGAAATTTCCCTTATTTTGGGACAAAATTGCAGAAATTTCACTTATTTCAATGAAAAAAGGCAGAAATTTCCCTTATTTTGGGGCAAAAAGCAGAAATACTCCTTATTTTGAGGTAAAAAGGCTGAAATTCCCTTTATTTGGGGGCAAAAAGCAGAAATTTCCCTTATTTTGGGGCATAATTGCAGAAATTTCACTTATTTCAGGGTAATAAGTCAGAAATTCCCCTTATTTTGGGGCATAATTGCAGAAATTTCACTTATTTCAGGGTAATAAGTCAGAAATTCCCCTTATTTTGGGGCAAAAAAACCCCAGAAATTCCCTTTTTTTTGCGGAAATGGCAGAAATTCCACTTATTTAGAGGAAAAAGGCAGAAATTTCCTTATTTTGGAGCAAAAATGAAGAAATTTACCTTTTTATGGCAAAAAGGTATGCATTCCCATTATTTTCGGACAAAAAGGCAGAAATTCCATGTATTTTGGAGCAAAATTGCAGAAATTCCCCTAATTTTGGGGCAAAAGCCAGAAATTCCCTTTATTTTGGGGCAAAAATCAGAAATTCCCGTTATTTTGGGGCAAAATTCCAGAAATTTTCTTTATTTTGGGGCAAAATTGCAGGAATTTACCTTATTTTGGGGCAAAATTGCAGAAATTTTCTTTATTTGGGGCAAAATTGCAGAAATTTCACTTATTTTCAGGTAAAATGGCTGAAATTTCCTTTATTTTGGGGCAAAAAGGAGAAATTCCCTTTTTTTTAGGGCAAAATTGCAGACATTTCCCTTATTATAGAATAATAATTGCAGAAATTTCCCTTTTTTTAGGGCAAAATTGCAGAAATGTCACTTATTTCAGAGAAAAAAAATTTTTCTTATTTTAGGGCAAAAATGCAGAAATTCCCATTATTTTGGGAGAAAAAGGAGGAAATTCACAGTATTTTGGGGTAAAATTGCAGAAATTTCACATATTTCAGGGCAAAAAGGCAGAAATTTCCGTTATTTTAGGGTAATAAGTCAGAAATTCCCTTTATTTTGGGGCAAATAAGACAGAAATTTCCTTTGTTTTGGAGAAAAAAGACAGAAATTCCACTTATTTAGAGGCAAAAAGGCAGAAATTCCCCTTATTTTGGAGCAAAAATGAAGAAATTTTCCATTTTTATGGCAAAAAGTTATGCATTCCCTTTATTTTCGGGCAAAAAGACAGAAATTCCTCGTATTTTGGAGCAAAATTGCAGAAATTCCCCTAATTGTGGGGCAAAAAGGCAGAAATTCCTTATATGTTATGGCAAAAAGACAGAAATTCTCCTTATTTTGGGGCAAAACTCAGAAATTTCATTTACTTTGGGGCAAAATACAAGAAATTTCACTTATTTTGGGGCAAAATTGCAGAAATTTCACTTATTTTGGGGCAAAATTGCAGAAATTTCACTTATTTCAGGGAAAAAAGGCAGAAATTTACCTTATTTTGGGGCAAAAATGCAGAAATTCTTAATATTTTGTGGCAAAAATGCAGAAATTCCCCTTATTTTGAGGTAAAAAGGCTGAAATTCTTCTTAATTGGGGGCAAAAAGGCAGAAATTTCTTTTATTTCGGGGCAAGAAGACAGTAATTCCCCTTATTTTGTGGCAAAAAGGCAGAAATTTCTTTTATTTTGGGGCAAAATTGCAGATATATCACTTATTTCAGGGAATAATTCAAAAATTCCTTTTATTTTGTTGCAACAAGACAGAAATTCCATTTATTTTTGGGTAAAAAGGGAAAAATTTCACTTATTTTGAGGTAAAAAGGCAGAAATTCCTCTTATTTTGGGGCAAAAATTAAGAAATTTCTTTTTTTTTTGTGGTAATAGTTATACATTCCCCTTACTTTCGGGATAAAAAGCAGAAATTCCCCGTATTTTGAAGCAAAATTGCAGAAATTCTCATAATTTTCGGGCAAAAAGGCAAAATTCCCTTAATTTTAAGGCAAAAGAAGAAATTCCCTTTATTTTGGGGCAAAAATCAGAAATTCCCCTTCTTTTGGGGCAAAATTCAAGAAATTTCCTTTATTTTGGTGCAAAATTGCAGCAATTAACCTTATTTTGGGGCAAAATTGCAGAAATTTCCATTATTTGTGGCAAAATTGCAGAAATTTCACTTATTTTCAGGTAAAAAGGCTGAAATTTCCCTAATTTTTGGGCAAAAATCAGAAATTCCCCTTCTTTTGGGGCAAAATTCAAGAAATTTCCTTTATTTTGGTGCAAAATTGCAGCAATTAACCTTATTTTGGGGCAAAATTGCAGAAATTTCCATTATTTGTGGCAAAATTGCAGAAATTTCACTTATTTTCAGGTAAAAAGGCTGAAATTTCCCTAATTTTTGGGCAAAAATCAGAAATTCCCCTTCTTTTGGGGCAAAATTCAAGAAATTTCCTTTATTTTGGTGCAAAATTGCAGCAATTAACCTTATTTTGGGGCAAAATTGCAGAAATATCCATTATTTGTGGCAAAATTGCAGAAATTTCACTTATTTTCAGGTAAAAAGGATGAAATTTCCCTAATTTTTGGGCAAAAAGTGAGAAATTCCTCTTATTTTGGGGCAAAATTGCAGAAATTTCCCTTATTTTGGGAAATATTGCAGAAATTTCTCTTAATTTGAGGCAAAATTGCAGAAATTTCACTTATTTCAGAGAAAAAAACCAAAAATTTTTCTTATTTTGGGGCAAAAAGGCAGAAATTCCCCTTAATTTGGAGCGAAATGACAAAATTTCCCTTTTTTATGGGAAAAAGTTATGCATTCCCCTTATTTTCGGGCAAAAAGGCAGAAATTCCCCTTATTTTGGAGCAAAATTGCAGAAATTCCCTTAATTGTAAGGCAAAAATGCAGAAATTCCCTATATGTTAGGGCAAAAAGACAGAAATTCTCCTTATTTTTGGGCAAAACTCAGAAATTCCACTTATTTTGGGGCAAAATTCCAAAAATTTCCCTTATTTTTGGGCAAAATTGCAGAAATTTCACTTATTTTGGGGCAAAATTGCAGAAATTTCACTTATTTCAGGGAAAAAAGACAGAAATTTTCCTTATTTTGAGGCAAAAAAGAAGAAATTCCTAATATTTTGTGGCAAAAATGCAGAAATTCCCCTTATTTTGAGGTTAAAAGGCTGAAATTCCCCTTATTTGGGTGCAAAAAGGCAGAAATTTCCCTTATTTTGGGACAAAATTGCAGAAATTTCACTTATTTCAGGGTAATGAGTCAGAAATTCCCTTTATTTTGGCGCAAAAAAGACAGAAAATCCATTTGTTTTGGAGGAAAAAGACAGAAATTCCACTTATTTAGAGGCAAAAAAGCAGAAATTCCCCTTATTTTGGAGTAAAAATGAAGAAATTTCATTTTTTTATGGGAAAAAAGTTATGCATTCCCCTTATTTTCTGGCAAAAAGGCAGAAATTCCCCTAATTGTGGGGCAAAAATGCAGAAATTCCCTATATGTTGGGGCAAAAAGACAGAAATTCTCTTTATTTTGGGGCAAAATTGCAGAAATTCCCCTAATTGTGGGGCAAAAATGCAGAAATTCCCTATATGTTGGGGCAAAAAGACAGAAATTCTCTTTATTTTGGGGCAAAACTCAGAAATTCCACTTATTTTGGGGCAAAATTCCAAAAATTTCCCTTATTTTGAGGCAAAATTGCAGAAATTTCACTGATTTGGGGGCAAAATTGCAGAAATTTGACTTATTTCAGGGAAAAAAGAGAGAAATTTTCCTTATTTTGGGGCAAAAAGGCAGAAATTCCTAATATTTTGTGGCAAAAATGCAGAAATTTTCTTTATTTGGAGGTGAAAGGGCTCAAATTCCACTTATTTGGGGGCAAAAAGGCAGAAATTTCCCTTACTTTGGGACAAAATTGCAGAAAATTCACTTATTTCAGGGTAATAAGTCAGAAAATTTCCTTATTTTGGGGCATAAAAAAACAGAAAATCCCTTGTTTTAGAGGAAAAAGACAGAAATTCCACTTATTTAGAGGCAAAAAAGCAAAAATTCCCCTTATTTTGGAGCAAAAATGAAGAAATTTCCCTATTTTAAGACAAAAAGGTATGCATTCTTTTTATTTACGGGCAAAAGGCAGAAATTTCTCATATTTTGGAGCAAAATTGCAGAAATTCCCCTAATTGTGGGGCAAAAATGCAGAAATTTTCTATATGTTGGAGCAAAATACAGAAATTCTCCTTATTTTGGGGCAAAACTCGGAAATTCCACTTATTTTGGGGCAAAATTTCAGAAATTTCCCTTATTCTTGGGCAAAAAGGCAGAAATTTCCCTTATTTTGGGGCAAAATTGCAGAAATTTCACTTATTTCAGGGTAATAATTTAGAAATTCCCCTATTTTGGGGCAAAAAAGACAGAAATTTCCTTTGTTTTGTGGGAAATGAAAGAAATTCCACTTATTTAGAGGCAGAAAGGCAGAAATTTCCCTTGTTTGGAGCAAAAATGAAGAAATTTACCTTTTTATGGCAAAAAGGTATGCATTCCCATTATTTTCGGGCAAAAAGGCAGAAATTCGCCGTATTTTGGAGCAAAATTGCAGAAATTCCCCTAATTTTGTGGCAAAAGCCAGAAATTCCCCTTATTTTGGGGCAAAATTCCAGAAATTTCCTTTATTTTGGGGCAAAATTGCAGGAATTTACCTTATTTTGGGGCAAAATTGCAGAAATTTCACTTATTTCAGTGTAATAAGTCAGAAATTCCCCTTATTTTGGGGCAAAAAAGACAGAAATTTCCTTTGTTTTGGGGGAAATGACAGAAATTCCACTTATTTAGAGGCAAAAAGGCAGAAATTTCAATTATTTTGGAGCAAAAATGAAGAAATTTACCTTTTTATGGCAAAAAGGTATGCATTCTTATTATTTTCGGACAAAAAGCAGAAATTCCCCGTATTTTGGAGCAAAATTGCAGAAATTCCCCTAATTTTGTGGCAAAAGCCAGAAATTCCCTTTATTTTGGGGCAAAAATCAGAAATTCCCCTTATTTTGGGGCAAAATTCCAGAAATTTCCTTTATTTTGGGGCAAAATTGCAGGAATTTACCTAATTTTGGGGCAAAATTGCAGAAATTTCCTTTATTTGGGGCAAAATTGCAGAAATTTCACTTATTTCCTGGTAAAAAGGCTGAAATTTCCTTTATTTTGGGGCAAAAAGGGAGAAATTCCCCTTATTTTGGGTCAAAATTGCAGAATTTTCCCTTATTATGCAATAAAATTGCAGAAATTTTACTTATTTTAGGGCAAAATTGCAGAAATTTCACTTATTTCAGAGAAAAAAGCAAAAATTTTTCTTATTTTGGGGCAAAAAGGCAGAAATTCCCATTATTTTGGGGCAAAAAGTCAGAAATTCACCTTATTTTGGGGTAAAATTGCAGAAATTTCACATATTTCAGGGCAAAAAGGCAGAAATTTCCCTTATTTTGGGGCAAAATTGCAGAAATTTCAATTATTTCAGGGTAATGAGTCAGAAATTCCCCTTATTTTGGGTCAAATAAGACAGAAATTTCCTTTGTTTATTGTGAAATGACAGAAATTCCACTTATTAGAGGCAAAAAGGCAGAAATTCCCCTTATTTTGGAGCAAAAATGAAGAAGTTTACCTTTTTATGGCAAAAAGGTATGCATTCCCCTTATTTTCGGGCAAAAAGGCAGAAATTCCCCTTATTTTGGAGCAAAATTGCAGAAATTCCCTTAATTGTAAGGCAAAAATGCAGAAATTCCCTATATGTTAGGGCAAAAAGACAGAAATTCTCCTTATTTTTGGGCAAAACTCAGAAATTCCACTTATTTTGGGGCAAAATTCCAAAAATTTCCCTTATTTTTGGGCAAAATTGCAGAAATTTCACTTATTTTGGGGCAAAATTGCAGAAATTTCACTTATTTCAGGGAAAAAAGACAGAAATTTTCCTTATTTTGAGGCAAAAAAGAAGAAATTCCTAATATTTTGTGGCAAAAATGCAGAAATTCCCCTTATTTTGAGGTTAAAAGGCTGAAATTCCCCTTATTTGGGTGCAAAAAGGCAGAAATTTCCCTTATTTTGGGACAAAATTGCAGAAATTTCACTTATTTCAGGGTAATGAGTCAGAAATTCCCTTTATTTTGGCGCAAAAAAGACAGAAAATCCATTTGTTTTGGAGGAAAAAGACAGAAATTCCACTTATTTAGAGGCAAAAAAGCAGAAATTCCCCTTATTTTGGAGTAAAAATGAAGAAATTTCATTTTTTTATGGGAAAAAAGTTATGCATTCCCCTTATTTTCGGGCAAAAAGGCAGAAATTCCCCTAATTGTGGGGCAAAAATGCAGAAATTCCCTATATGTTGGGGCAAAAAGACAGAAATTCTCTTTATTTTGGGGCAAAATTGCAGAAATTCCCCTAATTGTGGGGCAAAAATGCAGAAATTCCCTATATGTTGGGGCAAAAAGACAGAAATTCTCTTTATTTTGGGGCAAAACTCAGAAATTCCACTTATTTTGGGGCAAAATTCCAAAAATTTCCCTTATTTTGAGGCAAAATTGCAGAAATTTCACTGATTTTGGGGCAAAATTGCAGAAATTTGACTTATTTCAGGGAAAAAAGACAGAAATTTTCCTTATTTTGGGGCAAAAAGGCAGAAATTCCTAATATTTTGTGGCAAAAATGCAGAAATTTTCTTTATTTGGAGGTGAAAGGGCTCAAATTCCACTTATTTGGGGGCAAAAAGGCAGAAATTTCCCTTACTTTGGGACAAAATTGCAGAAAATTCACTTATTTCAGGGTAATAAGTCAGAAAATTTCCTTATTTTGGGGCATAAAAAAACAGAAAATCCCTTGTTTTAGAGGAAAAAGACAGAAATTCCACTTATTTAGAGGCAAAAAAGCAAAAATTCCCCTTATTTTGGAGCAAAAATGAAGAAATTTCCCTATTTTAAGACAAAAAGGTATGCATTCTTTTTATTTACGGGCAAAAGGCAGAAATTTCTCATATTTTGGAGCAAAATTGCAGAAATTCCCCTAATTGTGGGGCAAAAATGCAGAAATTTTCTATATGTTGGAGCAAAATACAGAAATTCTCCTTATTTTGGGGCAAAACTCGGAAATTCCACTTATTTTGGGGCAAAATTTCAGAAATTTCCCTTATTCTTGGGCAAAAAGGCAGAAATTTCCCTTATTTTGGGGCAAAATTGCAGAAATTTCACTTATTTCAGGGTAATAATTTAGAAATTCCCCTATTTTGGGGCAAAAAAGACAGAAATTTCCTTTGTTTTGTGGGAAATGAAAGAAATTCCACTTATTTAGAGGCAGAAAGGCAGAAATTTCCCTTGTTTGGAGCAAAAATGAAGAAATTTACCTTTTTATGGCAAAAAGGTATGCATTCCCATTATTTTCGGGCAAAAAGGCAGAAATTCGCCGTATTTTGGAGCAAAATTGCAGAAATTCCCCTAATTTTGTGGCAAAAGCCAGAAATTCCCCTTATTTTGGGGCAAAATTCCAGAAATTTCCTTTATTTTGGGGCAAAATTGCAGGAATTTACCTTATTTTGGGGCAAAATTGCAGAAATTTCACTTATTTCAGTGTAATAAGTCAGAAATTCCCCTTATTTTGGGGCAAAAAAGACAGAAATTTCCTTTGTTTTGGGGGAAATGACAGAAATTCCACTTATTTAGAGGCAAAAAGGCAGAAATTTCAATTATTTTGGAGCAAAAATGAAGAAATTTACCTTTTTATGGCAAAAAGGTATGCATTCTTATTATTTTCGGACAAAAAGCAGAAATTCCCCGTATTTTGGAGCAAAATTGCAGAAATTCCCCTAATTTTGTGGCAAAAGCCAGAAATTCCCTTTATTTTGGGGCAAAAATCAGAAATTCCCCTTATTTTGGGGCAAAATTCCAGAAATTTCCTTTATTTTGGGGCAAAATTGCAGGAATTTACCTAATTTTGGGGCAAAATTGCAGAAATTTCCTTTATTTGGGGCAAAATTGCAGAAATTTCACTTATTTCCTGGTAAAAAGGCTGAAATTTCCTTTATTTTGGGGCAAAAAGGGAGAAATTCCCCTTATTTTGGGGCAAAATTGCAGAATTTTCCCTTATTATGCAATAAAATTGCAGAAATTTCACTTATTTTAGGGTAAAATTGCAGAAATTTCACTTATTTCAGAGAAAAAAGCAAAAATTTTTCTTATTTTGGGGCAAAAAGGCAGAAATTCCCATTATTTTGGGGCAAAAAGTCAGAAATTCACCTTATTTTGGGGTAAAATTGCAGAAATTTCACATATTTCAGGGCAAAAAGGCAGAAATTTCCCTTATTTTGGGGCAAAATTGCAGAAATTTCAATTATTTCAGGGTAATGAGTCAGAAATTCCCCTTATTTTGGGTCAAATAAGACAGAAATTCCCTTTGTTTATTGTGAAATGACAGATATTCCACTTATTAGAGGCAAAAAGGCAGAAATTCCCCTTATTTTGGAGCAAAAATGAAGAAGTTTACCTTTTTATGGCAAAAAGGTATGCATTCCCATTATTTTCGGGCAAAAAGGCAGAAATTCGCCGTATTTTGGAGCAAAATTGCAGAAATTCCCCTAATTTTGGGGCAAAAGGCAGAAATTCCCTTTATTTTGGGGCAAAAATCAGAAAATTCCCATTATTTTGTGGCAAAATTTCAGAAATTTTTTTATTTTGGGGCAAAATTGCAGAAATTTCACTTATTTTGGGGCAAAATTGCAGAAATTTCAATTATTTCAGTGAAAAAAGGCAGAAATTTCCCTTATTTTGGGGAAAAAAGGCAGAAATTCTCCTTATTTTGAGGTAAAAAGGCTGAAATACCCCTAATTTGAGGGCAAAAAGGCAGAAATTTCCCTTATTTTGGGGCAAAATTGCAGAAATTTTATTTATTTCAGGGTAATATGTCAGAAATTCCCCTTATTTTGGGGCAAAAAAGACAGAAATTCCCTTTGTTTTGGGGGAAATGACAGAAATTCCACTTATTTAGAGGCAAAAAGGCAGAAATTTCCCTTATTTTGGAGCAAAAATGAAGAAATTTACCTTTTTATGGCAAAAAGGTATGCATTCCCATTATTTTCGGGCAAAAAGGCAGAAATTCGCCATATTTTGGAGCAAAATTGCAGAAATTCCCCTAATTTTGTGGCAAAAGCCAGAAATTCCCTTTATTTTGGTGCAAAAATCAGAAATTCCCCTTATTTTGGGGCAAAATTCCAGAAATTTCCTTTATTTTGGGGCAAAATTGCAGGAATTTACCTTATTTTGTGGCAAAATTGCAGAAATTTTCTTTATTTGGTGCAAAATTGCAGAAATTTCACTTATTTTCTGGTAAAAAGGCTGAAATTTCCTTTATTTTGGGGCAAAAAGGAGAAATCCCCCTTATTTTGGGGCAAAATTGCAGAAATTTCCCTTATTATGCAATAAAATTGCAGAAATTTCACTTATTTTAGGGCAAAATTGCAGAAATTTCACTTATTTCAGAGAAAAAAAGCAAAAATTTTTCTTATTTTGGGCCAAAAAGGCAGAAATTCCCATTATTTTGGGGCAAAAAGGCAGAAATTCACCTTATTTTGGGATAAAAATGCAGAAATTTCACATATTTCAGGGCAAAAAGGCAGAAATTTCCCTTATTTTGGGGCAAAATTGCAGAAATTTCACTTATTTCAGGGTAATAAGTCAGAAATTCCCCTTATTTTGGGTCAAAAAAGACAGAAATTCCCTTTGTTTTGGGGGAAATGACAGAAATTCCACTTATTAGAGGCAAAAAGGCAGAAATTCCCCTTATTTTGGAGCAAAAATGAAGAAATTTCCCTTTTTTATGGCAACAAGTTATGCATTCCCCTTATTTTCGGGCAAAAAGACAGAAATTCCCCGTATTTTGGAGCAAAATTGAGGAAATTCCCCTAATTGTGGGGCAAAAAGGCAGAAATTCCCTATATGTTGGGGGAGAAAAACAAAAATTCTCCTTATTTTAGGGCAAAACTCACAAATTCTAAAATTTAGTTCAAAATTCCAGAAATTTCCCTCTTTTTTGGGGCAAAATTGCAGAAATTTCACTTATTTTGGGGCAAAATTGCAAAAATTTCACTTATTTCAGGGAAAAAAGCAGAAATTTTTCTTATTTTGGGGCAAAAAGGAAGAAATTCCTAATATTTTGTAGCAAAAATGCAGAAATTCCCCTTATTTGGAGGTGAAAGGGCTCAAATTCCACTTATTTGGGTGCAAAAAGGCAGAAATTTCCCTTACTTTGGGACAAAATTGCAGAAAATTCACTTATTCCAGGGTAATAAGTCAGAAAATTTCCTTATTTTGGGGCATAAAAAAACAGAAAATCCCTTGTTTTAGAGGAAAAAGACAGAAATTCCACTTATTTAGAGGCAAAAAAGCAAAAATTCCCCTTATTTTGGAGCAAAAATGAAGAAATTTCCCTATTTTAAGACAAAAAGGTATGCATTCTTTTTATTTACGGGCAAAAAGGCAGAAATTTCTCATATTTTGGAGCAAAATTGCAGAAATTCCCCTAATTGTGGGGCAAAAATGCAGAAATTTTCTATATGTTGGAGCAAAATACAGAAATTCTCCTTATTTTGGGGCAAAACTCAGAAATTCCACTTATTTTGGGGCAAAATTTCAGAAATTTCCCTTATTCTTGGGCAAAAAGGCAGAAATTTCCCTTATTTTGGGGCAAAATTGCAGAAATTTCACTTATTTCAGGGTAATAATTTAGAAATTCCCCTATTTTGGGGCAAAAAAGACAGAAATTTCCTTTGTTTTGTGGGAAATGACAGAAATTCCACTTATTTAGAGGCAGAAAGGCAGAAATTTCCCTTGTTTTGGAGCAAAAATGAAGAAATTTACCTTTTTATGGCAAAAAGGTATGCATTCCCATTATTTTCGGGCAAAAAGGCAGAAATTCGCCGTATTTTGGAGCAAAATTGCAGAAATTCCCCTAATTTTGTGGCAAAAGCCAGAAATTCCCCTTATTTTGGGGCAAAATTCCAGAAATTTCCTTTATTTTGGGGCAAAATTGCAGGAATTTACCTTATTTGGGGGCAAAATTGCAGAAATTTCACTTATTTCAGTGTAATAAGTCAGAAATTCCCCTTATTTTGGGGCAAAAAAGACAGAAATTTCCTTTGTTTTGGGGGAAATGACAGAAATTCCACTTATTTAGAGGCAAAAAGGCAGAAATTTCAATTATTTTGGAGCAAAAATGAAGAAATTTACCTTTTTATGGCAAAAAGGTATGCATTCTTATTATTTTCGGACAAAAAGCAGAAATTCCCCGTATTTTGGAGCAAAATTGCAGAAATTCCCCTAATTTTGTGGCAAAAGCCAGAAATTTCCTTTATTTTGGGGCAAAAATCAGAAATTCCCCTTATTTTGGGGCAAAATTCCAGAAATTTCATTTATTTTGGGGCAAAATTGCAGGAATTTACCTTATTTTGGGGCAAAATTGCAGAAATTTCCTTTATTTGGGGCAAAATTGCAGAAATTTCACTTATTTCCTGGTAAAAAGGCTGAAATTTCCTTTATTTTGGGGCAAAAAGGGAGAAATTCCCCTTATTTTGGGGCAAAATTGCAGAATTTTCCCTTATTATGCAATAAAATTGCAGAAATTTCACTTATTTTAGGGCAAAATTGCAGAAATTTCACTTATTTCAGAGAAAAAAAGCAAAAATTTTTCTTATTTTGGGGCAAAAAGGCAGAAATTCCCATTATTTTGGGGCAAAAAGTCAGAAATTCACCTTATTTTGGGGTAAAATTGCAGAAATTTCACATATTTCAGGGCAAAAAGGCAGAAATTTCCCTTATTTTGGGGCAAAATTGCAGAAATTTCAATTATTTCTGGGTAATGAGTCAGAAATTCCCCTTATTTTGGGTCAAATAAGACAGAAATTCCCTTTGTTTATTGTGAAATGACAGAAATTCCACTTATTAGAGGCAAAAAGGCAGAAATTCCCCTTATTTTGGAGCAAAAATGAAGAAGTTTACCTTTTTATGGCAAAAAGGTATGCATTCCCATTATTTTCGGGCAAAAAGGCAGAAATTCGCCGTATTTTGGAGCAAAATTGCGGAAATTCCCCTAATTTTGGGGCAAAAGGCAGAAATTCCCTTTATTTTGGGGCAAAAATCAGAAATTCCCATTATTTTGGGGCAAAATTTCAGAAATTTTTTTATTTTGGGGCAAAATTGCAGAAATTTCACTTATTTTGGGGCAAAATTGCAGAAATTTCCCTTATTATGCAATAAAATTGCAGAAATTTCACTTATTTTAGGGCAAAATTGCAGAAATTTCACTTATTTCAGAGAAAAAAAGCAAAAATTTTTCTTATTTTGGGCCAAAAAGGCAGAAATTCCCATTATTTTGGGGCAAAAATGCAGAAATTCACCTTATTTTGGGATAAAAATGCAGAAATTTCACATATTTCAGGGCAAAAAGGCAGAAATTTCCCTTATTTTGGGGCAAAATTGCAGAAATTTCACTTATTTCAGGGTAATAAGTCAGAAATTCCCCTTATTTTGGGTCAAAAAAGACAGAAATTCCCTTTGTTTTGGGGGAAATGACAGAAATTCCACTTATTAGAGGCAAAAAGGCAGAAATTCCCCTTATTTTGGAGCAAAAATGAAGAAATTTCCCTTTTTTATGGCAACAAGTTATGCATTCCCCTTATTTTCGGGCAAAAAGACAGAAATTCCCCGTATTTTGGAGCAAAATTGAGGAAATTCCCCTAATTGTGGGGCAAAAAGGCAGAAATTCCCTATATGTTGGGGGAGAAAAACAAAAATTCTCCTTATTTTAGGGCAAAACTCACAAATTCTAAAATTTAGTTCAAAATTCCAGAAATTTCCCTCTTTTTTGGGGCAAAATTGCAGAAATTTCACTTATTTTGGGGCAAAATTGCAGAAATTTCACTTATTTCAGGGAAAAAAGCAGAAATTTTTCTTATTTTGGGGCAAAAAGGAAGAAATTCCTAATATTTTGTGGCAAAAATGCAGAAATTCCCCTTATTTGGAGGTGAAAGGGCTCAAATTCCACTTATTTGGGTGCAAAAAGGCAGAAATTTCCCTTACTTTGGGACAAAATTGCAGAAAATTCACTTATTCCAGGGTAATAAGTCAGAAAATTTCCTTATTTTGGGGCATAAAAAAATAGAAAATCCCTTGTTTTAGAGGAAAAAGACAGAAATTCCACTTATTTAGAGGCAAAAAAGCAAAAATTCCCCTTATTTTGGAGCAAAAATGAAGAAATTTCCCTATTTTAAGACAAAAAGGTATGCATTCTTTTTATTTACAGGCAAAAAGGCAGAAATTTCTCATATTTTGGAGCAAAATTGCAGAAATTCCCCTAATTGTGGGGCAAAAATGCAGAAATTTTCTATATGTTGGAGCAAAATACAGAAATTCTCCTTATTTTGGGGCAAAACTCAGAAATTCCACTTATTTTGGGGCAAAATTTCAGAAATTTCCCTTATTCTTGGGCAAAAAGGCAGAAATTTCCCTTATTTTGGGGCAAAATTGCAGAAATTTCACTTATTTCAGGGTAATAATTTAGAAATTCCCCTATTTTGGGGCAAAAAAGACAGAAATTTCCTTTGTTTTGTGGGAAATGACAGAAATTCCACTTATTTAGAGGCAGAAAGGCAGAAATTTCCCTTGTTTTGGAGCAAAAATGAAGAAATTTACCTTTTTATGGCAAAAAGGTATGCATTCCCATTATTTTCGGGCAAAAAGGCAGAAATTCGCCGTATTTTGGAGCAAAATTGCAGAAATTCCCCTAATTTTGTGGCAAAAGCCAGAAATTCCCCTTATTTTGGGGCAAAATTCCAGAAATTTCCTTTATTTTGGGGCAAAATTGCAGGAATTTACCTTATTTGGGGGCAAAATTGCAGAAATTTCACTTATTTCAGTGTAATAAGTCAGAAATTCCCCTTATTTTGGGGCAAAAAAGACAGAAATTTCCTTTGTTTTGGGGGAAATGACAGAAATTCCACTTATTTAGAGGCAAAAAGGCAGAAATTTCAATTATTTTGGAGCAAAAATGAAGAAATTTACCTTTTTATGGCAAAAAGGTATGCATTCTTATTATTTTCGGACAAAAAGCAGAAATTCCCCGTATTTTGGAGCAAAATTGCAGAAATTCCCCTAATTTTGTGGCAAAAGCCAGAAATTTCCTTTATTTTGGGGCAAAAATCAGAAATTCCCCTTATTTTGGGGCAAAATTCCAGAAATTTCCTTTATTTTGGGGCAAAATTGCAGGAATTTACCTTATTTTGGGGCAAAATTGCAGAAATTTCCTTTATTTGGGGCAAAATTGCAGAAATTTCACTTATTTCCTGGTAAAAAGGCTGAAATTTCCTTTATTTTGGGGCAAAAAGGGAGAAATTCCCCTTATTTTGGGGCAAAATTGCAGAATTTTCCCTTATTATGCAATAAAATTGCAGAAATTTCACTTATTTTAGGGCAAAATTGCAGAAATTTCACTTATTTCAGAGAAAAAAAGCAAAAATTTTTCTTATTTTGGGGCAAAAAGGCAGAAATTCCCATTATTTTGGGGCAAAAAGTCAGAAATTCACCTTATTTTGGGGTAAAATTGCAGAAATTTCACATATTTCAGGGCAAAAAGGCAGAAATTTCCCTTATTTTGGGGCAAAATTGCAGAAATTTCAATTATTTCTGGGTAATGAGTCAGAAATTCCCCTTATTTTGGGTCAAATAAGACAGAAATTCCCTTTGTTTATTGTGAAATGACAGAAATTCCACTTATTAGAGGCAAAAAGGCAGAAATTCCCCTTATTTTGGAGCAAAAATGAAGAAGTTTACCTTTTTATGGCAAAAAGGTATGCATTCCCATTATTTTCGGGCAAAAAGGCAGAAATTCGCCGTATTTTGGAGCAAAATTGCAGAAATTCCCCTAATTTTGGGGCAAAAGGCAGAAATTCCCTTTATTTTGGGGCAAAAATCAGAAATTCCCATTATTTTGGGGCAAAATTTCAGAAATTTTTTTATTTTGGGGCAAAATTGCAGAAATTTCACTTATTTTGGGGCAAAATTGCAGAAATTTCAATTATTTCAGTGAAAAAAGGCAGAAATTTCCCTTATTTTGGGGAAAAAAGGCAGAAATTCTCCTTATTTTGAGGTAAAAAGGCTGAAATACCCCTAATTTGAGGGCAAAAAGGCAGAAATTTCCCTTATTTTGGGGCAAAATTGCAGAAATTTTATTTATTTCAGGGTAATATGTCAGAAATTCCCCTTATTTTGGGGCAAAAAAGACAGAAATTCACTTTGTTTTGGGGGAAATGACAGAAATTCCACTTATATAGAGGCAAAAAAGAGGAATTTCCCTTATTTTGGAGCAAAAATGAAGAAATTTACCTTTTTATGGCAAAAAGGTATGCATTCCCATTATTTTCGGGCAAAAAGGCAGAAATTCGCCGTATTTTGGAGCAAAATTGCAGAAATTCCCCTAATTTTGTGGCAAAAGCCAGAAATTCCCTTTATTTTGGGGCAAAAATCAGAAATTCCCCTTATTTTGGGACAAAATTCCAGAAATTCCCTTTATTTTGTGGCAAAATTGCAGGAATTTACCTTATTTTGTGGCAAAATTGCAGAAATTTTCTTTATTTGGGGCAAAATTGCAGAAATTTCACTTATTTTCTGGTAAAAAGGCTGAAATTTCCTTTATTTTGGGGCAAAAAGGAGAAATCCCCCTTATTTTGGGGCAAAATTGCAGAAATTTCCCTTATTATGCAATAAAATTGCAGAAATTTCACTTATTTTAGGGAAAAATTGCAGAAATTTCACTTATTTCAGAGAAAAAAAGCAAAAATTTTTCTTATTTTGGGCCAAAAAGGCAGAAATTCCCATTATTTTGGGGCCAAAAGCAGAAATTCACCTTATTTTGGGATAAAAATGCAGAAATTTCACATATTTCAGGGCAAAAAGGCAGAAATTTCCCTTATTTTGGGGCAAAATTGCAGAAATTGCACTTATTTCAGTGTAATAAGTCAGAAATTCCCCTTATTTTGGGTCAAAAAAGACAGAAATTCCCTTTGTTTTGGGGAAAATGACAGAAATTCCACTTATTAGAGGCAAAAAGGCAGAAATTCCCCTTATTTTGGAGCAAAAATGAAGAAATTTCCCTTTTTTATGGCAACAAGTTATGCATTCCCCTTATTTTCGGGCAAAAACACAGAAATTCCCCGTATTTTGGAGCAAAATTGAGGAAATTCCCCTAATTGTGGGGCAAAAAGGCAGAAATTCCCTATATGTTGGGGGAAAAAAACAAAAATTCTCCTTATTTTAGGGCAAAACTCACAAATTCTAAAATTTAGTTCAAAATTCCAGAAATTTCCCTCTTTTTTGGGGCAAAATTGCAGAAATTTCAATTATTTTGGGGCAAAATTGCAGAAATTTCACTTATTTCAGGGAAAAAAGCAGAAATTTTTCTTATTTTGGGGCAAAAAGGAAGAAATTCCTAATATTTTGTGCCAAAATCCAAAAATTCTCTTTATTTTGAGGTAAAAATGCTAAAATTCCATTTATTTAGGGGCCAAAAGCAGAAATTTCCCTTATTTTTGGGCAAAATTGCAGAAATTTCACTTATTTCAGGGTAATGAGTCAGAAATTCCTCTTATTTTAGGGCAAAAAAGAGAGAAATTCCCTTTGTTTTGGGGGAAATGACAGAAATTCCACTTATTTAGAGGCAAAAAGGCAGAAATTTCCCTTATTTTGGAGCAAAAATGAAGAAATTTACCTTTTTATTGCAAAAAGGTATGCATTCCCATTATTTTCAGTAAAAAAGGCAGAAATTCGCCGTATTTTGGAGCAAAATTGCAGAAATTCCTCTAATTTTGGGGCAAAAGCCAGAAATTCCCTTTATTTTGGGGCAAAAATCAGAAATTCATCTTATTTTGGGGCAAAATTCCAGAAATTTTCTTTATTTGGGGGCAAAATTGCAGGAATTTACCTTATTTTGGGGAAAAAATTGCAGAAATTTCCTTTATTTGGGGCAAAATTGCAGAAATTTCACTTATTTTCTGGTAAAAAGGGCGAAATTTCCTTTATTTTGGGGCAAAAAGGGAGAAATTCCCCTTATTTTGGGTCAAAATTTAAGAATTTTCCCTTATTATGCAATAAAATTGCAGAAATTTCACTTATTTAAGGGCAAAATTGCAGAAATTTCACTTATTTCATAAAAAAAAAGCAAAATTTTTTCTTATTTTGGGGCAAAAAGGCAGAAATTCCCATTATTTTGGGGCAAAAGCAGAAATTCACCTTATTTTGGGGTAAAATTGCAGAAATTTCAAATATTTCAGGGCAAAAAGGCAGAAATTTCCCTTATTTTGGGGCAAAATTGCAGAAATTTCACTTATTTCAGGGTAATAAGTAAGAAATGCCCCTTATTTTGGGTCAAAAAAGACAGAAATTCCCATTGTTTTGGGGGAAATTACAGAAATTCCACTTATTTTGAGGCAAAAAGGCAGAAATTCCTCTTATTTTGGAGCAAAAATGAAGAAATTTCCCTTTTTTATGACAACAAGTTATGCATTCCCCTTATTTTCGGGCAAAAAGACAGAAATTCCCCGTATTTTGGAACAAAATTGCAGAAATTCCCCTAATTGTGGGGCAAAAAGGCAGAAATTCCCTATATGTTGGGGCAAAAAGACAAGAATTCTCCTTATTTTGGGGCAAAACTCAGAAATCCCAAATTTTTATGCAAATTCCAGAAATTTCTTTTATTTCGGGGCAAAATTGCAGAAATTTCACTTATTTTGGGGCAAAATTGCAGAAATTTCACTTATTTCAGGGTAAAAAGGCAGAAATTTTACTTATTTTGGGGCAAAAAGGCAGAAATTCCTAATATTTTGTGCCAAAATTCAAAAATTCCCCTTATTTTGAGGTATAAATGCTGAAATTCCCCTTATTTGGGGGCAAAAAGGCAAAAATTTCCCTTATTTTTGGGCAAAATTGCAGAAATTTCACTTATTTCAAGGTAATGAGTCAGAAATTTCTCTTATTTTGGGGCAAAAAAAAGAAAAATTCCCTTTGTTTTTTGGGAAAAAAACAGAAATTCCACTTATTTAGAGGCAAAAAGGCAGAAATTCCCCTTATTTTGTAGCAAAAATAAAGATATTTCTCTTTTTTGTGGCAAAAAATATACATTCCCCTTAATTTCGGGATAAAAAGCAGAAATTCCCCGTATTATGAAGCAAAATTGCAGAAATTCTCATAATTTTCGGGCAAAAAGGGAGAAATTCTCCTTATTTGGGGCAAAATTTCAGAAATTTCCTTTACAATGGGGCAAAATTGCAGAAATTTGACTTATTTCAGGGAAAAAAGACAGAAATTTTCCTTATTTGGGGGCAAAAAGGCAGAAATTCTTAATATTTTGTGGCAAAAATGCAGAAAGTCCCCTTATTTTGAGGTGAAAAGGCTGAAATTCCCCTTATTTTGGGGCAAAAGGCAGAAATTTCCCTTATTTTGGGACAAACTTGCAGAAATTTCACTTATTTCAGGGTAATAAGTCAGAAAATTTACTTATTTTGGGGCAAAAAAGACAGAAAATCCCTTTGTTTTGGAGGAAAAAGACAGAAATTCCACTTATTTAAAGGCAAAAAAGCAGAAATTCCCATTATTTTAGAGCAAAAGTGAAGAAATTTCCCTTTTTTAAGGCAAAAAGGTATGCATTCTTTTTATTTACGGGCAAAAAGGCAGAAATTTCCCGTATTTTGGAGCAAAATTGCAGAAATTCCCATAATTGTGGGGCAAAAATGCAGAAATTCCCTATATGTTGGGGCAAAAAGACAGAAATTCTCTTTATTTTGGGGCAAAACTTAGAAATTCCACTTACTTTGGGGCAAAATTCCAGAAATTTCCCTTATTCTTGGGCAAAATTGCAGAAATTTCACTTATTTTGGGGCAAAATTGCAGAAATTTCACTTCTTTCAGTGAAAAAAGGCAGAAATTTTTCTTATTTTGGGGCAAAAAGGAAGAAATTCTCCTTATTTTGAGGTAAAAAGGCTAAAATTCCCCTTATTTGAGGGCAAAAGGCAGAAATTTCCCTTTTTTGGGGCAAAATTGCAGAAATTTCACTTATTTCAGGGTAATAAGTCAGAAATTCCCCTTATTTTGGGGCAAAAATGACAGAAATTCCCTTTGTTTTGGGAGAAATGACAGAAATTCCACTTATTTAGAGGCAAAAAGGCAGAAATTTCCCTTATTTTGGAGCAAAAATGAAGAAATTTACTTTTTTATGGCAAAAAGGTATGCATTCCCATTATTTTCGGGCAAAAAGGCAGAAATTCCCTGTATTTTGGAGCAAAATTGCAGAAATTCCCCTAATTTTGGGGCAAAAGCCAGAAATTCTCTTTATTTTGGGGCAAAAATCAGAAATTCCCGTAATTTTGTGGCAAAATTCCAGAAATTTTCTTTATTTTGGGGCAAAAATGCAGGAATTTACCTTATTTTGGGGCAAAATTGCAGAAATTTTCTTTATTTGGGGCAAAATTGCAGAAATTTCACTTATTTTCTGGTTAAAAGGCTGAAACTTCCTTTATTTTGGGGCAAAAAGAGAGAAATTCCCCTTATTTTGGGGCAAAATTGCAGAAATTTCCTTTATTATGCGATAAAATTGCAGAAATTCCACTTATTTTAGGGCAAAATTGCAGAAATTTCACTTATTTCAGAGAAAAAAAGCAAAAATTTTTCTTATTTTGGGGCAAAAAGGCAGAAATTTCCCTTATTTTGGGGCAAAATTGCAGAAATTTCACTTATTTCAGGGTAATAAGTCAGAAATTCCCCTTATTTTGGGGCAAAGAGACAGAAATTCCCTTTGTTTTGGAGGAAAAAGACAGAAATTCCACTTATTTAGAAGCAAAAAAGCAGAAATTCCCCTTATTTTGGAGCAAAAATGAAGAAATTTCCCTTTTTTATGGCAACAAGTTATGCATTCCCCATATTTTCGGGCAAAAAGACAAAAATTCTCCGTATTTTTGAGCAAAATTGCAGAAATTCCCATAATTGTGGGGCAAAAAGGCAGAAATTCCCTATATGTTTGGGGAAAAAGAGAAAAATTCTCTTTATTTTGGGGCAACCCTCAGAAATTCCAAATTTTGGTGCAAAATTCCAGAAATTACCCTTATTTTGCGGCAAAATTGCAGAAATTTCACTTATTTCAGGGTAATGAGTCAGAAATTCCTCTTATTTTGGGGCAAAAAAGAGAGAAATTCCCTTTGTTTTTTGTGAAAAAGACAGAAATTCCATTTATTAGGGGCAAAAAGGCAGAAATTCCCCTTATTTTGGAGCAAAAATGAAGAAATTTCCCTTTTTTGTGGCAAAAAATATACATTATCTTACTTTTGGGATAAAAAGCAGAAATTCCCCGTATTTCGAAGCAAAATTGCAGATATTCTCATAATTTTCGGGCAAAAAGGCAGAAATTCTCCTTAATTTGGCGCAAAAAGACAGAAAATCTTTTTTTTCGGGAGCAAACAGTCAGAAATTCTCCTTATTTTTGTGCAAAATTGCAGAAATTTCCTTTACATCTGGGCAAAATTGCAGAAATTTGACTTATTTCAGGGAAAAAAGACAGAAATTTTCCTTATGTTTGGGCAAAAAGGCAGAAATTCCTAATATTTTGTGGCAAAAATGCAGTAATTCCTTTTATTTTGAGGTGAAAAGGCTGAAATTCCCTTTATTTTGGGGCAAAAAGGCAGAAATTTCCCTTATTTTGTGACAAAATTGCAGAAATTTAACTTATTTCAGGGTAATAAGTCAGAAAATTTCCTTATTTTGGGGCAAAAAAGACAGAAAATCCTTTTGTTTTGGAGGAAAAAGACAGAAATTCCACTTATTTAGAGGGAAAAAAGCAGAAATTCCCCTTATTTTGGAGTAAAAATGAAGAAATTTCCCTTTTTAAACCAAAAAGGTATGCATTCTTTTTATTTACGGGCAAAAAGGCAGAAATTTCCCGTATTTTGGAGCAAAATTGCAGAAATTCCCCTAATTTTGGGGCAAAAATGCAAAAATTCCCTATATGTTGGGGCAAAAGACAGAAATTCCCTTTATTTTGTGGCAAAACTTAGAAATTCCACTTATTTTGGGGCAAAATTCCAGAAATTTCCCTTACTCTTGGGCAAAATTGCAGAAATTTCACTTATTTTGGGGCAAAACGGCAGAAATTCTCCTTATTTTGAGGTAAAAAGGCTGAAATTCCCCTTATTTGGGGGCAAAAAGGAAGAAATTTCCCTTATTTTGGGGCAAAATTGCAGAAATTTCACTTATTTCAGGGTAATAAGTCAGAAATTACCCTTATTTTGGGGCAAAAAAGAAAAAAATTCCCTTTGTTTCGGGGGAAATGGCAGAAATTCCACTTACTTAGAGGCAAAAAGGCAGAAATTTCCCTTATTTTGGAGCAAAAATGAAGAAAATTACCTTTTTATGGCAAAAAGTTATGCATTCCCATTATTTTCGGGGAAAAAGGCAGAAATTCCCCTTATTTTGGAGCAAAATTGCAGAAATTCCCCTAATTTTGGGGCAAAAGCCAGAAATTCCCTTTATTTTGGGGCAAAAATCAGAAATTCCCCTTATTTTGGGGCAAAATTCCAGAAATTTCCTTTATTTTGGGGCAAAATTGCAGGAATTTACCTTATTTTGAGGCAAAATTGCATGAATTTCCATTATTTGGGGCAAAATTGCAGATATTTCACTTATTTTCAGGTAAATAAGCTGAAATTTCCTTTATTTTGGGGCAAAAAGGGAGAAATTCCCCTTATTTTGGGGCAAAATTGCAGAAATTTCCTCTATTATGCGATAAAATTGCAGAAATTTCACTTCTTTTAGGGTAAAATTGCAGAAATTTCACTTATTTCAGAGAAAAAAAGCAAAAATTTTTCTTATTTTGGGGCAAAAAGGCAGAAATTCCCATTATTTTGTGGCAAAAATGCAGAAATTAACCTTAATTTGGTGTAAAATTGCAGAAATTTCACGTATTTCAGGGCAAAAAGGCAGAAATTTTCATTATTTTGGGGCAAAATTGCAGAAATTTCACTTATTTCAGGGTAATAAGTCAGAAATTCCCCTTATTTTGGGGCAAAAAAGACAGAAATTCCCTTTGTTTTGGGGGAAAAAGACAGAAATTCCACTTATTTAGAGACAAAAAGGCAGAAATTCTTCTTAATTTGGAGCAAAAATGAAGAAATTTCCCTTTTTTATGGCAACAGGTTATGCATTCCCCTTATTTTCTGGCAAAAAGACAGAAATTCCCCGTAATTTGGAGAAAAATTGCAGAAATTCCATTAATTGTGGGGAAAAAGGCAAAAATTCCCTATATGTTGGGGCAAAAAGACAAAAATTCTTCTTATTTTGGGGCAAAACTCAAAAATTCCAAATTTTGGTGCAAAATTCCAGAAATTTCCCTTATTTTGGGGCAAAATTGCAGAAATTTCACTTATTTCAGGGTAATGAGTCAGAAATTTTTTTTATTTTGAGGCAAAAAAGAGAAATTCCCTTTGATTTTTGGGAAAAAGACAGAAATTCCACTTATTTAGAGGCAAAAAGGCAGAAATTCCCATTATTTTGGAGCAAAAATAAAGAAATTACCTTTTTTGTGGCAAAAAATATACATTCACCTTACTTTCGGAATAAAAAGCAGAAATTCCCCGTATTTTGAAGCAAAATTGCAGAAATTCTCATAATTTTCGGGAAAAAAAGGCAGAAATTCTCTTTATTTTGGGGCAAAAAGACAGAAAATCTCCTTTATTCGGGAGCAAACAGTAAGAAATTTTCCTTATTTTGGGGCAAAATTGCAGAAATTTCCTTTACATTGGAGCAAAATTGCAAAAATTTCCCTTATTAAGGGAAAAAATTGCAGAAATTTCCTTTATTTTAGGGCAAAATTGCAGAAATTTTACTTATTTCAGAGAAAAAAAGCAAAAATTTTTCTTATTTTGGGGAAAAAAGGCAGAAATTCCCATTATTTTGGGGCAAAAAAACAGAAATTCACCTTATTTTGTGGTAAAATTGCAGAAATTTCACATATTTCAGGGCAAAAAGAAAGAAATTTTCCTTATCAGGGGCAAAATTGCAGAAATTTCACTAATTTCAGGGTAATAAATCAGAAATTTCCCTTATTTTGGGGCAAAAAAGACAGAAATTCCCTTTGTTTTCGGAGAAAAAGACAGAAATTCCTCTTATTTAGAGGCAAAAAGGCAGAAATTCTGTTTATTTTGGAGCAAAAATGAAGAAATTTCCCTTTTTTTTGGCAAAAAATATACATTCCCCTTACTTTCGGGATAAAAAGCAGAAATTCCCCGCATTTTGAAGCAAAATTGCAGAAATTCTCATAATTTTCGGGCAAAAAGCCAGAAATTCTTTTTATTTTGGGGCAAAAAGACAGAAAATCTCTTTTTTTCGGGAGCAAACAGTCAGAAATTCTACTTATTTTGGGGCAAAATTGCAGAAATTTCCTTTACATTGGGGCAAAATTGCAGAAATTTCCATTATTATGGAAAAAAATTGCAGAAATTTACCATATTTTAGGGCAAAATTGCAGAAATTTTACTTATTTCAGAGAAAAAAAGCAAAAATTTTTCTTATTTTGGGGCAAAAAGGCAGAAATTCCCATTATTTTGCTGCAAAAACAGAAATTCACCTTATTTTGGGGTAAAATTGCAGAAATTTAACATATTTCAGGGCAAAAAGGCAGAAATTTACCTTATCCTGGGGCAAAATTGCAGAAATTTCACTTATTTCAGGGTAATAAGTCAGAAATTCCCCTTATTTTGGGGCAAAAAAGACAGAAATTTGCTTTGTTTTCGGGGAAAAAGACAGAAATTCCACTTATCTAGAGGCAAAAAGGCAGAAATTCCCCTTATTTTGGAGCAACAATGAAGAAATTTCCCTTTTTATTGCAAAAAGGTATGCATTCCCAATATTTTCAGGCAAAAAGGCAGATATTCCCAGTATTTTGGAGCAAAATTGAAGAAATTCCCCTAATTTTGGGGCAAAAGGCAGAAATTCCCTTTATTTTGGGGCAAAAATCAGAAATTCCCCATATTTTGGGGCAAATTTCTAGAAATTTCCTTTTTTGGGGGCAAAATTGCAGGAATTTACCTTATTTTGGGGCAAAATTGCAGAAATTTCCCTTATTTGGGGCAAAATTGCAGAAATTACATTTATTTTCAGGTAAAAAGACTGAAATTTCCTTTATTTTGGGGCAAAAATGGAGAAATACCCTTTATTTTAGGGCAAAATTGCAGACATTTTCCTTATTATGGGGAAAAATTGCAGAAATTTCCCTTATTTTAGGGCAAAATTGCAGAAATTTCACTTATTTCAGAGAAAAAAAGCAAAAATTTTTTTTATTTTGGGGCATAAAGGCAGAAATTCACCTTATTTTGGGGTAAAATTGCAGAAATTTCACATATTTCAGGGCAAAAATGCAGAAATTTCCCTTATCCTGGGGCAAAATTGCAGAAATTTTACTTATTTTAGGGTAATAAGTCAGAAAATCCTCTTATTTTTGGCCAAAAAAGACAGAAATTCCCTTTGTTTTGGGGGAAAAAGACAGAAATTCCACTTATCTACAGGCAAAAAGGCAGAAATTCCCCTTTTTTGGAGCAAAAATGAAGAAATTTCCCTTTTTTTGTGGCAAAAAATATACATTCCCCTTACTTTCGGGATAAAAAGCAGAAATTCCCCGCATTTTGAAGCAAAATTGCAGAAATTCTCATAATTTTCGGGCAAAAAGCCAGAAATTCTTTTTATTTTGGGGCAAAAGGACAGAAAATCTCTTTTTTTCGGGAGCAAACAGTCAGAAATTCTACTTATTTTGGGGCAAAATTGCAGAAATTTCCTTTACATTGGGGCAAAATTGCAGAAATTTCCCTTATTATGGGAAAAAATTGCAGAAATTTACCATATTTTAGGGCAAAATTGCAGAAATTTTACTTATTTCAGAGAAAAAAAGCAAAAATTTTTCTTATTTTGGGGCAAAAAGGCAGAAATTCCCATTATTTTGCTGCAAAAAAACAGAAATTCACCTTATTTTGGGGTAAAATTGCAGAAATTTAACATATTTCAGGGCAAAAAGGCAGAAATTTACCTTATCCTGGGGCAAAATTGCAGAAATTTCACTTATTTCAGGGTAATAAGTCAGAAATTCCCCTTATTTTGGGGCAAAAAAGACAGAAATTCGCTTTGTTTTCGGGGAAAAAGACAGAAATTCCACTTATCTAGAGGCAAAAAGGCAGAAATTCCCCTTATTTTGGAGCAACAATGAAGAAATTTCCCTTTTTATTGCAAAAAGGTATGCATTCCCAATATTTTCAGGCAAAAAGGCAGATATTCCCAGTATTTTGGAGCAAAATTGAAGAAATTCCCCTAATTTTGGGGCAAAAGGCAGAAATTCCCTTTATTTTGGGGCAAAAATCAGAAATTCCCCATATTTTGGGGCAAAATTCTAGAAATTTCCTTTTTTGGGGGCAAAATTGCAGGAATTTACCTTATTTTGGGGTAAAATTGCAGAAATTTCCCTTATTTGGGGCAAAATTGCAGAAATTACATTTATTTTCAGGTAAAAAGACTGAAATTTCCTTTATTTTGGGGCAAAAATGGAGAAATACCCTTTATTTTAGGGCAAAATTGCAGACATTTTCCTTATTATGGGGAAAAATTGCAGAAATTTCCCTTATTTTAGGGCAAAATTGCAGAAATTTCACTTATTTCAGAGAAAAAAAGCAAAATTTTTTTTTATTTTGGGGCAAAAAGTCAGAAATTCACCTTATTTTGGGGTAAAATTGCAGAAATTTCACATATTTCAGGGCAAAAAAGCAGAAATTTCCCTTATCCTGGGGCAAAATTGCAGAAATTTTACTTATTTTAGGGTAATAAGTCAGAAAATCCTCTTATTTTGGGCCAAAAAAGACAGAAATTCCCTTTGGTTTGGGGGAAATAGACAGAAATTCCACTTATTTAGAGGCAAAAAGGCAGAAATTCTTATTTTGGAGCAATAATGAAGAAATTTTCCTTTTTTATGGCAACAAGTTATACATTCCCCTTATTTTCAAGTTAAAAGACAGAAATTTCCCGTATTTTGGAGCAAATTGCAGAAATTCCCCTAATTGTGGGGCATAAAGGCAGAAATTCCCTATATGTTGGGGCAAAAAGACAAAAATTCTCCTTATTTTGGGGCAAAACTCAGAAATTCCACTTATTTTGGTGCAAAATTCCAGAAATTTCCCTTATTTTGGGGCAAAATTGCAGAAATTTCACTTATTTTGGGGCAAAATTGCAGAAATTTCACTTATTTCAGGGAAAAAAGGCAGAAATTATACTTATTTTGGGGCAAAAATTCAGAAATTCCTAATATTTTGTGCCAAAATTCAGAAATTCCCTTTATTTTGAGGTAAAAATTCTGAAATTCCCCTTATTTGGGGGCAAGAAGGCAGAAATTTCCTTTATTTTGGGGCAAAATTGCAGAAATTTCACTTATTTCAGGGTAATGAGTCAGAAATTCCTTTTATTTTGGGGCAAAAAAGAGAGAAATTCCCTTTGATTTTTAGGAAAAAGACAGAAATTCCACTTATTTAGAGGCAAAAAGGCAGAAATTCCCCTTATTTTGGAGCAAAAATGAAGAAATTTCCCTTTTTTGTGGCAAAAAATATACATTTCTCTTACTTTTGGGATAAAAAGCAGAAATTCCGCGTATTTTGAAGCAAAATTGCAGAAATTCTCATAATTTTTGGGAAAAAAGGCAGAAATTCTCCTTATTTTAGGGCAAAAAGACAAAAAATCTCCTTTTTTCGGGAGCAAACAGTCAGAAATTCTCCTTATTTTAAGGCAGAATTGCAGAAATTTCCTTTACATTGGGGCAAAATTGCAGAAATTTCCTTTATTAAGAGAAAAATTGCAGAAATTTCCCTTATTTTAGGGCAAAATTGCAGAAACTTTACTTATTTCAGAGAAAAAATGCAAAAATTTTTCTTATTTTGGGGCAAAAAGGCAGAAATTCCCATTATTTTGGGGCAAAAAAACAGTAATTCAACTTATTTTGGGGTAAAATTGCAGAAATTTCACATATTTATGGGCAAAAAGTCAGAAATTTTCCTTATTCTGGGGCAAATTTTCAGAAATTTCACTTATTTCAGGGTAATAAGTCAGAAATTCCCCTTATTTTGGGGCAAAAAAGACAGAAATTCCCTTTGTTTTGGGGAGAAAAGACAGAAATTACACTTATCTACTGGCAAAAAGGCAGAAATTCCCCTTATTTTGGAGCAAAAATGAAGAAATTTCCCTCTTTATGGCAAAAAGGTATGCATTCCCATTATTTTTAGGCAAAAAAGCAGAAATTCCCCGTATTTTGGAGCAAAATTGAAGAAATTCCCCTAATTTTGTGGCAAAAGGCAGAAATTCTTTTATTTTGGGGCAAAAAATCAGAAATTCCCCTTATTTTTCGACAAAATTCTAGAAATTTCCTATTTTGGGGGGCAAAATTGCAGGAATTTACCTTATTTTTGGCCAAAATTGCAGAAATTTCCCTTATTTGGGGCAAAATTGCAGAAATTTCACTTATTTTCAGGTAAAAAGACTGAAATTTCCTTTATTTTGGGGCAAAAAGGGAGAAATTCTCTTTATTTTGGGGCAAAATTGCAGACATTTTCCTTATTATGGGGAAAAATTGCAGAAATTTCCTTTATTTTAGGGCAAAATTGCAGAAATTTCACTTATTTCAGAGAAAAAAAGCAAAAATTTTTTTTATTTTGGGGCAAAAAGGCAGAAATTCTCATTATTTTGGGGCCAAAAGGCAGAAATTCACCTTATTTTGGGGTAAAATTGCAGAAATTTCACATTATTCAGGGCAAAAAGGCAGAAATTTCTTTTATCCTTGGGCAAAATTGCATAAATTTTACTTATTATAGGGTAATAAGTTAGAAAACCCCCTTATTGTGGGGCAAAAAAGACAGAAATTTCCTTCGGTTTGGAGGAAAAAGACAGAAATTCCACATATTTAGAGGCAAAAAGGCAGAAATTCTCTTTATTTTGGAGCAAAAATGAAGAAATTTCCCTTTTTTATAGCAACAAGTTATGCATTCCCCTTATTTTCGGGCAAAAAGACAGAAATTTCCCGTATTTTGGAGCAAAATTGCAGAAATTCCCCTAATTGGGGGGCAAAAAGGCAGAAATTCCCTATATGTTGGGGCAAAAAGCAAAAATTCTCCTTATT
The DNA here is from genome assembly GCF_963924665.1 of Micromys minutus. Classification (NCBI taxonomy): domain Eukaryota; kingdom Metazoa; phylum Chordata; class Mammalia; order Rodentia; family Muridae; genus Micromys; species Micromys minutus. The sequence continues at coordinate 823,972 of NW_027667258.1, read as the reverse complement.
TTGAAAGCAAAACTCAGAAATTCCACTTATTTTGGTGCAAAATTCCAGAAATTTCCCTTTTTTCGGGGCAAAATTGCAGAAATTTCACTTATTTTGTGGCAAAATTGCAGAAATTTTACTTATTTCAGGGAAAAAAGGCAGAAATTATACTTATTTTGGGGCAAAAATGCAGAAATTCCTAATATTTTGTGCCAAAATTTAGAAATTCCCCTTATTTTGAGGTAAAAATGCTGAAATTCCCCTTATTTGGGGGCAAAAATGCAGAAATTTCCCTTATTTTGGGGCAAAATTGCAGAAATTTCACTTATTTCAGGGTAATGAGTCAGAAATTCCTTTTATTTTGGGGCAAAAAAGAAAGAAATTCTTTTTGATTTTTGGGAAAAAGACAAAAATTCCACTTATCTACAGGCAAAAAGGCAGAAATTCCCCTTATTTTGGAGCAAAAATGAAGAAATTTCCCTTTTTTGTGGCAAAAAATATACATTCCCCTGACTTTCGGGATAAAAAGCAGAAATTCCCCGTATTTTGAAGCAAAATTGCAGAAATTCTCATAATTTTCAGGCAAAATAGCAGAAATTCTCCTTATTTTGTTGCAAAAAGACAGAAAATCTCTTTTTCTCGGGAGCAAACAGTCAGAAATTCTACTTATTTTGGGGCAAAATTGCAGAAATTTCCTTTACATTGGGGCAAAATTGCAGAAATTTCCCTTATTAAGGGAAAAAATTGCAGAAATTTCTCTTATTTTAGGGCAAAATTGCAGAAATTTTACTTATTACAGAGAAAAAAAGCAAAAATTTTTCTTATTTTGGGGCAAAAAGGCAGAAATTCCCATTATTTTGGGGCAAAAAAACAGAAAATCACCTTATTTTGGGGTAAAATTGCAGAAATTTCACATATTTCAGAGAAAAAGGGCAGAAATTTACCTTATCCTGGGGCAAAATTGCAGAAATTTCACTTATTTCAGGGTAATAAGTCAGAAATTCCCCTTATTTTGGGGCAAAAAAGACAGAAATTCGCTTTGTTTTCGGGAAAAAAACAGAAATTCCACTTATCTAGAGTCAAAAAGGCAGAAATTCCCCTTATTTTGGAGCAAAAATGAAGAAATTTCCCTTTTTATGGCAAAAAGGTATGCATTCCCAATATTTTCAGGCATAAAGGCAGAAATTCCCCGTATTTTGGAGCAAAATTGCAGAAATTCCCCTAATTTTGGGGCAAAAGGCAGAAATTTCCTTTATTTTGGGGCAAAAATCAGAAATTCCCCTTATTTTGGTGCAAAATTCAAGAAATTTTTTTTTATTTTGTGGCAAAATTGCAGGAATTTACCTTATTTTGGGGCAAAATTGCAGAAATTTCCCTTATTTGGGGCAAAATTGCAGAAATTTCACTTATTTTCTGGTAAAAAGACTGAAATTTCCTTTATTTTGGGCAAAAATGGAGAAATACCCTTTATTTTAGGGCAAAATTGCAGACATTTTCCTTATTATGGGGAAAAATTGCAGAAATTTCCCTTATTTCAGAGAAAAAAAGCAAAATTTTTTTTTATTTTGGGGCAAAAAGGCAGAAATTCTCATTATTTTGGGGCAAAAAGTCAGAAATTCACCTTATTTTGGGGTAAAATTGCAGAAATTTCACATATTTCAGGGCAAAAAGGCAGAAATTAACCTTATCCTGGGGCAAAATTGCAGAAATTTAACTTATTTTAGGGTAATAAGTCAGAAAATCCCCTTATTTTGGGGCAAAAAAGACAGAAATTCCCTTTGGTTTGGGGGAAAAAAACAGAAATTCCACTTATTTAGAGGCAAAAAAGCAGAAATTCTCCTTATTTTGGAGCAAAAATGAAGAAATTTCCCTTTTTTATGGAAACAAGTTATGCATTCCCCTTATTTTCGGGCAAAAAGACAGAAATTTCCCGTATTTTGGAGCAAAATTGCAGAAATTCCCCTAATTGTGGGGCAAATAGGCAGAAATTCCCTATATGTTGTGGCAAAATACAAAAATTCTCCTTATTTTGGGGCAAAACTCAGAAATTCCACTTATTTTGGTGCAAAATTCCAGAAATTTCACTTATTTTGGGGCAAAATTGCAGAAATTTCACTTATTTTAGGGCAAAATTGCAGAAATTTCACTTATTTCAGGGAAAAAAGGTAGAAATTATAATTATTTTGGGGCAAAAATGCAGAAATTCCTAATATTTTGTGCCAAAATTCAGAAATTCCCTTTATTTTGAGGTAAAAATTCTGAAATTCCCCTTATTTGGGGGCAAGAAGGCAAAAATTTCACTTATTTCAGGGTAATGAGTCAGAAATTCCTTTTATTTTGGGGCAAAAAAGAGAGAAATTCCCTTTGATTTTTGGGAAAAAGACAGAAATTCCACTTATTATAGGCAAAAATGCAGAAATTCCCCTTATTTTGGAGCAAAAATGAAGAAATTTCCCTTTTTTGTGGCAAAAAATATACATTCCCCTTACTTTCGGGATAAAAAGCAGAAATTCCCCGTATTTTGATGCAAAATTGAAAAAATTCTCATAATTTTCGGACAAAAATGCACAAATTCTCCTTATTTTGGGGCAAAAAGACAGAAAATCTCCTTTTTTCGGGAGCAAACAGTCAGAAATTCTCCTTATTTTGGGGCAAAATTGCAGAAATTTCCTTTACATTGGGGCAAAATTGCAGAACTTTCCCTTATTAAGGGAAAAATTGCAGAAATTTCCCTTATTAAGGGAAAAATTGCAGAAATTTCCCATATTTTAGGGCAAAATTGCAGAAATTTTACTTATTTCAGAGAAAAAAAGCAAAAATTTTTCTTATTTTGGGGCAAAAAGGCAGAAATTCCCATTATTTTGGGGCAAAAAACAGAAATTCACCTTATTTTGGGGTAAAATTGCAGAAATTTCACATATTTATGGGCAAAAAGGCAGAAATTTTCCTTATTCTGGGGCAAAATTTCAGAAATTTCACTTATTTCAGGGTAATAAGTCAGAAATTCCCTTTATTTTTGGGCAAAAAAGACAGAAATTCCCTTTGTTTTGAGGGAAAAAGACAGAAATTCCACTTATCTACAGGCAAAAAGGCAGAAATTCCCCTTATTTTGGAGCAAAAATGAAGAAATTTCCCTTTTTATGTCAAAAAGGTATGCATTCCCATTATTTTCAGGCAAAAAGCAGAAATTCCCCGTATTTTGGAGCGAAATTGAAGAAATTCCCCTAATTTTGGGGCAAAAGGCAGAAATTCTTTTATTTTGGGGCAAAAATCAGAAATTCCCCTTATTTTGGGACAAAATTCTAGAAATTTCCTATTTTGGGGGGCAAAATTGCAGGAATTTACCTTATTTTTGGCCAAAATTGCAGAAATTTCCCTTATTTGGGGCAAAATTGCAGAAATTTCACTTATTTTCAGGTAAAAAGACTGAAATTTCCTTTATTTTGGGGCAAAAAGGGAGAAATTCTCTTTATTTTGGGGCAAAATTGCAGACATTTTCCTTATTATGGGGAAAAATTGCAGAAATTTCCCTTATTTTAGGGCAAAATTGCAGAAATTTCACTTATTTCATAGAAAAAAAGAAAATTTTTTTTTATTTTGGGGCAAAAAGGCAGAAATTCTCATTATTTTGTGTCAAAAAGGCAGAAATTCACCTTATTTTGGGGTAAAATTGCAGAAATTTTACATATTTCAGGGCAAAAATGCAGAAATTTCCCTTATTTTGGGGCAAAATTGCAGAAATTTCACTTATTTTAGGGTAATAAGTCAGAAAATTTCCTTATTTTGGGGCAAAAAATACAGAAATTCCCTTTGTTTTGGGGGAAAAGACAGAAATTCCACTTATTTAGAGGCCAAAATGCAGAAATTCCCCTTATTTTGGAGCAAAAATGAAGAAATTTCCCTTTTTTATGGCAACAAGTTATGCATTCCCCTTATTTTCGGGCAAAAAAACAGAAATTCCCTGTATTTTGGAGCAAAATTGCAGAAATGCCCCTAATTGTGGGGCAAAAAGGCAGAAATTCCCTATATGTTGGGGCAAAAAGACAAAAATTCTCCTTATTTTGGGGCAAAACTCAGAAATTCCACTTATTTTGGTGCAAAATTCCAGAAATTTCCATTATTTTGGGGCAAAATTGCCGAAATTTCCTTTATTTTGGGGCAAAATTGCAGAAATTTTACTTATTATAGAGAAAAAAAGCAAAAATTTTTCTTATTTTAGGGGAAAAAAAGCAGAAATTCCCATTATTTTGGGGCAAAAATGCAGAAATTCACTTTTTTTAAGGTAAAATTGCAGACATTTCAAATATTTCAGGGCAAAAAGGCAGAAATTTCCCTTATTTTCGGGCAAAATTGCAGAAATTTCACTTATTTCAGGAAAAAAGGTAGAAATTTTTTTTATTTTGGGGCAAAAATGCAGAAATTCTTAATATTTTGTGGCAAAAATGCAGAAATTCCCATTACTTTGAGGTAAAAAGGCTGAAATTCCCCTTATTTGGGGGCAAAAAGGCAGAAATTTCCCTTATTTTGTGGCAAAAAGACAGAAATTCCCCTTATTTTGTGGCAAAAAGGCAGAAATTTCTTTTATTTTGGGGCAAAATTGCAGAAATATCACTTATTTTAGGGCATAATTCAAAAATTCCTTTTATTTTGGGGCAAAAAGAAAAAAATTCCATTTATTTTTGAATAAAATGGGAGAAATTTCACTTATTTTGAGGTAAAAAGGCAGAAATTTCTCTTATTTTGGGGCAAAAATGAAGAGATTTCCCTTTTTTGTTGCAAAAGGTATACATTCCCCTTACTTTTGTGATTAAAAGCAGAAATTCCCCATATTTTGAAGCAAAATTGCAGAAATTCTCATTATTTTCGGGCAAAAAAGCAAAAATTCTCCTTATTTTGGGGCAAAAAGACAGAAAATCTCCTTTTTTTGAGAGCAAACAGTCAGAAATTCCCATTATTTTGGGTCAAAATTGCAGAAATTTCCTTTACATTGCGGCAAAATTGCAGAAATTTCTTTTATTTTGGGGCAAAATTGCAGGAATTTCATTTATTTCAGGGTAATAAGTCAGAAATTGCTTCTATTTGGGGCAAAAAAAACCAAAAATTCCCTTTTTTTGGGAGAAAAAGACAGAAATTCCACTTATTTAGAGGCAAAAAGACAGAAATTCCCTTTATTAGGAGCAAAAATGAAGAAATTTCGCTTTTTATGGCAAAAAGGTATATATTCCCATTATTTTTTGGCAAAAAGGCAGAAATTCCCCATATTTTGGAGCAAAATTGCAGAAATTCCCCTAATTTTGGGGCAAAAAGCAAAAATTCCCTTTATTTTGTGGCAAAAGTCAGAAATTCCCCTTATTTTGGGGCAAAATTCAAGAAATTTCCTTTATTTTGGGGCAAAATTGCAGGAATTTACCTATTTTGGGGCAAAATTGCAGAAATTTCCCTTATTTGGAGCAAAATTGCAGAAATTTTACATATTTCAGGGCAAAAAGGCAGAAATTTCCCTTATTTTGTGGCAAAATTGCAGATATTTCACTTATTTTAGGGTAATAAGACAGAAATTCCCCTTATTTTGGTGCAAAAAAGACAGAAATTCCCTGTGTTTGGGGAAAAAGAGAGAAATTCCCCTAATTTAGAGGCAAAAAGGCTGAAATTCCCCGTATTTTGAGGCAAAAATAAAGAAATTTCCCTTTTTTATGGCAAAACGTTATGCATTCCACTGATTTTCGGGCAATAAGACAGAAATTCCTTGCATTTTGAGCAAAATTGCAGAAATTCCCCTAATTGTGGGGCAAAAAGGGAGAAATTCCCTATATGTTGGGGCAAAAAGACAGAAATTCTCCTTCTTTTGGGGCAAAACTCAGAAATTCCACTTATTTTGGGGCAAAATTCCAGAAATTTCCCTTATTTTGGGGTCAAATTGCAGAAATTTCCCTTATTTTCGGGCAAAATTGCAGAAATTTTACTTATTTCAGAGAAAAAAAGCAAAAATTTTTCCTATTTTGGGGCTAAAATGCAGAAATTCCAATTATTTTGGGGCAAAAAGGCAGAAATTCACCTTATTTTAGGGTAAAATTGCAGCAATTTCACATATTTCAGGGCAAAAAGGCAGAAATTTCCCTTATTTTGGGGCAAAATTGCAGAAATTTCATTTATTATGGGATAAAATTGTAGAAATTTCACTTATTTCAGGGAAAAAGGCAGAAATTTTCCTTATTTTGGGGAAAAAAATTAAGAAATTCTTATTATTTTGTGGCAAAAATGCAGAAATTCCCCTTATTTTGAGGTAAAAAGGCTGAAATTCCCCTTATTTTGAGGTAAAAAGGCTGAAATTCCCCTTATTTGGGGGCAAAAAGGCAGAAATTTCTCTTATTTCGGGGCAAAAAGACAGAAATTCCCCTTATTTTGTGGCAAAAATGTAGAAATTTCTTTTATTTTGGGGCAAAATTGCAGAAATATCACTTATTTCAGGGTATAATTCAAAAATTCCTTTTATTTTGTTGCAAAAAGACTGAAATTCCATTTATTTTTGGGTAAAAAAAAAAGAAATTTCACTTATTTTGAGCTAAAAAGGCAGAAATTCCTCTTATTTTGGGGCAAAAATTAAGAAATTTCCCTTTTATGTGGAAAAAGGTATATATTCCCCTTACTTTCGTGATAAAAAGCAGAAATTCCCCGTATTTTGAAGCATAATTGCAGAAATTCTCATAATTTTGGGGCAAAAAATCAAAAATTCTTTTTATTTTGGAGCAAAAATACAGAAAATCTCCTTTTTTCGGGAGCAAACAGTCAGAAATTCCCCTTATTTTGGGGCAAAATTGCAGAAATTTCCTTTATTTTGGGGCAAAATTGCAGAAATTCCCCTAATTGTTGGGCAAAAAGGCAGAAATTCTCTATATGTTGGGGCAAAATACAGAAATTCTCCTTATTTTAAGGCAAAACTCAGAAATTCCACGAATTTTGGGGCAAAATTCTAGAAATTTCTCTTATTTTGGGGCAAAATTGCAGAAATTTTCTTTATTTTCGGGCAAAATTGCAGAAATTTCACTTATTTCAGAGAAAAAATTAAAAAATTTTTCTTATTTTGGGGCAAAAAACCAGAAATTCCCATTATTTTAAGGTAAAAAGGCAGAAATTCACCTTATTTTGGGGTAAAATTGCAGAAATTTTACATATTTCAGGGCAAAAAGGGAGAAATTTCTCTTATTTTAGGGCAAAATTGGAGAAATTTCACTTATTTCAGAGAAAAAAGGCAAAAATTTTTTATTTTGGCGCAAAAAGGCAGAAATTCCCATTATTTTGGGGGAAAAATGTAGAAATTCACCTTATATTATGGTAAAATTACAAAAATTTTACATATTTCAGGGCAAAAAGGCCGAAATTTCCCTCATTTGGGGCAAAATTGCAGATATTTCACTTATTTTAGGGTAATAAGTAAAAAATTCCCCATATTTTGGGGCAAAATAGAAATTCCCTTTGTTTGGGGGAAAAAGACAGAAATTCCACTTATTTAGAGGCAAAAATGCTGAAATTCCCCTTATTTTGGAGCAAAAATAAAGAAATTTCCCTTTTTTATGACAAAAAGTTAAGCATTCCACTTATTTTCGGGCAACAAGACAGAAATTCCTTGCATTTTGGAGCAAAATTGCAGAAATTCCCCTAATTGTGGGGCAAAAAGGCAGAAATTCCCTATATGTTGGGGCAAAAAGACAGAAATTCTCCTTCATTTGGGGCAAAACTCAGAAATTCCACTTATTTTGGGGCAAAATTCCAGAAATTTCACTTATTTTGGGGCAAAATTGCAGAAATTTCCCATATTTTAGGGCAAAATTGCAGAAATTTCACTTATTTCAGAGAAAAAAAGCAAAAATTTTTCTTATTTTGGGGCTAAAATGCAGAAATTCCAATTATTTTGGGGCAAAAAGGCAGAAATTCACCTTATTTTTGGGTAAAATTGCAGCAATTTCACATATTTCAGGGCAAAAAAGCAGAAATTTCCCTTATTTTGGGGCAAAATTGCAGAAATTTCATTTATTATGGGATAAAATTGTAGAAATTTCACTTATTTCAGGGAAAAAGGCAGAAATTTTCCTTATTTTGGGGAAAAAATTAAGAAATTCTTAATATTTTGTGGCAAAAATGCAGAAATTCCCCTTATTTTGAGGTAAAAAGGCTGAAATTCCCCTTATTTTGAGGTAAAAAGGCTGAAATTCCCCTTATTTGGGGGCAAAAAGGCAGAAATTTCTCTTATTTTGGGGCAAAAAGACAGAAATTCCCCTTATTTTGTGGCAAAAATGTAGAAATTTCTTTTATTTTGTGGCAAAATTGCAGAAATATCACTTATTTCAGGGTATAATTCAAAAATTCCTTTTATTTTGTTGCAAAAAGACAGAAATTCCATTTATTTTTGGGTAAAAAAGGAGAAATTTCACTTATTTTGAGGTAAAAAGGCAGAAATTCCTCTTATTTTGGGGCAAAAATTAAGAAATTTCCCTTTTTTGTGGAAAAAGATATACATTCCCCTTACTTTCGGGATAAAAACAGAAATTCCCCGTATTTTGAAGCATAATTGCAGAAATTCTCATAATTTTCGGGCAAAAAAGCAGAAATTCTCCTTATTTTGGAGCAAAAATACAGAAAATATCCTTTTTTCAAAAGCAAACAGTCAGAAATTCCCCTTATTTTGGGGCAAAATTGCAGAAATTTCCTTTACATTGGGGCAAAATTGCAGAAATTTCCCTTATTTTGGGACAAAATGCAGAAATTCCCCTTATTTTGGAGCAAAAATGAAGAAATTTCCCTTTTTTTATGGCTACAAGTTTTGCATTCTTCTTATTTTCAGGCAAAAAAACATAAAATCCCTGTATTTTGGAGCAAAATTGCACAAATTTCCCTAATTGTGGGGCAAAAAGGCAGAAATTCCGTATATGTTGGGGCAAAAAGACAGAAATTCTCCTTATTTTGGGGCAAAACTCAGAAATTCCACTTATTTTGGTGCAAAATTCCAGAAATTTCCCTTATTTTGGGGCAAAATTGACAAAATTTTAATTATTTTGGGGCAAAATTGCAGAAATTTCACTTATTTTAGAGAAAAAAGCAAAAATTTTTCTTATTTTGGGGCAAAAAGCCATAAATTCCCATTATTTTGGGGCAAAAATGCAAAAATTCAGTTTTTTGGGGTAAAATTGCAGAAATTTCACATTTTTCAGGGCGAAAAGGCAGAAATTTCCCTTATTTTCGGGCAAAATTGCAGAAATTTCACTTATTTGGGACAAAATTGCAGAAATTTCACTTATTTCAGGAAAAAAGGCAGAAATTTTTCTTATTTTGGGGCAAAAATGCAGAAATTCTTAATATTTTGTGGCAAAAATGCAGAAATTCCCCTTACTTTGAGGTAAAAAGGCTGAAATTCCCCTTATTTGGGAACAAAAATGGAGAAATTTCCCTTATTTTGGGGCAAAAGAACAGAAAATCCCCTTATTTGTGGAAAAAAGGCAGAAATTCCCATTATTATGGGGGAAAAGGCAGAAATTCACCTTATTTTGGGGTAAAATAGCAGAAATTTCACATATTTCAGGGCAAAAAGGCAGAAATTTCTCTTATTTTAGGGCAAAATTGCAGAAATTTTACTTATTTCAGAGGAAAAAAGCAAAAATTTTTTTATTTTGGGGCAAAAAAACAGAAATTCCCATTATTTTGGGGGAAAAAGGCAGAAATTCACCTTATTTTGGGGTAAAATTACAAAAATTTCACATATTTCAGGGCAAAAAGGCAGAAATTTCCCTCATTTTGGGGCAAAATTGCAGATATTTTACATATTTTAGGGTAATAAATTAGAAATTCACCATATTTTGGGGCAAAATAGACAGAAATTCCCTTTGTTTGGGGGAAAAAGACAGAAATTCCACTTATTTAGAGGCAAAAAGGCTGAAATTCCCCTTATTTTGGAGCAAAAATAAAGAAATTTCCCTTTTGTATGGCAAAAAGTTATGCATTCCACTTATTTTCGGGCAACAAGACAGAAATTCCTTGCATTTTGGAGCAAAATTGCAGAAATTCCCCTAATTGTGGGGCAAAAAGGCAGAAATTTCCTATATGTTGGGGCAAAAAGACAGAAATTCTCCTTCTTTTGGGGCAAAACTCAGAAATTCCACTTATTTTGGGGCAAAATTCCAGAAATTTCTTTTATTTTGGGGCAAAATTGCAGAAATTTCCCTTATTTTAGGGCAAAATTGCAGAAATTTCACTTATTTCAGAGAAAAAAAGCAAAAGTTTTTCCTATTTTGGGGCTAAAATGCAGAAATTCCACTTATTTTAGGGCAAAAAGGCAGAAATTCACCTTATTTTAGGGTAAAATTGCAGCAATTTCACACATTTCAGGGCAAAAAGGCAGAAATTTTTCTTATTTTGGGGCAAAATTGCAGAAATTTCACTTATTTTGGGGCAAAATTGCAGAAATTTCACTTATTTCAGGGAATAAAGGCAGAAATTTTCCTTATTTTGGGGAAAAAATGAAGAAATTCTTATTATTTTGTGGCAAAAATGCAGAACTTCCCCTTATTTTGAGGTAAAAAGGCTGAAATTCCCCTTATTTTGAGGTAAAAAGGCTGAAATTCCCCTTATTTGGGTGCAAAAATGCAGAAATTTCTCTTGTTTTGGGGCAAAAAGACAGAAATTCTCCTTATTTTGTAGCAAAAAGGCAGAAATTTCTTTTATTTTGGGGCAAAATTGCAGAAATATCACTTATTTCAGGGAATAATTCAAAAATTCCTTTTATTTTGTTGCAAAAAGACAGAAATTCCATTTATTTTTGGGTAAAAAAAAGAGAAATTTCACTTATTTTGAGGTAAAAAGGCAGAAATTCCTCTTATTTTGGGGCAAAAATTAAGAAATTTCCCTTTTTTGTGGAAAAAGGTATACATTCCCCTTACTTTCAGGATAAAAAGCAGAAATTACCCGTATTTTGAAGCATAATTGCAGAAATTCTCATAATTTTCGGGCAAAAAAGCAGAAATTCTCCTTATTTTGGAGCAAAAATACAGAAAATCTCCTTTTTTCGGAAGCAAACAGTCAGAAATTTCCATTATTTTGGGGCAAAATTGCAGAAATTTCCTTTACATTGGGGCAAAATTGCAGAAATTTCCCTTATTTTGGGGCAAAATTGCAGAAATTCCCCTAATTGTTGGGCAAAAAGGCAGAAATTCCCTATATGTTGTGGCTAAAAGACAGAAATTCTCCTTATTTTGGGGCAAAACTCAGAAATTCTACGTATTTTGGGGCAAAATTCCAGAAATTTCCCTTATTTTGGGGCAAAATTGCAGAAATTTCACTTATTTCAGAGAAAAAAAGCAAAAAATTTTTTTATTTTGGGGCAAAAAAACAGAAATTCCCATTATTTTGGGGCAAAAAGGCAGAAATTCACCTTATTTTGGGGTAAAATTGCAGAAATTTCACATATTTCAGGGCAAAAAGGCAGAAATTTCTCTTATTTTAGGGCAAAATTGCAGAAATTTCACTTATTTCAGAGAAAAAAAGCAAAAAATTTTTTTATTTTGGGGCAAAAAGGCAGAAATTGCCATTATTTTGGAAGAAAATGCAGAAATTCACCTTATTTTGGGGTAAAATTACAGAAATTTCACATATTTCAGGGCAAAAAGGCAGAAATTTCCCTCATTTTGGGGCAAAATTGCAGATATTTTACATATTTTAGGGTAATAAGTCAGAAATTCCCCATATTTTGGGGCAAAATAGACAGAAATTCCCTTTGTTTGGGGGAAAAAGACAGAAATTCCACTTATTTAGAGGCAAAAAGGCTGAAATTCCCCTTATTTTGGAGCAAAAATAAAGAAATTTCCCTTTTGTATGGCAAAAAGTTATGCATTCCACTTATTTTCGGGCAACAAGACAGAAATTCCTTGCATTTTGGAGCAAAATTGCAGAAATTCCCCTAATTGTGGGGCAAAAAGGCAGAAATTTCCTATATGTTGGGGCAAAAAGACAGAAATTCTCCTTCTTTTGGTGCAAAACTCAGAAATTCCACTTATTTTGGGGCAAAATTCCAGAAATTTCCCTTATTTTGGGGCAAAATTGCAGAAATTTCTCTTATTTTAGGGTAAAATTGCAGAAATTTCACTTATTTCAGAGAAAAAAAGCAAAAGTTTTTCCTATTTTGGGGCTAAAATGCAGAAATTCCACTTATTTTAGGGCAAAAAGGCAGAAATTCACCTTATTTTAGGGTAAAATTGCAGCAATTTCACACATTTCAGGGCAAAAAGGCAGAAATTTTTCTTATTTTGGGGCAAAATTGCAGAAATTTCACTTATTTTGTGGCAAAATTGCAGAAATTTCACTTATTTCAGGGAATAAAGGCAGAAATTTTCCTTATTTTGGGGAAAAAATGCAGAAATTTCCCTTATTTTGAGGTAAAAAGGCTGAAATTCCCCTTATTTTGAGTTAAAAAGGTTGAAATTCCCCTTATTTTGAGGTAAAAAGGCTGAAATTCCCCTTATTTGGGTGCAAAAAGGCAGAAATTTCTCTTATTTTGGGGCAAAAAGACAGAAATTCTCCTTATTTTGTAGCAAAAAGGCATAAATTTCTTTTATTTTGGGGCAAAATTGCAGAAATATCACTTATTTCAGGGTATAATTCAAAAATTCTTTCTATTTTGTTGCAAAAAGACAGAAATTCTATTTATTTTTGGGTAAAAAATGAGAAATTTCACTTATTTTGAGGTAAAAAGGCAGAAATTCCTCTTATTTTGGGGCAAAAATTAAGAAATTTCCCTTTTTTGTGGAAAAAGGTATACATTCCCCTTACTTTCGGGATAAAAAGCAGAAATTGCCCGTATTTTGAAGCATAATTGCAGAAATTCCCATAATTTTCGGGCAAAAAAGCAGAAATTCTCCTTATTTTGGAGCAAAAATACAGAAAATCTCCTTTTTTCGGGAGCAAACAGTCAGAAATTCTCCTTATTTTGGGGCAAAATTGCAGAAATTTCCTTTACATTGGGGCAAAATTGCAGAAATTTCCCTTATTTTGGGGCAAAATTGCAGAAATTCCCCTAATTGTTGGGAAAAAAGGCAGAAATTCCCTATATGTTGGGGCAAAAAGACAGAAATTCTCCTTATTTTGGGGCAAAACTCAGAAATTCAACGTATTTTGGGGCAAAATTCCAGAAATTTCCCTTATTTTGGGGCAAAATTGCAGAAATTTCACTTATTTCAGAGAAAAAAAGCAAAAATTTTTTTTATTTTGGGGCAAAAAAACAGAAATTCCCATTATTTTGGGGCAAAAAGGCAGAAATTCACCTTATTTTGGGGTAAAATTGCAGAAATTTCACATATTTCAGGGCAAAAAGGCAGAAATTTCTCTTATTTTAGGGCAAAATTGCAGAAATTTCACTTATTTGAGAGATAAAAAGCAAAAAATTTTTTTATTTTGGGGCAAAAAGGCAGAAATTCTCATTATTTTGGGGGAAAAAGGCAGAAATTCACCTTATTTTGGGGTAAAATTACAAAAATTTCACATATTTCAGGGCAAAAAGGCAGAAATTTCCCTCATTTTAGGGGCAAAATTTCAGATATTTTACATATTTTAGGGTAATAAGTCAGAAATTCCCCATATTTTGGGGCAAAATATACAGAAATTACCTTTGTTTGGGGGAAAAAGACAGAAATTCCACTTATTTAGAGGCAAAAAGGCTGAAATTCCCTTTATTTTGGAGCAAAAATAAAGAAATTTCTATTTTGTATGGCAAAAAGTTATGCATTCCACTTATTTTTGGGCAACAAGACAGAAATTCCTTGCATTTTGGAGCAAAATTGCAGAAATTCCCCTAATTGTGGGGCAAAAAGGCAGAAATTCCTTATATGTTGGGGCAAAAAGACAGAAATTCTCCTTCTTTTGGTGCAAAACTCAGAAATTCCACTTATTTTGGGGCAAAATTCCAGAAATTTCCCTTATTTTGGGGCAAAATTGCAGAAATTTCCTTTATTTTAGGGTAAAATTGCAGAAATTTCACTTATTTCAGAGAAAAAAATCAAAAGTTTTTCCTATTTTGGGGCTAAAATGCAGAAATTCCACTTATTTTAGGGCAAAAAGGCAGAAATTCACCTTATTTTAGGGTAAAATTGCAGCAATTTCACACATTTCAGGGCAAAAAGGCAGAAATTTTTCTTATTTTGGGGCAAAATTGCAGAAATTTCACTTATTTTGTGGCAAAATTGCAGAAATTTCACTTATTTCAGGGAATAAAGGCAGAAATTTTCCTTATTTTGGGGAAAAAATTAAGAAATTCCCCTTATTTTTAGGTAAAAAGGCTGAAATTCCCCTTATTTTGAGGTAAAAAGGCTGAAATTCCCCTTATTTTGAGGTAAAAAGGCTGAAATTCCCCTTATTTGGGTGCAAAAATGCAGAAATTTCTCTTATTTTGGGGCAAAAAGACAGAAATTCTCCTTATTTTGTAGCAAAAAGGCATAAATTTCTTTTATTTTGGGGCAAAATTGCAGAAATATCACTTATTTCAGGGTATAATTCAAAAATTCCTTTTATTTTGTTGCAAAAAGACAGAAATTCCATTTATTTTTGGGTAAAAAAGGAGAAATTTAACTTATTTTGAGGTAAAAAGGCAGAAATTCCTCTTATTTTGGGGCAAAAATTAAGAAATTTCCCTTTTTTGTGGAAAAAGGTATACATTCCCCTTACTTTCAGGATAAAAAGCAGAAATTCCCCGTATTTTGAAGCATAATTGCAGAAATTCTCATAATTTTCGGGCAAAAAAGCAGAAATTCTCCTTATTTTGGAGCAAAAATACAGAAAATCTCCTCTTTTCGGAAGCAAACAGTCAGAAATTCCCCTTATTTTGGGGCAAAATTGCAGGAATTTCCTTTACATTGGGGCAAAATTGCAGAAATTTCCCTTATTTTGGGGCAAAATTGCAGAAATTCCCCTAATTGTTGGGCAAAAAGGCAGAAATTCCCTATATGTTGGGGCAAAAAGACAGAAATTCTCCTTATTTTGGGGCAAAACTCAGAAATTCCACGTATTTTGGGGCAAAATTCCAGAAATTTCCCTTATTTTGGGGAAAAATTGCAGAAATATCACTTATTTCAGGGAAAAAAAGCAAAAATTTTTCTTATTTTTGGGCAAAAAAACAGAAATTCCCATTATTTTGGGGCAAAAAGGCAGAAATTCACCTTATTTTGGGGTAAAATTGCAGAAATTTCACATATTTCAGGGGAAAAAGGCAGAAATTTCTCTTATTTTAGGGCAAAATTGCAGAAATTTAACTTATTTCAGAGAAAAAAAAGCAATAAATTTTTTTATTTTGGGGCAAAAAGGCAGAAATTCCCATTATTTTGGGGGAAAAAGGCAGAAATTCACCTTATTTTGGGATAAAATTACAGAAATTTCACATATTTCAGGGCAAAAAGGCAGAAATTTCCCTCATTTTGGGGCAAAATTGCAGATATTTCACTTATTTTAGGGTAATAAGTCAGAAATTCCCCATATTTTGGGGCAAAATAGACAGAAATTCCCTTTGTTTGGGGGAAAATACAGAAATTCCACTTTTTAGAGGCAAAAAGGCTGAAATTCCCCTTATTTTGGAGCAAAAATAAAGAAATTTCCCTTTTTTATGGCAAAAAGTTATGCATTCCACTTATTTTCGGGCAACAAGACAGAAATTCCTTGCATTTTGGAGCAAAATTGCAGAAATTCCCCTAATTGTAGGGCAAAAAGGCAGAAATTCCCTATATGTTGGGGCAAAAAGACAGAAATTCTTTTTCTTTTGGGGCAAAACTCAGAAATTCCACTTATTTTGGGGCAAAATTCCAGAAATTTCCCTTATTTTGGGGCAAAATTGCAGAAATTTCCCTTATTTTAGGGCAAAATTGCAGAAATTTCACTTATTTCAGAGAAAAAAAGCAAAAATTTTTCCTATTTTGGGGCTAAAATGCAGAAATTCCACTTATTTTAGGGCAAAAAGGCAGAAATTCACCTTATTTTAGGGTAAAATTGCAGCAATTTCACACATTTCAGGGCCAAAAGGCAGAAATTTTTCTTATTTTGGGGCAAAATTGCAGAAATTTCACTTATTTTGGGGCAAAATTGCAGAAATTTCACTTATTTCAGGGAATAAAGGCAGAAATTTTCCTTATTTTGGGGAAAAATTGAAGATATTCTTAATGTTTTGTGGCAAAAATGCAGAAATTCCCATTATTTTGAGGTAAAAAGGCTGAAATTCCCCTTATTTTGAGGTAAAAATGCTGAAATTCCCCTTATTTGGGTGCAAAAAGGCAGAAATTTCTCTTATTTTGGGGCAAAAAGACAGAAATTCTCCTTATTTTGTAGCAAAAAGGCAGAAATTTCTTTTATTATGGGGGCAAAATTGCAGAAATACCACTTATTTCAGGTTATAATTCAAAAATTCCTTTTATTTTGTTGCAAAAAGACAGAAATTCCATTTATTTTTGGGTAAAAAAGGAGAAATTTCACTTATTTTGAGGTAAAAAAGCAGAAATTCCTCTTATTTTGGGGAAAAAATTAAGAAATTTCCCTTTTTTGTGGAAAAAGGTATACATTCCCCTTATTTTCAGGATAAAAAGCAGAAATTCCCCGTATTTTGAAGCATAATTGCAGAAATTCTCATAATTTTCGGGCAAAAAAGCAGAAATTCTCCTTATTTTGGAGCAAAAATACAGAAAATCTCCTCTTTTCGGAAGCAAACAGTCAGAAATTCCCCTTATTTTGGGGCAAAATTGCAGAAATTTCCTTTACATTGGGGCAAAATTGCAGAAATTTCCCTTATTTTGGGGCAAAATTGCAGAAATTCCCCTAATTGTTGGGCAAAAAGGCAGAAATTCCCTATATGTTGGGACAAAAAGACAGAAATTCTCCTTATTTTGGGGCAAAACTCAGAAATTCCACGTATTTTGGGGCAAAATTCCAGCAATTTACCTTATTTTGGAGCAAAATTGCAGAAATTTCACTTATTTCAGAGAAAAAATGAAAAAATTTTTCTTATTTTGGGGCAAAAAAACAGAAATTCCCATTATTTTGGGGCAAAAAGGCAGAAATCCACCTTATTTTGGGGTAAAATTTCAGAAATTTCACATATTTCAGGGCAAAAAGGCCGAAATTTCTCTTATTTTAGGGCAAAATTGCAGAAATTTCACTTATTTCAGAGAAAAAAAGCAAAAATTTTTTTATTTTGGTGCAAAAATGCAGAAATTCCCATTATTTTGGGGGAAAAAGGCAGAAATTCACCTTATTTTGGGGTAAAATTAAAGAAATTTCACATATTTCAGGGCAAAAAGGCAGAAATTTCCCTCATTTTGGGGCAAAATTGCAGATATTTCACATATTTTAGGGTAATAAGTCAGAAATTCCCCATATTTTGGGGCAAAATAGACAGAAATTCCCTTTGTTTGGGGGAAAAAGACAGAAATTCCACTTATTTAGAGGCAAAAACTGTGAAATTCCCCTTATTTTGGAGCAAAAATAAAGAAATTTCCCTTTTTTATGGCAAAAAGTTATGCATTCCACTTATTTTCGGGCAACAAGACAGAAATTCCTTGCATTTTGGAGCAAAATTGCAGAAATTCCCCTAATTGTGGGGCAAAAAGGCAGAAATTCCCTATATGTTGGGGCAAAAAGACAGAAATTCTTTTTCTTTTGGGGCAAAACTCAGAAATTCCACTTATTTTGGGGCAAAATTCCAGAAATTTCCCTTATTTTGGGGCAAAATTGCAGAAATTTCCCTTATTTTAGGGCAAAATTGCAGAATTTCACTTATTTCAGAGAAAAAAAGCAAAAGTTTTTCCTATTTTGGGTCTAAAATGCAGAAATTCCACTAATTTTAGGGCAAAAAGGCAGAAATTCACCTTATTTTAGGGTAAAATTGCAGTAATTTCACACATTTCAGAGCAAAAAGGCAGAAATTTTTCTTATTTTGGGGCAAAATTGCAGAAATTTCACTTATTTTGGGGGAAAATTGCAGAAATTTCACTTATTTCAGGGAATAAAGGCAGAAATTTTCCTTATTTTGGGGAAAAAATGAAGAAATTCTTATTAATTTGTGGCAAAAATTCAGAAATTCCCCTTATTTTGAGGTAAAAAGGCTGAAATTCCCCTTATTTTGAGGTAAAAAGGCTGAAATTCCCCTTATTTGGGTGCAAAAATGCAGAAATTTCTCTTATTTTGGGGCAAAAAGATAGAAATTCTCTTTATTTTGTAGCAAAAAGGCATAAATTTCTTTTATTTTGGGGCAAAATTGCAGAAATATCACTTATTTCAGGGTATAATTCAAAAATTCCTTTTATTTTGTTGCAAAAAGACAGAAATTCCATTTATTTTTGGGTAAAAAAGGAGAAATTTCACTTATTTTGAGGTAAAAAGGCAGAAATTCCTCTTATTTTGGGGCAAAAATTAAGAAATTTCCCTTTTTTGTGGAAAAAGGTATACATTCCCCTTACTTTCAGGATAAAAAGCAGAAATTCCCCGTATTTTGAAGCATAATTGCAGAAATTCTCATAATTTTCGGGCAAAAAAGCAGAAATTCTCCTTATTTTGGAGCAAAAATACAGAAAATCTCCTTTTTTCGGAAGCAAACAGTCAGAAATTCCCCTTATTTTGGGGCAAAATTGCAGAAATTTCCTTTACATTGGGGCAAAATTGCAGAAATTTCCTTTATTTTGGGGCAAAATTGCAGAAATTCCCCTAATTGTTGGGCAAAAAGGCAGAAATTCCCTATATGTTGGGGCAAAAAGACAGAAATTCTCCTTATTTTGGGGCAAAACTCAGAAATTCCACGTATTTTGGGGCAAAATTCCAGAAATTTCCCTTATTTTGGGGAAAAATTGCAGAAATTTCACTTATTTCAGGGAAAAAAAGCAAAAATTTTTCTTATTTTTGGGCAAAAAAAACAGAAATTCCCATTATTTTGGGGCAAAAAGGCAGAAATTCACCTTATTTTGGAGTAAAATTGCAGAAATTTCACATATTTCAGGGGAAAAAGGCAGAAATTTCTCTTATTTTAGGGCAAAATTGCAGAAATTTCACTTATTTCAGAGAATAAAAGCAAAAAATTTTTTTATTTTGGGACAAAAAGGCAGAAATTCCCATTATTTTGGGGGAAAAAGTCAGAAATTCACCTTATTTTGGGATAAAATTACAGAAATTTCACATATTTCAGGGCAAAAAGGCAGAAATTTCCCTCATTTTGGGGCAAAATTGCAGATATTTCACATATTTTAGGGTAATAAGTCAGAAATTCCCCATATTTTGGGGCAAAATAGACAGAAATTCCCTTTGTTTGGGGGAAAAAGACAGAAATTCCACTTATTTAGAGGCAAAAAGTGTGAAATTCCCCTTATTTTGGAGCAAAAATAAAGAAATTTCCCTTTTTTATGGCAAAAAGTTATGCATTCCACTTATTTTCGGGCAACAAGACAGAAATTCCTTGCATTTTGGAGCAAAATTGCAGAAATTCCCCTAATTGTGGGGCAAAAAGGCAGAAATTCCCTATATGTTGGGGCAAAAAGACAGAAATTCTTTTTCTTTTGGGGCAAAACTCAGAAATTCCACTTATTTTGGGGCAAAATTCCAGAAATTTCCCTTATTTTGGGGCAAAATTGCAGAAATTTCCCTTATTTTAGGGCAAAATTGCAGAAATTTCACTTATTTCAGAGAAAAAAAGCAAAAATTTTTCCTATTTTGGGGCTAAAATGCAGAAATTCCACTTATTTTAGGGCAAAAAGGCAGAAATTCACATTATTTTAGGGTAAAATTGCAGCAATTTCACACATTTCAGGGCCAAAAGGCAGAAATTTTTCTTATTTTGGGGCAAAATTGCAGAAATTTCACTTATTTTGGGGCAAAATTGCAGAAATTTCACTATTTCAGGGAATAAAGGCAGAAATTTTCCTTATTTTGGGGAAAAATTGAAGAAATTCTTAATATTTTGTGGCAAAAATGCAGAAATTCCCATTATTTTGAGGTAAAAAGGCTGAAATTTTCCTGATTTTGAGGTAAAAATGCTGAAATTCCCCTTATTTGGGTGCAAAAAGGCAGAAATTTCTCTTATTTTGGGGCAAAAAGACAGAAATTCTTCTTATTTTGTAGCAAAAAGGCAGAAATTTCTTTTATTTTGGGGGCAAAATTGCAGAAATATCACTTATTTCAGGGTATAATTCAAAAATTCCTTTTATTTTGTTGCAAAAAGACAGAAATTCCATTTATTTTTGGGTAAAAAAGGAGAAATTTCACTTATTTTGAGGTAAAAAAGCAGAAATTCCTCTTATTTTGGGGCAAAAATTAAGAAATTTCCCTTTTTTGTGGAAAAAGGTATACATTCTCCTTACTTTCAGGATAAAAAGCAGAAATTCCCCGTATTTTGAAGCATAATTGCAGAAATTCTCATAATTTTCGGGCAAAAAAGCAGAAATTCTCCTTATTTTGGAGCAAAAATACAGAAAATCTCCTCTTTTCGGAAGCAAACAGTCAGAAATTCCCCTTATTTTGGGGCAAAATTGCAGAAATTTCCTTTACATTGGGGCAAAATTGCAGAAATTTCCCTTATTTTGGGGCAAAATTGCAAAAATTCCCCTAATTGTTGGGCAAAAAGGCAGAAATTCCCTATATGTTGGGACAAAAAGACAGAAATTCTCCTTATTTTGGGGCAAAACTCAGAAATTCCACGTATTTTGGGGCAAAATTCCAGCAATTTACCTTATTTTGGAGCAAAATTGCAGAAATTTCCCTTATTTTGGGGCAAAATTGCAGAAATTTCACTTATTTCAGAGAAAAAATGAAAAAATTTTTCTTATTTTGGGGCAAAAAAACAGAAATTCCCCATTATTTTGGGGCAAAAAGGCAGAAATCCACCTTATTTTGGGGTAAAATTGCAGAAATTTCACATATTTCAGGGCAAAAAGGCAGAAATTTCTCTTATTTTAGGGCAAAATTGCAGAAATTTCACTTATTTCAGAGAAAAAAAGCAAAAATTTTTTTATTTTGCGGCAAAAATGCAGAAATTCCCATTATTTTGGGGGAAAAAGGCAGAAATTCACCTTATTTTGGGGTAAAATTAAAGAAATTTCACATATTTCAGGGCAAAAAGGCAGAAATTTCCCTCATTTTGGGGCAAAATTGCAGATATTTCACATATTTTAGGGTAATAAGTCAGAAATTCCCCATATTTTGGGGCAAAATAGACAGAAATTCCCTTTGTTCGGGGGAAAAAGACAGAAATTCCACTTATTTAGAGGCAAAAACTGTGAAATTCCCCTTATTTTGGAGCAAAAATAAAGAAATTTCTTTTTTTGTATGGCAAAAAGTTATGCATTCCACTTATTTTCGGGCAACAAGACAGAAATTCCTTGCATTTTGGAGCAAAATTGCAGAAATTCCCCTAATTGTTGGGCAAAAAGGCAGAAATTCCCTATATGTTGGGGCAAAAAGACAGAAATTCTCCTTATTTTGGGGCAAAACTCAGAAATTCCACGTATTTTGGGGCAAAATTCCAGAAATTTCCCTTATTTTGGGGAAAAATTGCAGAAATTTCACTTATTTCAGGGAAAAAAAGCAAAAATTTTTCTTATTTTTGGGCAAAAAAAACAGAAATTCCCATTATTTTGGGGCAAAAAGGCAGAAATTCACCTTATTTTGGGGTAAAATTGCAGAAATTTCACATATTTCAGGGGAAAAAGGCAGAAATTTCTCTTATTTTAGGGCAAAATTGCAGAAATTTCACTTATTTCAGAGAAAAAAAGCAAAAAATTTTTTTATTTTGGGGCAAAAAGGCAGAAATTCCCATTATTTTGGGGGAAAAAGGCAGAAATTCACCTTATTTTGGGATAAAATTACAGAAATTTCACATATGTCAGGGCAAAAAGGCAGAAATTTCCCTCATTTTGGGGCAAAATTGCAGATATTTCACATATTTTAGGGTAATAAGTCAGAAATTCCCCATATTTTGGGGCAAAATAGACAGAAATTCCCTTTGTTTGGGGGAAAAAGACAGAAATTCCACTTATTTAGAGGCAAAAAGTGTGAAATTCCCCTTATTTTGGAGCAAAAATAAAGAAATTTCCCTTTTTTATGGCAAAAAGTTATGCATTCCACTTATTTTCGGGCAACAAGACAGAAATTCCTTGCATTTTGGAGCAAAATTGCAGAAATTCCCCTAATTGTGGGGCAAAAAGGCAGAAATTCCCTATATGTTGGGGCAAAAAGACAGAAATTCTTTTTCTTTTGAGGCAAAACTCAGAAATTCCACTTATTTTGGGGCAAAATTCCAGAAATTTCCCTTATTTTGGGGCAAAATTACAGAAATTTCTCTTATTTTAGGGCAAAATTGCAGAAATTTCACTTATTTCAGAGAAAAAAAGCAAAAATTTTTCCTATTTTGGGGCTAAAATGCAGAAATTCCACTTATTTTAGGGCAAAAAGGCAGAAATTCACCTTATTTTAGGGTAAAATTGCAGCAATTTCACACATTACAGGGCCAAAAGGCAGAAATTTTTCTTATTTTGGGGTAAAATTGCAGAAATTTCACTTATTTTGGGGCAAAATTGCAGAAATTTCACTTATTTCAGGGAATAAAGGCAGAAATTTTCCTTATTTTGGGGAAAAATTGAAGAAATTCTAAATATTTTGTGGCAAAAATGCAGAAATTCCCATTATTTTGAGGTAAAAAGGCTGAAATTCCCTTGATTTTGAGGTAAAAATGCTGAAATTCCCCTTATTTGGGTGCAAAAAGGCAGAAATTTCTCTTATTTTGGGGCAAAAAGACAGAAATTCTCCTTATTTTGTAGCAAAAAGGCAGAAATTTCTTTTATTTTGGGGGCAAAATTGCAGAAATATCACTTATTTCAGGGTATAATTCAAAAATTCCTTTTATTTTGTTGCAAAAAGACAGAAATTCCATTTATTTTTGGGTAAAAAAGGAGAAATTTCACTTATTTTGAGGTAAAAAGGCAGAAATTCCTCTTATTTTGGGGCAAAAATTAAGAAATTTCCCTTTTTTGTGGAAAAAGGTATACATTCCCCTTACTTTCAGGATAAAAAGCAGAAATTCCCCGTATTTTGAAGCATAATTGCAGAAATTCTCATAATTTTCGGGCAAAAAAGCAGAAATTCTCCTTATTTTGGAGCAAAAATACAGAAAATCTCCTTTTTTCGGAAGCAAACAGTCAGAAATTCCCCTTATTTTGGGGCAAAATTGCAGAAATTTCCTTTACATTGGGGCAAAATTGCAGAAATTTCCCTTATTTTGGGGCAAAATTGCAGAAATTCCCCTAATTGTTGGGCAAAAAGGCAGAAATTCCCTATATGTTGGGGCAAAAAGACAGAAATTCTCCTTATTTTGGGGCAAAACTCAGAAATTCCACGTATTTTGGGGCAAAATTCCAGAAATTTCCTTTATTTTGGGGAAAAATTGCAGAAATTTCACTTATTTCAGGGAAAAAAAGCAAAAATTTTTCTTATTTTTGGGCAAAAAAACAGAAATTCCCATTATTTTGGGGCAAAAAGGCAGAAATTCACTTTATTTTGGGGTAAAATTGCAGAAATTTCACATATTTCAGGGGAAATAGGCAGAAATTTCTCTTATTTTAGGGCAAAATTGCAGAAATTTCACTTATTTCAGAGAAAAAAAGCAAAAAATTTTTTTATTTTGGGGCAAAAAGGCAGAAATCCCCATTATTTTGGGGGAAAAAGGCAGAAATTCACCTTATTTTGGGATAAAATTACAGAAATTTCACATATTTCAGGGCAAAAAGGCAGAAATTTCTCTCATTTTTGGGCAAAATTGCAGATATTTCACATATTTTAGGGTAATAAGTCAGAAATTCCCCATATTTTGGGGCAAAATAGACAGAAATTCCCTTTGTTTGGGGGAAAAAGACAGAAATTCCACTTATTTAGAGGCAAAAAGTGTGAAATTCCCCTTATTTTGGAGCAAAAATAAAGAAATTTGCCTTTTTTATGGCAAAAAGTTATGCATTCCACTTATTTTCGGGCAACAAGACAGAAATTCCTTGCATTTTGGAGCAAAATTGCAGAAATTCCCCTAATTGTGGGGCAAAAAGGCAGAAATTCCCTATATGTTGGGGCAAAAAGACAGAAATTCTTTTTCTTTTGGGGCAAAACTCAGAAATTCCACTTATTTTGGGGCAAAATTCCAGAAATTTCCCTTATTTTGGGGCAAAATTGCAGAAATTTCTCTTATTTTAGGGCAAAATTGCAGAAATTTCACTTATTTCAGAGAAAAAAAGCAAAAATTTTTCCTATTTTGGGGCTAAAATGCAGATATTCCACTTATTTTAGGGCAAAAAGGCAGAAATTCACCTTATTTTAGGGTAAAATTGCAGCAATTTCACACATTTCAGGGCCAAAAGGCAGAAATTTTTCTTATTTTGGGGCAAAATTGCAGAAATTTCACTTATTTTGGGGCAAAATTGCAGAAATTTCACTTATTTCAGGGAATAAAGGCAGAAATTTTCCTTATTTTGGGGAAAAATTGAAAAAATTCTTAATATTTTGTGGCAAAAATGCAGAAATTCCCCTTATTTTGAGGTAAAAAGGCTGAAATTCCCCTTATTTTGAGGTAAAAATGCTGAAATTTCCCTTATTTGGGAGCAAAAAGGCAGAAATTTCTCTTATTTTGGGGCAAAAAGACAGAAATTCCCCTTATTTTGTAGCAAAAAGGCAGAAATTTCTTTTATTTTTGGGCAAAATTGCAGAAATATCACTTATTTCAGGGTATAATTGAAAAATTCCTTTTATTTCGTTGCAAAAAGACAGAAATTCCATTTATTTTTTGGTAAAAAGAGAAATTTCACTTATTTTGAGGTAAAAAGGCAGAAATTCCTCTTATTTTGGGGCAAAAATTAAGAAATTTCCCTTTTTTGTGGAAAAAGATATACATTCCCCTTACTTTCGGGATAAAAAGCAGAAATTCCCCGTATTTTGAAGCATAATTGCAGAAATTCTCATAATTTTCGGGCAAAAAAGCAGAAATTCTCCTTATTTTGGAGCAAAAATACAGAAAATCTCCTTTTTTCGGAAGCAAACAGTCAGAAATTCCTATTATTTTGGGGCAAAATTGCAGAAATTTCCTTTACATTGGGGCAAAATTGCAGAAATCTCCCTTATTTTGGGGCAAAATTGCAGAAATTCCCCTAATTGTTGGGCAAAAAGGCAGAAATTCCCTATATGTTGGGGAAAAAAGACAGAAATTCTCCTTATTTCGGGGCAAAACTCAGAAATTCTACGTATTTTGGGGCAAAATTCCAGCAATTTACCTTATTTTGTAGCAAAATTGCAGCAATTTCCCTTATTTTGGGGCAAAATTGCAGAAATTTCACTTATTTCCAAGAAAAATGCAAAAATTTTTCTTATTTTGGGGCAAAAAAACAGAAATTCCCATTATTTCGGGGCAAAAAGGCAGAAATTCACCTTATTTTGGGGTAAAATTGCAGAAATTTCACATATTTCAGGGCAAAAAGGCAGAAATTTCTCTTATTTTAGGGCAAAATTGCAGAAATTTCACTTATTATAGAGAAAAAAAGCAAAAATTTTTTTATTTTGGGGCAAAAAAACAGAAATTCCCATTATTATGGGGGAAAAAGGCAGAAATTCACCTTATTTTGGGGTAAAATTACAGAAATTTCACATATTTCAGGGCAAATTGGCAGAAATTTCCCTTATTTTGGGGTAAAATTGCAGACATTTCACTTATTTTAGAGTAATAAGTCAGAAATTCCCCTTATTTTGGGGCAAAAAAGACAGAAATTCCCTTTGTTTGGGGGAAAAAGACAGAAATTCCACTTATTTAGAGGCAAAAAGGCTGAAATTCTCCTTATTTTGGAGCAAAAATAAAGAAATTTCCCTATTTTATGGCAAAATGTTATGAATTCCACTTATTTTCAGGCAACAAGACAGAAATTCTTTGCATTTTGGAGCAAAATTGCAGAAATTCCCCTAATTGTGAGGCAAAAATGCAGAAATTCCCTATATGTTGGGGCAAAAAGACAGAAATTCTCCTTCTTTTTGGGCAAAACTCAGAAATTCCACTTATTTTGGGGCAAAATTCCAGAAATTTCCCTTATTTGGGTGCAAAATTGCAGAAATTTCCCTTATTTTAGGGCAAAATTGCAGAAATTTCACTTATTTCAGAGAAAAAACAAAATTTTTTCCTATTTTGGGGCTAAAATGCAGAAATTCCACTTATTTTAGGGCAAAAATGCAGAAATTCACCTTATTTTAGAGGAAAATTGCAGCAATTTCACACATTTCAGGGCAAAAAGGCAGAAATTTTTCTTATTTTGGAGCAAAATTGCAGAAATTTCCATTATTTTGGGGCAAAAAGGCAGAAATTCACTTTATTTTGGGTTAAAATTGCAGAAATTTCACATATTTCAGGTCAAAAAGGCAGAAATTTCTCTTATTTTAGGGCAAAATTGCAGAAATTTCACTTATTTCAGAGAAAAAAAGCAAACATTTTTTTATTTTGGGGCAAATAGGCAGAAATTCCCATTATTTTGGGGGAAAAAGGCAGAAATTCACCTTATTTTGGGGTAAAATTACAGAAATTTCACATATTTCAGAGAAAAAGGCAGAAATTTCCCTCATTTTGGGGCAAAATTGCAGATATTTCACATATTTTAGGGTAATAAGTCAGAAATTTCCCATATTTTGGGGCAAAATTGACAGAAATTCCCTTTGTTTGGGGGAAAAATACAGAAATTCCACTTATTTAGAGGCAAAAAGGCTGAAATTCTTCTTATTTTGGAGCAAAAATAAAGAAATTTCCTTTTTTTATGGCAAAAAGTTATGCATTCCACTTATTTTCGGGCAACAAGACAGAAATTCCTTGTATTTTGGAGCAAAATTGCAGATATTCCACTAATTGATGGGCAAAAAGGAAATAATTCCCTATATGTTGGGGCAAAAAGACAGAAATTCTCCTTCTTTTGGGGCAAAACTCAGAAATTCCACTTATTTTGGGGCAAAATTCCAGAAATTTCCCGTATTTTGGGGCAAAATTGCAGAAATTTCCCATATTTTAGGGCAAAATTGCAGAAATTTCACTTATTTCAGAGAAAAAAAGCATAAATTTTTCCTATTTTGGGGCTAAAATGCAGAAATTCCACTTATTTTAGGGCAAAAAGGCAGAAATTCACCTTATTTTAGGGTAAAATTGCAGCAATTTCACATATTTCAGGGCAAAAAGGCAGAAATTTCCCTTATTTTGGGGCAAAATTACAGAAATTTCACTTAATTTGGGGCAAAATTGCAGAAATTTCACTTATTTCAGGGAAAAAAGGCAGAAATTTTCCTTATTTTGGGGAAAAAATGAAGAAATTCTTAATATTTTGTGGCAAAAATGCAGAAATTCCTATTATTTTGAGGTAAAAAGGCTGAAATTCCCCTTATTTTGAGGTAAAAAGGCTGAAATTCCCCTTATTTTGGTGCAAAAAGGCAGAAATTTCTCTTATTTTTGGGCAAAAGGAAAGAAATTCCCCTTATTTTGTAGCAAAAAGGCAGAAATTTCTTTTTTTTGGGCAAAATTGCAGAAATATCACTTATTTCAAGGTATAATTCAAAAATTCCTTTTATTTCGTTGCAAAAAGACAGAAATTCCATTTATTTTTGGGTATAAATGGAGAAGTTTCACTTATTTTGAGGTAAAAAGGCAGAAATTCCTCTTATTTTGGGGCAAAAATTAAGAAATTTCCCTTTTTTGTGGAAAAAGATATACATTGCCCTTACTTTCGGGATAAAAAGCAGAAATTCCCCGTATTTTGAAGCATAATTGCAGAAATTCTCATAATTTTCGAGCAAAAAAGCAGAAATTCTCCTTATTTTGGAGCAAAAATATAGAAAATCTCCTTTTTTCGGAAGCAAACAGTCAGAAATTCCCCTTATTTTGGGGCAAAATTGCAGAAATTTCCTTTACATTGGGGCAAAATTGCAGAAATTTCCCTTATTTTGGGGCAAAATTGCAGAAATTCCCCTAATTGTTGGGCAAAAATGCAGAAATTCCCTATATGTTGGGGCAAAAAGACAGAAATTCTCCTTATTTTGGGGCAAAACTCAGAAATTCCACGTATTTTGGGGCAAAATTCCAGAAATTTACCTTATTTTGGAGCAAAATTGCAGAAATTCCCCTTATTTTGGGGCAAAATTGCAGAAATTTCCTTTACATTGGGGCAAAATTGCAGAAATTCCCCTTATTTTGGGGCAAAATTGCAGAAATTTCCTTTACATTGGGGCAAAATTGCAGAAATTTCCCTTATTTTGGGGCAAAATTGCAGAAATTCCCCTAATTGTTGGGCAAAAAGACAGAAATTCTCCTTATTTTGGGGCATAACTCAGAAATTCCACGTATTTTGGGGCAAAATTCCAGAAATTTCCCTTTTTTGAGGGCAAAATTGCAGAAATTTCCCATATTTCAGAGAAAAAAAGCAAAAATTTTTCTTATTTTGGGGCAAAAAAACAGAAATTCTCATTATTTTGGGGAAAAAAAGCAGAAATTCACCTTATTTTGGGGTAAAATTGCAGAAATTTCACATATTTCAGGGCAAAAAGACAGAAATTTCCCTTATTTTCGGGTAAAATTGCAGAAATTTCACTAATTTTGGGGCAAAAAAGACAGAAATTCCCTTTGTTTTGGGGGAAAAAGACAGAAATTCCACTTAGTTAGAGGGAAAAAGGCAGAAATTCCCCTTATTTTGGAGCAAAAATGAAGAACTTTACCTTTTTTTTATGGCAACAATTTTGCATTCCCCTATTTTCGGGAAAAAGGACAGAAAATCCCTGTATTTTGGAGCAAAATTGCAGAAATTCCCCTAATTGTGAGGCAAAAAGGCAGAAATTCCTTATGTTGGGGCAAAAAGACAAAAATTCTCCTTATTTTGGGACAAAACTCAGAAATTCCACTTATTTTGGTGCAAAATTCCAGAAATTTTCTTTATTTTGGGGCAAAATTGCCAAAATTTCCTTTATTTTGGGGCAAAATTGCAGAAATTTCACTTATTTTAGAGAAAAAAAGCAAAAATTTTTCTTATTTTGGGGCAAAAAGGCATAAATTCCCATTATTTTGGGGCTAAAATGCAAAAATTCACTTTTTTGTGGGTAAAATTGCAGAAATTTCACATATTCAAGGCAAAAAGGCAGAAATTTCCCTTATTTCGGGCCAAATTGCAGAAATTTCACTTATTTTGGGGCAAAATTGCAGAAATTTCACTTATTTCAGGAAAAAAGGCAGAAATTTTCCTTATTTTGGGGCAAAAATGCAGAAAATCATAATATTTTGTGGCAAAAATGCAGAAATTCCCCTTACATTGAGGTAAAAAGGCTGAAATTCCCCTTATTTGGGAACAAAAATTGAGAAATTTCCCTTATTTTGGGGCAAAAAGACAGAAAATCCCCTTATTTTGTGGCAAATAGGCAGAAATTCCCATTATTTTCAGGTAAAAAGGCTGAAATTCCCCTTATTTGGGGGCAAAAAGGCAGAAATTTCTTTTATTTTGGGGCAAAAAGACAGAAATTCCCCTAATTTTGTAGCAAAAAGGCAGAAATTTCTTTTATTTTGGGGCAAAATTGCAGAAATATCACTTATTTCAGGGTATAATTCAAAAATTCCTTTTATTTTGTTACAAAAAGACAAAAATTCCTTTTATTTTGTTGCAAAAAGACAAAAATTCCATTTATTTTTGGGTAAAAAAGGAGAAATTTTACTTATTTTGAGGTAAAAAGGCAGAAATTCCTCTTAGTTTGGGGCAAAAATTAAGAAATTTCCCTCTTTTGTGGAAAAAGGTATACATTCCTCTTACTTTCGGGATAAAAAGCAGAAATTCCCCATATTTTGAAGCATAATTGCAGAAATTCTCATAATTTTCGGCAAAAAAGCAGAAATTCTCCTTATTTTGGAGCAAAAATACAGAAAATCTCCTCTTTTCGGGAGCAAACTGTCAGAAATTTTCCTTATTTTGGGGCAAAATTGAAGAAATTTCCTTTACATTGGGGCAAAATTGCAGAAATTTCCCTTATTTTGGGGCAAAATTGGAGAAATTCCCCTAATTGTTGGGCAAAAAGACAGAAATTCTCCTTATTATGGGGCATAACTCAGAAATTCCACATATTTTGGGGCAAAATTCCAGAAATTTCCCTTTTTTTGGGGCAAAATTGCAGAAATTTCCCATATTTCAGAGAAAAAAAGCAAAAATTTTTCTTATTTTGGGGCAAAAAAACAGAAATTCCCATTATTTTGGGGCAAAAAGGCAGAAATTCACCTTAATTTGAAGTAAAATTGCAGAAATTTCACTAATTTTGGGGCAAAAAAGCCAGAAATTCCCTTTGTTTTGGGGGAAAAAGACAGAAATTCCACTTAGTTAGAGGGAAAAAGGCAGAAATTCCCCTTATTTTGGACCAAAAATGAAGAAATTTCGCTTTTTTTATGGCAACAATTTTGCATTCCCCTATTTTCGGGCAAAAGGACAGAAAATCCCTGTATTTTGGAGCAAAATTGCAGAAATTCCCCTAATTGTGAGGCAAAAAGGCAGAAATTCCCTATATGTTGGGGCAAAAAGACAAAAATTCTCCTTATTTTGGGGCAAAACTCAGAAATTCCACTTATTTTGGTGCAAAATTCCAAAAATTTTCCTTATTTTGGGGCAAAATTGCCAAAATTTCCTTTATTTTGGGGCAAAATTGCAGAAATTTCACTTATTTTGGAGAAAAAAAGCAAAAATTTTTCTTATTTTGGGGCAAAAAGGCATAAATTCCCATTATTTTGGGTCAAAAATGCAAAAATTCACTTTTTTGGGGGTAAAATTGCAGAAATTTCACATATTCAAGGCAAAAAGGCAGAAATTTCCCTTATTTCGGGCAAAATTGCAGAAATTTCACTTAATTTGGGGCAAAATTGCAGAAATTTCACTTATTTCAGGGAAAAAAGGCAGAAATTTTCCTTATTTTGGGGAAAAAATGAAGAAATTCTTAATATTTTGTGGCAAAAATGCAGAAATTCCTATTATTTTGAGGTAAAAAGGCTGAAATTCCCCTTATTTTGAGGTAAAAAGGCTGAAATTCCCCTTATTTGGGTGCAAAAAGGCAGAAATTTCTCTTATTTTTGGGCAAAAGGAAAGAAATTCCCCTTATTTTGTAGCAAAAAGGCAGAAATTTCTTTTTTTTGGGCAAAATTGCAGAAATATCACTTATTTCAGGGTATAATTCAAAAATTCCTTTTATTTCGTTGCAAAAAGACAGAAATTCCATTTATTTTTGGGTAAAAAAGGAGAAGTTTCACTTATTTTGAGGTAAAAAGGCAGAAATTCCTCTTATTTTGGGGCAAAAATTAAGAAATTTCCCTTTTTTGTGGAAAAAGATATACATTGCCCTTACTTTCGGGATAAAAAGCAGAAATTCCCCGTATTTTGAAGCATAATTGCAGAAATTCTCATAATTTTCGAGCAAAAAAGCAGAAATTCTCCTTATTTTGGAGCAAAAATATAGAAAATCTCCTTTTTTCGGAAGCAAACAGTCAGAAATTCCCCTTATTTTGGGGCAAAATTGCAGAAATTTCCTTTACATTTTGGCAAAATTGCAGAAATTTCCCTTATTTTGGGGCAAAATTGCAGAAATTCCCCTAATTGTTGGGCAAAAATGCAGAAATTCCCTATATGTTGGGGCAAAAAGACAGAAATTCTCCTTATTTTGGGGCAAAACTCAGAAATTCCACCTATTTTGGGGCAAAGTTCCAGAAATTTACCTTATTTTGGAGCAAAATTGCAGAAATTCCCCTTATTTTGGGGCAAAATTGCAGAAATTTCCTTTACATTGGGGCAAAATTGCAGAAATTCCCCTTATTTTAGGGCAAAATTGCAGAAATTTCCTTTACATTGGGGCAAAATTGCAGAAATTTCCCTTATTTTGGGGCAAAATTGCAGAAATTCCCCTAATTGTTGGGCAAAAAGACAGAAATTCTCCTTATTTTGGGGCATAACTCAGAAATTCCACGTATTTTGGGGCAAAATTCCAGAAATTTCCCTTTTTTGAGGGCAAAATTGCAGAAATTTCCCATATTTCAGAGAAAAAAAGCAAAAATTTTTCTTATTTTGGGGCAAAAAAACAGAAATTCTCATTATTTTGGGGAAAAAAAGCAGAAATTCACCTTATTTTGGGGTAAAATTGCAGAAATTTCACATATTTCAGGGCAAAAAGACAGAAATTTCCCTTATTTTGGGGTAAAATTGCAGAAATTTCACTAATTTGGGGGCAAAAAAGACAGAAATTCCCTTTGTTTTGGGGGAAAAAGACAGAAATTCCACTTAGAGGCAAAAAGGCAGAAATTCCCCTTATTTGGGGGCAAAAAGGCAGAAATTTCTTTTATTTTGGGGCAAAAAGACATATATTCCCCTAATTTTGTAGCAAAAAGGCATAAATTTCTTTTATTTTGGGGCAAAATTGCAGAAATATCACTTATTTCAGGGTATAATTCAAAAATTCCTTTTATTTTGTTGCAAAAAGACAAAAATTCCTTTTATTTTGTTGCAAAAAGACAAAAATTCCATTTATTTTTGGGTAAAAAAGGAGAAATTTTACTTATTTTGAGGTAAAAAGGCAGAAATTCCTCTTAGTTTGGGGCAAAAATTAAGAAATTTCCCTCTTTAGTGGAAAAAGGTATACATTCCTCTTACTTTCGGGATAAAAAGCAGAAATTCCCCATATTTTGAAGCATAATTGCAGAAATTCTCATAATTTTCGGGCAAAAAAGCAGAAATTCTCCTTATTTTGGAGCAAAAATACAGAAAATCTCCTCTTTTCGGGAGCAAACTGTCAGAAATTTTCCTTATTTTGGGGCAAAATTGCAGAAATTTCCTTTACATTGGGGCAAAATTGCAGAAATTTCCCTTATTTTGGGGCAAAATTGCAGAAATTCCCCTAATTGTTGGGCAAAAAGACAGAAATTCTCCTTATTTTGGGGCATAACTCAGAAATTCCACATATTTTGGGGCAAAATTCCAGAAATTTCCCTTTTTTTGGGGCAAAATTGCAGAAATTTCCCATATTTCAGAGAAAAAAAGCAAAAATTTTTCTTATTTTGGGGCAAAAAAACAGAAATTCCCATTATTTTGGGGCAAAAAGGCAGAAATTCACCTTATTTTGAAGTAAAATTGCAGAAATTTCACTAATTTTGGGGCAAAAAAGCCAGAAATTCCCTTTGTTTTGGGGGAAAAAGACAGAAATTCCACTTAGTTAGAGGGAAAAAGGCAGAAATTCCCCTTATTTTGGACCAAAAATGAAGAAATTTCGCTTTTTTTATGGCAACAATTTTGCATTCCCCTATTTTCGGGCAAAAGGACAGAAAATCCCTGTATTTTGGAGCAAAATTGCAGAAATTCCCCTAATTGTGAGGCAAAAAGGCAGAAATTCCCTATATGTTGGGGCAAAAAGACAAAAATTCTCCTTATTTTGGGGCAAAACTCAGAAATTCCACTTATTTTGGTGCAAAATTCCAAAAATTTTCCTTATTTTGGGGCAAAATTGCCAAAATTTCCTTTATTTTGGGGCAAAATTGCAGAAATTTCACTTATTTTAGAGAAAAAAAGCAAAAATTTTTCTTATTTTGGGGCAAAAAGGCATAAATTCCCATTATTTTGGGTCAAAAATTCAAAAATTCACTTTTTTGGGGGTAAAATTGCAGAAATTTCACATATTCAAGGCAAAAAGGCAGAAATTTCCCTTATTTCGGGCAAAATTTCAGAAATTTCACTTAATTTGGGGCAAAATTGCAGAAATTTCACTTATTTCAGGGAAAAAAGGCAGAAATTTTCCTTATTTTGGGGAAAAAATGAAGAAATTCTTAATATTTTGTGGCAAAAATGCAGAAATTCCTATTATTTTGAGGTAAAAAGGCTGAAATTCCCCTTATTTTGAGGTAAAAAGGCAGAAATTCCCCTTATTTGGGTGCAAAAAGGCAGAAATTTCTCTTATTTTTGGGCAAAAGGAAAGAAATTCCCCTTATTTTGTAGCAAAAAGGCAGAAATTTCTTTTTTTTTTGGGCAAAATTGCAGAAATATCACTTATTTCAGGGTATAATTCAAAAATTCCTTTTATTTCGTTGCAAAAAGACAGAAATTCCATTTATTTTTGGGTATAAATGGAGAAGTTTCACTTATTTTGAGGTAAAAAGGCAGAAATTCCTCTTATTTTGGGGCAAAAATTAAGAAATTTCCCTTTTTTGTGGAAAAAGTTATACATTGCCCTTACTTTCGGGATAAAAAGCAGAAATTCCCCGTATTTTGAAGCATAATTGCAGAAATTCTCATAATTTTCGAGCAAAAAAGAAGAAATTCTCCTTATTTTGGAGCAAAAATATAGAAAATCTCCTTTTTTCGGAAGCAAACTGTCAGAAATTCCCCTTATTTTGGGGCAAAATTGCAGAAATTTCCTTTACATTGGGGCAAAATTGCAGAAATTTCCCTTATTTTGGGGCAAAATTGCAGAAATTCCCCTAATTGTTGGGCAAAAATGCAGAAATTCCCTATATGTTGGGGCAAAAAGACAGAAATTCTCCTTATTTTGGGGCAAAACTCAGAAATTCCACGTATTTTGGGGCAAAGTTCCAGAAATTTACCTTATTTTGGAGCAAAATTGCAGAAATTCCCCTTATTTTGGGGCAAAATTGCAGAAATTTCCTTTACATTGGGGCAAAATTGCAGAAATTCCCCTTATTTTGGGGCAAAATTGCAGAAATTTCCTTTACATTGGGGCAAAATTGCAGAAATTTCCCTTATTTTGGGGCAAAATTGCAGAAATTCCCCTAATTGTTGGGCAAAAAGACAGAAATTCTCCTTATTTTGGGGCATAACTCAGAAATTCCACGTATTTTGGGGCAAAATTCCAGAAATTTCCCTTTTTTGAGGGCAAAATTGCAGAAATTTCCCATATTTCAGAGAAAAAAAGCAAAAATTTTTCTTATTTTGGGGCAAAAAAACAGAAATTCTCATTATTTTGGGGAAAAAAAGCAGAAATTCACCTTATTTTGGGGTAAAATTGCAGAAATTTCACATATTTCAGGGCAAAAAGACAGAAATTTCCCTTATTTTCGGGTAAAATTGCAGAAATTTCACTAATTTTGGGGCAAAAAAGACAGAAATTCCCTTTGTTTTGGGGGAAAAAGACAGAAATTCCACTTAGTTAGAGGGAAAAAGGCAGAAAATCCCCTTATTTTGGAGCAAAAATGAAGAACTTTACCTTTTTTTTATGGCAACAATTTTGCATTCCCCTATTTTCGGGAAAAAGGACAGAAAATCCCTGTATTTTGGAGCAAAATTGCAGAAATTCCCCTAATTGTGAGGCAAAAAGGCAGAAATTCCTTATGTTGGGGCAAAAAGACAAAAATTCTCCTTATTTTGGGACAAAACTCAGAAATTCCACTTATTTTGGTGCAAAATTCCAGAAATTTTCTTTATTTTGGGGCAAAATTGCCAAAATTTCCATTATTTTCGGGCAAAATTGCAGAAATTTCACTTATTTTAGAGAAAAAAAGCAAAAATTTTTCTTATTTTGGGGCAAAAAGGCATAAATTCCCATTATTTTGGGGCTAAAATGCAAAAATTCACTTTTTTGTGGGTAAAATTGCAGAAATTTCACATATTCAAGGCAAAAAGGCAGAAATTTCCCTTATTTCGGGCCAAATTGCAGAAATTTCACTTATTTTGGGGCAAAATTGCAGAAATTTCACTTATTTCAGGAAAAAAGGCAGAAATTTTCCTTATTTTGGGGCAAAAATGCAGAAATTCTTAATATTTTGTGGCAAAAATGCAGAAATTCCCCTTACATTGAGGTAAAAAGGCTGAAATTCCCCTTATTTGGGAACAAAAATGGAGAAATTTCCCTTATTTTGGGGCAAAAAGACAGAAAATCCCCTTATTTTTGGCAAATAGGCAGAAATTCCCATTATTTTCAGGTAAAAAGGCTGAAATTCCCCTTATTTGGGGGCAAAAAGACAGAAATTTCTTTTATTTTGGGGCAAAAAGACAGAAATTCCCCTAATTTTGTAGCAAAAAGGCAGAAATTTCTTTTATTTTGGGGCAAAATTGCAGAAATATCACTTATTTCAGGGTATAATTCAAAAATTCCTTTTATTTTGTTGCAAAAAGACAAAAATTCCTTTTATTTTGTTGCAAAAAGACAAAAATTCCATTTATTTTTGGGTAAAAAAGGAGAAATTTTACTTATTTTGAGGTAAAAAGGCAGAAATTCCTCTTAGTTTGGGGCAAAAATTAAGAAATTTCCCTCTTTTGTGGAAAAAGGTATACATTCCTCTTACTTTCGGGATAAAAAGCAGAAATTCCCCATATTTTGAAGCATAATTGCAGAAATTCTCATAATTTTCGGGCAAAAAAGCAGAAATTCTCCTTATTTTGGAGCAAAAATACAGAAAATCTCCTCTTTTCGGGAGCAAACTGTCAGAAATTTTCCTTATTTTGGGGCAAAATTGCAGAAATTTCCTTTACATTGGGGCAAAATTGCAGAAATTTCCCTTATTTTGGGGCATAACTCAGAAATTCCACATATTTTGGGGCAAAATTCCAGAAATTTCCCTTTTTTTGGGGCAAAATTGCAGAAATTTCCCATATTTCAGAGAAAAAAAGCAAAAATTTTTCTTATTTTGGGGCAAAAAAACAGAAATTCCCATTATTTTGGGGCAAAAAGGCAGAAATTCACCTTATTTTGAAGTAAAATTGCAGAAATTTCACTAATTTTGGGGCAAAAAAGCCAGTAATTCCCTTTGTTTTGGGGGAAAAAGACAGAAATTCCACTTAGTTAGAGGGAAAAAGGCAGAAATTCCCCTTATTTTGGACCAAAAATGAAGAAATTTCGCTTTTTTTATGGCAACAATTTTGCATTCCCCTATTTTCGGGAAAAAGGACAGAAAATCCCTGTATTTTGGAGCAAAATTGCAGAAATTCCCCTAATTGTGAGGCAAAAAGGCAGAAATTCCCTATATGTTGGGGCAAAAAGACAAAAATTCTCCTTATTTTGGGGCAAAACTCAGAAATTCCACTTATTTTGGTGCAAAATTCCAAAAATTTTCCTTATTTTGGGGCAAAATTGCCAAAATTTCCTTTATTTTGGGGCAAAATTGCAGAAATTTCACTTATTTTAGAGAAAAAAAGCAAAAATTTTTCTTATTTTGGGGCAAAAAGGCATAAATTCCCATTATTTTGGGTCAAAAATGCAAAAATTCACTTTTTTGGGGGTAAAATTGCAGAAATATCACATATTCAAGGCAAAAAGGCAGAAATTTCCCTTATTTCGGGCAAAATTGCAGAAATTTCACTTATTTTGGGGCAAAATTGCAGAAATTTCACTTATTTCAGGAAAAAAGGCAGAAATTTTCCTTATTTTGGGGCAAAAATGCAGAAATTCTTAATATTTTGTGGCAAAAATGCAGAAATTCCCCTTCCTTTGAGGTAAAAAGGCTGAAATTCCCCATATTTGGGAACAAAAATGGAGAAATTTCCCTTATTTTGGGGCAAAAAGACAGAAAATCCCCTTATTTTGTGACAAAAAGGCAGAAATTCCTATTATTTTGGGGGAAAAGGCAGAAATTCACCTTATTTTGGGGTAAAATTGCAGAAATTTCACATATATCAGGGCAAAAAGGCAGAAATTTCTCTTATTTTAGGGCAAAATTGCAGAAATTTCACTTATTTCAGAGAAAAAAAGCAAAATTTTTTTTATTTTTGGGCAAAAAAACAGAAATTCCCATTATTTTGGGGGAAAATTACAAAAATTTCACATATTTCAGGGCAAAAAGGCAGAAATTTCCCTTATTTTGTGGCAAAATTGCAGATATTTCACTTATTTTAGGGTATAATTCAGAAATTCTTCTTATTTTGGGGCAAAAAAGACAGAAATTCCCTTTGTTTGGGGGAAAAAGACAGAAATTCCACTTATATAGAGGCAAAAATGCTGAAATTCCCCTTATTTTGGAGCAAAAATAAAGAAATTTCCCTTTTTTATGGCAAAAAGTTATGCATTCCACTTATTTTCGGGCAACAAGACAGAAATTACTTGCATTTTAGAGCAAAATTGCAGAAATTCCCCTAATTGTGGGGCAAAAAGGCAGAAATTCTCTATATTTTGGGGCAAAAAGACAGAAATTCTCCTTCTTTTGGGGCAAAACTCAGAAATTCCACTTATTTTGCGGCAAAATTCCAGAAATTTCCCTTATTTTGGGGCATAATTGCAGAAATTTCCCTTATTTTAGGGCAAAATTGCAGAAATTTCACTTATTTCAGAGAAAAAAACAAAAATTTTTCCTATTTTGAGGCTAAAATGCAGAAATTCCACTTATTTTAGGGCAAAAAGGCAGAAATTCACCTTATTTTAGGGTAAAATTGCAGCAATTTCACACAAATCAGGGCCAAAAGGCAGAAATTTTTCTTATTTTGGGGCAAAATTGCAGAAATTTCACTTATTTTGGGGCAAAATTGCAGAAATTTTACTTATTTCAGGGAATAAAGGCAGAAATTTTCCTTATTTTGGGGAAAAAATTAAGAAATTCTTAATATTTTGTGGCAAAAATGCAGAAATTTCCCTTATTTTGAGGTAAAAAGGCTGAAATTCCCCTTATTTTGAGGTAAAAAGGCTGAAATTCCCCTTATTTGGGTTCAAAAAGGCAGAAATTTCTCTAATTTGGGGGAAAAAGACAGAAATTCTCCTTATTTTGTAGCAAAAAGGCAGAAATTTCTTTTATTTTGGGGAAAAATTGCAGAAATATCACTTATTTCAGGGTATAATTCAAAAATTTATTTTATTTTGTTGCAAAAAGACAGAAATTCCATTTATTTTTGGGTAAAAAAGGAGAAATTTCACTTATTTTGAGGTAAAAAGGCAGAAATTCCTCTTATTTTGGGGCAAAAATTAAGAAATTTCACTTTTTTGTGGAAAAAGGTATACATTCCCCTTACTTTCGGGATAAAAAGAAGAAATTCCACGTATTTTGAAGCATAATTGCAGAAATTCTCATAATTTTTGGGCAAAAAAGGAGAAATTCTCCTTATTTTGGAGCAAAAATACAGAAAATCTCCTTTTATCGGAAGCAAACAGTCAGAAATTCCCCTTATTTTGGGGCAAAATTGCAGAAATTTCCTTTACATTGGGGCAAAATTGCAGAAATTTCCCTTATTTTGGGGCAAAATTGCAGAAATGCCCCTAATTGTTGGGCAAAAAGGCAGAAATTCCCTATATGTTGGGGCAAAAAGACAGAAATTCTCCTTATTTTGGGGCAAAACTCAGAAATTCCATGTATTTTGGGGAAAAATTCCAGAAATTTCCCTTATTTTGGGGCAAAATTGCAGAAATTTCACTTATTTCCGAGAAAAAAAGCAAAAATTTTTCTTATTTTGGGTCAAAAAAACAGAAATTCTTATTATTTTGGGGCAAAAAGGCAGAAATTCACCTTATTTTGGGGTAAAGTTGCAGAAATTTCACATATTTCAGGGCAAGAAGGCAGAAAGTTCTCTTATTTTAGGGCAAAATTGCAGAAATTTCACTTATTTCAGAGAAAAAAAGCAAAAATTTTTTTATTTTGGGACAAAAAGGCAGAAATTCCCATTATTTTGTGGGAAAAAGGCAGAAATTCACCTTATTTTGGGATAAAATTGCAGAAATTTCACATATTTCAGTGCAAAATGGCAGAAATTTCCCTTATTTTGGGGCAAAATTGCAGATATTTCACTTATTTTAGGGTAATAAGTCAGAAATCCCCCTTATTTTGGAGCAAAAAAAAGCTAAGTTCCCTTTGTTTGGGTAAAAAAGACAGAAATTCCACTTATTTAGAGGCAAAAAGGCTGAAATTCCCCTTATTTTGGAGCAAAAATAAAAAAATTTCCCTTTTTTATGGCAAAAAGCTATGCATTCCACTTCTTTTCGGGCAACAAGAAAGAAATTCCTTGCATTTTGGAGCAAAATTGCAGAAATTCCCCTAATTGTGGGGCAAAAAGCAGAAATTCTCTATATGTTGGGGCAAAAAGACAGAAATTCTCCTTCTTTTGGGGCAAAACTCAGAAACTCCACTTATTTTGGGGCAAAATTCCAGAAATTTCCCTTATTTTGGGGCAAAATTGCAGAAATTTCCCTTATTTTAGGGCAAAATTGCAGAAATTTCACTTATTTCAGAGAAAAAAAGCAAAAATTTTTCCTATTTTGGGGCTAAAATTAAGAAATTCCAATTATTTTCGGGCTAAAAGGCAGAAATTCACCTTATTTTAGGGTAAAATTGCAGCAATTTCACATATTTCAGGGCAAAAAGGGGAAAATTTCCCTTATTTTGGGGCAAAATTGCAGAAATTTCACTTATTTTGGGGCAAAATTGCAGAAATTTCAATTATTTCAGGGAAAAAAGGCAGAAATTTTCCTTATTTTGGGGAAAAAATTAAGAAATTCTTAATATTTTGTGGCAAAAATGCAGAAATTCCCCTTATTTTGAGGTAAAAAGGCTGAAATTCCCCTCATTTTGAGGTAAAAAGGCTGAAATTCCCCTTATTTGGGTGCAAAAAGGCAAAAATTTCTCTTATTTTGGGGCAAAAAGACAGAAATTCCCCTTATTTTGTAGCAAAAAGGCAGAAATTATTATTATTTTGGGGCAAAATTGCAGAAATATCACTTATTTCAGGGTATAATTCAAAAATTCCTTTTATTTTCTTGCAAAAAGACAGAAATTCCATTTATTTTTGGGTAAAAAAGAAGAAATTTCACTTATTTTGAGGTAAAAAGGCAGAAATTACTCTTATTTTGGGGCAAAAATTAAGAAATTTCCCTTTTTTTTTGTGGAAAAAGGTATACATTCCCCTTACATTCGGGATAAAAAGCAGAAATTCCTTGTATTTTGAAGCATAATTGCAGAAACTCTTATAATTTTCAGGCAAAAAAGCAGAAATTCTCCTTATTTTGGAGCAAAAATACAGAAAATCTCCTTTTTTCGGAAGCAAACAGTCAGAAATTCCCCTTATTTTGGAGCAAAATTGCAGAAATTTCCTTTACATTGTGGCAAAATTGCAGAAATTTCCTTTATTTTGGGGCAAAATTGCAGAAATTTCCCTAATTGTTGGGAAAAAAGGCAGAAATTCCCTATATGTTGGGGCAAAAAGACAGAAATTCTTTTTCTTTTGAGGCAAAACTCAGAAATTCCACTTATTTTGGGGCAAAATTCCAGAAATTTCCCTTATTTTGGGGCAAAATTGCAGAAATTTCTCATATTTTAGGGCAAAATTGCAGAAATTTCACTTATTTCAGAGAAAAAAAGCAAAAATTTTTTTATTTTGGGGCAAAAAGGCAGAAATTCCCATTATTTTGGGGGAAAAAGGCAGAAATTCACCTTATTTTGGGGTAAAATTGCAGAAATTTCACAT
The DNA here is from genome assembly GCF_963924665.1 of Micromys minutus. NCBI lineage: Eukaryota > Metazoa > Chordata > Mammalia > Rodentia > Muridae > Micromys > Micromys minutus. The sequence continues at coordinate 782,561 of NW_027667258.1, read as the reverse complement.
ATTTCAGGGCAAAAAGGCAGAAATTTCCCTTATTTTGGGGCAAAATTGCAGATATTTCACTTATTTTAGGGTAATAAGTCAGAAATTCCCCTTATTTTGGGGCAAAAAAGACAGTAATTCCCTTTGTTTGTGTAAAAAAGACAGAAATTCCACTTATTTAGAGGCAAAAAGGCTGAAATTCCCCTTATTTTGGAGCAAAAATGAAGATATTTCCCTTTTTTATGACAAAAAGTTAAGCATTCCACTTATTTTCGGGCAACAAGACAGAAATTCCTTGCATTTTGGAGCAAAATTGCAGAAATTCCCCTAATTGTGGGGCAAAAAGGCAGAAATTCACCTTATTTTAGGGTAAAATTGCAGCAATTTCACATATTTCAGGGCAAAAAGGCAGAAATTTCCCTTATTTTGGGGCAAAATTGCAGATATTTCACTTATTTTAGTGTAATAAGTCAGAAATTCCTCTTATTTTGGGGCAAAAAAGACAGAAATTCCCTTTGTTTGTGTAAAAAAGACAGAAATTCCACTTATTTAGAGGCAAAAAGGCTGAAATTCCCCTTATTTTGGAGCAAAAATGAAGATATTTCCCTTTTTTATGGCAAAAAGTTATGCGTTCCACTTATTTTCGGGCAACAAGACAGAAATTCCTGGCATTTTGGAGCAAAATTGCAGAAATTCCCCTAATTGTGGGGCAAAAAGTCAGAAATTCCCTATATGTTGGGGCAAAAAGACAGAAATTCTCGTTCTTTTGGGGCAAAACTCAGAAATTTCCCTTATTTTGGGGCAAAATTGCAAAAATTTCCCTTATTTTAGGGCAAAATTGCAGAAATTTCACTTATTTCAAAGAAAAAAAGCAAAAATTTTTCTTATTTTGGGGCTAAAATGCAGAAATTCCAATTATTTTGGGGCAAAAATGCAGAAATTCACCTTATTTTAGGGTAAAATTGCAGAAATTTCACATATTTCAGGGCAAAAAGGCAGAAATTTCCCTTATTTTGGGGCAAAAGTGCAGACATTTCACTTATTTTGGGGCAAAATTGCAGAAATTTCCCTTATTTTTGGGCAAAATTGCAAAAATTTCCCTAATTGTTTGGAAAAAAGGCAGAAATTCCCTATATGTTGGGGCAAAAAGACAGAAATACTCCTTATTTTGGGGCAAAACTCAGAAATTCCACGTACTTTGGGGAAAATTCAAGAAATTTCCCTTATTTTGGGGCAAAATTGCAGAAATTTCCCTTATTTTGGGGCAAAATTGCAGAAATTTCACTTATTTCAGAGAAAAATCAAAAATTTTTGTTATATTGGGGCAAAAAAACAGAAATTCCCATTATTTTAGGGCAAAAAGGCAGAAATTCACCTTATTTTGGGGTAAAATTGCAGAAATTTCACAAATTTCATGGCAAAAAGGCAAAAATTTCTCTTATTTTAGGGCAAAATTACAGAAATTTCACTTATTTCAGAGAAAAAAAGCAAAAATTTTTTTATTTTGGGGCAAAAAGCAGAAATTCCCATTATTTTGGGAAAAAAAGGCAGAAATTCACCTTATTTTGGGGTAAAATTGCAGAAATTTCACATATTTCAGGGCAAAAAGGCAGAAGTTTCCCTTATTTTGGGGCAAAAAGGCAGAAATTCACCTTATTTTAGGGTAAAATTGCAGCAATTTCACATATTTCAGGGCAAAAAGGCAGAAATTTCCCTTATTTTGGGGCAAAATTGCAGAAATTTCACTTATTTTGGGGCAAAATTGCAGAAATTTTAATTATTTCAGGGAAAAAAGGCAGAAATTTTCCTCATTTTGGGGAAAAAATTAAGAAATTCTTAATATTTTGTGGCAAAAATGCAGAAATTCCCCTTATTTTGAGGTAAAAAGGCTGAAATTCCCCTTATTTTGAGGTAAAAAGGCTGAAATTCCCCTTATTTGGGTGCAAAAAGGCAGAAATTTCTCTTATTTTGGGGCAAAAAGACAGAAATTCCCCTTATTTTGTAGCAAAAAGGCAGAAATTTTTATTATTTTGGGGCAAAATTGCAGAAATATCACTTATTTCAGGGTATAATTCAAAAATTCCTTTTATTTTCTTGCAAAAAGACAGAAATTCCATTTATTTTTGGGTAAAAAAGAAGAAATTTCACTTATTTTGAGGTAAAAAGGCAGAAATTACTCTTATTTGGGGGCAAAAATTAAGAAATTTCCCTTTTTTTTGTGGAAAAAGGTATACATTCCCCTTACTTTCGGGATAAAAAGCAGAAATTCACCGTATTTTGAAGCATAATTGCAGAAACTCTCATAATTTTCGGTCAAAAAAGCAGAAATTCTACTTATTTTGGAGCAAAAATACAGAAAATCTCCTTTTTTCGGAAGCAAACAGTCAGAAATTCCCCTTATTTTGGAGCAAAATTGCAGAAATTTCCTTTACATTGTGGCAAAATTGCAGAAATTTCCCTTATTTTGGGGCAAAATTGCAGAAATTTCCCTAATTGTTGGGAAAAAAGGCAGAAATTCCCTATATGTTGAAGCAAAAAGACAGAAATTCTCCTTATTTTGGGGCAAAACTCAGAAATTCCACGTATTTTGGGGCAAAATTCAAGAAATTTCCCTATTTTTGGGGCAAAATTGCAGAAATTTCCCTTTTTTTGGGGCAAAATTGCAGAAATTTCACTTATTTCAGAGAAAAAAAGCAAAAATTTTTCTTATTTTAGGGCAAAAAAATAGAAATTCCCATTATTTTGGGGCAAAAAGGCAGAAATTCACCTTATTTTGGGGTAAAATTGCAGAAATTTCACAAATTTCATGGCAGAAAGGCAGAAATTTCTCTTATTTTAGGGCAAAATTGCAGAAATTTCACTTATTTCAGAGAAAAAAAGCAAAAATTTTCTTATTTTGGGGCAAAAAGGCAGAAATTCCCATTATTTTGGGGGAAAAAGGCAGAAATTCACCTTATTTTGGGGTAAAATTGCAGAAATTTCACATATTTCAGGGCAAAAAGGCAGAAATTTCCCTTATTTTGGGGCAAAATTGCAGATATTTCACTTATTTTAGGGTAATAAGTCAGAAATTCACCTTATTTTGGGGCAAAAAAGACAGAAATTCCCTTTGTTTGTGTAAAAAAGACAGAAATTCCACTTATTTAGAGGCAAAAAGGCTGAAATTCCCCTTATTTTGGAGCAAAAATGAAGATATTTCCCTTTTTTATGGCAAAAAGTTATGCGTTCCACTTATTTTCGGGCAACAAGACAGAAATTCCTTGCATTTTGGAGCAAAATTGCAGAAATTCCCCTAATTGTGGGGCAAAAAGTCAGAAATTCCCTATATGTTGGGGCAAAAAGACAGAAATTCTCGTTCTTTTGGGGCAAAACTCAGAAATTTCCCTTATTTTGGGGCAAAATTGCAAAAATTTCCCTTATTTTAGGGCAAAATTGCAGAAATTTCACTTATTTCAAAGAAAAAAAGCAAAAATTTTTCTTATTTTGTGGCTAAAATGCAGAAATTCCAATTATTTTGGGGCAAAAATGCAGAAATTCACCTTATTTTAGGGTAAAATTGCAGAAATTTCACATATTTCAGGGCAAAAAGGCAGAAATTTCCCTTATTTTGGGGCAAAATTGCAGACATTTCACTTATTTTGAGGCAAAATTGCAGAAATTTCACTTATTTTGGGGCAAAATTGCAGAAATTTCCCTAATTGTTTGGAAAAAAGGCAGAAATTCCCTATATGTTGGGGCAAAAAGACAGAAATACTCCTTATTTTGGGGCAAAACTCAGAAATTCCACGTACTTTGGGGCAAAATTCAAGAAATTTCCCTTATTTTGGGGCAAAATTGCAGAAATTTCCCTTATTTTGGGGCAAAATTGCAGAAATTTCACTTATTTCAGAGAAAAAAGCAAAAATTTTTCTTATTTTGGGGCAAAAAAACAGAAATTCCCATTATTTTAGGGCAAAAAGGCAGAAATTCACCTTATTTTGGGGTAAAATTGCAGAAATTTCACAAATTTCATGGCAAAAAGGCAGAAATTTCTCTTATTTTAGGACAAAATTACAGAAATTTCACTTATTTCAGAGAAAAAAAGCAAAAATTTTTTTATTTTGGGGCAAAAGGCAGAAATTCCCATTATTTTGGGAAAAAAAGGCAGAAATTCACCTTATTTTGGGGTAAAATTGCAGAAATTTCACATATTTCAGGGCAAAAAGGCAGAAATTTCCCTTATTTTGGGGCAAAATTGCAGATATTTCACTTATTTTAGGGTAATAAGTCAGAAATTCCCCTTATTTTGAGGCAAAAAAGACAGAAATTCCCTTTGTTTTTGTAAAAAAGACAGAAATTCCACTTATTTAGAGGCAAAAAGGCTGAAATTCCCTTTATTTTGGAGCAAAAATGAAGATATTTCTCTTTTTTATGGCAAAAAGTTATGCATTCCACTTATTTTCGGGCAACAAGACAGAAATTCCTTGCATTTTGGAGCAAAATTGCAGAAATTCCCCTAATTGTGGGGCAAAAAGGCAGAAATTCACCTTATTTTAGGGTAAAATTGCAGCAATTTCACATATTTCAGGGCAAAAAGGCAGAAATTTCCCTTATTTTGGGGCAAAATTGCAGAAATTTCACTTATTTTGGGGCAAAATTGCAGAAATTTCAATTATTTCAGAGAAAAAAGGCAGAAATTTTCCTTATTTTGGGGAAAAAATTAAGAAATTCTTAATATTTTGTGGCAAAAATGCAGAAATTCCCCTTATTTTGAGGTAAAAAGGCTGAAATTCCCCTTATTTTGAGGTAAAAAGGCTGAAATTCCCCTTATTTGGGTGCAAAAAGGCAGAAATTTCTCTTATTTTGGGGCAAAAAAGACAGAAATTCCCTTTGTTTGTGTAAAAAAGACAGAAATTCCACTTATTTAGAGGCAAAAAGGCTGAAATTCCCCTTATTTTGGAGCAAAAATGAAGATATTTCCCTTTTTTATGGCAAAAAGTTATGCGTTCCACTTATTTTCGGGCAACAAGACAGAAATTCCTTGCATTTTGGAGCAAAATTGCAGAAATTCCCCTAATTGTGGGGCAAAAAGTCAGAAATTCCCTATATGTTGGGGCAAAAAGACAGAAATTCTCATTCTTTTGGGGCAAAACTCACAAATTTTCCTTATTTTGGGGCAAAATTGCAAAAATTTCCCCTATTTTAGGGCAAAATTGCAGAAATTTCACTTATTTCAAAGAAAAAAAGCAAAAATTTTTCTTATTTTGGGGCTAAAATGCAGAAATTCCAATTATTTTGGGGCAAAAATGCAGAAATTCACCTTATTTTAGGGTAAAATTGCAGAAATTTCACATATTTCAGGGCAAAAAGGCAGAAATTTCCCTTATTTTGGGGCAAAATTGCAGACATTTCACTTATTTTGGGGCAAAATTGCAGAAATTTCCCTTATTTTGGGGCAAAATTGCAGAAATTTCCCTAATTGTTTGGAAAAAAGGCAGAAATTCCCTATATGTTGGGGCAAAAAGACAGAAATACTCCTTATTTTGGGGCAAAACTCAGAAATTCCACGTACTTTGGGGCAAAATTCAAGAAATTTCCCTTATTTTGGGGCAAAATTGCAGAAATTTCCCTTATTTTGGGGCAAAATTGCAGAAATTTCACTTATTTCAGAGAAAAAAGCAAAAATTTTTCTTATTTTGGGGCAAAAAAACAGAAATTCCCATTATTTTAGGGCAAAAAGGCAGAAATTCACCTTATTTTGGGGTAAAATTGCAGAAATTTCACAAATTTCATGGCAAAAAGGCAGAAATTTCTCTTATTTTAGGGCAAAATTACAGAAATTTCACTTATTTCAGAGAAAAAAAGCAAAAATTTTTTTATTTTGGGGCAAAAAGGCAGAAATTCCCATTATTTTGGGAAAAAAAGGCAGAAATTCACCTTATTTTGGGGTAAAATTGCAGAAATTTCACATATTTCAGAACAAAAAGGCAGAAATTTCCCTTATTTTGGGGCACAATTGCAGATATTTCACTTATTTTAGGGTAATAAGTCAGAAATTCCCTTTATTTTGGGGCAAAAAAGACAGAAATTCCCTTTGTTTGTGTAAAAAAGACAGAAATTCCACTTATTTAGAGGCAAAAAGGCTTAAATTCCCCTTATTTTGGAGCAAAAATGAAGATATTTCCCTTTTTTATGGCAAAAAGTTATGCATTCCACTTATTTTCGGGCAACAAGACAGAAATTCCTTGCATTTTGAAGCAAAATTGCAGAAATTCCCCTAATTGTGGGGCAAAAAGGCAGAAATTCACCTTATTTTAGGGTAAAATTGCAGCAATTTCACATATTTCAGGGCAAAAAAGCAGAAATTTCCCTTATTTTGGGGCAAAATTGCAGAAATTTCACTTATTTTGGGGCAAAATTGCAGAAATTTCAATTATTTCAGGGAAAAAAGGCAGAAATTTTCCTTATTTTGGGGGAAAAATTAAGAAATTCTTAATATTTTGTGGCAAAAATGCAGAAATTCCCCTTATTTTGAGGTAAAAAGGCTGAAATTCCCCTTATTTTGAGGTAAAAAGGCTGAAATTCCCCTTATTTAGGTGCAAAAAGGCAGAAATTTCTCTTATTTTGGGGCAAAAAGACAGAAATTCCCCTTATTTTGTAGCAAAAAGGCAGAAATTTTTATTATTTTGGGGCAAAATTGCAGAAATATCACTTATTTCAGGGTATAATTCAAAAATTCCTTTTATTTTCTTGCAAAAAGACAAAAATTCCATTTATTTTTGGGTAAAAAAGAAGAAATTTCACATATTTTGAGGTAAAACGGCAGAAATTACTCTTATTTGGGGGCAAAAATTAAGAAATTTCCCTTTTTTTGTGGAAAAAGGTATACATTCCCCTTACTTTCGGGATAAAAAGCAGAAATTCACCGTATTTTGAAGCATAATTGCAGAAACTCTCATAATTTTCGGGCAAAAAAGCAGAAATTCTCCTTATTTTGGAGCAAAAATACAGAAAATCTCTTTTTTTCGGAAGCAAACAGTCAGAAATTCCCCTTATTTTGGAGCAAAATTGCAGAAATTTCCCTAATTGTTGGGAAAAAAAGGCAGAAATTCCCTATATGTTGAAGCAAAAAGACAGAAATTCTCCTTATTTTGTTGCAAAACTCAGAAATTCCACGTATTTTGGGGCAAAATTCAAGAAATTTCCCTATTTTTGGGGCAAAATTGCAGAAATTTCCCTTATTTTGGGGCAAAATTGCAGAAATTTCACTTATTTTGGGGCAAAATTGCAGAAATTTCACTTATTTCAGAGAAAAAAAGCAAAAATTTTTCTTATTTTAGGGCAAAAAAACAGAAATTCCCATTATTTTGGGGCAAAAAGGCAGAAATTCTCCTTATTGTGGGGTAAATTTGCAGAAATTTCACAAATTTCAGGGCAAAAAGGCAGAAATTTCTCTTATTTTAGGGCAAAATTGCAGAAATTTCACTTATTTCAGAGAAAAAAAACAAAAATTTTTTATTTTGGGGCAAAAATGCAGAAATTCCCATTATTTTGGGAAAAAAAGGCAGAAATTCACCTTATTTTGGGGTAAAATAGCAGAAATTTCACATATTTCAGGGCAAAAAGGCAGAAATTTCCCTTATTTTGGGGCAAAATTGCAGAAATTTCCCTTATTTTGGGGCAAAATTGCAGAAATTTCACTTATTTTGGGGCAAAATTGCAGAAATTTCACTTATTTCAGAGAAAAAAAGCAAAAATTTTTCTTATTTTAGGGCAAAAAAACAGAAATTCCCATTATTTTGGGGCAAAAAGGCAGAAATTCTCCTTATTGTGGGGTAAATTTGCAGAAATTTCACAAATTTCAGGGCAAAAAGGCAGAAATTTCTCTTATTTTAGGGCAAAATTGCAGAAATTTCACTTATTTCAGAGAAAAAAAACAAAAATTTTTTATTTTGGGGCAAAAATGCAGAAATTCCCATTATTTTGGGAAAAAAAGGCAGAAATTCACCTTATTTTGGGGTAAAATAGCAGAAATTTCACATATTTCAGGGCAAAAAGGCAGAAATTTCCCTTATTTTGGGGCAAAATTGCAGATATTTCATTTTTTTTAGGGTAATAAGTCAGAAATTCCCCTTATTTTGGTGCAAAATATACAGAAATTCTCTTTGTTTGTGTAAAAAAGACAGAAATTCCTATTATTTAGAGGCAAAAAGGCTGAAATTCCCCTTATTTTGGAACAAAAATGAAGATATTTCCCTTTTTTATGGCAAAAAGTTATGCATTCCACTTATTTTCGGGAAACAAGACAGAAATTCCTTGCATTTTGGAGCAAAATTGCAGAAATTTCCCTAATTGTGGGGCAAAAAGGCAGGAATTCACCTTATTTTAGGGTAAAATTGAAGCAATTTCACATATTTCAGGGCAAAAAGGCAGAAATTTCCCTTATTTTGGGGCAAAATTGCAGAAATTTCACTTATTTTGGGGCAAAATTGCAGAAATTTCAATTATTTCAGGGAAAAAGGCAGAAATTTTCCTTATTTTGGGGAAAAAATTAAGAAATTCTTAATATTTTGTGGCAAAAATGCAGAAATTCCCCTTATTTTGAGGTAAAAAGGCTGAAATTCCCCTTATTTTGAGGTAAAAAGGCTGAAATTCCCCTTATTTGGGTGCAAAAAGGCAGAAATTTCTCTTATTTTGGGGCAAAAAGACAGAAATTCCCCTTATTTTATAGCAAAAAGGCAGAAATTGTTATTATTTTGGGGCAAAATTGCAGAAATATGACTTATTTCAGTGTATAATTCAAAAATTCCTTTTATTTTGTTGCAAAAAGACAGAAATTCCATTTATTTTTGGGTAAAAAAGAAGAAATTTCACTTATTTTGAGGTAAAAAGGCAGAAATTCCTCTTATTTTGGGGCAAAAATTAAGAAATTTCCCTTTTTTTGTGGAAAAAGGTATACATTCCCCTTTCTTTCGGGATAAAAAGCAGAAATTCCCCGTATTTTGAAGCATAATTGCAGAAATTCTCATAATTTTCGGGCAAAAAAGCAGAAATTCTCCTTATTTTGGAGCAAAAATACAGAAAATCTCCTTTTTTCGGAAGCAAACAGTCAGAAATTCCCCTTATTTTGGGGCAAAATTGCAGAAATTTCCTTTACATTGGGGCAAAATTGCAGAAATTTCGCTTATTTTGGGGCAAAATTGCAGAAATTTCCCTAATTGTTGGGCAAAAATGCAGAAATTCCCTATATGTTGGGGCAAAAAGACAGAAATTCTCCTTATTTTGGGGCAAAACTCAGAAATTCCACGTATTTTGGGGCAAAATTGCAGAAATTTCCCTTATTTTGGGGCAAAATTGCAGAAATTTCCCTTATTTTGGCTCAAAATTGCAGAAATTTCACTAATTTTGGGGCAAAATTGCAGAAATTTCACTTATTTCAGAGAAAAAAAGCAAAAATTTTTCTTATTTTAGGGCAAAAAACAGAAATTCCCATTATTTTGGGGCAAAAAGGCAAAAATTCACCTTATTTTGGGGTAAATTTGCAGAAATTTCACAAATTTCAGGGCAAAAAGGCAGACTTTTCTCTTATTTTAGGGCAAAATTGCAGAAATTTCACTTATTTCAGAGAAAAAACGCAAAAATTTTTTTATTTTGGGGCAAAAAGGCAGAAATTCCAATTATTTTGGGGGAAATAGGCAGAAATTCACCTTATTTTGGGGTAAAATTGCAGAAATTTCACATATTTCAGGGCAAAAAGGCAAAAATTTCCCTTATTTTCGGGCAAAATTGCAGATATTTCACTTTTTTTAGGGTAATAAGTCAGAAATTCCCCTTATTTTGGGGCAAAAAAGACAGAAATTCCCTTTGTTTGTGTAAAAAAGACAGAAATTCCACTTATTTAGAGGCAAAAAGGCTTAAATTCCCCTTATTTTGGAGCAAAAATGAAGATATTTCTATTTTTTATGGCAAAAACTTATGCATTCCACTTATTTTCGGGCAACAAGACAGAAATTCTTTGCATTTTGGAGCATAATTGCAGAAATTCCCCTAATTGTGGGGCAAAAAGGCAGAAATTCCCTATATGTTGGGGCAAAAAGACAGATATTGTCGTTCTTTTGGGGCAAAACTCAGAAATTCCACATATTTTGGGGCAAAATTCCAAAAATTTCCCTTATTTTGGGGCAAAATTGCAGAAATTTCCCTTATTTTAGGGCAAAATTGCAGAAATTTCACTTATTTCAGAGAAAAAAAGCAAAAATTTTTCTTATTTTGGGGCTAAAAGCCAGAAATTCCAATTATTTTGGGGCAAAAATGCAGAAATTCACCTTATTTTAGAGTAAAATTGCAGAAATTCCATATATTTCAGGGCAAAAAGGCAGAAATTTCTATTATTTTGGGGCAAAATTGCAGACATTTCACTTATTTTGGGGCAAAATTGCAGAAATTTCACTTATTTCAGGGAAAAAAGGCAGAAATTTTTCTTATTTTGGGGAAAAATTAAGAAATTCTTAATATTTTGTGGCAAAAATGCAGAAATTCCCCTTATTTTGATGTTAAAAGGCTTAAATTACCCTTATTTTGAGGTAAAAAGTCTGAAATTCCCCTTAGTTTGAGGTAAAAATGCTGAAATTCCCCTTACTTGGGTGCAAAAAGGCAGAAATTTTTCCTATTTTGGGGCAAAAAGACAGAAATTCCTCTTATTTTGTAGCAAAAATGCAGAAATTTTTATTATTTTGGAGCAAAATTGGAGAAATATCACTTATTTTAGGGTATAATTCAAAAATTCCTTTTATTTTTTTGCAACAATACAGAAATTCCATTTATTTTTCGGTAAAAAAGGAGAAATTTCACTTATTTTGAGGTAAAAAGGCATAAATTCCTCTTATTTTGGGGCAAAAATTAAGAAATTTCCCTTTTTTTGTGGAAAAAGGTATACATTCCCCTTACTTTCGGGATAAAAAGCAGAAATTTCCCGTAATATGAAGCATAATTGCAGAAATTCTCATAATTTTCGGGCAAAAAAGCAGAAATTCTCCTTATTTTGGAGCAAAAATACAGAAAATCTCCTTTTTTCGGAAGCAAACAGTCAGAAATTCCCCTTATTTTGGAGCAAAATTGCAAAAATTTCCTTTACTTGGGGCAGAATTGCAGAAATTTCCCTTATTTTGGGGCAAAATTGCAGAAATTTCCCTAATTGTTGGGGAAAAAGGCAGAAATTCCCTACATGTTGGGGCAAAAAGACAGAAATTCTCCTTATTTTGGGGCAAAACTCAGAAATTCCACGTATTTTGGGGCAAAATTCAAGAAATTTCCCTTATTATGGGGCAAAATTGCAGAAATTTCACTTATTTCAGAGAAAAAAGCAAAAATTTTTTTATTTTGGGGCAAAAAGGCAGAAATTCCCATTATTTTGGGGGAAAAAGGCAGAAATTCACCTTATTTTGGGGTAAAATTGCAGAAATTTCACATATTTCAGGACAAAAAGGCAGAAATTTCCCTTATTTAGGGGCAAAATTGCAGATATTTCACTTATTTTAGGGTAATAAGTCAGAAATTTCCCTTATTTTGGGGCAAAAAAGACAGAAATTCCCTTTGTTTGTGTAAAAAAGACAGAAATTCCACTTATTTAGAGGCAAAAAGGCAGAAATTCCCCTTATTTTGGAGCAAAAATGAAGATATTTCCATTTTTTATGACAAAAATTTATGCATTCCACGTATTTTCGGGCAACAAGACAGAAATTCTTTGCATTTTTGAGCAAAATTGCAGAAATTCCCTATATGTTGGGGCAAAAAGACAGAAATTCTCGTTCTTTTGGGGCAAAACTCAGAAATTTCTCTTATTTTGGGGCAAAATTCCAGAAATTTCCCTTATTTTGGAGCAAAATTGCAAAAATTTCCCTTATTTTAGGGCAAAATTGCAGAAATTTCACTTATTTCAGAGAAAAAAAGCAAAAATTTTTCTTATTTTGGGGCTAATAGGCAGAAATTCCAATTATTTTGGGGCAAAAATGCAGAAATTCACCTTAATTTAGGGTAAAATTGCAGAAATTTCACATATTTCAGGGCAAAAAGTCATAAATTTCCCTTATTTGTGGGAAAAATTGCAGACATTTCACTTATTTTGGGGCAAAATTGCAGAAATTTCACTTATTTCAGGAAAAAAGGCAGAAATTTTCCTAATTTTTGGGAAAACTTAAGAAATTCTTAATATTTTGTGGCAAAAATGCAGAAATTCCTCTTATTTTGAGGTTAAAAGGCTGAAATTCCCCTTATTTTGAGGTAAAAAGGCTGAAATTCCCCTTATTTTGAGGTAAAAAGGCTGAAATTCCCCTTACTTGGGTGCAAAAAGGCAGAAATTTCTCCTATTTTGGGGCAAAAAGACAGAAATACCCCTTATTTTGTAGCAAAAAGGCAGAAATTTTTATTATTTTGGGGCAAAATTGTAGAAATATCACTTATTTCAGGGTATAATTCAAAAATTCCTTTTATTTTGTTGCAACAAGACAGAAATTCCATATATTTCTGGGTAAAATAGGAGAAATTTCACTTATTTTGAGGTAAAAAGGCAGAAATTCCTCTTATTTTGGGGCCAAATTTAAGAAATTTCCCTTTTTTTGTGGAAAAAGGTATAAATTCCCCTTACTTTCGGGATAAAAAGCAGAAATTCCCCGTATTTTGAAGCATAATTGCAGAAATTCTCATAATTTTAGGGCAAAGAAGCAGAAATTCTCCTTCTTTTGGAGGAAAAATACAGAAAACCTCTTTTTTTCGGAAGCAAACAGTCAGAAATTCCCCTTATTTTGGAGCAAAATTGCAGAAATTTCCTTTACATTGGGGCAAAATTGCAGAAATTTCCCTTATTTTGGGGCAAAATTGCAGAAATTTCCCTAATTGTTGGGAAAAAAGGCAGATATTCCCTATATGTTGGGGCAAAAAGACAGAAATTCGACATATTTTAGGGCAAAACACAGAAATTCCACGTATTTTGAGGCAAAATTCAAGAAATTTCCCTTATTTTGGGGCAAAATTGCAGAAATTTCCCTTATTTTTGGGCAAAATTGCAGAAATTTCACTTATTTAAAAGAAAAAAGCAAAAATTTTTCTTATTTTAGGGCAAAAAACAGAAATTCCCATTATTTTGGGGCAAAAAGGCAGAAATTCACGTTATTTTGGGGTAAAATTGCAGAAATTTCACAAATTTCATGGCAAAAAGGCAGAAATTTCCCTTATTTTAGGGCAAAATTGCAGAAATTTCACTTATTTCAGAGAAAAAAAGCAAAAATTTTTTTATTTTGGGGCAAAAACGCAGAAATTCCCATTATTTTGGGGAAAAAGGCAGAAATTCACCTTATTTTGGGGTAAAATTGCAGAAATTTCACATATTTCAGGGCAAAAAGGCAGAAATTTCCCTTATTTTGGGGCAAAATTGCAGATATTTCACTTATTTTAGGGTAAGAAGTCAGAAATTCCCCTTATTTTGGGGCAAAAAAGACAGAAATTCCTTTTGTTTGTGTAAAAAAGACAGAAATTCCACTTATTTAGAGGCAAAAAGGCTGAAATTCCCCTTATTTTGGAGCAAAAATGAAGATATTTCCCTTTTTTATGGCAAAAAGTTATGCATTCCACTTATTTTCGGGCAACAAGACAGAAATTCCTTGCATTTTGGAGCAAAATTGCAGAAATTCCCCTAATTGTGGGGCAAAAAAGCAGGAATTCACCTTATTTTAGGGTAAAATTGAAGCAATTTCACATATTTCAGGGCAAAAAGGCAGAAATTTTCCTTATTTTGGGGCAAAATTGCAGAAATTTCACTTATTTTGGGGCAAAATTGCAGAAATTTCAATTATTTCAGGGAAAAAATGCAGAAATTTTCCTTATTTTTGGGAAAAAATTAAGAAATTCTTAATATTTTGTGGCAAAAATGCAGAAATTCCCCTTATTTTGAGGTAAAAAGGCTGAAATTCCCCTTATTTTGAGGTAAAAAGGCTGAAATTCCCCTTATTTGGAGGCAAAAAGGCAGAAATTTCTCTTATTTTGGGGCAAAAAGACAGAAATTCCCGTTATTTTGTAGCTAAAAGGCAGAAATTTTTATTATTTTGGGGCAAAATTGCAGAAATATCACTTATTTCAGGGTATAATTCAAAAATTCCTTTTATTTTGTTGCAAAAAGACAGAAATTCCATTTATTTTTGGGTAAAAAAGGAGAAATTTCACTTATTTTGAGGTAAAAATGCAGAAATTCCTCTTATTTTGGGGCAAAAATTAAGAAATTTCCCTTTTTTTGTGGAAAAAGGTATACATTCCTTTTACTTTCGGAATAAAAAGCAGAAATTACCCGTATTTTGAAGCATAATTGCAGAAATTCTCATAATTTTCGGGCAAAAAAGCAGAAATTCTCCTTATTTTGGAGCAAAAATACAGAAAATCTCCTTTTTTCGGAAGCAAACAGTCAGAAATTCCCCTTATTTTGGAGCAAAATTGCAGAAATTTCCTTTACATTGGGGCAAAATTGCAGAAATTTCCCTTATTTTGGGGCAAAATTGCAGAAATTTCCCTAATTGTTGGGAAAAAAGGCAGAAATTCCCTATATGTTGGGGCAAAAAGACAGAAATTCTCCTTATTTTGGGGCAAAACACAGAAATTCCACGTATTTTGAGGCAAAATTGCAGAAATTTCCCTTATTTTGGGGCAAAATTGCAGAAATTTACCTTTTTTAGGGCAAAATTGCAGAAATTTCACTTATTTCATAGAAAAAAAGCAAAAATTTTTCTTATTTTGGGGCTAAAAGGCAGAAATTCCCATTATTTTGGGGCAAAAATGCAGAAATTCAACTTATTTTAGGGTAAAATTGCAGAAATTTCACATATTTCAGGGCAAAAAGGCAGAAATTTCCCTTATTTGGGGCAAAATTGCAGACATTTCAATTATTTTGGGGCAAAATTGCAGAAATTTCAATTATTTCACGGAAAAAAGGCAGAAATTTTCCTTATTTTGGGGAAAAATTAAGAAATTCTTAATATTTTGTGGCAAAAATGCAGAAATTCCCATTATTTTGAGGTTAAAAGGGTGAAATTCCCTTTATTTTGAGGTAAAAAGGATGAAATTCCCCTTATTTTGAGGTAAAAATGCTGAAATTCCCCTTACTTGGGTGCAAAAAGGCAGAAATTTCTCCTATATTGGGGCAAAAAGACAGAAATTCCCCTTATTTTGTAGCAAAAAGGCAGAAATTTTTATTATTTTGGGGCAAAATTGCAGAAATATCACTTATTTCAGGGTATAATTCAAAAATTCCTTTTATTTTGTTGCAACAAGACAGAAATTCCATTTATTTGTGGGTAAAAAAAAGAAATTTCACTTATTTTGAGGTAAAAAGGCAGAAATTCCTCTTATTTTGGGGCAAAAATTAAGAAATTTCCCTTTTTTTGTGGAAAAAGGTATACATTCCTTTTACTTTCGGAATAAAAAGCAGAAATTACCCGTATTTTGAAGCATAATTGCAGAAATTCTCATAATTTTCGGGCAAAAAAGCAGAAATTCTCCTTATTTTGGAGCAAAAATACAGAAAACCTCTTTTTTTCGGAAGCAAACAGTCAGAAATTCCCCTTATTTTGGAGCAAAATTGCAGAAATTTCCTTTACATTGGGGCAAAATTGCAGAAATTTCCCTTATTTTGGGGCAAAATTGCAGAAATTTCCCTAATTGTTGGGAAAAAAGGCAGATATTCCCTATATGTTGGGGCAAAAAGACACAAATTCTCCTTATTTTGGGGCAAAACTCAGAAATTCCACGTATTTTGGGGCAAAATTCAAGAAATTTCCCTTATTTTGGGGCAAAATTGCAGAAATTTCCCTTATTTTTGGGCAAAATTGCAGAAATTTCACTTATTTAAGAGAAAAAAGCAAAAATTTTTCTTATTTTGGGGCAAAAAACAGAAATTCCCATTATTTTGGGGGAAAAAGGCAGAAATTCACCTTATTTTGGGGTAAAATTGCAGAAATTTCACAAATTTCATGGAAAAAAGGCAGAAATTTCCCTTATTTTAGGGCAAAATTGCAGAAATTTCACTTATTTCAGAGAAAAAAAGCAAAAATTTTTTTATTTTGGGGCAAAAAGGCAGAAATTCCCATTATTTTGGGGGAAAAAGGCAGAAATTCACCTTATTTTGGGGTAAAATGGCAGAAATTTCACATATTTCAGGGCAAAAAGGAAGAAATTTCCCTTATTTTGGGGCAAAATTGCAGATATTTCACTTATTTTAGGGTAAGAAGTCAGAAATTCCCCTTATTTTGGGGCAAAAAAGACAGAAATTCCCTTTGTTTGTGTATAAAAGACAGAAATTCCACTTATTTAGAGGCAAAAAGGCTGAAATTCCCCTTATTTTGGAGCAAAAATGAAGATATTTCCCTTTTTTATGGCAAAAAGTTATGCATTCCACTTATTTTCGGGCAACAAGACAGAAATTCCTTGCATTTTGGAGCAAAATAGCAGAAATTCCCCTAATTGTGGGGCAAAAAGGCAGAAATTCACCTTATTTTAGGGTAAAATTGCAGCAATTTCACATATTTCAGGGCAAAAAGGCAGAAATTTCCCTTATTTTGGGGCAAAATTGCAGAAATTTCACTTATTTTGGAGCAAAATTGAAGAAATTTCAATTATTTCAGGGAAAAAATGCAGAAATTTTTCTTATTTTAGGGAAAAAATTAAGAAATTCTTAATATTTTGTGGCAAAAATGCAGAAATTCCCCTTATTTTGAGGTAAAAAGTCTGAAATTCCCCTTATTTTGAGGTAAAAAGGCTGAAATTCCCTTTATTTGGGTGCAAAAAGGCAGAAATTTCTCTTATTTTGGGGCAAAAAGACAAAAATTCCCCTTATTTTGTAGCAAAAAGGCAGAAATTTTTATTATTTTGTGGCAAAATTGCAGAAATATCACTTATTTCAGGGTATAATTCAAAAATTCCTTTTATTTTGTTGCAAAAAGACAGAAATTCCATTTATTTTTGGGTAAAAAAGAAGAAATTTCACTTATTTTGAGGTAAAAAGGCAGAAATTCCTCTTATTTTGGGGCAAAAATTAAGAAATTTCCCTTTTTTTGTGGAAAAAGGTATACATTCCCCTTACTTTCGGGATAAAAAGCAGAAATTCCCCGTATTTTGAAGCATAATTGCAGAAATTCTCATAATTTTCGGGCAAAAAAGCAGAAATTCTCCTTATTTTGGAGCAAAAATACAGAAAATCTCCTTTTTTCGGAAGAAAACAGTCAGAAATTCCCTTATTTTGGAGCAAAATAGCTTAAATTTCCTTTACATTGGGGCAAAATTGCAGAAATTTCCCTTATTTTGGGGCAAAATTGCAGAAATTTCCCTAATTGTTGGGTAAAAAGGCAGAAATTCCCTATATGTTGGGGCAAAAAGACAGAAATTCTCCTTATTTTGGGGCAAAACTCAGAAATTCCACGTATTTTGGGGCAAAATTTCAGAAATTTCCCTTATTTTGGGGCAAAATTGCAGAAATTTCTCTTATTTTAGGGCAAAATTGCAGAAATTTCACATATTTTGGGGCAAAATTGCAGATATTTCACTTATTTTAGAGAAAAAAAGCAAAAATTTTTCTTATTTTAGGGCAAAAAAAGAGAAATTCCCATTATTTTGGGGCAAAAAGGCAGAAATTCACCTTATTTTAAGGTAAATTTGCAGAAATTTCACAAATTTCAGGGCCAAAAGGCAGAAATTTCTCTTATATTAGGGCAAAATTGCAGAAATTTCACTTATTTCAGAGAAAAAAAGCAAAATTTTTTTTATTTTGGGGCAAAAAGGCAGAAATTCCCATTATTTTGGGAGAAAAAGGCAGAAATTCACCTTATTTTGGGGCAAAAAAGACAGAAATTTTCTATGTTTGTGTAAAAAAGACAGAAATTCCCCTTATTATAGGCAAAAAGGCTGAAATTCTTTTATTTTGGAGCAAAAATGAAGATATTTCCCTTTTTTATGGCAAAAAGTTATGCATTCCACTTATTTTCGGGCAACAAGACAGAAATTCCTTGCATTTTGAAGCAAAATTGCAGAAATTCCCCTAATTGTGGGGCAAAAAGGCAGAAATTCCCTATATGTTGGGGCAAAAAGACAGAAATTCTCGTTCTTTTGGGGCAAAACTCAGAAATTCCACTTATTTTGGGGCAAAATTCCAAAAATTTCCCTTATTTTGGGGCAAAATTGCAGAAATTTCCCTTATTTTAGGGCAAAATTGCAGAAATTTCACTTATTTCAGAGAAAAAAAGCAAAAATTTTTCTTATTTTGGGGCTAAAAGGCAGAAATTCCAATTATTTTGGGGCAAAAATGCAGAAATTCTCCTTATTTTAGGGTAAAATTGCAGAAATTTCACATATTTCAGGGCAAAAAGGCAGAAATTTCCCTTATTTTGGGGCACAATTGCAGATATTTCACTTATTTTGGGGCAAAATTGCAGAAATTTCACTTATTTCAGGGAAAAAAGGCAGAAATTTTCCTTATTTTGGGGAAAAAATTAAGAAATTCTTAATATTTTGTGGCAAAAATGCAGAAATTCCCCTTATTTTGAGGTTAAAAGGCTGAATGTCCCCTTATTTTGAGGTAAAAAGACTGAAATTCCCCTTATTTGGAGGCAAAAAGGCAGAAATTTCTCTTATTTTGGGGCAAAAAGACAGAAATTCCCCTTATTTTGTGGCAAAAATGCAGAAATTTCTTTTTTTTTGGGGCAAAATTGCAGAAATATCACTTATTTCAGGGTATAATTCAAAAATTCCTTTTATTTTGTTGCAAAAAGACAGAAATTCCATTTATTTTTGGGTAAAAAAGGAGAAATTTCACTTATTTTGAGGTAAAAAGGCAGAAATTCCTCTTATTTTGGGGCAAAAATTAAGAAATTTCCCTTTTTGTGGAAAAAGGTATACATTCCCCTTACTTTCGGAATAAAAAGCAGAAATTCCCCGTATTTTGAAGCATAGTTGCAGAAATTCTCATAATTTTCGGGCAAAAAAGCAGAAATTCTTCTTATTTTGGAGCAAAAATACAGAAAATCTCCTTTTTTCGGGAGCAAACAGTCAGAAATTCCCCTTATTTTGGGGCAAAATTGCAGAAATTTCCTTTACATTGGGGCAAAATTGCAGAAATTTCCCTTATTTTGGGGCAAAATTGCAGAAATTTCCCTAATTGTTGGGGAAAAAGGCAGAAATTCCCTATATGTTGGGGCAAAAAGACAGAAATTCTCCTTATTTTAGGGCAAAACTCAGAAATTCCACGTATTTTGGGGCAAAATTCAAGAAATTTCCCTTATTTTGGGGCAAAATTGCAGAAATTTCTCTTATTTTGGGGCAAAATTGCAGAAATTTCACTTATATCAGAGAAAAAAGCAAAAATTTTTCTTATTTTAGGGCCAAAAACAGAAATTCCCATTATTTTGGGAATAAAAGCCAGAAATTCACCTTATTTTGGGGTAAAATTGCAGAAATTTCACATATTTCAGGGCAAAAAGGCAGAAATTTCCCTTATTTTGGTGCAAAATTGCAGATATTTCACTTATTTTAGGGTAATAAGTCAGAAATTCCCCTTATTTTTGGGGCAAAAAAGACAGAAATTCCCTTTGTTTGTGTAAAAAAGACAGAATTTCCACATATTTAGAGGCAAAAAGGCTGAAATTCCCCTTAATTTGGAGCAAAAATGAAGATATTTCCATTTTTTATGGCAAAAAGTTATGCATTCCACTTATTTTCGGGCAACAAGACAGAAATTCCTTGCATTTTGGAGCAAAATTGCAGAAATTCCCCTAATTGTAGGGCAAAAAGGCAGAAATTCCCTATATGTTGGGGCAAAAAGACAGAAATTCTTGTTCTTTTGGGGCAAAACTCAGAAATTCCACTTATTTTGGGGCAAAATTCCAGAAATTTCCCTTATTTTGGGGCAAAATTGCAGAAATTTCCCTTATTTTAGGGCAAAATTGCAGAAATTTCACTTATTTCAGAAAAAAAAAGCAAAAATTTTTCTTATTTTGGGGCTAAAAGGCAGAAATTCCAATTATTTTGGGGCAAAAATGCAGAAATTCACCTTATTTTAGGGTAAAATTGCAGAAATTTCACATATTTCAGGGCAAAATGGCAGAAATTTCCCTTATTTCGGGGAAAAATTGCAGAAATTTCACTTATTTTGGGGCAAAATTGCAGAAATTTAACTTATTTCAGGGAATAAAGGCAGAAATTTTCCTTATTTTGGGGAAAAAATTAAGAAATTCTTAATATTTTGGGGCAAAAATGCAGAAATTCCCCTTATTTTGAGGTTAAAAGGCTGAAATTCCCCTTATTTTGAGGTAAAAAAACTGAAATTCCCCTTATTTGGGGGCAAAAAGCCAGAAATTTCTCTTATTTTGGGGCAAAAAGACAAAAATCCCCTTATTATGTGGCAAAAAGGCAGAAATTTCTTTTATTTTGGGGCAAAATTGCAGAAATATCACTTATTTCAGGGTATAATTCAAAAATTCCTTTTATTTTGTTGCAAAAAGACAGAAATTCCATTTATTTTTGGGTAAAAAAGAGAAATTTCACTTATTTTGAGGTAAAAAGGCAGAAATTCCTCTTATTTTGGGGCAAAAATTAAGAAATTTTCCTTTTTTGTGGAAAAAGGTATACATTCCCCTTACTTTCGGGATAAAAAGCAGAAATTCCCCGTATTTTGAAGCATACTTGCAGAAATTCTCATAATTTTCGGGCAAAAAAACAGAAATTCTCCTTATTTTGGAGCAAAAATACAGAAAATCTCCTCTTTTCGGGAGCAAACTGTCAGAAATTCCCCTTATTTTGGGGCAAAATTGCAGAAATTTCATTGATATTGGGGCAAAATTGCAGAAATTTCTCTTATTTTGGGGAAAAATTGCAGAAATTCCCCTAATTGTCGGGCAAAAAGGCAGAAATTCCCTATATGTTGGGGCAAGAAGACAGAAATTCTCCTCATTTTGGGGCAAAACTCAGAAATTCCACGTATTTTGGGGCAAAATTCCAGAAATTTCCCTTATTTTGGGGCAAAATTGCAAAAATTTCCCTTATTTTGTAACAAAATTGCAGAAATTTCACTTATTTCAGAGAAAAAAAGCAAAAATTTTTCTTATTTTGGGGCAAAAAAACAGAAATTCCCATTTTTTTGGGCAATAAGGCAGAAATTCACCTGATTTTGGGGTAAAATTGCAGAAATTTCACATATTTCAGGGCAAAAAGACAGAAATTTCCCTTATTTTGGGGCAAAATTGCAGAAATTTCACTAATTTTGGGGCAAAAAAGACAGAAATTCCCTTTGTTTTGGGGGAAAAAGACAGAAATTCCACTTAGTTAGAGGCAAAAAGGCAGAAATTCCCCTTATTTTGGAGAAAAAATGAAGAAATTTCCCTTTTTTTATGGCAACAAGTTTTGCATTCCCTTTATTTTCGGGCAAAAGGACAGAAATTCCCTGTATTTTGGAGCAAAATTGCAGAAATTCCCCTAATTGTGGGGCAAAAAGGCAGAAATTCCCTATATGTTGGGGCAAAAAGACAAAAATTCTCCTTATTTTGGGGCAAAACTCAGAAATTCCACTTATTTTGGTGCAAAATTCCAGAAATTTCCCTTATTTTCGGGCAAAATTGCCGAAATTTGCTTTATTTTGGGGCAAAATTGCAGAAATTTCACTTATTTTAGAGAAAAAAAGCAAAAATTTTTCTTTTTTGGGGCAAAAGCATAAATTCCCATTATTTTGGGGTAAAAATGCAGAAATTCACTTTTTTGGGGTAAAATTGCAGAAATTTTACATATTTCAGGGCAAAAAGGCAGAAATTTCCATTATTTTCGGGCAAAATTGCAGAAATTTCACTTATTTTGGGGCAAAATTGCAGAAATTTCACTTATTTTGGGGCAAAATTGCAGAAATTTCACTTATTTCAGGGAAAAAGGCAGAAATTTTCCTTATTTTGCGGCAAAAATGCAGAAATTTTTAATATTTTGTGGCAAAAATGCAGAAATTCCCCTTACTTTGAGCTAAAAAGGCTGAAATTCCCCTTATTTGGGAACAAAAAGGCAAAATTTTCCCTTATTTTGGCGCAAAAAGACAGAAATTCACCTTATTTTGGGGCAAAAAAGACAGAAATTCCCTTCGTTTGGGGGAAAAAGACAGACATTCCACTTATTTAGAGGCAAAAAGGCTGAAATTCCCCTTATTTTGGAGCAAAAATGAAGATATTTCCCTTTTTTATGGCAAAAAGTTATGCATTCCACTTATTTTCGGGCAACAAGACAGAAATTCCTTGCATTTTTGAGCAAAATTGCAGAAATTTCCCTAATTGTGGGGCAAAAAGGCAGAAATTCCCTATATGTTGGGGCAAAAAGACAGAAATTCTCGTTCTTTTGGGGCAAAACTCAGAAATTCCACTTATTTTGGGGCAAAATTCCAAAAATTTCCCTTATTTTGGGGCAAAATTGCAGAAATTTCTCTTATTTTAGGGCAAAATTGCAGAAATTTCACTTATTTCAGAGAAAAAAAGCAAAAATTTTTCTTATTTTGGGGCTAAAAGGCAGAAATTCCAATTATTTTGGGGCAAAAATGCAGAAATTCACCTTATTTTAGGGTAAAATTGCACAAATTTCACATATTTCAGGGCAAAAAGGCAGAAATTTCCCTTATTTTGTAGCAAAATTGCAGATATTTCACTTATTTTGGGGCAAAATTGCAGAAATTTCACTTATTTCAGGGAAAAAAAGCAGAAATTTTCCTTATTTTGGGGAAAAAATTAAGAAATTCTTAATATTTTGTGGCAAAAATGCAGAAATTCCCCTTATTTTGAGGTTAAATGGCTGAAAGTCCCCTTATTTTGAGGTAAAAAGACTGAAATTCCCCTTATTTGGGGGCAAAAAGGCAGAAATTTCTCTTATTTTGGGGCAAAAAGACAGAAATTCCCCTTATTTTGTGGCAAAAATGCAGAAATTTCTTTTATTTTGGGGCAAAATTGCAGAAATATCACTTATTTCAGGGTATAATTCAAAAATTCCTTTTATTTTGTTGCAAAAAGACAAAATTCCATTTATTTTTGGGTAAAAAAGAGAAATTTCACTTATTTTGAGGTAAAAAGGCAGAAATTCCTCTTATTTTGGGGCAAAAATTTAAAAATTTTCCTTTTTTGTGGAAAAAGTTATACATTCCCCTTACTTTCGGGATAAAAAGCAGAAATTCCCCGTATTTTGAAGCATAATAGCAGAAATTCTCATAATTTTCGGGCAAAAAATC
Source organism: Micromys minutus (assembly GCF_963924665.1). Lineage (NCBI taxonomy): Eukaryota > Metazoa > Chordata > Mammalia > Rodentia > Muridae > Micromys > Micromys minutus. The sequence continues at coordinate 759,331 of NW_027667258.1, read as the reverse complement.
AGAAATTGTCCTTATTTTGGAGCAAAAATACAGTAAATCTCCTATTTTCGGGAGCATACAGTCAGAAATTCCCCTTATTTTGGGGCAAAATTGCAGAAATTTCATTTACATTGGGGCAAAATTGAAGAAATTTCCCTTATTTTGGGGAAAATTGCAGAAATTCCCCTAATTGTTGGGCAAAAAGGCAGAAATTCCCTCTATGTTGGGGCAAAAAGACAGAAATTCTCCTTATTTTGGGGCAAAACTCAGAAATTCCACGTATTTTGGGGCAAAATTCTAGAAATTTCCCTTATTTTGGGGCAAAATTGCAAAAATTTCCCTTATTTTGGAGCAAAATTGCCGAAATTTCACTTATTTCAGAGAAAAAAAGCAAAAATTTTTCTTATTTTGGGGCAAAAAAACAAAAATTCCCATTATTTTGGGGCAAAAAGGCAGAAATTCACTTTATTTTGGGGTAAAATTGCAGAATTTTCACATATTTCAGGGCAAAAAGACAGAAATTTCCCTTATTTTGGGGCAAAATTGCAGAAATTTCACTAATTTTGGGGCAAAAAAGACAGAAATTCCCTTTGTTTTGGGGGAAAAAGACAGAAATTCCACTTAGTTAGAGGCAAAAATGCAGAAATTCCCCTAATTTTGGAGCAAAAATGAAGAAATTTCCCTTTTTTTATGGCAAAAAGGTATGCATTCCCATTATTTTCAGGCAAAAAGACAGAAATTCCCCGTATTTTGGAGCAAAATTGCATAAATTCCCCTAATTTTGGGGCAAAAGGCAGAAATTCCCTTTATTTTGGGGCAAAAATCAGAAATTCCACTTATTTTGTGGCAAAAAGGCAGAAATTTCTTTTATTTTGGGGCAAAATTGCAGAAATTTCATATATTTCAGGGCATAATTCAAAAATTTTTTCTATTTTGCGGCAAAAAGACAGAAATTCCGTTTATTTTTGGGTAAAAAGGCAGAAATTTCACTCATGTTGAGGTAAAAAGGCAGAAATTCCTCTTATTTTGGGGCAAAAATGAAGAAATTTCCTTTTTTTGTGGCAAAAAAATATACATTCCCCTTACTTTTGGGATAAAAAGCAGAAATTCCTTGTATTTTGAAGCAATATTGCAGAAATTCTCATAATTTTCGGGCAAAAAAGAAGAAATTCTCCTTATTTTGGGGCAAAAAGACAGAAAATCTCCTTTCGGGAGCAAACAGTCAAAAATTCCCCTTATTTTGGGGCAAAATTGCAGAAATTTCCTTTACATTGGGGCAAAATTGCAGAAATTTCCCTTATTTTGGGGCAAAATTGCAGAAATTTCAATTATTTCAGGGTAATAAGTCAGAAATTCCTCTTATTTAGGGGCAAAAAATACAGAAATTCCCTTTGTTTTGGGGGAAAAAGACAGAAATTCCACTTATCTAGAGGCGAAAAGGCAGAAATTCCCCTTATTTTGGAACAAAAATGAAGAAATTTCCCTTTTCATGGCAAAAAAGTATGCATTCCCATTATTTTCAGGCAAAAGGGCAGAAATTTTTCGTATTTTGGAGCAAAATTGCAGAAATTCCCCTTTTTTGGGGCAAAAGGCAGAAATTCCCTTTATTTTAGGGCAAAAATCAGAAATTCCTCTTATTTTGGAGCAAAATTCTAGAAATTTCCTTTTTTTGGGGGCAAAATTGCAGGAATTTACCTTATTTTGGGGCAAAATTGCAGAAATTTCCCTTATTTGGGGCAAAATTGCAGAAATTTCACTTATTTACAGGTAAAAAGGATGAAATTTCCTTTATTTTGGGGCAAAAAGGGAGAAATTCCCTTTATTTTGGGGCAAAATTGCAGACATTTTCTTTATTATGGGGAAAAATTGCAGAAATTTCCCTTATTTTAGGGCAAAATTGCAGAAATTTCACTTATTTCAGAGAAATAAAAGCAGAAATTTTTCTTACTTTGGGGCAAAAAGGCAGAAATTCCCATTATTTTGGGGCAAAAAGGCAGATATTCACATTATTTTGGGGTAAAATTGCAGAAATTTCACATATTTTAGGGCAAAAAGGCAGAAATTTCCCTTATTTTGGGGCAAAATTGCAGAAATTTCACTTATTTTAGGGAAATAAATCAGAAATTCCCATTATTTTGGGGCAAAAAAGACAGAAATTCCTTTTGTTTTTGGGGAAAAAGACAGAAATTCCACTTATTTAGAGGCAAAAAGGAAGAAATTCCCCTTATTTTGGAGCATAAATGAAGAAATTTCCCTTTTTATGGCAACAAGTTATGCATTCCCCTTGTTTTCGGGAAAAAAGACAGAAATTCCCCGTATTTTGGAGCAAAATTGCAGAAATTCCCCTAATTGTGGGGCAAAAAGGCAGAAATTCCCAGTATGTTGGGGCAAAAAGACAGAAATTCTCCTTATTTTAGGGCAAAACTCCGAAATTCCACTTATTTTGGGGCAAAATTGCAGAAATTTCCCTTATTTTGGGGCAAAATTGCGGAAATTTCTCTTATTTTGGGGCAAAATTGCAGAAATTTCACTTATTTCAGAGTAAATGCAAAAATTTTCCTTATTATGGGGCAAAAAGGCAGAAATTCCCATTCTTTTGGGGCAAAAATGCAGAAATTCACCTTATTTTGAAGTAAAATTGCAGAAATTTCACATATTTCAGGGCAAAAAAGCAGAAATTTCCCTTATTTTGGGGCAAAATTGCAGAAATTTCACTTATTTTGGGGCAAAATTGCAGAAATTTTACTTATTTCATGGAAAAAAGGCAGAAATTTTCTTTATTTTGGGGCAAAAATGCAGAAATTCTTAATATTTTGTGGCAAAAATGCAGAAATTTCCCTTATTTTGAGGTAAAAAAGATGAAATTATTCTTATTTGGGGGCAAAAAGGCAGAAATTTCCCTTATTTTGGGGGCAAAAAGACAGAAATTCCCCTTATTTTGTGGCAAAAGGGCAGAAATTTCTTTTATTTTAGGGCAAAATTGCAGAAATATCACTTATTTCACGGCATAAATCAAAAATTCCTTTTATTTTGGGGCAAAAAGACAGAAATTCCATTTATTTTTGCGTAAAAATGGAGAAATGTCACTTATTTTGAGGTAAAAAGGCGGAAGGTCCTCTTATTTTTGGGCAAAAATGAAGAAATTTCCCTTTTTTGTGTCAAAAGGTATACATTCCCCTTACTTTCGGGATTAAAAGCAGAAATTCCCCGTATTTTGAAGCAAAATTGCAGAAATTCTCATTATTTTCGGGCAAAAAAGCAGAAATTCTCCTTATTTTGGAGCAAAAGGCAGAAAATCTTCTCTTTTTGGGAGCAAACAGTCAGAAATTCCCAATATTTTGGGGCAAAATTGCAGAAATTATCTTTACATTGGGGCAAAATTGCAGAAATTTCCCTTATTTTCGGGCAAAATTGCAGAAATTTCACTTATTTAAGGGTAATAAGTCAGAAATTCCCCTTATTTTGGGTCAAAAAAGACAGAAATTCCCTTTGTTTTGGGGGAAAAAGACAGAAATTCCACTTATTTAGAGGCAAAAAGGCAGAAATAACCCTTATTTTGGAGCAAAAATGAAGAAATTTCCCTTTTTATGGCAAAAAGGTATGCATTCCCATTATTTTCGGGAAAAAAGGCAGAAATTCCCCGTATTTTGGAGCAAAATTACAGAAATTGCCCTAATTTTGGGGCAAAAGGCTGAAATTCCCTTTATTTTGGGGCAAAAATCAGAAATTCCCCTTATTTTGGGGAAAAATTCAAGAAATTTCTTTTATTTTGGTGCAAAATTGCAGAAATTTTTCTTACTTGGGGCAAAATTGCAGAAATTTCACTTATTTTCAGGTAAAAAGGCTGAAATTTCCTTTATTTTGGGCCCAAAAGGGAGAAATTCCCCTTATTTTGGGGCAAAATTGCAGAAATTTCCCTTATTATTGGAAAAAATTGCAGAAATTTTCCTTATTTTAGGGCAAAATTGCAGAGATTTCTCTTATTTCAGAGAAAAAAAGCAAAAATTTTTCTTATTTTGGGGCAAAAAGGCAGAAATTCCCATTAATTTGTGGCAAAAAGGCAGAAATTCACCTTATTTTGGGGTAAAATTGCAGAAATTTCACATATTTCAGGGCAAAAAGCAGAAATTTCCCTTATTTTGGGGCAAAATTGCAGAAATTTCACTTATTTATGTGTAATAAGTCAGAAATTCCCCTTATTTTGAGGCAAAAAAGACAGAAATTTCCTTTGTTTTGAGGGAAAAGACAGAAATTCCACTTATTTAGAGGCATTAAGGAAGAAATTTCCCTTATTTTGGAGCAAAAATGAAGAAATTTCCCTTTTTATGGCAAAAAGTTATGCATTCCCCTCATTTTCGGTCAAAAAGGCAGAAATTCCCCGTATTTTGGAGCATAATTGCAGAAATTCCCCTAGTTGTGGTGCAGAAAGACAGAAATTCCCTATATGTTGGGGCAAAAAGACAGAAATTCTCCTTATTTTGGGGCAAAACTCAGAAATTCCACTTATTTTGGGGCAAAATTCCAGAAATTTCCCTATCTTGGGAAAAAAATTGCAGAAATTTCCTTTATTTTGGGGCAAAATTGCCGAAATTTCACTTATTTTAGAGAAAAAAAGCAAAAATCTTTCTTATTTTGGGGCAAAAAAGCAGAAATTCCCATTATTTTGGGGCCAAAATGCAGAAATTCACTTTTTTTGAAGTTAAATTGCAGAAATTTCACATATTTCAGGGCAAAAAGGCAGAAAGTTCCCATATTTTGGGCAAAATTGCAGAAATTTCACTTATTTTGGAGCAAAATTGCAGAAATTTCACTTATTTCAGGAAAAAAGGCAGAAATTTTCCTTATTTTGGGGAAAAATGCAGAAATTCTTAATATTTTTTGGCAAAAATGCAGAAATTCCCCTTACTTTGAGGTAAAAAGGCTGAAATTCCCCTTATTTGGGGGCAAAAAGGCAGAAATTTCCCTTATTTTGGGGCAAAAAGACAGAAATTCCCCTTATTTTGTGGCAAAAAGGCAGAAATTTCTTTTATTTTGGGGCAAAATTGCAGAAATATCACTTATTTCAGGGCATAATTGAAAAATTCCTTTTATTTTGGGGCAAAAAGACAAAAATTCCATTTATTTTTGGGTAAAAAGAGAGAAATTTCACTTATTTTGAGGTAAAAAGGCAGAAATTCCTCTTATTTTGGGGCAAAAATGAAGAAATTTCCCTTTTCTGTTGCAAAAGGTATACATTCCCCTTACTTTCGTGATTAAAAGCAGAAATTCCCCGTATTTTGAAGCAAAATTGCAGAAATTCTCATTATTTTCGGACAAAAAAGCAGAAATTCTCCTTATTTTGGGGCAAAAAGACAGAAAATCTCCTTTTTTTTGAGAGCAAACAGTCAGAAATTCCCATTATTTTGGGTCAAAATTGCAGAAATTTCCTTTACATTGGGGCAAAATTGCAGAAATTTCCCTTATTTTGGGGCAAAATTGCAGAAATTTCATTTATTTCAGGGTAATAAGTCAGAAATTCCTTCTATTTGGGGCAAAAAGTCGGAAATTCCCTTTGTTTTGGGAGAAAAAGACTGAAATTCCACTTATTTAGAGGCAAAAAGGCAGAAATTCCCTTTATTTTGGAGCAAAAGTGAAGAAATTTCCCTTTTTATGGCAAAAAGGTATGCATTCCCATTATTTTTGGGCAAAAAGGCAGAAATTTCTCGTATTTTGGAGCAAAATTGCAGAAATTCCCCTAATTTTGGGGCAAAAGGCAGAAATTCCCTTTATTTTGGGGCAAAAATCAGAAATTCCCCTTATTTTGGGGCAAAATTCAAGAAATTTCCTTTATTTTGGTGCAAAATTGCAGGAATTTACCTTTTTTTGGGGAAAAATTGCAGAAATTTCCCTTATTTGGGGCAAAATTGCAGAAATTTCACTTATTTTCAGGTTAAAAGGCTGAAATTTCCTTTATTTTGAGGCAAAAAGGGAGAAATTCCCTTTATTTTGGGGCAAAATTGAAGACATTTCCCTTATTATAGAAAAAAATTGCAGAAATTTCCCTTATTTTAGGGCAAAATTGCAGAAATTTCACTTATTTCAGAGAAATAAAGCAAAAATGTTTCTTATTTTGGGGCAAAAAGGCAGAAATTCCCATTATTTTGGGGCAAAAAGGCAGAAATTCACCTTATTTTGGGGTAAAATTGCAGAAATTTCACATATTTCAGGGCAAAAACGCAGAACTTTCCCTTATTTGGGGGCAAAATAGCAGAAATTTCACTTATTTCAGGGTAATAAGTCAGAAATTCCCCTTATTTTGGGGCAACAATCAGAAATTCCCCTTATTTTGGGGCAAAATTCAAGAAATTTCCTTTATTTTGGGGCAAAATTGCAGGAATTTACCTTTTTTGGGGGCAAAATTGCAGAAATTTTTCTTACTTGGGGCAAAATTGCAGAAATTTCACTTATTTTCAGGTAAAAAGGCTGAAATTTCCTTTATTTTGGGCCCAAAAGGGAGAAATTCCCCTTATTTTGGGGCAAAATTGCAGAAATTTCCCTTATTATTGGAAAAAATTGCAGAAATTTTCCTTATTTTAGGGCAAAATTGCAGAGATTTCTCTTATTTCAGAGAAAAAAAGCAAAAATTTTTCTTATTTTGGGGCAAAAAGGCAGAAATTCCCATTAATTTGTGGCAAAAAAGGCAGAAATTCACCTTATTTTGGGGTAAAATTGCAGAAATTTCACATATTTCAGGGCAAAAAGCAGAAATTTCCCTTATTTTGGGGCAAAATTGCAGAAATTTCACTTATTTTGGGGCAAAATTGCAGAAATTTCACTTATTTTGGGGCAAAATTGCAGAAATTTCACTTATTTCAGGGAAAAAGGCAGAAATTTTCCTTATTTTGCGGCAAAAATGCAGAAATTTTTAATATTTTGTGGCAAAAATGTAGAAATTCCCCTTACTTTGAGCTAAAAAGGCTGAAATTCCCCTTATTTGGGAACAAAAAGGCAAAATTTTCCCTTATTTTGGGGCAAAAAGACAGAAATTCACCTTATTTTGGGGCAAAAAAGACAGAAATTCCCTTCGTTTGGGGGAAAAAGACAGACATTCCACTTATTTAGAGGCAAAAAGGCTGAAATTCCCCTTATTTTGGAGCAAAAATGAAGATATTTCCCTTTTTTATGGCAAAAAGTTATGCATTCCACTTATTTTCGGGCAACAAGACAGAAATTCCTTGCATTTTTGAGCAAAATTGCAGAAATTTCCCTAATTGTGGGGCAAAAAGGCAGAAATTCCCTATATGTTGGGGCAAAAAGACAGAAATTCTCGTTCTTTTGGGGCAAAACTCAGAAATTCCACTTATTTTGGGGCAAAATTCCAAAAATTTCCCTTATTTTGGGGCAAAATTGCAGAAATTTCTCTTATTTTAGGGCAAAATTGCAGAAATTTCACTTATTTCAGAGAAAAAAAGCAAAAATTTTTCTTATTTTGGGGCTAAAAGGCAGAAATTCCAATTATTTTGGGGCAAAAATGCAGAAATTCACCTTATTTTAGGGTAAAATTGCACAAATTTCACATATTTCAGGGCAAAAAGGCAGAAATTTCCCTTATTTTGTAGCAAAATTGCAGATATTTCACTTATTTTGGGGCAAAATTGCAGAAATTTCACTTATTTCAGGGAAAAAAAGCAGAAATTTTCCTTATTTTGGGGAAAAAATTAAGAAATTCTTAATATTTTGTGGCAAAAATGCAGAAATTCCCCTTATTTTGAGGTTAAATGGCTGAAAGTCCCCTTATTTTGAGGTAAAAAGACTGAAATTCCCCTTATTTGGGGGCAAAAAGGCAGAAATTTCTCTTATTTTGGGGCAAAAAGACAGAAATTCCCCTTATTTTGTGGCAAAAATGCAGAAATTTCTTTTATTTTGGGGCAAAATTGCAGAAATATCACTTATTTCAGGGTATAATTCAAAAATTCCTTTTATTTTGTTGCAAAAAGACAAAATTCCATTTATTTTTGGGTAAAAAAGAGAAATTTCACTTATTTTGAGGTAAAAAGGCAGAAATTCCTCTTATTTTGGGGCAAAAATTTAAAAATTTTCCTTTTTTGTGGAAAAAGGTATACATTCCCCTTACTTTCGGGATAAAAAGCAGAAATTCCCCGTATTTTGAAGCATAATAGCAGAAATTCTCATAATTTTCGGGCAAAAAATCAGAAATTGTCCTTATTTTGGAGCAAAAATACAGTAAATCTCCTATTTTCGGGAGCATACAGTCAGAAATTCCCCTTATTTTGGGGCAAAATTGCAGAAATTTCATTTACATTGGGGCAAAATTGAAGAAATTTCCCTTATTTTGGGGAAAATTGCAGAAATTCCCCTAATTGTTGGGCAAAAAGGCAGAAATTCCCTCTATGTTGGGGCAAAAAGACAGAAATTCTCCTTATTTTGGGGCAAAACTCAGAAATTCCACGTATTTTGGAGCAAAATTCTAGAAATTTCCCTTATTTTGGGGCAAAATTGCAAAAATTTCCCTTATTTTGGAGCAAAATTGCCGAAATTTCACTTATTTCAGAGAAAAAAAGCAAAAATTTTTCTTATTTTGGGGCAAAAAAACAAAAATTCCCATTATTTTGGGGCAAAAAGGCAGAAATTCACTTTATTTTGGGGTAAAATTGCAGAATTTTCACATATTTCAGGGCAAAAAGACAGAAATTTCCCTTATTTTGGGGCAAAATTGCAGAAATTTCACTAATTTTGGGGCAAAAAAGACAGAAATTCCCTTTGTTTTGGGGGAAAAAGACAGAAATTCCACTTAGTTAGAGGCAAAAATGCAGAAATTCCCCTAATTTTGGAGCAAAAATGAAGAAATTTCCCTTTTTTATGGCAAAAAGGTATGCATTCCCATTATTTTCAGGCAAAAAGACAGAAATTCCCCGTATTTTGGAGCAAAATTGCATAAATTCCCCTAATTTTGGGGCAAAAGGCAGAAATTCCCTTTATTTTGGGGCAAAAATCAGAAATTCCACTTATTTTGTGGCAAAAAGGCAGAAATTTCTTTTATTTTGGGGCAAAATTGCAGAAATTTCATATATTTCAGGGCATAATTCAAAAATTTTTTCTATTTTGCGGCAAAAAGACAGAAATTCCGTTTATTTTTGGGTAAAAAGGCAGAAATTTCACTCATGTTGAGGTAAAAAGGCAGAAATTCCTCTTATTTTGGGGCAAAAATGAAGAAATTTCCTTTTTTTGTGGCAAAAAAATATACATTCCCATTACTTTTGGGATAAAAAGCAGAAATTCCTTGTATTTTGAAGCAATATTGCAGAAATTCTCATAATTTTCGGGCAAAAAAGAAGAAATTCTCCTTATTTTGGGGCAAAAAGACAGAAAATCTCCTTTCGGGAGCAAACAGTCAAAAATTCCCCTTATTTTGGGGCAAAATTGCAGAAATTTCCTTTACATTGGGGCAAAATTGCAGAAATTTCCCTTATTTTGGGGCAAAATTGCAGAAATTTCAATTATTTCAGGGTAATAAGTCAGAAATTCCTCTTATTTAGGGGCAAAAAATACAGAAATTCCCTTTGTTTTGGGGGAAAAAGACAGAAATTCCACTTATCTAGAGGCGAAAAGGCAGAAATTCCCCTTATTTTGGAACAAAAATGAAGAAATTTCCCTTTTCATGGCAAAAAAGTATGCATTCCCATTATTTTCAGGCAAAAGGGCAGAAATTTTTCGTATTTTGGAGCAAAATTGCAGAAATTCCCCTTTTTTGGGGCAAAAGGCAGAAATTCCCTTTATTTTAGGGCAAAAATCAGAAATTCCTCTTATTTTGGAGCAAAATTCTAGAAATTTCCTTTTTTTGGGGGCAAAATTGCAGGAATTTACCTTATTTTGGGGCAAAATTGCAGAAATTTCCCTTATTTGGGGCAAAATTGCAGAAATTTCACTTATTTACAGGTAAAAAGGATGAAATTTCCTTTATTTTGGGGCAAAAAGGGAGAAATTCCCTTTATTTTGGGGCAAAATTGCAGACATTTTCTTTATTATGGGGAAAAATTGCAGAAATTTCCCTTATTTTAGGGCAAAATTGCAGAAATTTCACTTATTTCAGAGAAATAAAAGCAGAAATTTTTCTTACTTTGGGGCAAAAAGGCAGAAATTCCCATTATTTTGGGGCAAAAAGGCAGATATTCACATTATTTTGGGGTAAAATTGCAGAAATTTCACATATTTTAGGGCAAAAAGGCAGAAATTTCCCTTATTTTGGGGCAAAATTGCAGAAATTTCACTTATTTTAGGGAAATAAATCAGAAATTCCCATTATTTTGGGGCAAAAAAGACAGAAATTCCTTTTGTTTTTGGGGAAAAAGACAGAAATTCCACTTATTTAGAGGCAAAAAGGAAGAAATTCCCCTTATTTTGGAGCATAAATGAAGAAATTTCCCTTTTTATGGCAACAAGTTATGCATTCCCCTTGTTTTCGGGAAAAAAGACAGAAATTCCCCGTATTTTGGAGCAAAATTGCAGAAATTCCCCTAATTGTGGGGCAAAAAGGCAGAAATTCCCAGTATGTTGGGGCAAAAAGACAGAAATTCTCCTTATTTTAGGGCAAAACTCCGAAATTCCACTTATTTTGGGGCAAAATTGCAGAAATTTCCCTTATTTTGGGGCAAAATTGCGGAAATTTCTCTTATTTTGGGGCAAAATTGCAGAAATTTCACTTATTTCAGAGTAAATGCAAAAATTTTCCTTATTATGGGGCAAAAAGGCAGAAATTCCCATTCTTTTGGGGCAAAAATGCAGAAATTCACCTTATTTTGCAGTAAAATTGCAGAAATTTCACATATTTCAGGGCAAAAAAAGCAGAAATTTCCCTTATTTTGGGGCAAAATTGCAGAAATTTCACTTATTTTGGGGCAAAATTGCAGAAATTTTACTTATTTCATGGAAAAAAGGCAGAAATTTTCTTTATTTTGGGGCAAAAATGCAGAAATTCTTAATATTTTGTGGCAAAAATGCAGAAATTTCCCTTATTTTGAGGTAAAAAAGATGAAATTATTCTTATTTGGGGGCAAAAAGGCAGAAATTTCCCTTATTTTGGGGGCAAAAAGACAGAAATTCCCCTTATTTTGTGGCAAAAGGGCAGAAATTTCTTTTATTTTAGGGCAAAATTGCAGAAATATCACTTATTTCACGGCATAAATCAAAAATTCCTTTTATTTTGGGGCAAAAAGACAGAAATTCCATTTATTTTTGCGTAAAAATGGAGAAATGTCACTTATTTTGAGGTAAAAAGGCGGAAGGTCCTCTTATTTTTGGGCAAAAATGAAGAAATTTCCCTTTTTTGTGTCAAAAGGTATACATTCCCCTTACTTTCGGGATTAAAAGCAGAAATTCCCCGTATTTTGAAGCAAAATTGCAGAAATTCTCATTATTTTCGGGCAAAAAAGGAGAAATTCTCCTTATTTTGGGGCAAAAGGCAGAAAATCTTCTCTTTTTGGGAGCAAACAGTCAGAAATTCCCAATATTTTGGGGCAAAATTGCAGAAATTATCTTTACATTGGGGCAAAATTGCAGAAATTTCCCTTATTTTCGGGCAAAATTGCAGAAATTTCACTTATTTAAGGGTAATAAGTCAGAAATTCCCCTTATTTTGGGTCAAAAAAGACAGAAATTCCCTTTGTTTTGGGGGAAAAAGACAGAAATTCCACTTATTTAGAGGCAAAAAGGCAGAAATAACCCTTATTTTGGAGCAAAAATGAAGAAATTTCCCTTTTTATGGCAAAAAGGTATGCATTCCCATTATTTTCGGGAAAAAAGGCAGAAATTCCCCGTATTTTGGAGCAAAATTACAGAAATTGCCCTAATTTTGGGGCAAAAGGCTGAAATTCCCTTTATTTTGGGGCAAAAATCAGAAATTCCCCTTATTTTGGGGAAAAATTCAAGAAATTTCTTTTATTTTGGTGCAAAATTGCAGAAATTTTTCTTACTTGGGGCAAAATTGCAGAAATTTCACTTATTTTCAGGTAAAAAGGCTGAAATTTCCTTTATTTTGGGCCCAAAAGGGAGAAATTCCCCTTATTTTGGGGCAAAATTGCAGAAATTTCCCTTATTATTGGAAAAAATTGCAGAAATTTTCCTTATTTTAGGGCAAAATTGCAGAGATTTCTCTTATTTCAGAGAAAAAAAGCAAAAATTTTTCTTATTTTGGGGCAAAAAGGCAGAAATTCCCATTAATTTGTGGCAAAAAGGCAGAAATTCACCTTATTTTGGGGTAAAATTGCAGAAATTTCACATATTTCAGGGCAAAAAGCAGAAATTTCCCTTATTTTGGGGCAAAATTGCAGAAATTTCACTTATTTATGTGTAATAAGTCAGAAATTCCCCTTATTTTGAGGCAAAAAAGACAGAAATTTCCTTTGTTTTGAGGGAAAAGACAGAAATTCCACTTATTTAGAGGCATTAAGGAAGAAATTTCCCTTATTTTGGAGCAAAAATGAAGAAATTTCCCTTTTTATGGCAAAAAGTTATGCATTCCCCTCATTTTCGGTCAAAAAGGCAGAAATTCCCCGTATTTTGGAGCATAATTGCAGAAATTCCCCTAGTTGTGGTGCAGAAAGACAGAAATTCCCTATATGTTGGGGCAAAAAGACAGAAATTCTCCTTATTTTGGGGCAAAACTCAGAAATTCCACTTATTTTGGGGCAAAATTCCAGAAATTTCCCTATCTTGGGAAAAAAATTGCAGAAATTTCCTTTATTTTGGGGCAAAATTGCCGAAATTTCACTTATTTTAGAGAAAAAAAGCAAAAATCTTTCTTATTTTGGGGCAAAAAAGCAGAAATTCCCATTATTTTGGGGCCAAAATGCAGAAATTCACTTTTTTTGAAGTTAAATTGCAGAAATTTCACATATTTCAGGGCAAAAAGGCAGAAAGTTCCCATATTTTGGGCAAAATTGCAGAAATTTCACTTATTTTGGAGCAAAATTGCAGAAATTTCACTTATTTCAGGAAAAAAGGCAGAAATTTTCCTTATTTTGGGGAAAAATGCAGAAATTCTTAATATTTTTTGGCAAAAATGCAGAAATTCCCCTTACTTTGAGGTAAAAAGGCTGAAATTCCCCTTATTTGGGGGCAAAAAGGCAGAAATTTCCCTTATTTTGGGGCAAAAAGACAGAAATTCCCCTTATTTTGTGGCAAAAGGCAGAAATTTCTTTTATTTTGGGGCAAAATTGCAGAAATATCACTTATTTCAGGGCATAATTGAAAAATTCCTTTTATTTTGGGGCAAAAAGACAAAAATTCCATTTATTTTTGGGTAAAAAGAGAGAAATTTCACTTATTTTGAGGTAAAAAGGCAGAAATTCCTCTTATTTTGGGGCAAAAATGAAGAAATTTCCCTTTTCTGTTGCAAAAGGTATACATTCCCCTTACTTTCGTGATTAAAAGCAGAAATTCCCCGTATTTTGAAGCAAAATTGCAGAAATTCTCATTATTTTCGGACAAAAAAGCAGAAATTCTCCTTATTTTGGGGCAAAAAGACAGAAAATCTCCTTTTTTTTGAGAGCAAACAGTCAGAAATTCCCATTATTTTGGGTCAAAATTGCAGAAATTTCCTTTACATTGGGGCAAAATTGCAGAAATTTCCCTTATTTTGGGGCAAAATTGCAGAAATTTCATTTATTTCAGGGTAATAAGTCAGAAATTCCTTCTATTTGGGGCAAAAAGTCGGAAATTCCCTTTGTTTTGGGAGAAAAAGACTGAAATTCCACTTATTTAGAGGCAAAAAAGCAGAAATTCCCTTTATTTTGGAGCAAAAGTGAAGAAATTTCCCTTTTTATGGCAAAAAGGTATGCATTCCCATTATTTTTGGGCAAAAAGGCAGAAATTTCTCGTATTTTGGAGCAAAATTGCAGAAATTCCCCTAATTTTGGGGCAAAAGGCAGAAATTCCCTTTATTTTGGGGCAAAAATCAGAAATTCCCCTTATTTTGGGGCAAAATTCAAGAAATTTCCTTTATTTTGGTGCAAAATTGCAGGAATTTACCTTTTTTTGGGGAAAAATTGCAGAAATTTCCCTTATTTGGGGCAAAATTGCAGAAATTTCACTTATTTTCAGGTTAAAAGGCTGAAATTTCCTTTATTTTGAGGCAAAAAGGGAGAAATTCCCTTTATTTTGGGGCAAAATTGAAGACATTTCCCTTATTATAGAAAAAAATTGCAGAAATTTCCCTTATTTTAGGGCAAAATTGCAGAAATTTCACTTATTTCAGAGAAATAAAGCAAAAATGTTTCTTATTTTGGGGCAAAAAGGCAGAAATTCCCATTATTTTGGGGCAAAAAGGCAGAAATTCACCTTATTTTGGGGTAAAATTGCAGAAATTTCACATATTTCAGGGCAAAAACGCAGAACTTTCCCTTATTTTGGGGCAAAATAGCAGAAATTTCACTTATTTCAGGGTAATAAGTCAGAAATTCCCCTTATTTTGGGGCAACAATCAGAAATTCCCCTTATTTTGGGGCAAAATTCAAGAAATTTCCTTTATTTTGGGGCAAAATTGCAGGAATTTACCTTTTTTGGGGGCAAAATTGCAGAAATTTTTCTTACTTGGGGCAAAATTGCAGAAATTTCACTTATTTTCAGGTAAAAAGGCTGAAATTTCCTTTATTTTGGGCCCAAAAGGGAGAAATTCCCCTTATTTTGGGGCAAAATTGCAGAAATTTCCCTTATTATTGGAAAAAATTGCAGAAATTTTCCTTATTTTAGGGCAAAATTGCAGAGATTTCTCTTATTTCAGAGAAAAAAAGCAAAAATTTTTCTTATTTTGGGGCAAAAAGGCAGAAATTCCCATTAATTTGTGGCAAAAAAAGGCAGAAATTCACCTTATTTTGGGGTAAAATTGCAGAAATTTCACATATTTCAGGGCAAAAAGCAGAAATTTCCCTTATTTTGGGGCAAAATTGCAGAAATTTCACTTATTTTGGGGCAAAATTGCAGAAATTTCACTTATTTTGGGGCAAAATTGCAGAAATTTCACTTATTTCAGGGAAAAAGGCAGAAATTTTCCTTATTTTGCGGCAAAAATGCAGAAATTTTTAATATTTTGTGGCAAAAATGTAGAAATTCCCCTTACTTTGAGCTAAAAAGGCTGAAATTCCCCTTATTTGGGAACAAAAAGGCAAAATTTTCCCTTATTTTGGGGCAAAAAGACAGAAATTCACCTTATTTTGGGGCAAAAAAGACAGAAATTCCCTTCGTTTGGGGGAAAAAGACAGACATTCCACTTATTTAGAGGCAAAAAGGCTGAAATTCCCCTTATTTTGGAGCAAAAATGAAGATATTTCCCTTTTTTATGGCAAAAAGTTATGCATTCCACTTATTTTCGGGCAACAAGACAGAAATTCCTTGCATTTTTGAGCAAAATTGCAGAAATTTCCCTAATTGTGGGGCAAAAAGGCAGAAATTCCCTATATGTTGGGGCAAAAAGACAGAAATTCTCGTTCTTTTGGGGCAAAACTCAGAAATTCCACTTATTTTGGGGCAAAATTCCAAAAATTTCCCTTATTTTGGGGCAAAATTGCAGAAATTTCTCTTATTTTAGGGCAAAATTGCAGAAATTTCACTTATTTCAGAGAAAAAAAGCAAAAATTTTTCTTATTTTGGGGCTAAAAGGCAGAAATTCCAATTATTTTGGGGCAAAAATGCAGAAATTCACCTTATTTTAGGGTAAAATTGCACAAATTTCACATATTTCAGGGCAAAAAGGCAGAAATTTCCCTTATTTTGTAGCAAAATTGCAGATATTTCACTTATTTTGGGGCAAAATTGCAGAAATTTCACTTATTTCAGGGAAAAAAAGCAGAAATTTTCCTTATTTTGGGGAAAAAATTAAGAAATTCTTAATATTTTGTGGCAAAAATGCAGAAATTCCCCTTATTTTGAGGTTAAATGGCTGAAAGTCCCCTTATTTTGAGGTAAAAAGACTGAAATTCCCCTTATTTGGGGGCAAAAAGGCAGAAATTTCTCTTATTTTGGGGCAAAAAGACAGAAATTCCCCTTATTTTGTGGCAAAAATGCAGAAATTTCTTTTATTTTGGGGCAAAATTGCAGAAATATCACTTATTTCAGGGTATAATTCAAAAATTCCTTTTATTTTGTTGCAAAAAGACAAAATTCCATTTATTTTTGGGTAAAAAAGAGAAATTTCACTTATTTTGAGGTAAAAAGGCAGAAATTCCTCTTATTTTGGGGCAAAAATTTAAAAATTTTCCTTTTTTGTGGAAAAAGGTATACATTCCCCTTACTTTCGGGATAAAAAGCAGAAATTCCCCGTATTTTGAAGCATAATAGCAGAAATTCTCATAATTTTCGGGCAAAAAATCAGAAATTGTCCTTATTTTGGAGCAAAAATACAGTAAATCTCCTATTTTCGGGAGCATACAGTCAGAAATTCCCCTTATTTTGGGGCAAAATTGCAGAAATTTCATTTACATTGGGGCAAAATTGAAGAAATTTCCCTTATTTTGGGGAAAATTGCAGAAATTCCCCTAATTGTTGGGCAAAAAGGCAGAAATTCCCTCTATGTTGGGGCAAAAAGACAGAAATTCTCCTTATTTTGGGGCAAAACTCAGAAATTCCACGTATTTTGGAGCAAAATTCTAGAAATTTCCCTTATTTTGGGGCAAAATTGCAAAAATTTCCCTTATTTTGGAGCAAAATTGCCGAAATTTCACTTATTTCAGAGAAAAAAAGCAAAAATTTTTCTTATTTTGGGGCAAAAAAACAAAAATTCCCATTATTTTGGGGCAAAAAGGCAGAAATTCACTTTATTTTGGGGTAAAATTGCAGAATTTTCACATATTTCAGGGCAAAAAGACAGAAATTTCCCTTATTTTGGGGCAAAATTGCAGAAATTTCACTAATTTTGGGGCAAAAAAGACAGAAATTCCCTTTGTTTTGGGGGAAAAAGACAGAAATTCCACTTAGTTAGAGGCAAAAATGCAGAAATTCCCCTAATTTTGGAGCAAAAATGAAGAAATTTCCCTTTTTTATGGCAAAAAGGTATGCATTCCCATTATTTTCAGGCAAAAAGACAGAAATTCCCCGTATTTTGGAGCAAAATTGCATAAATTCCCCTAATTTTGGGGCAAAAGGCAGAAATTCCCTTTATTTTGGGGCAAAAATCAGAAATTCCACTTATTTTGTGGCAAAAAGGCAGAAATTTCTTTTATTTTGGGGCAAAATTGCAGAAATTTCATATATTTCAGGGCATAATTCAAAAATTTTTTCTATTTTGCGGCAAAAAGACAGAAATTCCGTTTATTTTTGGGTAAAAAGGCAGAAATTTCACTCATGTTGAGGTAAAAAGGCAGAAATTCCTCTTATTTTGGGGCAAAAATGAAGAAATTTCCTTTTTTTGTGGCAAAAAAATATACATTCCCCTTACTTTTGGGATAAAAAGCAGAAATTCCTTGTATTTTGAAGCAATATTGCAGAAATTCTCATAATTTTCGGGCAAAAAAGAAGAAATTCTCCTTATTTTGGGGCAAAAAGACAGAAAATCTCCTTTCGGGAGCAAACAGTCAAAAATTCCCCTTATTTTGGGGCAAAATTGCAGAAATTTCCTTTACATTGGGGCAAAATTGCAGAAATTTCCCTTATTTTGGGGCAAAATTGCAGAAATTTCAATTATTTCAGGGTAATAAGTCAGAAATTCCTCTTATTTAGGGGCAAAAAATACAGAAATTCCCTTTGTTTTGGGGGAAAAAGACAGAAATTCCACTTATCTAGAGGCGAAAAGGCAGAAATTCCCCTTATTTTGGAACAAAAATGAAGAAATTTCCCTTTTCATGGCAAAAAAGTATGCATTCCCATTATTTTCAGGCAAAAGGGCAGAAATTTTTCGTATTTTGGAGCAAAATTGCAGAAATTCCCCTTTTTTGGGGCAAAAGGCAGAAATTCCCTTTATTTTAGGGCAAAAATCAGAAATTCCTCTTATTTTGGAGCAAAATTCTAGAAATTTCCTTTTTTTGGGGGCAAAATTGCAGGAATTTACCTTATTTTGGGGCAAAATTGCAGAAATTTCCCTTATTTGGGGCAAAATTGCAGAAATTTCACTTATTTACAGGTAAAAAGGATAAAATTTCCTTTATTTTGGGGCAAAAAGGGAGAAATTCCCTTTATTTTGGGGCAAAATTGCAGACATTTTCTTTATTATGGGGAAAAATTGCAGAAATTTCCCTTATTTTAGGGCAAAATTGCAGAAATTTCACTTATTTCAGAGAAATAAAAGCAGAAATTTTTCTTACTTTGGGGCAAAAAGGCAGAAATTCCCATTATTTTGGGGCAAAAAGGCAGATATTCACATTATTTTGGGGTAAAATTGCAGAAATTTCACATATTTTAGGGCAAAAAGGCAGAAATTTCCCTTATTTTGGGGCAAAATTGCAGAAATTTCACTTATTTTAGGGAAATAAATCAGAAATTCCCATTATTTTGGGGCAAAAAAGACAGAAATTCCTTTTGTTTTTGGGGAAAAAGACAGAAATTCCACTTATTTAGAGGCAAAAAGGAAGAAATTCCCCTTATTTTGGAGCATAAATGAAGAAATTTCCCTTTTTATGGCAACAAGTTATGCATTCCCCTTGTTTTCGGGAAAAAAGACAGAAATTCCCCGTATTTTGGAGCAAAATTGCAGAAATTCCCCTAATTGTGGGGCAAAAAGGCAGAAATTCCCAGTATGTTGGGGCAAAAAGACAGAAATTCTCCTTATTTTAGGGCAAAACTCCGAAATTCCACTTATTTTGGGGCAAAATTGCAGAAATTTCCCTTATTTTGGGGCAAAATTGCGGAAATTTCTCTTATTTTGGGGCAAAATTGCAGAAATTTCACTTATTTCAGAGTAAATGCAAAAATTTTCCTTATTATGGGGCAAAAAGGCAGAAATTCCCATTCTTTTGGGGCAAAAATGCAGAAATTCACCTTATTTTGCAGTAAAATTGCAGAAATTTCACATATTTCAGGGCAAAAAAAGCAGAAATTTCCCTTATTTTGGGGCAAAATTGCAGAAATTTCACTTATTTTGGGGCAAAATTGCAGAAATTTTACTTATTTCATGGAAAAAAGGCAGAAATTTTCTTTATTTTGGGGCAAAAATGCAGAAATTCTTAATATTTTGTGGCAAAAATGCAGAAATTTCCCTTATTTTGAGGTAAAAAAGATGAAATTATTCTTATTTGGGGGCAAAAAGGCAGAAATTTCCCTTATTTTGGGGGCAAAAAGACAGAAATTCCCCTTATTTTGTGGCAAAAGGGCAGAAATTTCTTTTATTTTAGGGCAAAATTGCAGAAATATCACTTATTTCACGGCATAAATCAAAAATTCCTTTTATTTTGGGGCAAAAAGACAGAAATTCCATTTATTTTTGCGTAAAAATGGAGAAATGTCACTTATTTTGAGGTAAAAAGGCGGAAGGTCCTCTTATTTTTGGGCAAAAATGAAGAAATTTCCCTTTTTTGTGTCAAAAGGTATACATTCCCCTTACTTTCGGGATTAAAAGCAGAAATTCCCCGTATTTTGAAGCAAAATTGCAGAAATTCTCATTATTTTCGGGCAAAAAAGCAGAAATTCTCCTTATTTTGGGGCAAAAGGCAGAAAATCTTCTCTTTTTGGGAGCAAACAGTCAGAAATTCCCAATATTTTGGGGCAAAATTGCAGAAATTATCTTTACATTGGGGCAAAATTGCAGAAATTTCCCTTATTTTCGGGCAAAATTGCAGAAATTTCACTTATTTAAGGGTAATAAGTCAGAAATTCCCCTTATTTTGGGTCAAAAAAGACAGAAATTCCCTTTGTTTTGGGGGAAAAAGACAGAAATTCCACTTATTTAGAGGCAAAAAGGCAGAAATAACCCTTATTTTGGAGCAAAAATGAAGAAATTTCCCTTTTTATGGCAAAAAGGTATGCATTCCCATTATTTTCGGGAAAAAAGGCAGAAATTCCCCGTATTTTGGAGCAAAATTACAGAAATTGCCCTAATTTTGGGGCAAAAGGCTGAAATTCCCTTTATTTTGGGGCAAAAATCAGAAATTCCCCTTATTTTGGGGAAAAATTCAAGAAATTTCTTTTATTTTGGTGCAAAATTGCAGAAATTTTTCTTACTTGGGGCAAAATTGCAGAAATTTCACTTATTTTCAGGTAAAAAGGCTGAAATTTCCTTTATTTTGGGCCCAAAAGGGAGAAATTCCCCTTATTTTGGGGCAAAATTGCAGAAATTTCCCTTATTATTGGAAAAAATTGCAGAAATTTTCCTTATTTTAGGGCAAAATTGCAGAGATTTCTCTTATTTCAGAGAAAAAAAGCAAAAATTTTTCTTATTTTGGGGCAAAAAGGCAGAAATTCCCATTAATTTGTGGCAAAAAGGCAGAAATTCACCTTATTTTGGGGTAAAATTGCAGAAATTTCACATATTTCAGGGCAAAAAGCAGAAATTTCCCTTATTTTGGGGCAAAATTGCAGAAATTTCACTTATTTATGTGTAATAAGTCAGAAATTCCCCTTATTTTGAGGCAAAAAAGACAGAAATTTCCTTTGTTTTGAGGGAAAAGACAGAAATTCCACTTATTTAGAGGCATTAAGGAAGAAATTTCCCTTATTTTGGAGCAAAAATGAAGAAATTTCCCTTTTTATGGCAAAAAGTTATGCATTCCCCTCATTTTCGGTCAAAAAGGCAGAAATTCCCCGTATTTTGGAGCATAATTGCAGAAATTCCCCTAGTTGTGGTGCAGAAAGACAGAAATTCCCTATATGTTGGGGCAAAAAGACAGAAATTCTCCTTATTTTGGGGCAAAACTCAGAAATTCCACTTATTTTGGGGCAAAATTCCAGAAATTTCCCTATCTTGGGAAAAAAATTGCAGAAATTTCCTTTATTTTGGGGCAAAATTGCCGAAATTTCACTTATTTTAGAGAAAAAAAGCAAAAATCTTTCTTATTTTGGGGCAAAAAAGCAGAAATTCCCATTATTTTGGGGCCAAAATGCAGAAATTCACTTTTTTTGAAGTTAAATTGCAGAAATTTCACATATTTCAGGGCAAAAAGGCAGAAAGTTCCCATATTTTGGGCAAAATTGCAGAAATTTCACTTATTTTGGAGCAAAATTGCAGAAATTTCACTTATTTCAGGAAAAAAGGCAGAAATTTTCCTTATTTTGGGGAAAAATGCAGAAATTCTTAATATTTTTTGGCAAAAATGCAGAAATTCCCCTTACTTTGAGGTAAAAAGGCTGAAATTCCCCTTATTTGGGGGCAAAAAGGCAGAAATTTCCCTTATTTTGGGGCAAAAAGACAGAAATTCCCCTTATTTTGTGGCAAAAAGGCAGAAATTTCTTTTATTTTGGGGCAAAATTGCAGAAATATCACTTATTTCAGGGCATAATTGAAAAATTCCTTTTATTTTGGGGCAAAAAGACAAAAATTCCATTTATTTTTGGGTAAAAAGAGAGAAATTTCACTTATTTTGAGGTAAAAAGGCAGAAATTCCTCTTATTTTGGGGCAAAAATGAAGAAATTTCCCTTTTCTGTTGCAAAAGGTATACATTCCCCTTACTTTCGTGATTAAAAGCAGAAATTCCCCGTATTTTGAAGCAAAATTGCAGAAATTCTCATTATTTTCGGACAAAAAAGCAGAAATTCTCCTTATTTTGGGGCAAAAAGACAGAAAATCTCCTTTTTTTTGAGAGCAAACAGTCAGAAATTCCCATTATTTTGGGTCAAAATTGCAGAAATTTCCTTTACATTGGGGCAAAATTGCAGAAATTTCCCTTATTTTGGGGCAAAATTGCAGAAATTTCATTTATTTCAGGGTAATAAGTCAGAAATTCCTTCTATTTGGGGCAAAAAGTCGGAAATTCCCTTTGTTTTGGGAGAAAAAGACTGAAATTCCACTTATTTAGAGGCAAAAAGGCAGAAATTCCCTTTATTTTGGAGCAAAAGTGAAGAAATTTCCCTTTTTATGGCAAAAAGGTATGCATTCCCATTATTTTTGGGCAAAAAGGCAGAAATTTCTCGTATTTTGGAGCAAAATTGCAGAAATTCCCCTAATTTTGGGGCAAAAGGCAGAAATTCCCTTTATTTTGGGGCAAAAATCAGAAATTCCCCTTATTTTGGGGCAAAATTCAAGAAATTTCCTTTATTTTGGTGCAAAATTGCAGGAATTTACCTTTTTTTGGGGAAAAATTGCAGAAATTTCCCTTATTTGGGGCAAAATTGCAGAAATTTCACTTATTTTCAGGTTAAAAGGCTGAAATTTCCTTTATTTTGAGGCAAAAAGGGAGAAATTCCCTTTATTTTGGGGCAAAATTGAAGACATTTCCCTTATTATAGAAAAAAATTGCAGAAATTTCCCTTATTTTAGGGCAAAATTGCAGAAATTTCACTTATTTCAGAGAAATAAAGCAAAAATGTTTCTTATTTTGGGGCAAAAAGGCAGAAATTCCCATTATTTTGGGGCAAAAAGGCAGAAATTCACCTTATTTTGGGGTAAAATTGCAGAAATTTCACATATTTCAGGGCAAAAACCCAGAACTTTCCCTTATTTGGGGGCAAAATAGCAGAAATTTCACTTATTTCAGGGTAATAAGTCAGAAATTCCCCTTATTTTGGGGCAACAATCAGAAATTCCCCTTATTTTGGGGCAAAATTCAAGAAATTTCCTTTATTTTGGGGCAAAATTGCAGGAATTTACCTTTTTTGGGGGCAAAATTGCAGAAATTTTTCTTACTTGGGGCAAAATTGCAGAAATTTCACTTATTTTCAGGTAAAAAGGCTGAAATTTCCTTTATTTTGGGCCCAAAAGGGAGAAATTCCCCTTATTTTGGGGCAAAATTGCAGAAATTTCCCTTATTATTGGAAAAAATTGCAGAAATTTTCCTTATTTTAGGGCAAAATTGCAGAGATTTCTCTTATTTCAGAGAAAAAAAGCAAAAATTTTTCTTATTTTGGGGCAAAAAGGCAGAAATTCCCATTAATTTGTGGCAAAAAAGGCAGAAATTCACCTTATTTTGGGGTAAAATTGCAGAAATTTCACATATTTCAGGGCAAAAAGCAGAAATTTCCCTTATTTTGGGGCAAAATTGCAGAAATTTCACTTATTTATGTGTAATAAGTCAGAAATTCCCCTTATTTTGAGGCAAAAAAGACAGAAATTTCCTTTGTTTTGAGGGAAAAGACAGAAATTCCACTTATTTAGAGGCATGAAGGAAGAAATTTCCCTTATTTTGGAGCAAAAATGAAGAAATTTCCCTTTTTATGGCAAAAAGTTATGCATTCCCCTCATTTTCGGTCAAAAAGGCAGAAATTCCCCGTATTTTGGAGCATAATTGCAGAAATTCCCCTAGTTGTGGTGCAGAAAGACAGAAATTCCCTATATGTTGGGGCAAAAAGACAGAAATTCTCCTTAATTTGGGGCAAAACTCAGAAATTCCACTTATTTTGGGGCAAAATTCCAGAAATTTCCCTATCTTGGGAAAAAAATTGCAGAAATTTCCTTTATTTTGGGGCAAAATTGCCGAAATTTCACTTATTTTAGAGAAAAAAAGCAAAAATCTTTCTTATTTTGGGGCAAAAAAGCAGAAATTCCCATTATTTTGGGGCAAAAATGCAGAAATTCACTTTTTTTGAAGTTAAATTGCAGAAATTTCACATATTTCAGGGCAAAAAGGCAGAAAGTTCCCATATTTTGGGCAAAATTGCAGAAATTTCACTTATTTTGGAGCAAAATTGCAGAAATTTCACTTATTTCAGGAAAAAAGGCAGAAATTTTCCTTATTTTGGGGAAAAATGCAGAAATTCTTAATATTTTTTGGCAAAAATGCAGAAATTCCCCTTACTTTGAGGTAAAAAGGCTGAAATTCCCCTTATTTGGGGGCAAAAAGGCAGAAATTTCCCTTATTTTGGGGCAAAAAGACAGAAATTCCCCTTATTTTGTGGCAAAAAGGCAGAAATTTCTTTTATTTTGGGGCAAAATTGCAGAAATATCACTTATTTCAGGGCATAATTGAAAAATTCCTTTTATTTTGGGGCAAAAAGACAAAAATTCCATTTACTTTTGGGTAAAAAGAGAGAAATTTCACTTATTTTGAGGTAAAAAGGCAGAAATTCCTCTTATTTTGGGGCAAAAATGAAGAAATTTCCCTTTTCTGTTGCAAAAGGTATACATTCCCCTTACTTTCGTGATTAAAAGCAGAAATTCCCCGTATTTTGAAGCAAAATTGCAGAAATTCTCATTATTTTCGGACAAAAAAGCAGAAATTCTCCTTATTTTGGGGCAAAAAGACAGAAAATCTCCTTTTTTTTGAGAGCAAACAGTCAGAAATTCCCATTATTTTGGGTCAAAATTGCAGAAATTTCCTTTACATTGGGGCAAAATTGCAGAAATTTCCCTTATTTTGGGGCAAAATTGCAGAAATTTCATTTATTTCAGGGTAATAAGTCAGAAATTCCTTCTATTTGGGGCAAAAAGTCGGAAATTCCCTTTGTTTTGGGAGAAAAAGACTGAAATTCCACTTATTTAGAGGCAAAAAGGCAGAAATTCCCTTTATTTTGGAGCAAAAGTGAAGAAATTTCCCTTTTTATGGCAAAAAGGTATGCATTCCCATTATTTTTGGGCAAAAAGGCAGAAATTTCTCGTATTTTGGAGCAAAATTGCAGAAATTCCCCTAATTTTGGGGCAAAAGGCAGAAATTCCCTTTATTTTGGGGCAAAAATCAGAAATTCCCCTTATTTTGGGGCAAAATTCAAGAAATTTCCTTTATTTTGGTGCAAAATTGCAGGAATTTACCTTTTTTTGGGGCAAAATTGCAGAAATTTCCCTTATTTGGGGCAAAATTGCAGAAATTTCACTTATTTTCAGGTTAAAAGGCTGAAATTTCCTTTATTTTGAGGCAAAAAGGGAGAAATTCCCTTTATTTTGGGGCAAAATTGAAGACATTTCCCTTATTATAGAAAAAAATTGCAGAAATTTCCCTTATTTTAGGGCAAAATTGCAGAAATTTCACTTATTTCAGAGAAATAAAGCAAAAATGTTTCTTATTTTGGGGCAAAAAGGCAGAAATTCCCATTATTTTGGGGCAAAAAGGCAGAAATTCACCTTATTTTGGGGTAAAATTGCAGAAATTTCACATATTTCAGGGCAAAAACACAGAACTTTCCCTTATTTGGGGGCAAAATAGCAGAAATTTCACTTATTTCAGGGTAATAAGTCAGAAATTCCCCTTATTTTGGGGCAACAATCAGAAATTCCCCTTATTTTGGGGCAAAATTCAAGAAATTTCCTTTATTTTGGGGCAAAATTGCAGGAATTTACCTTTTTTTGGGGCAAAATTGCAGAAATTTTTCTTACTTGGGGCAAAATTGCAGAAATTTCACTTATTTTCAGGTAAAAAGGCTGAAATTTCCTTTATTTTGGGCCCAAAAGGGAGAAATTCCCCTTATTTTGGGGCAAAATTGCAGAAATTTCCCTTATTATTGGAAAAAATTGCAGAAATTTTCCTTATTTTAGAGCAAAATTGCAGAGATTTCTCTTATTTCAGAGAAAAAAAGCAAAAATTTTTCTTATTTTGGGGCAAAAAGGCAGAAATTCCGATTGATTTGTGGCAAAAAGGCAGAAATTCACCTTATTTTGGGGTAAAATTGCAGAAATTTCACATATTTCAGGGCAAAAAGCAGAAATTTCCCTTATTTTGGGGCAAAATTACAGATATTTCACTTATTTATGTGTAATAAGTCAGAAATTCCCCTTATTTTGAGGCAAAAAAGACAGAAATTTCCTTTGTTTTGAGGGAAAAAGACAGAAATTCCACTTATTTAGAGGCATAAAGGCAGAAATTTCCCTAATTTTGGAGCAAAAATGAAGAAATTTCCCTAATTATGGCAAAAAGTTATGCATTCCCCTTATTTTCGGTCAAAAAGGCAGAAATTCCCCGTATTTAGGAGCATAATTGCAGAAATTCCCCTAGTTGTGGTGCAGAAAGACAGAAATTCCCTATATGTTGCGGCAAAAAGACAGAAATTCTCCTTATTTTGGGGCAAAACTCAGAAATTCCACTTATTTTGGGGCAAAATTCCAGAAATTTCCCTATCTTGGGGAAAAAATTGCAGAAATTTCCTTTATTTTGGGGCAAAATTGCCAAAATTTCACTTATTTTAGAGAAAAAAAGCAAAAATCTTTCTTATTTTGGGGCAAAAAAGCAGAAATTCCCATTATTTTGGGACAAAAATGCAGAAATTCACTTTTTTGAAGTTAAATTGCAGAACTTTCACATATTTCAGGGCAAAAAGGCAGAAAGTTCCCATATTTTGGGCAAAATTGCAGAAATTTCACTTATTTCAGGAAAAAAGGGAGAAATTTTCCTTATTTTCGGAAAAAATGCAGAAATTCTTAATATTTTTTGGCAAAAATGCAGAAATTCCCCTTACTTTGAGGTAAAAAGGCTGAAATTCCCCTTATTTGGGGGCAAAAAGGCAGAAATTTCCCTTATTTTGGGGCAAAAAGACAGAAATTCCCCTTATTTTGTGGCAAAAAGGCAGAAATTTCTTTTATTTTGGGGCAAAATTGCAGAAATATCACTTATTTCAGGGCATAATTGAAAAATTCCTTTTATTTTGGGGCAAAAAGACAAAAATTCCATTTATTTTTGGGTAAAAAGAGAGAAATTTCACTTATTTTGAGGTAAAAAGGCAGAAATTCCTCTTATTTTGGGGCAAAAATGAAGAAATTTCCCTTTTCTGTTGCAAAAGGTATACATTCCCCTTACTTTCGTGATTAAAAGCAGAAATTCCCCGTATTTTGAAGCAAAATTGCAGAAATTCTCATTATTTTCGGACAAAAAAGCAGAAATTCTCCTTATTTTGGGGCAAAAAGACAGAAAATCTCCTTTTTTTTGAGAGCAAACAGTCAGAAATTCCCATTATTTTGGGTCAAAATTGCAGAAATTTCCTTTACATTGGGGCAAAATTGCAGAAATATCACTTATTTCAGGGCATAATTCAAAAATTCCTTTTATTTTGGGGCAAAAAGACAAAAATTCCATTTATTTTTTGGTAAAAAGGGAGAAATTTCACTTATTTTGAGGTAAAAAGGCAGAAATTCCTCTTATTTTGGGGCAAAAATGAAGAAATTTCCCTTTTCTGTTGCAAAAGGTATACATTCCCCTTACTTTCGAGATTAAAAGCAGAAATTCCCCGTATTTTAAAGCAAAATTGCAGAAATTCTCATTATTTTCGGGCAAAAAAGCAGAAATTCTCCTTATTTTGGGGCAAAAAGACAGAAAATCTCCTTTTTTTGAGAGCAAACAGTCAGAAATTCCCATTATTTTGGGTCAAAATTGCAGAAATTTCCTTTACATTTGGGCAAAATTGCAGAAATTTCCCTTATTTTGGGGCAAAATTGCAGAAATTTCATTTATTTCAGGGTAATAAGTCAGAAATTCCTTCTATTTGGGGCAAAAAGTCAGAAAATCCCTTTGTTTTGGGAGAAAAAGACTGAAATTCCACTTATTTAGAGGCAAAAAGGCAGAAATTCCCTTTATTTTGGAGCAAAAGTGAAGAAATTTCCCTTTTTATGGCAAAAAGGTATGCATTCCCATTATTTTTGGGCAAAAAGGATGAAATTCCTCGTATTTTAGAGCAAAATTGCAGAAATTCCCCTAATTTTGGGGCAAAAGGCAGAAATTCCCTTTATTTTGGGGCAAAAATCAGAAATTCCCCTTATTTTGGGGCAAAATTCAAGAAATTTCCTTTATTTTGGGGCAAAATTGCAGGAATTTACCTTTTTTTGGGGCAAAATTGCAGAAATTTCCCTTATTTGGGGCAAAATTGCAGAAATTTCACTTATTTTCAGGTTAAAAGGCTGAAATTTCCTTTATTTTGAGGCAAAAAGGGAGAAATTCCCTTTATTTTGGGGCAAAATTGAAGACATTTCCCTTATTATAGAAAAAAATTGCAGAAATTTCCCTTATTTTAGGGCAAAATTGCAGAAATTTCACTTATTTCAGAGAAATAAAGCAAAAATGTTTCTTATTTTGGGGCAAAAAGGCAGAAATTCCCATTATTTTGGGGCAAAAAGGCAGAAATTCACCTTATTTTGGGGTAAAATTGCAGAAATTTCTCACATATTTCAGGGCAAAAAGGCAGAACTTTCCATTATTTGGGGGCAAAATTGCAGAAATTTCACTTATTTCAGGGTAATAAGTCAGAAATTCCCCTTATTTTGGGGCAAAAATCAGAAATTCTCCTTATTTTGGGGCAAAATTCAAGAAATTTCCTTTATTTTGGGGCAAAATTGCAGGAATTTACCTTTTTTTGGGGCAAAATTGCAGAAATTTTTCTTACTTGGGTCAAAATTGCAGAAATTTCACTTATTTTCAGGTTAAAAGCCTGAAATTTCCTTTATTTTGAAGCAAAAAGGGAGAAATTCCCTTTATTTTGGGGCAAAATTGAAGACATTTCCCTTATTATAGAAAAAAATTGCAGAAATTTCTCTTATTTTATGGCAAAATTGCAGAAATTTCACTTATTTCAGAGAAAAAGAGCAAAATTTTTTTTATTTTTGGGCAAAAAGGCAGAAATCCCCATTATTTTGGGGGAAAAAGGCAGAAATTCACCTTATTTTGGGGTAAAATTGCAGAAATTTAACATATTTTAAGGAAAAAAGGCAGTAATTTCCCTTATTTTGGGGCAAAATTGCAGATATTTCACATATTTTAGGGTAATAAGTCAGAAATTCCTCTTATTTTGGGGCAAAAATAACAGAAATTCCCTTTGTTTTGGGGGAAAATTGCAGAAATTCCACTTATTTAGAGGCAAAAAGGCAGAAATTCCCCTTATTTTGGAGCAAAAATGAAGAAATTTCCCTTTTTAATGGCAAAAAGTTATGCATTCCTCTTATTTTCGGGCAAAAAGACAGAAATTTCCCGTATTTTGGAGCAAAATTGCAGAAAATCCCCTAATTGTGGGGCAAAAAGGCAGAAATTCCCTATATGTTGGGGCAAAAAGAGAGAAATTCTCCTTATTCTGGGGCAAAACTCAGAAATTCCACTTATTTTGGGGCAAAATTCCAGAAATTTCTCTTATTTTGGGGCAAAATTTCAGAAATTTCCCTTATTTTATGTCAAAATTGCATAAATTTCACTTATTTCAGAGCAAAAAAGCAAAAATTTTTCTTATTTTGGGGCAAAAAGGCAGAAATTCCCATTATTTTGGGGCAAAAGGCAGAAATTCACCTTATTTTTGGGCAAAATTGCAGAAATTTCCCTAATTTTGGGCCAAAATTGCAGAAATTTCACTTATTTCAGGGAAAAAAGGCAGAAATTTTCCTTATTTTGGAGCAAAAATGCAGAAATTCTTAATATTTTGTGGCAAAAATGCAGAAATTCCCCTTATTTTGAGGTAAAAAGGCTGAAATTCCCCTTATTTGAAGGCAAAAAGGCATAAATTTCCCTTATTTTAGAGCAAAAAGACAGAATTTCCCCTTATTTTGTGGAAAAAAGGCAGAAATTTCTTTTATTTTGGGGCAAAATTGCAGAAATATCACTTATTTCAGGGCATAATTCAAAAAATTCTTTTATTTTGGGGCAAAAAGACCGAAATTCCATTTATTTTTGGGTAAAAAGGAAGAAATTTCACTTATTTTTAGGTAAAAAGGCAGAAATTCCTCTTATTCTGGGGCAAAAATGAAGAAATTTCCCTTTTTTGTGGAAAAAGGTATACATTCCCTTTACTTTCGGAATAAGAAGCAAAAATTCCCCGTATTTTGAAACAAAATTGCAGAAATTCTCATACTTTTCGGACAAAAAGCAAGAAATTTTCCGTATTTTGAAGCAAAATTGCAGAAATTCCCCTAATTTTGGGGCAAAAGTCAGAAATTCCCTTTATTTTGGGGCAAAAATCAAAAATTCCCCTTATTTTGTGGCAAAATTCAAGAAATTTCCTTTATTTTGGGGCAAAATTGCAGGAATTTACCTTATTTTGCGGCAAAATTGCAGAAATTTTCTTTATTTGGGGCAAAATTGCAAAAATTTCACTTATTTTCAGGTAAAAAGGCTGAAATTTCCTTTATTTTGGGGCAAAAAGGGAAAAATTCCCCTTATTTTTGGGGCAAAATTGCAGAAATTTTCTTTTATTATGGGAAAAAATTGCAGAAATTTCCCTTATTTTAGGGCAAAATTGCAGAAATTTCACTTATTTCAGAGAAATAAAGCAAAAATTTTTCTTATTTTGGGGCTAAAAGGCAGAAATTCCCATTATTTTGGGGCAAAAAGGTAGAAATTCACCTTATTTTGGGGTAAAATTGCAGAAATTTCACATATTTCAGGACAAAAAGGCAGAAATTTCCCTTCTTTTGGGGCAAAAAGACAGAAAATCTCCTTTTTTCAGCAGAAAACAGTCAGAAATTCCCCTTATTTTGGGGCAAAATTGAAGTAATTTCCATTATATTGGTGCAAAATTGAAGAAATTTCCCTTATTTTGGGGCAAAATTGCAGAAATTTCACTTATTTCAGGGTAATAAGTCAGAAATTCCCCTTATTTTGGGGCAAAAATAACAATAATTCCCTTTTTTTGGGGGAAAATTGCAGAAATTCCACTTATTTAAAGGTAAAAAGGCAGAAATTCCCCTTATTTTGGAGCAAAAATGAAGAAATTTACCTTTTTTATGGCCAAAAGTTATGCATTCCCCTTATTTTCGAGCAAAAAGGCAGAAATTCCCTGTATTTTGGAGCAAAATTACAGAAATTCCCCTAATTGTGGGGCAAAAAGGCAGAAATTCCCTATATGTTGGGGCAAAAAGAGAGAAATTCTCCTTATTTTGGGGCACAACTCAGAAATTCCACTTATTTTGGGGCAAAATTCCAGAAATTTCCCTTATTTTTGGGGCAAAATTGCAGAAATTTCCCTTATTTTGGGGCAAAATTGCAGAAATTTCACTTATTTCAGAGAAAAAATGCAAAAATTTTTCTAATTTTGGGGCAAAAAGGCAGAAATTCTTAATATTTTGTGGCAAAAATGCAGAAGTTCCCCTTATTTTGAGGTAAAAAGGCTGAAATTCACCTTATTTGAGAGCAAAAAGGCATAAATTTCCCTTATTTTAGAGCAAAAAGACAGAATTTCCCCTTATTTTGAGGCAAAAAGGCAGAAATTTCTTTTATTTTGGGGCAAAATTGCAGAAATATCACTTATTTCAGGGCATAACTCAAAAATTCCTTTTATTTTGGGGCAAAAAGACAGAAATTCCATTTATTTTTGGGTAAAAAGGAAGAAATTTCACTTATTTTTATTTTAAAAGGCAGAAATTCCTCTTATTCTGGGGCAAAAATGAAGAAATTTCCCTTTTTTGTGGCAAAAGGTATACATTCCCCTCACTTTCGAGATAAAAAGCAGAAATTCCCCGTATTTTGAAGCAAAATTGCAGAAATTCTCATGATTTTCGGGCAAAAAGGCAGAAATTCTCCTTATTTTGGGGCAAAAAGACAGAAAATCTCCTTTTTTTGGCAGAAAACAGTCAGAAATTCCCCTTATTTTAGGGCAAAATTGAAGTAATTTCCTTTACATTGGTGCAAAATTGAAGAAATTTCCTTTATTTTGGGGCAAAATTGAAGAAATTTCACTTATTTCAGGGTAATAATTCAGAAATTCCCCTTATTTTGGGGCAAAAATAACAGAAATTCTCTTTTTTGGGGGGAAAATTGCAGAAATTCCACTTATTTAGAGGCAAAAAGGCAGAAATTCCCCTTATTTTGGAGCAAAAATGAATAAATTTCCATTTTTTATGGCAAAAAGTTATGCATTCCACTTATTTTCGGGCAAAAAGGCAGAAATTCCCCGTATTTTGGAGCAAAAATGCAGAAATTCCTTTAATTGTGGGGTGAAAGGGCAGAAATTCCCTATATAGTGGAGCAAAAAGACAGAAATTCTCCTTATTTTGGGGCAAAACTCAGAAATTCCACTTATTTTGGGGCAAAATTCCAGAAATTTCCTTTATTTTGGAGCAAAATTGCAGAAAATTCACTTATTGTGTGGCAAAATGCAGAAATTTCACTTATTTCAGGGTAAAAGGCAGAAATTTTCCTTATTTTGGGGCAAAAATGCAGAAATTCTTAATATTTTGTGGCAAAAATGCAGGAATTTCCTTTATTTTGAGGTAAAAAGCCTGAAATTTCTTTTATTTGGGGGCAAAAAGGCAGAAATTTCCCTTATTGTGGGGCAAAAAGACAGAAATTCCTCTTATTTTGTGGCAAAAAGGCAGAAATTTCTTTTATTTTGGGGCAAAATTTTAGAAATTTCACTTATTTCAGGGCATAATTCAAAAATTCCTTTTATTTTGAGGCAAAAAGACAGAAATTCCGTTTATTTTTGGGTCAAAAGGCCGAAATTTTTCTTATTTTGAGGGAAAAGGCAGAAATTCCTCTTATTTTGGGGCAAAAATGAAGAAATTTCCCTTTTTTGTGCCAAAAGGTATACATTCCACTTACTTTTGGGATAAAAAGCAGAAATTCCCCGTATTTTGAAGCAAAATTGCAGAGATTCTCATAATTTTCGGGCAATAAGGCAGAAATTCTCCTTATTTTGGGGCAAAAAGACAGAAAATCTTCTTTTTTCGGGAGGAAACAGTCAGAAATTCCCCTTATTTTGGGGCAAAATTGCAGAAATTTCCTTTACATTGGGGCAAAATTGCAGAAATTTCCCTTATTTTGGGGCAAAATCGCAGAAATTTCACTTATTTCAGGGTAATAAGTCAGAAATTCCCCTTATTTTGGGGCAAAAAAGACAGAAATTCCCTTTGTTTTGGGGAAAAAATACAGAAATTCCACTTATTTAGAGGCAAAAATGCAGAAATTCCCTTTATTTTGTAGCAAAAATGAAGAAATTTCCCTTTTTATGGCAAAAAGGTATGCATTCCCATTATTTTCAGGCAAAAAGGCAGAAATTCCCCGTATTTTAGAGCAAAAGGCAGAAATTCCCTTTATTTTGGGGCAAAAATCAGAAATTCCCCTTATTTTGGGGACAAATTCTAGAAATTTCTTATTTTGGAAGGCAAAATTGCAGGAATTTACATTATATTGGGGCAAAATTGCAGAAATTTCCCTTATTTGGGGCAAAATTGCAGAAATTTCACTTATTTTCAGGTAAAAAGGCTGAAATTTCCTTTATTTTGGGGCAAAAAGGATGAAATTCTCTTTATTTTAGGGCAAAATTGCAGACATTTCCCTTATTATGGAGAAAAATTGCAGAAATTTATCTTATTTTAGGGCAAAATTGCAGAAATTTCACTTATTTTAGAGAAAAAAGCAAAAATTTTTCTTAATTTGGGGCAAAAAAGGCAGAAATTCGCATTATTTTGGGGCAAAAATGCAGAAATTCACCTTATTTTGAGGTAAAATTGAAGAAATTTCACATATTTCAGGGCATAAAGGCAGAGAATTCTCTTATTTGGGGGCAAAATTGCAGAAATTTCACTTATTTCAGGGTAATAAGTCAGAAATTCCCCTTATTTTGGGGCAAAAAGACAGAAATTCCCTTTGTTTAGGGGGAAAAAGACAGAAATTCCACTTATTTAGAGGCAAAAAGGCAGAAATTTCCTCTTATTTTGGAGCTCAAATGATGAAATTTCCCTTTTTTATGGCAAAAAGTTATGCATTCCCCTTATTTTCGAGCAAAAAGACAGAAATTCCCCGTATTTTGGAGCAAAATTGCAGAAATTCCCCTAATTGTGGGGCAAAAAGGCAGAAATTTTACTTATTTTAGAGAAAAAAGCAAAAATTTTTCTTAATTTGGGGCAAAAATGCAGAAATTCCCTTATTTTGGGGCAAAATTACAGTAATTTCCTTTACATTGGTGCAAAATTGCTGAAATTTCCTTTATTTTGGGGCAAAATTGCAGAAATTTCACTTATTTCAGGGTAATAAGTCAGAAATTCCCCTTATTTTGGGGCAAAAATAACAGAAATTCCCTGTATTTTGGGGGAAAACTGCAGAAATTCCACTTATTTAGAGGCAAAAAGGCAGAAATTCCCCTTATTTTGGAGCAAAAATGAAGAAATTTCCATTTTTTATGGCAAAAAGTTATGCATTCCACTTATTTTCGGGCAAAAAGGCAGAAATTCCCCGTATTTTGGAGCAAAAATGCAGAAATTCCTTTAATTGTGGGGCGAAAGGGCAGAAATTCCCTATATAGTGGGGCAATAAGACAGAAATTCTCCTTATTTTGGAGCAAAACTCAGAAATTCCACTTATTTTGGGGCAAAATTCCAGAAATTTATTATATTGGAGCAAAATTGCAGAAATTTCACTTATTTTGTGGCAAAATGCAGAAATTTCACTTATTTCAGGGTAAAAGGCAGAAATTTTCCTTATTTTGGGGCAAAAATGCAGAAATTCTTAATATTTTGTGGCAAAAATGCAGGAATTCCCTTTATTTTGAGGTAAAAAGACTGAAATTTCTTTTATTTGTGGGCAAAAAGGCAGAAATTTCCTTTATTGTGGAGCAAAAAGACAGAAATTCCTCTTATTTTGTGGCAAAAAGGCAGAAATTTCTTTTATTTTGGGGCAAAATTTTAGAAATTTCACTTATTTCAGGGCATAATTCAAAAATTCCTTTTATTTTGAGGCAAAAAGACAGAAATTCCGTTTATTTTTGGGTCAAAAGTCGGAAATTTTTCTTATTTTGAGGGAAAAAGGCAGAAATTCCTCTTATTTTGGGGCAAAAATGAAGAAATTTCCCTTTTTTGTGGCAAAAGGTATACATTCCACTTACTTTTGGGATAAAAAGCAGAAATTCCCCGTATTTTGAAGCAAAATTGCAGAGATTCTCATAATTTTCGGGCAATAAGGCAGAAATTCTCCTTATTTTGGGGCAAAAAGACAGAAAATGTTCTTTTTTCGGGAGGAAACAGTCAGAAATTCCCCTTATTTTGGGGCAAAATTGCAGAAATTTCCTTTACATTGGGGCAAAATTGCAGAAATTTCCCTTATTTTGGGGCAAAATCGCAAAAATTTCACTTATTTCAGGGTAATAAGTCAGAAATTCCCCTTATTTTGGGGCAAAAAAGACAGAAATTCCCTTTGTTTTGGGGGAAAAATACAGAAATTCCACTTATTTAGAGGCAAAAATGCAGAAATTCCCCTTATTTTGTAGCAAAAATGAAGAAATTTCCCTTTTTATTGCAAAAAGGTATGCATTCCCATTATTTTCAGGCAAAAAGGCAGAAATTCCCCGTATTTTAGAGCAAAAGGCAGAAATTCCCTTTATTTTGGGGCAAAAATCAGAAATTCCCCTTATTTTGGGGACAAATTCTAGAAATTTCTTTTTTTTGGAAGGCAAAATTGCAGGAATTTACATTATATTGGGGCAAAATTGCAGAAATTTCCCTTATTTGGGGCAAAATTGCAGAAATTTCACTTATTTTCAGGTAAAAAGGCTGAAATTTCCTTTATTTTGGGGCAAAAAGGATGAAATTCTCTTTATTTTAGGGCAAAATTGCAGACATTTCCCTTATTATGGGGAAAAATTGCAGAAATTTATCTTATTTTAGGGCAAAATTGCAGAAATTTCACTTATTTTAGAGAAAAAAGCAAAAATTTTTCTTAATTTGGGGCAAAAAGGCAGAAATTCGCATTATTTTGGGGCAAAAATGCAGAAATTCACCTTATTTTGAGGTAAAATTGAAGAAATTTCACATATTTCAGGGCACAAAGGCAGAGAATTCCCTTATTTGGGGGCAAAATTGCAGAAATTTCACTTATTTCAGGGTAATAAGTCAGAAATTCCCCTTATTTTGGGGCAAAAAGACAGAAATTCCCTTTGTTTTGGGGGAAAAAGACAGAAATTCCACTTATTTAGAGGCAAAAAGGCAGAAATTTCCTCTTATTTTGGAGCTCAAATGATGAAATTTCCCTTTTTTATGGCAAAAAGTTATGCATTCCCCTTATTTTCGAGCAAAAAGACAGAAATTCCCCGTATTTTGGAGCAAAATTGCAGAAATTCCCCTAATTGTGGTGCAAAAAGGCAGAAATTTCACTTATTTTAGAGAAAAAAGCAAAAATTATTCTTAATTTGGGGCAAAAATGCAGAAATTCCCTTATTTTGGGGCAAAATTACAGTAATTTCCTTTACATTGGTGCAAAATTGCAGAAATTTCCTTTATTTTGGGGCAAAATTGCAGAAATTTCACTTATTTCAGGGTAATAAGTCAGAAATTCCCCTTATTTTGGGGCAAAAATAACAGAAATTCCCTGTATTTTGGGGGAAAACTGCAGAAATTCCACTTATTTAGAGGCAAAAAGGCAGAAATTCCCCTTATTTTGGAGCAAAAATGAAGAAATTTCCATTTTTTATGGCAAAAAGTTATGCATTCCACTTATTTTCGGGCAAAAAGGCAGAAATTTCCCTTATTTTTGGGCAAAATTGCAGAAATTTCCCTTATTTTGGGGCAAAATTGCAGAAATTTCACTTATTTCAGGAAAAAAGGCAGAAATTCTCCTTATTTTGGGGCAAAAATGCAGAAATTCTTAATATTTTGTGGCAAAAATGCAGAAATTCCCCTTATTTTGAGGTAAAAAGGCTGAAATTCCCCTTATTTGAAGGCAAAAAGGCATAAATTTCCCTTATTTTGGGGCAAAAAGACAGAAATTCCCCTTATTTTGTGGCAAAAAGGCAGAAATTTCTTTTATTTTGGGGCAAAATTGCAGAAATATCACTTATTTCAGGGCATAATTCAAAAAATTCTTTTATTTTGGGGCAAAAAGACAGAAATTCCATTTATTTTTGGGTAAAAAGGAAGAAATTTCACTTATTTTTAGGTAAAAAGGAAGAAATTCCTCGTATTCTGGGGCAAAAATGAAGATATTTCCCTTTTTTAGTGGCAAAAGGTATACATTCCCTTTACTTTCGGGATAAAAAGCAGAAATTCCCCGTATTTTGAAACAAAACTGCAGAAATTTTCATAATTTTCGGGCAAAAAGGCAGAAATTCTCCTTATTTTGGGGCAAAAAGACAGAAAATCTCCTGTTTACGAGAGCAAACAGTCAGAAATTCCCCTTATTTTGGGGCAAAATTGCAGAAATTTCCTTTACATTGGGCAAAATTGCAGAAATTTTCTTTATTTTGGGGCAAAATTGCAGAAATTTCACTTATTTCAGAGTAATAAGTCAGAAATTCCCCTTAATTGGGGCAAAAAAGACAGAAATTCCCTTTGTTTTGGGAGAAAAAGACAGAAATTCCACTTATTTAGAGGCAAAAAGGCAGAAATTCCCTTTATTTTGGAGCAAAATTGCAGAAATTCCCCTAATTTTGGGGCAAAAGGCAGAAATTCCCTTTATTTAGGGGCAAAAATCAAAAATTCCCCTTATTTTGGGGCAAAATTCAAGAAATTTCTTTTATTTTGGGGCAAAATTGCAGGAATTTACCTTATTTTGGGGCAAAATTGCAGAAATTTCCCTTATTTGGGCAAAATTGCAAAAATTTCACTTATTTTCAGGTAAAAAGGCTGAAATTTCCTTTATTTTGGGGCAAAAAGGGAGAAATTCCCCTTATTTTGGGGCAAAATTGCAGAAATTTCCTTTATTATGGGAAAAAATTGCAGAAATTTCCCTTATTTTAGGGCAAAATTGCAGAAATTTCACTTATTTCAGAGAAATAAAGCAAAAATGTTTCTTATTTTGGGGCAAAAAGGCAGAAATTCCCATTATTTTGGGGCAAAAAGGCAGAAATTCACCTTATTTTGGGGTAAAATTGCAGAAATTTCACATATTTCAGGGCAAAAAGGCAGAACTTTCCCTTATTTTGGGGCAAAATTGCAGAAATTTCACTTATTTCAGGGTAATAAGTAAGAAATTCCCCTTATTTTGGGGCAAAAATGACAGAAATTTCCTTTGTTTTGGGGGAAAATTGCAGAAATTCCACTTATTTAGAGGCAAAAAGGCAGAAATTCCCCTTATTATGGAGCAAAAATGAAGAAATTTCCCTTTTTAATGGCAAAAAGTTATGCATTCCACTTATTTTCGGGCAAAAAGACAGAAATTTTCCGTTTTTGGAGCAAAATTGCAGAAAAGCCCCTAATTGTGGGGCAAAAAGGCAGAAATTCCCTATATGTTGGGGCAAAAAGAGAGAAATTCTACTTATTCTGGGGAAAAACTCAGAAATTCCACTTATTTTGGGGCAAAATTTCAGAAATTTCCATTATTTTGGGGCAAAATTTCAGAAATTTCCCTTATTTTAGGGCAAAATTGCAGAAATTTCACTTATTTCAGAGCAAAAAAGCAAAAATTTTTCTTATTTTGGGGCAAAAAGGCAGAAATTCCCATTATTTTGGGGCAAAAGGCAGAAATTCACCTTATTTTGGGGTAAAATTGCAGAAATTTCACATATTTCAGGGCAAAAAGGCAGAAATTTTCCTTATTTTTGTGCAATATTGCAGAAATTTTACTTATTTTGGGGCAAAATTGCAGAAATTTCACTTATTTCAGGGAAAAAAGGCAGAAATTTTCCTTATTTTGGGGCAAAAATGCAGAAATTCTTAATATTTTGTGGCAAAAATACAGAAATTCCCCTTATTTTGAGGTAAAAAGGTTGAAATTCCCCTTATTTGAAGGCAAAAGGGCATAAATTTCCCTTATTTTGGGGCAAAACGACAGAAATTCCCATTATTTTGTGGCAAAAAGGCAGAAATTTCTTTTATTTTGGGGCAAAATTGCAGAAATATCACTTATTTCAGGGCATAATTCAAAAAATTCTTTTATTTTGGGGCAAAAAGTCAGAAATTCCATTTATTTTTGGGTAAAAAGGAAGAAATTTCACTTATTTTTAGGTAAAAAGGCAGAAATTTCTCTTATTCTGGGGCAAAAATGAAGAAATTTCCCTTTTTTGTGGCAAAAGGTATACATTCTTTTTACTTTCGGGATAAAAAGCAGAAATTCCCCGTATTTTGAAACAAAATTGCAGAAATTCTAATAATTTTTGGGCAAAAAGGCAGAAATTCTCCTTATTTTGGGGCAAAAAGACAGAAAATATCCTTTTTACGAGAACAAACAGTCAGAAATTCCCCTTATTTTGGGGCAAAATTGCAGAAATTTCCTTTACATTGGGGCAAAATTGCAGAAATTTCCTTTATTTTTGGGCAAAATTGCAGAAATTTCACTTATTTCAGGGTAATAAGTCAGAAATTCCCCTTAATTGGTGCAAAAAAGACAGAAATTCCCTTTTTTTGGGGGAAAAAGACAGAAATTCCACTTATTTAGAGGCAAAAAGGAAGAAATTCCCCTTATTTTGGAGCAAAATTGAAGAAATTTCTTTTTTTTATGGCAAAAAGTTATGCATTCCCCTTATTTTCGGTCAAAAAAGCAGAAATTCCCCGTATTTTGGAGCAAAATTGCAGAAATTCCTTTAATTGTGGGGCAAAAAGTCAGAAATTCTCTATATGTTGGGGCAAAAAGACAGAAATTTTCCTTATTTTGGGGCAAAACTAAGAAATTCCACTTATTTTGGTGCAAAATTCCAGAAATTTTCTTTATTTTGGAGCAAAAGTGCAGAAATTTTACTTATTTTGGAACAAAATTGCAGAAATTTCTTTTATTATGGGAAAAAATTGCAGAAATTTCCCTTATTTTAGGGCAAAATTGCAGAATTTTCACTTATTTCAGAGAAATAAAGCAAAAATGTTTCTTATTTTGGGGCAAAAAGGCAGAAATTCCCATTATTTTGGGGCAAAACGGCAGAAATTCTCCTTATTTTGGGGTATAATTGCAGAAATTTCACATATTTCAGGGCAAAAAGGCAGAAATATCCCTTATTTTGGGGCAAAATTGCAGAAATTTCACTTATTTCAGGGTAATAAGTCAGAAATTCCCCTTATTTTGGGGCA
This sequence comes from Micromys minutus, assembly GCF_963924665.1. NCBI lineage: Eukaryota > Metazoa > Chordata > Mammalia > Rodentia > Muridae > Micromys > Micromys minutus. The sequence goes on along the minus strand of NW_027667258.1, from coordinate 719,465 downwards.
AAAATAACAAAAATTCCCTTTGTTATAGGGGAAAATTGCAGAAATTCCACTTATTTAGAGGCAAAAAGGAAAAAATTCCCCTTATTTTGGAGCAAAAATGAAGAAATTTCCCTTTTTTATGGCAAAAAGTTATGCATTCCCCTTATTTTCGGTCAAAAAGGCAGAAATTCCCCGTATTTTGGAGCAAAATTGCAGAAATTCCTTTAATTATGGGGCAAAAAGGCAGAAATTCCCTATATGTTGGGGCAAAAAGACAGAAATATTCCTTATTTTGGGGCAAAACTCAGAAATTCCACTTATTTTGGGGCAAAATTCCAGAAATTTCCTTTATTTTGGAGCAAAATTGCAGAAATTTCACTTATTTTGGGGCAAAATTGCAGAAATTTCACTTATTTCAGGGAAAAAAGCAGAAATTTTTCTTATTTTGGGGCAAAAATGCAGAAATTCTTAATATTTTGTGGCAAAAATGCAGGAATTCCCTTTATTTTGAGGTAAAAAGGCTGAAATTTCTTTTATTTGGGTGCAAAAAGGCAGAAATTTCCCTTATTTTGGGGCAAAAAGACAGAACTTCCCCTTATTTTGTAGCAAAAAGGCAGAAATTTCTTTTATTTTGTGGCAAAATTGCAGAAATTTCACTTATTTTAGGGCATAATTCAAAAATTCCTTTTATTTTGGGGCAAAAAGAGAAATTCCGTTAATTTTTGGGTAAAAAGGCAGAAATTTCACTTATTTGAGGTAAAAAGGCAGAAATCCCTCTTATTTTGCGGCAAAAATGAAGAAATTACCATTTTTTTGTGGCAAAAGGTATACATTCCCCTTACTTGCGGGATAAAAAGCAGAAATTCCCCGTATTTTGAAGCAAAATTGCAGAAATTCTCCTTATTTTGGGGCAAAAAAACAGAAAACCTTCTTTTTTCGGGAGCAAACAGAAATTCCCCTTATTTTGGGGCAAAATTGCAGAAATTTCCTTTACATTGAGGCAAAATTGCAGAAATATCCCTTATTTTGGTGAAAAATTGCAGAAATTTCACTTATTTCAGGGTAATAAGTCAGAAATTCCTTTTATTTTGGGACAAAAAAGATAGAAATTCCCTTTGTTTTGGGGGAAAAAGACAGAAATTCCACTTATTTAGAGGCAAAAAGGCAGAAATTCCCCTTATTTTGTAGCAAAAATGAAGAAATTTCCCTTTTTATGGCAAGAAGGTATGCATTCCCATTATTTTCAGGCAAAAAGGCAGAAATTCCCCGTATTTTAGAGCAAAAGGCAGAAATTCCCTTTATTTTGGGGCAAAAATCAGAAATTCCCCTTATTTTGGGGACAAATTCTAGAAATTTCTTTTTTTTGGAAGGCAAAATTGCAGGAATTTACATTATATTGGGGCAAAATTGCAGAAATTTCCCTTATTTGGGGCAAAATTGCAGAAATTTCACTTATTTTCAGGTAAAAAGGCTGAAATTTCCTTTATTTTGGGGCAAAAAGGATGAAATTCTCTTTATTTTAGGGCAAAATTGCAGACATTTCCCTTATTATGGGGAAAAATTGCAGAAATTTATCTTATTTTAGGGCAAAATTGCAGAAATTTCACTTATTTTAGAGAAAAAAGCAAAAATTTTTCTTAATTTGGGGCAAAAAGGCAGAAATTCGCATTATTTTGGGGCAAAAATGCAGAAATTCACATTATTTTGAGGTAAAATTGAAGAAATTTCACATATTTCAGGGCACAAAGGCAGAGAATTCCCTTATTTGGGGGCAAAATTGCAGAAATTTCACTTATTTCAGGGTAATAAGTCAGAAATTCCCCTTATTTTGGGGCAAAAAGACAGAAATTCCCTTTGTTTTGGGGGAAAAAGACAGAAATTCCACTTATTTAGAGGCAAAAAGGCAGAAATTTCCTCTTATTTTGGAGCTCAAATGATGAAATTTCCCTTTTTTATGGCAAAAAGTTATGCATTCCCCTTATTTTCGAGCAAAAAGACAGAAATTCCCCTTATTTTGGAGCAAAATTGCAGAAATTCCCCTAATTGTGGGGCAAAAAGGCAGAAATTTCACTTATTTTAGAGAAAAAAGCAAAAATTTTTCTTAATTTGGGGCAAAAATGCAGAAATTCCCTTATTTTGGGGCAAAATTACAGTAATTTCCTTTACATTGGTGCAAAATTGCAGAAATTTCCTTTATTTTGGGGCAAAATTGCAGAAATTTCACTTATTTCAGGGTAATAAGTCAGAAATTCCCCTTATTTTGGGGCAAAAATAACAGAAATTCCCTGTATTTTGGGGGAAAACTGCAGAAATTCCACTTATTTAGAGGCAAAAAGGCAGAAATTCCCCTTATTTTGGAGCAAAAATGAAGAAATTTCCATTTTTTATGGCAAAAAGTTATGCATTCCACTTATTTTCGGGCAAAAAGGCAGAAATTTCCCTTATTTTTGGGCAAAATTGCAGAAATTTCCCTTATTTTGGGGCAAAATTGCAGAAATTTCACTTATTTCAGGAAAAAAGGCAGAAATTCTCCTTATTTTGGGGCAAAAATGCAGAAATTCTTAATATTTTGTGGCAAAAATGCAGAAATTCCCCTTATTTTGAGGTAAAAAGGCTGAAATTCCCCTTATTTGAAGGCAAAAAGGCATAAATTTCCCTTATTTTGGGGCAAAAAGACAGAAATTCCCCTTATTTTGTGGCAAAAAGGCAGAAATTTCTTTTATTTTGGGGCAAAATTGCAGAAATATCACTTATTTCAGGGCATAATTCAAAAAATTCTTTTATTTTGGGGCAAAAAGACAGAAATTCCATTTATTTTTGGGTAAAAAGGAAGAAATTTCACTTATTTTTAGGTAAAAAGGAAGAAATTCCTCGTATTCTGGGGCAAAAATGAAGATATTTCCCTTTTTTAGCGGCAAAAGGTATACATTCCCTTTACTTTCAGGATAAAAAGCAGAAATTCCCCGTATTTTGAAACAAAACTGCAGAAATTTTCATAATTTTCGGGCAAAAAGGCAGAAATTCTCCTTATTTTGGGGCAAAAAGACAGAAAATCTCCTGTTTACGAGAGCAAACATTCAGAAATTCCCCTTATTTTGGGGCAAAATTGCAGAAATTTCCTTTACATTGGGCAAAATTGCAGAAATTTTCTTTATTTGGGGCAAAATTGCAGAAATTTCACTTATTTCAGGGTAAAAAGACAGAAATTCCCCTTAATTGGGGCAAAAAAGACAGAAATTCCCTTTGTTTTGGGGGAAAAAGACAGAAATTCCACTTATTTAGAGGCAAAAAGGAAGAAATTCCCCTTATTTTGGAGCAAAATTGAAGAAATTTCCTTTTTTATGGCAAAAAGTTATGCATTCCCCTTATTTTCGGTCAAAAAAGCAGAAATTCCCCGTATTTTGGAGCAAAATTGCAGAAATTCCTTTAATTGTGGGGCAAAAAGTCAGAAATTCCCTATATGTTGGGGCAAAAAGACAGAAATTTTCCTTATTTTGGGGCAAAACTAAGAAATTCCACTTATTTTGGTGCAAAATTCCAGAAATTTTCTTTATTTTGGAGCAAAATTGCAGAAATTTTACTTATTTTGGAACAAAATTGCAGAAATTTCTTTTATTATGGGAAAAAATTGCAGAAATTTCCCTTATTTTAGGGCAAAATTGCAGAATTTTCACTTATTTCAGAGAAATAAAGCAAAAATGTTTCTTATTTTGGGGCAAAAAGGCAGAAATTCCCATTATTTTGGGGCAAAAAGGCAGAAATTCTCCTTATTTTGGGGTATAATTGCAGAAATTTCACATATTTCAGGGCAAAAAGGCAGAAATATCCCTTATTTTGGGGCAAAATTGCAGAAATTTCACTTATTTCAGGGTAATAAGTCAGAAATTCCCCTTATTTTGGGGCAAAAATAACAAAAATTCCCTTTGTTATAGGGGAAAATTGCAGAAATTCCACTTATTTAGAGGCAAAAAGGAAAAAATTCCCCTTATTTTGGAGCAAAAATGAAGAAATTTCCCTTTTTTATGGCAAAAAGTTATGCATTCCCCTTATTTTCGGTCAAAAAGGCAGAAATTCCCCGTATTTTGGAGCAAAATTGCAGAAATTCCTTTAATTATGGGGCAAAAAGGCAGAAATTCCCTATATGTTGGGGCAAAAAGACAGAAATATTCCTTATTTTGGGGCAAAACTCAGAAATTCCACTTATTTTGGGGCAAAATTCCAGAAATTTCCTTTATTTTGGAGCAAAATTGCAGAAATTTCACTTATTTTGGGGCAAAATTGCAGAAATTTCACTTATTTCAGGGAAAAAAGCAGAAATTTTTCTTATTTTGGGGCAAAAATGCAGAAATTCTTAATATTTTGTGGCAAAAATGCTGGAATTCTATTTATTTTTAGGTAAAAAGGCTGAAATTTCTTTTATTTGGGTGCAAAAAGGCAGAAATTTCCCTTATTTTGGGGCAAAAAGACAGAACTTCCCCTTATTTTGTAGCAAAAAGGCAGAAATTTCTTTTATTTTGGGGCAAAATTGCAGAAATTTCACTTATTTTAGGGCATAATTCAAAAATTCCTTTTATTTTGGGGCAAAAAGAGAAATTCCGTTAATTTTTGGGTAAAAAGGCAGAAATTTCACTTATTTGAGGTAAAAAGGCAGAAATCCCTCTTATTTTGCGGCAAAAATGAAGAAATTACCATTTTTTTGTGGCAAAAGGTATACATTCCCCTTACTTGCGGGATAAAAAGCAGAAATTCCCCGTATTTTGAAGCAAAATTGCAGAAATTCTCCTTATTTTGGGGCAAAAAAACAGAAAACCTTCTTTTTTCGGGAGCAAACAGAAATTCCCCTTATTTTGGGGCAAAATTGCAGAAATTTCCTTTACATTGAGGCAAAATTGCAGAAATTTCCCTTATTTTGGTGAAAAATTGCAGAAATTTCACTTATTTCAGGGTAATAAGTCAGAAATTCCTTTTATTTTGGGACAAAAAAGATAGAAATTCCCTTTGTTTTGGGGGAAAAAGACAGAAATTCCACTTATTTAGAGGCAAAAAGGCAGAAATTCCCCTTATTTTGGAGCAAAAATGATGAAATTTCACTTTTTATGGCAAAAATGTATGCATTCCCATTATTTTCAGGCAAAAAGGCAGAAATTACCCGTATTTTGGAGCAAAATTGCAGAAATTCCCCTAATTTTGGGGCAAAAGGCAGAAATTCCCTTTATTTTGGGGCACAAAGGCAGAAATTCACCTTATTTTGGGGTTAAATTGAAGAATTTTCACATATTTGAGGGCAAAAAGGCAGAAATTTTCCTTATTTCAGGGCAAAATTGCAGAAATTTCACTTATTTTAGAATAATAAGTCAGACAATCCCCTTATTTTGGGCTAAAAAAGACAGAAATTCCCTTTGTTTTGGGGGAAAAAGACAGAAATTCCACTTATTTAGAGGCAAAAAGGCAGAAATTCCCCTTATTTTGGAGCAAAAATGAAAAAATTTCCTTTTTTTATGGCAAAAAGTTATGCATTCCCCTTATTTTCGGGCAAAAAGACAAAAATTCCCCGTATTTTGGAGCAAAATTGCAGAAAATCCCCTAATTGTGGGGCAAAAAGGCAGAAATTCCCTATATGTTTGGGCAAAAAGAGAGAAATTCTCCTTATTCGGGGGCAAAACTCAGAAATTCCACTTATTTTGGGGCAAAATTCCAGAAATTTCCCTTATTTTGGGGCAAAATTTCAGAAATTTCCCTTATTTTAGGGCAAAATTTTAGAAATTTCACTTATTTCAGAGCCAAAAAGCAAAATTTTTTTTTATTTTGGGGCAAAAAGGCAGAAATTCCCATTATTTTGGGGCAAAAGGCAGAAATTCACCTTATTTTAGGGTAAAATTGCAGAAATTTCACATATTTCAGGGCAAAAAGGCAGAAATTTCCCTTATTTTTGGGAAAAATTGCAGAAATTTTCTTTATTTTGAGGCAAAATTGCAGAAATTTCACTTATTTCAGGGAAAAAAGCAGAAATTTTCCTTATTTTGGGGCAAAAATGCAGAAATTCTTAATATTTTGTGGTAAAAATTCAGAAATTCCCCTTATTGTGAGGTAAAAAGGCTGAAATTCCCCTAATTTGAAGGCAAAAAGGCATAAATTTCCCTTAATTTGGGGCAAAAAGACAGAAATTCCCCTTATTTTGTGGCAAAAAGGCAGAAATTTCTTTTATTTTGGGGCAAAATTGCAGAAATATCACTTATTTCAGGGTATAATTCAAAAAATTCTTTTATTTTGGGGCAAAAAGACAGAAATTCCATTTATTTTTGGGTAAAAAGGAAGAAATTTCACTTATTTTTAGGTAAAAAGGCTGAAATTCCTCGTATTCTGAGGCAAAAATGAAGAAATTTCCTTTTTTTGTGGCAAAAGGTATACATTCCCTTTACTTTCGGGATAAAAAGCAGAAATTCCCCGTATTTTGAAACAAAATTGCAGAAATTCTCATAATTTTCGGGCAAAAAGGCAGAAATTCTCCTTATTTTGTGGCAAAAAGACAGAAAATCTCCTTTTTACGAGAGCAAACAGTCAGAAATTCTTCTTATTTTGGGGGAAAATTGCAGAAATTTCCTTTATTTTGGGGCAAAATTGCAGAAATTTCACTTATTTCAGGGTAATAAGTCAGAAATTCTTCTTAATTGGAGCAAAAAAGACAGAAATTCCCTTTGTTTTGGGGGAAAAAGACAGTAATTCCACTTATTTAGAGGCAAAAAACCAGAAATTCCCCTTATTTTGTAGCAAAAATAAATAAATTTCCCTTTTAATGGCAAAAAGGTATGAATTCCCATTATTTTCGGACAAAAAGCCAGAAATTCCCCGTATTTTGGAGCAAAATTGCAGAAATTCCCCTAATTTTGGGGCAAAAGGCAGAAATTCCCTTTATTTTGGGGCAAAAATCAAAAATTCCCCTTATTTTGTAACTAAATTCAAGAAATTTCCTTTATTTTGAGGCAAAATTGCAGGAATTTACCTTATTTTGCGGCAAAATTGCAGAAATTTCCCTTATTTGGGGCAAAATTGCAAAAATTTCACTTATTTTCAGGTAAAAAGGCTGAAATTTTCTTTATTTTGGGGCAAAAAAGGAGAAATTCCCCTTATTTTGGGGCAAAATTGCAGAAATTTCCTTTATTATGGGAAAAAATTGCAGAAATTTCCCTTATTTTAGGGCAAAATTGCAGAAATTTCACTTATTTCAGAGAAATAAAGCAAAAATGTTTCTTATTTTGGGGCAAAAAGGCTGAAATTCCCATTATTTTGGGGCAAAAAGGCAGAAATTCTCCTTATTTTGGGGTAAAATTGCAGAAATTTCACATATTTCAGGGCAAAAAGGCAGAACTTTTCCTTATTTGGGGGCAAAATTGCAGAAATTTCACTTATTTCAGGGTAATAAGTCAGAAATTCCCCTTATTTTGGGGCAAAAATCAGAAATTCCCCTTATTTTGGGGCAAAATTCAAGAAATTTCCTTTATTTTGAGGCAAAATTGCAGGAATTTAACTTTTTTGGGGCAAAATTGCAGAAATTTCCCTTATTTGGGGCAAAATTGCAGAAATTTCACTTATTTTCAGGTTAAAAGCCTGAAATTTCCTTTATTTTGAGGCAAAAAGGGAGAAATTCCCTTTATTTTGGGGCAAAATTGAAGACATTTCCCTTATTATAGAAAAAAATTGCAGAAATTTTTCTTATTTTGGGGCAAAACTCAGAAATTCCAATTATTTTGGTGCAAAATTCCAGAAATTTCCTTTATTTTGGAGCAAAATTGCAGAAATTTCACTTATTTTGGGGCAAAATTGCAGAAATTTCCTTTATTATGGGAAAAAATTGCAGAAATTTCCCTTATTTTAGGGCAAAATTGCATAAATTTCACTTATTTCAGAGAAATAAAGCAAAAATGTTTCTTATTTTGGGGCAAAAAGGCAGAAATTCCCATTATTTTGGGGCAAAAAGGCAGAAATTCACCTTATTTTTGGGTAAAATTGCAGAAATTTCACATATTTCAGGGCAAAAAGGCAGAAATTTCCCTTATTTTGGGGCAAAATTACAGAAATTTCACTTATTTCAGGGTAATAAGTCAGAAATTCCCCTTATTTTGGGGCAAAAATAACAGAAATTCCCTTTGTTTTAGGGAAAAATTGCAGAAATTCCACTTATTTAGAGGCAAAAAGGAAAAAATTCCCCTTATTTTGGAGAAAAATGAAGAAATTTCCCTTTTTTATGGCAAAAAGTTATGCATTCCCCTTATTTTCGGTCAAAAAGGCAGAAATTCCCCGTATTTTGGAGCAAAATTGCAGAAATTCCTTTAATTGTGGGGCAAAAAGGCAGAAATTCCCTATATGTTGGGGCAAAAAGATAGAAATTCTCCTTATTTTGGGGCAAAACTCAGAAATTCCACTTATTTTGGGGCATAATTCCAGAAATTTCCTTTATTTTTGAGCAAAATTGCAGAAATTTCACTTATTTTGGGGCAAAATTGCAGAAATTTCACTTATTTCAGAGAAAAAAGGTGAATTTTTTCTTATTTTGGGGCAAAAATGCAGAAATTCTTAATATTTTGTTGCAAAAATGCAGGAATTCCCTTTATTTTGAGGTAAAAAGGCTGAAATTTCTTTTATTTGGGGGCAAAAGGGCAGAAATTTCCCTTATTTTGGGGAAAAAGACAGAAATTCCCCTTATTTTGTAGCAAAAAGGCAGAAATTTCGTTTAATTTTGGGGCAAAATTGCAGAAATTTCACTTATTTTAGGGAATAATTCAAAAATTCCTTTTATTTTGGGGCAAAAAGAGAAATTCCGTTAATTTTTGGGTAAAAAGGCAGAAATATCACTTATTTGAGGTAAAAAGGCAGAAATCCCTCTTATTTTGCGGCAAAAATGAAGAAATTACCCTTTTTTTGTGGCAAAAGGTATGCATTCCCCTTACTTTCGGGATAAAAAGAAGAAATTCCCCATATTTTGAAGCAAAATTGCAGAAATTCTCCTTATTTTGGGGCAAAAAAACAGAAAATCTTCTTTTTTCGGGAGCAAACAGAAATTCCCCTTATTTTGGGGCAAAATTGCAGAAATTTCCTTTACATTGGGGCAAAATTGCAGAAATTTCCCTTATTTTGGTGAAAAATTGTAGAAATTTCACTTATTTCAGGGTAATAAGTCAGAAATTCCTTTTATTTTGGGGAAAAAAAGACAGAAATTCCCTTTGTTTTGGGGGAAAAAGACAGAAATTCCACTTATTTAGAGGCAAAAAGGCAGAAATTTCCCTTATTTTGGAGCAAAAATAAAAAAATTTCCTTTTTTTATGGCAAAAAGTTATGCATTCCCCTTATTTTCGGGCAAAAAGACAGAAATTCCCCGTATTTTGGAGCAAAATTGCAGAAAATCTCCTAATTGTGGGGCAAAAAGGCAGAAATTCCCTATATGTTTGGGCAAAAAAAGAGAAATTCTCCTTATTCTGGGGCAAAACTCAGAAATTCCACTTATTTTGGGGCAAAATTCCAGAAATTTCCCTTATTTTGGGGCAAAATTTCAGAAATTTCCCTTATTTTAGGGCAAAATTGAATAAATTTCACTTATTTCAGAGCAAAAAAGCAAAAATTTTTCTTATTTTGGGGCAAAAAGGCAGAAATTCCCATTACTTTGGGGAAAAAGGCAGAAATTCACCTTATTTTAGGGTAAAATTGCAGAAATTTCACATATTTCAGGGCAAAAAGGCAGAAATTTCCCTTATTTTTGGGCAAAATTGCAGAAATTTTCCTTATTTTGGGGCAAAATTGCAGAAATTTCACTTATTTCAGGGAAAAAAGGCAGAAATTCTCCTTATTTTGGTGCAAAAATGCAGAAATTCTTAATATTTTGTGACAAAAATGCAGAAATTCCCCTTATTTGAGGTAAAAAGGCTGAAATTCCCCTTATTTGAAGGCAAAAAGTCATAAATTTCCCTTATTTTGGGGCAAAAAGACAGAAATTCCCCTTATTTTGTGGCACAAAGGCAGAAATTTCTTTTATTTTGGGGCAAAATTGCAGAAATATTACTTATTTCAGGGCATAATTCAAAAAATTCTTTTATTTTGGGGCAAAAAGACAGAAATTCCATTTATTTTTGGGTAAAAAGTAAGAAATTTCACTTATTTTTAGGTAAAAAGGCAGAAATTCCTCTTATTCTGGGGCAAAAATGAAGAAATTTCTTTTTTTTGTGGCAAAAGGTATACATTCCCTTTACTTTCGGGATAAAAAGCAGAAATTCCCCGTATTTTGAAACAAAATTGCAGAAATTCTCATAAATTTCGGGCAAAAGGGCAGAAATTCTTCTTATTTTGGGGCAAAAAGACAGAAAATCTCCTTTTTACGAGAGCAAACAGTCAGAAATTCCCCTTATTTTGGGGCAAAATTGCAGAAATTTCTTTTACATTCGGGCAAAATTGCCGAAATTTCCTTTATTTTGGGTCAAAATTGGAGAAATTTCACTTATTTCAGGGTAATAAGTCAGAAATTCTCCTTAATTTGGGCAAAAAAGACAGAAATTCCCTTTGTTTTGGGAGAAAAAGACAGAAATTCCACTTATTTAGAGGCAAAAAAGCAGAAATTCCCCTTATTTTGTAGCAAAAATGAAGAAATTTGCCTTTTAATGGCAAAAAGATATGCATTCCCATTATTTTCGGGCAAAAAGCCAGTAATTCCCTGTATTTTGGAGCAAAATTGCAGAAATTCCCCTAATTTTGGGGCAAAAGGCAGAAATTCCCTTTATTTTGAGGCAAAAATTAAAAATTCCCTTTAATTTGGGGCAAAATTCAAGAAATTTCCTTTATTTTGGGGCAAAATTGCAGGAATTTACCTTATTTTGGGGCAAAATTGCAGAAATTTCCCTTATTTGGGGCAAAATTGCAAAAATTTCACTTATTTTCAGGTAAAAAGGCTGAAATTTCCTTTATTTTGGGGCAAAAAGGGAGAAATTCCCCTTATTTTGGGGCAAAATTGCAGAAATTTCCTTTATTATGGGAAAAAATTGCAGAAATTTCCCTTATTTTAGGGCAAAATTGCAGAAATTTCACTTATTTCAGAGAAATAAAAGGAAATGTTTCTTATTATGGGGCAAAAATGCAGAAATTCCCATTATTTTGTGGCAAAAAGGCAGAAATTCACCTTATTTTGAGGTAAAATTGCAGAAATTTCACATATTTCAGGGCAAAAAGGCAGAACTTTCCCTTATTTTGGGGCAAAATTGCAGAAATTTCACTTATTTCAGGGTAATAAGTCAGAAATTCCCCTTATTTTGGGGCAAAAATGACAGAAATTCCCTTTGTTTTGGGGGAAAATTGCAGAAATTCCACTTATTTAGAGGCAAAAAAGGCAGAAATTCCCCTTATTTTGGAGCACAAATGAAGAAATTTCCCTTTTTAATGGCAAAAAGTTATGCATTCCCCTTATTTTCGGGCAAAAAGGCAGAAATTTCCCGTATTTTGGAGCAAAATTGCAGAAAATCCCCTAATTGTGGGGCAAAAAGGCAGAAATTCCCTATATGTTGGGGCAAAAAGGGAGAAATTCTCCTTATTCTGGGGCAAAACTCAGAAATTCCACTTATTTTGGGGCAAAATTTCAGAAATTTCTCTTATTTTGGGGCAAAATTTCAGAAATTTCCCTTTTTTTAGGTCAAAATTGCATAAATTTCACTTATTTCAGAGCAAAAAAGCAAAAATTTTTCTTATTTTGGGGCAAAAGCAGAAATTCCCATTATTTTGGGGCAAAAAGGTAGAAATTCACCTTATTTTGGGGTAAAATTGCAGAAATTTCACATATTTCAGGGCAAAAAGGCAGAAATTTCCCTTCTTTTGGGTCAAAAAGACAGAAAATCTCCTTTTTTCGGCAGAAAACAGTCAGAAATTCCCCTTATTTTAGGGCAAAGTTGAAGTAATTTCCTTTACATTGGTGCAAAATTGAAGAAATTTCCTTTATTTTGGGGCAAAATTGAAGAAATTTCACTTATTTCAGGGTAATAAGTCAGAAATTCCCCTTATTTTGGGGCAAAAATAACAGAAATTCTCTTTTTTGGGGGGAAAATTGCAGAAATTCCACTTATTTAGAGGCAAAAAGGCAGAAATTCCCCTTATTTTGGAGCAAAAATGAATAAATTTACCTTTTTTATGGCCAAAAGTTATGCATTCCCCTTATTTTCGGGCAAAAAGGCAGAAATTCCCCGTATTTTGGAGCAAAAATGCAGAAATTCCTTTAATTGTGGGGCGAAAGGGCAGAAATTCCCTATATAGTGGGGCAAAAAGACAGAAATTCTCCTTATTTTGGGGCAAAACTCAGAAATTCCACTTATTTTGGGGCAAAATTCCAGAAATTTCCTTTATTTTGGAGCAAAATTGCAGAAATTTCACTTATTGTGTGGCAAAATGCAGAAATTTCACTTATTTCAGGGTAAAAGGCAGAAATTTTCCTTATTTTGGGGCAAAAAAGCAGAAATTCTTAATATTTTGTGGCAAAAATGCAGAAATTCCCCTTATTTTGAGGTAAAAAGGCTGAAATTCCCCTTATTTGAAGGCAAAAAGGCATAAATTTCCCTTATTTTGGGGCAAAAAGACAGAAATTCCCCTTTTTGTGGAAAAAAGGCAGAAATTTCTTTTATTTTGGGGCAAAATTGCAGAAATATCACTTATTTCAGGGCATAATTCAAAAAATTCTTTTATTTTGGGGCAAAAAGACCGAAATTCCATTTATTTTTGGGTAAAAAGGAAGAAATTTCACTTATTTTTAGGTAAAAAGGCAGAAATTCCTCTTATTCTGGGGCAAAAATGAAGAAATTTCCCTTTTTTGTGGAAAAAGGTATACATTCCCTTTACTTTCGGAATAAGAAGCAAAAATTCCCCGTATTTTGAAACAAAATTGCAGAAATTCTCATACTTTTCGGACAAAAAGCAAGAAATTTTCCGTATTTTGAAGCAAAATTGCAGAAATTCCCCTAATTTTGGGGCAAAAGTCAGAAATTCCCTTTATTTTGGGGCAAAAATCAAAAATTCCCCTTATTTTGGGGCAAAATTCAAGAAATTTCCTTTATTTTGGGGCAAAATTGCAGGAATTTACCTTATTTTGCGGCAAAATTGCAGAAATTTACTTTATTTGGGGCAAAATTGCAAAAATTTCACTTATTTTCAGGTAAAAAGGCTGAAATTTCCTTTATTTTGGGGCAAAAAGGGAAAAATTCCCCTTATTTTTGGGGCAAAATTGCAGAAATTTTCTTTTATTATGGGAAAAAATTGCAGAAATTTCCCTTATTTTAGGGCAAAATTGAAGAAATTTCACTTATTTCAGAGAAATAAAGCAAAAATATTTCTTATTTTGGGGCAAAAAGGCAGAAATTCCCATTATTTTGGGGCAAAAAGGTAGAAATTCACCTTATTTTGGGGTAAAATTGCAGAAATTTCACATATTTCAGGGCAAAAAGGCAGAAATTTCCCTTCTTTTGGGTCAAAAAGACAGAAAATCTCCTTTTTTCGGCAGAAAACAGTCAGAAATTCCCCTTATTTTAGGGCAAAGTTGAAGTAATTTCCTTTACATTGGTGCAAAATTGAAGAAATTTCCTTTATTTTGGGGCAAAATTGAAGAAATTTCACTTATTTCAGGGTAATAAGTCAGAAATTCCCCTTATTTTGGGGCAAAAATAACAGAAATTCTCTTTTTTGGGGGGGAAATTGCAGAAATTCCACTTATTTAGAGGCAAAAGGCAGAAATTCCCCTTATTTTGGAGCAAAAATGAATAAATTTACATTTTTTATGGCCAAAAGTTATGCATTCCCCTTATTTTCGGGCAAAAAGGCAGAAATTCCCCGTATTTTGGAGCAAAAATGCAGAAATTCCTTTAATATTGGGGCGAAAGGGCAGAAATTCCCTATATAGTGGGGCAAAAAGACAGAAATTCTCCTTATTTTGGGGCAAAACTCAGAAATTCCACTTATTTTGGGGCAAAATTCCAGAAATTTCCTTCATTTTGGAGCAAAATTGCAGAAATTTCACTTATTGTGTGGCAAAATGCAGAAATTTCACTTATTTCAGGGCAAAAGGCAGAAATTTTCCTTATTTTGGGGCAAAAAAGCAGAAATTCTTAATATTTTGTGGCAAAAATGCAGAAATTCCCCTTATTTTGAGGTAAAAAGGCTGAAATTCCCCTTATTTGAAGGCAAAAAGGCATAAATTTCCCTTATTTTGGGGCAAAAAGACAGAAATTCCCCTTTTTTTGTGGAAAAAAGGCAGAAATTTCTTTTATTTTGGGGCAAAATTGCAGAAATATCACTTATTTCAGGGCATAATTCAAAAAATTCTTTTATTTTGGGGCAAAAAGACCGAAATTCCATTTATTTTTGGGTAAAAAGGAAGAAATTTCACTTATTTTTAGGTAAAAAGGCAGAAATTCCTCTTATTCTGGGGCAAAAATGAAGAAATTTCCCTTTTTTGTGGAAAAAGGTATACATTCCCTTTACTTTCGGAATAAGAAGCAAAAATTCCCCGTATTTTGAAACAAAATTGCAGAAATTCTCATACTTTTCGGACAAAAAGCAAGAAATTTTCCGTATTTTGAAGCAAAATTGCAGAAATTCCCCTAATTTTGGGGCAAAAGTCAGAAATTCCCTTTATTTTGGGGCAAAAATCAAAAATTCCCCTTATTTTGGGGCAAAATTCAAGAAATTTCCTTTATTTTCGGGCAAAATTGCAGGAATTTACCTTATTTTGCGGCAAAATTGCAGAAATTTACTTTATTTGGGGCAAAATTGCAAAAATTTCACTTATTTTCAGGTAAAAAGGCTGAAATTTCCTTTATTTTGGGGCAAAAAGGGAAAAATTCCCCTTATTTTTGGGGCAAAATTGCAGAAATTTTCTTTTATTATGGGAAAAAATTGCAGAAATTTCCCTTATTTTAGGGCAAAATTGCAGAAATTTCACTTATTTCAGAGAAATAAAGCAAAAATATTTCTTATTTTGGGGCAAAAAGGCAGAAATTCCCATTATTTTGGGGCAAAAAGGTAGAAATTCACCTTATTTTGGGGTAAAATTGCAGAAATTTCACATATTTCAGGGCAAAAAGGCAGAAATTTCTCTTCTTTTGGGGCAAAAAGACAGAAAATCTCCTTTTTTCGGCAGAAAACAGTCAGAAATTCCCCTTATTTTAGGGCAAAGTTGAAGTAATTTCCTTTACATTGGTGCAAAATTGAAGAAATTTCCTTTATTTTGGGGCAAAATTGAAGAAATTTCACTTATTTCAGGGTAATAAGTCAGAAATTCCCCTTATTTTGGGGCAAAAATAACAGAAATTCTCTTTTTTGGGGGGAAAATTGCAGAAATTCCACTTATTTAGAGGCAAAAAGGCAGAAATTCCCCTTATTTTGGAGCAAAAATGAATAAATTTACCTTTTTTATGGCCAAAAGTTATGCATTCCCCTTATTTTCGGGCAAAAAGGCAGAAATTCCCCGTATTTTGGAGCAAAAATGCAGAAATTCCTTTAATTGTGGGGCGAAAGGGCAGAAATTCCCTATATAGTGGGGCAAAAAGACAGAAATTCTCCTTATTTTGGGGCAAAACTCAGAAATTCCACTTATTTTGGGGCAGAATTCCAGAAATTTCCTTTATTTTGGAGCAAAATTGCAGAAATTTCACTTATTGTGTGGCAAAATGCAGAAATTTCACTTATTTCAGGGTAAAAGGCAGAAATTTTCCTTATTTTGGGGCAAAAATGCAGAAATTCTTAATATTTTGTGGCAAAAATGCAGGAATTCCCTTTATTTTGAGGTAAAAAGCCTGAAATTTCTTTTATTTGGGGGCAAAAAGGCAGAAATTTCCCTTATTGTGAGGCAAAAAGACAGAAATTCCTCTTATTTTGTGGCAAAAAGGCAGAAATTTCTTTTATTTTGGGGCAAAATTTTAGAAATTTCACATATTTCAGGGCATAATTCAAAAATTCCTTTTATTTTGAGGCAAAAAGACAGAAATTCCGTTTATTTTTGGGTCAAAAGGCCGAAATTTTTCTTATTTTGAGGGAAAAAAGCAGAAATTCCTCTTATTTTGGGGCAAAAATGAAGAAATTTCCCTTTTTTGTGGCAAAAGGTATACATTCCACTTACTTTTGGGATAAAAAGCAGAAATTCCCCGTATTTTGAAGCAAAATTGCAGAGATTCTCATAATTTTCGGGCAATAAGGCAGAAATTCTCCTTATTTTAGGGCAAAAAGACAGAAAATCTTCTTTTTTCGGGAGGAAACAGTCAGAAATTCCCCTTATTTTGGGGCAAAATTGCAGAAATTTCTTTAACATTGGGGCAAAATTGCAGAAATTTCCCTTATTTTGGGGCAAAATCGCAGAAATTTCACTTATTTCAGGGTAATAAGTCAGAAATTCCCCTTATTTTGGGGCAAAAATACAGAAATTCCCTTTGTTTTGGGGGAAAAATACAGGAATTCCACTTATTTAGAGGCAAAAATGCAGAAATTCCCCTTATTTTGTAGCAAAAATGAAGAAATTTCCCTTTTTATGGCAAGAAGGTATGCATTCCCATTATTTTCAGGCAAAAAGGCAGAAATTCCCCGTATTTTAGAGCAAAAGGCAGAAATTCCCTTTATTTTGGGGCAAAAATCAGAAATTCCCCTTATTTTGGGGACAAATTCTAGAAATTTCTTTTTTTGGAAGGGAAAATTGCAGGAATTTACATTATATTGGGGCAAAATTGCAGAAATTTCCCTTATTTGGGGCAAAATTGCAGAAATTTCACTTTTTTTCAGGTAAAAAGGCTGAAATTTCCTTTATTTTGGGGCAAAAGGATGAAATTCTCTTTATTTTAGGGCAAAATTGCAGACATTTCCCTTATTATGGGGAAAAATTGCAGAAATTTATCTTATTTTAGGGCAAAATTGCAGAAATTTCACTTATTTTAGAGAAAAAAGCAAAAATTTTTCTTAATTTGGGGCAAAAAGGCAGAAATTCGCATTATTTTGTGGCAAAAATGCAGAAATTCACCTTATTTTGGGGTAAAATTGAAGAAATTTCACATATTTCAGGGCATAAAGGCAGAGAATTCCCTTATTTAGGGGCAAAATTGCAGAAATTTTACTTATTTCAGGGTAATAAGTCAGAAATTCCCCTTATTTTGGAACAAAAAGACAGGAATTCCCTTTGTTTTGAGGGAAAAAGACAGAAATTCCACTTATTTAGAGGCAAAAAGGCAGAAATTTCCTCTTATTTTGGAGCTCAAATGATGAAATTTCCCTTTTTTATGGCAAAAAGTTATGCATTCCCCTTATTTTCGAGCAAAAAGACAGAAATTCCCCGTATTTTGGAGCAAAATTGCAGAAATTCCCCTAATTGTGGGGCAAAAAGGCAGAAATTTCACTTATTTTAGAGAAAAAAGCAAAAATTTTTCTTAATTTGGGGCAAAAATGCAGAAATTTTCCTTATTTTGGGGCAAAAATGCAGAAATTTTCTTTACATTGGGGCAAAATTGTAGAAATTTCCCTTATTTTGGGGCAAAATCGCAGAAATTTCACTTATTTCAGGGTAATATGTCAGAAATTCCCCTTATTTTGGGGCAAAAAATACAGAAATTCCCTTTGTTTTGGGGGAAAAAGACAGAAATTCCACATATTTAGAGGCAAAAAGGCAGAAATTCCCCTTATTTTGAAGCAAAAATGAAGAAATTTCTCTTTTTTATTGCAAAAAGTTATGCATTCCCCTTATTTTCGGGCAAAAAGGCAGAAATTCCCCGTATTTTAGAGCAAAATTACAGAAATCCCTTTAATTGTGAGGCAAAAGGGCAGAATCTCCCTATATAGTGGGGAAAAAGACAGAAATTCTCCTTATTTTGGGGCAAAATGCCAGAAATTTCCCTTATTTTGGAGCAAAATTGCAGAAATTCCACTTATTTTGGGGCAAAATTGCAGAAATTTCACTTATTTCAGAGAAAAAAGGCAGAAATTTTCTTTATTTTGGGGCAAAAATGCAGAAATTCTTAATATTTTGTGGCAAAAATGCAGGAATTCCCTTTATTTTGAGGTAAAAAGGCTGAAATTTCTTTTATTTGGGGGCAAAAAGGCAGAAATTTCCTTTATTTTGGGGCAAAAAGACAGAAATTTCCCTTATTTTGTGGCAAAAAGGCAGAAATTTCTTTTATTTTTGGGCAAAATTGCAGAAATTTCACTTATTTCAGGGCATATTTCAAAAATTCCTTTTATTTTGAGGCAAAAAGACAGAAATTCCATTTATTTTTGGGTCAAAAGGCAGAAATTTTACTTATTTTGAGGGTAAAAGGCAGAAATTCCTCTTATTTTGGGGCAAAAATGAAGAAATTTCCCTTTTTTGTGGCAAAAGGTATACATTCCCCTTACTTTCGGGATAAAAAGCAAAAATTCCCCGTATTTTGAAGCAAAATTGCAGAAATTCTCATAATTTTGGGGCAAAAAGGCAGAAATTCTCCGTATTTTGGGGCAAAAAGACAGAAAATCTCCTTTTTTTGGCAGGAAACAGTCAGAAATTCATTTACATTGATGCAAAATTGCAGAAATTTCTTTTACATTGGTGCAAAATTGCTGAAATTTTCTCTATTTTGGGGCAAAATTGCAGAAATTTCACTTATTTCAGGGTAATAAGTAAGAAATTCCCCTTATTTTGGGGCAAAAAAGAAAGAAATTCCCTTTGTTTTGGGGGAAAAGGACAGAAATTCCACTTATTTAGAGGCAAAAATGCAGAAATTCCCCTTATTTTGGTGCAAAAATGAAGAAATTTACCTTTTTATGGCAAAAAGGTATGCATTCCCATTATTTTAAGGGAAAATAGCAGAAATTCCCCGTATTTTGATGCAAAATTGCAGAAATTCCCCTAATTTTGGGGCAAAAGGCAGAAATTCCCCTTATTTTGGAGAAAAATTCCATAAATTTCTTTTTTTGGGGGGGCAAAATTGCAGGAATTTAATTTATTTTGGAGCTAAATTGCAGAAATTTTTCTTATTTGGGGCAAAATTGCAGAAATTTCACTTATTTTCAGGTAAAAAGGCTGAAATTTCATTTATTTTGGGGCAAAAAGAAAGAAATTCCCCTTATTTTGGGGCAAAAAAGACAGAAATTCCCTTTGTTTTGGGGGAAAAAGACAGAAATTCCCCTTATTTTGGGGCAAAATTGTAGAAATTTCCCTTATTATGGGGAAAAATTGCAGAAATTTCCCTTATTTTAAGGCAAAATTTCAGAAATTTCACTTATTTCAGAGAAAAAAAGCAAAAGTTTTTTCTTATTTTGGGGCAAAAAGGCAGAAATTCCCATTATTTTGGGAAAAAAAATGCCGAAATTCACCTCATTTTGGGGTAAAATTGCAGAAATTTCATATATTTCAGAGCAAAAAGGCAAAAATTTTCCTTATTTTGGGGCAAAATTGCCGAAATTTTACTTATTTCAGAGTACTAAGTCAGAAATTTTCCTTATTTTGGGGCAAAAAGACAGAAATTCTTTTTGTTTTGGGAAAAAAGACAGAAATTCCACTTATTTAGAGGCAAAAAGGCAGAAATTCCCCTTATTTTGGAGCAAAAATGAAGAAATTTCCCTTTTCTATGGCAAAAAGGTATGCATTCCCCTTATTTTCAGGCAAAAAGGCAGAAATTCCCTGTATTTTGGAGCAAAATTGCAGATATTCCCCTAATTGTTGGGCAAAAAGGCAGAAATTCTTCGTATTTTGGAGCAAAATTGAAGAAATTCCCCTAATTGTGGGGAAATAAGGTAGAAATTCTCTATATTTTGGGGCAAAAAGACAGAAATTCTCCTTATTTTGGGGCAAAACTCAGAAATTCCACATATTTTGGGTCAAAATTGCAGAAATTTCACTTATTTAAGGGAAAAAAGGCAGAAATTTTTCTTATTTTGGGGCAAAAATGCAGAAATTTTTAATATTTTGTGGCAAAAATGCAAAAATTCCCTTTATTTTGTGGTAAAAAGTCTGAAATTCCCCTCATTTGGGGGCAAAAAGGCAGAAATTCACCTTATTTTGGGGCAAAATTGCAGAAATTTCACTTATTTCTGAGTAATAAGTCAGAAATTCCCATTATTTGGGGGCAAAAAAGTCAGAAATTCCCTTTGTTTTGGGGAAAAAAGACAGAAATTCAACTTATTTAGAGGCAAAAAAGACAGAAATTCCCCTTATTTTGGGGCAAAAATGAAGAAATTTCACTTTTTTATGGCAAAAAGGTATGCATTCCCCTTATTTTCGGGCAAACAGGCAGAAATTCCCTGTATTTTGGAGCAAAATTGCAGAAATTCCCCTAATTTTGGGGCAAAAGGCAGAAATTCCCTTTATTATGGGGTAAAAATCAGAAATTCCCCTTATTTTGGGGCAAAATTCCAGAAATTTCTTTTATTTTGGGGCAATATTGCAGAAATTTACCTTATTTTGGGGCAAAATTGCAGAAATTTCCCTTATTTGGGGTAAAATTGCAGTAATTTCACTTATCTTCAGGTAAAAAGGCTGAAATTTCCTTTATTTTGGGGCAAAAAAGGAGAAATACCTCTTATTTTGGGGCAAAATTGTATAAATTCTCTTTATTATGGGGCAAAAAGACAGAAATTCTGTAAATTTTGTGGCAAAAAATGCAGAAATTCCCCTTATTTTGAAGTAAAAAGGCTGAAATTCCCCTTATTTGGGGGCAAAAAAGCAGAAATTTCCCTTATTTTGGGACAAAATTGTATAAATTTTACTTATTTCAGGGTAATAAGTCAGAAATTCCCCTTATTTTGGTGCAAAAAAGACAGAAATTCTTTTTTTTGGGGGGAAAAAGACAGAAGTTCCACTTATTTAGAGGCAAAAAGGCAGAAATTCCCATTATTTTGTAGCAAAAATGAAGAAATTTCCCTTTTTATGGCAAAAAGGTATGCATTCCCATTATTTTCAGGCAAAAAGGCAGAAATTCCCCGTATTTTGGAGCAAAAATGAAGAAATTTCACTTTTTTATGGCAAAAAGGTATGCATTCCCCTTATTTTCGGGCAAACAGGAAGAAATTCCCTGTATTTTGGAGCAAAATTGCAGAAATTCCCCTAATTTTGGGGCAAAAGGCAGAAATTCCCTTTATTTTGGGGTAAAAATCAGAAATTCCCCTTATTTTGGAGCAAAATTCCAGAAATTTTCTTTATTTTGGGGCAATATTTCAGAAATTTACCTTATTTTGGGGCAAAATTGCAGAAATTTCCCTTATTTGTGGCAAAATTGCAGTAATTTCACTTATCTTCAGGTAAAAAGGCTGAAATTTCCTTTATTTTGGGGCAAAAAAGGAGAAATTCCTCTTATTTTGGGGCAAAATTGTATAAATTTTCTTTATTAAGGGGCAAAAAGGCAGAAATTCTGTAAATTTAGTGGCAAAAATGCAGAAATTCCCCTTATTTTGAGTTAAAATGCTGAAATTCCCCTTATTTGGGGGCAAAAAAGCAGAAATTTCCCTTATTTTGGGACAAAATTGCAGAAATTTTTCTTATTTCAGGGTAATAAGTCAGAAATTCCCATTTTTTGGGGCAAAAAAGACAGAAATTGTCTTTTTTTGGAGGAAAAAGACAGAAATTCCACTTATTTAGAGGCAAAAAGGCAGAAATTCCCCTTATTTTGTAGCAAAAATGAAGAAATATCCCTTTTTATGGCAAAAAGGTATGCATTCCCATTATTTTCAGGCAAAAAGGCAGAAATTCCCAGTATTTTGGAGCAAAATTGCAGAAATTCCCCTAATTTTGGGGCAAAAGGCAGAAATTCCCTTTATTTTGGGGCAAAAATCAGAAAATCCTTTTATTTTGGGCAAAATTCTAGAAATTTCCTTATTTTGGAAGGCAAAATTGCAGGAATTTACATTATATTGGGGCAAAATTGCAGGAATTTACATTATATTGGGGCAAAATTGCAGGAATTTACATTATATTGGGGCAAAATTGCAGAAATTTCCCTTATTTGGGGTAAAATTGCAGAAATTTCACTTATTTTCAGGTAAAAAGGCTGAAATTTCCTTTATTTTGGGGCAAAAAGGATGAAATTCTCTTTATTTTGGGGCAAAATTGCAGACATTTCCCTTATTATGGGGAAAAAATGCAGAAAATTATCTTATTTTAGGGCAAAATTGCAGAAATTTCACTTATTAAAGAGAAAAAAAGCTAAAATTTTTCTTATTTTCGGGCAAAAAGGCAGAAATTCCCCGTATTTTGGAGCAAAATTACAGAAATTCCTTTAATTGTGGGGCAAAAGGGCATAAATTCCCTATATAGTGGGGCAAAAAGACAGAAATTCTCCTTATTTTGGGGCAAAACTCAGAAATTCCACTTATTTTGGGGCAAAATACCAGAAATTTCCCTTATTTTGGAGCACAATTGCAGAAATTTCACTTATTTTGGGGCAAAATTGCAGAAATTTCACTTATTTCTGGGAAAAAAGGCAGAAATTTTCCTTATTTGGGGGCAAAAATGCAGAAATTCTTAACATTTGGTGGCAAAAATGCAGGAATTCCCTTTATTTTGAGGTAAAAAGGCTGAAATTTCTTTTATTTGGGGGCAAAAAGGCAGAAATTTCCCTTCTTTGGGGCAAAAAGACAGAAATTCCCCCTATTTTGTTTCAAAAAGACAGAAATTTCTTTTATTTTGGGGCAAAATTGCAGAAATTTCACTTATTTCAGGGCATAATTCAAAAATTCCTTTTATTTTGAGGCAAAAAGACAGAAATTCCGTTTATTTTTGGGTCAAAAGGCAGAAATTTCACTTATTTTGAGGGAAAAAGGCAGAAATTCCTCTTATTTTGGGGCAAAAATGAAGAAATTTCACTTTTTTGTGGCAAAATGTATACATTCCCTTACTTTTGGGATAAAAAGCAGAAATTCCCCGTATTTTTAAGCAAAATTGCAGAAATTCTCATAATTTTCGGGCAAAAAGGCAGAAATTCTCCTTATTTTGGGGCAAAAAGACATAAAATCTTTTTTCGGGAGCAAACAGTCAGAAATTCCCCTTATTTTGGGGCAAAATTGCAAAAATTTCCTTTACATTGGGGCATAATTGCAGAAATTTCCCTTATTTTGAGGAAAAATTGCAGAAATTTCACCTATTTCAGTGTAACAAGTCAGAAATTCCCCTTATTTTGGGGAAAAAAGACAGAAATTCCCATTGTTTTGGGGGAAAAAGACAGAAATTCACTTATTTAGAGGCAAAAAGGAAGAAATTCCCCTTATTTTGGAGTAAAAATGAAGAAATTTCCCTTTTTATGGCAAAAAGGTATGCATTCCCATTATTTTCAGGCAAAAAGGCAGAAATTCCCCGTATTTTTGAGCAAAATTGCAGAAATTCCCCAAATTGTGGGGCAAAAAGGCAGAAATTCCCAATATGTTGGGGCAAAAAGAGAGAAATTCTTTTTATTTTGGGGCAAAACTCAGAAATTCCACTTATTTTGGTGCAAAATTCCAGAAATTTCCCTTATTTTGGGGCAAAATTGCAGAAATTTCCCTTATTTGCGGCAAAATTGCAGAAATTTCACTTATTTCAGAGATAAAAAGCAAAAATTTTTCTTATTTTGGGGCAAAAAGGCAGAAATTCACCTTATTTTGGGGTAAAATTGCAGAAATTTCACATATTTCAGGGCAAAAAGGCAGAAATTTCCCTTATTTTGGGGCAAAATTGCAGAAATTTCCCTTATTTTGGGGCAAAATTGCAGAAATTTCACTTATTTCAAAGAAAAAAGGCCGAAATTTTCCTTATTTTGGGGAAAAATGCAGAAATTCTTATTATTTTGTGGCAAAAATGCAGAAATTCCCCTTATTTTGAGGTAAAAAGGCTGAAATTCCCCTTATTTGAGGGCAAAAAGGCATAAATTTCCCTTATTTTGGGGCAAAAAGACTGAAATTCCCCTTATTTTGTGGCAAAAAGGCAGAAATTTCTTTTATTTTGGGGCATAATTGCAGAAATATCACTTATTTCAGGGCATAACTCAAAAATTCCTGTTATTTTGGGTCAAAAAGACAGAAATTCCATTTATTTTTTGGTAAAAAGGAAGAATTTTCACTTATTTTTATGTTAAAATGCAGAAATTCCTCTTATTCTGGGGCAAAAATGAAGAAATTTCCCTTTTTTGTGGCAAAAGGTATACATTCCCCTTACTTTCGGGATAAAAAGCAGAAATTCCCCGTATTTTGAAGCAAAATTGCAGAAATTCTCATAATTTTCGGGCAAAAAGGCACAAATTCCCCTTATTTTGGGGCAAAATTACAGTAATTTCCTTTACATTGGTGCAAAATTGCAGAAATTTCCTTTATTTTGGGGCAAAATTGCAGAAATTTCACTTATTTCAGGGTAATAAGTCAGAAATTCCCCTTATTTTGGGGCAAAAATAACAGAAATTCCCTGTATTTTGGGGGAAAATTGCAGAAATTCCACTTATTTAGAGGCAAAAAGGCAGAAATTCCCCTTATTTTGGAGCAAAAATGAATAAATTTCCCTTTTTTATGGCAAAAAGTTATGCATTCCCCTTATTTTCGGGCAAAAAGGCAGAAATTCCCCGTATTTTGGAGCAAAATTGCAGAAATTCCTTTAATTGTGGGGCAAAAGGGCAGAAATTCCCTATATAGTTGGGCAAAAAGACAGAAATTCTCCTTATTTTGGGGCAAAACTCAGAAATTCCACTTATTTTGGGGCAAAATACCAGAAATTTCCCTTATTTTGGAGCAAAATTGCAGAAATTTCACTTATTTTGGGGCAAAATTGCAGAAATTTCACTTATTTCTGGGAAAAAAGGCAGAAATTTTTTTTATTTTGGGGCAAAAATGCAGAAATTCTTAATATTTGGTGGCAAAAATGCAGGAATTCCTTTTATTTTGAGGTAAAAAGGCTGAAATTTCTTTTATTTGGGGGCAAAGAGGCAGAAATTTCCCTTATTTTGGGGCAAAAAGACAGAAATTCCCCTTATTTTGTTTCAAAAAGGCAGAAATTTCTTTTATTTTGGGGCAAAATTGCAGAAATTTCACTTATTTCAGGGCATAATACAAAAATTCCTTTTATTTTGAGGCAAAAAGACAGAAATTCCATTTATTTTTGGGTCAAAAGGCAGAAATTTCACTTATTTTGATGGGAAAAGGCAGAAATTCCTATTATTTTGGGGCAAAAATGAAGAAATTTCCCTTTTTTGTGGCAAAAGGTATACATTCCCCTTACTTTTGGGATAAAAAGCAGAAATTCCCCGTTTTTTTAAGCAAAATTGCAGAAATTCTCATAATTTTCAGGCAAAAAGTCAGAAATTCTCCTTATTTTAGGGCAAAAAGACAGAAAATCTTCTTTTTTCCGGAGCAAACAGTCAGAAATTCCCCTTATTTTGGGGCAAAATTGCAGAAATTTCTCTTATTTTCAGGTAAAAAGGCTGAAATTTCCTTTATTTTCGGGCAAAAAGGATGAAATTCTCTTTATTTTAGGGCAAAATTGCAGACATTTCCCTTATTATGGGGAAAAATTGCAGAAATTTATCTAATTTTAGGGTAAAATTGCAGAAATTTCACTTATTTTAGAGAAAAAAGCAAAATTTTTTTCTTAATTTGGGGCAAAAAGGCAGAAATTGGCATTATTTTGGGGCAAAAATGCAGAAATTCACCTTATTTTGTGGTAAAATTGAAGAAATTTCACATATTTCAGGGCATAAAGGCAGAGAATTTCCTTATTTGGGGGCAAAATTGCAGAAATTTCACTTATTTCAGGGTAATAAGTCAGAAATTCCCCTTATTTTGGGGCAAAAAGACAGAAATTCCCTTTGTTTTGGGGGAAAAAGACAGAAATTCCACTTATTTAGAGGCAAAAAGGCAGAAATTTCCTCTTATTTTGGAGCTCAAATGATGAAATTTCCCTTTTTTATGGCAAAAAGATATGCATTCCCCTTATTTTCGAGCAAAAGGACAGAAATTCCCCGTATTTTGGAGCAAAATTGCAGAAATTCCCCTAATTGTGGGGCAAAAAGGCAGAAATTTCACTTATTTTAGAGAAAAAAGCAAAAATTTTTCTTAATTTGGGGCAAAAATGCAGAAATTCCCTTATTTTGGGGCAAAATTACAGTAATTTCCTTTACATTGGTGCAAAATTGCAGAAATTTCCTTTATTTTGGGGCAAAATTGCAGAAATTTCACTTATTTCAGGGTAATAAGTCAGAAATTCCCCTTATTTTGGGGCAAAAAAGACAGAAATTCCCTTTGTTGTGGGGGAAAAAGACAGAAATTCCACATATTTAGAGGCAAAAAGGCAGAAATTTCCCTTATTTTGGAGCAAAAATGAAGAAATTTCTCTTTTTTATGGCAAAAAGTTATGCATTCCCCTTATTTTCGGGCAAAAAGGCAGAAATTCCCCGTATTTTAGAGCAAAATTGCAGAAATTCCTTTAATTGTGGGGCAAAAGTGCAGAAATTCCCTATATAGTGGGGCAAAAGACAGAAATTCTCCTTATTTTGGGGCAAAATGCCAGAAATTTCCCTTATTTTGGAGAAAAATTGCAGAAATTCCACTTATTTTGGGGCAAAATTGCAGAATTTTCACTTATTTCAGAGAAAAAAGGCAGAAATTTTCTTTATTTTGGGGCAAAAATGAAGAAATTCTTAATATTTTGTGGCAAAAATGCAGGAATTCCCTTTATTTTGAGGAAAAAGGCTGAAATTTCTTTTATTTGGGGGCAAAAAGGCAGAAATTTTCCTTTATTTTAATGCAAAAAGACAGAAATTTCCCTTATTTTGTGGCAAAAAGGCAGAAATTTCTTTTATTTTGGGGCAAAATTGAAGAAATTTCACTTATTTCAGGGCATAATTCAAAAATTCCTTTTATTTTGAGGCAAAAAGACAGAAATTCCATTTATTTTTGGGTCAAAAGGCAGAAATTTTACTTATTTTGAGGGTAAAAGGCAGAAATTCCTCCTATTTTGGGGCAAAAATGAAGAAATTTTCCTTTTTTGTGGCAAAAGGTATACCTTCCCCTTACTTTTGGGATAAAAAGCAGAAATTCCCCGTATTTTGAAGCAAAATTGCAGAAATTCTCATAATTTTGGGGCAAAAAGGCAGAAATTCTCCTTATTTTGGGGCAAAAAGACAGAAAATCTCCTTTTTTTGGCAGCAAACAGTCAGAAATTCATTTACATTGAGGCAAAATTGCAGAAATTTCCTTTACATTGGTGCAAAATTGCTGAAATTTTCTTTATTTTGGGGCAAAATTGCAGAAATTTCACTTATTTCAGGGTAATAAGTAAGAAATTCCCCTTATTTTGGGGCAAAAAAGAAAGAAATTCCCTTTGTTTTGGGGGAAAAGGACAGAAATTCCACTTATTTAGAGGCAAAAATGCAGAAATTCCCCTTATTTTGGTGCAAAAATGAAGAAATTTACCTTTTTATGGCAAAAAGGTATGCATTCCCATTATTTTCAGGCAAAATAGCAGATATTCCCCGTATTTTAGAGCAAAATTGCAGAAATTCCCCTAATTTTGGGGCAAAAGGCAGAAATTCCCCTTATTTTGGAGAAAAATTCCAGAAATTTCTTTTTTTGGGGGGGCAAAATTGCAGGAATTTAATTTATTTTGGAGCTAAATTGCAGAAATTTTTCTTATTTGGGGCAAAATTGCAGAAATTTCACTTATTTTCAGGTAAAAAGGCTGAAATTTCATTTATTTTGGGGCAAAAAGAAAGAAATTCCCCTTATTTTGGGGCAAAAAAGACAGAAATTCCCTTTGTTTTGGGGGAAAAAGACAGAAATTCCCCTTATTTTGGGGCAAAATTGTAGAAATTTCCCTTATTATGGGGAAAAATTGCAGAAATTTCCCTTATTTTATGGCAAAATTGCAGAAATTTCACTTATTTCAGAGAAAAAAAGCAAAAGTTTTTTCTTATTTTGGGGCAAAAAGGCAGAAATTCCCATTATTTTGGAAAAAAAGGCCAAAATTCACCTCATTTTGGGGTAAAATTGCAGAAATTTCATATATTTCAGAGCAAAAAGGCAAAAATTTTCCTTATTTTGGGGCAAAATTGCAGAAATTTCACTTATTTCAGAGTAATAAGTCAGAAATTTTCCTTATTTTGGGGCAAAAAGACAGAAATTCTCTTTGTTTTGGGAAAAAAGACAGAAATTCCACTTATTTAGAGGCAAAAAGGCAGAAATTCCCATTATTTTGAAGCAAAAATTAAGAAATTTCCCTTTTCTATGGCAAAAAGGTATGCATTCCCCTTATTTTCAGGCAAAAAGGCAGAAATTCCCTGTATTATGGAGCAAAATTGCAGAAATTCCTCTAATTGTTGGGCAAAAAGGCAGAAATTCTTCGTATTTTGGAGCAAAATTGAAGAAATTCCCCTAATTGTGGGGAAATAAGGTAGAAATTCTCTATATTTTGGGGCAAAAAGACAGAAATTCTCCTTATTTTGGGGCAAAACTCAGAAATTCCACTTATTTTGGGGCAAAATTGCAGAAATTTCACTTATTTCAGGGAAAAAAGGCAGAAATTTTTCTTATTTTGGGGCAAAAATGCAGAAATTCTTAATATTTTGTGGCAAAAATGCAAAAATTCCCTTTATTTTGTGGTAAAAAGTCTGAAATTCCCCTCATTTGGGGGCAAAAAGGCAGAAATTCACCTTATTTTGGGGCAAAATTGCAGAAATTTCACTTATTTCTGAGTAATAAGTCAGAAATTCCCATTATTTGGGGGCAAAAAAAGTCAGAAATTCCCTTTGTTTTGGGGAAAAAAGACAGAAATTCAACTTATTTAGAGGCAAAAAAGACAGAAATTCCCCTTATTTTGGAGCAGAAATGAAGAAATTTCACTTTTTTATGGCAAAAAGGTATGCATTCCCTTTATTTTCGGGCAAACAGGCAGAAATTCCCTGTATTTTGGAGCAAAATTGCAGAAATTCCCCTAATTTTGGGGCAAAAGGCAGAAATTTCCTTTATTATGGGGTAAAAATCAGAAATTCCCCTTATTTTGGGGCAAAATTCCAGAAATTTCCTTTATTTTGGGGCAATATAGCAGAAATTTACCTTATTTTGGGGCAAAATTGCAGAAATTTCCCTTATTTGGGGCAAAATTGCAGTAATTTCACTTATCTTCAGGTATAAAGGCTGAAATTTCCTTTATTTTGGGGCAAAAAAGAAGAAATACCTCTTATTTTGGGGCAAAATTGTATAAATTTTCTTTATTATGGGGCAAAAAGACAAAAATTCTGTAAATTTTGTGGCAAAAAATGCAGAAATTCCCCTTATTTTGAAGTAAAAAGGCTGAAATTCCCCTTATTTGAGGGCAAAAAAGCAGAAATTTCCCTTATTTTGGGACAAAATTGCAGAAATTTTACTTATTTCAGGGTAATAAGTCAGAAATTCCCCTTATTTTGGGGCAAAAAAGACAGAAATTCTCTTTTTTGGGGGGAAAAATACAGAAAATCCACTTATTTAGAGGCAAAAAGGCAGAAATTCCTCTTATTTTGTAGCAAAAATGAAGAAATTTCCCTTTTTATGGCAAAAAGGTATGCATTCCCATAATTTTCAGGCAAAAAGGCAGAAATTCCCCGTATTTTGGAGCAAAAATGAAGAAATTTCACTTTTTTATGGCAAAAAGGTATGCATTCCCCTTATTTTCGGGCAAACAGGCAGAAATTCCCTGTATTTTGAAGCAAAATTGCAGAAATTCCCCTAATTTTTGGGCAAAAGGCAGAAATTCCCTTTATTTTGGGGTAAAAATCAGAAATTCCCCTTATTTTGGGGCAAAATTCCAGAAATTTCCTTTATTTTGGGGCAATATTGCAGAAATTTACCTTATTTTGGGGCAAAATTGCAGAAATTTCCCTTATTTGTGGCAAAATTGCAGTAATTTCACTTATCTTCAGGTAAAAAGGCTGAAATTTCCTTTATTTTGGGTCAAAAAAGGAGAAATTCCTTTTATTTTGGGGCAAAATTGTATAAATTTTCTTTATTAAGGGGCAAAAAGGCAGAAATTCTGTAAATTTAGTGGCAAAAATGCAGAAATTCCCCTTATTTTGTGTTAAAAAGGCTAAAATTCCCCTTATTTGGGGGCAAAAAAGCAGAAATTTCCCTTATTTTGGGACAAAATTGCAGAAATTTTTCTTATTTCAGGGTAATAAGTCAGAAATTCCCCTTATTTTGGGGCAAAAAAGACAGAAATTCTCTTTTTTGGAGGAAAAATACAGAAATTCCACTTATTTAGAGGCAAAAAGGCAGAAATTCCCCTTATTTTTTAGCAAAAATGAAGAAATATCTCTTTTTATGGCAAAAAGGTATGCATTCCCATTATTTTCAGGCAAAAAGGCAGAAATTCCCCGTATTTTGGAGCAAAATTGCAGAAATTCCCCTAATTTTGGGGCAAAAGGCAGAAATTCCCTTTATTTTGGGGCAAAAATCAGAAATTCCTTTTATTTTGGGGCAAAATTCTAGAAATTTCCTTTTTTTGGAAGGCAAAATTGCAGGAATTTACATTATATTGGGGCAAAATTGCAGGAATTTACATTATATTGGGGCAAAATTGCAGGAATTTACATTATATTGGGGCAAAATTGCAGAAATTTCACTTATTTGGGGTAAAATTGCAGAAATTACACTTATTTTCAGGTAAAAAGGCTGAAATTTCCTTTATTTTGGGGCAAAAAGGATGAAATTCTCTTTATTTTGGGGCAAAATTGCAGACATTTCCCTTATTATGGGGAAAAAATGCAGAAATTTATCTTATTTTAGGGCAAAATTGCAGAAATTTCACTTATTTAAGAGAAAAAAAGCTAAAATTTTTCTTATTTTCGGGCAAAAAGGCAGAAATTCCCTGTATTTTGGAGCAAAATTGCAGAAATTCCTTTAATTGTGGGGCAAAAGGGCAGAAATTTTCTATATAGTGGGGCAAAAAGACAGAAATTCTCCTTATTTTGGGGCAAAACTCAGAAATTCCACTTATTTTGGGGCAAAATTCCAGAAATTTCCCTTATTTTGGAGCAAAATTGCAGAAATTTCACTTATTTTGGGGCAAAATTGCAGAAATTTCACTTATTTCTGGGAAAAAAGGCAGAAATTTTCCTTATTTTGGGGCAAAAATGCAGAAATTCTTAATATTTGATGGCAAAAATGCAGGAATTCCCTTTATTTTGAGGTAAAAAGGCTAAAATTTCTTTTATTTGGGGGCAAAAAGGCAGAAATTTCCCTTCTTTGGGGCAAAAAGACAGAAATTCCCCTTATTTTGTTTCAAAAAGGCAGAAATTTCTTTTATTTTGGGGCAAAATTGCAGAAATTTCACTTATTTCAGGGCATAATTCAAAAATTCCTTTTATTTTGAGGAAAAAGACAGAAATTCCGTTTATTTTTGGGTCAAAAGGCAGAAATTTCACTTATTTTGAGGGAAAAAGGCAGAAATTCCTCTTATTTTGGGGCAAAAATAAAGAAATTTCCCTTTTTTGTGGCAAAAGGTATACATGCCCTTTACTTTTGGGATAAAAAGCAGAAATTCCCCGTATTTTTAAGCAAAATTGCAGAAATTCTCATAATTTTCGGGCAAAAAGGCAGAAATTCTCCTTATTTTGGGGCAAAAAGACAGAAAATCTTTTTTCGGGAGCAACAGTCAGAAATTCCCCTTATTTTGGGGCAAAATTGCAAAAATTTCCTTTACATTGGGGCATAATTGCAGAAATTTCCCTTATTTTGGGGAAAATTTGCAGAAATTTCACCTATTTCAGGGTAATAAGTCAGAAATTCCCCTTATTTTGGGGGAAAAAGACAGAAATTTCCATTGTTTTGGGGAAAAAAGTCAGAAATTCCACTTTTTAGAGGCAAAAAGGCAGAAATTCCCTTTATTTTTGAGCAAAAATGAAGAAATTTCCCTTTTTATGGCAAAAAGGTATGCATTCCCATTATTTTCAGAAAAAAGGCAGAAATTCCCTGTATTTTGGAGCAAAATTGCAGAAATTCCCCTGATTTTGGGGCAAAAGGCAGAAATTCCCTTTATTTTGGGGTATAAATCAAAAATTCCCCTTATTTTAGGGCAAAATTCTAGAAATTTTCTTTTTTTGGGGTGCAAAATTGCATTAATCTACATTATTTTGGGGCATAATTGCAGAAATTTCCCTTATTTGGGGCAAAATTGCAGAAATTTCACATATTTTCAGGTAAAAAGGCTGAAATTTCCTTTAATTTGGGGCAAAAAGAAAGAAATTCCCCTTATTTTGGGGCAAAATTGAAGAAATTTCCCTTATTATGGAGAAAAATTGCAGAAATTTCCTTTATTTTAAGGCAAAATTGCACAAATTTCACTTATTTCAGAGATAAAAAGAAAAAATATTTCTTATTTTTGGGCAAAAAGGCAGAAATTCCCATTATTTTGGGGCAAAAACGCAGAAATTCACCTTATTTTGGGGTAAAATTGCAGAAATTTCATATATTTCAGAGCAAAAAGGCAAAAATTTCCCTTATTTTGGGGCAAAATTACAGAAATTTCACTTATTTCAGAGTAATAAGTCAGAAATTTTCCTTATGTTGGGGCAAAAAGACAGAAATTCTCTTTGTTTTGGGAAAAAAGACAGAAATTCCACTTATTTAGAGGCAAAAAGGCAGAAATTCCCCTTATTTTGGAGCAAAAATGAAGAAATTTCCTTTTTCTATGGCAAAAAGGTATGCATTCCCCTTATTTTCAGGCAAAAAGGCAGAAATTCCCTGTATTTTGGAGCAAAATTGCAGAAATTCCCCTAATTGTTGGGCAAAAAGGCAGAAATTCTTCTTATTTTAGAGCAAAATTGAAGAAATTCCCCTAATTGTGGGGCAATAAGGTAGAAATTCTCTATATTTTGGGGCAAAAAGACAGAAATTCTCCTTATTTTGGGGCAAAACTCAGAAATTCCACTTATTTTGGGGCAAAATTGCAGAAATTTCACTTATTTCAGGGAAAAAAGGCAGAAATTTTCCTTATTTTGGGGCAAAAATGCAGAAATTCTTAATATTTTGTGGCAAAAATGCAAAAATTCCCCTTATTTTGTGGTAAAAAGTCTGAAATTCCCCTCATTTGGGGGCAAAAAGGCAGAAATTCCCTTTGTTTTGGGGAAAAAAGACAGAAATTCAACTTATTTAGAGGCAAAAAGGCAGAAATTCCCCTTATTTTTGAGCAAAAATGAAGAAATTTCATTTTTTATGGCAAAAAGGTATGCATTCCCCTTATTTTCGGGCAAACAGGCAGAAATTCCCTGTATTTTGGAGCAAAATTGCAGAAATTCCCCTAATTTTGGGGCAAAAGGCAGAAATTCCCTTTATTTTGGGGTAAAAATCAGAAATTCCCCTTATTTTGGGGCAAAATTCCAGAAATTTCCTTTATTTTGGGGCAATATTGCAGAAATTTACCTTATTTTGGGGCAAAATTGCAGAAATTTCCCTTATTTGGGGCAAAATTGCAGTAATTTCACTTATCTTCAGGTAAAAAGGCTAAAATTTCCTTTATTTTGGGGCAAAAAAGGAGAAATTCCTCTTATTTTGGGGCAAAATTGTATAAATTTTCTTTATTATGGGGCAAGAAGGCAGAAATTCTGTAAATTTTGTGGCAAAAATGCAGAAATTCCCCTTATTTTGAGGTAAAAATGCTGAAATTCCCCTTATTTGGGGGCAAAAAAGCAGAAATTTCCCTTATTTTGGGACAAAATTGCAGAAATTTTACTTATTTCAGGGTAATAAGTCAGAAATTCCCCTTATTTTGGGGCAAAAAAGACAGAAATTCTCTTTTTTGGGGGGAAAAATACAGAAATTCCACTTATTTAGAGGCAAAAAGGCAGAAATTCCCCTTATTTTGTAGCAAAAATGAAGAAATTTCCCTTTTTATGGCAAAAAGGTATGCATTCCCATTATTTTCAGGCAAAAACGCAGAAATACCCAGTATTTTGGAGCAAAATTGCAGATATTCCCCTAATTTTTGGGCAAAAGGCAGAAATTCCCTTTATTTTGGAGCAAAAATCAGAAATTCCCTTTATTTTGGGGCAAAATTCTAGAAATTTCCTTTTTTTGGAAGGCAAAATTGCAGGAATTTACATTATATTGGGGCAAAATTGCAGAAATTTCCCTTATTTGGGGTAAAATTTCAGAAATTTCACTTATTTTCAGGTAAAAAGGCTGAAATTTCCTTTATTTTGGGGCAAAAAGGATGAAATTCTCTTTATTTTGAGGCAAAATTGCAGACATTTCCCTTATTATGGGGAAAAATGCAGGAATTTATCTTATTTTAGGGCAAAATTGCAGAAATTTCACTTATTTAAGAGAAAAAAAGCAAAAATTTTTTTTATTTTGGGGCAAAAAGGCAGAAATTCCCATTATTTTGGGGCAAAAATGCAGAAATTCACCTTATTTTGGGGTAAAATTGAAGAAATTTCACATATTTCAGGGCATAAAGGCAGAGAATTCCCTTATTTAAGGGCAAAATTGCAGAATTTTCACTTATTTTAGGGTAATAAGTCAGAAAATCCCCTTATTTTGGGGCAAAATACAGAAATTCCCTTTGTTTTGGGGGAAAAAGACAGAAATTCCACTTATTTAGAGGCAAAAAGGCAGAAATTCCCCTTATTTTGGAGTAAAAATGAAGAAATTTCCCTTTTTTATGGCAACAAGTTATGCATTCCCCTTGTTTTCGGGCAAAAAGACAGAAAATCCCCGTATTTTGGAGCAAAATTGCAGAAATTCCCCTAATTTTGGGGCAAAAGGCAGAAATTCCCTTTATTTTGGGGTAAAAATCAGAAATTCCCCTTATTTTGGGGCAAAATTCTAGAAATTTTCTTTTTTTGGGGGCAAAATTGCAGGAATCTACATTATTTTGGGGCATAATTGCAGAAATTTCCCTTATTTGGGGCAAAATTGCAGAAATTTCACATATATTCAGGTAAAAAGGCTGAAATTTCCTTTAATTTAGGGCAAAAAGAAAGAAATTCCCCTTATTTTGGGGCAAAATTGCAGAAATTTCCCTTATTATGAGGAAAAATTGCAGAAATTTCCTTTATTTTAAGGCAAAATTGCACAAATTTCACTTATTTCAGAGAAAAAAAGAAAAAATTTTTCTTATTTTTGGGCAAAAAGGCAGAAATTCCCATTATTTTCGGGCAAAAATGCAGAAATTCACCTTATTTTGGGGTAAAATTGCAGAAATTTCATATATTTCAGAGCAAGAAGGCAAAAATTTTCCTTATTTTGGGGCAAAATTGCAGAAATTTCACTTATTTCAGAGTAATAAGTCAGAAATTCTCCTTATTTTGGGGCAAAAAAGACAGAAATTCTATTTTTTTGGGGGAAAAATACAGAAATTCCACTTATTTAGAGGCAAAAAGGCAGAAATTCCCCTTATTTTGTAGCAAAAATGAAGAAATTTCCCTCTTTAGGGCAAAAAGGTATGCATTCCCATTATTTTCAGGCAAAAAGGCAGAAATTCCCCGTATTTTGGAGCAAAATTGCAGAAATTCCCCTAATTGTTGGGCAAAAAGGCAGAAATTCTTCTTATTTTGGAGCAAAATTGAAGAAATTCCCCTAATTGTGGGGCAATAAGGTAGAAATTCTCTATATTTTGGGGCAAAAAGACAGAAATTCTCCTTATTTTGGGGCAAAACTCAGAAATTCCACTTATTTTGGGGCAAAATTGCAGAAATTTCACTTATTTCAGGGAAAAAAGGCAGAAATTTTCCTTATTTTGGGGCAAAAATGCAGAAATTCTTAATATTTTGTGGCAAAAATGCAAAAATTCCTCTTATTTTGTGGTAAAAAGTCTGAAATTCCCCTCATTTGGGGGCAAAAAGGCAGAAATTCACCTTATTTTGGGGCAAAATTGCAGAAATTTTACTTATTTCTGAGTAATATGTCAGAAATTCCTATTATTTGGGGGCAAAAAAGTCAGAAATTCCCTTTGTTTTGGGAAAAAAAGACAGAAATTCAACTTATTTATAGGCAAAAATGCAGAAATTCCTTTTATTTTTGAGCAAAAATGAAGAAATTTCACTTTTTTATGGCAAAAAGGTATGCATTCCCCTTATTTTCGGGCAAACAGGCAGAAATTCCCTGTATTTTGGAGCAAAATTGCAGAAAATCCCCTAATTTTGGGGCAAAAGGCAGAAATTCCCTTTATTTTGGGGTAAAAATCAGAAATTCCCCTTATTTTGGGGCAAAATTCCAGAAATTTCCTTTATTTTGGGGCAATATTGCAGAAATTTACCTTATTTTGGGGCAAAATTGCAGAAATTTCCCTTATTTGGGGCAAAATTGCAGTAATTTCACTTATCTTCAGGAAAAAAGGCTGAAATTTCCTTTATTTTGGGGCAAAAAAGGAGAAATTCCTCTTATTTTGGGGCAAAATTGTATAAATTTTCTTTATTATGGGGCAAAAAGGCAGAAATTCTGTAAATTTTGTGGCAAAAATGCAGAAATTCCCCTTATTTTGAGGTAAAAGGCTGAAATTCCCCTTATTTGGGGGCAAAAAAGCAGAAATTTCCCTTATTTTGGGACAAAATTGCAAAAATTTTACTTATTTCAGGGTAATAAGTCAGAAATTCCCCTCATTTTGGGGCAAAAAAGACAGAAATTCCCTTTGTTTTGGGGGAAAAAGACAGAAATTCCACTTATTTAGAGGCAAAAAAGAAGAAATTTCCCTTATTTTGGAGTAAAAATGAAGAAATTTCCCTTTTTTATGGCAACAAGTTATGCATTCCCCTTGTTTTCGGGCAAAAAGACAGAAATTCCCCGTATTTTGTAGCAAAATTGCAGAAGTTCCCCTAATTGTCGGGCAAAAAGGCAGAAATTCCCTATATGTTGGGGCAAAAAAAGAGAAATTCTCCTTATTTTGGGACAAAACTCAGAAATTCCACTTATTTTGGTGCAAAATTCCAGAAATTTCCCTTATTTTGGGGCAAAATTGCAGAAATTTTTTTTATTTGGGGGCAAAATTGCAGAAATTTCACTTATTTCAGAGAAAAAACGCAAAAATTTTTCTTATTTTGGGGCAAAAAGGCAAAAATTCTCATTATTTGAGGGCAAAAATGCAGAAATTCACCTTATTTTGGGGTAAAATTGCAGAAATTTCACATATTTCAGGGCAAAAAGGCAGAAATTTCCTTTATTTTGGGGCAAAATTGCAGAAATTTCCTTTATTTTGGGGCAAAATTGCAGAAATTTCACTTATTTCAGGGTAATAAGTCAGAAATTCTCCTTATTTTGATGCAAAAAAGACAGAAATTCCCTTGTTTTGGGGGAAAAAGACAGAAATTCCACTTATTTAGAGGCAAAAATGCAGAAATTCCCCTTATTTTGGAGCAAAATTGCAGAAATTTCACTTATTTTGGGGCAAAATTGCAGAAATTTCACTTATTTCTGGGAAAAAAGGCAGAAATTTTCCTTATTTTGGGGCAAAAATGCAGAAATTATTAATGTTTGGTGGCAAAAATGCAGGAATTCCCTTTATTTTGAGGTAAAAAGGCTGAAATTTCTTTTATTTGGAGGCAAAAAGGCAGAAATTTCCCTTATTTTGGGGCAAAACTACAGAAATTCCCCTTATTTTGTTTCAAAAAGGCAGAAATTTCATTTATTTTGGGGCTAAATTGCAGAAATTTCACTTATTTCAGGGCATAATTCAAAAATTCCTTTTATTTTGAGGCAAAAAGACAGAAATTCTGTTTATTTTTGGGTCAAAAGGCAGAAATTTCACTTATTTTGAGGGAAAAAGGTAGAAATTCCTTTTATTTTGGGGCAAAAATGAAGAAATTTTCCTTTTTTGTGGCAAAAGGTATACATTCCCCTTACTTTTGGGATAAAAAGCAGAAATTCCCCGTATTTTTAAGCAAAATTGCAGAAATTCTCATAATTTTCGGGCAAAAAGGCAGAAATTCTCCTTATTTTGGGGCAAAAAGACAGAAAATCTTCTTTTTTCGGGAGCAAACAGTCAGAAATTCTTCTTATTTTGGGGCAAAATTGCAAAAATTTCCTTTACATTGAAGCATAATTGCAGAAATTTCCCTTATTTTGGGGAAAAATTGCAGAAATTTCACCTATTTCAGGGTAATAAG
Source organism: Micromys minutus (assembly GCF_963924665.1). Classification (NCBI taxonomy): domain Eukaryota; kingdom Metazoa; phylum Chordata; class Mammalia; order Rodentia; family Muridae; genus Micromys; species Micromys minutus. The sequence continues at coordinate 681,444 of NW_027667258.1, read as the reverse complement.
TTAGAAATTCCCCTTATTTTGGTGAAAAAAGACAGAAATTCCCTTTGTTTTGGGGGGAAAAGACAGAAATTCCACTTATTTAGAGGCAAAAAGGCAGAAATTCCCTTTATTTTGGAGCAAAAATGAAGAAATTTCCCTTTTTATGGCAAAAAGGTATGCATTCCCATTATTTTCAGGCAAAAAGGCAGAAATTCCCCGTATTTTAGAGCAAAATTGCAGAAATTCCCCTAATTTTGGGGCAAAAGGCAGAAATTCCCTTTATTTTGAGGTAAAAATCAGAAATTCCCCTTATTTTGGGGCAAAATTCTAGAAATTTTCTTTTTTTGGGTGGCAAAATTGCAGAAATCTAAATTATTTTGGGGCATAATTGAAGAAATTTCGCTTATTTGGGGCAAAATTTCAGAAATTTTACATATTTTCAGGTAAAAAGGCTGAAATTTCCTTTAATTTGGGGCAAAAAATAGAAATTCCCCTTATTTTGGGGCAAAATTGCAGAAATTTCCCTTATTATGGGGAAAAATTGCAGAAATTTCCTTTATTTAAGGCAAAATTGCACAAATTTCACTTATTTCAGAGAAAAAAAGAAAAAATTTTTCTTATTTTTGGGCAAAAAGGCAGAAATTCCCATTATTTTGGGGCAAAAACGCAGAAATTCACCTTATTTGGGGGTAAAATTGCAGAAATTTCACATATTTTAGGGCAAAAAGGCAGAAATTTCTATTAATTTGGGGCAAAATTGCAGAAATTTCACTTATTTCAGGGTAATAAGTCAGAAATTCCCCTTATTTTGGGGAAAAAATAACAGAAATTTCCTTTGTTTTGGGGAAAAAAGACAGAAATTCCACTTATTTAGAGGCAAAAATGCAGAAATTCCCCTTATTTTGGAGCAAAAATGAAGAAATTTCTTTTTTTTATGGCAAAAAGTTATGCATTCCCCTTATTTTCGGGCAAAAAGGCAGAAATTCCCCGTATTTTGGAGCAAAATTGCAGAAATTTTCCTAATTGTGGGGCAAAAAGGCAGAAATTCCCTATATGGTGGGGCAAAAAGACAGAAATTCTCCTTATTTTGGGGCAAAACTCAGAAATTCCACTTATTTTGGGGCAAAATTCCAGAAATTTCCCTTATTTTGGAGCAAAATTGCAGAAATTTCACTTATTTTGGGCCAAAATTGCAGAAATTTCACTTATTTCAGGGAAAAAAGGCACAAATTTTCCTTATTTTGGGGTAAAAATGCAGAAATTCTTAATATTTTGTGGCAAAAATGCAGAAATTCCCCTAATTTTGAGGTAAAAAGGCTGAAATTCCTATTATTTTGGGGCAAAAATGCAGAAATTTCCCTTATTTTGTGGCAAAAAGACAGAAATTCCCCTTATTTTGTGGCAAAAAGGCAGAAATTTCTTTTATTTTCTGGCAAAATTGCAGAAATTTCACTTATTTCAGGGCATAATTTAAAAATTCCTTTTATTTTGTGGCAAAAAAACAGAAATTCCGTTCATTTTGGGGTAAAAAGGCAGAAATTTCTTTTATTTTGAGGTAAAAAGGCAGAAATTCCTCTTATTTTAGGGCAAAAATGAAGAAATTTTCCTTTTTTGTGGCAAAAGGTATACATTCCCCTTACTTTTGGGATAAAAAGCAGAAATTCCCTGTATTTTGAAGCAAAATTGCAGAAATTCTCATAATTTTCAGGCAAAAAGGCAGAAATTCTCCTTATTTTGGGGCAAAAAGACAGAAAATCTCCTTTTTTGGGCAGCAAAGATTCAGAAATTCCTTTACATTGAGGCAAAATAGCAGAAATTTCCTTTACATTGGTGCAAAATTTCAGAAATTTCCTTTATTTCTGGGCAAAATTGCAGAAATTTCACTTATTTCAGGGTAATAAGTCAGAAATTCCCCTTATTTTGGGGCAAAAAAGACAGAAATTCCCTTTGTTTTGGGGGAAAAAGACAGAAATTCCACTTATTTAGAGGCAAAAATGCAGAAATTCCCCTTATTTATAGCAAAAATGAAGAAATTTACCTTTTTATGGCAAAAAGGTATGCATTCCCATTATTTTCAGGCAAAAAGGCAGAAATTCCCCGTATTTTGGAGCAAAATTGCAGAAATTCCCCTAATTTTGGGGCAAAAGGCAGAAATTACCTTTATTTTGGGGCAAAAATCAGAAATTCCCCTTATTTTGGGGCAAAATTCCAGAAATTTCTTTTTTTTGGGGCAAAATTGCAGGAATTTACTTTATTTTGGAGCTAAATTGCAGAAATTTTTCTTATTTGGGGCAAAATTGCAGAAATTTCACTTATTTTCAGGTAAAAAGACTGAAATTTCCTTTATTTTGGGGCAAAAAGGAAGAAATTCCTCTTATTTTGGGGCAAAAAAGACAGAAATTCCCTTTGTTTTGGGGAAAAAAAAACAGAAATTCCCCTTATTTCTGGGCAAAATTGCAGAAATTTCCCTGATTATGAGGAAAAATTGCAGAAATTTCCCTTATTTTAGGGCAAAATTACAGAAATTTCACTTATTTCAGAGAAAAAAAGCAAAATTTTTTCTTATATTGGGGCAAAAAAGCAGAAATTCCCATTATTTTGGGGCAAAAAGGCCGAAATTCACCTTATTTTGGGGTAAAATTGCAGAAATTTCACATATTTCAGGGCAAAAAGGCAAAAATTTCCCTTATTTTGGGGCATAATTGCAGAAATTTCACTTATTTCAGGGTGATAAGTTAGAAATTTTTCTTATTTTGTGGCAAAAATGACAGAAATTCCCTTTGTTTTGGGAAAAAAGACAGAAATTCCACTTATTTAGAGGCATAAAGGCAGAAATTCCCCTTATTTTGGAGCAAAAATGAAGAAATTTCCTTTTTCTATGGCAAAAAGGTATGCATTCCCCTTATTTTCAGGCAAAAAGGCAGAAATTCCCTGTATTTTGGAGCAAAATTGCAGAAATTCCCCTAATTGTTGGGCAAAAAGGCAGAAATTCTTCGTATTTTGGAGCAAAATTGCAGAAATTCCACTAATTGTGGGGCAATAAGGTAGAAATTCTCTATATTTTGGGGCAAAAAGACAGAAATTCTCCTTATTTTGGGGCAAAACTAAGAAATTCCACTTATTTTGGGGCAAAATTGCAGAAATTTCACTTATTTCAGGGAAAAAAGGCAGAAATTTTTCTTATTTTAGGGCAAAAATGCAGAAATTCCTAATATTTTGTGGCAAAAATGCAAAAATTCCCCTTATTTTGTGGTAAAAAGGCTGAAATTCCACTCATTTGGGGGCAAAAAGGCAGAAATTCACCTTATTTTGTGGCAAAATTGCAGAAGTTTCACTTATTTCAGAGTAATAAGTCAGAAATTCCCATTATTTGGGGGCAAAAAAGTCAGAAATTTCCTTTGTTTTGGGGGAAAAAGACAGAAATTCCACTTATTTAGAGGCAAAACGGCAGAAATTCCCCTTATTTGGGAGCAAAAATGTAGAAATTTCACTTTTTTATGGCAAAAAGGTATGCATTCCCCTTATTTTCGGGCAAACAAGCAGAAATTCCCTGTATTTTGGAGCAAAATTGCAGAAATTCCCCTAATTTTGGGGCAAAAGGCAGAAATTCCCTTTATTTTGGGGTAAAAATCAGAAATTCCCCTTTTTGGAGCAAAATTCCAGAAATTTCCTTTATTTTGGGGCAATATTGCAGAAATTTACCTTATTTTGGGGCAAAATTGCAGAAATTTCCCTTATTTGGGGCAAAATTGCAGTAATTTCACTTATCTTCAGGTAAAAAAGCTGAAATTTCCTTTATTTTGGGGCAAAAAAGGAGAAATTCCTCTTATTTTGGGGCAAAATTTTAGAAATTTTTCTTATTATAGGGCAAAAAGGCAGAAATTCTGTAAATTTTGTGGCAAAAATGCAGAAATTCCCCTTATTTTGAGGTAAAAAGGCTGAAATTCTCTTTATTTGGGGGCAAAAAAGCAGAAATTTCACTTAATTTGGGACACAATTGCAGAAATTTTACTTATTTCTGGGTAATAAGTCAGAAATTCCCCTTATTTTGGGGCAAAAAAGACAGCAATTCTCTTTGTTTTGGGGGAAAAAGACAGAAATTCCACTTATTTAGAGGCAAAAAGGCAGAAATTCACCTTTTTTTGGGGCAAAAATGAAGAAATTTCCCTTTTATATGTCAAAAAGCTATGCATTCCCCTTATTTTCGGGGAAAAAGGCCGAAATTCACCGTATTTTGGAGCAAAATTGCAGAAATTCCCCTGTTTGTGGGGCAAAAAGGCAGAAATTCTCTATATGTTGGGGCAAAAAGACAGAAATTCTCCTTATTTTGGGGCAAAACTCAGAAATTCCACTTATTTTAGGTAAAATTGCAGAAATTTCATTTATTTCAGGGAAAAATGCAGAAATTTCCCTTATTTTGGGTCAAAATTGCAGAAATTTCAATCATTTCAGGGTAATAATTTAGAAATTCTCCTTATTTTGGGGTAAAAAAGACAGAAATTCCCTTTGTTTTGGGGGAAAAAGACAGAAATTCCACTTATTTAGAGGCAAAAAGGCAGAAATTCCCCTTAATTTGAAGCAAAAATGAAGAAATTTCACTTTTTTATGGCAAAATGTAAGCATTCCCCTTATTTTCGGTCTAAAAGGCAGAAATTCCCCGTATTTGGGAGCAAAATTGCAGAAATTCCCCTAATTTTGGGGCAAAAGGCAGAAATTCCCTTTATTTTGGGGCAAAAATCAGAAATTCCCCATATTTTGGGGCAAAATTCCAGAAATTTTCTTTTTTTTGGGGCAAAGTTTCAGAAATTTCCCTTATTTGGGGCAAAATTGCAGAAATTTCACTTATTTTATACTAAAAAAGTTGATATTTGATTTATTTTGGGGCAAAAAGGGAGAAATTCCCCTTATTTGGGGCAAAATTGCAGTAATTTTCATTATTTTGGGGCAAAAAGGCAGAAATTCTGTATATTTTGTGGCAAAAAGGCAGAAATTTCCCTTATTTAGAGGTAATAAGGTTGAAATTTCCTTTATTTGGGGGCAAGAAGGCTGAAATTCCCCTTATTTGGGGGCAAAAAGGCAGAAATTTCACTTATTTTGGGGCAAAATTGCAGAAATTTCACTTATTTCAGGGAAAAAAGTCAAAAATTTTCCTTATTTTGGGGCAAAAAGCAGAAATTCCTAATATTTTGTGGAAAAAATGCAGAAATTCCCCATATTTTGAGGCAAAAATGCTGGAATTCCGCTTATTTGGGGGCAAAAAGGCAGAAATTTCCCTTATGTTGGGGCAAAATTGGAGAAATTTCACTTATTTCAGGGAAAAAAGGCTGAAATTTTCTTTATTTTGGGGCAAAAAGACAGAAGTTTTCTTTGTTTTGGAAAAAAAGACAGAAATTCCACTTATTTAGAGGCAAAAAGAAAGAAATTCCCATTATTTTGGAGCAAAAATGAAGAAATTTCACTTTTTTATGGCAAAAACGTATGCATTCCCCTTATTTTCAGGCAAAAAGGAAGAAATTCCCTGTATTTTGGAGCAAAATTGCAGAAATTCCCCTAATTTTGGGGCAAAAGGCAGAAATTCCCTTTATTTTGGGGTAAAAATCAGAAATTCCCCTTATTTTGGAACAAAATTCCAGGAATTTCCTTTATTTTGGGGCAAAATTGCAGAAATTTACCTTATTTTGGGCAAAATTGCAGTAATTTCACTTATATTCAGGAAAAAAGGCTGAAATTGCCTTTTTGGGGGCAAAAAAGGAGAAATTCCCCTTATTTTGGGCAAAATTGCAGAAATTTTCCTTATGACGGGGCAAAAAGGCAGAAATTTCGTAAATTTTGTGGCAAAAATGCAGAAATTCCTTTTATTTTGAGGTAAAAAGGCTGAAATTCCCCTTATTTGGGGGCAAAATGGCAGAAATTTCCCTTATTTTGGGACAAAATTGCAGAAATTTTACTTATTTCAGGGTAATAAGTCAGAAATTCCCCTTATTTTGGGGCAAAAAAGACAGAAATTCCTTTTGTTTTTAAGGAAAAAGAAAGAAATTCCACATATTTAGAGGCAAAAAGGCAGAAATTCTTTTTATTTTGGAGCAAAAATGAAGAAATTTCCCTTTTATATGGCAAAAAAATATGCATTCCCCTTATTTTCAGGCAAAAAGGCAGAAATTCCCCGTATTTTGGAGCAAAATTGCAGAAATTCCCCTAATTGTGGGGCAAAAAGGCAGAAATTCCCTATATGTTGGGGCAAAAAGACAGAAATTTTCCTTATTTTGTGGCAAAACTCAAAATTCCACATATTTTGGGGCAAAATTGCATAAATTTCACTTATTTCTGGGAAAAAAATGCAGAAATTTTCCTTATTTTGGGGCAAAAAGGCAAAAATTCCTTATATTTTGTGGCAAAAATGCAGAAATTCCCCTTATTTTGAGGTAAAAAGGCTGAAATTCTCCTTCTTTGGGGACAAAAAGGCAGAAATTTCCTTTATTTTTGGGCAAAATTGCAGAAATTTACTTTATTTTGGGGCAAAATTTCAGAAATTTCCCTTATTTGGGGCAAAATTGCAGAAATTTCACTTATTTTTAGGTAAAAAGGATGATATTTAATATATTTTGGGGCAAAAAGGGAGAAATTCCCCTTATTTGGGGCAAAATTGCAATAATTTTCCTTATTTTGGGGCAAAAAGGCAGAAATTCCGTATATTTTGTGGTAAAAAGGCAGAAATTTCTTATATTTAGAGGTAATAAGGTTGAAATAAAGTCAGAAATTTCCTTTGTTTTGGGGGAAAAAGACAGAAATTCCACTTATTTAGAGGCAAAACGGCAGAAATTCCCCTTATTTGGGAGCAAAAATGTAGAAATTTCACTTTTTTATGGCAAAAAGGTATGCATTCCCCTTATTTTCGGGCAAACAAGCAGAAATTCCCTGTATTTTGGAGCAAAATTGCAGAAATTCCCCTAATTTTGGGGCAAAAGGCAGAAATTCCCTTTATTTTGGGGTAAAAATCAGAAATTCCCCTTTTTGGAGCAAAATTCCAGAAATTTCCTTTATTTTGGGGCAATATTGCAGAAATTTACCTTATTTTGGGGCAAAATTGCAGAAATTTCCCTTATTTGGGGCAAAATTGCAGTAATTTCACTTATCTTCAGGTAAAAAAGCTGAAATTTCCTTTATTTTGGGGCAAAAAAGGAGAAATTCCTCTTATTTTGGGGCAAAATTTTAGAAATTTTTCTTATTATAGGGCAAAAAGGCAGAAATTCTGTAAATTTTGTGGCAAAAATGCAGAAATTCCCCTTATTTTGAGGTAAAAAGGCTGAAATTCTCTTTATTTGGGGGCAAAAAAGCAGAAATTTCACTTAATTTGGGACACAATTGCAGAAATTTTACTTATTTCTGGGTAATAAGTCAGAAATTCCCCTTATTTTGGGGCAAAAAAGACAGCAATTCTCTTTGTTTTGGGGGAAAAAGACAGAAATTCCACTTGTTTAGAGGCAAAAAGGCAGAAATTCACCTTTTTTTGGGGCAAAAATGAAGAAATTTCCCTTTTATATGTCAAAAAGCTATGCATTCCCCTTATTTTCGGGGAAAAAGGCCGAAATTCACCGTATTTTGGAGCAAAATTGCAGAAATTCCCCTGTTTGTGGGGCAAAAAGGCAGAAATTCTCTATATGTTGGGGCAAAAAGACAGAAATTCTCCTTATTTTGGGGCAAAACTCAGAAATTCCACTTATTTTAGGTAAAATTGCAGAAATTTCATTTATTTCAGGGAAAAATGCAGAAATTTCCCTTATTTTGGGTCAAAATTGCAGAAATTTCAATCATTTCAGGGTAATAATTTAGAAATTCTCCTTATTTTGGGGTAAAAAAGACAGAAATTCCCTTTGTTTTGGGGGAAAAAGACAGAAATTCCACTTATTTAGAGGCAAAAAGGCAGAAATTCCCCTTAATTTGAAGCAAAAATGAAGAAATTTCACTTTTTTATGGCAAAATGTAAGCATTCCCCTTATTTTCGGTCTAAAAGGCAGAAATTCCCCGTATTTGGGAGCAAAATTGCAGAAATTCCCCTAATTTTGGGGCAAAAGGCAGAAATTCCCTTTATTTTGGGGCAAAAATCAGAAATTCCCCATATTTTGGGGCAAAATTCCAGAAATTTTCTTTTTTTTGGGGCAAAGTTTCAGAAATTTCCCTTATTTGGGGCAAAATTGCAGAAATTTCACTTATTTTATACTAAAAAAGTTGATATTTGATTTATTTTGGGGCAAAAAGGGAGAAATTCCCCTTATTTGGGGCAAAATTGCAGTAATTTTCATTATTTTGGGGCAAAAAGGCAGAAATTCTGTATATTTTGTGGCAAAAAGGCAGAAATTTCCCTTATTTAGAGGTAATAAGGTTGAAATTTCCTTTATTTGGGGGCAAGAAGGCTGAAATTCCCCTTATTTGGGGGCAAAAAGGCAGAAATTTCACTTATTTTGGGGCAAAATTGCAGAAATTTCACTTATTTCAGGGAAAAAAGTCAAAAATTTTCCTTATTTTGGGGCAAAAAGCAGAAATTCCTAATATTTTGTGGAAAAAATGCAGAAATTCCCCATATTTTGAGGCAAAAATGCTGGAATTCCGCTTATTTGGGGGCAAAAAGGCAGAAATTTCCCTTATGTTGGGGCAAAATTGGAGAAATTTCACTTATTTCAGGGAAAAAAGGCTGAAATTTTCTTTATTTTGGGGCAAAAAGACAGAAGTTTTCTTTGTTTTGGAAAAAAAGACAGAAATTCCACTTATTTAGAGGCAAAAAGAAAGAAATTCCCATTATTTTGGAGCAAAAATGAAGAAATTTCACTTTTTTATGGCAAAAACGTATGCATTCCCCTTATTTTCAGGCAAAAAGGAAGAAATTCCCTGTATTTTGGAGCAAAATTGCAGAAATTCCCCTAATTTTGGGGCAAAAGGCAGAAATTCCCTTTATTTTGGGGTAAAAATCAGAAATTCCCCTTATTTTGGGGCAAAATTCCAGGAATTTCCTTTATTTTGGGGCAAAATTGCAGAAATTTACCTTATTTTGGGCAAAATTGCAGTAATTTCACTTATATTCAGGAAAAAAGGCTGAAATTGCCTTTTTGGGGGCAAAAAAGGAGAAATTCCCCTTATTTTGGGCAAAATTGCAGAAATTTTCCTTATGACGGGGCAAAAAGGCAGAAATTTCGTAAATTTTGTGGCAAAAATGCAGAAATTCCTTTTATTTTGAGGTAAAAAGGCTGAAATTCCCCTTATTTGGGGGCAAAATGGCAGAAATTTCCCTTATTTTGGGACAAAATTGCAGAAATTTTACTTATTTCAGGGTAATAAGTCAGAAATTCCCCTTATTTTGGGGCAAAAAAGACAGAAATTCCTTTTGTTTTTAAGGAAAAAGAAAGAAATTCCACATATTTAGAGGCAAAAAGGCAGAAATTCTTTTTATTTTGGAGCAAAAATGAAGAAATTTCCCTTTTATATGGCAAAAAAATATGCATTCCCCTTATTTTCAGGCAAAAAGGCAGAAATTCCCCGTATTTTGGAGCAAAATTGCAGAAATTCCCCTAATTGTGGGGCAAAAAGGCAGAAATTCCCTATATGTTGGGGCAAAAAGACAGAAATTTTCCTTATTTTGTGGCAAAACTCAAAATTCCACATATTTTGGGGCAAAATTGCATAAATTTCACTTATTTCTGGGAAAAAAATGCAGAAATTTTCCTTATTTTGGGGCAAAAAGGCAAAAATTCCTTATATTTTGTGGCAAAAATGCAGAAATTCCCCTTATTTTGAGGTAAAAAGGCTGAAATTCTCCTTCTTTGGGGACAAAAAGGCAGAAATTTCCTTTATTTTTGGGCAAAATTGCAGAAATTTACTTTATTTTGGGGCAAAATTTCAGAAATTTCCCTTATTTGGGGCAAAATTGCAGAAATTTCACTTATTTTTAGGTAAAAAGGATGATATTTAATATATTTTGGGGCAAAAAGGGAGAAATTCCCCTTATTTGAAGCAAAATTGCAATAATTTTCCTTATTTTGGGGCAAAAAGGCAGAAATTCCGTATATTTTGTGGTAAAAAGGCAGAAATTTCTTATATTTAGAGGTAATAAGGTTGAAATTCCCCTTATTTGTGGGCAAAAAGGTTGAAATTCCCCTTTATTTGGGGGCAAAAAGGCAGAAATTTCACTTATTTTGGGGAAAAATTGCAGAAATTTCAATTATTTCAGGGAAAAAAGGCAGAAATTTTCCTTATTTTGGGGCAAAAAGGCAGAAATTCCTAATATTTTGTTGCAAAAATGCAGAAATTCCCCTTATTTTGAGGTAAAAAGGCTGGAATTCCCCTTATTTGGGGGCAAAAAGGCAGAAATTTCCCTTATGTTGGGGCAAAATTGCAGAAATTTCACTTATTTCAGAAAAAAAAGGCCGAAATGTTCTTTATTTTGGGGCAAAAAGACAGAAATTCTCTTTGTTTTGGGAAAAAAAAGAGAGAAATTCCACTTATTTAGAGGCAAAAAAGAAGAAATTTCGTTATTTTGGAGCAAAAATGAAGATATTTCCCCTTTTTATGGCAAAAAGGTATGCATTCCCCTTATTTTTGGGCAAAAAGGCAGAAATTCCCCTTATTTTGGGGCAAAAAGATGAAATCCCTAATTTTTGGCTAAAATTGAAGAAATTTCACATATTTCGGGAGAAAAAGGCAGAAAATCCAATTAATTTCGGGCAAAAAGGAAGAAATGACCCGTATTTAGGAGCAAAATTGCAGAAATTCCCATAATATTGGTGCAAAAATGCAGAAATTCCCTTTATTTTGGGGGAAAAAGGCAGAAATTGTCCATATTTTGGTGCAAAAATCAGAAATTTCCCTTATTTTGAGGTAAAATGCTGAAATTCCCCATATTTTGGGCCAAAAGGCAAAAATTTCCCTTATTTTGGAGTAAATTTGCAGAAATTTCACTTATTTGATGGTAATAAGTAAGAAATTTTCCTTATTTTGGTGCAAAAAAGACAGAAATTCCCTTTGTTTTAGGGGAAAAAGACAGAAATTCCACTTATTTAGATGCAAAAAGGCAAAAGTTCCCCTTATTTTGGATCAAAAATGAAGAAATTTTCCTTTTTTATGGCAAAAAGGTATGCATTCTTATTATTTTCGAACAAAAAGGCAGAAATTCCCCATATTTCGGGGCAAAAAGCAGAAATTCCCCTTATTTTGGGGCAAAATTGCAGAAATTTCCTTAATTGTGTGGCCAAAAAACAGAAATTCTCTTTATTTGGGGGCAAAATAGCAGAAATTTCCCTTATTATGGAGAAAAATTGCAGAAATTTCCCTTATTTTAGGGCAATATTGCAGAAATTTCACTAATTGTGGGGCAAAAAGGCAGAAATTCTCCATATTTTGGGGCAAAACTCAAAAATTCCACTTATTTTGGGGCAAAATTCAAGAAATTTCCCTTATTTTGGGGCAAAATTGCAGAAATTTCACTTATTTTGGGGCAAAATTGCAGAAATTTCACTTATTTCAGGGAAAAAAGGCAGATTTTCCTTATTTTGGGGCAAAAATGCAGAAATTCCTAATATTTTGTGCCAAAATTCAGAAATTCCTTATATTTTGAGGTAAAAAGGCTAAAATTCCCCTTATTTGGGGGCAAAAAGGTAGAAATTTCTTTTATATTGGGACAAAATTGCAGAAATTTCACTTATTTCAAGGTAATAAGTCAGAAATTTTTCTTATTTTGGGGCAAAAAAGACAGAAATCCCCTTGTTTTGGGGGAAAAAGACAGAAATTCCACTAATTTAGAGGCAAAGAAGCAGAAATTTCACTTATTTTGGAGCAAAAATAAAGAAATTTCCCTTTTTTATGGCAAAAAGTTATGCATTCTTCTTATTTTCGGGCAAAAAGGCAGAAATTCCCCATATTTTGGGGCAAAAGGAAGAAATTCCCTTTATTTTGGGGCAAAAAGGCAAAAATTTCCCTTATTTTGGGGCAAAATTGCAGAAATTTCATTTATTTCAGGGCAAAAATTTAGAAATTCCCCTATTTTGGGGCAAAAAGCAGAAATTTCTTTTATTATGGTACAAAATTGAAGAAATTTTCCTTATATTGGAACAAAAAGGCAGAAATTCCCATATTTTGGTGCAAAAGGCAGAAATTCTTCTTATTTTGAGGTAAAATGCAGAAATTCCCCTTATTTGGAGGTAAAATGCAGAAATTCCCCAAATATTGGGGGAAAATGCAGAAATTCCCTTTATTTTGTGGCTAAAAGGCAGAAATTAACCATATTTTAAAGCAAAATTGCAGAAATTCTCATAATTTTCGGGCAAAAAAGCAGAAATTCTCCTTATTTTGGGGCAAAAAGACAGAAAATCTCCTTTTTTTGAGAGCAAACAGTCAGAAATTCGCCTTATTTTGGGACAAAATTGCAGAAATTTTCTTTACATTGGGGCAAAATTACAGAAATTTCCCTTATTTTGAGGCAAAATTGCAGAAATTTCACTTATTTCAGAAAAATGGCAGAAATTTTCTTATTTTGGGGCAAAAAAGCAGAAACTTCTTTTATTTTGGTACAAAATTGCAGAATTTTTTTTTATTTTGGGGGAAAAAGGCAGAAATTCCCTATATTTTGGGGCAAAAAGGAAGAAATTCCCCTTATTTTGAGGTAAAAAGGCTGAAATTCCCCTTATTTTCGGGCAAAAACTCAGAAATTCCCCTTATTTTGATGCAAAAAGACAGAAATTTTTTTTATTTTTAGGGAAAAGGCAGAAATTGCACTTATTTTGAGTCAAAAAGGTGGAAAATCCCCATATTTTGGGGCAAAAATGAAGAAATTCCCTTTTTTATGGCAAAAAGGAAAACATTCCTTTTATTTTCGAGCAAAAAGGCAGAAATTTCTCATATTTTGGAGCAAAATTGAAGAAAGTCCCCTAATTTTGGGGCAAAAGGCAGAAATTCTCTATATTTTGGGGCAAAAATTAGAAATTCGCCTTATTTTGGGGCAAAATTCCAGAAATTTTCTTTATTTTGGGGCAAAATTGCAGGAATTTACCTTTTTTGAACAAAATTGTAGAAATTTCTCTTATTTGGGGCAAAATTGCAGAAATTTCTCTTATTTTCAGGTAAAAAGTCTGAAATTTCCTTTATTTTGCGCAAAAAGGGAGAAATTCCTCTTATTTTGGGGCAAAATTGCAGAAATTTTTTTTGGGGCAAAAAGGCAGAAATTCCGTATATTTTGTGGCAAAAGGCAGATATTTCCTTTATTTTGAGGTAATAAGGTTGAAATTCCCCTTATTTTGGGGCAAAAAGGCAGAAATTCACCTTATTTTGGGGTTAAATTGCAGAAATTTCAAATATTTCAGGGCAAAATGGCAGAAGTTCCCCTTATTTTGGGGCAAAAAGATGAAATCCCTAATTTTTGGCGAAAATTGAAGAAATTTCACTTATTTCGGGACAAAAAGCCAGAAATTCTAATTAATTTCGGGCAAAAAGGCGGAAATGACCCGTATTTTGGAGCAAAATTGCAGAAATTCCCCTAATATTGGTGCAAAAATGCAGAAATTTCCTTTATTATGGGGCAAAAAGGCAGAAATTTTCCATATTTTGGTGCAAAAATTAGAAATTTCCCTTATTTTGAGGTAAAATTCTCAAATTCCCCAAATTTTAGGGCAAAAGGCAAAAATTTCCATTATTTTGGGGCAAATTTGCAGAAATTTCACTTATTTCAGCGTAATAAGTCAGAAATTTTCCTTATTTTGAGGCAAAATAGACAGAAATTCCCTTTGTTTTGAGGGAAAAACAGAAATTCCACTTATTTAGAGGCAAAAAGGCAAAAGTTCCCCTTATTTTGGAGCAAAAATGAAGAAATTTCCCTTTTATATGGCAAAAAATATGCATTCCCCTTATTTTCAGGCAAAAAGGCAGAAATTCCCCTTATTTTGGAGCAAAAATGAAGAAATTTCACTTTTTTATGGCAAAATGTAAGCATTCCCCTTATTTTCGATCAAAAAGGCAGAAATTCCCTGTATTTGGGAGCAAAATTGCAGATATTCCCCTAATTTTGGGGCAAAAAGCAGAAATTCCCTTTATTTTGGGGCAAAAATCAGAAATTCCCCATATTTTGGGGCAAAATTCCAGAAATTTTCTTTATTTTAGGGCAAAATTTCAGAAATTTTTCTTATTTGGGGCAAAATTGCAGAAATTTCACTTATTTTATAGTAAAAAATTGATATTTAATTTATTTTGGGGCAAAAAGGGAGAAATTCCCCTTATTTGGAGCAAAATTGCAGTAATTTTCCTTATTTTGGGGCAAAAAGGCAGAAATTCTGTATATTTTGTGGCAAAAAGGCAGAAATTTCCCTTATTTAGAGGTAATAAGGTTGAAATTCCCTTTATTTGGGGGCAAAAAGGCTGAAATTCCCCTTATTTGGGGGCAAAAAGGCAGAAATTTCACTTATTTTGGGGCCAAATTGCAGAAATTTCATTTATTTCAGGGAAAAACATCAGAAATTTTCCTTATTTTGGGGCAAAAAGCAGAAATACCTAATATTTTGTGGAAAAAATGCAGAAATTCCCCATATTTTGAGGTAAAAAGGCTGGAATTCCCTTTATTTGGGGGCAAAAAGGCAGAAATTTCCCTTATGTTGGGGAAAAATTGCAGAAATTTCACTTATTTCAGGGAAGAACGGCAGAAATTTCCTTTATTTTGGGGCAAAAAGACAGAAGTTTTCTTTGTTTTGTGAAAAAAAGACAGAAATTCCACTTATTTAGAGGCAAAAAGGAAGAAATTCCCATTATTTTGGAGCAAAAATGAAGAAATTTCACTTTTTTATGGCAAAAACGTATGCATTCCCCTTATTTTCAGGCAAAAAGAAGAAATTCCCCGTATTTTGGAGCAAAATTGCAGAAATTCCCCTAATTTTGGGGCAAAAGGCAGAAATTCCCTTTATTTTGGGGTAAAAATCAGAAATTCCCCTTATTTTGGGGCAAAATTCCAGGAATTTCCTTTATTTTGGGGCCAAATTTCAGAAATTTACCTTATTTTGGGTAAAATTGCAGTAATTTCACTTATATTCAGGAAAAAAGGCTGAAATTGCCTTTTTGGGTGCAAAAAAGGAGAAATTCCCCTTATTTTGGGCAAAATTGCAGAAATTTTCCTTATGATGGAGCAAAAAGGCAGAAATTCCGTAAATTTTGTGACAAAAATGCAGAAATTCCCCTTATTTTGAGGTAAAAAGGCTGAAATTCCCCTTATTTGGGGGCAAAAAGGCAGAAATTTCCCTTATTTTGGGACAAAATTGCAGAAATTTTACTTATTTCAGGGTAATAAGTCAGAAATTCCCCTCATTTTGGGGCAAAAAAGACAGAAATTCCTTTTGTTTTTAAGGAAAAAGACAGAAATTCCACTTATTTAGAGGCAAAAAGGCAGAAATTCTCCTTATTTTGGAGCAAAAATGAAGAAATTTCCCTCTTATATGGCAAAAAAATATGCATTCCCCTTATTTTCAGGCAAAAAGTCATAATTCCCCTTATTTTGGTGCAAAAAGACAGAAATTTTGTTTATTTTTAGGGAAAAGGCAGAAATTGAACTTATTTTGAGTCAAAAAGGCGGAAAATCCCCATATTTTGGGGTAAAAATGAAGAAATTTCCCTTTTTTATGGCAAAAAGGAAAACATTCCCTTTATTTTCGTGCAAAAAGGCAGAAATTCCCCATATTTTGGAGCAAAATTGCAGAAATTCCCCTAATTTTGGGGCAAAAGGAAGAAATTCCCTATATTTTGGGACAAAAATCAGAAATTCCCCTTATTTTGGGGCAAAATTCCAGAAATTTTCTTTATTTTGGGGCAAAATTGCAGGAATTTACCTTATTTTGGAACAAAATTGCAGAAATTTCTCTTATTTGGGGCAAAATTGCAGAAATTTCTCTTATTTTCAGGTAAAAAGTCTGAAATTTCCTTTATTTTGCGCAAAAAGGGAAAAATTCCTCTTATTTTGGGGCAAAATTGCAGAAATTTTCCTTATTTTGGGGCAAAAAGGCAGAAATTCCATATATTTTGTGGCAAAAAGGCAGAAATTTCCTTTATTTTGAGGAAATAAGGTTGAAATTTCCCTTATTTTGGAGCAAAAAGGCAGAAATTCCCCTTATTTTGGGGTTAAATTGCAGAAATTTCAAATATTTAAGGGCAAAAATGGCAGAAATTCCCCTTATTTTGGGGCAAAAAGATGAAATCCCTAATTTTTGGCGAAAATTGAAGAAATTTCACTTATTTCGGGACAAAAAGCCAGAAATTCCAATTAATTTCGGGCAAAAAGGCAGAAATGACCCGTATTTTGGAGAAAAATTGCAGAAATTCCCCTAATATTGGTGTAAAAATGCAGAAATTCCCTTTATTATGGGGCAAAAAGGCAGAAATTCTCCATATTTTGGTGCAAAAATCAGAAATTTCCCTTATTTTGAGGTAAAATTCTCAAATTCCCCAAATTTTAGGGCAAAAGGCAAAAATTTCCATTATTTTGGGGCAAATTTGCAGAAATTTCACTTATTTCAGCGTAATAAGTCAGAAATTTTCCTTATTTTGAGGCAAAAAAGACAGAAATTCCCTTTGTTTTGAGGGAAAAAAAGAAATTTCACTTATTTAGAGGCAAAAAGGCAAAAGTTCCCCTTATTTTGGAGCAAAAATGAAGAAATTTCCCTTTTATATGGCAAAAAAATATGCATTCCCTTTATTTTCAGGCAAAAAGGCAGAAATTCCCCTTATTTTGGAGCAAAAATGAAGACATTTCACTTTTTTATTGCAAAATGTAAGCATTCCCCTTATTTTCGGTCAAAAAGGCAGAAATTCCCCGTATTTGGGAGCAAAATATCAGAAATTCCCCTAATTTTGGGGCAAAAGGCAGAAATTCCCTTTATTCTGGGGCAAAAATCAGAAATTCCCCATATTTTGGGGCAAAATTCCAGAAATTTTCTTTATTTTGGGGCAAAATTTCAGAAATTTCTCTTATTTGGGGCAAAATTGCAGAAATTTCACTTATTTTATAGTAAAAAAGTTGATATTTAATTTATTTTGGGGCAAAAAGGGAGAAATTCCCCTTATTTGGGGCAAAATTGCAGTAATTTTTCTTATTTTGGGGCAAAAAGGCAGAAATTCTGTATATTTTGTGGCAAAAAGACAGAAATTTCCTTTATTTAGAGGTAATAAGGTTGAAATTCCCTTTATTTGGGGGCAAAAAGGCTGAAATTCCCTTATTTGGGGGCAAAAAGGCAGAAATTTCACTTATTTTGGGGCAAAATTGCAGAAATTTCATTTATTTCAGAAAAAAAAGTCAGAAATTTTCCTTATTTTGGGGCAAAAAGCAGAAATTCCTAATATTTTGTGGAAAAAATGCAGAAATTCCCCATATTTTGAGGTAAAAAGGCTGGAATTCCCCTTATTTGGGGGCAAAAAGGCAGAAATTTCCCTTATGTTGGGGCAAAATTGCAGAAATTTCACTTATTTCAGAGAAAAAAGTCAGAAATTTTCTTTATTTTGGGGCAAAAAGACAGAAGTTTTCTTTGTTTAGGGAAAAAAAAACAGAAATTCCACTTATTTAGAGGCAAAAAGGAAGAAATTCCCATTATTTTGGAGCAAAAATGAAGAAATTTCACTTTTTTATGGCAAAAACTTATGCATTTTCCTTATTTTCATGCAAAAAGAAGAAATTCCCCGTATTTTGGAGCAAAATTGCAGAAATTCCCCTAATTTTGGGAGAAAAAGCAGAAATTCCCTTTATTTTGGGGTAAAAATCAGAAATTCCCCTTATTTTGGGGCAAAATTCCAGGAATTTCCTTTATTTTGGGGCAAAATTGCAGAAATTTACCTTATTTTGGGTAAAATTGCAGTAATTTCACTTATATTCAGGAAAAAAGGCTGAAATTGCCTTTTTGGGGGCAAAAATAGAGAAATTCCCCTTATTTTGGGCAAAATTGCAGAAATTTTCCTTATTTTGGGGCAAAAATGCAGAAATTCCGTATATTTTGTTGCAAAAAGGGAGAAATTTCTTTTATTTAGAGGTAATAAGGTTGAAATTCCCCTTATTTGGGGGCAAAATGGCTGAAATTCCCCTTTATTTGGGGGTAAAAAGGCAGAAATTTCACTTATTTTGGGGAAAAATTGCAGAAATTTCAATTATTTCAGGGAAAAAAGGCAGAAATTTTTTTTATTTTGGGGCAAAAAGGCAGAAATTCCTAATATTTTGTTGCAAAAATGCAGAAATTCCCCATATTTTGAGGTAAAAAGGCTGGAATTCCCCTTATTTGGGGGCAAAAAGGCAGAAATTTCCTTTATGTTGGGGCAAAATTGCAGAAATTTCACTTATTTCAGAAAAAAAATGCCGAAATATTCTTTATTTTGGGGCAAAAAGAGAGAAATTCTCTTTGTTTTGGGAAAAAAAGATAGAAATTCCACTTATTTAGAGGCAAAAAAGAAGAAATTTCGTTATTTTGGAGCAAAAATGAAGAAATTTCCTTTTTTTATGGCAAAAAGGTATGCATTCCCCTTATTTTCGGGCAAAAAGGCAGAAATTCCCCTTATTTTGGGGCAAAAAGATGAAATCCCTAATTTTTGGATAAATTGAAGAAATTTCACTTATTTCGTGAGAAAAAGGCAGAAATTCCAATTACTTTCGGGCAAAAAGGAAGAAATGACCCGTATGTAGGAGCAAAATTGTAGAAATTCCCCTAATATTGGTGTAAAAATGCAGAAATTCCCTTTATTTTGGGGGAAAAAGGCAGAAATTGTCCATATTTTGGTGCAAAAATCAGAAATTTCCCTTATTTTGAGGTAAAATGCTGAAATTCCCCATATTTTGGGCCAAAAGGCAAAAATTTCCCTTATTTTGGGGCAAATTTGCAGAAATTTTACTTATTTGATGGTAATAAGTAAGAAATTTTCCTTATTTTGGGGCAAAAAAGACAGAAATTCCCTTTGTTTTAGGGGAAAAAGACAGAAATTCCAATTATTTAGAGGCAAAAAGGCAAAAGTTCCCCTTATTTTGGAGAAAAAATGAAGAAATTTTCCTTTTTTATGGCAAAAAGGTATGCATTCTTCTTATTTTCGAACAAAAAGGCAGAAATTCCCATTATTTTGGGGCAAAAAGCAGAAATTTCCCTTATTTTTGGGCAAAATTGCAGAAATTTCCCTAATTGTGTGGAAAAAAACAGAAATTCCCTTTATTTGAAGGCAAAATAGCAGAAATTTCCCTTATTATTGAGAAAAATTGCAGAAATTTCTTTTTTTTTAGGGCAAAATTGCAGAAATTTCACTCATTGTGGGGCAAAAAGGCAGAAATTCTCAATATTTTGGGGCAAAACTCAGAAATTCCACTTATTTTGGGGCAAAATTCTAGAAATTTCCCTTATTTTGGCGCAAAATTGCAGAAATTTCACTTATTTTGGGGCAAAATTGCAGAAATTTCACTTATTTCATGGAAAAAAGGTAGATTTTCCTTATTTTGGGGCAAAAACGCAGAAATTTCTAATATTTTGTGCCAAAATTCAGAAATTCCTTATATTTTGAGGTAAAAAGGCTGAAATTCCCCTTTTTCGGGGCAAAAAGGTAGAAATTTCCCTTATATTGGGGCAAAATTGCAGAAATTTCACTTATTTCAAGGTAATAAGTCAGAAATTTTTCTTATTTTGGGGCAAAAAAGACAGAAATTCCCTTTGTTTTGGGGAAAAAAACAGAAATTCCACTTATTTAGAGGCAAAGAAGCAGAAATTTCGCTTATTTTGGAGCAAAAATGAAGAAATTTCCCTTTTTTATGGCAAAAAGGTATGCATTCTTCTTATTTTCGGGCAAAAAGGCAGAAATTCCCCATATTTTGAGGCAAAAGGCAGAAATTCTCTTTATTTTGTGGCAAAAAGGCAAAAATTTCCCTTATTTTGGGGCAAAACGCAGAAATTTCTTTTATTATGGTACAAAATTAAAGAAATTTTCGTAATTTTGGAAAAAAAAGGCAGAAATTCCCCCATTTTGGGGCAAAAGGCATAAATTCTTCTTATTTTGAGGTAAAATGCAGAAATTCCCCTTATTTAGAGGTAAAATGCAGAAATTCCCCAAATATTGGGGGAAAATGCAGAAATTCCCTTTATTTTGGGGCTAAAAGGCAGAAATTAACCGTATTTTAAAGCAAAATTGCAGAAATTCTCATAATTTTCGGGCAAAAAAGCAGAAATTCTACTTATTTTGGGGCAAAAAGACAGAAAATCTTCTTTTTTTGAGAGCAAACAATCAGAAATTCCCCTTATTTTGGGGCAAAATTGCAGAAATTTCTTTTACATTAGGGCAAAATTGCAGAAATTTCCCTTATTTTGGGGCAAAATTGCATAAATTTCACTTATTTCTGGGTAATAAGTAAGAAATTCTCCTTATTTTGATGCAAAAAAGACAGAAATTTCCTTTGTTTTGTGGGAAAAAGACAGAAATTCCACTTATTTAGAGGCAAAAAGGCAGAAATTCCTTTTATTTTGGAGCAAAAATGAAGAAATTTCTCTTTTTATGGCAAAAAGGTGTGAATTCCCATTATTTTCGGGCAAAAATGCAGAAATTCCCCGTATTTTGGAGCAAAAATGAAGAAATTTCCCTTTTTATGGCAAAAAGGTATGAATTCCCATTATTTTCGGGCAAAAAGGCAGAAATTCCTTGTATTTTGGAGCAAAATTGCAGAAATTTCCCTAATTTTGGGGCAGAAGGCAGAAATTTTTTTTATTTAGGGGAAAAATCAGAAATTCCCATATTTTGGGGCAAAATTCAAGAAATTTCCTTTATTTTGGGGCAAAATTGCAGGAATTTACCTTATTTTAGGGCAAAATTGCAGAAATTCCCCTTATTTGGGGCAAAATTGCAGAAATTTCACTTATTTTCAGGTAAAAAGGCTGAAATTTCCTTTATTTTGGAGCACAAATGGAGAAATTCCCCTTATTTTGGGGCAAAATTGCAGAAATTTCCTTTATTATGGGAAAAAATTGCAGAAATTTCCCTTATTTCACGGCAAAATTGCAGAAATTTCACTTAATCAGGGTAATAACTCAGAAATTCCCCATATTTTGGAGCAAAAATGAAGAAATTTCCATTTTTATGGCAAAAGGGTATGCATTCCCATTATTTTCGGGCAAAAAGGCAGAAATTCCCCGTATTTTGGAGCAAAATTGAAGAAATTCCCCTAATTTTGGGGCAAAAGGCAGAAATTCCCTTTATATTGGGGCAAAAATCAGAAATTCCCCTTATTTTGGGGCAAAATTCAAGAAATTTTCTTTATTTTGGGGCAAAATTGCAGGAATTTACCTTATTTTGGGGCAAAATTGCAGAAATTTCCCTTATTTGGAGCAAAATTGCAGAAATTTCACTTATTTTCAGGTAAAAAGGCTGAAATTTCCTTTATTTTGGGGCAAAAAGGGGGAAATTCCCCTTATTTTGGGGCAAAATTGCAGAAATTTCCTTTATTATGGGAAAAAATTGCAGAAATTTCCCTTATTTTAAGGCAAAATTGCAGAAATTTCACTTATTTCAGAGAAACAAAGCAAAAATTTTTCTTATTTTGGGGCAAAAAGGCAGAAATTCCCATTATTTTGGGGCAAAAAGGCAGAAATTCACCTTATTTTGGGGTAAAATTGCAGAAATTTCAAATATTTCAGGGCCTAATGAGGGAAATTCCCCTTATTTTGGGGCAAAAATATGAAATCCCTAATTTTTGGCGAAAATTGAAGAAATTTCACTTATTTCGGGACAAAAAGCCAGAAATTCCAATTAATTTCGGGCAAAAAGGCAGAAATGACCCGTATTTTGGAGCAAAATTGCAGAAATTCCCCTAATATTGGTGCAAAAATGCAGAAATTCCCTTTATTATGGGGCAAAAATGCAGAAATTCTCCATATTTTGGTGCAAAAATCAGAAATTTCCCTTATTTTGAGGTAAAATTCTCAAATTCCCCAAATTTTAGGGCAATAGAAAAAAATTTCCCTTAATTTGGGGAAAATTTGCCGAAATTTCACTTATTTCAGGGTAATAAGTCAGAAATTTTCCTTATTTTGAGGCAAAAAAGACAGAAATTCCCTTTGTTTTGGGGGAAAAACAGAAATTCCACTTATTTAGCGGCAAAAAGGCAAAAGTTCCCCTTATTTTGGAGCAAAAATGAAGAAATTTCCCTTTTTTATGGCAAAAAGGTATGCATTCTTTTTATTTTCGGGCAAAAAGGCAGAAATTCCCCAAATTTTGGGGCAAAAGGCATAAATTCCACTTATTTTGGGGCAAAATTGCAGAAATTACCCTTATTTTGGGGCAAAAAGGCAGAAATTCTTAATATTTTGTGCCAAAATTTAGAAATTCCCATTACTTTGAGGTAAAAAGTCTGAAATTCCCCTTATTTGGGGGCAAAAAGGCAGAAATTTACCTTATATTGGGGCAAAATTTCAGAAATTTCACTTATTTCAGGGTAATAAGTCAGAAATTTTCCTTATTTTGGGGCAAAAAAGACAGAAATTCCTTTTGTTTTGGGGGAAAAATAAAGAAATTCCACTTATTTAGAGGCAAAAAAGCAGAAATTCCCCTTATTTTGGAGCAAAAATGAAGAAATTTACCTTTTTTATGGCAAAAAGATATGCATTCTTCTTATTTTCGGGCAAAAAGGCAGAAATTCCCCATATTTTGGGGCAAAAGGCAGAAATTCCCTTTATTTTGGGGCAAAAAGGCAAAAATTTCCCTTATTTTAGAACAAAATTGCAGAAATTTCATTTATTTCAGGGCAAAAATTCAGAAATTCCCCTTATTTTGGGGCAAAAAGCAGAAATTTCTTTTATTATGGTACAAAATTGAAGAAATTTTCATTATTTTGGAACAAAAATGCAGAAATTCCCAATATTTTGGGGCAAAAGGCATAAATTCTTCTTATTTTGAGGTAAAATGCAGAAATTCCCCTTATTTAGAGGTACAATGCAGAAATTCCCCAAATATTGGGGGAAAATGCAGAAATTCCCTTTATTTTGGGGCTAAAAGGCAGAAATTAACCGTATTTTAAAGCAAAATTGCAGAAATTCTCATTATTTTCAGGCAAAAGAGCAGAAATTCTACTTATTTTGGGGCAAAAAGACAGAAAATCTCCTTTTTTCGAGAGCAAACAGTCAGAAATTCCCCTTATTTTGGGGCAAAATTGCAGAAATTTCTTTTACATTAGGGCAAAATTGCAGAAATTCCCCTAATTTTGGGGCAAAAGGCAGAAATTCCCTTTATTTGGGGGCAAAAATCAAAAATTCCCCTTATTTTGGGGCAAAATTCAAGAAATTTCTTTTATTTTGGGGCAAAATTGAAGGAATTTACCTTATTTTGGGGCAAAATTGCAGAAATTTCCCTTATTTGGGGCAAAATTGCAGAAATTTTACTTTTTTTCAGGTAAAAAGGCTGAAATTTCCTTTATTTTGGGGCAAAAAGGAAAAAATTCCCCTTATTTTGGGGCAAAATTGCAAAAATTTCCTTTATTATGGGAAAAAATTGCAAAAATTTCCCTTATTTTAGGGCAAAATTGCAGAAATTTCACTTATTTCAGAGAAATAAAGCAAAAATTTTTCTTATTTTGGGGCAAAAGGACAGAAATTCCCATTATTTTGGGGCAAAAAGGCAAAAATTCACCTTATTTTGGGGTAAAATTGCAGAAATTTCACTTATTTCATGGCAAAAAGGCAGAAATTTCCCTTATTTTGGTGCAAAATTGCAAAAATTTCATTTATTTCAGGGCAAAAATTCAGAAATTCCCCTTATTTTGGGGCAAAAAGCAGAAATTTCTTTTATTATGGTACAAAATTGAAGAAATTTTCCTTATTTTAGAACAAAAAGCAGAAATTCCCCATATTTTGGAGCAAAAGGCAGAAATTCTTCTTATTTTGAGGTAAAATGCAGAAATTCCTCTTATTTAGAGGTAAAATGCAGAAATTCCCCAAATATTGGAGGAAAATGCAGAAATTCCCTTTATTTTGGGGCTAAAAGGCAGAAATTAACCGTATTTTAAAAGAAAATTGAAGAAATTCTCATAATTTTCGGGCAAAAAAGCAGAAATTCTCCTTATTTTGAGGCAAAAAGACAGAAAATCTTCTTTTTTTTCGAGAGCAAACAGTCAGAAATTCCCCTTATTTTGGGGCAAAATTGCAGAAATTTTTTTTACATTTGGGCAAAATTGCAGAAATTTCCCTTATTTTGGGAAAAATTGCAGAAATTTCACTTATTTCAGGGTAATAAGTCAGAAATTCTCCTTATTTTGATGCAAAAAAGACAGAAATTCCCTTGTTTTGGGGGAAAAAGACAGAAATTCCACTTATTTAGAGGCAAAAATGCAGAAATTCCCCTTATTTTGGAGCAAAAATGAAGAAATTTCCCTTTTTATGGCAAAAAGGTATGCATTCCCATTATTTTCGGGCAAAAAGGCAGAAATTCCCAGTATTTTGGAGCAAAATTGCAGAAATTCCCCTAATTTTGGGGCAAAAAGCAGAAATTCCCCTTATTTTGGGGCAAAATTGCAGAAATTTCCCTAATTGTGGGGCAAAAAAAACAGAAATTCCCCTTACTTGGGGGCAAAATGGCAGAAATTTCCCTTATTATGGGTAAAAATTGCAGAAATTTCCCTTATTTTAGGGCAAAATTGCAGAAATTTCACTAATTGTGGTGCAAAAAAGCAGAAATTCTCCATATTTTGGGGCAAAATTCAGAAATTCCACTTATTTTGGGGCAAAATTCTAGAAATTTCCCTTATTTTGGGGAAAAATTGCAGAAATTTCACTTATTTTGGGGCAAAATTGCAGAAATTTCTCTTATTTCAAAGAAAAAAGGCAGAAATTTTCCTTATTTTGGGGCAAAAAGGCAGAAATTCCTAATATTTTGTGCCAAAATTTAGAAATTCCTTATATTTTGAGGTAAAAAGGCTGAAATTCCCCTTATTTGGGAGCAAAAAGGTAGAAATTTCCCTTATATTGGGGCAAAATTGCAGAAATTTCTCTTATTTCAAGGTAATAAGTCAGAAATTTTCCTTATTTTGGGGCAATAAAGACAGAAATTCTCTTTGTTTTGTGGGAAAAAGACAGAAATTCCACTTATTTAGAGGCAAAGAAGCAGAAATTTCGCTTATTTTTGAGCAAAAATGAAGAAATTTCCCTTTTTTATGGCAAAAAGGTATGCATTCTTCTTATTTTCGGGTAAACAGGCAGAAATTCCCCATATTTTGGGGCAAAAGGCAAAATTACCATTGTTTTGGGGCAAAAGGCACAAATTTAACTTATTTTTGGGCAAAATTGCAGAAATTTCATTTATTTCAAGGCAAAAAGTCAGAAATTTCCTTTATTTTGGGGCAAAAAGCAGAAATTTCTTTTATTATGGTACAAAATTGAAGAAATTTTCCTTATTTCGGAACAAAAGGCAGAAATTCCCCAAATTTGGGGCAAAAGGCAGAAATTCTTTTTATTTTGAGGTAAAATGCAGAAATTCCCCTTATTTGGAGGTAAAATGCAGAAATTCCCCAAATATTGGGGGAAAATGCAGAAATTCCCTTTATTTTGGGGCTAAAAGGAAGAAATTAACCGTATTTTGAAGCAAAATTGCAGAAATTCTCATAATTTTCGGGCAAAAAGGCAAAAATTCTTATTTTGGTGCAAAAAGACAGAAAATCTCCTTTTTTCGGGAGCATAAAGTCAGAAATTTCCCTTATTTTGGGGAAAAAATTGCATAAATTTCCGATACATTGGGGCAAAATTGCAGAAATTTTCCTTATTTTTAGGCATAATTGCAGAAATTTCACTTATTTCAGAAAAAAGGCAGAAATTTTCTTATTTTGGAGCAAAAAAAACAGAAATTCCCCATATTTTGGGGCAAAAAGGAAGAAATTCCCTTTATTTTGCGGTAAAAAGGCTGAAATTCCCCTTATTTTCGGGCAAAAAGTCAGAAATTTCCCTTATTTTGGTGCAAAAAGACAGAAATTTTGTTTATTTTTAGGGAAAAGGCAGAACTTGAACTTATTTTGAATCAAAAAGGCGGAAAATCCCCATTTTTTGGGGCAAAAATGAGGAAATTTCCCTTTTCTATGGCAAAAAAGTAAACATTCCCTTTATTTTCGGGCAAAAAGGCAGAAATTCCCCATATTTTGGAGCAAAATTGCAGAAATTCCCCTAATTTTGGAGCAAAAGCCAGAAATTCCCTTTATTTTGGGGCAAAAATCAGAAATTCCCCTTATTTTGGGACAAAATTTCAGAAATTTTCTTTATTTTGGGGCAAAATTGCAGAAATTTACCTTATTTTGGGGCAAAATTGCAGAAATTTCACTTATTTCAGGGTAATAAGTCAGAAATTCTCCTTATTTTGATGCAAAAAAACAGAAATTCCCTTTGTTTTGGGGGAAAAAGACAGAAATTCCACTTATTTAGAGGCAAAAAGGCAGAAATTCCCCTTATTTTGGAGCAAAAATGAAGAAATTTCCCTTTTTATGGCAAACAGGTATGCATTCCCATTATTTTCGGGCAAAAAAACAGAAATTCCCCCTATTTTGGAGCAAAATCGCAGAAATTCCCCAAATTTGGGGGCAAAAAGCAGAAATTCTCCTTATTTTGGGGCAAAATTGCAGAAATTTCCCTAATTGTGGGGCAAAAAACCAGAAATTCCCCTTATTTGGGGGCAAAATGGAAGAAATTTCCCTTATTATGGGGAAAAATTGCAGAAATTTCCCTTATTTTACGGCAAAATTGCAGAAATTTCATTAATTATGGGGCAAAAAGGCAGAAATTCTCCATATTTTGGGGCAAAATTCAGAAATTCCACTTATCTTGGGGCAAAATTCCAGAAATTTCCTTTATTTTGGGGCAAAATTGCAGAAATTTCACTTATTTAGGGGCAAAATTGCAGAAATTTCACTTATTTCAGTGAAAAGAGGCAGAAATTTTCTTTATTTTGGTGCAAAAAGGCAGAAACTCCTCATATTTTGTGCCAAATTTTATAAATTCCTTATATTTTGAGGTAAAAAGGCTGAAATTCCCCTTATTTGTGGGCAAAAAGGTAGAAATTTCCCTTATATTGGGGCAAAATTGCAGAAATTTCACTTATTTCAAGGTAATAAGTCAGAAATTTTCCTTATTTTGGGGCAAAAAAGACAGAAATTCCCTTTGTTTTGGGGGAAAAAGACAGAAATTCCACTTATTTAGAGGCAAAGAAGCAGAAATTTCGCTAATTTTGGAGCAAAAATGAAGAAATTTCCCTTTTTTATGGCAAAAAGGTATTCATTCTTCTTATTTTCGGGGAAAAAGGCAGAAATTCCCCATATTTTGGGACAAAAGGCAGAAATTCCCATTATTTTGGGGCAAAAGGCACAAATTTAATTTATTTTTGGGCAAAATTGCAGAAATTTCATTTATTTCAAGGCAAAAAGTCAGAAATTTCCCTTATTTTGGGGCAAAAAGCAGAAATTTCTTTTATTATGGTACAAAATTGAAGAAATTTTCCTTATTTCGGAACAAAAAGGCAGAAATTCCCCATATTTTGGGGCAAAAGGCAGAAATTCTTCTTATTTTGAGGTAAAATGCAGAAATTCCCCTTATTTAGAGGTAAAATGCAGAAAATCCCCAAATATTGGGGAAAAATGCAGAAATTCTCTTTATTTTGGGGCTAAAAGGAAGAAATTAACCGTATTTTGAAGCAAAATTGCAGGAATTCTCATAATTTTCGGGCAAAAAGGCAAAAATTCTTATTTTAGGGCAAAAAGACAGAAAATTTCCTTTTTTCGGGAGCATAAAGTCAGAAATTTCCCTTATTTTGGGGCAAAATTGCATAAATTTCCGACACATTTGGGCAAAATTGCAGAAATTTCCCTTATTTTGAGGCAAAATTGCAGAAATTTCATTTATTTCAGAAAAAAGGCAGAAATTTTCTTATTTTGGGGCAAAAAGGCAGAAATTTCCCATATTTGGGGGCAAAAAGAAAGAAATTCCCCTTATTTTGAGGTAAAAATGCTAAAATTCTTCTTATTTTCGGGCAAATTCAGAAATTCCCTTTTTTGGTGCAAAAAGACAGAAATTTTGTTTATTTTTAGGGAAAAGGCAGAAATTGCACTTATTTTAAATCAAAATAGCAAAAAATCCCCATATTTTGGGGCAAAAATGAAGAAATTTCCCTTTTTTATGGCAAAAAGGTAAACATTCCCTTTATTTTCGGGCAAAAAGGCAGAAATTCCCCATATTTTGGAGCAAAATTGCAGAAATTCCCCTAATTTTTGGGCAAAAGGCTGAAATTCCCTTTATTTTGGGGCAAAAATCAGAAATTCCCCTTATTTTGGTGCAAAATTCCAGACATTTTCTTTATTTTGGGGCAAAATTGCAGGAATTTACCTTATTTTGGAACAAAATTGCAGAAATTTCTTATATTTGGGGCAAAATTGCAGAAATTTCTCTTATTTTCAGGTAAAAAGTCTGAAATTTCCTTTATTTTGCGCAAAAAGGGAGAAATTCCTCTTATTTTGGGGCAAAATTGCAGAAATTTTCCTTATTTTGGGGCAAAAAGGAAGAAATTCCGTATATTTTGTGGAAAAAAGGCAGAAATTTCCTTTATTTTGAGGTAATAAAGTTGAAATTCTCCTTATTTTGGGGCAAAAAGGCAGAAATTCCCCTTATTTTGGGGTAAAATTGCAGAAATTTCAAATATTTCAGGGCAAAATGGCAGAAATTCCCCTTATTTTGGGGCAAAAAGATGAAATCCCTAATTTTTTGCGAAAATTGAAGAAATTTCACTTATTTCGGGACAAAAAGCCAGAAATTCCAATTAATTTCGGGCAAAAAGGCAGAAATGACCCGTATTTTGGAGCAAAATTGCAGAAATTCCCCTAATATTGGTGCAAAAATGCAGAAATTCCCTTTATTATGGGGCAAAAAGGCAGAAATTCTCCTTATTTTGGTGCAAAAATCAGAAATTTCCCTTATTTTGAGGTAAAATTCTCAAATTCCCCAAATTTTAGGGCAAAAGGCAAAAATTTCCCTTATTTTGGGGCAAATTTGCAGAAATTTCACTAATTTCAGGGTAATAAGTCAGAAATTTTCCTTATTTTGAGGCAAAAAAGACAGAAATTCCCTTTGTTTTGGGGGAAAAACAGAAATTCCACTTATTTAGAGGCAAAAAGGCAAAAGTTCCCCTCATTTTGAGCAAAAATGAAAAAATTTCCCTTTTTTATGGCAAAAAGGTATGCATTCTTTTTATTTTCGGGCAAAAAGGCAGAAATTCCCCAAATTTTGGGGCAAAAGGCAGAAATTCCACTTATTTTGGGGCAATATTGCAGAAATTTCCCTTATTTTGGGGCAAAATTGGAGAAATTTCACTTATTTTGGGGCAAAAAGGCAGAAATTCCTAATATTTTGTGCCAAAATTTAGAAATTCCCATTACTTTGAGGTAAAAAGTCTGAAATTCCCCTTATTTGGGGGCAAAATGGCAGAAATTTCCTTTATATTGGGGCAAAATTTCAGAAATTTCACATATTTCAGGGTAATAAGTAAGAAATTTTCCTTATTTTGGGGCAAAAAAGACAAAAATTCCTTTTGTTTTGGAAGAAAAAGAAAGAAATTCCACTTATTTAGAGGCAAAAAAGCAGAAATTCCCCTTATTTTGGAGCAAAAATGAAGAAATTTACCTTTTTTATGGCAAAAAGGTATGCATTCTTCTTATTTTCGGGCAAAAATGCAGAAATTCGCCATATATTGGGGCAAAAGGAAGAAATTCTCTTTATTTTGGGGCAAAAAAGCAAAAATTTCCCTTATTTTGGGGGAAATTGCAGAAATTTCATTTATTTCAGGGCAAAAATTCAGAAACTCCCCTTATTTTGGGGCAAAAAGCAGAAATTTCTTTTATTATGGTACAAAATTGAAGAAATTTTCCTTATTTTGGAACAAAAAGGCAGAACTTCCCCATATTTTGGGGCAAAAGGCAGAAATTGTTCTTATTTTGAGGTAAAATGCAGAAATTCCCCTTATTTAGAGGTAAAATGCAGAAATTCCCCAAATATTGGGGGAAAATGCAGAAATTCCCTTTATTTTGGGGCTAAAAGGCAGAAATTAACCGTATTTTAAAGCAAAATTGCAGAAATTCTCATAATTTTCGGGCAAAAAAGCAGAAATTCTCCTTATTTTGGGGCAAAAAGACAGAAAATCTCCTTTTTTCGAGAGCAAACAGTCAGAAATTCCCCTTATTTTGGGGCAAAATTGCAGAAATTTCTTTTACATTGGGGCAAAATTGCAGAAATTTCCCTTATTTTGGGGCAAAATTGCAGAAATTTCACTTATTTCAGGGTAATAAGTCAGAAATTCTCCTTATTTTGATGCAAAAAAGACAGAAATTCTCTTTGTTTTGGGGGAAAAAGACAGAAATTCCACTTATTAAGAGGCAAAAAGGCAGAAATTCCCCTTATTTTGGAGCAAAAATGAAGAAATTTCCATTTTTATGGCAAAAAGGTATGCATTCCCATTATTTTCAAGCAAAAAGGCAGAAATTCCCCGTATTTTGGAGCAAAATTGTAGAAATTCCCCTAATTTTGGGGCAAAAGGCAGAAATTCCCTTTATTTTGGGGCAAAAATCAGAAATTCCCCTTATTTTGGGGCAAAATTCAAGAAATTTCCTTTATTTTGGGGCAAAATTGCAGGAATTTACCTTATTTTGGGGCAAAATTGCAGAAATTTCCCTTATTTGGGGTAAAATTGCAGAAATTTCACTTATTTTCAGGTAAAAAGGCTGAAATTTCCTTTATTTTGGGGCAAAAAGGAAGAAATTCCCCTTATTTTGGGGCAAAATTGCAGAAATTTCCTTTAATATGGGAAAAAATTGCAGAAATTTCCCTTATTTTAGGGCAAAATTGCAGAAATTTCACTTATTTCAGAGAAATAAAGCAAAAATTTTTCTTATTTTGGGGCAAAAAGGCAGAAATCCCCATTATTTTGGCGCAAAAAGGCAAAAATTAACCTTATTTTGGGGTAAAATGGCAGAAATTTCACATATTTCATGGCAACAAGGCAGAAATTTCCCTTATTTTTGGGCAAAATTGCAGAAATTTCATTTATTTCAGGGCAAAATTCAGAAATTCCCCTTATTTTGGGGCAAAAAGCAGAAATTTCTTTTATTATGGTACAAAATTGAAGAAATTTTCCTTATTTTAGAACAAAAATGCAGAAAATCCCCATATTTTGGGG
The DNA here is from genome assembly GCF_963924665.1 of Micromys minutus. Classification (NCBI taxonomy): domain Eukaryota; kingdom Metazoa; phylum Chordata; class Mammalia; order Rodentia; family Muridae; genus Micromys; species Micromys minutus. The sequence goes on along the minus strand of NW_027667258.1, from coordinate 650,262 downwards.
CAAAAGACAGGAATTCTTCTTATTTTGTGGTAAAATGCAGAAATTCCCATTATTTAGAGGTAAAATGCAGAAATACCCCAAATATTGGGGGAAAATGCAGAAATTCCCTTTATTTTGTGGCTAAAAGGCAGAAATTAACCGTATTTTAAAACAAAATTGCAGAAATTCTCATAATTGTCGGGCAAAAGCAGAAATTCTCCTTATTTTGGGGCAAAAAGACAGAAAATCTCCTTTTTTCGAGAGCAAACAGTCAGAAATTCCCCTTATTTTGGGGCAAAATTGCAGAAATTTCTTTTACATTGGGGCAAAATTGCAGAAATTTCCCTTATTTTGGGGCAAAATTGCAGAAATTTCACTTATTTCAGGGTAATAAGTCAGACATTCTCCTTATTTTGATGCAAAAAAGACAGAAATTCCCTTTGTTTTGGGGGAAAAAGACAGAAATTCTACTTATTTAGAGGCAAAAATGAAGAAATTCCCCTTATTTTGGAGCAAAAAGGAAGAAATTTCCCTTTTTATGGCAAAAAGGTATGCATTCCCATTATTATCGGGCAAAAAGGCAGAAATTCCCCGTATTTTGGAGCAAAATCACAGAAATTCCCCTAATTTTGGGGCAAAAGGCAGAAATTCCCTTTATTTTGGGGCAAAAATCAGAAATTCCCCTTATTTTGGGGCAAAATTCAAGAAATTTCCTTTATTTTGCGTCAAAATTGCAGGAATTTACCTTATTTTGAGGCAAAATTGCAGAAATTTCACTTATTTGGGGCAAAATTGCAGAAATTTCACTTATTTTCAGGTAAAAATGCTGAAATTTCCCTTATTTTGGGGCAAAAAAGGAGAAATTCCCCTTATTTCGAGGCAAAATTGCAGAAATTTCCTTTATTATGGGAAAAAATTGCAGAAATTTCCCTTATTTTAGGGCAAAATTGCAGAAATTTTACTTATTTCAGAGAAATAAAGCAAAAATCTTTCTTATTTTGGGGCAAAAATGCAGAAATTCCCATTATTTTCGGGCAAAAAGGCAGAAATTCACCTTATTTTGGGGTAAAGTTGCAGAAATTTCACATATTTCATGGCAAAAAGGCAGAAATTTCCCTTATTTTGGGGCAAAATTGCAGAAATTTCATTTATTTCAGGGCAAAAATTCAGAAATTCCCCTTATTTTGGGGCAAAAAGCAGAAATTTCTTTTATTATGGTATAAAATTGTAGAAATATTCCTTATTTTAGAACAAAAAGGCAGAAATTCCCCTTATTTTGGGGCAAAAGGCAGAAATTCTTTTTATTTTGAGGTAAAATGCAGAAATTCCCCTTATTTAGAGGTAAAATGCAGAAATTCCCCAAATATTGGGGGAAAATGCAGAAATTCTCTTAATTTTGGGGCTAAAAGGCAGAAATTAACCGTATTTTAAAGCAAAATTGCAGGAATTCTCATAATTTTCGGGCAAAAAAGCAGAAATTCTCCTTATTTTGGGGCAAAAAGACAGAAAATCTCCTTTTTTCGAGAGCAAACAGTCAGAATTTCCCCTTATTTTGGGGCAAAATTGCAGAAATTTCTTTTACATTGGGGCAAAATTGCAGAAATTTCCCTTATTTTGGGGCAAAATTGCAGAAATTTCACTTATTTCAGGGTAATAAGTCAGAAATTCTCCTTATTTTGATGCAAAAAAGACAGAAATTCCCTTTGTTTTGGGGGAAAAAGACAGAAATTCCACTTATTTAGAGGCAAAAAGGCAGAAATTCCCCTTATTTTGGAGCAAAAATTAAGAAATTTCCCTTTTTATGGCAAAAAGGTATGCATTCCCATTATTTTCAGGCAAAAAGGCAGAAATTCCCCGTATTTTGGAGCAAAATGCAGAAATTCCCCTAATTTTGGGCAAAAGACAGTAATTCCCTTTATTTTGGGACAAAAATCAGAAATTCCCCTTATTTTGGGGCAAAATTCAAGAAATTTCCTTTATTTTGGGGCAAAATTACAGGAATTTACCTTATTTTGGAGCAAAATTGCAGTAATTTCCTTTATTTGGGGCAAAATTGCAGAAATTTCACTAATTTTCAGGTAAAAAGGCTGAAATTTCCTTTATTTTGGGGCAAAAAAGGAGAAATTCCCCTTACTTTGGGACAAAATTGCAGAAATTTCCTTTATTAGGGGAAAAAATTGCAGAAATTTCCCTTATTTTAGGGCAAAATTGCAGAAATTTCACTTATTTCAGAGAAATAAAGCAAAAATTTTTCTTATTTTGGGGCAAAAAGGCAGAAATTCCCCATATTTTGGAGCAAAAGGCAGAAATTCTTCTTATTTTGAGGTAAAATGCAGAAATTCCCCTTATTTAGAGATAAAATGCAGAAATTCCCCAAATATTGGGGGAAAATGCAGAAATTCTCTTTATTTTGGGGCTAAAAGGCAGAAATTAACCGTATTTTAAAGCAAAATTGCAGAAATTCTCATAATTTTCGGGCAAAAAAGCAGAAATTCTCCTTATTTTGGGGCAAAAGGACAGAAAATCTCCTTTTTTCGAGAGCTAACAGTCAGAAATTCCCCTTATTTTGGGGCAAAATTGCAGAAATTTCTTTTACATTGGGGCAAAATTGCAGAAATTTTCTTTATTTTGTGGCAAAATTGCAGAAATTTCACTTATTTCAGGGTAATAAGTCAGAAATTCTTCTTATTTTGATGCAAAAAAGACGGAAATTCCCTTTGTTTTGGGGGAAAAAGACAGAAATTCCACTTATTTAGAGGCAAAAATGCAGAAATTCCCCTTATTTTGGAGCAAAAATGAAGAAATTTTCTCTTTTTATGGCAAAAAGGTATGCATTCCCATTATTTTCAGGCAAAAAGGCAGAAATTCCCCGTATTTTGGAGCAAAATTGAAGAAATTCCCCATATTTTGGGGCAAAAGGCAGAAATTCTTCTTATTTTGAGGTAAAATGCAGAAATTCCCTTTATTTAGAGGTAAAATGCAGAAATTCCCCAAATATTGGGGGAAAATGCAGAAATTCCCTTTATTTTGGGGCTAAAAGGCAAAAATTAACCGTATTTTAAAGCAAAATTGCAGAAATTCTCACAATTATCGGGCAAAAAAGCAGAAATTCTCCTTATTTTGGGGCAAAAAGACAGAAAATCTACTTTTTTCGAGAGCCAACAGTCAGAAATTCCCCTTATTTTGGGGCAAAATTGCAGAAATTTCTTTTCCATTGGGGCAAAATTGCAGAAATTTCCCTTATTTTGGGGCAAAATTGCAGAAATTTCACTTATTTCAGGGTAATAAGTCAGAAATTCTCCTTATTTTGATGCAAAAAAGACAGAAATTCCCTTTGTTTTGGGGGAAAAAGACAGAAATTCCACTTATTTAGAGGCAAAAAGGCAGAAATTCCCCTTATTTTGGAGCAAAAATGAAGAAATTTCCATTTTTATGGCAAAAAGGTATGCATTCCCATTATTTTCAAGCAAAAAGGAAGAAATTCCCCGTATTTTGGAGCAAAATTGTAGAAATTCCCCTAATTTTGGGGCAAAAGGCAGAAATTCCCTTTATTTTGGGGCAAAAATCAGAAATTCCCCTTATTTTGGGGCAAAATTCAAGAAATTTCCTTTATTTTGGGGCAAAATTGCAGGGATTTACCTTATTTTGGGGCAAAATTGCAGAAATTTCCCTTATTTGGGGTAAAATTGCAGAAATTTCACTTATTTTCAGGTAAAAGGCTGAAATTTCTTTTATTTTCGGGCAAAAAGGAAGAAATTCCCCTTATTTTGGGGCAAAATTGCAGAAATTTCCTTTATTATGGGAAAAAATTGCAGAAATTTCCCTTATTTTAGGGCAAAATTGCAGAAATTTCACTTATTTCAGAGAAATAAAGCAAAAATTTTTCTTATTTTGGGGCAAAAAGGCAGAAATCCCCATTATTTTGGCGCAAAAAGGCAAAAATTAACCTTATTTTGGGGTAAAATGGCAGAAATTTCACATATTTCATGGCAACAAGGCAGAAATTTCCCTTATTTTGGGGCAAAATTGCAGAAATTTCTTTTACATTGGGGCAAAATTGCAGAAATTTTCTTTATTTTGTGGCAAAATTGCAGAAATTTCACTTATTTCAGGGTAATAAGTCAGAAATTCTTCTTATTTTGATGCAAAAAAGACGGAAATTCCCTTTGTTTTGGGGGAAAAAGACAGAAATTCCACTTATTTAGAGGCAAAAATGCAGAAATTGCCCTTATTTTGGAGCAAAAATGAAGAAATTTTCTCTTTTTATGGCAAAAAGGTATGCATTCCCATTATTTTCAGGCAAAAAGGCAGAAATTCCCCGTATTTTGGAGCAAAATTGAAGAAATTCCCCATATTTTGGGGCAAAAGGCAGAAATTCTTCTTATTTTGAGGTAAAATGCAGAAATTCCCTTTATTTAGAGGTAAAATGCAGAAATTCCCCAAATATTGGGGGAAAATGCAGAAATTCCCTTTATTTTGGGGCTAAAAGGCAGAAATTAACCGTATTTTAAAGCAAAATTGCAGAAATTCTCACAATTATCGGGCAAAAAAGCAGAAATTCTCCTTATTTTGGGGCAAAAAGACAGAAAATCTACTTTTTTCGAGAGCAAACAGTCAGAAATTCCCCTTATTTTGGGGCAAAATTGCAGAAATTTCTTTTCCATTGGGGCAAAATTGCAGAAATTTCCCTTATTTTGGGGCAAAATTGCAGAAATTTCACTTATTTCAGGGTAATAAGTCAGAAATTCTCCTTATTTTGATGCAAAAAAGACAGAAATTCCCTTTGTTTTGGGGGAAAAAGACAGAAATTCCACTTATTTAGAGGCAAAAAGGCAGAAATTCCCCTTATTTTGGAGCAAAAATGAAGAAATTTCCATTTTTATGGCAAAAAGGTATGCATTCCCATTATTTTCAAGCAAAAAGGCAGAAATTCCCCGTATTTTGGAGCAAAATTGTAGAAATTCCCCTAATTTTGGGGCAAAAGGCAGAAATTCCCTTTATTTTGGGGCAAAAATCAGAAATTCCCCTTATTTTGGGGCAAAATTCAAGAAATTTCCTTTATTTTGGGGCAAAATTGAAGGAATTTACCTTATTTTGGGGCAAAATTGCAGAAATTTCCCTTATTTGGGGTAAAATTGCAGAAATTTCACTTATTTTCAGGTAAAAAGGCTGAAATTTCCTTTATTTTCGGGCAAAAAGGAAGAAATTCCCCTTATTTTGGGGCAAAATTGCAGAAATTTCCTTTATTATGGGAAAAAAATGCAGAAATTTCCCTTATTTTAGGGCAAAATTGCAGAAATTTCACTTATTTCAGAGAAATAAAGCAAAAATTTTTCTTATTTTGGGGCAAAAAGGCAGAAATCCCCATTATTTTGGCGCAAAAAGGCAAAAATTAACCTTATTTTGGGGTAAAATGGCAGAAATTTCACATATTTCATGGCAACAAGGCAGAAATTTCCCTTATTTTGGGGCAAAATTGCAGAAATTTCATTTATTTCAGGGCAAAATTCAGAAATTCCCCTTATTTTGGGGCAAAAAGCAGAAATTTCTTTTATTATGGTACAAAATTGAAGAAATTTTCCTTATTTTAGAACAAAAATGCAGAAAATCCCCATATTTTGGGGCAAAAGGCAGGAATTCTTCTTATTTTGTGGTAAAATGCAGAAATTCCCATTATTTAGAGGTAAAATGCAGAAATACCCCAAATATTGGGGGAAAATGCAGAAATTCCCTTTATTTTGTGGCTAAAAGGCAGAAATTAACCGTATTTTAAAACAAAATTGCAGAAATTCTCATAATTGTCGGGCAAAAGCAGAAATTCTCCTTATTTTGGGGCAAAAAGACAGAAAATCTCCTTTTTTCGAGAGCAAACAGTCAGAAATTCCCCTTATTTTGGGGCAAAATTGCAGAAATTTCTTTTACATTGGGGCAAAATTGCAGAAATTTCCCTTATTTTGGGGCAAAATTGCAGAAATTTCACTTATTTCAGGGTAATAAGTCAGACATTCTCCTTATTTTGATGCAAAAAAGACAAATTCCCTTTGTTTTGGGGGAAAAAGACAGAAATTCTACTTATTTAGAGGCAAAAATGAAGAAATTCCCCTTCTTTTAAAGCAAAAAGGAAGAAATTTCCCTTTTTATGGCAAAAAGGTATGCATTCCCATTATTATCGGGCAAAAAGGCACAAATTCCCCGTATTTTGGAGCAAAATCACAGAAATTCCCCTAATTTTGGGGCAAAAGGCAGAAATTCCCTTTATTTTGGGGCAAAAATCAGAAATTCCCCTTATTTTGGGGCAAAATTCAAGAAATTTCCTTTATTTTGCGTCAAAATTGCAGGAATTTACCTTATTTTGAGGCAAAATTGCAGAAATTTCACTTATTTGGGGCAAAATTGCAGAAATTTCACTTATTTTCAGGTAAAAAGGCTGAAATTTCCTTTAGTTTGGGGCAAAAAAGGAGAAATTCCCCTTATTTCGAGGCAAAATTGCAGAAATTTGCTTTATTATGGGAAAAAATTGCAGAAATTTCTTTTATTTTTGGGAAAATTGCAGAAATTTTACTTATTTCAGAGAAATAAAGCAAAAATCTTTCTTATTTTGGGGCAAAAATGCAGAAATTCCCATTATTTTCGGGCAAAAAGGCAGAAATTCACCTTATTTTGGGGTAAAGTTGCAGAAATTTCACATATTTCATGGCAAAAAGGCAGAAATTTCCCTTATTTTGGGGCAAAATTGCAGAAATTTCATTTATTTCAGGGCAAAAATTCAGAAATTCCCCTTATTTTGGGGCAAAAAGCAGAAATTTCTTTTATTATGGTATAAAATTGTAGAAATATTCTTTATTTTGGAACAAAAAGGCAGAAATTCCTCATATTTTGGGGCAAAAGGCAGAAATTCTTCTTATTTTGAGGTAAAATGCAGAAATTCCCCTTATTTAGAGGTAAAATGCAGAAATTCCCGAAATATTGGGGGAAAATATAGAAATTCCCTTCATTTAGGGGCTAAAAGGCAGAAATTAACCGTATTTTAAAGCAAAATTGCAGAAATTCTAATAATTTTCGGGCAAAAAAGCAGAAATTCTCCTTATTTTGGGGCAAAAAGACAGAAAATTTCCTTTTTTCGAGAGCAAACAGTCAGAAATTCCCCTTATTTTGGGGCAAAATTGCAGAAATTTCTTTTACATTGGAGAAAAATTGCAGTAATTTCCCTTATTTTGGGGCAAAATTGCAGAAATTTCACTTATTTCAGGGTAATAAGTCAGAAATTCTCCTTATTTTGATGCAAAAAAGACAGAAATTCCCTTTGTTTTGGGGGAAAAAGACAGAAATTCCACTTATTTAGAGGCAAAAAGGCAGAAATTCCCCTTATTTTGGAGCAAAAATGAAGAAATTTCCCTTTTTGTGGCAAAAAGGTATGCATTCCCATTATTTTCTGGCAAAAAGGCAGAAATTCCCCGTATTTTGGAGCAAAATGCAGAAAGTCCCCTAATTTTGGGCAAAAGACAGAAATTCCCTTTATTTTGGGGCAAAAATCAGAAATTCCCTCTATTTTGGGGCAAAATTCAAGAAATTTCCTTTATTTTGGGGCAAAATTACAGGAATTTACCTTATTTTGGGGCAAAATTGCAGTAATTTCCTTTATTTGGGGCAAAATTGCAGAAATTTCACTAATTTTCAGGAAAAAAAACTGAAATTTCCTTTATTTTGGGGCAAAAATGGAGAAATTCCCCTTATTTTGGGACAAAATTGCAGAAATTTTCTTTATTAGGGGAAAAAATTGCAGAAATTTCCCTTATTTTAGGGCAAAATTGCAGAAATTTCACTTATTTCAGAGAAATAAAGCAAAAATTTTTCTTATTTTGGGGCAAAAAGGCAGAAATTCCCCATATTTTGGGGCAAAAGGCAGAAATTCTTCTTATTTTGAGGTAAAATGCAGAAATTCCCCTTATTTAGAGATAAAATGCAGAAATTCCCCAAATATTGGGGGAAAATGCAGAAATTCTCTTTATTTTAGGGCTAAAAGGCAGAAATTAACCGTAATTTAAAGCAAAATTGCAGAAATTCTCATAATTTTCGGGCAAAAAAGCAGAAATTCTCCTTATTTTGGGGCAAAAGGACAGAAAATCTCCTTTTTTCGAGAGCAAACAGTCAGAAATTCCCCTTATTTTGGGGCAAAATTGCAGAAATTTCTTTTACATTGGGGCAAAATTGCAGAAATTTCCTTTATTTTGGGGCAAAATTGCAGAAATTTCACTTATTTCAGGGTAATAAGTCAGAAATTCTCCTTATTTTGATGCAAAAAAGATGGAAATTCCCTTTTGTTTTGGGGGAAAAAGACAGAAATTCCACTTATTTAGAGGCAAAAAGGCAGAAATTCCCCTTATTTTGGAGCAAAAATGAAGAAATTTCCCTTTTTATGGCAAAAAGGTATGCATTCCCATTATTTTCAGGCAAAAAGGCAGAAATTCCCCATATTTTGGAGCAACATTGCAGAAATTCCCCATATTTTGGGGCAAGAGGCAGAAATTCTTCTTATTTTAGGGTAAAATGCAGAAATTCCCCTTATTTAGAGGTAAAATGCAGAAATTCCCCAAATATTGGGGGAAAATGCAGAAATTCCCTTTATTTTGGGGCCAAAAGGCAGAAATTAACCGTATTTTAAAGCAAAATTGCAGAAATTCTCATAATTTTCGGGCAAAAAAGCAGAAATTCTCCTTATTTTTGGGCAAAAAGACAGAAAATCTCCTTTTTTCGAGAGCAAACAGTCAGAAATTCCCCTTATTTTGGGGCAAAATTGCAGAAATTTCTTTTACATTGGGGCAAAATTGCAGAAATTTCCCTTATTTTGGGGCAAAATTGCAGAAATTTCACTTATTTCAGGGTAATAAGTCAGAAATTCTCATTATTTTGATGCAAAAAAGACAGAAATTCCCTTTGTTTTGGGGGAAAAAGACAGAAATTCCACTTATTTAGAGGCAAAAAGGCAGAAATTCCCCTTATTTTGGAGCAAAAATGAAGAAATTTCCATTTTATGGCAAAAAGGTATGCATTCCCATTATTTTCAAGCAAAAAGGCAGAAATTCCCCGTATTTTGGAGCAAAATTGTAGAAATTCCCCTAATTTTGGGGCAAAAGGCAGAAATTCCCTTTATTTTGGGGCAAAAATCAGAAATTCCCCTTATTTTGGGGCAAAATTCAAGAAATTTCCTTTATTTTGGGGCAAAATTGCAGGAATTTACCTTATTTTGGGGCAAAATTGCAGAAATTTCCCTTATTTGGGGTAAAATTGCAGAAATTTCACTTATTTTCAGATAAAAAGGCTGAAATTTCCTTTATTTTGTGGCAAAAAGGAAGAAATTCCCCTTATTTTGGGGCAAAATTGCAGAAATTTCCTTTATTATGGGAAAAAATTGCAGAAATTTCCCTTATTTTAGGGCAAAATTGCAGAAATTTCACTTATTTCAGAGAAATAAAGCAAAAATTTTTCTTATTTTGGGGCAAAAATGCAGAAATCCCCATTATTTTGGCGCAAAAAGGCAAAAATTAACCTTATTTTGGGGTAAAATGGCAGAAATTTCACATATTTCATGGCAACAAGGCAGAAATTTCCCTTATTTTGGGGCAAAATTGCAGAAATTTCATTTATTTCAGGGCAAAATTCAGAAATTCCCCTTATTTTGGGGCAAAAAGCAGAAATTTCTTTTATTATGGTACAAAATTGAAGAAATTTTCCTTATTTTAGAACAAAAATGCAGAAAATCCCCATATTTTGGGGCAAAAGGCAGGAATTCTTCTTATTTTGTGGTAAAATGCAGAAATTCCCATTATTTAGAGGTAAAATGCTGAAATACCCCAAATATTGGGGGAAAATGCAGAAATTCCCTTTATTTTGTGGCTAAAAGGCAGAAATTAACCGTATTTTAAAACAAAATTGCAGAAATTCACATAATTGTCGGGCAAAAGCAGAAATTCTCCTTATTTTGGGGCAAAAAGACAGAAAATCTCCTTCTTTCGAGAGCAAACAGTCAGAAATTCCCCTTATTTTGGGGCAAAATTGCAGAAATTTCTTTTACATTGGGGCAAAATTGCAGAAATTTCCCTTATTTTGGGGCAAAATTGCAGAAATTTCACTTATTTCAGGGTAATAAGTCAGAAATTCTCCTTATTTTGATGCAAAAAAGACAGAAATTCCCTTTGTTTTGAGGGAAAAAGACAGAAATTCTACTTATTTAGAGGCAAAAATGAAGAAATTCCCCTTATTTTGGAGCAAAAAGAAAGAAATTTCCCTTTTTATGGCAAAAAGGTATGCATTCCCATTATTATCGGGCAAAAAGGCAGAAATTCCCCGTATTTTGGAGCAAAATCACAGAAATTCCCCTAATTTTGGGGCAAAAGGCAGAAATTCCCTTTATTTTGGGGCAAAAATCAGAAATTCCCCTTATTTTGGGGCAAAATTCAAGAAATTTCCTTTATTTTGCGTCAAAATTGCAGGAATTTACCTTATTTTGAGGCAAAATTGCAGAAATTTCACTTATTTGGGGCAAAATTGCAGAAATTTCACTTATTTTCAGGTAAAAAGGCTGAAATTTCCTTTAGTTTGGGGCAAAAAAGGAGAAATTCCCCTTATTTCGAGGCAAAATTGAAGAAATTTCCTTTATTATGGGAAAAAATTGCAGAAATTTCTTTTATTTTTGGGCAAAATTGCAGAAATTTTACTTATTTCAGAGAAATAAAGCAAAAATCTTTCTTATTTTGGGGCAAAAATGCAGAAATTCCCATTATTTTCGGGCAAAAAGGCAGAAATTCACCTTATTTTGGGGTAAAGTTGCAGAAATTTCACATATTTCATGGCAAAAAGGCAGAAATTTCCCTTATTTTGGGGCAAAATTGCAGAAATTTCATTTATTTCAGGTCAAAAATTCAGAAATTCCCCTTATTTTGGGGCAAAAAGCAGAAATTTCTTTTATTATGGTATATAATTGTAGAAATATTCCTTATTTTGGAACAAAAAGTCAGAAATTCCCCATATTTTGGGGCAAAAGGCAGAAATTCTTTTTATTTTGAGGTAAAATGCAGAAATTCCCCTTATTTAGAGGTAAAATGCAGAAATTCCCCAAATATTGGGGGAAAATGCAGAAATTCTCTTAATTTTGGGGCTAAAAGGCAGAAATTAACCGTATTTTAAAGCAAAATTGCAGGAATTCTCATAATTTTCGGGCAAAAAAGCAGAAATTCTCCTTATTTTGGGGCAAAAAGACAGAAAATCTCCTTTTTTCGAGAGCAGACAGTCAGAATTTCCCCTCATTTTGGGGCAAAATTGCAGAAATTTCTTTTACATTGGGGCAAAATTGCAGAAATTTCCCTTATTTTGGGGCAAAATTGCAGAAATTTCACTTATTTCAGGGTAATAAGTCAGAAATTCTCCTTATTTTGATGCAAAAAAGACAGAAATTCCCTTTGTTTTGGGGGAAAAAGACAGAAATTCCACTTATTTAGAGGCAAAAAGGCAGAAATTCCCCTTATTTTGGAGCAAAAATTAAGAAATTTCCCTTTTTATGGCAAAAAGGTATGCATTCCCATTATTTTCAGGCAAAAAGGCAGAAATTCCCCGTATTTTGGAGCAAAATGCAGAAATTCCCCTAATTTTGGGCAAAAGACAGTAATTCCCTTTATTTTGGGACAAAAATCAGAAATTCCCCTTATTTTGGGGCAAAATTCAAGAAATTTCCTTTATTTTGGGGCAAAATTACAGGAATTTACCTTATTTTGGGGCAAAATTGCAGTAATTTCCTTTATTTGGGGCAAAATTGCAGAAATTTCACTAATTTTCAGGTAAAAAGGCTGAAATTTCCTTTATTTTGGGGCAAAAAAGGAGAAATTCCCCTTATTTTGGGACAAAATTGCAGAAATTTCCTTTATTAGGGGAAAAAATTGCAGAAATTTCCCTTATTTTAGGGCAAAATTGCAGAAATTTCACTTATTTCAGAGAAATAAAGCAAAAATTTTTCTTATTTTGGGGCAAAAAGGCAGAAATTCCCCATATTTTGGGGCAAAAGGCAGAAATTCTTCTTATTTTGAGGTAAAATGCAGAAATTCCCCTTATTTAGAGATAAAATGCAGAAATTCCCCAAATATTGGGGGAAAATGCAGAAATTCTCTTTATTTTGGGGCTAAAAGGCAGAAATTAACCGTATTTTAAAGCAAAATTGCAGAAATTCTCATAATTTTCGGGCAAAAAAGCAGAAATTCTCCTTATTTTGGGGCAAAAGGACAGAAAATCTCCTTTTTTCGAGAGCAAACAGTCAGAAATTCCCCTTATTTTGGGGCAAAATTGCAGAAATTTCTTTTACATTGGGGCAAAATTGCAGAAATTTTCTTTATTTTGTGGCAAAATTGCAGAAATTTAACTTATTTCAGGGTAATAAGTCAGAAATTCTTCTTATTTTGATGCAAAAAAGACGGAAATTCCCTTTGTTTTGGGGGAAAAAGACAGAAATTCCACTTATTTAGAGGCAAAAAGGCAGAAATTCCCCTTATTTTGGAGCAAAAATGAAGAAATTTCCATTTTTATGGCAAAAAGGTATGCATTCCCATTATTTTCAGGCAAAAAGGCAGAAATTCCCCGTATTTTGGAGCAAAATTGAAGAAATTCCCCATATTTTGGGGCAAAAGGCAGAAATTCTTCTTATTTTGAGCTAAAATGCAGAAATTCCCTTTATTTAGAGGTAAAATGCAGAAATTCCCCAAATATTGGGGGAAAATGCAGAAATTCCCTTTATTTTGGGGCTAAAAGGCAGAAATTAACCGTATTTTAAAGCAAAATTGCAGAAATTCTCACAATTATCGGGCAAAAAAGCAGAAATTCTCCTTATTTTGGGGCAAAAAGACAGAAAATCTACTTTTTTCGAGAGCAAACAGTCAGAAATTCCCCTTATTTTGGGGCAAAATTGCAGAAATTTCTTTTCCATTGGGGCAAAATTGCAGAAATTTCCCTTATTTTGGGGCAAAATTGCAGAAATTTCACTTATTTCAGGGTAATAAGTCAGAAATTCTCCTTATTTTGATGCAAAAAAGACAGAAATTCCCTTTGTTTTGGGGGAAAAAGACAGAAATTCCACTTATTTAGAGGCAAAAAGGCAGAAATTCCCCTTATTTTGGAGCAAAAATGAAGAAATTTCCATTTTTATGGCAAAAAGGTATGCATTCCCATTATTTTCAAGCAAAAAGGCAGAAATTCCCCGTATTTTGGAGCAAAATTGTAGAAATTCCCCTAATTTTGGGGCAAAAGGCAGAAATTCCCTTTATTTTGGGGCAAAAATCAGAAATTCCCCTTATTTTGGGGCAAAATTCAAGAAATTTCCTTTATTTTGGGGCAAAATTGCAGGAATTTACCTTATTTTGGGGCAAAATTGCAGAAATTTCCCTTATTTGGGGTAAAATTGCAGAAATTTCACTTATTTTCAGGTAAAAAGGCTGAAATTTCCTTTATTTTCGGACAAAAAGGAAGAAATTCCCCTTATTTTGGGGCAAAATTGCAGAAATTTCCTTTATTATGGGAAAAAATTGCAGAAATTTCTTTTATTTTTGGGCAAAATTGCAGAAATTTTACTTATTTCAGAGAAATAAAGCAAAAATCTTTCTTATTTTGGGGCAAAAATGCAGAAATTCCCATTATTTTCAGGCAAAAAGGCCGAAATTCACCTTATTTTGGGGTAAAGTTGCAGAAATTTCACATATTTCATGGCAAAAAGGCAGAAATTTCCCTTATTTTGGGGCAAAATTGCAGAAATTTCATTTATTTCAGGTCAAAAATTCAGAAATTCCCCTTATTTTGGGGCAAAAAGCAGAAATTTCTTTTATTATGGTATAAAATTGTAGAAATATTCCTTATTTTGGAACAAAAAGGCAGAAATTCCCCATATTTTGGGGCAAAATCAGAAATTCTTTTTATTTTGAGGTAAAATGCAGAAATTCCCCTTATTTAGAGGTAAAATGCAGAAATTCCCCAAATATTGGGGGAAAATGCAGAAATTCTCTTAATTTTGGGGCTAAAAGGCAGAAATTAACCGTATTTTAAAGCAAAATTGCAGGAATTCTCAAAATTTTCGGGCAAAAAAGCAGAAATTCTCCTTATTTTGGGGCAAAAAGACAGAAAATCTCTTTTTTTCGAGAGCAAACAGTCAGAATTTCCCCTTATTTTGGGGCAAAATTGCAGAAATTTCTTTTACATTGGGGCAAAATTGCAGAATTTTCCCTTATTTTGGGGCAAAATTGCAGAAATTTTACTTATTTCAGGGTAATAAGTCAGAAATTCTCCTTATTTTGATGCAAAAAAGACAGAAATTCCCTTTGTTTTGGGGAAAAAAGACAGAAATTCCACTTATTTAGAGGCAAAAAGGCAGAAATTCCCCTTATTTTGGAGCAAAAATTAAGAAATTTCCCTTTTTATGGCAAAAAGGTATGCATTCCCATTATTTTCAGGCAAAAAGGCAGAAATTCCCCGTATTTTGGAGCAAAATGCAGAAATTCCCCTAATTTTGGGCAAAAGACAGTAATTCCCTTTATTTTGGGACAAAAATCAGAAATTCCCCTTATTTTGGGGCAAAATTCAAGAAATTTCCTTTATTTTGGGGCAAAATTACAGGAATTTACCTTATTTTGGGGCAAAATTGCAGTAATTTCCTTTATTTGGGGCAAAATTGCAGAAATTTCACTAATTTTCAGGTAAAAAGGCTGAAATTTCCTTTATTTTGGGGCAAAAAAGGAGAAATTCCCCTTATTTTGGGACAAAATTGCAGAAATTTCCTTTATTAGGGGAAAAAATTGCAGAAATTTCCTATATTTTAGGGCAAAATTGCAGAAATTTCACTTATTTCAGAGAAATAAAGCAAAAATTTTTCTTATTTTGGGGCAAAAAGGCAGAAATTCCCCATATTTTGGGGCAAAAGGCAGAAATTCTTCTTATTTTGAGGTAAAATGCAGAAATTCCCCTTATTTAGAGATAAAATGCAGAAATTCCCCAAATATTGGGGGAAAAAGCAGAAATTCTCTTTATTTTGGGGCTAAAAGGCAGAAATTAACCGTATTTTAAAGCAAAATTGCAGAAATTCTCATAATTTTCGGGCAAAAAAGCAGAAATTCTCCTTATTTTGGGGCAAAAGGACAGAAAATCTCCTTTTTTCGAGAGCAAACAGTCAGAAATTCCCCTTATTTTGGGGCAAAATTGCAGAAATTTCTTTTACATTGAGGCAAAATTGCAGAAATTTTCTTTATTTTGTGGCAAAATTGCAGAAATTTAACTTATTTCAGGGTAATAAGTCAGAAATTCTTCTTATTTTGATGCAAAAAAGACGGAAATTCCCTTTGTTTTGGGGGAAAAAGACAGAAATTCCACTTATTTAGAGGCAAAAAGGCAGAAATTCCCCTTATTTTGGAGCAAAAATGAAGAAATTTCCATTTTTATGGCAAAAAGGTATGCATTCCCATTATTTTCAGGCAAAAAGGCAGAAATTCCCCGTATTTTGGAGCAAAATTGAAGAAATTCCCCATATTTTGGGGCAAAAGGCAGAAATTCTTCTTATTTTGAGCTAAAATGCAGAAATTCCCTTTATTTAGAGGTAAAATGCAGAAATTCCCCAAATATTGGGGGAAAATGCAGAAATTCCCTTTATTTTGGGGCTAAAAGGCAGAAATTAACCGTATTTTAAAGCAAAATTGCAGAAATTCTCACAATTATCGGGCAAAAAAGCAGAAATTCTCCTTATTTTGGGGCAAAAATACAGAAAATCTACTTTTTTCGAGAGCAAACAGTCAGAAATTCCCCTTATTTTGGGGCAAAATTGCAGAAATTTCTTTTCCATTGGGGCAAAATTGCAGAAATTTCCCTTATTTTGGGGCAAAATTGCAGAAATTTCACTTATTTCAGGGTAATAAGTCAGAAATTCTCCTTATTTTGATGCAAAATAGACAGAAATTCTTTTTGTTTTGGGGGAAAAAGACAGAAATTCCACTTATTTAGAGGCAAAAAGGCAGAAATTCCCCTTATTTTGGAGCAAAAATGAAGAAATTTCCATTTTTATGGCAAAAAGGTATGCATTCCCATTATTTTCAAGCAAAAAGGCAGAAATTCCCCGTATTTTGGAGCAAAATTGTAGAAATTCCCCTAATTTTGGGGCAAAAGGCAGAAATTCCCTTTATTTTGGGGCAAAAATCAGAAATTCCCCTTATTTTGGGGCAAAATTCAAGAAATTTCCTTTATTTTGGGGCAAAATTGCAGGAATTTACCTTATTTTGTGGCAAAATTGCAGAAATTTCCCTTATTTGGGGTAAAATTGCAGAAATTTCACTTATTTTCAGGTAAAAAGGCTGAAATTTCCTTTATTTTCCGGCAAAAAGGAAGAAATTCCCCTTATTTTGGGGCAAAATTGCAGAAATTTCCTTTATTATGGGAAAAAATTGCAGAAATTTCCCTTATTTTAGGGCAAAATTGCAGAAATTTCACTTATTTCAGAGAAATAAAGCAAAAATTTTTCTTATTTTGGGGCAAAAAGGCAGAAATCCCCATTATTTTGGCGCAAAAAGGCAAAAATTAACCTTATTTTGGGGTAAAATGGCAGAAATTTCACATATTTCATGGCAACAAGGCAGAAATTTCCCTTATTTTGGGGCAAAATTGCAGAAATTTCATTTATTTCAGGGCAAAATTCAGAAATTCCCCTTATTTTGGGGCAAAAAGCAGAAATTTCTTTTATTATGGTACAAAATTGAAGAAATTTTCCTTATTTTAGAACAAAAATGCAGAAAATCCCCATATTTTGGGGCAAAAGGCAGGAATTCTTCTTATTTTGTGGTAAAATGCAGAAATTCCCATTATTTAGAGGTAAAATGCAGAAATACCCCAAATATTGGGGGAAAATGCAGAAATTCCCTTTATTTTGTGGCTAAAAGGCAGAAATTAACCGTATTTTAAAACAAAATTGCAGAAATTCTCATAATTGTCGGGCAAAAGCAGAAATTCTCCTTATTTTGGGGCAAAAAGACAGAAAATCTCCTCTTTTTCGAGAGCAAACAGTCAGAAATTCCCCTTATTTTGGGGCAAAATTGAAGAAATTTCTTTTCCATTGGGGCAAAATTGCAGAAATTTCCCTTATTTTGGGGCAAAATTGCAGAAATTTCACTTATTTCAGGGTAATAAGTCAGACATTCTCCTTATTATGATGCAAAAAAGACAAATTCCCTTTGTTTTGGGGGAAAAAGACAGAAATTCTACTTATTTAGAGGCAAAAATGAAGAAATTCCCCTTCTTTTAAAGCAAAAAGGAAGAAATTTCCCTTTTTATGGCAAAAAGGTATGCATTCCCATTATTATCGGGCAAAAAGGCAGAAATTCCCCGTATTTTGGAGCAAAATCACAGAAATTCCCCTAATTTTGGGGCAAAAGGCAGAAATTCCCTTTATTTTGGGGCAAAAATCAGAAATTCCCCTTATTTTGGGGCAAAATTCAAGAAATTTCCTTTATTTTGCGTCAAAATTGCAGGAATTTACCTTATTTTGAGGCAAAATTGCATAAATTTCACTTATTTCAGGGTAATAAGTCAGACATTCTCCTTATTTTGATGCAAAAAATACAGAAATTCCCTTTGTTTTGGGGGAAAAAGACAGAAATTCTACTTATTTAGAGGCAAAAATGAAGAAATTCCCCTTATTTTAAAGCAAAAAGGAAGAAATTTCCCTTTTTATGGCAAAAAGGTATGCATTCCTATTATTATCGGGCAAAAAGGCAGAAATTCCCCGTATTTTGGAGCAAAATCACAGAAATTCCCCTAATTTTGGGGCAAAAGGCAGAAATTCCCTATATTTGGGGGAAAAATCAGAAATTCCCCTTATTTTGGGGCAAAATTCAAGAAATTTCCTTTATTTTGCGTCAAAATTGCAGGAATTTACCTTATTTTGAGGCAAAATTGCAGAAATTTCACTTATTTGGGGCAAAATTGCAGAAATTTCACTTATTTTCAGGTAAAAAGGCTGAAATTTCCTTTATTTTGGAGCAAAAAAGGAGAAATTCCCCTTATTTCGAGGCAAAATTGCAGAAATTTCCTTTATTATGGGAAAAAATTGCAGAAATTTCCCTTATTTTAGGGCAAAATTGCAGAAATTTCACTTATTTCAGAGAAATAAAGCAAAAATTTTTCTTATTTTGGGGCAAAAAGGCAGAAATCCCCAATATTTTGGCGCAAAAAGGCAAAAATTAACCTTATTTTGGGGTAAAATGGCAGAAATTTCACATATTTCATGGCAACAAGGCAGAAATTTCCCTTATTTTGGGGCAAAATTGCAGAAATTTCATTTATTTCAGGGCAAAATTCAGAAATTCCCCTTATTTTGGGGCAAAAAGCAGAAATTTCTTTTATTATGGTACAAAATTGAAGAAATTTTCCTTATTTTAGAACAAAAATGCAGAAAATCCCCATATTTTGGGGCAAAAGGCAGGAATTCTTCTTATTTTGTGGTAAAATGCAGAAATTCCCATTATTTAGAGGTAAAATGCAGAAATACCCCAAATATTGGGGGAAAATGCAGAAATTCCCTTTATTTTGTGGCTAAAAGGCAGAAATTAACCGTATTTTAAAACAAAATTGCAGAAATTCTCATAATTGTTGGGCAAAAGCAGAAATTCTCCTTATTTTGGGGCAAAAAGACAGAAAATCTCCTTTTTTCGAGAGCAAACAGTCAGAAATTCCCCTTATTTTGGGGCAAAATTGCAGAAATTTCACTTATTTCAGGGTAATAAGTCAGACATTCTCCTTATTTTGATGCAAAAAAGACAAATTCCCTTTGTTTTGGGGGAAAAAGACAGAAATTCTACTTATTTAGAGGCAAAAATGAAGAAATTCCCCTTCTTTTAAAGCAAAAAGGAAGAAATTTCCCTTTTTATGGCAAAAAGGTATGCATTCCCATTATTATCGGGCAAAAAGGCAGAAATTCCCCGTATTTTGGAGCAAAATCACAGAAATTCCCCTAATTTTGGGGCAAAAGGCAGAAATTCCCTTTATTTTGGGGTAAAAATCAGAAATTCCCCTTATTTTGGGGCAAAATTCAAGAAATTTCCTTTATTTTGCGTCAAAATTGCAGGAATTTACCTTATTTTGAGGAAAAATTGCAGAAATTTCACTTATTTGGGGCAAAATTGCAGAAATTTCACTTATTTTCAGGTAAAAAGGCTGAAATTTCCTTTAGTTTGGGGCAAAAAAGGAGAAATTCTCCTTATTTCGAGGCAAAATTGCAGAAATTTCCTTTATTATGGGAAAAAATTGCAGAAATTTCCCTTATTTTAGGGCAAAATTGCAGAAATTTTACTTATTTCAGAGAAATAAAGCAAAAATCTTTCTTATTTTGGGGCAAAAATGCAGAAATTCCCATTATTTTCGGGCAAAAAGGCAGAAATTCACCTTATTTTGGGGTAAAGTTGCAGAAATTTCACATATTTCATGGCAACAAGGCAGAAATTTCCCTTATTTTGGGGCAAAATTGCAGAAATTTCATTTATTTCAGGGCAAAAATTCAGAAATTCCCCTTATTTTGGGGCAAAAAGCAGAAATTTCTTTTATTATGGTATAAAATTGTAGAAATATTCTTTATTTTGGAACAAAAAGGCAGAAATTCCTCATATTTTGGGGCAAAAGGCAGAAATTCTTCTTATTTTGAGGTAAAATGCAGAAATTCCCCTTATTTTGAGGTAAAATACAGAAATTCCCCAAATATTGGGGGAAAATGCAGAAATTCCCTTCATTTAGATGCTAAAAGGCAGAAATTAACCGTATTTTAAAGCAAAATTGCAGAAATTCTAATAATTTTCGGGCAAAAAAGCAGAAATTCTCATTATTTTGGGGCAAAAAGACAGAAAATCTCCTTTTTTCGAGAGCAAACAGTCAGAAATTCCCCTTATTTTGGGGCAAAATTGCAGAAATTTCTTTTACATTGGGGAAAAATTGCAGAAATTTCCCTTATTTTGGGGCAAAATTGCAGAAATTTCACTTATTTCAGGGTAATAAGTCAGAAATTCTCCTTATTTTGATGCAAAAAAGACAGAAATTCCCTTTGTTTTGGGGGAAAAAGACAGAAATTCCACTTATTTAGAGGCAAAAAGGCAGAAATTCCCCTTATTTTGGAGCAAAAATGAAGAAATTTCCCTTTTTGTGGCAAAAAGGTATGCATTCCCATTATTTTCTGGCAAAAAGGCAGAAATTCCCCGTATTTTGGAGCAAAATGCAGAAATTCCCCTAATTTTGGGCAAAAGACAGAAATTCCCTTTATTTTGGGGCAAAAATCAGAAATTCCCTCTATTTTGGCGCAAAATTCAAGAAATTTCCTTTATTTTGGGGCAAAATTACAGGAATTTACCTTATTTTGGGGCAAAATTGCAGTAATTTCCTTTATTTGGGGCAAAATTGCAGAAATTTCACTAATTTTCAGGTAAAAAAACTGAAATTTCCTATATTTTGGGGCAAAAATGGAGAAATTCCCCTTATTTTGGGACAAAATTGCAGAAATTTCCTTTATTAGGGGAAAAAATTGCAGAAATTTCCCTTATTTTAGGGCAAAATTGCAGAAATTTCACTTATTTCAGAGAAATAAAGCAAAAATTTTTCTTATTTTGGGGCAAAAAGGCAGAAATTCCCCATATTTTGGGGCAAAAGGCAGAAATTCTTCTTATTTTGAGGTAAAATGCAGAAATTCCCCTTATTTAGAGATAAAATGCAGAAATTCCCCAAATATTGGGGGAAAATGCAGAAATTCTCTTTATTTTGGGGCTACAAGGCAGAAATTAACCGTATTTTAAAGCAAAATGGCAGAAATTCTCATAATTTTCGGGCAAAAAAGCAGAAATTCTCCTTATTTTGGGGCAAAAGGACAAAAAATCTCCTTTTTTCGAGAGCAAACAGTCAGAAATTCCCCTTATTTTGGGGCAAAATTGCAGAAATTTCTTTTACATTGGGGCAAAATTGCAGAAATTTCCTTTATTTTGGGGCAAAATTGCAGAAATTTCACTTATTTCAGAGTAATAAGTCAGAAATTCTCCTTATTTTGATGCAAAAAAGACGGAAATTCCCTTTTGTTTTGGGGGAAAAAGACAGAAATTCCACTTATTTAGAGGCAAAAAGGCAGAAATTCCCCTTATTTTGGAGCAAAAATGAAGAAATTTCCCTTTTTATGGCAAAAAGGTATGCATTCCCATTATTTTCAGGCAAAAAGGCAGAAATTCCCCATATTTTGGAGCAATATTGCAGAAATTCCCCATATTTTGGGGCAAGAGGCAGAAATTCTTCTTATTTTAGGGTAAAATGCAGAAATTCCCCTTATTTAGAGGTAAAATGCAGAAATTCCCCAAATATTGGGGGAAAATGCAGAAATTCCCTTTATTTTGGGGCCAAAAGGCAGAAATTAACCGTATTTTAAAGCAAAATTGCAAAAATTCTCATAATTTTCGGGCAAAAAAGCAGAAATTATCCTTATTTTTGGGCAAAAAGACAGAAAATCTCCTTTTTTCGAGAGCAAACAGTCAGAAATTCCCCTTATTTTGGGGCAAAATTGCAGAAATTTCTTTTACATTGGGGCAAAATTGCAGAAATTTCCCTTATTTTGGGGCAAAATTGCAGAAATTTCACTTATTTCAGGGTAATAAGTCAGAAATTCTCATTATTTTGATGCAAAAAAGACAGAAATTCCCTTTGTTTTGGGGGAAAAAGACAGAAATTCCACTTATTTAGAGGCAAAAAGGCAGAAATTCCCCTTATTTTGGAGCAAAAATGAAGAAATTTCCCTTTTTGTGGCAAAAAGGTATGCATTCCCATTATTTTCTGGCAAAAAGGCAGAAATTCCCCGTATTTTGGAGCAAAATGCAGAAATTCCCCTAATTTTGGGCAAAAGACAGAAATTCCCTTTATTTTGGGGCAAAAATCAGAAATTCCCTCTATTTTGGGGCAAAATTCAAGAAATTTCCTTTATTTTGGGGCAAAATTACAGGAATTTACCTTATTTTGGGGCAAAATTGCAGTAATTTCCTTTATTTGGGGCAAAATTGCAGAAATTTCACTAATTTTCAGGTAAAAAAACTGAAATTTCCTTTATTTTGGGGCAAAAATGGAGAAATTCCCCTTATTTTAAAACAAAATTGCAGAAATTTCCTTTATTAGGGGAAAAAATTGAAGAAATTTCCCTTATTTTAGGGCAAAATTGCAGAAATTTCACTTATTTCAGAGAAATAAAGCAAAAGTTTTTCTTATTTTGGGGCAAAAAGGCAGAAATTCCCCATATTTTGGGGCAAAAGGCAGAAATTCTTCTTATTTTGAGGTAAAATGCAGAAATTCCCCTTATTTAGAGATAAAATGCAGAAATTCCCCAAATATTGGGGGAAAATGCAGAAATTCTCTTTATTTTGGGGCTAAAAGGCAGAAATTAACCGTATTTTAAAGCAAAATTGCAGAAATTCTCATAATTTTCGGGCAAAAAAGCAGAAAATCTCCTTATTTTGGGGCAAAAGGACAGAAAATCTCCTTTTTTCGAGAGCAAACAGTCAGAAATTCCCCTTATTTTGGGGCAAAATTGCAGAAATTTCTTTTACATTGGGGCAAAATTGCAGAAATTTCCTTTATTTTGGGGCAAAATTGCAGAAATTTCACTTATTTCAGGGTAATAAGTCAGAAATTCTCCTTATTTTGATGCAAAAAAGATGGAAATTCCCTTTTGTTTTGGGGGAAAAAGACAGAAATTCCACTTATTTAGAGGCAAAAAGGCAGAAATTCCCCTTATTTTGGAGCAAAAATGAAGAAATTTCCCTTTTTATGGCAAAAAGGTATGCATTCCCATTATTTTCAGGCAAAAAGGCAGAAATTCCCCATATTTTGGAGCAACATTGCAGAAATTCCCCATATTTTGGGGCAAGAGGCAGAAATTCTTCTTATTTTAGGGTAAAATGCAGAAATTCCCCTTATTTAGAGGTAAAATGCAGAAATTCCCCAAATATTGGGGGAAAATGCAGAAATTCCCTTTATTTTGGGGCCAAAAGGCAGAAATTAACCGTATTTTAAAGCAAAATTGCAGAAATTCTCATAATTTTCGTGCAAAAAAGCAGAAATTCTCCTTATTTTTGGGCAAAAAGACAGAAAATCTCCTTTTTTCGAGAGCAAACAGTCAGAAATTCCCCTTATTTTGGGGCAAAATTGCAGAAATTTCTTTTACATTGGGGCAAAATTGCAGAAATTTCCCTTATTTTGGGGCAAAATTGCAGAAATTTCACTTATTTCAGGGTAATAAGTCAGAAATTCTCATTATTTTGATGCAAAAAAGACAGAAATTCCCTTTGTTTTGGGGGAAAAAGACAGAAATTCCACTTATTTAGAGGCAAAAAGGCAGAAATTCCCCTTATTTTGGAGCAAAAATGAAGAAATTTCCCTTTTTATGGCAAAAAGGTATGCATTCCCATTATTTTCGGGCAAAAAGGCAGAAATTCCCCGTATTTTTGAGCAAAATCGCAGAAATTACCCTAATTTTGGGGCAAAAGGAAGAAATTCCCTTTATTTTGGGGCAAAAATCAGTAATTCCCCTTATTTTGGGGCAAAATTCAAGAAATTTCCTTTATTTTGGGGCAAAATTGCAGGAATTTACCTTATTTTGGTGCAAAATTGCAGAAATTTCCCTTATTTGGGTCAAAATTGCAGAAATTTCACTTATTTCCAGATAAAAAGGCTGAAATTTCCTTTATTTTGGGGCAAAAAGTGAGAAATTCCCCTTATTTTGAGGCAAAATTGCAGAAATTTCCCTTATTTTAGGGCAAAATTGCAGAAATTTCACTTATTTCAGAGAAATAAAGAAAAAATTTTTCTTATTTTGGGGCAAAAAGGCAGAAATTCCCATTATTTTGGGGCAAAAAGGCAGAAATTCACCTTATTTTGGGGTAAAATTGCAGAAATTTCACATATTTCATGGCAACAAGGCAGAAATTTCCCTTATTTTGGGGCAAAATTGCAGAAATTTCATTTATTTCAGGGCAAAAATTCAGAAATTCCTTTTATTTTGGAGCAAAAAGCAGAAATTTCTTTTATTATGGTACAAAATTGAAGAAATTTTCCTTATTTTGGAACAAAAAGGCAGAAATTCCCCATATTTTGGGGCAAAAGGCAGAAATTCTTCTTACTTTTAGGTAAAATGCAGAAATTCCCCTTATTTAGAGGTAAAATGCAGAAATTCCCCAAATATTGGGGGAAAATGCAGAAATTCCCTTTATTTTGGGTCTAAATGGCAGAAATTAACCGTATTTTGAAGCAAAATTGCAGAAATTCTCATAATTTTCAAGCAAAAAAGCAGAAATTCACCTTATTTTGGGGCAAAAAGACAGAAAATCTCCTTTTTTCAAGAGCAAACAGTCAGAAATTTCCCTTATTTTGGGGCAAAATTGCAGAAATTTCACTAATTTCAGGGTAATAAGTCAGAAATTCTCCTTATTTTGATGCAAAAAAGACAGAAATTCCCTTTGTTTTGGAGGAAAAAGACAGAAATTCCACTTATTTAGAGGCAAAAAGGCAGAAATTCCCTTTATTTTGGAGCAAAAATGAAAAAATTGCCCTTTTTATGGCAAAAAGATATGCATTCCCATTATTTTCAGGCAAAAAGGCAGAAATTCCCCGTATTTTGGAGCTAAATTGCAGAAATTCCCCTAATTTTGGGGCAAAAGGCAGAAATTCCCTTTATTTTGGGGCAAAAATCAGAAATTCCCCTTATTTTGGGGAAAAATTCAAGAAATTTCCTTTATTTTGGGGCAAAATTGCAGGAATTTACCTTATTTTGGGGCAAAATTGCAGAAATTTTTCTTATTTAGGGCAAAATTGCAGAAATTTCACTTATTTTCAGGTAAAAAGCCTGAAATTTCCTTTATTTTGGGGCAAAAAAGGAGAAATTCCCCTTATTTTGGGGCAAAATTGCAGAAATTTCCTTTATTATGGGAAAAAATTGCAGAAATTTCCCTTATTTTAGGGCAAAATTGCAGAAATTTCACTTATTTCAGAGAAATAAAGCAAAAATTTTTCTTATTTTGGGGCAAAAATGGAGAAATTCCCATTATTTTGGGGCCAAAAGGCAGAAATTCCCCTTATTTTGGGGTAAAATTGCAGAAATTTCACATATTTCATGGCAAAAAGGCAGAAATTTCCCTTATTTTGGGCAAAATTGCAGAAATTTCATTTATTTCAGGGCAAAAATTCAGAAATTCCCCTTATTTTGGGGCAAAAAGCAGAAATTTCTTTTATTATCGTACAAAATTGAAGAAATTTTCCTTATTTTGGAAGAAAAAGGCAGAAATTCCTCATATTTTGGGGCAAAAGGCAGAAATTCTTCTTATTTTGAGGTAAAATGCAGAAATTCCCCTTATTTAGAGGTAAAATGCAGAAATTCCCCAAATATTGGGGGAAAATGCAGAAATTCCCTTTATTTTGTGGCAAAAAGACAGAAAATCTCCTTTTTTCGAGAGCAAATAGTCAGAAATTCCCCTTATTTTGGGGCAAAATTGCAGAAATTTCTTTTCCATTGGGGCAAAATTGCAGAAATTTTCCTTATTTTGGGGCAAAATTGCAGAAATTTCACTTACTTCAGGGTAATAAGACAGAAATTCTCCTTATTTTGATGCAAAAAGACAGAAATTCCCTTTGTTTTGGGGGAAAAAGACAGAAATTCCACTTATTTAGATGCAAAAAGACAGAAATTCCCCTTATTTTGGAGCAAAAATGAAGAAATTTCCCTTTTTATGGCAAAAAGGTTTGCATTCCCATTATTTTCGTGCAAAAAGGCAGAAATTCCCCGTATTTTGGAGCAAAATTGCAGAAATTCTTCTAATTTTGTGGCAAAAAGCGAAATTCCCTTTATTTTGGGGCAAAAATCAGAAATTGTCATTATTTTGGTGCAAAATTCAAGAAATTTCCTTTATTTTGGGGCAAAATTGCAGGAATTTACCTTATTTTGGGGCAAGATTGCAGAAATTTCCATTATTTGGGGCAAAATTGCAGAAATTTCACTTATTTTCAGGTAAAAAGGCTGAAATATCCTTTATTTTCGGGCAAAAAGAGAGAAATTTTCCTTATTTTGGGGCAAAATTGCAGAAATTTCCTTTATTATGGGAAAAAATTGCAGAAATTTCCCTTATTTTATGGCAAAATTGCAGGAATTTCACTTATTTCAGAGAAATAAAGCAAATTTTCTTTTTATTTTGGGGCAAAAAGGCAGAAATTCCCATTATTTTGGGGCAAAAAGGCAGAAATTCACCTTATTTTGGGGTAAAATTGCAGAAATTTCACATATTTCATGGCAAAAAGGCAGAAATTCCTAATATTTTGTGGCAAAAATGCAGAAATTCCCCTTATTTTGAGGTAAAAAGGCTGGAATTCCCCTTATTTCTGGGGAAAAAGGCAGATATTTCCCTTATGTTGGGGCAAAATTGCAGAAATTTCACTTATTTCAGGAAAAAAAAGGCAGAAATGTTCTTTATTTTGGGGCAAAAAGACAGAAATTCTCTTTGTTTTGGGAAAAAAAGACAGAAATTCCACTTATTTAGAGGCAAAAAAGAAGAAATTTCGTTATTTTGGAGCAAAAATGAAGAAATTTCCCTTTTTTATGGCAAAAAGGTATGCATTCCCCTTATTTTCGGGCAAAAAGGCAGAAATTCCCCTTATTTTGGGGCAAAAAGATGAAATCCCTAATTTTTGTCTAAAATTGAAGAAATTTCACTTATTTCGGGAGAAATAAGCAGAAATTCCAATTAATTTCGGGCAAAAAGAAAGAAATGAACCGTATTTTGGAGCAAAATTGCAGAAATTCCCGTAATATTGTTGCAAAAATGCAGAAATTCCCTTTATTTTGGGCAAAAAGCAGAAATTTTACATATTTTGGTGCAAAAATCAGAAATTTCTCTTATTTTGTGGTAAAATGCTGAAATTCCTCATATTTTGGGCCAAAAGGCAAAAATTTCCCTTATTGTGGGGCAAATTTGCACAAATTTCTCTTATTTGAGGGTAATAAGTAAGAAATTTACCTAATTTTGGGGCAAAAAGACAGAAATTCCCTTTGTTTTAGGGGAGAAAGACAGAAATTCCATTTATTTAGAGGTAAAAAGGCAAAAGTTCCCCTTATTTTGGAGCAAAAATGAAGAAATTTTCCTTTTTTATGGCAAAATGTATGCATTCTTCTTATTTTCGAACAAAAAGGCAGAAATTCCCCATATTTTGGGGAAAAAAGCAGAATTTCCCCTTATTTTGGGGCAAAATTGCAGAAATTTCCATAATTGTGGGGCAAAAAAACAGAAATTCCCCTTATTTGGGGGCAAAATTGCAAAAATTTCCCTTATTATGGGAAAAAATTGCAGAAATTTCTTTTATTTTAGAGCAAAATTGCAGAAATTTCACTAATTGTGGGGCAAAAAGGCAGAAATTCTCCATATTTTGGGGCAAAACTCAGAAATTCCACTTATTTTGGAGCAAAATTCCAGAAATTTTTCTTATTTTGGGGCAAAATTGCAGAAATGTCACTTATTATGGGGCAAAATTGCAGAAATTTCACTTATTTCAGGGAAAAAAGGCAGAAATTTTCCTTATTTTGGGGCAAAAAGTCAGACATTCCTAATATTTTGTGCCAAAATTCAGAAATTCCTTATATTTTGTGGTAAAAAGTCTGAAATTCCCCTTGTTTGCGGGCAAAAAGCTAGAAATTTCCCTTATATTGGTGCAAAATTGCAGAAATTTCACTTATTTCAAGGTAATAAGTCAGAAATTTTCCTTATTTTGGGGCAAAAAAGACAGAAATTCCCTTTGTTTTTGGGGAAAAAGACAGAAATTCCACTTATTTAGAGGCAAAGAAGCAGAAATTTCTCTTATTTTGGAGCAAAAATGAAGAAATTTCCCTTTTTTATGGCAAAAAGGTATGCATTCTTCTTATTTTCGGGTAAAAAGGCAGAAATTCCCCATATTTTGTGGCAAAAGCAGAAAATCCCATTATTTTGGGGCAAAAGGCACAAATTTAACATATTTTCGGGCAAAATTGCAGAAATTTCATTTATTTTAAGGCAAAAAGTCAGAAATTCCACTTATTTTGCGGCAAAAAGCAGAAATTTCTTTTATTATGGTACAAAATTGAAGAAATTTTCCTTATTTTGAAACAAAAAGGCAGAAATTCCCCATATTTTGGGGCAAAAGGCAGAAATTCTAATTATTTTGAGGTAAAATGCAGAAATTCCCCTTATTTAGAGGTAAAATGCAGAAATTCCCCAAATATTGGGGGAAATTCAAAAATTCCCTTTATTTTGGGGCTAAAAGGAAGAAATTAACCGTATTTTGAAGCAAAATTGCAGAAATTCTCATAATATTCGGGCAAAAAGGCAAAAATTCTTATTTTGGGGCAAAAAGACAGAGAATCTCCTTTTTCGAAAGCATAAAGTCAGAAATTTCTCTTATTTTGGGGGAAAATTTCAGAAATTTCCTTTACATTGGGGCAAAATTGCAGAAATTTCCCTCATATTGAGGCAAAATTGCAGAAATTTCACTTATTTCAGAAAAAAGGCAGAAATTTTCTTATTTTGGGGCAAAAAGGCAGAAATTTCTTTTATTTTGGTACAAAATTGCAGAAATTTTTTTTTATTTTGGGGTAAAAAGGCAGAAATTCCCCATATTTTGGGGCAAAAAGGAAGAAATTCCCCTTATTTTGAGGTAAAAAGGCTGAAATTCCCCTTATTTTCGGGCAAAAAGTCAAAAATTCCTCTTATTTTGGTGCAAAAAGACAGAAATTTCGTTTATTTTTAGGGAAAAGGCAGAAATTGCACTTATTTTGAGTCAAAAAGGGGGAAAATTCCCATATTTTGAGGCAAAAATGAAGAAATTTCCCTTTTTTATGGCATAAGGTATACATTCTTTTTATTTTCAGGCAAAAAAGCAGAAATTCCCCATATTTTGGAGCAAAATTGCAGAATACCCCTAATTTTGGGGCAAAAGGCAGAAATTCCCTTTATTTTCGGGCAAAAATCAGAAATTCCCCTTATTTTGGTGCAAGATTCCCAAAATTTTCTTTATTTTGGGGCAAAATTGCAGGAATTTACCTTATTTTGGAACAAAATTGCAGAAATTTCATTTATTTGGGGCAAAATTGCAGAAATTTCTCTTATTTTCAGGTAAAAATTCTGAAATTTCCTTTATTTTGGGCAAAAAGGGAGAAATTCCTCTTATTTTGGGGCAAAATTGCAGAAATTTTCTTTATTTTGGGGCAAAAAGGCAGAAATTCCGTATATTTTGTGGCAAAAAGGCAGAAATTTCCTTTATTTTGAGGTAATAAGGTTGAAATTCCCCTTATTTTGGGGCAAAAAGGCAGAAATTCCCCTTATTTTGGGGTAAAATTGCATAAATTTCAAATATTTCAGGGCAAAATGGCAGAAATTCCCCTTATTTTGGGGCAAAAAGATGAAATCCCTAATTTTTGGCGAAAATTGAAGAAATTTCACTTATTTCGGGACTAAAAGACAGAAATTTCAATTAATTTCGGACAAAAAGGCAGAAATAACCCGTATTTTGGAGCAAAATTGCAGAAATTCCCCTAATATTGGTGCAAAAATGCAGAAATTCCCTTTCTTATGGGGCAAAAAGGCAGAAATTCTCCATATTTTGGTGAAAAATCAGAAATTTCCCTTATTTTGAGGTAAAATTCTCAAATTCCCCAAATTTTAGGGCAAAAGTCAAAAATTTCCCTTATTTTGGGGCAAATTTGCAGAAATTTCACTTATTTCAGGGTAATAAGTCAAAAATTTTCCTTATTTTGAGGCAAAAAAGACAGAAATTCCCTTTGTTCTGGGGGAAAAACAGAAATTCCACTTATTTAGAGGCAAAAAGGCAAAAGTTCCCCTTATTTTGGAGCAAAAATGAAGAAATTTCCCTTTTTTATGGCAAAAAGGTATGCATTCTTTTTATTTTCGGGCAAAAAGGCAGAAATTCCCCAAATTTTGTGGCAAAAGGCAGAATTTCCCTTTATTTTGGGGCAAAAAGGATAAAATTTCCCTTATTTTTTGGGCAAAATTGCAGAAATTTCCTTTATTTCAGGGCAAAAATTCAGAAATTGCCCTTATTTTTGGGCAAAAAGCAGAAATTTCTTTTATTATGGTACAAAATTGAAGAAATTTTCCTTATTTTGGAACAAAAAAGCAGAAATTCCCCATATTTTGTGGCAAAAGGCAGAAATTCTTCTTATTTTGAGGTAAAATGCAGAAATTCCCCTTATTTAAAGGTAAAATGAAGAAATTCCCCAAATAATGGGGAAAATTGCAGAAATTCTCATAATTTTCGAGCAAAAAGGCAGAAATTCTCCTTATTTTGGGGCAAAAAGACAGAAAATCTCCTTTTTTCGAGAGCAAACAGTCAGAAATTCCCCTTATTTTGGGGCAAAATTGCAGAAATTTCTTTTACATTGGGGCAAAATTGCAGAAATTTCCCTTATAATGGGGCAAAATTGCAGAAATTTCACTCATTTCTGGGTAATAAGTCAGAAATTCTCCTTATTTTGATGCAAAAAAGACAGAAATTCCCTTTGTTTTGGGGAAAAAAGACAGAAATTCCACTTATTTAGAGGCAAAAAGGCAGAAATTCCCCTTATTTTGGAGCAAAAATGAAGAAATTTCCATTTTTATGGCAAAAAGGTATGCATTCCCATTATTTTCAGGCAAAAAGGCAAAAATTCCCTGTATTTTGGAGCAAAATTGCAGAAATTCCCCTAATTTTGGGGCAAAAGGCAGAAATTCCCTTTATTTTGGGGCAAAAATCTGAAATTCCCCTTATTTTGGGGCAAAATTCAAGAAATTTCCTATATTTTGTGGCAAAATTGCAGGAATTTACCTTATTTGGGGCAAAATTGCAGAAATTTCCCTTATTTGGGGCAAAATTGCAGAAATTTCACTTATTTTCAGGTAAAAAGGCTGAAATTTCCTTTATTTTGGCGCAAAAAGGGAGAAATTCCCCTTATTTTGGGGCAAAATTGCAGAAATTTCCTTTATTATGGAAAAAAATTGCAGAAATTTCCCTTATTTTAGAGCAAAATTGCAGAAATTTCACTTATTTCAGAGAAATAAAGCAAAGATTTTTCTTATTTTGGGGCAAAAAGGCAGAAATTCCCATTATTTTGGGGCAAAAAGGCAGAAATTCACCTTAATTTGGGGTAAAATTGCAGAAATTTCACATATTTCATGGCAAAAAGGCAGAAATTCCGAATATTTTGTGGCAAAAATGCAGAAATTCCCCTTATTTTGCGGTAAAAAGGCTGGAATTCCCCTTATTTAGGGGCAAAAAGGCAGAAATTTCCCTTAGGTTGTGGCAAAATTGCAGAAATTTCACTTATTTCAGGAAAAAAAAGGCAGAAATGTTCTTTATTTTGTGGCAAAAAGACAGAAATTCTCTTTGTTTTGGGAAAAAAGTCAGAAATTTTACTTATTTAGAGGCAAAAAAGAAGAAATTTCGTTATTTTGGAGCAAAAATGAAGAAATTTCTCTTTTTTATGGCAAAAGGTATGCATTCCTCTTATTTTCAGGCAAAAAGGCAGAAATTCCCCTTATTTTGGGGCAAAAAGATGAAATTCCTAATTTTTGGCTAAAATTGAAGAAATTTCACTTATTTCGGGAGAAAAAGGCAGAAATTCCAATTAATTTCGGGCAAAAAGGAATAAATGACCCGAATTTTGGAGCAAAATTGCAGAAATTCCCCTAATATTGGTGCAAAAATGCAGAAATTCCCTTTATTTTGGGGCAAAAAGGCAGAAATTGTCCATATTTTGGTGCAAAAATCAGAAATTTCCTTTATTTTGAGGTAAAATGCTGAAATTCCCCATATTTTGGGCCAAAAGGCAAAAATTTCCCTTATTTTGGGGCAAATTTGCAGAAATTTCACTTATTTGAGGGTAATAAGTAAGAAATTTTCCTTATTTTGGTGCAAAAAAGACAGAAATTCCATTTGTTTTAGGGGAAAAAGACAGATATTCCACTTATTTAGAGGGAAAAAGGCAAAAGTTCCCCTTATTTTGGAGCAAAAATGAAGAAATTTTCCTTTTTTATGGCAAAAAGGTATGCATTCTTCTTATTTTCGAGCAAAAAGGCAGAAATTCCCCATATTTTGGGGCAAAAAGCAGAAATTCCCCTTATTTTGGGGCAAAATTGCAGAAATTTCCCTAATTGTGGGGCAAAAAAACAGAAATTCCCCTTATTTCGGGGCAAAATTGCACAAATTTCCCTTATTTTCGGGCAAAATTGCAGAAATTTCACTAATTGTGGGGCAAAAAGGCAGAAATTCTTAATATTTTGGGGCAAAACTCAGAAATTCCACTTATTTATGGGCAAAATTCCAGAAATTTCCCTTATTTTGGGGCAAAATTGCAGAAATTTCACTTATTTTGGGGAAAAATTGCAGAAATTTCACTTGTTTCAGGGAAAATAGGCAGAAATTTTCCTTATTTTGGGGTAAAAAGGCAGAAATTCCTAATATTTTGTGCTAAATTCAGAAATTCCTTATATTTTGAGGTAAAAAGGCTTAAATTCCCCTTATTTTGGGGCAAAAAGGTAGAAATTTTCCTTATATTGGGGCAAAATTGCAGAAATTTCACTTATTTCAAGGTAATAAGTCAGAAATTTTCTTTATTTTGGTGCAAAAAAGACAGGAATTCCCTTCGTTTTGGGGGAAAAAGACAGAAATTCCACTTATTTAGAGGCAAAGAAGCAAAAATTTCGCTTATTTTGGAGCAAAAATGAAGAAATTTCCCTTTTTTATGGCAAAAAGGTATGCATTCTTCTTATTTTCGGGGAAACAGGCAGAAATTTCCCATATTTTGGGACAAAAGGCAGAAATTCCAATTATTTTGGGGCAAAAGGCACAAATTTAACTTATTTTTGGGCAAAATTGCAGAAATTTCATTTATTTCAAGGCAAAAAGTCAGAAATTCCCATTATTTTGGGGCAAAAAGCAGAAATTTCTTTTATTATGGTACAAACTGAAGAAATTTTCCTTATTTTAGAACAAAAAGGCAGAAATTCCCCATATTTTGGGGCAAAAGGCAGAAATTCTTTCTATTTTGAGGTAAAATGCAGAAATTCCCCAAATATTGGGGAAAAATGCAGAAATTCTCTTTATTTTGGGGCTAAAAGGAAGAAATTAACCGTATTTTGAAGCAAAATTGCAGAAATTCTCATAATTTTCGGGCAAAAAGGCAGAAAATCTTATTTTGGGGCAAAAAAACAGAAAATCTCCTTTTTTCGGGAGCATAAAGTCAGAAATTTCCCTTATTTTGGGGCAAAATTGCAGAAATTTTACTTATTTCAGAAAAAAAGGCAGAAATTTTCTTATTTTAGAGCAAAAAGGCAGAAATTTCTTTATTTTGGTACAAAATTGCAGACATTTTTCTTATTTTGAGGCAAAAACGCAGAAATTCCTTATATTTTGGGGCAAAAAGAAAGAAATTCCCCTTATTTTGAGGTAAAAAGCTGAAATTCCCCTTATTTTCAGGCAAAAAGTCAGAAATTCCTTTTATTTTGGTGCAAAAAGACAGAAATTTTGTTTATTTTTAGGGAAAAGGCAGAAATTGCACTTATTTTGAGTCAAAAATGCGGAAAATCCACATATTTTGGGGCAAAAATGAAGAAATTTCCCTTTTTTATGGCAAAAAGGAAAACATTCTCTTTATTTTCGGGCAAAAAGGCAGAAATTCCCCATATTTTGGAACAAAATTGCAGAACTTCCCCTAATTTTGGGGCAAAAGTCAGAAATTCCCTATATTTTGGGGCAAAAATCAGAAATTCCCCTTACTTTGGGGTTAAATTCCAGAAATTTTCTTTATTTTGGTGCAAAATTGCAGGAATTTACCTTGTTTTGGAACATAATTTCAGAAACTTCTCTTATTTGGGGCAAAATTGCAGAAATTTCTCTTATTTTCAGGTAAAAAGTCTGAAATTTCCTTTATTTTGGGCAAAAAGTAAGAAATTCCTCTTCTTTTGGGGCAAAATTGCAGAAATTTTCCTTATTTTGTGGCAAAAAGGCAGAAATTCCGTATATTTTGTGGCAAAAAGGCAGAAATTTCCTTTATTTTGAGGTAATAAGGTTGAAATTCACATTATTTTGGGGCAAAAAGGCAGAAATTCCCCTTATTTTGGTGTAAAATTGCAGAAATTTCAAATATTTCAGGGCAAAATGGCAGAAATTCCACTTATTTTGGGGCAAAAAATGAAATCCCTAATTTTTGGCGAAAATTGAAGAAATTTCACTTATTTCGGGACAAAAGGCCAGAAATTCCATTTAATTTCAGGAAAAAAGTCAGAAATGACCCATATTTGGAGCAAAATTGCAGAAATTCCTTTAATATCGGTGAAAAATGCAGAAATTCCCTTTATTATGGGGCAAAATTCAGAAATTCTCCATATTTTGGTGCAAAAATCAGAAATTTCCCTTATTTTGAAGTAAAATTCTCAAATTCCCCAAATTTTAGGGCAAAAGGCAAAAATTTCCCTTATTTTGGGGCAAATTTGCAGAAATTTCACTTATTTCAGGGTAATAAGTCAGAAATTTTTCTGATTTTGAGGCAAAAAATACAGAAATTCCCTTTGTTTTGAGGGAAAAACAGAAATTCCACTTATTTAGAGGCAAAAAGGCAAAGGTTCCCCTTATTTTGGAGCAAAAATGAAGAAATTTCCCTTTTTTATGGCAAAAAGGTATGCATTCTTTTTATTTTTGGGCAAAAAGGCAGAAATTCCCCAAATTTTGGGGTAAAAGGCAGAAATTCCACTTATTTTGGGGCAAAATTGCAGAAATTTCTCTTATTTTGGGGCAAAATTGCAGAAATTTCACTTATTTTGGGGCAAAATTGCAGAAATTTCACTTATTTCAAGGTAATAAGTCAGAAATTCTCCTTATTTTGGGGCAAAAACGACAGAAATTCCTTTTGTTTTGGGGGAAAAATACAGAAATACCACTTATTTACAGGCAAAGAAGTAGAAATTTCGCTTATTTTGGAGAAAAAATGAAGAAATTTCCCTTTTTTATGGCAAAAAGGTATGCATTCTTCTCATTTTCGGGGAAACAGGCAGAAATTCCCCATATTTTGGGGCAAAAGGCAGAAATTCCCATTATTTTGGGGCAAAAAGGCACAAATTTAACTTATTTTTAGGCAAAATTGCAGAAATTTCATTTATTTCAGGGCAAAAAGTCAGAAATTCCCCTTATTTTGGGGCAAAAATCAGAAATTTCTTTTATTATGGTACAAAATTGAAGAAATTTTCCTTATTTTGGAACAAAAAGGCAGAAATTCCCTATATTTTGGGGCAAAAGGCAGAAATTCTTCTTATTTTGAGGTAAAATGCAGTAATTCCCCTTATTTAGAGGTAAAATGCAGAAATTCCCCAAATATTGGGGAAAAATGCAGAAATTCCCTTTATTTTTGGGCTAAAAAGAAGAAATTAACCATATTTTGAAGCAAAATTGCAGAAATTCTCATAATTTTCGGGCAAAAAGGCAGAAATTCTTATTTTGGGGCAAAAAGACAGTAAATCTCGTTTTTTCGGGAGCATAAAGTCAGAAATTTCCCTTATTTTGGGGCAAAATTGCAGATATTTCCTTTACATTGGGGCAAAATTGCAGAAATTTCCCTCATTTTGAGGCAAAATTGCAGAAATTTCACTTATTTCAGAAAAAAGGCAGAAATTTTCTTATTTTGGGGCAAAAATGCAGAAATTTCTTTTATTTTGGTACAAAATTGCAGAAATTTTTCTTATTTTGGGGCAAAAAGGCAGAAATTCCCCATATTTTGGGGCAAAAAGGAAGAAATTCCTGTTATTTTGAGATAAAAAGGCTGAAATTCCCCTTATTTTCGGGCAAAATGTCAGAAATTCCCCTTATTTTGGTGCAAAAAGACAGAAATTTTGTTTATTTTTAGGGAAAAGGCAGAAATTGCACTTATTTTGAGTCAAAAAGGCGGAAAATCCCCATATTTTGGGGCAAAAATGAAGAAATTTCCCTTTTTTATGGCAAAAAGGTAAACATTCCCTTTATTTTCGGGCAAAAAGGCAGAAATTCCCCATATTTTGGAGCAAAATTGCAGAAATTCCCCTAATTTTGGAGCAAAAGGCAGAAATTCCCTTTATTTTGGGGCAAAAATCAGAAATTCCCCTTATTTTGGGACAAAATTTCAGAAATTTTCTTTATTTTGGGGCAAAATTGCAGGAATTTACCTAATTTTAGAACAAAATTACAGAAATTTCTCTTATTTGGTGCAAAATTGCAGAAATTTCTCTTATTTTCAGGTAAAAAGTCTGAAATTTTCTTTATTTTGGGCAAAAAGGCAGAAATTCCCCTTATTTTGGGGTAAAATTGCAGAAATTTCAAATATTTCAGGGCAAAATGGCAGAAATTCCCCTTATTTTGGGGCAAAAAGATGAAAACCCTAATTTTTGGCGAAAATTGAAGAAATTACACTTATTTCGGGACAAAAAGCCAGAAATTCCAATTAATTTCGGGCAAAAAGGCAGAAATGACCCGTATTTTGGAGCAAAATTGCAGAAATTCCCCTAATATTGGTGCAAAAATGCAGAAATTAACTTTATTATGGGGCAAAAAGGCAGAAATTCTCCATATTTTGGTGCAAAAATCAGAAATTTCCCTCATTTTGAGGTAAAATTCTCAAATTCCCCAAATTTTAGGGCAAAAGGCAAAAATTTCCCTTATTTTGGGGCAAATTTGCAGAAATTTTACTTATTTCAGGGTAATAAGTCAGAAATTTTCCTGATTTTGAGGCAAAAAAAACAGAAATTCCCTTTGTTTTGGGGGAAAAACAGAAATTCCACTTATTTAGAGGCAAAAAGGCAAAAGTTCCCCTTATTTTGGAGCGAAAATGAAGAAATTTCCCTTTTTTATGGCAAAAAGGTATGCATTCTTTTTATTTTTGGGCAAAAAGGCAGAAATTCCCCAAATTTTGGGGCAAAAGGCAGAAATTCCACTTATTTTGGGGCAAAATTGCAGAAATTTCCCTTATTTTGGGGCAAAATTGCAGAAATTTCACTTATTTTGGGGCAAAATTGCAGAAATTTCACTTATTTCATGGTAATAAGTCAGAAATTCTCCTTATTTTGGGGCAAAAAAATACAGAAATTCCCTTTGTTTTGGGGGAAAAAGACAGAAATTCCACTTATTTACAGGCAAAGAAGCAGAAATTTCGCTTATTTTGGAGAAAAAATGAAAAAATTTCCCTTTTTTATGGCAAAAAGGTATGCATTCTTCTCATTTTCGGGGAAACAGGCAGAAATTCCCCATATTTTGGGGCAAAAGGCAGAAATTCCCATTATTTTGGGGCAAAAAGGCACAAATTTAACTTATTTTTAGGCAAAATTGCAGAAATTTCATTTATTTCAGGGCAAAAAGTCAGAAATTCCCCTTATTTTGGGGCAAAAATCAGAAATTTCTTTTATTATGGTACAAAATTGAAGAAATTTTCCTTATTTTGGAACAAAAAGGCAGAAATTCCCTATATTTTGGGGCAAAAGGCAGAAATTCTTCTTGTTTTGAGGTAAAATGAAGAAATTCCCCTTATTTAGAGGTAAAATGCAGAAATTCCCCAAATATTGGGGGAAAATGCAGAAATTCCCTTTATTTTTGGGCTAAAAAGAAGAAATTAACCATATTTTGAAGCAAAATTGCAGAAATTCTCATAATTTTCGGGCAAAAAGGCAGAAATTCTTATTTTGGGGCAAAAAGACAGTAAATCTCGTTTTTTCGGGAGCATAAAGTCAGAAATTTCCCTTATTTTGGGGCAAAATTGCAGATATTTCCTTTACATTGGGGCAAAATTGCAGAAATTTCCCTCATTTTGAGGCAAAATTGCAGAAATTTCACTTATTTCAGAAAAAAGGCAGAAATTTTCTTATTTTGGGGCAAAAATGCAGAAATTTCTTTTATTTTGGTACAAAATTGCAGAAATTTTTCTTATTTTGGGGCAAAAAGGCAGAAATTCCCCATATTTTGGGGCAAAAAGGAAGAAATTCCTGTTATTTTGAGATAAAAAGGCTGAAATTCCCCTTATTTTCGGGCAAAATGTCAGAAATTCCCCTTATTTTGGTGCAAAAAGACAGAAATTTTGTTTATTTTTAGGGAAAAGGCAGAAATTGCACTTATTTTGAGTCAAAAAGGCGGAAAATCCCCATATTTTGGGGCAAAAATGAAGAAATTTCCCTTTTTTATGGCAAAAAGGTAAACATTCCCTTTATTTTCGGGCAAAAAGGCAGAAATTCCCCATATTTTGGAGCAAAATTGCAGAAATTCCCCTAATTTTGGAGCAAAAGGCAGAAATTCTCTTTATTTTGGGGCAAAAATCAGAAATTCCCCTTATTTTGGGACAAAATTTCAGAAATTTTCTTTATTTTGGGGCAAAATTGCAGGAATTTACCTTATTTTAGAACAAAATTACAGAAATTTCTCTTATTTGGTGCAAAATTGCAGAAATTTCTCTTATTTTCAGGTAAAAAGTCTGAAATTTTCTTTATTTTGGGCAAAAAGGCAGAAATTCCCCTTATTTTGGGGTAAAATTGCAGAAATTTCAAATATTTCAGGGCAAAATGGCAGAAATTCCCCTTATTTTGGGGCAAAAAGATGAAAACCCTAATTTTTGGCGAAAATTGAAGAAATTACACTTATTTCGGGACAAAAAGCCAGAAATTCCAATTAATTTTGGGCAAAAAGGCAGAAATGACCCGTATTTTGGAGCAAAATTCCAGAAATTCCCCTAATATTGGTGCAAAAATGCAGAAATTAACTTTATTATGGGGCAAAAAGGCAGAAATTCTCCATATTTTGGTGCAAAAATCAGAAATTTCCCTCATTTTGAGGTAAAATTCTCAAATTCCCCAAATTTTAGGGCAAAAGGCAAAAATTTCCCTTATTTTGGGGCAAATTTGCAGAAATTTTACTTATTTCAGGGTAATAAGTCAGAAATTTTCCTGATTTTGAGGCAAAAAAAACAGAAATTCCCTTTGTTTTGGGGGAAAAACAGAAATTCCACTTATTTAGATGCAAAAGGGCAAAAGTTCCCCTTATTTTGGAGCAAAAATGAAGAAATTTCCCTTTTTTATGGCAAAAATGTATGCATTCTTTTTATTTTTGGGCAAAAAGGCAGAAATTCCCCAAATTTTGGGGCAAAAGGCAGAAATTCCACTTATTTTGGGGCAAAATTGCAGAAATTTCCCTTATTTTGGGGCAAAATTGCAGAAATTTCACTTATTTTGGGGCAAAATTGCAGAAATTTCACTTATTTCAAGGTAATAAGTCAGAAATTCTCCTTATTTTGGGGCAAAAAAGACAGAAATTCCCTTTGTTTTGGGGGAAAAAGACAGAAATTCCACTTATTTACAGGCAAAGAAGCAGAAATTTCGCTTATTTTGGAGAAAAAATGAAAAAATTTCCCTTTTTTATGGCAAAAAGGTATGCATTCTTCTCATTTTCGGGGAAACAGGCAGAAATTCCCCATATTTTGGGGCAAAAGGCAGAAATTCCCATTATTTTGGGGCAAAAAGGCACAAATTTAACTTATTTTTAGGCAAAATTGCAGAAATTTCATTTATTTCAGGGCAAAAAGTCAGAAATTCCCCTTATTTTGGGGCAAAAATCAGAAATTTCTTTTATTATGGTACAAAATTGAAGAAATTTTCCTTATTTTGGAACAAAAAGGCAGAAATTCCCCATATTTTGGGGCAAAAGGCAGAAATTCTTCTTATTTTGAGGTAAAATGCAGAAATTCCCCTTATTTAGAGGTAAAATGCAGAAATTCCCCAAATATTGGGGGAAAATGCAGAAATTCCCTTTATTTTTCGGCTAAAAAGAAGAAATTAACCATATTTTGAAGCAAAATTGCAGAAATTCTCATAATTTTTGGGCAAAAAGGCAGAAATTCTTATTTTGGGGCAAAAAGACAGTAAATCTCGTTTTTTCGGGAGCATAAA
Organism: Micromys minutus; assembly: GCF_963924665.1. Lineage (NCBI taxonomy): Eukaryota > Metazoa > Chordata > Mammalia > Rodentia > Muridae > Micromys > Micromys minutus. The sequence goes on along the minus strand of NW_027667258.1, from coordinate 610,258 downwards.
GTCAGAAATTTCCCTTATTTTGGGGCAAAATTGCAGATATTTCCTTTACATTGGGGCAAAATTGCAGAAATTTCCCTTATTTTGAGGCAAAATTGCAGAAATTTCACTTATTTCAGAAAAAAGGCAGAAATTTTCTTATTTTGGGGCAAAAATGCAGAAATTTCTTTTATTTTGGTACAAAATTGCAGAAATTTTTCTTATTTTGGGGCAAAAAGGCAGAAATTCCCCATATTTTGGGGCAAAAAGGAAGAAATTCCTGTTATTTTGAGATAAAAAGGCTGAAATTCCCCTTATTTTCGGGCAAAATGTCAGAAATTCCCCTTATTTTGGTGCAAAAAGACAGAAATTTTGTTTATTTTTAGGGAAAAGGCAGAAATTGCACTTATTTTGAGTCAAAAAGGCGGAAAATCCCCATATTTTGGGGCAAAAATGAAGAAATTTCCCTTTTTTATGGCAAAAAGGTAAACATTCCCTTTATTTTCGGGCAAAAAGGCAGAAATTCCCCATATTTTGGAGCAAAATTGCAGAAATTCCCCTAATTTTGGAGCAAAAGGCAGAAATTCCCTTTATTTTGGGGCAAAAATCAGAAATTCCCCTTATTTTGGGACAAAATTTCAGAAATTTTCTTTATTTTGGGGCAAAATTGCAGGAATTTACCTTATTTTAGAACAAAATTAAGAAATTTCTCTTATTTGGTGCAAAATTGCAGAAATTTCTCTTATTTTCAGGTAAAAAGTCTGAAATTTTCTTTATTTTGGGCAAAAAGGCAGAAATTCCCCTTATTTTGGGGTAAAATTGCAGAAATTTCAAATATTTCAGGGCAAAATGGCAGAAATTCCCCTTATTTTGGGGCAAAAAGATGAAAACCCTAATTTTTGGCGAAAATTGAAGAAATTACACTTATTTCGGGACAAAAAGCCAGAAATTCCAATTAATTTCGGGCAAAAAGGCAGAAATGACCCGTATTTTGGAGCAAAATTGCAGAAATTCCCCTAATATTGGTGCAAAAATGCAGAAATTAACTTTATTATGGGGCAAAAAGGCAGAAATTCTCCATATTTTGGTGCAAAAATCAGAAATTTCCCTCATTTTGAGGTAAAATTCTCAAATTCCCCAAATTTTAGGGCAAAAGGCAAAAATTTCCCTTATTTTGGGGCAAATTTGCAGAAATTTTACTTATTTCAGGGTAATAAGTCAGAAATTTTCCTGATTTTGAGGCAAAAAAAACAGAAATTCCCTTTGTTTTGGGGGAAAAACAGAAATTCCACTTATTTAGAGGCAAAAAGCAAAAGTTCCCCTTATTTTGGAGCAAAAATGAAGAAATTTCCCTTTTTTATGGCAAAAAGGTATGCATTCTTTTTATTTTTGGGCAAAAAGGCAGAAATTCCCCAAATTTTGGGGCAAAAGGCAGAAATTCCACTTATTTTGGGGCAAAATTGCAGAAATTTCCCTTATTTTGGGGCAAAATTGCAGAAATTTCACTTATTTTGGGGCAAAATTGCAGAAATTTCACTTATTTCAAGGTAATAAGTCAGAAATTCTCCTTATTTTGGGGCAAAAACGACAGAAATTCCCTTTGTTTTGGGGGAAAAAGACAGAAATTCCACTTATTTACAGGCAAAGAAGCAGAAATTTCGCTTATTTTGGAGAAAAAATGAAGAAATTTACCTTTTTTATGGCAAAAAGGTATGCATTCTTCTCATTTTCGGGGAAACAGGCAGAAATTCCCCATATTTTGGGGCAAAAGGCAGAAATTCCCATTATTTTGGGGCAAAAAGGCACAAATTTAACTTATTTTTAGGCAAAATTGCAGAAATTTCATTTATTTCAGAACAAAAAGTCAGAAATTCCCCTTATTTTGGGGCAAAAATCAGAAATTTCTTTTATTATGGTACAAAATTGAAGAAATTTTCCTTATTTTGGAACAAAAAGGCAGAAATTCCCCATATTTTGGGGCAAAAGGCAGAAATTCTTCTTATTTTGAGGTAAAATGCAGCAATTCCCCTTATTTAGAGGTAAAATGCAGAAATTCCCCAAATATTGGGGGAAAATGCAGAAATTCCCTTTATTTTTGGGCTAAAAAGAAGAAATTAACCATATTTTGAAGCAAAATTGCAGAAATTCTCATAATTTTCGGGCAAAAAGGCAGAAATTCTTATTTTGGGGCAAAAAGACAGTAAATCTCGTTTTTTCGGGAGCATAAAGTCAGAAATTTCCCTTATTTTGGGGCAAAATTGCAGATATTTCCTTTACATTGGGGCAAAATTGCAGAAATTTCCCTCATTTTGAGGCAAAATTGCAGAAATTTCACTTATTTCAGAAAAAAGGCAGAAATTTTCTTATTTTGGGGCAAAAATGCAGAAATTTCTTTTATTTTGGTACAAAATTGCAGAAATTTTTCTTATTTTGGGGCAAAAAGGCAGAAATTCCCCATATTTTGGGGCAAAAAGGAAGAAATTCCTGTTATTTTGAGATAAAAAGGCTGAAATTCCCCTTATTTTCGGGCAAAATGTCAGAAATTCCCCTTATTTTGGTGCAAAAAGACAGAAATTTTGTTTATTTTTAGGGAAAAGGCAGAAATTGCACTTATTTTGAGTCAAAAAGGCGGAAAATCCCCATATTTTGGGGCAAAAATGAAGAAATTTCCCTTTTTTATGGCAAAAAGGTAAACATTCCCTTTATTTTCGGGCAAAAAGGCAGAAATTCCCCATATTTTGGAGCAAAATTGCAGAAATTCCCCTAATTTTGGAGCAAAAGGCAGAAATTCCCTTTATTTTGGGGCAAAAATCAGAAATTCCCCTTATTTTGGGACAAAATTTCAGAAATTTTCTTTATTTTGGGGCAAAATTGCAGGAATTTACCTAATTTTAGAACAAAATTACAGAAATTTCTCTTATTTGGTGCAAAATTGCAGAAATTTCTCTTATTTTCAGGTAAAAAGTCTGAAATTTTCTTTATTTTGGGCAAAAAGGCAGAAATTCCCCTTATTTTGGGGTAAAATTGCAGAAATTTCAAATATTTCAGGGCAAAATGGCAGAAATTCCCCTTATTTTGGGGCAAAAAGATGAAAACCCTAATTTTTGGCGAAAATTGAAGAAATTACACTTATTTCGGGACAAAAAGCGAGAAATTCCAATTAATTTCGGGCAAAAAGGCAGAAATGACCCGTATTTTGGAGCAAAATTGCAGAAATTCCCCTAATATTGGTGCAAAAATGCAGAAATTAACTTTATTATGGGGCAAAAAGGCAGAAATTCTCCATATTTTGGTGCAAAAATCAGAAATTTCCCTCATTTTGAGGTAAAATTCTCAAATTCCCCAAATTTTAGGGCAAAAGGCAAAAATTTCCCTTATTTTGGGGCAAATTTGCAGAAATTTTACTTATTTCAGGGTAATAAGTCAGAAATTTTCCTGATTTTGAGGCAAAAAAAACAGAAATTCCCTTTGTTTTGGGGGAAAAACAGAAATTCCACTTATTTAGAGGCAAAAAGGCAAAAGTTCCCCTTATTTTGGAGCGAAAATGAAGAAATTTCCCTTTTTTATGGCAAAAAGGTATGCATTCTTTTTATTTTTGGGCAAAAAGGCAGAAATTCCCCAAATTTTGGGGCAAAAGGCAGAAATTCCACTTATTTTGGGGCAAAATTGCAGAAATTTCCCTTATTTTGGGGCAAAATTGCAGAAATTTCACTTATTTTGGGGCAAAATTGCAGAAATTTCACTTATTTCATGGTAATAAGTCAGAAATTCTCCTTATTTTGGGGCAAAAAATACAGAAATTCCCTTTGTTTTGGGGGAAAAAGACAGAAATTCCACTTATTTACAGGCAAAGAAGCAGAAATTTCGCTTATTTTGGAGAAAAAATGAAAAAATTTCCCTTTTTTATGGCAAAAATGTATGCATTCTTCTCATTTTCGGGGAAACAGGCAGAAATTCCCCATATTTTGGGGCAAAAGGCAGAAATTCCCATTATTTTGGGGCAAAAAGGCACAAATTTAACTTATTTTTAGGCAAAATTGCAGAAATTTCATTTATTTCAGGGCAAAAAGTCAGAAATTCCCCTTATTTTGGGGCAAAAATCAGAAATTTCTTTTATTATGGTACAAAATTGAAGAAATTTTCCTTATTTTGGAACAAAAAGGCAGAAATTCCCTATATTTTGGGGCAAAAGGCAGAAATTCTTCTTGTTTTGAGGTAAAATGAAGAAATTCCCCTTATTTAGAGGTAAAATGCAGAAATTCCCCAAATATTGGGGGAAAATGCAGAAATTCCCTTTATTTTTGGGCTAAAAAGAAGAAATTAACCATATTTTGAAGCAAAATTGCAGAAATTCTCATAATTTTCGGGCAAAAAGGCAGAAATTCTTATTTTGGGGCAAAAAGACAGTAAATCTCGTTTTTTCGGGAGCATAAAGTCAGAAATTTCCCTTATTTTGGGGCAAAATTGCAGATATTTCCTTTACATTGGGGCAAAATTGCAGAAATTTCCCTCATTTTGAGGCAAAATTGCAGAAATTTCACTTATTTCAGAAAAAAGGCAGAAATTTTCTTATTTTGGGGCAAAAATGCAGAAATTTCTTTTATTTTGGTACAAAATTGCAGAAATTTTTCTTATTTTGGGGCAAAAAGGCAGAAATTCCCCATATTTTGGGGCAAAAAAGAAGAAATTCCTGTTATTTTGAGATAAAAAGGCTGAAATTCCCCTTATTTTCGGGCAAAATGTCAGAAATTCCCCTTATTTTGGTGCAAAAAGACAGAAATTTTGTTTATTTTTAGGGAAAAGGCAGAAATTGCACTTATTTTGAGTCAAAAAGGCGGAAAATCCCCATATTTTGGGGCAAAAATGAAGAAATTTCCCTTTTTTATGGCAAAAAGGTAAACATTCCCTTTATTTTCGGGCAAAAAGGCAGAAATTCCCCATATTTTGGAGCAAAATTGCAGAAATTCCCCTAATTTTGGAGCAAAAGGCAGAAATTCTCTTTATTTTGGGGCAAAAATCAGAAATTCCCCTTATTTTGGGACAAAATTTCAGAAATTTTCTTTATTTTGGGGCAAAATTGCAGGAATTTACCTTATTTTAGAACAAAATTACAGAAATTTCTCTTATTTGGTGCAAAATTGCAGAAATTTCTCTTATTTTCAGGTAAAAAGTCTGAAATTTTCTTTATTTTGGGCAAAAAGGCAGAAATTCCCCTTATTTTGGGGTAAAATTGCAGAAATTTCAAATATTTCAGGGCAAAATGGCAGAAATTCCCCTTATTTTGGGGCAAAAAGATGAAAACCCTAATTTTTGGCGAAAATTGAAGAAATTACACTTATTTCGGGACAAAAAGCCAGAAATTCCAATTAATTTTGGGCAAAAAGGCAGAAATGACCCGTATTTTGGAGCAAAATTCCAGAAATTCCCCTAATATTGGTGCAAAAATGCAGAAATTAACTTTATAATGGGGCAAAAAGGCAGAAATTCTCCATATTTTGGTGCAAAAATCAGAAATTTCCCTCATTTTGAGGTAAAATTCTCAAATTCCCCAAATTTTAGGGCAAAAGGCAAAAATTTCCCTTATTTTGGGGCAAATTTGCAGAAATTTTACTTATTTCAGGGTAATAAGTCAGAAATTTTCCTGATTTTGAGGCAAAAAAAACAGAAATTCCCTTTGTTTTGGGGGAAAAACAGAAATTCCACTTATTTAGAGGCAAAAGGGCAAAAGTTCCCCTTATTTTGGAGCAAAAATGAAGAAATTTCCCTTTTTTATGGCAAAAATGTATGCATTCTTTTTTTTTTGGGCAAAAAGGCAGAAATTCCCCAAATTTTGGGGCAAAAGGCAGAAATTCCACTTATTTTGGGGCAAAATTGCAGAAATTTCCCTTATTTTGAGGCAAAATTGCAGAAATTTCACTTATTTTGGGGCAAAATTGCAGAAATTTCACTTATTTCAAGGTAATAAGTCAGAAATTCTCCTTATTTTGGGGCAAAAAAGACAGAAATTCCCTTTGTTTTGGGGGAAAAAGACAGAAATTCCACTTATTTACAGGCAAAGAAGCAGAAATTTCGCTTATTTTGGAGAAAAAATGAAAAAATTTCCCTTTTTTATGGCAAAAAGGTATGCATTCTTCTCATTTTCGGGGAAACAGGCAGAAATTCCCCATATTTTGGGGCAAAAGGCAGAAATTCCCATTATTTTGGGGCAAAAAGGCACAAATTTAACTTATTTTTAGGCAAAATTGCAGAAATTTCATTTATTTCAGGGCAAAAAGTCAGAAATTCCCCTTATTTTGGGGCAAAAATCAGAAATTTCTTTTATTATGGTACAAAATTGAAGAAATTTTCCTTATTTTGGAACAAAAAGGCAGAAATTCCCCATATTTTGTGGCAAAAGGCAGAAATTCTTCTTATTTTGAGGTAAAATGCAGAAATTCCCCTTATTTAGAGGTAAAATGCAGAAATTCCCCAAATATTGGGGGAAAATGCAGAAATTCCCTTTATTTTTCGGCTAAAAAGAAGAAATTAACCATATTTTGAAGCAAAATTGCAGAAATTCTCATAATTTTTGGGCAAAAAGGCAGAAATTCTTATTTTGGGGCAAAAAGACAGTAAATCTCGTTTTTTCGGGAGCATAAAGTCAGAAATTTCCCTTATTTTGGGGCAAAATTGCAGATATTTCCTTTACATTGGGGCAAAATTGCAGAAATTTCCCTTATTTTGAGGCAAAATTGCAGAAATTTCACTTATTTCAGAAAAAAGGCAGAAATTTTCTTATTTTGGGGCAAAAATGCAGAAATTTCTTTTATTTTGGTACAAAATTGCAGAAATTTTTCTTATTTTGGGGCAAAAAGGCAGAAATTCCCCATATTTTGGGGCAAAAAGGAAGAAATTCCTGTTATTTTGAGATAAAAAGGCTGAAATTCCACTTATTTTCGGGCAAAATGTCAGAAATTCCCCTTATTTTGGTGCAAAAAGACAGAAATTTTGTTTATTTTTAGGGAAAAGGCAGAAATTGCACTTATTTTGAGTCAAAAAGGCGGAAAATCCCCATATTTTGGGGCAAAAATGAAGAAATTTCCCTTTTTTATGGCAAAAAGGTAAACATTCCCTTTATTTTCGGGCAAAAAGGCAGAAATTCCCCATATTTTGGAGCAAAATTGCAGAAATTCCCCTAATTTTGGAGCAAAAGGCAGAAATTCCCTTTATTTTGGGGCAAAAATCAGAAATTCCCCTTATTTTGGGACAAAATTTCAGAAATTTTCTTTATTTTGGGGCAAAATTGCAGGAATTTACCTTATTTTAGAACAAAATTACAGAAATTTCTCTTATTTGGTGCAAAATTGCAGAAATTTCTCTTATTTTCAGGTAAAAAGTCTGAAATTTTCTTTATTTTGGGCAAAAAGGCAGAAATTCCCCTTATTTTGGGGTAAAATTGCAGAAATTTCAAATATTTCAGGGCAAAATGGCAGAAATTCCCCTTATTTTGGGGCAAAAAGATGAAAACCCTAATTTTTGGCGAAAATTGAAGAAATTACACTTATTTCGGGACAAAAAGCCAGAAATTCCAATTAATTTCGGGCAAAAAGGCAGAAATGACCCGTATTTTGGAGCAAAATTGCAGAAATTCCCCTAATATTGGTGCAAAAATGCAGAAATTAACTTTATTATGGGGCAAAAAGGCAGAAATTCTCCATATTTTGGTGCAAAAATCAGAAATTTCCCTCATTTTGAGGTAAAATTCTCAAATTCCCCAAATTTTAGGGCAAAAGGCAAAAATTTCCCTTATTTTGGGGCAAATTTGCAGAAATTTTACTTATTTCAGGGTAATAAGTCAGAAATTTTCCTGATTTTGAGGCAAAAAAAACAGAAATTCCCTTTGTTTTGGGGGAAAAACAGAAATTCCACTTATTTAGAGGCAAAAAGCAAAAGTTCCCCTTATTTTGGAGCAAAAATGAAGAAATTTCCCTTTTTTATGGCAAAAAGGTATGCATTCTTTTTATTTTTGGGCAAAAAGGCAGAAATTCCCCAAATTTTGGGGCAAAAGGCAGAAATTCCACTTATTTTGGGGCAAAATTGCAGAAATTTCCCTTATTTTGGGGCAAAATTGCAGAAATTTCACTTATTTTGGGGCAAAATTGCAGAAATTTCACTTATTTCAAGGTAATAAGTCAGAAATTCTCCTTATTTTGGGGCAAAAACGACAGAAATTCCCTTTGTTTTGGGGGAAAAAGACAGAAATTCCACTTATTTACAGGCAAAGAAGCAGAAATTTCGCTTATTTTGGAGAAAAAATGAAGAAATTTACCTTTTTTATGGCAAAAAGGTATGCATTCTTCTCATTTTCGGGGAAACAGGCAGAAATTCCCCATATTTTGGGGCAAAAGGCAGAAATTCCCATTATTTTGGGGCAAAAAGGCACAAATTTAACTTATTTTTAGGCAAAATTGCAGAAATTTCATTTATTTCAGAACAAAAAGTCAGAAATTCCCCTTATTTTGGGGCAAAAATCAGAAATTTCTTTTATTATGGTACAAAATTGAAGAAATTTTCCTTATTTTGGAACAAAAAGGCAGAAATTCCCCATATTTTGGGGCAAAAGGCAGAAATTCTTCTTATTTTGAGGTAAAATGCAGAAATTCCCCTTATTTAGAGGTAAAATGCAGAAATTCCCCAAATATTGGGGGAAAATGCAGAAATTCCCTTTATTTTTGGGCTAAAAAGAAGAAATTAACCATATTTTGAAGCAAAATTGCAGAAATTCTCATAATTTTCAGGCAAAAAGGCAGAAATTCTTATTTTGGGGCAAAAAGACAGTAAATCTCGTTTTTTCGGGAGCATAAAGTCAGAAATTTCCCTTATTTTGGGGCAAAATTGCAGATATTTCCTTTACATTGGGGCAAAATTGCAGAAATTTCCCTCATTTTGAGGCAAAATTGCAGAAATTTCACTTATTTCAGAAAAAAGGCAGAAATTTTCTTATTTTGGGGCAAAAATGCAGAAATTTCTTTTATTTTGGTACAAAATTGCAGAAATTTTTCTTATTTTGGGGCAAAAAGGCAGAAATTCCCCATATTTTGGGGCAAAAAGGAAGAAATTCCTGTTATTTTGAGATAAAAAGGCTGAAATTCCCCTTATTTTCGGGCAAAATGTCAGAAATTCCCCTTATTTTGGTGCAAAAAGACAGAAATTTTGTTTATTTTTAGGGAAAAGGCAGAAATTCCACTTATTTTGAGTCAAAAAGGCGGAAAATCCCCATATTTTGGGGCAAAAATGAAGAAATTTCCCTTTTTTATGGCAAAAAAGGTAAACATTCCCTTTATTTTCGGGCAAAAAGGCAGAAATTCCCCATATTTTGGAGCAAAATTGCAGAAATTCCCCTAATTTTGGAGCAAAAGGCAGAAATTCCCTTTATTTTGGGGCAAAAATCAGAAATTCCCCTTATTTTGGGACAAAATTTCAGAAATTTTCTTTATTTTGGGGCAAAATTGCAGGAATTTACCTTATTTTAGAACAAAATTACAGAAATTTCTCTTATTTGGTGCAAAATTGCAGAAATTTCTCTTATTCTCAGGTAAAAAGTCTGAAATTTTCTTTATTTTGGGCAAAAAGGAAGAAATTCCTTTTATTTTGGGGCAAAAAGGCAGAAATTCCCCTTATTTTGGGGTAAAATTGCAGAAATTTCAAATATTTCAGGGCAAAATGGCAGAAATTCCCCTTATTTTGGGGCAAAAAGATGAAAACCCTAATTTTTGGCGAAAATTGAAGAAATTACACTTATTTCGGGACAAAAAGCCAGAAATTCCAATTAATTTCGGGCAAAAAGGCAGAAATGACCCGTATTTTGGAGCAAAATTGCAGAAATTCCCCTAATATTGGTGCAAAAATGCAGAAATTAACTTTATTATGGGGCAAAAAGGCAGAAATTCTCCATATTTTGGTGCAAAAATCAGAAATTTCCCTCATTTTGAGGTAAAATTCTCAAATTCCCCAAATTTTAGGGCAAAAGGCAAAAATTTCCCTTATTTTGGGGCAAATTTGCAGAAATTATACTTATTTCAGGGTAATAAGTCAGAAATTTTCCTGATTTTGAGGCAAAAAAAACAGAAATTCCCTTTGTTTTGGGGGAAAAACAGAAATTCCACTTATTTAGAGGCAAAAAGGCAAAAGTTCCCCTTATTTTGGAGCAAAAATGAAGAAATTTCCCTTTTTTATGGCAAAAAGGTATGCATTCTTTTTATTTTTGGGCAAAAAGGCAGAAATTCCCCAAATTTTGGGGCAAAAGGCAGAAATTCCACTTATTTTGGGGCAAAATTGCAGAAATTTCCCTTATTTTGGGGCAAAATTGCAGAAATTTCACTTATTTTGGGGCAAAATTGCAGAAATTTCACTTATTTCAAGGTAATAAGTCAGAAATTCTCCTTATTTTGGGGCAAAAAAGACAGAAATTCCCTTTGTTTTGGGGGAAAAAGACAGAAATTCCACTTATTTACAGGCAAAGAAGCAGAAATTTCGCTTATTTTGGAGAAAAAATGAAAAAATTTCCCTTTTTTATGGCAAAAAGGTATGCATTCTTCTCATTTTCGGGGAAACAGGCAGAAATTCCCCATATTTTGGGGCAAAAGGCAGAAATTCCCATTATTTTGGGGCAAAAAGGCACAAATTTAACTTATTTTTAGGCAAAATTGCAGAAATTTCATTTATTTCAGGGCAAAAAGTCAGAAATTCCCCTTATTTTGGGGCAAAAATCAGAAATTTCTTTTATTATGGTACAAAATTGAAGAAATTTTCCTTATTTTGGAACAAAAAGGCAGAAATTCCCCATATTTTGGGGCAAAAGGCAGAAATTCTTCTTATTTTGAGGTAAAATGCAGAAATTCCCCTTATTTAGAGGTAAAATGCAGAAATTCCCCAAATATTGGGGGAAAATGCAGAAATTCCCTTTATTTTTGGGCTAAAAAGAAGAAATTAACCATATTTTGAAGCAAAATTGCAGAAATTCTCATAATTTTCGGGCAAAAAGGCAGAAATTCTTATTTTGGGGCAAAAAGACAGTAAATCTCGTTTTTTCGGGAGCATAAAGTCAGAAATTTCCCTTATTTTGGGGCAAAATTGCAGATATTTCCTTTACATTGGGGCAAAATTGCAGAAATTTCCCTTATTTTGAGGCAAAATTGCAGAAATTTCACTTATTTCAGAAAAAAGGCAGAAATTTTCTTATTTTGGGGCAAAAATGCAGAAATTTCTTTTATTTTGGTACAAAATTGCAGAAATTTTTCTTATTTTGGGGCAAAAAGGCAGAAATTCCCCATATTTTGGGGAAAAAAGGAAGAAATTCCTGTTATTTTGAGATAAAAAGGCTGAAATTCCCCTTATTTTCGGGCAAAATGTCAGAAATTCCCCTTATTTTGGTGCAAAAAGACAGAAATTTTGTTTATTTTTAGGGAAAAGGCAGAAATTGCACTTATTTTGAGTCAAAAAGGCGGAAAATCCCCATATTTTGGGGCAAAAATGAAGAAATTTCCCTTTTTTATGGCAAAAAGGTAAACATTCCCTTTATTTTCGGGCAAAAAGGCAGAAATTCCCCATATTTTGGAGAAAAATTGCAGAAATTCCCCTAATTTTGGAGCAAAAGGCAGAAATTCCCTTTATTTTGGGGCAAAAATCAGAAATTCCCCTTATTTTGGGACAAAATTTCAGAAATTTTCTTTATTTTGGGGCAAAATTGCAGGAATTTACCTTATTTTAGAAAAAAATTACAGAAATTTCTCTTATTTGGTGCAAAATTGCAGAAATTTCTCTTATTTTCAGGTAAAAAGTCTGAAATTTTCTTTATTTTGGGCAAAAAGGCAGAAATTCCCCTTATTTTGGGGTAAAATTGCAGAAATTTCAAATATTTCAGGGCAAAATGGCAGAAATTCCCCTTATTTTGGGGCAAAAAGATGAAAACCCTAATTTTTGGCGAAAATTGAAGAAATTACACTTATTTCGGGACGAAAAGCCAGAAATTCCAATTAATTTCGGGCAAAAAGGCAGAAATGACCCGTATTTTGGAGCAAAATTGCAGAAATTCCCCTAATATTGGTGCAAAAATGCAGAAATTAACTTTATTATGGGGCAAAAAGGCAGAAATTCTCCATATTTTGGTGCAAAAATCAGAAATTTCCCTCATTTTGAGGTAAAATTCTCAAATTCCCCAAGTTTTAGGGCAAAAGGCAAAAATTTCCCTTATTTTGGGGCAAATTTGCAGAAATTATACTTATTTCAGGGTAATAAGTCAGAAATTTTCCTGATTTTGAGGCAAAAAAAACAGAAATTCCCTTTGTTTTGGGGGAAAAACAGAAATTCCACTTATTTAGAGGCAAAAAGGCAAAAGTTCCCCTTATTTTGGAGCAAAAATGAAGAAATTTCCCTTTTTTATGGCAAAAAGGTATGCATTCTTTTTATTTTTGGGCAAAAAGGCAGAAATTCCCCAAATTTTGGGGCAAAAGGCAGAAATTCCACTTATTTTGGGGCAAAATTGCAGAAATTTCCCTTATTTTGGGGCAAAATTGCAGAAATTTCACTTATTTTGGGGCAAAATTGCAGAAATTTCACTTATTTCAAGGTAATAAGTCAGAAATTCTCCTTATTTTGGGGCAAAAAAGACAGAAATTCCCTTTGTTTTGGGGGAAAAAGACAGAAATTCCACTTATTTACAGGCAAAGAAGCAGAAATTTCGCTTATTTTGGAGAAAAAATGAAAAAATTTCCCTTTTTTATGGCAAAAAGGTATGCATTCTTCTCATTTTCGGGGAAACAGGCAGAAATTCCCCATATTTTGGGGCAAAAGGCAGAAATTCCCATTATTTTGGGGCAAAAAGGCACAAATTTAACTTATTTTTAGGCAAAATTGCAGAAATTTCATTTATTTCAGGGCAAAAAGTCAGAAATTCCCCTTATTTTGGGGCAAAAATCAGAAATTTCTTTTATTATGGTACAAAATTGAAGAAATTTTCCTTATTTTGGAACAAAAAGGCAGAAATTCCCCATATTTTGGGGCAAAAGGCAGAAATTCTTCTTATTTTGAGGTAAAATGCAGAAATTCCCCTTATTTAGAGGTAAAATGCAGAAATTCCCCAAATATTGGGGGAAAATGCAGAAATTCCCTTTATTTTTGGGCTAAAAAGAAGAAATTAACCATATTTTGAAGCAAAATTGCAGAAATTCTCATAATTTTCGGGCAAAAAGGCAGAAATTCTTATTTTGGGGCAAAAAGACAGTAAATCTCGTTTTTTCGGGAGCATAAAGTCAGAAATTTCCCTTATTTTGGGGCAAAATTGCAGATATTTCCTTTACATTGGGGCAAAATTGCAGAAATTTCCCTTATTTTGAGGCAAAATTGCAGAAATTTCACTTATTTCAGAAAAAAGGCAGAAATTTTCTTATTTTGGGGCAAAAATGCAGAAATTTCTTTTATTTTGGTACAAAATTGCAGAAATTTTTCTTATTTTGGGGCAAAAAGGCAGAAATTCCCCATATTTTGGGGCAAAAAGGAAGAAATTCCTGTTATTTTGAGATAAAAAGGCTGAAATTCCCCTTATTTTCGGGCAAAATGTCAGAAATTCCCCTTATTTTGGTGCAAAAAGACAGAAATTTTGTTTATTTTTAGGGAAAAGGCAGAAATTGCACTTATTTTGAGTCAAAAAGGCGGAAAATCCCAATATTTTGGGGCAAAAATGAAGAAATTTCCCTTTTTTATGGCAAAAAGGTAAACATTCCCTTTATTTTCGGGCAAAAAGGCAGAAATTCCCCATATTTTGGAGAAAAATTGCAGAAATTCCCCTAATTTTGGAGCAAAAGGCAGAAATTCCCTTTATTTTGGGGCAAAAATCAGAAATTCCCCTTATTTTGGGACAAAATTTCAGAAATTTTCTTTATTATGGGGCAAAATTGCAGGAATTTACCTTATTTTAGAAAAAAATTACAGAAATTTCTCTTATTTGGTGCAAAATTGCAGAAATTTCTCTTATTTTCAGGTAAAAAGTCTGAAATTTTCTTTATTTTGGGCAAAAAGGCAGAAATTCCCCTTATTTTGGGGTAAAATTGCAGAAATTTCAAATATTTCAGGGCAAAATGGCAGAAATTCCCCTTATTTTGGGGCAAAAAGATGAAAACCCTAATTTTTGGCGAAAATTGAAGAAATTACACTTATTTCGGGACGAAAAGCCAGAAATTCCAATTAATTTCGGGCAAAAAGGCAGAAATGACCCGTATTTTGGAGCAAAATTGCAGAAATTCCCCTAATATTGGTGCAAAAATGCAGAAATTAACTTTATTATTGGGCAAAAAGGCAGAAATTCTCCATATTTTGGTGCAAAAATCAGAAATTTCCCTCATTTTGAGGTAAAATTCTCAAATTCCCCAAGTTTTAGGGCAAAAGGCAAAAATTTCCCTTATTTTGGGGCAAATTTGCAGAAATTATACTTATTTCAGGGTAATAAGTCAGAAATTTTCCTGATTTTGAGGCAAAAAAACAGAAATTCCCTTTGTTTTGGGGGAAAAACAGAAATTCCACTTATTTAGAGGCAAAAAGGCAAAAGTTCCCCTTATTTTGGAGCAAAAATGAAGAAATTTCCCTTTTTTATGGCAAAAAGGTATGCATTCTTTTTATTTTTGGGCAAAAAGGCAGAAATTCCCCAAATTTTGGGGCAAAAGGCAGAAATTCCACTTATTTTGGGGCAAAATTGCAGAAATTTCCCTTATTTTGGGGCAAAATTGCAGAAATTTCACTTATTTTGGGGCAAAATTGCAGAAATTTCACTTATTTCAAGGTAATAAGTCAGAAATTCTCCTTATTTTGGGGCAAAAAAGACAGAAATTCCCTTTGTTTTGGGGGAAAAAGACAGAAATTCCACTTATTTACAGGCAAAGAAGCAGAAATTTCGCTTATTTTGGAGAAAAAATGAAAAAATTTCCCTTTTTTATGGCAAAAAGGTATGCATTCTTCTCATTTTCGGGGAAACAGGCAGAAATTCCCCATATTTTGGGGCAAAAGGCAGAAATTCCCATTATTTTGGGGCAAAAAGGCACAAATTTAACTTATTTTTAGGCAAAATTGCAGAAATTTCATTTATTTCAGGGCAAAAAGTCAGAAATTCCCCTTATTTTGGGGCAAAAATCAGAAATTTCTTTTATTATGGTACAAAATTGAAGAAATTTTCCTTATTTTGGAACAAAAAGGCAGAAATTCCCCATATTTTGGGGCAAAAGGCAGAAATTCTTCTTATTTTGAGGTAAAATGCAGAAATTCCCCTTATTTAGAGGTAAAATGCAGAAATTCCCCAAATATTGGGGGAAAATGCAGAAATTCCCTTTATTTTTGGGCTAAAAAGAAGAAATTAACCATATTTTGAAGCAAAATTGCAGAAATTCTCATAATTTTCGGGCAAAAAGGCAGAAATTCTTATTTTGGGGCAAAAAGACAGTAAATCTCGTTTTTTCGGGAGCATAAAGTCAGAAATTTCCCTTATTTTGGGGCAAAATTGCAGATATTTCCTTTACATTGGGGCAAAATTGCAGAAATTTCCCTTATTTTGAGGCAAAATTGCAGAAATTTCACTTATTTCAGAAAAAAGGCAGAAATTTTCTTATTTTGGGGCAAAAATGCAGAAATTTCTTTTATTTTGGTACAAAATTGCAGAAATTTTTCTTATTTTGGGGCAAAAAGGCAGAAATTCCCCATATTTTGGGGCAAAAAGGAAGAAATTCCTGTTATTTTGAGATAAAAAGGCTGAAATTTCCCTTATTTTCGGGCAAAATGTCAGAAATTCCCCTTATTTTGGTGCAAAAAGACAGAAATTTTGTTTATTTTTAGGGAAAAGGCAGAAATTGCACTTATTTTGAGTCAAAAAGGCGGAAAATCCCCATATTTTGGGGCAAAAATGAAGAAATTTCCCTTTTTTATGGCAAAAAGGTAAACATTCCCTTTATTTTCGGGCAAAAAGGCAGAAATTCCCCATATTTTGGAGCAAAATTGCAGAAATTCCCCTAATTTTGGAGCAAAAGGCAGAAATTCCCTTTATTTTGGGGCAAAAATCAGAAATTCCCCTTATTTTGGGACAAAATTTCAGAAATTTTCTTTATTTTGGGGCAAAATTGCAGGAATTTACCTTATTTTAGAACAAAATTACAGAAATTTCTTTTATTTGGTGCAAAATTGCAGAAATTTCTTTTATTTTCAGGTAAAAAGTCTGAAATTTTCTTTATTTTGGGCAAAAAAGCAGAAATTCCCCTTATTTTGGGGTAAAATTGCAGAAATTTCAAATATTTCAGGGCAAAATGGCAGAAATTCCCCTTATTTTGGGGCAAAAAGATGAAAACCCTAATTTTTGGCGAAAATTGAAGAAATTACACTTATTTCGGGACAAAAAGCCAGAAATTCCAATTAATTTCGGGCAAAAAGGCAGAAATGACCCGTATTTTGGAGCAAAATTGCAGAAATTCCCCTAATATTGGTGCAAAAATGCAGAAATTAACTTTATTATGGGGCAAAAAGGCAGAAATTCTCCATATTTTGGTGCAAAAATCAGAAATTTCCCTCATTTTGAGGTAAAATTCTCAAATTCCCCAAATTTTAGGGCAAAAGGCAAAAATTTCCCTTATTTTGGGGCAAATTTGCAGAAATTTTACTTATTTCAGGGTAATAAGTCAGAAATTTTCCTGATTTTGAGGCAAAAAAAACAGAAATTCCCTTTGTTTTGGGGGAAAAACAGAAATTCCACTTATTTAGAGGCAAAAAGGCAAAAGTTCCCCTTATTTTGGAGCAAAAATGAAGAAATTTCCCTTTTTTATGGCAAAAAGGTATGCATTCTTTTTATTTTTGGGCAAAAAGGCAGAAATTCCCCAAATTTTGGGGCAAAAGGCAGAAATTCCACTTATTTTGGGGCAAAATTGCAGAAATTTCCCTTATTTTGGGGCAAAATTGCAGAAATTTCACTTATTTTGGGGCAAAATTGCAGAAATTTCACTTATTTCAAGGTAATAAGTCAGAAATTCTCCTTATTTTGGGCAAAAAAGACAGAAATTCCCTTTGTTTTGGGATAAAAAGACAGAAATTCCACTTATTTACAGGCAAAGAAGCAGAAATTTCGCTTATTTTGGAGAAAAAATGAAAAAATTTCCCTTTTTTATGGCAAAAAGGTATGCATTCTTCTCATTTTCGGGGAAACAGGCAGAAATTCCCCATATTTTGGGGCAAAAGGCAGAAATTCCCATTATTTTGGGGCAAAAAGGCACAAATTTAACTTATTTTTAGGCAAAATTGCAGAAATTTCATTTATTTCAGGGCAAAAAGTCAGAAATTCCCCTTATTTTGGGGCAAAAATCAGAAATTTCTTTTATTATGGTACAAAATTGAAGAAATTTTCCTTATTTTGGAACAAAAAGGCAGAAATTCCCCATATTTTGGGGCAAAAGGCAGAAATTCTTCTTATTTTGAGGTAAAATGCAGAAATTCCCCTTATTTAGAGGTAAAATGCAGAAATTCCCCAAATATTGGGGGAAAATGCAGAAATTCCCTTTATTTTTGGGCTAAAAAGAAGAAATTAACCATATTTTGAAGCAAAATTGCAGAAATTCTCATAATTTTCGGGCAAAAAGGCAGAAATTCTTATTTTGGGGCAAAAAGACAGTAAATCTCGTTTTTTCGGGAGCATAAAGTCAGAAATTTCCCTTATTTTGGGGCAAAATTGCAGATATTTCCTTTACATTGGGGCAAAATTGCAGAAATTTCCCTTATTTTGAGGCAAAATTGCAGAAATTTCACTTATTTCAGAAAAAAGGCAGAAATTTTCTTATTTTGGGGCAAAAATGCAGAAATTTCTTTTATTTTGGTACAAAATTGCAGAAATTTTTCTTATTTTGGGGCAAAAAGGCAGAAATTCCCCATATTTTGGGGCAAAAAGGAAGAAATTCCTGTTATTTTGAGATAAAAAGGCTGAAATTTCCCTTATTTTTGGGCAAAATGTCAGAAATTCCCCTTATTTTGGTGCAAAAAGACAGAAATTTTGTTTATTTTTAGGGAAAAGTCAGAAATTGCACTTATTTTGAGTCAAAAAGGCGGAAAATCCCCATATTTTGGGGCAAAAATGAAGAAATTTCCCTTTTTTATGGCAAAAAGGTAAACATTCCCTTTATTTTCGGGCAAAAAGGCAGAAATTCCCCATATTTTGGAGCAAAATTGCAGAAATTCCCCTAATTTTGGAGCAAAAGGCAGAAATTCCCTTTATTTTGGGGCAAAAATCAGAAATTCCCCTTATTTTGGGACAAAATTTCAGAAATTTTCTTTATTTTGGGGCAAAATTGCAGGAATTTACCTTATTTTAGAACAAAATTACAGAAATTTCTCTTATTTGGTGCAAAATTGCAGAAATTTCTCTTATTTTCAGGTAAAAAGTCTGAAATTTTCTTTATTTTGGGCAAAAAAGCAGAAATTCCCCTTATTTTGGGGTAAAATTGCAGAATTTCAAATATTTCAGGGCAAATGGCAGAAATTCCCCTTATTTTGGGGCAAAAAGATGAAAACCCTAATTTTTGGCGAAAATTGAAGAAATTACACTTATTTCGGGACAAAAAGCCAGAAATTCCAATTAATTTTGGGCAAAAAGGCAGAAATGACCCGTATTTTGGAGCAAAATTGCAGAAATTCCCCTAATATTGGTGCAAAAATGCAGAAATTAACTTTATTATGGGGCAAAAAGGCAGAAATTCTCCATATTTTGGTGCAAAAATCAGAAATTTCCCTCATTTTGAGGTAAAATTCTCAAATTCCCCAAATTTTAGGGCAAAAGGCAAAAATTTCCCTTATTTTGGGGCAAATTTGCAGAAATTTTACTTATTTCAGGGTAATAAGTCAGAAATTTTCCTGATTTTGAGGCAAAAAAAACAGAAATTCCCTTTGTTTTGGGGGAAAAACAGAAATTCCACTTATTTAGAGGCAAAAAGGCAAAAGTTCCCCTTATTTTGGAGCAAAAATGAAGAAATTTCCCTTTTTTATGGCAAAAAGGTATGCATTCTTTTTATTTTTGTGCAAAAAGGCAGAAATTCCCCAAATTTTGGGGCAAAAGGCAGAAATTCCACTTATTTTGGGGCAAAATTGCAGAAATTTCCCTTATTTTGGGGCAAAATTGCAGAAATTTCACTTATTTTGGGGCAAAATTGCAGAAATTTCACTTATTTCAAGGTAATAAGTCAGAAATTCTCCTTATTTTGGGGCAAAAAAGACAGAAATTCCCTTTGTTTTGGGGGAAAAAGACAGAAATTCCACTTATTTACAGGCAAAGAAGCAGAAATTTCGCTTATTTTGGAGAAAAAATGAAAAAATTTCCCTTTTTTATGGCAAAAAGGTATGCATTCTTCTCATTTTCGGGGAAACAGGCAGAAATTCCCCATATTTTGGGGCAAAAGGCAGAAATTCCCATTATTTTGGGGCAAAAAGGCACAAATTTAACTTATTTTTAGGCAAAATTGCAGAAATTTCATTTATTTCAGGGCAAAAAGTCAGAAATTCCCCTTATTTTGGGGCAAAAATCAGAAATTTCTTTTATTATGGTACAAAATTGAAGAAATTTTCCTTATTTTGGAACAAAAAGGCAGAAATTCCCCATATTTTGGGGCAAAAGGCAGAAATTCTTCTTATTTTGAGGTAAAATGCAGAAATTCCCCTTATTTAGAGGTAAAATGCAGAAATTCCCCAAATATTGGGGGAAAATGCAGAAATTCCCTTTATTTTTGGGCTAAAAAGAAGAAATTAACCATATTTTGAAGCAAAATTGCAGAAATTCTCATAATTTTCGGGCAAAAAGGCAGAAATTCTTATTTTGGGGCAAAAAGACAGTAAATCTCGTTTTTTCGGGAGCATAAAGTCAGAAATTTCCCTTATTTTGGGGCAAAATTGCAGATATTTCCTTTACATTGGGGCAAAATTGCAGAAATTTCCCTTATTTTGAGGCAAAATTGCAGAAATTTCACTTATTTCAGAAAAAAGGCAGAAATTTTCTTATTTTGGGGCAAAAATGCAGAAATTTCTTTTATTTTGGTACAAAATTGCAGAAATTTTTCTTATTTTGGGGCAAAAAGGCAGAAATTCCCCATATTTTGGGGCAAAAAGGAAGAAATTCCTGTTATTTTGAGATAAAAAGGCTGAAATTCCCCTTATTTTCGGGCAAAATGTCAGAAATTCCCCTTATTTTGGTGCAAAAAGACAGAAATTTTGTTTATTTTTAGGGAAAAGGCAGAAATTGCACTTATTTTGAGTCAAAAAGGCGGAAAATCCCCATATTTTGGGGCAAAAATGAAGAAATTTCCCTTTTTTATGGCAAAAAGGTAAACATTCCCTTTATTTTCGGGCAAAAAGGCAGAAATTCCCCATATTTTGGAGCAAAATTGCAGAAATTCCCCTAATTTTGGAGCAAAAGGCAGAAATTCCCTTTATTTTGGGGCAAAAATCAGAAATTCCCCTTATTTTGGGACAAAATTTCAGAAATTTTCTTTATTTTGGGGCAAAATTGCAGGAATTTACCTTATTTTAGAACAAAATTACAGAAATTTCTCTTATTTGGTGCAAAATTGCAGAAATTTCTCTTATTTTCAGGTAAAAAGTCTGAAATTTTCTTTATTTTGGGCAAAAAGGCAGAAATTCCCCTTATTTTGGGGTAAAATTGCAGAAATTTCAAATATTTCAGGGCAAAATGGCAGAAATTCCCCTTATTTTGGGGCAAAAAGATGAAAACCCTAATTTTTGGCGAAAATTGAAGAAATTACACTTATTTCAGGACAAAAAGCCAGAAATTCCAATTAATTTCGGGCAAAAAGGCAGAAATGACCCGTATTTTGGAGCAAAATTGCAGAAATTCCCCTAATATTGGTGCAAAAATGCAGAAATTAACTTTATTATGGGGCAAAAAGGCAGAAATTCTCCATATTTTGGTGCAAAAATCAGAAATTTCCCTCATTTTGAGGTAAAATTCTCAAATTTCCCAAATTTTAGGGCAAAAGGCAAAAATTTCCCTTATTTTGGGGCAAAATTGCAGAAATTTCACTTATTTCAGGGTAATAAGTCAGAAATTCACCTTATTTTGGGGCAAAAAAGACAGAAATTCCCTTTGTTTTGGGGGAAAATTGCAGAAATTCCACTTATTTAGAGGAAAAAAGGCAGAAATTCCCCTTATTTAGGAGCAAAAATTAAGAAATTTCCCTCGTTTATGGCAAAAAGTTATGCATTCCCCTTATTTTCGGGCAAAAACGCAGAAATTTCCCGTATTTTGGAGCAAAATTTAGGAAATTCCCCTAATTGTGGGGCAAAAATGCAGAAATTCCCTATATGGTGGAGCAAAAAACAGAAATTCTCCTTATTTTGGGGCAAAACTCAGAAATTCCACTTATTTGGGGGCAAAATTCCAGAAATTTTTCTTATTTTGGAGCAAAATTGCAGAAATTTCACTTATTTTGGGGCAAAATTGCAGAAATTTCACTTATTTCAGGGAAAAAAGGCAGAAATTTTCCTTATTTTGGGGCAAAAATGCAGACATTTCCCTTATTATGGGGAAAAATTGCAGAAATTTCCCTTAATTTAGGGCAAAATTGCAGATATTTCACTTATTTCAGAAAAAAAAGCAAAAATTTTTCTTATATTGGGGCAAAAAGGCAGAAATTCCCATTATTTTCAGGCACAAAGGCAGGAATTCACCTTATTTTGGGGTAAAATTGAAGAAATTTCACATATTTCAGGGCAAAAAGGCAGAAGTTTCCCTTATTTTGGGGCAAAATTGCAGAAATTTCACTTATTTCAGGGTAATAAGTCAGAAATTCCCATTATTTTAGGGCAAAAAATACAGAAATTCTATTTCTTTTGGGGGAAAATTGCAGAAATTCCACTTATTTAGAGGAAAAAAGGCAGAAATTCCCTTTAATTTGGAGCAAAAATGAAGAAATTTCTCTTTTTTATGGCCAAAAGGTATGCATTCCCATTATTTTCAGGCAAAAAGGCAGAAATTCCCTATATGTTGGGGCAAAAAGAGAGAAATTCTCCTTATTTTGTGACAAAACTCAGAAATTCCACTTATTTTGGGGCAAAATTCCAGAAATTTCCCTTATTTTTGGGCAAAATTGCAGAAATTTCACTTATTTCAGAGAAAAAAAGCAAAAATTTTTCTTATTTTGGGGCAAAAAGGCAGAAATTCCCATTATTTTGAAGAAAAAAGGCAGAAATTCACGTTATTTTTGGGTAAAATTGAAGAAAGTTCACATATTTCAGAGCAAAAAGGCAGAAATTTCCCTTATTTTGGGGCAAAATTGCAGAAATTTCACATATTTCAGGGCATAATTTAAAAATTCCTTTTATTTTGGGGCAAAAAAACAGAAATTCCATTTATTTTGGGGTAAAAAGGCAGAAATTGCTATTAATTTGAGGTAAAAAGGCTGAAATTTTTCTTATTTGGGGCAAAAATGACGAAATTTCACTTTTTTGTGGCAAAAGGTATACATTCCCCTTACTTTCGGGATAAAAAGCAGAAATTCCCCGTATTTTGAAGCAAAATTGCAGAAATTCTCATAATTTTCGAGCAAAAAGGCAGAAATTCTCCTTATTTTGGGGCAAAAAGACAGAAAATCTACTTTTTTCGGGAGCAAACAGTAAGAAATTCCCCTTATTTTGGGGCAAAATTGCAGAAATTTCCTTTACATTGGGGCAAAATTGCAGAAATTTCCCTTATTTTGGTGAAAAATTGCAGAAATTTCACTTATTTCAGGGTAATAAGTCAAAAATTCCCCTTATTTTTGGGGCAAAAAAGACAGAAATTTCCTTTGTTTTGTGGGAAAAAGACAGAAATTCCACTTATTTAGAGGCAAAAAGGCAGAAATTCCCCTTATTTTGGAGCAAAAATGAAAAAATTTCCCTTTTTATGGTAAAAAGGTATGCATTCCCATTATTTTCAGGCAAAAAGGCAGAAATTTTCCGTATTTTGGAGCAAAATTGCAGAAATTCCCCTAATTTTGGGGCAAAAGGCAGAAATTCCCTTTATTTTGGGGCAAAAATCAGAAATCCCCCTTATTTTGGGGCAAAATTGCAGAAATTTCACTTATTTCAGTGTAATAAGTCAAAAATTGCCCCTATTTTGGGGCAAAAAAGACAGAAATTCCCATTATTTTTGGGGGAAAAAGACAGAAATTCCACTTATTTAGAGGCAAAAAGGCAGAAATTCCCCTTATTTTGGAGCAAAAATGAAGAAATTTCCCTTTTTTATGGCAAAAGGGAATGCATTCCCATTATTTTCAGGCAAAAAGGCAGAAATTCCCTGTATTTTGGAGCAAAATTGCAGAAATTTCCCTAATTGTGGGGCAAAAAGGCAGAAATTCCCTATATGGTGGGGAAATAAGACAGATATTCTCATTTTGGGGCAAAACTCAGAAATTCCACTTATTTTGAGGCGAAATTCCAGAAATTTCCCTTATTTTGGAGCAAAATTGCAGAAATTGCACTTATTTTGGGGCAAAATTGAAGAAATTTCACTTATTTTAGGGAAAAAAGGCAGAAATTTTCCTTATTTTGGGGCAAAAATGCAGAAATTCTTAAGATTTTGTGGCAAAAATGCAGAAATTTCCTTTATTTTGAGGTATAAAGGCTGAAATTCCTTTTATTTGGGGGCAAAAAGGCAGAAATTTCCCTTATTTTGGGGCAAAAAGACAGAAATTCCCCTTATTGTGTGGCTAAAACGCAAAAATTTCTTTTATTTTGGGGCAAAATTGCAGAAATTTCACTTATTTCAGGGCATAATTTAAAAATTTCTTTTATTTTGGGGAAAAAAGACAGAAATTCCGTTTATTTTTGGGTAAAAAGGCAGAAATTTCTCTTATTTAGAGGTAAAAAGGCAGAAATTCCTCTTATTTTGGGGCAAAAATGAAGAAATTTCCCTTTTTTGTGGCAAAAGGTATACATTCCTCTTACTTTCGGGATAAAAAGCAGAAATTCCCCGTATTATGAAGCAAAATTGCAGAAATTCTCATAATTTTTGGGCAAAAAACCAGAAATTCTCCTCATTTTGCGACAAAAAGACAGAAAATCTTCTTTTTTCGGCAGCAAACAGTCAGAAATTCCCTTTATTTTGGGGCAAAATTGCAGAAATTTCCTTTACATTGGTGAAAAATTGCAGAAATTCCCTTTATTTTGGGGTAAAAATCAGAAATTCCCTTTATTTTGAGGCAAAATTCCAGAAATTTCTTTTTTTGGGGGCAAAATTACAGGAATTTACCTCATTTTGGGGCTAAATTGCAGAAATTTCCTTTATTTGGGGCAAAATTGCAGAAATTTCACTTATTTTCAGGGAAAAAGGCTAAAATTTCCTTTATTTTGGGGCAAACAGGAAGAAATTCCCCTTATTTTGGGGCAAAAAAAAAATTCCCTTTGTTTTGGGGGAAAAAGACAGAAATTCCCCTTATTTTGGGGAAAAATTTCAGAAATTTCCCTTATTATGGGGAAAAATTGCAGAAATTTCCTTTATTTTAGGGCAAAATTGCAGAAATTTCACTTATTTCAGATTAAAAAAGCAAAAGTTTTTTCTTATTTTGGGGCAAAAAGGCAGAAATTCCCATTATTTTGGGGCAAAATGCAGAAATTCACCTTATTTTGGGGTAAAATTGCAGAAATTTCACATATTTCAGGGCAAAAGGCAGAAATTTTCCTTATTTTGAGGCAAAATTGCAGAAATTTCACTTATTTCAGGGTAATAAGTCAGAAATTTTCCTTATTTTGAGGCAAAAAAGACAGAAATTCTCTTTGTTTTGGGAAAAAAGACAGAAATTCCACTTATTTAGAGGCAAAAATGCAGAAATTCCCTTTATTTTGGAGCAAAAATGATGAAATTTCCCTTTTCTATGGCAAAAAGGTATGCATTTTCCTTATTTTCAGAAAAAAAGGCAGAAATTCCCTGCATTTTGGAGCAAAATTGTAGAAATTCCCCTAATTGTGGGGCAAAAAGGCAGAAATTCCCCGTATATATGAGCAAAATTGCAGAAATTCCCCTAATTGTGGGGAAAATAGGCAAAAATTCCCTATATGTTGGGGCAAAAAGACAGAAATTCTTCTTATTTTAGGGCAAAACTCAGAAATTCCACTTATTTTGGGGCAAAATTGAAGAAATTCCACTTATTTCAGTGAAAAAAGGCAGAAATATTCCTTTTTTTGGGGCAAAAAGCTAGAAATTCCTAATATTTTGTGGCAAAAATGCAGAAATTCTTTTTATTTTGAGGTAAAAAGGCTGAAATTCCCCTTATTTGAAGGCAAAAAGGCAGAAATTCACCTTATTTTGAGGCAAAAAGACAGAAAATCTCCTTTTTTTGAGAGCTAACTGTTAGAAATTCCCATTATTTTGGGGCAAAATTGCAGAAATTTCCTTTACATTGGTAAAAAATTGCAGAAATTTCCTTTATTTTGGGGCAAAATTGCAGAAATTTCATTTATTTCAGGGTAATAAGTCAGAAATTGCCCTTATTTTAGGGCAAAAAAAACAGAAATTCCTTTTGTTTTTGGGGAAAAAGACAGAAATTCCACTTATTTAGAGACAAAAAGGCAGAAATTCCCCTTATTTTGGAGCAAAAATGAAAAAATTTCCCTTTATATGGCAAAAAACTAATCATTCCCATTATTTTCAGGCAAAAAGGCAGAAATTCCTTGTATTTTGGAGCAAAATTGCAAAAATTCCCCTAATTTTTGGGCAAAAGGCAGAAATTCGCTTTATTTTGGGGTAAAAATCAGAAATTCTCTTTATTTTGAGGCAAAATTCCAGAAATTTCTTTTTTTGGGGGCAAAATTGCAGGAATTTACCTTATTTTGGGGCTAAATTGCAGAAATTTTCCTTATTTGGGGCAAAATTGCAGAAATTTCACTTATTTTCAGGTAAAAAGGCTGAAATTTCCTTTATTTTAGGGCAAAAAAAAAAGAAATTCCCCTTATTTTGGGGCAAAAAAGACAGAAATTCCCTTTGTTTTGGGGGAAAAAGACAGAAATTCCCCTTATTTTGGGGCAAAATTGCAGAAATTTCACTTATTTCAGGGTAATAAGTCAGAAATTTTCCTTATTTTGGGGCAAAAAAGACAGAAATTCTCTTTGTTTTGGGAAAAAAGACAGAAATTCCACTTATTTAGAGGCAAAAGGCAGAAATTCCCCTTATTTTGGAGCAAAAATTAAGAAATTTCCCTTTTCTATGGCAAAAAGGTATGCATTCCCCTTATTTTCAGGAAAAAAGGCATAAATTCCCTGCATTTTGGAGAAAAATTGCAGAAATTCCCCTAATTGTGGGGCAAAAAGGCAGAAATTCCCCGTATTTTGGAGCAAAATTGCAGAAATTCCCCTAATTGTGGGGAAAAAAGGCTAAAATTCCCTATATGTTGGGGCAAAAATACAGAAATTCTCTTTATTTTAGGGAAAAACTCAGAAATTCCACTTATTTTGGGGCAAAATTGCAGAAATTTCACTTATTTCAGTGAAAAAAGGCAGAAATTTTCCTTATTTTGGGGCAAAAAGGCAGAAATTCCTAATATTTTGTGGCAAAAATGCAGAAATTCACCTTATTTTGAGGCAAAAAGACAGAAAATCTCCTTTTTTCGAGAGCAAACTGTTAGAAATTCCCCTAATTTATGGGAAAAATTTAGAAATTTCCTTTACATTGGTGAAAAATTGCAGAAATTTCCTTTATTTTGGGGCAAAATTGCAGAAATTTCATTTATTTCAGGGTAATAAGTCAGAAATTGCCCTTATTTTAGGGCAAAAAAGACAGAAATTCCCTTTGTTTTGGGGGAAAAAGACAGAATTTCCATTATTTAGAGACAAAAAGGCAGAAATTCCCATTATTTTGGAGCAAAAATGAAAAAATTTCCCTTTATATGGCAATAAACTATGCATTCCCATTCTTTTCAGGCAAAAAGGCAGAAATTCCTTGTATTTTGGAGCAAAATTGCAGAAATTCCCTAATTTTTGGGCAAAAGGCAGAAATTCCCTTTATTTTGGGGTAAAAATCAGAAATTCTCTTTATTTTGAGGCAAAATTCCAGAAATTCCTTTTTTGGGGGGCAAAATTGCAGGAATTTACCTTATTTTGGGGCTAAATTGCAGAAATTTCCCTTATTTGGGGCAAAATTGCAGAAATTTCACTTATTTTCAGGTAAAAAGGCTGAAATTTCCTTTATTTTGGGGCAAAAAAAAAAGAAATTCCCCTTATTTTGGGGCAAAAAAGACAGAAATTCCCTTTGTTTTGGGGGAAAAAGACAGAAATTCTTCTTATTTTGGGGCAAAATTGCAGAAATTTCACTTATTTCAGGGTAATAAGTCAGAAATTTTCCTTATTTTGGGGCAAAAAAGACAGAAATTCTCTTTGTTTTGGGAAAAAAGACAGAAATTCCACTTATTTAGAGGCAAAAGGCAGAAATTCCCCTTATTTTGGAGCAAAAATGAAGAAATTTCCCTTTTCTATGGCAAAAAGGTATGCATTCCCCTTATTTTCAGGAAAAAAGGCATAAATTCCCTGCATTTTGGAGAAAAATTGCAGAAATTCCCCTAATTGTGGGGCAAAAAGGCAGAAATTCCCCGTATTTTGGAGCAAAATTGCAGAAATTCCCCTAATTGTGGGGAAAAAAGGCAAAAATTCCCTATATGTTGGGGCAAAAATACAGAAATTCTCCTTAT
The DNA here is from genome assembly GCF_963924665.1 of Micromys minutus. Taxonomy (NCBI): domain Eukaryota; kingdom Metazoa; phylum Chordata; class Mammalia; order Rodentia; family Muridae; genus Micromys; species Micromys minutus. The sequence goes on along the minus strand of NW_027667258.1, from coordinate 582,569 downwards.
TTTAGGGCAAAACTCAGAAATTCCACTTATTTTGGGGCAAAATTGCAGAAATTTCACTTATTTCAGTGAAAAAAGGCAGAAATTTTCCTTATTTTGGGGCAAAAAGTCAGAAATTCCTAATATTTTGTGGCAAAAATGCAGAAATTCACCTTATTTTGAGGCAAAAAGACAGAAAATCTCCTTTTTTCGAGAGCAAACTGTTAGAAATTCCCCTTATTTTGGGGAAAAATTTAGAAATTTCCTTTACATTAGTGAAAAATTGCAGAAATTTCCTTTATTTTGGGGCAAAATTGCAGAAATTTCATTTATTTCAGGGTAATAAGTCAGAAATTGCCCTTATTTTAGGGCAAAAAAGACAGAAATTCCCTTTGTTTTGGGGGAAAAAGACAGAAATTCCATTATTTAGAGACAAAAAGGCAGAAATTCCCCTTATTTTGGAGCAAAAATGAAAAAATTTCCCTTTATATGGCAAAAAACTATGCATTCCCATTCTTTTCAGGCAAAAAGGCAGAAATTCCTTGTATTTTGGAGCAAAATTGCAGAAATTCCCTAATTTTGGGGCAAAAGGCAGAAATTCCCTTTATTTTGGGGTAAAAATCAGAAATTCCCTTTATTTTGAGGCAAAATTCCAGAAATTTCTTTTTTGGGGGGCAAAATTGCAGGAATTTACCTTATTTTGGGGCTAAATTGCAGAAATTTCGCTTATTTTGGGCAAAATTGCAGAAATTTCACTTATTTTCAGGTAAAAAGGCTGAAATTTCCTTTATTTTGTGGCAAAAAAAGAGAAATTCCCCTTATATTGAGGCAAAAAAGACAGAAATTCCCTTTGTTTTGGGGGAAAAAGACAGAAATTCCCTTTATTTTGGGGAAAAATTTCAGAAATTTCCCTTATTATGGGGAAAAATTGCAGAAATTTCCTTTATTTGAGGGCAAAATTGCAGAAATATCACTTATTTCAGATTAAAAAAGCAAAAGTTTTTTCTTATTTTGGGTCAAAAAGGCAGAAATTCCCATTATTTTGGGGCAAAATGCAGAAATTCACCTTATTTTGGGGTAAAATTGCAGAAATTTCATATATTTCAGGGCAAAAAGGCAGAAATTTTCCTTATTTTGGGGCAAAATTGCAGAAATTTCACTTATTTCAGGGTAATAAGTCAGAAATTTTCCTTATTTTGGGGCAAAAAAGACAGAAATTCTCTTTGTTTTGGGAAAAAAGACAGAAATTCCACTTATTTAGAGGCAAAATGCAGAAATTCCCCTTATTTTGGAGCAAAAATGAAGAAATTTCCCTTTTCTATGGCAAAAAGGTATGCATTCCCCTTATTTTCTGGAAAAAAGGTAGAAATTCCCTGCATTTTGGAGCAAAATTGCAGAAATTCCCCTAATTGTGGGGCAAAAAGGCAGAAATTCCCCGTATTTTGGAGCAAAATTGCAGAAATTCCCCTAATTGTGAGGAAAAAAGGCAAAAATTCCCTATATGTTGGGGCAAAAAGACAGAAATTCTCCTTATTTTAGGGCAAAACTCAGAAATTCCACTTATTTTGGGGCAAAATTGCAGAAATTTCACTTATTTCAGGGAAAAAAGGCAGAAATTTTCCTTATTTTGGGGCAAAAAGGCATAAATTCCTAATATTTTGTGGCAAAAGTGCAGAAATTCCCCTTATTTTGAGGTAAAAATGCTGAAAATCCCCTTTATTGAAGGCAAAAAGGCAGAAATTCACCTTATTTTGAGGCAAAAAGACAGAAAATCTCCTTTTTTCGAGAGCAAACAGTCAGAAATTCCCCTTATTTTGGGGCATAATTGCAGAAATTTTTTTTCCTTGGGGCAAAATTGCAGAAATTTCCTTTATTTTGGGGCAAAATTGCAGAAATTTCACTTATTTCAGGGTAATAAGTCAGAAATTCTCCTTATTTTGATGCAAAAAAGACAGAAATTCCCTTTGTTTTGGGGGAAAAAGACAGAAATACCACTTATTTAGAGGCAAAAAGGCAGAAATTCCCCTTATTATGGAGCAAAAATGAAGAAATTTCTCTTTTTATGGCAAAAAGGTATGCATTCCCATTATTTTCGGGCAAAAAGGCAGAAATTTCCCGTATTTTGGAGCAAAATTGTAGAAATTCCCCTAATTTTGGGGCAAAAGGCAGAAATTCTTTTTATTTTGGTGCAAAAATCAGAAATTCCCCTTATTTTGGGGCAAAATTCAAGAAATTTCCTATATTTTTGGGCAAAATTGCAGGAATTTACCTTATTTTGGAGCAAAATTGCAGAAATTTCCCTTATTTGGGGCAAAATTGCAGAAATTTCACTTATTTTCAGATAAAAAGGCTGAAATTTCCTTTATTTTGGGGCAAAAAGTGAGAAATTCCTCTAATTTTGGGGCAAAATTGAAGAAATTTCCTTTATTATGGGAAAAAATTGCAGAAATTTACCTCATTTTAGGGCAAAATTTCAGAAATTTCACTTATTTCAGAGAAATAAAGCAAAAATTTTTCTTATTTTGGGGCAAAAAGGCAGAAATTCCCATTATTTTGGGGCAAAAAGGCAGAAATTCACCTTATTTTCGGGTAAAATTGCAGAAATTTCACATATTTCATGGCAAAAAGGCAGAAATTTCCCTTATTATGGGGAAAAATTGCAGAAATTTCCCTTAATTTAGGGCAAAATTGCAGAAATTTCACTTATTTCAGAAAAAAAAGCAAAAATTTTTCTTATATTGGGGCAAAAAGGCAGAAATTCCCATTATTTTCCAGCACAAAGGCAGGATTCACCTTATTTTGGGGTAAAATTGAAGAAATTTAACATATTTCAGGGCAAAAAGGCAGAAGTTTCCCTTATTTTGGGGCAAAATTGCAGAAATTTCACTTATTTCAGGGTAATAAGTCAGAAATTCCCATTATTTTGTGGCAAAAAAGACAGAAATTCTATTTCTTTTGGGGGAAAATTGCAGAAATTCCACTTATTTAGAGGAAAAAAGGCAGAAATTCCCTTTAATTTGGAGCAAAAATGAAGAAATTTCCCTTTTTTATGGCCAAAAGGTATGCATTCCCATTATTTTCAGGCAAAAAGGCAGAAATTCCCTATATGTTGGGGCAAAAAGAGAGAAATTCTCCTTATTTTGTGACAAAACTCAGAAATTCCACTTATTTTGGGGCAAAATTCCAGAAATTTCCCTTATTTTTGGGCAAAATTGCAGAAATTTCACTTAATTCAGAGAAAAAAAGCAAAAATTATTCTTATTTTGGGGCAAAAAGGCAGAAATTCCCATTATTTTGAAGAAAAAAGGCAGAAATTCACCTTATTTTGGGGTAAAATTGAAGAAAGTTCACATATTTCAGAGCAAAAAGGCAGAAATTTCCCTTATTTTGGGGCAAAATTGCAGAAATTTTACATATTTCAGGGCATAATTTAAAAATTCCTTTTATTTTGGGGCAAAAAAACAGAAATTCCGTTTATTTTGGGGTAAAAAGGCAGAAATTGCTCTTAATTTGAGGTAAAAAGGCTGAAATTTTTCTTATTTGGGGCAAAAAATGAAGAAATTTCCCTTTTTTGTGGCAAAACGTATACATTCCCCTTACTTTCGGGATAAAAAGCAGAAATTCCCCGTATTTTGAAGCAAAATTGCAGAAATTCTCATAATTTTCGAGCAAAAAGGCAGAAATTCTCCTTATTTTGGGGCAAAAAGACAGAAAATCTACTTTTTTCGGGAGCAAACAGTAAGAAATTCCCCTTATTTTGGGGCAAAATTGCAGAAATTTCCTTTACATTGGGGCAAAATTGCAGAAATTTCCCTTATTTTGGTGAAAAATTGCAGAAATTTCACTTATTTCAGGGTAATAAGTCAAAAATTCCCCTTATTTTTGGGGCAAAAAAGACAGAAATTTCCTTTGTTTTGTGGGGAAAAGACAGAAATTCCACTTATTTAGAGGCAAAAAGGCAGAAATTCCCCTTATTTTGGAGCAAAAATGAAAAAATTTCCCTTTTTATGGTAAAAAGGTATGCATTCCCATTGTTTTCAGGCAAAAAGGCAGAAATTTTCCGTATTTTGGAGCAAAATTGCAGAAATTCCCCTAATTTTGGGGCAAAAGGCAGAAATTCCCTTTATTTTGGGGCAGAAATCAGAAATTCCCCTTATTTTGGGGCAAAATTGCAGAAATTTCACTTATTTCAGTGTAATAAGTCAAAAATTCCCCTTATTTTGGGGCAAAAAAGACAGAAATTCCCATTGTTTTTGGGGGAAAAAGACAGAAATTCCACTTATTTAGAGGCTAAAAGGCAGAAATTCCCCTTATTTTGGAGCAAAAATGAAGAAATTTCCCTTTTTTATGGCAAAAGGGAATGCATTCCCATTATTTTCAGGCAAAAAGGCAGAAATTCCCTGTATTTTGGAGCAAAATTGCAGAAATTTCCCTAATTGTGGGGCAAAAAGGCAGAAATTCCCTATATGGTGGGGAAATAAGACAGATATTCTCCTTATTTTGGGGCAAAACTCAGAAATTCCACTTATTTTGAGGCAAAATTCCAGAAATTTCCCTTATTTTGGAGCAAAATTGCAGAAATTGCACTTATTCTGGGGCAAAATTGAAGAAATTTCACTTATTTTAGGGAAAAAAGGCAGAAATTTTCCTTATTTTGGGGCAAAAATGCAGAAATTCTTAAGATTTTGTGGCAAAAATGCAGAAATTTCCTTTATTTTGAGGTATAAAGGCTGAAATTCCTTTTATTTGGGGGCAAAAAGGCAGAAATTTCCCTTATTTTGGGGCAAAAAGACAGAAATTCCCCTTATTGTGTGGCTAAAACGCAAAAATTTCTTTTATTTTGGGGCAAAATTGCAGAAATTTCACTTATTTCAGGGCATAATTTAAAAATTTCTTTTATTTTGGGGCAAAAAGACAGAAATTCCGTTTATTTTTGGGTAAAAAGGCAGAAATTTCTCTTATTTAGAGGTAAAAAGGCAGAAATTCCTCTTATTTTGGGGCAAAAATGAAGAAATTTCCCTTTTTTGTGGCAAAACGTATACATTCCTCTTACTTTCGGGATAAAAAGCAGAAATTCCCCGTATTATGAAGCAAAATTGCAGAAATTCTCATAATTTTCGGGCAAAAAACCAGAAATTCTCCTCATTTTGCGACAAAAAGACAGAAAATCTTCTTTTTTCGGCAGCAAACAGTCAGAAATTCCCTTTATTTTGGGGCAAAATTGCAGAAATTTCCTTTACATTGGTGAAAAATTGCAGAAATTCCCTTTATTTTGGGGTAAAAATCAGAAATTCCCTTTATTTTGAGGCAAAATTCCAGAAATTTCTTTTTTTGGGGGCAAAATTACAGGAATTTACCTCATTTTGGGGCTAAATTGCAGAAATTTCCTTTATTTGGGGCAAAATTGCAGAAATTTCACTTATTTTCAGGGAAAAAGGCTGAAATTTCCTTTATTTTGGGGCAAACAGGAAGAAATTCCCCTTATTTTGGGGCAAAAAAGACAGAAATTCCCTTTGTTTTGGGGGAAAAAGACAGAAATTCCCCTTATTTTGGGGAAAAATTTCAGAAATTTCCCTTATTATGGGGAAAAATTGCAGAAATTTCCTTTATTTTAGGGCAAAATTGCAGAAATTTCACTTATTTCAGATTAAAAAAGCAAAAGTTTTTTCTTATTTTGGGGCAAAAAGGCAGAAATTCCCATTATTTTGGGGCAAAATGCAGAAATTCACCTTATTTTGGGGTAAAATTGCAGAAATTTCACATATTTCAGGGCAAAAAGGCAGAAATTTTCCTTATTTTAAGGCAAAATTGCAGAAATTTCACTTATTTCAGGGTAATAAGTCAGAAATTTTCCTTATTTTGGGGCAAAAAAGACAGAAATTCTCTTTGTTTTGGGAAAAAAGACAGAAATTCCACTTATTTAGAGGCAAAAATGCAGAAATTCCCCTTATTTTGGAGCAAAAATGAAGAAATTTCCCTTTTCTATGGCAAAAAGGTATGCATTTTTTTTATTTTCAGGAAAAAAGGCAGAAATTCCCTGCATTTTGGAGCAAAATTGCAGAAATTCCCCTAATTGTGGGGCAAAAAGGCAGAAATTCCCCGTATATTGGAGCAAAATTGCAGAAATTCCCCTAATTGTGGGGAAAATAGGCAAAAATTCCCTATATGTTGGGGCAAAAAGACAGAAATTCTTCTTATTTTAGGGTAAAACTCAGAAATTCCACTTATTTTGGGGCAAAATTGCAGAAATTCCACTTATTTCAGTGAAAAAAGGCAGAAATTTTTTTTATTTTGGGGCAAAAAGCTAGAAATTCCTAATATTTTGTGGCAAAAATGCAGAAATTCTCCTTATTTTGAGGTAAAAAGGCTGAAATTCCCCTTATTTGAAGACAAAAAGGCAGAAAATCACCTTATTTTGAGGCTAAAAGACAGAAAATCTCCTTTTTTTGAGAGCAAACTGTTAGAAATTCCCCTTATTTTGGGGCAAAATTGCAGAAATTTCCTTTATTTTGGGGCAAAATTGCAGAAATTTCATTTATTTCAGGGTAATAAGTCAGAAATTGCCCTTATTTTAGGGCAAAAAAAAACAGAAATTCCTTTTGTTTTGTGGGAAAAAGACAGAAATTCCACTTATTTAGAGACAAAAAGGCAGAAATTCCCCTTATTTTGGAGCAAAAATGAAAAAATTTCCCTTTATATGGCAAAAAACTAATCATTCCCATTATTTTCAGGCAAAAAGGCAGAAATTCCTTGTATTTTGGAGCAAAATTGCAGAAATTCCCCTAATTTTTGGGCAAAAGGCAGAAATTCCCTTTATTTTGGGGTAAAAATCAGAAATTCTCTTTATTTTGAGGCAACATTCCAGAAATTTCTTTTTTTGGGGGCAAAATTGCAGGAATTTACCTTATTTTGGGGCTAAATTGCAGAAATTTCCCTTATTTGGGGCAAAATTGCAGAAATTTCACTTATTTTCAGGTAAAAAGGCTGAAATTTCCTTTATTTTGGGGCAAAAAAAAAGAAATTCCCCTTATTTTGGGGCAAAAAGACAGAAATTCCCTTTGTTTTGGGGGAAAAAGACAGAAATTCTTCTTATTTTGGGGCAAAATTGCAGAAATTTCACTTATTTCAGGGTAATAAGTCAGAAATTTTCCTTATTTTGGGGCAAAAAAGACAGAAATTCTCTTTGTTTTGGGAAAAAAGACAGAAATTCCACTTATTTAGAGGCAAAAGGCAGAAATTCCCCTTATTTTGGAGCAAAAATGAAGAAATTTCCCTTTTCTATGGCAAAAAGGTATGCATTCCCCTTATTTTCAGGAAAAAAGGCATAAATTCCCTGCATTTTGGAGAAAAATTGCAGAAATTCCCCTAATTGTGGGGCAAAAAGGCAGAAATTCCCCGTATTTTGGAGCAAAATTGCAGAAATTCCCCTAATTGTGGGGAAAAAAGGCAAAAATTCCCTATATGTTGGAGCAAAAATACAGAAATTCTCCTTATTTTAGGGCAAAACTCAGAAATTCCACTTATTTTGGGGCAAAATTGCAGAAATTTCACTTATTTCAGTGAAAAAAGGCAGAAATTTTCCTTATTTTGGGGCAAAAAGTCAGAAATTCCTAATATTTTGTGGCAAAAATGCAGAAATTCACCTTATTTTGAGGCAAAAAGACAGAAAATCTCCTTTTTTCGAGAGCAAACTGTTAGAAATTCCCCTTATTTTGGGGAAAAATTTAGAAATTTCCTTTACATTGGTGAAAAATTGCAGAAATTTCCTTTATTTTGGGGCAAAATTGCAGAAATTTCATTTATTTCAGGGTAATAAGTCAGAAATTGCCCTTATTTTAGGGCAAAAAAGACAGAAATTCCCTTTGTTTTGGGGGAAAAAGACAGAAATTCCATTATTTAGAGACAAAAAGGCAGAAATTCCCCTTATTTTGGAGCAAAAATGAAAAAATTTCCCTTTATATGGCAAAAAACTATGCATTCCCATTCTTTTCAGGCAAAAAGGCAGAAATTCCTTGTATTTTGGAGCAAAATTGCAGAAATTCCCTAATTTTTGGGCAAAAGGCAGAAATTCCCTTTATTTTGGGGTAAAAATCAGAAATTCCCTTTATTTTGAGGCAAAATTCCAGAAATTTCTTTTTTGGGGGGCAAAATTGCAGGAATTTACCTTATTTTGGGGCTAAATTGCAGAAATTTCGCTTATTTTGGGCAAAATTGCAGAAATTTCACTTATTTTCAGGTAAAAAGGCTGAAATTTCCTTTATTTTGTGGCAAAAAAAGAGAAATTCCCCTTATATTGGGGCAAAAAAGACAGAAATTCCCTTTGTTTTGGGGGAAAAAGACAGAAATTCCCTTTATTTTGGGGAAAAATTTCAGAAATTTCCCTTATTATGGGGAAAAATTGCAGAAATTTCCTTTATTTGAGGGCAAAATTGCAGAAATATCACTTATTTCAGATTAAAAAAGCAAAAGTTTTTTCTTATTTTGGGTCAAAAAGGCAGAAATTCCCATTATTTTGGGGCAAAATGCAGAAATTCACCTTATTTTGGGGTAAAATTGCAGAAATTTCATATATTTCAGGGCAAAAAGGCAGAAATTTTCCTTATTTTGGGGCAAAATTGCAGAAATTTCACTTATTTCAGGGTAATAAGTCAGAAATTTTCCTTATTTTGGGGCAAAAAAGACAGAAATTCTCTTTGTTTTGGGAAAAAAGACAGAAATTCCACTTATTTAGAGGCAAAATGCAGAAATTCCCCTTATTTTGGAGCAAAAATGAAGAAATTTCCCTTTTCTATGGCAAAAAGGTATGCATTCCCCTTATTTTCAGGAAAAAAGGTAGAAATTCCCTGCATTTTGGAGCAAAATTGCAGAAATTCCCCTAATTGTGGGGCAAAAAGGCAGAAATTCCCCGTATTTTGGAGCAAAATTGCAGAAATTCCCCTAATTGTGAGGAAAAAAGGCAAAAATTCCCTATATGTTGGGGCAAAAAGACAGAAATTCTCCTTATTTTAGGGCAAAACTCAGAAATTCCACTTATTTTGGGGCAAAATTGCAGAAATTTCACTTATTTCAGGGAAAAAAGGCAGAAATTTTCCTTATTTTGGGGCAAAAAGGCAGAAATTCCTAATATTTTGTGGCAAAAATGCAGAAATTCCCCTTATTTTGAGGTAAAAAGGCTGAAATTCCCCTTTATTGAAGGCAAAAAGGCAGAAATTCACCTTATTTTGAGGCAAAAAGACAGAAAATCTTTTTTTTTCGAGAGCAAACAGTCAGAAATTCCCCTTATTTTGGGGCATAATTGCAGAAATTTTTTTTCCTTGGGGCAAAATTGCAGAAATTTCCTTTATTTTGGGGCAAAATTGCAGAAATTTCAATTATTTCAGGGTAATAAGTCAGAAATTCTCCTTATTTTGATGGAAAAAAGACAGTAATTCCCTTTGTTTTGGGGGAAAAAGACAGAAATACCACTTATTTAGAGGCAAAAAGGCAGAAATTCCCCTTATTATGGAGCAAAAATGAAGAAATTTCTCTTTTTATGGCAAAAAGGTATGCATTCCCATTATTTTCGGGCAAAAAGGCAGAAATTTCCCGTATTTTGGAGCAAAATTGTAGAAATTCCCCTAATTTTGGGGCAAAAGGCAGAAATTCTTTTTATTTTGGTGCAAAAATCAGAAATTCCCCTTATTTTGGGGCAAAATTCAAGAAATTTCCTATATTTTGGGGCAAAATTGCAGGAATTTACCTTATTTTGGGGCAAAATTGCAGAAATTTCCCTTATTTGGGGCAAAATTGCAGAAATTTCACTTATTTTCAGATAAAAAGGCTGAAATTTCCTTTATTTTGGGGCAAAAAGTGAGAAATTCCCCTAATTTTGGGGCAAAATTGCAGAAATTTCCTTTATTATGGGAAAAAATTGCAGAAATTTACCTCATTTTAGGGCAAAATTTCAGAAATTTCACTTATTTCAGAGAAATAAAGCAAAAATTTTTCTTATTTTGGGGCAAAAAGGCAGAAATTCCCATTATTTTGGGGCAAAAAGGCAGAAATTCACCGTATTTTGGGGTAAAATTGCAGAAATTTCACATATTTCATGTCAAAAAGGCAGAAATTTCCCTTATTTTGGGGCAAAATTGCAGAAATTTCACTTATTTCAGGGTAATAAGTCAGAAATTCCCATTATTTTGGGGCAAAACAGACAGAAATTCCCTTTCTTTTGGGGGAAAATTGCAGAAATTCCACTTATTTAGAGGAAAAAAGGCAGAAATTCCCTTTAATTTGGAGCAAAAATGAAGAAATTTCCCTTTTCTATGGCAAAAAGTTATGCATTCCCCTTATTTTCGGGCAAAAAGGCAGAAATTCCCAGTATTTTGAAGCAAAATTGCAAAAATTCCCCTATTTGTGGGGCAAAAAGGCAGAAATTCCCTATATGGTGGGGCAAAAAACAGAAATTCTCCTTATTTTGGGGCAAAACTCAGAAATTCCACTTATTTTGGGGCAAAATTCCAGAAATTTCCCTTATTTTGGAGCAAAATTGCAGAAATTCCACTTATTTTGGGGCAAAATTGCAGAAATTTCACTTATTTCAGGGAAAAAAGGGAGAAATTTTCTTTATTTTGGGGCAAACATGCAGAAATTCTTAATATTTTGTGGCAAAAATGCAGAAATTCCCCTTATTTTGAGGTAAAAAGGCTGAAATTCCTTTTATTTGGAAGCAAAAAGGCAGAAATTTCCCTTATTTTTTGGCAAAAAGGCAGAAATTTCTTTTATTTTGGGGCAAAATTGCAGAAATTTCACTTATTTCAGGGCATAATTCAAAAATTCCTTTTATTTTGGGGCAAAAAGTCAGAAATTCCATTTATTTTTGTGTAAAAAGGCAGAAATTTCACTTATTTTGAGGTAAAAAAGCAGAAATTCCTCTTATTTTGGGACAAAAATGAAGAAATTTTTCTTTTTTGTGGCAAAAGGTATACATTCCCCTTACTTCAGGATAAAAAGCAGAAATTCCCCTTATTTTGAAGCAAAATTGCAGAAATTCTCATAATTTTCGGGCAAAAAGGCAGAAATTCTCTTTATTTTGGGGCAAAAAGAAAGAAAATCTTCTTTTTTCGGGGGCAAACAGTCAGAAATTCCCCTCATTTTGGGGAAAAATTGCAGAAATTTCATTTATTTCAGGGTAATAAGTAAGAAATTCATCTTATTTTGGGGCAAAAAGACAGAAATTCCCTTTGTTTTGGGGGAAAAAGACAGAAATTCCCTTTGTTTTGGGGGAAAAAGACAGAAATTCCACATATTTAGAGGCAAAAAGGCAGAAATTCCCCTTATTTTGGAGCAAAAATGAAAAAATTTTCTTTTATATGGCAAAAAACTATGCATTCCCATTATTTTCAGGCAAAAAGGCAGAAATTCCTTGTATTTTGGAGCAAAATTGCAGAAATTCCCCTAATTTTTGGGCAAAAGGCAGAAATTCCCTTTATTTTGGGGTAAAAATCAGAAATTCCCTTTATTTTGAGGCAAAATTCCAGAAATTTCTTTTTTTGGGGGCAAAATTGCAGGAATTTACCTTATTTTGGGGCTAAATTGCAGAAATTTCCCTTATTTGGGGCAAAATTGCAGAAATTTCACTTATTTTCAGGTAAAAAGGCTGAAATTTCCTTTATTTTGGGGCAAAAAAAGAGAAATTCCCCTTATTTTGGGGCAAAAAAGACAGAAATTCCCTTTGTTTTGGGGGAAAAAGAAAGAAATTCCCCTTATTTTGGGGAAAAATTTCAGAAATTTCCCTTATTATGGGGAAAAATTGCAGAAATTTCCTTTATTTTAGGGCAAAATTGCAGAAATTTCACTTATTTCAGATTAAAAAAGCAAAAGTTTTTTTCTTATTTTGGGGCAAAAAGGCAGAAATTCCCATTATTTTGGGGCAAAATGCAGAAATTCACCTTATTTTGGGGTAAAATTGCAGAAATTTCACATATTTCAGGGCAAAAAGGCAGAAATTTTCCTTATTTTGGGGCAAAATTGCAGAAATTTCACTTATTTCAGGGTAATAAGTCAGAAATTTTCCTTATTTTGGGGCAAAAAAGACAGAAATTCTCTTTGTTTTGGGAAAAAAGACAGAAATTCCACTTATTTAGAGGCAAAAAGGCAGAAATTCCCCTTATTTTGGAGCAAAAATGAAGAAATTTCCCTTTTCTATGGCAAAAAGGTATGCATTCCCCTTATTTTCAGGAAAAAAGGTAGAAATTCCATGCATTTTGGAGCAAAATTGCAGAAATTCCCCTAATTGTGGGGCAAAAACAGAAATTCTTCGTATTTTGGAGCAAAATTGCAGAAATTCCCCTAATTGTGGGGAAAAAAGGCTAAAATTCCCTATATGTTGGGGCAAAAAGACAGAAATTTTCCTTATTTTGGGGCAAAAAGGCAGAAATTCCTAATATTTTGTGGCAAAAATGCAGAAATTCCCCTTATTTTGAGGTAAAAAGGCTGAAATTCCCCTTTATTGAAGGCAAAAAGGCAGAAATTCACCTTATTTTGAGGCAAAAAGACAGAAAATCTCCTTTTTTCGAGAGCAAACAGTCAGAAAGTCCCCTTATTTTGGGGCATAATTGCAGAAATTTTTTTTCCTTGGGGCAAAATTGCAGAAATTTCCTTTATTTTGGGGCAAAATTGCAGAAATTTCACTTATTTCAGGGTAATAAGTCAGAAATTCTCCTTATTTTGATGCAAAAAAGACAGAAATTCCCTTTGTTTTGGGGGAAAAAGACAGAAATACCACTTATTTAGAGGCAAAAAGGCAGAAATTCCCCTTATTATGGAGCAAAAATGAAGAAATTTCTCTTTTTATGGCAAAAAGGTATGCATTCCCATTATTTTCGGGCAAAAAGGCTGAAATTTCCCGTATTTTGGAGCAAAATTGTAGAAATTCCCCTAATTTTGGGGCAAAAGGCAGAAATTCTTTTTATTTTGGTGCAAAAATCAGAAATTCCCCTTATTTTGGGGCAAAATTCAAGAAATTTCCTATATTTTGGGGCAAAATTGCAGGAATTTACCTTATTTTGCGGCAAAATTGCAGAAATTTCCCTTATTTGGGGCAAAAATGCAGAAATTTCACTTATTTTCAGATAAAAAGGCTGAAATTTCCTTTATTTTGGGGCAAAAAGTGAGAAATTCCCCTAATTTTGGGGCAAAATTGCAGAAATTTCCTTTATTATGGGAAAAAATTGCAGAAATTTACCTCATTTTAGGGCAAAATTTCAGAAATTTCACTTATTTCAGAGAAATAAAGCAAAACTTTTTCTTATTTTGGGGCAAAAAGGCAGAAATTCCCATTATTTTGGGGCAAAAAGGCAGAAATTCACCTTATTTTGGGGTAAAATTGCAGAAATTTCACATATTTCATGTCAAAAAGGCAGAAATTTCCCTTATTTTGGGGCAAAATTGCAGAAATTTCACTTATTTCAGGGTAATAAGTCAGAAATTCCCATTATTTTGGGGCAAAACAGACAGAAATTCCCTTTCTTTTGGGGGAAAATTGCAGAAATTCCACTTATTTAGAGGAAAAAAGGCAGAAATTCCCTTTAATTTGGAGCAAAAATGAAGAAATTTCCCTTTTCTATGGCAAAAAGTTATGCATTCCCCTTATTTTCGGGCAAAAAGGCCGAAATTCCCAGTATTTTGGAGCAAAATTGCAAAAATTCCCCTAATTGTGGGGCAAAAAGGCAGAAATTCCCTATATGTTGGGGCAAAAAACAGAAATTCTCCTTATTTTGGGGCAAAACTCAGAAATTCCACTTATTTTGAGGCAAAATTCCAGAAATTTCCCTTATTTTGGAGCAAAATTGCAGAAATTCCACTTATTTTGGGGCAAAATTGCAGAAATTTCACTTATTTCAGGGAAAAAAGGGAGAAATTTTCTTTATTTTGGGGCAAACATGCAGAAATTCTTAATATTTTGTGGCAAAAATGCAGAAATTCCCCTTATTTTGAGGTAAAAAGGCTGAAATTCCTTTTATTTGGAAGCAAAAAGGCAGAAATTTCCCTTATTTTTTGGCAAAAAGGCAGAAATTTCTTTTATTTTGGGGCAAAATTGCAGAAATTTCACTTATTTCAGGGCATAATTCAAAAATTCCTTTTATTTTGGGGCAAAAAGTCAGAAATTCCATTTATTTTTGTGTAAAAAGGCAGAAATTTCACTTATTTTGAGGTAAAAAAGCAGAAATTCCTCTTATTTTGGGGCAAAAATGAAGAAATTTTTCTTTATTGTGGCAAAAGGTATACATTCCCCTTACTTTCAGGATAAAAAGCAGAAATTCCCCTTATTTTGAAGCAAAATTGCAGAAATTCTCATAATTTTCGGGCAAAAAGGCAGAAATTCTCTTTATTTTGGGGCAAAAAGAAAGAAAATCTTCTTTTTTCGGGGGCAAACAGTCAGAAATTCCCCTCATTTTGGGGAAAAATTGCAGAAATTTCATTTATTTCAGGGTAATAAGTAAGAAATTCATCTTATTTTGGGGCAAAAAGACAGAAATTCCCTTTGTTTTGGGGGAAAAAGACAGAAATTCCCTTTGTTTTGGGGGAAAAAGACAGAAATTCCACATATTTAGAGGCAAAAAGGCAGAAATTCCCCTTATTTTGGAGCAAAAATGAAAAAATTTTCTTTTATATGGCAAAAAACTATGCATTCCCATTATTTTCAGGCAAAAAGGCAGAAATTCCTTGTATTTTGGAGCAAAATTGCAGAAATTCCCCTAATTTTTGGGCAAAAGGCAGAAATTCCCTTTATTTTGGGGTAAAAATCAGAAATTCCCTTTATTTTGAGGCAAAATTCCAGAAATTTCTTTTTTTGGGGGCAAAATTGCAGGAATTTACCTTATTTTGGGGCTAAATTGCAGAAATTTCCCTTATTTGGGGCAAAATTGCAGAAATTTCACTTATTTTCAGGTAAAAAGGCTGAAATTTCCTTTATTTTGGGGCAAAAAAAGAGAAATTCCCCTTATTTTGGGGCAAAAAAGACAGAAATTCCCTTTGTTTTGGGGGAAAAAGAAAGAAATTCCCCTTATTTTGGGGAAAAATTTCAGAAATTTCCCTTATTATGGGGAAAAATTGCAGAAATTTCCTTTATTTTAGGGCAAAATTGCAGAAATTTCACTTATTTCAGATTAAAAAAGCAAAAGTTTTTTTCTTATTTTGGGGCAAAAAGGCAGAAATTCCCATTATTTTGGGGCAAAATGCAGAAATTCACCTTATTTTGGGGTAAAATTGCAGAAATTTCACATATTTCAGGGCAAAAAGGCAGAAATTTTCCTTATTTTGGGGCAAAATTGCAGAAATTTCACTTATTTCAGGGTAATAAGTCAGAAATTTTCCTTATTTTGGGGCAAAAAAGACAGAAATTCTCTTTGTTTTGGGAAAAAAGACAGAAATTCCACTTATTTAGAGGCAAAAAGGCAGAAATTCCCCTTATTTTGGAGCAAAAATGAAGAAATTTCCCTTTTCTATGGCAAAAAGGTATGCATTCCCCTTATTTTCAGGAAAAAAGGTAGAAATTCCATGCATTTTGGAGCAAAATTGCAGAAATTCCCCTAATTGTGGGGCAAAAACAGAAATTCTTCGTATTTTGGAGCAAAATTGCAGAAATTCCCCTAATTGTGGGGAAAAAAGGCTAAAATTCCCTATATGTTGGGGCAAAAAGACAGAAATTTTCCTTATTTTGGGGCAAAAAGGCAGAAATTCCTAATATTTTGTGGCAAAAATGCAGAAATTCCCCTTATTTTGAGGTAAAAAGGCTGAAATTCCCCTTTATTGAAGGCAAAAAGGCAGAAATTCACCTTATTTTGAGGCAAAAAGACAGAAAATCTCCTTTTTTCGAGAGCAAACAGTCAGAAATTCCCCTTATTTTGGGGCATAATTGCAGAAATTTTTTTTCCTTGGGGCAAAATTGCAGAAATTTCCTTTATTTTGGGGCAAAATTGCAGAAATTTCACTTATTTCAGGGTAATAAGTCAGAAATTCTCCTTATTTTGATGCAAAAAAGACAGAAATTCCCTTTGTTTTGGGGGAAAAAGACAGAAATACCACTTATTTAGAGGCAAAAAGGCAGAAATTCCCCTTATTATGGAGCAAAAATGAAGAAATTTCTCTTTTTATGGCAAAAAGGTATGCATTCCCATTATTTTCGGGCAAAAAGGCAGAAATTTCCCGTATTTTGGAGCAAAATTGTAGAAATTCCCCTAATTTTGGGGCAAAAGGCAGAAATTCTTTTTATTTTGGTGCAAAAATCAGAAATTCCCCTTATTTTGGGGCAAAATTCAAGAAATTTCCTATATTTTGGGGCAAAATTGCAGGAATTTACCTTATTTTGCGGCAAAATTGCAGAAATTTCCCTTATTTGGGGCAAAATTGCAGAAATTTCACTTATTTTCAGATAAAAAGGCTGAAATTTCCTTTATTTTGGGGCAAAAAGTGAGAAATTCCCCTAATTTTGGGGCAAAATTGCAGAAATTTCCTTTATTATGGGAAAAAATTGCAGAAATTTACCTCATTTTAGGGCAAAATTTCAGAAATTTCACTTATTTCAGAGAAATAAAGCAAAACTTTTTCTTATTTTGGGGCAAAAAGGCAGAAATTCCCATTATTTTGGGGCAAAAAGGCAGAAATTCACCTTATTTTGGGGTAAAATTGCAGAAATTTCACATATTTCATGTCAAAAAGGCAGAAATTTCCCTTATTTTGGGGCAAAATTGCAGAAATTTCACTTATTTCAGGGTAATAAGTCAGAAATTCCCATTATTTTGGGGCAAAACAGACAGAAATTCCCTTTCTTTTGGGGGAAAATTGCAGAAATTCCACTTATTTAGAGGAAAAAAGGCAGAAATTCCCTTTAATTTGGAGCAAAAATGAAGAAATTTCCCTTTTCTATGGCAAAAAGTTATGCATTCCCCTTATTTTCGGGCAAAAAGGCAGAAATTCCCAGTATTTTGGAGCAAAATTGCAAAAATTCCCCTAATTGTGGGGCAAAAAGGCAGAAATTCCCTTTAATTTGGGGCAAAAATCAGAAATTCCCCTTATTTGGGGCAAAATTGCAGAAATTTCACTTATTTTCAGGTAAAAAGGCTGAAATTTCATTTATTTTGGGGCAAAAAGGGAGAAATTCCCTTTATTTTGGGGCAAAATTGCAGACATTTCTTTTATTATGTGGAAAAATTGCAGAAATTTCCTTTATTTTAGGGCAAAATTGCAAAAATTTCACTTATTTCAGAAAAAAAAGCAAAAATTTTTCTTATTTTGGGGCAAAAAGGTAGAAATTATTATTATTTTGGGGCAAAAAGGGAGAAATTCACCTTATTTTTGGGTAAAATTGAAGAAATTTCACATATTTCAGGGCAAAAAGACAGA
Source organism: Micromys minutus (assembly GCF_963924665.1). NCBI lineage: Eukaryota > Metazoa > Chordata > Mammalia > Rodentia > Muridae > Micromys > Micromys minutus. The sequence continues at coordinate 565,208 of NW_027667258.1, read as the reverse complement.
AATTTCCCTTATTTTGGGGCAAAATTGCAGAAATTTTAATTATTTTAGGGTAATAAGTTAGAAAGTCCCCTTATTTTGGAGCAAAAAGACAGAAATTCCCTTTGTTTTGGGGGAAAAAGACAGAAATTCCACTTATTTAGAGGCAAAAATGCAGAAATTCCCCCTTATTTTGGAGCAAAAATTAAAAAATTTCCCTTTATATGGTAAAAAACTATGCATTTCCATTATTTTCAGGCAAAAAGGCAGAAATTCCTTGTATTTTGGAGCAAAATTGCAGAAATTCCCCTAATTTTTGGGCAAAAGGCAGAAATTCCCTTTATTTTGGGGTAAAAATCAGAAATTCCCTTTATTTTGAGGCAAAATTCCAGAAATTTCTTTTTTTGGGGGCAAAATTGCAGGAATTTACCTTATTTTGGGGCTAAATTGCAGAAATTTCCCTTATTTGGGGCAAAATTGCAGAAATTTCACTTATTTTCAGGTAAAAAGGCTGAAATTTCCTTTTTTTGGGGGCAAAAAAAAAGAAATTCTTCTTATTTTGGGGCAAAAAAGACAGAAATTCCCTTGGTTTTGGGGGAAAAAGGAAGAAATTCCCCTTATTTTGGGGAAAAATTTCAGAAATTTCCCTTATTATGGGGAAAAATTGCAGAAATTTCCTTTATTTTAGGGCAAAATTGCAGAAATTTCACTTATTTCAGATTAAAAAAGCAAAAGTTTTTTCTTATTTTGGGGCAAAAAGGCAGAAATTCCCATTATTTTGGGGCAAAATGCAGAAATTCACCTTATTTTGGGGTAAAATTGCAGAAATTTCACATATTTCAGGGCAAAAAGGCAGAAATTTTCCTTATTTTGGGGCAAAAAATACAGAAATTCTCTTTGTTTTGGGAAAAAAGACAGAAATTCCACTTATTTAGAGGCAAAAAGGCAGAAATTCCCCTTATTTTGGAGCAAAAATGAAGAAATTTCCCTTTTCTATGGCAAAAAGGTATGCATTCCCCTTATTTTCAGGAATTAAGGTAGAAATTCCCTGCATTTTGGAGCAAAATTGCAGAAATTCCCCTAATTGTTGGGCAAAAAGCAGAAATTCCCCGTATTTTGGAGCAAAATTGCAGAAATTCCCATAATTGTGGGGAAAAAAGGCTAAAATTCCCTATATGTTGGGGCAAAAAGACAGAAATTCTCCTTATTTTGGGGCAAAACTCAGAAATTCCACTTATTTTGGGGCAAAATTGCAGAAATTTCACTTATTTCGGGGAAAAAGGCAGAAATTTTCTTTATTTTAGGGCAAAAATGCAGAAATTCTTAATATTTTGTGGCAAAAATGCAGAAATTCCCCTAATTTAGAGGTAAAAAGGCTGAAATTCCTATTATTTGAGGGCAAAAAGCCATAAATTTCCATTATTTTGGGGCAAAAATATAGAAATTCCCCTTATTTTGTGGCAAAAAAGCAGAAATTTCTTTTATTTTGGGGCAAAATTTCAGAAATATCACTTATTTCAGGGCATAATTCAAAAATTCCTTTTATTTTGGGGCAAAAAGACAGAAATTCCATTTATTTTTGGGTAAAAAGGAAGAAATTTCACTTATTTTTAGGTAAAAAGGCAGAAATTCCTCTTATTCTGGGGCAAAAATGAAGAAATTTCCCTTTTTTTGTGGCAAAAGGTTTACATTCCCCTTACTTTCGGGATAAAAATCAGAAATTCCCCGTATTTTGAAGCAAAATTGCAGAAATTCTCATAATTTTCAGGCAAAAAGGCAGAAATTCTCCTTATTTTGGGGCAAAAAGACAGAAAATCTCCTTTTTTGGGCAGCAAACAGTCAGAAATTCCTTTACATTGAGGCAAAATTGCAGAAATTTTCTTTACATTGGTGCAAAATTGCTGAAATTTCCTTTATTTTGGGGCAAAAAAGACAGAAATTCTCTTTGTTTTGGGGGAAAAAGACAGAAATTCCACTTATTTAGAGGCAAAAAGGCAGAAATTCTTATTTTAGAGCAAAAATAAAAAAAATTCCCTTTTTATGGCAAAAAGGTATGCATCCCCATTATTTTCAGGCAAAAAGGCAGAAATTCCCCGTATTTTGGAGCAAAATTGCAGAAATTCCCCTATTTTTGTAGCAAAGGCAGAAATTCCTTTATATTGAAGCAAATATCAGAAATTCCCCTTATTTTGTGGCAAAATTCAAGAAATTTCCTTTATTTTGGGGCAAAATTGCAGGAATTTACCTTATTTTGGGGCAAAATTGCAGAAATTTCCCTTATTTGGGGCAAATTTGCAGAAATTTCACTTACTTTCAGGTAAAAATGCTGAAATTTCCTTTATTTTGGGGCAAAAAATGAGAAATTCCCCTTATTTTGGGGCAAAATTGCAGTAATTTCCTTTATTATGGGAAAAAATTGCAGAAATTTCCCTTATTTTAGGGCAAAATTGCAGAAATTTCACTTATTTCAGGGTAATAAGTCAGAAATTCCTTTTATTTTGGGGCAAAAAAGACAGAAAATCCCTTTGTTTTGGGGGAAAATTGCAGAAATTCCACTTATTTAGAGGAAAAAAGGTAGAAATTTCCCTTATTTAGGAGCAAAAATTAAGAAATTTCCCTTTTTTATGGCAAAAAGTTATGCATTCCCCTTATTTTCGGGCAAAAAGGCAGAAATTCCCCGTATTTTAGGGCAAAATTGCAGAAATTGCCCTAATTGTGGGGCAAAAATGCAGAAATTCCCTATATGGTGGGGCAAAAAACAGAAATTCTCCTTATTTTGGGGCAAAACTCAGAAATGCCACTTATTTGGGGGCAAAATTTCAGAAATTTCCTTTATTTTGGAGCAAAATTGCAGAAATTTCACTTATTTTGGGGCAAAATTCCAGAAATTTCCCTTATTTTGGGGCAAAATTGCAGAAATTTCCTTTATTTTGGGGCAAAATTACAAAAATTTCACTTATTTCAGAGAAAAAAGCAAAAATTTTTCTTATTTTTGGGCACAAAGGCAGAAATTTCCATTATTTTGGGGCAAAAAGGCAAAAATTCACCTTATTTTGGGGTAAAATTGAAAAAATTTCATATATTTCAGGGCAAAAAGGCAGAAATTTCCCTTATTTTGGGGCAAAATTGCAGAAATTTTCTTTATTTTGGGGCAAAATTGCAGAAATTTCACTTATTTCAGGGAAAAAAGGAAGAAATTTTCCTTCTTTTAGGGCAAAAATGCAGAAATTCTTAATATTTTGTGGCAAAAATGCATGAATTCCCCTAATTTTGAGGTAAAAAGGCTGAAATTCCCCTTATTTGAGGGCAAAAAGGCATAAATTTCCATTATTTTGGGGCAAAAATATAGAAATTCCCCTTATTTTGTGGAAAAAAAGAAGAAATTTCTTTTATTTTGTGGCAAAATTGCAGAAATATCACTTATTTCAGGGCATAATTCAAAAATTCCTTTTATTTTGGGGCAAAAAGACAGAAATTACATTTATTTTTGGGTAAAAAGGAAGAAATTTCACTTATTTTTAGGTAAAAAGGCAGAAATTCCTCTTATTCTGGGGTAAAAATGAAGAAATTTCCATTTTTTTGGCAAAAGGTATACTTTCCCCTTACTTTCGGGATAAAAAGCAGAAATTCCCCGTATTTTGAAGCAAAATTGCAGAAATTCTCATAATTTTCAGGCAAAAAGGCAGAAATTCTCCTTATTTTGGGGCAAAAAGACAGAAAATCTCCTTTTTTCGGCAGCAAACAGTCAGAAATTCTCCTTATTCTGGGACAAAATTCAGAAATTTCCTTTACATTGGTTCAAAATTGCAGAAATTTCCTTTATTTTGGGGCAAAAAAGACAGAAATTTTCTTTGTTTTGGGGGAAAAAGACAGAAATTCCACTTATTTAGAGGCAAAAAGGCAGAAATTCTTATTTTAGAGCAAAAATGAAAAAATTTTCCTTTTTATGGCAAAAAGGTATGCATTCCCATTATTTTCAGGCAAAAAGGCAGAAATTCCCCATATTTTGGAGCAAAATTGAAGAAATTCCCCTAATTTTGTGGCAAGAGGCAGAAATTCCTTTATTTTGGGGCAAATATCAGAAATTCCCCTTATTTTGGGGCAAAATTCAAAAAATTTCCTTTATTTTGGGGCAAAATTGCAGGAATTTACTTTATTTTGGCGCAAAATTTCAGAAATTTCCCTTATTTGGGGCAAAATTGCAGAAATTTCACTTATTCAGGTAAAAAGGCTGAAATTTCCTTTATTTTGGGGCAAAAAGTGAGAAATTCCCCTTATTTTGGGGCAAAATTGCAGAAATTTCCTTTATTATGAGAAAAAATTGCAGAAATTTCCCTTATTTTAGGGCAAAATTGCAGAAATTTCACTTATTTCAGGGTAATAAGTCAGAAATTCCTTTTATTTTGGGGCAAAAAAGACAGAAAATCCCTTTGTTTTGGGGGAAAATTGCAGAAATTCCACTTATTTAGAGGAAAAAAGGCAGAAATTCCCCTTATTTAGGAGCAAAAATTAAGAAATTTCCCTTTTTTATGGCAAAAAGTTATGCATTCCCCTTATTTTCGGGCAAAAAGGCAGAAATTCCCCGTATTTTGGAGCAAAATTGCAGAAATTGCCCTAATTGTGGGGCAAAAATTCAGAAATTCCCTATATAGTGGAGCAAATAACAGAAATTCTCCTTATTTTGGGGCAAAACTCAGAAATTCCACATATTTGGCGGCAAAATTTCAGAAATTTCCTTATTTTGGAGCAAAATTGCAGAAATTTCACTTATTTTGGGGCAAAATTGCAGAAATTTCACTTATTTCAGGGAAAAAAGGCAGAAATTTTTCTTATTTTGGGGCAAAAGTGCAGACATTTCCCTTATTATGGGGAAAAATTGCAGAAATTTCTTTTATTTTAGGGCAAAATTGCAGAAATTTCACTTATTTCAGAGAAAAAAAGCAATAATTTTTCTTATTTTGGGGCAAAAAGCCAGAAATTCCCATTATTTTGGGGCAAAAAGGCAGAAATTCACCTTATTTTGGGGTAAAATTGAAGAAATTTCACATATTTCAGGGCAAAAAGGCAGAAATTTCCCTTATTTTGGGGCAAAATTGCAGAAATTTTAATTATTTTAGGGTAATAAATCAGAAAATCCTCTTATTTTGGGGCAAAAAGACAGAAATTCCCTTTGTTTTGGCGGAAAAAGACTGAAATTCCACTTATTTAGAGGCAAAAAGGCAGAAATTCCCCTTATTTTGGAGCACAAATGAAGAAATTTCCCTTTTTTATGGCAAAAACTTATGCATTCCCCTTATTTTCGGGCAAAAAAACAGAATTTCCCCGTATTTTGGAGCAAAATTGCAGAAATTCCCCCAATTGTGGGGCAATAAGGCAGAAAATCCCTATATGTTGGAGCAAAAAGAGAGAAATTCTCCTTATTTTGTGACAAAACTCAGAAATTCCACTTATTTTGGGGCAAAATTCCAGAAATTTCCCTTATTTTGGGGCAAAATTGCAGAAATTTCACTTATTTCAGAGAAAAAAAAGCAAAAATTTTTCTTATTTTGGGGCAAAAAGGCATAAATTCCCATTATTTTGGTGCAAAAAATGCAGAAATTCACCTTATTTTGGGGTAAAATTGAAGAAATTTCACATATTTCAGGGCAAAAAGGCAAAAATTTCCCTTATTTTGGGGCAAAATTGCAGAAATTTCACTTATTTCAGGGCATAATTTAAAAATTCCTTTTATTTTGGGGCAAAAAAACAGAAATTCCGTTTATTTTTGGGTAAAAAGGCTAAAATTTCTCTTATTTTGAGGTAAAAAGGCAAAAATTCCTCTTATTTTAGGGCAAAAATGAAGAAATTTCCCTTTTTTGTGGCAAAGGTATACATTCCTTTTACTTTCGGGATAAAAAGCAAAAATTCCCCGTATTTTGAAGCAAAATTGCAGAAATTCTCATAATTTTCGGGCAAAAAGGCAGAAATTCCCCTTATTTTGGGGCAAAAAGAAAGAAAATCTTCTTTTTTCGGGAGCAAACAGTCTGAAATTCCCCTTATTTTTGAAAAAAATTGCAGAAATTTCACTTATTTCAGGGTAATAAGTCAGAAATTCCCCTTATTTTGGGGCAAAAAAGACAGAAATTCCCTTTGTTTTGGGGGAAAAAGACAGAAATTCCACCTATTTAGAGGCAAAAAGGCAGAAATTCCCCTTATTTTGGAGCAAAAATGAAGAAATTTCCCTTTTTATGCAAAAAGGTATGCATTCCCATTATTTTCAGGCAAAAAGGCAGAAATTCCCCGTATTTTGGAGCAAAATTGCAGAAATTCCCCTAATTTTGGAGCAAAAGGCAGAAATTCCCTTTAATTTGGGGCAAAAACCATAAATTCCCCTTATTTGGGGCAAAATTGCAGAAATTTCACTTATTTTCAGGTAAAAAGGCTGAAATTTCATTTATTTTGGGGCAAAAACTAGAAATTCCCTTTATTTTGGGGCAAAATTGCAGACATTTCCCATATTATGTGGAAAAATTTCCCTTATTTTAGGGCAAAATTGCAAAAATTTTACTTATTTCAAAAAAAAAAAGCAAAAATTTTTCTTATTTTGGGGCAAAAATGCAGAAATTATTATTATTTTGGGGCAAAAAGGCAGAAATTCACCTTATTTTGGGGTAAAATTGAAGAAATTTTACATATTTTAGGGCAAAAATGCAGAAATTTCCCATATTTTGGGGCAAAATTGCAGAAATTTTAATTATTTTAAGGTAATAAGTCAGAAAGTCCCTTTATTTTGGGGCAAAAAGACAGAAATTCTCTTTGTTTTGGGGGAAAAAGACACAAATTCCACTTATTTAGAGGCAAAAAGGCAGAAATTCCCCTTATTTTGGAGCACAAATGAAGAAATTTTTTTTATGGCAAAAAGTTATGCATTCCAATTATTTTTGGGCATAAAGACAAAAATTCCCCGTATTTTATAGCAAAATTGCTGAAATTCCCCTAATTGTGGGGCAAAAAGGCAGAAATTTCCTATATGTTGGGGCAAAAAGAGAGAAATTCTCCTTATTTTGGGGCAAAACTCAGAAATTCCACTTATTTTGGGGCAAAATTCCAGAAATTTCCCTTATTTTGGGGCAAAATTGCAGAAATTTCCTTTATTTTGGGGCAAAATTACAGAAATTTCACTTATTTCAGAGAAAAAAAGCAAAAATTTTTCTTATTTTGGGGCAAAAAGGCAGAAATTCCCATTATTTTGGGGCAAAAAGGCAGAAATTCACCTTATTTTGGGGTAAAATTGAAAAAATTTCATATATTTCAGGTCAAAAAGGCAGAAATTTCCCTTATTTTGGGGCAAAATTGCAGAAATTTCCCTTATTTTGTGGCAAAATTGCAGAAATTTTAATTATTTTAGGGTAATAAATCAGAAAATCCTCTTATTTTGGGGCAAAAAGACAGAAATTCCCTTTGTTTTGGCGGAAAAAGACTGAAATTCCACTTATTTAGAGGCAAAAATGCAGAAATTCCCCTTATTTTGGAGCACAAATGAAGAAATTTCCCTTTTTTATGGCAAAAAGTTATGCATTCCCCTTATTTTCGGGCAAAAAGACAGAATTTCCCCGTATTTTGGAGCAAAATTGCAGAAATTCCCCCAATTGTGGGGCAATAAGGCAGAAAATCCCTATATGTTGGAGCAAAAAGAGAGAAATTCACCTTATTTTGTGACAAAACTCAGAAATTCCACTTATTTTGGGGCAAAATTCCAGAAATTTCCCTTATTTTGGGGCAAAATTGCAGAAATTTCACTTATTTCAGAGAAAAAAAAGCAAAAATTTTTCTTATTTTGGGGCAAAAAGGCATAAATTCCCATTATTTTGGTGCAAAAAATGCAGAAATTCACCTTATTTTGGGGTAAAATTGAAGAAATTTCACATATTTCAGGGCAAAAATGCAAAAATTTCCCTTATTTTGGGGCAAAATTGCAGAAATTTCACTTATTTCAGGGCATAATTTAAAAATTCCTTTTATTTTGGGGCAAAAAAACAGAAATTCCGTTTATTTTTGGGTAAAAAGGCTAAAATTTCTCTTATTTTGAGGTAAAAAGGCAAAAATTCCTCTTATTTTAGGGCAAAAATGAAGAAATTTCTTTTTTTTGTGGCAAAGGTATACATTCCTTTTACTTTCGGGATACAAAGCAAAAATTCCCCGTATTTTGAAGCAAAATTGCAGAAATTCTCATAATTTTCGGGCAAAAAGGCAGAAATTCCCCTTATTTTGAGGCAAAATGAAAGAAAATCTTCTTTTTTCGGGAGCAAACAGTCTGAAATTCCCCTTATTTTTGGGAAAAATTGTAGAAATTTCACTTATTTCAGGGTAATAAATCAGAAATTCTCCTTATTTTGGGGGCAAAAAAGACAGAAATTCCCTTTGTTTTGGGGGAAAAAGACAGAAATTCCACTTATTTAGAGGCAAAAAGGCAGAAATTCCCCTTATTTTGGAGCAAAAATGAAGAAATTTCCCTTTTTATGGCAAAAAGGTATGCATTCCCATTATTTTCAGGCAAAAAGGCAGAAATTCCCCGTATTTTGGAGCAAAATTGCAGAAATTCCCCTAATTTTGGAGCAAAAGGCAGAAATTCCCTTTAATTTGGGGCAAAAACCAGAAATTCCCCTTATTTGGGGCAAAATTGCAGAAATTTCACTTATTTTCAGGTAAAAAGGCTGAAATTTCATTTATTTTGGGGCAAAAACGAGAAATTCCCTTTATTTTGGGGCAAAATTGCAGACATTTCCCATATTATGTGGAAAAATTTCCCTTATTTTAGGGCAAAATTGCAAAAATTTTACTTATTTCAAAAAAAAAGCAAAAATTTTTCTTATTTTGGGGCAAAAATGCAGAAATTATTATTATTTTGGGGCAAAAAGGCAGAAATTCACCTTATTTTGGGGTAAAATTGAAGAAATTTTACATATTTTAGGGCAAAAATGCAGAAATTTCCCATATTTTGGGGCAAAATTGCAGAAATTTTAATTATTTTAAGGTAATAAGTCAGAAAGTCCCTTTATTTTGGGGCAAAAAGACAGAAATTCTCTTTGTTTTGGGGGAAAAAGACACAAATTCCACTTATTTAGAGGCAAAAAGGCAGAAATTCCCCTTATTTTGGAGCACAAATGAAGAAATTTTTTTTATGGCAAAAAGTTATGCATTCCAATTATTTTTGGGCATAAAGACAAAAATTCCCCGTATTTTATAGCAAAATTGCAGAAATTCCCCTAATTGTGGGGCAAAAAGGCAGAAATTTCCTATATGTTGGGGCAAAAAGAGAGAAATTCTCCTTATTTTGGGGCAAAACTCAGAAATTCCACTTATTTTGGGGCAAAATTCCAGAAATTTCCCTTATTTTGGGGCAAAATTGCAGAAATTTCCTTTATTTTGGGGCAAAATTACAGAAATTTCACTTATTTCAGAGAAAAAAAGCAAAAATTTTTCTTATTTTGGGGCAAAAAGGCAGAAATTCCCATTATTTTGGGGCAAAAAGGCAGAAATTCACCTTATTTTGGGGTAAAATTGAAAAAATTTCATATATTTCAGGTCAAAAAGGCAGAAATTTCCCTTATTTTGGGGCAAAATTGCAGAAATTTCCCTTATTTTGTGGCAAAATTGCAGAAATTTCACTTATTTCAGGGAAAAAGGGGAGAAATTTTCCTTATTTTAGGGAAAAAATGCAGAAATTCTTAATATTTTGTGGCAAAAATGCTGAAATTCCCCTTAATTTTAGGTAAAAACGCTGAAATTCCCCTTATTTAAGGGCAAAAAGGCATAAATTTCCATTATTTTGGGGCAAAAAGATAGAAATTCCCCTTATTTTGTGGCAAAAAGTAAGAAATTTCTTTTATTTTGGGGCAAAATTGCAGAAATATCAATTATTTCAGGGCATAATTCAAAAATTTCTTTTATTTTGGGGCAAAAAGACAGAAAATCCATTTATTTTTGGGTAAAAAGGAAGAAATTTAACTTATTTTTAAGTAAAAACGCAAAATTCTCTTATTCTGGGGCAAAAATGAAGAAATTTCCCTTTTTTGTGGCAAAAGGTATACATTCCCCTTACTTTCGGGATAAAAAGCAGAAATTCCCCGTATTTTGAAGCAAAATTGCAGAAATTCTCATAATTTTCAGGCAAAAAGGCAGAAATTCTCCTTATTTTGGAGCAAAAAGACAGAAAATCTTTTTTTTTTCGGCAGCAAATAGTCAGAAATTCCCCTTATTCTGGGAAAAAATTCAGAAATTTCCTTTACATTGGTGCAAAATTGCAAAAATTTCTTTTATTTTGGGGCAAAAAAGACAGAAATTCTCTTTGTTTTGGGGAAAAAAGACAGAAATTCCACTTATTTAGAGGCAAAAAGGCATAAATTCTCCTTATTTTAGAGCAAAAATGAAAAAATTTCTCTTTTTATGGCAAAAAGGTATGCATCCCCATTATTTTCAGGCAAAAAGGCAGAAATTCCCCGTATTTTGGAGCAAAATTGCAGAAATTCCCCTAATTTGGCAGCAAAAGGCAGAAATTCCTTTATTTTGGGGCAAATATCAGAAATTCCCCTTATTTTGGGGCAAAATTTAAGAAATTTCCTTTATTTTGGGGCAAAATTGCAGGAATTTACCTTATTTTGGGGCAAAATTGCAGAAATTTCCCTTATTTGGGGCAAAATTGCAGAAATTTCACTTATTTTCAGGTAAAAAGGTTGAAATTTCCTTTATTTTGGGGCAAAAAGTGAGAAATTCCCCTTATTTTGGGGCAAAATTGCAGAAATTTCCTTTATTATGGGAAAAAAATGCAGAAATTTCCTTTATTTTAGGGAAAAATTGCAGAAATTTCACTTATTTCAGAGAAATAAAGCAAAAATTTTTCTTATTTTGGGGCAAAAAGGCAGAAATTCCCATTATTTTGGGGCAAAAAGGCAGAAATTCACCTTATTTTGGAGTAAAATTGCAGAAATTTCACATATTTCAGGGCAAAAATGCAGAAATTTCCATTTTTTGGGGGCAAAATTGCAGAAATTTCACTTATTTCAGGGTAATAAGTCAGAAATTCCTTTTATTTTGGGGCAAAAAAAACAGAAAATCCCTTTGTTTTGGGGGAAAATTGAAGAAATTCCACTTATTTAGAGGAAAAAAGGCAGAAATTCCCCTTATTTAGGAGCAGAAATTAAGAAATTTCCCTTTTTTATGGCAAAAAGTTATGCATTCCCCTTATTTTCAGGCAAAAAGGCAGAAATTCCCATATTTTGGAGCAAAATTGCAGAAATTGCCCTAATTGTGGGGCAAAAATGCAGAAATTCCCTATATGGTGGGGCAAAAAACAGAAATTCTCTTTATTTTGGGGCAAAACTCAGAAATTCCACTTATTTGGGGGCAAAATTTCAGAAATTTCCCTTATTTTGGAGCAAAATTGCAGAAATTTCACTTATTTTGGGGAAAAAAGGCAGAAATTCCCATTATTTTGGTGCAAAAAGGCAGAAATTTACCTTATTTTGGGGCAAAATTGCAGAAATTTCACTTATTTCAGGGCATAATTTAAAAATTCCTTTTATTTTGGGGCAAAAAAATAGAAATTCCGTTTATTTTTGGGTAAAAAGGCTAAAATTTCTCCTATTTTGAGGATAAAAGGCAGAAATTCCTCTTATTTTAGGGCAAAAATGAAGAAATTTCTCTTTTTTGTGGCAAAAGGTATACATTCCTTTTACTTTCGGGATAAAAAGCAGAAATTCCCCGTATTTTGAAGCAAAATTGCAGAAATTCTCATAATTTTCGGGCAAAAAGGCAGAAATTCTCTTTATTTTGGGGCAAAAAGACAGAAATCTTCTTTTTTCGGGAGAAAACAGTCAGAATTTCCCCTTATTTTGGGGCAAAATTGCAGAAATTCCCCTTATTTTGGTGAAAAATTGCAGAAATTTCACTTATTTCAGGGTAATAAGTCAGAAATTCCCCTTATTTTAGGGCAAAAACGAGAGAAATTCCATTTGTTTTGGGGGAAAAAGACAGAAATTCCACTTATTTAGAGGCAAAAAGGCAGAAATTCCCCTTATTTTGGAGCAAAAATGAAGAAATTTCTTTTTTTATGGTAAAAAGGTATGCATTCCCATTATTTTCAGGCAAAAAGGCAGAAATTCCCCATATTTTGGAGCAAAATTGCAGAAATTCCCCTAATTTTGGGGCAAAAGGCAGAAATTCCCTTTATTTTGGGGCAAAAATCAGAAATTCCCCTTATTGTGGGGCAAAATTGCAGAAATTTCACTTATTTCAGGGTAATAAGTCAAAAATTCCCCTTATTTTGGGGCAAAAATACAGAAATTTCCTCTCTTTTGGGGGGAAAAGACAGAAATTCCACTTATTTAGAGGCAAAAAGGCAGAAATTCCCCTTATTTTGGAGCAAAAATGAAGAAATTTCCCTTTTTTTATGGCAAAAAGGTATGCATTCCCATTATTTTCAGGCAAAAAGGCAGAAATTCCCTGTATTTTGGAGCAAAATTGCAGAAATTTCCCTAATTGTGGGGCAAAAAGGCAGAAATTCCCTATATGGTGGGGAAATAAGACAGATATTCTCCTTATTTTGGGGCAAAACTCAAAAATTCCACTTATTTTGAGGCAAAATTCCAGAAATTTCCCTTATTTTGGAGAAAAATTGCAGAAATTTCACTTATTTTGGGGCAAAATTGAAGAAATTTCACTTATTTCAGGGTAAAAAGGCAGAAATTATCCTTATTTTGGGGCAAAAATGCAGAAATTCCCCTTATTTTGAGGTAAAAAGGCTGAAATTCCTTTTATTTGACGGCAAAAAGGCAGAAATTTCCCTTATTTTGGGGCAAAAAGACAGAAATTCCCCTTATTTTGTGGCAAAAAGGCAGAAATTTCTTTTATTTTGGGGCAAAATTGCAGAAATTTCACATATTTCAGAGCATAATTTAAAAATTTCTTTTATTTTGGGTCAAAAAGACAGAAATTCCGTTTATTTTGGGTAAAAAGGCAGAAATTTCTCTTATTTAGAGGTAAAAAGGCAGAAATTCCTCTTATTTTGGGGCAAAAATGAAGAAATTTCCCGTTTTTGTTGCAAAAGGTATACATTCCCCTTACTTTCGGGATAAAAAGCAGAAATTCCCCGTATTATGAAGCAAAATTGCAGAAATTCTCATAATTTTCGGGCAAAAAGGCAGAAATTCTCCTTATATTGCGACAAAAAGACAGAAAATCTCCTTTTTTCGGCAGCAAACAGTCAGAAATTCCCCTTATTTGGGGCAAAATTGCAGAAATTTCCTTTACATTGGTGAAAAATTGCAGAAATTTCCTTTATTTTGGGGCAAAATTGCAGAAATTTCATTTATTTCAAGGTAATAAGTCAGAAATTGCCCTTATTTTGGGGCAAAAAAGACAGAAATTCCCTTTGTTTTGGGGGAAAAGACAGAAATTCCTCTTATTTAGAGGCAAAAAGGCAGAAATTCCCCTTATTTTGGAGCAAAAATGAAAAAATTTCCCTTTTTTTTGGCAAAAAACTATGCATTCCCATTATTTTCAGGCAAAAAGGCAGAAATTCCTTGTATTTTGGAGCAATATTGCAGTAATTCCCCTAATTTTTGGGCAAAAGGCAGAAATTCCCTTTATTTTGGAGTAAAAATCAGAAATTCCCTATATTTTGAGGCAAAATTCCAGAAATTTTTTTTTGGGGGCAAAATTGCAGGAATTTATCTTATTTTGGGGCTAAATTGCAGAAATTTCTCTTATTTGGGGCAAAATTGCAGAAATTTCACTTATTTTCATTTAAAAAGGCTGAAATTTCCTTTATTTTGGGGCAAAAGGGAAGAAATTCCCTTTATTTTGTGGCAAAAAAGACAGAAATTCCCTTTGTTTTGTGGTAAAAATACAGAATTTCCTTTTATTTTGGGAAAAAATTTCAGAAATTTTCCTTATTATAAGGAAAAATTGCAGAAATTTTCTTTATTTTAGGGCAAAATTGCAGAAATTTCACTTATTTCAGATTAAAAAAGCAAAAGTTTTTTCTTATTTTGGGGCAAAAAGGCAGAAATTCCCATTATTTTGGGGCAAAATGCAGAAATTCACCTTATTTTGGGACAAAATTGCAGGAATTTCACTTATTTCAGGGTAATAAGTCAGAAATTTTCCTAATTTTGGGGCAAAAAAGACAGAAATTCTCTTTGTTTTGTGAAAAAAGACAGAAATTCCACTTATTTAGAGGCAAAATGCAGAAATTCCCCTTATTTTGGAGCAAAAATGAAGAAATTTCCCTTTTCTATGCCAAATTGGTATGCATTTTCCTTATTTTCAGGAAAAAAGGCAGAAATTCCCTGCATTTTGGAGCAAAATTGCAGAAATTCCCCTAATTGTGGGGCAAAAAGGCAGAAATTCCCTGTATTTTGGAGCAAAATTGCAGAAATTCCTCTAATTGTGGGGCAAAAAGGCAAAAATTTCCTATATGTTGGGGCAAAAAGACAGAAATAATCCTTATTTTAGGGCAAAACTCAGAAATTCCACTTATTTTAGGGCAAAATTGCAGAAATTTCACTTATTTCAGGGAAAAAAGCAGAAATTTTACTTATTTTCTGGCAAAAAGCAGAAATTCCTAATATTTTGTGGCAAAAATGCAGAAATTCCCCTTATTTTGAGGTAAAAAGGCTGAAATTCCCTTTATTTGGTGGCAAAAAGGCAGAAATTCACCTAATTTGGGGGCAAAATTTCAGAAATTTCACTTATTTCAGAGTAATAAGTCAGAAATTCCCATTATTTGGGGGCAAAAAGGTCAGAAATTCCCTTTGTTTTGGGGGAAAATGACAGAAATTCCACGTATTTAGAGGCACAAAATGCAGAAATTCCACTCATTTTGGAGCAAAAATGAAGAAATTTCATTTTTTATGGCAAAAAGGTATGCATTCCCCTTATTTTCGGGCAAAAAGGCAGAAATTCCCCGTGTTTTGGAGCAAAATTGCAGTAATTTCACTTATTTTCAGTTAAAAAGGCTGAAATTTCCTTTATTTTGGAGCAAAAATGGAGAAATTCCTTTTATTTTGGGGCAAAATTGCAGAAATTTTCTTTATTATGGGGCAAGAAGCAGAAATTCTGTAAATTTTGTGGCAAAAATGCAGAAATTCCCCTTATTTTGAGGTAAAAAGGCTGAAATTCCCCTTATTTGGGGGCAAAAAGGCAGAAATTTCCCTTATTTTGGGACAAAATTGCAGAAATTTTACTTATTTCAGGGTAATAAGTCAGAAATTCCGCTTATTTTGGGGCAAAAGTGACATAAATTCCCTTTTGTTTTGGGGGAAAAAGACAGAAATTCCACATATTTAGAGGTAAAAAGGCAGAAATTCTCCTTATTTTGGGGCAAAAATGAAGAAATTTCTATTTTATATGGCAAAAAGGTATGCATTCCCCTTATTTTCGGGGAAAAGGGCAGAAATTCCCCGTGTTTTGGTGCAAAATTGCAGAAATTCCCCTACTTGTGGGGCAAAAAGGCAGAAATTCCCTATATGTTGGGGCAAAAAGACAGAAATTCTCCTTATTTTGGGGCAAAACTCAGAAATTCCACTTATTTTGGAGCAAAATTGCAGAAATTTCACTTATTTCAGGGAAAAATGCAGATATTTTCCTTATTTTGGGGCAAAAAGGCAGAAATTCCTAATATTTTGTGGCAAAAACGCAGAAATTTCCCTTATTTTGAGGTAAAAAGGCTGAAATTCCCCTTATTTGGGTACAAAAAGGCAGAAATTTCCCTTATTTTTGGTCAAAATTGCAGAAATTTCACTTATTTCAGTGTAATAAGTCAGAAATTTTCCTTATTTTGGGGAAAAGAGACAAAAATTCCTTTTGTTTTGGGGGAAAAAAAAGAAATTCCACTTATTTAGAGGCAAAAAGGCAGAAATTCCCCTTATTTTGGAGCAAAAATGAAAAAATTTCACTTTTTTATGGCAAAAAGGTAAGCATTCCCCTTATTTTCGGTCAAAAAGGAAGAAATCCCCCGTATTTTGGAGCAAAATTGCAGAAATTCCCCTAATTTTGGGGCAAAAGGTAGAAATTCCCTTTATTTTGGGGCAAATATCAGAAATTCCCCTTATTTTGGGGCAAAATTCCAGAAATTTTCTATATTTTGGGGCAAAATTGCAGTAATTTACCTTATTTTGGGGCAAAATTTCAGAAATTTTCCTTATTTGGGGCCAAATTCCAGAAATTTCACTTATTTTTAGGTAAAAAGGATGATTTTTAATTTATTTTGGGGCAAATAGGGAGAAATTCTCCTTATTTGGGGCAAAATTGCAGTAATTTTTCTTATTTTAGGTCAAAAAGTCAGAAATTCGGTATATTTTGTTGCAAAAAGGGAGAAATTTTTCTTATTTAGAGGTAATAAGTTTGAAATTCCCCTTATTTGGGCCAAAAAGTCTAAAATTCCCCATATTTGGGGGCAAAAAGGCAGAAATTTCACTTATTTTGGAGAAAAATTGCAGAAATTTCAATCATTTAAGGGAAAATAGGCAGAAA
Source organism: Micromys minutus (assembly GCF_963924665.1). NCBI lineage: Eukaryota > Metazoa > Chordata > Mammalia > Rodentia > Muridae > Micromys > Micromys minutus. Next base: position 548,720 of record NW_027667258.1, on the reverse strand, counting down.
TTTTTCTTATTTTGGGGCAAAAAGGCAGAAATTCCTAATATTTTGTGGCAAAAATGCAGAAATTCCCCTTATTTTGAGGTAAAAAGGCTGGAATTCCCCTTATTTGGAGGCAAAAAGGCAAAAATTTCCCTTATGTTGGGGCCAAAGTGCAGAAATATCACTTATTTCAGGGAAAAAAATGCAGAAATTTTCTCTATTTTGGGGCAAAAAAGAGAGAAATTCTCTTTGTTTTGGGAAAAAAGACAGAAATCCACTTATTTAGAGGCAAAAAGGAAGAAATTTCGTTATTTTGGAGCAAAAATGAAGAAATTTCCCTTTTTTATGGCAAAAAGGTATGCATTCCCCTTATTTTCAGGCAAAAAGGCAGAAATTCCCCTTATTTTGGGGCAAAAAAATGAAATCCCTAATTTTTTGCTAAAATTGAAGAAATTTCACTTATTTCGGGACAAAAAGGCAGAAATTCCAATTAATTTCGGGCAAAAAGAAAGAAATGACCCGTATTTTAGAGCAAAATTGCAGAAATTCCCCTAATATTGGTGCAAAAATGCAGAAATTCCCTTTATTTTGGGGTAAAAAGGCAGAAATTCTCCATATTTTGGTGCAAAAATCAGAAATTTCCCTTATTTTGAGGTAAAATGCTGAAATTCCCTATATTTTGGGCCAAAAGGCAGAAATTTCCCTTATTTTGGGGCACATTTGCAGAAATTTCACTTATTATGGAGAAAAATTGCAGAAATTTCCCTTATTTAAGGCCAAATTGCAGAAATTTCACTAATTGTGGGGCAAAAAGGAAGAAATTCTCTATATTTTGGGGCAAAACTCAGAAATTCCACTTATTTTGGGGCAAAATTCCAGAAATTTCCCTTATTTTGGGGCAAAATTGCAGAAATTTCACTTATTTTGAAACAAAATTGCAGAAATTTCACTTATTTCAGGGAAAAAAGGCAGAAATTTCTCTTATTTTAGGGCAAAAAGGCAGAAATTTCTTTTATTTTGGTACAAAATTTAGAAATTCCCTATATTTTGAGGTAAAAAGGCTGAAATTCCCCTTATTTGGGGGCAAAAAGGTAGAAATTTCCCTTATATTGGGGCAAAATTGCAGAAATTTCACTTATTTCAAGGTAATAAGTCAGAAATTTTCCTTATTTTGGGGCAAAAAATACAGAAATTCCCTTTGTTTTGGGGGAAAAAGATAGAAATTCCACTTATTTAGAGGCAAAGAAGCAGAAATTTTCTTTATTTTGGAGCAAAAATGAAGAAATTTCTCTTTTTTATGGCAAAAAGTTATGCATTCTTCTTATTTTCAGGCAAAAAGGCAGAAATTCCTCATATTTTGGGGCAAAAGGCAGAAATTCCCATTATTTTGGGGCAAAAGGGCACAAATTTAACTTATTTTTGGGCAAAATTGCAGAAATTTCATTTATTTCAGGGCAAAAAGTCTGAAATTCCACTTATTTTGGGGCAAAAAGCAGAAATTTCTTTTATTATGGTACAAAATTGAAGAAATTTTTCTTATTTTGGAACAAAAAGGCAGAAATTCCCCATATTTTGGGGCAAAAGGCAGTAATTCTTCTTATTTTGAGGTAAAATGCAGAAATACCCTTTATTTAGAGGTAAAATGCAGAAATTCCCTTTATTTTGGGGCTAAAAGGAAGAAATTAACCGTATTTTGAAGCAAAATTGCAAAAATTCTCATAATTTTCAGGCAAAAAGGCAGAAATTCTTATTTTGGGGCAAAAAGACAGAAAATCTCCTTTTTTCGGGAGCATAAAGTCAGAAATTTTTCTTATTTTGGGGCAAAATTGCGGAAATTTCCTTTACATTGGGGCAAAATTGCAGAAATTTCTCTTATTTTGGGGCAAAATTGCAGAAATTTCACTTATTTCAGAAAAAAGGCAGAAATTTTTTTATTTTGGGGCATAAAGACAGAAATTTCTTTTATTTTAGTACAAAATTGCAGAAAGTTTTCTTATTTTGGGGCAAAAAGGCAGAAATTCCTCATACTTTGGGGCAAAAAGGCAGAAATTCCCCTTATTTTGAGGCAAAATTGCAGAAATTTCCTATATTATGGGAAAAAATTGAAGAAATTCCCTCATTTTAGGGCAAAATTTCAGATATTTCACTTATTTCAGAGAAATAAAGCAAAAATTTTTCTTATTTTGGGGCAAAAAGGCAGAAATTCCCATATTTTGGGGCAAAAAGGCAGAAATTCACCTTATTTTGGGGTAAAATTGCAGAAATTTCACATATTTCATGGCAAAAAGGCAGAAATTTCCCTTATTTTGGGGCAAAATTGCAGAAATTTCACTTATTTCAGGGTAATAAGTCAGAAATTCCCATTATTTTGGGGCAAAAAAGACAGAAATTCCCTTTCTTTTGGGGGAAAATTGCAGAAATTCCACTTATTTAGAGGAAAAAAGGCAGAAATTCCCTTTAATTAGGAGCAAAAATGAAGAAATTTCCCTTTTTTATGGCAAAAAGTTATGCATTCTCCTTATTTTCGGGCAAAAGTGCAGAAATTCCCAGTATTTTGGAGCAAAATTACAAAAATTCCCCTAATTGTGGGGCAAAAAGGCAGAAATTCCCTATATGGTAGGGCAAAAAACAGAAATTCTTTTTATTTTGGGGCAAAACTCAGAAATTCCACTTATTTTGGGGCAAAATTCCAGAAATTTCCCTTATTTTGGAGCAAAATTGCAGAAATTCCACTTATTTTGGGGCAAAATTGCAGAAATTTCACTTATTTCAGGGAAAGAAGGGAGAAATTTTCCTTATTTTGGGGCAAACATGCAGAAATTCTTAATATTTTGTGGCAAAAATGCAGAAATTCTCCTTATTTTGAGGTAAAAAGGCTGAAATTCCTTTTATTTGGAAGCAAAAAGGCAGAAATTTTTCTTATTTTTTGGCAAAAAGGCAGAAATTTCTTTTATTTTGGGGCAAAATTGCAGAAATTTCACTTATTTCAGGGCATAATTCAAAAATTCCTTTTATTTTGGGGCAAAAAGACAGAAATTCCATTTATTTTTGTGTAAAAAGGCAGAAATTTCACTTATTTTGAGGTAAATAAGCAGAAATTCCTCTTATTTTGGGGCAAAAATGAAGAAATTTTCCTTTTTTGTGGCAAAAGGTATACATTCCCCTTACTTTCGGGATAAAAAGCAGAAATTCCCCGTATTTTGAAGCAAAATTGCAGAAATTCTCATAATTTTCGGGCAAAAAGGCAGAAATTCTCCTTATTTTGGGGCAAAAAGATAATCTTTTTTCGGGAGCAAACAGTCAGAAATGCCCCTCATTTTGGGTAAAAATTTCAGAAATTTCACTTTTTTCAGGGTAATAAGTCAGAAATTTCCCTTATTTTGGTGCAAAAAAGACAGAAATTCCCTTTGTTTTGGGGGAAAAAGACAGAAATTCCACTTATTTAGAGGCAAAAAGGAAGAAATTCCCCTTATTTTGAAGCAAAAATGAAGAAATTTCCCTTTTTATGGCAAAAAGTTATGCATTCCCATTATTTTCAGGCAAAAAGGCAGAAATTCCCCATATTTTCGAGCAAAATTGCAGAAATTCCCCTAATTTTGGAGCAAAAGGCAGAAATTCCCTTTAATTTGGGGCAAAAATCAGAAATTCCCCTTATTTGGGGCAAAATTGCAGAAATTTCACTTATTTTCAGGTAAAAAGGCTGAAATTTCATTTATTTTGGGGCAAAAAGGGAGAAATTCCCTTTATTTTGGGGCAAAATTGCAGACATTTCTCTTATTATGTGGAAAAATTGCAGAAATTTCCTTTATTTTAGGGCATAATTGCAAAAATTTCACTTATTTCAGAAAAAAAAAAGCAAAAATTTTTCTTATTTTGGGGCAAAAAGGCAGAAATTATTATTATTTTGGGGCAAAAAGGAAGAAATTCACCTTATTTTTGGGTAAAATTGAAGAAATTTCACATTTTTCAGGGCAAAAAGACAGATATTTCCCTTATTTTGGGGCAAAATTGCAGAAATTTTAATTATTTTAGGGTAATAAGTCAGAAAGTCCCCTTATTTTGGGGCAAAAAGACAGAAATTCCCTTTGTTTTGGGGGAAAAAGACAGAAATTCCACTTATTTAGATGCAAAAATGCAAAAATTCCCCCTTATTTTGGAGCAAAAATTAAAAAATTTCCCTTTATATGGTAAAAAACTATGCATTTCCATTATTTTCAGGCAAAAAGGCAGAAATTCCTTGTATTTTGGAGCAAAATTGCAGAAATTCCCCTAATTTTTGGGCAAAAGGCAGAAATTCCCTTTATTTTGGGGTAAAAATCAGAAATTCCCTTTATTTTGAGGCAAAATTCCAGAAATTTCTTTTTTTGGGGGCAAAATTGCAGGAATTTACCTTATTTTGGGGCTAAATTGCAGAAATTTCCCTTATTTGGGGCAAAATTGCAGAAATTTCACTTATTTTCAGGTAAAAAGGCTGAAATTTCCTTTATTTTGGGGCAAAAAAAAAGAAATTTTTCTTATTTTGGGGCAAAAAAGACAGAAATTCCCTTGGTTTTGGGGGAAAAAGAAAGAAATTCCCCTTATTTTGGGGAAAAATTTCAGAAATTTCCCTTATTATGGGGAAAAATTGCAGAAATTTCCTTTATTTTAGGGCAAAATTGCAGAAATTTCACTTATTTCAGATTAAAAAAGCAAAAGTTTTTTCTTATTTTGGGGCAAAAAGGCAGAAATTCCCATTATTTTGGGGCAAAATGCAGAAATTCACCTTATTTTGGGGTAATATTGCAGAAATTTCACATATTTCAGGGCAAAAAGGCAGAAATTTTCCTTATTTTGGGGCAAAATTGCAGAAATTTCACTTATTTCAGGGTAATAAGTCAGAAATTTTCCTTATTTTGATGCAAAAAATACAGAAATTCTCTTTGTTTTGGGAAAAAAGACAGAAATTCCACTTATTTAGAGGCAAAAAGGCAGAAATTCCCCTTATTTTGGAGCAAAAATGAAGAAATTTCCCTTTTCTATGGCAAAAAGGTATGCATTCCCCTTATTTTCAGGAAATAAGGTAGAAATTCCCTGCATTTTGGAGCAAAATTGCAGAAATTCCCCTAATTGTGGGGCAAAAAGCAGAAATTCCCCGTATTTTGGAGCAAAATTGCAGAAATTCCCCTAATTGTGGGGAAAAAAGGCTAAAATTCCCTATATGTTGGGGCAAAAAGACAGAAATTCTCCTTATTTTGGGGTAAAACTCAGAAATTCCACTTATTTTGGGGCAAAATTGCAGAAATTTCACTTATTTCAGAGAAAAAGGCAGAAATTTTCCTTATTTTAGGGCAAAAATGCAGAAATTCTTAATATTTTGTGGCAAAAATGCAGAAATTCCCCTAATTTTGAGGTAAAAAGGCTGAAATTCCCCTTATTTGAGGGCAAAAAGCCATAAATTTCCATTATTTTGGGGCAAAAATATAGAAATTCCCCTTATTTTGTGGCAAAAAAGCAGAAATTTCTTTTATTTTGGGGCAAAATTTCAGAAATATCACTTATTTCAGGGCATAATTCAAAAATTCCTTTTATTTTGGGGCAAAAAGACAGAAATTTCATTTATTTTTGGGTAAAAAGGAAGAAATTTCACTTATTTTTAGGTAAAAAGGCAGAAATTCCTCTTATTCTGGGACAAAAATGAAGAAATTTCCCTTTTTTTGTGGCAAAAGGTATACATTCCCCTTACTTTCGGGATAAAAAGCAGAAATTCCCCGTATTTTGAAGCAAAATTGCAGAAATTCTCATAATTTTCAGGCAAAAAGGCAGAAATTCTCCTTATTTTGGGGCAAAAAGACTGAAAATCTCCTTTTTTGGGCAGCAAACAGTCAGAAATTCCTTTACATTGAGGCAAAATTGCAGAAATTTCCTTTACATTGGTGCAAAATTGCTGAAATTTCCTTTATTTTGGGGCAAAAAAGACAGAAATTCTCTTTGTTTTTGGGGAAAAAGACAGAAATTCCACTTATTTAGAGGCAAAAAGGCAGAAATTCTTATTTTAGAGCAAAAATAAAAAAATTTCCCTTTTTATGGCAAAAAGGTATGCATCCCCATTATTTTCAGGCAAAAAGGCAGAAATTCCCCGTATTTTGGAGCAAAATTGCAGAAATTCCCCTATTTTTGTGGCAAAGGCAGAAATTCCTTTATATTGAAGCAAATATCAGAAATTCCCCTTATTTTGTGCCAAAATTCAAGAAATTTCCTTTATTTTGGGGCAAAATTGCAGGAATTTACCTTATTTTGGGGCAAAATTGCAGAAATTTTCCTTATTTGGGGCAAATTTGCAGAAATTTCACTTATTTTCAGGTAAAATTGCTGAAATTTCCTTTATTTTGGGGCAAAAAATGAGAAATTCCCCTTATTTTGGGGCAAAATTGTAGAAATTTCCTTTATTATGGGAAACAATTGCAGAAATTTCCCTTATTTTAGGGCAAAATTGCAGAAATTTCACTTATTTCAGGGAAATAAGTCAGAAATTCCTTTTATTTTGGGGCAAAAAAGACAGAAAATCCCTTTGTTTTGGGGGAAAATTGCAGAAATTCCACTTATTTAGAGGAAAAAAGGTAGAAATTCCCCTTATTTAGGAGCAAAAATTAAGAAATTTCCCTTTTTTATGGCAAAAAGTTATGCATTCCCCTTATTTTCGGGCAAAAAGGCAGAAATTCCCCGTATTTTGGAGCAAAATTGCAGAAATTGCCCTAATTGTGGGGCAAAAATGCAGAAATTCCCTATATGGTGGGGCAAAAAACAGAAATTCTCCTTATTTTGGGGCAAAACTCAGAAATGCCACTTATTTGGGGGCAAAATTTCAGAAATTTCCTTTATTTTGGAGCAAAATTGCAGAAATTTCACTTATTTTGGGGCAAAATTCCAGAAATTTCCCTTATTTTGGGGCAAAATTGCAGAAATTTCCTTTATTTTGGGGCAAAATTACAAAAATTTAACTTATTTAAGAGAAAAAAGCAAAAATTTTTCTTATTTTTGGGCACAAAGGCAGAAATTTCCATTATTTTGGGGCAAAAAGGCAAAAATTCACCTTATTTTGGGTAAAATTGAAAAAATTTCATATATTTCAGGGCAAAAAGGCAGAAATTTCCCTTATTTTGGGGCAAAATTGCAGAAATTTTCTTTATTTTGGGGCAAAATTGCAGAAATTTCACTTATTTCAGGGAAAAAAGGAAGAAATTTTCCTTCTTTTAGGGCAAAAATGCAGAAATTCTTAATATTTTGTGGCAAAAATGCAGGAATTCCCCTAATTTTGAGGTAAAAAGGCTGCAATTCCCCTTATTTGAGGGCAAAAAGGCATAAATTTCCATTATTTTGGGGCAAAAAGATAGAAATTCCCCTTATTTTGTGGAAGAAAAGAAGAAATTTCTTTTATTTTGGGGCAAAATTGCAGAAATATCACTTATTTCAGGGCATAATTCAAAAATTCCTTTTATTTTGGGGCAAAAAGACAGAAATTCCATTTATTTTTGGGTAAAAAGGAAGATATTTCACTTATTTTTAGGTAAAAAGGCAGAAATTCCTCTTATTCTGGGGCAAAAATGAAGAAATTTCCCTTTTTTGTGGCAAAGGGTATACATTCCCCTTACTTTCGGGATAAAAAGCAGAAATTCCCCGTATTTTGAAGCAAAATTGCAGAAATTCTCATAATTTTCAGGCAAAAAGGCAGAAATTCTCCTTATTTTGGGGCAAAAAGACAGAAAATCTCCTTTTTTCGGCAGCAAACAGTCAGAAATTCCCCTTATTCTGGGACAAAATTCAGAAATTTCCTTTACATTGGTTCAAAATTGCAGAAATTTCCTTTATTTTGGGGCAAAAAAGACAGAAATTTTCTTTGGGGGGAAAAAGACAGAAATTCCACTTATTTAGAGGCAAAAAGGCAGAAATTCTTATTTTAGAGCAAAAATGAAAAAATTTTCCTTTTTATGGCAAAAAGGTATGCATCCCCATTATTTTCAGGCAAAAAGGCAGAAATTCCCCATATTTTGGAGCAAAATTGCAGAAATTCCCCTAATTTTGTGGCAAGAGGCAGAAATTCCTTTATTTTGGGGCAAATATCAGAAATTCCCCTTATTTTGGGGCAAAATTCAAGAAATTTCCTTTATTTTGGGGCAAAATTGCAGGAATTTACCTTATTTGGGCGCAAAATTTCAGAAATTTCCCTTATTTGGGGCAAAATTGCAGAAATTTCACTTATTCAGGTAAAAAGGCTGAAATTTCCTTTATTTTGGGGCAAAAAGTGAGAAATTCCCCTTATTTTGGGGCAAAATTGCAGAAATTTCCTTTATTATGAGAAAAAATTGCAGAAATTTCCCTTATTTTAGGGCAAAATTGCAGAAATTTCACTTATTTCAGGGTAATAAGTCAGAAATTCCTTTTATTTTGGGGCAAAAAAGACAGAAAATCCCTTTGTTTTGGGGAAAAATTGCAGAAATTCCACTTATTTAGAGGAAAAAAGGCAGAAATTCCTCTTATTTAGGAGCAAAAATTAAGAAATTTCCCTTTTTTATGGCAAAAAGTTATGCATTCCCCTTATTTTCGGGCAAAAAGGCAGAAATTCCCCGTATTTTGGGGCAAAATTGCAGAAATTGCCCTAATTGTAAGGCAAAAATTCAGAAATTCCCTATATGGTGGGGCAAATAACAGAAATACTCCTTATTTTGGGGCAAAACTCAGAAACTCCACTTATTTGGGGGCAAAATTTCAGAAATTGCCTTATTTTGGAGCAAAATTGCAGAAATTTCACTTATTTTGGGGCAAAATTGCAGAAATTTCACTTATTTCAGGGAAAAAAGGCAGAAATTTTCCTTATTTTGGGGCAAAAGTGCAGACATTTCCCTTATTATGGGGAAAAATTGCAGAAATTTCTTTTATTTTAGGGCAAAATTGCAGAAATTTCACTTATTTCAGAGAAAAAAAGCAATAATTTTTCTCATTTTGGGGCAAAAAGGCAGAAATTCCCATTATTTTGGGGCAAAAAGGCAGAAATTCACCTTATTTTGGGGTAAAATTGAAGAAATTTCACATATTTCAGGGCAAAAAGGCAGAAATTTCCCTTATTTTGGGGCAAAATTGCAGAAATTTCACTTATTTCAGGGTAATAAGTCAGAATTTCCTTTTATTTTGGGGCAAAAAAAACAGAAAATCCCTTTGTTTTGGGGGAAAATTGAAGAAATTCCACTTATTTAGAGGAAAAAAGGCAGAAATTCCCCTTATTTAGGAGCAGAAATTAAGAAATTTCCCTTTTTTATGGCAAAAAGTTATGCATTCCCCTTATTTTCGGGCAAAAAGGCAGAAATTCCCATATTTTGGAGCAAAATTGCAGAAATTGCCCTAATTGTGGGGCAAAAAATGCAGAAATTCCCTATATGGTAGGGCAAAAAACAGAAATTCTCCTTATTTTGGGGCAAAACTCAGAAATTCCACTTATTTGGGGGCAAAATTTCAGAAATTTCCCTTATTTTGGAGCAAAATTGCAGAAATTTCACTTATTTTGGGGAAAAAAGGCAGAAATTCCCATTATTTTGGTGCAAAAAGGCAGAAATTTCCCTTATTTTGGGGCAAAATTGCAGAAATTTCACTTATTTCAGGGCATAATTTAAAAATTCCTTTTATTTTGGGGCAAAAAAACAGAAATTCCGTTTATTTTTGGGTAAAAAGGCTAAAATTTCTCCTATTTTGAGGATAAAAGGCAGAAATTCCTCTTATTTTAGGGCAAAAATGAAGAAATTTCCCTTTTTTGTGGCAAAAGGTATACATTCCTTTTACTTTCGGGATAAAAAGCAGAAATTCCCCGTATTTTGAAGCAAAATTGCAGAAATTCTCATAATTTTCGGGCAAAAAGGCAGAAATTCTTCTTTTTTCGGGAGAAAACAGTCAGAAATTCCCCTTATTTTGGGGCAAAATTGCAGAAATTTCCCTTATTTTGGTGAAAAATTGCAGAAATTTCACTTATTTCAGGGAAATAAGTCAGAAATTCCCCTTATTTTAGGGCAAAAAAGAGAGAAATTCCATTTGTTTTTGGGGAAAAAGACAGAAATTCCACTTATTTAGAGGCAAAAAGGCAGAAATTCCCCTTATTTTGGAGCAAAAATGAAGAAATTTCTTTTTTTATGGTAAAAAGGTATGCATTCCCATTATTTTCAGGCAAAAAGGCAGAAATTCCCCATATTTTGGAGCAAAATTGCAGAAATTCCCCTAATTTTGGGGCAAAAGGCAGAAATTCCCTTTATTTTGGGGCAAAAATCAGAAATTCCCCTTATTTTGGGGCAAAATTGCAGAAATTTCACTTATTTCAGGGTAATAAGTCAAAAATTCCCCTTATTTTGGGGCAAAAATACAGAAATTTCCTCTCTTTTGGGGGGAAAATACAGAAATTCCACTTATTTAGAGGCAAAAAGGCAGAAATTCCCCTTATTTTGGAGCAAAAATGAAGAAATTCCCTTTTTTTATGGCAAAAAGGTATGCATTCCCATTATTTTCAGGAAAAAAGGCAGAAATTCCCTGTATTTTGGAGCAAAATTGCAGAAATTTCCCCAATTGTGGGGCAAAAAGGCAGAAATTCCCTATATGGTGGGGAAATAAGACAGATATTCTCCTTATTTTGGGGCAAAACTCAAAAATTCCACTTATTTTGAGGCAAAATTCCAGAAATTTCCCTTATTTTGGAGCAAAATTGCAGAAATTTCAATTATTTTGGGGCAAAATTGAAGAAATGTCACTTATTTCAGGGTAAAAAAGCAGAAATTATCCTTATTTTGGGGCAAAAATGCAGAAATTCCCCTTATTTTGAGGTAAAAAGGCTGAAATTCCTTTTATTTGACGGCAAAAAGGCAGAAATTTCCCTTATTTTGGGGCAAAAAGACAGAAATTCCCCTTATTTTGTGGCAAAAAGGCAGAAATTTCTTTTATTTTGGGAAAAAATTGCAGAAATTTCACATATTTCAGAGCATAATTTAAAAATTTCTTTTATTTTGGGTCAAAAAGACAGAAATTCCGTTTATTTTTGGGTAAAAAGGCAGAAATTTCTCTTATTTAGAGGTAAAAAGGCAGAAATTCCTCTTATTTTGGGGCAAAAATGAAGAAATTTCCCTTTTTTGTTGCAAAAGGTATACATTCCCCTTACTTTCGGGATAAAAAGCAGAAATTCCCCGTATTATAAAGCAAAATTGCAGAAATTCTCATAATTTTCGGGCAAAAAGGCAGAAATTCTCCTTATTTTGCGAAAAAAAGACAGAAAATCTCCTTTTTTCGGCAGCAAACAGTCAGAAATTCCCCTTATTTGGGGCAAAATTGCAGAAATTTCATTTACATTGGTGAAAAATTGCAGAAATTTCCTTTATTTTGGGGCAAAATTGCAGAAATTTCATTTATTTCAAGGTAATAAGTCAGAAATTGCCCTTATTTTGGGGCAAAAAAGACAGAAATTCCCTTTGTTTTGGGGGAAAAGACAGAAATTCCTCTTATTTAGAGGCAAAAAGGCAGAAATTCCCCTTATTTTGGAGCAAAAATGAAAAAATTTCCCTTTTTTTGGCAAAAAACTATGCATTCCCATTATTTTCAGGCAAAAAGGCAAAAATTCCTTGTATTTTGGAGCAAAATTGCAGTAATTCCCCTAATTTTTGGGCAAAAGGCAGAAATTCCCTTTATTTTGGAGTAAAAATCAGAAATTCCCTTTATTTTGAGGCAAAATTCCAGAAATTTTTTTTTGGGGGCAAAATTGCAGGAATTTATCTTATTTTGGGGCTAAATTGCAGAAATTTCTCTTATTTGAGGCAAAATTGCAGAAATTTCACTTATTTTCATTTAGAAAGGCTGAAATTTCCTTTATTTTGGGGCAAAAGGGAAGAAATTCCCTTTATTTTGGGGCAAAAAAGACAGAAATTCCCTTTGTTTTGTGGTAAAAAAACAGAATTTCCCCTTATTTTGGGAAAAAATTTCAGAAATTTTCCTTATTATAAGGAAAAATTGCAGAAATTTTCTCTATTTTAGGGCAAAATTGCAGAAATTTCACTTATTTAAGAGAAAAAAGGCAAAAATTTTTCTTATTTTGGGGCAAAAAGGCAGAAATTCCCATTATTTTGGGGCAAAAAGGCAGAAATTCACCTTATTTTGGGCTAAAATTGCAGAAATTTTTCATATTTCAGGGCAAAAAGGCAGAAATTTTTCTTAATTTGGGGCAAAAATGAAGAAATTTCCCTTTTTTATGGCAAAAAGTTATGCATTCCACTTATTTTCGGGCAAAAAGCAGAAATTCCCCGTATTTTAAGCACAATTGCAGAAATTCCCCTAATTGTGGGGCAAGAAGGCAGAAATTCTTTTTATTTTGGGGCAAAACTCAGAAATTGCACTTATTTTGGGGCAAAATTCCAGAAATTTCCCTTATTTTAGGGCAAAATTGCAGAAATTTCACTTATTTCAGAGAAAAAAGGAAAAATTTTTCTTATTTTGGGGCAAAAAGGCAGAAATTCCCATTATTTTGGGGCAAAATGCAGAAATTCACCTTATTTTGGGGCAAAATTGCAGAAATTTCACTTATTTCAGGGTAATAAGTCAGAAATTTTCCTTATTTTGGGGCAAAAAAGACAGAAATTCTCTTTGTTTTGTGAAAAAAGACAGAAATTCCACTTATTTAGAGGCAAAAAGGCAGAAATTCCCCTTATTTTGGAGCAAAAATGAAGAAATTTCCCTTTTCTGTGGCAAAAAGGTATGCATTTCCCTTATTTTCAGGAAAAAAGGCAGAAATTCCCTGCATTTTGGAGCAAAATTGCAGAAATTCCCCTAATTGTGGGGCAAAAAGGCAGAAATTCCCCGTATTTTGGAGCAAAATTGCAGAAATTCCCCTAATTGTGGGGCAAAAAAGCAAAAATTTCCTATATGTTGGGGCAAAAAGACAGAAATAATCCTTATTTTAGGGCAAAACTCAGAAATTCCACTTATTTGGGGGCAAAATTGCAGAAATTTCACTTATTTCAGGGAAAAAAGCAGAAATTTTACTTATTTTCTGGCAAAAAGCAGAAATTCCTAATATTTTGTGGCAAAAATGCAGAAATTCCCCTTATTTTGAGGTAAAAAGGCTGAAATTTCCTTTATTTGGTGGCAAAAAGGCAGAAATTCACCTAATTTTGGGGCAAAATTTCAGAAATTTCACTTATTTCAGAGTAATAAGTCAGAAATTCCCATTATTTGGGGGCAAAAAGGTCAGAAATTCCCTTTGTTTTGGGGGAAAATGACAGAAATTCCACTTATTTAGAGGCACAAAATGCAGAAATTCCACTCATTTTGGAGCAAAAATGAAGAAATTTCACATTTTTATGGCAAAAAGGTATGCATTCCCCTTATTTTCGGGCAAAAAAGCAGAAATTCCCCGTGTTTTGGAGCAAAATTGCAGTAATTTCACTTATTTTCAGTTAAAAAGGCTGAAATTTCCTTTATTTTGGAGCAAAAAAGGAGAAATTCCTTTTATTTTGGGGCAAAATTGCAGAAATTTTCTTTATTATGGGGCAAGAAGCAGAAATTCTGTAAATTTTGTGGCAAAAATGCAGAAATTCCCCTTATTTTGAGGTAAAAAGGCTGAAATTCCCCTTATTTGGGGGCAAAAAGGCAGAAATTTCCCTTATTTTGGGACAAAATTGCAGAAATTTTACTTATTTCAGGGTAATAAGTCAGAAATTCCCCTTATTTTGGGGCAAAAGTGACATAAATTCCCTTTGTTTTGGGGGAAAAAGACAGAAATTCCACATATTTAGAGGTAAAAAGGCAGAAATTCTCCTTATTTTGGGGCAAAAATGAAGAAATTTCTATTTTATATGGCAAAAAGGTATGCATTCCCCTTATTTTCGGGGAAAAGGGCAGAAATTCCCCGTGTTTTGGTGCAAAATTGCAGAAATTCCCCTATTTGTGGGGCAAAAAGGCAGAAATTCCCTATATGTTGGGGCAAAAAGACAGAAATTCTCCTTATTTTGGGGCAAAACTCAGAAATTCCACTTATTTTGGAGCAAAATTGCAGAAATTTCACTTATTTCAGGGAAAAATGCAGATATTTTCCTTATTTTGGGGCAAAAAGGCAGAAATTCCTAATATTTTGTGGCAAAAACGCAGAAATTTCCCTTATTTTGAGGTAAAAAGGCTGAAATTCCCCTTATTTGGGTACAAAAAGGCAGAAATTTCCCTTATTTTTGGTCAAAATTGCAGAAATTTCACTTATTTCAGGGTAATAAGTCAGAAATTTTTTTTATTTTGGGGAAAAGAGACAAAAATTATTTTTGTTTTGGGGGAAAAAAAAGAAATTCCACTTATTTAGAGGCAAAAAGGCAGAAATTCCCCTTATTTTGGAGCAAAAATGAAAAAATTTCACTTTTTTATGGCAAAAAGGTAAGCATTCCCCTTATTTTCGGTCAAAAAGGAAGAAATCCCCCGTATTTTGGAGCAAAATTGCTGAAATTCCCCTAATTTTGGGGCAAAAGGTAGAAATTCCCTTTATTTTGGGGCAAAAATCAGAAATTTTTTTTATTGTGGGGCAAAATTCCAGAAATTTTCTATATTTTGGGGCAAAATTGCAGTAATTTACCTTATTTTGGGGCAAAATTTCAGAAATTTTCCTTATTTGGGGCCAAATTCCAGAAATTTCACTTATTTTAAGGTAAAAAGGATGATTTTTAATTTATTTTGGGGATAATAGGGAGAAATTCTCCTTATTTAGGGCAAAATTGCAGTAATTTTTCTTATTTTAGGTCAAAAAGTCAGAAATTCGGTATATTTTGTTGCAAAAAGGGAGAAATTTTTCTTATTTAGAGGTAATAAGTTTGAAATTCCCCTTATTTGGGCCAAAAAGTCTAAAATTCCCCATATTTGGAGGCAAAAAGGCAGAAATTTCACTTATTTTGGAGAAAAATTGCAGAAATTTCAATCATTTAAGGGAAAATAGGCAGAAATTTTTCTTATTTTGGGGCAAAAAGGCAGAAATTCCTAATATTTTGTGGCAAAAATGCAGAAATTCCCCTTATTTTGAGGTAAAAAGGCTGGAATTCCCCTTATTTGGAGGCAAAAAGGCAAAAATTTCCCTTATGTTGGGGCCAAAGTGCAGAAATATCACTTATTTCAGGGAAAAAAATGCAGAAATTTTCTCTATTTTGGGGCAAAAAAGAGAGAAATTCTCTTTGTTTTGGGAAAAAAGACAGAAATTCCACTTATTTAGAGGCAAAAAGGAAGAAATTTCGTTATTTTGGAGCAAAAATGAAGAAATTTCCCTTTTTTATGGCAAAAAGGTATGCATTCCCCTTATTTTCAGGCAAAAAGGCAGAAATTCCCCTTATTTTGGGGCAAAAAAATGAAATCCCTAATTTTTTGCTAAAATTGAAGAAATTTCACTTATTTCGGGACAAAAAGGCAGAAATTCCAATTAATTTCGGGCAAAAAGAAAGAAATGACCCGTATTTTAGAGCAAAATTGCAGAAATTCCCCTAATATTGGTGCAAAAATGCAGAAATTCCCTTTATTTTGGGGTAAAAAGGCAGAAATTCTCTATATTTTGGTGCAAAAATCAGAAATTTCCCTTATTTTGAGGTAAAATGCTGAAATTCCCTATATTTTGGGCCAAAAGGCAGAAATTTCCCTTATTTTAGGGCAAATTTGCAGAAATTTCACTTATTATGGAGAAAAATTGCAGAAATTTCCCTTATTTAAGGCAAAATTGCAGAAATTTCACTAATTGTGGGGCAAAAAGGAAGAAATTCTCTATATTTTGGGGCAAAACTCAGAAATTCCACTTATTTTGGGGCAAAATTTCAGAAATTTCCCTTATTTTGGGGCAAAATTGCAGAAATTTCACTTATTTTGAAACAAAATTGCAGAAATTTCACTTATTTCAGGGAAAAAAGGCAGAAATTTCTCTTATTTTAGGGCAAAAAGGCAGAAATTTCTTTTATTTTGGTACAAAATTTAGAAATTCCCTATATTTTGAGGTAAAAAGGCTGAAATTCCCCTTATTTGGGGGCAAAAAGGTAGAAATTTCCCTTATATTGGGGCAAAATTGCAGAAATTTCACTTATTTCAAGGTAATAAGCCAGAAATTTTCCTTATTTTGGGGCAAAAAATACAGAAATTCCCTTTGTTTTGGGGGAAAAAGATAGAAATTCCACTTATTTAGAGGCAAAGAAGCAGAAATTTTCTTTATTTTGGAGCAAAAATGAAGAAATTTCCCTTTTTTATGGCAAAAAGTTATGCATTCATCTTATTTTCAGGCAAAAAGGCAGAAATTCCTCATTTTTTGGGGCAAAAGGCAAAAATTCCCATTATTTTGGGACAAAAGGGCACAAATTTAACTTATTTTTGGGCAAAATTGCAGAAATTTCATTTATTTCAGGGCAAAAAGTCTGAAATTCCACTTATTTTGGGGCAAAAATCAGAAATTTCTTTTATTATGGTACAAAATTGAAGAAATTTTTCTTATTTTGGAACAAAAAGGCAGAAATTCCCCATATTTTGGGGCAAAAGGCAGTAATTCTTCTTATTTTGAGGTAAAATGCATAAATTCCCCTTATTTAGAGGTAAAATGCAGAAATTCCCCATATATTGGTGGAAAATGCAGAAATTCCCTTTATTTTGGGGCTAAAAGGAAGAAATTAACCGTATTTTGAAGCAAAATTGCAAAAATTCTCATAATTTTCAGGCAAAAAGGCAGAAATTTTTATTTTGGGGGCAAAAAGACAGAAAATCTCCTTTTTTCGGGAGCATAAAGTCAGAAATTTTTCTTATTTTGGGGCAAAATTGCGGAAATTTCCTTTACATTGGGGCAAAATTGCAGAAATTTTTCTTATTTTGGGGCAAAATTGCAGAAATTTCACTTATTTCAGAAAAAAGGCAGAAATTTTTTTATTTTGGGGCATAAAGACAGAATTTTCTTTTATTTTGGTACAAAATTGCAGAAAGTTTTCTTATTTTGGGGCAAAAAGGCAGAAATTCCCCATACTTTGGGGCAAAAAGGCAGAAATTCCCCTTATTTTGAGGTAAAAAGGCTGAAATTCCCCTTATTTTCGGGCAAAAAGTCAGAAATTCCCCTTATTTTGGTGCAAAAAGACAGAAATTTTGTTTGTTTTTAGGGAAAAGGCACAAATTGCACTTATTTTGAATCAAGAAGGTGGAAAATCCCCTTATTTTGGGGCAAAAATGAAGAAATTTCCCTTTTTTATGGCAAAAAGGTAAACATTCCCTGTATTTTCAAGCAAAAAGGCAGAAATTCCCCATATTTTGGATCAAAATTGCAGAAATTCCCCTAATTTTGGGGCAAAAGGCAGAAATTCCCTCTATTTTGGGGCAAAAATCAGAAATTCCTTTTATTTGGGGGCAAAATTCAAGAAATTTTCTTTATTTTGGGGCAAAATTGCAGGAATTTATCTTATTTTGGGGCAAAATTGCAGAAATTTCTTTTATTTGGGGCAAAATTGCAGAAATTTTTCTTATTTTCAGGTAAAAAGTCTGAAATTTCCTTTATTTTCGGCAAAAAGGAAGAAATTCTCCTTATTTTGGGGCAAAACTGCAAAAAATTTCCTTATTTTGGGGCAAAAAGGCAGAAATTCCTTATATTTTGTGGCAAAAAGGCAGAAATTTCCCTTATTTTGAGGTAATAAGGTTGAAATTCTCCTTATTTTGGGGCAAAAAGGCAGAAATTCTTTTTATTTTGAGGTAAAATTGCCGAAATTTCAAATATTCCAGGTCAAAATGGCAGAAATTCCCCTTATTTTGGGGCAAAAAGATGAAATCCCTAATTTTTGGCGATAATTGAAGAAATTTCACTTATTTCAGGACAAAAAGCCAGAAATTCCAATTAATTTTGGGCAAAAAGGCAGAAATGACCCGTATTATGGAGAAAAATTGCAGAAATTCCCTTAATATTGGTGCAAAAATGCAGAAATTCCCTTTATTATGGGGCAAAAAGGCAGAAATTCTCCATATTTTGGTGCAAAAATCAGAAATTTCCCTTATTTTGAGGTAAAATTCTCAAATTCCCTAAATTTTAGGGCAAAAGGCAAAAATTTCCCTTATTTTGGGGCAAATTTGGAGAAATTTCACTTATTTCAGCATAATAAGTCAGAAATTTTCCTTATTTTGAGGCAAAAGAGACAGAAATTCCCTTTGTTTTGGGGGAAAAACAGAAATTCCACTTATTTAGAGGTAAAAAGGCAAAAGTTCTCCTTATTTTGGAGCAAAAATGAAGAAATTTCCCTTTTTATGGCAAAAAAGTTTGCATTCTTCTTATTTTCGGGCAAAAAGGCAGAAATTCCCCAAATTTTGGGGCAAAAGGCAGAATTTCCCCTTATTTTGGGGCAAATTGCAGAAATTTCGCTTATTTTGGGGCAAAATGAAGAAATTTCCCTTTTTTATGGCAAAAAGTTATACATTCCCTTTATTTTCGGGCAAAAAGGCAGAAATTCCTCGTATTTTGGAGCAAAATTGCAAAAATTCCCCTAATTGTGGGGCAAAAAGGCAGAAATATTCCTTATTTTGGGGCAAAAGTCAGAATTTTCACTTATTTTGGGGCAAAATTCAGAAAACTTTCCTTATTTTGGGGCAAAATTGCAGAAATGTCACTTATTTTGGGGCAAAAGTGCAGAAATTTCACTTATTTCAGAGAAAGAAGGCAGAAATTTTCTTTATTTGGGGCAAAAAGGCAGAAATTCCTAATATTTTGTGCCAAAATTGAGAAATTCCTTTTATTTTGAGGTAAAAGGGCTGAAATTCCCCTTATTTGCGGGCAAAAAGGCAGAAATTTCCCTTATATTGGGGCAAAATTGCAGAAATTTCACTTATTTCA
Source organism: Micromys minutus (assembly GCF_963924665.1). NCBI lineage: Eukaryota > Metazoa > Chordata > Mammalia > Rodentia > Muridae > Micromys > Micromys minutus. The sequence continues at coordinate 529,894 of NW_027667258.1, read as the reverse complement.
GGGTAATAAGTCAGAAATTTTCCTTATTTTGGGGCAAAAAAGATGGAAATTCCCTTTGTTTTGGGGGAAAAAGACAGAAATTCCACTTATCTAGAGGAAAAAAAAGCAGAAATTCCCTTTATTATGGAGCAAAAATAAAAAAAAATTCCTTTTTTATGGCAAAAACGTATGCATTCTTCTTATTTTCAGGCAAATAGGCAGAAATTACCCATATTTTGGGGCAAAAGGCAGAAATTCCTCTTATTTTGGGGCAAAAAGGCTCAAATTTCTCTTATTTTTGGGCAAAATTGCAGAAATTTCATTTATTGTAGTGCAAAAAGTCAGAAATTTCCCTTATTTTGGGGCAAAAAGCAGAAATTTTTATTTATTATGGTACAAAATTGAAGAAATTTTCCTTATTTTGGAACAAAAAGACAGAAATTCCCCATATTTTGGGGCAAGAGGCAGAAATTCTTCTTATTTTGAGGTAAAATGCAGAAATTCCCCTTATTTAGAGATAAAATGCAGAAATTCACCAAATATTTGGGGAAAATGCAAAAATTCCCTTTATTTTGGGGCTAAAAGGCAGAAATTCCCAGTATTTTGAAGCAAAATTGGAGAAATTCTCATAATTTTCGGGCAAAAAGGCAGAAATTCTCCTTATTTTGGGGCAAAAAGACAGAAAATCTTTTTTTTTTCGGGAGCATTAAGTCAGAAATACCTTTTATTTTGGGGCAAAATTGCAGAAATTTCACTTATTTCAGAAAAAATGCAGAAATTTTCTTATTTTGGGGCAAAAAGGCAGAAATTTCTTTTATTTTGGTACAAAATTGCAGAAATTTTTCTTATTTTGGGGCAAAAAGGCAGAAATTACCCATATTTTGGGGTAAAACGGCAGAAATTCCCTTTTATTTCGGGCAAAAAGTCAGAAATTCCCCTTATTTTGGTGCAAAAAGACAGAAATTTCATTTATTTTTGGGGAAAAGTAAAAAAGGCGGAAAATCCCCTTATTTTGGGGCAAAAATGAAGAAATTTCCCTTGTTTATGGCAAAAAGGAAAACATTCCCTTTATTTTTGGGCAAAAAGGCAAAAATTCCCCATATTTTGGAGCAAAATTGCAGAAATTTCCCTAATTTTGGGGCAAAAAAGCAGAAATTCCTCTTATTTTGAGGTAAAACTGCAGAAATTTCACTTATTTCGCAGCAAAATGGCAGAAATTCCCGTTATTTTCGGCGAAAAAGGCAGAAAATCCCCATATTTTGGAGCAAAATTGCAGAAATTCACCTAATTTTGGGGTAAAAAATACAGTAATTTTTATTATTTTGAGGCAAAACGGCAAAAATTCTCATTATTTTGGGGCAAAAGGCAGAAATTCCCCTTATTTTAGAGCAAAATTGCAGAAATTTCCCTTATTTGGGGGCAAAAAAACAGAAATTCCCCTTATTTTTGGGCAAAATTGCAGAAATTTCTCTTATTATGGGAAAAAATTGCAGAAATTTCCCTTATTTTAGGGCAAATTTGCAGAAATTTCACTTATTTCAGAGAAAAAAAGCAAAAATTTTTCTTATTTTGGGGCAAAAAGGCAGAAATTCCCATTATTTTGGGGCAAAAATGCAGAAATTCCCCTTATTTTGGGCTAAAATTGCAGAAATTTCACATATTTCAGGGCAAAAAGGCAGAAATTTCCCTTATTTTGGGGCAAAAATGAAGAAATTTCCCTGGGCAAAAAGCAGAAATTTTTTTTATATTGGTACAAAATTGAAGAAATTTTCCTTATTTTGGAACAAAAAGGCAGAAATTCCCCATATTTTGGGACAAAAGGCAGAAATTCTCCTTATTTTGAGGTAAAAAGGCTGAAATTCCCCTTCTTTTGGGGCAAAAAGGCCGAAATTCTTTTTATTTTGGGGTAAAATTGCAGAAATTTCAAATATTTCAGGGCAAAATGGCAGAAATTCTGCTTATTTTGGGGCAAAAAAATGAAATCCCTAATTTTTGGCTAAAATTGCAGATATTTCACTTATCTCGAAACAAAAAGGCAGAAATTCCACTTAATTTCGGGCAAAAAGGCAGAAATGACCCGTATTTTGGAGCAAAAAGGTGAAATTCCCCTTAATTTGAGGTAAAATGCTGAAATTCCTCATATTTTGGGGCAAAAGGCAGAAATTCTCCTCATTTTGGGGCAAAAAGGCACAAATTTCATTTATTTTTGGGCTAAATTGCAGAAATTTCATTTATTTTTGGGTAAAAAGTAAGAAATTCCCCTTTTTTGGGGCAAAAAGCAGAAATTTCTTTTATTATGGTACAAAATTGAAGAAATTTTCCTTATTTTGGAACAAAAAGGAAGAAATTCCCCATATTTTGAGGCAAAATGCAGAAATTCCCTTTATTTTGGGGCTAAAAGGCAGAAATTCCCCGTATTTTGAAGCAAAATTGCAGAAATTCTCATAATTTTAGGGCAAAAAGGCTGAAATTCTCCTTATTTAGGGCAAAATTGCAGAATTTTCCTTTACTTTGGGGAAAAATTGCAGAAGTATTTCCTTATTATGGGGCAAAATTGCAGAAATTTCACTTATTTCAGGGGAAAAAGGCAGAAATTTCTCTTATTTTGGGGCAAAAAGGCAGAAATTTCTTTTATTTTGGTACAAAATTGCAGAAATTTTTCTTATTTTGGGGCAAAAAGGCAGAAATTCCTCATACTTTGGGGCAAAATGCAGAAATTCCCCTTATTTTGAGGAAAAAAGGCTGAAATTCCCCTTATTTTGGGGCAAGAAAATAGAAATTCCTCTTATTTTGGGGCAAAAAGCAGACATTTCAATTATTTTGGGGAAAAATTTAGAAATTTAAATTATTTCAGGGCAAAAAGTCAGAAATTCCCCTTATTTTGGGGCAAAAAGACAGAAATTCCGTTTATTTTGGGGGAAAAGTCAGAAATTGCACTTATTTTGAGTAAAAAAGGCGGAAAATCCCCTTATTTTGAAGTAAAAATGAAGAAATTTCCCTTTTTATGGCTAAAAGGTATACATTCCCTTTATTTTCAGGCAAAAAGGCAGATATTTCTAGTATTTTGGAGAAAAATTGCAGAAATTCCTATAATTTTGGGGCAAAAACACAGAAATTCCCCTTATTTTGGGGTAAAACTGCAGAAATTTCACTTATTTTGTGGCAAAATGGCAGAAATTCCCCTTATTTTCGGCGAAAAAAGGCAGAAAATCCCTGTATTTTGGAGCAAATTGCAAAAATTCACCTAATTTTGGGGTAAAACATGCAGTAATTTTCTTTGTTTTGGGGCAAAAAGGCAGAAATTCCTCTTATTTTGGGGCAAAAGGCAGAAATTCCCCTTATTTTAGGGCAAAATTGCAGAAATTTCCCCTATTTGGGGACAAAAACAGAAATTTCCTTTATTTTGGGGCAAAATTGCAGAAAATTCTTTTATTATGGGGAAAAATTGCAGAAATTTTTTTTATTTTAAAGCAAAATTGCAGATATTTCACTTTTTTCAGAGAAAAAAAGCAAAAATTTTTCTTATTTTCGGGCAAAAAGGCAGAAATTCCCATTATTTTGGGGCAAAAAGGCAGAAATTCACGTTATTTTGGGGTAAAATTGCAGACATTTCACATATTTCAGGGCAAAAAGGCAGAAATTCCCCTTATTTGGGGGCAAAAAGGCAGAAATTCCCATTATTTTGGGATAAAATTGCAGAAATTTCCCTTGTTTGGTGGCAAAAAGGCAGAAAATCCCCTTAATTTCGGGCAAAAAGGCAGAAATTCCCCGTATTTTGGAGCAAAATTGCAGAAATTTTCCTAATATTGGGGCAAAAATGCAGAAATTCCCTTTATTTGGGGCAAATCAGCAGAAGTTACTCTTATTTTCGGGAAAAGAGGCAGAAATTCCCTGTATTTTGAAGCAAAATTGCAGAAACTCCCCTAATTTTGGGGCAAAAAGGCAGAAATTCCCTTTATTTTGGGGCAAAAATACAGAAATTCTCATTATTTCGGGGCAAAAATCAGAAATTTCCCTTATTTTGAAGCAAACTTTTAGAAATTTCTTTTATTTTGATACAGAATTGCAGAAATTTTTCTTATTTTGTGGCAAATGCAGAAATTCCCCATATTTTGGTGCAAAAAGTCTGAAATTCCCCTTATTTTGAGGTAAAATGCTGAAATTTTCCATATTTTGGGGTTAAAAGGCAGAAATTCCCCTCATTTTGGGGCAAAAAGGCACAAATTTCCCTTATTTTCAGGCAAAATTGCCGAAATTTCATTTATTTCAGGGCAAAAAGTCAGAAATTACTTTTATTTTGGGGCAAAAAGCAGAAATTTCTTTTATTTTGGTACAAAATTGAAGAAATTTTCTTTATTTTGGAACAAAAAGGGAGAAATTCCCCATATTTTGGGGCAAAATGCAGAAATTCCTTTTATTTAGAGGTAAAATGCAGATATTCCCCTAATATTGGGGAAAAATGCAGTAATTCCCTTTATTTTGGGGCTAAAAGGCAGAAATTCCCCCTATTTTGTAGCAAAATTGCAGAAATTCTCATAATTTTAAGGCAAAAAGGCTGAAATTCTCCTTATTTTGGTGCAAAAAGAAAGAAAATCTCTGTTTTTCGAGGGCAAAATGTCAGATTCCCCTTATTTGGGACAAAATTGCAGAAATTTCCTTTACTTTAATATAAAATTGCAGAAATTTCTTTTATTATGGGGCAAAATTTCAGAAATTTCACTTATTTCAGGGAAAAAAGAAAGAAATTTCTCTTATTTTGGGGCAAAAAGGCAGAAATTTCTTTTATTTTGGTACAAAATTCCAGAAATTTTTCTTATTTTGGGGCAAAAATGCAGAAATTACCTATACTTTGGGGCAAAAGGCAGAAATTCTCATTATTAGGTAAAAAGGCTGAATTTCCCCTTATTTTGTGGCAAAAAGACAGAAATTCCCTTTATTTTGTGGCAAAAAGGCGGAAATTTCCTTTATTTTGGAGAAAAATTGCAGAAATTTCACTTATTTCAGAACAAAATTCAAAAATTCCTTTATTTTGTGGCAAAAATACAGAAATTCCGTATATTTTTGGGTAAAAAGGCAGAAATTTTACTTATTTTAAGGTAAAAAGGCAGAAATTCCTCTTATTTTGAGGCAAAAATGAAGAAATTTTTCTTTTTTGTTGCAAAAGTTAAACATTCCCCTTATTTTCGGGCAAAGAAGCAGAAATTCCTCGTATTTTGGAGCAAAATTGCGGAAATTCCCCTAATTGTGGGGCAAAAAGGCAGAAATTTTCTATATGTTGGGGCAAAAAAACAGAATTTCTCCTTATTTTGGGGCAAAACTCAGAAATTCCACTTATTTTGGGGCAAAATTCCAGAAATTTCCCTTATTTTGTGGCAAAAAGTCAGAAATTTCCCTTATTTTGGGGCAAAATTGCAGAAATTTCACTTATTTCAGGGCATAATTCAAAAATTCCTTTTATTTTGGGGCAAAAAGACAGAAATTCCGTTTATTTTTCGGAAAAAGGTAGAAATTTCACTTATTTTGAGGTAAAAAGGCAGAAATTCCTCTTATTTTGGGGCAAAAATGAAGAAATTTCCCTTTTTTGTGGCAAAAGGTATACATTCCCCTTATTTCCGGGAAAAAAGCAGAAATTCCCAGTATTTTGGAGCAAAATTGCAGAAATTCCCCTAGTTGTGGGGCAAAAAGTCAGAAATTCTCTATTTGTTGGGGCAAAAAGGCAGAATTTCTCCTTATTTTGGGGTAAAACTCGGAAATTCCACTTATTTTGGGGCAAAATTCCAAGAATTGCCCTAATTTTGGGGCAAAATTGCAGAAATTTCATTTATTTTGGGGCGAAATTGCAGAAATTTTACTTATTTCAGGAAAAAAAGGCAGAAATTTTTCTAATTTTGGAGCAAAAAGCAGATTTCATAATATTTTGTGGCAAAAATGCAGAAATTATCCTTATTTTGAGGTAAAAATGCTGAAATTCCGCTTATTTGGGGGCAAAAAGGCAGAAATTTCCCTTATTTTGAAGCAAAAAGACAGAAATTCCCCTTATTTTGGGGCAAAATTGCAGAAATTTCAATTCTTTTAGGGAAAAATTTTAGAAATTTAAATTATTTCAGGGCAAAAAGTCAGAAATTCCCCTTATTTTGGGGCAAAAAGACAGAAATTCTGTTTATTTTTGGGGAAAAGTTAGAAAATGCACTTATTTTGAGTCAAAAAGGAGGAAAATCCCCTTATTTTGGGGTAAAAATGAAGAAATTTCCCTTTTTATGGCAAAAAGGTATACATTCCCTTTATTTTCGGGCAAAAAGGCAGAAATTCCCCGTATTTTGGAGCAAAATTGCAGAAATTCCCCTAATTTTGGGGCAGAAAGGCAGAAATTCCCCTTATTTTGGGGTAAAACTGCAGAAATTTGACTTATTTCAGGGCAAAATGGCAGAAATTCCCCTTATTTTCGGCGAAAAAGGCAGAAAATCCTTCTATTTTGGAGCAGAATTGCAGAAATTAACCTAATTTTGGGGTAAAACATGCCGTAATTTTCTTTGTTTTAGGGCAAAATGCAGAAATTCCCATTATTTTGGGGCAAAAGGCAGAAATTCCCTTTATTTTAGGGAAATATTGCAGAAATTTCTCTGATTTGGGGACAAAAAACAGAAATTTCATTTATTTAGGGGCAAAATTGCAGAAAATTTCTTTATTATGGAGAAAAATTGCAGAAATTTCTTTTATTTTAAGGCAAAATTGCAGAAATTTCACTTATTTCAGAGAAAAAAAGCAAAAATTTTTCTTATTTGAGAGAAAAAGGCAGAAATTCCCATTATTTTGGGGCAAAAAGGCAGAAATTCACCTTATTTTGGGGTAAAATTGCAGACATTTCACATAATTCAGGGCAAAAAGAAAGAAATTTCCCTTATTTGGGGGTATAAGGCAGAAATTCCCATTATTTTGAGATAAAATTGCAGAAATTTCCCTTGTTTGGGGGCAAAAAGGCAGAAAATCCCCTTAATTTTGGGCAAAAAGGCAGAAATTCCCCGTATTTTGGAGCAAAATTGCAGAAATTCCCCTAATATTGGGGCAAAAATGCAGAAATTCCCTTTATTTGGGGCAAATCGGCAGAAGTTCCCTTTATTTTCGGGAAAAAAGGCAGAAATTCCCTGTATTTTGAAGCAAAATTGCAGAAACTCCCCTAATTTTGAGGCAAAAAGGCAGAAATTCCTTTTATTTTGGGGCAAAAATACAGAAATTCTCATTATTTCGGGGCAAAAATCAGAAATTTCCCTTATTTTGTGGCAAAATTTTAAAAATTTCTTTTATTTTTGTACAGAATTGCAGAAATTTTTCTTATTTTGTGGCAAAAAGGCAGAAATTCTCCATATTTTGGTGCAAAAAGGCTGAAATTCCCCTTATTTTGAGGTAAAATGCTGAAATTCCCCATATTTTGGGGTTAAAAGGCAAAAATTCCCCTCATTTTGGGGCAAAAAGGCACAAATTTCCCTTATTTTCGGGCAAAATTGAAGAAATTTCATTTATTTAAGAACAAAAAGTCAGAAATTACTTTTATTTTTGGGCAAAAAGCAGAAATTTCTTTTATTTTGGTACAAAATTGAAGAAATTTTCCTTATTTTGGAACAAAAAGTCAGAAATTCCCCATATTTTGGGCAAAAGGAAGAAATTCCCCTTATTTTGAGGTAAAAAGGCTGAAATTCCCGTTATTTTGGGGCAAAAGGCAGAAATTCCCTTTATTTTGTGGCAAAAAGGCAGAAATTTCCGTTAATGGGGGAGAAAAGCAAAAATTTTCCTTATTTGGGGGCAATAAGGCAGAAATTCCCCATATTTTGTGGCAAAAAGGCACAAATTCCCCTTATTTGGAGGTAAAATGCTGAAATTGTCCTTATTTTGGCAAAAAACAGAAATTCCCCTTATTTTGGGGAAAATTGCAGAAATTTCACTTATTTCAGGGCAATAAGTCAGAAATTTGCCTTATTTTGGGGCAAAAAGCAGAAATTCTCCTAATTTTGGAGCCAAAAAGAGAAATTCCCCTTATTTTGGTGTAAAATTTCGGAAATTTCAAATATTTCAGGGCAAAAAGGCAGAAATTCCACTTTATTTTGGGCAATAAGGCAGAAATTTTCCGTATTTTTCAGCAAAATTTCAGAAATTCGGCTTATATTGGTGCAAAAATGCAGAAATTCCCTTTATTTTGGTTCAATAAGGCTGAAATTCCCCGTATTTTGAAGCAAAATTGCACATATTCCACTAATTTTGAGGGAAAATGCAGAAATTCACATTATTTTGGGGCAAAAAGACAGAAATTCTCTTTATTTCAGGGCAAAAAGTCAGATATTCCCATTATTTTGGGGCAAAATTCCAGAAATGTACTTTATTTTGGGGCAAAATTGCAGAAATCTCCCTTATTTTGGGGCAAAATTTCAGAAATTTCACTTATTTCAGGGATAAAACGCAAAAATTTCTCTTATTTTGGGGCAAAAAGTCAGAAATTACTTTTATTTTGGTACAAAATTGCAGAAAATTTCTTTATTTTGGGAGAAAAATACAGAAATTCTCCATAATTTAGGGCAAAAAGGCAGACATTCCCCTTATCATTAGGTAACAAGGCTGAAATTCCCCTTATTTTGGGGCAAAAGAAAGAAATTCCCCTTATTTTGTGGCAAAAATTCAGAAATTTCCCTTACTTTGGGGCAAAATTGCAGAAATTTCACTTATTTCAGGGCATAATTCAAAAATTCCTTTTACTTTCGGGCAAAAATACAGAAATTCCGTATATTTTTGGGTAAAAAGGCAGAAATTTCACTTATTTTGAGGAAAAAGCAGAAATTCCTCTTATTTTGGGGCAAAAATGAAGAAATTTTCCTTTTTTGTGGCAAAAGGTAAACATTCCCCTTATTTTCGTGCAAAAAAGCAGAAATTCCCCGTATTTTAAAGCAAAATTGCAGAAATTCCCGAAATTGTGGGACAAAAAGTCAGAAATTCCCTATATGTTGGGGCAAAAAGACAAAAATTCTCCTTATTTTGGGGCAAAACTCAGAAATTCCACTTATTTTGGGGCAAAATTCCAGAAATTTTCCATATTTTGGGGCAAAATTGCAGAAATTTCAATTATTTTGGGACAAAATTGCAGAAATTTCACTTATTTCAGGAAAAAAAGGCAGAAATTTACCTTATTTTAGAGAAAAAAGCAGAAATTCCTAATATTTTGTGGCAAAAACGCAAAAATTCCCCTTATTTTGTGGCAAAAAGGCAGAAATTTCATTTATTTTAGGGCAAAATTGCAGAAATTTCACCTATTTCAGGGTATAATTCAAAAATTCCTTTTATTTTGAGGCAAAAAGACGAAATTTCCATTTATTTTTGGGTAAAAAGGCAGAAATTTCACTTATTTTGAGGTAAAAAGGCAGAAATTCCTTTTATTTTGGGGCAAAAAAGAAGAAATTTCCTTTTTTTGTGGCAAAAGGTATACATTCCCCTTATTTTCGGGAAAAAAGCAGAAATTCCCAGTATTTTGGAGCAAAATTGCAGAAATTCTTCTAGTTGTGGGGCAAAAAGTCAGAAATTCCCTATTTGTTGGGGCAAAAAGACAGAAATTCTCTTCATTTTGGGGCAAAACTCAGAAATTCCACTTATTTCGGGGCAAAATTCCAGAAATTTCTCTTATTTTGGGGCAAAATTGCAGAAATTTCACTTATTTTGGGGCAAAATTGCAGAAATTTCACTTATTTCAGGAAAAAAAGGCAGAAATTTTCCTAATTTTGGAGCAAGAAGGCAGAAATTCCTAATCTTTTGTGGCAAAAATGCAAAAATTCCCCTTATTTTGAGGTAAAAAGGCTGAAAGTCCCCTTATTTGGGGGCAAAAAGGCAAAAATTTCCCTTATTTTTGGGCAAAAAGACAGAAATTCATCTTATTTTGGGGCAAAATTGCAAAAATTTCAATTATTTTGTGGAAAAATTTTAGAAAATTAACTTATTTCAGGGCAAAAAGTCAGAAATTCCCCTTATTTTGGGGCAAAAAGACAGAAATTCCGTTTATTTTTGGGGAAAAGTCAGAAACTGCACTTATTTTGAGTCAAAAAAGCAGAAAATCCCCTTATTTTGGTGTAAAAATGAAGAAATTTCCCTTTTTAGGGCAAAAAGGTATACATTCTCTTTATTTTCGGGCAAAAAGGCAGAAATTCCCCGTATTTTGGAGCAAAATTGCAGAAATTCCCCTAATTTTGGGGCAAAAAGGCAGAAATTTCTTTCATTTTGGGGTAAAACTGCAGAAATTTCACTTATTTCACGGCAAAATGACACAATTTCCTTTTATTTTCAGCGAAAAAGGCAGATAATCCTTGTATTTTGGAACAGAATTTCAGAAATTCACCTAATTTTGGGGTAAAACATGCAGTAATTTTCTTTGTTTTGGGGCAAAAAGGCAGAAATTCCCCTTATTTTGGGGCAAAAGTCAGAAATTCCCCTTATTTTGGGGTAAAACTGCAGAAATTTCACTTATTTTGCGGCAAAATGGCAGAAATTCCCCTTATTTTCGGCGAATAAGGCAGAAAATCCCTGTATTTTGGAGCAAAATTCCAGAAATTCACCTAATTTTGGGGTAAAACATGCAGTAATTTTCTTTGTTTTGAGGCAAAAAGGCAGAAATTCCCCTTATTTTGGGGCAAATGCAGAAATTCCCCTTAATTTAGAGCAAAATTGCAGAAATTTACCCTATTTGGGGACAAAAAATAGAAATTTCCTTTATTTTGGGGCAAAATTGCAGAAAATTCCTTTATTACGGGGAAAAATTGCAGAATTTTTTTTAATTTAAAGCAAAATTGCAGAAATTTCCCCTATTTGGGGACAATAAATAGAAATTTCCTTTATTTTGGGGCAAAAAAAGAGAAATTCACCTTATTTTGGGGTAAAATTAGAGACATTTCACATATTTCAGGGCAAAAATGCAGAAATTCCCCTTATTTGGGGGCAAAAAGGCAGAAATTCCCCTTATTTTGGGATAAAATTGCAGAAATTTTTCTTGTTTGGTGGCAATAAGGCAGAAAATCCCCTTAATTTCGGGCAAAAAGGCAAAAATTCTGCGTATTTTGGAGCAAAATTGATGAAATTCCCCTAATATTGGGGCAAAAATGAAGAAATTCCCTTTATTTGGGGCAAATCAGCAGAAGTTCCTTTTATTTTCGAGAAAAGAGGCAGAAATTCCCTGTATTTTGAAGCAACATTGCAGAAACTCCCCTAATATTGGGGCAAAAATGCAGAAATTCCCTTTATTTGGGGCAAATCAGCAGAAGTTCCTCTTATTTTTGGGAAAAGAGTGAGAAATTCTCTGCATTTTGAAGCAAAATTGAAGAAACTTTCCTAATTTTGGGGCAAAAAGGCAGAAATTCCCTTTATTTTGGGACAAAAATACAGAAATTCTCCTTATTTCGGGGCAAAAATCAGAAATTTCCCTTATTTTGGGGTAAAATTTTAGAAATTTCTTTTATTTTGGTACAGAATTGCAGAAATTTTTCTTATTTTGTGGCAAATGCAGAAATTCCACATATTTTGGTGCAAAAAGGCTGAAATTCCCCTTATTTTGAGGTAAAATGCTGAAATTCCCTATATTTTGGGGTTAAAAGGCAGAAATTCCCCTCATTTTGGGGCAAAAAGGCACAAATTTCCCTTATTTTCGGGCAAAATTGCAGAAATTTCATTTATTTCAGGGCAAAAAGTCAGAAATTACTTTTATTTTGGGGTAAAAAGCAGAAATTTCTTTTATTTTGGTACAAAATTGAAGAAATTCCCCTTATTTTGGAACAAAAAGGCACAAATTCCCCATATTTTGGGGCAAAATGCAGAAATTCCCCTTATTTAGAGGTAAAATGCAGATATTCTCCTAATATTGGGGAAAAATTCAGAAATTCCCTTTATTTTGGGGCTAAAAGGCAGAAATTCCCCGTATTTTGAAGCAAAATTGCAGAAATTCTCATAATTTTAAAGCAAAAGGGCTGAAATTCTCCTTATTTTGGTGCAAAAAAAAAGAAAATCTCTGTTTTTCAAGGGCAAAAAGTCAGAAATTCCCCTTATTTGGGACAAAATTGCAGAAATTTCCTTTACTTTAAGGAAAAATTGCAGAAATTTCCCTTATTATGGGGCAAAATTGCAGAAATTTCACTTATTTCAGGGAAAAAAGGCACAAATTTCTCTTATTTTGGGGCAAAATGCAGAAATTTCTTTTATTTTGGTACAAAATTGCAGAAATTTTTCTTATTTTGGGGCAAATAGGCAGAAATTACCTATACTTTGGGGCAAAAGGCAGAATTCCCCTTATTTTGTGGCAAAAAGGCAGAAATTTCCTTTATTTTGGGGCAAAATTGCAGAAATTTCACTTATTTCAGGGCAAAATTCAAAAATTCCTTTTATTTTGGGGCAAAATACAGAAATTCCATATATTTTAGGGTAAAAAGGCAGAAATTATACTCATTTTAAGGTAAAAAGGCAGAAATTCCTCTTATTTTGGGGCAAAAATGAAGAAATTTCCCTTTTTTGTCAGAAAAGGTAAACATTCCCCTTATTTTCGGGCAGAAAAACAGAAATTCTCCGTATTTTGGAGCAAAATTGCAGAAATTTTCCTAATTGTGTGGCAAAAAGGCAGAAATTCCTTATATGTTGGGGCAAAAAGACAGAATTTCTCCTTATTTTGGTGCAAAACTCAGAAATTCCACTTATTTTGGGGCAAAATTCCAGAAATTTCCCTTATTTTGGGGCAAAATTGCAGAAATTTCACTTTTTTCAGGGAAAAAAGGCAGAAATTTTTCTTATTTTGGGGCAAAAAGGCAGAAATTCCTAATATTTTGTGGCAGAAATGCAGAAATTCCTTTTATTTTGTGGCAAAAAGGCAGAAATTTTCCTTATTTTGGGGCAAAATTGCAGAAATTTCACTTATTTCAGGGCATAATTCAAAAATTCCTTTTATTTTGCGGCAAATAGAAAGAAATTCCGTTTAATTTTCGGTAAAAAGGCAGAAATTTCACTTATTTTGAGGTAAAAAGGCAGGAATTCCTCTTTTTTTGGGGCAAAAATGAAGAAATTTCCCTTTTTTGTGGGAAAAGGTATACATTCCATTTCTTTTCGAGAAAAAAAGCAGAAATTTTAAGTATTTTGGAGCAAAATTGCAGAAATTCCCCTAATTGTGGGGCAAAAAGGCAGAAATTCCCTATTTGTTGGGGCAAAAATACAGAATTCCTCCTTATTTTGGGGCAAAACTCAGAAATTCCACTTATTTTGGGGCAAAATTCCAGAAATTTCCCTTATTTTGGGGCAAAATTGCAGAAATTTCAATTATTTTGGGGCAAAATTGCAGAAATTTCACTTTTTTCAGGGAAAAAAGGCAGAAATTTTTCTTATTTTGGGGCAAAAAGGCAGAAATTCCTAATATTTTGTGGCAGAAATGCAGAAATTCCTTTTATTTTGTGGCAAAAAGGCAGAAATTTCCCTTATTTTGGGGCAAAATTGCAGAAATTTCACTTATTTCAGGGCATAATTCAAAAATTCCTTTTATTTTGCGGCAAATAGAAAGAAATTCCGTTTAATTTTCTGTAAAAAGGCAGAAATTTCACTTATTTTGAGGTAAAAAGGCAGGAATTCCTCTTTTTTGGGGGCAAAAATGAAGAAATTTCCCTTTTTTGTGGGAAAAGGTATACATTCCATTTATTTTCGAGAAAAAAAGCAGAAATTTTAAGTATTTTGGAGCAAAATTGCAGAAATTCCCCTAATTGTGGGGCAAAAAGGCAGAAATTCCCTATTTGTTGGGGCAAAGATACAGAATTCCTCCTTATTTTGGGGCAAAACTCAGAAATTCCACTTATTTTGGGGCAAAATTCCAGAAATTTCCCTTATTTTGGGGCAAAATTGCAGAAATTTCAATTATTTTGGGACAAAATTGCAAAAATTTCACTTATTTTAGGGAAAAAAGGCAGAAATTTTCCTAATTTTGGAGGAAAAATTCAGAAATTCCCTTTATTTTGAGGTAAAAAGGCTGAATTCCCCTTATTTGGGGGCAAAAAGGCAGAAATTTCCCTTATTTTGGGGCAAAAAGACAGAAATTCCCCATATTTTGGAGCAAAATTGCAGAAATTCCTCTAATTTTAGGGCAAAAAGGCAGAAATTCCCCTTACTTTGGGGTAAAACTGCAAAAATTTCACTTATTTCACGGCAAAATGGCAAAAATTCCCCTTATTTTCGGCGAAAAATGCAGAAAAATCTTGTATTTTGGAGCAGAATTGCAGAAATTAACCTAATTTTGGGGTAAAACATGCAGTAATTTTCTTTGTTTTGGGGCAAAAAGGCAGAAATTCCTTTTATTTTGGGACAAAAAGCAGAATTTCCCCTTATTTTAGGGCAATATTGCAGAAATTTCCCTTATTTGGGGACAAAAAACAGAAATTCCGTTTATTTTGGGGCAAAATTGCAGAAAATTTCTTTATTATGGGGAAAAATTGCAGAAATTCCTTTTATTTTAAGGCAAAATTGCAGAAATTTCACTTATTTCAGAAAAAAAAACAAAAATTTTTCTTATTTCTGGGCAAAAAGGCAGAAATTCCCATTATTTTGAGGCAAAAAGACAGAAATTCACCTTATTTTGGGGTAAAATGTCAGACATTTCACATATTTCAGGGCAAAAAGGCAAAAATTCCCCTTATTTGGGGGTATAAAGGCAGAAATTCCCATTATTTTGAGATAAAATTGCAGAAATTTCCCTTGTTTAGGGGCAAAAAGGCAGAAAATCCCTTTAATTTCGGGCAAAAAGGCATAAATTCCCCGTATTTTGAAGCAAAATTGCAGAAATTCTCCTAATATTGGGGCAAAAATGCAGAAATTCCCTTTATTTGGGGCAAATCAGCAGAAGTTCCCCTTATTTTCGGGAAAATAGGCAGAAATTCCCTGTATTTTGAAGCAAAATTGCAGAAACTCCCCTAATTTTTGGGCAAAAAGGCAGAAATTCCCTTTATTTTGGGGCAAAAATACAGAAATTCTCCTTATTTCGGGGCAAAAATCAGAAATTTCCCTTATTTTGGGGCAAAATTTTAGAATTTTCTTTTATTTTGGTACAGAATTGCAGAAATTTTTTTTATTTTGTGGCAAAAAGGCAGAAATTTTTTATATTTTGTGGCCAAAAGGCACAAATTTTTCTTTATTTTTGGGCAAAATTGCAGAAATTTCATTTATTTCAGGACAAAAAGTCAGAAATTCCTTTTATTTTTGGGCAAAAATCAGAAATTTCTTTTATTTTGGCACAAAATTGAAGAAATTTTCCTTGTTTTGGAACAAAAAGGCAGAAATTCCCCATATATTGGGGCAAAAGGCAGAAATTCCCCTTATTTGAGGTAAAAATGCTGAAATTCCCCTTATTTTGGGGCAAAAAGGCAGAAATTCCCTTTACTTTGTGGCAAAAAGGCAGAAATTCCTGTTAATTGGGGCAGAAAAGCAGAAATTTTCCTTATTTGGAGGCAATAAGGCAGAAATTCCCCATATTTTGTGGCAAAATGGAAGAAATTCACCTTATTTTGGGGCAAAATTTCAGAAATTTCACTTATTTCATGGCAAAAAGTCAGAAATTTGCCTTATTTTGGGGCAAAAAGCAGAAATTCTCCTAATTTTAGGGCCAAAAAGAGAAATTCCCCTTATTTTGGTGTAAAATTGCAGAAATTTCAAATATTTCAGGGCAAAAAGGCAGAAATTCCACTTTATTTCGGGCAATAAGGCAGAAATTCACCGTATTTTGTAGCAAAATTTCAGAAATTTCACTTATATTGGTGCAAAAATGCAGAAATTCCCTTTATTTTGGTGCAATAAGGCAGAAATTCCCCGTATTTTGGAGCAAAATTGCACATATTCCACTAATTTTGAGGGAAAATGCAGAAATTCACATTATTTTGGGGCAAAAACAAAGAAATTCTTCTTATTTCAGGGCAAAAAGTCAGATATTCCCCTTATTTTGGGGCAAAATTCAAGAAATGTCCTTTATTTTGGGGCAAAATTGCAGAAATCTCCTATATTTTTGGGCAAAATTACAGAAATTTCACTTATTTCAGGGAAAAAACGCAGAAATTTCTCTTATTTTGGGGCAAAAAGGCAGAAATTACTTTTATTTTGGTACAAAATTGCAGAAAATTTCTTTATTTTGGGAGAAAAATACAGAAATTCTCCATATTTTAGGGCAAAAAGGCAGACATTCCCCTTATCATTAGGTAACAAGGCTGAAATTCCCTTTATTTTGGGGCAAAAAGACAGAAATTCCCCTTATTTTGCGGCAAAAAGGCAGAAATTTCCCTAATTTTGGGGCAAAATTGCAGAAATTTCACTTATTTCAGGGCAAAATTCAAAAATTCCTTTTATTTTCGGGTAAAAATAGAGAAATTCCGTATATTTTTGAGTAAAAAGGCAGAAATTTCAATTATTTTTAGGAAAAAAGGCAGAAATTCCTCTTATTTTGGGGCAAAAATGAAGAAATTTCCCTTTTTTGTGGCATAAGGTAAACATTCCCTTATTTTCGGGCAAAAAAGCAGAAATTTCCCGTATTTTAAAGCAAAATTGCAGAAATTTTCCTAATTGTGGGGCAAAAAGGCAGAAATTCCATATATGTTGTGGCAAAAAGACAGAAATTCTCCTTATTTTGGGGCAAAACTCAGAAATTCCACTTATTTTGGGGCAAAATTCCAGAAATTTCTCTTATTTTGGGGCAAAATTGCAGAAATTTCAATTATTTTGGGGCAAAATTGCACAAATTTCACTTATTTCAAGGAAAAAGGCAGAAATTTTTCTTATTTTGGGGAAAAAGGCAGAAATTCCTAATATTTTGTGGCAAAAACGCAGAAATTCCCTTTATTTTGTGGCAAGAAGGCAGAAATTTCCCTTATTTTGGGGCAAAATAGCAGAAATTTTACTTATTTCAGGGCATAATTCAAAAATTCCTTTTATTTTGGGGCAAAAAGACAGAAATTCCTTTTATTTTGGGGTAAAAAGGCAGACATTCCTCTTATTTTGGGGCAAAAATGAAGAAATTTCCCCTTTTTCTGGGAAAAGGTATACATTCCCCTTATTTTCGGGAAAAAAAGGCAGAAATTCCCTGTATTTTGGAGCAAATTTGCAGAAATTCCCCTAATTGTGGGGCAAAATGGCAGAAATTCCCTATATGTTGGGGCAAAAAGACAGAAATTCTCCTTATTTTGGGGCAAAACTCAGAAATTCCCCTTATTTTGGGGCAAAATTCCAGAAATTTCTTTTATTTTGGGGCAAAATTGCAGAAATTTCATTTATTTCAGGGAAAAAAGGCAGAAATTTTCCTTATTTTGGGGCAAAAAGGCAGAAATTTCTAATATCTTGTGGCAAAAATGCAGAAATTCCTCTTATTTTGAGGTAAAAAGGCTGAAATCCTCCTTATTTGGGGGCAAAAAGGCAGAAATTTTCCTTATTTTGGGGCAAAATTGCAGAAATTTCACTTATTTCAGGATAATGAGTCAGAAATTCCCCTTATTTTGTAGCAAAAAAGGCAGAAATTCCCCTTATTTTGGAGCAAAAATGAAGAAATTTCCCTTTTTATGGCAAAAAGGTATGCATTCCCATTATTTTTGGGCAAAAAGGCAGAAATTCCCCGTATTTTGGAGCAAAATTGCAGAAATTCCCCTAATTTTGGGGAAAAGGCAGAAATTCCCTTTATTTTGGGGCACAATTCCAGAAATTTCCTTTATTTTGTGGCAAAATTGCAGGAATTTACGTTATTTTGGGGCAAAATTGCAGAAATTTCCCTTATTTAAATCAAAATTGCAGAAATTTCACTTATTTTCAGGTAAAAAGGCTGAAATTTTATTTATTTTGGGTCAAAAAGTGAGAAATTCCCCTTATTTTGGGGCAAAATTGCAGAAATTTCCCTTATTTCATGGTAATAAGTCAGAAATTCTACTTATTTTGGGGCAAAAGAGACAGAAATTCCCTTTGTTTTGGGGGAAAAAGACAGAAATTCCACTTATTTAGAGGCAAAAAAGCAGAAATTCTTCTTATTTTGGAGCAAAAATGAAGAAATTTTTCTCTTTTATGGCAAAAAGTTATGCATTCCCCTTATTTTCGGACAAAAAGGGAGAAATTCATCGTATTTTGGAGCAAAATTTCAGAAATTCCCCTAATTGTGATGCAAAAAGGCAGAAATTCCCTATATGTTGGGGCAAAAAGAGAGAAATTCTCCTTATCTTGGGGCAAAATTCCAGAAATTTTCATTATTTTGGGGCAAAATTGCAGAAATTTCACTTATTTTGGGGCAATATTGCAGAAATTTCACTTATTTCAGGGGAAAAAGGCAGACATTTTCCTTATTTTGGGGCAAAAAGGCAGAAATTCCTAATATTTTGTGGCAAAAATGCAGAAATTTTTCTTATTTTGAGGTAAAAATGCTAAAATTCCCCTTATTTTGTGGCAAAATGCAGAAATTTTTCTCATTTTGAGGTAAAAATGCTAAAATTCCCCTTATTTGGAGGCAAAAAGGCAGAAATTTCCCTTATTTTGGGGCAAAATTGAAGAAATTTCACTTATTTGGTGCAAAATTGCAGAAATTTCACTTATTTTTAGGTAAAAAGGCTGAAATTTCCTTTATTTTGGGGCAAAAAGGGAGAAATTCCCCTTCTTTTGGGGTAAAATTGCAGAAATTTCTCTTATTATGGTGAAAAATTGCAGAAATTTCCCTTATTTTAGGGCAAAATTGCAGAAATTTCACTTATTTCAGAGAAAAAAAAGCAAATTTTTTTCTTATTTTGAGACAAAAAGGCAGAAATTCTCATAATTTTTGGGCAAAAAGGCAGAAATTCTCCTTATTTTAAGGCGAAAACACAGAAAATCTCCTTTTTTTGGGAGCAAACAGTCAGAAATTCCCCTTATTTTGGGGCAAAAATACAGAAAATCCCTTTGTTTTTGGGGAAAAAGACAGACATTCCACATATTTAGAGGCAAAAAAGCAGAAATTCCCCTTATTTTGGAGCAAAAATGAAGAAATTTCTTTTTTTTAAGGCAAAAAGGTATGCATTCTTCTTATTTTCGGGCATAAAGGAAGAAATTCCCCATATTTTGGAGAAAAATTGCAGAAATTCCCCTAATTGTGGGGCAAAAATGCAGAAATTCCCTATATGTTGGGGCAAAAAGACAGAAATTCTCCTTATTTTGGGGCAAAACTCAAAAATTCCACTTATTTTGGGGCAAAATCCAGAAATTTCACTTATTTTTGGGCAAAATTGCAGGAATGTCACTTATTTCAGGGAAAAAAGGCAGAAATTTTTCTTATTTTGGGGCAAAAAGGCAGAAATTCCTAATATTTTGTGGCACAAATGCAAAAATTCCCCTTATTTGAGGTAAAAAGGCTGAAATCCTCCTTATTAGGGGGCAAAAAGGCAGAAATTTTCCTTATTTTGGGGCAAAATTGCAAAATTTTCACTTATTTCAGGACAATGAGTCAAAAATTCCCCTTATTTTGTGGCAAAAAAGGCAGAAATTCCCCTTATTTTGGAGCAAAAATGAAGAAATTTCCCTTTTCATGGCAAAAAGGTATGCATTCCCATTATTTTCGGGCAAAAAGGCAGAAATTCCCCGTATTTTAGAGCAAAATTGCAGAAATTCCCCTAATTTTGGGGAAAAGGCAGAAATTCCCTTTATTTTTGGGCAAAAATCAGAAATTCCCCTTATTTTGGGCAAAATTCCAGAAATTTTCTTTATTTTGGGGCAAAATTGCAGGAATTTACCTTATTTTGGGGCAAAATTGCAGAAATTTCCCTGATTTAAGGCAAAATTGCAGAAATTTCACTTATTTTCAGGTAAAAAGGCTGAAATTTCCTTTATTTTTGGGTCAAAACGGGAGAAATTCCCATTATTTTGGGGCAAAATTTAAGAAATTTCTCTTATGGGGAAAAATTGCAGAAATTTCCCTTGTTTTAGGGCAAAATTGCAGAAATTTCACTTATTTCAGAGAAAAAAAGCAAAATTTTTTCTTATTTTAGGACAAAAAGTCAGAAATTCCCATAATTTTGGGGCAAAAGGAAGAAATTCACCTTATTTTGGGGTAAAATTGCAGAAATTTCACATATTTCAGGGCAAAAAGGCAGAAATTTTCCTTATTTTGGGGCAAAATTGCAGAAATTTCACTTATTTCAGAGTAATAAGTCAGAAATTTTTCTTATTTTGTGGCAAAAGAGACAGAAATTCTCTTTGTTTTGGATGAAAATAACAGAAATTCCACTTATTTAGAGGCAAAAAAGCAGAAATTCTTCTTATTTTGGAGCAAAAATGAAGAAATTTTTCTCTTTTATGGCAAAAATTATGCATTCCCCTTATTTTCGGGCAAAAAGGCAGAAATTCCTCGTATTTTGGAGCAAAATTTCAGAAATTCCCCTAATTGTGATGCAAAAAGTCAGAAATTCCCTATATGTTGGGGCAAAAATACAGAAATTCTCTTTATTTTGGGGCAAAATTCCAGAAATTTCCATTATTTTGGGGCAAAATTGCAGAAATTTCACTTATTTTGGGGCAAAATTGCAGAAGTTTCACTTATTTTGGGGAAAAAAGGCAGAAATTTTCCTTATTTTGGGGCAAAAAGGCAGAAATTCCTAATATTTTGTGGCAAAAATGCAGAAATTCCCCTTATTTTGAGGTAAAAAGGCTAAAATTCCCCTTATTTGGGGGCAAAATTGAAGAAATTTCACTTATTTGGTGCAAAATTGCAGAAATTTCACTTATTTTTAGGTAAAAAGGCTCAAATTTCCTTTATTTTGGGGCAAAAAGGGAGAAATTCCCCTTATTTTGGGGTAAAATTGCAGAAATTTCTCTTATTTAAAAAAAAATTGCAGAAATTTCCTTTATTTTAGGGCAAAATTGCAGAAATTTCACTTATTTCAGAGAAAAAAAGCAAAAATTTTTCTTATTTTGGGGCAAAAAGGTAGAAATCCCCATTACTTTGGGCAAAAAGGCAGAAATTCACCTTATTTTGGGGTAAAATTGACGAAATTTCACATATTTCAGAAAAAAAGTCAGAAATTTTCCTAATTTTGGGGTAAAATTGCAGAAATTTCACTTATTTCAGGGTAATAAGTCAGAAATTCCCCTTATATTGGAACAAAAAAGACAGAAATTCCCTTTGTTTTGTGGGAAAAAGACAGAAATTCCACTTATTTAGAGGCAAAAATGCAGAAATTCCCTTTATTTTGGAGCAAAAATAAAGAAATTTCAATTTTTAATGGCAAAAAGGTATGCATTCCCCTTATTTTCGGGCAAAAATGCAGAAAATCCTCGTATTTTGGAGAAAAATTGCAGAAATTTTTCTAATTGTGGGGCAAAAAGGCAGAAATTCCCTATATGTTGGGGCAAAAAACAGAAATTCTCTTTTTTGGGGCAAAACTCAGAAATTCTATTTATTTTGTGGCAAAATTGCAGAAATTTCACTTATTTTGGGGCAAAATTGCAGAAATTTCACTTATTTGAGGGAAAAAAGGCAGAAATTTTCCTTATTTTGTGGCAAAAAGGGAGAAATTCCTAATATTTTGTGGCAAAAATGCAGAAATTCTCATTATTTTGAGGTAGAAAGGCTAAAATTCCCCTTATTTGGTGGCAAAAAGGCAGAAATTTCCCTTATTTTGGGGCAAAATTGCAGAAATTTCACTTATTTGGTGCAAAATTGCAGAAATTTCATTTATTTTTAGGTAAAAAGGCTGAAATTTCCTTTATTTTGGGGCAAAAAAGGAGAAATTCCCCTTATTTAGGGGTAAAATTGCAGAAATTTTTCTTATTATGGGAAAAATTGCAGAAATTTCCCTTATTTTAGGGCAAAATTGCAAAAATTTCACTTATTTCAGAGAAAAAAAGCAAAATTTTTTTTATTTTGGGGCAAAAAGGCAGAAATTCCCATTACTTTGGGTCAAAAATGCAGAAAATCACCTAATTTTGGGGTAAAATTGAAGAAATTTCACATATTTCAGAAAAAAAGTCAGAAATTTTCCTTATTTTGTGGTAAAATTGCAGAAATTTCACTTATTTCAGGGTAATAAGTCAGAAAATCCCCTTATGTTGGAACAAAAAAGACAGAAATTCCCTTTGTTTTGTGGGAAAAAGACAGAAATTCCACTTATTTAGAGGCAAAAAGGCAGAAATTCCCCTTATTTTGGAGCAAAAATGAAGAAATTTTCCTTTTTTATGGCAAAAAGGTATGCATTCCCCTTATTTTTGGGCAAAAATGCAGTAATTCCTCGTATTTTGGAGAAAAATTGCAGAAATTCTTCTAATTGTGGGGTAAAAAGGAAGAAATTACCTATATGTTGTGGCAAAAAACAGAAATTCTCCTTATTTTGGGGCAAAACTCAGAAATTCCATTTATTTTGGGGAAAAAATTCCAGAAATTTCCCTTATTTTTGGGCAAAATTACAGAAATTTCACTTATTTTGGGGCAATATTGCAGAAATTTCACTTATTTCAGGAAAAAAAGGCAGAAATTTTCCTTATTTTGGGGCAAAAATGCAGAAATTCTTAATATTTTGTGGCAAAAATGCAG
This sequence comes from Micromys minutus, assembly GCF_963924665.1. NCBI lineage: Eukaryota > Metazoa > Chordata > Mammalia > Rodentia > Muridae > Micromys > Micromys minutus. The sequence goes on along the minus strand of NW_027667258.1, from coordinate 507,363 downwards.
AAATTCCTCTTATTTTGAGGTAAAAATGCTGAAATTTCCCTTATTTGGGGGCAAATACGCAGAAATTTCCCTTGTTTTGGGGCAAAAAGACAGAAATTCCCCTTATTTTGTGGCAAAAAGGCAGAAATTTCTTTTATTTTGGGGCAAAATTGCAGAAATTTCACTTATTTAAAGGCATAATTCAAAAATTCCTTTTATTTTGGGGCTAAAAGACAGAAATTCCGTTTATTTTTGGGTAAAAAGGCAGAAATTTCACATATTTTGAGGTAAAAATGCAGAAATTCCTCTTATTTTGGGGCAAAAATTAAGAAATTTCCCTTTTTTGTGGCAAAAGGTATACATTCCCCTTACTTTCGGGATATAAAGCAGAAATTCCCCGTATTTTGAAGCAAAATTGCAAAACTTCTCATAATTTTCGGGCAAAAAGGCAGAAATTCTCCTTATTTTAAGGCAAAATTACAGAAAATCTCCTATTTTCAGGAGCAAACAGTCAGAAATTCCCCTTATTTTGGGGCAGAATTGCAGAAATTTCCCATATTATGGGGCAAAATTGCAGACATTTCACTTATTTCAGGGTAATAAATCAGAAATTTCCCTTATTTGGGGGCAAAAAAGACAGAAATTACCTTTGTTTTGGGGGAAAAGGCAGAAATTCCACTTATTTAGAGACAAAAAGGCAGAAATTACCCTTATTTTGAGGTAAAAAGGCTGAAATTCCCCTTATTAGGGGGCAAAAAGGCAGAAATTTTTCTTATTTAGAGGCAAAATTGCATAAATTTCACTTATTTCAGGGTAATAAGTCAGAAATTCCTTTATTGGGGGCAAAAAAGACAGAAATTCACATTGTTTTGGGAGAAAAAGACCGAAATTCCACTTATTTAGAGGCAAAAAGGCAGAAATTCCCCTTATTTTGGAGCAAAAATGAAGAAATTTCTCTTTTTATGGCAAAAAGGTATGCATTCCCATTATTTTCCGGCAAAAAGGCAGAAATTTCCCGTATTTTGAAGCAAAATTGCAGAAATTCCCGTAATTTTTGGGCAAAAGGCAGAAATTCCCTTTATTTTGGCGCAAAAATCAGAAATTACCCTTATTTTGGGGGTAAATTCAAGAAATTTCTATTATTTTGGGGCAAAATTGCAGGAATTTACCTTATTTTGGGGCAAAATTGCAGAAATTTCCCTTATTTGGGGCAAAATTGCAGAAATTTCACTTATTTTCAGGTAAAAAGGCTGAAATTTCCTTTATTTTGGGGCAAAAAGGAGAAATTCCCCTTATTTTGGGGCAAAATTGCAGAAATTTCCCTTATTATGGGGAAAAATTGCAAAAATTTCACTTATTTCAGGGAAAAAAGGCAGAAATTTTCCTTATTTTGGGGCAAAAATGCAGAAATTCTTAATATTTTGTGGCAAAAATGCAGAAATTCCTCTTATTTTGAGGTAAAAATGCTGAAATTCCTTTTATTTGGGGGAAAAAACGCAGAAATTTCCCTTGTTTTGGGGCAAAAAGACAGAAATTCCCCTTATTTTGTGGCAAAAAGGCAGAAATTTCTTTTATTTTGGGGCAAAATTGCAGAAATTTCACTTATTTAAAGGCATAATTCAAAAATTCCTTTTATTTTGGGGCTAAAAGACAGAAATTCCGTTTATTTTTGGGTAAAAAGGCAGAAATTTCACATATTTTGAGGTAAAAATGCAGAAATTCCTCTTATATTGGGGCAAAAATTAAGAAATTTCCCTTTTTTGTGGCAAAAGGTATACATTCCCCTTACTTTTGAAATATAAAGCAGAAATTCCCCGTATTTTGAAGCAAAATTGCAAAAATTCTCATAATTTTCGGGCAAAAAGGCAGAAATTCTCCTTATTTTAAGGCAAAATGACAGAAAATCTCCTATTTTCAGGAGCAAACAGTCAGAAATTCCCCTTATTTTGGGGCAGAATTGCAGAAATTTCCCATATTATGGGGCAAAATTGCAGACATTTCACTTATTTCAGGGTTATAAATCAGAAATTTCCCTTATTTGGGGGCAAAAAAGACAGAAATTACCTTTGTTTTGGGGGAAAAAGACAGAAATTCCACTTATTTAGAGACAAAAAGGCAGAAATTACCCTTATTTTGAGGTAAAAAGGCTGAAATTCCCCTTATTAGGGGGCAAAAAGGCAGAAATTTTTCTTATTTAGAGGCAAAATTGCATAAATTTCACTTATTTCAGGGTAATAAGTCAGAAATTCCTTTTTTGGGGGCAAAAAAGACAGAAATTCACTTTCTTTTGGGAGAAAAAGACCAAAATTCCACTTATTTAGAGGCAAAAAGGCAGAAATTCCCCTTATTTTGGAGCAAAAATGAAGAAATTTCTCTTTTTATGGCAAAAAGGTATGCATTCCCATTATTTTCCGGCAAAAAGGCAGAAATTCCCCGTATTTTGAAGCAAAATTGCAGAAATTCCCGTAATTTTTGGGCAAAAGGCAGAAATTCCCTTTATTTTGGCGCAAAAATCAGAAATTACCCTTATTTTGGGGGTAAATTCAAGAAATTTCCATTATTTTGGGGCAAAGCTGCAGGAATTTACCTTATTTTGGGGCAAAATTGCAGAAATTTCCCTTATTTGGGGTAAAATTGCAGAAATTTCACTTATTTTCAGGTGAAAAGGCTGAAATTTCCTTTATTTTGGGGCAAAAAGGAGAAATTCCCCTTATTTTGGGGCAAAATTGCAGAAATTTCCCTTATTTGGGGCAAAATTTCAGAAATTTCACTTATTTTCAGGTAAAAAGGCTGAAATTTCCTTTATTTTGGGGCAAAAAGGGAGAAATTCCCCTTATTTGGGGGCAAAATTGCAGAAATTTCCCTTATTATGGGGAAAAATTGCAGAAATTTCCCTTATTTTAGGTCAAAATTGCAGAAATTTCACTTATTTCAGAGAAAAAAAGCAAAAATTTTTCTTATTTTAGAACAAAAAGGCAGAAATTCCCATTATTTTGGGGCAAAAAGGCAGAAATTCCTAATATTATGTGGCAAAAATGAGAAATTCCCCTTATTTTGAGGTAAAAAGGCTGAAATTCCTTTTATTTGGGGGCAAAAAGGTAGAAATTTCCCATATTTTGGGGCAAAATTGCAGAAATTTCACTTATTTCAGGGTAATAAGTCAGAAATTTTTATTATTTTGGGGCAAAAAAGACAGAAAATCTTTTTGTTTTGGAGGAAAAAGACAGAAATTCCACTTATTTAGAGACAAAAAAGCAGAAATTCCCCTTATTTTGGAGCAAAAATGAAGAAATTTCACTTTTTCAAGGCAAAAAGGTATGCATTCTTCTTATTTTCGGGCAAAAATGCAGAAATTCCCCGTATTTGGAGCAAAATTGCAAAAATTTCCCTAATTGTGGAGCAAAAATGCAGAAATTCTTCATATGTTAAGGGAAATTCTCCTTATTTTGGGGCAAAACTCAGAAATTCCACTTATTTTGGGACAAAATTACAGAAATTTCCCTTATTCTGGGGCAAAATTGCAGAAATTTCCCTTATTTTGGGGCAAAAAGGCAGAAATTTCCATTATTTTGGGGCAAAAACAGAAATTCCTAATATTTTGTGGCAAAAATGCAGAAATTCCCCTTATTTTGAGGTAAAAAGGCTGAAATTCCCCTTATTTGGTGAAAAAAGGCAGAAATTTCCCTTATTTTGGAACAAAATTACAGAAATTTCACTTATTTCAGGGTAATAAGTCAGAAATTCCCCTTAATTTTGGGCAAAAAATACAAAAAATCCCTTTGTTTTGGGGGAAAAAGACAGACATTCCACATATTTAGAGGCAAAAAGCAGAAATTCCCCTTATTTTGGAGCAAAAATGAAGAAATTTCTTTTTTTTAAGGCAAAAAGGTATGCATTCTTATTATTTTCGGGCAGAAAGGCAGAAATTCCCCGTATTTTGGAGCAAAATTGCAGAAATTCCCCTAATTGTGGGGCAAAAAGGCAGAAATTCCCTATATGTTGGGGAAAAAAGACAGAAATCCTCTTTATTTTGGGGCAAAACTCAGAAATTCCACTTATTTTGGGGCAAAATTCCAGAAATTTCCCTTATTTTGGGGCAAAATTGCAGAAAATTAACTTATTTTGGGGCATAATTGCAGAAATTTCACTTATTTCAGGGAAAAAAGGCAGAAATTTTCCTTATTTTGGGGCGAAAAGGAAGAAATTCCCCTTATTTTGAGGTAAAAAGGCTGAAATTTCCCCTATTAGGGGGCAAAAAGGCAGAAATTTTTCTTATTTAGGGGCAAAATTGCCGAAATTTCACTTATATCAGGGTAATAAGTCAGAAATTCCTTTTATTTTGGGGCAAAAACAACAGAAATTCCCTTTGTTTTGGGAGAAAAAACAGAAATTCCACTTATTTAGAGGCAAAAAGGCAGAAATTTCTTTAATTTTGGAGCAAAAATGAAGAAACTTTCTTTTTTATGGCAAAAAGGTATGCATTCCCATTATTTTCGGGCAAAAAGGCAGAAATTACCCGTATTTTGAAGCAAAATTGCAGAAATTCCTCTAATTTTTGGGCAAAAGGCAGAAATTCCCTTTATTTTGGGCCAAAAATCAGAAATTACCTTTTTTGGGGGGTAAATTCAAGAAATTTCTTTTATTTTGGGGCAAAATTGCGGGAATTTACCTTTTTGGAGGGTAAAATTGCAGAAATTTCCCTTATTTGGGGCAAAATTGCAGAAATTTCACTTATGTTCAGGTAAAAAGGCTGATATTTCCTTTATTTTGGGGCAAAAAGGAGAAATTCCCCTTATTTTGGGGCAAAATTGCAGAAATTTCCTTTATTATGGGGAAAAATTGCAGAAATTTCCTTTACTTTAGGGCAAAATTGCAGAAATTTCACTTATTTCAGAGAAAGAAAGCAAAAATTTTTCTTATTTTGGGCAAAAAGGAAGAAATTCCCATTATTTTGGGGCAAAAAGGCAGAAATTCACCATATTTTGGGGTAAAATTGCAGAAATTTCACATATTTCAGGGCAAAAAGGCAGAAATTTCCCTTATTTGGGGCAAAATTGCAGAAATTTTACTTATTTCAGAGTAATAAGTCAGAAATTCTTCTTATTTTGGAGCAAAAATGAAGAAATTTTACTCTTTTAAGGCAAAAAGTTATGCATTCCCCTTATTTTCGGGCAAAAAGGCAGAAATTCCCCGTATTTTAGAGAAAAATTGAAGAAATTCATCTAATTGTGGGGCAAAAATGCAGAAATTCCATATATGTTGGGGCAAAAAGACAGAAATTCTCCTTATTTTGGGGCAAAACTCAGAAATTTTCCTTATTTTGGGGCAAATTGTAGAAATTTCACTTATTTTGGGGCAAAATTGCAGATATTTCACTTATTTCAGGGAAAAAAGGCAGAAATTTTCTTTATTTTGGGGCAAAAAAGCAGAAATTCCTAATGTTTTGTGGCAAAAATGCAGAAATTCCCCTTATTTTGAGGTAAAAATGCTGAAATACTCCTTATTTGGAGGCAAAAAGCAGAAATTTCCCTTATTTTGGCCAAAATTTCAGAAATTTCACTTATTTCAGGGCAATGAGTCAAAAATTCCCTTTATTTTGTAGCAAAAAAGGAAGAAATTCCCCTTATTTTGGAGCAAAAATGAAGAAATTTCCCTTTTTATGGCAAAAAGGTATGCATTCCCAATATTTTCGGGCAAAAAGGCAGAAATTCCCCGTATTTTGGAGCATATTTGCAGAAATTCTCCAATTTTGGGGCAAAAGGCAGAAATTCCCTTTATTTTGTGCAAAAATCAGAAATTCCCCTTATTTTGGGGCAAAATTCCAGAATTTTCCTTTATTTAGGGGCAAAATTGCAGGAATTTACCTTATTTTGGGGGAAAATAGCAGAAATTTCCCTTATTTGGGGCAAAATTGCAGAAATTTCACTTATTTTCAGGTAAAAAGCCTGAAATTTCCTTTATTTTGGGGCAAAAAGGGAGAAATTCCCCTTATTTTGGGGCAAAATTACAGAAATTTCCCTTATTATGGGGAAAAATTGCAGAAATTTCCCTTATTTTAGGGCAAAATTGCAGAAATTTCACTTATTTCAGAGAAAAAAAGCAAAAATTTTTGTTATTTTGGGGCAAAAAGGCAGAAATTCCCATTATTTTGGGGCAAAAAGGCAGAAATTCCTAATATTTTGTGGCAAAAATGCAGAAATTCTTATTATTTTGAGGTATAAAGCTGAAATTCCCCTTATTTGGGGGCAAAAAGGCAGAGATTTCCCATATTTTGGGGCAAAATTGCAGAAATTTCACTTATTTCAGGGTAATAAGTCAGAAATTTTTCTTATTTTTGGGCAAAAAAGACAGAAAATTTTTTTGTTTTGGGGGAAAAAGACAGAAATTCCACTTATTTAGAGGCAAATGCAGAAATTCCCCTTATTTTAGAGCAAAAGTGAAGAAATTTCTTTTTTTTAAGGCAAAATGGTATGCATTCTTCTTATTTTCGGGCAAAAAGGCAGAAATTCCCCGTATATTGGAGCGAAATTGCAGAAATTCCCCTAATTGTGGGGCAAAAATGCAGAAATTCCCTATATGTTAAGGCAAAAAGACAGAAATTCTTCTTATTTTGATGCAAAACTCAAAAATTCCACTTATTTTGGGGCAAAATTCCAGAAATTTCCTATATTCTGGGGCAAAATTGCAGAAATTTCACTTATTTCAGGGAAAAAAGGCAGAAATTTTCCTTATTTTGGAACAAAAAGGCAGAAATTCTCCTTATTTTGAGGTAAAAAGGCTGAAATTCCCCATATTTGGGGGGTAAAAAGGCAGAAATTTCCCTTATTTTGGGGCAAATTTACAGAAATTTCACTTATTTCAGGGTAATAAGTCAGAAATTCCCCTTATTTTCGGGCAAAAAAGACAGAAATTCCCTTTGTTTTTGGGGGAAAAGACAGAAATTCCACATATTTAGAGGCAAAAAGGAAGAAATTCCCCTTATTTTGGAGCAACAATGAAGAAATTTCCCTTTTTTGTGGCTAAAAGTTATGCATTCCCCTTATTTTTGGGCAAAAGGGCGGAAAAATCCCCGTGTTTTGGAGCAAAATTGCAGAAATTCCCCTCGTTGTGGGACAAAAACTGAAAAATTCCCGTTATGTTGGGGCAAAAAGACAGCAATTCTCCTTAATTTGGGGCAAAACTCAGAAATTCAAATTATTTTGGGGCAAAATTCAAGAAATTTCCCTTATTTTGTGGCAAAATTGCAGAAATTTCACTTATTTTGGGGCAAAATTGCAGAAATTTCACTTATTTCAAAGAAAAAAGGCAGAAATTTTTCTTAATTTGGGGCAAAAAGGCAGAAATTCCTAATATTTTGTGGCAAAAATGCAGAAATTCCCCTTATTTTGAAGTAAAAAGGCTGAAATTCCCCTTATTTGGGGGCAAAAAGGCAGAAATTTCCCTTATTTTGGGGCAAAATTACAGAAATTTCACTTATTTCAGGGTAATAAGTCAGAAATTCCCCTTATTTTGGGGCAAAAAAGACAGAAAATCCCTTTGTTTTGGGGGAAATAGACAGACATTCCACATATTTAGAGGCAAAAAAAGCAGAAATTTCCATTAATTTGGAGCAAAAAAGAAGAAATATCTTTTTTTTAAGGCAAAAAGGTATGCATTCTTCTTATTTTCGGTCAAAAATGCAGAAATTCCCCGCACTTTGGAGCAAAATAGCAGAAATTCCCCTAATTGTGGGGCAAAAATGCAGAAATTCCCTATATGTTGGGGCAAAAAGACAGAAATTTCCTTATTTTGAGGCAAAACTCTGAAATTCCACTTATTTTGGGGCAAAATTCCAGAAATTTCCCTTACTTTGGGGCAAAATTGCAGAAATTTCACTTATTTTGGGGCAAAATTGCAGAAATTTCACTTATTTTAGAGAAAAAAGGCAGAAATTTTCCTTATTTTGGGTCGAACAGGCAGAAATTCCTTATATTTTGTAGCAAAAATGCAGAAATTCCCCTTATTTTTAGGTAAAAAGGCTGAAATTCCCCTTCTAGGGGGGAAAAAGCCGAAATTTTTCTTATTTAAGAGCAAAATTGCAGAAATTTCACTTATTTCAGGGTAATAAGTCAAAAATTCCCCTTATTTTGGGGCAAAAAAGACAGAAATTCCCTTTGTTTTGGGAGAAAAAGACAGAAATTCCACTTATTTAGAGGCAAAAATGCTGAAATTCCCTTTATTTTGGAGCAAAAATTAAGAAATTTCCCTTTTTTATGGCAAAAGGTATGCATTCCCATTATTTTCAGGCAAAAATGCAGAAATTCCCCTTATTCTGGGGCAAAATTCAAGAAAATTCCTTTATTTTGGGGCAAAATTGCAGGAATTTACCTTATTTTAGGGCAAATTTGCAGAAATTTCCCTTATTTGGGGCAAAATTGAAGAAATTTCACTTATTTTCAGGTAAAGAGCCTCAAATTTCCTTTATTTTGGGGCAAAAAGGGAGAAATTCCCCTTATTTTGTGGCAAAATTGCAGACATTTCTCTTATTATGGAGAAAAATTGCAGAAATTTCCCTTATTTAAGGCAAAATTGCAGAAATTTCACTTATTTCAGGGTAATAAGTCAGAAATTCCCCTTATTTTGGGGCAAAAAAGACAGAAATTCCTTTTGTTTTGGGAAAAAAAGACAGAAATTCCACTTATTTAGAGGCAAAAAAGCAGAAATTCCCCTTATTTTGGAGCAAAAATGAAGAAATTTTCCTCTTTTATGGCAAAAAGTTATGCATTCCTCATATTTTCGGGCAAAAGTCAGAAATTCCCTATATGTTGGGGCAAAAAGACAGAAATTCTCCTTATTTTGTGGCAAAATTCAGAAATTCCCTTTATTTTGGGGCAAAATTCCAGAAATTTCCCTTATTTTGGGGCAAAATTGCAGAAATTTCACTTATTTTGGGGCAAAATTGCAGAAATTTCACTTATTTCAGGGGGAAAAGGCGGAAATTTTCCTTATTTTGGGGCAAAAATACAGAAATTTCTAATATTTTGTGGCAAAAATGAAGAAATTCCCCTTATTTTGAGGTAAAAAGGCTTAAATGCCCCTTATTTGGGGGCAAAAAGGCAGAAATTTCCCTTATTTTGGGGCAAAATTGCAGAAATTTCACTTATTTCAGGGTAATAAGTCAGAAATTCCCTTTATTTTGGGGCAAAAAAGACAGAAATTTCCTTTGTTTTGGGGGGAAAGGACAGAAATTCCACTTATTTAGAGGCAAAAAAGCAGAAATTCTTCTTATTTGGAGCAAAAATGAAGAAATTTTCCTTTTTTATGGCAAAATGTTATGCAAAAAGGCAGAAATTCCTCGTATTTTGGAGCAAAATTTCAGAAATGCCCCTAATTGTGATGCAAAAAGGCAGAAATTCCCTATATGTTGGGGCAAAAAGACAGAAATTCTCCTTATTTTCGGGCAAAAATCCAGAAATTTCCCTTATTTTGGGGCAAAATTGTAGAAATTTCACTTATTTTGGGGCAAAATTGCAGAAATTTCACTTATTTCAGGGAAAAAAGGCAGAAATTTTCCTTATTTTGGGGTAAAAATGCAGAAATTCTTTATATTTTGTGGCAAAAATGCAGAAACTCCCCTTATTTTGAGGGAAAAAGGCTGAAATTCCCTTTATTTGGGGGCAAAAAGGTAGAAATTTTCCTTATTTTGGGGCAAAAATGCAGAAATTCTTTATATTTTGAAGCAAAAAGGCAGAAATTTCTTTAATTTTGGGGCAAAATTGCAGAAATTTCACTTATTTCAGGTCATAATTCAAAAATTCCTTTTATTTTGGGGCAAAAAGACAGAAATTCCGTTTATTTTTGGGTAAAAAGGAAGAAATTTCACTTATTTTGAGGTAAAAAGGCAGAAATTCCTCTTATTTTGGGGCAAAAATGAAGAAATTTTCTATTTTTTGTGGCAAAAGGTATACATTCCCCTTACTTTCGGGATAAAAACAGATATTCCCTATATTTTGAAGCAAAATTGCAGAAATTCTCATAATTTTCGGGCAAAAAGGCATAAATTCTCCTTATTTAGGGGCACAGAAACAGAAAATCTCCTTTTTTCGGGAGCAAACAGTCAGAAATTCCCCTTATTTTGGGGCAAAATTGCAGAAATTTCACTTATTTTGGGGCAAAATTGCAGAAATTTCACTTATTTCAGAGAAAAAAGGCAGAAATTTTCCTTATTTTGGGGCAAAAATGCAGAAATTCTTAATATTTTGTGGCAAAAATGCTAAAATTCCTCTTATTTTGAGGTAAAAATGCTAAAATTCCCTTTATTTGGGGGCAAAAACGCAGAAATTTCGCTTGTTTTGGGGCAAAAAGACAGAAATTCCCCTTATTTTGTGGCAAAAAGGCAGAAATTTCTTTTATTTTGGGGCAAAATTGCAGAAATTTCACTTATTTAAAGGCATAATTCAAAAATTCCTTTTATTTTGGGCCTAAAAGACAGAAATTCCGTTTATTTTTGGGTAAAAAGGCAGAAATTTCACATATTTTGAGGTAAAAAGGCAGAAATTCCTCTTATTTTGGGGCAAAAATTAAGAAATTTCTTTTTTTTGTGGCAAAAGGTATACATTCCCCTTACTTTCGGGATATAAAGCAGAAATTCCCCTTATTTTGAAGCAAAATTGCAAAAATTCTCATAATTTTTGGGCAAAAAGGCAGAAATTCTCCTTATTTTAAGGCAAAATGACAGAAAATCTCCTATTTTCAGGAGCAAACAGTCAGAAATTCCCTTTATTTTGGGGCAAAATTGCAGATATTTCCCATATTATGGGGCAAAATTGCAGACATTTCACTTATTTCAGGGTAATAAATCAGAAATTTCCCTTATTTGGGGGCAAAAAAGATAGAAATTACCTTTGTTTTGGGGGAAAAAGACAGAAATTCCACTTATTTAGAGACAAAAAGGCAGAAATTCCTCTTATTTTGAGGTAAAAAGGCTGAAATTCCCCTTATTAGGGGGCAAAAAGGCAGAAATTTTTCTTATTTAGAGGCAAAATTGCAGAAATTTCACTTATTTCAGGGTAATAAGTCAGAAATTCCTTTTATTTTAGGGCAAAAAAGACAGAAATTCACTTTGTTTTGGGAGAAAAATACAGAAATTCCACTTATTTAGAGGCAAAAAGGCAGAAATTCCCCTTATTTTGGAGCAAAAATGAAGAAATTTCCCTTTTTATGGCAAAAAGGTATGCATTCCCATTATTTTCGGGCAAAAAGGCAGAAATTCCCCGTATTTTGAAGCAAAATTGCAGAAATTCCCGTAATTTTTGGGCAAAAGGCAGAAATTCCCTTTATTTTGGCGCAAAAATCAAAAATTACCCTTATTTTGGGGGTAAATTCAAGAAATTTCCAATATTTTGGGGCAAAATTGCAGGAATTTACCTTATTTTGGGGTAAATTGCAGAAATTTCCCTTATTTGGGGCAAAATTGCAGAAATTTCACTTATTTTCAGGTAAAAAGGCTGAAATTTCCTTTATTTTGGGGCAAAAAGGAGAAATTCCCCTTATTTTGGGGCAAAATTGCAGAAATTTCCCTTATTATGGGGAAAAATTGCAGAAATTTCCTTTATTTTAGGGCAAAATTGCAGAAATTTCACTTATTTCAGAGAAAAAAAGCAATTTTTTTTTATTTTGTGGCAAAAAGGCAGAAATTCCCATTATTTTGGGGCAAAAAGGCAGAAATTCACCTTATTTTGGGGTAAAATTGCAGAAATTTCACATATTTCAGGGCAAAAAGGCAGAATTTTTTCTTATTTTGTGGCAAAATTGCAGAAATTTTATTTATTTCGGGGTAATACGTCAGAAATTCTTCTTATTTTGGGGCAAAAAAGACAGAAATTCCCTTTGTTTTGGGAAAAAAGACAGAAATTCCACTTATTTAGAGGCAAAAAAGCAGAAATTCTTCTTATTATGGAGCAAAACTGAAGAAATTTTCCTTTTTTATGGCAAAAAGTTATGCATTCCCCTTATTTTCGGGCAAAAAGGCAGAAATTCCCCATATTTTGGAAAAAAATTGCAGAAATTCCTCTAATTGTGGGGCAAAAATGCAGAAATTCTCTATATGTTGGGGCAAAAAGAGAAATCTTCTTTATTTTTAGGGAAAACTAAGAAATTCGACTTATTTTGGGGAAAAATTCCAGAAATTTCTTTTATTTTGGGGCAAAATTGTAGAAATTTCACTTATTATTGGGCAAAATTTCAGAAATTTCACTTATGTCACGGAAAAAAGGCAGAAATTTTTATTATTTTGGGGCAAAAAGGCAGAAATTCCTAATATTTTGTGGCAAAAATGCAGAAATTCCCCTTATTTTGAGGTTAAAAGGCTGAAATCCTCCTTATTTGGGGGCAAAAGGGCAGAAATTTCCCTTATTTTGGAACAAAATTGCAGAAATTTCACTTATTTCAGGGTAATGAGCCAGAAATTCCCCTTATTTTGTAGCAAAAAAGGCAGAAATTGCCCTTATTTTTGAGCAAAAATGACGAAATTTCCCTTTTTATCACAAAAAGGTATGCATTCCCATTATTTTCGGGCAAAAAGGCAGAAATTCCCCATATTTTGGAGCAAATTTGCGGAAATTCTCCTAATTTGGGGGCAAAAGGCAGAAATTCCCTTAATTTTTGGGCAAAATCAGAAATTCCTCTTATTTTGGGGCAAAATTCCAGAAATTTCCTTTATTTTGGGGCAAAATTGCAGGAATTTACCTTATTTTGGGGCAAAATTGGAGAAATTTCTCTTATTTGGGGCAAAATTGCAGAAATTTCACTTATTTTCAGGTAAAAAGGCTGAAATTTCCTTTATTTTGGGGCAAAAAAAGAAAAATTCCCTTTATTTTGTAGCAAAAAAGGCAGAAATTCCCCTTATTTTGTAGCAAAAATGAAGAAATTTCCCTTTTTATGGCAAAAAGGTATGCATTTTCAATATTTTCGGGCAAAGAGGCAGAAATTCCCCGTATTTTGGAGCAAATTTGCAGAAATTCTCCTAATTTTGGGGCAAAAGGCAGAAATTCCCTTTATTTTGTGGCAAAAATCAGAAATTCCCATTATTTGGGGGCAAAATTCCAGAATTTTCCTTTATTTTGGGGCAAAATTGCAGGAATTTACCTTATTTTGGGGGAAAATTGCAGAAATTTCCCTTATTTGGGGCAAAATTGCAGAAATTTCAATTATTTTCAGGTAAAAAGCATGAAATTTCCTTTATTTTGGGGCAAAAAGAAAGAAATTCCCCTTATTTTGGGGCAAAATTGCAGAAATTTCCCTTATTATGGGGAAAAATTCCAGAAATTTCCCTTATTTTAGGGCAATATTGCAAAAATTTCACTTATTTCAGAGAAAAAAAGAAAAATTTTTCTTATTTTAGAGCAAAAAGGCAGAAATTCCCATTATTTTTGGGCAAAAAGGCAGAAATTCCTAATATTTTGTGGCAAAAATGTAGAAATTCCCTTTATTTTGAGGTAAAAAGGCTGAAATTCCCCTTATTTGGGGGCAAAAAGGCAGAAATTTCCCATATTTTGGGGCAAAATTTCAGAAATTTCACTTATTTCAGGGTATTAAGTCAGAAATTTTTCTTATTTTGGGGCAAAAAAGACAGAAAATCTTTTTGTTTTGGGGGAAAAAGACAGAAATTCCACTTATTTAGAGGCAAATGTAGAAATTCCCCTTATTTTAGAGCAAAAATGAAGAAATTTCCCTTTTTTAAGGCAAAAAGGTATGCATTCTTCTTATTTTCGGGCAAAAAGGCAGAAATTCCCCGTATATTGGAGCAAAATTGCAGAAATTCCCCTAATTGTGGGGCAAAAATGCAGAAATTCCCTATATGTTAAGGCAAAAAGACAGAAATTCTCCTTATTTTGATGCAAAACTCAGAAATTCCACTTATTTTGGGGCCAAATTCCAGAAATTTCCTATATTCTGGAGCAAAATTGCAGAAATTTCACTTATTTCAGGGAAAAAAGGCACAAATTTTCCTTATTTTGGAACAAAAAGGCAGAAATTCTCCTTATTTTGAGGTAAAAAGGCTGAAATTCCTATTATTTGGGGGGTAAAAAGGCAGAAATTTCCCTTATTTTGGGGCAAATTTGCAGAAATTTCACTTATTTCAGGGTAATAAGTCAGAAATTCCCCTTATTTTGGGGCAAAAAAGACAAAAATTCCTTTGTTTTTGGGGAAAAAAGAGAAATTCCACATATTTAGAGGCAAAAAGGCAGAAATTCCCCTTATTTTGGAGCAAAAATGAAGAAATTTCCCTTTTTTATGGCAAAAAGTTATGCATTCCCCTTATTTTTGGGCAAAAAGGCAGAAAAATCCCCGTGTTTTGGAGCAAAATTGCAGAAATTCCCCTAGTTGTGGGACAAAAAGAGAGAAATTCCCGTTATGTTGGGGCAAAAAGACAGAAATTCTCCTTAATTTTGGCAAAACTCAGAAATTCAAAATATTTTGGGGCAAAATTCCAGAAATTTCCCTTATTTTGTGGCAAAATTGCAAAAATTTCACTTATTTTGGGGCAAAATTGCAGATATTTCACTTATTTCAAAGAAAAAAGGCAGAAATTTTTCTTAATTTGGGGCAAAAAGGCAGAAATTCCTAATATTTTGTGGCAAAAATTCAGAAATTCCCCTTATTTTGAGGTAAAAAGGCTGAAATTCCCCTTATTTGGGGGCAAAAAGGAAGAAATTTCCCTTATTTTGGGGCAAAATTACAGAAATTTCACTTATTTCAGGGTAATAAGTAAGAAATTCCCCTTATTTTGGGGCAAAAAAGACAGAAAATCCCTTTGTTTTGGGGCAAATAGACAGACATTCCACATATTTAGAGGCAAAAAAAGCAGAAATTTCCCTTAATTTGGAGCAAAAATGAATAAATTTCTTTTTTAAGGCAAAAAGGTATGCATTCTTTTTATTTTTGGTCAAAAAGGCAGAAATTCCCCGTATTTTGGATCAAAATTGCAGAAATTCCCCTAATTGTGGGGCAAAAATGTAGAAATTCCCTATATGTTGGGGCAAAAAGACAGAAATTCTCCTTATTATGAAGCAAAACTCCGAAATTTCACTTATTTTGGGGCAAAATTCCAGAAATTTCCCTTATTTTGGGGCAAAATTGCAGAAATTTCACTTATTTTGGAGCAAAATTGCAGAAATTTCACTTATTTTAGAGAAAAATGGCAGATATTTTCCTTATTTTGGGTCGAAAAGGCAAAAATTCCTTATATTTTGTAGCAAAAATGGAGAAATTCCCCTTATTTTTAGGTAAAAAGGCTGAAATTCCCCTTATTAGGGGGGAAAAAGGCCGAAATTTTTCTTATTTAAGGGCAAAATTGCAGAAATTTCACTTATTTCTGGGTAATAAGTCAGAAATTCCCCTTATTTTGGGGCAAAAAAGACAGAAATTCCCTTTGTTTTGGAAGAAAAAGACAGAAATTCCACTTATTTCGAGGAAAAAATGCAGAAATTCCCTTTATTTTGGAGCAAAAATGAAGAAATTTCCCTTTTTTATGGCAAAAAGGTATGCATTCCCATTATTTTCAGGCAAAAATGCAGAAATTCCCCTTATTGTGGGGCAAAATTCAATAAAATTCCTTTATTTTGGGGCAACATTGCAGGAATTTACCTTATTTTGGGGCAAAATTGCAGAAATTTCTCTTATTTGGGGCAAAATTGAAGAAATTTCACTTATTTTCAGGTAAAGAGCCTGAAATTTCCTTTATTTTGGGGCAAAAAGGGAGAAATTCCCCTTATTTTGGGGCAAAATTGCAGACATTTCTCTTATTATGGGGAAAAATTGCAAAAATTTCCTTTATTTTAGGGCAAAATTGCAGAAATTTCACTTATTTCAGAGAAAAAAAAGCAAAAATTTTTCTTATTTTGGGGCAAAACGGCAGAAATTCCCATTATTTTAAGGCAAAAAGGCAGAAATTCACCTTATTTTGGGGTAAAATTGCAGAAATTTCACATATTTTAGGGCAAAATGGGAGAAATTTCCCTTATTTTGGGGCAAAATTGCAGAAATTTCACTTATTTTAGGGTAATAAGTAAGAAATTTCCCTTATTTTGGGGCAAAAAAAGACAGAAATCCCCTTTGTTTTGGGAGAAAAAGACAGAAATTCAACTTATTTAAAGGCAAAAAGGCTGAAATTCCCCTTTTTCGGAGCAAAAATGAAGAAATTTCCCTTATTATGGCAAAAAGTTATGCATTCCCCTTATTTTCGGGCAAAAAGGCAGAAATTTTCCGTGTTTTGGAGCAAAATTGCAGAAATTCCACTAATTGTGGGGCAAAAAGGCAGAAATGATATGTTGGGGCAAAAAGACAGAAATTCTCCTTATTTTTTGGCAAAACTCAGAAATTCCACTTATTTTGGGGCAAAATTCAAGAAATTTCCCTTATTTTGGGGAAAAATTGCAGAAATTTCACTTATTTTGGGGCAAAATTGCAGAAATTTCACTTATTTCAGAGACAAAATGCAGAAATTTGCTAATTTTGGGGCAAAATTGCCAAACTTTCACTTATTTCAGAGAAAAAAAAGCAAAAATTTTTCTTATTTTGGGGCAAAAAGACAGAAATTCTCCTTATTTTTTGGCAAAACTCAGAAATTCCACTTATTTTGGGGCAAAATTCAAGAAATTTCCCTTATTTTGGGGAAAAATTGCAGAAATTTCACTTATTTTGGGGCAAAATTGCAGAAATTTCACTTATTTCAGAGACAAAAGGCAGAAATTTTGCTAATTTTGGGGCAAAATTGCCAAACTTTCACTTATTTCAGAGAAAAAAAAAGCAAAAATTTTTCTTATTTTGGGGCAAAAAGGCAGAAATTCCCATTATTTTGGGGCAAAAAGGCAGATATTGACCTTATTTTGGGATAAAATTGCAGAAATTTCACATATTTCAGGGCAAAAAGGCAGAAATTTCCCTTATGTAGGGGCAAAATTTCAGAAATTTCACTTATTTCAGGGTAATAAGTCAGAAATTCCCCTTATATTGGGGCAAAAAAGACAGAAATTCCCTTTGTTTTGGGAAAAAAAGACAGAAATTCCACTTATTTAGAGGCAAAAAGGCAGAAATTCCCCTTATTTTGTAGCAAAAATGAAGAAATTTTCCTCTTTTATGGCAAAAATTATGCACTCCTCTTATTTTCGGGCAAAAAGTCAGAAATTCCCTATATGTTGGAGCAAAAAGACAGAAATTCTCCTTATTTTGGGGCAAAAGTCAGAAATTCCCCTTATTTTGGGGCAAAATTCCAGAATTTTCTCTTATTTTGGGTCAAAATTGCAGAAATATCACTTATTTTAGTGCAAAATTGCAGAAATTTCACTTATTTTATGGAAAAAAGGCAGAAATTTTTATTATTTGGGGCAAAAATACAGAAATTTCTAATATTTTGTGGCAAAAATGCAGAAATTCCCCTTATTTTGAGGTAAAAAGTTTGAAATTCCCCTTATTTGGGGGCAAAAAAGCAGAAATTTCCCTTATTTTGGGGCAAAATTGCAGAAATTTCACTTATTTCAGGGTAATAAGTCAGAAATTCCCCTTATTTTGGGGCAAAAAAGACAGAAATTCCCTTTGTATTGGGAAAAAAAGACAGAAATTCCACTTATTTAGAAGCAAAAAGGCAGAAATTCCCCTTATTTTGGAGCAAAAATGAAGAAATTTTCCTCTTTTATGGCAAAAAGTTATGCATTCCTCATATTTTCGGGCAAAAAGTCAGAAATTCCCTATATGTTAGGGCAAAAAGACAGAAATTCTCCTTATTTTTGGGCAAAATTCAGAAATTCCCTTTATTTTGGGGCAAAATTCCAGAAATTTCCCTTATTTTGGGGCAAAATTGCAGAAATTTCACATATTTAAGGCAAAATTGCAGAAATTTCACTTATTTCAGGGGAAAAATGCAGAAATTTTCCTTATTTTGGGGCAAAAATACAGAAATTTCTAACATTTTGTGGCAAAAATGAAGAAATTCCTCTTATTTTGTGGTAAAAAGGCTGAAATGCCCCTTATTTGGGAGCGAAAATGCAGAAATTTCCCTTATTTTGGGGAAAAATTGCAGAAATTTCACTTATTTCAGGGTAATAAGTCAGAAATTTCCTTTATTTTGTGGCAAATAAGACAGAAATTCCCTTTGTTTTGGGGGAAAAAGAAAAAAATTCCACTTATTTAGAGGCAAAAAAGCAGAAATTCTTCTTATTTGGAGCAAAAATGAAGAAATTTTTCTCTTTTATGGCAAAAAGTTATGCAAAAAGGCAGAAATTCCTCGTATTTTGGAGCAAAATTTCAGAAATGCCCCTAATTGTGATGCAAAAAGGCAGAAATTCCCTATATGTTGGGGCAAAAAGACAGCAATTCTCCTTATTTTGGGGAAAAATTCCAGAAATTTCCCTTATTTTGGGGCAAAATTGCAGAAAATTCACTTATTTCAGAGAAAAAAGGCAGAAATTTTCCTTATTTTGGGGAAAATGCAGAAATTCTTTATATTGTGTGGCAAAAATGCAGAAATTCCCCTTATTTTGAGAGAAAAAGGCTGAAATTCCCTTTATTTGGGGGCAAAAAGGCAGAAATTTCTCTTATTTTGGGGCAAAAAGACAGAAATTCCCCTTATTTTGTGGCAAAAAGGCAGAAATTTCTTTTATTTTGGGGCAAAATTGCAGAAATTTCACTTATTTCAGGGCATAATTCAAAAATTCCTTTATTTTGGGGCAAAAAGACAGAAATTTCGTTTATTTTTGGGTAAAAAGGAAGAAATTTCACTTATTTTGAGGTAAAAACGAAGAAATTCCTCTTATTTTGAGGCAAACATGAAGAAATTTTCTTTTTTTGTGGCAAAAGGTATACATTCCCCTTACTTTCGGGATAAAAACAGAAATTTCTCATATTTTGAAGTAAAATTGCAGAAATTCTCATAATTTTCGTGCAAAAAGGCATAAATTCTCCTTATTTAGGGGCACAGAAACAGAAAATCTCCTTTTTTTTCGGGAGCAAACAGTCAGAAATTTCCCTTATTTTGGGGCAAAATTGCAGAAATTTCCCTTATTTTGGGGCAAATTTGCAGAAATTTCACTTATTTCAGGGTAATAAGTCAGAAATTCCCCTTATTTTGGGGCAAAAAAGACAGAAATCCCCTTTGTTTTGGGAGAAAAAGACAGAAATTCCACTTATTTAGAGGCAAGAAGGCAGAAATTCTCTTTATTTTGGAAAAAAATTAAGAAATTTCATTTTTATGGCAAAAAGTTATGCATTCCCATTATTTTCGGGCAAAAATGCAGAAATTCTCCGTATATTGGAGCAAAATTGCAGAAATTCCCCT
The DNA here is from genome assembly GCF_963924665.1 of Micromys minutus. Classification (NCBI taxonomy): domain Eukaryota; kingdom Metazoa; phylum Chordata; class Mammalia; order Rodentia; family Muridae; genus Micromys; species Micromys minutus. The sequence goes on along the minus strand of NW_027667258.1, from coordinate 488,072 downwards.
AATTTTGTGGCAAAAGCAGAAATTCCCTTTATTTTGGGGCAAAAATCAGAAATTCACCTTATTCTGCGGCAAAATTCAAGAAAATTCCTTTATTTTGGGGCAAAATTGCAGGAATTTACCTCATTTTGAGCAAAATTTCAGAAATATCCCTTATTTGGGGCAAAATTGAAGAAATTTCACTTATTTTCAGATAAAGAGCCTGAAATTTCCTTTATTTTGGGGCAAAAATGAAGAAATTCCCCTTATTTTGGGGTAAAGTTGCAGACATTTTTCTTATTATGGGGAAAAATTGCAGAAATTTCCCTTATTTTAGGGCAAAATTGCAGAACTTTCACTTATTTCAGATGAAAAAAGCAAAATTTTTTCTTATTTTGGGGCAAAACGGCAGAAATTCCCATAATTTTAAGGCAAAAAGGCAGAAATTCACCTTATTTTGGAGTAAAATTGCAGAAATTTCACATATTTCAGGGCAAAATGGCAGAAATTTTCCTTATTTTGGGTCAAAATTGCAGAAATTTCACTTATTTTAAAGTAATAAGTAAGAAATTTCCCTTATTTTGTGGTAAAAAAGACAGAAATTTCCATTGTTTTGGGAGAAAAAGACAGAAATTCCACTTATTTAGAGGCAAAAAGGCAGAAATTCTCCTTATTTTGGACCAAAAATGAAGAAATTTCTCTTATTATGGCAAAAAGTTATGCATTCCTCTTATTTTCGGGCAAAAAGGCAGAAATTCCCCGTATTTTGAAGCAAAATTGCCGAAATTCCCCTAATTGTGGGGCAAAAAGGCAGAAATTATCTATATGTTGGGGCAAAAAGACAGAAATTCTCCTTATTTTTGGCAAAACTCAGAAATTCCACTTATTTTGGGGCAAAATTCCAAAAATTTCCCATATTTTGGGGCAAAATTTCAGAAATTTCACTTATTTTGGGGCAAAATTGCAGAAATTTCACTAATTTCAGGGACAAAAGACAGAAATTTCGCTAATTTTGGGGCAAAATTTCCAAAATTTCACTTATTTCAGAGAAAAAATGCAAAAATTTTTCTTATTTTGGGGCAAAAAGTCAGAAATTTCCATTATTTTGGGGAAAAAAAGGCAGATATCGACCTTATTTTGGGGTAAAATTGCAGAAATTTCACATATTTCAGGGCAAAAAGGCAGAAATTTCCTTTATTTAGGGGCAAACTTGCAGAAATTTCACTTATTTCATGGTAATAAATCAAATATTCCCCTTATTTTGGGGCAAAAAAGACAGAAATTCTCTTTGTTTTGGGAAAAATAGACAGAAATTCCACTTATTTAGAGGCAAAAAGGCAGAAATTCCCCTTATTTTGGAGTAAAAATGAAGAAATTTTCCTCTTTTATGGCAAAAAGTTATGCATTCCCCTTTTTTTCGGGCAAAAAGGCAGAAATTCCCTGTATTTTGGAGCAAAATTGCAGAAATTCCCCTAATTGTGAAGCAAAAAAAGAGAAATTCTATATATGTTGGGGCAGAAAGACAGAAATTCTCCTTATTTCGGGGCAAAACTCAGAATTTCCCCTTATTTGGGGGCAAAATTCCAGAAATTTCTCTTATTTTGCGGCAAAATTGCAGAAATTTCACTTATTTTGGGGCAAAATTGCAGAAATTTCACTTATTTCAGGGAAAAAAGCAGAAATTTTCATTACTTTGGGGCAAAAATGCAGAAATTCTTAATATTTTGTGGCAAAAATGCAGAAACTCCCCTTATTTTGAGTCAAAAAGGCTGAAATTCCCCTTATTTGGGGGCAAAAAGGCAGAAATTTCTTTTATTCTGGGGCAAAAGACACAAATTCCCCTTATTTTGTGGCAAAAAGGCAGAAATTTCTTTTATTTTGGGGCAAAATTGCAGAAATTTCACTTATTTCAGGGCATAATTTAAAAATTCCTTTTATTTTGGGGCAAAAAGACAGAAATTCCGTTTATTTTTGGGTAAAAAGGAAGAAATTTCACTTATTTAGAGGTAAAAAGGCAGAAATTCCTCTTATTTTGGGGCAAAAATGAAGAAATTTTCTTTTTTGTGGCAAAAGGTATACATTCCCCTTACTTTCGGGATAAAAAGCAGAAATTCCCCATATTTTGAAGCAAAATTGCAGAAATTCTCATAATTTTCAGGCAAAAAGGCAGAAATTCTCCTTATTTTGGGGCACAGAAACAGAAAATCTCCTTTTTTCGGGACCAAACAGTCAGAAATTCCCCTTATTTTGGGGCAAAATTGCAGAAATTTCCATTATTTCGGGGCAAATTTGCTGAAATTTCACTTATTTCAGGGTAATAAGTCAGAAATTCCCCTTATTTTGGGGCAAAAAAGACAGAAATTCCCTTTGTTTTGGGAAAAAAAGACAGAAATTCCACTTATTAAGAGGCAAAAAGGCAGAAATTCCCCTTATTTTGGAGCAAAAATTAAGAAATTCTCCTCTTTTATGGCAAAAAGTCATGCATTCCTCTTATTTTCGGGCAAAAAGTCAGAAATTCCCTATATGTTGGAGCAGAAAGACAGAAATTCTCCTTATTTTGGGGCAAAAGTCAGAAATTCCCCTTATTTTGGGGCAAAATTCCAGAACTTTCTCTTATTTTGGGGCAAAATTGCAGAAATATCACTTATTTTATGGCAAAATTGCAGAAATTTCACTTATTTCATGGAAAAAAGGTAGAAATTTTTATTATTTTGGGGCAAAAATACAGAAATTTCTAATATTTTGTGGCAAAAATGCAGAAATTCCCCTTATTTTGAGGTAAAAAGTTTTATAATTCTCCTTATTTGGGGGCAAAAAGGCAGAAATTTCCCTTATTTTGGGGCAAAATTGCAGAAATTTCACTTATTTCAGGGTAATACGTCAGAAATTCCTCTTATTTTGGGGCAAAAAAGACAGAAATTCCCTTTGTTTTGGGAAAAAATAGACAGAAATTACACTTATTTAGAAGCAAAAAGGCAGAAATTCCCCTTATTTTGGAGCAAAAATGAAGAAATTTTTCTCTTTTATGGCAAAAAGTTATGCATTCCTCATATTTTCGGGCAAAAAGTCAGAAATTCTCTATATGTTGGGGCAAAAAGACAGAAATTCTCCTTATTTTGGGGCAAAATTCAGATATTCCCTTTATTTTGGGGCAAAATTCCAGAAATTTTCCTTATTTTGGGGCAAAATTGCAGAAATTTCACTTATTTTGGGGCAAAATTGCAGAAATTTCACTTATTTCAGGGAAAAAAGGCAGAAATTTTCCTTATTTTGGGGCAAAAATGCAGAAATTATTTATATTTTTTGGCAAAAATGCAGAAATTCCCCTTATTTTGAGGGGAAAAGGCTGAAATTCCCTTTATTTGGGGGCAAAAAGGCAGAAATTTCTCTTATTTTGAGGCAATAAGACAGAAATTCCCCTTATTTTGTGGCAAAAAGGCAGAAATTTCTTTTATTTTGGGGCAAAATTGCAGAAATTTCACTTATTTCAGGGCATAATTCAAAAATTCCTTTTATTTTGGGGCAAAAAGACAGAAATTCCGTTTATTTTTGGGTAAAAAGTAAGAAATTTCACTTATTTTGAGGTAAAAAGGCAGAAATTCCTCTTATTTTGGGGCAAACATGAAGAAATTTTCTTTTTTTGTGGCAAAAGGTATACATTCCCCTTACTTTCGGGATAAAAACAGAAATTTCCCATATTTTGAAGCAAAATTGCAGAAATTCTCATAATTTTCGGGCAAAAAGGCATAAATTCTCCTTATTTAGGGGCACAGAAACAGAAAATCTCCTTTTTTTTCGGGAGCAAACAGTCAGAAATTTCCCTTATTTTGGGGCAAATTTGCAGAAATTTCACTTATTTCAGGGTAATAAGTCAGAAATTCCCCTTATTTTGGGGCAAAAAGACAGAAATCCCCTTTGTTTTTGGAGAAAAAGACAGAAATCCCACTTATTTAGAGGCAAGAAGGCAGAAATTCCCTTTATTTTAGACAAAAATTAAGAAATTTCACTTTTTTATGGCAAAAAGTTATGCATTCCCATTATTTTCAGGCAAAAATGCAGAAATTCTCTGTATATTGGAGCAAAATTGCAGAAATTCCCCTAATTTTGGGGCAAAAGCAGAAATTCCCTTTATTTTGGGGCAAAAATCAGAAATTCTCCTTATTTTGGGGCAAAATTCAAGAAAATTCTTTATTTTGGGTCAAAATTGCAGGAATTTACCTCATTTTGAGCAAAATTTCAGAAATTTCCCTTATTTGGGGCAAAATTGAAGAAATTTCACTTATTTTCAGATAAAGAGCCTGAAATTTCCTTTATTTTGGGGCAAAAAAGAAGAAATTCCCCTTATTTTGGGGTAAAGTTGCAGACATTTTTCTTATTATGGGGAAAAATTGCAGAAATTTCCCTTATTTTAGGGCAAAATTGCAGAAATTTCACTTATTTCAGATAAAAAAAGCAAAAATTTTTCTTATTTTGGGGCAAAACGGCAGAAATTCCCATTATTTTAAGGCAAAAATGCAGAAATTCACCTTATTTTGGAGTAAAATTGCAGAAATTTCACATATTTCTGGGCAAAATTGGAGAAATTTCCCTTATTTTGGGGCAAAATTGCAGAAATTTCACTTATTTTAGGGTAATAAGTAAGAAATTTGCCTCATTTTGTGGTAAAAATGACAGAAATTTCCATTGTTTTGGGGGAAAAAGACAGAAATTCCACTTATTTAGAGGCAAAAAGGCAGAAATTCCCCTTATTTTGGAGCAAAAATGAAGAAATTTCCCTTATTATTGCAAAAAGTTATGCATTCCCCTTATTTTCGGGCAAAAAGGCAGAAATTCCCCGTATTTTGGAGCAAAATTGCAGAAATTCCCCTAATTGTGGGGCAAAAAGGCAGAAATTATCTATATGTTGGGGCAAAAAAACAGAAATTCTCCTTATTTTTTGGCAAAACTCATAAATTCCACTTATTTTGGGGCAAAATTCCAAAAATTTCCCTTATTTTGGGGCAAAATTGCCGAAAAATCACTTATTTTATGGCAAAATTGCAGAAATTTCACTAAATTCAGGGACAAAAGACAGAAATTTTGCTAATATTGGGGCAAAATTGCCAAAATTTCACTTATTTCAGAGAAAAAAATGCAAAAATTTTTCTTATTTTGGGGCAAAAGCAGAAATTTCCATTATTTTGGGGCAAAAAGTCAGATATTGACCTTATTTTGGGGTAAAATTGCAGAAATTTCACATATTTCAGGGCAAAAAGGCAGAAATTTCCCTTATTTAGGGGCAAAATTGCAGAAATTTCACTTATTTCAGGGTAATAAGTCAGAAATTCCCCTTATTTTGGGGCAAAAAATACAGAAATTCTCTTTGTTTTGGGAAAAATAGACAGAAATTCCACTTATTTAGAGGCAAAAAGGCAGAAATTCCCTTTATTTTGGAGCAAAAATGTAGAAATTTTCCTCTTTTATGGCCAAAAGTTATGCATTCCCCTTATTTTTGGGCAAAAAGGCAGAAATTCCCTGTATTTTGGAGCAAAATTGCAGAAATTCCCCTAATTGTGGGGCAAAAAAAAAAGAAAATCTCTATATGTTGGGGCAGAAAGACAGAAATTCTCCTTATTTTGGGGCAAAACTCAGAATTTCCCCTTATTTTGGGGCACAATTCCAGAAATTTCCCTTATTTTGGGGCAAAATTGCAGAAATTTCACTTATTTTGGGGCAAAATTGCAGAAATTTCACTTATTTCAGGGAAAAAAGCAGAAATTTTCATTATTTTGGGGCAAAAATGCAGAAATTCTTAATATTTTGTGGCAAAAATGCAGAAACTCCCCTTATTTTGAGTCAAAAAGGCTGAAATTCCCCTTATTTGGGGGCAAAAAGGCAGAAATTTTTTTTATTCTGGGGCAAAAGACAGAAATTCTCCTTACTTTGTGGCAAAAAGGCAGAAATTTCTTTTATTTTGGGGCAAAATTGCAGAAATTTCACTTATTTCAGGGCATAATTCAAAAATTCCTTTTATTTTGGGGCAAAAAGACAGAAATTCCGTTTATTTTTGGGTAAAAAGGAAGAAATTTCACTTATTTAGAGGTAAAAAGGCAGAAATTCCTCTTATTTTGGGGCAAAAATGAAGAAATTTTCTTTTTTTGTGGCAAAAGGTATACATTCCCCTTACTTTCGGGATAAAAAGCAGAAATTCCCCATATTTTGAAGCAAAATTGCAGAAATTCTCATAATTTTCGGGCAAAAAGGAAGAAATTCTCCTTATTTTGGGGCACAGAAACAGAAAATCTCCTTTTTTCGGGACCAAACAGTCAGAAATTCCCCTTATTTTGGGGCAAAATTGCAGAAATTTCCATTATTTCGGGGCAAATTTGCAGAAATTTCACTTATTTCAGGGAATTAAGTCAGAAATTCCCCTTATTTTGGGGCAAAAAAGACAGAAATTCCCTTTGTTTTGGGAAAAAAAGACAGAAATTCCACTTATTAGGAGGCAAAAAGGCAGAAATTCCCCTTATTTTGGAGCAAAAATTAAGAAATTCTCCTCTTTTATGGCAAAAAGTTATGCATTCCTCTTATTTTCGGGCAAAAAGTCAGAAATTCCCTATATGTTGGAGCAGAAAGACAGAAATTCTCCTTATTTTGGGGCAAAAGTCAGAAATTCCCCTTATTTTGGGGCAAAATTCCAGAATTTTCTCTTATTTTGGGGCAAAATTGCAGAAATATCACTTATTTTATGGCAAAATTGCAGAAATTTCACTTATTTCATGGAAAAAAGGCAGAAATTTTTATTATTTTGGGGCAAAAATACAGAAATTTCTAATATTTTGTGGCAAAAATGCAGAAATTCCCCTTATTTTGAGGTAAAAAGTTTTATAATTCCCCTTATTTGGGGGCAAAAAGGCAGAAATTTCCCTTATTTTGGGGCAAAATTGCAGAAATTTCACTTATTTCAGGGTAATAAGTCAGAAATTCTTCTTATTATGGGGCAAAAAATACAGAAATTCCCTTTGTTTTGGGGAAAAAAGACAGAAATTACACTTATTTAGAAGCAAAAAGGCAGAAATTCCCCTTATTTTGGAGCAAAAAAGAAGAAATTTTCCTCTTTTATGGCAAAAAGTTATGCATTCCTCATATTTTCGGGCAAAAAGTCAGAAATTCCCTATATGTTGGGGCAAAAAGACAGAAATTCCCTTTATTTTGGGGCAAAATTCCAGAAATTTCCCTTATTTTGGGGCAAAATTGCAGAAATTTCACTTATTTCAGGGAAAAAAGGCAGAAATTTTCCTTATTTTGGGGCAAAAATGCAGAAATTATTTATATTTTTTGGCAAAAATGCAGAAATTCCCCTTATTTTGAGGGAAAAAGGCTGAAATTCCCTTTATTTGGGGGCAAAATGGCATATATTTCTCTTATTTTGGGGCAAAAAGACAGAAATTCCCCTTATTTTGTGGCAAAAAGGCAGAAATTTCTTTTATTTTGGGGCAAAATTGCAGAAATTTCACTTATTTCAGGGCATAATTCAAAAATTCCTTTTATTTTGAGGCAAAAAAGACAAAAATTCCGTTTATTTTGGGGTAAAAAGTAAGAAATTTCACTTATTTTGAGGTAAAAATGCAGAAATTCCTCTTATTTTGGGGCAAACATGAAGAAATTTTCTTTTTTTGTGGCAAAAGGTATACATTCCCCTTACTTTCGGGATAAAAACAGAAATTTCCCATATTTTGAAGCAAAATTGCAGAAATTCTCAAAATTTTCGGGCAAAAAGGCATAAATTCTCCTTATTTAGGGGCACAGAAACAGAAAATCTCCTTCTTTTTCGGGAGCAAACAGTCAGAAATTTCCCTTATTTTGGGGCAAAATTGCAGAAATTTCCCTTATTTTGGGGCAAATTTGCAGAAATTTCACTTATTTCAGGGTAATAAGTCAGAAATTCCCCTTATTTTGGGGCAAAAAAGACAGAAATCACCTTTGTTTTGGGAGAAAAAGACAGAAATTCCACTTATTTAGAGGCAAGAAGGCAGAAATTCTCTTTATTTTGGACAAAAATTAAGAAATTTCACTTTTTTATGGCAAAAAGTTATGCATTCCCATTATTTTCGGGCAAAAATGCAGAAATTCTCCGTATATTGGAGCAAAATTGCAGAAATTTCCCTAATTTTGGGGCAAAAGCAGAAATTCCCTTTATTTTGGGGCAAAAATCAGAAATTCCCCTTATTCTGCGGCAAAATTCAAGAAAATTCCTTTATTTTGGGGCAAAATTGCAGGAATTTACCTCATTTTGAGCAAAATTTCAGAAATTTCCCTTATTTGGGGCAAAATTGAAGAAATTTCACTTATTTTCAGATAAAGAGCCTGAAATTTCCTTTATTTTGGGGCAAAAATGAAGAAATTCCCCTTATTTTGGGGTAAAGTTGCAGACATTTTTCTTATTATGGGGAAAAATTGCAGAAATTTCCCTTATTTTAGGGCAAAATTGCAGAAATTTCACTTATTTCAGATAAAAAAAGCAAAAATTTTTCTTATTTTGGGGCAAAACGGCAGAAATTCCCATAATTTTAAGGCAAAAAGGCAGAAATTCACCTTATTTTGGAGTAAAATTGCAGAAATTTCACATATTTCAGGGCAAAATGGCAGAAATTTTCCTTATTTTGAGGCAAAATTGCAGAAATTTCACTTATTTTAGGGTAATAAGTAAGAAATTTCCCTTATTTTGTGGTAAAAAAGACAGAAATTTCCATTGTTTTGGGGGAAAAAACAGAAATTCCACTTATTTAGAGGGAAAAAGGCAGAAATTCCCCTTATTTTGGACCAAAAATGAAGAAATTTCTCTTATTATGGCAAAAAGTTATTCATTCCTCTTATTTTCGGGCAAAAAGGCAGAAATTCCCCGTATTTTGAAGCAAAATTGCCGAAATTCCCCTAATTGTGGGGCAAAAAGGCAGAAATTATCTATATGTTGGGGCAAAAAGACAGAAATTCTCCTTATTTTTTGGCAAAACTCAGAAATTCCACTTATTTTGGGGCAAAATTCCAAAAATTTCCCATATTTTGGGGCAAAATTGCAGAAATTTCACTTATTTTGGGGCATAATTGCAGAAATTTCACTTATTTTGGGGCAAAATTGCAGAAATTTCACTAATTTCAGGGACAAAAGACAGAAATTTCACTAATTTTGGGGCAAAATTGCCAAAATTTCACTTATTTCAGAGAAAAAAATGCAAAAATTTTTTTATTTTGGGGCAAAAAGGCAGAAATTTCCATTATTTTGGGGCAAAAAGGCAGATATTGACTTTATTTTGGGGTAAAATTGCAGAAATTTCACATATTTCAGGGCAAAAAGGCTGAAATTTCCCCTGTTTAGGGTCAAAATTGCAGAAATTTCACTTATTTCAGGGTAATAATTCAGAAATTCCCCTTATTTTGGGGCAAAAAAGACAGAAATTCCCTTTGTTTTGGGAAAAATAGACAGAAATTCCACTTATTTAGAGGCAAAAAGGCAGAAATTCCCCTTATTTTGGAGGAAAAATGAAGAAATTTTCTTCTTTTATGGCAAAAAGTTATGCATTCCCCTTATTTTCGGGCAAAAAAGCAGAAATTCCCTGTATTTTGGAGCAAAATTGCAGAAATTCCCCTAATTGTGAAGCAAAAAAAAGAAATTCTCTATATGTTGGGGCAGAAAGACAGAAATTCTCCTTATTTTGGGGCAAAACTCAGAATTTCCCCTTATTTTGGGGCAAAATTCCAGAAATTTCCCTTATTTTGGGGCAAAATTGCAGAAATTTCACTTATTTTGGGGGCAAAAAGGCAGAAATTTCTTTTATTCTGGGGCAAAAGACAGAAATTCCCCTTATTTTGTGGTAAAAAGGCAGAAATTTTTTAATTTGGGGCAAAATTGCAGAAATTTCACTTGTTTCAGGGCATAATTCAAAAATTCCTTTTATTTTGGGGCAAAATAACAGAAACTCCGTTTATTTTTGGGTAAAAAGGAAGAAATTTCACTTATTTTGAGGTAAAAAGGCAGAAATTCCACTTATTTTGGGGCAAAAATAAAGAATTTTTCTTTTTTTGTGGCAAAAGGTATACATTCCCCTTACTTTCGGGATAAAAAGCAGAAATTCCCCATATTTTGAAGCAAAATTGCAGAAATTCTCATAATTTTCGGGCAAAAAGGCAGAAATTCTCCTTATTTTGGGGCACAGAAACAGAAAATCTCCTTTTTTCGGGACCAAACAGTCAGAAATTCCCCTTATTTTGGGGCAAAATTGCAGACATTTCCCTTATTTTGGGGCAAATTTGCAGAAATTTCACTTATTTCAGGGTAATAAGTCAGAAATTCCCCTTATTTTGGGGCAAAAAAGACAGAAATTAGCTATGTTTTGGGAGAAAAAGACAGAAATTCCACTTATTTAGAGGCAAAAAGGCAGAAATTCCCCTTATTTTGGAGCAAAAATGAAGAATTTTTCCTTTTCTATGGCAAAAAGGTATGCATTCCCATTATTTTCAGGCAAAAATGCAGAAATTCCCCGTATATTGGAGCAAAATTGCAGAAATTCCTCTAATTTTGGGGCAAAAGGCAGAAATTCCCTTTATTTTGGGGCGAAAATCAGAAATTCCCCTTATTCTGGGGCAAAATTCAAGGTAATTCCTTTATTTTGGGGCAAAATTCCAGAAATTTCCCTTATTTCGGGCAAAATTGAAGAAATTTCACTTATTTTCAGGTAAAGAGCCTGAAATTTCCTTTATTTTGGGGCAAAAAGGGAGAAATTACCCTTATTTTGGGGCAAAATTGCAGACATTTCTCTTATTATGGGGAAAAATTGCAGAAATTTCCCTTATTTTAGGGAAGAATTGCAGAAATTTCACTTATTTCAGAGAAAAAAAAGCAAAAATTTTTCTTATATTGGGGCAAAAGGCAGAAATTCCCATTATTTTGGGGCAAAAATGCAGAAATTCACCTTATTTTGGGGTAAAATTGCAGAATTTTCTCATATTTCAGGGCAAAAAAAGAGAAATTTCCCTTATTTTGGGGCAAAATTGCAGAAATTTCACTTATTTCAGGGTAATAAGTCAGAAATTTTTCTTATTTTGGAGCAAAAAAGACAGAAAATCTCTTTGTTTTGGGAGAAAAAGACAGACATTCCACTTATTTAGAGGCAAAAAAGCAGAAATTCCCCTTATTTTGGAGCAAAAATGAAGAAATTTTTTTAAGGCAAAAAGGTATGCATTCTTCTTATTTTCGGGCAAAAATGCAGAAATTTCCCGTATTTTGGAGCAAAATTGCAGAAATTCCCTTATTTGTGGGGCAAAAAGCATTCATTCCCTATATGTTGGGGCAAAAAGGCAGAAATTCCCTGTATTTTGGAGCAAAATTGCAGAAATTCCCCTAATTGTGGGGCAAAAAGGCAGAAATTCCCTATATGTTGGGGCAAACAGACAGAAATTCTCATTATTTTGGGGCAAGACTCAGAAATTCTACTTATGTTGGGGCGAAATTGCAAAAATTTCCCTTATTTTGGGGCAAAATTGCAGAAATTTCATTTATTTCAGGGAAAAAAGCAGAAATTTTCCTTATTTTGTGACAAAAAGGTAGAAATTTCTAATATTTTGTGGCAAAAATGCAGAAATTCCCCTTATTTTGAAGTAAAAAGGCTGAAGTTCCCCTTATATGGGGGATAAAAGGCCGAAATTTCCCTTAATTTGGGGCAAAATTGCAGAAATTTTACTTATTTCAGAGAAAAAAAGCAAAAATTTTTCTTATTCTGGGGAAAAAAGGCAGAAATTCCCATTATTTTGGGGCAAAAATGCAGAAATTCACCTTATTTTGGGGTAAAATTGCAGAATTTTCTCATATTTCAGGGCAAAAAAAGAGAAATTTCCTTATTTTGGGGCAAAATTGCAGAAATTTCACTTATTTCAGGGTAATAAGTCAGAAATTTTCATTATTTTGGAGCAAAAAAGACAGAAAATCCCTTTGTTTTGGGGGAAAAAGACAGACATTCTACTTATTTAGAGGCAAAAAAGCAGAAATTCCCCTTATTTTGGAGCAAAAATAAAGAAATTTTTTTTTAAGGCAAAAAGGTATGCATTCTTCTTATTTTCGGGCAAAAGCAGAAATTTCCCGTATTTTGGAGCAAAATTGCAGAAATTCCCCTAATTGTGGGGCAAAAATGCAGAAATTCCCTATATGTTGGGGCAAAAAGACAGAAATTCTCCTTATTTTGAGGCAAAACTCAGAAATTCCACTTATTTTGGGGCAAAATTCCAAAAATTTCTTTTATTTTGGGGCAAAATTGCAGAAATTTCACTTATTTTGGGGCGAAATTGCAGAAATTTCACTCATTTTGGGGCAAAATTGCAGAAATTTCACTTATTTCAGAGACAAAAGGCAGAAATTTTGCTAATTTTGGGGCAAAATTGCCAAACTTTCACTTATTTCAGTGAAAAAAAGGCAAAAATTTTTCTTATTTTGGGGCAAAAAGGCAGAAATTCCCATTATTTTGGGGCAAAAAACAGATAATGACCTTATTTTGGGGTAAAATTGCAGAAATTTCACATATTTCAGGGCAAAAAGGCAGAAATTTCCCTTATTTAGGGGTAAAATTGCAGAAATTTCACATATTTCAGGGCAATAAGGCAGAAATTTCCCTTATTTTGGGACAAAATTGCAGAATTTCACTTATTTCAGTGTAATAAGTCAGAAATTCTTCTTATTTTGGGGCAAAAAAGACAGAAATTCCCTTTGTTTTGGGGGAAAAAGACAGAAATTCCACTTATTTAGAGGCAAAAAAGCAGAAATTCTTCTTATTTTGGAGCAAAAATGAAGAAATTTTTCTCTTTTATGGCAAAAAGTTATGCATTCCTCTTATTTTCGGGCAAAAAGGCAGAAGTTTCCCGTATTTTGTAGCAAAATTGCAGAAATTCCCCTAATTGTGAAGCAAAAAGGCAGAAATTCCCTATATGTTGGGGCAAAAAGACAGAAATTCTCCTTATTTTGGTGCAAAACTCAGAATTTTCTCTTATTTTATGGCAAAATTCCAGAAATTTCACTTATATTGGGGCAAAATTGCAGAAATTTCCCATATTTTGGGGCAAAATTGCAGAAATTTCACTTATTTCAGGGAAAAAAGGCAGAAATTTTTCTTATTTTGGGGCAAACATGCAGAATTTCTTAATATTTGGTGGCAAAAATTCAGAAATTCTCTTTCTTTTGTGGTAAAAAGGCTGAAATTCCCCTTATATGGGGGCATAAAAACCAGAAATTTCCCTTATTTTGGGGAAAAAAAACAGAAATTCCCCTTATTTTGTGGCAAAAAGGCAGAAATTTCTTTTATTTTGGGGCAAAATTGCAGAAATTTCACTTATTTCAGAGCATAATTCAAAAATTCCTTTTATTTTGGGGCAAAATACAGAAATTCTATTTATTTTTGGGTAAAAAGGCAGAAATATCACTTATTTTGAGGTAAAAAGGCAGAAATTCCTCTTATTTTGCGGCAAAAATGAAGAAATTTCCCTTTTTTGTGGCAAAAGATATACATTCCCCTTACTTTCTGGATAATAAGCAAAAATTCCCCGTATTTTGAAGCAAAATTTCAGTAATTCTCATAATTTTCGGGCAAAAAGGCAGAAATTCTCTTTATTTTTGGGTAAAAAGACAGAAAATCTCCTTTTTTTGGGAGCAAACAGTCAGAAATTCCTTTTATTTTGTGGCAAAAAGGCAGAAATTTCTTTTATTTTGAGGCAAAATTGCAGAAATTTCAATTATTTCAGGGCATAATTCAAAAATTCCTTTTATTTTGGGGCAAAAAGACAGAAATTTTGTTTATTTTTGGGTAAAAAGGCAGAAATTTCACTTATATTGAGGTAAAAAGGCAGAAATTCCTCTTATTTTGGGGCAAAAATGAAGAAATTTCTCTTTTTTGTGGCAAAAGGTATACATTCCCCTTACTTTCAGGATAAAAAGCAGAAATTCCCCGTATTTTAAAGCAAAATTGCAGAAATTCTCATAATTTTCGGGCAAAAAGGCAGAAATTCTCCTTATTTTAAGGCAAAAAGGCAGAAAATCTCCTTTTTTCGGGAGCAAAAGGTCAGAAATTCCCCATATTTTGGGGCAAATTGCAGAAATTTCCTTTACATTGGGGCAAAATTGCAGAAATTTCCTTTACATTGGGGCAAAATTGCAGAAATTTCACTTATTTCATAGAAAAAAAGCAAAAATTTCTCGTATTTTGGGGCAAAACGGCAGAAATTCCCATTATTTTGGGGCAAAAAAGGCAGAAATTCACCTTATTTTGGGGTAAAATTGCAGAAATTTCACATATTTCAGGGCAAAAGGCAGAAATTTCCCTTATTTTGGAGCAAAATTACAGAAAATTCACTTATTTTAGGGTAATAAGTCAGAAATTCCCCTTATTTTGGGGCAAAAAAAAAACAGAAATTTTCTTTGTTTTGGGGAAAAAAGACAGAAATTCCACTGATTTAGAGGCAAAAAGGCAGAAATTCCCTTTATTTTGGAGAAAAAATAAAGAAATTTCCCTTTTTTTATGGCGAAAATTATGCATTCCCCTTAATTTCGGGCAAAAAGTCAGAAATTCCCCGTATTTTGGAGCAAAATTGCAGAAATTCCCCTAATTGTGGGGCAAAAAGGCAGAAATTTCCTATATGTTGGGGCAAAAAGACAGAAATTCTCCTTATTTTGGGGCAAAACTCAGAAATTCTACTTATTTTAGGGCAAAATTGCAAAAATTTCATTTATTTCAGTGAAAAAAGCCAAAAATTTTCCTTATTTTGTGACAAAAAGGTAGAAATTTCTAATATTTTGTGGCAAAAATGCAGAAATTCCCCTTATTTTGAGGTAAAAAGGCTTAAGTTCCCCTTATATGGGGGCAAAAAGGCCGAAATTTCCCTTAATTTGGGGCAAAATTGCAGAAATTTCACTTATTTCAGAGAAAAAAAGCAAAAATTTTTCTTATTTTGGGGAGAAAAGGCAGAAATTCCCATTATTTTGGGGCAAAAATGCAGAAATTCACCTTATTGTGGGGTAAAATGGCAGAATTTTCTCATATTTCAGGGCAAAAAGGGAGAAATTTCCCTTATTTTGGGGCAAAATTGCAGAAATTTCACTTATTTCAGGGTAATAAGTCAGAAATTTTCCTTATTTTGGAGGAAAAAAGACAGCAAATCCCTTTGTTTTGGGGGAAAAAGACAGACATTAAAATTATTTAGAGGCAAAAAAGCAGAAATTCCTCTTATTTTGGAGCAAAAATAAAGAAATTTCTTTTTTTTAAAGCAAAAAGGTATGCATTCTTCTTATTTTCAGGCAAAAGCAGAAATTCCCCGTATTTTGGAGCAAAATTGCAGAAATTCCCCTAATTGTGGGGCAAAAATGCAGAAATTCCCTATATGTTGGGGCAAAAAGACAGAAATTCTCCTTATTTTGAGGCAAAACTCAGAAATTCCACTTATTTTGGGGCAAAATTCCAGAAATTTCACTTATTTTGGGGAAATATTGCAGAAATTTCACTTATTTTGGGGCGAAATTGCAGAAATTTCACTCATTTCAGGGAAAAAAGGCAGAAATTTTTCCTTATTTTGGGGCAAAAAGGCAGAAAATTCTAATATTTTGTGGCAAAAATGCAGAAATTCTCTTTATTTTGAGGTAAAAAGGCTGAAGTTCCCCTTATATGGGGGAAAAAAGGCCGAAATTTCCCTTAATTTGGGGCAAAATTGCAGAAATTTTACTTATTTCAGAGAAAAAAAGCAAAAATTTTTCTTATTTTGGGGCAAAAAGGCAGAAAATTCTAATATTTTGGGGCAAAAATGCAGAAATTCACCTTATTTTGGGGTAAAATTGCAGAATTTTCTCATATTTCAGGGCAAAAAAAGAGAAATTTCCCTTATTTTGGGGCAAAATTGCAGAAATTTTACTTATTTCAGGGTAATAAGTCAGAAATTTTCATTATTTTGGAGCAAAAAAGACAGAAAATCCCTTTGTTTTGGGGGAAAAAGACAGACATTCTACTTATTTAGAGGCAAAAAAGCAGAAATTCCCCTTATTTTGGAGCAAAAATAAAGAAATTTTTTTTAAGGCAAAAAGGTATGCATTCTTCTTATTTTCGGGCAAAAGCAGAAATTTCCCGTATTTTGGAGCAAAATTGCAGAAATTCCCCTAATTGTGGGGCAAAAATGCAGAAATTCCCTATATGTTGGGGCAAAAAGACAGAAATTCTCCTTATTTTGAGGCAAAACTCAGAAATTCCACTTATTTTGGGGCAAAATTCCAAAAATTTCCTTTATTTTGGGGCAAAATTGCAGAAATTTCACTTATTTTGGGGCGAAATTGCAGAAATTTCACTTATTTTGGGGCAAAATTGCAGAAATTTCACTTATTTCAGAGACAAAAGTCAGAAATTTTGCTAATTTTGGGGCAAAATTGCAAAACTTTCACTTATTTCAGTGAAAAAAAGGCAAAAATTTTTCTTATTTTGGGGCAAAAAGGCAGAAATTCCCATTATTTTGGGGCAAAAAAACAGATATTGACCTTATTTTGGGGTAAAATTGCAGAAATTTCACATATTTCAGGGCAAAAAGGCAGAAAATTCCCTTATTTAGGGGTAAAATTGCAGAAATTTCACATATTTCAGGGCAAAAAGGCAGAAATTTCCCTTATTTTGGGACAAAATTGCAGAATTTCACTTATTTCAGTGTAATAAGTCAGAAATTCTTCTTATTTTGGGGCAAAAAAGACAGAAATTCCCTTTGTTTTGGGGGAAAAAGACAGAAATTCCACTTATTTAGAGGCAAAAAGCAGAAATTCTTCTTATTTTGGAGCAAAAATGAAGAAATTTTTCTCTTTTATGGCAAAAAGTTATGCATTCCTCTTATTTTCGGGCAAAAAGGCAGAAGTTTCCCGTATTTTGTAGCAAAATTGCAGAAATTCCCCTAATTGTGAAGCAAAAAGGCAGAAATTCCCTTTATGTTGGGGCAAAAAGACAGAAATTCTCCTTATTTTGGTGCAAAACTCAGAATTTTCTCTTATTTTATGGCAAAATTCCAGAAATTTCACTTATATTGGGGCAAAATTGCAGAAATTTCCCATATTTTGGGGCAAAATTGCAGAAATTTCACTTATTTCAGAGAAAAAATGCAGAAATTTTTCTTATTTTGTGGCAAACATGCAGAATTTCTTAATATTTGGTGGCAAAAATGCAGAAATTCTCTTTCTTTTGTGGTAAAAAGGCTGAAATTCCCCTTATATGGGGGCAAAAAACCAGAAATTTCCCTTATTTTGGGGAAAAAAAACAGAAATTCCCATTATTTTGTGGCAAAAAGGCAGAAATTTCTTTTATTTGGGGCAAAATTGCAGAAATTTCACTTATTTCAGAGCATAATTCAAAAATTCCTTTTATTTTGGGGCAAAATACAGAAATTCTATTTATTTTTGGGTAAAAAGGCAGAAATATCACTTATTTTGAGGTAAAAAGGCAGAAATTCCTCTTATTTTGCGGCAAAAATGAAGAAATTTCCCTTTTTTGTGGCAAAAGATATACATTCCCCTTACTTTCTGGATAATAAGCAAAAATTCCCCGTATTTTGAAGCAAAATTTCAGTAATTCTCATAATTTTCGCGCAAAAAGGCAGAAATTCTCTTTATTTTTGGGTAAAAAGACAGAAAATCTCCTTTTTTTTGGAGCAAACAGTCAGAAATTCCTTTTATTTTGAGGCAAAAAGGCAGAAATTTCTTTTATTTTGAGGCAAAATTGCAGAAATTTCAATTATTTCAGGGCATAATTCAAAAATTCCTTTTATTTTGGGGCAAAAAGACAGAAATTTTGTTTATTTTTGGGTAAAAAGGCAGAAATTTCACTTATATTGAGGTAAAAAGGCAGAAATTCCTCTTATTTTGGGGCAAAAATGAAGAAATTTCCTTTTTTTGTGGCAAAAGGTATACATTCCCCTTACTTTCAGGATAAAACGCAGAAATTTTCCATATTTTGAAGCAAAATTGCAGAAATTCTCATAATTTTCGGGCAAAAAGGCAGAAATTCTCCTTATTTTAAGGCAAAAAGGCAGAAAATCTCCTTTTTTCGGGAGCAAAAGGTCAGAAATTCCCGATATTTTGGGGCAAAATTGCACAAATTTCCTTTACATTGGGGCAAAATTGCAGAAATTTCCTTTACATTGGGGCAAAATTGCAGAAATTTCACTTATTTCAGAGAAAAAAAGCAAAAATTTCTCGTATTTTGGGGCAAAACGGCAGAAATTCCCATTATTTTGGGGCAAAAAAGGCAGAAATTCACCTTATTTTGGGGTAAAATTGCAGAAATTTCACATATTTCAGGGCAAAAGGCAGAAATTTCCCTTATTTTGGGGCAAAATTACAGAAAATTCACTTATTTTAGGGTAATAAGTCAAAAATTCCCTTTATTTTGGGGCAAAAAAAACAGAAATTTTCTTTGTTTTGGGGAAAAAAGATAGAAATTCCACTGATTTAGAGGCAAAAAGGCAGAAATTCCCCTTATTTTGGAGCAAAAATAAAGAAATTTCCCTTTTTTTATGGCGAAAATTATGCATTCCCCTTAATTTCGGGCAAAAAGGCAGAAATTCCCCGTATTTTGGAGCAAAATTGCAGAAATTCCCCTAATTGTGGGGCAAAAAGGCAGAAATTTCCTATATGTTGGGGCAAAAAGACAGAAATTCTCCTTATTTTGGGGCAAAACTCAGAAATTCCACTTATTTTAGGGCAAAATTGTAAAAATTTCATTTATTTCAGTGAAAAAAGCCAAAAATTTTCCTTATTTTGTGACAAAAAGGTAGAAATTTCTAATATTTTGTGGCAAAAATTCCCCTTATTTTGAGGTAAAAAGGCTTAAGTTCCCCTTATATGGGGGCAAAAAGGCCGAAATTTCCCTTAATTTGGGGCAAAATTGCAGAAATTTCACTTATTTCAGAGAAAAAAAGCAAAAATTTTTCTTATTTTGGGGAGAAAAGGCAGAAATTCCCATTATTTTGGGGCAAAAATGCAGAAATTCACCTTATTGTGGGGTAAAATGGCAGAATTTTCTCATATTTCAGGGCAAAAAGAGAGAAATTTCCCTTATTTTTGGGCAAAATTGCAGAAATTTCACTTATTTCAGGGTAATAAGTCAGAAATTTTCCTTATTTTGGAGGAAAAAAGACAGCAAATCCCTTTGTTTTGGGGGAAAAAGACAGACATTAAAATTATTTAGAGGCAAAAAAGCAGAAATTCCTCTTATTTTGGAGCAAAAATAAAGAAATTTCTTTTTTTTAAAGCAAAAAGGTATGCATTCTTCTTATTTTCAGGCAAAAGCAGAAATTCCCCGTATTTTGGAGCAAAATTGCAGAAATTCCCCTAATTGTGGGGCAAAAATGCAGAAATTCCCTATATGTTGGGGCAAAAAGACAGAAATTCTCCTTATTTTGAGGCAAAACTCAGAAATTCCACTTATTTTGGGGCAAAATTCCAGAAATTTCACTTATTTTGGGGAAATATTGCAGAAATTTCACTTATTTTGGGGCGAAATTGCAGAAATTTCACTCATTTCAGGGAAAAAAGGCAGAAATTTTTCCTTATTTTGGGGCAAAAAGGTAGAAAATTCTAATATTTTGTGGCAAAAATGCAGAAATTCTCTTTATTTTGAGGTAAAAAGTCTGAAATTCTCCTTATTTGGGGGCAAAAATGCAGAAAATTCTTTAATTTGGGGGCAAAATTGCAGAAATTTCACTTATTTCAGGGTAATGAGTCAGAAATTCCTTTTATTCTGGAGCAAAAAATACAGAAATTCCCTTTGTTTTGGGGGAATAATACAGAAATTCCACTTATTTAGAGGCAAAAAGGCAGAAATTCCCCTTATTTTGGAGCAAAAATGAAGAAATTTCCCTTTTTATGGCAAAAAGGTATGCATTCCCATTATTTTCGGGCAAAATGGCAGAAATTCCCCGTATTTTTGAGCCAAATTGCAGAAATTCCCCTAATTTTGGGGCGAAAGGCAGAAATTCCCTTTATTTTGGGGCAAAAATCAGAAATTCCCCTTATTTTAGGGCAAAATTCCAAAAATTTCCTTCATTTTGGGGCAAAATTGCAGGAATATATCTTATTTTGAGGCAAACTTGCCGAAATTTCACTTATTTGAGGCAAAATTGCAGAAATTTTACTTATTTTCAGGTAAAAAGGCTGAAATTTCCTTTATTTTGGGGAAAAAGGAGAAATTCTCTTTATTTTGGGGCAAAATTGCAGAAATTTCCCTTATTATGGGAAAAAAATTGCAGAAATTTCCCATATTTTAGGGAAAAATTGCAAAAATTTCACTTATTTCTTAGAAAAAAAACAAAAATTTTTCTTATTTTGGGGCAAAAAGGAAGAAATTCCCATTATTTTGGGTCAAAAAGACAGAAATTCACCTTATTTTGGGGTAAAATTGCAGAAATTTCACATATTTCAGGGCAAAAAGGCAGAAATTTCCCTTATTTTGGGACAAAATTGCAGAATTTTACTTATTTCAGAGTAATAAGTCAGAAATTCTTCTTATTTTGGGGCAAAAAAGACAGAAATTCCCTTTGTTTTGGGGGAAAAAGACAGAAATTCCACTTATTTAGAGGCAAAAAAGCAGAAATTCTTCTTATTTTGGAGCAAAAATGAAGAAATTTTCCTCTTTTATGGCAAAAAGTTATGCATTCCTCTTATTTTCGGGCAAAAAGGCAGAAGTTCCCCGTATTTTGTAGCAAAATTGCAGAGATTCCCCTAATTGTGAAGCAAAAAGGCAGAAATTCCCTATATGTTGGGGCAAAAAGACAGAAATTCTCCTTATTTTGGTGCAAAACTCAGAATTTTCTTTTATTTTGGAGCAAAATTCCAGAAATTTCACTTATTATGGGGCAAAATTGCAGAAATTTCACTCATTTCAAGGAAAAAAGCAGAAATTTTCCTTATTTTGGGGCAAAAAGGCAGAAATTCCTAATATTTTGTGCCAAAATTCGGAAATTCCCCTTATTTTGAGGTAAAAAGACTGAAATTCCTCTTATTTGGGGGCAAAAATGCAGAAATTTCCCTTATATTGGGGTAAAATTGCAGAAATTTCACTTATTTCAGGGTAATAAGTCAGAAATTTTCCTTATTTGGGGGCAAAAATGACAGAAATTCCCTTTGTTTTGGGGGAAAAAGACAGACATTCCACTTATTTAGAGGCAAAAAAGCAGAAATTCCCCTTATTTTGGAGCAAAAATAAAGAAATTTCTTTTTTTTAAGGCAAAAAGGTATGCATTCTTCTTATTTTCGGGCAAAAGCAGAAATTCCCCGTATTTTGGAGCAAAATTGCAGAAATTCCCCTAATTGTGGGGCAAAAATGCAGAAATTCCCTATATGTTGGGGCAAAAAGACAGAAATTCTCCTTATTTTGAGGCAAAACTCAGAAATTCCCCTTATTTTGGGGCAAAATTCCAGAAATTTCCCTGATTTTGGGGCAAAATTGCAGAAATTTCACTTATTTTGGGGCGAAATTGCAGCAATTTCACTTATTTCAGGGAAAAAAGGCAGAAATTTTTCCTTATTTTGGGGCAAAAAGGCAGAAATTTCTAATATTTTTTGGCAAAAATGCAGAAATTCCCCTTATTTTGAGGTAAAAAGGCTGAAATTCTCCTTATTTGGGGGCAAAAATGCAGAAAATTCTTTTATTTGGGGGCAAAATTGCAGAAATTTCACTTATTTTAGGGTAATGAGTCAGAAATTCCCCTTATTTTGGAGCAAAAAATACAGAAATTCCCTTTGTTTTGAGGGAATAAGACAGAAATTCCACTTATTTAGAGGCAAAAAGGCAGAAATTCCCCTTATTTTGGAGCAAAAATGAAGAAATTTCACTTTTTATGGCAAAAAGGTATGCATTCCCATTATTTTCGGGCAAAATGGCAGAAATTCCCCGTATTTTGGAGCAAAATTGCAGAAATTCCCCTAATTTTGGGGCGAAAGGCAGAAATTCCCTTTATTTTGGGGCAAAAATCAGAAATTCCCTTTATTTTAGGGAAAAATTCCAGAAATTTCCTTCATTTTGGGGCAAAATTGCAGGAATTTACCTTATTTTGGGGCAAAATTGCAGAAATTTCAATTATTTGAGGCAAAATTGCAGAAATTTTACTTATTTTTAGGTAAAAAGGCTGAAATTTCCTTTATTTTGGGGAAGAAAGGAGAAATTCTCTTTATTTTGGGGCAAAATTGCAGAAATTTCCCTTATTATGGGGAAAAATTGGAGAAATTTCCCACATTTTAGGGCAAAATTGCAAAAATTTCACTTATTTAAGAGAAAAAAATTTTTCTTATTTTGGGGCAAAAAGGAAAAAATTCCCATTATTTTGGGTCAAAAAAGCAGAAATTCACCTTATTTTGGGGTAAAATTGCAGAAATTTCACATATTTCAGGGCAAAAAGGCAGAAATTTCCTTTATTTTGGGGCAAAATTGCAGAATTTCACTTATTTCAGAGTAATAAGTCAGAAATTCTTCTTATTTTGGGGCAAAAAGTACAGAAATTCCCTTTGTTTTGGGGGAAAAAGACAGAAATTCCACTTATTTAGATGCATAAAAGCAGAAATTCTTCTTATTTTGGAGCAAAAATGAAGAAATTTTCCTCTTTTATGGCAAAAAGTTATGCATTCCTCTTATTTTCGGGCAAAAAGGCAGAAGTTCCCCGTATTTTGTAGCAAAATTGCAGAAATTCCCCTAATTGTGAAGCAAAAAGGCAGAAATTCCCTATATGTTGGGGCAAAAAGACAGAAATTCTCCTTATTTTGGTACAAAACTCAGAATTTTCTCTTATTTTGGAGCAAAATTCCAGAAATTTCACTTATTTTGGGGCAAAATTGCAGAAATTTCACTCATTTCAAGGAAAAAAGCAGAAATTTTTCTTATTTTGGGGCAAAAAGGCAGAAATTCCTAATATTTTGTGCCAAAATTCAGAAATTCCCCTTATTTTGAGGTAAAAAGACTGAAATTCCCCTTATTTGGGGGCAAAAAGGCAGAAATTTCCCTTATATTGGGGTAAAATTGCAGAAATTTCACTTATTTCAGAGTAATAAGTCAGAAATTTTCCTTATTTGGGGGCAAAAATGACAGAAATTCCCTTTGTTTTGGGGGAAAAAGACAGAAATTCCACTTATTTAGAGGCAAAAAAGCAGAAATTCCCCTTATTTTGGAGCAAAAATAAAGAAATTTCTTTTTTTTAAGGCAAAAACGTATGCATTCTTCTTATTTTCGGGCAAAAGCAGAAATTCCCCGTATTTTGGAGCAAAATTGCAGAAATTCCCCTAATTGTGGGGCAAAAATGCAGAAATTCCCTATATGTTTGGGCAAAAAGACAGAAATTCTCCTTATTTTGAGGCAAAACTCAGAAATTCCCTTTATTTTGGGGCAAAATTTTAGAAATTTCCCTTAATTTGGGGCAAAATTGCAGAAATTTTACTTATTTTGGGGCGAAATTGCAGAAATTTCACTTATTTCAGGGAAAAAAGGCAGAAATTTTTCCTTATTTTGGGGCAAAAAGGCAGAAATTTCTAATATTTTGTGGCAAAAATGCAGAAATTCCCCTTATTTTGAGGTAAAAAGGCTAAAATTCTCCTTATTTGGGGGCAAAAATGCAGAAAATTTTTTTATTTGGGGGCAAAATTGCAGAAATTTCACTTATTTCAGGGTAATGAGTCAGAAATTCCCCTTATTTTGGAGCAAAAAATACAGAAATTCCCTTTGTTTTGGGGGAATAAGACAGAAATTCCACTTATTTAGAGGCAAAAAGGCAGAAATTCCCTTTTTTTGGAGCAAAAATGAAGAAATTTCCCTTTTTATGGCAAAAAGGTATGCATTCCCATTATTTTCGGGCAAAAAAGCAGAAATTCCCCGTATTTTGGAGCAAAATTGCAGAAATTCCCCTAATTTTGGGGCAAAAGGCAGAAATTCCCCTTATTTTGGGGCAAAAATCAGAAATTCCCCTTATTTTAGGGCAAAATTCCAGAAATTTCCTTCATTTTGGGGCAAAATTGCAGGAATTTCACTTATTTGAGGCAAAATTGCAGATATTTTACTTATTTTTAGGTTAAAAGGCTGAAATTTCCTTTATTTTGGGGAAAAAAGGAGAAATTCTCTTTATTTTGGGGCAAAATTGCAGAAATTTCCCTTATTATGGGGAAAAATTGGAGAAATTTCAAATATTTTAGGGCAAAATTGCAAAAATTTCACTTATTTAAAAGAAAAAAATTTTTCTTATTTTGGGGCAAAAAGGAAAAAAATTCCCATTATTTTGGGTCAAAAAAGCAGAAATTCACCTTATTTTGGGGTAAAATTGCAGAAATTTCAAATATTTCAGGGCAAAAAGGCAGAAATTTCCTTTATTTTGGGGCAAAATTGCAGAATTTTACTTATTTCAGAGTAATAAGTCAGAAATTCTTCTTATTTTGGGGCAAAAAAGACAGAAATTCCCTTTGTTTTGGGGGAAAAAGACAGAAATTCCACTTATTTAGAGGCATAAAAGCAGAAATTCTTGTTATTTTGGAGCAAAAATGAAGAAATTTTCCTCTTTTATGGCAAAAAGTTATGCATTCCTCTTATTTTCGGGCAAAAAGGCAGAAGTTTCCCGTATTTTGTAGCAAAATTGCAGAAATTCCCCTAATTGTGAAGCAAAAAGGCAGAAATTCCCTATATGTTGGGGCAAAAAGACAGAAATTCTCCTTATTTTGGTACAAAACTCAGAATTTTCTCTTATTTTGGGGCAAAATTCCAGAAATTTCACTTATTCTGGGGCAAAATTGCAGAAATTTCACTCATTTCAAGGAAAAAAGCAGAAATTTTCCTTATTTTGGGGCAAAAAGGCAGAAATTCCTAATATTTTGTGCCAAAATTCAGAAATTCCCCTTATTTTGAGGTAAAAAGACTGAAATTCCCCTTATTTGGGGGCAAAAAGGCAGAAATTTCCCTTATATTGGGGTAAAATTGCAGAAATTTCACTTATTTCAGAGTAATAAGTCAGAAATTTTCCTTATTTGGGGGCAAAAATGACAGAAATTCCCTTTGTTTTGGGGGAAAAAGACAGAAATTCCACTTATTTAGAGGCAAAAAGGCAGAAATTCCCCTTATTTTGGAGCAAAAATGAAGAAATTTCACTTTTTATGGCAAAAAGGTATGCATTCCCATTATTTTCGGGCAAAATGGCAGAAATTCCCCGTATTTTGGAGCAAAATTGCAGAAATTCCCCTAATTTTGGGGCGAAAGGCAGAAATTCCCTTTATTTTGGGGCAAAAATCAGAAATTCCCTTTATTTTAGGGAAAAATTCCAGAAATTTCCTTCATTTTGGGGCAAAATTGCAGGAATTTACCTTATTTTGGGACAAAATTGCAGAAATTTCAATTATTTGAGGCAAAATTGCAGAAATTTTACTTATTTTTAGGTAAAAAGGCTGAAATTTCCTTTATTTTGGGGAAAAAAGGAGAAATTCTCTTTATTTTGGGGCAAAATTGCAGAAATTTCCCTTATTATGGGGAAAAATTGGAGAAATTTCCCATATTTTAGGGCAAAATCGCAAAAATTTCACTTATTTAAGAGAAGAAAATTTTTCTTATTTTGGGGCAAAAAGGAAAAAATTCCCATTATTTTGGGTCAAAAAAGCAGAAATTCACCTTATTTTGGGGTAAAATTGCAGAAATTTCACATATTTCAGGGCAAAAAGGCAGAAATTTCCTTTATTTTGGGGCAAAATTGCAGAATTTCACTTATTTCAGAGTAATAAGTCAGAAATTCTTCTTATTTTGGGGCAAAAAGGACAGAAATTCCCTTTGTTTTGGGGGAAAAAGACAGAAATTCCACTTTTTTAGAGGCATAAAAGCAGAAATTCTTCTTATTTTGGAGCAAAAATGAAGAAATTTTCCTCTTTTATGGCAAAAAGTTATGCATTCCTCTTATTTTCGGGCAAAAAGGCAGAAGTTTCCCGTATTTTGTAGCAAAATTGCAGAAATTCCCCTAATTGTGAAGCAAAAAGGCAGAAATTCCCTATATGTTGGGGCAAAAAGACAGAAATTCTCCTTATTTTGGTGCAAAACTCAGAATTTTCTCTTATTTTGGGGCAAAATTCCAGAAATTTCACTTATTTTGGGGCAAAATTGCAGAAATTTCACTCATTTCAAGGAAAAAAGCAGAAATTTTTCTTATTTTGGGGCAAAAAGGCAGAAATTCCTAATATTTTGTGCCAAAATTCAGAAATTCCCCTTATTTTGAGGTAAAAAGACTGAAATTCCCCTTATTTGGGGGCAAAAAGGCAGAAATTTCCCTTATATTGGGGTAAAATTGCAGAAATTTCACTTATTTCAGAGTAATAAGTCAGAAATTTTCCTTATTTGGGGGCAAAAATGACAGAAATTCCCTTTGTTTTGGGGGAAAAAGACAGAAATTCCACTTATTTAGAGGCAAAAAAGCAGAAATTCCCCTTATTTTGGAGCAAAAATAAAGAAATTTCTTTTTTTTAAGGCAAAAAGGTATGCATTCTTCTTATTTTCGGGCAAAAGCAGAATTTCCCCGTATTTTGGAGCAAAATTGCAGAAATTCCCCTAATTGTGGGGCAAAAATGCAGAAATTCCCTATACGTTGGGGCAAAAAGACAGAAATTCTCTTTATTTTGGGGCAAAACTCAGAAATTCCACTTATTTTGGGGCAAAATTGCAAAAATTTCCCTTATTTTCGGGCAAAATTGCAGAAATTTCACATATTTTGGGGCAAAATTGCAGAAATTTCATTTATTTCAGGGAAAAAAGGCAGAAATTTTCCTTATTTTGTGACAAAAAGGTAGAAATTTCTAATATTTTGTGGCAAAAATTCAGAAATTCCCCTTATTTTGAGGTAAAAAGGCTGAAGTTCCCCTTATATGGGGGCAAAAAGGCCGAAATTTTCCTTAATTTGTGGCAAAATTGCAGAAATTTCACTTATTTCAGAAAAAAAAAGCAAAAAATTTTCTTATTTTGGGGCAAAAAGGCAGATATTCCCATTATTTTAGGGCAAAAATGCAAAAATTCTCCTTATTTTGGGGTAAAATTGCAGAAATTTCACATATTTCAGGGCAAAATAGAGAAATTTCCCTTATTTTGGGGCAAAATTGCAGAAATTTCACTTATTTCAGGGTAATAAGTCAGAAATTTTCCTTATTTTGGAGCAAAAAGGACAGAAAATCCCTTTGTTTTAGGGGAAAAAGACAGACATTCCACTTATTTAGAGGCAAAAAAGCAGAAATTCCCCTTATTTTGGAGCAAAAATGAAGAAATTTCTTTTTTTAAAGGCAAAAATGTATGCATTCTTCTTATTTTCGGGCAAAAAGGCAGAAATTCCCCGTATTTTGGGGCAAAATTGCAGAAATTCCCCTAATTGTGGGGCAAAAATGCAGAAATTCCCTATATGTTGGGGCAAAAAGACAGAAATTCTCCTTATTTTGGGGCAAAACTCAGAAATTCCACTTATTTTGGGGCAAAATTCCAGAAATTTCCCTTATTTTGGGGCAAAATTGCAGAAATTTCACTTATTTTGAGGCGAAAATGCAGAAATTTCACTTATTTCAGGAAAAAAAGGCAGAAATTTTTCTTTATTTTGGGGCAAAAAGGCAGAAATTTCTAATATTTTGTGGCAAAAATGCAGAAATTCCCCTTATTTTGAGGTAAAAAGGCTGAAATTCTCCTTATTTGGGGGCAAAAATGCAGAAAATTCTTTTATTTGGGGGCAAAATTGCAGAAATTTCACTTATTTTAGGGTAATGAGTCAGAAATTCCCCTTATTTTGGAGCAAAAAATACAGAAATTCCCTTTGTTTTGGGGGAATAAGACAGAAATTCCACTTATTTAGAGGCAAATAGTCAGAAATTCCCCTTATTTTGGAGCAAAAATGAAGAAATTTCCCTTTTTATGGCAAAAAGGTATGCATTCCCTTTATTTTCGGGCAAAAAGGCAGAAATTCTCCGTATTTTGGAGCAAAATTGCAGAAATCCCCTAATTTTGGGGCGAAAGGCAGAAATTCCCTTTATTTTGGGGCAAAAATCAGAAATTCGCCTTATTTTAAGTCAAAATTCCAGAAATTTCCTTTATTTTGGGGCAAAATTGCAGGAATTTACCTTATTTTGGGGCAAAATTGAAGAAATTTCACTTATTTGAGGCAAAATTGCAGAAATTTCACTTATTTTCAGGTAAAAAGGCTGAAATTTCCTTTATTTTAGGGAAAAAAGGAGAAATTCTCTTTATTTTGGGGCAAAATTGCAGAAATTTCCCTTACTATGGGGAAAAATTGCAGAAATTTTCCTTATTTTAGGGCAAAATTGCAAAAATTTCACTTATTTCAGAGAAAAAAAACAAAAATTTTTCTTATTTTGGGGCAAAAAGGAAGAAATTCCCATTATTTTGGGGCAAAAAGGCAGAAATTCACCTTATTTTGGGGTAAAATTGCAGAAATTTCAAATATTTCAGAACAAAAAGGCAGAAATTTCTTTTATTTTGGGCCAAAATTGCAGAATTTCACGTATTTCAGGGTAATAAGTCAGAAATTCTTCTTATTTTGGGGCAAAAAAGACAGAAATTCCTTTTGTTTTGGGGGAAAAAGACAGAAATTCCACTTATTTAGAGGGAAAAAAGCAGAAATTCTTCTTATTTTAGAGCAAAAATGAAGAAATTTTCCTCTTTTATGGCAAAAAGTTATGCATTCCTCTTATTTTCGGGCAAAAAGGCAGAAGTTCCCCGTATTTTGTAGCAAAATTGCAGAAAATTTCCTAATTGTGAAGCAAAAAGGCAGAAATTCCCTATATGTTGGGGCAAAAAGACAGAAATTCTCCTTATTTTGGTGCAAAACTCAGAATTTTCTCTTATTTTGGGGCAAAATTCCAGAAATTTCACTTATTTTGGGGCAAAATTGCAGAAATTTTCCATATTTTGGGGCAAAATTGCAGAAATTTCACTTATTTCAGGGAAAAAAGGCAGAAATTTTTCTTATTTTGGGGCAAAAATGCAGAATTTCTTAATATTTGGTGGCAAAAATGCAGAAATTCTCTTTCTTTTGTGGTACAAAGGCTAAAATTCCCCTTATATGGGGGCAAAAAACCAGAAATTTCCCTTATTTTGGGGAAAAAAGACAGAAATTCCCCTTATTTTGTGGCAAAAAGGCAGAAATTTCTTTTATTTTGGGGCAAAATTGCAGAAATTTCACTTATTTCAGGGCATAATTCAAAAATTCCTTTTATTTTGGGGCAAAATACAGAAATTCTATTTATTTTTGGGTAAAAAGGCAGAAATTTCACTTATTTTGAGGTAAAAAGGCAGAAATTCCTTTTATTTTGCGGCAAAAATGAAGAAATTTCCCTTTTTTGTGGCAAAAGATATACATTCCCCTTACTTTCTGGATAATAAGCAAAAATTCCCCGTATTTTGAAGCAAAATTTCAGTAATTCTCATAATTTTCGGGCAAAAAGGCAGAAATTCTCCTTATTTTGGGGTAAAAAGACAGAAAATCTCCTTTTTTTTGGGAGCAAACAGTCAGAAATTTTTTTTTTATTTTGTGGCAAAAAGGCAGAAATTTCTTTTATTTTGAGGCAAAATTGCAGAAATTTCACTTATTTCAGGGCATAATTCAAAAATTCCTTTTATTTTGGGGCAAAAAGACAGAAATTTTGTTTATTTTTGGGTAAAAAGGCAGAAATTTCACTTATATTGAGGTAAAAAGGCAGAAATTCCTCTTATTTTGGGGCAAAAATGAAGAAATTTCCCTTTTTTTGTGGCAAAGGGTATACATTCCCCTTACTTTCAGGATAAAAAGCAGAAATTCCCCGTATTTTGAAGCAAAATTGCAGAAATTCTCATAATTTTCGGGCAAAAAGGCAGAAATTCTCCTTATTTTAAGGCAAAAAGTCAGAAAATCTCCTTTTTTCGGGAGCAAAAGGTCAGAAATTCCCCATATTTTGGGGCAAAATTGCAGAAATTTTCTTTACATTGGGGCAAAATTGCAGAAATTTCCTTTACATTGGGGCAAAATTGCAGAAATTTCACTTATTTCAGAGAAAAAAAGCAAAAATTTTTCGTATTTTGGGGCAAAACCGCAGAAATTCCCATTATTTTGGGGCAAAAAAGGCAGAAATTCACCTTATTTTGGGGTAAAATTGCAGAAATTTCACATATTTCAGGGCAAAAGGCAGAAATTTCCCTTTTTTGGGGCAAAATTACAGAAAATTCACTTATTTTAGGGTAATAAGTCAGAAATTCCCCTTATTTTGGGGCAAAAAAACAGAAATTTTCTTTGTTTTGGGAAAAAAAGACAGAAATTCCACTTATTTAGAGGCAAAAAGGCAGAAATTCCCCTTATTTTGGAGCAAAAATAAAGAAATTTCCCTTTTTTTATGGCAAAAATTATGCATTCCCCTTAATTTCGGGCAAAAAGCAGAAATTCCCCGTATTTTGGAGCAAAATTGCAGAAATTCCCCTAATTGTAGGGCAATAAGGCAGAAATTCCCTATATGTTGGGGCAAAAAGACAGAAATTCTCTTTATTTTTGGGCAAAACTCAGAAATTCCACTTATTTTCGGGCAAAATTGCAAAAATTTCCCTTATTTTGGGGCAAAATTGCAGAAATTTCACTTATTTTGGGGCAAAATTGCAGAAATTTCATTTATTTCAGGGAAAAAAGGCAGAAATTTTCCTTATTTTGTGACAAAAAGGTAGAAATTTCTAATATTTTGTGGCAAAAATGCAGAAATTCCCCTTATTTTGAGGTAAAAAGGCTGAAGTTCCCCTTATATGGGGGCAAAAAGGCCGAAATTTTCCTTAATTTGTGGCAAAATTGCAGAAATTTCACTTATTTCAGAAAAAAAAAGCAAAAAATTTTCTTATTTTGGGGCAAAAAGGCAGAAATTCCCATTATTTTAGGGCAAAAATGCAAAAATTCTCCTTATTTTGGGGTAAAATTGCAGAAATTTCACATATTTCAGGGCAAAATAGAGAAATTTCCCTTATTTTGGGGCAAAATTGCAGAAATTTCACTTATTTCAGGGTAATAAGTCAGAAATTTTCCTTATTTTGGAGCAAAAAGGACAGAAAATCCCTTTGTTTTAGGGGAAAAAGACAGACATTCCACTTATTTAGAGGCAAAAAAGCAGAAATTCCCCTTATTTTGGAGCAAAAATGAAGAAATTTCTTTTTTTAAAGGCAAAAATGTATGCATTCTTCTTATTTTCGGGCAAAAAGGCAGAAATTCCCCGTATTTTGGGGCAAAATTGCAGAAATTCCCCTAATTGTGGGGCAAAAATGCAGAAATTCCCTATATGTTGGGGCAAAAAGACAGAAATTCTTCTTATTTTGGGGCAAAACTCAGAAATTCCACTTATTTTGGGGCAAAATTCCAGAAATTTCCCTTATTTTGGGGCAAAATTGCAGAAATTTCACTTATTTTGAGGCGAAAATGCAGAAAT
The DNA here is from genome assembly GCF_963924665.1 of Micromys minutus. Lineage (NCBI taxonomy): Eukaryota > Metazoa > Chordata > Mammalia > Rodentia > Muridae > Micromys > Micromys minutus. Next base: position 456,634 of record NW_027667258.1, on the reverse strand, counting down.
TTCACTTATTTCAGGAAAAAAAGGCAGAAATTTTTCTTTATTTTGGGGCAAAAAGGCAGAAATTTCTAATATTTTGTGGCAAAAATGCAGAAATTCCCCTTATTTTGAGGTAAAAAGGCTGAAATTCTCCTTATTTGGGGGCAAAAATGCAGAAAATTCTTTTATTTGGGGGCAAAATTGCAGAAATTTCACTTATTTTAGGGTAATGAGTCAGAAATTCCCCTTATTTTGGAGCAAAAAATACAGAAATTCCCTTTGTTTTGGGGGAATAAGACAGAAATTCCACTTATTTAGAGGCAAATAGTCAGAAATTCCCCTTATTTTGGAGCAAAAATGAAGAAATTTCCCTTTTTATGGCAAAAAGGTATGCATTCCCTTTATTTTCGGGCAAAAAGGCAGAAATTCTCCGTATTTTGGAGCAAAATTGCAGAAATCCCCTAATTTTGGGGCGAAAGGCAGAAATTCCCTTTATTTTGGGGCAAAAATCAGAAATTCGCCTTATTTTAAGTCAAAATTCCAGAAATTTCCTTTATTTTGGGGCAAAATTGCAGGAATTTACCTTATTTTGGGGCAAAATTGAAGAAATTTCACTTATTTGAGGCAAAATTGCAGAAATTTCACTTATTTTCAGGTAAAAAGGCTGAAATTTCCTTTATTTTAGGGAAAAAAGGAGAAATTCTCTTTATTTTGGGGCAAAATTGCAGAAATTTCCCTTACTATGGGGAAAAATTGCAGAAATTTTCCTTATTTTAGGGCAAAATTGCAAAAATTTCACTTATTTCAGAGAAAAAAAACAAAAATTTTTCTTATTTTGGGGCAAAAAGGAAGAAATTCCCATTATTTTGGGGCAAAAAGGCAGAAATTCACCTTATTTTGGGGTAAAATTGCAGAAATTTCAAATATTTCAGAACAAAAAGGCAGAAATTTCTTTTATTTTGGGCCAAAATTGCAGATTTTCACGTATTTCAGGGTAATAAGTCAGAAATTCTTCTTATTTTGGGGCAAAAAAGACAGAAATTCCTTTTGTTTTGGGGGAAAAAGACAGAAATTCCACTTATTTAGAGGCAAAAATGCAGAAATTCTTCTTATTTTGGAGCAAAAATGAAGAAATTTTCCTCTTTTATGGCAAAAAGTTATGCATTCCTCTTATTTTCGGGCAAAAAGGCAGAAGTTCCCCGTATTTTGTAGCAAAATTGCAGAAAATTTCCTAATTGTGAAGCAAAAAGGCAGAAATTCCCTATATGTTGGGGCAAAAAGACAGAAATTCTCCTTATTTTGGTGCAAAACTCAGAATTTTCTCTTATTTTGGGGCAAAATTCCAGAAATTTCACTTATTTTGGGGCAAAATTGCAGAAATTTTCCATATTTTGGGGCAAAATTGCAGAAATTTCACTTATTTCAGGGAAAAAAGGCAGAAATTTTTCTTATTTTGGGGCAAAAATGCAGAATTTCTTAATATTTGGTGGCAAAAATGCAGAAATTCTCTTTCTTTTGTGGTACAAAGGCTAAAATTCCCCTTATATGGGGGCAAAAAACCAGAAATTTCCCTTATTTTGGGGAAAAAAGACAGAAATTCCCCTTATTTTGTGGCAAAAAGGCAGAAATTTCTTTTATTTTGGGGCAAAATTGCAGAAATTTCACTTATTTCAGGGCATAATTCAAAAATTCCTTTTATTTTGGGGCAAAATACAGAAATTCTATTTATTTTTGGGTAAAAAGGCAGAAATTTCACTTATTTTGAGGTAAAAAGGCAGAAATTCCTTTTATTTTGCGGCAAAAATGAAGAAATTTCCCTTTTTTGTGGCAAAAGATATACATTCCCCTTACTTTCTGGATAATAAGCAAAAATTCCCCGTATTTTGAAGCAAAATTTCAGTAATTCTCATAATTTTCGGGCAAAAAGGCAGAAATTCTCCTTATTTTGGGGTAAAAAGACAGAAAATCTCCTTTTTTTTGGGAGCAAACAGTCAGAAATTTTTTTTTTATTTTGTGGCAAAAAGGCAGAAATTTCTTTTATTTTGAGGCAAAATTGCAGAAATTTCACTTATTTCAGGGCATAATTCAAAAATTCCTTTTATTTTGGGGCAAAAAGACAGAAATTTTGTTTATTTTTGGGTAAAAAGGCAGAAATTTCACTTATATTGAGGTAAAAAGGCAGAAATTCCTCTTATTTTGGGGCAAAAATGAAGAAATTTCCCTTTTTTTGTGGCAAAGGTTATACATTCCCCTTACTTTCAGGATAAAAAGCAGAAATTCCCCGTATTTTGAAGCAAAACTGCAGAAATTCTCATAATTTTCGGGCAAAAAGGCAGAAATTCTCCTTATTTTAAGGCAAAAAGTCAGAAAATCTCCTTTTTTTCGGGAGCAAAAGGTCAGAAATTCCCCATATTTTGGGGCAAAATTGCAGAAATTTTCTTTACATTGGGGCAAAATTGCAGAAATTTCCTTTACATTGGGGCAAAATTGCAGAAATTTCACTTATTTCAGAGAAAAAAAGCAAAAATTTTTCGTATTTTGGGGCAAAACCGCAGAAATTCCCATTATTTTGGGGCAAAAAAGGCAGAAATTCACCTTATTTTGGGGTAAAATTGCAGAAATTTCACATATTTCAGGGCAAAAGGCAGAAATTTCCCTTTTTTGGGGCAAAATTACAGAAAATTCACTTATTTTAGGGTAATAAGTCAGAAATTCCCCTTATTTTGGGGCAAAAAAACAGAAATTTTCTTTGTTTTGGGGGAAAAAGACAGAAATTCCACTTATTTAGAGGCAAAAAGGCAGAAATTCCCCTTATTTTGGAGCAAAAATAAAGAAATTTCCCTTTTTTTATGGCAAAAATTATGCATTCCCCTTAATTTCGGGCAAAAAGCAGAAATTCCCCGTATTTTGGAGCAAAATTGCAGAAATTCCCCTAATTGTAGGGCAATAAGGCAGAAATTCCCTATATGTTGGGGCAAAAAGACAGAAATTCTCTTTATTTTTGGGCAAAACTCAGAAATTCCACTTATTTTCGGGCAAAATTGCAAAAATTTCCCTTATTTTGGGGCAAAATTGCAGAAATTTCACTTATTTTGGGGCAAAATTGCAGAAATTTCATTTATTTCAGGGAAAAAAGGCAGAAATTTTCCTTATTTTGTGACAAAAAGGTAGAAATTTCTAATATTTTGTGGCAAAAATGCAGAAATTCCCCTTATTTTGAGGTAAAAAGGCTGAAGTTCCCCTTATATGGGGGCAAAAAGGCCGAAATTTCCCTTAATTTGGGGCAAAATTTCAGAAATTTCACTTATTTCAGAGAAAAATGCAAAAATTTTTCTTATTTTGGGGCAAAAAGGCAGAAATTCCCATTATTTTCGGCCAAAAATGCAGAAATTCACCTTATTTTGGGGTAAAATTCCAGAAATTTCACATATTTCAGGGCAAAAAGGGAGAAATTTCCCTTATTTTGGGGCAAAATTGCAGAAATTTCACTTATTTCAGTGTAATAAGTCAGAAATTTTCCTTATTTTGGAGGAAAAAAGACAGCAAATCCCTTTGTTTTGGGGGAAAAAGAAAGACATTCCACTTATTTAGAGGCAAAAAAGCAGAAATTCCCCTTATTTTGGAGCAAAAATGAAGAAATTTCTTTTTTTAAGGCAAAAAGGTATGCATTCTTCTTATTTTCGGGCAAAAAGGCAGAAATTCCCCGTATTTTGGAGCAAAAAGCAGAAATTCCCCTAATTGTGGGGCAAAAATGCAGAAATTCCAATATGTTGGGGCAAAAAGACAGAAATTCTCATTATTTTGAGGCAAAACTCAGAAATTCCACTTATTTTGGGGCAAAATTCCAGAAATTTCCCTTATTTTGGGGCAAAATTGCAGAAATTTCACTTATTTTGGGGCAAAATTGCAGAAATTTCACTTATTTCAGGGAAAAAAGGCAGAAAGTTTTCCTTATTTTGGGGCAAAAAGGCAGAAATTTCTAATATTTTGTGGCAAAAATGCAGAAATTCCCCTTATTTTGAGGTAAAAAGGCTGAAATTCTCCTTATTTGGGGGCAAAAATGCAGAAAATTCTTTTATTTGGGGGCAAAATTGCAGAAATTTCACTTATTTCAGGGTAATGAGTCAGAAATTCCCCTTATTTTGGAGCAAAAAATACAGAAATTCCCTTTGTTTTGGGGGAATAAGACAGAAATTCCACTTATTTAGAGGCAAAAAGGCAGAAATTCCCTTTATTTTGGAGCAAAAATGAAGAAATTTCCCTTTTTATGGCAAAAAGGTATGCATTCCCATTATTTTCGGGCAAAAAGGCAGAAATTCCCCGTATTTTGGAGCAAAATTGCAGAAATTCCCCTAATTTTGAGGCGAAAGGCAGAAATTCCCTTTATTTTGGGACAAAAATCAGAAATTCCCCTTATTTTAGGGCAAAATTCCAGAAATTTCCTTTATTTTGGGGCAAAATTGCAGGAATTTACCTTATTTTGGGGCAAAATTGCAGAAATTTCACTTATTTGAGGCAAAATTGCAGAAATTTCACTTATATTCAGGTAAAAAGGCTGAAATTTCCTTTATTTTAGGGAACAAAGGAGAAATTCTCTTTATTTTGGGGCAAAATTGCAGAAATTTCCCTTATTATGGGGAAAAATTGCAGAAATTTCCCATATTTTAGGGCAAAATTGCAAAAATTTCACTTATTTCAGAGAAAAAAAACAAAAATTTTTCTTATTTTGGGGCAAAAAGGAAGAAATTCCCATTATTTTGGGGCAAAAAGGCAGAAATTCACCTTATTTTTGGGGTAAAATGTCAGAAATTTCACATATTTCAGGGGAAAAAAGCCGGAAATTTCCCTCATTTTGGGGCAAAATTGCAGAATTTCACTTATTTCAGTGTAATAAGTCAGAAATTCTTCTTATTTTGGGGCAAAAAAGACAGAAATTCCCTTTGTTTTGGGGGAAAAAGACAGAAATTCCACTTATTTAGAGGCAAAAAGAAGAAATTCTTCTTATTTTGGAGCAAAAATGAAGAAATTTTCCACTTTTATGGCAAAAAGTTATGCATTCCTCTTATTTCCGGGCAAAAAGGCAGAAGTTCCCCGTATTTTGTAGCAAAATTGCAGAAATTCCCCTAATTGTGAAGCAAAAAGGCAGAAATTCCCTATATGTTGGGGCAAAAAGACAGAAATTCTCCTTATTTTGGTGCAAAACTCAGAATTTTCTTTTATTTTGGGGCAAAATTCCAGAAATTTCACTTATTTTGGGGCAAAATTGCAGAAATTTTCCATATTTTGGGGCAAAATTGCAGAAATTTCACTTATTTCAGGGAAAAAAGGCAGAAATTTTTCTTATTTTGGGGCAAAAATGCAGAATTTCTTAATATTTGGTGGCAAAAATGCAGAAAATCTCTTTCTTTTGTGGTACAAAGGCTAAAATTCCCCTTATATGGGGGCAAAAAACCAGAAATTTCCCTTATTTTGGGGCAAAAAGACAGAAATTCCCCTTATTTTGTGGCAAAAAGGCAGAAATTTCTTTTATTTTGGGGCAAAATTGCAGAAATTTCACTTATTTCAGGGCATAATTCAATAATTCCTTTTATTTTGGGGCAAAATACAGAAATTCTATTTATTTTTGGGTAAAAAGGCAGAAATTTCACTTATTTTGAGGTAAAAAGGCAGAAATTCCTTTTATTTTGCGGCAAAAATGAAGAAATTTCCCTTTTTTGTGGCAAAAGATATACATTCCCCTTACTTTCTGGATAATAAGCAAAAATTCCCCGTATTTTGAAGCAAAATTTCAGTAATTCTCATAATTTTCGGGCAAAAAGGCAGAAATTCTCCTTATTTTGGGGTAAAAAGACAGAAAACCTCCTTTTTTTGGGAGCAAACAGTCAGAAATTTTTTTTTTATTTTGTGGCAAAAAGGCAGAAATTTCTTTTATTTTGAGGCAAAATTGCAGAAATTTCACTTATTTCAGGGCATAATTCAAAAATTCCTTTTATTTTGGGGCAAAAAGACAGAAATTTTGTTTATTTTTGGGTAAAAAGACAGAAATTTCACTTATATTGAGGTAAAAAGGCAGAAATTCCTCTTATTTTGGGGCAAAAATGAAGAAATTTCCCTTTTTTTGTGGCAAAGGGTATACATTCCCCTTACTTTCAGGATAAAAAGCAGAAATTCCCCGTATTTTGAAGCAAAATTGCAGAAATTCTCATAATTTTCGGGCAAAAAGGCAGAAATTCTCCTTATTTTAAGGCAAAAAGGCAGAAAATCTCCTTTTTTCGGGAGCAAAAGGTCAGAAATTCCCCATATTTTGGGGCAAAATTGCAGAAATTTTCTTTACATTGGGGCAAAATTGCAGAAAATTCCTTTACATTGGGGCAAAATTGCAGAAATTTCACTTATTTCAGAGAAAAAAAGCAAAAATTTTTCGTATTTTGGGGCAAAACCGCAGAAATTCCCATTATTTTGGGGGAAAAAGGCAGAAATTCACCTTATTTTGGGGTAAAATTGCAGAAATTTCACATATTTCAGGGCAAAAGGCAGAAATTTCCCTTATTTTGGGGCAAAATTACAGAAAATTCACTTATTTTAGGGTAATAAGTCAGAAATTCCCCTTATTTTGGGGCAAAAAAACAGAAATTTTCCTTTTTTTGGGGGAAAAAGACAGAAATTCCACTTATTTTGAGGCAAAAAGGCAGAAATTCCCCTTATTTTGGAGCAAAAATTAAGAAATTTCCCTTTTTTTATGGCATAAATTATGCATTCCCCTTAATTTCGGGCAAAAAGCAGAAATTCCCCGTATTTTGGAGCAAAATTGCAGAAATTCCCCTAATTGTAGGGCAATAAGGCAGAAATTCCCTATATGTTGGGGCAAAAAGACAGAAATTCTCTTTATTTTTGGGCAAAACTCAGAAATTCCACTTATTTTGGGGTAAAATTGCAAAAATTTCCCTTATTTTGGGGCAAAATTGCAGAAATTTCACTTATTTTGGGGCAAAATTGCAGAAATTTCATTTATTTCAGGGAAAAAAGGCAGAAATTTTCCTTATTTTGTGACAAAAAGGTAGAAATTTCTAATATTTTGTGGCAAAAATTCAGAAATTCCCCTTATTTTGAGGTAAAAAGGCTGAAGTTCCCCTTTTTGGGGGGCAAAAAGCAGAAATTTCCCTTATATTGGGGCAAAATTTCAGAAATTTCACTAATTTAAGGGTAATAAGTCAGAAATTTTCCTTATTTGGGGCAAAAATGACAGAAATTCTTTTTTTGGGGGGGGAAAAATACAGAAATTCCACTTATTTAGAGGCAAAAAAGCATAAAATTCCTTTTATTTTAGGGCAAAATTGCAGAAATTTCTCTTATTTGAAGGCAAAAATAAAGAAATTCCCCTTATTTTGCGGCAAAATTCCTGAAATTTCCCTAATTATGAGGAAAAATTGCAGAAATTTTCCTTATTTTAGGGCAAAATTGCAGAAATTTCACTTATTTCAGAGAAAAAAGGCAAAAATTTTTCTTATTTTGGGGCAAAAAGGCAGAAATTCTCATTATTTTGGGGCAAAAAGGCAGAAATTCACCTTATTTTGGGCTAAAATTGCAGAAATTTCACATATTTCAGGGCAAAAAGGCAGGAATTTCCCTTAATTTGGGGCAAAAATGAAGAAATTTTTCTTTTTTATGGCAAAAAGGTATGCATTACCCTTATTTTCGGGCAAAAAGGCAGAAATTCCCCGTATTTTGGAGCAAAATTGCAGAAATTACCTTAATTGTGGGCCAAAAAGGCAGAAATTCTTCTTATTTTGGGGCAAAACTCAGAAATTCCACTTATTTTTCGGCAAAATTCCAGAAATTTCCTTTATTTTGGGGCAAAATTGCAGAAATTTCACTTATTTTGGGGCAAAATTGCAGAAATTTCACTTATTTCAGGGAAAAAAGGCAGAAATTTTCCTTATTTTGGGGCAAAAAGGCAGAAATTCTTCATACTTTGGTGCAAAAATCAGAAATTTCCCTTATTTTGAGGTAAAATGCTGAAATTCCCCTTATTTTGGGGCAAAAGGCAGAAATTTCTTTTTTTGGGGGGGCAAATTTGCAGAAATTTCACTTATTTCAGAAAAAAAAAGGCAGAAATTTTCTTAATTTTTTTTGCAAAAGAGATGAAATTCCTAATAATTTGTGACAAAAATGCAGAAATTCCTAATATTTTGTTGCAGAAATGCAGAAATTTCCCTTATTTTGAGGTAAAAAGGCTGAAATTCCCCTTATTTGGGCGCAAAAAGGCAGAAATTTTTCTTATTTTGGGGCAAATTTGCAGAAATTTCACTTATTTCAGGGTTATAAGTCAGAAATTTTCCTTATTTTGGGGCAAAAAAGACAGAAATTCCCTTTGTTTTGGGGGAAAAAGACAGAAATTCCACTTATTTAGAGGCAAAAAGGCAAAAGTTCCCCTTATTTTGGAGCAAAAATGAAGAAATTTCCCTTTTTTATGGCAAAAATGTATGCATTCTTCTTATTTTCAGACAAAAAGGCAGAAATTCCCCATATTTTTGGGCAAAAGGCAGAAATTCCCCTTATTTTGGAGCAAAATTGCAGAAATTTCCCTAATTGTGGGGCAAAAAACAGAAATTCCCCTTATTTTGGGGCAAAATTGCAGAAATTTCCCTTATTATGGGGAAAAATTGCAGAAATTTTCCTTATTTAAGGCAAAATTGCAGAAATTTCACTAATTGTGGCGCAAAAAGGCAGAAATTCTCCTTATTTTGAGGCAAAATTCCAGAAATTTCCCTTATTTTGGAACAAAATTGTAAAAATTTTACTTATTTTGGTGCAAAATTGCAGAAATTTCACTTATTTCAGGGAAAAAGGCAGAAATTTTCCTTATTTGGGCAAAAAGGCATTAATTCCCCATATTTTGGATCAAATTTGCAGAAATTCACCTAATTTTGGGGTAAAAAATACAGTAATTTTCTTTATTTTGGGGCAATAAGGCAGAAATTCTCTTTATTTTGTGGCAAAATGCAGAAATTCCCCTTATTTTAGGGCAAAATTGAAGAAATTTCTCTTATTTGGGGGCAAAAAACAGAAATTCCCCTTATTTTGGGGCAAAATTCCAGAAATTTCTCTTATTATGGGGAAAAATTGTAGAAATTTCCCTTATTTTAGAGCACAATTGAAGATATTTCACTTATTTTAGAAAAAAAAGCAAAAATTTTTCATATTTTGGGGCAAAAAGGCACAAATTCCCATTATTTTGGGGCAAAAAGGCAGAAAATCACCTTATTTTGGGCTAAAATTGCAGAAATTTCACATATTTCAGGGCAAAAAGGCAGAAATTTCTATTAATTTGGGGCAAAAATGAAGAAATTTTCCTTTTTATGGCAAAAAGGTATGCATTCCCCTTATTTTCGGGCAAAAAGGCAGAAATTCCCCGTATTTTGGAGAAAATTGCAGAAATTCCCCTAATTGTGGGGCAGAAATGCAGAAATTCTCCTTATTTTTGGGCAAAACTCAGAAATTCCACTTATTTTGGGGCAAAATTCTAGAAATTTCCCTTATTTTGGGGCAAAATTGCAGAAATTTCACTTATTTTGGGGCAAAATTGCAGAAATTTCACTTATTTCAGGGAAAAAAAGGCAGAAATTTTCCTTATTTTGGGGCAAAATATCAGAAATTCCTAATATTTTGTTGCAAAAATGCAAAATTCTTAATATTTTGTTGCAAAAATGCAGAAATTTTCCTTATTTTGAGGTATAAAGGCTGAAATTCTCCTTATTTGGGGGCACAAAGGCAGAAATTTCCTTTATTTTGGGGCAAATTTGCAGAAATTTTACTTATTTCAGGGTAATAAATCAGAAATTTTTCTTATTTTGGGGCAAAAAAGACAGAAATTTCCTTTATTTTGGGGGAAAAAGACAGAAATTCCACTTATTTAGAGGTAAAAAGGCAAAAGTTCCCCTTATTTTGGAGCAAAAATGAGGAAATTTCCCTTTTTATGGCAAAAAAGTATGCATTTTTCTTATTTTATGACAAAAAGGCAGAATTTCCCCATATTTTGGGGCAATAGTCAGAAATTCCCTTTATTTTGGGGCAAAATTGCAGAAATTTCCCTAATTGTGGGGCAAAAAACAGAAATTCCCCTTATTTTGGGTCAAAATTGCAGAAATTTCCCTTATTATGGGGAAAAATTGCAGAAATTTCCCTTATTTTAGGGCAAAATTGCAGAAATTTCACTAATCGTGGGGCAAAAAGGCAGAAATTCTCATTATTTTGGGGCAAAACTCAGAAATTCCACTTATTTTGGGGCAAAATTCCAGAAATTTCCCTTATTTGGGTGCAAAATTGCAGAAATTTTACTTATTTTGGGGCAAAATTTCAGAAATTTCACTTATTTCAGGGAAAAAAGGCAGAAATTTTCCTTATTTTGGCGCAAAAATGCAGAAATTCCTAATATTTTGTGCCAAAATTCAGAAATTCTCCTTATTTTGAGGTAAAAAGGCTAAAATTACCCTTTTTTGGGGGCAAAAAGGCAGAAATTTCTCTTATATTTGGGCAAAATTTCAGAAATTTTACTAATTTAAGGGTAATAAGTCAGAAATTTTCCTTATTTTGGGGCAAAAATGACCGAAATTCTTTTTGTTTTGGGGGAAAAAGACAGAAATTCCACTTATTTAGAGGCAAAAAAGCATAAAATTCCTTTTATTTTACGGCAAAATTGCAGAAATTTTTCTTATTTGGGGGCAAAAATAAAGACATTCCCCTTATTTTGCGGCAAAATTCCTGAATTTTCACTAATTATGGGGAAAAATTGCAGAAATTTCCATTATTTTAGGGCAAAATTGCAGAAATTTCAATTATTTCAGAGAAAAAAGGCAAAAAATTTTCTTATTTTGGGGCAAAAAGGCAGAAATTCCCATTATTTTGGGGCAAAAAGGCAGAAATTCACCTTATTTTGGGCTAAAATTGCAGAAATTTCACATATTTCAGGGCAAAAAGGCAGAAATTTCCCTTAATTTGAGGCAAAAATGAAGAAATTTCCCTTTTTTATGGCAAAAAGGTATGCATTACCCTTATTTTCGGGCAAAAAGGCAGAAATTTCCCGTATTTTGGAGCAAAATTGCAGAAATTACACTAATTGTGGGGCAAAAAGGCAGAAATTCTTCTTATTTTGGGGCAAAACTCAGAAATTCTACTTATTTTGGGGCAAAATTCCAGAAATTTCCCTTATTTTGGGGAAAAATTGCAGAAATTTCAATTATTTTGAGGCAAAATTGCAGAAATTTCACTTATTTCAGGGAAAAAAAGCAGAAATTTTCCTTATTTTGGGGCAAAAAGGCAGAAATTCTCCATATTTTGGTGCAAAAATCAAAAATTTCCCTTATTTTGAGGTAAAATGCTGAAATTCCCCTTATTTTGGGGAAAAGGCAGAAATTTCTTTTTTGGGGGGGCAAATTTGCAGAAATTTCACTTATTTCAGGGAAAAAAAGGCAGAAATTTTCCTAATTTCTTTGCAAAAGAGATGAAATTTCTAATATTTTGTGGCAAAAATGCAGAAATTTCTAATATTTTGTTGCAAAAATGTAGAAATTTTCCTTATTTTGAGGTAAAAAGGCTGAAATTCTCCTTATTTGGGGGCAAAAAGGCAGAAATTTCTTTATGTTGGGGCAAATTTGCAGAAATTTTACTTATTTCAGGGTAATAAGTCAGAAATTTTTCTTATTTTGGGGCAAAAAAGACAGAAATTCCCTTTGTTTTGGGGGAAAAAGACAGAAATTCCACTTATTTAGAGGCAAAAAGGCAAAAGTTCCCCTTATTTTGGAGCAAAAATGAGGAAATTTCCCTTTATATGGCAAAAAAGTATGCATTTTTCTTATTTTCAGACAAAAAGGCAGAAATTCCCCATATTTTGGGGCAATAGGCAAAAATTCCCTTTATTTTGGGGCAAAATTGCAGAAATTTCCCTAATTGTGAGGCAAAAAACAGAAATTCCCCTTATTTTGGGTCAAAATTGCAGAAATTTCCCTTATTATGGGGAAAAATTGCAGAAATTTCCCTTATTTTAGGGCAAAATTGCAGAAATTTCACTAATCGTAGGGCAAAAAGGCAGAAATTCTCCTTATTTTGGGGCAAAACTCAGAAATTCCACTTCTTTTGGGGCAAAATTCCAGAAATTTCCATTATTTTGGGGCAAAATTGCAGAAATTTTACTTATTTTGGGGCACAATTTCAGAAATGTCACTTATTTCAGGGAGAAAAGGCAGAAATTTTCCTTATTTTGGGGCAAAAATGCAGAAATTCCTAATATTTTGTGCCAAAATTCAGAAATTCTCCTTATTTTGAGGTAAAAAGGCTGATATTCCCCTTTTTTGGGGGCAAAAAGCAGAAATTTCCCTTATATTGGGGCAAAATTTCAGAAATTTCACTAATTTAAGGGTAATAAGTCAGAAATTTTCCTTATTTGGGGCAAAAATGACAGAAATTCTTTTTTTGGGGGGGGAAAAATACAGAAATTCCACTTATTTAGAGGCAAAAAAGCATAAAATTCCTTTTATTTTAGGGCAAAATTGCAGAAATTTCTCTTATTTGAAGGCAAAAATAAAGAAATTCCCCTTATTTTGCGGCAAAATTCCTGAAATTTCCCTAATTATGAGGAAAAATTGCAGAAATTTTCCTTATTTTAGGGCAAAATTGCAGAAATTTCACTTATTTCAGAGAAAAAAGGCAAAAATTTTTCTTATTTTGGGGCAAAAAGGCAGAAATTCTCATTATTTTGGGGCAAAAAGGCAGAAATTCACCTTATTTTGGGCTAAAATTGCAGAAATTTCACATATTTCAGGGCAAAAAGGCAGGAATTTCCCTTAATTTGGGGCAAAAATGAAGAAATTTTTCTTTTTTATGGCAAAAATGTATGCATTACCCTTATTTTCGGGCAAAAAGGCAGAAATTCCCCGTATTTTGGAGCAAAATTGCAGAAATTACCTTAATTGTGGGCCAAAAAGGCAGAAATTCTTCTTATTTTGGGGCAAAACTCAGAAATTCCACTTATTTTTCGGCAAAATTCCAGAAATTTCCTTTATTTTGGGGCAAAATTGCAGAAATTTCACTTATTTTGGGGCAAAATTGCAGAAATTTCACTTATTTCAGGGAAAAAAGGCAGAAATTTTCCTTATTTTGGGGCAAAAAGGCAGAAATTCTTCATACTTTGGTGCAAAAATCAGAAATTTCCCTTATTTTGAGGTAAAATGCTGAAATTCCCCTTATTTTGGGGCAAAAGGCAGAAATTTCTTTTTTTGGGGGGGCAAATTTGCAGAAATTTCACTTATTTCAGAAAAAAAAGGCAGAAATTTTCTTAATTTTTTTTGCAAAAGAGATGAAATTCCTAATAATTTGTGACAAAAATGCAGAAATTCCTAATATTTTGTTGCAGAAATGCAGAAATTTCCCTTATTTTGAGGTAAAAAGGCTGAAATTCCCCTTATTTGGGCGCAAAAAGGCAGAAATTTTTCTTATTTTGGGGCAAATTTGCAGAAATTTCACTTATTTCAGGGTTATAAGTCAGAAATTTTCCTTATTTTGGGGCAAAAAAGACAGAAATTCCCTTTGTTTTGGGGGAAAAAGACAGAAATTCCACTTATTTAGAGGCAAAAAGGCAAAAGTTCCCCTTATTTTGGAGCAAAAATGAAGAAATTTCCCTTTTTTATGGCAAAAATGTATGCATTCTTCTTATTTTCAGACAAAAAGGCAGAAATTCCCCATATTTTTGGGCAAAAGGCAGAAATTCCCCTTATTTTGGAGCAAAATTGCAGAAATTTCCCTAATTGTGGGGCAAAAAACAGAAATTCCCCTTATTTTGGGGCAAAATTGCAGAAATTTCCCTTATTATGGGGAAAAATTGCAGAAATTTCCCTTATTTAAGGCAAAATTGCAGAAATTTCACTAATTGTGGCGCAAAAAGGCAGAAATTCTCCTTATTTTGAGGCAAAATTCCAGAAATTTCCCTTATTTTGGAACAAAATTGTAAAAATTTTACTTATTTTGGTGCAAAATTGCAGAAATTTCACTTATTTCAGGGAAAAAAGGCAGAAATTTTCCTTATTTGGGCAAAAAGGCATTAATTCCCCATATTTTGGATCAAATTTGCAGAAATTCACCTAATTTTGGGGTAAAAAATACAGTAATTTTCTTTATTTTGGGGCAATAAGGCAGAAATTCTCTTTATTTTGGGGCAAAAGGCAGAAATTCCCCTTATTTTAGGGCAAAATTGAAGAAATTTCTCTTATTTGGGGGCAAAAAACAGAAATTCCCCTTATTTTGGGGCAAAATTCCAGAAATTTCTCTTATTATGGGGAAAAATTGTAGAAATTTCCCTTATTTTAGAGCACAATTGAAGATATTTCACTTATTTTAGAAAAAAAAGCAAAAATTTTTCATATTTTGGGGCAAAAAGGCACAAATTCCCATTATTTTGGGGCAAAAAGGCAGAAAATCACCTTATTTTGGGCTAAAATTGCAGAAATTTCACATATTTCAGGGCAAAAAGGCAGAAATTTCTATTAATTTGGGGCAAAAATGAAGAAATTTTCCTTTTTATGGCAAAAAGGTATGCATTCCCCTTATTTTCGGGCAAAAAGGCAGAAATTCCCCGTATTTTGGAGAAAATTGCAGAAATTCCCCTAATTGTGGGGCAGAAATGCAGAAATTCTCCTTATTTTTGGGCAAAACTCAGAAATTCCACTTATTTTGGGGCAAAATTCTAGAAATTTCCCTTATTTTGGGGCAAAATTGCAGAAATTTCACTTATTTTGGGGCAAAATTGCAGAAATTTCACTTATTTCAGGGAAAAAAAGGCAGAAATTTTCCTTATTTTGGGGCAAAATATCAGAAATTCCTAATATTTTGTTGCAAAAATGCAAAATTCTTAATATTTTGTTGCAAAAATGCAGAAATTTTCCTTATTTTGAGGTATAAAGGCTGAAATTCTCCTTATTTGGGGGCACAAAGGCAGAAATTTCCTTTATTTTGGGGCAAATTTGCAGAAATTTTACTTATTTCAGGGTAATAAATCAGAAATTTTTCTTATTTTGGGGCAAAAAAGACAGAAATTTCCTTTATTTTGGGGGAAAAGACAGAAATTCCACTTATTTAGAGGTAAAAAGGCAAAAGTTCCCCTTATTTTGGAGCAAAAATGAGGAAATTTCCCTTTTTATGGCAAAAAAGTATGCATTTTTCTTATTTTATGACAAAAAGGCAGAATTTCCCCATATTTTGGGGCAATAGTCAGAAATTCCCTTTATTTTGGGGCAAAATTGCAGAAATTTCCCTAATTGTGGGGCAAAAAACAGAAATTCCCCTTATTTTGGGTCAAAATTGCAGAAATTTCCCTTATTATGGGGAAAAATTGCAGAAATTTCCCTTATTTTAGGGCAAAATTGCAGAAATTTCACTAATCGTGGGGCAAAAAGGCAGAAATTCTCATTATTTTGGGGCAAAACTCAGAAATTCCACTTATTTTGGGGCAAAATTCCAGAAATTTCCCTTACTTGGGTGCAAAATTGCAGAAATTTTACTTATTTTGGGGCAAAATTTCAGAAATTTCACTTATTTCAGGGAAAAAAGGCAGAAATTTTCCTTATTTTGGCGCAAAAATGCAGAAATTCCTAATATTTTGTGCCAAAATTCAGAAATTCTCCTTATTTTGAGGTAAAAAGGCTAAAATTACCCTTTTTTGGGGGCAAAAAGGCAGAAATTTCTCTTATATTTGGGCAAAATTTCAGAAATTTTACTAATTTAAGGGTAATAAGTCAGAAATTTTCCTTATTTTGGGGCAAAAATGACCGAAATTCTTTTTGTTTTGGGGGAAAAAGACAGAAATTCCACTTATTTAGAGGCAAAAAAGCATAAAATTCCTTTTATTTTACGGCAAAATTGCAGAAATTTTTCTTATTTGGGGGCAAAAATAAAGACATTCCCCTTATTTTGCGGCAAAATTCCTGAATTTTCACTAATTATGGGGAAAAATTGCAGAAATTTCCATTATTTTAGGGCAAAATTGCAGAAATTTCAATTATTTCAGAGAAAAAAGGCAAAAAATTTTCTTATTTTGGGGCAAAAAGGCAGAAATTCCCATTATTTTGGGGCAAAAAGGCAGAAATTCACCTTATTTTGGGCTAAAATTGCAGAAATTTCACATATTTCAGGGCAAAAAGGCAGAAATTTCCCTTAATTTGAGGCAAAAATGAAGAAATTTCCCTTTTTTATGGCAAAAAGGTATGCATTACCCTTATTTTCGGGCAAAAAGGCAGAAATTTCCCGTATTTTGGAGCAAAATTGCAGAAATTACCCTAATTGTGGGGCAAAAAGGCAGAAATTCTTCTTATTTTGGGGCAAAACTCAGAAATTCTACTTATTTTGGGGCAAAATTCCAGAAATTTCCCTTATTTTGGGGAAAAATTGCAGAAATTTCAATTATTTTGAGGCAAAATTGCAGAAATTTCACTTATTTCAGGGAAAAAAAGCAGAAATTTTCCTTATTTTGGGGCAAAAAGGCAGAAATTCTCCATATTTTGGTGCAAAAATCAAAAATTTCCCTTATTTTGAGGTAAAATGCTGAAATTCCCCTTATTTTGGGGAAAAGGCAGAAATTTCTTTTTTGGGGGGGCAAATTTGCAGAAATTTCACTTATTTCAGGGAAAAAAAGGCAGAAATTTTCCTAATTTCTTTGCAAAAGAGATGAAATTTCTAATATTTTGTGGCAAAAATGCAGAAATTTCTAATATTTTGTTGCAAAAATGTAGAAATTTTCCTTATTTTGAGGTAAAAAGGCTGAAATTCTCCTTATTTGGGGGCAAAAAGGCAGAAATTTCTTTATGTTGGGGCAAATTTGCAGAAATTTTACTTATTTCAGGGTAATAAGTCAGAAATTTTTCTTATTTTGGGGCAAAAAAGACAGAAATTCCCTTTGTTTTGGGGGAAAAAGACAGAAATTCCACTTATTTAGAGGCAAAAAGGCAAAAGTTCCCCTTATTTTGGAGCAAAAATGAGGAAATTTCCCTTTATATGGCAAAAAAGTATGCATTTTTCTTATTTTCAGACAAAAAGGCAGAAATTCCCCATATTTTGGGGCAATAGGCAAAAATTCCCTTTATTTTGGGGCAAAATTGCAGAAATTTCCCTAATTGTGAGGCAAAAAACAGAAATTCCCCTTATTTTGGGTCAAAATTGCAGAAATTTCCCTTATTATGGGGAAAAATTGCAGAAATTTCCCTTATTTTAGGGCAAAATTGCAGAAATTTCACTAATCGTAGGGCAAAAAGGCAGAAATTCTCCTTATTTTGGGGCAAAACTCAGAAATTCCACTTCTTTTGGGGCAAAATTCCAGAAATTTCCCTTATTTTGGGGCAAAATTGCAGAAATTTTACTTATTTTGGGGCACAATTTCAGAAATGTCACTTATTTCAGGGAGAAAAGGCAGAAATTTTCCTTATTTTGGGGCAAAAATGCAGAAATTCCTAATATTTTGTGCCAAAATTCAGAAATTCTCCTTATTTTGAGGTAAAAAGGCTGATATTCCCCTTTTTTGGAGGCAAAAAGCAGAAATTTCCCTTATATTGGGGCAAAATTTCAGAAATTTCACTAATTTAAGGGTAATAAGTCAGAAATTTTCCTTATTTGGGGCAAAAATGACAGAAATTCTTTTTTTGGGGGGGGAAAAATACAGAAATTCCACTTATTTAGAGGCAAAAAAGCATAAAATTCCTTTTATTTTAGGGCAAAATTGCAGAAATTTCTCTTATTTGAAGGCAAAAATAAAGAAATTCCCCTTATTTTGCGGCAAAATTCCTGAAATTTCCCTAATTATGAGGAAAAATTGCAGAAATTTTCCTTATTTTAGGGCAAAATTGCAGAAATTTCACTTATTTCAGAGAAAAAAGGCAAAAATTTTTCTTATTTTGGGGCAAAAAGGCAGAAATTCTCATTATTTTGGGGCAAAAAGGCAGAAATTCACCTTATTTTGGGCTAAAATTGCAGAAATTTCACATATTTCAGGGCAAAAAGGCAGGAATTTCCCTTAATTTGGGGCAAAAATGAAGAAATTTTTCTTTTTTATGGCAAAAAGGTATGCATTACCCTTATTTTCGGGCAAAAAGGCAGAAATTCCCCGTATTTTGGAGCAAAATTGCAGAAATTACCTTAATTGTGGGCCAAAAAGGCAGAAATTCTTCTTATTTTGGGGCAAAACTCAGAAATTCCACTTATTTTTCGGCAAAATTCCAGAAATTTCCTTTATTTTGGGGCAAAATTGCAGAAATTTCACTTATTTTGGGGCAAAATTGCAGAAATTTCACTTATTTCAGGGAAAAAAGGCAGAAATTTTCCTTATTTTGGGGCAAAAAGGCAGAAATTCTTCATACTTTGGTGCAAAAATCAGAAATTTCCCTTATTTTGAGGTAAAATGCTGAAATTCCCCTTATTTTGGGGCAAAAGGCAGAAATTTCTTTTTTTTGGGGGGGCAAATTTGCAGAAATTTCACTTATTTCAGAAAAAAAAAGGCAGAAATTTTCTTAATTTTTTTTGCAAAAGAGATGAAATTCCTAATAATTTGTGACAAAAATGCAGAAATTCCTAATATTTTGTTGCAGAAATGCAGAAATTTCCCTTATTTTGAGGTAAAAAGGCTGAAATTCCCCTTATTTGGGCGCAAAAAGGCAGAAATTTTTCTTATTTTGGGGCAAATTTGCAGAAATTTCACTTATTTCAGGGTTATAAGTCAGAAATTTTCCTTATTTTGGGGCAAAAAAGACAGAAATTCCCTTTGTTTTGGGGGAAAAAGACAGAAATTCCACTTATTTAGAGGCAAAAAGGCAAAAGTTCCCCTTATTTTGGAGCAAAAATGAAGAAATTTCCCTTTTTTATGGCAAAAATGTATGCATTCTTCTTATTTTCAGACAAAAAGGCAGAAATTCCCCATATTTTTGGGCAAAAGGCAGAAATTCCCCTTATTTTGGAGCAAAATTGCAGAAATTTCCCTAATTGTGGGGCAAAAAACAGAAATTCCCCTTATTTTGGGGCAAAATTGCAGAAATTTCCCTTATTATGGGGAAAAATTGCAGAAATTTCCCTTATTTAAGGCAAAATTGCAGAAATTTCACTAATTGTGGCGCAAAAAGGCAGAAATTCTCCTTATTTTGAGGCAAAATTCCAGAAATTTCCCTTATTTTGGAACAAAATTGTAAAAATTTTACTTATTTTGGTGCAAAATTGCAGAAATTTCACTTATTTCAGGGAAAAAAGGCAGAAATTTTCCTTATTTGGGCAAAAAGGCATTAATTCCCCATATTTTGGATCAAATTTGCAGAAATTCACCTAATTTTGGGGTAAAAAATACAGTAATTTTCTTTATTTTGGGGCAATAAGGCAGAAATTCTCTTTATTTTGGGGCAAAAGGCAGAAATTCCCCTTATTTTAGGGCAAAATTGAAGAAATTTCTCTTATTTGGGGGCAAAAAACAGAAATTCCCCTTATTTTGGGGCAAAATTCCAGAAATTTCTCTTATTATGGGGAAAAATTGTAGAAATTTCCCTTATTTTAGAGCACAATTGAAGATATTTCACTTATTTTAGAAAAAAAAGCAAAAATTTTTCATATTTTGGGGCAAAAAGGCACAAATTCCCATTATTTTGGGGCAAAAAGGCAGAAAATCACCTTATTTTGGGCTAAAATTGCAGAAATTTCACATATTTCAGGGCAAAAAGGCAGAAATTTCTATTAATTTGGGGCAAAAATGAAGAAATTTTCCTTTTTATGGCAAAAAGGTATGCATTCCCCTTATTTTCGGGCAAAAAGGCAGAAATTCCCCGTATTTTGGAGAAAATTGCAGAAATTCCCCTAATTGTGGGGCAGAAATGCAGAAATTCTCCTTATTTTTGGGCAAAACTCAGAAATTCCACTTATTTTGGGGCAAAATTCTAGAAATTTCCCTTATTTTGGGGCAAAATTGCAGAAATTTCACTTATTTCAGGGAAAAAAAGGCAGAAATTTTCCTTATTTTGGGGCAAAATATCAGAAATTCCTAATATTTTGTTGCAAAAATGCAAAATTCTTAATATTTTGTTGCAAAAATGCAGAAATTTTCCTTATTTTGAGGTATAAAGGCTGAAATTCTCCTTATTTGGGGGCACAAAGGCAGAAATTTCCTTTATTTTGGGGCAAATTTGCAGAAATTTTACTTATTTCAGGGTAATAAATCAGAAATTTTTCTTATTTTGGGGCAAAAAAGACAGAAATTTCCTTTATTTTGGGGGAAAAAGACAGAAATTCCACTTATTTAGAGGTAAAAAGGCAAAAGTTCCCCTTATTTTGGAGCAAAAATGAGGAAATTTCCCTTTTTATGGCAAAAAAGTATGCATTTTTCTTATTTTATGACAAAAAGGCAGAATTTCCCCATATTTTGGGGCAATAGTCAGAAATTCCCTTTATTTTGGGGCAAAATTGCAGAAATTTCCCTAATTGTGGGGCAAAAAACAGAAATTCCCCTTATTTTGGGTCAAAATTGCAGAAATTTCCCTTATTATGGGGAAAAATTGCAGAAATTTCCCTTATTTTAGGGCAAAATTGCAGAAATTTCACTAATCGTGGGGCAAAAAGGCAGAAATTCTCATTATTTTGGGGCAAAACTCAGAAATTCCACTTATTTTGGGGCAAAATTCCAGAAATTTCCCTTATTTGGGTGCAAAATTGCAGAAATTTTACTTATTTTGGGGCAAAATTTCAGAAATTTCACTTATTTCAGGGAAAAAAGGCAGAAATTTTCCTTATTTTGGCGCAAAAATGCAGAAATTCCTAATATTTTGTGCCAAAATTCAGAAATTCTCCTTATTTTGAGGTAAAAAGGCTAAAATTACCCTTTTTTGGGGGCAAAAAGGCAGAAATTTCTCTTATATTTGGGCAAAATTTCAGAAATTTTACTAATTTAAGGGTAATAAGTCAGAAATTTTCCTTATTTTGGGGCAAAAATGACCGAAATTCTTTTTGTTTTGGGGGAAAAAGACAGAAATTCCACTTATTTAGAGGCAAAAAAGCATAAAATTCCTTTTATTTTACGGCAAAATTGCAGAAATTTTTCTTATTTGGGGGCAAAAATAAAGACATTCCCCTTATTTTGCGGCAAAATTCCTGAATTTTCACTAATTATGGGGAAAAATTGCAGAAATTTCCATTATTTTAGGGCAAAATTGCAGAAATTTCAATTATTTCAGAGAAAAAAGGCAAAAAATTTTCTTATTTTGGGGCAAAAAGGCAGAAATTCCCATTATTTTGGGGCAAAAAGGCAGAAATTCACCTTATTTTGGGCTAAAATTGCAGAAATTTCACATATTTCAGGGCAAAAAGGCAGAAATTTCCCTTAATTTGAGGCAAAAATGAAGAAATTTCCCTTTTTTATGGCAAAAAGGTATGCATTACCCTTATTTTCGGGCAAAAAGGCAGAAATTTCCCGTATTTTGGAGCAAAATTGCAGAAATTACCCTAATTGTGGGGCAAAAAGGCAGAAATTCTTCTTATTTTGGGGCAAAACTCAGAAATTCTACTTATTTTGGGGCAAAATTCCAGAAATTTCCCTTATTTTGGGGAAAAATTGCAGAAATTTCAATTATTTTGAGGCAAAATTGCAGAAATTTCACTTATTTCAGGGAAAAAAAGCAGAAATTTTCCTTATTTTGGGGCAAAAAGGCAGAAATTCTCCATATTTTGGTGCAAAAATCAAAAATTTCCCTTATTTTGAGGTAAAATGCTGAAATTCCCCTTATTTTGGGGAAAAGGCAGAAATTTCTTTTTTGGGGGGGCAAATTTGCAGAAATTTCACTTATTTCAGGGAAAAAAAGGCAGAAATTTTCCTAATTTCTTTGCAAAAGAGATGAAATTTCTAATATTTTGTGGCAAAAATGCAGAAATTTCTAATATTTTGTTGCAAAAATGTAGAAATTTTCCTTATTTTGAGGTAAAAAGGCTGAAATTCTCCTTATTTGGGGGCAAAAAGGCAGAAATTTCTTTATGTTGGGGCAAATTTGCAGAAATTTTACTTATTTCAGGGTAATAAGTCAGAAATTTTTCTTATTTTGGGGCAAAAAAGACAGAAATTCCCTTTGTTTTGGGGGAAAAAGACAGAAATTCCACTTATTTAGAGGCAAAAAGGCAAAAGTTCCCCTTATTTTGGAGCAAAAATGAGGAAATTTCCCTTTATATGGCAAAAAAGTATGCATTTTTCTTATTTTCAGACAAAAAGGCAGAAATTCCCCATATTTTGGGGCAATAGGCAAAAATTCCCTTTATTTTGGGGCAAAATTGCAGAAATTTCCCTAATTGTGAGGCAAAAAACAGAAATTCCCCTTATTTTGGGTCAAAATTGCAGAAATTTCCCTTATTATGGGGAAAAATTGCAGAAATTTCCCTTATTTTAGGGCAAAATTGCAGAAATTTCACTAATCGTAGGGCAAAAAGGCAGAAATTCTCCTTATTTTGGGGCAAAACTCAGAAATTCCACTTCTTTTGGGGCAAAATTCCAGAAATTTCCCTTATTTTGGGGCAAAATTGCAGAAATTTTACTTATTTTGGGGCACAATTTCAGAAATGTCACTTATTTCAGGGAGAAAAGGCAGAAATTTTCCTTATTTTGGGGCAAAAATGCAGAAATTCCTAATATTTTGTGCCAAAATTCAGAAATTCTCCTTATTTTGAGGTAAAAAGGCTGATATTCCCATTTTTGGGGGCAAAAAGCAGAAATTTCCCTTATATTGGGGCAAAATTTCAGAAATTTCACTAATTTAAGGGTAATAAGTCAGAAATTTTCCTTATTTGGGGCAAAAATGACAGAAATTCTTTTTTTGGGGGGGGAAAAAGACAGAAATTCCACTTATTTAGAGGCAAAAAAGCATAAAATTCCTTTTATTTTAGGGCAAAATTGAAGAAATTTCTCTTATTTGAAGGCAAAAATAAAGAAATTCCCCTTATTTTGCGGCAAAATTCCTGAAATTTCCCTAATTATGAGGAAATATTGCAGAAATTTCCCTTATTTTAGGGCAAAATTGCAGAAATTTCACTTATTTCAGAGAAAAAAGGCAAAAATTTTTCTTATTTTGGGGCAAAAAGGCAGAAATTCTCATTATTTTGGGGCAAAAAGGCAGAAATTCACCTTATTTTGGGCTAAAATTGCAGAAATTTCACATATTTCAGGGCAAAAAGGCAGGAATTTCCCTTAATTTGGGGCAAAAATGAAGAAATTTTTCTTTTTTATGGCAAAAAGGTATGCATTACCCTTATTTTCGGGCAAAAAGGCAGAAATTTTCCGTATTTTGGAGCAAAATTGCAGAAATTACCCTAATTGTGGGGCAAAAAGGCAGAAATTCTTCTTATTTTGGGGCAAAACTCAGAAATTCTACTTATTTTGGGGCAAAATTCCAGAAATTTCCCTTATTTTGGGGAAAAATTGCAGAAATTTCAATTATTTTGAGGCAAAATTGCAGAAATTTCACTTATTTCAGGGAAAAAAAGCAGAAATTTTCCTTATTTTGGGGCAAAAAGGCAGAAATTCTCCATATTTTGGTGCAAAAATCAAAAATTTCCCTTATTTTGAGGTAAAATGCTGAAATTCCCCTTATTTTGGAGAAAAGGCAGAAATTTCTTTTTTTGGGGGGCAAATTTGCAGAAATTTCACTTATTTCAGGGAAAAAAAGGCAGAAATTTTCCTAATTTTTTTGCAAAAGAGATGAAATTCCTAATATTTTGTGGCAAAAATGCAGAAATTTCTAATATTTTGTTGCAAAAATGTAGAAATTTTCCTTATTTTGAGGTAAAAAGGCTGAAATTCTCCTTATTTGGGGGCAAAAAGGCAGAAATTTCCTTTATGTTGGGGCAAATTTGCAGAAATTTTACTTATTTCAGGGTAATAAGTCAGAAATTTTTCTTATTTTGGGGCAAAAAAGACAGAAATTCCCTTTGTTTTGGGGGAAAAAGACAGAAATTCCACTTATTTAGAGGCAAAAAGGCAAAAGTTCCCCTTATTTTGGAGCAAAAATGAGGAAATTTCCCTTTTTATGGCAAAAAAGTATGCATTTTTCTTATTTTCAGACAAAAAGGCAGAAATTCCCCATATTTTGGGGCAATAGGCAGAAATTCCCTTTATTTTGGGGCAAAATTGCAGAAATTTCCCTAATTGTGAGGCAAAAAACAGAAATTCCCCTTATTTTGGGTCAAAATTGCAGAAATTTCCCTTATTATGGGGAAAAATTGCAGAAATTTCCCTTATTTTAGGGCAAAATTGCAGAAATTTCACTAATCGTGGGGCAAAAAGGCAGAAATTCTCCTTATTTTGGGGCAAAACTCAGAAATTCTACTTCTTTTGGGGCAAAATTCCAGAAATTTCCCTTATTTTGGGGCAAAATTGCAGAAATTTTACTTATTTTGGGGCACAATTTCAGAAATGTCACTTATTTCAGGGAGAAAAGGCAGAAATTTTCCTTATTTTGGGGCAAAAATGCAGAAATTCCTAATATTTTGTGCCAAAATTCAGAAATTCTCCTTATTTTGAGGTAAAAAGGCTGATATTCCCCTTTTTTGGGGGCAAAAAGCAGAAATTTCCCTTATATTGGGGCAAAATTTCAGAAATTTCACTAATTTAAGGGTAATAAGTCAGAAATTTTCCTTATTTGGGGCAAAAATGACAGAAATTCTTTTTTTCGGGGGGGAAAAAGACAGAAATTCCACTTATTTAGAGGCAAAAAAGCATAAAATTCCTTTTATTTTAGGGCAAAATTGCAGAAATTTCTCTTATTTGAAGGCAAAAATAAAGAAATTCCCCTTATTTTGCGGCAAAATTCCTGAAATTTCCCTAATTATGAGGAAAAATTGCAGAAATTTTCCTTATTTTAGGGCAAAATTGCAGAAATTTCACTTATTTCAGAGAAAAAAGGCAAAAATTTTTCTTATTTTGGGGCAAAAAGGCAGAAATTCTCATTATTTTGGGGCAAAAAGGCAGAAATTAACCTTATTTTGGGCTAAAATTGCAGAAATTTCACATATTTCAGGGCAAAAAGGCAGGAATTTCCCTTAATTTGGGGCAAAAATGAAGAAATTTTTCTTTTTTATGGCAAAAAGGTATGCATTACCCTTATTTTCGGGCAAAAAGGCAGAAATTCCCCGTATTTTGGAGCAAAATTGCAGAAATTACCTTAATTGTGGGCCAAAAAGGCAGAAATTCTTCTTATTTTGGGGCAAAACTCAGAAATTCCACTTATTTTTCGGCAAAATTCCAGAAATTTCCTTTATTTTGGGGCAAAATTGCAGAAATTTCACTTATTTTGGGGCAAAATTGCAGAAATTTCACTTATTTCAGGGAAAAAAGGCAGAAATTTTCCTTATTTTGGGGCAAAAAGGCAGAAATTCTTCATACTTTGGTGCAAAAATCAGAAATTTCCCTTATTTTGAGGTAAAATGCTGAAATTCCCCTTATTTTGGGGCAAAAGGCAGAAATTTCTTTTTTTGGGGGGGCAAATTTGCAGAAATTTCACTTATTTCAGAAAAAAAAAGGCAGAAATTTTCTTAATTTTTTTTGCAAAAGAGATGAAATTCCTAATAATTTGTGACAAAAATGCAGAAATTCCTAATATTTTGTTGCAGAAATGCAGAAATTTCCCTTATTTTGAGGTAAAAAGGCTGAAATTCCCCTTATTTGGGCGCAAAAAGGCAGAAATTTTTCTTATTTTGGGGCAAATTTGCAGAAATTTCACTTATTTCAGGGTTATAAGTCAGAAATTTTCCTTATTTTGGGGCAAAAAAGACAGAAATTCCCTTTGTTTTGGGGGAAAAAGACAGAAATTCCACTTATTTAGAGGCAAAAAGGCAAAAATTCCCCTTATTTTGGAGCAAAAATGAAGAAATTTCCCTTTTTTATGGCAAAAATGTATGCATTCTTCTTATTTTCAGACAAAAAGGCAGAAATTCCCCATATTTTTGGGCAAAAGGCAGAAATTCCCCTTATTTTGGAGCAAAATTGCAGAAATTTCCCTAATTGTGGGGCAAAAAACAGAAATTCCCCTTATTTTGGGGCAAAATTGCAGAAATTTCCCTTATTATGGGGAAAAATTGCAGAAATTTCCCTTATTTAAGGCAAAATTGCAGAAATTTCACTAATTGTGGCGCAAAAAGGCAGAAATTCTCCTTATTTTGAGGCAAAATTCCAGAAATTTCCCTTATTTTGGAACAAAATTGTAAAAATTTTACTTATTTTGGTGCAAAATTGCAGAAATTTCACTTATTTCAGGGAAAAAAGGCAGAAATTTTCCTTATTTGGGCAAAAAGGCATTAATTCCCCATATTTTGGATCAAATTTGCAGAAATTCACCTAATTTTGGGGTAAAAAATACAGTAATTTTCTTTATTTTGGGGCAATAAGGCAGAAATTCTCTTTATTTTGGGGCAAAAGGCAGAAATTCCCCTTATTTTAGGGCAAAATTGAAGAAATTTCTCTTGTTTGGGGGCAAAAAACAGAAATTCCCCTTATTTTGGGGCAAAATTCCAGAAATTTCTCTTATTATGGGGAAAAATTGTAGAAATTTCCCTTATTTTAGAGCACAATTGAAGATATTTCACTTATTTTAGAAAAAAAAGCAAAAATTTTTCATATTTTGGGGCAAAAAGGCACAAATTCCCATTATTTTGGGGCAAAAAGGCAGAAAATCACCTTATTTTGGGCTAAAATTGCAGAAATTTCACATATTTCAGGGCAAAAAGGCAGAAATTTCTATTAATTTGGGGCAAAAATGAAGAAATTTTCCTTTTTATGGCAAAAAGGTATGCATTCCCCTTATTTTCGGGCAAAAAGGCAGAAATTCCCCGTATTTTGGAGAAAATTGCAGAAATTCCCCTAATTGTGGGGCAGAAATGCAGAAATTCTCCTTATTTTTGGGCAAAACTCAGAAATTCCACTTATTTTGGGGCAAAATTCTAGAAATTTCCCTTATTTTGGGGCAAAATTGCAGAAATTTCACTTATTTTGGGGCAAAATTGCAGAAATTTCACTTATTTCAGGGAAAAAAAGGCAGAAATTTTCCTTATTTTGGGGCAAAATATCAGAAATTCCTAATATTTTGTTGCAAAAATGCAAAATTCTTAATATTTTGTTGCAAAAATGCAGAAATTTTCCTTATTTTGAGGTATAAAGGCTGAAATTCTCCTTATTTGGGGGCACAAAGGCAGAAATTTCCTTTATTTTGGGGCAAATTTGCAGAAATTTTACTTATTTCAGGGTAATAAATCAGAAATTTTTCTTATTTTGGGGCAAAAAAGACAGAAATTTCCTTTATTTTGGGGGAAAAAGACAGAAATTCCACTTATTTAGAGGTAAAAAGGCAAAAGTTCCCCTTATTTTGGAGCAAAAATGAGGAAATTTCCCTTTTTATGGCAAAAAAGTATGCATTTTTCTTATTTTATGACAAAAAGGCAGAATTTCCCCATATTTTGGGGCAATAGTCAGAAATTCCCTTTATTTTGGGGCAAAATTGCAGAAATTTCCCTAATTGTGGGGCAAAAAACAGAAATTCCCCTTATTTTGGGTCAAAATTGCAGAAATTTCCCTTATTATGGGGAAAAATTGCAGAAATTTCCCTTATTTTAGGGCAAAATTGCAGAAATTTCACTAATCGTGGGGCAAAAAGGCAGAAATTCTCATTATTTTGGGGCAAAACTCAGAAATTCCACTTATTTTGGGGCAAAATTCCAGAAATTTCCCTTATTTGGGTGCAAAATTGCAGAAATTTTACTTATTTTGGGGCAAAATTTCAGAAATTTCACTTATTTCAGGGAAAAAAGGCAGAAATTTTCCTTATTTTGGCGCAAAAATGCAGAAATTCCTAATATTTTGTGCCAAAATTCAGAAATTCTCTTTATTTTGAGGTAAAAAGGCTGAAATTCCCCTTTTTGGGGGGCAAAAAGGCAGAAATTTCCCTTATATTGGGGCAAAATTTCAGAAATTTTACTAATTTAAGGGTAATAAGTCAGAAATTTTCCTTATTTTGGGGAAAAATGAAAGAAATTCTTTCTGTTTTGGGGGAAAATGACAGAAATTCCACTTATTTAGAGGCAAAAAAGCATAAAATTCCTTTTATTTTAGGGCAAAATTGCAGAAATTTTTCTTATTTGGGGGCAAAAATAAAGACATTCCCTTTCTTTTGCGGCAAAATTCCTGAAATTTCACTAATTATGGGGAAAAATTGCAGAAATTTCCCTTATTTTAGGGCAAAATTGCAGAAATTTCAATTATTTCAGAGAAAAAAGGCAAAAATTTTTCTTATTTTGGGGCAAAAAAGCAGAAATTCCCATTATTTTGGGGCAAAAAGGCAGAAATTCACCTTATTTTGGGCTAAAATTGCAGAAATTTCACATATTTCAGGGCAAAAAGGCAGAAATTTCTATTAATTTGGGGCAAAAATGAAGAAATTTGCCTTTTTTATGGCAAAAAGGTATGCATTACCCTTATTTTCGGGCAAAAAGGCAGAAATTCCCCGTATTTTGGAGCAAAATTGCAGAAATTACCTTAATTGTGGGCCAAAAAGGCAGAAATTCTTCTTATTTTGGGGCAAAACTCAGAAATTCCACTTATTTTGGGGCAAAATTCCAGAAATTTCCTTTATTTTGGGGCAAAATTGCAGAAATTTCACTTATTTTGGGGCAAAATTGCAGAAATTTCACTTATTTCAGGGAAAAAAGGCAGAAATTTTCCTTATTTTGGGGCAAAAAGGCAGAAATTCTCCATACTTTGGTGCAAAAATCAGAAATTTCCCTTATTTTGAGGTAAAATGCTGAAATTCCCCTTATTTTGGGGCAAAAGGCAGAAATTTCTTTTTTTGGGGGGGCAAATTTGCAGAAATTTCACTTATTTCAGAAAAAAAAAGGCAGAAATTTTCCTAATTTTTTTTGCAAAAGAGATGAAATTCCTAATAATTTGTGGCAAAAATGCAGAAATTCCTAATATTTTGTTGCAGAAATGCAGAAATTTCCCTTATTTTGAGGTAAAAAGGCTGAAATTCCCCTTATTTGGGCGCAAAAAGGCAGAAATTTTTCTTATTTTGGGGCAAATTTGCAGAAATTTCACTTATTTCAGGGTTATAAGTCAGAAATTTTCCTTATTTTGGGGCAAAAAAGACAGAAATTCCGTTTGTTTTGGGGGAAAAAGACAGAAATTCCACTTATTTAGTGGCAAAAAGGCAAAACTTCCCCTTATTTTGGAGCAAAAATGAAGAAATTTCCCTTTTTTATGGCAAAAATGTATGCATTCTTCTTATTTTCAGACAAAAAGGCAGAAATTCCCCATATTTTTGGGCAAAAGGCAGAAATTCCCCTTATTTTGGAGCAAAATTGCAGAAATTTCCCTAATTGTGGGGCAAAAAACAGAAATTCCCCTTATTTTGGGGCAAAATTGCAGAAATTTCCCTTATTATGGGGAAAAATTGCAGAAATTTTCCTTATTTAAGGCAAAATTGCAGAAATTTCACTAATTGTGGCGCAAAAAGGCAGAAATTCTCCTTATTTTGAGGCAAAATTCCAGAAATTTCCCTTATTTTGGATCAAAATTGCAAAAATTTTACTTATTTTGGTGCAAAATTGCAGAAATTTCACTTATTTCAGGGAAAAAAGGCAGAAATTTTCCTTATTTGGGCAAAAAGGCATTAATTCCCCATATTTTGGATCAAAATTGCAGAAATTCACCTAATTTTGGGGTAAAAAATATAGTAATTTTCTTTATTTTGGGGCAATAAGGCAGAAATTCTCTTTATTTTGGGGCAAAAGGCAGAAATTCACCTTATTTTGGGCTAAAATTGCAGAAATTTCACATATTTCAGGGCAAAAAGGCAGGAATTTCCCTTAATTTGGGGCAATAATGAAGAAATTTTTCTTTTTTATGGCAAAAAGGTATGCATTACCCTTATTTTCGGGCAAAAAGGAAGAAATTCCCCGTATTTTGGAGCAAAATTGCAGAAATTACCTTAATTGTGGGCCAAAAAGGCAGAAATTCTTCTTATTTTGGGGCAAAACTCAGAAATTCCACTTATTTTGGGGCAAAATTACAGAAATTTCCTTTATTTTGGGGCAAAATTGCAGAAATTTCACTTATTTTGGGGCAAAATTGCAGAAATTTCACTTATTTCAGGGAAAAAAGGCAGAAATTTTCCTTATTTTGGGGCAAAAAGGCAGAAATTCTTCATACTTTGTTGCAAAAATCAGAAATTTCCCTTATTTTGAGGTAAAATGCTGAAATTCCCCTTATTTTGGGGCAAAAGGCAGAAATTTCTTTTTTTGGGGGGGCAAATTTGCAGAAATTTCACTTATTTCAGAAAAAAAAGGCAGAAATTTTCTTAATTTTTTTTGCAAAAGAGATGAAATTCCTAATAATTTGTGACAAAAATGCAGAAATTCCTAATATTTTGTTGCAGAAATGCAGAAATTTCCCTTATTTTGAGGTAAAAAGGCTGAAATTCCCCTTATTTGGGCGCAAAAAGGCAGAAATTTTTCTTATTTTGGGGCAAATTTGCAGAAATTTCACTTATTTCAGGGTTATAAGTCAGAAATTTTTCTTATTTTGGGGCAAAAAAGACAGAAATTCCCTTTGTTTTGGGGGAAAAAGACAGAAATTCCACTTATTTAGAGGCAAAAAGGCAAAAGTTCCCCTTATTTTGGAGCAAAAATGAAGAAATTTCCCTTTTTTATGGCAAAAATGTATGCATTCTTCTTATTTTCAGACAAAAAGGCAGAAATTCCCCATATTTTTGGGCAAAAGGCAGAAATTCCCCTTATTTTGGAGCAAAATTGCAGAAATTTCCCTAATTGTGGGGCAAAAAACAGAAATTCCCCTTATTTTGGGGCAAAATTGCAGAAATTTCCCTTATTATGGGGAAAAATTGCAGAAATTTCCCTTATTTAAGGCAAAATTGCAGAAATTTCACTAATTGTGGAGCAAAAAGGCAGAAATTCTCGTTATTTTGAGGCAAAATTCCAGAAATTTCCCTTATTTTGGATCAAAATTGCAAAAATTTTACTTATTTTGGTGCAAAATTGCAGAAATTTCACTTATTTCAGGGAAAAAAGGCAGAAATTTTCCTTATTTGGGCAAAAAGGCATTAATTCCCCATATTTTGGAGCAAAATTGCAGAAATTACCTTAATTGTGGGCCAAAAAGGCAGAAATTCTTCTTATTTTGGGGCAAAACTCAGAAATTCCACTTATTTTGGGGCAAAATTCCAGAAATTTCCTTTATTTTGGGGCAAAATTGCAGAAATTTCACTTATTTTGGGGCAAAATTGCAGAAATTTCACTTATTTCAGGGAAAAAAGGCAGAAATTTTCCTTATTTTGGGGCAAAAAGGCAGAAATTCTTCATACTTTGGTGCAAAAATCAGAAATTTCCCTTATTTTGAGGTAAAATGCTGAAATTCCCCTTATTTTGGGGCAAAAGGCAGAAATTTCTTTTTTTGGGGGGGCAAATTTGCAGAAATTTCACTTATTTCAGAAAAAAAAAGGCAGAAATTTTCTTAATTTTTTTTGCAAAAGAGATGAAATTCCTAATAATTTGTGACAAAAATGCAGAAATTCCTAATATTTTGTTGCAGAAATGCAGAAATTTCCCTTATTTTGAGGTAAAAAGGCTGAAATTCCCCTTATTTGGGCGCAAAAAGGCAGAAATTTTTCTTATTTTGGGGCAAATTTGCAGAAATTTCACTTATTTCAGGGTTATAAGTCAGAAATTTTCCTTATTTTGGGGCAAAAAAGACAGAAATTCCCTTTGTTTTGGGGGAAAAAGACAGAAATTCCACTTATTTAGAGGCAAAAAGGCAAAAGTTCCCCTTATTTTGGAGCAAAAATGAAGAAATTTCCCTTTTTTATGGCAAAAATGTATGCATTCTTCTTATTTTCAGACAAAAAGGCAGAAATTCCCCATATTTTTGGGCAAAAGGCAGAAATTCCCCTTATTTTGGAGCAAAATTGCAGAAATTTCCCTAATTGTGGGGCAAAAAACAGAAATTCCCCTTATTTTGGGGCAAAATTGCAGAAATTTCCCTTATTATGGGGAAAAATTGCAGAAATTTCCCTTATTTAAGGCAAAATTGCAGAAATTTCACTAATTGTGGTGCAAAAAGGCAGAAATTCTCCTTATTTTGAGGCAAAATTCCAGAAATTTCCCTTATTTTGGAACAAAATTGCAAAAATTTTACTTATTTTGGTGCAAAATTGCAGAAATTTCACTTATTTCAGGGAAAAAAGGCAGAAATTTTCCTTATTTGGGCAAAAAGGCATTAATTCCCCATATTTTGGATCAAATTTGCAGAAATTCACCTAATTTTGGGGTAAAAAATACAGTAATTTTCTTTATTTTGGGGCAATAAGGCAGAAATTCTCTTTATTTTGGGGCAAAAGGCAGAAATTCCCCTTATTTTAGGGCAAAATTGAAGAAATTTCTCTTATTTGGGGGCAAAAAACAGAAATTCCCCTTATTTTGGGGCAAAATTCCAGAAATTTCTCTTATTATGGGGAAAAATTTTAGAAATTTCCCTTATTTTAGAGCACAATTGAAGATATTTCACTTATTTTAGAAAAAAAAGCAAAAATTTTTCATATTTTGGGGCAAAAAGGCACAAATTCCCATTATTTTGGGGCAAAAAGGCAGAAAATCACCTTATTTTGGGCTAAAATTGCAGAAATTTCACATATTTCAGGGCAAAAAGGCAGAAATTTCTATTAATTTGGGGCAAAAATGAAGAAATTTTCCTTTTTATGGCAAAAAGGTATGCATTCCCCTTATTTTCAGGCAAAAAGGCAGAAATTATCCGTATTTTGGAGAAAATTGCAGAAATTCCCCTAATTGTGGGGCAGAAATGCAGAAATTCTCCTTATTTTTGGGCAAAACTCAGAAATTCCACTTATTTTGGGGCAAAATTCTAGAAATTTCCCTTATTTTGGGGCAAAATTGCAGAAATTTCACTTATTTTGGGGCAAAATTGCAGAAATTTCACTTATTTCAGGGAAAAAAAGGCAGAAATTTTCCTTATTTTGGGGCAAAATATCAGAAATTCCTAATATTTTGTTGCAAAAATGCAAAATTCTTAATATTTTGTTGCAAAAATGCAGAAATTTTCCTTATTTTGAGGTATAAAGGCTGAAATTCTCCTTATTTGGGGGCACAAAGGCAGAAATTTCCTTTATTTTGGGGCAAATTTGCAGAAATTTTACTTATTTCAGGGTAATAAATCAGAAATTTTTCTTATTTTGGGGCAAAAAAGACAGAAATTTCCTTTATTTTGGGGGAAAAAGACAGAAATTCCACTTATTTAGAGGTAAAAAGGCAAAAGTTCCCCTTATTTTGGAGCAAAAATGAGGAAATTTCCCTTTTTATGGCAAAAAAGTATGCATTTTTCTTATTTTATGACAAAAAGGCAGAATTTCCCCATATTTTGGGGCAATAGTCAGAAATTCCCTTTATTTTGGGGCAAAATTGCAGAAATTTCCCTAATTGTGGGGCAAAAAACAGAAATTCCCCTTATTTTGGGTCAAAATTGCAGAAATTTCCCTTATTATGGGGAAAAATTGCAGAAATTTCCCTTATTTTAGGGCAAAATTGCAGAAATTTCACTAATCGTGGGGCAAAAAGGCAGAAATTCTCATTATTTTGGGGCAAAACTCAGAAATTCCACTTATTTTGGGGCAAAATTCCAGAAATTTCCCTTATTTGGGTGCAAAATTGCAGAAATTTTACTTATTTTGGGGCAAAATTTCAGAAATTTCACTTATTTCAGGGAAAAAAGGCAGAAATTTTCCTTATTTTGGCGCAAAAATGCAGAAATTCCTAATATTTTGTGCCAAAATTCAGAAATTCTCCTTATTTTGAGGTAAAAAGGCTGAAATTCCCCTTTTTGGGGGGCAAAAAGGCAGAAATTTCCCTTATATTGGGGCAAAATTTCAGAAATTTTACTAATTTAAGGGTAATAAGTCAGAAATTTTCCTTATTTTGGGGCAAAAATGAAAGAAATTCTTTCTGTTTTGGGGGAAAATGACAGAAATTCCACTTATTTAGAGGCAAAAAAGCATAAAATTCCTTTTATTTTAGGGCAAAATTGCAGAAATTTTTCTTATTTGGGGGCAAAAATAAAGACATTCCCCTTCTTTTGCGGCAAAATTCCTGAAATTTCACTAATTATGGGGAAAAATTGCAGAAATTTCCCTTATTTTAGGGCAAAATTGCAGAAATTTCAATTATTTCAGAGAAAAAAGGCAAAAATTTTTCTTATTTTGGGGCAAAAAAGCAGAAATTCCCATTATTTTGGGGCAAAAAGGCAGAAATTCACCTTATTTTGGAGTAAAATTGCAGAAATTTCACATATTTCAGGGCAAAAAGGCAGAAATTTCTATTAATTTGGGGCAAAAATGAAGAAATTTCCCTTTTTTATGGCAAAAAGGTATGCATTACCCTTATTTTCGGGCAAAAAGGCAGAAATTCCCCGTATTTTGGAGCAAAATTGCAGAAATTACCTTAATTGTGGGCCAAAAAGGCAGAAATTCTTCTTATTTTGGGGCAAAACTCAGAAATTCCACTTATTTTGGGGCAAAATTCCAGAAATTTCCTTTATTTTGGGGCAAAATTGCAGAAATTTCACTTATTTTGGGGCAAAATTGCAGAAATTTCACTTATTTCAGGGAAAAAAGGCAGAAATTTTCCTTATTTTGGGGCAAAAAGGCAGAAATTCTCCATACTTTGGTGCAAAAATCAGAAATTTCCCTTATTTTGAGGTAAAATGCTGAAATTCCCCTTATTTTGGGGCAAAAGGCAGAAATTTCTTTTTTTGGGGGGGCAAATTTGCAGAAATTTCACTTATTTCAGAAAAAAAAAGGCAGAAATTTTCCTAATTTTTTTTGCAAAAGAGATGAAATTCCTAATAATTTGTGGCAAAAATGCAGAAATTCCTAATATTTTGTTGCAGAAATGCAGAAATTTCCTTTATTTTGAGGTAAAAAGGCTGAAATTCCCCTTATTTGGGCGCAAAAAGGCAGAAATTTTTCTTATTTTGGGGCAAATTTGCAGAAATTTCACTTATTTCAGGGTTATAAGTCAGAAATTTTCCTTATTTTGGGGCAAAAAAGACAGAAATTCCCTTTGTTTTGGGGGAAAAAGACAGAAATTCCACTTATTTAGTGGCAAAAAGGCAAAAGTTCCCCTTATTTTGGAGCAAAAATGAAGAAATTTCCCTTTTTTATGGCAAAAATGTATGCATTCTTCTTATTTTCAGACAAAAAGGCAGAAATTCCCCATATTTTTGGGCAAAAGGCAGAAATTCCCCTTATTTTGGAGCAAAATTGCAGAAATTTCCCTAATTGTGGGGCAAAAAACAGAAATTCCCCTTATTTTGGGGCAAAATTGCAGAAATTTCCCTTATTATGGGGAAAAATTGCAGAAATTTTCCTTATTTAAGGCAAAATTGCAGAAATTTCACTAATTGTGGCGCAAAAAGGCAGAAATTCTCCTTATTTTGAGGCAAAATTCCAGAAATTTCCCTTATTTTGGATCAAAATTGCAAAAATTTTACTTATTTTGGTGCAAAATTGCAGAAATTTCACTTATTTCAGGGAAAAAAGGCAGAAATTTTCCTTATTTGGGCAAAAAGGCATTAATTCCCCATATTTTGGATCAAAATTGCAGAAATTCACCTAATTTTGGGGTAAAAAATACAGTAATTTTCTTTTTTTTGGGGCAATAAGGCAGAAATTCTCTTTATTTTGGGGCAAAAGGCAGAAATTCCACTTATTTTAGGGCAAAATTGAAGAAATTTCTCTTATTTGGGGGCAAAAAACAGAAATTCCCCTTATTTTGGGGCAAAATTCCAGAAATTTCTCTTATTATGGGGAAAAATTGTAGAAATTTCCCTTATTTTAGAGCACAATTGCAGATATTTTACTTATTTTAGATAAAAAAGCAAAAATTTTTCATATTTTGGGGCAAAAAGGCACAAATTCCCATTATTTTGGGGCAAAAAGGCAGAAAATCACCTTATTTTGGGCTAAAATTGCAGAAATTTCACATATTTCAGGGCAAAAAGGCAGAAATTTCTATTAATTTGGGGCAAAAATGAAGAAATTTTCCTTTTTATGGCAAAAAGGTATGCATTCCCCTTATTTTCGGGCAAAAAGGCAGAAATTCCCCGTATTTTGGAGAAAATTGCAGAAATTCCCCTAATTGTGGGGCAGAAATGCAGAAATTCTCCTTATTTTTGGGCAAAACTCAGAAATTCCACTTATTTTGGGGCAAAATTCTAGAAATTTCCCTTATTTTGGGGCAAAATTGCAGAAATTTCACTTATTTTGGGGCAAAATTGCAGAAATTTCAATTATTTCAGGGAAAAAAAGGCAGAAATTTTCCTTATTTTGGGGCAAAATATCAGAAATTCCTAATATTTTGTTGCAAAAATGCAAAATTCTTAATATTTTGTTGCAAAAATGCAGAAATTTTCCTTATTTTGAGGTAAAAAGGCTGAAATTCTCCTTATTTGGGGGCACAAAGGCAGAAATTTCCTTTATTTTGGGGCAAATTTGCAGAAATTTTACTTATTTCAGGGTAATAAATCAGAAATTTTTCTTATTTTGGGGCAAAAAAGACAGAAATTTCCTTTATTTTGGGGGAAAAAGACAGAAATTCCACTTATTTAGAGGTAAAAAGGCAAAAGTTCCCCTTATTTTGGAGCAAAAATGAGGAAATTTCCCTTTTTATGGCAAAAAAGTATGCATTTTTCTTATTTTATGACAAAAAGGCAGAAATTCCCCATATTTTGGGGCAATAGTCAGAAATTCCCTTTATTTTGGGGCAAAATTGCAGAAATTTCCCTAATTGTGGGGAAAAAACAGAAATTCCCCTTATTTTGGGTCAAAATTGCAGAAATTTCCCTTATTATGGGGAAAAATTGCAGAAATTTCCCTTATTTTAGGGCAAAATTGCAGAAATTTCACTAATCGTGGGGCAAAAAGGCAGAAATTCTCATTATTTTGGGGCAAAACTCAGAAATTACACTTATTTTGGGGCAAAATTCCAGAAATTTCCCTTATTTGGGTGCAAAATTGCAGAAATTTTACTTATTTTGGGGCAAAATTTCAGAAATTTCACTTATTTCAGGGAAAAAAGGCAGAAATTTTCTTTATTTTGGCGCAAAAATGCAGAAATTCCTAATATTTTGTGCCAAAATTCAGAAATTCTCCTTATTTTGAGGAAAAAAGGCTGAAATTCCCCTTTTTTGGGGGCAAAAAGGCAGAAATTTCCCTTATATTGGGGCAAAATTTCAGAAATTTTACTAATTTAAGGGTAATAAGTCAGAAATTTTCCTTATTTTGGGGCAAAAATGAAAGAAATTCTTTCTGTTTTGGGGGAAAATGACAGAAATTCCACTTATTTAGAGGCAAAAAAGCATAAAATTCCTTTTATTTTAGGGCAAAATTGCAGAAATTTTTCTTATTTGGGGGCAAAAATAAAGACATTCCCCTTATTTTGCCGCAAAATTCCTGAAATTTCACTAATTATGGGGAAAAATTGCAGAAATTTCCCTTATTTTAGGGCAAAATTGCAGAAATTTCAATTATTTCAGAGAAAAAAGGCAAAAATTTTTCTTATTTTGGGGCAAAAAAGCAGAAATTCCCATTATTTTGGGGCAAAAAGGCAGAAATTCACCTTATTTTGGGCTAAAATTGCAGAAATTTCACATATTTCAGGGCAAAAAGGCAGAAATTTCTATTAATTTGGGGCAAAAATGAAGAAATTTCCCTTTTTTATGGCAAAAAGGTATGCATTACCCTTATTTTCGGGCAAAAAGGCAGAAATTCCCCGTATTTTGGAGCAAAATTGCAGAAATTACCTTAATTGTGGGCCAAAAAGGCAGAAATTCTTTTTATTTTGGGGCAAAACTCAGAAATTCCAATTATTTTGGGGCAAAATTCCAGAAATTTCCTATATTTTGGGGCAAAATTGCAGAAATTTCACTTATTTTGGGGCAAAATTGCAGAAATTTCACTTATTTCAGGGAAAAAAGGCAGAAATTTTCCTTATTTTGGGGCAAAAAGGCAGAAATTCTCCATACTTTGGTGCAAAAATCAGAAATTTCCCTTATTTTGAGGTAAAATGCTGAAATTCTCCTTATTTTGGGGCAAAAGGCAGAAATTTCTTTTTTTGGGGGGGCAAATTTGCAGAAATTTCACTTATTTCAGAAAAAAAAGGCAGAAATTTTCCTAATTTTTTTTGCAAAAGAGATGAAATTCCTAATAATTTGTGGCAAAAATGCAGAAATTCCTAATATTTTGTTGCAGAAATGCAGAAATTTCCCTTATTTTGAGGTAAAAAGGCTGAAATTCCCCTTATTTGGGCGCAAAAAGGCAGAAATTTTTCTTATTTTGGGGCAAATTTGCAGAAATTTCACTTATTTCAGGGTTATAAGTCAGAAATTTTCCTTATTTTGGGGCAAAAAAGACAGAAATTCCCTTTGTTTGGGGGAAAAAGACAGAAATTCCACTTATTTAGAGGCAAAAAGGCAAAAGTTCCCCTTATTTTGGAGCAAAAATGAAGAAATTTCCCTTTTTTATGGCAAAAATGTATGCATTCTTCTTATTTTCAGACAAAAAGGCAGAAATTCCCCATATTTTTGGGCAAAAGGCAGAAATTCCCCTTATTTTGGAGCAAAATTGCAGAAATTTCCCTAATTGTGGAGCAAAAAACAGAAATTCCCCTTATTTTGGGGCAAAATTGCAGAAATTTCCCTTATTATGGGGAAAAATTGCAGAAATTTTCCTTATTTAAGGCAAAATTGCAGAAATTTCACTAATTGTGGCGCAAAAAGGCAGAAATTCTCCTTATTTTGAGGCAAAATTCCAGAAATTTCCCTTATTTTGGATCAAAATTGCAAAAATTTTACTTATTTTGGTGCAAAATTGCAGAAATTTCACGTATTTCAGGGAAAAAAGGCAGAAATTTTCCTTATTTGGGCAAAAAGGCATTAATTCCCCATATTTTGGATCAAAATTGCAGAAATTCACCTAATTTTGGGGTAAAAAATATAGTAATTTTCTTTATTTTGGGGCAATAAGGCAGAAATTCTCTTTATTTTGGGGCAAAAGGCAGAAATTCCCCTTATTTTAGGGCAAAATTGAAGAAATTTCTCTTATTTGGGGGCAAAAAACAGAAATTCCCCTTATTTTGGGGCAAAATTCTAGAAATTTTCCTTATTATGGGGAAAAATTGTAGAAATTTCCCTTATTTTAGAGCACAATTGCAGATATTTCACTTATTTCAGAAAAAAAAGCAAAAATTTTTCTTATTTTGGGGCAAAAAGGCACAAATTCCCATTATTTTGGGGCCAAAATGCAGAAATTCACCTTATTTTGGGCTAAAATTGCAGAAATTTCACATATTTCAGGGCAAAAAGGCAGAAATTTCTATTAATTTGGGGCAAAAATCAAGAAATTTTCCTTTTTATGGCAAAAAGGTATGCATTCCCCTTATTTTCGGGCAAAAAGGCAGAAATTCCCCATATTTTGGAGAAAATTGCAGAAATTCCCCTAATTGTGGGGCAGAAATGCAGAAATTCTCCTTATTTTTGGGCAAAACTCAGAAATTCCACTTATTTTGGGGCAAAATTCTAGAAATTTCCCTTATTTTGGGGCAAAATTGCAGAAATTTCACTTATTTTGGGGCAAAATTGCAGAAATTTCAATTATTTCAGGGAAAAAAAGGCAGAAATTTTCCTTATTTTGGGGCAAAATATCAGAAATTCCTAATATTTTGTTGCAAAAATGCAAAATTCTTAATATTTTGTTGCAAAAATGCAGAAATTTTCCTTATTTTGAGGTAAAAAGGCTGAAATTCTCCTTATTTGGGGGCACAAAGGCAGAAATTTCCTTTATTTTGGGGCAAATTTGCAGAAATTTTACTTATTTCAGGGTAATAAATCAGAAATTTTTCTTATTTTGGGGCAAAAAAGACAGAAATTTCCTTTATTTTGGGGGAAAAAGACAGAAATTCCACTTATTTAGAGGTAAAAAGGCAAAAGTTCCCCTTATTTTGGAGCAAAAATGAGGAAATTTCCCTTTTTATGGCAAAAAAGTATGCATTTTTCTTATTTTCTGACAAAAAGGCAGAAATTCCCCATATTTTGGGGCAATAGTCAGAAATTCCCTTTATTTTGGGGCAAAATTGCAGAAATTTCCCTAATTGTGGGGCAAAAAACAGAAATTCCCCTTATTTTGGGTCAAAATTGCAGAAATTTCCCTTATTATGGGGAAAAATTGCAGAAATTTCCCTTATTTTAGGGCAAAATTGCAGAAATTTCACTAATCGTGGGGCAAAAAGGCAGAAATTCTCATTATTTTGGGGCAAAACTCAGAAATTCCACTTATTTTGGGGCAAAATTCCAGAAATTTCCCTTATTTGGGTGCAAAATTGCAGAAATTTTACTTATTTTGGGGCAAAATTTCAGAAATTTTACTTATTTCAGGGAAAAAAGGCAGAAATTTTCCTTATTTTGGCGCAAAAATGCAGAAATTC
This sequence comes from Micromys minutus, assembly GCF_963924665.1. Lineage (NCBI taxonomy): Eukaryota > Metazoa > Chordata > Mammalia > Rodentia > Muridae > Micromys > Micromys minutus. The sequence goes on along the minus strand of NW_027667258.1, from coordinate 416,071 downwards.
CTAATATTTTGTGCCAAAATTCAGAAATTCTCCTTATTTTGAGGTAAAAAGGCTGAAATTCCCCATTTTGGGGGGCAAAAAGGCAGAAATTTCCCTTATATTGGGGCAAAATTTCAGAAATTTTACTAATTTAAGGGTAATAAGTCAGAAATTTTCCTTATTTTGGGGCAAAAATGAAAGAAATTCTTTCTGTTTTGGGGGAAAATGACAGAAATTCCACTTATTTAGAGGCAAAAAAGCATAAAATTCCTTTTATTTTAGGGCAAAATTGCAGAAATTTTTTTTATTTGGGGGCAAAAATAAAGACATTCCCCTTATTTTGCGGCAAAATTCCTGAAATTTCACTAATTATGGGGAAAAATTGCAGAAATTTCCCTTATTTTAAGGCAAAATTGCAAAAATTTCACATATTTCAGGGCAAAAAGGCAGAAATTTCCCTTAATTTGGGGCAAAAATGAAGAAATTTCCCTTTTATATGGAAAAAAGGTATGCATTCCCCTTGTTTTCGGGCAAAAATGCAGAAATACCCCGTATTTTGTAGCAAAATTGCAGAAATTTCCCTAATTGTGGGGCAAAAAGGCAGAAATTCTTCTTATTTTGGGGCAAAACTCAGAAATTCCACTTATTTTGGGGCAAAATTCCAGAAATTTCCCTTATTTTGGGGAAAAATTGCAGAAATTTCACTTATTTTGGGGCAAAATTGCAGGAATTTCACTTATTTCAGGGAAAAAAGGCAGAAATTTTCCTTATTTTGGGGCAAAAAGGCAGAAATTCTCCATATTTTGGTGCAAAAATCAGAAATTTCCCTTATTTTGAGGTAAAATGCTGAAATTCCCCTTATTTTGGGGAAAAGGCAGAAATTTCTTTTTTTGGGGGGCAAATTTGCGGAAATTTCACTTATTTCAGGGAAAAAAAGGCAGAAATTTTCCTTATTTTTTTGCAAAAGAGATGAAATTCCTAATATTTCGTGGCAAAAATGCAGAAATTCCTAATATTTTGTTGCTAAAATGTAGAAATTTTCCTTATTTTGAGGTAAAAAGGCTGAAATTCTCCTTATTTGGGGGCAAAAAGGCAGAAATTTCCTTTATTTTGGGGCAAATTTGCAGAAATTTTACTTATTTCAGGGTAATAAGTCAGAAATTTTTCTTATTTTGGGGCAAAAAAGACAGAAATTCCCTTTGTTTTGGGGGAAAAAGACAGAAATTCCACTTATTTAGAGGCAAAAAGGCAAAAGTTCCCCTTATTTTGGAGCAAAAATGAGGAAATTTCCCTTTTTATGGCAAAAAAGTATGCATTTTTCATATTTTCAGAAAAAAAAGCAGAAATTCCCCATATTTTGGGGCAATAGGCAAAAATTCCTTTTATTTTGGGGCAAAATTGCAGAAATTTCCCTAATTGTGGTGCAAAAAACAGAAATTCCCCTTATTTTGGGTCAAAATTGCAGAAATTTCCCTTATTATGGGGAAAAATTGCAGAAATTTCCCTTATTTTAGGGCAAAATTGCAGAAATTTCACTAATCGTGGGGCAAAACGGCAGAAATTCTCCTTATTTTGGGGCAAAACTCAGAAATTCCACTTATTTTGGGGCAAAATTCCAGAAATTTCCTTTATTTGGGTGCAAAATTGCAGAAATTTTACTTATTTTGGGGCAAAATTTCAGAAATTTCACTTATTTCAGGGAAAAAAGGCAGAAATTTTCCTTATTTTGGGGCAAAAATGCAGAAATTCCTAATATTTTGTGCCAAAATTCAGAAATTCTCCTTATTTTGAGGTAAAAAGTCTGAAATTCCTTTTTTGGGGGGGGCAAAAAGGCAGAAATTTTCCTTATATTGGGGCAAAATTTCAGAAATTTCACTACTTTAAGGGTAATAAGTCAGAAATTTTCCTTCTTTTGGGGCAAAAATGACAGAAATTCTTTTTTGGGGGGGGAAAAAGACAGAAATTCCACTTATTTAGAGGCAAAAAAGCATAAAATTCCCCTTATTTTACGGCAAAATTGCAGAAATTTCCTTATTTGGGGCAAAAATAAAGAAATTCCCCTTATTTTGAAGCAAAATTCCTGAAATTTCCATAATTATGGAGAAAAATTGCAGAAATTTCCTTTATTTTAGGGCAAAATTGCAGAAATTTCACTTATTTCAGAGAAAAAAGGCAAAAATTTTTCTTTTTTTGGGGCAAAAAGGCAGAAATTCCCATTATTTTGGGGCAAAAAGGCAGAAATTCACCTTATTTTGGGCTAAAATTGCAGAAATTTCACATATTTCAGGGCAAAAAGGCAGGAATTTCCCTTAATTTGGGGCAAAAATGAAGAAATTTTCCTTTTTTATGGCAAAAAGGTATGCATTCCCCTTATTTTCGGGCAAAAAGGCAGAAATTCCCCGTATTTTGAAGCAAAATTTCAGAAATTCTCCTAATTGTGGGGCAGAAATGCAGAAATTCTCCTTATTTTTGGGCAAAACTCAGAAATTCCACTTATTTTGGGGCAAAATTCCAGAAATTTCCCTTATTTTGGGGCAAAATTGCAGAAATTTTACTTATTTTGGGGCAAAATTGCAGAAATTTCACTTATTTCAGGGAAAAAAAGGCAGAAATTTTCCTTATTTTCGGGCAAAATATCAGAAATTCCTAATATTTTGTTGCAAAAATGCAGAAATTCCTAATATTTTGTTGCAAAAATTCAGAAATTTCCCTTATTTTGAGGTAAAAAGGCCGAAATGCTCCTTATTTTGAGGCAAAAAGGCAGAAATTTCCTTTATTTTGGGGCAAATTTGCAGAAATTTTACTTATTTCAGGGTAATAAGTCAGAAATTTTTCTTATTTTGGGGCAAAAAAGACAGAAATTCCCTTTGTTTTGGGGGAAAAAGAAATTCCACTTATTTAGAGGCAAAAAGGCAAAAGTTCCCCTTATTTTGGAGCAAAAATGAGGAAATTTCCCTTTTTTATGGCAAAAAGGTATGCATTTTTCTTATTTTGAGGTATAAAGGCAGAAATTCCCCATATTTTGGGGCAATAGGCAGAAATTCCCCTTATTTTGGGGCAAAATTGCAGAAATTTCCCTAATTGTGGGGCAAAAAACAGAAATTTCCCTTATTTTGGGTAAAAATTGCAGAAATTTCCCTTATTATGGGGAAAAATTGCAGAAATTTCCCTTATTTTATGGCAAAATTGCAGAAATTTCACTAATCGTGGGGCAAAAAGGCCGAAATTCTGCTTATTTTGGGGCAAAACTCAGAAATTCCACTTATTTTGGGGCAAAATTCCAGAAATTTCCCTTATTTTGAGGCAAAAATCAGAAATTTTACTTATTTTGGGGCAAAATTTCAGAAATTTCACTTATTTCAGGGAAAAAAGGCAGAAATTTTCCTTATTTTGGGGCAAAAATGCAGAAATTTCTAATATTTGTGTCTAAATTCAGAAATTCTCCTTTTTTGAGGTAAAAAGGCTGAAATTCCCCTTTTTTGAGGGCAAAAAGGCAGAAATTTCCCTTATATTGGGGCAAGATTTCAGAAATTTCACTAATTTAAGGGTAATAAGTCAGAAATTTTTCTTATTTTGGGGCAAAAATGACAGAAATTCTTTTTGTTTTGGGGGAATAAGACAGAAATTCCACTTATTTAGAGGCAAAAAAGCATAAAATTCCCCTTATTTTAGGGCAAAATTGCAGAAATTTCCCTTATTTGGGGCAAAAATAAAGAAATTCCCCTTATTGTGGGGCAAAATTCCTGAAATTTCCCTAATTATGGGAAAAAATTGCAGAAATTTCCCTTATTTTAGGGCAAAATTGCAGAAATTTCACTTATTTCAGAGAAAAAAGGCAAAAATTTTTCTTATTTTGGGGCAAAAAGGCAGAAATTCCCATTATTTTGGGGCAAAAAGGCAGAAATTCACCTTATTTTGGGCTAATATTGCAGAAATTTCACTAATTTCAGGGTAATAAGTCAGAAATTTTCTGTATTTTGGGGCAAAAATAACAGAAATTCCCTTTGTTTTGGGGGAAAAAGACAGAAATTTCACTTATTTAGAGGCAAAAATGCAGAAATTCCCCTTATTTTAGGACAAATTTGCAGAAATTTCCATTGTTTGGGGGCAAAAAAACAGAAATTCCCCTTATTTTGGGGCAAAATTCCTGAAAATTTTCTTATTTTGGGGAAAAATTGCAGAAATTTCACTTATTTTGGGGCAAAATTGCAGAAATTTCACTTATTTCAGGGAAAAAAGGCAGTAATTTTCTTTATTTTGGGGCAAAAAGGCAGAAATTCTCCATATTTTGGTGCAAAAATTAGAAATTTCCCTTATTTTGAGGTAAAATGCTGAAATTCCCCTTATTTTGGGGCAAAAGGCCGAAATTTCCCTCTTTTGGGGGCAAATTTGCAGAAATTTCACTTATTTCAGGGAAAAAAAGGCAGAAATTTTCCTTATTTTTTGGCAAAAGGGCAGAAATTCCTAATATTTTGTGGCAAAAATGCAGAAATTCCTAATATTTTGTTGCAAAAATGCATAAATTTCCCTTATTTTGAGGTAAAAAGGCTGAAATTCCCCTTATTTGGGGGCAAAAAGGCAGAAATTTTTCTTATTTTGGGGCAAATTTGCAGAAATTTCACTTATTTCAGGGTTATAAGTCAGAAATTTTCCTTATTTTGGGGCAAAAAAGACAGAAATTCCCTTTGTTTTGGGGGAAAAAGACAGAAATTCCAATTATTTAGAGGCAAAAAGGCAAAAGTTCCCCTTATTTTGGAGCAAAAATGAAGAAATTTCCCTTTTTATGGCAAAAATGTATGCATTCTTCTTATTTTCAGACAAAAAGGCAGAAATTCCCTATATTTTGGGGCAAAAGGCAGAAATTCCCCTTATTTTGGGGCAAAATTGCAGAAATTTCCCTAATTGTGTGGCAAAAACCAGAAATTCCCCTTATTTTGGGGCAAAATTGCAGAAATTTCCCTTAATATGATGAAAAATTGCAGAAATTTCCCTTACTTAAGGCAAAATTGCAGAAATTTCACTAATTGTGGTGCAAAAAGGCAGAAATTCTCCTTATTTTAGGGCAAAACTCAGAAATTCCACTTATTTTGGGGCAAAATTCCAGAAATTTCCCTTATTTTGGGGCAAAATTGCAAAAATTTTACTTATTTTGGGGCAAAATTGCAGAAATTTTACTTATTTCAGGGAAAAAAGCCAGAAATTTCTCTTATTTGAGCAAAAAGGCAGAAATTCCCCATATTTTGGAGCAAAATTCCAGAAATTCACCTAATTTGGCGGTAAAAAATACAGTAATTTTCTTTATTTTGGGGAAAAAAGGCAGAAATTCTCTTTATTTTGCGGCAAAAAGAAAGAAATACCCTTTATTTTAGGGCAAAATTGCAGAAATTTCTCTTATTTGGGGGCAAAAAAACAGAAATTCCCCTTATTTTGGGGCAAAATTCAAGAAATTTCCCTTATTATGGGGAAAAATTGTAGAATTTTCCCTTATTTTAGGGCAAAATTGCAGATATTTCACTTATTTCAGAAAAAAAAGCAAAAATTTTTCTTATTTGGGGGCAAAAAGGCAGAAATTCCCATTATTTTGGGGCAAAAAGGCAGAAATTCACCTTATTTTGGGCTAAAATTGCAGAAATTTCACATATTTCAGGGCAAAAAGGCAGAAATTTCCCTTAATTTGGGGCAAAAATGAAGAAATTTCTCTTTTTATGGCAAAAAGTTATGCATTCCCTTTATTTTCGGGGAAAAAAGGCAGAAATTTCCCGTATTTTGGAGCAAAATTGCAGAAATTCCCCTAATTGTGGGGCAGAAAAGCAGAAATTCTCCTTATTTTGTGGCAACACTCAGAAATTCCACTTATTTTGAAGTAAAATTGCAGAAATTTCACATATTTTGGGGCAAAATTGCAGAAATTTCATTTATTTCAGGGAAAAAAGGCAGAAATTTTCCTTATTTTGGGGCAAAAAGGCATAAATTCCTAATATTTTGTTGCAAAAATGCAGAAATTCCTAATATTTTGTTGCAAAAATGCAGAACTTTTCCTTAATTTGAGGTTAAAAGGCTGAAAATCCTCTTATTTGGGGGCAAAAAGGCAGAAATTTCCTATATTTTGGGGCAAATTTGCAGAAACTTCACTTATTTCAGGGTAATAAGTCAGAAATTTTTCTTATTTTGGGGCAAAAAAGACAGAAATTTCCTTTGTTTTGGGGGAAAAGACAGAAATTCCACTTATTTAGAGGCGAAAAGGCAAAAGTTCCCCTTATTTTGGAGCAAAAATGAGGAAATATCCCTTTTTTATGGCAAAAAGTTATGCATTCTTCTTATTTTCAGACAAAAAGGCAGAAATTCCCCATATTTTGGGGCAAAAGGCAGAAATTCCCCTTATTTTGGGGCAAAATTGCCGAAATTTCCCTAATTGTAGGGCAAAAAACAGAAATTCCCCTTATTTTGTGTAAAAATTGCAGAAATTTTCCTTATTATGGGGAAAAATTGCAGAAATTTCTCTTATTTAAGGCAAAATTGCAGAAATTTCACTAATCGTGGGGCAAAGAGGCAGAAATTCTTTCAATTTTGGGGCAAAACTCAGAAATTCCACTTATTTTGGGGCAAAATTCCAGAAATTTCCCTTATTTAGGGGCAAAATTGCAGAAATTTTACTTATTTTGGGGCAAAATTTCAGAAATTTCACTTATTTCAGGGAAAAAAAGCAGAAATTTTTCTTATTTTGGGGCAAAAAGGCAGAAATTCCTAATATTATGTGCCAAAATTCAGAAATTTTTTTTTATTTTGAGGTAAAAAGGCTGAAATTCCCCTTATTTGGGGGCAAAAAGGCAGAAATTTCCCTTATATTAAGGCATAATTGCAGAAATTTCACTAATTTCAGGGTAATAAGTCAGAAATTTTCCGTATTTTGGGGCAAAAATGACAGAAATTCCTTTTGTTTTGGGGGAAAAAGACAGAAATTCCACTTATTTAGAGGCAAAAATGCAGAAATTCCCCTTATTTTAGGACAAAATTGCAGAAATTTCCCTTATTTGGGGGCAAAAAAACAGAAATTCCCCTTATTTTGGGGCAAAATTCCTGAAAATTTTCTTATTTTGGGGAAAAATTGCAGAAATTTCACTTATTTTGGGGCAAAATTGCAGAAATTTCACTTATTTCAGGGAAAAAAGGCAGTAATTTTCTTTATTTTGGGGCAAAAAGCAGTAATTCTCCATATTTTTGGTGCTAAAATCAGAAATTTCCCTTATTTTGAGGTAAAATGCTGAAATTCCCCTTATTTTGGAGAAAAAGGCCGAAATTTCCCTTTTTTTGGGGCAAATTTGCAGAAATTTCACTTATTTCAGAGAAAAAAAGGCAGAAATTTTCCTTATTTTTTGGCAAAAGGGCAGAAATTCCTAATATTTTGTGGCAAAAATGCAGAAATTCCTAATATTTTGTTGCAAAAATGCAGAAATTTCCCTTATTTTGAGGTAAAAAGGTTGAAATTCCCCTTATTTGGGGGCAAAAAGGCAGAAATTTTTCTTATTTTGGGGCAAATTTGCAGAAATTTCACTTATTTCAGGGTTATAAGTAAGAAATTTTCCTTATTTTGGGGCAAAAAAGACAGAAATTCCCTTTGTTTTGGGGGAAAAAGACAGAAATTCCACTTATTTAGAGGCAAAAAGGCAAAAGTTAGCCTTATTTTGGAGCAAAAATGAAGAAATTTCCCTTTTTATGGCAAAAATGTATGCATTCTTCTTATTTTCAGACAAAAAGGCAGAAATTTTCTATATTTTGGGGCAAAAGGCAGAAATTCCCCTTATTTTGGGGCAAAATTGCAGAAATTTCCCTAATTGTGTGGCAAAAACCAGAAATTCCCCTTATTTTGGGGCAAAATTGCAGAAATTTCCCTTATTATGGGGAAAAATTGCCGAAATTTCCCTTATTTAAGGCAAAATTGCAGAAATTTCACTAATTGTGGCGCAAAAAGGCAGAAATTCTCCTTATTTTAGGGCAAAACTCAGAAATTCCACTTATTTTGGGGCAAAATTCCAGAAATTTCCCTTATTTTGGGGCAAAATTGCAAAAGTTTTACTTATTTTGGGGAAAATTGCAGATATTTCACTTATTTCAGGAAAAAAGGCAGAAATTTTTCTTATTTGAGCAAAAAGGCAGAAAATCCCCATATTTTGGAGCAAAATTGCAGAAATTCACCTAATTTTGGGGTAAAAAATACAGTAATTTTCTTTATTTTGGGGCAAAAAGGCAGAAATTCTCTTTATTTTGGGGCAAAAAGAAGGAAATTCCCTTTATTTTAGGGCAAAATTGCAGAAATTTCTCTTATTTGGGGGCAAAAAACAGAAATTCCCCTTATTTTGGGGCAAAATTTAAGAAATTTTTCTTATTATGGGGAAAAATTGTAGAAATTTCCCTTATTTTAGGGCAAAATTGCAGATATTTCACTTATTTCAGAAAAAAAAGCAAAAATTTTTCTTATTTTGGGGCAAAAAGGCAGAAATTCCCATTATTTTGGGGCAAAAAGGCAGAAATTCACCTTATTTTATGCTAAAATTGCAGAAATTTCACATATTTCAGGGCAAAAGGCAGAAATTTCCCTTAATTTGGGGCAAAAATGAAGAAACTTCCCTTTTTTATGGCAAAATAGTATGCATTCCCCTTATTTTCGGGCAAAAAGGCAGAAATTTCCCATATTTTGGAGCAAAATTGCAGAAATTCCCCTAATTGTGGGGCAGAAAAGCAGAAATTCTCCTTATTTTGGGGCAACACTCAGAAATTCCACTTATTTTGGGGCAAAATTCCAGAAATTTCCCAAATTTTGGGGCAAAATTACAGAAATTTCACATATTTTGGGGCAAAATTGCAGAAATTTCAATTATTTCAGGGAAAAAAGGCAGAAATTTTACTTATTTTGGGGCAAAAAGGCAGAAATTCCTAATATTTTGTTGCCAAAATGCAGAAATTCCTAATATTTTGTTGCAAAAATGCAGAACTTTTCCTTAATTTGAGGTAAAAAGGCTGAAAATCACCTTATTTGGGGGCAAAAAGGCAGAAATTTCCTATATTTTGGGGAAAATTTGCAGAAACATCACTTATTTCAGGGTAATAAGTCAGAAATTTTTCTTATTTTGGGGCAAAAAAGACAGAAATTTTTTTTGTTTTGGGGGAAAAAGACAGAAATTCCACTTATTTAGAGGCAAAAAGGCAAAAGTTCCCCTTATTTTGGAGCAAAAATGAGGAAATTTCCCTTTTTTATGGCAAAAAGTTATGCATTCTTCTTATTTTCAGACAAAAAGGCAGACATTCCCCATATTTTGGGGCAAAATTGCCGAAATTTCCCCAATTGTAGGGCAAAAAACAGAAATTCCCCTTATTTTGGGTCAAAATTGCAGAAATTTTCCTTATTATGGGGAAAAATTGCAGAAATTTCCATTATTTTAGGGCAAAATTGCAGAAATTTCACTAATCGTTGGGCAAAGAGGCAGAAATTCTCCTAATTTTGGGGCAAAACTCAGAAATTCCACTTATTTTGGGGCTAAATTCCAGAAATTTCCCTTATTTAGGGGCAAAATTGCAGAAATTTCACTTATTTTGGGGCAAAATTGCAGAAATTTTACTTATTTCAGTAAAAAAAGGCAGAAATTTTCTTTATTTTGGGGCAAAAAGGCAGAAATTCCTAATATTTTGTTCCAAAATTCAGAAATTCTTTTTATTTTGAGGTAAAAAGGCTGAAATTCCCCTTATTTGGGGGCAAAAAGGCAGAAATTTCCCTTATATTGGGACAAAATTGCAGAAATTTTACTAATTTCAGGGTAATAAGTCAGAAATTTTCCATATTTTGGGGCAAAAATGACAGAAAATCCCTTTGTTTTGGGGGAAAAAGACAGAAATTCCACTTATTTAGAGGCAAAAATGCAGAAATTCCCCTTATTTTAGGACAAAATTGCAGAAATTTCCCTTATTTGGGGGCAAAAAAACAGAAATTCCCCTTATTTTGGGGCAAAATTCCTGAAAATTTTCTTATTTTGGGGAAAAATTGCAGAAATTTCACTTATTTTGGGGCAAAATTGCAGAAATTTCACTTATTTCAGGGAAAAAAGGCAGTAATTTTCTTTATTTTGGGGCAAAAAGCAGTAATTCTCCATTTTTTGGTGCTAAAATCAGAAATTTCCCTTATTTTGAGGTAAAATGCTGAAATTCCCCTTATTTTGGAGAAAAAGGCCGAAATTTCCCTTTTTTTGGGGCAAATTTGCAGAAATTTCACTTATTTCAGAGAAAAAAAGGCAGAAATTTTCCTTATTTTTTGGCAAAAGGGCAGAAATTCCTAATATTTTGTGGCAAAAATGCAGAAATTCCTAATATTTTGTTGCAAAAATGCAGAAATTTCCCTTATTTTGAGGTAAAAAGGTTGAAATTCCCCTTATTTGGGGGCAAAAAGGCAGAAATTTTTCTTATTTTGGGGCAAATTTGCAGAAATTTCACTTATTTCAGAGTTATAAGTAAGAAATTTTCCTTATTTTGGGGCAAAAAAGACAGAAATTCCCTTTGTTTTGGGGGAAAAAGACAGAAATTCCACTTATTTAGAGGCAAAAAGGCAAAAGTTAGCCTTATTTTGGAGCAAAAATGAAGAAATTTCCCTTTTTATGGCAAAAATGTATGCATTCTTCTTATTTTCAGACAAAAAGGCAGAAATTTTCTATATTTTGGGGCAAAAGGCAGAAATTCCCCTTATTTTGGGGCAAAATTGCAGAAATTTCCCTAATTGTGTGGCAAAAACCAGAAATTCCCCTTATTTTGGGGCAAAATTGCAGAAATTTCCCTTATTATGGGGAAAAATTGCCGAAATTTCCCTTATTTAAGGCAAAATTGCAGAAATTTCACTAATTGTGGCGCAAAAAGGCAGAAATTCTCCTTATTTTAGGGCAAAACTCAGAAATTCCACTTATTTTGGGGCAAAATTCCAAAAATTTCCCTTATTTTGGGGCAAAATTGCAAAAATTTAACTTATTTTGGGGCAAAATTGCAGAAATTTTACTTATTTCATGGAAAAAATGCAGAAATTTTCCTTATTTGAGCAAAAAGGCAGAAATTCCCCTTATTTTGGAGCAAAATTGCAGAAATTCACCTAATTTTGGGGCAAAAAATACAGGAATTTTCTTTATTTTGGGGCAAAAATGCAGAAATTCTCTTTATTTTGGGGCAAAAAGAAAGAAATTCCCTTTATTTTAGGGCAAAATTGCAGAAATTTCTCTTATTTGGGGGCAAAAAAACAGAAATTCCCCTTATTTTGGGGCAAAATTCAAGAAATTTCCCTTATTATGGGGAAAAATTGTAGAAATTTCCCTTATTTTAGGGCAAAATTGCAGATATTTCACTTATTTCAGAAAAAAAAGCAAAAATTTTTCTTAATTGGGGGCAAAAAGGCAGAAATTCCCATTATTTTGGGACAAAAAGGCAGAAATTCACCTTATTTTGGGCTAAAATTGCAGAAATTTCACATATTTCAGGGCAAAAAGGCAGAAATTTCCCTTAATTTGGGGCAAAAATGAAGAAATTTCTCTTTTTATGGCAAAAAGTTATGCATTCCCTTTATTTTCGGGCAAAAAGGCAGAAATTTCCCATATTTTGTAGCAAAATTGCAGAAATTCCCCTAATTGTGGGGCAGAAAAGCAGAAATTCTCCTTATTTTGGGGCAACACTCAGAAATTCCACTTATTTTGGGCCAAAATTGCAGAAATTTCACATATTTTGGGGCAAAATTGCAGAAATTTCAATTATTTCAGGGAAAAAAGGCAGAAATTTTCCTTCTTTGGGGGCAAAAAGGCAGAAATTCCTAATATTTTGTTGCAAAAATGCAGAAATTTCTAATATTTTGTTGCAAAAATGCAGAACTTTTCCTTAATATGAGGTAAAAAGGCTGAAATTCCTCTTATTTGGGCGCAAAAAGGCAGAAATTTTCTATATTTTGGGGCAAGTTTGCAGAAACTTCACTTATTTCAGGGTAATAAGTCAGAATTTTTTCTTATTTTGGGGCAAAAAAGACAGAAATTTCCTTTGTTTTGGGGGAAAAAGACAGAAATTCCACTTATTTAGCAGCAAAAAGGCAAAAGTTCCCCTTATTTTGGAGCAAAAATGAGGAAATTTCTCTTTTTTATGGCAAAAAGTTATGCATTCTTCTTATTTTCAGACAAAAAGGCAGAAATTCCCCATATTTTGGGGCAAAAGGCAGAAATTCCCCTTATTTGGGGGCAAAATTGTCAAAATTTCCCTAATTGTAGGGCAAAAAACAGAAATTCCCCTAATTTTGGGTCAAAATTGCAGAAATTTTCCTTATTATGGGGAAAAATTGCAGAAATTTCCCTTATTTAGGGGCAAAATTGCAGAAATTTTACTTATTTTTGGGCAAAATTGCAGAAATTTCACTTATTTCAGAGAAAAAAGGCAGAAATTTACCTTATTTTGGGGCAAAAATGCAGAAATTCCTAATATGTTTTGCCAAAATTCAGAAAGTCTTTTTATTTTGAGGTAAAAAGGATAAAATTCCCTTTATTTGGGGGCAAAAAGGCAGAAATTTCCCTTATATTGAGGCAAAATTGCAGAAATTTCACTAATTTCAGGGTAATAAGTCAGAAATTTTCCTTATTTTGGGGCAAAAATGACAGAAATTTTCTTTGTTTTGGGGGAAAAAGACAGAAATTCCACTTATTTAGAGGCAAAAATGCAGAAATTCCCCTTATTTTAGGACAAAATTGAAGAAATTTCCCTTATTTGGGGGCAAAAAACCAGAAATTCGCCTTATTTTGGGGCAAAATTCCTAAAAATTTTCTTATTTTGGGGAAAAATTGCAGAAATATCACTTATTTTGGGGCAAAATTGCAGAAATTTCACTTATTTCAGGGAAAAAAGGCAGTAATTTTCTTTATTTTGGGGCAAAAAGGCAGAAATTCTCCATATTTTGGTGCAAAAATCAGAAATTTCCCTTATTTTGAGGTAAAATGCTGAAATTTCCCTTATTTTGGGGCAAAAGGCCGAAATTTCCCTTTTTTTGGGGGCAAATTTGCAGAAATTTCACTTATTTCAGAGAAAAAAAGGCAGAAATTTTCCTTATTTTTTGGCAAAAGGGCAGAAATTCCTAATATTTTGTGGCAAAAATGCAGAAATTCCTAATATTTTGTTGCAAAAATGCAGAAATTTCCCTTATTTTGAGGTTAAAATGCTGAAATTCCCCTTATTTGGGGGCAAAAAGGCAGAAATTTTTCTTATTTTGGGGCAAATTTGCAGAAATTTCACTTATTTCAGGGTTATAAGTCAGAAATTTTCCTTATTTTGGGGCAAAAAAGACAGAAATTCTCTTTGTTTTGGGGGAAAACGACAGAAATTCCACTTATTTAGAGGCAAAAAGGCAAAAGTTCCCCTTATTTTGGAGCAAAAATGAAGAAATTTCCCTTTTTTATAGCAAAAATGTATGCATTCTTATTTTCAGACAAAAAGGCAGAAATTTCCCATATTTTGGGGCAAAAGGCAGAAATTCCCCTTATTTTGGGGCAAAATTGAAGAAATTTCCCTAATTTTGGGGCAAAAAACAGAAATTCCACTTATTTTGGGGCAAAATTGCAGAAATTTCCTTTATTATGGTGAAAAATTGCAGAAATTTCCCTTATTTAAGGCAAAATTGCAGAAATTTCACTAATTGTGGTGCAAAAAGGCAGAAATTCTCCTTATTTTAGGGCAAAACTCAGAAATTCCACTTATTTTGGGGCAAAATTCCAGAAATTTCCCTTATTTTGGGGCAAAATTGCAAAAGTTTTACTTATTTTGGAGAAAATTGCAGATATTTCACTTATTTCAGGAAAAAAGGCAGAAATTTTTCTTATTTGAGCAAAAAGGCAGAAAATCCCCATATTTTGGAGCAAAATTGCAGAAATTCACCTAATTTTGGGGTAAAAAATACAGTAATTTTATTTATTTTGGGGCAAAAAGGCAGAAATTCTCTTTATTTTGGGGCAAAAAGAAGGAAATTCCCTTTATTTTAGGGCAAAATTGCAGAAATTTCTCTTATTTGGGGGCAAAAAACAGAAATTCCCCTTATTTTGGGGCAAAATTCAAGAAATTTTTCTTATTATGGGGAAAAATTGTAGAAATTTCCCTTATTTTAGGGCAAAATTGCAGATATTTCACTTATTTCAGAAAAAAAAGCAAAAATTTTTCTTATTTTGGGGCAAAAAGGAAGAAATTCCCATTATTTTGGGGCAAAAAGGCAGAAATTCACCTTATTTTATGCTAAAATTGCAGAAATTTCACATATTTCAGGGCAAAAGGCAGAAATTTCCCTTAATTTGGGGCAAAAATGAAGAAACTTCCCTTTTTTATGGCAAAATAGTATGCATTCCCCTTATTTTCGGGCAAAAAGGCAGAAATTTCCCATATTTTGGAGCAAAATTGCAGAAATTCCCCTAATTGTGGGGCAGAAAAGCAGAAATTCTCCTTATTTTGGGGCAACACTCAGAAATTCCACTTATTTTGGGGCAAAATTCCAGAAATTTCCCTAATTTTGGGGCAAAATTGCAGAAATTTCACATATTTTGGGGCAAAATTGCAGAAATTTTAATTATTTCAGGGAAAAAAGGCAGAAATTTTCCTTATTTTGGGGCAAAAAGGCAGAAATTCCTAATATTTTGTTGCCAAAATGCAGAAATTCTTAATATTTTGTTGCAAAAATGCAGAACTTTTCCTTAATTTGAGGTAAAAATGCTGAAAATCACCTTATTTGGGGGCAAAAAGGCAGAAATTTCCTATATTTTGGGGAAAATTTGCAGAAACATCACTTATTTCAGGGTAATAAGTCAGAAATTTTTCTTATTTTGGGGCAAAAAAGACAGAAATTTTTTTTGTTTTGGGGGAAAAAGACAGAAATTCCACTTATTTAGAGGCAAAAAGGCAAAAGTTCCCCTTATTTTGGAGCAAAAATGAGGAAATTTCCCTTTTTTATGGCAAAAAGTTATGCATTCTTCTTATTTTCAGACAAAAAGGCAGACATTCCCCATATTTTGGGGCAAAATTGCCGAAATTTCCCCAATTGTAGGGCAAAAAACAGAAATTCCCCTTATTTTGGGTCAAAATTGCAGAAATTTTCCTTATTATGGGGAAAAATTGCAGAAATTTCCCTTATTTTAGGGCAAAATTGCAGAAATTTCACTAATCGTTGGGCAAAGAGGCAGAAATTCTCCTAATTTGGGGCAAAACTCAAAAATTCCACTTATTTTGGGGCTAAATTCCAGAAATTTCCCTTATTTAGGGGCAAAATTGCAGAAATTTCACTTATTTTGGGGCAAAATTGCAGAAATTTTACTTATTTCAGTAAAAAAAGGCAGAAATTTTCTTTATTTTGGGGCAAAAAGGCAGAAATTCCTAATATTTTGTTCCAAAATTCAGAAATTCTTTTTATTTTGAGGTAAAAAGGCTGAAATTCCCCTTATTTGGGGGCAAAAAGGCAGAAATTTCCCTTATATTGGGGCAAAATTGCAGAAATTTTACTAATTTCAGGGTAATAAGTCAGAAATTTTCCATATTTTGGGGCAAAAATGACAGAAAATCCCTTTGTTTTGGGGGAAAAAGACAGAAATTCCACTTATTTAGAGGCAAAAATGCAGAAATTCCCCTTATTTTAGGACAAAATTGCAGAAATTTCCATTATTTGGGGGCAAAAAAACAGAAATTCCCCTTATTTTGGGGCAAAATTCCTAAAAATTTTCTTATTTTGGGGAAAAATTGCAGAAATTTCACTTATTTTGGTGCAAAATTTCAGAAATTTCACTTTTTTCAGGGAAAAAAGGCAGTAATTTTCTTTATTTTGATGCAAAAAGGCAGAAATTCTCCATATTTTGGTGCAAAAATCAGAAATTTCCCTTATTTTGAGGTAAAATCCTGAAATTCCCCTTATTTTGGGGCAAAAGGCCGAAATTTCCCTTTTTTTGGGGCAAATTTGCAGAAATTTCACTTATTTCAGAGAAAAAAAGGCAGAAATTTTCCTTATTTTTTGGCAAAATGGCAGAAATTCCTAATATTTTGTGGCAAAAATGCAGAAATTCCTAATATTTTGTTGCAAAAATGCAGAAATTTCCCTTATTTTGAGGTAAAAATGCTAAAATTCCCCTTATTTGGAGGCAAAAAGGCAGAAATTTTTCTTATTTTGGGGCATATTTGCAGAAATTTCACTTATTTCAGGGTTATAAGTCAGAAATTTTCCTTATTTTGGGGCAAAAAAGACAAAAATTCCCTTTGTTTTGGGGGAAAAAGACAGAAATTCCACTTATTTAGAGGCAAGAAGGCAAAAGTTCCCTTTATTTTGTAGCAAAAATGAAGAAATTTCCCTTTTTTATGGCAAAAATGTATGCATTCTTCTTATTTTCAGACAAAAAGGCAGAAATTCCCCATATTTTAGGGCAAAAGGCAGAAATTCCCCTTATTTTGGGGCAAAATTGCAGAAATTTCCCTAATTGTGGGGCAAAAAACAGAAATTCCCCTTATTTTGGGGCAAAATTGCAGAAATTTCCCTTATTATGAGGAAAAATTGCAGAAATTTCCCTTATTTAAGGCAAAATTGCAGAAATTTCACTAATTGTGGCGCAAAAAGGCAGAAATTCTCCTTATTTTAGGGCAAAACTCAGAAATTCCACTTATTTTGGGGCAAAATTCCAGAAATTTCCCTTATTTTGGGGCAAAATTGCAAAAATTTTACTTATTTTGGGGCAAAATTGCAGTAATTTCACTTATTTCAGGGAAAAAAGGCAGAATTTTTCCTTATTTGAGCAAAAAGGCAGAAATTCCCCATATTTTGGAGCAAAATTGCAGAAATTCACCTAATTTTGTGGTAAAAAATACAGTAATTTTCTTTATTTTGGGGCAAAAAAGCAAAAATTCTATTTATTTTGGGGCAAAAACAAAGAAATTCCCTTCATTTTAGGGCAAAATTGCAGAAATTTTTCTTATTTGGGGGAAAAAAACAGAAATTCCTTTTATTTTGGGGCAAAATTGCAGAAATTTTCCTTATTATGGGGAAAAATTGCAGAAATTTCCCTTAATTAAGGCAAAATTGCAGAAATTTCACTAATTGTGGCGCAAAAAGGCAGAAATTCTCCCTATTTTAGGGCAAAACTCAGAAATTCCACTTATTTTGGGGCAAAATTCCAGAAATTTCTCTTATTTTGGGGCAAAATTGCAAAAATTTTACTTATTTTGGGGCAAAATTGCAGAAATTTCACTTATTTCAGAAAAAAAAGGCAGAAATTTTCCTTATTTGAGCAAAAAGGCAGAAATTCCCCATATTTTGGAGCAAAATTCAGAAATTCACCTAATTTTGGGGTAAAAAATACAGTAATTTTCTTTATTTTGTGGCAAAAAGGCAGAAATTCTCTTTATTTTGGGGCAAAAAGAAAGAAATTCCTTTATTTTAGGGCAAAATTGCAGAAATTTCTTTTATTTGGGGGCAAAAAAACAGAAATTCCCCTTATTTTAGGGCAAAATTCAAGAAATTTCTCTTATTATAGAGAAAAATTGTAGAAATTTCCCTTATTTTAGGGCAAAATTGCAGATATTTCACTTATTTCAGAAAAAAAAGCAAAAATTTTTCTTATTTTGGGGCAAAAAGGCAGAAATTCCCATTATTTTGGGGCAAAAAGGCAGAAATTCACCTTATTTTGGGCTAAAATTGCAGAAATTTCACATATTTCAGGGCAAAAAATCAGAAATTTCCCTTAATTTGGGGCAAAAATTTAGAAATTTCCCTTTTTATGGCAAAAAGGTATGCATTCCCTTTATTTTCGGGCAAAAAGTCAGAAATTTCCCGTATTTTGGAGCAAAATTGCAGAAATTCCCCTAATTGTGGGGCAGAAAAGCAGAAATTCTACTTATTTTGGGGCAACACTCAGAAATTCCACTTATTTTGGGTCAAAATTGAAGAAATTTCATTTATTTTCTGGCAAAATTGCAGAAATTTCACTTATTTCAGGTCAAAAGGCAGAAAATTTCCTTAGTTTGGGGCAAAAAGGCAGAAATTCTTCATATTTTGGTGCAAAAATCAGAAATTTCCCTTATTTTGAGGTAAAATGCTGAAATTTCCCTTATTTTGGGGCAAAAGGCAGAAATTTCCCTTTTTTGGGGCAAATTTGCAGAAATTTCACTTATTTCAGGGTAATAAGTCAGAAATTTTCTTAATTATGGGGCAAAAAAACAGAAATTCCCTTTGTTTTGGAGGAAAAAGACAGAAATTCCACTTATTTAGAGGCAAAAAGGCAAAAGTTCCCGTTATTTTGGAGCAAAAAGAAAGAAATTTCTTTTTTTATGGCAAAAAGGTATGCATTCTTCTTATTTTCGGACAAAAAGGCAGAAATTCCCTATATTTTCGGGCAAAATTACAGAAATTTCCCTAATTTCCAGCAAAAAAAGAAATTCCTTTTAATTTGAAGCAAAATTGCAGAAATTTCCTTTATCATGGGGAAAAATTGCAGAAATTTCTCTTATTTTAGGGCAAAATTGCAGAAATTTCACTAATTGTGGGGCAAAATTGCAGAAATTTCACTAATTGTGGGGCAAAAAGGCAGAAATTCTCCTTATTTTGGGGCAAAACTCAGAAATTTCCCTTATTTTGTGGCAAAATTTCAGAGATATTACTTATTTTGGGGCAAAATTGCAGAAATTTCACTTATTTCAGGGAAAAAGGCAGAAATTTTCCTTATTTTGGGGCAAGAAGGCAGAAATTCCTAATATTTTGTGCCAAAATTCAGAAATTCCCCTTATTTTGAGGTAAAAAGGCTGAAATTCCCCTTATTTGGGGGCAAAAAGGCAGAAATTTCCCTTATATTGGAGCAAAATTGAAGAAATTTCACTTATTTCAGGGTAATAAGTCAGACATTTTTCTTATTTTGGGGCAAAAATGACAGAAATTCCCTTTGTTTTGGGGGAAAATAACAGAAATTCCAGTTATTTAGAGGCAAAAAAAGCAGAAATTCCCCTTATTTTAGGGCAAAATTGCAGAAATTTCCCTTATTTGGGGGCAAAAAAACAGAAATTCCTCTTATTTTGGGGCAAAATTCCAGAAATTATCTTTATTATGGGGAAAAATTGCAGAAATTTCTTTTATTTTAGGGCAAAATTGCAGAAATTTCATTTATTTCAGAGAAAAAAAGCAAAAATTTTTCTTATTTTGGGGCAAAAAAGCAGAAATTCCCATTATTTTGGAGCAAAAAGCAGAAATTCACCTTATTTTGGGCTAAAATTGCAGAAATTTCAAATATTTCAGAGCAAAAAGGCAGAAATTTCCCTTAATTTGGGGCAAAAATAAAGAAATTTCCCTTTTTTATCTCAAAAAGTTATGCATTCCCCTTAATTTCAGGCAAAAAGGCAGAAATTTCCCGTATTTTGAAGCAAAATTGCAGAAATGCCCCTAATTGTGGGGCAAAAAGGCAGAAATTCTCCTTATTTTGGGGCAAAACTCAGAAATTCCACTTATTTTGGGGCCAAATTCCAGAAATTTCCCCTATTTAGGGCAAAATTGCAGAAATTTCACTTATTTTGGGGCAAAATTGCAGAAATTTCACTTATTTCAGGAAAAAAAAGCAGAAATTTTCCTTATTTTGGGGCAAAAAAGCAGAAATTCCTAATATTTTGTGGCAAAAAGGCAGAAATTCCTAATATTTTGTGCCAAAATTCAGAAATCCCCCTTATTTTGAGGTAAAAAGGCTGAAATTCCCCTTATTTGGGGGCAAAAAGGCAGAAATTTCCCTTGTATTGGAGCAAAATTGCAGAAATTTCACTTATTTCAGGGTAATAAGTCAGAAATTTTTCTTATTTTGGGGCAAAAATGACAGAAATTCCCTTTGTTTTGGGGGAAAAGACAGAAATTCCACTTATTTAGAGGCAAAAAAAGCAGAAATTCCCCTTATTTTAGGGCAAAATTGCAGAAATTTCCCTTATTTGGGGGCAAAAAAACAGAAATTCCTCTTATTTTGGGGCAAAATTCCAGAAATTATCTTTATTATGGGGAAAAATTGAAGAAATTTCTTTTATTTTAGGGCAAAATTGCAGAAATTTCAAATATTTCAGGGCAAAAAGGCAGAAATTTCCCTTAATTTGGGGCAAAAGTGAAGAAATTTCTCTTTTTTATGGCAAAAAGGTATGCATTCCCCTTATTTTCAGGCAAAGAGGCAGAAATTCCCCATATTTTGAAGCAAAATTGCAGAAATTCCTCTAAGTGTGGGGCAAAAAGGCAGAAATTTTCCTTATTTTGGGGCAAAATTGCAGAAATTTTACTTATTTCATTGAAAAAAAGCAGAAATTTTCCTTATTTTTGGGCAAAAATGCAGAAATTCCTAATATTTTGTGGCAAAAATGCATAAATTCCTAATATTTTGTTTCAAAAATGCAGAAATTTCCCTTATTTTGAGGTAAAAAGGCTGAAATTTGCCTTATATGGGTGCAAAAAGACAGAAATTTTCCTTATTTTGGGGCAAAATTGCAGAAATTTCACTTATTTCAGGGAAAAAAAGGCAGAAATTTTCCTTATTTTGGGGCAAAAAACAGAAATTCCCATTATTTTGGGGCAAAAAGGCAGAAATTCACCTTATTTTGGGCTAAAATTGGAGAAATTTTTCATATTTCAGGGCAAAAATGCAGAAATTTTTCTGAATTTGGGGCAAAAATGAAGAAATTTCCCTTTTTTATGGCAAACAGTTATGCATTCCACTTATTTTCGGACAAAAAGCAGAAATTCCCCGTATTTTAAAGCACAATTGCAGAAATTCCCCTAATTGTGGGGCAAGAAGGCAGAAATTCTTTTTATTTTGGGGCAAAACTCAGAAATTCTACTTATTTTGGGGCAAAATTCCAGAAATTTCCCTTATTTTGGGGCAAAATTGAAGAAATTTCACTTATTTTCTGGCAAAATTGCAGAAATTTCACTTATTTCAGGGAAAAAAGGCAGAAAATGTCCTGATTTTGGGGCAAAAAGGCAGAAATTCTTCATATTTTGGTGCAAAAATCAGAAATTTCCCTTATTTTGAGGTAAAATGCTGAAATTCCCCATATTTTGGGGCAAAAGGCAGAAATTTCCCTTCTTTGGGGCAAATTTGCAGAAATTTCACTTATTTCAGGGTAATAAGTCAGAAATTTTCATTATTATGGGGCAAAAAAACAAAAATTCCCTTTGTTTTGGGGGAAAAAGACAGAAATTCCACTTATTTAGAGGCAAAAAGGAAAAAGTTCCCCTTATTTTGGAGCAAAAAGAAAGAAATTTCTTTTTTTATGGCAAAAAGGTATGCATTCTTCTTATTTTCGGACAAAAAGGCAGAAATTCCCTATATTTTGGGGCAAAATTACAGAAATTTCCCTAATTTCCAGCAAAAAACAGAAATTCCCCTTAATTTGAAGCAAAATTGCAGAAATTTCCTTTATTATGGGGAAAAATTGCAGAAATTTCTCTTATTTTAGGGCAAAATTGCAGAAATTTCACTAATTGTGGGGCAAAAAGGCAGAAATTCTCTTTATTTTGGGGCAAAACTCAGAAATTCCACTTATTTTGGGGCAAAATTCCAGAAATTTCCCTTATTTTGTGGCAAAATTGCAGAAATTTTACTTATTTTGGGGCAAAATTGCAGAAATTTCACTTATTTCAGGGAAAAAGGCAGAAATTTACCTTATTTTTGGGCAAGAAGGCAGAAATTCCTAATATTTTGTGCCAAAATTCAGAAATTTCCCTTATTTTGAGGTAAAAAGGCTGAAATTCCCCTTATTTGGGGGCAAAAAGGCAGAAATTTCCCTTATATTGGAGCAAAATTGAAGAAATTTCACTTATTTCAGGGTAATAAGTAAGAAATTTTCCTTATTTTGGGGCAAAAATGACAGAAATTCCCTTTGTTTTGGGGGGAAAAAGACAGAAATTCCACTTATTTAGAGGAAAAAAAGCAGAAATTCCTCTTATTTTAGGGCAAAATTGCAGAAATTTTCTTTATTTGGGGGCAAAAAACAGAAATTCCCTTTATTTTGGGGCAAAATTCCAGAAATTTCCTATATTATGGGGAAAAATTGCAGAAATTTCTTTTATTTTAGGGCAAAATTGCAGAAATATCACATATTTCAGAGAAAAAAAGCAAAAATTTTTCTTATTTTGGGGCAAAAAAGCAGAAATTCCCATTATTTTGGGGCAAAAAGGCAGAAATTCCCTTTTTTGGGCTAAAATTGCAGAAATTTCACATATTTCAGGGCAAAAAGGGAGAAATTTCCCTTAATTTGGGGCAAAAATGAAGAAATTTCCCTTTTTTATTGCAAAAAGGTATGCATTCCCCTTATTTTCAGGCAAAAAGGCAGAAATTTCCCGTATTTTGAAGCAAAATTGCAGAAATGCCCCTAATTGTGGGGCAAAAAGGCAGAAATTCTCTTTATTTTGGGGCAAAACTCAGAAATTCCACTTATTTTGGGGCCAAATTCCAGAAATTTCCCTTATTTTGGGGCAAAATTGCAGAAATTTCACTTATTTAGGGCAAAATTGCAGAAATTTCACTTATTTCAGGAAAAAAATGCAGAAATTTTCCTTATTTTGGGGCAAAAAAGCAGAAATTCCTAATATTTTGAGGCAAAAATGCAGAAATTCCTAATATTTTGTTGCAAAAATGCAGAAATTTCCCTTATTTTGAGGTAAAAAGGCTGAAATTCCCCATATTTAAGGGCAAAAAGTCAGAAATTTCCCTTACTTGGGGCAAATTTGCAGAAATTTCACTTATTTCAGGGTAATAAGTCAGAAATTTTTCTTATTTTGGTGCAAAAAAGACAAAAATTCCCTTTGTTTTGGGGGAAAAAGACACAAATTCCACTTATTTAGAGGCAAAAATGCAAAAGTTCCCTTTATTTTGGAGCAAAAATGAAGAAATTTCCACTTTTTATGGCAAAAAGGTATGCATTCTTCTTATTTTTGGACAAAAAGGCAGAAATTCTCCATATTTTAGAACAAAAGCAGAAATTCCTTTTATTTTGGAGCAAAATTGCAGAAATTTCTCTAATTGTGGGGCAAAAACAGAAATTCCCCTTATTTTGAAGCAAAATTGCAGAAATTTCCTTTATTATGAAGAAAAATTGCAGAAATTTCTCTTATTTTAGGGCAAAATTGCAGAAATTTCACTAATTGTGTGGCAAAAGGCAGAAATTCTCCTTATTTTCGGGCAAAACTCAGAAATTCCACTTATTTTGGGGCAAAATTCCAGAAATTTCCCTTATTTTGTGGCAAAATTGCAGAAATTTTACTTATTTTGGGGCAAAATTGCAGAAATTTCACTTATTTCAGGGAAAAAAGGCAGAAATTTTCCTTATTTTGGGGCAAAAAGGCAGAAATTCCTAATATTTTGTGCCAAAATTCAGAAATTCTCCTTATTTTGAGGTAAAAAGGCTGAAATTCCCCTTATTTGGGGGCAAAAAGGCAGAAATTTCCCTTATATTGGAGCAAAATTGCAGAAATTTCACTTATTTCAGGGTAATAAGTCCGAAATTTTTCTTATTTTGGGGCAAAAGACAGAAATTCCCTTTGTTTTGGGGGAAAAAGACAGAAATTCCACTTATTTAGAGGCAAAAAAAGCAGAAATTCTCCTTATTTTAGGGCAAAATTGCAGAAATTTCCCTTATTTGGGGGCAAAAAAACAGAAATTCCTCTTATTTTGGGGAAAAATTCCAGAAATTATCTTTATTATGGGGAAAAATTGAAGAAATTTCTTTTATTTTAGGGCAAAATTGCAGAAATTTCATTTATTTCAGAGAAAAAAAGCAAAAATTTTTCTTATTTTGGGGCAAAAAGGCAGAAATTTTCATTATTTTCGGGCAAAAAGGCAGAAATTCACCTTATTTTGGGCTAAAATTGCAGAAATTTCAAATATTTCAGGGCAAAAAGGCAGAAATTTCCCTTAATTTGGGGCAAAAGTGAAGAAATTTCCCTTTTTTATGGAAAAAAGGTATGCATTCCCCTTATTTTCAGGCAAAGAGGCAGAAATTCCCCATATTTTGAAGCAAAATTGCAGAAATTCCCCTAAGTGTAAGGCAAAAAGACAGAAATTTCCCTTCTTTTGGGGCAAAATTGCAGAAATTTCACTTATTTCAGGGGAAAAAAGCAGAAATTTTCCTTATTTTTGGGCAAAAATGCAGAAATTCCTAATATTTTGTGGCAAAAATGCATAAATTCCTAATATTTTGTTTCAAAAATGCAGAAATTTCCCTAATTTTGAGGTAAAAAGGCTGAAATTTCCCTTATATGTGTGCAAAAAGACAGAAATTTCCCTTATTTTGGGGCAAAATTGCAGAAATTTCACTTATTTCAGGGAAAAAAGGCAGAAATTTTCCTTATTTTGGGGCAAAAAACAGAAATTCCCATTATTTTGGGGCAAAAAGGCAGAAATTCACCTTATTTTGGGCTAAAATTGCAGAAATTTTTCATATTTCAGGGCAAAAAGGCAGAAATTTTTCTTAATTTGGGGCAAAAATGAAGAAATTTCCCTTTTTTATGGCAAAAAGTTATGCATTCCACTTATTTTCGGGCAAAAAGCAGAAATTCCCCGTATTTTAAAGCACAATTGCAGAAATTCCCCTAATTGTGGGGCAAGAAGGCAGAAATTCTTTTTATTTTGGGGCAAAACTCAGAAATTCCACTTATTTTGGGGCAAAATTCCAGAAATTTCCCTTATTTTGGGGCAAAATTGAAGAAATTTCACTTATTTTCTGGCAAAATTGCAGAAATTTCACTTATTTCAGAGAAAAAAGGCAGAAAATTTCCTTATTTTGGGGCAAAAAGGCAGAAATTCTCCATATTTTGGTGCAAAAATCAGAAATTTCCCTTATTTTGAGGTAAAATGCTGAAATTCCCCTTATTTTGGGGCAAAAGGCAGAAATTTCCCTTCTTTGGGGCAAATTTGCAGAAATTTCACTTATTTCAGGGTAATAAGTCAGAAATTTTCTTTATTATGGGGCAAAAAAACAGAAATTCCCTTTGTTTGGGGGAAAAAGACAGAAATTCCACTTATTTAGAGGCAAAAAGGCAAAAGTTCCCCTTATTTTGGAGCAAAAAGAAAGAAATTTCTTTTTTTATGGCAAAAAGGTATGCATTCTTCTTATTTTCGGACAAAAAGGCAGAAATTCCCTATATTTTGGGGCAAAATTACAGAAATTTCCCTAATTTCCAGCAAAAAACAGAAATTCCCCTTAATTTGAAGCAAAATTGCAGAAATTTCCTTTATTATGGGGAAAAATTGCAGAAATTTCTCTTATTTTAGGGCAAAATTGCAGAAATTTCACTAATTGTGGGGCAAAAAGGCAGAAATTCTCCTTATTTTGGGGCAAAATTCAGAAATTCCACTTATTTTGGGGCAAAATTCTAGAAATTTCCCTTATTTTGTGGCAAAATTGCAGAAATTTTACTTATTTTGGGGCAAAATTGCAGAAATTTCATTTATTTCAGGGAAAAAGGCAGAAATTTTCCTTATTTTGGGGCAAGAAGGCAGAAATTCCTAATATTTTGTGCCAAAATTCAGAAATTCCCCTTATTTTGAGGTAAAAATGCTGAAATTCCCCTTATTTGGGGCCAAAAAGGCAGAAATTTCCCTTATATTGGAGCAAAATTGAAGAAATTTCACTTATTTCAGGGTAATAAGTAAGAAATTTTCCTTATTTTGGGGCAAAAATGACAGAAATTCTTTTTTTGGGGGGAAAAAGACAGAAATTCCACTTATTTAGAGGAAAGAAAAGCAGAAATTCCTCTTATTTTAGGGCAAAATTGCAGAAATTTCCTTTATTTGGGGGCAAAAAACAGAAATTCCCTATATTTTGGGGCAAAATTCCAGAAATTTCCTATATTATGGGGAAAAATTGCAGAAATTTCTTTTATTTTAGGGCAAAATTGCAGAAATATCACATATTTCAGAGAAAAAAAGCAAAAATTTTTCTTATTTTGGGGCAAAAAAGCAGAAATTCCCATTATTTTGGGGCAAGAAGGCAGAAATTCCCTTTTTTTTGGCTAAAATTGCAGAAATTTCACATATTTAAGGGCAAAAAGGCAGATATTTCACTTACTTTGGGGCAAAAATGAAGAAATTTCCCTTTTTTATGGGAAAAAGGTATGCATTCCCCTTATTTTCAGGCAAAAAGGCAGAAATTTCCCGTATTTTGAAGCAAAATTGCAGAAATGCCCCTAATTGTGGGTCCAAAAGGCTGAAATTCTCCATATTTTGGGGCAAAACTAAGAAATACCACTTATTTTGGGGCCAAATTCCAGAAATTTCCCTTATTTTGGGGCAAAATTGCAGAAATTTCACTTATTTTGGGGCAAAAAAGCAGAAATTCCTAATATTTTGTGGCAAAAATGCAGAAATTTCTAATATTTTGTTGTAAAAATGCAGAAATTTCCCTTATTTTGAGGTAAAAAGGCTGAAATTCCCCATATTTAAGGGCAAAAAGGCAGAAATTTCCCTTATTTTGGGGCAAATTTGCAGAAATTTCACTTATTTCAGGGTAATAAGTCAGAAATTTTTCTTATTTTGGTGCAAAAAAGACAGAAATTCCCTTTGTTTTGGGGGAAAAAGACAGAAATTCCACTTATTTAGAGGCAAAAAGGCAAAAGTTCCCCTTATTTTGGAGCAAAAATGAAGAAATTTCCCTTTTTTATGGCAAAAAGGTATGCATTCTTCTTATTTTTGGACAAAAAGGCAGAAATTCCCCATATTTTAGAACAAAAGGCAGAAATTCCTTTTATTTTGGAGCAAAATTGCAGAAATTTCCCTAATTGTGGGGCAAAAAACAGAAATTCCCCTTATTTTGAAGCAAAATTGCAGAAATTTCCTTTATTATGGGGAAAAATTGCAGAAATTTCTCTTATTTTAGGGCAAAATTGCAGAAATTTCACTAATTGTGGGGCAAAAAGGCAGAAATTCTCCTTATTTTGGGGCAAAACTCAGAAATTCCACTTATTTTGGGGCAAAATTCCAGAAATTTCCCTTATTTTTTGGCAAAATTGCAGAAATTTTACTTATTTTGGGGCAAAATTGCAGAAATTTCACTTATTTCAGGGAAAAAAGGCAGAAATTTTCCTTATTTTGGGGCAAAAAGGCAGAAATTCCTAATATTTTGTGCCAAAATTCAGAAATTCCCCTTATTTTGAGGTAAAAAGGCTGAAATTCCCCTTATTTGGGGGCAAAAAGGCAGAAATTTCTTTTATATTGGAGCAAAATTGCAGAAATTTCACTTATTTCAGGGTAATAAGTCAGAAATTTTTCTTATTTTGGGGCAAAAATGACAGAAATTCCCTTTGTTTTGGGGGAAAAAGACAGAAATTCCACTTATTTAGAGGCAAAAAAAGCAAAAATTCCCCTTATTTTAGGGCAAAATTGCAGAAATTTCCCTTATTTGGGGGCAAAAAAACAGAAATTCCTCTTATTTTGGGGCAAAATTCCAGAAATTATCTTTATTATGGGGAAAAATTGCAGAAATTTCTTTTATTTTAGGGCAAAATTGTAGAAATTTCATTTATTTCAGAGAAAAAAAGAAAAAATTTTTCGTATTTTGGTGCAAAAAGGCAGAAATTTTCATTATTTTGGGGCAAAAAGGCAGAAATTCACCTTATTTTGGGCTAAAATTGCAGAAATTTCAAATATTTCAGGGCAAAAAGGCAGAAATTTCCCTTAATTTGGGGCAAAAGTGAAGAAATTTCCCTTTTTTATGGCAAAAAGTTATGCATTCCCCTTATTTTCAGGCAAAGAGGCAGAAATTCCCCATATTTTGAAGCAAAATTGCAGAAATTCCCCTAAGTGTGGGGCAAAAAGGCAGAAATTTCCCTTATTTTGGGGCAAAATTGCAGAAATTTCACTTATTTCAGGGAAAAAAAGCAGAAATTTTCCTTATTTTTGGGC
Source organism: Micromys minutus (assembly GCF_963924665.1). Lineage (NCBI taxonomy): Eukaryota > Metazoa > Chordata > Mammalia > Rodentia > Muridae > Micromys > Micromys minutus. The sequence continues at coordinate 388,169 of NW_027667258.1, read as the reverse complement.
AAAAATGCAGAAATTCCTAATATTTTGTGGCAAAAATGCATAAATTCCTAATATTTTGTTTCAAAAATGCAGAAATTTCTTTTATTTTGAGGTAAAAAGGCTGAAATTTCCCTTATATGGGTGCAAAAAGACAGAAATTTCCCTTATTTTGGGGCAAAATTGCAGAAATTTCACTTATTTCAGGGAAAAAAAGGCAGAAATTTTCCTTATTTTGGGCCAAAAAACAGAAATTCCCATTATTTTGGAGCAAAAAGGCAGAAATTCACCTTATTTTGGGCTAAAATTGAAGAAATTTTTTATATTTCAGGGCAAAAAGGCAGAAATTTTTCTTAATTTGGGGCAAAATTGAAGAAATTTCCCTTTTTTATGGAAAAAAGTTATGCATTCCACTTATTTTCGGGCAAAAAGCAGAAATTCCCCGTATTTTAAAGCACAGTTGCAGAAATTCCCCTAATTGTGGGGCAAGAAGGCAGAAATTCTTTTTATTTTGGGGCAAAACTCAGAAATTCCACTTATTTTGGGGCAAAATTCCAGAAATTTCCCTTATTTGGGGGCAAAATTGAAGAAATTTCACTTATTTTCTGGCAAAATTGCAGAAATTTCACTTATTTCAGGGAAAAAAGGCAGAAAATTTCCTTATTTTGGGGCAAAAAGGCAGAAATTCTTCATATTTTGGTGCAAAAATCAGAAATTTCCCTTATTTTGAGGTAAAATGCTGAAATTCCCCTTATTTTGGGGCAAAAGGCAGAAATTTCCCTTTTTTGGGGCAAATTTGCAGAAATTTCACTTATTTCAGGAAAAAAAAGCAGAAATTTTCCTTATTTTGGGTCAAAAAAGCAGAAATTCCTAATATTTTGTGGCAAAAATGCAGAAATTCCTAATATTTTGTTGCAAAAATGCAGAAATTTCCCTTATTTTGAGGTAAAAAGGCTGAAATTCCCCATATTTAAGGGCAAAAAGGCAGAAATTTCCCTTATTTTGGGGCAAATTTGCAGAAATTTCACTTATTTCAGGGTAATAAGTCAGAAATTTTTCTTATTTTGGTGCAAAAAAGACAGAAATTCCCTTTGTTTTGGGGGAAAAAGACAGAAATTCCACTTATTTAGAGGCAAAAAGGCAAAAGTTCCCCTTATTTTGGAGCAAAAATGAAGAAATTTCCCTTTTTTATGGCAAAAAGGTATGCATTCTTCTTATTTTTGGACAAAAAGGCAGAAATTCCCCATATTTTAGAACAAAAGGCAGTAATTCCTTATATTTTGGAGCAAAATTGCAGAAATTTCCCTAATTGTGGGGCAAAAACAGAAATTCCCCTTATTTTGAAGCAAAATTGCAGAAATTTCCTTTATTATGGGGAAAAATTGCAGAAATTTCTCTTATTTTAGGGCAAAATTGCAGAAATTTCACTAATTGTTGGGCAAAAAGGCAGAAATTCTCCTTATTTTGGGGCAAAACTCAGAAATTCCACTTAGTTTGGGGCAAAATTCCAGAAATTTCCCTTATTTTGTGGCAAAATTGCAGAAATTTTACTTATTTTGGGGCAAAATTGCAGAAATTTCACTTATTTCAGTGAAAAAAAGGCAGAAATTTTCCTTATTTTGGGGCAAAAAGGCAGAAATTCCTAATATTTTGTGCCAAAATTCAGAAATCCCCCTTATTTTGAGGTAAAAAGGCTGAAATTCCCCTTATTTGGGGGCAAAAAGGCAGAAATTTCCCTTATATTGGAGCAAAATTGCAGAAATTTCACTTATTTCAGGGTAATAAGTCAGAAATTTTTCTTATTTTGGGGCAAAAATGACAGAAATTCCCTTTGTTTTGGGGGAAAAGACAGAAATTCCACTTATTTAGAGGCAAAAAAAGCAGAAATTCCCCTTATTTTAGGGCAAAATTGCAGAAATTTCTTTTATTTGGGGGCAAAAAAACAGAAATTCCTCTTATTTTGGGGCAAAATTCCAGAAATTATCTTTATTATGGGGAAAAATTGAAGAAATTTCTTTTATTTTAGTGCAAAATTGCAGAAATTTCAAATATTTCAGGGCAAAAAAGCAGAAATTTCCCTTAATTTGGGGCAAAAGTGAAGAAATTTCCCTTTTTTATGGCAAAAAGGTATGCATTCCCCTTATTTTCAGGCAAAGAGGCAGAAATTCCCCATATTTTGAAGCAAAATTGCAGAAATTCCCCTAAGTGTGGGGCAAAAAGGCAGAAATTTCCCTTATTTTGGGGCAAAATTGCAGAAATTTCACTTATTTCAGGGAAAAAAAGCAGAAATTTTCCTTATTTTTGGGCAAAAATGCAGAAATTCCTAATATTTTGTGGCAAAAATGCATAAATTCCTAATATTTTGTTTCAAAAATGCAGAAATTTCTTTTATTTTGAGGTAAAAAGGCTGAAATTTCCCTTATATGGGTGCAAAAAGACAGAAATTTCCCTTATTTTGTGGCAAAATTGCAGAAATTTCACTTATTTCAGGGAAAAAAAGGCAGAAATTTTCCTTATTTTGGGGCAAAAAACAGAAATTCCCATTATTTTGGGGCAAAAAGGCAGAAATTCACCTTATTTTGGGCTAAAATTGCAGAAATTTTTCATATTTCAGGGCAAAAAGGCAGAAATTTTTCTTAATTTGGGGCAAAAATGAAGAAATTTCCCTTTTTTATGCCAAAAAGTTATGCATTCCACTTATTTTCGGGCAAAAAGCAGAAATTCCCCGTATTTTAAAGCACAGTTGCAGAAATTCCCCTAATTGTGGGGCAAGAAGGCAGAAATTCTTTTTATTTTGGGGCAAAACTCAGAAATTCCACTTATTTTGGGGCAAAATTCCAGAAATTTCCCTTATTTTGGGGCAAAATTGAAGAAATTTCACTTATTTTATGGCAAAATTGCAGAAATTTCACTTATTTCAGGGAAAAAAGGCAGAAAATTTCCTTATTTTGGGGCAAAAAGGCAGAAATTCTTCATATTTTGGTGCAAAAATCAGAAATTTCCCTTATTTTGAGGTAAAATGCTGAAATTCCCCTTATTTTGGGGCAAAAGGCAGAAATTTCCCTTTTTTGGGGCAAATTTGCAGAAATTTCACTTATTTCAGGGTAATAAGTCAGAAATTTTCTTTATTATGGGGCAAAAAAACAGAAATTCCCTTTGTTTTGGGGGAAAAAGACAGAAATTCCACTTATTTAGAGGCAAAAAGGCAAAAGTACCCGTTATTTTGGAGCAAAAAGAAAGAAATTTCTTTTTTTATGGCAAAAAGGTATGCATTCTTCTTATTTTCGGAAAAAAGGCAGAAATTCCCTATATTTTGGGGCAAAATTACAGAAATTTCCCTAATTTCCAGCAAAAAACAGAAATTCCCCTTAATTTGAAGCAAAATTGCAGAAATTTCCTTTATTATGGGGAAAAATTGCAGAAATTTCTCTTATTTTAGGGCAAAATTGCAGAAATTTCACTAATTGTGGGGCAAAAAGGCAGAAATTCTCCTTATTTTGGGGCAAAACTCAGAAATTCCACTTATTTTGGGGCAAAATTCCAGAAATTTCCCTTATTTTGTGGCAAAATTGCAGAAATTTTACTTATTTTGGGGCAAAATTGCAGAAATTTCACTTATTTCAGGGAAAAAGGCAGAAATTTTCCTTATTTTGGGGCAAGAAGGCAGAAATTCCTAATATTTTGTGCCAAAATTCAGAAATTCCCCTTATTTTGAGGTAAAAAGGCTGAAATTCCCCTTATTTGGGGGCAAAAAGGCAGAAATTTCCCTTATATTGGAGCAAAATTGAAGAAATTTCACTTATTTCAGGGTAATAAGTAAGAAATTTTCCTTATTTTGGGGCAAAAATAAAAGAAATTCCCTTTGTTTTGGGGGAAAAAGACAGAAATTCCACTTATTTAGAGAAAAAAAAGCAGAAATTCCTCTTATTTTAGGGCAAAATTGCAGAAATTTCCTTTATTTGGAGGCAAAAAACAGAAATTCCCTTTATTTTGGGGCAAAATTCCAGAAATTTCCTATATTATGGGGAAAAATTGCAGAAATTTCTTTTATTTTAGGGCAAAATTGCAGAAATATCACATATTTCAGAGAAAAAAAGCAAAAATTTTTCTTATTTTGGGGCAAAAAAGCAGAAATTCCCATTATTTTGGGGCAAAAAGGCAGAAATTCCCTTTTTTGGGCTAAAATTGCAGAAATTTCACATATTTCAGGGCAAAAAGGGAGAAATTTCCCTTAATTTGGGGCAAAAATGAAGAAATTTCCCTTTTTTATGGCAAAAAGGTATGCATTCCCCTTATTTTCAGGCAAAAAGCCAGAAATTTCCCGTATTTTGAAGCAAAATTGCAGAAATGCTCCTAATTGTGGGGCAAAAAGGCAGAAATTCTCCTTATTTTGGGGCAAAACTCAGAAATTCCACTTATTTTGGGGCCAAATTCCAGAAATTTCCCTTATTTTGGGGCAAAATTGCAGAAATTTCACTTATTTTGGGGCAAAATTGCAGAAATTTCACTTATTTCAGGAAAAAAAAGCAGAAATTTTCCTTATTTTGGGGCAAAAAAGCAGAAATTCCTAATATTTTGTGGCAAAAATGCAGAAATTCCTAATATTTTGTTGCAAAAATGCAGAAATTTCCCTTATTTTGAGGTAAAAATGCTGAAATTCCCCATTTTTAAGGGCAAAAAAGCAGAAATTTCCCTTATTTTGGGGCAAATTTGCAGAAATTTCACTTATTTCAGGGTAATAAGTCAGAAATTTTTATTATTTTGGTGCAAAAAAGACAGAAACTCCCTTTGTTTTGGGGGGAAAAGACAGAAATTCCACTTATTTAGAGGCAAAAAGGCAAAAGTTCCCCTTATTTTGGAGCAAAAATGAAGAAATTTCCCTTTTTTATGGCAAAAAGGTATGCATTCTTCTTATTTTTGGACAAAAAGGCAGAAATTCCCCATATTTTAGAACTAAAGGCAGAAATTCCTTTTATTTTGGAGCAAAATTGCAGAAATTTCCCTAATTGTGGGGCAAAAACAGAAATTCCCCTTATTTTGAAGCAAAATTGCAGAAATTTCCTTTATTATGGTGAAAAATTGCAGAAATTTCTCTTATTTCAGGGCAAAATTGCAGAAATTTCACTAAATGTGGGGCAAAAAGGCAGAAATTCACCTTATTTTGGGCTAAAATTGCAGAAATTTCAAATATTTCAGGGCAAAAAGGCAGAAATTTCCCTTAATTTGGGGCAAAAGTGAAGAAATTTCCCTTTTTTATGGCAAAAAGTTATGCATTCCCCTTATTTTCAGGCAAAGAGGCAGAAATTCCCCATATTTTGAAGCAAAATTGCAGAAATTCCCCTAAGTGTGGGGCAAAAAGGCAGAAATTTCCCTTATTTTGGGGCAAAATTGCAGAAATTTCACTTATTTCAGGGAAAAAAAGCAGAAATTTTCCTTATTTTTGGGCAAAAATGCAGAAATTCCTAATATTTTGTGGCAAAAATGCATAAATTCCTAATATTTTGTTTCAAAAATGCAGAAATTTCTTTTATTTTGAGGTAAAAAGGCTGAAATTTCCCTTATATGGGTGCAAAAAGACAGAAATTTCCCTTATTTTGGGGCAAAATTGCAGAAATTTCACTTATTTCAGGGAAAAAAAGGCAGAAATTTTCCTTATTTTGGGGCAAAAACCAGAAATTCCCATTATTTTGGGGCAAAAAGGCAGAAATTCACCTTATTTTGGGCTAAAATTGCAGAAATTTTTCATATTTCAGGGCAAAAAGGCAGAAATTTTTCTTAATTTGGGGCAAAAATGAAGAAATTTCCCTTTTTTATGGCAAAAAGTTATGCATTCCACTTATTTTCGGGCAAAAAGCAGAAATTCCCCGTATTTTAAAGCACAGTTGCAGAAATTCCCCTAATTGTGGGGCAAGAAGGCAGAAATTCTTTTTATTTTGGGGCAAAACCCAGAAATTCCACTTATTTTGGGGCAAAATTCCAGAAATTTTTCTTATTTTGGGGCAAAATTGAAGAAATTTCACTTATTTTCTGGCAAAATTGCAGAAATTTCACTTATTTCAGGGAAAAAAGGCAGAAAATTTCCTTATTTTGGGGCAAAAAGGCAGAAATTCTTCATATTTTGGTGCAAAAATCAGAAATTTCCCTTATTTTGAGGTAAAATGCTGAAATTCCCCTTATTTTGGGGCAAAAGGCAGAAATTTCCCTTTTTTGGGGCAAATTTGCAGAAATTTCACTTATTTCAGGAAAAAAAAGCAGAAATTTTCCTTATTTTGGGTCAAAAAAGCAGAAATTCCTAATATTTTGTGGCAAAAATGCAGAAATTCCTAATATTTTGTTGCAAAAATGCAGAAATTTCCCTTATTTTGAGGTAAAAAGGCTGAAATTCCCCATATTTAAGGGCAAAAAGGCAGAAATTTCCCTTATTTTGGGGCAAATTTGCAGAAATTTCACTTATTTCAGGGTAATAAGTCAGAAATTTTTCTTATTTTGGTGCAAAAAAGACAGAAATTCCCTTTGTTTTGGGGGAAAAAGACAGAAATTCCACTTATTTAGAGGCAAAAAGGCAAAAGTTCCCCTTATTTTGGAGCAAAAATGAAGAAATTTCCCTTTTTTATGGCAAAAAGGTATGCATTCTTCTTATTTTTGGACAAAAAGGCAGAAATTCCCAATAATTTAGAACAAAAGGCAGTAATTCCTTATATTTTGGAGCAAAATTGCAGAAATTTCCCTAATTTTGGGGCAAAAACAGAAATTCCCCTTATTTTGAAGCAAAATTGCAGAAATTTCCTTTATTATGGGGAAAAATTGCAGAAATTTCTCTTATTTTAGGGCAAAATTGCAGAAATTTCACTAATTGTGGGGCAAAAAGGCAGAAATTCTCCTTCTTTTGGGGCAAAACTCAGAAATTCCACTTATTTTGGGGCAAAATTCCAGAAATTTCCCTTATTTTGTGGCAAAATTGCAGAAATTTTACTGATTTTGGGGCAAAATTGCAGAAATTTCACTTATTTCAGTGAAAAAAAGGCAGAAATTTTCCTTATTTTGGGGCAAAAAGGCAGAAATTCCTAATATTTTGTGCCAAAATTCAGAAATCCCCCTTATTTTGAGGTAAAAAGACTGAAATTCCCCTTATTTGGGGGCAAAAAGGCAGAAATTTCCCTTATATTGGAGCAAAATTGCAGAAATTTCACTTATTTCAGGGTAATAAGTCAGAAATTTTTCTTATTTTGGGGCAAAAATGACAGAAATTCCCTTTGTTTTGGGGGAAAAGACAGAAATTCCACTTATTTAGAGGCAAAAAAAGCAGAAATTCACCTTATTTTAGGGCAAAATTGCAGAAATTTCTTTTATTTGGGGGCAAAAAAACAGAAATTCCTCTTATTTTGGGGCAAAATTCCAGAAATTATCTTTATTATGGGGAAAAATTGAAGAAATTTCTTTTATTTTAGTGCAAAATTGCAGAAATTTCAAATATTTCAGGGCAAAAAAGCAGAAATTTCCCTTAATTTGGGGCAAAAGTGAAGAAATTTCCCTTTTTTATGGCAAAAAGGTATGCATTCCCCTTATTTTCAGGCAAAGAGGCAGAAATTCCCCATATTTTGAAGCAAAATTGCAGAAATTCCCCTAAGTGTGGGGCAAAAAGGCATAAATTTCCCTTATTTTGGGGCAAAATTGCAGAAATTTCACTTATTTCAGGGAAAAAAAGCAGAAATTTTCCTTATTTTTGGGCAAAAATGCAGAAATTCCTAATATTTTGTGGCAAAAATGCATAAATTCCTAATATTTTGTTTCAAAAATGCAGAAATTTCTTTTATTTTGAGGTAAAAAGGCTGAAATTTCCCTTATATGGGTGCAAAAAGACAGAAATTTCCCTTATTTTGTGGCAAAATTGCAGAAATTTCACTTATTTCAGGGAAAAAAAGGCAGAAATTTTCCTTATTTTGGGGCAAAAAACAGAAATTCCCATTATTTTGGGGCAAAAAGGCAGAAATTCACCTTATTTTGGGCTAAAATTGCAGAAATTTTTCATATTTCAGGGCAAAAAGGCAGAAATTTTTCTTAATTTGGGGCAAAAATGAAGAAATTTCCCTTTTTTATGCCAAAAAGTTATGCATTCCACTTATTTTCGGGCAAAAAGCAGAAATTCCCCGTATTTTAAAGCACAGTTGCAGAAATTCCCCTAATTGTGGGGCAAGAAGGCAGAAATTCTTTTTATTTTGGGGCAAAACTCAGAAATTCCACTTATTTTGGGGCAAAATTCCAGAAATTTCCCTTATTTTGGGGCAAAATTGAAGAAATTTCACTTATTTTATGGCAAAATTGCAGAAATTTCACTTATTTCAGGGAAAAAAGGCAGAAAATTTCCTTATTTTGGGGCAAAAAGGCAGAAATTCTTCATATTTTGGTGCAAAAATCAGAAATTTCCCTTATTTTGAGGTAAAATGCTGAAATTCCCCTTATTTTGGGGCAAAAGGCAGAAATTTCCCTTTTTTGGGGCAAATTTGCAGAAATTTCACTTATTTCAGGGTAATAAGTCAGAAATTTTCTTTATTATGGGGCAAAAAAACAGAAATTCCCTTTGTTTTGGGGGAAAAAGACAGAAATTCCACTTATTTAGAGGCAAAAAGGCAAAAGTACCCGTTATTTTGGAGCAAAAAGAAAGAAATTTCTTTTTTTATGGCAAAAAGGTATGCATTCTTCTTATTTTCGGAAAAAAGGCAGAAATTCCCTATATTTTGGGGCAAAATTACAGAAATTTCCCTAATTTCCAGCAAAAAACAGAAATTCCCCTTAATTTGAAGCAAAATTGCAGAAATTTCCTTTATTATGGGGAAAAATTGCAGAAATTTCTCTTATTTTAGGGCAAAATTGCAGAAATTTCACTAATTGTGGGGCAAAAAGGCAGAAATTCTCCTTATTTTGGGGCAAAACTCAGAAATTCCACTTATTTTGGGGCAAAATTCCAGAAATTTCCCTTATTTTGTGGCAAAATTGCAGAAATTTTACTTATTTTGGGGCAAAATTGCAGAAATTTCACTTATTTCAGGGAAAAAGGCAGAAATTTTCCTTATTTTGGGGCAAGAAGGCAGAAATTCCTAATATTTTGTGCCAAAATTCAGAAATTCCCCTTATTTTGAGGTAAAAAGGCTGAAATTCCCCTTATTTGGGGGCAAAAAGGCAGAAATTTCCCTTATATTGGAGCAAAATTGAAGAAATTTCACTTATTTCAGGGTAATAAGTAAGAAATTTTCCTTATTTTGGGGCAAAAATGACAGAAATTCCCTTTGTTTTGGGGGAAAAAGACAGAAATTCCACTTATTTAGAGAAAAAAAAGCAGAAATTCCTCTTATTTTAGGGCAAAATTGCAGAAATTTCCTTTATTTGGGGGCAAAAAACAGAAATTCCCTTTATTTTGGGGCAAAATTCCAGAAATTTCCTAAATTATGGGGAAAAATTGCAGAAATTTCTTTTATTTTAGGGCAAAATTGCAGAAATATCACATATTTCAGAGAAAAAAAGCAAAAATTTTTCTTATTTTGGGGCAAAAAAGCAGAAATTCCCATTATTTTGGGGCAAAAAGGCAGAAATTCCCTTTTTTTGGGCTAAAATTGCAGAAATTTCACATATTTCAGGGCAAAAAGGCAGAAATTTCCCTTAATTTGGGGCAAAAATGAAGAAATTTCCCTTTTTTATGGCAAAAAGGTATGCATTCCCCTTATTTTCAGGCAAAAAGGCAGAAATTTCCCGTATTTTGAAGCAAAATTGCAGAAATGCCCCTAATTGTGGGGCAAAAAGGCAGAAATTCTCCTTATTTTGGGGCAAAACTCAGAAATTCCACTTATTTTGGGGCCAAATTCCAGAAATTTCCCTTATTTTGGGGCAAAATTGCAGAAATTTCACTTATTTTGGGGCAAAATTGCAGAAATTTCACTTATTTCAGGAAAAAAAAGCAGAAATTTTCCTTATTTTGGGGCAAAAAAGCAGAAATTCCTAATATTTTGTGGCAAAAATGCAGAAATTCCTAATATTTTGTTGCAAAAATGCAGAAATTTCCCTTATTTTGAGGTAAAAATGCTGAAATTCCCCATATTTAAGGGCAAAAAAGCAGAAATTTCCCTTATTTTGGGGCAAATTTGCAGAAATTTCACTTATTTCAGGGTAATAAGTCAGAAATTTTTCTTATTTTGGTGCAAAAAAGACAGAAATTCCCTTTGTTTTGGGGGGAAAAGACAGAAATTCCACTTATTTAGAGGCAAAAAGGCAAAAGTTCCCCTTATTATGGAGCAAAAATGAAGAAATTTCCCTTTTTTATGGCAAAAAGGTATGCATTCTTCTTATTTTTGGACAAAAAGGCAGAAATTCCCCATATTTTAGAACAAAAGGCAGAAATTCCTTTTATTTTGGAGCAAAATTGCAGAAATTTCCCTAATTGTGGGGCAAAAACAGAAATTCAACTTATTTTGAAGCAAAATTGCAGAAATTTCCTTTATTATGGGGAAAAATTGCAGAAATTTCTCTTATTTTAGGGCAAAATTGCAGAAATTTCACTAATTGTGGGGCAAAAAGGCAGAAATTCTCCTTATTTTGGGGCAAAACTCAGAAATTCCACTTATTTTGGGGCAAAATTCCAGAAATTTCCCTTATTTTGTGGCAAAATTGCAGAAATTTTACTTATTTTGGGGCAAAATTGCAGAAATTTCACTTATTTCAGGGAAAAAAGGCTAAATTTTCCTTATTTTGGGGCAAAAAGGCAGAAATTCCTAATATTTTGTGCCAAAATTCAGAAATTTCCCTTATTTTGAGGTAAAAAGGCTGAAATTCCCCTTATTTGGGGGCAAAAAGGCAGAAATTTCCCTTATATTGGAGCAAAATTGCAGAAATTTCACTTATTTCAGGGTAATAAGTCAGAATTTTTTCTTATTTTGGGGCAAAAATGACAGAAATTCCCTTTGTTTTGGGGGAAAAAGACAGAAATTCCACTAATTTAGAGGCAAAAAAAGCAAAAATTCCCCTTATTTTAGGGCAAAATTGCAGAAATTTCCCTTATTTGGGGGCAAAAAAACAGAAATTCCTCTTATTTTGGGGCAAAATTCCAGAAATTATCTTTATTATGGGGAAAAATTGAAGAAATTTCTTTTATTTTAGGGCAAAATTGCAGAAATTTCATTTATTTCAGAGAAAAAAAGCAAAAATTTTTCTTATTTTGGGGCAAAAATTCAGAAATATTCATTATTTTGGGGCAAAAAGGCAGAAATTCACCTTATTTTGGGCTAAAATTGCAGAAATTTCAAATATTTCATGGCAAAAAGGCAGAAATTTCCCTTAATTTGGGGCAAAAGTGAAGAAATTTCCCTTTTTTATGGCAAAAAGGTATGCATTCCCCTAATTTTCAGGCAAAAAGGCAGCAATTCCTCGTATTTTGAAGCAAAATTGCAGAAATTCCCCTAAGTGTGGGGCAAAAAGTCAGAAATTTCCCTTATTTTGGGGCAAAATTGCAGAAATTTCACGTATTTCAGGGAAAAAAAGCAGAAATTTTCCTTATTTTTGGGCAAAAATGCAGAAATTCCTAATATTTTGTGGCAAAAATGCATAAATTCCTAATATTTTGTTTCAAAAATGCAGAAATTTCCCTTATTTTGAGGTAAAAAGGCTGAAATTTCCCTTATATGGGTGCAAAAAGGCAGAAATTTCCCTTATTTTGGGGCAAAATTGCAGAAATTTCTCTTATTTCAGGGAAAAAAAGGCAGAAATTTTCCTTATTTTGGGGCAAAAAGGCAGAAATTCTCCATATTTTGGTGGAAAAATCAGATATTTCCCTTATTTTGAGGTAAAATGCTGAAATTCCCCTTATTTTGGGGCAAAAGGCAGAAATTTCCCTATTTTTGGGGCAAATTTGCAGAAATTTCACTTATTTGAGGGTAATAAGTCAGAAATTTTCCTTATTTTGTGGCAAAAAACACAGAAATTTTCTTTGTTTTGGGATAAAAAAACAAAAATTCCACTTATTTAGAGGCAAAAACGCAAAAGTTCCCCTTATTTTAGAGCAAAAATGAAGAAATTTCCCTTTTTTATGGCAAAAAGGTATGCATTCTTCTTATTTTTGGACAAAAAAGCAGAAATTCCCCATATTTTGGGGCAAAAAGCAGAAAATCCCCTTATTTTGGGGCAAAATTGCAGAAATTTTCCTAATTGTGGGGCAAAAAACAGAAATTCCCCTTATTTTGAAGCAAAATTGCAGAAATTTCCCTTATTATGGGCAAAAATTGCAGAAATTTCCCTTATTTTAGGGCAAATTGCAGAAATTTTACTAATTGTGGGGCAAAAAGGCAGAAATTCTCCTTATTTTGGGGCAAAACTCAGAAATTCCACTTATTTTGGGGTAAAAATCACAGAAATTTCCCTTATTTTGGGGCAAAAATCACAGAAATTTTACTTATTTTGGGGCAAAATTGCAGAAATTTCACTTATTTCAGGGTAATAAGTCAGAAATTTTTCTTATTTTGGGGCAAAAAAGACAGAAATTCCCTTTGTTTTGGGAGAAAAAGACAGAAATTCCACTTATTTAGAGGCAAAAAAAGCAGAAATTCCCCTTATTTTAGGGCAAAGTTGCAGAAATTTCCCTTATTTTGGGGCAAAAAAACAGAAATTACTCTTATTTTGGGGCAAAATTCCAGAAATTATCTTTATTATGGGGAAAAATTGAAGAAATTTCTTTTATTTTAGGGCAAAATTGCAGAAATTTCATTTATTTCAGAGAAAAAAAGCAAAAATTTTTCTTATTTTGGGGCAAAAAGGCAGAAATTTTCATTATTTTGGGGCAAAAAGGCAGAAATTCACCTTATTTTGGGCTAAAATTGCAGATATTTCAAATATTTCAGGGCAAAAAGGCAGAAATTTCCCTTAATTTGGGGCAAAAGTGAAGAAATTTCCCTTTTTTATGGCAAAAAGGTATGCATTCCCCTTATTTTCAGGCAAAAAGGCAGAAATTCCCCGTATTTTGAAGCAAAATTGCAGAAATTCCCCTAAGTGTGGGGCAAAAAGGCAGAATTTTCCCTTATTTTGGGGCAAAATTGCAGAAATTTCACTTATTTCAGGGAAAAAAAGCAGAAATTTTCCTTATTTTTGGGCAAAAATGCAGAAATTCCTAATATTTTGTGGCAAAAATGCATAAATTCCTAATATTTTGTTTCAAAAATGCAGAAATTTCCCTTATTTTGAGGTAAAAAGGCTGAAATTTCCCTTATATGGGTGCAAAAAGGCAGAAATTTCCCTTATTTTGTTGCAAAATTGCAGAAATTTCACTTATTTCAGGGAAAAAAAGGCAGAAATTCTCCATATTTTGGTGGAAAAATCAGATATTTCCCTTATTTTTAGGTAAAATGCTGAAATTCCCCTTATTTGGGGGCAAAAGGCAGAAATTTCCCTATTTTTGGGGCAAATTTGCAGAAATTTCACTTATTTCAGGGTAATAAGTCAGAAATTTTCCTTATTTTAGGGCAAAAAAGACAGAAATTCCCTTTGTTTTGGGGGAGAAAGACAGAAATTGCACTTATTTAGAGGCAAAAAGGCAAAAGTTCCCCTTATTTTGGAACAAAATTGAAGAAATTCCCCTTTTTTATGGCAAAAAGGTATGCATTCTTCTTATTTTTGGACAAAAAGGAAGAAATTCCCCATATTTTGGGGCAAAAGGCAGAAATTCCTTTTATTTTGGGGCAAAATTGCAGAAATTTCACTAATTGTGGGGCAGAGAACAGAAATTCCCTATTTTTGAAGCAAAATTGCACAAATTTCTCTTATTATGGGGGAAAATTGCAGAAATTTCCCTTATTTTAGGGCAAAATTGCAGAAATTTCACTAAATGTGGGGCAAAAAGGCAGAAATTCTCCTTATTTTGAGGTAAAGCTCAGAAATTCTACTTATTTTGGGGCAAAATTCCAGAAATTTCCCTTATTTTGGGGCAAAATTGCATAAATTTTACTTATTTTGGAGAAAAATTGCAGAAATTTCACTTATTTCAGGGAAAAAAGTCAGAAATTTTCCTTATTTTAAGGAAAAAATGCAGAAATTCCTAATATTTTGTGCCAAAATTCAGAAATTCCCCTTATTTTGAGGTAAAAAGGCTGAAATTCCCCTTATTTGGGGGCAAAAAGGCAGAAATTTCTCTTATATTGGGGCAAAATTGCAGAAATTTCACTTATTTCAGGGTAATAAGTCAGAAATTTTCTTTATTTTGGGGCTAAAATGACAGAAATTCCCTTTGTTTTTGGGGAAAAAGACAGAAATTCCACTTATTTAGAGGCAAAAAACGCAGAAATTCCCCTTATTTTAGCATAAAATTGCAGAAATTTCCCTTATTTGGGGCAAAAAAACAGAAATTCCCCTTATTTTGGCGCAAAATTCCCGAAATTTCCCTTATTATAGGGAAAAATTGCAGAAATTTTCCTTATTTTAGGGCAAAATTGCAGAAATTTCACTCATTTCAGAAAAAAAAGGCAAAAATTTTTCTTATCTTGGGGCAAAAAGGCAGAAATTCCCATTATTTTGGGGCAAAAAGGCAGAAATTCACCTTATTTTGGGCTAAAATTGCAGAGATTTCACATATTTCAGGGCAAAAAGACAGAAATTTCCCTTAATTTGGGGCAAAAAGGAAGAAATTTCCCTTTTTTATGGCAAAAAGGTATGCATTTCACTTATTTTCGGGCAAAAAGGCAGAAATTCCCCGTATTTTGGAGCAAAATTGCAGAAATTCCCCTAATTGTGGGGCAAAAAGGCAGAAATTCTCCTGATTTTGGGGCAAAACTCAGAAATTCCACTTATTTTGTGGCAAAATTCCAGAAATTTCCCTTATTTTGGGGCAAAATTGCAGAAATTACACATATTTTGTGGCAAAATTGCAGAAATTTCACTTATTTCAGGGAAATAAAGGTAGAAATTTTTCTTATTGTGGGGCAAAAAGGCAAAAATTCCTAATATTTTGTGGCAAAAATGCAGAAATTCCTAATATTTTGTTGCAAAAATGCATAAATTTCCTTTACTTTGAGGTAAAAAGGCTGAAATTTCCTTTATTTGGTTGCAAAAAGGCAGAAATTTCCCTTATTTGGGGGCAAATTTGCAAAAATTTCACTTATTTCAGGGTAATAAGTCATAAATTTTCCTTATTTTAGGGCAAAAAAGACAGAAATTCTTTTTGTTTTGAAGGAAAAATACAGAAATTCCACTTATTCAGAGGTAAAAAGGCGAAAGTTCCCCTTATTTTGGAGAAAAAATGAAGAAATTTCCCTTTTTTATGGCAAAAAGTTATGCATTCTTCTTATTTTCGGACAAAAAGGCAGAAATTTCCCATATTTTGGGGCAAAAGGCAGAAATTTCCCCTATTTTAGAGCAAAATTGCAGAAATTTCACTAATTGTGGCGCAAAAAGGCAGAAATTCTCCTTATTTTGGGGCAAAACTCAGAAATTCCACTTATTTTGGGGCAAAATTCCAGAAATTTCCCTTATTTTGGGGCAAAATTGCAGAAATTTTACTTATTTTGGGGCAAAATTGCAGACATTTCACTTATTTCATGGAAAAAAGGCAGAAATTTTTCTTATTTTGGGGCAAAAAGGCAGAAATTCTCCATATTTTGGTGCAAAAATCAGAAATTTCCCTTATTTTGAGGTAAAAAGGCTGAAATTCCCCTTATTTTGGGGCAAAAAGAAGAAATTTCCCTATTTTGGGGCAAATTTGCAGAAATTTCACTTATTTCAGGGTAATAAGTCAGAAATTTTCCTTATTTTGGGGCAAAAATGACAGAAATTCTATTTGTTTTGAGGGAAAAAGACAGAAAATTCACTTATTTAGAGGCAAAAAAGCAGAAATTCTCCTTATTTTAGGGCAAAATTGCAGAAATTTCTTTTATTTTGGGGCAAAGAACAGAAATTCCCCTTATCTTGAGGCAAAATTCCAGAAATTTCCCTTATTATGGGGAAAAATTGCAGAAATTTCCTTTATTTTAGGGCAAAATTGAACAAATTTGACTTATTTCAGAGAAAAAAGGCAAAAATTTTTCTTATTTTGGGGCAAAAAGGCAGAAATTCCAATTATTTTGGGGCAAAAAGGCACAAATTCACCTTATTTTGGGCTAAAATTGCAGAAATTTCACATATTTCAGAACCAAAAGGCAGAAATTTCGCTTAATTTAGGGCAAAAATGAAGAAATTTCCCCTTTTTATGGCAAAAAGTTATGCATTCCCCTTATTTTTGTGAAAAAAAGCAGAAATTCCCTGTATTTTGGAGCAAAATTGCAGAAATTCCCCTAATTGTTGGGCAAAAAGGCAGAAATTCTCCTTATTTTGGGGTAAAACTCAGAAATTCCACCTATTTTGGGGCAAAATACCCGAAATTTCCCTTAATTGGGGCAAAATTGCAGAAATTTAACTTATTTTGGGGCAAATTGCAAAAATTTCACTTATTTCAGGGAAAAAAGGCAGAAATTTTCCTTATTTTGGGCAAAAAGGCAGAAATTCCTAATATTTTGTGGCAATAATGCAGAAATTCCTAATATTTTGTTGCAAAAATGCAGAAATTTCCCTTATTTTGAGGTAAAAAGGCTGAAATTCCCCTTTTTGGGGGCAAAAAGCAAAAATTTCCCTTATTTTGGGGCAAAATTGCAGAAATTTCACTTATTTCAGGGTAATACGTCAAAAATTTTCCTTATTTTGGGGCAAAAGAGACAAAAATTCCCTTTGTTTTGGGGAAAAAAGACAGAAATTCCACTTATTTAGAGGCAAAAAGGCAAAAGTTCCCCTTATTTTGGAGCAAAAATGAAAAAATTTCCCTTTTTTATAGCAAAAAGGTATGCATTCTTCTTATTTTCGGACAAAAAGGCAGAAATTCCCCATATTTTGGGGCAAAGGCAGAAATTACCCTTATTTTGGGGCAAAATTGCAGAAATTTCACTAATTGTGGCGCAAAAAGGCAGAAATTCTCCTATTTTGGGGCAAAACTCAGAAATTCCAATTATTTTGGGGCAAACTTTTAGAAATTTCCCTTATTTTGGGGCAAAATTGCAGAAATTTTACTTATTTTGGGGCAAAATTGCAGAAATTTCACTTATTTCACATAAAAAAAGGCAGAAATTTTCCTTATTTTGGGGCAAAAACAGAAATTTCTCTATTTTTGGGGCAAATTTGCAGAAATTTCACTTATATCAGGGTCATAAGTCAGAAATTTTTCTTATTTTGTGGCAAAAAAGACAGAAATTCTTTTTGTTTTGTTGGAAAAATACAGAAATTCCACTTATTTAGTGGCAAAAAGGCAAAAGTTCCCCTTATTTTGGAGCAAAAATGAAGAAATTTTCGCTTTTTATGGCATAAAGGTATGCATTCTTTTTATTTTCGGACAAAAAGGCAGAAATCCCCCTTAATTTGGGGCAAAATTGCAGAAATTTCCCTAATTGTGGGGCAAAAAACAGAAATTCCCCTTATTTTGAAACAAAATTGCAGAAATTTCACTTATTTCAGGGAAAAAAGGCAGAAATTTTCCTTATTTTGGGGCAAAAAGGCAAAAAGTCTCCGTATTTTGGTGCAAAATTACAGAAATTTCCATTATTATGGGGAAAAATTGCAGAAATTTCCCTTATTGTAGGGCAAAATTGCAGAAATTTCACTAATTGTGGGGCAAAAAGGCAGAAATTCTCCTTATTTTGGGGCAAAACTCAGAAATTCCACTTATTTTGGGGCAAAATTCCAGAAATTTTCTATATTTTGGGGGAAAATTGCAAAACTTTTACTTATTTTGGGGCAAAATTGCAGAAATTTCATTTATTTCAGGGCAAAAAGGCAGAAATTTTCCTTATTTTGGGGCAAAAAGGCAGAAATTCCTAATATTTTGTGCCAAAATTCAGAAATTTTCCTTATTTTGAGGTAAAAAGGCTGAAATTCCCCTTATTTGGGGGCAAAAGGCAGAATTTTCCCTTATAATGGGGCAAAATTGCAGAAATTTCACTTATTTCAGGGTAATAAGTCACAAATTTTTCTTATTTTGGGGCAAAAAGTCAGAAATTCCTAATATTTTGTTGCAATAATGCAGAAATTCCTAATATTTTGTTGCAAAAATGCAGAAATTTTCATTATTTTGAGGTAAAAAGGCTGAAATTTCCCTTATTTGGGGGCAAAAAAGCAGAAATTTCCCTTATTTTGGGGCAATTTTGCAGAAATTTCACTTATTTCAGGGTAATAAGTCAGAAATTTTCCTTATTTTGGGGCAAAATGACAGAAATTCCCTTTGTTTTGGGGGAAAAAGACAGAAATTCCACTTATTTAGAGGCAAAAAAGCAGAAATTCCCCTTATTTTAGGGCAAAATTGCAGAAATTTCCCTTATTTCGTGGCAAAAAAGAGAAATTCCCCTTATTTTGGGGCAAAATTCCAGAAATTTCCTTTATTATGGGGAAAAATTGCAGGAATTTCCTTTATTTTAGGGCAAAATTGCAGAAATTTCACATATTTCAGAGAAAAAAGGCAAAAATTTTTCTTCTTTTGGGGCAAAAATGCAGAAATTCCCATTATTTTGAGGCAAAAAGGCAGAAATTCACCTTATTTTGGGTTAAAATTGCAGAAATTTCACATTTTGCAGGAAAAAAAGCAGAAATTTCCCTTAATTTGGGGCAAAAATGAAGAAATTTCCCTTTTTTATGGCAAAAAGGTATGCATTTCCTTACTTTTTAGCAAAAAGGCAGAAATTCCCCGTATTTTTGAGCAAAATTGCAGAAATTCCCCTAATTGTGGGGCAAAAAGGCAGAAATTCTCTTTATTTTGGGGCAAAACTCAGAAATTCCACCTATTTTGGGGCAAAATTCCAGAAACTTCCCTTATTTTGGGGCAAAATTGCAGAAATTTCACTTATTTTGGGGCAAAATTGCAATAATTTCACTTATTTCAGGGAAAAAAGGCAGAAATTTTTCTTATTTGGGCAAAAAGGCAGAAATTCTCCATATTTTGGTGCAAAAATCAGAAATTTCCCTTATTTTGAGGTAAAATGCTGAAATTCTTCTTATTTGGGGGCAAAAGGCAGAAATTTCCCTATTTTTGGGGCAAATTTGCAGAAATTTCACTTATTTCAGGGTAATAAGTCAGAAATTTTCCTTATTTTGGGGCAAAAAAGACAGAAATTCCATTTGTTTTGGGGGAAAAAGATAGAAATTCCACTTATTTAGAGGTAAAAAGGCAAAATTACCCCATTATTTTGAAGCAAAATGAAGAAATTTTTTTTTATGGCAAAAAGGTATGCATTCTTTTTATTTTCAGACAAAAAGGCAGAAATTCGCCATATTTTAGGGCAATAGGCAGAAATTCCCCTTATTTTGGGGCAAAATTGCAGAAATTTCCCTAATTGTGGGACAAAAAACAGAAATTCCACTTATTTTGAAGCAAAATTGCAGAAATTTCCCTTATTATGGGAAAAAATTGCAGAAATTTTCCTTATTTTAGGGCAAAATTGCAGAATTTTAACTAATTGTAAGGCAATAAGGCAGAAATTCTTCTTATTTTGGGGCAAGAATCAGAAATTCCAATTTTTTTGGGGGCAAAATTCCAGAAATTTCCCTTATTTTGGGGCAAAATTACAGAAATTTTACTTATTTTGGGGCAAAATTGCAGAAATTTCACCTATTTCAGGGAAAAAAGGCAGAAATATTCCTTATTTTGGGGCAAAAAGGCAGAAATTCCTAATATTTTGTTCCAAAATTCAGAAATTCCCCTCATTTTGAGGTAAAAAGTTTGAAATTCCCCTTATTTGGGGCAAAAAGGCAGAAATTTCCCTTATATTGGGGCAAAATTGCAGAAATTTCACTTATTTCGGGTAATAAGTCAGAAATTTTCCTTATTTTGGGGCAAAAATGACAGAAATTCCCTTTGTTTTGGGGGATAAAAACAGAAATTACACTTATTCAGAGGCAAAAAAGCAGAAACTCCCCTTATTTTAGGGCAAATTTGCAGAAATTTCCATTATTTGGGGGCAAAAAAACAGAAATTCCCCTTATTTTTGGGCAAAATTCCAGAAATTTCCTTTATTATGGGAAAAATTGCAAAAATTTCTTTTATTTTAGGGCAAAATTGCAGAAATTTTACTTATTTCAGAGAAAAAAAGCAAAAATTTTTCTTATTTTGGGGCAAAGAGGCAGAAATTCCCATTATTTTGGGGCAAAAAGGCAGAAATTCACTTTATTTTGGGCTAAAATTGCAGAAATTTATCATATTTCAGGGCAAAAGGCAGAAATTTTCCTTAATTTGGGGCAAAAATAAAGAAATTTCCCTTTTTTATGGCAAAAAGGTATACATTCCCCTTATTTTCGGGCAAAAAGGCAGAAATTCTCTGTATTTTGGAGCAAAATTGCAGAAATTCCTCTAATTGTCAGACAAAAAGGCAGAAATTCTCCTTATTTTGGGGCAGAACTCAGAAATTCCACTTGTTTTGGGGCAAAATTCCAGAAATTTCCCTTATTTTGGGGCAAAATTGCAGAAATTTCCCTAATAGTGGGGCAAAAAACAGAAATTCCCCTTATTTTGAAGCAAAATTGCAGAAATTTCCCTTATTATGGGGAAAATTGCAGAAATTTCTCTTATTTTATGGCAAAATTTCAGAAATTTCACTTATTTTCTTGCAAAATTGCAGAAATTTCACTTATTTCAGGGAAAAAAGGCAGAAATTTTCCTTATTTTGGGGCAAAAAGGCAGAAATTCTCCATATTTTGGTGCAAAAATCAGAAATTTCCCTTATTTTGAGGTAAAATGCTGAAATTCTTCTTATTTGGGGGCAAAAGGCAGAAATTTCCCTATTTTTGGGGCAAATTTGCAGAAATTTCACTTATTTCAGGGTAATAAGTCAGAAATTTTCCTTATTTTGGGGCAAAAAAGACAGAAATTCCCTTTGTTTTGGGGGAAAAAGACAGAAATTCCACTTATTTAGAGGTAAAAAGGAAAAATTTCCCCTTATTTTGGAGCAAAATGAAGAAATTTCCATTTTTTATGGCAAAAAGGTATGCATTCCTTTTATGTTCAGACAAAAAGGCAGAAATTCCCCATATTTTAGGGCAAAAGGCAGAAATTCCCCTTATTTTGGGGCAAAATTGCAGAAATTTCCCTTATTTTAGGGCAAAATTGCAGAAATTTCACTAATTGTAAGGCAATAAGGCAGTAATTCTCTTTATTTTGGGGCAAAACTCAGAAATTCCACTTATTTTGGGGCAAAATTCCAGAAATTTCCCTTATTTTGGGGCAAAATTACAAAAATTTTACTTATTTTGGAACAAAATTGCAGAAATTTCACTTATTTCAGGGAAAAAAGGCAGAAATATTCCTTATTTTGGGGCAAAAAGGAAGAAATTCCTAATATTTTGTTCCAAAATTCAGAAATTCCCCTCATTTTGAGGTAAAAATTCTGAAATTCCCCTTTTTTGGGCCAAAAAGGCAGAAATTTCCCTTATATTAGGGCAAAATTGCAGAAATTTCACTTATTTCGGGTAATAAGTCAGAAATTTTCCTTATTTTGGGGCAAAAATGACAGAAATTCCCTTTGTTTTGGGAGATAAAAACAGAAATTACACTTATTTAGAGGCAAAAAAGCAGAAACTCCCCTTATTTTAGGGCAAAATTGCAGAAATTTCCATTATTTGGGGGCAAAAAAACAGAAATTCCCCTTATTTTGGGGCAAAATTCCAGAAATTTCCTTTATTATGGGAAAAATTGCAAAAATTTCTTTTATTTTAGGGCAAAATTGCAGAAATTTTACTTATTTAAGAGAAAAAAAGCAAAAATTTTTCTTATTTTGGGGCAAAGAGGCAGAAATTCCCATTATTTTGGGGAAAAAGGCAGAAATTCACTTTATTTTGGGCTAAAATTGCAGAAATTTCACATATTTCAGAGCAAAAAGGCAAAAATTTCCCTTAATTTGGGGCAAAAATGAACAAATTTCCCTTTTTGATGGCAAAAAGTTATTCATTCCCCTTATTTTCGGGCAAAAAGGCAGAAATTCTCCGTATTTTGGTGCAAAATTACAGAAATTTCCCTTATTATGAACAAAAATTGCAGAAATTTCCCTTATTTTAGGGCAAAATTGCAGAAATTTCACTAATTTTGGGGAAAAAAGGCAGAAATTCTCTTTATTTTGGGGCAAAACTCAGAAATTCCACTTATTTTGGGGCAAAATTCCAGAAATTTCCTTTATTTTGGGGGAAAATTGCAGAAATTTTACTTATTTTGGGGCAAAATTTCAGAAATTTCACTTATTTCAGGGCAAAAAGGCAGAAATTTTCCTTATTTTGGGGCAAAAAGGCACAAATTCCTAATATTTTGTGCCAAAATTCAGAAATTCCCCTTATTTTGAGGTAAAAAGGCTGAAATTCCCCTTATTTGGGGGCAAAAGGCAGAATTTTCCCTTATAATGGGGCAAAATTGCAGAAATTTTACTTATTTCAGGGTAATAAGTCAGAAATTTTTCTTATTTTGGGGCAAAAATGACAGAAATTCCCTTTGTTTTCGGGGAAAAGACAGAAATTCCACTTATTTAAAGGCAAAAAAGCTGAAATTCCCCTTATTTTAGGGCAAAATTCCAGAAATTTCCATTATTTGGGGGCAAAAAAACAGAAATTCCCCTTATTTTGGGGCAAAATTCCAGAAATTTCCCTTATTATGGGGAAAAATTGCAGAAATTTCCCTTATTTTAGGACAAAATTGCAGAAATTTTACTTATTTCAGAGAAAAAAAGCAAAAATTTTTCTTATTTTGGGGCAAAGAGGCAGAAATTCCCATTATTTTGGGGCAAAAAGTCAGAAATTCACTTTATTTTGGGCTAAAATTGCAGAAATTTCACATATTTCAGGGCAAAAGGCAGAAATTTCCCTTAATTTGGGGCAAAAATAAAGAAATTTCCCTTTTTTATGGCAAAAAGGTATGCATTCCCCTTATTTTCGGGCAAAAAGGCAGAAATTCTCTGTATTTTGGAGCAAAATTTCAGAAATTCCTCTAATTGTCAGACAAAAAGTCAGAAAATCTCCTTATTTTGTGGCAGAACTCAGAAATTCCACTTGTTTTGGGGCAAAATTCCAGAAATTTCCCTTATTTTGGGGCAAAATTGCAGAAATTTCCCTAATTGTGGGGCAAAAAACAGAAATTCCCCTTATTTTGAAGCAAAATTGCAGAAATTTCCCTTATTATGGGGAAAATTGCAGAAATTTCTCTTATTTTATGGCAAAATTTCAGAAATTTCACTTATTTTCTTGCAAAATTGCAGAAATTTCAATTATTTCAGGGAAAAAAGGCAGAAATTTTCCTTATTTTGGGGCAAAAAGGCAGAAATTCTCCATATTTTGGTGCAAAAATCAGAAATTTCCCTTATTTTGAGGTAAAATGCTGAAATTCTTCTTATTTGGGGGCAAAAGGCAGAAATTTCCCTATTTTTGGGGCAAATTTGCAGAAATTTCACTTATTTCAGGGTAATAAGTCAGAAATTTTCCTTATTTTGGGGCAAAAAAGACAGAAATTCCCTTTGTTTTGGGGGAAAAAGACAGAAATTCCACTTATTTAGAGGTAAAAAGGCAAAATTTCCCCTTATTTTGGAGCAAAATGTAGAAATTTCCCTTTTTTATGGCAAAAAGGTATGCATTCCTTTTATTTTCAGACAAAAAGGCAGAAATTCCCCATATTTTAGGGCAAAAGGCAGAAATTCCCCTTATTTTGGGGCAAAATTGCAGAAATTTCACTTATTTCGGGTAATAAGTCAGAAATTTTCCTTATTTTGGGGCAAAAATGACAGAAATTCCCTTTGTTTTGGGGGATAAAAACAGAAATTACACTTATTTAGAGGCAAAAAAGCAGAAATTCCCCTTATTTTAGGGCAAAATTGCAGAAATTTCCATTATTTTGGGGCAAAAAAAACAGAAATTCCCCTTATTTTGGGGCAAAATTCCAGAAATTTCCTTTATTATGGAAAAAATTACAAAAATTTCTTTTATTTTAGGGCAAAATTGCAGAAATTTTACTTATTTAAGAGAAAAAAAGCAAAAATTTTTCTTATTTTGGGGCAAAGAGGCAGAAATTCTCATTATTTTGGGGCAAAAAGGCAGAAATTCCCCGTATTTTGAAGCAAAATTGCAGAAATTTCCCTTATTATGGGGAAAATTGCAGAAATTTCTCTTATTTTATGGCAAAATTTCAGAAATTTCACTTATTTTCTTGCAAAATTGCAGAAATTTCACTTATTTCAGGGAAAAAAGGCAGAAATTTTCCTTATTTTGGGGCAAAAAGGCAGAAATTCTCCATATTTTGGTGCAAAAATCAGAAATTTCCCTTATTTTGAGGTAAAATGCTGAAATTCTTCTTATTTGGGGGCAAAAGGCAGAAATTTCCCTATTTTTGGGGCAAATTTGCAGAAATTTCACTTATTTCAGGGTAATAAGTCAGAAATTTTCCTTATTTTGGGGCAAAAAAGACAGAAATTCCCTTTGTTTTGGGGGAAAAAGACAGAAATTCCACTTATTTAGAGGTAAAAAGGCAAAATTTCCCCTTATTTTGGAGCAAAATGTAGAACTTTCCCTTTTTTATGGCAAAAAGGTATGCATTCCTTTTATTTTCAGACAAAAAGGCAGAAATTCCCCATATTTTAGGGCAAAAGGCAGAAATTCCCCTTATTTTGGGGCAAAATTGCAGAAATTTCACTTATTTCGGGTAATAAGTCAGAAATTTTCCTTATTTTGGGGCAAAAATGACAGAAATTCCCTTTGTTTTGGGGGATAAAAACAGAAATTACACTTATTTAGAGGCAAAAAAGCAGAAATTCCCCTTATTTTAGGGCAAAATTGCAGAAATTTCCATTATTTTGGGGCAAAAAAAACAGAAATTCCCCTTATTTTGGGGCAAAATTCCAGAAATTTCCTTTATTATGGAAAAAATTACAAAAATTTCTTTTATTTTAGGGCAAAATTGCAGAAATTTTACTTATTTAAGAGAAAAAAAGCAAAATTTTTTTTTTATTTTGGGGCAAAGAGGCAGAAATTCTCATTATTTTGGGGCAAAAAGGCAGAAATTCCCCGTATTTTGAAGCAAAATTGCAGAAATTTCCCTTATTATGGGGAAAATTGCAGAAATTTCTCTTATTTTATGGCAAAATTTCAGAAATTTCACTTATTTTCTTGCAAAATTGCAGAAATTTCACTTATTTCAGGGAAAAAAGGCAGAAATTTTCCTTATTTTGGGGCAAAAAGGCAGAAATTCTCCATATTTTGGTGCAAAAATCAGAAATTTCCCTTATTTTGAGGTAAAATGCTGAAATTCTTCTTATTTGGGGGCAAAAGGCAGAAATTTCCCTATTTTTGGGGCAAATTTGCAGAAATTTCACTTATTTCAGGGTAATAAGTCAGAAATTTTCCTTATTTTGGGGCAAAAAAGACAGAAATTCCCTTTGTTTTGGGGGAAAAAGACAGAAATTCCACTTATTTAGAGGTAAAAAGGCAAAATTTCCCCTTATTTTGGAGCAAAATGTAGAAATTTCCCTTTTTTATGGCAAAAAGGTATGCATTCCTTTTATTTTCAGACAAAAAGGCAGAAATTCCCCATATTTTAGGGCAAAAGGCAGAAATTCCCCTTATTTTGGGGCAAAATTGCAGAAATTTCACTTATTTCGGGTAATAAGTCAGAAATTTTCCTTATTTTGGGGCAAAAATGACAGAAATTCCCTTTGTTTTGGGGGATAAAAACAGAAATTACACTTATTTAGAGGCAAAAAAGCAGAAATTCCCCTTATTTTAGGGCAAAATTGCAGAAATTTCCATTATTTTGGGGCAAAAAAAACAGAAATTCCCCTTATTTTGGGGCAAAATTCCAGAAATTTCCTTTATTATGGAAAAAATTACAAAAATTTCTTTTATTTTAGGGCAAAATTGCAGAAATTTTACTTATTTAAGAGAAAAAAAGCAAAAATTTTTCTTATTTTGGGGCAAAGAGGCAGAAATTCTCATTATTTTGGGGCAAAAAGGCAGAAATTCCCCGTATTTTGGAGCAAAATTGCAGAAATTCCCCTAATTGTGGGGCAAAAATGCAGAAATTCTCTTTATTTTGAGGCAAAACTCAGAAATTCCACCTATTTTGGGGCAAAATACCCGAAATTTTCCTTATTTTGGGGAAAAATTGCAGAAATTTAACTTATTTTGGGGCAAAATTGCAAAGATTTCACTTATTTCAGCGAAAAAAATGCAGAAATTTTCCTTATTTGGGGGCAAAAAGGCAGAAATTCCTAATATTTTGTGGCAATAATGCAGAAATTCCTAATATTTTGTTGCAAAAATGAAGAAATTTTCATTATTTTGAGGTAAAAAGGCTGAAATTCCCCTCATTTGGGAGCAAAAAAGCAGAAATTTCCCTTATTTTGAGGCAATTTTGCAGAAATTTCACTTATTTCAGGGTAATAAGTCAGAAATTTTCCTTATTTTGGGGAAAAATGACAGAAATTCCCTTTGTTTTGGGGGAAAAAGACAGAAATTCCACTTATTTAGAGGCAAAAAAGCAGAAATTCCCCTTATTTTAGGGCAAAATTGCAGAAATTTCTTTTATTTGGGGGCAAAAAACAGAAATTCCCCTTATTTTGGGGCAAAATTCCAGAAATTTCCTTTATTATGGGGAAAAATTGCAGAAATTTCCTTTATTTTAGGGCAAAATTGCAGAAATTTCACTCATTCAGAGAAAAAAAGCAAAAATTTTTCTTATTTTGGGGTAAAAAGGCAGAAATTCCCATTATTTTGGGGCAAAAATTCAGAAATTCACCTTATTTTGGGCTAAAATTGCAGAAATTTCATTTATTTCAGGGTAATAAGTCAGAATTTTTCCTTATTTTGGGGCAAAAATGACAGAAATTTCCTTTGTTTTTGGGGAAAAAGACTTAAATTCCACTTATTTAGAGGCAAAAGACGCAGAAATTCCCCTTATTTTAG
Source organism: Micromys minutus (assembly GCF_963924665.1). Lineage (NCBI taxonomy): Eukaryota > Metazoa > Chordata > Mammalia > Rodentia > Muridae > Micromys > Micromys minutus. Next base: position 361,235 of record NW_027667258.1, on the reverse strand, counting down.
GGCAAAATTGCAGAAATTTCCCTTATTTGGGGGCAAAAAAACAGAAATTCCCCTTATTTTGGCGCAAAATTCCCGAAATATCCCTTATTATAATGAAAAATTGCAGAAATTTTTTTTATTTTAGTGCAAAATTGCAGAAATTTCACTTATTTCAGAAAAAAAAAGGCAAAAATTTTTTTCTCTTGGGGCAAAAAAGCCGAAATTCCCATTATTTTGGGGCAAAAAGAAAGAAATTCACCTTATTTTGGGCTAAAATTGCAGAAATTTAACATATTTCAGGGCAAAAATGCAGAAATTTCCCTTAATTTGGGGCAAAAATGAAGAAATTTCCCTTTTTTATGGCAAAAAGTTATTCATTCCCCTTATTTTCGGGCAAAAAGGCAGAAATTCCCCGTATTTTGGAACAAAATTGCAGAAATTCCCCTAATTGTGGCGCAAAAAGGCAGAAATTCTCCTTATTTTGGGGCAAAACTCAGAAATTCCACCTATTTTGGGGCAAAATACCCGAAATTTCCCTTAATTGGGGCAAAATTGCAGAAATTTAACTTATTTTGGGGCAAATTGCAGAAATTTCACTTATTTCAGGGAAAAAAGGCAGAAATTTTCCTTATTTTGGGCAAAAAGGCAGAAATTCCTAATATTTTGTGGCAATAATGCAGAAATTCCTAATATTTTGTTGCAAAAATGCAGAAATTTCCCTTATTTTGAGGTAAAAAGGCTGAAATTCCCCTTTTTGGGGGGCAAAAAAGCAAAAATTTCCCTTATTTTGGGGCAAAATTGCAGAAATTTCACTTATTTCAGGGTAATACGTCAAAAATTTTCCTTATTTTGGGGCAAAAGAGACAAAAATTCCCTTTGTTTTGGGGAAAAAAGACAGAAATTCCACTTATTTAGAGGCAAAAAGGCAAAAGTTCCCCTTATTTTGGAGCAAAAATGAAAAAATTTCCTTTTTTTATAGCAAAAAGGTATGCATTCTTCTTATTTTCGGACAAAAAGGCAGAAATTCCCCATATTTTGGGGCAAAGGCAGAAATTACCCTTATTTTGGGGCAAAACTCAGAAATTCCAATTATTTTGGGGCAAACTTTTAGAAATTTCCCTTATTTTGGGGCAAAATTGCAGAAATTTTACTTATTTTGGGGCAAAATTGCAGAAATTTCACTTATTTCACATAAAAAAGGCAGAAATTTTCCTTATTTGTGGCAACAAACAGAAATTTCTCTATTTTTGGGGCAAATTTGCAGAAATTTCACTTATTTCAGGGTCATAAGTCAGAAATTTTTCTTATTTTGGGGCAAAAAAGACAGAAATTCTTTTTGTTTTGTTGGAAAAATACAGAAATTCCACTTATTTAGTGGCAAAAAGGCAAAAGTTCCCCTTATTTTGGAGCAAAAATGAAGAAATTTTCGCTTTTTATGGCATAAAGGTATGCATTCTTTTTATTTTCGGACAAAAAGGCAGAAATCCCCCTTATTTTGGGGCAAAATTGCAGAAATTTCCCTAATTGTGGGGCAAAAAACAGAAATTCCCCTTATTTTGAAACAAAATTGCAGAAATTTCACTTATTTCAGGGAAAAAAGGCAGAAATTTTCCTTATTTTGGGGCAAAAAGGCAAAAAGTCTCCGTATTTTGGTGCAAAATTACAGAAATTTCCCTTATTATGGGGAAAAATTGCAGAAATTTCCCTTATTGTAGGGCAAAATTGCAGAAATTTCACTAATTGTGGGGCAAAAAGGCAGAAATTCTCCTTATTTTGGGGCAAAACTCAGAAATTCCACTTATTTTGGGGCAAAATTCCAGAAATTTCCTATATTTTGGGGGAAAATTGCAAAACTTTTACTTATTTTGGGGCAAAATTGCAGAAATTTCATTTATTTCAGGGCAAAAAGGCAGAAATTTTCCTTATTTTGGGGCAAAAAGGCAGAAATTCCTAATATTTTGTGCCAAAATTCAGAAATTCCCCTTATTTTGAGGTAAAAAGGCTGAAATTCCCCTTATTTGGGGGCAAAAGGCAGAATTTTCCCTTATAATGGGGCAAAATTGCAGAAATTTCACTTATTTCAGGGTAATAAGTCACAAATTTTTCTTATTTTGGGGCAAAAAGGCAGAAATTCCTAATATTTTGTTGCAATAATGCAGAAATTCCCAATATTTTGTTGCAAAAATGCAGAAATTTTTATTATTTTGAGGTAAAAAGGCTGAAATTTCCGTTATTTGGGGGCAAAAAAGCAGAAATTTCCCTTATTTTGGGGCAATTTTGCAGAAATTTCACTTATTTCAGGGTAATAAGTCAGAAATTTTCCTTATTTTGGGGCAAAAATGACAGAAATTCCCTTTGTTTTGGGGGAAAAAGACAGAAATTCCACTTATTTAGAGGCAAAAAAGCAGAAATTCCCCTTATTTTAGGGCAAAATTGCAGAAATTTCCCTTATTTGGTGGCAAAAAAGAGAAATTCCCCTTATTTTGGGGCAAAATTCCAGAAATTTCCTTTATTATGGGGAAAAATTGCAGGAATTTCCTTTATTTTAGGGCAAAATTGCAGAAATTTCACTTATTTCAGAGAAAAAAGGCAAAATTTTTTCTTATTTTGGGGCAAAAAGGCAGAAATTCCCATTATTTTGAGGCAAAAAGGCAGAAATTCACCTTATTTTGGGTTAAAATTGCAGAAATTTCACATTTTGCAGGGAAAAAAGCAGAAATTTCCCTTAATTTTGGGCAAAAATGAAGAAATTTCCCTTTTTTATGGCAAAAAGATATGCATTTCCTTATTTTTTAGCAAAAAGGCAGAAATTCCCCGTATTTTTGAGCAAAATTGCAGAAATTCCCCTAATTGTGGGGCAAAAAGGCAGAAATTCTCTTTATTTTGGGGCAAAACTCAGAAATTCCACCTATTTTGGGGCAAAATTCCAGAAACTTCCCTTATTTTGGGGCAAAATTGCAGAAATTTCACTTATTTTGGGGCAAAATTGCAATAATTTCACTTATTTCAGGGAAAAAAGGCAGAAATTTTTCTTATTTGGGCAAAAAGGCAGAAATTCTCCATATTTTGGTGCAAAAATCAGAAATTTCCCTTATTTTGATGTAAAATGCTGAAATTCTTCTTATTTGGGGGCAAAAGGCAGAAATTTCCCTATTTTTGGGGCAAATTTGCAGAAATTTCACTTATTTCAGGGTAATAAGTCAGAAATTTTTCTTATTTTGGGGCAAAAAAGACAGAAATTCCCTTTTTTTTGGGGGAAAAAGATAGAAATTCCACTTATTTAGAGGTAAAAAGGCAAAATTACCCCTTATTTTGAAGCAAAATGAAGAAATTTTTTTTATGGCAAAAAGGTATGCATTCTTTTTATTTTCAGAATAAAAGGCAGAAATTCGCCATATTTTAGGGCAATAGGCAGAAATTCCCCTTATTTTGGGGCAAAATTGCAGAAATTTCCCTAATTGTGGGACAAAAAACAGAAATTCCACTTAATTTGAAGCAAAATTGCAGAAATTTCCCTTATTATGGGAAAAAATTGCAGAAATTTTCCTTATTTTAGGGCAAAATTTCAGAAATTTCACTAATTGTAAGGCAATAAGGCAGAAATTCTCCTTATTTTGGGGCAAGAATCAGAAATTCCAATTTTTTTGGAAGCAAAATTCCAGAAATTTCCCTTATTTTGGGGCAAAATTACAGAAATTTTACTTATTTTGGGGCAAAATTGCAGAAATTTCACTTATTTCAGGGAAAAAAGGCAGAAATATTCCTTATTTTGGGGCAAAAAAGCAGAAATTCCTAATATTTTGTTCCAAAATTCAGAAATTCCCCTCATTTTGAGGTAAAAAGTCTGAAATTCCCCTTATTTGGGGCAAAAAGGCAGAAATTTCCCTTATATTGGGGCAAAATTGCAGAAATTTCACTTATTTCGGGTAATAAGTCAGAAATTTTCCTTATTTTGGGGCAAAAATGACAGAAATTCCCTTTGTTTTGGGGGATAAAAACAGAAATTACACTTATTCAGAGGCAAAAAAGCAGAAACTCCCCTTATTTTAGGGCAAATTTGCAGAAATTTCCATTATTTGGGGGCAAAAAAACAGACATTCCCCTTATTTTTGGGCAAAATTCCAGAAATTTCCTTTATTATGGGAAAAAATTGCAAAAATTTCTTTTATTTTAGGGCAAAATTGCAGAAATTTTACTTATTTCAGAGAAAAAAAGCAAAAATTTTTCTTATTTTGGGGCAAAGAGGCAGAAATTCCCATTATTTTGGGGCAAAAAGGCAGAAATTCACTTTATTTTGGGCTAAAATTGCAGAAATTTCACATATTTCAGGGCAAAAGGCAGAAATTTCCCTTAATTTGGGGCAAAAATAAAGAAATTTCCCTTTTTTATGGCAAAAAGGTATGCATTCCCCTTATTTTCGGGCAAAAAGGCAGAAATTCTCTGTATTTTGGAGCAAAATTGCAGAAATTCCTCTAATTGTCAGACAAAAAGGCAGAAATTCTCCTTATTTTGGGGCAGAACTCAGAAATTCCACTTGTTTTGGGGCAAAATTCCAGAAATTTCCCTTATTTTGGGGCAAAATTGCAGAAATTTCCCTAATAGTGGGGCAAAAAACAGAAATTCCCCTTATTTTGAAGCAAAATTGCAGAAATTTCCCTTATTATGGGGAAAATTGCAGAAATTTCTCTTATTTTATGGCAAAATTTCAGAAATTTCACTTATTTTCTTTCAAAATTGCAGAAATTTCACTTATTTCAGGGAAAAAAGGCAGAAATTTTCCTTATTTTGGGGCAAAAAGGCAGAAATTCTCCATATTTTGGTGCAAAAATCAGAAATTTCCCTTATTTTGAGGTAAAATGCTGAAATTCTTCTTATTTGGGTGCAAAAGGCAGAAATTTCCCTATTTTTGGGGCAAATTTGCAGAAATTTCACTTATTTCAGGGTAATAAGTCAGAAATTTTCCTTATTTTGGGGCAAAAAAGACAGAAATTCCCTTTGTTTTGGGGGAAAAAGACAGAAATTCCACTTATTTAGAGGTAAAAAGGAAAAATTTCCCCTTATTTTGGAGCAAAATGAAGAAATTTCCATTTTTATGGCAAAAAGGTATGCATTCCTTTTATTTTCAGACAAAAAGGCAGAAATTCCCCATATTTTAGGGCAAAAGGCAGAAATTCCCCTTATTTTGGGGCAAAATTGCAGAAATTTCCCTTATTTTAGGGCAAAATTGCAGAAATTTCACTAATTGTAAGGCAATAAGGCAGTAATTCTCTTTATTTTGGGGCAAAACTCAGAAATTCCACTTATTTTGGGGCAAAATTCCAGAAATTTCCCTTATTTTGGGGCAAAATTACAGAAATTTTACTTATTTTGGAACAAAATTGCAGAAATTTCACTTATTTCAGGGAAAAAAGGCAGAAATATTCCTTATTTTGGGGCAAAAAGGAAGAAATTCCTAATATTTTGTTCCAAAATTCAGAAATTCCCCTCATTTTGAGGTAAAAATTCTGAAATTCCCCTTTTTTGGGCCAAAAAGGCATAAATTTCCCTTATATTAGGGCAAAATTGCAGAAATTTCACTTATTTCGGGTAATAAGTCAGAAATTTTCCTTATTTTGGGGCAAAAATGACAGAAATTCCCTTTGTTTTGGGAGATAAAAACAGAAATTACACTTATTTAGAGGCAAAAAAGCAGAAAATCCCCTTATTTTAGGGCAAAATTGCAGAAATTTCCATTATTTGGGGGCAAAAAAACAGAAATTCCCCTTATTTTGGGGCAAAATTCCAGAAATTTCCTTTATTATGGGAAAAATTGCAAAAATTTCTTTTATTTTAGGGCAAAATTGCAGAAATTTTACTTATTTAAGAGAAAAAAAGCAAAAATTTTTCTTATTTTGGGGCAAAGAGGCAGAAATTCCCATTATTTTGGGGCAAAAAGGCAGAAATTCACTTTATTTTGGGCTAAAATTGCAGAAATTTCACATATTTCAGAGCAAAAAGGCAAAAATTTCCCTTAATTTGGGGCAAAAATGAACAAATTTCCCTTTTTTATGGCAAAAATTATTCATTCCCCTTATTTTCGGGCAAAAAGGCAGAAATTCTCCGTATTTTGGTGCAAAATTACAGAAATTTCCCTTATTATGAACAAAAATTGCAGAAATTTCCCTTATTTTAGGGCAAAATTGCAGAAATTTCACTAATTTTGGGGAAAAAAGGCAGAAATTCTCTTTATTTTGGGGCAAAACTCAGAAATTCCACTTATTTTGGGGCAAAATTCCAGAAATTTCCTTTATTTTGGGGAAAATTGCAGAAATTTTACTTATTTTGGGGCAAAATTTCAGAAATTTCACTTATTTCAGGGCAAAAAGGCAGAAATTTTCCTTATTTTGGGGCAAAAAGGCACAAATTCCTAATATTTTGTGCCAAAATTCAGAAATTCCCCTTATTTTGAGGTAAAAAGGCTGAAATTCCCCTTATTTGGGGGCAAAAGGCAGAATTTTCCCTTATAATGGGGCAAAATTGCAGAAATTTTCCTTATTTCAGGGTAATAAGTCAGAAATTTTTCTTATTTTGGGGCAAAAATGACAGAAAATCCCTTTGTTTTCGGGGAAAAGACAGAAATTCCACTTATTTAAAGGCAAAAAAGCTGAAATTCCCCTTATTTTAGGGCAAAATTCCAGAAATTTCCATTATTTGGGGGCAAAAAAACAGAAATTCCCCTTATTTTGGGGGAAAATTCCAGAAATTTCCCTTATTATGGGGAAAAATTGCAGAAATTTCCCTTATTTTAGGGCAAAATTGCAGAAATTTTACTTATTTCAGAGAAAAAAAGCAAAAATTTTTCTTATTTTGGGGCAAAGAGGCAGAAATTCCCATTATTTTGGGGCAAAAAGGCAGAAATTCACTTTATTTTGGGCTAAAATTGCAGAAATTTATCATATTTCAGGGCAAAAGGCAGAAATTTCCCTTAATTTGGGGCAAAAATAAAGAAATTTCCCTTTTTTATGGCAAAAAGGTATGCATTCCCCTTATTTTCGGGCAAAAAGGCAGAAATTCTCTGTATTTTGGAGCAAAATTGCAGAAATTCCTCTAATTGTCAGACAAAAAGGCAGAAATTCTCCTTATTTTGGGGCAGAACTCAGAAATTCCACTTGTTTTGGGGCAAAATTCCAGAAATTTCCCTTATTTTGGGGCAAAATTGCAGAAATTTCCCTAATTGTGGGGCAAAAAACAGAAATTCCCCTTATTTTGAAGCAAAATTGCAGAAATTTCCCTTATTATGGGGAAAATTGCAGAAATTTCTCTTATTTTATGGCAAAATTTCAGAAATTTCACTTATTTTCTTTCAAAATTGCAGAAATTTCACTTATTTCAGGGAAAAAAGGAAGAAATTTTCCTTATTTTGGGGCAAAAAGGCAGAAATTCTCCATATTTTGGTGCAAAAATCAGAAATTTCCCTTATTTTGAGGTAAAATGCTGAAATTCTTCTTATTTGGGGGCAAAAGGCAGAAATTTCCCTATTTTTGGGGCAAATTTGCAGAAATTTCACTTATTTCAGGGTAATAAGTCAGAAATTTTCCTTATTTTGGGGCAAAAAAGACAGAAATTCCCTTTATTTTGGGGGAAAAAGACAGAAATTCCACTTATTTAGAGGTAAAAAGGCAAAATTTCCCCTTATTTTGGAGCAAAATGTAGAAATTTCCCTTTTTTATGGCAAAAAGGTATGCATTCCTTTTATTTTCAGACAAAAAGGCAGAAATTCCCCATATTTTAGGGCAAAAGGCAGAAATTCCCCTTATTTGGGGGCAAAATTGCAGAAATTTCACTTATTTCAGGTAATAAGTCAGAAATTTTCCTTATTTTGGGGCAAAAATGACAGAAATTCCCTTTGTTTTGGGGGATAAAAACAGAAATTACACTTATTTAGAGGCAAAAAAGCAGAAATTCCCCTTATTTTAGGGCAAAATTGCAGAAATTTCCATTATTTTGGGGCAAAAAAAACAGAAATTCCCCTTATTTTGGGGCAAAATTCCAGAAATTTCCTTTATTATGGAAAAAATTACAAAAATTTCTTTTATTTTAGGGCAAAATTGCAGAAATTTTACTTATTTAAGAGAAAAAAAGCAAAAATTTTTCTTATTTTGGGGCAAAGAGGCAGAAATTCTCATTATTTTGGGGCAAAAAGGCAGAAATTCCCCGTATTTTGGAGCAAAATTGCAGAAATTCCCCTAATTGTGGGGCAAAAATGCAGAAATTCTCTTTATTTTGAGGCAAAACTCAGAAATTCCACCTATTTTGGGGCAAAATACCCGAAATTTTCCTTATTTTGGGGGAAAAATTGCAGAAATTTAACTTATTTTGGGGCAAAATTGCAAAGATTTCACTTATTTCAGCGAAAAAAATGCAGAAATTTTCCTTATTTGGGGGTAAAAAGGCAGAAATTCCTAATATTTTGTGGCAATAATGCAGAAATTCCTAATATTTTGTTGCAAAAATGCAGAAATTTTCATTATTTTGAGGTAAAAAGGCTGAAATTCCCCTCATTTGGGGGCAAAAAAGCAGAAATTTCCCTTATTTTGGGGCAATTTTGCAGAAATTTCACTTATTTCAGGGTAATAAGTCAGAAATTTTCCTTATTTTGGGGCAAAAATGACAGAAATTCCCTTTGTTTTGGGGGAAAAAGACAGAAATTCCACTTATTTAGAGGCAAAAAAGCAGAAATTCCCCTTATTTTAGGGCAAAATTGCAGAAATTTCTTTTATTTGGGGGCAAAAAACAGAAATTCCCCTTATTTTGGGGCAAAATTCCAGAAATTTCCTTTATTATGGGGAAAAATTGCAGAAATTTCCTTTATTTTAGGGCAAAATTGCAGAAATTTCACTTATTTCAGAGAAAAAAAGCAAAAATTTTTCTTATTTTGGGGCAAAGAGGCAGAAATTCCCATTATTTTGGGGCAAAAATTCAGAAATTCACCTTATTTTGGGCTAAAATTGCAGAAATTTCATTTATTTCAGGGTAATAAGTCAGAATTTTTCCTTATTTTGGGGCAAAAATGACAGAAATTTCCTTTGTTTTTGGGGAAAAAGACTTAAATTCCACTTATTTAGAGGCAAAAGACGCAGAAATTCCCCTTATTTTAGGGCAAAATTGCAGAAATTTCCCTTATTTGGGGGCAAAAAAACAGAAATTCCCCTTATTTTGGCGCAAAATTCCCGAAATATCCCTTATTATAATGAAAAATTGCAGAATTTTTTTTTATTTTAGTGCAAAATTGCAGAAATTTCAGTTATTTCAGAGAAAAAAAGGCAAAAATTTTTCTTATCTTGGGGCAAAAAAGCCGAAATTCCCATTATTTTGGGGCAAAAAGAAAGAAATTCACCTTATTTTTGGCTAAAATTGCAGAAATTTAACATATTTCAGGGCAAAAATGCAGAAATTTCCCTTAATTTGGGGCAAAAATGAAGAAATTTCCCTTTTTTATGGCAAAAAGTTATTCATTCCTCTTATTTTCGGGCAAAAAGGCAGAAATTCCCCGTATTTTGGAACAAAATTGCAGAAATTCCCCTAATTGTGGGGCAAAAAGGCAGAAATTCTCCTTATTTTTGGGGCAAAACTCAGAAATTCCACCTATTTTGGGGCAAAATACCCGAAATTTCCCTTAATTGGGGCAAAATTGCAGAAATTTAACTTATTTTGGGGCAAATTGCAGAAATTTCACTTATTTCAGGGAAAAAAGGCAGAAATTTTCTTTATTTTGGGCAAAAAGGCAGAAATTCCTAATATTTTGTTGCAATAATGCAGAAATTCCTAATATTTTGTTGCAAAAATGCAGAAATTTCCCTTATTTTGAGGTAAAAAGGCTGAAATTCCCCTTTTTGGGAGGCAAAAAAGCAAAACTTTCCCTTATTTTGGGGCAAAATTGCAGAAATTTCACTTATTTCAGGGTAATACGTCAGAAATTTTCCTTATTTTGGGGCAAAAAAGACAAAAATTCCCTTTGTTTTGGGGAAAAAAGACAGAAATTCCACTTATTTAGAGGCAAAAAGGCAAAAGTTCCCCTTATTTTGGAGCAAAAATGAAATAATTTCTCTTTTTTATAGCAAAGAGGTATGCATTCTTCTTATTTTCGGACAAAAAGGCAGAAATTCCCCATATTTTGGGGCAAAGGCAGAAATTACCCTTATTTTGGGGAAAAATTGCAGAAATTTCACTAATTTTGGCGCAAAAAGGCAGAAATTCTCCTATTTTGGGGCAAAACTCAGAAATTCCAATTATTTTGGGGCAAACTTTTAGAAATTATCCTTATTTTGGGGCAAAATTGCAGAAATTTTACTTATTTTGGGGCAAAATTGCAGAAATTTCACTTATTTCACATAAAAAAAGGCAGAAATTTTCCTTATTTTGGGGCAACAAACAGAAATTTCTCTATTTTTGGGGCAAATTTGCAGAAATTTCACTTATTTCAGGGTCATAAGTCAGAAATTTTTCTTATTTTGGAGCAAAAAAGACAGAAATTCTTTTTGTTTTGTTGGAAAAATACAGAAATTCCACTTATTTAGTGGCAAAAAGGCAAAAGTTCCCCTTATTTTGGAGCAAAAATGAAGAAATTTCCCCTTTTTATGGCATAAAGGTATGCATTCTTTTTATTTTCGGACAAAAGGGCAGAAATTCCCCTTAATTTGGGGCAAAATTGCAGAAATTTCCCTAATTGTGGGGCAAAAAACAGAAATTCCCCTTATTTTGAAACAAAATTGCAGAAATTTCACTTATTTCAGGGAAAAAAGGCAGAAATATTCCTTATTTTGGGGCAAAAAGGCAAAAAGTCTCCGTATTTTGGTTCAAAATTACAGAAATTTCCTTTATTATGGGGAAAAATTGCAGAAATTTTCCTTATTTTAGGGCAAAATTGCAGAAATTTCACTAATTGTGGGGCAAAAAGGCAGAAATTCTCCTTATTTTGGGGCAAAACTCAGAAATTCCACTTCTTTTGGGGCAAAATTCCAGAAATTTCCTATATTTTGGGGGAAAATTGCAGAACTTTTACTTATTTTGGGGCAAAATTGCAGAAATTTCACCTATTTCAGGGCAAAAAGGCAGAAATTTTCCTTATTTTGGGGCAAAAAGGCAGAAATTCCTAATATTTTCTGGCAAAAATGCAGAAATTTCTAATATTTTGTTGCAAAAATGCAGAAATTTCCCTTATTTTGAGGTAAAAAGGCTGAAATTCCCCTTATTTGGGGGCAAAAAGGCAGAAATTTCCTTTATTTTGGGGCAAATTTGCAAAAATTTCACTTATTTCAGGGTAATAAGTCAGAAATTTTCCATGTTTTGGGGCAAAAAACACAGAAATTCTTTTTGTTTGGGGGAAAAATACAGAAATTCCACTTATTCAAAGGAAAAAAGTAAAAGTTCCGCTTATTTTGGAGCAAAAATGAAGAAATTTTCCTTTTTTATGGCATAAAGTTATGCATTCTTTTTATTTTCAGACAAAATTCAGAAATTTCGCAAATTTTGGGGGAAAAGCCAGAAATTTCCCTTATTTTACAGCAAAATTGCAGAAATTTTACTAATTTTGGCGCAAAAAGGCAGAAATTCTTTTTATTTGGGGCAAAATTCAGAAATTCCACTTATTTTGGGGCAAAATTCCAGAAAATTCCCTTATATTGGGGCAAAATTGCAGAAATTTTACTTATTTTGGGGCAAAATTGCAGACATTTCACATATCAGGGAAAAAAGGCAGAAATTTTCCTTATTTTCGGGCAAAGGGGCAAAATTTTCCATATTTTGGTGCAAAAATCAGAAATGTCCCTTATTTTGAGGTAAAAGGGCTGAAATTCCCCTTATTTTGGAGCAAAAGGCAGAACTTTCCCTATTTTGGGGCAAATTTGCAGAAATTTCACTTATTTCAGGGTAATAAGTCAGAAATTTTCCTTATTTTGGGGCAAAAATGACAGAAATTCCCTTTGTATTGGGGGAAAAATACAGAAATTCCACATATTTAGAGGCAAAAAAGCAGAAATTCCCCTTATTTTAGGGCAAAATTGCAGAAATTTCCCTTATTTGGTGGCAAAAAAGAGAAATTCCCCTTTTTTGGGGCAAAATTCCAGAAATTTCTCTTATTATGAGTAAAAATTGCAGAAATTTCCTTTATTTTAGGGCAAAATTGCAGAAATTTCACTTATTTCAGAGAAAAAAGGCAAAAATTTTTCTTCTTTTGGTGCAAAAAGGCAGAAATTCCCATTATTTTGGGGCAAAAAGCCAGAAATTCACCTTATTTGGGCCAAAATTTCAGAAATTTCATATATTTCAGGGCAAAAAGGCAGAAATTTCCCTTAATTTGGGGCAAAAATGAAGAAATTTCCCTTTTTTATGGCAAAAAGTTATGCATTCCCCTTATTTTCATGCAAAAAGGCAGAAATTCCCCATATTTTGGAGCAAAATTGCAGAAATTCTTCTAATTGTGGGGCAAAAAGGCAGAAATTCTCCTTATATGGGGCAAAACTCAGAAATTCCACCTATTTTGAGGCAAAATACCCGAAATTTCCCTTATTTTGGGGCAAAATTGCAGAAATTTAACTTATTTTGGGGCAAAATTGCAGAGATTTCACTTATTTCAGGGAAAAAAACGCAGAAATTTTCCTTATTTTGGGGCAAAAAGGCAGAAATTCCTAATATTTTGTTGCAATAATACAGAAATTCCTAATATTTTGTTGCAAAAATGCAGAAATTTTCATTATTTTGAGGTAAAAAGGTTGAAATTCTTCTTATTTGGGGGCAAAAAAGCAGAAATTTCCCTTATTTTGGGGCAATTTTGCAGAAATTTCACTTATTTCAGGGTAATAAGTCAGAAATTTTCCTTATTTTGGGGCAAAAATGACAGAAATTCCCTTTGTTTTGGGGGAAAAAGACAGAAATTCCAATTATTTAGAGGCAAAAAAGCAGAAATTCCCCTTATTTTAGGGCAAAATTGCAGAAATTTCTTTTATCTGTGGGCAAAAAACAGAAATTCCCCTTATTTTGGGGCAAAATTCCAGAAATTTCCTTTATTATGGGGAAAAATTGCAGGAATTTCCTTTATTTTAGGGCACAATTGCAGAAATTTCACATATTTCAGAGAAAAAAGGCAAAAATTTTTCTTCTTTTGGGGCAAAAAGGCAGAAATTCCCATTATTTTGGGGCAAAAAGGTAGAAATTCACCTTATTTTGGGTTAAAATTGCAGAAATTTCACATTTTTCAGGGAAAAAAGGTAGAAATTTCCCTTAATATGGGGCAAAAATGAAGAAATTTCCCTTTTTTATGGCAAAAAGGTATGCATTTCCTTATTTTTTAGCAAAAAGGCAGAAATTCCCCGTATTTTGGAGCAAAATTGCAGAAATTCCCCTAATTGTGGGGCAAAAAGGCAGAAATTCTTTTTATTTTGGGGCAAAACTCAGAAATTCCACTTATTTTGGGGCAAAATTCCAGAAACTTCCCTTATTTTGGGGCAAAATTGCAGAAATTTCACTTATTTTTGGGCAAAATTGCAATAATTTCACTTATTTCAGGGAAAAAAAGGCAGAAATTTTCCTTATTTTGGGGCAAAAAGGCAGAAATTCTCCATATTTTGGTGCAAAAATCAGAAATTTCCATTATTTTGAGGTAAAATGCTGAAATTCTTCTTATTTGGGGGCAAAAGGCAAAAATTTCCCTATTTTGGGGGCAAATTTGCAGAAATTTCACTTATTTCAGGGTAATAAGTCAGAAATTTTCCTTATTTTGGGGCAAAAAAGACAGAAATTCCCTTTGTTTTGGGGGAAAAAGATAGAAATTCCACTTATTTAGAGGTAAAAAGGCAAAATTTCCCCTTATTTTGGAGCAAAATGAAGAATTTTTTTTTATGGCAAAAGGTATGCATTCTTTTTATTTTCAAACAAAAAGGCAGATTCCCCATATTTTAGGGCAATAGGCAGAAATTCCCCTTATTTTGGGGCAAAATTGCAGAAATTTCCCTAATTGTGGGACAAAAAACAGACATTCCCCTTATTTTGAAGCAAAATTGCAGAAATTTCCATTATTATGGGAAAAAATTGCAGAAATTTTCCTTATTTTAGGGCAAAATTGCAGAAATTTCACTAATTGTAAGGCAATAAGGCAGAAATTCTCCTTATTTTGGGGCAAAACTCAGAAATTCCACTTATTTTGGGGCAAAATTCCAGAAATTTCCCTTATTTTGGGGCAAAATTACAGTAATTTTACTTATTTTGGGGCAAAATTGCAGAAATTTCACTTATTTCAGGGAAAAAAGGCAGAAATATTCCTTATTTTGGGGCAAAAAGGCAGAAATTCCTAATATTTTGTTCCAAAATTCAGAAATTCCCCTCATTTTGAGGTAAAAAGTCTGAAATTCCCCTTATTTGGGGCAAAAAGGCAGAATTTTCCCTTATATTGGGGCAAAATTGCAGAAATTTTACTTATTTCGGGTAATAAGTCAGAAATTTTCCTTATTTTGGGGCAAAAATGACAGAAATTCCCTTTGTTTTGGGGGATAAAAACAGAAATTACACTTATTTAGAGGCAAAAAAGCAGAAACTCCCCTTATTTTAGGGCAAATTTGCAGAAATTTCCATTATTTGGGGGCAAAAAAACAGAAATTCCCCTTATTTTTGGGCAAAATTCCAGAAATTTTTTTTATTATGGGAAAAAATTGCAAGAATTTCTTTTATTTTAGGGCAAAATTGCAGAAATTTTACTTATTTCAGAGAAAAAAAGCAAAAATTTTTCTTATTTTGGGACAAAGAGTGAGAAATTCCCATTATTTTGGGGCAAAAAGGCAGAAATTCACTTTATTTTGGGCTAAAATTGCAGAAATTTCACATATTTCAGGGCAAAAGGCAGAAATTTCCCTTAATTTGGGGCAAAAATAAAGAAATTTCCTTTTTTTATGGCAAAAAGGTATGCATTCCCCTTATTTTCGGGCAAAAAGGCAGAAATTCTCCGTATTTTGAAATAAAATTGCAGAAATTCCTCTAATTGTCAGACAAAAATCAGAAATTCTCCTTATTTTGGGGCAGAACTCAGAAATTCCACATGTTTTGGGGCAAAATTCCAGAAATTTCCCTTATTTTGGGGCAAAATTGCAGAAATTTCCCTAATTGTGGGGCAAAAAACAGAAATTCCACTTATTTTGAAGCAAAATTGCAGAAATTTCCCTTATTATGGGGAAAAATTGCAGAAATTTCTCTTATTTTATGGCAAAATTTCAGAAATTTCACTTATTTTCTTGCAAAATTGCAGAAATTTCACTTATTTCAGGGAAAAAAGGCAGAAATTTTCCTTATTTTAGGGCAAAAAGGCAGAAATTCTCCATATTTTGGTGCAAAAATCAGAAATTTCCCTTATTTTGAGGTAAAATGCTGAAATTCTTCTTATTTGGGGGCAAAAGGCAGAAATTTCCCTATTTTGGGGGCAAATTTGCAGAAATTTCACTTATTTCAGGGTAATAAGTCAGAAATTTTCCTTATTTTGGGGCAAAAAAGACAGAAATTCCCTTTATTTTGGGGGAAAAAGACAGAAATTCCACTTATTTAGAGGTAAAAAGGCAAAATTTCTCCTTATTTTGGAGTAAAATGAAGAAATTTCCCTTTTTTATGGCAAAAAGGTATGCATTCCTTTTATTTTCGCACAAAAAGGCAGAAATTCCCCATATTTTGGGGCAAAGGCAGAAATTACCCTTATTTTGGGGCAAAATTGCAGAAATTTCCCTAATTGTGGGACAAAAAAAATTCCCCTTATTTTGAAGCAAAATTGCAGAAATTTCCCTTATTATGGGGAAAAATTGCAGAAATTTCCCTTATTTTACGGCAAAATTGCAGAAATTTCACTAATTGTAAGGCAATAAGGCAGAAATTCTCTTTATTTTGGGGCAAAACTCAGATTTCCACTTATTTTGGGGCAAAATTCCAGAAATTTCCCTTATTTCGGGGCAAAATTACAGTAATTTTACTTATTTTGGGGCAAAATTGCAGAAATTTCACTTATTTCAGGGAAAAAAGGCAGAAATATTCCTTATTTTGGGGCAAAAAGGCAGAAATTCCTAATATTTTGTTCCAAAATTCAGAAATTCCACTCATTTTGAGGTAAAAAGTCTGAAATTCCTCTTATTTGGGGCAAAAAGGCAGAAATTTTCCTTATATTGGGGCAAAATTGCAGAAATTTCACTTATTTCGGGTAATAAGTCAGAAATTTTCCTTATTTTGGGGCAAAAATGACAGAAATTCCCTTTGTTTTGGGGGATAAAAACAGAAATTCCACTTATTTAGAGGCAAAAAAGCAGAAACTCCCCTTATTTTAGGGCAAAATTGCAGAAATTTCCATTATTTGGGGGCAAAAATCAGAAATTCCCCATATTTTGGGGCAAAATTCCAGAAATTTCCTTTATTATGGGAAAAAGTTGCAAAAATTTCTTTTATTTTAGGGCAAAATTGCAGAAATTTTACTTATTTCAGAGAAAAAAAGCAAAAATTTTTCTTATTTTGGGGCAAAAAGGCAGAAATTCACTTTATTTTGGGCTAAAATTGCAGAAATTTCACATATTTCAGGGCAAAAAGGCAGAAATTTCCCTTAATTTGGGGCAAAAATGAAGAAATTTCCCTTTTTTATGGCAAAAAGTTATTCATCCCCCTTATTTTCGGGCAAAAAGGCAGAAATTCTCAGTATTTTGGTGCAAAATTACAGAAATTTCCCTTATTATGAACAAAAATAGCAGAAATTTCCCTTATTTTAGGGCAAAATTGCAGAAATTTCACTAATTTTGGGGCAAAAAGGCAGAAATTCTCTTTATTTTGTTGCAAAACTCAGAAATTACACTTATTTTGGGGCAAAATTCCAGAAATTTCCTTTATTTTGGGGGAAAATTGCAGAAATTTTACTTCTTTTGGGGCAAAATTTCAGAAATTTCACTTATTTCAGGGCAAAAAGGCAGAAATTTTCCTTATTTTGGGGCAAAAAAGCACAAATTCCTAATATTTTGTGCCAAAATTCAGAAATTCCCCTTATTTTGAGGTAAAAAGGCTGAAATTTCCCTTATTTGGGGGCAAAAGGCAGAATTTTCCCTTATAATGGGGCAACATTGCAGAAATTTCAATTATTTCAGGGTAATAAGTCAGAAATTTTTCTTATTTTGGGGCAAAAATGACAGAAATTCCCTTTGTTTTCGGGGAAAAGACAGAAATTCCACTTATTTAAAGGCAAAAAAGCTGAAATTCCCCTTATTTTAGGGCAAAATTCCAGAAATTTCCATTATTTGGGGGCAAAAAAACAGAAATTCCCCTTATTTTGGGGCAAAATTCCAGAAATTTCCCTTATTATGGGGAAAAATTGCAGAAATTTCCCTTATTTTAGGGCAAAATTGCAGAAATTTCACTTATTTCGAAGAAAAAAAGCAAAAATTTTTCTTATTTTGGGGTAAAAATGCAGAAATTCCCATTATTTTGGGGCAAAAAGGCAGAAATTCACCTTATTTTGGGCTAAAATTGCAGAAATTTCACATATTTCAGGGCAAAACGTCAGAAATTTCCCTTAATTTGGGGCAAAAATGAAGAAATTTCCCTTTTTTGTGGCAAAAGAGTATGCATTACTATTATTTTCGGGCAAAAAGGCAGAAATTCCCTGTATTTTGGAGCAAAATTGCAGAAATTTCCCTAATTGTGGGGCAAAAAGGCAGAAATTCTCCTTATTTTGGGGCAAAACTCAGAAATTCCACTTATTTTGTGGCAAAATTCCAGAAATTTCCCTTATTTTGGGGCAAAATTGCAGAAATTACACTTATTTTGTGGCAAAATTGCAGAAATTTCACTTATTTCAGAGAAAAAAAGGTAGAAATTTTCCTTATTTTGGGGCAAAAAGGCAGAAATTCTCTTTATTTTGGGGCAAAACTCAGAAATTCCACTTATTTTGGGGCAAAATTCCAGAAATTTCCTTTATTTTGGGGAAAAATTGCAGAAATTTTACTTATTTTGGGGCAAAATTTCAGAAATTTCACTTATTTCAGGGCAAAAAGGCAGAAATTTTCCTTATTTTGGGGCAAAAAGGCACAAATTCCTAATATTTTGTGCCAAAATTTAGAAATTCCCATTATTTTGAGGTAAAAAGGCTGAAATTCCCCTTATTTGGGGGCAAAAGGCAGAATTTTCCCTTATAATGGGGCAAAATTTCAGAAATTTCACTTATTTCAGGGTAATAAGTCAGAAATTTTCCTTATTATGGGCAAAAATGACAGAAATTCCCTTTGTTTTGGGGGAAAAAGACAGAAATTCCAATTATTTAGAGGCAAAAAAGCAGAAATTCCCCTAATTTTAGGACAAAATTGCAGAAATTTCCTTTATTTGTGGGCAAAAAACAGAAATTCCCCTTATTTTGGGGCAAAATTCCAGAAATTTCCTTTATTATGGGGAAAAATTGCAGGAATTTCCTTTATTTTAGGGCAAAATTGCAGAAATTTCACATATTTCAGAGAAAAAAGGCAAAAATTTTTCTTCTTTTGGGGCAAAAAGGCAGAAATTCCCATTATTTTGGGGCAAAAAGGCAGAAATTCACCTTATTTTGGGTTAAAATTGCAGAAATTTCACATTTTTCAGGGAAAAAAGGCAGAAATTTCCCTTAATATGGGGCAAAAATGAAGAAATTTCCCTTTTTTATGGCAAAAAGGTATGCATTTCCTTATTTTTTAGCAAAAAGGCAGAAATTCCCCGTATTTTGGAGCAAAATTGCAGAAATTCCCCTAATTGTGGGGCAAAAAGGCAGAAATTCTTTTTATTTTGGGGCAAAACTCTTAAATTCCACTTATTTTGGGGCAAAATTCCAGAAACTTCCCTGATTTTGGGGCAAAATTGCAGAAATTTCACTTATTTTTGGGCAAAATTGCAATAATTTCACTTATTTCAGGGAAAAAAGGCAGAAATTTTCCTTATTTTGGGGCAAAAAGGCAGAAATTCTCCATATTTTGGTGCAAAAATCAGAAATTTCCATTATTTTGAGGTAAAATGCTGAAATTCTTCTTATTTGGGGGCAAAAGGCAGAAATTTCCCTATTTTGGGGGCAAATTTGCAGAAATTTCACTTATTTCAGGGTAATAAGTCAGAAATTTTCCTTATTTTGGGGCAAAAAAGACAGAAATTCCCTTTGTTTTGGGGGAAAAAGATAGAAATTCCACTTATTTAGAGGTAAAAAGGCAAAATTTCTCCTTAATTTGGAGCAAAATGAAGAATTTTTTTTTATGGCAAAAGGTATGCATTCTTTTTATTTTCAAACAAAAAGGCAGAAATTCCCCATATTTTAGGGCAATAGGAAGAAATTCCCCTTATTTTGGGGCAAAATTGCAGAAATTTCCCTAATTGTGGGACAAAAAACAGACATTCCCCTTATTTTGAAGCAAAATTGCAGAAATTTCCATTATTATGGGAAAAAATTGCAGAAATTTTCCTTATTTTAGGGCAAAATTGCAGAAATTTCACTAATTGTAAGGCAATAAGGCAGAAATTCTCCTTATTTTGGGGCAAAACTCAGAAATTCCACTTATTTTGGGGCAAAATTCCAGAAATTTCCCTTATTTCTGGGCAAAATTACAGTAATTTAATTATTTTGGGGCAAAATTGCAGAAATTTCACTTATTTCAGGGAAAAAGGCAGAAATATTCCTTATTTTGGGGCAAAAAGGCAGAAATTCCTAATATTTTGTTCCAAAATTCAGAAATTCCCCTCATTTTGAGGTAAAAAGTCTGAAATTCCCCTTATTTGGGGCAAAAAGGCAGAATTTTCCCTTATATTGGGGCAAAATTGCAGAAATTTTACTTATTTCGGGTAATAAGTCAGAAATTTTCCTTATTTTGGGGCAAAAATGACAGAAATTCCCTTTGTTTTGGGGGATAAAAACAGAAATTACACTTATTTAGAGGCAAAAAAGCAGAAACTCTCCTTATTTTAGGGCAAATTTGCAGAAATTTCCATTATTTGGGGGCAAAAAAACAGAAATTCCCCTTATTTTTGGGCAAAATTCCAGAAATTTTTTTTATTATGGAAAAAAATTGCAAAAATTTCTTTTATTTTAGGGCAAAATTGCAGAAATTTTACTTATTTCAGAAAAAAAAAGCAAAAATTTTTCTTATTTTGGGGCAAAGAGTGAGAAATTCCCATTATTTTGGGGCAAAAAGGCAGAAATTCACTTTATTTTGGGCTAAAATTGCAGAAATTTCACATATTTCAGGGCAAAAGGCAGAAATTTCCCTTAATTTGGGGCAAAAATAAAGAAATTTCCTTTTTTTATGGCAAAAAGTTATGCATTCCCCTTATTTTCGGGCAAAAAGGCAGAAATTCTCCGTATTTTGAAGCAAAATTGCAGAAATTCCTCTAATTGTCAGACAAAAAGTCAGAAATTCTCCTTATTTTGGGGCAGAACTCAGAAATTCCACATGTTTTGGGGCAAAATTCCAGAAATTTCCCTTATTTTGGGGCAAAATTGCAGAAATTTCCCTAATTGTGGGGCAAAAAACAGAAATTCCACTTATTTTGAAGCAAAATTGCAGAAATTTCCCTTATTATGGGGAAAAATTGCAGAAATTTCTCTTATTTTATGGCAAAATTTCAGAAATTTCACTTATTTTCTTGCAAAATTGCAGAAATTTCACTTATTTCAGGGAAAAAAGGCAGAAATTTTCCTTATTTTGGGGCAAAAAGGCAGAAATTCTCCATATTTTGGTGCAAAAATCAGAAATTTCCCTTATTTTGAGGTAAAATGCTGAAATTCTTCTTATTTGGGGGCAAAAGGCAGAAATTTCCCTATTTTGGGGGCAAATTTGCAGAAATTTCACTTATTTCAGGGTAATAAGTCAGAAATTTTCCTTATTTTGGGGCAAAAAAGACAGAAATTCCCTTTGTTTTGGGGGAAAAAGACAGAAATTCCACTTATTTAGAGGTAAAAAGCCAAAATTTCTCCTTATTTTGGAGTAAAATGAAGAAATTTCCATTTTTTATGGCAAAAAGGTATGCCTTCCTTTTATTTTCGGACAAAAAGGCAGAAATTCCCCATATTTTGGGGCAAAGGCAGAAATTACCCTTATTTTGGGGCAAAAATGCAGAAATTTCCCTAATTGTGGGACAAAAAAAATTCCCCTTATTTTGAAGCAAAATTGCAGAAATTTCCCTTATTATGGGGAAAAATTGCAGAAATTTCCCTTATTTTAGGGCAAAATTGCAGAAATTTCACTAATTGTAAGGCAATAAGGCAGAAATTCTCTTTATTTTGGGGCAAAACTCAGATTTCCACTTATTTTGGGGCAAAATTCCAGAAATTTCCCTTATTTTGGGGCAAAATTACAGTAATTTTACTTATTTTGGGGCAAAATTGCAGAAATTTCACTTATTTCAGGGAAAAAAGGCAGAAATATTCCTTATTTTGGGGCAAAAATGCAGAAATTCCTAATATTTTGTTCCAAAATTCAGAAATTCCACTCATTTTGAGGTAAAAAGTCTGAAATTCCTCTTATTTGGGGCAAAAAGGCAGAAATTTCCCTTATATTGGGGCAAAATTGCAGAAATTTCACTTATTTCGGGTAATAAGTCAGAAATTTTCCTTATTTTGGGGCAAAAATGACAGAAATTCCCTTTGTTTTGGGGGATAAAAACAGAAATTTCACTTATTTAGAGGCAAAAAAGCAGAAACTCCCCTTATTTTAGGGCAAAATTGCAGAAATTTCCATTATTTGGGGGCAAAAATCAGAAATTCCCCTTATTTTGGGGCAAAATTCCAGAAATTTCCCTTATTTTGGAGCAAAATTACAGTAATTTTACTTATTTTGGGGCAAAATTGCAGAAATTTCACTTATTTCAGGGAAAAAAGGCAGAAATAATCCTTATTTTGAGGCAAAAATTCAGAAATTCCTAATATTTTGTTCCAAAATTCAGAAATTCCACTCATTTTGAGGTAAAAAGTCTGAAATTCCTCTTATTTGGGGCAAAAAGGCAGAAATTTCCCTTATATTGGGGCAAAATTGCAGAAATTTCACTTATTTCGGGTAATAAGTCAGAAATTTTCCTTATTTTGGGGCAAAAATGACAGAAATTCCCTTTGTTTTGGGGGATAAAAACAGAAATTCCACTTATTTAGAGGCAAAAAAGCAGAAACTCCCCTTATTTTAGGGCAAAATTGCAGAAATTTCCATTATTTGGGGGCAAAAATAAGAAATTCCCCTTATTTTGGGGCAAAATTCCAGAAATTTCCTTTATTATGGGAAAAAGTTGCAAAAATTTCTTTTATTTTAGGGCAAAATTGCAGAAATTTTACTTATTTCAGAGAAAAAAAGCAAAAATTTTTCTTATTTTGGGGCAAAAAGGCAGAAATTCACTTTATTTTGGGCTAAAATTGCAGAAATTTCACATATTTCAGGGCAAAAAGGGAGAAATTTCTCTTAATTTGGGGCAAAAATGAAGAAATTTCCCTTTTTTATGGCAAAAAGTTATTCATCCCCCTTATTTTCGGGCAAAAAGGCAGAAATTCTCCGTATTTTGGTGCAAAATTACAGAAATTTCCCTTATTATGAACAAAAATTGCAGAAATTTCCCTTATTTTAGGGCAAAATTGCAGAAATTTCACTAATTTTGGGGCAAAAAGGCAGAAATTCTCTTTATTTTGTTGCAAAACTCAGAAATTACACTTATTTTGGGGCAAAATTCCAGAAATTTCCTTTATTTTGGGGAAAAATTGCAGAAATTTTACTTATTTTGGGGCAAAATTTCAGAAATTTCACTTATTTCCGGGCAAAAAGGCAGAAATTTTCCTTATTTTGGGGCAAAAAAGACAGAAATTCCCTTTGTTTTGGGGGAAAAAGACAGAAATTTCACTTATTTAGAGGTAAAAAGGCAAAATTTCTCCTTATTTTGGAGTAAAATGAAGAAATTTCCCTTTTTTATGGCAAAAAGGTATGCATTCCTTTTATTTTCGGACAAAAAGGCAGAAATTCCCCATATTTTGGGGCAAAGGCAGAAATTACCCTTATTTTGGGGCAAAATTGCAGAAATTTCCCTAATTGTGGGACAAAAAAAAAATTCCCCTTATTTTGAAGCAAAATTGCAGAAATTTCCCTTATTATGGGGAAAAATTGCAGAAATTTCCCTTATTTTAGGGCAAAATTCAGAAATTTCACTAATTGTAAGGCAATAAGGCAGAAATTCTCTTTATTTTGGGGCAAAACTCAGATTTCCACTTATTTTGGGGCAAAATTCCAGAAATTTCCCTTATTTTGGGGCAAAATTACAGTAATTTTACTTATTTTGGGGCAAAATTGCAGAAATTTCACTTATTTCAGGGAAAAAAGGCAGAAATAATCCTTATTTTGAGGCAAAAATTCAGAAATTCCTAATATTTTGTTCCAAAATTCAGAAATTCCACTCATTTTGAGGTAAAAAGTCTGAAATTCCTCTTATTTGGGGCAAAAAGGCAGAAATTTCCCTTATATTGGGGCAAAATTGCAGAAATTTCACTTATTTCGGGTAATAAGTCAGAAATTTTCCTTATTTTGGGGCAAAAATGACAGAAATTCCCTTTGTTTTGGGGGATAAAAACAGAAATTCCACTTATTTAGAGGCAAAAAAACAGAAACTCCCCTTATTTTAGGGCAAAATTGCAGAAATTTCCATTATTTGGGGGCAAAAATCAGAAATTCCCCTTATTTTGGGGCAAAATTCCAGAAATTTCCTTTATTATGGGAAAAAGTTGCAAAAATTTCTTTTATTTTAGGGCAAAATTGCAGAAATTTTACTTATTTCAGAGAAAAAAAGCAAAAATTTTTCTTATTTTGGGGCAAAAAGGCAGAAATTCACTTTATTTTGGGCTAAAATTGCAGAAATTTCACATATTTCAGGGCAAAAAGGCAGAAATTTCCCTTAATTTGGGGCAAAAATGAAGAAATTTCCCTTTTTTATGGCAAAAAGTTATTCATCCCCCTTATTTTCGGGCAAAAAGGCAGAAATTCTCCGTATTTTGGTGCAAAATTACAGAAATTTCCCTTATTATGAACAAAAATTGCAGAAATTTCCCTTATTTTAGGGCAAAATTGCAGAAATTTCACTAATTTTGGGGCAAAAAGGCAGAAATTCTCTTTATTTTGTTGCAAAACTCAGAAATTACACTTATTTTGGGGCAAAATTCCAGAAATTTCCTTTATTTTGGGGGAAAATTGCAGAAATTTTACTTATTTTGGGGCAAAATTTAAGAAATTTCACTTATTTCAGGGCAAAAAGGCAGAAATTTTCCTTATTTTGGGGCAAAAAAGCACAAATTCCTAATATTTTGTGCCAAAATTCAGAAATTCCCCTTATTTTGAGGTAAAAAGGCTGAAATTCCCCTTATTTGGGGGCAAAAGGCAGAATTTTCCCTTATAATGGGGCAACATTGCAGAAATTTCAATTATTTCAGGGTAATAAGTCAGAAATTTTTCTTATTTTGGGGCAAAAATGACAGAAATTCCCTTTGTTTTCGGGGAAAAGACAGAAATTCCACTTATTTAAAGGCAAAAAAGCTGAAATTCCCCTTAATTTAGGGCAAAATTCCAGAAATTTCCATTATTTGGGGGCAAAAAAACAGAAATTCCCCTTATTTTGGGGCAAAATTCCAGAAATTTCCCTTATTATGGGGAAAAATTGCAGAAATTTCCCTTATTTTAGGGCAAAATTGCAGAAATTTCACTTATTTCGAAGAAAAAAAGCAAAATTTTTTCTTATTTTGGGGTAAAAATGCAGAAATTCCCATTATTTTGGGGCAAAAAGGCAGAAATTCACCTTATTTTGGGCTAAAATTGCAGAAATTTCACATATTTCAGGGCAAAAAGGCAGAAATTTCCCTTAATTTGGGGCAAAAATGAAGAAATTTCCCTTTTTTATGGCAAAAGAGTATGCATTACTATTATTTTCGGGCAAAAAGGCAGAAATTCCCTGTATTTTGGAGCAAAATTGCAGAAATTTCCCTAATTGTGGGGCAAAAAGGCAGAAATTCTCCTTATTTTGGGGCAAAACTCAGAAATTCCACTTATTTTGTGGCAAAATTCCAGAAATTTCCCTTATTTTGGGGCAAAATTGCAGAAATTACACTTATTTTGTGGCAAAATTGCAGAAATTTCACTTATTTCAGGGAAAAAAAGGTAGAAATTTTCCTTATTTGGGGGCAAAAAGGCAGAAATTCTCTTTATTTTGGGGCAAAACTCAGAAATTCCACTTATTTTGGGGCAAAATTCCAGAAATTTCCTTTATTTTGGGGAAAAATTGCAGAAATTTTACTTATTTTGGGGCAAAATTTCAGAAATTTCACTTATTTCAGGGCAAAAAGACAGAAATTTTCCTTATTTTGGGGCAAAAAGGCACAAATTCCTAATATTTTGTGCCAAAATTTAGAAATTCCCATTATTTTGAGGTAAAAAGGCTGAAATTCCCCTTATTTGGGGGCAAAAGGCAGAATTTTCCCTTATAATGGGGCAAAATTTCAGAAATTTCACTTATTTCAGGGTAATAAGTCAGAAATTTTCCTTATTATGGGCAAAAATGACAGAAATTCCCTTTGTTTTGGGGGAAAAAGACAGAAATTCCAATTATTTAGAGGCAAAAAAGCAGAAATTACCCTAATTTTAGGACAAAATTGCAGAAATTTCCTTTATTTGTGAGCAAAAAACAGAAATTCCCCTTATTTTGGGGCCAAATTCCAGAAATTTCCTTTATTATGGGGAAAAATTGCAGGAATTTCCTTTATTTTAGGGCAAAATTGCAGAAATTTCACATATTTCAGAGAAAAAAGGCAAAAATTTTTCTTCTTTTGGGGCAAAAAGGCAGAAATTCCCATTATTTTGGGGCAAAAAGGCAGAAATTCACCTTATTTTGGGTTAAAATTGCAGAAATTTCACATTTTTCAGGGAAAAAGGCAGAAATTTCCCTTAATATGGGGCAAAAATGAAGAAATTTCTTTTTTTTATGGCAAAAAGGTATGCATTTCCTTATTTTTTAGCAAAAAGGCAGAAATTCCCCGTATTTTGGAGCAAAATTGCAGAAATTCCCCTAATTGTGGGGCAAAAAGGCAGAAATTCTCTTTATTTTGGGGCAAAACTCAGAAATTCCACTTATTTTGGGGCAAAATTCCAGAAACTTCCCTTATTTTGGGGCAAAATTGCAGAAATTTCACTTATTTTTGGGCAAAATTGCCATAATTTCACTTATTTCAGGGAAAAAAGGCAGAAATTTTCCTTATTTTGGGGCAAAAAGGCAGGAATTCTCCATATTTTGGTGCAAAAATCAGAAATTTCCCTTATTTTGAGGTAAAATGCTGAAATTCTTCTTATTTGGGGGCAAAAGGCAGAAATTTCCCTATTTTGGGGGCAAATTTGCAGAAATTTCACTTATTTCAGGGTAATAAGTCAAAAATTTTCCTTATTTTGGGGCAAAAAAGACAGAAATTCCCTTTGTTTTGGGGGAAAAAGATAGAAATTCCACTTATTTAGAGGTAAAAAGGCAAAATTTCCCCTTATTTTGGAGCAAAATGAAGAATTTTTTTATGGCAAAAAGGTATGCATTCTTTTTATTTTCAGACAAAAAGGCAGAAATTCCCCATATTTTAGGGCAATAGGCAGAAATTCCCCTTATTTTGGGGCAAAATTGCAGAAATTTCCCTAATTGTGGGACAAAAAACAGACATTCCCCTTATTTTGAAGCAAAATTGCAGAAATTTCCATTATTATGGGAAAAAATTGCAGAAATTTTCCTTATTTTAGGGCAAAATTGCAGAAATTTCACTAATTGTAAGGCAATAAGGCAGAAATTCTCCTTATTTTGGGGCAAAACTCAGAAATTCCACTTATTTTGGGGCAAAATTCTAGAAATTTCCCTTATTTCTGGGCAAAATTACAGTAATTTTACTTATTTTGGGGCAAAATTGCAGAAATTTCACTTATTTCAGGGAAAAAGGCAGAAATATTCCTTATTTTGGGGCAAAAAGGCAGAAATTCCTAATATTTTGTTCCAAAATGCAGAAATTCCCCTCATTTTGAGGTAAAAAGTCTGAAATTCCCCTTATTTGGGGCAAAAAGGCAGAATTTTCCCTTATATTGGGGCAAAATTGCAGAAATTTTACTTATTTCGGGTAATAAGTCAGAAATTTTCCTTATTTTGGGGCAAAAATGACAGAAATTCCCTTTGTTTTGGGGGATAAAAACAGAAATTACACTTATTTAGAGGCAAAAAAGCAGAAACTCCCCTTATTTTAGGGCAAATTTGCAGAAATTTCCATTATTTGGGGGCAAAAAAACAGAAATTCCCCTTATTTTTGGGCAAAATTCCAGAAATTTTTTTTATTATGGGAAAAAATTGCAAAAATTTCTTTTATTTTAGGGCAAAATTGCAGAAATTTTACTTATTTCAGAGAAAAAAAGCAAAAATTTTTCTTATTTTGGGGCAAAGAGGGAGAAATTCCCATTATTTTGGGGCAAAAAGGCAGAAATTCACTTTATTTTGGGCTAAAATTGCAGAAATTTCACATATTTCAGGGCAATAGGCAGAAATTTCCCTTAATTTGGGGCAAAAATAAAGAAATTTCCTTTTTTTATGGCAAAAAGGTATGCATTCCCCTTATTTTCGGGCAAAAAGGCAGAAATTCTCTGTATTTTGGAGCAAAATTGCAGAAATTCCTCTAATTGTCAGACAAAAAGTCAGAAATTCTCCTTATTTTGGGGCAGAACTCAGAAATTCCACTTGTTTTGGGGCAAAATTCCTGAAATTTCCCTTATTTTGGGGCAAAATTGCAGAAATTTCCCTAATTGTGGGGCAAAAAACAGAAATTCCCCTTATTTTGAAGCAAAATTGCAGAAATTTCCCTTATTATAGGGAAAAATTGCAGAAATTTCTCTTATTTTATGGCAAAATTTCAGAAATTTCACTTATTTTCTTGAAAAATTGCAGAAATTTCACTTATTTCAGGGAAAAAAGGCAGAAATTTTCCTTATTTTGGGGCAAAAAGGCAGAAATTCTCCATATTTTGGTGCAAAAATCAGAAATTTCCCTTATTTTGAGGTAAAATGCTGAAATTCTTCTTATTTGGGGGCAAAAGGCAGAAATTTCCCTATTTTGGGGGCAAATTTGCAGAAATTTCACTTATTTCAGGGTAATAATTCAGAAATTTTCTTTATTTTGGGGCAAAAAAGACAGAAATTCCCTTTGTTTTGGGGGAAAAAGACAGAAATTTCACTTATTTAGAGGTAAAAAGGCAAAATTTCTCCTTATTTTGGAGTAAAATGAAGAAATTTCCCTTTTTTATGGCAAAAAAGTATGCATTCCTTTTATTTTCGGACAAAAAGGCAGAAATTCCCCATATTTTGGGGCAAAGGCAGAAATTACCCTTATTTTGGGGCAAAATTGCAGAAATTTCCCTAATTGTGGGACAAAAAAAAAATTCCCCTTATTTTGAAGCAAAATTGCAGAAATTTCCCTTATTATGGGGAAAAATTGCAGAAATTTCCCTTATTTTAGGGCAAAATTCAGAAATTTCACTAATTGTAAGGCAATAAGGCAGAAATTCTCTTTATTTTGGGGCAAAACTCAGATTTCCACTTATTTTGGGGCAAAATTCCAGAAATTTCCCTTATTTTGGAGCAAAATTACAGTAATTTTACTTATTTTGGGGCAAAATTGCAGAAATTTCACTTATTTCAGGGAAAAAAGGCAGAAATAATCCTTATTTTGAGGCAAAAATTCAGAAATTCCTAATATTTTGTTCCAAAATTCAGAAATTCCACTCATTTTGAGGTAAAAAGTCTGAAATTCCTCTTATTTGGGGCAAAAAGGCAGAAATTTCCCTTATATTGGGGCAAAATTGCAGAAATTTCACTTATTTCGGGTAATAAGTCAGAAATTTTCCTTATTTTGGGGCAAAAATGACAGAAATTCCCTTTGTTTTGGGGGATAAAAACAGAAATTCCACTTATTTAGAGGCAAAAAAGCAGAAACTCCCCTTATTTTAGGGCAAAATTGCAGAAATTTCCATTATTTGGGGGCAAAAATAAGAAATTCCCCTTATTTTGGGGCAAAATTCCAGAAATTTCCTTTATTATGGGAAAAAGTTGCAAAAATTTCTTTTATTTTAGGGCAAAATTGCAGAAATTTTACTTATTTCAGAGAAAAAAAGCAAAAATTTTTCTTATTTTGGGGCAAAAAGGCAGAAATTCACTTTATTTTGGGCTAAAATTGCAGAAATTTCACATATTTCAGGGCAAAAAGGGAGAAATTTCCCTTAATTTGGGGCAAAAATGAAGAAATTTCCCTTTTTTATGGCAAAAAGTTATTCATCCCCCTTATTTTCGGGCAAAAAGGCAGAAATTCTCCGTATTTTGGTGCAAAATTACAGAAATTTCCCTTATTATGAACAAAAATTGCAGAAATTTCCCTTATTTTAGGGCAAAATTGCAGAAATTTCACTAATTTTGGGGCAAAAAGGCAGAAATTCTCTTTATTTTGTTGCAAAACTCAGAAATTACACTTATTTTGGGGCAAAATTCCAGAAATTTCCTTTATTTTGGGGAAAAATTGCAGAAATTTTACTTATTTTGGGGCAAAATTTCAGAAATTTCACTTATTTCAGGGCAAAAAGGCAGAAATTTTCCTTATTTTGGGGCAAAAAAGACAGAAATTCCCTTTGTTTTGGGGGAAAAAGACAGAAATTTCACTTATTTAGAGGTAAAAAGGCAAAATTTCTCCTTATTTTGGAGTAAAATGAAGAAATTTCCCTTTTTTATGGCAAAAAGGTATGCATTCCTTTTATTTTCGGACAAAAAGGCAGAAATTCCCCATATTTTGGGGCAAAGGCAGAAATTACCCTTATTTTGGGGCAAAATTGCAGAAATTTCCCTAATTGTGGGACAAAAAAAAAATTCCCCTTATTTTGAAGCAAAATTGCAGAAATTTCCCTTATTATGGGGAAAAATTGCAGAAATTTCCCTTATTTTAGGGCAAAATTCAGAAATTTCACTAATTGTAAGGCAATAAGGCAGAAATTCTCTTTATTTTGGGGCAAAACTCAGATTTCCACTTATTTTGGGGCAAAATTCCAGAAATTTCCCTTATTTTGGGGCAAAATTACAGTAATTTTACTTATTTTGGGGCAAAATTGCAGAAATTTCACTTATTTCAGGGAAAAAAGGCAGAAATAATCCTTATTTTGAGGCAAAAATTCAGAAATTCCTAATATTTTGTTCCAAAATTCAGAAATTCCACTCATTTTGAGGTAAAAAGTCTGAAATTCCTCTTATTTGGGGCAAAAAGGCAGAAATTTCCCTTATATTGGGGCAAAATTGCAGAAATTTCACTTATTTCGGGTAATAAGTCAGAAATTTTCCTTATTTTGGGGCAAAAATGACAGAAATTCCCTTTGTTTTGGGGGATAAAAACAGAAATTCCACTTATTTAGAGGCAAAAAAACAGAAACTCCCCTTATTTTAGGGCAAAATTGCAGAAATTTCCATTATTTGGGGGCAAAAATCAGAAATTCCCCTTATTTTGGGGCAAAATTCCAGAAATTTCCTTTATTATGGGAAAAAGTTGCAAAAATTTCTTTTATTTTAGGGCAAAATTGCAGAAATTTTACTTATTTCAGAGAAAAAAAGCAAAAATTTTTCTTATTTTGGGGCAAAAAGGCAGAAATTCACTTTATTTTGGGCTAAAATTGCAGAAATTTCACATATTTCAGGGCAAAAAGGCAGAAATTTCCCTTAATTTGGGGCAAAAATGAAGAAATTTCCCTTTTTTATGGCAAAAAGTTATTCATCCCCCTTATTTTCGGGCAAAAAGGCAGAAATTCTCCGTATTTTGGTGCAAAATTACAGAAATTTCCCTTATTATGAACAAAAATTGCAGAAATTTCCCTTATTTTAGGGCAAAATTGCAGAAATTTCACTAATTTTGGGGCAAAAAGGCAGAAATTCTCTTTATTTTGTTGCAAAACTCAGAAATTACACTTATTTTGGGGCAAAATTCCAGAAATTTCCTTTATTTTGGGGAAAAATTGCAGAAATTTTACTTATTTTGGGGCAAAATTTCAGAAATTTCACTTATTTCAGGGCAAAAAGGCAGAAATTTTCCTTATTTTGGGGCAAAAAAGCACAAATTCCTAATATTTTGTGCCAAAATTCAGAAATTCCCCTTATTTTGAGGTAAAAAGGCTGAAATTCCCCTTATTTGGGGGCAAAAGGCAGAATTTTCCCTTATAATGGGGCAAAATTGCAGAAATTTCACTTATTTCAGGGTAATAAGTCAGAAATTTTTCTTATTTTGGGGCAAAAATGACAGAAATTCCCTTTGTTTTCGGGGAAAAGACAGAAATTCCACTTATTTAAAGGCAAAAAAGCTGAAATTCCCCTTATTTTAGGGCAAAATTCCAGAAATTTCCATTATTTGGGGGCAAAAAAACAGAAATTCCCCTTATTTTGGGGCAAAATTCCAGAAATTTCCCTTATTATGGGGAAAAATTGCAGAAATTTCCCTTATTTTACGGCAAAATTGCAGAAATTTCACTTATTTCGAAGAAAAAAAGCAAAAATTTTTCTTATTTTGGGGTAAAAATGCAGAAATTCCCATTATTTTGGGGCAAAAAGCCAGAAATTCACCTTATTTTGGGCTAAAATTGCAGAAATTTCACATATTTCAGGGCAAAAAGGCAGAAATTTTCCTTAATTTGGGGCAAAAATGAAGAAATTTCCCTTTTTTATGGCAAAAGAGTATGCATTACTATTATTTTCGGGCAAAAAGGCAGAAATTCCCTGTATTTTGGAGCAAAATTGAAGAAATTTCCCTAATTGTGGGGCAAAAAGGCAGAAATTCTCCTTATTTTGGGGCAAAACTCAGAAATTCCACTTATTTTGTGGCAAAATTCCGGAAATTTCCCTTATTTTGGGGCAAAATTGCAGAAATTACACTTATTTTGTGGCAAAATTGCAGAAATTTCACTTATTTCAGGGAAAAAAAGGTAGAAATTTTCCTTATTTTGGGGCAAAAATGCAGAAATTCTCTTTATTTTGGGGCAAAACTCAGAAATTCCACTTATTTTGGGGCAAAATTCCAGAAATTTCCTTTATTTTGGGGAAAAATTGCAGAAATTTTACTTATTTTGGGGCAAAATTTCAGAAATTTCACTTATTTCAGGGCAAAAAGGCAGAAATTTTCCTTATTTTGGGGCAAAAAGGCACAAATTCCTAATATTTTGTGCCAAAATTTAGAAATTCCCCTTATTTTGAGGTAAAAAGGCTGAAATTCTTCTTATTTGGAGGCAAAAGGCAGAATTTTCCCTTATAATGGGGCAAAATTTTAGAAATTTCACTTATTTCAGGGTAATAAGTCAGAAATTTTTCTTATTTTGGGGCAAAAATGACAGAAATTACCTTTGTTTTCGGGGAAAAGACAGAAATTCCACTTATTTAAAGGCAAAAAAGCTGAAATTCCTCTTATTTTAGGGCAAAATTCCAGAAATATCCATTATTTGGGGGCAAAAAAACAGAAATTCCCCTTATTTTGGGGCAAAATTCCAGAAATTTCCCTTATTATGGGGAAAAATTGCAGAAATTTCCCTTATTTTAGGGCAAAATTGCAGAAATTTCACTTATTTCAGAGAAAAAAAAGCAAAAATTTTTCTTATTTTGGGGTAAAAAGGCAGAAATTCCCATTATTTTGGGGCAAAAAGGCAGAAATTCACCTTATTTTGGGCTAAAATTGCAAAAATTTCACATATTTCAGGGCAAAAAGGCAGAAATTTCCCTTAATTTGGGGCAAAAATGAAGAAATTTCCCTTTTTTATGGCAAAAAAGTATGCATTCCTATTATTTTCGGGCAAAAAGGTAGAAATTCCCCGTATTTTGGAGCAAAATTGCAGAAATTTCCCTAATTGTGGGACAAAAAGGCAGAAATTCTCCTTATTTTGGGGCAAAACTCAGAAATTCCACTTATTTTGGGGCCAAATTCCAGAAATTTCCCTTATTTTGGGGCAAAATTGCAGAAATTACACTTATTTTGTGGCAAAATTGCAGAAATTTCACTTATTTCAGGGAAAAAAAGGTAGAAATTTTCCTTATTTTGGGGCAAATAGGCAGAAATTCATAAGATTTTGTGGCAAAAATGCAGAAATTCCTAATATTTTGTTGCAAAAATGAAGAAATTTCCCTTATTTTGAGGTAAAAAGGCTGAAATTCCCCTTATTTGGGGGCAAAAAGGCAGAAATTTTCTCTATTTTGGGGCAAATTTGCAAAAATTTCACTTATTTCAGGGTAATAAGTCAGAAATTTTCTATATTTTGGGGCAAAAAAGACAGAAATTCTTTTTGTTTTGGGGGAAAAATACAGAAAATCCACTTATTCAAAGGAAAAAAGTAAAAGTTCCGCTTATTTTGGAGCAAAAATGAAGAAATTTCCCTTTTTTATGGCATAAAGTTATGCATTCTTCTTATTTTCAGACAAAAAGGCAGAAATTTCCCATATTTTGGGGCAAAAGCCAGAAATTTCCCTTATTTTACAGCAAAATTGCAGAAATTTCACTTATTTCAGGGTAATAAGTCAGAAATTTTCCTTATTTTGGGGCAAAAATGACAGAAATTCCCTTTGTATTGGGGGAAAAATACAGAAATTCCACTTATTTAGAGGCAAAAAAGCAGAAATTCCCCTTATTTTAGGGCAAAATTGCAGAAATTTCCCTTATTTGGTGGCAAATAAGAAAAATTCCTCTTATTTTGGGGAAAAATTCCAGAAATTTCCCTTATTATGGGTAAAAATTGCAGAAATTTCCTTATTTTAAGGCAAAATTGCAGAAATTTCACTTATTTCAGAGAAAAAAGGCAAAAAGTTTTTTTCTTTTGGGGCAAAAAGGCAGAAATTTTCATTATTTTGGGGCAAAAAGGCAGAAATTCACCTTATTTGGGCTAAAATTTCAGAAATTTCTTATATTTCAGGGCAAAAAGGCAGAAATTTCCCTTAATTTGGGGCAAAAATGAAGAAATTTCTCTTTTTTATGGCAAAAAGTTATGCATTCCCCTTATTTTCGGGCAAAAAGGCAGAAATTCCCCGTATTTTGGAGCAAAATTGCAGAAATTCCCCTAATTGTGAGGCAAAAAGGCAGAAATTCTCCTTATTTAGGGCAAAACTCAGAAATTCCACCTATTTTGGGGCAAAATACCCGAAATTTTCCTTATTTTGGGGAAAAATTGCAGAAATTTAACTTATTTTGGGGCAAAATTGCAAAGATTTCACTTATTTCAGAGAAAAAAATGCAGAAATTTTCCTTATTTGGGGGCAAAAACGCAGAAATTCCTAATATTTTGTGGCAATAATGCAGAAATTCCTAATATTTTGTTGCAAAAATGCAGAAATTTTCATTATTTTGAGGTAAAAAGGCTGAAATTCCTTTATTTGGGGGCAAAAAGCAGAAATTTCCCTTATTTTGGGGCAATTTTGCAGAAATTTCACTTATTTCAGGGTAATAAGTCAGAAATTTTCCTTATTTTGGGGCAAAAATGATAGAAATTCCCTTTGTTTTGGGGGAAAAAGACAGAAATTCCACTTATTTAGAGGCAAAAAAGCAGAAATTCCCCTTATTTTAGGGCAAAATTGCAGAAATTTCTTTTATTTGGAGGCAAAAAACAGAAATTCCCCTTATTTTGGGGCAAAATTCCAGAAATTTCCTTTATTATGGGGAAAAATTGCAGAAATTTCCTTTATTTTAGGGCAAAATTGCAGAAATTTCACTTATTTCAGAGAAAAAAAGCAAAAATTTTTCTCATTTTTGAGTAAAAAGGCAGAAATTCCCATTATTTTGGGGCAGAAAGGAAGAAATTCACCTTATTTTGGGCTAAAATTGCAGAAATTTTACATATTTCAGGGCAAAAAGGCAGAAATTTCCCTTAATTTGGGGCAAAAATGAAGAAATTTCCGTTTTTTATCCAAAAAAGTATGCATTCCTATTATTTTCGGGCAAAAAGGCAGAAATTCCCTGTATTTTGGAGCAAAATTGCAGAAATTTCCCTAATTGTGGGGCAAAAAGGCAGAAATTCTCCTTATTTTGGGGCAAAACTCAGAAATTCCAATTTTTTTTGGGACAAAATTCCAGAAATTTCCCTTATTTTGGGGCAAAATTACAGAAATTTTACTTATTTTGGGGCAAAATTGCAGAAATTTTACTTATTTCAGGGAAAAAAGGCAGAAATATTCCTTATTTTGGGGCAAAAAGGCAGAAATTCCTAATATTTTGTTCCAAAATGCAGAAATTCCCCTCATTTTGAGGTAAAAAGTCTGAAATTCCCCTTATTTGGGGCAAAAGGGCAGAAATTTCCCTTATATTGGGGCAAAATTGCAGAAATTTCACTTATTTCGGGTAATAAGTCAGAAATTTTCCTTATTTTGGGGCAAAAATGACAGAAATTCCCTTTGTTTTGGGGGATAAAACAGAAATTACACTTATTTAGAGGCAAAAAAGCAGAAACTCCCCTTATTTTAGGGCAAAATTGCAGAAATTTCCATTATTTGGGGGCAAAAAAACAGAAATTCCCCTTATTTTTGGGCAAAATTCCAGAAATTTTCTTTATTATGGGAAAAAATTGCAAAAATTTCTTTTATATTAGGGCAAAATTGCAGAAATTTTACTTATTTCAGAGAAAAAAAGCAAAAATTTTTTTATTTTGGGGCAAAGAGGCAGAAATTCCCATTATTTTGGGGCAAAAAGGCAGAAATTCACTTTATTTTGGGCTAAAATTGCAGAAATTTCACATATTTCAGGGCAAAAAGGCAGAAATTTCCCTTAATTTGGGGCAAAAATAAAGAAATTTCCCTTTTTTATGGGAAAAAGGTATGCATTCCCCTTATTTTCGGGCAAAAAGGCAGAAATTCTCCGTATTTTGGAGCAAAATTGCAGAAATTCCTCTAATTGTCGGACAAAAAGGCAGAAATTCTCCTTATTTTGGGGCAAAACTCAGAAATTCCACTTGTTTTGGGGCAAAATTCCAGAAATTTCCATTATTTTGGGGCAAAATTGCAGAAATTTCCCTAATTGTGGGGCAAAAAACAGAAATTCCCCTTATTTTGAAGCAAAATTGCAGAAATTTCTCTTATTATGGGGAAAAATTGCAGAAATTTCTCTTATTTTATGGCAAAATTTCAGAAATTTCACTTATTTTGGGGCAAAATTTCAGAAATTTCACTTATTTTAGAGAAAAAAGGCAGAAATTTTTTTTATTTTGGGGCAAAAAGGCAGAAATTCTCCATATTTTGGTGCAAAAATCAGAAATTTCCCTTATTTTGAGGTAAAATGCTGAAATTCTTCTTATTTGGTGGCAAAAGGCAGAAATTTCCGTTTTTTTGGTGCAAATTTGCAGAAATTTCACTTATTTCAGGGTAATAAGTCAGAAATTTTCCTTATTTTGGGGCAAAATACAGAAAATCCCTTTGTTTTGGGGGAA
This sequence comes from Micromys minutus, assembly GCF_963924665.1. NCBI lineage: Eukaryota > Metazoa > Chordata > Mammalia > Rodentia > Muridae > Micromys > Micromys minutus. Next base: position 324,775 of record NW_027667258.1, on the reverse strand, counting down.
AAAGACAGAAATTCCACTTATTTAGAGGTAAAAAGGCAAAATTTCCCCTTATTTTGGAGCAAAATGTAGAAATTTCCCTTTTTTATGGCAAAAAGGTATGCATTCTTTTTATTTTCAGACAGAAAAACAGAAATTCCCCACATTTTAGGGCAAAAGGCAGAAATTCCCCTTATTTTGGGGCAAAATTGCAGAAATTTCCCTAATTGTGGGACAAAAAACAGAAATTCCCCTTATTTTGAAGAAAAATTGCAGAAATTTCTCTTATTATGGAGAAAAATTGTAGAAATTTCCCTTATTTTAGGGCAAAATTCAGAAATTTCACTAATTGAAAGGCAATAAGGCAGAAATTCTCCTTATTTTGGGGCAAAACTCAGAAATTCCACTTATTTTGGGGCAAAATTCCAGAAATTTCCCTTATTTTGGGGCAAAATTACAGAAATTTTACTTATTTTGGGGCAAAATTGCAGAAATTTTACTTATTTCAGGGAAAAAAGGCAGAAATATTCCTTATTTTGGGGCAAAAAGGAAGAAATTCCTAATATTTTGTGCCAAAATTCAGAAATTCCCCTCATTTTTAGGTAAAAAGTCTGAAATTCCCCTTATTTGGGGCAAAAAGGCAGAAATTTCCCTTATATTGGGGCAAAATTGCAGAAATTTCACTTATTTCGGGTAAAAAGTCAGAAATTTTCCTTATTTTGGGGAAAAATGACAGAAATTCCCTTTGTTTTGGGGGATAAAAACAGAAATTACACTTATTTAGAGGCAAAAAAGCAGAAACTCCCCTTATTTTAGGGCAAATTTGCAGAAATTTCCATTATTTGAGGGCAAAAAAACAGAAATTCCCCTTATTTTGGGGCAAAATTCCAGAAATTTCCTTTATTATGGGAAAAAATTGCAAAAATTTCTTTTATTTTAGGGCAAAATTGCAGAAATTTTACTTATTTCAGAGAAAAAAAGCAAAAATTTTTCTTATTTTGGGGCAAATAGGCAGAAATTCCCATTATTTTGGGTCAAAAATGCAGAAATTCACTATGTTTTGGGCTAAAATTGCAGAAATTTCATATATTTCAGGGCAAAAAGGCAGAAATTTCCCTTAATTTGGGGCAAAAATAAAGAAATTTCCCTTTTTTATGGCAAAAAAGTATGCATTCCTATTATTTTCGGGCAAAAAGGCAGAAATTCCCTGTATTTTGGAGCAAAATTGCAGAAATTTCCCTAATTGTGGGGCAAAAAGGCAGAAATTCTCCTTATTTTGGGGCAAAACTCTGAAATTCCAATTTTTTTTGGGACAAAATTCCAGAAATTTCCCTTATTTTGGGGCAAAATTACAGAAATTTTACTTATTTTGGGGCAAAATTGCAGAAATTTTACTTATTTCAGGGAAAAAAGGCAGAAATATTCCTTATTTTGGGGCAAAAAGGCAGAAATTCCTAATATTTTGTTCCAAAATGCAGAAATTCCCCTCATTTTGAGGTAAAAAGTCTGAAATTCCCCTTATTTGGGGCAAAAGGGCAGAAATTTCCCTTATATTGGGGCAAAATTGCAGAAATTTCACTTATTTCGGGTAATAAGTCAGAAATTTTCCTTATTTTGGGGCAAAAATGACAGAAATTCCCTTTGTTTTGGGGGATAAAAACAGAAATTACACTTATTTAGAGGCAAAAAAGCAGAAACTCCCCTTATTTTAGGACAAATTTGCAGAAATTTCCATTATTTGGGGGCAAAAAAACAGAAATTCCCCTTATTTTTGGGCAAAATTCCAGAAATTTTCTTTATTATGGGAAAAAATTGCAAAAATTTCTTTTATTTTAGGGCAAAATTGCAGAAATTTTACTTATTTCAGAGAAAAAAAACAAAAATTTTTCTTATTTTGGGGCAAAGAGGCAGAAATTCCCATTATTTTGGGGCAAAAAGGCAGAAATTCACTTTATTTTGGGCTAAAATTGCAGAAATTTCACATATTTCAGGGCAAAAAGGCAGAAATTTCCCTTAATTTGGGGCAAAAATAAAGAAATTTCCCTTTTTTATGGGAAAAAGGTATGCATTCCCCTTATTTTCGGGCAAAAAGGCAGAAATTCTCCGTATTTTGGAGCAAAATTGCAGAAATTCCTCTAATTGTGGGACAAAAAGGCAGAAATTCTCCTTATTTTGGGGCAAAACTCAGAAATTCCACTTGTTTTGGGGCAAAATTCCAGAAATTTCCATTATTTTGGGGCAAAATTGCAGAAATTTCCCTAATTGTGGGGCAAAAAACAGAAATTCCCCTTATTTTGAAGCAAAATTGCAGAAATTTCCCTTATTATGGGGAAAAATTGCAGAAATTTCTCTTATTTTATGGCAAAATTTCAGAAATTTCACTTATTTTGGGGCAAAATTTCAGAAATTTCCCTTATTTTAGAGAAAAAAGGCAGAAATTTTTTTTATTTTGGGGCAAAAAGGCAGAAATTCTCCATATTTTGGTGCAAAATCAGAAATTTCCCTTATTTTGAGGTAAAATGCTGAAATTCTTCTTATTTGGGGGCAAAAGGCAGAAATTTCCGTATTTTGGGGGCAAATTTGCAGAAATTTCACTTATTTCAGGGTAATAAGTCAGAAATTTTCCTTATTTTGGGGCAAAATACAGAAAATCCCTTTGTTTTGGGGGAAAAAGACAGAAATTCCACTTATTTAGAGGTAAAAAGGCAAAATTTCCCCTTATTTTGGAGCAAAATGTAGAAATTTCCCTTTTTTATGGCAAAAAGGTATGCATTCTTTTTATTTTCAGACAGAAAAACAGAAATTCCCCACATTTTAGGGCAAAAGGCAGAAATTCCCCTTATTTTGAAGAAAAATTGCAGAAATTTCTCTTATTATGGAGAAAAATTGCAGAAATTTCCCTTATTTTAGGGCAAAATTCAGAAATTTCACTAATTGAAAGGCAATAAGGCAGAAATTCTCCTTATTTTGGGGCATAACTCAGAAATTCCACTTATTTTGGGGCAAAATTCCAGAAATTTCCCTTATTTTGGGGCAAAATTACAGAAATTTTACTTATTTTGGGGCAAAATTGCAGAAATTTCACTTATTTCAGGATAAAAAGGCAGAAATATTCCTTATTTTGGGGCAAAAAGGAAGAAATTCCTAATATTTTGTGCCAAAATTCAGAAATTCCCCTCATTTTTAGGTAAAAAGTCTGAAATTCCCCTTATTTGGTGCAAAAAGGCAGAAATTTCCCTTATATTGGGGCAAAATTGCAGAAATTTCACTTATTTCGGGTAAAAAGTCAGAAATTTTCCTTATTTTGGGGAAAAATGACAGAAATTCCCTTTGTTTTGGGGGATAAAAACAGAAATTACACTTATTTAGAGGCAAAAAAGCAGAAACTCCCCTTATTTTAGGGCAAATTTGCAGAAATTTCCATTATTTGAGGGCAAAAAAACAGAAATTCCCCTTATTTTGGGGCAAAATTCCAGAAATTTCCTTTATTATGGGAAAAAATTGCAAAAATTTCTTTTATTTTAGGGCAAAATTGCAGAAATTTTACTTATTTCAGAGAAAAAAAGCAAAAATTTTTCTTATTTTGGGGCAAATAGGCAGAAATTCCCATTATTTTGGGTCAAAAATGCAGAAATTCACTTTATTTTGGGCTAAAATTGCAGAAATTTCATATATTTCAGGGCAAAAAGGCAGAAATTTCCCTTAATTTGGGGCAAAAATAAAGAAATTTCCCTTTTTTATGGCAAAGAGGTATGCATTCCTCTTATTTTCGGGCAAAAAGTCAGAAATTCCCCGTATTTTTGGCAAAATTGCAGAAATTCCTCTAATTGTGGGACAAAAAGGCAGAAATTCTCCTTATTTTGGGGCAAAACTCAGAAATTCCACTTGTTTTGGGGCAAAATTCCAGAAATTTCCCTTATTTTGGGGCAAAATTGCAGAAATTTCCCTAATTGTGGGGCAAAAAACAGAAATTCCCCTTATTTTGAAGCAAAATTGCAGAAATTTCCCTTATTATGGGGAAAAATTGCAGAAATTTCTCTTATTTTATGGCAAAATTGCAGAACTTTCACTTATTTCAGGGCAAAAAGGCAGAAATTTTCCTTATTTTGGGGCAAAAAGGCAGAAATTCTCCATATTTTGGTGCAAAAATCAGAAATTTCCCTTATTTTGAGGTAAAATGCTGAAATTCTTCTTATTTGGGGGCAAAAAGCAGAAATTTCCCTATTTTTGGGGTAAATTTGCAGAAATTTCACTTATTTCAGGGTAATAAGTCAGAAATTTTCCTTATTTTGGGGCAAAATACAGAAAATCCCTTTGTTATGGGGGAAAAAGACAGAAATTCCACTTACTTAGAGGTAAAAAGGCAAAATTTCCCCTTATTTTGGAGCAAAATGTAGAAATTTCCCTTTTTTATGGCAAAAAGGTATGCATTCTTTTTATTTTCAGACAGAAAAACAGAAATTCCCCACATTTTAGGGCAAAAGGCAGAAATTCCCCTTATTTTGGGGCAAAATTGCAGAAATTTCCCTAATTGTGGGACAAAAAACAGAAATTCCCCTTATTTTGAAGAAAAATTGCAGAAATTTCTCTTATTATGGGGAAAAATTGCAGAAAATTCCCTTATTTTAGGGCAAAATTCAGAAATTTCACTAATTGAAAGGCAATAAGGCAGAAATTCTCCTTATTTTGGGGCAAAACTCAGAAATTCCACTTATTTTGGGGCAAAATTCCAGAAATTTCCCTTATTTTGGGGCAAAATTACAGAAATTTTACTTATTTTGGGGCAAAATTGCAGAAATTTCACTTATTTCAGGAAAAAAAGGCAAAATATTCCTTATTTTGGGGCAAAAAGGAAGAAATTCCTAATATTTTGTGCCAAAATTCAGAAATTCCCCTCATTTTTAGGTAAAAAGTCTGAAATTCCCCTTATTTGGGGCAAAAAGGCAGAAATTTCCCTTATATTGGGGCAAAATTGCAGAAATTTCATTTATTTCGGGTAAAAAGTCAGAAATTTTCCTTATTTTGGGGAAAAATGACAGAAATTCCCTTTGTTTTGGGGGATAAAAACAGAAATTACACTTATTTAGAGGCAAAAAATCAGAAACTCCCCTTATTTTAGGGCAAGTTTGCAGAAATTTCCATTATTTGAGGGCAAAAAAACAGAAATTCCCCTTATTTTGGGGCAAAATTCCAGAAATTTCCTTTATTATGGGAAAAAATTGCAAAAATTTCTTTTATTTTAGGGCAAAATTGCAGAAATTTTACTTATTTCAGAGAAAAAAAGCAAAAATTTTTCTTATTTTGGGGCAAAGAGGCAGAAATTCCCATTATTTTGGGGCAAAAAGGCAGAAATTCACTTTATTTTGGGCTAAAATTGCAGAAATTTCACATATTTCAGGGCAAAAAGGCAGAAATTTCCCTCAATTTGGGGCAAAAATAAAGAAATTTCCTTTTTTATGGGAAAAAGGTATGCATTCCCCTTATTTTCGGGCAAAAAGGCAGAAATTCTCCGTATTTTGGAGCAAAATTGCAGAAATTCCTCTAATTGTCGGACAAAAAGGCAGAAATTCTCCTGATTTTGGGGCAAAACTCAGAAATTCCACTTGTTTTGGGGCAAAATTCCAGAAATTTCCATTATTTTGGGGCAAAATTGCAGAAATTTCTCTAATTGTGGGGCAAAAAACAGAAATTCCCCTAATTTTGAAGCAAAATTGCAGAAATTTCCCTTATTATGGGGAAAAATTGCAGAAATTTCTCTTATTTTATGGCAAAATTTCAGAAATTTCACTTATTTTGGGGCAAAATTTCAGAAATTTCACTTATTTTAGAGAAAAAAGGCAGAAATTTTTTTTATTTTGGGGCAAATAGGCAGAAATTCCCATTATTTTGGGTCAAAAATGCAGAAATTCACTTTATTTTGGGCTAAAATTGCAGAAATTTCATATATTTCAGGGCAAAAAGGCAGAAATTTCCCTTAATTTGGGGCAAAAATAAAGAAATTTCCCTTTTTTATGGCAAAGAGGTATGCATTCCTCTTATTTTCGGGCAAAAAGTCAGAAATTCCCCGTATTTTTGGCAAAATTGCAGAAATTCCTCTAATTGTGGGACAAAAAGGCAGAAATTCTCCTTATTTTGGGGCAAAACTCAGAAATTCCACTTGTTTTGGGGCAAAATTCCAGAAATTTCCCTTATTTTGGGGCAAAATTGCAGAAATTTCCCTAATTGTGGGGCAAAAAACAGAAATTCCCCTTATTTTGAAGCAAAATTGCAGAAATTTCCCTTATTATGGGGAAAAATTGCAGAAATTTCTCTTATTTTATGGCAAAATTGCAGAACTTTCACTTATTTCAGGGCAAAAAGGCAGAAATTTTCCTTATTTTGGGGCAAAAAGGCAGAAATTCTCCATATTTTGGTGCAAAAATCAGAAATTTCCCTTATTTTGAGGTAAAATGCTGAAATTCTTCTTATTTGGGGGCAAAAGGCAGAAATTTCCCTATTTTTGGGGTAAATTTGCAGAAATTTCACTTATTTCAGGGTAATAAGTCAGAAATTTTCCTTATTTTGGGGCAAAATACAGAAAATCCCTTTGTTATGGGGGAAAAAGACAGAAATTCCACTTACTTAGAGGTAAAAAGGCAAAATTTCCCCTTATTTTGGAGCAAAATGTAGAAATTTCCCTTTTTTATGGCAAAAAGGTATGCATTCTTTTTATTTTCAGACAGAAAAACAGAAATTCCCCACATTTTAGGGCAAAAGGCAGAAATTCCCCTTATTTTGGGGCAAAATTGCAGAAATTTCCCTAATTGTGGGACAAAAAACAGAAATTCCCCTTATTTTGAAGAAAAATTGCAGAAATTTCTCTTATTATGGGGAAAAATTGCAGAAAATTCCCTTATTTTAGGGCAAAATTCAGAAATTTCACTAATTGAAAGGCAATAAGGCAGAAATTCTCCTTATTTTGGGGCAAAACTCAGAAATTCCACTTATTTTGGGGCAAAATTCCAGAAATTTCCCTTATTTTGGGGCAAAATTACAGAAATTTTACTTATTTTGGGGCAAAATTGCAGAAATTTCACTTATTTCAGGAAAAAAAGGCAAAATATTCCTTATTTTGGGGCAAAAAGGAAGAAATTCCTAATATTTTGTGCCAAAATTCAGAAATTCCCCTCATTTTTAGGTAAAAAGTCTGAAATTCCCCTTATTTGGGGCAAAAAGGCAGAAATTTCCCTTATATTGGGGCAAAATTGCAGAAATTTCATTTATTTCGGGTAAAAAGTCAGAAATTTTCCTTATTTTGGGGAAAAATGACAGAAATTCCCTTTGTTTTGGGGGATAAAAACAGAAATTACACTTATTTAGAGGCAAAAAATCAGAAACTCCCCTTATTTTAGGGCAAGTTTGCAGAAATTTCCATTATTTGAGGGCAAAAAAACAGAAATTCCCCTTATTTTGGGGCAAAATTCCAGAAATTTCCTTTATTATGGGAAAAAATTGCAAAAATTTCTTTTATTTTAGGGCAAAATTGCAGAAATTTTACTTATTTCAGAGAAAAAAAGCAAAAATTTTTCTTATTTTGGGGCAAAGAGGCAGAAATTCCCATTATTTTGGGGCAAAAAGGCAGAAATTCACTTTATTTTAGGCTAAAATTGCAGAAATTTCACATATTTCAGGGCAAAAAGGCAGAAATTTCCCTTAATTTGGGGCAAAAATAAAGAAATTTCCTTTTTTATGGGAAAAAGGTATGCATTCCCCTTATTTTCGGGCAAAAAGGCAGAAATTCTCCGTATTTTGGAGCAAAATTGCAGAAATTCCTCTAATTGTCGGACAAAAAGGCAGAAATTCTCCTGATTTTGGGGCAAAACTCAGAAATTCCACTTGTTTTGGGGCAAAATTCCAGAAATTTCCATTATTTTGGGGCAAAATTGCAGAAATTTCTCTAATTGTGGGGCAAAAAACAGAAATTCCCCTAATTTTGAAGCAAAATTGCAGAAATTTCCCTTATTATGGGGAAAAATTGCAGAAATTTCTCTTATTTTATGGCAAAATTTCAGAAATTTCACTTATTTTAGAGAAAAAAGGCAGAAATTTTTTTTATTTTGGGGCAAATAGGCAGAAATTCCCATTATTTTGGGTCAAAAATGCAGAAATTCACTTTATTTTGGGCTAAAATTGCAGAAATTTCATATATTTCAGGGCAAAAAGGCAGAAATTTCCCTTAATTTGGGGCAAAAATAAAGAAATTTCCCTTTTTTATGGCAAAGAGGTATGCATTCCCCTTATTTTCGGGCAAAAAGTCAGAAATTCCCCGTATTTTTGGCAAAATTGCAGAAATTCCTCTAATTGTGGGACAAAAAGGCAGAAATTCTCCTTATTTTGGGGCAAAACTCAGAAATTCCACTTGTTTTGGGGCAAAATTCCAGAAATTTCCCTTATTTTGGGGCAAAATTGCAGAAATTTCCCTAATTGTGGGGCAAAAAACAGAAATTCCCCTTATTTTGAAGCAAAATTGCAGAAATTTCCCTTATTATGGGGAAAAATTGCAGAAATTTCTCTTATTTTATGGCAAAATTGCAGAAATTTCACTTATTTCAGGGAAAAAAGGCAGAAATTTTCCTTATTTTGGGGCAAAAAGGCAGAAATTCTCCATATTTTGGTGCAAAAATCAGAAATTTCCCTTATTTTGAGGTAAAATGCTGAAATTCTTCTTATTTGGGGGCAAAAGGCAGAAATTTCCCTATTTTGGGGGCAAATTTGCAGAAATTTCACTTATTTCAGGGTAATAAGTCAGAAATTTTCCTTATTTTGGGGCAAAATACAGAAAATCCCTTTGTTTTGGGGGAAAAAGACAGAAATTCCACTTATTTAGAGGTAAAAAGGCAAAATTTCCCCTTATTTTGGAGCAAAATGTAGAAATTTCCCTTTTTTATGGCAAAAAGGTATGCATTCTTTTTATTTTCAGACAGAAAAACAGAAATTCCCCACATTTTAGGGCAAAAGGCAGAAATTCCCCTTATTTTGGGGCAAAATTGCAGAAATTTCCCTAATTGTGGGACAAAAAACAGAAATTCCCCTTATTTTGAAGAAAAATTGCAGAAATTTCTCTTATTATGGGGAAAAATTGCAGAAAATTCCCTTATTTTAGGGCAAAATTCAGAAATTTCACTAATTGAAAGGCAATAAGGCAGAAATTCTCCTTATTTTGGGGCAAAACTCAGAAATTCCACTTATTTTGGGGCAAAATTCCAGAAATTTCCCTTATTTTGGGGCAAAATTACAGAAATTTTACTTATTTTGGGGCAAAATTGCAGAAATTTCACTTATTTCAGGAAAAAAAGGCAAAATATTCCTTATTTTGGGGCAAAAAGGAAGAAATTCCTAATATTTTGTGCCAAAATTCAGAAATTCCCCTCATTTTTAGGTAAAAAGTCTGAAATTCCCCTTATTTGGGGCAAAAAGGCAGAAATTTCCCTTATATTGGGGCAAAATTGCAGAAATTTCATTTATTTCGGGTAAAAAGTCAGAAATTTTCCTTATTTTGGGGCAAAAATGACAGAAATTCCCTTTGTTTTGGGGGATAAAAACAGAAATTACACTTATTCAGAGGCAAAAAAGCAGAAACTCCCCTTATTTTAGGGCAAATTTGCAGAAATTTCCATTATTTGGGGGCAAAAAAACAGAAATTCCCCTTATTTTTGGGCAAAATTCCAGAAATTTCCTTTATTATGGGAAAAAATTGCAAAAATTTCTTTTATTTTAGGGCAAAATTGCAGAAATTTTACTTATTTCAGAGAAAAAAAGCAAAAATTTTTCTTATTTTGGGGCAAAGAGGCAGAAATTCCCATTATTTTGGGGCAAAAAGGCAGAAATTCACTTTATTTTGGGCTAAAATTGCAGAAATTTCACATATTTCAGGGCAAAAAGGCAGAAATTTCCCTTAATTTGGGGCAAAAATAAAGAAATTTCCTTTTTTATGGGAAAAAGGTATGCATTCCCCTTATTTTCGGGCAAAAAGGCAGAAATTCTCCGTATTTTGGAGCAAAATTGCAGAAATTCCTCTAATTGTCGGACAAAAAGGCAGAAATTCTCCTGATTTTGGGGCAAAACTCAGAAATTCCACTTGTTTTGGGGCAAAATTCCAGAAATTTCCATTATTTTGGGGCAAAATTGCAGAAATTTCTCTAATTGTGGGGCAAAAAACAGAAATTCCCCTAATTTTGAAGCAAAATTGCAGAAATTTCCCTTATTATGGGGAAAAATTGCAGAAATTTCTCTTATTTTATGGCAAAATTTCAGAAATTTCACTTATTTTGGGGCAAAATTTCAGAAATTTCACTTATTTTAGAGAAAAAAGGCAGAAATTTTTTTTATTTTGGGGCAAATAGGCAGAAATTCCCATTATTTTGGGTCAAAAATGCAGAAATTCACTTTATTTTGGGCTAAAATTGCAGAAATTTCATATATTTCAGGGCAAAAAGGCAGAAATTTCCCTTAATTTGGGGCAAAAATAAAGAAATTTCCCTTTTTTATGGCAAAGAGGTATGCATTCCCCTTATTTTCGGGCAAAAAGTCAGAAATTCCCCGTATTTTTGGCAAAATTGCAGAAATTCCTCTAATTGTGGGACAAAAAGGCAGAAATTCTCCTTATTTTGGGGCAAAACTCAGAAATTCCACTTGTTTTGGGGCAAAATTCCAGAAATTTCCCTTATTTTGGGGCAAAATTGCAGAAATTTCCCTAATTGTGGGGCAAAAAACAGAAATTCCCCTTATTTTGAAGCAAAATTGCAGAAATTTCCCTTATTATGGGGAAAAATTGCAGAAATTTCTCTTATTTTATGGCAAAATTGCAGAAATTTCACTTATTTCAGGGAAAAAAGGCAGAAATTTTCCTTATTTTGGGGCAAAAAGGCAGAAATTCTCCATATTTTGGTGCAAAAATCAGAAATTTCCCTTATTTTGAGGTAAAATGCTGAAATTCTTCTTATTTGGGGGCAAAAGGCAGAAATTTCCCTATTTTGGGGGCAAATTTGCAGAAATTTCACTTATTTCAGGGTAATAAGTCAGAAATTTTCCTTATTTTGGGGCAAAATACAGAAAATCCCTTTGTTTTGGGGGAAAAAGACAGAAATTCCACTTATTTAGAGGTAAAAAGGCAAAATTTCCCCTTATTTTGGAGCAAAATGTAGAAATTTCCCTTTTTTATGGCAAAAAGGTATGCATTCTTTTTATTTTCAGACAGAAAAACAGAAATTCCCCACATTTTAGGGCAAAAGGCAGAAATTCCCCTTATTTTGGGGCAAAATTGCAGAAATTTCCCTAATTGTGGGACAAAAAACAGAAATTCCCCTTATTTTGAAGAAAAATTGCAGAAATTTCTCTTATTATGGGGAAAAATTGCAGAAATTTCCCTTATTTTAGGGCAAAATTCAGAAATTTCACTAATTGAAAGGCAATAAGGCAGAAATTCTCCTTATTTTGGGGCAAAACTCAGAAATTCCACTTATTTTGGGACAAAATTCCAGAAATTTCCCTTATTTTGGGGCAAAATTACAGAAATTTTACTTATTTTGGGGCAAAATTGCAGAAATTTCACTTATTTCAGGAAAAAAAGGCAGAAATATTCCTTATTTTGGGGCAAAAAGGAAGAAATTCCTAATATTTTGTGCCAAAATACAGAAATTCCCCTCATTTTTAGGTAAAAAGTCTGAAATTCCCCTTATTTGGTGCAAAAAGGCAGAAATTTCCCTTATATTGGGGCAAAATTGCAGAAATTTCACTTATTTCGGGTAAAAAGTCAGAAATTTTCCTTATTTTGGGGAAAAATGACAGAAATTCCCTTTGTTTTGGGGGATAAAAACAGAAATTACACTTATTTAGAGGCAAAAAAGCAGAAACTCCCCTTATTTTAGGGCAAATTTGCAGAAATTTCCATTATTTGAGGGCAAAAAAACAGAAATTCCCCTTATTTTGGGGCAAAATTCCAGAAATTTCCTTTATTATGGGAAAAAATTGCAAAAATTTCTTTTATTTTAGGGCAAAATTGCAGAAATTTTACTTATTTCAGAGAAAAAAAGCAAAAATTTTTCTTATTTTGGGGCAAATAGGCAGAAATTCCCATTATTTTGGGTCAAAAATGCAGAAATTCACTTTATTTTGGGCTAAAATTGCAGAAATTTCATATATTTCAGGGCAAAAAGGCAGAAATTTCCCTTAATTTGGGGCAAAAATAAAGAAATTTCCCTTTTTTATGGCAAAGAGTTATGCATTCCTCTTATTTTCGGGCAAAAAGTCAGAAATTCCCCGTATTTTTGGCAAAATTGCAGAAATTCCTCTAATTGTGGGACAAAAAAACAGAAATTCTCCTTATTTTGGGGCAAAACTCAAAAATTCCACTTGTTTTGGGGCAAAATTCCAGAAATTTCCCTTATTTTGGGGCAAAATTGCAGAAATTTCCCTAATTGTGGGGCAAAAAACAGAAATTCCCTTTATTTTGAAGCAAAATTGCAGAAATTTCCCTTATTATGGGGAAAAATTGCAGAAATTTCTCTTATTTTATGGCAAAATTGCAGAAATTTCACTTATTTCAGGGAAAAAAGGCAGAAATTTTCCTTATTTTGGGGCAAAAAGGCAGAAATTCTCCATATTTTGGTGCAAAAATCAGAAATTTCCCTTATTTTGAGGTAAAATGCTGAAATTCTTCTTATTTGGGGGCAAAAGGCAGAAATTTCCCTTATTTTGGGGCAATTTTGCAGAAATTTCACTTATTTCAGGGTAATAAGTCAGAAATTTTCCTTATTTTGGGGCAAAAATGATAGAAATTCCCTTTGTTTTGGGGGAAAAAGACAGAAATTCCACTTATTTAGAGGCAAAAAAGCAGAAATTCCCCTTATTTTAGGGCAAAATTGCAGAAATTTCTTTTATTTGGAGGCAAAAAACAGAAATTCCCCTTATTTTGGGGCAAAATTCCAGAAATTTCCTTTATTATGGGGAAAAATTGCAGAAATTTCCTTTATTTTAGGGCAAAATTGCAGAAATTTCACTTATTTCAGAGAAAAAAAGCAAAAATTTTTCTCATTTTTGGGTAAAAAGGCAGAAATTCCCATTATTTTGGGGCAAAAAGGCAGAAATTCACCTTATTTTGGGCTAAAATTGCAGAAATTTCACATATTTCAGGGCAAAAAGGCAGAAATTTCCCTTAATTTGGGGCAAAAATGAAGAAATTTCCCTTTTATATGGCAAAAAAGTATGCATTCCTATTATTTTCGGGCAAAAAGGCAGAAATTCCCTGTATTTTGGAGCAAAATTGCAGAAATTTCTCTAATTGTGGGGCAAAAAGGCAGAAATTCTCCTTATTTTGGGGCAAAACTCAGAAATTCCAATTTTTTTTGGGACAAAATTCCAGAAATTTCCCTTATTTTGGGGCAAAATTACAGAAATTTTACTTATTTTGGGGCAAAATTGCAGAAATTTTACTTATTTCAGGGAAAAAAGGCAGAAATATTCCTTATTTTGGGGCAAAAAGGCAGAAATTCCTAATATTTTGTTCCAAAATGCAGAAATTCCCCTCATTTTGAGGTAAAAAGTCTGAAATTCCCCTTATTTGGGGCAAAAGGGCAGAAATTTCCCTTATATTGGGGCAAAATTGCAGAAATTTCACTTATTTCGGGTAATAAGTCAGAAATTTTCCTTATTTTGGGGCAAAAATGACAGAAATTCCCTTTGTTTTGGGGGATAAAAACAGAAATTACACTTATTTAGAGGCAAAAAAGCAGAAACTCCCCTTATTTTAGGGCAAATTTGCAGAAATTTCCATTATTTGGGGGCAAAAAAACAGAAATTCCCCTTATTTTTGGGCAAAATTCCAGAAATTTTCTTTATTATGGGAAAAAATTGCAAAAATTTCTTTTATTTTAGGGCAAAATTGCAGAAATTTTACTTATTTCAGAGAAAAAAAGCAAAAATTTTTCTTATTTTGGGGCAAAGAGGCAGAAATTCCCATTATTTTGGGGCAAAAAGGCAGAAATTCACTTTATTTTGGGCTAAAATTGCAGAAATTTCACATATTTCAGGGCAAAAAGGCAGAAATTTCCCTTAATTTGGGGCAAAAATAAAGAAATTTCCCTTTTTTATGGGAAAAAGGTATGCATTCCCCTTATTTTCGGGCAAAAAGGCAGAAATTCTCCGTATTTTGGAGCAAAATTGCAGAAATTCCTCTAATTGTCGGACAAAAAGGCAGAAATTCTCCTGATTTTGGGGCAAAACTCAGAAATTCCACTTGTTTTGGGGCAAAATTCCAGAAATTTCCATTATTTTGGGGCAAAATTGCAGAAATTTCCCTAATTGTGGGGCAAAAAACAGAAATTCCCCTTATTTTGAAGCAAAATTGCAGAAATTTCCCTTATTATGGGGAAAAATTGCAGAAATTTCTCTTATTTTATGGCAAAATTTCAGAAATTTCACTTATTTTGGGGCAAAATTTCAGAAATTTTACTTATTTTAGAGAAAAAAGGCAGAAATTTTTTTTATTTTGGGGCAAAAAGGCAGAAATTCTCCATATTTTGGTGCAAAAATCAGAAATTTCCCTTATTTTGAGGTAAAATGCTGAAATTCTTCTTATTTGGGGGCAAAAGGCAGAAATTTCCGTATTTTTGGGGCAAATTTGCAGAAATTTCACTTATTTCAGGGTAATAAGTCAAAAATTTTCCTTATTTTGGGGCAAAATACAGAAAATCCCTTTGTTTTGGGGGAAAAAGACAGAAATTCCACATATTTAGAGGTAAAAAGGCAAAATTTCCCCTTATTTTGGAGCAAAATGTAGAAATTTCCCTTTTTTATGGCAAAAAGGTATGCATTCTTTTTATTTTCAGACAGAAAAACAGAAATTCCCCACATTTTAGGGCAAAAGGCAGAAATTCCCCTTATTTTGGGGCAAAATTGCAGAAATTTCCCTAATTGTGGGACAAAAAACAGAAATTCCCTATAATTTGAAGAAAAATTGCAGAAATTTCTATTATTATGGGGAAAAATTGCAGAAATTTCCCTTATTTTAGGGCAAAATTCAGAAATTTCACTAATTGAAAGGCAATAAGGCAGAAATTCTCCTTATTTTGGGGCAAAACTCAGAAATTCCACTTATTTTGGGGCAAAATTCCAGAAATTTCCCTTATTTTGGGGCAAAATTACAGAAATTTTACTTATTTTGGGGCAAAATTGCAGAAATTTCACTTATTTCAGGAAAAAAAGGCAGAAATATTCCTTATTTTGGGGCAAAAAAGAAGAAATTCCTAATATTTTGTGCCAAAATTCAGAAATTCCCCTCATTTTTAGGTAAAAAGTCTGAAATTCCCCTTATTTGGGGCAAAAAGGCAGAAATTTCCCTTATATTGGGGCAAAATTGCAGAAATTTCACTTATTTCGGGTAAAAAGTCAGAAATTTTCCTTATTTTGGGGAAAAATGACAGAAATTCCCTTTGTTTTGGGGGATAAAAACAGAAATTACACTTATTTAGAGGCAAAAAAGCAGAAACTCCCCTTATTTTAGGGCAAATTTGCAGAAATTTCCATTATTTGGGGGCAAAAAAACAGAAATTCCCCTTATTTTTGGGCAAAATTCCAGAAATTTCCTTTATTATGGGAAAAAATTGCAAAAATTTCTTTTATTTTAGGGCAAAATTGCAGAAATTTTACTTATTTCAGAGAAAAAAAGCAAAAATTTTTCTTATTTTGGGGCAAATAGGCAGAAATTCCCATTATTTTGGGTCAAAAATGCAGAAATTCACTTTATTTTGGGCTAAAATTGCAGAAATTTCATATATTTCAGGGCAAAAAGGCAGAAATTTCCCTTAATTTGGGGCAAAAATAAAGAAATTTCCCTTTTTTATGGCAAAGAGGTATGCATTCCCCTTATTTTCGGGCAAAAAGTCAGAAATTCCCCGTATTTTTCGCAAATTTGCAGAAATTCCTCTAATTGTGGGACAAAAAGGCAGAAATTCTCCTTATTTTGGGGCAAAACTCAGAAATTCCACTTGTTTTGGGGCAAAATTCCAGAAATTTCCCTTATTTTGGGGCAAAATTGCAGAAATTTCCCTAATTGTGGGGCAAAAAACAGAAATTCCCTTTATTTTGAAGCAAAATTGCAGAAATTTCCCTTATTATGGGGAAAAATTGCAGAAATTTCTCTTATTTTATGGCAAAATTGCAGAAATTTCACTTATTTCAGGGAAAAAAGGCAGAAATTTTCCTTATTTTGGGGCAAAAAGGCAGAAATTCTCCATATTTTGGTGCAAAAATCAGAAATTTCCCTTATTTTGAGGTAAAATGCTGAAATTCTTCTTATTTGGGGGCAAAAGGCAGAAATTTCCCTTATTTTTGGGCAATTTTGCAGAAATTTCACTTATTTCAGGGTAATAAGTCAGAAATTTTCCTTATTTTGGGGCAAAAATGATAGAAATTCCCTTTGTTTTGGGGAAAAAAGACAGAAATTCCACTTATTTAGAGGCAAAAAAGCAGAAATTCCCCTTATTTTAGGGCAAAATTGCAGAAATTTCTTTTATTTGGAGGCAAAAAACAGAAATTCCCCTTATTTTGGGGCAAAATTCCAGAAATTTCCTTTATTATGGGGAAAAATTGCAGAAATTTCCTTTATTTTAGGGCAAAATTGCAGAAATTTCACTCATTTCAGAGAAAAAAAGCAAAAATTTTTCTCATTTTTGGGTAAAAAGGCAGAAATTCCCATTATTTTGGGGCAAAAAGGCAGAAATTCACCTTATTTTGGGCTAAAATTGCAGAAATTTCACATATTTCAGGGCAAAAAGGCAGAAATTTCCCTTAATTTGGGGCAAAAATGAAGAAATTTCCCTTTTTTATGGCAAAAAAGTATGCATTCCTATTATTTTCGGGCAAAAAGGCAGAAATTCCCTGTATTTTGGAGCAAAATTGCAGAAATTTCCCTAATTGTGGGGCAAAAAGGCAGAAATTCTCCTTATTTTGGGGCAAAACTCAGAAATTCCAATTTTTTTTGGGACAAAATTCCAGAAATTTCCCTTATTTTGGGGCAAAATTACAGAAATTTTACTTATTTTGGGGCAAAATTGCAGAAATTTTACTTATTTCAGGGAAAAAAGGCAGAAATATTCCTTATTTTGGGGCAAAAAGGCAGAAATTCCTAATATTTTGTTCCAAAATGCAGAAATTCCCCTCATTTTGAGGTAAAAAGTCTGAAATTCCCATTATTTGGTGCAAAAGGGCAGAAATTTCCCTTATATTGGGGCAAAATTGCAGAAATTTCACTTATTTCGGGTAATAAGTCAGAAATTTTCCTTATTTTGGGGCAAAAATGACAGAAATTCCCTTTGTTTTGGGGGATAAAAACAGAAATTACACTTATTTAGAGGCAAAAAAGCAGAAACTCCCCTTATTTTAGGGCAAATTTGCAGAAATTTCCATTATTTGGGGGCAAAAAAACAGAAATTCCCCTTATTTTTGGGCAAAATTCCAGAAATTTTCTTTATTATGGGAAAAAATTGCAAAAATTTCTTTTATTTTAGGGCAAAATTGCAGAAATTTTACTTATTTCAGAGAAAAAAAGCAAAAATTTTTTTATTTTGGGGCAAAGAGGCAGAAATTCCCATTATTTTGGGGCAAAATTGCAGAAATTTCCCTAATTGTGGGGCAAAAAACAGAAATTCCCCTTATTTTGAAGCAAAATTGCAGAAATTTCCCTTATTATGGGGAAAAATTGCAGAAATTTCTCTTATTTTATGGCAAAATTTCAGAAATTTCACTTATTTTGGGGCAAAATTTCAGAAATTTCACTTATTTTAGAGAAAAAAGGCAGAATTTTTTTTATTTTGGGGCAAAAAGGCAGAAATTCTCCATATTTTGGTGCAAAAATCAGAAATTTCCCTTATTTTGAGGTAAAATGCTGAAATTCTTCTTATTTAGGGGCAAAAGGCAGAAATTTCCCTATTTTTGGGGTAAATTTGCAGAAATTTCACTTATTTCAGGGTAATAAGTCAGAAATTTTCCTTATTTTGGGGCAAAATACAGAAAATCCCTTTGTTTTTGGGGAAAAAGACAGAAATTTCACTTATTTAGAGGTAAAAAGGCAAAATTTCCCCTTATTTTGGAGCAAAATGTAGAAATTTCCCTTTTTTATGGCAAAAAGGTATGCATTCTTTTTATTTTCAGACAGAAAAACAGAAATTCCCCACATTTTAGGGCAAAAGGCAGAAATTCCCCTTATTTTGGGGCAAAATTGCAGAAATTTCCCTAATTGTGGGACAAAAAACAGAAATTCCCCTTATTTTGAAGAAAAATTGCAGAAATTTCTCTTATTATGGGGAAAAATTGCAGAAATTTCCCTTATTTTAGGGCAAAATTCAGAAATTTCACTAATTGAAAGGCAAAAGGCAGAAATTCTCCTTATTTTGGGGCAAAACTCAGAAATTCCACTTATTTTGGGGCAAAGTTCCAGAAATTTCCCTTATTTTGGGGCAAAATTACAGAAATTTCCCTTATTTTGGGGCAAAATTACAGAAATTTTACTTATTTTGGGGCAAAATTGCAGAAATTTTACTTATTTCAGGGAAAAAAGGCAGAAATATTCCTTATTTTGGGGCAAAAAGGCAGAAATTCCTAATATTTTGTTCCAAAATGCAGAAATTCCCCTCATTTTGAGGTAAAAAGTCTGAAATTCCCCTTATTTGGGGCAAAAGGGCAGAAATTTCCCTTATATTGGGGCAAAATTGCAGAAATTTCACTTATTTCGGGTAATAAGTCAGAAATTTTCCTTATTTTGGGGCAAAAATGACAGAAATTCCCTTTGTTTTGGGGGATAAAAACAGAAATTACACTTATTTAGAGGCAAAAAAGCAGAAACTCCCCTTATTTCAGGGCAAATTTGCAGAAATTTCCATTATTTGGGGGCAAAAAAACAGAAATTCCCCTTATTTTTGGGCAAAATTCCAGAAATTTTCTTTATTATAGGAAAAAATTGCAAAAATTTCTTTTATTTTAGGGCAAAATTGCAGAAACTTTACTTATTTCAGAGAAAAAAAGCAAAAATTTTTCTTATTTTGGGGCAAAGAGGCAGAAATTCCCATTATTTTGGGGCAAAAAGGCAGAAATTCACTTTATTTTGGGCTAAAATTGCAGAAATTTCACATATTTCAGGGCAAAAAGGCAGAAATTTCCCTTAATTTGGGGCAACAATAAAGAAATTTCCCATTTTTATGGGAAAAAGGTATGCATTCCCCTTATTTTCGGGCAAAAAGGCAGAAATTCTCCGTATTTTGGAGCAAAATTGCAGAAATTCCTCTAATTGTCGGACAAAAAGGCAGAAATTCTCCTTATTTTGGGGCAAAACTCAGAAATTCCACTTGTTTTGGGGCAAAATTCCAGAAATTTCCATTATTTTGGGGCAAAATTGCAGAAATTTCCCTAATTGTGGGGCAAAAAACAGAAATTCCCCTTATTTTGAAGCAAAATTGCAGAAATTTCCCTTATTATGGGGAAAAATTGCAGAAATTTCTCTTATTTTATGGCAAAATTTCAGAAATTTCACTTATTTTGGGGCAAAATTTCAGAAATTTCACTATTTTAGAGAAAAAAGGCAGAAATTTTTTTTATTTTGGGGCAAAAAGGCAGAAATTCTCCATATTTTGGTGCAAAAATCAGAAATTTCCCTTATTTTGAGGTAAAATGCTGAAATTCTTCTTATTTGGGGGCAAAAGGCAGAAATTTCCGTATTTTTGGGGCAAATTTGCAGAAATTTCACTTATTTCAGGGTAATAAGTCAGAAATTTTCCTTATTTTGGGGCAAAATACAGAAAATCCCTTTGTTTTGGGGGAAAAAGACAGAAATTCCACTTATTTAGAGGTAAAAAGGCAAAATTTCCCCTTATTTTGGAGCAAAATGTAGAAATTTCCCTTTTTTATGGCAAAAAGGTATGCATTCTTTTTATTTTCAGACAGAAAAACAGAAATTCCCCACATTTTAGGGCAAAAGGCAGAAATTCCCCTTATTTTGGGGCAAAATTGCAGAAATTTCCCTAATTGTGGGACAAAAAACAGAAATTCCCCTTATTTTGAAGAAAAATTGCAGAAATTTCTCTTATTATGGAGAAAAATTGCAGAAATTTCCCTTATTTTAGGGCAAAATTCAGAAATTTCACTAATTGAAAGGCAATAAGGCAGAAATTCTCCTTATTTTGGGGCAAAACTCAGAAATTCCACTTATTTTGGGGCAAAATTCCAGAAATTTCCCTTATTTTGGGGCAAAATTACAGAAATTTTACTTATTTTGGGGCAAAATTGCAGAAATTTCACTTATTTCAGGAAAAAAAGGCAGAAATATTCCTTATTTTGGGGCAAAAAGGAAGAAATTCCTAATATTTTTTGCCAAAATTCAGAAATTCCCCTCATTTTTAGGTAAAAAGTCTGAAATTCCCCTTATTTGGGGCAAAAAGGCAGAAATTTCCCTTATATTGGGGCAAAATTGCAGAAATTTCACTTATTTCGGGTAAAAAGTCAGAAATTTTCCTTATTTTGGGGAAAAATGACAGAAATTCCCTTTGTTTTGGGGGATAAAACAGAAATTACACTTATTTAGAGGCAAAAAAGCAGAAACTCCCCTTATTTTAGGGCAAATTTGCAGAAATTTCCATTATTTGAGGGCAAAAAAAACAGAAATTCCCCTTATTTTGGGGCAAAATTCCAGAAATTTCCTTTATTATGGGAAAAAATTGCAAAAATTTCTTTTATTTTAGGGCAAAATTGCAGAAATTTTACTTATTTCAGAGAAAAAAAGCAAAAATTTTTCTTATTTTGGGGCAAATAGGCAGAAATTCCCATTATTTTGGGTCAAAAATGCAGAAATTCACTTTATTTTGGGCTAAAAATGCAGAAATTTCATATATTTCAGGGCAAAAAGGCAGAAATTTCCCTTAATTTGGGGCAAAAATAAAGAAATTTCCCTTTTTTATGGCAAAGAGGTATGCATTCCCCTTATTTTCGGGCAAAAAGTCAGAAATTCCCCGTATTTTTGGCAAAATTGCAGAAATTCCTCTAATTGTCGGACAAAAAGGCAGAAATTCTCCTTATTTTGGGGCAAAACTCAGAAACTCCACTTGTTTTGGGGCAAAATTCCAGAAATTTCCCTTATTTTGGGGCAAAATTGCAGAAATTTCCCTAATTGTGGGGCAAAAAACAGAAATTCCCCTTATTTTGAAGCAAAATTGCAGAAATTTCCCTTATTATGGGGAAAAATTGCAGAAATTTCTCTTATTTTATGGCAAAATTGCAGAAATTTCACTTATTTCAGGGAAAAAAGGCAGAAATTTTCCTTATTTTGGGGCAAAAAGGCAGAAATTCTCCATATTTTGGTGCAAAAATCAGAAATTCCCCTTATTTTGAGGTAAAATGCTGAAATTCTTCTTATTTGGGGGCAAAAGGCAGAAATTTCCCTATTTTGGGGGCAAATTTGCAGAAATTTCACTTATTTCAGGGTAATAAGTCAGAAATTTTCCTTATTTTGGGGCAAAATACAGAAAATCCCTTTGTTTTGGGGGAAAAAGACAGAAATTCCACTTATTTAGAGGTAAAAAGGCAAAATTTCCCCTTATTTTGGAGCAAAATGTAGAAATTTCCCATTATTATGGAAAAAAGGTATGCATTCTTTTTATTTTCAGACAGAAAAACAGAAATTCCCCACATTTTAGGGCAAAAGGCAGAAATTCCCCTTATTTTGGGGCAAAATTGCAGAAATTTCCCTAATTGTGGGACAAAAAACAGAAATTCCCCTTATTTTGAAGAAAAATTGCAGAAATTTCTCTTATTATGGGGAAAAATTGCAGAAATTTCCCTTATTTTAAGGCAAAATTCAGAAATTTCACTAATTGAAAGGCAAAAGGCAGAAATTCTCCTTATTTTGGGGCAAAACTCAGAAATTCCACTTATTTTGGGGCAAAGTTCCAGAAATTTCCCTTATTTTGGGGCAAAATTACAGAAATTTTACTTATTTTGGGGCAAAATTGCAGAAATTTCACTTATTTCAGGAAAAAAAGGCAGAAATATTCCTTATTTTGGGGCAAAAAGGAAGAAATTCCTAATATTTTGTGCCAAAATTCAGAAATTCCCCTCATTTTTAGGTAAAAAGTCTGAAATTCCCCTTATTTGGGGCAAAAAGGCAGAAATTTCCCTTATATTGGGGCAAAATTGCAGAAATTTCACTTATTTCGGGTAAAAAGTCAGAAATTTTCCTTATTTTGGGGAAAAATGACAGAAATTCCCTTTGTTTTGGCGGATAAAAACAGAAATTACACTTATTTAGAGGCAAAAAAGCAGAAACTCCCCTTATTTTAGGGCAAATTTTCAGAAATTTCCATTATTTGAGGGCAAAAAAACAGAAATTCCCCTTATTTTGGGGCAAAATTCCAGAAATTTCCTTTATTATGGGAAAAAATTGCAAAAATTTCTTTTATTTTAGGGCAAAATTGCAGAAATTTTACTTATTTCAGAGAAAAAAAGCAAAAATTTTTCTTATTTTGGGGCAAATAGGCAGAAATTCCCATTATTTTGGGTCAAAAATGCAGAAATTCACTTTATTTTGGGCTAAAATTGCAGAAATTTCATATATTTCAGGGCAAAAAGGCAGAAATTTCCCTTAATTTGGGGAAAAATAAAGAAATTTCCCTTTTTTATGGCAAAGAGGTATGCATTCCCCTTATTTTCGGGCAAAAAGTCAGAAATTCCCCGTATTTTTGGCAAAATTGCAGAAATTCCTCTAATTGTGGGACAAAAAGGCAGAAATTCTCCTTATTTTGGGGCAAAACTCAGAAATTCCACTTGTTTTGGGGCAAAATTCCAGAAATTTCCCTTATTTTGGGGCAAAATTGCAGAAATTTCCCTAATTGTTGGGGCAAAAAATAGAAATTCCCCTTATTTTGAAGCAAAATTGCAGAAATTTCCCTTATTATGGGGAAAAATTGCAGAAATTTCTCTTATTTTATGGCAACATTGCAGAAATTTCACTTATTTCAGGGAAAAAAGGCAGAAATTTTCCTTATTTTGGGGCAAAAAGGCAGAAATTCTCCATATTTTGGTGCAAAAATCAGAAATTTCCCTTATTTAAGGTAAAATGCTGAAATTCTTCTTATTTGGGGGCAAAAGGCAGAAATTTCCCTATTTTTGGGGCAAATTTGCAGAAATTTCACTTATTTCAGGGTAATAAGTCAGAAATTTTCCTTATTTTGGGGCAAAATGCAGAAATTCCCTTTGTTTTGGGGGAAAAAGACAGAAATTCCACTTATTTAGAGGTAAAAAGGCAAAATTTCCCCTTATTTTGGAGCAAAATGTAGAAATTTCCCTTTTTTATGGCATAAAGTTATGCATTCTTTTTATTTTCAGACAGAAAGGCAGAAATTCCCCATATTTTAGGGCAAAAGGCAGAAATTCCCCTTATTTTGGGGCAAAATTGCAGAAACTTCCCTAATTGTAGGACAAAAAACAGAAATTCCCCTTATTTTGAAGGAAAATTGCAGAAATTTCCCTTATTATGGGGAAAAATTGCAGAAATTTCCCTTATTTTAGAGCAATATTGCAGAAATTTCACTAATGTGGGGCAAAAAGGCAGAAATTCTCCTTATTTTGGGGCAAAACTCAGAATTTCCACTTATTTTGGGGCAAAATTCCAGAAATTTTTCTTATTTTGGGGCAAAATTGCAGAAATTTTACATATTTTGGAGAAAAATTGCAGAAATTTCACTTATTTTAGGGCAAAATTGCAGAAATTTCACTTATTTAGAAGAAAAAAAGCAAAAAATTTTCTTATTTTGGGGTAAAAATGCAGAAGTTTTCATTATTTTGGGGCAAAAAGGCAGAAATTCACCTTATTTTGGGCTAAAATTGCAGAAATTTCACATATTTCAGGGCAAAAAACCAGAAATTTCCCTTAATTTGGGGCAAAAATGAAGAAATTTCCCTTTTTTATGGCAAAAGAGTATGCATTACTATTATTTTCGGGCAAAAAGGCAGAAATTCCCTGTATTTTGGAGCAAAATTGCAGAAATTTCCCTAATTGTGGGGCAAAAAGGCAGAAATTCTCCTTATTTTGGGGCAAAACTCAGAAATTCCACTTATTTTGTGGCAAAATTCCAGAAATTTCCCTTATTTTGGAGCAAAATTGCAGAAATTACACTTATTTTGTGGCAAAATTGCAGAAATTTCACTTATTTCAGGGAAAAAAAGGTAGAAATTTTCCTTATTTTGGGGCAAAAAGGCAGAAATTCTCTTTATTTTGGGGCAAAACTCAGAAATTCCACTTATTTTGGGGCAAAATTCCAGAAATTTCCTTTATTTTGGGGAAAAATTGAAGAAATTTTACTTATTTTGGGGCAAAATTTCAGAAATTTCACTTATTTCAGGGCAAAAAGGCAGAAATTTTCCTTATTTTGGGGCAAAAAGGCACAAATTCCTAATATTTTGTGCCAAAATTTAGAAATTGCCCTTATTTTGAGGTAAAAAGGCTGAAATTCCCCTTATTTGGGGGCAAAAGGCAGAATTTTCCCTTATAATGGGGCAAAATTTCAGAAATTTCACTTATTTCAGGGTAATAAGTCAGAAATTTTTCTTATTTTGGGGCAAAAATGACAGAAATTACCTTTGTTTTCGGGGAAAAGACAGAAATTCCACTTATTTAAAGGCAAAAAAGCTGAAATTCCTCTTATTTTAGGGCAAAATTCCAGAAATATCCATTATTTGGGGGCAAAAAAACAGAAATTCCCCTTATTTTGGGGCAAAATTCCAGAAATTTCCCTTATTATGGGGAAAAATTGCAGAAATTTCCCTTATTTTAGGGCAAAATTGCAGAAATTTCACTTATTTCAGAGAAAAAAAGCAAAAATTTTTCTTATTTTGGGGTAAAAAGGCAGAAATTCCCATTATTTTGGGGCAAAAAGGCAGAAATTCACCTTATTTTGGGCTAAAATTGCAAAAATTTCACATATTTCAGGGCAAAAAGGCAGAAATTTCCCTTAATTTGGGGCAAAAATGAAGAAATTTCCCTTTTTTATGGCAAAAAAGTATGCATTCCTATTATTTTCGGGCAAAAAGGCAGAAATTCCCTTTATTTTGGAGCAAAATTGCAGAAATTTCCCTAATTGTGGGGCAAAAAGGCAGAAATTCTCCTTATTTTGGGGCAAAACTCAGAAATTCCACTTATTTTGGGGCCAAATTCCAGAAATTTCCCTTATTTTTGGGCAAAATTGCAGAAATTACACTTATTTTGTGGCAAAATTGCAGAAATTTCACTTATTTCAGGGAAAAAAAGGTAGAAATTTTCCTTATTTTGGGGCAAAAAGGCAGAAATTCCTAATATTTTGTGGCAAAAATGCAGAAATTCCTAATATTTTGTTGCAAAAATGAAGAAATTTCCCTTATTTTGAGGTAAAAAGGCTGAAATTCCCCTTATTTGGGGGCAAAAAGGCAGAAATTTCCTTTATTTTGGGGCAAATTTGCAAAAATTTCACTTATTTCAGGGTAATAAGTCAGAAATTTTCTATATTTTGGGGCAAAAAAGACAGAAATTCTTTTTGTTTTGGGGGAAAATACAGAAAATCCACTTATTCAAAGGAAAAAAGTAAAAGTTCCGCTTATTTTGGAGCAAAAATGAAGAAATTTCCCTTTTTTATGGCATAAAGTTATGCATTCTTCTTATTTTCAGACAATAGGCAGAAATTTCCCATATTTTGGGGCAAAAGCCAGAAATTTCCCTTATTTTACAGCAAAATTGCAGAAATTTCACTAATTGTGGCGCAAAAAGGCAGAAATTCTTTTTATTTTGGGGCAAAACTCAGAAATTCCACTTATTTTGGGGCAAAATTCCAGAAAGTTCCCTTATATTGGGGCAAAATTGCAGAAATTTTACTTATTTTGGCGCAAAATTGCAGACATTTCACTTATTTCAGGGAAAAAAGGCAGAAATTTTTTTTATTTTGGGGCAAAAATGCAAAATTTTCCATATTTTGGTGCAAAAATCAGAAATTT
The DNA here is from genome assembly GCF_963924665.1 of Micromys minutus. NCBI lineage: Eukaryota > Metazoa > Chordata > Mammalia > Rodentia > Muridae > Micromys > Micromys minutus. The sequence continues at coordinate 298,759 of NW_027667258.1, read as the reverse complement.
CCCTTATTTTGAGGTAAAAAGGCAGAAATTCCCCTTATTTTGGAGCAAAAGGCAGAACTTTCCCTATTTTTGGGGCAAATTTGCAGAAATTTCACTTATTTCAGGGTAATAAGTCAGAAATTTTCCTTATTTGGGGGCAAAAATGACAGAAATTCCCTTTGTATTGGGGGAAAAATACAGAAATTCCACTTATTTAGAGGCAAAAAAGCAGAAATTCCCCTTATTTTAGGGCAAAATTGCAGAAATTTCCCTTATTTGGTGGCAAATAAGAGAAATTCCCCTTATTTTGGGGCAAAATTCCAGAAATTTCCCTTATTATGGGTAAAAATTGCAGAAATTTCCTTTATTTTAAGGCAAAATTGCAGAAATTTCACTTATTTCAGAGAAAAAAGGCAAAAATTTTTCTTCTTTTGGGGCAAAAAGGCAGAAATTCCCATTATTTTGGGGCAAAAAGGCAGAAATTCACCTTATTTGGGCTAAAATTTCAGAAATTTCTTATATTTCAGGGCAAAAAGGCAGAAATTTCCCTTAATTTGGGGCAAAAATGAAGAAATTTCTCTTTTTTATGGCAAAAAGTTATGCATTCCCCTTATTTTCGGGCATAAAGGCAGAAATTCCCCGTTTTTTGGAGCAAAATTGCAGAAATTCCCCTAATTGTGGGGCAAAAAGGCAGAAATTCTCCTTATTTTGGGGCAAAACTCAGAAATTCCACCTATTTTGGGGCAAAATACCCGAATTTTTCCTAATTTTGGGGAAAAATTGCAGAAATTTTACTTATTTTAGGGCAAAATTGCAAAGATTTCACTTATTTCAGGGAAAAAAATGCAGAAATTTTCCTTATTTGGGGGCAAAAATGCAGAAATTCCTAATATTTTGTGGCAATAATGCAGAAATTCCTAATATTTTGTTGCAAAAATGCAGAAATTTTCATTATTTTGAGGTAAAAAGGCTGAAATTCCTTTTATTTGAAGGCAAAAAGCAGAAATTTCCCTTATTCTGGGGCAATTTTGCAGAAATTTCACTTATTTCAGGGTAATAAGTCAGAAATTTTCCTTATTTTGGGGCAAAAATGATAGAAATGCCTTTTGTTTTGGGGGAAAAAGACAGAAATTCCACTTATTTAGAGGCAAAAAAGCAGAAATTCCCCTTATTTTAGGGCAAAATTGCAGAAATTTCTTTTATTTGGAGGCAAAAAACAGAAATTCCCCTTATTTTGGGGCAAAATTCCAGAAATTTCCTTTATTATGGGGAAAAATTGCAGAAATTTCCTTTATTTTAGGGCAAAATTGCAGAAATTTCACTTATTTCAGAGAAAAAAAGCAAAAATTTTTCTCATTTTTGGGTAAAAAGGCAGAAATTCCCATTATTTTGGGGCAAAAAGGCAGAAATTCACCTTATTTTGGGCTAAAATTGCAGAAATTTCACATATTTCAGGGCAAAAAGGCAGTAATTTCCCTTAATTTGGGGCAAAAATGAAGAAATTTCCCTTTTTTATGGCAAAAAAGTATGCATTCCTATTATTTTCGGGCAAAAAGGCAGAAATTCCCTGTGTTTTGGAGCAAAATTGCAGAAATTTCGCCAATTGTGGGGCAAAAAGGCAGAAATTCTCCTTATTTTGGGGCAAAACTCAGAAATTCCACTTATTTTGGGGCAAAATTCCAGAAATTTCCTTTATTTTGGGGAAAAATTGCAGAAATTTTACTTATTTTGGGGCAAAATTTCAGAAATTTCACTTATTTCAGGGCAAAAAGGCAGAAATTATCCTTATTTTGGGGCAAAAAGGCACAAATTCCTAATATTTTGTGCCAAAATTTAGAAATTCCCCTTATTTTGAGGTAAAAAGGCTGAAATTCCCCTTATTTGGAGGCAAAAGGCAGAATTTTCCCTTATAATGGGGCAAAATTTCAGAAATTTCACTTATTTAGGGTAATAAGTCAGAAATTTTTCTTATTTTGGGGCAAAAATGACAGAAATTACCTTTGTTTTCGGGGAAAAGACAGAAATTCCACTTATTTAAAGGCAAAAAAGCTGAAATTCCCCTTATTTTAGGGCAAAATTCCAGAAATTTCCATTATTTGGGGGCAAAAAAACAGAAATTCCCTTTATTTTGGGGTAAAATTCCAGAAATTTCCCTTATTATGGGGAAAAATTGCAGAAATTTCCCTTATTTTAGGGCAAAATTGCAGAAATTTCACTTATTTCAGAGAAAAAAAGCAAAAATTTTTCTTATTTTGGGGTAAAAAGGCAGAAATTCCTATTATTTTGGGGCAAAAAGACAGAAATTCACCTTATTTTGGGCTAAAATTGCAGAAATTTCACATATTTCAGGGCAAAAATGCAGAAATTTCCCTTAATTTGGAGCAAAAAATGAAGAAATTTCCCTTTTTTATGGCAAAAAAGTATGCATTCCTATTATTTTCGGGCAAAAAGGCAGAAATTCCCTGTATTTTGGAGCAAAATTGCAGAAATTTCCATAATTGTGGGGCAAAAAGGCAGAAATTCTCCTTATTTTGGGGCAAAACTCAAAAATTCCAATTTTTTTTGGGACAAAATTCCAGAAATTTCCCTTATTTTGGGGCAAAATTACAGAAATTTTACTTATTTTGGGGCAAAATTGCAGAAATTTTACTTATTTCAGGGAAAAAAGGCAGAAATATTCCTTATTTTGGGGCAAAAAGGCAGAAATTCCTAATATTTTGTTCCAAAATGCAGAAATTCCCCTCATTTTGAGGTAAAAAGTCTGAAATTCCCCTTATTTGGGGCAAAAGGGCAGAAATTTCCCTTATATTGGGGCAAAATTGCAGAAATTTCACTTATTTCGGGTAATAAGTCAGAAATTTTCCTTATTTTGGGGCAAAAATGACAGAAATTCCCTTTGTTTTGGGGGATAAAAACAGAAATTACACTTATTTAGAGGCAAAAAAACAGAAACTCCCCTTATTTTAGGGCAAATTTGCAGAAATTTCCAATATTTGGGGGCAAAAAAACAGAAATTCCCCTTATTTTTGGGCAAAATTCCAGAAATTTTCTTTATTATGGGAAAAAATTGCAAAAATTTCTTTTATTTTAGGGCAAAATTGCAGAAATTTTACTTATTTCAGAGAAAAAAAGCAAAAATTTTTCTTATTTTGGGGCAAATAGGCAGAAATTCCCATTATTTTGGGTCAAAAATGCAGAAATTCACTTTATTTTGGGCTAAAATTGCAGAAATTTCATATATTTCAGGGCAAAAAGGCAGAAATTTCCCTTAATTTGGGGCAAAAATAAAGAAATTTCCCTTTTTTATGGCAAAGAGGTATGCATTCCCCTTATTTTCGGGCAAAAAGTCAGAAATTCCCCGTATTTTTGGCAAATTTGCAGAAATTCCTCTAATTGTGGGACAAAAAGGCAGAAATTCTCCTTATTTTGGGGCAAAACTCAGAAATTCCACTTGTTTTGGGGCAAAATTCCAGAAATTTCCCTTATTTTGGGGCAAAATTGCAGAAATTTCCCTAATTGTGGGGCAAAAAACAGAAATTCCCTTTATTTTGAAGCAAAATTGCAGAAATTTCCCTTATTATGGGGAAAAATTGCAGAAATTTCTCTTATTTTATGGCAAAATTGCAGAAATTTCACTTATTTCAGGGAAAAAAGGCAGAAATTTTCCTTATTTTGGGGCAAAAAGGCAGAAATTCTCCATATTTTGGTGCAAAAATCAGAAATTTCCCTTATTTTGAGGTAAAATGCTGAAATTCTTCTTATTTGGGGGCAAAAGGCAGAAATTTCCCTTATTTTTGGGCAATTTTGCAGAAATTTCACTTATTTCAGGGTAATAAGTCAGAAATTTTCCTTATTTTGGGGCAAAAATGATAGAAATTCCCTTTGTTTTGGGGAAAAAAGACAGAAATTCCACTTATTTAGAGGCAAAAAAGCAGAAATTCCCCTTATTTTAGGGCAAAATTGCAGAAATTTCTTTTATTTGGAGGCAAAAAACAGAAATTCCCCTTATTTTGGGGCAAAATTCCAGAAATTTCCTTTATTATGGGGAAAAATTGCAGAAATTTCCTTTATTTTAGGGCAAAATTGCAGAAATTTCACTCATTTCAGAGAAAAAAAGCAAAAATTTTTCTCATTTTTGGGTAAAAAGGCAGAAATTCCCATTATTTTGGGGCAAAAAGGCAGAAATTCACCTTATTTTGGGCTAAAATTGCAGAAATTTCACATATTTCAGGGCAAAAAGGCAGAAATTTCCCTTAATTTGGGGCAAAAATGAAGAAATTTCCCTTTTTTATGGCAAAAAAGTATGCATTCCTATTATTTTCGGGCAAAAAGGCAGAAATTCCCTGTATTTTGGAGCAAAATTGCAGAAATTTCCCTAATTGTGGGGCAAAAAGGCAGAAATTCTCCTTATTTTGGGGCAAAACTCAGAAATTCCAATTTTTTTTGGGACAAAATTCCAGAAATTTCCCTTATTTTGGGGCAAAATTACAGAAATTTTACTTATTTTGGGGCAAAATTGCAGAAATTTTACTTATTTCAGGGAAAAAAGGCAGAAATATTCCTTATTTTGGGGCAAAAAGGCAGAAATTCCTAATATTTTGTTCCAAAATGCAGAAATTCCCCTCATTTTGAGGTAAAAAGTCTGAAATTCCCCTTATTTGGTGCAAAAGGGCAGAAATTTCCCTTATGTTGGGGCAAAATTGCAGAAATTTCACTTATTTCGGGTAATAAGTCAGAAATTTTCCTTATTTTGGGGCAAAAATGACAGAAATTCCCTTTGTTTTGGGGGATAAAAACAGAAATTACACTTATTTAGAGGCAAAAAAGCAGAAACTCCCCTTATTTTAGGGCAAATTTGCAGAAATTTCCATTATTTGGGGGCAAAAAAACAGAAATTCCCCTTATTTTTGGGCAAAATTCCAGAAATTTTCTTTATTATGGGAAAAAATTGCAAAAATTTCTTTTATTTTAGGGCAAAATTGCAGAAATTTTACTTATTTCAGAGAAAAAAAGCAAAAATTTTTTTATTTTGGGGCAAAGAGGCAGAAATTCCCATTATTTTGGGGCAAAATTGCAGAAATTTCCCTAATTGTGGGGCAAAAAACAGAAATTCCCCTTATTTTGAAGCAAAATTGCAGAAATTTCCCTTATTATGGGGAAAAATTGCAGAAATTTCTCTTATTTTATGGCAAAATTTCAGAAATTTCACTTATTTTGGGGCAAAATTTCAGAAATTTCACTTATTTTAGAGAAAAAAGGCAGAATTTTTTTTATTTTGGGGCAAAAAGGCAGAAATTCTCCATATTTTGGTGCAAAAATCAGAAATTTCTCTTATTTTGAGGTAAAATGCTGAAATTCTTCTTATTTAGGGGCAAAAGGCAGAAATTTCCATATTTTTGGGGTAAATTTGCAGAAATTTCACTTATTTCAGGGTAATAAGTCAGAAATTTTCCTTATTTTGGGGCAAAATACAGAAAATCCCTTTGTTTTTGGGGAAAAAGACAGAAATTTCACTTATTTAGAGGTAAAAAGGCAAAATTTCCCCTTATTTTGGAGCAAAATGTAGAAATTTCCCTTTTTTATGGCAAAAAGGTATGCATTCTTTTTATTTTCAGACAGAAAAACAGAAATTCCCCACATTTTAGGGCAAAAGGCAGAAATTCCCCTTATTTTGGGGCAAAATTGCAGAAACTTCCCTAATTGTAGGACAAAAAACAGAAATTCCCCTTATTTTGAAGGAAAATTGCAGAAATTTCCCTTATTATGGGGAAAAATTGCAGAAATTTCCCTTATTTTAGAGCAATATTGCAGAAATTTCACTAATGTGGGGCAAAAAGGCAGAAATTCTCCTTATTTTGGGGCAAAACTCAGAATTTCCACTTATTTTGGGGCAAAATTCCAGAAATTTTTCTTATTTTGGGGCAAAATTGCAGAAATTTTACTTATTTTGGAGAAAAATTGCAGAAATTTCACTTATTTTAGGGCAAAATTGCAGAAATTTCACTTATTTCGAAGAAAAAAAGCAAAAAATTTTCTTATTTTGGGGTAAAAATGCAGAAATTTTCATTATTTTGGGGCAAAAAGGCAGAAATTCACCTTATTTTGGGCTAAAATTGCAGAAATTTCACATATTTCAGGGCAAAAAACCAGAAATTTCCCTTAATTTGGGGCAAAAATGAAGAAATTTCCCTTTTTTATGGCAAAAGAGTATGCATTACTATTATTTTCGGGCAAAAAGGCAGAAATTCCCTGTATTTTGGAGCAAAATTGCAGAAATTTCCCTAATTGTGGGGCAAAAAGGCAGAAATTCTCCTTATTTTGGGGCAAAACTCAGAAATTCCACTTATTTTGTGGCAAAATTCCAGAAATTTCCCTTATTTTGGAGCAAAATTGCAGAAATTACACTTATTTTGTGGCAAAATTGCAGAAATTTCACTTATTTCAGGGAAAAAAAGGTAGAAATTTTCCTTATTTTGGGGCAAAAAGGCAGAAATTCTCTTTATTTTGGGGCAAAACTCAGAAATTCCACTTATTTTGGGGCAAAATTCCAGAAATTTCCTTTATTTTGGGGAAAAATTGCAGAAATTTTACTTATTTTGGGGCAAAATTTCAGAAATTTCACTTATTTCAGGGCAAAAAGGCAGAAATTTTCCTTATTTTGGGGCAAAAAGGCACAAATTCCTAATATTTTGTGCCAAAATTTAGAAATTGCCCTTATTTTGAGGTAAAAAGGCTGAAATTCCCCTTATTTGGGGGCAAAAGGCAGAATTTTCCCTTATAATGGGGCAAAATTTCAGAAATTTCACTTATTTCAGGGTAATAAGTCAGAAATTTTTCTTATTTTGGGGCTAAAATGACAGAAATTACCTTTGTTTTTGGGGAAAAGACAGAAATTCCACTTATTTAAAGGCAAAAAAGCTGAAATTCCTCTTATTTTAGGGCAAAATTCCAGAAATATCCATTATTTGGGGGCAAAAAAACAGAAATTCCCCTTATTTTGGGGCAAAATTCCAGAAATTTCCCTTATTATGGGGAAAAATTGCAGAAATTTCCCTTATTTTAGGGCAAAATTGCAGAAATTTCACTTATTTCAGAGAAAAAAAGCAAAAATTTTTCTTATTTTGGGGTAAAAAGGCAGAAATTCCCATTATTTTGGGGCAAAAAGGCAGAAATTCACCTTATTTTGGGCTAAAATTGCAAAAATTTCACATATTTCAGGGCAAAAAGGCAGAAATTTCCCTTAATTTGGGGCAAAAATGAAGAAATTTCCCTTTTTTATGGCAAAAAAGTATGCATTCCTATTATTTTCGGGCAAAAAGGCAGAAATTCCCTTTATTTTGGAGCAAAATTGCAGAAATTTCCCTAATTGTGGGGCAAAAAGGCAGAAATTCTCCTTATTTTGGGGCAAAACTCAGAAATTCCACTTATTTTGGGGCCAAATTCCAGAAATTTCCCTTATTTTTGGGCAAAATTGCAGAAATTACACTTATTTTGTGGCAAAATTGCAGAAATTTCACTTATTTCAGGGAAAAAAAGGTAGAAATTTTCCTTATTTTGGGGCAAAAAGGCAGAAATTCCTAATATTTTGTGGCAAAAATGCAGAAATTCCTAATATTTTGTTGCAAAAATGAAGAAATTTCCCTTATTTTGAGGTAAAAAGGCTGAAATTCCCCTTATTTGGGGGCAAAAAGGCAGAAATTTCCTTTATTTTGGGGCAAATTTGCAAAAATTTCACTTATTTCAGGGTAATAAGTCAGAAATTTTCTATATTTTGGGGCAAAAAAGACAGAAATTCTTTTTGTTTTGGGGGAAAATACAGAAAATCCACTTATTCAAAGGAAAAAAGTAAAAGTTCCGCTTATTTTGGAGCAAAAATGAAGAAATTTCCCTTTTTTATGGCATAAAGTTATGCATTCTTCTTATTTTCAGACAATAGGCAGAAATTTCCCATATTTTGGGGCAAAAGCCAGAAATTTCCCTTATTTTACAGCAAAATTGCAGAAATTTCACTAATTGTGGCGCAAAAAGGCAGAAATTCTTTTTATTTTGGGGCAAAACTCAGAAATTCCACTTATTTTGGGGCAAAATTCCAGAAAGTTCCCTTATATTGGGGCAAAATTGCAGAAATTTTACTTATTTTGGCGCAAAATTGCAGACATTTCACTTATTTCAGGGAAAAAAGGCAGAAATTTTTTTTATTTTGGGGCAAAAATGCAAAATTTTCCATATTTTGGTGCAAAAATCAGAAATTTCCCTTATTTTGAGGTAAAAAGGCAGAAATTCCCCTTATTTTGGAGCAAAAGGCAGAACTTTCCCTATTTTTGGGGCAAATTTGCAGAAATTTCACTTATTTCAGGGTAATAAGTCAGAAATTTTCCTTATTTGGGGGCAAAAATGACAGAAATTCCCTTTGTATTGGGGGAAAAATACAGAAATTCCACTTATTTAGAGGCAAAAAAGCAGAAATTCCCCTTATTTTAGGGCAAAATTGCAGAAATTTCCCTTATTTGGTGGCAAATAAGAGAAATTCCCCTTATTTTGGGGCAAAATTCCAGAAATTTCCCTTATTATGGGTAAAAATTGCAGAAATTTCCTTTATTTTAAGGCAAAATTGCAGAAATTTCACTTATTTCAGAGAAAAAAGGCAAAAATTTTTCTTCTTTTGGGGCAAAAAGGCAGAAATTCCCATTATTTTGGGGCAAAAAGGCAGAAATTCACCTTATTTGGGCTAAAATTTCAGAAATTTCTTATATTTCAGGGCAAAAAGGCAGAAATTTCCCTTAATTTGGGGCAAAAATGAAGAAATTTCTCTTTTTTATGGCAAAAGTTATGCATTCCCCTTATTTTCGGGCATAAAGGCAGAAATTCCCCGTTTTTTGGAGCAAAATTGCAGAAATTCCCCTAATTGTGGGGCAAAAAGGCAGAAATTCTCCTTATTTTGGGGCAAAACTCAGAAATTCCACCTATTTTGGGGCAAAATACCCGAATTTTTCCTAATTTTGGGGAAAAATTGCAGAAATTTTACTTATTTTAGGGCAAAATTGCAAAGATTTCACTTATTTCAGGGAAAAAAATGCAGAAATTTTCCTTATTTGGGGGCAAAAATGCAGAAATTCCTAATATTTTGTGGCAATAATGCAGAAATTCCTAATATTTTGTTGCAAAAATGCAGAAATTTTCATTATTTTGAGGTAAAAAGGCTGAAATTCCTTTTATTTGAAGGCAAAAAGCAGAAATTTCCCTTATTCTGGGGCAATTTTGCAGAAATTTCACTTATTTCAGGGTAATAAGTCAGAAATTTTCCTTATTTTGGGGCAAAAATGATAGAAATGCCTTTTGTTTTGGGGGAAAAAGACAGAAATTCCACTTATTTAGAGGCAAAAAAGCAGAAATTCCCCTTATTTTAGGGCAAAATTGCAGAAATTTCTTTTATTTGGAGGCAAAAAACAGAAATTCCCCTTATTTTGGGGCAAAATTCCAGAAATTTCCTTTATTATGGGGAAAAATTGCAGAAATTTCCTTTATTTTAGGGCAAAATTGCAGAAATTTCACTTATTTCAGAGAAAAAAAGCAAAAATTTTTCTCATTTTTGGGTAAAAAGGCAGAAATTCCCATTATTTTGGGGCAAAAAGGCAGAAATTCACCTTATTTTGGGCTAAAATTGCAGAAATTTCACATATTTCAGGGCAAAAAGGCAGAAATTTCCCTTAATTTGGGGCAAAAATGAAGAAATTTCCCTTTTTTATGGCAAAAAAGTATGCATTCCTATTATTTTCGGGCAAAAAGGCAGAAATTCCCTGTGTTTTGGAGCAAAATTGCAGAAATTTCGCCAATTGTGGGGCAAAAAGGCAGAAATTCTCCTTATTTTGGGGCAAAACTCAGAAATTCCACTTATTTTGGGGCAAAATTCCAGAAATTTCCTTTATTTTGGGGAAAAATTGCAGAAATTTTACTTATTTTGGGGCAAAATTTCAGAAATTTCACTTATTTCAGGGCAAAAAGGCAGAAATTATCCTTATTTTGGGGCAAAAAGGCACAAATTCCTAATATTTTGTGCCAAAATTTAGAAATTCCCCTTATTTTGAGGTAAAAAGGCTGAAATTCCCCTTATTTGGAGGCAAAAGGCAGAATTTTCCCTTATAATGGGGCAAAATTTCAGAAATTTCACTTATTTAGGGTAATAAGTCAGAAATTTTTCTTATTTTGGGGCAAAAATGACAGAAATTACCTTTGTTTTCGGGGAAAAGACAGAAATTCCACTTATTTAAAGGCAAAAAAGCTGAAATTCCCCTTATTTTAGGGCAAAATTCCAGAAATTTCCATTATTTGGGGGCAAAAAAACAGAAATTCCCCTTATTTTGGGGTAAAATTCCAGAAATTTCCCTTATTATGGGGAAAAATTGCAGAAATTTCCCTTATTTTAGGGCAAAATTGCAGAAATTTCACTTATTTCAGAGAAAAAAAGCAAAAATTTTTCTTATTTTGGGGTAAAAAGGCAGAAATTCCTATTATTTTGGGGCAAAAAGACAGAAATTCACCTTATTTTGGGCTAAAATTGCAGAAATTTCACATATTTCAGGGCAAAAATGCAGAAATTTCCCTTAATTTGGAGCAAAAAATGAAGAAATTTCCCTTTTTTATGGCAAAAAAGTATGCATTCCTATTATTTTCGGGCAAAAAGGCAGAAATTCCCTGAATTTTGGAGCAAAATTGCAGAAATTTCCATAATTGTGGGGCAAAAAGGCAGAAATTCTTTTTATTTTGGGGCAAAACTCAAAAATTCCAATTTTTTTTTGGGACAAAATTCCAGAAATTTCCCTTATTTTGGGGCAAAATTACAGAAATTTTACTTATTTTGGGGCAAAATTGCAGAAATTTTACTTATTTCAGGGAAAAAAGGCAGAAATATTCCTTATTTTGGGGCAAAAAGGCAGAAATTCCTAATATTTTGTTCCAAAATGCAGAAATTCCCCTCATTTTGAGGTAAAAAGTCTGAAATTCCCCTTATTTGGGGCAAAAGGGCAGAAATTTCCCTTATATTGGGGCAAAATTGCAGAAATTTCACTTATTTCGGGTAATAAGTCAGAAATTTTCCTTATTTTGGGGCAAAAATGACAGAAATTCCCTTTGTTTTGGGGGATAAAAACAGAAATTACACTTATTTAGAGGCAAAAAAGCAGAAACTCCCCTTATTTTAGGGCAAATTTGCAGAAATTTCCAATATTTGGGGGCAAAAAAACAGAAATTCCCCTTATTTTTGGGCAAAATTCCAGAAATTTTCTTTATTATGGGAAAAAATTGCAAAAATTTCTTTTATTTTAGGGCAAAATTGCAGGAATTTTACTTATTTCAGAGAAAAAAATCAAAAATTTTTCTTATTTTGGGGCAAATAGGCAGAAATTCCCATTATTTTGGGTCAAAAATGCAGAAATTCACTTTATTTTGGGCTAAAATTGCAGAAATTTCATATATTTCAGGGCAAAAAGGCAGAAATTTCCCTTAATTTGGGGCAAAAATAAAGAAATTTCCCTTTTTTATGGCAAAGAGGTATGCATTCCCCTTATTTTCGGGCAAAAAGTCAGAAATTCCCCGTATTTTTGGCAAATTTGCAGAAATTCCTCTAATTGTGGGACAAAAAGGCAGAAATTCTCCTTATTTTGGGGCAAAACTCAGAAATTCCACTTGTTTTGGGGCAAAATTCCAGAAATTTCCCTTATTTTGGGGCAAAATTGCAGAAATTTCCCTAATTGTGGGGCAAAAAACAGAAATTCCCTTTATTTTGAAGCAAAATTGCAGAAATTTCCCTTATTATGGGGAAAAATTGCAGAAATTTCTCTTATTTTATGGCAAAATTGCAGAAATTTCACTTATTTCAGGGAAAAAAGGCAGAAATTTTCCTTATTTTGGGGCAAAAAGGCAGAAATTCTCCATATTTTGGTGCAAAAATCAGAAATTTCCCTTATTTTGAGGTAAAATGCTGAAATTCTTCTTATTTGGGGGCAAAAGGCAGAAATTTCCCTTATTTTTGGGCAATTTTGCAGAAATTTCACTTATTTCAGGGTAATAAGTCAGAAATTTTCCTTATTTTGGGGCAAAAATGATAGAAATTCCCTTTGTTTTGGGGAAAAAAGACAGAAATTCCACTTATTTAGAGGCAAAAAAGCAGAAATTCCCCTTATTTTAGGGCAAAATTGCAGAAATTTCTTTTATTTGGAGGCAAAAAACAGAAATTCCCCTTATTTTGGGGCAAAATTCCAGAAATTTCCTTTATTATGGGGAAAAATTGCAGAAATTTCCTTTATTTTAGGGCAAAATTGCAGAAATTTCACTCATTTCAGAGAAAAAAAGCAAAAATTTTTCTCATTTTTGGGTAAAAAGGCAGAAATTCCCATTATTTTGGGGCAAAAATGCAGAAATTCACCTTATTTTGGGCTAAAATTGCAGAAATTTCACATATTTCAGGGCAAAAAGGCAGAAATTTCCCTTAATTTGGGGCAAAAATGAAGAAATTTCCCTTTTTTATGGCAAAAAAGTATGCATTCCTATTATTTTCGGGCAAAAAGGCAGAAATTCCCTGTATTTTGGAGCAAAATTGCAGAAATTTCCCTAATTGTGGGGCAAAAAGGCAGAAATTCTCCTTATTTTGGGGCAAAACTCAGAAATTCCAATTTTTTTTGGGACAAAATTCCAGAAATTTCCCTTATTTTGGGGCAAAATTACAGAAATTTTACTTATTTTGGGGCAAAATTGCAGAAATTTTACTTATTTCAGGGAAAAAAGGCAGAAATATTCCTTATTTTGGGGCAAAAAGGCAGAAATTCCTAATATTTTGTTCCAAAATGCAGAAATTCCCCTCATTTTGAGGTAAAAAGTCTGAAATTCCCCTTATTTGGTGCAAAAGGGCAGAAATTTCCCTTATATTGGGGCAAAATTGCAGAAATTTCACTTATTTCGGGTAATAAGTCAGAAATTTTCCTTATTTTGGGGCAAAAATGACAGAAATTCCCTTTGTTTTGGGGGATAAAAACAGAAATTACACTTATTTAGAGGCAAAAAAGCAGAAACTCCCCTTATTTTAGGGCAAATTTGCAGAAATTTCCATTATTTGGGGGCAAAAAAACAGAAATTCCCCTTATTTTTGGGCAAAATTCCAGAAATTTTCTTTATTATGGGAAAAAATTGCAAAAATTTCTTTTATTTTAGGGCAAAATTGCAGAAATTTTACTTATTTCAGAGAAAAAAAGCAAAAATTTTTTTATTTTGGGGCAAAGAGGCAGAAATTCCCATTATTTTGGGGCAAAATTGCAGAAATTTCCCTAATTGTGGGGCAAAAAACAGAAATTCCCCTTATTTTGAAGCAAAATTGCAGAAATTTCCCTTATTATGGGGAAAAATTGCAGAAATTTCTCTTATTTTATGGCAAAATTTCAGAAATTTCACTTATTTTGGGGCAAAATTTCAGAAATTTCACTTATTTTAGAGAAAAAAGGCAGAATTTTTTTTATTTTGGGGCAAAAAGGCAGAAATTCTCCATATTTTGGTGCAAAAATCAGAAATTTCCCTTATTTTGAGGTAAAATGCTGAAATTCTTCTTATTTAGGGGCAAAAGGCAGAAATTTCCCTATTTTTGGGGTAAATTTGCAGAAATTTCACTTATTTCAGGGTAATAAGTCAGAAATTTTCCTTATTTTGGGGCAAAATACAGAAAATCCCTTTGTTTTTGGGGAAAAAGACAGAAATTTCACTTATTTAGAGGTAAAAAGGCAAAATTTCCCCTTATTTTGGAGCAAAATGTAGAAATTTCCCTTTTTTATGGCAAAAAGGTATGCATTCTTTTTATTTTCAGACAGAAAAACAGAAATTCCCCACATTTTAGGGCAAAAGGCAGAAATTCCCCTTATTTTGGGGCAAAATTGCAGAAATTTCCCTAATTGTGGGACAAAAAACAGAAATTCCCCTTATTTTGAAGAAAAATTGCAGAAATTTCTCTTATTATGGGGAAAAATTGCAGAAATTTCCCTTATTTTAGGGCAAAATTCAGAAATTTCACTAATTGAAAGGCAAAAGGCAGAAATTCTCCTTATTTTGGGGCAAAACTCAGAAATTCCACTTATTTTGGGGCAAAGTTCCAGAAATTTCCCTTATTTTGGGGCAAAATTACAGAAATTTCCCTTATTTTGGGGCAAAATTACAGAAATTTTACTTATTTTGGGGCAAAATTGCAGAAATTTTACTTATTTCAGGGAAAAAAGGCAGAAATATTCCTTATTTTGGGGCAAAAAGGCAGAAATTCCTAATATTTTGTTCCAAAATGCAGAAATTCCCCTCATTTTGAGGTAAAAAGTCTGAAATTCCCCTTATTTGGGGCAAAAGGGCAGAAATTTCCCTTATATTGGGGCAAAATTGCAGAAATTTCACTTATTTCGGGTAATAAGTCAGAAATTTTCCTTATTTTGGGGCAAAAATGACAGAAATTCCCTTTGTTTTGGGGGATAAAAACAGAAATTACACTTATTTAGAGGCAAAAAAGCAGAAACTCCCCTTATTTCAGGGCAAATTTGCAGAAATTTCCATTATTTGGGGGCAAAAAAACAGAAATTCCCCTTATTTTTGGGCAAAATTCCAGAAATTTTCTTTATTATAGGAAAAAATTGCAAAAATTTCTTTTATTTTAGGGCAAAATTGCAGAAACTTTACTTATTTCAGAGAAAAAAAGCAAAAATTTTTCTTATTTTGGGGCAAAGAGGCAGAAATTCCCATTATTTTGGGGCAAAAAGGCAGAAATTCACTTTATTTTGGGCTAAAATTGCAGAAATTTCACATATTTCAGGGCAAAAAGGCAGAAATTTCCCTTAATTTGGGGCAACAATAAAGAAATTTCCCATTTTTATGGGAAAAAGGTATGCATTCCCCTTATTTTCGGGCAAAAAGGCAGAAATTCTCCGTATTTTGGAGCAAAATTGCAGAAATTCCTCTAATTGTCGGACAAAAAGGCAGAAATTCTCCTTATTTTGGGGCAAAACTCAGAAATTCCACTTGTTTTGGGGCAAAATTCCAGAAATTTCCATTATTTTGGGGCAAAATTGCAGAAATTTCCCTAATTGTGGGGCAAAAAACAGAAATTCCCCTTATTTTGAAGCAAAATTGCAGAAATTTCCCTTATTATGGGGAAAAATTGCAGAAATTTCTCTTATTTTATGGCAAAATTTCAGAAATTTCACTTATTTTGGGGCAAAATTTCAGAAATTTCACTATTTTAGAGAAAAAAGGCAGAAATTTTTTTTATTTTGGGGCAAAAAGGCAGAAATTCTCCATATTTTGGTGCAAAAATCAGAAATTTCCCTTATTTTGAGGTAAAATGCTGAAATTCTTCTTATTTGGGGGCAAAAGGCAGAAATTTCCGTATTTTTGGGGCAAATTTGCAGAAATTTCACTTATTTCAGGGTAATAAGTCAGAAATTTTCCTTATTTTGGGGCAAAATACAGAAAATCCCTTTGTTTTGGGGGAAAAAGACAGAAATTCCACTTATTTAGAGGTAAAAAGGCAAAATTTCCCCTTATTTTGGAGCAAAATGTAGAAATTTCCCTTTTTTATGGCAAAAAGGTATGCATTCTTTTTATTTTCAGACAGAAAAACAGAAATTCCCCACATTTTAGGGCAAAAGGCAGAAATTCCCCTTATTTTGGGGCAAAATTGCAGAAATTTCCCTAATTGTGGGACAAAAAACAGAAATTCCCCTTATTTTGAAGAAAAATTGCAGAAATTTCTCTTATTATGGAGAAAAATTGCAGAAATTTCCCTTATTTTAGGGCAAAATTCAGAAATTTCACTAATTGAAAGGCAATAAGGCAGAAATTCTCCTTATTTTGGGGCAAAACTCAGAAATTCCACTTATTTTGGGGCAAAATTCCAGAAATTTCCCTTATTTTGGGGCAAAATTACAGAAATTTTACTTATTTTGGGGCAAAATTGCAGAAATTTCACTTATTTCAGGAAAAAAAGGCAGAAATATTCCTTATTTTGGGGCAAAAAGGAAGAAATTCCTAATATTTTTTGCCAAAATTCAGAAATTCCCCTCATTTTTAGGTAAAAAGTCTGAAATTCCCCTTATTTGGGGCAAAAAGGCAGAAATTTCCCTTATATTGGGGCAAAATTGCAGAAATTTCACTTATTTCGGGTAAAAAGTCAGAAATTTTCCTTATTTTGGGGAAAAATGACAGAAATTCCCTTTATTTTGGGGGATAAAACAGAAATTAGACTTATTTAGAGGCAAAAAAGCAGAAACTCCCCTTATTTTAGGGCAAATTTGCAGAAATTTCCATTATTTGAGGGCAAAAAAAACAGAAATTCCCCTTATTTTGGGGCAAAATTCCAGAAATTTCCTTTATTATGGGAAAAAATTGCAAAAATTTCTTTTATTTTAGGGCAAAATTGCAGAAATTTTACTTATTTCAGAGAAAAAAAGCAAAAATTTTTCTTATTTTGGGGCAAATAGGCAGAAATTCCCATTATTTTGGGTCAAAAATGCAGAAATTCACTTTATTTTGGGCTAAAATTGCAGAAATTTCATATATTTCAGGGCAAAAAGGCAGAAATTTCCCTTAATTTGGGGCAAAAATAAAGAAATTTCCCTTTTTTATGGCAAAGAGGTATGCATTCCCCTTATTTTCGGGCAAAAAGTCAGAAATTCCCCGTATTTTTGGCAAAATTGCAGAAATTCCTCTAATTGTGGGACAAAAAGGCAGAAATTCTCCTTATTTTGGGGCAAAACTCAGAAACTCCACTTGTTTTGGGGCAAAATTCCAGAAATTTCCCTTATTTTGGGGCAAAATTGCAGAAATTTCCCTAATTGTGGGGCAAAAAACAGAAATTCCCCTTATTTTGAAGCAAAATTGCAGAAATTTCCCTTATTATGGGGAAAAATTGCAGAAATTTCTCTTATTTTATGGCAAAATTGCAGAAATTTCACTTATTTCAGGGAAAAAAGGCAGAAATTTTCCTTATTTTGGGGCAAAAAGGCAGAAATTCTCCATATTTTGGTGCAAAAATCAGAAATTCCCCTTATTTTGAGGTAAAATGCTGAAATTCTTCTTATTTGGGGGCAAAAGGCAGAAATTTCCCTATTTTGGGGGCAAATTTGCAGAAATTTCACTTATTTCAGGGTAATAAGTCAGAA
Source organism: Micromys minutus (assembly GCF_963924665.1). NCBI lineage: Eukaryota > Metazoa > Chordata > Mammalia > Rodentia > Muridae > Micromys > Micromys minutus. Next base: position 281,603 of record NW_027667258.1, on the reverse strand, counting down.
ATTTTCCTTATTTTGGGGCAAAATACAGAAAATCCCTTTGTTTTGGGGGAAAAAGACAGAAATTCCACTTATTTAGAGGTAAAAAGGCAAAATTTCCCCTTATTTTGGAGCAAAATGTAGAAATTTCCCTTTTTTATGGCAAAAAGGTATGCATTCTTTTTATTTTCAGACAGAAAAACAGAAATTCCCCACATTTTAGGGCAAAAGGCAGAAATTCCCCTTATTTTGGGGCAAAATTGCAGAAATTTCCCTAATTGTGGGACAAAAAACAGAAATTCCCCTTATTTTGAAGAAAAATTGCAGAAATTTCTCTTATTATGGGAAAAAATTGCAGAAATTTCCCTTATTTTAAGGCAAAATTCAGAAATTTCACTAATTGAAAGGCAAAAGGCAGAAATTCTCCTTATTTTGGGGCAAAACTCAGAAATTCCACTTATTTTGGGGCAAAGTTCCAGAAATTTCCCTTATTTTGGGGCAAAATTACAGAAATTTTACTTATTTTGGGGCAAAATTGCAGAAATTTCACTTATTTCAGGAAAAAAAGGCAGAAATATTCCTTATTTTGGGGCAAAAAGGAAGAAATTCCTAATATTTTGTGCCAAAATTCAGAAATTCCCCTCATTTTTAGGTAAAAAGTCTGAAATTCCCCTTATTTGGGGCAAAAAGGCAGAAATTTCCCTTATATTGGGGCAAAATTGCAGAAATTTCACTTATTTCGGGTAAAAAGTCAGAAATTTTCCTTATTTTGGGGAAAAATGACAGAAATTCCCTTTGTTTTGGCGGATAAAAACAGAAATTACACTTATTTAGAGGCAAAAAAGCAGAAACTCCCCTTATTTTAGGGCAAATTTTCAGAAATTTCCATTATTTGAGGGCAAAAAAACAGAAATTCCCCTTATTTTGGGGCAAAATTCCAGAAATTTCCTTTATTATGGGAAAAAATTGCAAAAATTTCTTTTATTTTAGGGCAAAATTGCAGAAATTTTACTTATTTCAGAGAAAAAAAGCAAAAATTTTTCTTATTTTGGGGCAAATAGGCAGAAATTCCCATTATTTTGGGTCAAAAATGCAGAAATTCACTTTATTTTGGGCTAAAATTGCAGAAATTTCATATATTTCAGGGCAAAAAGGCAGAAATTTCCCTTAATTTGGGGAAAAATAAAGAAATTTCCCTTTTTTATGGCAAAGAGGTATGCATTCCCCTTATTTTCGGGCAAAAAGTCAGAAATTCCCCGTATTTTTGGCAAAATTGCAGAAATTCCTCTAATTGTGGGACAAAAAGGCAGAAATTCTCCTTATTTTGGGGCAAAACTCAGAAATTCCACTTGTTTTGGGGCAAAATTCCAGAAATTTCCCTTATTTTGGGGCAAAATTGCAGAAATTTCCCTAATTGTTGGGGCAAAAAACAGAAATTCCCCTTATTTTGAAGCAAAATTGCAGAAATTTCCCTTATTATGGGGAAAAATTGCAGAAATTTCTCTTATTTTATGGCAAAATTGCAGAAATTTCACTTATTTCAGGGAAAAAAGGCAGAAATTTTCCTTATTTTGGGGCAAAAAGGCAGAAATTCTCCATATTTTGGTGCAAAAATCAGAAATTTCCCTTATTTAAGGTAAAATGCTGAAATTCTTCTTATTTGGGGGCAAAAGGCAGAAATTTCCCTATTTTTGGGGCAAATTTGCAGAAATTTCACTTATTTCAGGGTAATAAGTCAGAAATTTTCCTTATTTTGGGGCAAAATGCAGAAATTCCCTTTGTTTTGTGGGAAAAAGACAGAAATTCCACTTATTTAGAGGTAAAAAGGCAAAATTTCCCCTTATTTTGGAGCAAAATGTAGAAATTTCCCTTTTTTATGGCATAAAGTTATGCATTCTTTTTATTTTCAGACAGAAAGGCAGAAATTCCCCATATTTTAGGGCAAAAGGCAGAAATTCCCCTTATTTTGGGGCAAAATTGCAGAAACTTCCCTAATTGTAGGACAAAAAACAGAAATTCCCCTTATTTTGAAGGAAAATTGCAGAAATTTCCCTTATTATGGGGAAAAATTGCAGAAATTTCCCTTATTTTAGAGCAATATTGCAGAAATTTCACTAATGTGGGGCAAAAAGGCAGAAATTCTCCTTATTTTGGGGCAAAACTCAGAATTTCCACTTATTTTGGGGCAAAATTCCAGAAATTTTTCTTATTTTGGGGCAAAATTGCAGAAATTTTACTTATTTTGGAGAAAAATTGCAGAAATTTCACTTATTTTAGGGCAAAATTGCAGAAATTTCACTTATTTCGAAGAAAAAAAGCAAAAAATTTTCTTATTTTGGGGTAAAAATGCAGAAATTTTCATTATTTTGGGGCAAAAAGGCAGAAATTCACCTTATTTTGGGCTAAAATTGCAGAAATTTCACATATTTCAGGGCAAAAAACCAGAAATTTCCCTTAATTTGGGGCAAAAATGAAGAAATTTCCCTTTTTTATGGCAAAAGAGTATGCATTACTATTATTTTCGGGCAAAAAGGCAGAAATTCCCTGTATTTTGGAGCAAAATTGCAGAAATTTCCCTAATTGTGGGGCAAAAAGGCAGAAATTCTCCTTATTTTGGGGCAAAACTCAGAAATTCCACTTATTTTGTGGCAAAATTCCAGAAATTTCCCTTATTTTGGAGCAAAATTGCAGAAATTACACTTATTTTGTGGCAAAATTGCAGAAATTTCACTTATTTCAGGGAAAAAAAGGTAGAAATTTTCCTTATTTTGGGGCAAAAAGGCAGAAATTCTCTTTATTTTGGGGCAAAACTCAGAAATTCCACTTATTTTGGGGCAAAATTCCAGAAATTTCCTTTATTTTGGGGAAAAATTGCAGAAATTTTACTTATTTTGGGGCAAAATTTCAGAAATTTCACTTATTTCAGGGCAAAAAGGCAGAAATTTTCCTTATTTTGGGGCAAAAAGGCACAAATTCCTAATATTTTGTGCCAAAATTTAGAAATTGCCCTTATTTTGAGGTAAAAAGGCTGAAATTCCCCTTATTTGGGGGCAAAAGGCAGAATTTTCCCTTATAATGGGGCAAAATTTCAGAAATTTCACTTATTTCAGGGTAATAAGTCAGAAATTTTTCTTATTTTGGGGCAAAAATGACAGAAATTACCTTTGTTTTCGGGGAAAAGACAGAAATTCCACTTATTTAAAGGCAAAAAAGCTGAAATTCCTCTTATTTTAGGGCAAAATTCCAGAAATATCCATTATTTGGGGGCAAAAAAACAGAAATTCCTCTTATTTTGGGGCAAAATTCCAGAAATTTCCCTTATTATGGGGAAAAATTGCAGAAATTTCCCTTATTTTAGGGCAAAATTGCAGAAATTTCACTTATTTCAGAGAAAAAAAGCAAAAATTTTTCTTATTTTGGGGTAAAAAGGCAGAAATTCCCATTATTTTGGGGCAAAAAGGCAGAAATTCACCTTATTTTGGGCTAAAATTGCAAAAATTTCACATATTTCAGGGCAAAAAGGCAGAAATTTCCCTTAATTTGGGGCAAAAATGAAGAAATTTCCCTTTTTTATGGCAAAAAAGTATGCATTCCTATTATTTTCGGGCAAAAAGGCAGAAATTCCCTTTATTTTGGAGCAAAATTGCAAAAATTTCCCTAATTGTGGGGCAAAAAGGCAGAAATTCTCCTTATTTTGGGGCAAAACTCAGAAATTCTACTTATTTTGGGGCCAAATTCCAGAAATTTCCCTTATTTTTGGGCAAAATTGCAGAAATTACACTTATTTTGTGGCAAAATTGCAGAAATTTCACTTATTTCAGGGAAAAAAAGGTAGAAATTTTCCTTATTTTGGGGCAAAAAGGCAGAAATTCCTAATATTTTGTGGCAAAAATGCAGAAATTCCTAATATTTTGTTGCAAAAATGAAGAAATTTCCCTTATTTTGAGGTAAAAAGGCTGAAATTCCCCTTATTTGGGGGCAAAAAGGCAGAAATTTCCTTTATTTTGGGGCAAATTTGCAAAAATTTCACTTATTTCAGGGTAATAAGTCAGAAATTTTCTATATTTTGGGGCAAAAAAGACAGAAATTCTTTTTGTTTTGGGGGAAAATACAGAAAATCCACTTATTCAAAGGAAAAAAGTAAAAGTTCCGCTTATTTTGGAGCAAAAATGAAGAAATTTCCCTTTTTTATGGCATAAAGTTATGCATTCTTCTTATTTTCAGACAATAGGCAGAAATTTCCCATATTTTGGGGCAAAAGCCAGAAATTTCCCTTATTTTACAGCAAAATTGCAGAAATTTCACTAATTGTGGCGCAAAAAGGCAGAAATTCTTTTTATTTTGGGGCAAAACTCAGAAATTCCACTTATTTTGGGGCAAAATTCCAGAAAGTTCCCTTATATTGGGGCAAAATTGCAGAAATTTTACTTATTTTGGCGCAAAATTGCAGACATTTCACTTATTTCAGGGAAAAAAGGCAGAAATTTTTTTTATTTTGGGGCAAAAATGCAAAATTTTCCATATTTTGGTGCAAAAATCAGAAATTTCCCTTATTTTGAGGTAAAAAGGCAGAAATTCCCCTTATTTTGGAGCAAAAGGCAGAACTTTCCCTATTTTTGGGGCAAATTTGCAGAAATTTCACTTATTTCAGGGTAATAAGTCAGAAATTTTCCTTATTTTGGGGCAAAAATGACAGAAATTCCCTTTGTATTGGGGGAAAAATACAGAAATTCCACTTATTTAGAGGCAAAAAAGCAGAAATTCCCCTTATTTTAGGGCAAAATTGCAGAAATTTCCCTTATTTGGTGGCAAATAAGAGAAATTCCCCTTATTTTGGGGCAAAATTCCAGAAATTTCCCTTATTATGGGTAAAAATTGCAGAAATTTCCTTTATTTTAAGGCAAAATTGCAGAAATTTCACTTATTTCAGAGAAAAAAGGCAAAAATTTTTCTTCTTTTGGGGCAAAAAGGCAGAAATTCCCATTATTTTGGGGCAAAAAGGCAGAAATTCACCTTATTTGGGCTAAAATTTCAGAAATTTCTTATATTTCAGGGCAAAAAGGCAGAAATTTCCCTTAATTTGGGGCAAAAATGAAGAAATTTCTCTTTTTTATGGCAAAAAGTTATGCATTCCCCTTATTTTCGGGCATAAAGGCAGAAATTCCCCGTTTTTTGGAGCAAAATTGCAGAAATTCCCCTAATTGTGGGGCAAAAAGGCAGAAATTCTCCTTATTTTGGGGCAAAACTCAGAAATTCCACCTATTTTGGGGCAAAATACCCGAATTTTTCCTAATTTTGGGGAAAAATTGCAGAAATTTTACTTATTTTAGGGCAAAATTGCAAAGATTTCACTTATTTCAGGGAAAAAAATGCAGAAATTTTCCTTATTTGGGGGCAAAAATGCAGAAATTCCTAATATTTTGTGGCAATAATGCAGAAATTCCTAATATTTTGTTGCAAAAATGCAGAAATTTTCATTATTTTGAGGTAAAAAGGCTGAAATTCCTTTTATTTGAAGGCAAAAAGCAGAAATTTCCCTTATTCTGGGGCAATTTTGCAGAAATTTCACTTATTTCAGGGTAATAAGTCAGAAATTTTCCTTATTTTGGGGCAAAAATGATAGAAATTCCTTTTGTTTTGGGGGAAAAAGACAGAAATTCCACTTATTTAGAGGCAAAAAAGCAGAAATTCCCCTTATTTTAGGGCAAAATTGCAGAAATTTCTTTTATTTGGAGGCAAAAAACAGAAATTCCCCTTATTTTGGGGCAAAATTCCAGAAATTTCCTTTATTATGGGGAAAAATTGCAGAAATTTCCTTTATTTTAGGGCAAAATTGCAGAAATTTCACTTATTTCAGAGAAAAAAAGCAAAAATTTTTCTCATTTTTGGGTAAAAAGGCAGAAATTCCCATTATTTTGGGGCAAAAAGGCAGAAATTCACCTTATTTTGGGCTAAAATTGCAGAAATTTCACATATTTCAGGGCAAAAAGGCAGAAATTTCCCTTAATTTGGGGCAAAAATGAAGAAATTTCCCCTTTTTATGGCAAAAAAAGTATGCATTCCTATTATTTTCGGGCAAAAAGGCAGAAATTCCCTGTGTTTTGGAGCAAAATTGCAGAAATTTCGCCAATTGTGGGGCAAAAAGGCAGAAATTCTCCTTATTTTGGGGCAAAACTCAGAAATTCCACTTATTTTGGGGCAAAATTCCAGAAATTTCCTTTATTTTGGGGAAAAATTGCAGAAATTTTACTTATTTTGGGGCAAAATTTCAGAAATTTCACTTATTTCAGGGCAAAAAGGCAGAAATTATCCTTATTTTGGGGCAAAAAGGCACAAATTCCTAATATTTTGTGCCAAAATTTAGAAATTCCCCTTATTTTGAGGTAAAAAGGCTGAAATTCCCCTTATTTGGAGGCAAAAGGCAGAATTTTCCCTTATAATGGGGCAAAATTTCAGAAATTTCACTTATTTAGGGTAATAAGTCAGAAATTTTTCTTATTTTGGGGCAAAAATGACAGAAATTACCTTTGTTTTCGGGGAAAAGACAGAAATTCCACTTATTTAAAGGCAAAAAAGCTGAAATTCCCCTTATTTTAGGGCAAAATTCCAGAAATTTCCATTATTTGGGGGCAAAAAAACAGAAATTCCCCTTTTTTGGGGTAAAATTCCAGAAATTTCCCTTATTATGGGGAAAAATTGCAGAAATTTCCCTTATTTTAGGGCAAAATTGCAGAAATTTCACTTATTTCAGAGAAAAAAAGCAAAAATTTTTCTTATTTTGGGGTAAAAAGGCAGAAATTCCTATTATTTTGGGGCAAAAAGACAGAAATTCACCTTATTTTGGGCTAAAATTGCAGAAATTTCACATATTTCAGGGCAAAAATGCAGAAATTTCCCTTAATTTGGAGCAAAAAATGAAGAAATTTCCCTTTTTTATGGCAAAAAAGTATGCATTCCTATTATTTTCGGGCAAAAAGGCAGAAATTCCCTGTATTTTGGAGCAAAATTGCAGAAATTTCCATAATTGTGGAGAAAAAAGGCAGAAATTCTCCTTATTTTGGGGCAAAACTCAAAAATTCCAATTTTTTTTTGGGACAAAATTCCAGAAATTTCCCTTATTTTGGGGCAAAATTACAGAAATTTTACTTATTTTGGGGCAAAATTGCAGAAATTTTACTTATTTCAGGGAAAAAAGGCAGAAATATTCCTTATTTTGGGGCAAAAAGGCAGAAATTCCTAATATTTTGTTCCAAAATGCAGAAATTCCCCTCATTTTGAGGTAAAAAGTCTGAAATTCCCCTTATTTGGGGCAAAAGGGCAGAAATTTCCCTTATATTGGGGCAAAATTGCAGAAATTTCACTTATTTCGGGTAATAAGTCAGAAATTTTCCTTATTTTGGGGCAAAAATGACAGAAATTCCCTTTGTTTTGGGGGATAAAAACAGAAATTACACTTATTTAGAGGCAAAAAAGCAGAAACTCCCCTTATTTTAGGGCAAATTTGCAGAAATTTCCAATATTTGGGGGCAAAAAAACAGAAATTCCCCTTATTTTTGGGCAAAATTCCAGAAATTTTCTTTATTATGGGAAAAAATTGCAAAAATTTCTTTTATTTTAGGGCAAAATTGCAGAAATTTTACTTATTTCAGAGAAAAAAAGCAAAAATTTTTCTTATTTTGGGGCAAAGAGGCAGAAATTCCCATTATTTTGGGGCAAAAAGGCAGAAATTCACTTTATTTTGGGCTAAAATTGCAGAAAGTTCACATATTTCAGGGCAAAAAGGCAGAAATTTCCCTTAATTTGGGGCAAAAATAAAGAAATTTCCCTTTTTTATGGGAAAAAGGTATGCATTCCCCTTATTTTCGGGCAAAAAGGCAGAAATTCTCCGTATTTTGGAGCAAAATTGCAGAAATTCCTCTAATTGTCGGACAAAAAGGCAGAAATTCTCCTGATTTTGGGGCAAAACTCAGAAATTCCACTTGTTTTGGGGCAAAATTCCAGAAATTTCCATTATTTTGGGGCAAAATTGCAGAAATTTCCCTAATTGTGGGGCAAAAAACAGAAATTCCCCTTATTTTGAAGCAAAATTGCAGAAATTTCTCTTATTTTATGGAAAAATTGCAGAAATTTCACTTATTTTGGGGCAAAATTTCAGAAATTTCACTTATTTTAGAGAAAAAAGGCAGAAATTTTTTTTTATTTTGGGGCAAAAAGGCAGAAATTCTCCATATTTTGGTGCAAAAATCAGAAATTTCCCTTATTTTGAGGTAAAATGCTGAAATTCTTCTTATTTGGGGGCAAAAGGCAGAAATTTCCGTATTTTTGGGGCAAATTTGCAGAAATTTCACTTATTTCAGGGTAATAAGTCAGAAATTTTCCTTATTTTGGGGCAAAATACAGAAAATCCCTTTGTTTTGGGGGAAAAAGACAGAAATTCCACTTATTTAGAGGTAAAAAGGCAAAATTTCCCCTTATTTTGGAGCAAAATGTAGAAATTTCCCTTTTTTATGGCAAAAAGGTATGCATTCTTTTTATTTTCAGACAGAAAAACAGAAATTCCCCACATTTTAGGGCAAAAGGCAGAAATTCCCCTTATTTTGGGGCAAAATTGCAGAAATTTCCCTAATTGTGGGACAAAAAACAGAAATTCCCCTTATTTTGAAGAAAAATTGCAGAAATTTCTCTTATTATGGGGAAAAATTGCAGAAATTTCCCTTATTTTAGGGCAAAATTCAGAAATTTCACTAATTGAAAGGCAATAAGGCAGAAATTCTCCTTATTTTGGGGCAAAACTCAGAAATTCCACTTATTTTGGGGCAAAATTCCAGAAATTTCCCTTATTTTGGGGCAAAATTACAGAAATTTTACTTATTTTGGGGCAAAATTGCAGAAATTTCACTTATTTCAGGAAAAAAAGGCAGAAATATTCCTTATTTTGGGGCAAAAAGGAAGAAATTCCTAATATTTTGTGCCAAAATTCAGAAATTCCCCTCATTTTTAGGTAAAAGGTCTGAAATTCCCCTTATTTGGGGCAAAAAGGCAGAAATTTCCCTTATATTGGGGCAAAATTGCAGAAATTTCACTTATTTCGGGTAAAAAGTCAGAAATTTTCCTTATTTTGGGGAAAAATGACAGAAATTCCCTTTGTTTTGGGGGATAAAAACAGAAATTACACTTATTTAGAGGCAAAAAAAGCAGAAACTCCCCTTATTTTAGGGCAAATTTGCAGAAATTTCCATTATTTGAGGGCAAAAAAACAGAAATTCCCCTTATTTTGGGGCAAAATTCCAGAAATTTCCTTTATTATGGGAAAAAATTGCAAAAATTTCTTTTATTTTAGGGCAAAATTGCAGAAATTTTACTTATTTCAGAGAAAAAAAGCAAAAATTTTTCTTATTTTGGGGCAAATAGGCAGAAATTCCCATTATTTTGGGTCAAAAATGCAGAAATTCACTTTATTTTGGGCTAAAATTGCAGAAATTTCATATATTTCAGGGCAAAAAGGCAGAAATTTCCCTTAATTTGGGGCAAAAATAAAGAAATTTCCCTTTTTTATGGCAAAGAGGTATGCATTCCCCTTATTTTCGGGCAAAAAGTCAGAAATTCCCCGTATTTTTGGCAAAATTGCAGAAATTCCTCTAATTGTGGGACAAAAAGGCAGAAATTCTCCTTATTTTGGGGCAAAACTCAGAAATTCCACTTGTTTTGGGGCAAAATTCCAGAAATTTCCCTTATTTTGGGGCAAAATTGCAGAAATTTCCCTAATTGTGGAGCAAAAAACAGAAATTCCCCTTATTTTGAAGCAAAATTGCAGAAATTTCCCTTATTATGGGGAAAAATTACAGAAATTTCTCTTATTTTATGGCAAAATTGCAGAAATTTCACTTATTTCAGGGAAAAAAGGCAGAAATTTTCCTTATTTTGGGGCAAAAAGGCAGAAATTCTCCATATTTTGGTGCAAAAATCAGAAATTTCCCTTATTTTGAGGTAAAATGCTGAAATTCTTCTTATTTGGGTGCAAAAGGCAGAAATTTCCCTATTTTTGGGGCAAATTTGCAGAAATTTCACTTATTTCAGGGTAATAAGTCAGAAATTTTCCTTATTTTGGGGCAAAATACAGAAAATCCCTTTGTTTTGGGGGAAAAAGACAGAAATTCCACTTATTTAGAGGTAAAAAGGCAAAATTTCCCCTTATTTTGGAGCAAAATGTAGAAATTTCCCTTTTTTATGGCAAAAAGGTATGCATTCTTTTTATTTTCAGACAGAAAAACAGAAATTCCCCACATTTTAGGGCAAAAGGCAGAAATTCCCCTTATTTTGGGGCAAAATTGCAGAAATTTCCCTAATTGTGGGACAAAAAACAGAAATTCCCCTTATTTTGAAGAAAAATTGCAGAAATTTCTCTTATTATGGGGAAAAATTGCAGAAATTTCCCTTATTTTAAGGCAAAATTCAGAAATTTCACTAATTGAAAGGCAATAAGGCAGAAATTCTCCTTATTTTGGGGCAAAACTCAGAAATTCCACTTATTTTGGGGCAAAATTCCAGAAATTTCCCTTATTTTGGGGCAAAATTACAGAAATTTTACTTATTTTGGGGCAAAATTGCAGAAATTTCACTTATTTCAGGAAAAAAAGGCAGAAATATTCCTTATTTCGGGGCAAAAAGGAAGAAATTCCTAATATTTTGTGCCAAAATTCAGAAATTCCCCTCATTTTTAGGTAAAAAGTCTGAAATTCCCCTTATTTGGGGCAAAAAGGCAGAAATTTCCCTTATATTGAGGCAAAATTGCAGAAATTTCACTTATTTCGGGTAAAAAGTCAGAAATTTTCCTTATTTTGGGGAAAAATGACAGAAATTCCCTTTGTTTTGGGGGATAAAAACAGAAATTACACTTATTTAGAGGCAAAAAATCAGAAACTCCCCTTATTTTAGGGCAAATTTGCAGAAATTTCCATTATTTGAGGGCAAAAAAACAGAAATTCCCCTTATTTTTGGGCAAAATTCCAGAAATTTCCTTTATTATGGGAAAAAATTGCAAAAATTTCTTTTATTTTAGGGCAAAATTGCAGAAATTTTACTTATTTCAGAGAAAAAAAGCAAAAATTTTTCTTATTTTGGGGCAAATAGGCAGAAATTCCCATTATTTTGGGTCAAAAATGCAGAAATTCACTTTATTGTGGGCTAAAATTGCAGAAATTTCATATATTTCAGGGCAAAAAGGCAGATATTTCCCTTAATTTGGGGCAAAAATAAAGAAATTTCCCTTTTTTATGGCAAAGAGGTATGCATTCCCCTTATTTTCGGGCAAAAAGTCAGAAATTCCCCGTATTTTTGGCAAAATTGCAGAAATTCCTCTAATTGTGGGACAAAAAGGCAGAAATTCTCCTTATTTTGGGGCAAAACTCAGAAATTCCACTTGTTTTGGGGCAAAATTCCAGAAATTTCCCTTATTTTGGGGCAAAATTGCAGAAATTTCCCTAATTGTGGGGCAAAAAACAGAAATTTCCCTTATTTTGAAGCAAAATTGCAGAAATTTCCCTTATTATGGGGAAAAATTGCAGAAATTTCTCTTATTTTATGGCAAAATTGCAGAAATTTCACTTATTTCAGGGAAAAAAGGCAGAAATTTTCCTTAATTTGGGGCAAAAAGGCAGAAATTCTCCATATTTTGGTGCAAAAATCAGAAATTTCCCTTATTTTGAGGTAAAATGCAGAAATTCTTCTTATTTGGGGGCAAAAGGCAGAAATTTCCCTATTTTTGGGGCAAATTTGCAGAAATTTCACTTATTTCAGGGTAATAAGTCAGAAATTTTCCTTATTTTGGGGCAAAATGCAGAAATTCCCTTTGTTTTGGGGGAAAAAGACAGAAATTCTACTTATTTAGAGGCAAAAAGGCAAAATTTCCCCTTATTTTGGAGCAAAATGTAGAAATTTCCCTTTTTTATGGCAAAAAGTTATGCATTCTTTTTATTTTCAGACAGAAAGGCAGAAATTCCCCATATTTTAGGGCAAAAGGCAGAAATACCCCTTATTTTGGGGCAAAATTGCAGAAACTTCCCTAATTGTAGGACAAAAAACAGAAATTCTCCTTATTTTGAAGCAAAATTGCAGAAATTTCCCTTATTATGGGGAAAAATTGCAGAAATTTCCCTTATTTTAGAGCAAAATTGCAGAAATTTCACTAATTGTGGGGCAAAAAGGCAGAAATTCTCCTTATTTTGGGGCAAAACTCAGAATTTCCACTTATTTTGGGGCAAAATTCCAGAAATTTTCTTTATTTTGGGGCAAAATTGAAGAAATTTTACTTATTTTGGGGAAAAATTGCAGAAATTTCACTTATTTCAGGAAAAAAAGCCGGAAATTTTTTTTATTTTGGGGCCAAAAGGCAGAAATTCCTAATATATTGGGCCAAAATTCAGAAATTCCCCTTATTTTGAGGTAAAAAGGCTGAAATTCTCCTTATTTGGGGACAAAAAGGCAGAAATTTCCCTTATATTGGGGCAAAATTGCAGAAATTTCACTTATTTCAGGGTAATAAGTCAGAAATTTTCCTTATTTTGGGGCAAAAATGACAGATATTCCCTTTGTTTTGGGGGAAAAATACAGAAATTGCACTTAATTAGAGGCAAAAAAGCAGAAATTCCCTTTATTTTAGGGCAAAATTGCAGAAATTTCCCTAATTGTGGGACAAAAAACAGAAATTCCCCTTATTTTTAAGCAAATTGCAGAAATTTCCCTTATTATGGGGAAAAATTGCAGAAATTTCCCTTATTTTAGGGCAAAATTCAGAAATTTCACTAATTGTAAGGCAATAAGGCAGAAATTCTCCTTATTTTGGGGCAAAACTCAGAAATTCCACTTATTTTGGGGCAAAATTCCAGAAATTTCCTTTATTTTGGGCAAAATTACAGAAATTTTACTTATTTTGGGGCAAAATTGCAGAAATTTCACTTATTTCAGGAAAAAAAGGCAGAAATATTCCTTATTTTGGGGCAAAAAGGCAGAAATTCCTAATATTTTGTGCCAAAATTCAGAAATTCCCCTTATTTTGAGGTAAAAAGTCTGAAATTCCCCTTATTTGGGGCAAAAAGGCAGAAATTTCCTTATATTGGGGCGAAATTGCACAAATTTCACTTATTTCAGGGTAATAAGTCAGAAATTTTCCTTATTTTGGGGCAAAAATGACAGAAATTCCCTTTGTTTTGGGGGAAAAAAACAGAAATTACACTTATTTAGAGGCAAAAAAGCAGAAACTCCCCTTATTTTAGGGCAAATTTGCAGAAATTTCCATTATTTGTGGGCAAAAAAAAAGAAATTTCCCTTATTTTGGGGCAAAATTCCAGAAATTTCCTTTATTATGGGGAAAAATTGCAAAAATTTCTTTTATTTTAGGGCAAAATTGCAGAAATTTTACTTATTTCAGAGAAAAAAAGCAAAAATTTTTCTTATTTTGGGGCAAAGAGGCAGAAATTCCCATTATTTTGGGGCAAAAAGGCAGAAATTCACTTTATTTTGGGCTAAAATTGCAGAAATTTCATATATTTCAGGGCAAAAAGGCAGAAATTTCCCTTAATTTGGGGCAAAAATAAAGAAATTTCCCTTTTTATGGCAAAAAGTTATGCATTCCCCTTATTTTCGGGCAAAAAGGAAGAAATTCCCGGTATTTTGGAGCAAAATTGCAGAAATTTCTCTAATTGTGGGGCAAAAAGGCAGAAATTCTCCTTATTTTGGGGCAAAATTCAGAAATTCCACTTGTTTTGGGGCAAAATTCCAGAAATTTTCCTTATTTTCGGGCAAAATTGCAGAAATTTCCCTAATTGTGGGGCAAAAAACAGAAATTCCCCTTATTTTGAAGCATAATTGCAGAAATTTCCCTTATTATGGGGAAAAATTGCAGAAATTTCTCTTATTTTAGGGCAAAATTGCAGAAATTTCACTAATTGTGGGGCAAAAAGGCAGAAATTCTCCTTATTTTGGGGCAAAACTCAGAATTTCCACTTCTTTTGGGGCAAAATTCCAGAATTTTTCCTTATTTTGGTGCAAAATTGAAGAAATTTTACTTATTTTGGGGAAAAATTGCAGAAATTTCTCTTATTTCAGGAAAAAAAGCCGGAAATTTTTTTTATTTTGGGGCAAAAAGGCAGAAATTCCTAATATTTTAGGCCAAAATTCAGAAATTCCCCTTATTTTGAGGTAAAAAGGCTGAAATTCTCCTTATTTGGGGGCAAAAAGGCAGAAATTTCCCTTATAGTGGGGCAAAATTGCAGAAATTTCACTTATTTCAGGGTAATAAGTCAGAAATTTTCCTTATTTTGGGGCAAAAATGACAGAAATTCCCTTTGTTTTGGGGGAAAAAGACAGAAATTCCACTTAATTAGAGGCAAAAAGGCAGAAATTGCACTTATTTTAGGGCAAAATTGCAGAAATTTCCCTTATTTGGGGGCAAAAAAACAGAAATTCCTTTTATTTTGGGGCAAAATTCCAGAAATTTCCTTTATTATGGGGAAAAATATCAGAAATTTCCTTTATTTTAGGGCAAAATTGCAGAAATTTCACTTATTTCAGAAAAAAAAGGCAAAAATTTTTCTTATTTTGGGGCAAAAAGGCAGAAATTGCCATTATTTTGATGGCAAAAAGGCAGAAATTCACCTTATTTTGGGCTAAAATTGCAGAAATTTCACATATTTCAGGGCAAAAAGGCAGAAATTTCCCTTCATTTGGGGCAAAAATGAAGAAATTTCCCTTTTTTATGGCAAAATGGTACGCATTCCCCTTATTTTCGGCAAAAAGGCAGAAATTCCCCGTATTTTGGAGCAAAATTGCAGAAATTCCCCTAATTGTGGGGCAAAAAGGCAGAAATTCTCCTTATTTTGGGGCAAAACTCAGAAATTCCACTTGTTTTGGGGCAAAATTCCAAAATTTCCCTTATTTTGGGGCAAAATTGCAGAAATTTCCCTAATTGTGGGGCAAAAAACAGAAATTCCCCTTATTTTGAAGCAAAATTGCAGAAATTTCCCTTATTATGGGGAAAAATGGCAGAAATTTCTCTTATTTTATGGCAAAATTTCAGAAATTTCACTTATATTGGGGCAAAATTGCAGAAATTTCACTTATTTCAGAGAAAAAAGGCAGAAATTTTCTTTATTTTGGGGCAAAAAGGCAGAAATTCTCCATATTTTGGTGCAAAAATCAGAAATTTCCCTTATTTTGAGGTAAAATGCTGAAATTCTTCTTATTTGGGGGCAAAAGGCAGAAATTTCCGTACTTTTGGGGCAAATTTGCAGAAATTTCACTTATTTCAGGGTAATAAGTAAGAAATTTTCCTTATTTTAAGGCAAAATACAGAAATTCCCTTTGTTTTGGGGGAAAAAGGCAGAAATTCCATTTATTTAGAGGTAAAAAGACAAAATTTCCCCTTATTTTGGAGCAAATTGTAGAAATTTCCCTTTTTTATCGCAAAAAGGTATGCATTCTTTCTATTTTCAGACAGAAAGGCAGAAATTCCCCATATTTTAGGGCAAAAGGCAGAAATTCCCCTTATTTTTGGGCAAAATTGCAGAAATTTCCCTAATTGTGGGACAAAAAACAGAAATTCCCCTTATTTTGAAGCAAATTGCAGAAATTTCTCTTATTATGGGGAAAAATGCAGAAATTTCCCTTATTTTAGGGCAAAATTGCAGAAATTTCATTAATTGTAATGCAATAAGGCAGAAATTCTCCTTATTTTGGGGCAAAACTCAGAAATTCCACTTATTTTGGGGCAAAATTCCAGAAATTTCCCTTATTTTGGGGCAAAATTACAGAAATTTTACTTATTTTGGGGCAAAATTGCAGAAATTTCACTTATTTCAGGAAAAAAAGGCAGAAATATTCCTTATTTTGGGGCAAAAAGGAAGAAATTCCTAATATTTTGTGCCAAAATTCAGAAATTCCCCTCATTTTTAGGTAAAAAGTCTGAAATTCCCCTTATTTGGGACAAAAAGGCAGAAATTTCCCTTATATTGGGGCAAAATTGCAGAAATTTCACTTATTTCGGGTAAAAAGTCAGAAATTTTCCTTATTTTGGGGAAAAATGACAGAAATTCCCTTTGTTTTGGGGGATAAAAACAGAAATTACACTTATTTAGAGGCAAAAAATCAGAAACTCCCCTTATTTTAGGGCAAATTTGCAGAAATTTCCATTATTTGAGGGCAAAAAAACAGAAATTCCCCTTATTTTGAGGCAAAATTCCAGAAATTTCCTTTATTATGGGGAAAAATTGCAAAAATTTCTTTTATTTTAGGGCAAAATTGCAGAAATTTTACTTATTTCAGAGAAAAAAAGCAAAAATTTTTCTTATTTTGGGGCAAAGAGGCAGAAATTCCCATTATTTTGGGGCAAAAAGGCAGAAATTCACTTTATTTTGGGCTAAAATTGCAGAAATTTCACATATTTCAGGGCAAAAAGGCAGAAATTTCCCTTAATTTGGGGCAAAAATAAAGAAATTTCCCTTTTTTATGGCAAAAAGGTATGCATTCCCCTTATTTTCGGGCAAAAAGGGAGAAATTCCCCGTATTTTGGAGCAAAATTGCAGAAATTTCTCTAATTGTGGGGCAAAAAGTCAGAAATTCTCCTTATTTTGGGGCAAAATTCAGAAATTCCACTTGTTTTGGGGCAAAATTCCAGAAATTTTCCTTATTTTAGGGCAAAATTGCAGAAATTTTACTAATTGTGGGGCAAAATACAGAAATTCTTCTAATTTTGAAGCATAATTGCAGAAATTTCCCTTATTATGGGGAAAAATTGCAGAAATTTCTCTTATTTTAGGGCAAAATTGCAGAAATTTCACTAATTGTGGGGCAAAAAGGCAGAAATTCTCCTTATTTTGGGGCAAAACTCAGAATTTCCACTTCTTTCTGGGCAAAATTCCAGAATTTTTCCTTATTTTGGGGCAAAATTGCAGAAATTTTACTTATTTTGGGTAAAAATTGCAGAAATTTCTCTTATTTCAGGAAAAAAAGCCGGAAATTTTTTTTTATTTTGGGGCAAAAAGGCAGAAATTCCTAATATTTTAGGCCAAAATTCAGAAATTCCCCTTATTTTGAGGTAAAAAGGCTGAAATTCTCCTTATTTGGGGGCAAAAAGGCAGACATATCCCTTATATTGGGGCAAAATTGCAGAAATTTCACTTATTTAAGGGTAATAAGTCAGAAATTTTCCTTATTTTGGGGCAAAAATGAAAGAAATTCCCTTTGTTTTGGGGGAAAAAGACAGAAATTCCACTTAATTAGAGGCAAAAAAGCAGAAATTCCCCTTATTTTAGGGCAAAATTGCAGAAATTTCCCTTATTTGGGGGCAAAAAAAAAGAAATTCCCTTTATTTTGGGGCAAAATTCCAGAAATTTCCTTTATTATGGGGAAAAATATCAGAAATTTCCTTTATTTTAGGGCAAAATTGCAGAAATTTCACTTATTTCAGAGAAAAAAGGCAAAAATTTTTCTTATTTTAGGGCAAAAAGGCAGAAATTCCCATTATTTTGATGGCAAAAAGGCAGAAATTCACCTTATTTTGGGCTAAAATTGCAGAAATTTCACATATTTCAGGGCAAAAAAGCAGAAATTTCCCTTCATTTGGGGCAAAAATGAAGAAATTTCCCTTTTTTATGGCAAAAAGGTATGCATTCCCCTTATTTTCAGCAAAAAGGCAGAAATTCCCCGTATTTTGGAGCAAAATGGCAGAAATTCCCCTAATTGTGGGGCAAAAAGGCAGAAATTCTCTTTAATTTGTGGCAAAACTCAGAAATTCCACTTATTTTGGGGCAAAATTCCAGAAATTTCCCTTATTTTGGGGCAAAATTGCAGAAATTTCACTTATTTTGGTGCAAAATTGCAGAAATTTCACTTATTTCAGAGAAAAAAGGCAGAAATTTTCCTTATTTTGGGGCAAAAAGGCAGAAATTCTCCATATGTTGGTGCAAAAATCAGAAATTTCCCTTATTTTGAGGTAAAATTCTGAAATTCCCCTTATTTTTGGGCAAAAGGCAGAAATTTCCCTTTTTTGGGGAAAATTTGCAGAAATTTGACTTATTTCAGAGTAATAAGTCAGAAATTTTCCATATTTTGGGGCAAAAAAAACAGAAATTCCTTTTGTTTTGGGGGAAAAAGACAGAAATTCCACTTATTTAGACGTAAAAAGGCAAAATTTCCCCTTATTTTGGAGCAAAATGAAGAAATTTCCCTTTTTTATGTCAAAAAGTTATGCATTCTTATTTTCACACAAAAAGGCAGAAATTCCCCAAATTTTGGGCAAAAGGCAGAAATTCCCCTTATTTTGAGGCAAAATTGCAGAAATTTCCCTAATTGTGGGACATAAAACAAAAATTCCCCTTATTTTGAAGCAAAATTGCAGAAATTTCCCGTATTATGGGGAAAAGTTGCAGAAAATGCCCTTATTTTAGGGCAAAATTGCAGAAATTTCACTAATTGTAAGAGAAAAAGGCAGAAATTCTCCTTATTTTGGGGTAAAACTCAGAAATTCCACTTATTTTGGGGCAAAATTCCAGAAATTTCCCTTATTTTGGGGCAAAATTGCAGAAATTTTACTTATTTTGGGGCAAAATTGCAGAAATTTCACTTATTTCAGTAAAAAAAGGCAGAAATTTTCTTTAATTTTGGGCAAAAAGGCAGAAATTCCTAATATTTTGTGTCAAAATTCAGAAATTCCCCTCATTTTGATGTAAAAAGGCTGAAATTCCCCTTATTTAGGGGCAAAAAGGCAGAAATTGCCTTTATATTGAGACAAAATTGCAGAAATTTCACTTATTTCAGGGTAATAAGTCAGAAATTTTCCTTATTTTGGGGCAAAAATTACAGAAATTCCCTTTGTTTTGGGGGAAAAAGACAGAAATTACACTTATTTAGAGGCAAAAAAGCAGAAACTCCCCTTATTTTAGGGCAAATTTGCAGAAATATCCATTATTTTGGGGCAAAAAAACAGAAATTCTTCTTATTTTGAAGCAAAATTCGAGAAATTTTCCTTATTATGGGGAAAAATTGCAGAAATTTCCCTTATTTTAGGGCAAAATTGCATAAATTTCACTTATTTCATAGAAAAAAAGCAAAAATTTTTCTTATTTTAGGGCAAAATGGCAGAAATTCCCATTATTTTGGGGCATAAAGGCAGAAATTTGCCTTATTTTGGGCTAAAATTGCAGAAAATTCACATATTTTAGGGCAAAAGGCAGAAATTTCCCTTAATTTGGGGCAAAAATGAAGAAATTTCCCTTTTTTATGGCAAAAAGGTATGCATTTCCCTTATTTTTGGGCAAAAAGGCAGAAATTCCCCGTATTTTGGAGCAAAATTGCAGAAATTCCCCTAATTGTGGGGCAAAAAGGCATAAATTTTCCTTATTTTGGGGCAAAACTCAGAAATTCCACTTGTTTTGGGGCAAAATTCCAGAAATTTCTCTTATTTTGGGGCAAAATTGCAGAAATTTTACTTATTTTGGGGTAAAATTGCAGATATTTCACTTATTTCAGCGAAAAAAGGCAGAAATTTTCCTTATTTTGGGGCAAAAAGGCAAAAATTCCTAATATTTTGTGCCAAAATTCAGAAATTCCTCTTATTTTTAGGTAAAAAGGCTGAAATTCCCCTTATTTGGGGGCAAAAAGGCCGAAATTTCCCTTATATTGGGGTAAAATTGCTGAAATTTCGCTTATTTCAGGGTAATAAGTCAGAAATTTTCCTTATTTGGGGCAAAAATGACAGAAATTCCCTTTGTTTTTGGGGAAAAAGACAGAAATTCCACTTATTTAGAGGCAAAAAAGCAGAAATTCCCCTTATTTTGGAGCAAAAATGAAGAAATTTCCTTTTTTTATTGCAAAAAGGTATGCATTCTCTTTATTTTCGGGCAAAAAGGCAGAAATTCCCCATATTTTGGGGCCAAAGGCAGAAATTCCCCTTATTTTGGAGCAAAAATGAAGAAATTTCCCTTTTTTATGGCAAAAAAAGTATGCATTCTTCTTATTTTGGTGCAAAAAGGCTGAAATTCCCCTTATTTTAAGGAAAAATGCTGAAATTCCTCATATTTTGGGGCAAAAGGCAGAAATTTCCCTTATTTTGGGGCAAAAAAACACAAATTTCCCTTATTATCGGGCAAAATTGCAGAAATTTCATTTATTTCAGGGCAAAAAGTAAGAAATTCCCCTTTATTTTGGGGCAAAAAGCAGAAATTTCTTTTATTATGGCACAAAATTGAAAAATTTTCCTTATTTTTGAACAAAAAGGCAGAAATTCCCCATATTTTGTGGCAAAAGGCAGAAATTCTTCTTATTTTGAGGTAAAATGCAGAAATTCCCCTTATTTAGAGGTAAAATGCAGAAATTCCCCAAATATTGGGGGACAATGCAGAAATTCCCTTTATTTTGTAGCTAAAAGGCAGAAATTAACGGTATTTTGAAGCAAAATTGCAGAAATTCTCATAATTTTCGGGCAAAAAGGAAGAAATTCTCTTTATTTTGGGGCAAAAAGACAGAAAATCTCCTTTTTTCGAGAGCATAAAGTCAGTAATTCCCCTTTTTTGGGGCAAAAAGACAGAAATTTCGTTTATATATGGGGAAAAGGCAGAAATTGCACTTATTTTGAGTCAAAAAGGCGGAAAATCCCCTTATTTTGGGGCAAAAATGAAGAAATTTCTATTTTTTATAACAAAAAAATAAACATTCCCTTTATTTTCGGGCAAAAAGGCAGAAATTCCCCATATTTTGGAGCAAAATTGCAGAAATTCCTCTAATTTTGGGGCAAAAAGGCAAAAATTCCACTTATTTTGGGGTAAAACTGCAAAATTTCACTTATTTCGCCGTAAAATGGCAGAAATTCCCCTTATTTTCGCCGAAAAAGGCAGAAAATCCCTGTATTTTGGAGCAAAATTGCAGAAACTCACCTAATTTTGGAGTAAAAAATACAGTAATATTTTTTATTTTGGGGCAAAAAGGCAGAAATTCCCTTTATTTTCGGGCAAAATTGCAGAAATTTCCCTTATTTGGGGGCAAATAAACAGAAATTCCCCTTATTTTGGGGCAAAATTGCAGAAATTTCCCTTATTATGGGGAAAATTGCAGAAATTTCACTTATTTCAGAGAAAAAAATCAAAAATTTTTCTTATTTTGGGGCAAAAAGGCAGAAATTCCCATTACTTTGGCGCAAAAAGGCAGAAATTCACCTTATTTTGGGCTAAAATTGCAGAAATTTCACATATTTCAGAGCAAAAAGGCAGAAATTTCCTTTAATTTGGGGCAAAAATGAAGAAATTTCCCTTTTTATGGCAATAAAGGTATGCATTCCTCTTATTTTTGGGCAAAAAGGCAGAAATTCCTTGTATTTTGGAGCAAAATTGTAGAAATTCCCCTAATTGTAGAGCAAAAGGCAGAAATTCTCCTTATTTTCCGGCAAAACTCAGAAATTCCACCTATTTTGGGGAAAAATTCCAGAAAATTCCATTATTTTTGGGCAAAATTGCAGAAATTTCACTTATTTTCGGGCAAAATTGAAGAAATTTCACTTATTTCAGGGAAAAAAGGCAGAAATTTTCCTTATTTTGGGGCAAAAAGGCAGAAATTCTCCATATTTTGGTGCAAAAATCAGAAATTTCCCTTATTTTGAGGTAAAATGCTGAAATTCCCCATATTTTGGGGCAAAAGCCAGAAATTTCTCTTTTTTTCGGGCAAATTTGCAGAAATTTCACTTATTTCAGGGTAATAAGTCAGAAATTTTTCTTATTTTGGGGCAAAAAGAAAGAAATTCCCTTTGTTTTGTGGGAAAAAGACAGATATTCCACTTATTTAGAGGCAAAAAAGCAGAAATTCCCCTTCTTTTGGAGCAAAAATGAAGAAATTTATCTTTTTTATGGCAAAAAGGTATGCATTCTTCTTATTTTCAAACAAAAGGAAGAAATTCCCCATTTTTGGGGGCAAAACGCAGAAATTCCCCTTATTTTGGGGCAAAATTGCAGAAATTTCACTAATTGTGGGGCAAAAAACAGAATTTCCCCTTATTTTGAAGCAAAATTGCAGGAATTTTTCTTATTATGGGGAAAAATTGCAGAAATTTTCCTTATTTTGGGGCAAAATTGCAGAAATTTCACTAATTGTGGGGCAAAAAGGCAGAAATTCTTTTTATTTTGGGGCAAAACTCAGAAATTCCACTTATTTTGGGGCAAAATTCCAGAAATATCACTTATTTTGGGGCAAAATTGCAGAAATTTTACTTATTTCAGGGAAAAAAAGGCAGAAATTTTTCTTATTTTGGGGCAAAAAAACAGAAATTCCTAATATTTTGTGCCAAAATTCAGAAATTCCCCTTATTTTGAGGTAAAAAGGCTGAAATTCCCCTTATTTGGTGGCAAAAAGGCAGAAATTTCCCTTATATTGGGCAAAATTGCAGAAATTTCACTTATTTTGGGGGCAAAAAGCAGAAATTTCTTTTATTATGGCACAAAATTGAAGAAATATTCCTTATTTTGGAACAAAAAGGCAGAAATTCCCCATATTTTGGGGCAAAAGGCAGAAATTCTTCTTATTTTGCAGTAAAATGCAGAAATTCCCCTTATTTAGAGGTAAAATGAAGAAATTCCCCAAATATTGAGGAAAAATGCAGAAATTCCCTTTATTTTGGGGCTAAAAAGCAGAAATTAATCGTATTTTGAAGAAAAATTGCAGAAATTCTCATAATTTTGGGGCAAAATAACAGAAAATCTCCTTTTTTCGGGAGCAAAAAGTCAGAAATCCCCCTTATTTTGGGGCAAAATTGCAGAAATTTCCATTACATTGGGGCAAAATTGCAGAAATTGGCCTTATTTTGGGGCAAAAAGGAAGAAATTTCTTTTATTTTGGTATAAAATTGCAGAAATTTTTCTTATTTTGGGTCAAAAAAAGAGAAATTCCCCATATTTTGGGGCTAAAAGGCAGAAATTCCCCTTATTTTGAGGTAAAAAGGCAGAAATTCCCCTTATTTTGGGGAAAAACTGCAGAAATTTTACTTATTTCACGGCAAAATGGCAGAAATTCCCCTTATTTTCGGCGAAAAAGGCAGAAAATCCCCGTATTTTGAAGCAAAATTGCAGAAATTCACCTAATTTTGGGGTAAAAAATACAGTAATTTACTTTATTTTGGGCAAAAAGGCAGAAATTCTCCTTATTTAGGGGCAAAAGGCAGAAATTCTCTTTATTATAGGGCAAAATTGCAGAAATTTCCCTTATTTGGGGGCAAAAAACAGAAATTCCCCTTATTTTGGGGCAAAATTGCAGAAATTTCCCTTATTATGGGGAAAAATTGAAGAAATTTCCCTTATTTTAGGGCAAAATTGCAGAAATTTCACTTATTTAGGAGAAAAAAGGCAAAAAATTTCATTATTTTTGGGCAAAAAGGCAGAAATTCCCATTATTTTGGGGCAAAAATGCAGAAATGCAAATTATTTTGGGGTAAAATTGCAGAAATTTCACAAATTTCAGGGCAAAAATGCAGAAATTTCCCTTATTTTGGGGCAAAATTGCAGAAATTTCACTTATTTCAGGTTAATAAGTCAGTAATTCTCCTTATTTTGGAGCAAAAAAGACAGAAATAACCTTTGTTTTGTGGGTAAAGACAGAAATTCCACTTATTTAGAGGTAAAAAGGCAGAAATTCCTCTTATTTTGGAGTAAAAATGAAGAAATTTCCCTTTTTTGTGGCAAAAAGGTATGCATTCATCTTATTTTTGGGCAAAAATACAGAAATTCCCAGTATTTTGGAGAAAATTGCAGAAATTCCCCTAATTGTGGGGCAAAAAGGCAGAAATTTCCTATATGTTGGGGCAAAAAGACAGAAATTCTCCTTATTTTGGGGCCAAATTCAGAAATTCCACTTATTTTGGAGCAAAATTCCAGAAATTTCCCTTATTTTGGGGCAAAATTGCAGAAATTTCATTTATTTTGGGGCAAAATTGCAGAAATTCCCCTATATTGGGGCAATAAGATGAAATCCCTTATTTTTGGCTAAATTTGAAGAAATTTCACTTATTTCGGGACAAAAAGGCAGAAATTCACTTAATTTCGGGCAAAAAGGTAGAAATTCTTCTTATTTAGGGGCAAAAAGGCAGAAATTCCCCTTATTTTGGGATAAAATTGCAGAAATTTCCCTTATTTGGGAGCCAAAAGGCAGAAAATCCCCTTAATTTCGGGTAAAAAGGCAGATATTCCCCATATTTTAGAGCAAAATTGCAGAAATTCCCCTAATATTGGGGCAAAAATGCAGAAATTCCCTTTATTTGGGGCAAAAATACAGATATTCTCCTTATTTTGGGGCAAAAATCAGAAATTTTTCTTATTTTGGGCAAAATTGCAGAAATTTCACATATTTTCAGGTAAAAAGGCTGAAATTTCCTTTATTTTGGGGCAAAAAGGGAGAAATTTTCCTTTTCAGGGCAAAATTGCAGAATTTTCCTTTTTTGGGGGCAAAAAGGCAAAATTTGTTATATTTTGGGGCAAAAAGGCAGAAATTCCCCTTACTTTGAGGTAATAAGGCTGAAATTCCCCTTATTTGGGGCAAAAAGGCAGAAATTCCCCTTATTTTGGGGTAAAATTGCAGAAATTTCAAATATTTTAGGGCAAAATGGCAGAAATTTCCTTTATATTGGGGAAAAACGATGAAATCCATAATTTTTGGCTAAAATTGCAGAAATTTTACTTATTTCGGACAAAAAGGCAGAAAGTCCACTGAATTGGGGGCAAAAAGGCAGAAATGACCCATATTTTGGAGCAAAATTGCAGAAATTCCCCTAATATTGGTGCAAAAATGCAGAAATTCCCTTTATTTTGGGGGCAAAAAGGCAGAAATTCCCCTTATTTTTAGGTAAAAAGGCTGAAATTCCCCTTATTTTGGGGCAAAAAGTCAGAAATTCCCCTTATTTTTGGGCAAAAAGACAGAAATTTCGTTTATTTTTGGGGAAAAGGCAGAAATTGCACTTATTTTGAGTCAAAAAGGTGAAAAATCCCCTTATTTTGGGGTAAAAATGAAGAAATTTCCTTTTTTTATGGCAAAAAGGTATACATTCCATTTATTTTCGGGCCAAAAGGTAGAAATTTTCCGTATTTTAGAGCAAAATTGCAAAAATTCCCCTAATTTTTGGGCAAAAAGGCAGAAATTTTTCTTATTTTGGGGTAAAACTGCAGAAATTTCACTTATTTCGCGGCAAAATGGCAGAAATTCCCTTTATTTTCGGCAAAAAAGAAAGAAAATCCCCGTATTTTGGAGCAAAATTGTAGAAATTCACCTAATTTTGGGGTAAAAACTACAGTAATTTTCTTATTTTGGAGCAAAAAGGCAGAAATTCTCCTTATTTTAGGGCAAAATTGAAGAAATTTCCATTATTTGGCGGCAAAAAACAGAAATTCCTTTTATTTTGGGGCAAAATTGCAGGAATTTCCCTTATTATGGAAAAAAATTGCAGAAATTTCCCTTATTTTAGGGAAAAATTGCAGAAATTTCACTTATTTCAGAGAAAAAAAGCAATAATTTTTCTTCTTTTGGGGCAAAACGGCAGAAATTCTTATTATTTTATGGGCAAAAAGGCAGAAATTCACCTTATTTTGGGGTAAAATTGCAGAAATTTTACATATTTCAGCGCAAAATCGCAGAAATTCCCCTTATTTTGGGGCAAAAGGCAGAAATTCCCTTTATTTTGGGATAAAATTGCAGAAATTTCCTTTATTTGGGAGCAAAAAGGCAGAAAATCCTTTTAATTTTGAGTAAAAAGGCAGAATTTCTCCATATTTTAGAGCAAAATTGCAGAAATTCCTCTAATATTGGGGCAAAAATGCAGAATTCCCTTTATTTGGGGCAAAAAGGCAGAAGTTCCTTTTATTTTCGAGAAAAGAGGAAGAAATTTCCTGTATTTTTAAGCAAAATTGCAGAAACTCCCCTAATTTTAGGGCAAAGAGGCAGGAATTCCTTTTATTTTGCGGCAAAAATATAGAAATTCTCCTTATTTTGGGGAAAAATCAGAAATTTCTCTTATTTTGGGACAAAATTTTAGAAATTTCTTCTATCATGTTACAGACTTGCAGAAATATTTCTTATTTTGTGGCAAAAAGGCAGAAATTCCCCTTATTTTGGGATAAAATTGCAGAAATTTCCCTTATTTAGGGGCAAAATTGCAAAAATTTCCCTTATTATGGAAAAAAATTGGAGAAATTTCCCTTATTTTGGCGCAAAATTGCAGAAATTTCACTTATTTCAGAGAAAAATCTCAGAAATTTCTTTTATTTTTGGGCAAAAAGGCAGAAATTTCTTTTATTTTGGTACAAAATTGTAGAAATTTTCTTTATTTTGGGGTAAAAATGCAGAAATTCACCATATTTTGGGGCAAAAATGCAGAGATTCCCCTTATTATGATGTAAAATGCTGAAATTCCCCTTATTTTGGGGCAAAAAGACAGAAATTCCCTTTATTTTCTGGCAAAAGGCAGAAATTTTCCTTATTTTGGGGCAAAATTGCAGAAATTTCACTTATTTCAGGGCAAAATTAAAAAATTCCATTTATTTTGGAGCAAAAAGACAGAAATTTTGTTTATTTTTGGGTAAAAAGGCAGAAATTTCACTTATTTTCAGGTAAGAAGGAAGAAATTCCTCTTATTTTGGGGCAAAAATGAAGAAATTTTTCTTTTTTGTTGCAAAAGGTATACATTCTTCTTATTTTTGGGCAAAAGAGCAGAAATTCCTCGTATTTTGGAGCACAATTGCAGAAAATCCCCTAATTGTGGGGCAAAGAGGCAGAAAATCCCTATATGTTCAGGCAAAAACACAGAAATTCTCCTTATTTTGGGGCAAAACTCAAAAATTTCACTTCTTTTGGGGCAAAATTGAAGAAATTTCACTTATTTCAGGGAAAAAAGGCAGAAACTTTCCTTATTTTGTGGCAAAAAGGCAGAAATTCCTAATATTTTGTGGCAAAATGCAGAAATTCCCCTTATTTTGAGGTAAAAAGGCTGAACTTCCCTTTTTTTGGGGGCAAAAAGGCAGAAATTTCCCTTATTTTGGGGCAAAATTGCAGAAATTTCACTTATTTCATGGTAATAAGTCAGAAATTCCCCTTATTTTGGGGCAAAAAAGACAGAAATTTCCTTTGTTTTGGGGGAAAAAGACAGAAATTCCACTTATTTAGAGGCATAAAGGCAGAAATTTCCCTTATTTTGGAGCAAAAATGAAGAAATTTCCCTTTTTTATGGCAAAAAGGTATGCATTCCCCTTATTTTCGGATAAAAATGCAGAAATTAAACGTATTTTGGAGCAAAATTGCAGAAATTCCCATAATTGTGGGGCAAAAAGGCAAAAATTCTCCTTATTTTGGGTCAAAATTGCAGAAATTTCCCTTATTTGGGGCAAAATTGCAGGAAATTCACTTATTTTCAGGTAAAAAAGCTGAAATTCCCTTTATTTAGGGGTAAAAAGGAAGAAATTAACCTTATTTTGGGGCAAAATTGCAGAAATTTTCCTTATTTTGGGGCAAAAATGCCGAAATTCCTTATATTTGGGGGCAAAAAGGCAGAAATTCCCCTTATTTTGGGGTAAAATTGCAGAAATTTCAAATATTTCAGTGCAAAATGGCAAAAATTTCCCTTATTTTGGGGCAAAAATGGAATCCCTAATTTTTGGCTAAAATTGCAAAAATTTCACTTATTTCCGGACAAAAAGGCAGAAATTCCACTTAATTTCGGGCAAAAAGGCAGACATGACGGGTATTTTGGAGCAAAATTGCATTAATTCCCCTAATTTTTGATCAAAAAGGCAGAAATTCCCCTTATTTTGGGGTAAAACTGCAGAAATTTCAATTATTTTACGGCAAAATGAAAGAAATTCCCCTGATTTTTGGCGAAAAAGGCAGAAAATCCTCGTATTTTGGAGCAAAATTTCAGAAATTCACCTAATTTTGGGGTAAAACATGCAGTAATTTTCTTTATTTTGTGACAAAAAGGCAGAAGTTCCCCTTATTTTGGGGCAAATGTCAGAAATTCCCCTTATTTTAGGGCAAAATTGCAGAAATTTCCCTTATTTGGAGGCAAAAAACAGAAAATCCTCTTATTTTGGGGCAAAATTGCAGAAATTTGCTTTATTATGGGGAAAAACTTCAGATATTTCCCTTATTTTAGGGAAAAATTGCAGAAATTTCACTTATTTCAGAAAAAAAAGCAAAAATTTTTCTTATTTTGGGGCAAAAAGGCAGAAATTCCCATTATTTTGGGGCAAAAAGGCAGAAATTCACCTTATTTTGGGGTAAAATTGCAGAAATTTCACATATTTCAGGGCAAAAAGGCAGAAATTCCCCTTATTATGAGGTAAAATGCTGAAATTCCCCATATTTTGGGGCAAAAGGCAGAAATTCCCCTTATTTTGGGGCATAAAGGCACAAATTTCCCTTATTTTCAGGCAAAATTGCAGAAATTTTATTTATTTCAGGGTAAAAAGTCAGAAATTCCCCTTATTTTGGGGCAAAAAAAAGAAATTTCTTTTATTATGGTACAAAATTGAAGAAATTTTCTTTATTTTGGAACAAAAAGGCAGAAATTCCCCATATTTTTGGGTAAAAGTCAGAAATTTTTCTTATTTTGAGGTAAAATGCAGAAATTTCTTTTATTTAGAGGTAAAATACAGAAATTCTCCTAATATTGTGAGAAAATGCAGGAATTCCCTTTATTTTTGTGCTAAAAGGAAGAAATTTTCTGTATTTTGAAGAAAAATTGCAGAAATTCTCATAATTTTCGGGCAAATGGCTGAAATTCTCCTTATTTTGGGGCAAAAAGACAGAAAATCTCCTTTTTTCGGGTGCAAAAAGGCAGAAATTCCCCATATTTTGGGTCAAAAGTCAGAAATTCCCCTTATTTTAAAGAAAAAATGCTGAAATTTCCCTTATTTTGTGCCAAAATTGCAGAAATTTCCCTTATTTTTGGGCAAAATTGCAGAAATTTCACTTATTTCAGGGAAAAAAGGCAGCAATTTCTCTTATTTTGGGGCAAAAAGGCAGAAATTTCTTTTATTTTGGTACAAAATTGCAGAAATTTTTCTTATTTTAGGGCAAAAAGACAGAAATTCCCCATATTTCGGGGCAAAAGGCAGAAATTCTCCTTATTTTGAGGAAAAAAGGCTGAAAATCCCCTTATTTGGGGGCAAAAAGGCAGAAATTCCCCTTATTTTGGGGCAAAAAACAGACATTTCCCTTATTGTGGGGAAAAATTTTAGATATTTCATTTATTTCAGGGCAAAAAGTCAGAAATTCCCCTTATTTTGGGGCAAAAAGACAGAAATTCTGTTTATTTTTGGGGAAAAGTCAGAAATTTCACTTATTTTGAGTCAAAAAGGCGGAAAATCCCCTTATTTCGGGGCAAAAGTGAAGAAATTTCTCTTTTTCATGGCAAAAATGTATACATTCCCTTTATTTTCGGGCAAAAAGGCAAAAATTCCCTGTATTTTGGAGCAAAATTGCAAAAATTCCCTTAATTTTGGGGCAAAAAAGCAGAAATTCCCCTTATTTTGATGTAAAACTGCAGAAATTTCACTTATTTTGCGGCAAAATGGCAGAAATTCCCCTTATTTTCGGCGAAAAAGGTAGAAAATCCTCGTATTTTGGAGCAAAATTGCAGAAATTCACCTAATTTTGGCATAAAACCAGCAGTAATTTTCTTTATTTTGTGGCAAAAAGGCAGAAATTCCCCTTATTTTGGGGCAAATGGCAGAAATTCCCCTTATTTTAGGGCAAAATTGCAGAAATTTCCCTTATTTGGGGGCAAAAAACAGAAATTTCCCTTATTTTGGGGCAAAATTGCAGAAATTTGCTTTATTTGGGGGCAAAAAAACAGAAATTCCCCTTATTTTGCGGCAAAATTGCAGAAATTTTCTTTATTATGGGGAAAAATTGCAGTAATTTCCCTTATTTTAGGGCAAAATTGCAGAAATTTCACTTATTTCAGAAAAAAAAGCAAAATTTTTTCTTATTTTGAGGCAAAAAGCAGAAATTCCTCTTATTTTGGGGCAAAAGGCAGAAATTCACCTTATTTTGGGGTAAAATTGCAGAAATTTCATATATTTCAGGGAAAAAAGGCAGAAATTCTCCTTATTTTGAGGTAAAATGCTGAAATTTCCCATTTTTTGGGGCTAAAGGCAGAAATTCCCATTAGTTTGGGGCAAAAAGGCACAAATTTCCTTTATTTTCAGGCAAAATTACACAAATTTCATTTATTTCAGGGTAAAAAGTCAGAAATTCCCCTTATTTTGGGGCAAAAAGGAGAAATTTCTTTTATTATGGTACAAAATTGAAGAAATTTTCTTTATTTTGGAACAAAAAGGCAGAAATTCCCCATAATTTGAGGTAAAAGGCAGAAATTCTTCTTATTTTGAGGTAAAATGCAGAAATTCCCATTATTTAGAGGTAAAATGCAGAAATTTCCCTAATATTTGGAAAAAATGCAGAAATTCCCTTTATTTTGGGGCTAAAAGGCAGAAATTTTCTGTATTTTGAAGAAAAATTGCAGAAATTCTCATAATTTTCGGGCAAAAAGGCTGAAATTCTCCTTATTTTGGGGCAAAAAGACAGAAAATCTCCTTCTTTCAGGTGCAAAAAGTCAGAAATTCCCCTTATTTGGGGGCAAAAAGGCAGAAATTTCTCTTATTTAAGGGCAAATTTGCAGAAATTTCACTTATTTCAGAGTAATATGTCAGAAATTTTTCTTATTTTGGGGCAAAAATAACAGAAATTCCCTTTGTTTTGGGGGAAAAAGACTGAAATTCCAATTATTTAGAGGCAAAAGGCAGAAATTCCCCTTATTTTGGAGCAAAAATGAAGAAATTTCCCTTTTTTATGGCAAAAAGTTATGCATTCTTCTCATTTTCGGGCAAAAAAGCAGAAATTCCCCATATTTTGGGGCAAAAAGCAGAAATTCCCCTTATTTTGGAGCAAAAATGAAAAAATTTCCCTTTTTTATAGCAAAAAGGTATGCATTCTTCTTATTTTAGTGCAAAAAGGCTGAAATTCCCCTTATTTTGAGGTAAAATGCTGAAATTCCCCATATTTGGGGGCAAAAGGCAGAAATTCCCGTTATTTTGGGGCAAAAAGGCACAAATTTCCATTATTTTCGGGCAAAATTGCAGAAATTTCATTTATTTCAGGGCAAAAAGTCAGAAATTCCCCTTATTTTGGGGCAAAAAGCAGAAATTTCTTTTATTATGGTACAAAATTGAAGAAATTTTCCTTATTTTGGAATAAAAAAGCAGAAATTCCCTATATTTTGGGGCAAAAGGTAGAAATTCTTCTTATTTTGAGGTAAAATGCAGAAATTTTCTTTATTTAGAGGTAAAATGCAGAAATTCCCTAAATATTGGGGGAAAATGCAGAAATTCCCTTTATTTTGTAGCTAAAAGGCAGAAATTAACCATATTTTGAAGCAAAATTGCAGAAATTCTCATAATTTTCGGGCAAAAAGGAAGGAATTCTCCTTAAATTGGGGCAAAAAGACAGAAAATCTCCTTTTTTCGAAACCATAAAGTCAGTAATTCCCCTTATTTTGGGGCAAAAAGACAGAAATTTCGTTTATATTTGGGGAAAAGGCAGAAATTGCACTTATTTTGAATCAAAAAGGCGGAAAATCCCCTTATTTTGGGGCAAAAATGAAGAAATTTCTATTTTTCATAACAAAAAGGTAAACATTCCCTTTATTTTCGGGCAAAAAAGCAGAAATTCCCCATATTTTGTAGCAAAATTGCAGAAATTCCCCTAATTTTAAAGCAAAAAGGCAGAAATTCCCCTTATTTTGGGGTACAACTCCAGAAATTTAACTAATTTCGCAGCAAAATGGCAGAAATTCTCCTTATTTTCGGCAAAAAAGGCAGAAAATCCCCGTATTTTAGAGCAAAATTGCAGAAATTCACCTAATTTTGGGGTAAAAAATACAGTAATATTCTTTATTTTGGGGCAAAAAGGCAGAAATTCCGTTTATTTTTGGGTAAAAAGGCAGAAATTTCACTTATTTTGTGGTAAGAAGGAAGAAATTCCTCTTATTTTGGGGCAAAAATGAAGAAATTTCTCTTTTTTGTTGCAAAAGGTATACATTCTTCTTATTTTCGGGCAAAAAAGCAGAAATTCCTCGTATTTTGGAGCACAATTGCAGAAAATCCACTAATTGTGGAGCAAAAAAACAGAAAATCCCTATATGTTCAGGCAAAAACACAGAAATTCTCTTTATTTTGGGGCAAAACTCAGAAATTTCACTTATTTTGGGTCAAAATTGAAGAAATTTCATTTATTTCAGGGAAAAAAGGCAGAAACTTTCTTTATTTTAAGGCAAAAATGCAGAAATTCTTAATATTTTGTGGCAAAAAGCAGAAATTCCCCTTATTTTGAGGTATAAAGGCTGAAATTCCCTTTATTTGGGGGCAAAAAGGCAGAAATTTCCCTTATTTTGGGGCAAAATTGCAGAAATTTCACTTATTTCAGGGTAATAAGTCAGAAATTCCCCTTATAATGGGGGAAAAAGACAGAAATTCCACTTATTTAGAGGCATAAAGGCAGAAATTCCCCTTATTTTGGAGCAAAAATGAAGAAATTTCCCTTTTTTATGGCAAAAAGGTATGCATTCCCCTTATTTTCGTGAAAAAGGCAGAAATTCCCCGTATTTTGGAGCAAAATTGCAGAAATTCCCCCAATTGTGGGGCAAAAAGGCAAAAATTCTCCTTATTTTGGGGCAAAACTCAAAAATTCCACTTATTTTGGGGCAAAATTGCAGGAATTTACCTTATTTGGGGCAAAATTGCAGAAAATTCACTTATTTTCAGATAAAAAGGCTGAAATTCCCTTTATTTTGGGGTAAAAAGGGAGAAATTCCCCTTATTTTGGGGAAAAATTGCAGAAATTTTTCTTATTTTAGGGCAAAAAGGCAGAAATTACTTATATTTTGGGGCAAAAAGGCAGAAATTCCCCTTATTTTGGGGTAAAATTGCAGAAATTTCAAATATTTCAGTGCAAAATGGCAGAAATTTCCCTTATTTTGGGGCAAAAATGGAATCCCTAATTTTTGGCTAAAATTGCAGAAATTTCACTTATTTCCAGACAAAAGGCAGAAATTCCACTTAATTTCAGGCAAAAAGGCAGCAATGACCTGTATTTTGGAGCAAAATTGCATAAATTCTTCTAAATTTGGATCAAAAAGGCAGAAATTCCCCTTATTTTGGCGTAAAACTGCAGAAATTTTAATTATTTCGCGGCAAAATGGAAGAAATTCCCCTTATTTTCGGTGAAAGAGGCAGAAAATCCTCGTATTTTGGAGCAAAATTGCAGAAATACACCTAATTTTGGGGTAAAACATGCAGTAATTTTCTTTTTTGTGGCAAAAAGGCAGAAATTCCCCTTATTTTGGGGCAAATGTAAGAAATTCCTTTCATTTTAGGGCAAAATTGCAGAAATTTCCCTTATTTGGGGGCAAAAAACAGAAATTCCCCTTATTTTGGGGCAAAATTGCAGAAATTTGCTTTATTATGGGGAAAAATTTCAGATATTTCACTTATTCTAGGGCAAAATTGCAGAAATTTTAATTATTTCAGAAAAAAAAGCAAAAATTTTTCTTACTTTGGGGCAAAAAGTCCGAAATTTCTATTATTTTATGGGCAAAAAGTCAGAAATTCACCATATTTTGGGGTAAATTTGGAGAAATTTAACATATTTCAGGGCAAAAGGGCAGAAATTCCCCTTATTTTGGGGCAAAAAGGCAGAAATTCCCTTTATTTTGGGATAAAATTGCAGAAATTTCCCTTATTTGGAAGCAAAAAGGCAGAAAATCCTTTTAATTTTGGGTAAAAAGGCAGAATTTTCCCGTATTTTGGAGCAAAATTGCAGAAATTTCTCTAATATTGGGGCAAAAATGCAGAAATTCCGTTTATTTCGAGCAAAAAGGCAGAAGTTCCCCTTATTTTCGGGAAAAGATGAAGAAATTCCCTGTATTTTGAAGCAAAATTGCAGAAACTCCCCTAATTTTGGGGCAAAAAGGCAGAAATTCCCTTTATTTTGGGGCAAAAATACAGAAATTCTCCTTATTTTGGGGCAAAAATCAGAAATTTCCCTTATTTTGAGGCAAAATTTTAGAAATTTCTTCTATTTTGTTACAGACTTGCAAAAATTTTTCTTATTTTGTGGCAAAAAGGCAGAAATTCCCCTTATTTTGGGATAAAATTGCAGAAATTTCCCTTATTTGGGGGCAAAAAACAGAAATTCCCCTTATTTTGTTGCAAAATTGCAGAAATTTCCCTTATTATGGAAAAAAATTGCAGAAATTTTCCTCATTTTGGGGCAAAATTGCAGAAATTTCAGTTATTTCAGAGACAAAAACTCAGAAATTTCTCTTATTTTAGGGCAAAAAGGCAGAAATTTCATTTACTTTGGTACAAAATTGTAGAAATTTTCTTTATTTTGGGGCAAAAATGCAGAAATTCCAAATATTTTGGGGCAAAATTGCAGAGATTCCCCTTATTATGAGGTAAAATGCTGAAATTCCCCTTATTTTGGGGCAAAAAGACAGAAATTCCCTTTATTTTGTGGCAAAAAAACAGAAATTTCCCTTATTTTGGGGCAAAATTGCAGAAATTTCATATTTAAGGGCAAAAATCAAAAATTCCTTTTATTTTGAGGCAAAAAGACAGAAATTCCGTTTATTTTTGCGTAAAAAAAACAGAAATTTCACTTATTTTAAGGTAAGAAGGAAGAAATTCCTCTTATTTTGGGGCAAAAATGAAGAAATTTCTCTTTTTTGTTGCAAAAGGTATACATTCTTCTTATTTTCAGGCAAAAAAGCAGAAATTCCTCGTATTTTAAAGCACAATTGCAGAAAATCCACTAATTGTGGAGCAAAAAGGCAGAAAATCCCTATATGTTCAGGCAAAAACACAGAAATTCTCTTTATTTTGGGGCAAACTCAGAAATTTCACTTATTTTGGGGCAAAATTGAAGAAATTTCACTTATTTCAGGGAAAAAAGGCAGAAACTTTCTTTATTTTGGGGCAAAAAGGCAGAAATTCCTAATATTTTGTGGCAAAATGCAGAAATTCCCCTTATTTTGAGGTAAAAAGGCTGAAATTCCCTTTATTTGTGGTCAAAAAGGCAGAAATTTTTTTTATTTTGGGCCAAAATTGCAGAAATTTCACTTATTTCAGGGTAATAAGTCAAAAATTCCCCTTACTATGGGGGAAAAAGACAGAAATTCCACTTATTTAGAGGCATAAAGGCAGAAATTCCCCTTATTTTGGAGCAAAAATGAAGAAATTTCCCTTTTTTATGGCAAAAAGTTATGAATTCCCCTTATTTTCGGGTAAAAAGGCAGAAATTTTCCGAATTTTGGAGCAAAATTGCAGAAATTCTCCTAATTGTGGGGCAAAAAGGCAAAAATTCTCCTTATTTTGGGGCAAAATTCAGAAATTCCACTTATTTTGGAGCAAAATTGCAGGAATTGACCTTATTTTGGGGCAAAATTGCAGAAATTTCCCTTATTTGGGGCAAAATTGCAGAAAATTCACTTATTTTCAAATAAAAAGGCTGAAATTCCCTTTATTTTGGGGTAAAAAGGGAGTAATTCCCCTTATTTTGGGGAAAAATTGCAGAAATTTTCCTTATTTTAGGGCAAAAAGGCAGAAATTCCTTATATTTTGGGGCAAAAAGGCAGAAATTCCCCTTATTTTGGGGTAAAATTGCAGAAATTTCAAATATTTCAGTGCAAAATGGCAGAAATTTCTCTTATTTTGGGGCAAAAATGGAATCCCTAATTTTTGGCTAAAATTGCAGAAATTTCACTTATTTCCAGACAAAAAGGCAGAAATTCCACTTAATTTCAGGCAAAAAGGCAGCAATGACCCGTATTTTGGAGCAAAATTGCATAAATTCCCCTAATTTTGGATCAAAAAGGCAGAAATTCCTCTTATTTTGGCGTAAAACTGCAGAAATTTCAATTATTTTGTGGCAAAATGGAAGAAATTCCCTTTATTTTCGGTGAAAGAGGCAGAAAATCCTCGTATTTTGGAGCAAAGTTGCAGAAATACACTTAATTTTGGGGTAAAACATGCAAGAATTTTCTTTTTTGTGGCAAAAAGGCAGAAATTCCCCTTATTTTGGGGCAAATGTCAGAAATTCCCCTTATTTTGGGGCAAAATTGCAGAAATTTGCTTTATTATGGAGAAAAATTTCAGATATTTCACTTATTCTAGGGCAAAATTGCAGAAATTTCACTTATTTCAGAAAAAAAAAGCAAAAATTTTTCTTATTTTGGGGCAAAAAGGCAGAAGTTCCCATTATTTTGGGGCAAAAAGGCAGAAATTCACCTTATTTTAGGGTAAAATTGCAGAAATTTCACATATTTCAGGGCAAAAAGGCAGAAATTCCCCGTATTTTGAGGTAAAATGCTGAAATTCCCCATATTTAGGGGCAAAAGGCAGAAATTCCCCTTATTTTGGGGCAAAAAGGCACAAATTTCCCTTATTTTCAGGCAAAATTGCAGAAATTTCATTTATTTCAGGGTAAAAAGTCAGAAATTCCCCTTATTTTGGGGCAAAAAGAAGAAATTTCTTTTATTATGGTACAAAATTGAAGAAATTTTCTTTATTTTGGAACAAAAAGGCAGAAATTCCCAATATTTTGTGGTAAAAGTCAGAAATTCTTTTTATTTTGAGGTAAAATGCAGAAATTTCTTTTATTTAGAGGTAAAATACAGAAATTCCATTAATATTGGTGGAAAATGCAGAAATTCCCTTTATTTTGGGGCTAAAAGGCAGAAATTTTCCGTATTTTGAAGAAAAATTGCAGAAATTTTCATAATTTTCAGGCAAAAACACTGAAATTCTCTTTATGTTGGGGCAAAAAACTGAAAATCTCCTTTTTACGGGTGCAAAAAGTTAGAAAATCCCCTTATTTGGGGCAAAATTGCAGAAATTTCCTCTACTTTGGGGCAAAATTGCAGAAATTTTCCTTATTTTGGGGCAAAATTGCAGAAATTTCACTTATTTCAGGAAAAAAAGGCAGAAATTTCTCTTATTTTGGAACAAAATGGCAGAAATTTCTTTTATTTTGGTACCAAATTGCAGAAACTTTTCTTATTTTGGGGCAAAAAGGCAGAAATTTCTCATATTTTGGGGCAAAAGGCAGAAATTCCCCTTATTTTGAGGAAAAAAGGCTGAAATTCTTTTTTTTTTTTGAGGCAAAAGGCAGAAATTCTCCTTATTTTGGGGCAAAAAGCAGACATTTCCCTTATTTTGGGGAAAAATTTTAGAAATTTCACATATTTCAGGGCAAAAAGTCAGAAATACCCCTTATTTTGAGGCAAAAAGACAGATATCTGTATATTTTTGTGGAAAAGTCAGAAATTGCACTTATTTTAAGTCAAAAAGGTGGAAAATTGCCTTATTATGGGGCAAAAGTGAAGAAATTTCCCTTTTTTATAGCAAAAAGGTATACATTGCCTTTATTTTCGGGCAAAAAGGCAGAAATTCCCCGTATTTTGGAGCAAAATTGCAGAAATTCCCCTAATTTTGGGGCAAAAAGGCAGAAATTCCCCTTATTTTGGGGTAAAACTGCAGAAATTTCACTTATTTCGCGGCAAAATGGTAGAAATTCCCCTTATTTCCGGCAAAAAAGGTAGAAAATCCTCGTATTTTGGAGCAAAATTGCAGAAATTCACCTAATTTTTGGGTAAAACATGCAGTAATTTTCATTATTTTGTGGTGAAAAGGCAGAAATTCCCCTTATTTTGGGGCAAATGGCAGAAATTCTTCTTATTTTAGGGCAAAATTGCAGAAATTTCCTTTATTTGGGGGCAAAAAACAGAAATTCTCTTTATTTTGGGGCAAAATTGCAGAAATTTGCTTTATTTGGGGGCAAAAAACAGAAATTCTTCTTATTTTCCAGCATAATTGCAGAAATTTGCTTTATTATGGGGAAAAATTGGAGAAATTTCCATTATTTTAGGGCAAAATTGCAGAAATTTCACTTATTTCAGAAGAAAAAACAAAAATTTTTCTTATTTTGGGGCAAAAAGGCTGAAATTCCCATTATTTTGGGGCAAAGAGTTAGAAATTCACCTTATTTTGGGGTAAAATTGCAGAAATTTCACATATTTCAGGGCAAAAAGCAGAAATTCCCCTTATTTTGAGGTAAAATGCTGAAATTCCCCATATTTTGGGGCAAAAGGCAGAAATTCCCCTTATTTTGGGCCAAAAAAGGCACAAATTTTCCTTATTTTCGGACAAAATTGCAGAAATTTCATTTATTTCAGGGTAAAAAGTCAAAAATTCCCCTTCTTTTTGGGGCAAAAAGAAGAAATTTCTTTTATTATGGTACAAAATTGAAGAAATTTTCTTTATTTTGGAACAAAAAGGCAGAAATTCCCCATATTTTGGGGTAAAAGTCAGAAATTCTTCTTATTTTGAGGTAAAATGCAGAAATTTCTTTTATTTAGAGGTAAAATACAGAAATTCCCCTAATATTAAGGGAAAATGCAGAAATTCCCTTTATTTTGGGGCTAAAAAGAAGAAATTTCCCGTATTTTGAAGAAAAATTGCAGAAATTCTCATAATTTTCGGGCAAAAATGCTGAAATTCTCTTTATTTTGGGGCAAAAAGACAGAAAATCTTCTTTTTTCGGGTGCAAAAAGTGAGAAATTCCTTTTATTTGGGGCAAAATTGCAGAAATTTCCCTTAATTTGGGGCAAAATTGCAGAAATTTCACTTATTTCAGGGAAAAAACGCAGAAATTTCTCTTATTTTGGAACAAAAAGGCAGGAATTTCTTTTATTTTGGTACAAAATTGGAGAAATTTTTCTTATTTTGGAACAAAAAGGCAGAAATTCCCCTTATATTGGGGCAAAAAGTATAAATTGTCCTTATTTTGGGGCAAAAAGCAGACATTTCCCTTATTTTGGGGAAAAATTTTAGAAATTTCACTTATTTCAGGGCAAAAAGTCAGAAATTCCCCTTATTTTGGGGCAAAAAGACAGAAATTTCGTTTATTTTTGGGGAAAAGGCAGAAATTGTACTTATTTTGAGTCAAAAAAGCGGAAAATCGCCTTATTTTGGGGCAAAAGTGAAGAAATTTCCCTTTTTTATAGCAAAAAGGTATACATTGCCTTTATTTTCGGGCAAAAAGGCAGAAATTCCTCGTATTTTGGAGCAAAATTGCAGAAATTCCCCTAATTTTGGGGGAAAAAGGCAGAAATTCTCTTTATTTTGGGGTAAAACTGCAAAAATTTCACTTATTTCGCAGCAAAATTGCAGAAATTTCCCATATTTTCGGCCAAAAAGGTAGAAAATCCTCGTATTTTGGAGCAAAATTGCAGAAATTCACCTAATTTTGTGGTAAAACATGCAGTAATTTTCTTTATTTTGTGGCAAAAAGACAGAAATTCCCCTTATTTTGGGGCAAATGGCAGAAATTCCCCTTATTTTAGAGCAAAATAGCAGAAATTTCCATTATTTGGGGGCAAAAAACAGAAATTCCCCTTATTTTAAGGCAAAATTGCAGAAATTTGGTTTATTTGGGGGCAAAAAACAGAAATTCCTCTTATTTTGCGGAAAAATTTCCGAAATTTGCTTTATTATGGGGAAAAATTGCAGAAATTTCCCTTATTTTAGGGCAAAATTGCAAAAGTTTCACTTATTTCAGAAGAAAAAACAAAAATTTTTCTTATTTTGGGGCAAAAAGGCAGAAATTCCCATTATTTTGGGGCAAAAAGGCAGAAATTCACATTATTTTGGGGTAAAATTGCAGAAATTTCA
This sequence comes from Micromys minutus, assembly GCF_963924665.1. Classification (NCBI taxonomy): domain Eukaryota; kingdom Metazoa; phylum Chordata; class Mammalia; order Rodentia; family Muridae; genus Micromys; species Micromys minutus. The sequence continues at coordinate 241,824 of NW_027667258.1, read as the reverse complement.
CATATTTCAGGGCAAAAAGGCAGAAATTCCCCTTCTTTTGAGGTAAAATGCTGAAATTCCCCATATTTTGGGGCAAAAAGCAGAAATTCCCCTTATTTTGGGGCAAAAAAGGAACAAATTTTCCTTATTTTCGTGCAAAATTGCAGAAATTTCATTTATTTCAGGGCAAAAAGTCAGAAATTCCCCTTATTTTGGGGCAAAAAGGAGAAATTTCTTTTATTACGGTACAAAATTGAAGAAATTTTCTTTATTTTGGAACAAAAAGGCAGAAATTCTCCATATTTTGGGGTAAAAGGCCGAAATTCTTCTTATTTTGAGGTAACATGCAGAAATTCCTTTTATTTTGAGGTAAAATGCAGAAATTCCCCTAATATCGGGGAAAAAAATACAGAAATTCCCTATATTTTGGGGCTAAAAGGCAGGAATTTTCCGTGTTTTGAAGAAAAATTACAGAAATTCTCATAACTTTCAGGCAAAAAGGCTGAAATTCTCCTTATTTTGGGGCAAAATTGCAGAAATTTCCTCTCCTTTGGGGCAAAATTGCAAAAATTTCCCTTATTTTGGGGCAAAATTGCAGAAATTTCACTTATTTCAGGGAAAAAAGGCAGAAATTTCTCTTATTTTGAAACAAAAAGGCAGAAATTTCTTTTATTTTGGTACAAAATTGCAAAAATTCTTTTTTTGGGGGCAAAAAGGCAGAAATTTCCCATATTTTGGGGAAAAAGGCAGAAATTCCCCTTATTTTGAGGAAAAAATGCTGAAATTCTCCTTATTTTGGGGCAAAAGGCAGAAATTCTCCTTATTTTGGGGCAAAAAGCAGACATTTCCCTTATTTTGGGGAAAAATTTTAGAAATTTCACTTATTTCAGGGCAAAAAGTCAGAAATTCCCATTATTTTGGGGCAAAAAGACAAAAATTCCGTTTATTTTTGTGGAAAAGTCAGAAATTGCACTTATTTTGAGTCAAAAAGGCAGAAAATCGCCTTATTATGAGGCAAAAGTGAAGAAATTTCCCTTTTTTATAGCAAAAAGTTATACATTGCCTTTAATTTCGGGCAAAAAGGCAGAAAATCATCGTATTTTGGAGCAAAATTGCAGAAATTCACCTAATTTTGGGGTAAAACATGCAGTAATTTTCTTTATTTTGTAGCAAAAAGGCAGAAATTCCCCTTATTTTTGGGCAAATGGCAGAAATTCCCCTTATTTAAGGGCAAAATTGCAGAAATTTCCCTTATTTGGGGGCAAAAAACAGAAATTTCCCTTATTTTGGGGCAAAATTGCTGAAATTTGCTTTATTTGGGGGCAAAAAACAGAAATTCCCCTTATTTTGCAGCAAAATTGCAGAAATTTGCTTTATTATGGGGTAAAATTGCAGAAATTTCCCTTATTTTAGGGCAAAATTGCAGAAATTTCACTTGTTTCAGGAAAAAAACAAAATTTTTTCTTATTTTGGGGCAAACAGGCAGAAATTCCCATTATTTTGGGGCAAAAAGGCAGAAATTTACCTTATTTTGGGGTAAAATTGCAGAAATTTCACATATTTCAGGGCAAAAAGACAGAAATTTCCCTTATTTTGTGGCAAAAAAGAGAAATTTCTTTTATTATGGTACAAAGTTGAAGAAATTTTCTTTATTTTGGAACAAAAAGTCAGAAATTCTTCTTATTTTGAGGTAACATGCAGAAATTTCTTTTATTTAGAGGTAAAATGCAGAAATTCCCCTAATATTTGGGAAAAATGCAGAAATTCCCTTTATTTTGGGGCTAAAAGGCAGAAATTTTCCGTATTTTGAAGAAAAATTGCAGAAATTCTCATAATTTCTGGGCAAAAAAGCAGAAATTCTTTTTATTTTGGGACAAAATACAGAAAATCTTTTTTTTTTCGGGTGCAAAATGTCAGAAATTCCCCTTATTTGGGGCAAAATTGCAGAAATTTCCTTTACTTTGGGGCAAAATTGCAAAAATTTCCCTTATTTTGGGGCAAAATTGCAGAAATTTTACTTATTTCAGGGAAAAAAGGCAGAAATTTCTCTTATTTTGGAACAAAAAAGAAGAAATTTTTTTTTATTTTGGTAAAAAATTGCAGAAATTTTTCTTATTTTGGGGCAAAAAGGCAGAAATTTCCTATATTTTTGGGTAAAAGGCAGAAATTCCCCTTATTTTGAGGAAAAAAGGCTGAAATTCCCCTTATTTTGGGGCAAAAAAGCAGAAATTCTCCTTATTTTGGGGCAAAAAGCAGACATTTCTCTTAGTTTGGGGAAAAATTTTAGAAATTTCACTTTTTTCAGGGCAAAAAGTTAGAAATTTCCCTTAATTTGGGGCAAAAAGACAGAAATTCCGTTTATTTTTGGGGAAAAGGCAGAAATTGCACTTATTTTGAGGCAAAAAGGCGGAAAATCGCCTTATTTTGGGGCAAAAGTGAAGAAATTATCCTTTTTTATAGCAAAAAGGTATACATCGCCTTTATTTTCAAGCAAAAAGGCAGAAATTCCCCGTATTTTGAAGCAAAATTGCAGAAATTCCCCTAATTTTGGGGCAAAAAGGCAGAAATTCCCCTTATTTTGGGGTAAAACTGCAGAAATTTCACTTATTTCGCGGCAAAATGGCAGAAATTCCCCTTATTTTCAGCCAAAAAGGCAGAATATCCTCGTATTTTGGAAGAAAATTGCAGAAATTCACCTAATTTTGGGGTAAAACATGCAGTAATTTTCTTTATTTTGTGGCCAAAAGGCAAAATTTCCCCTTATTTTGGGGCAAATGGCAGAAATTCCCCTTATTTTAGGGCAAAGTTGCAGAAATTTCCCTTATTTGGGGGCAAAAAACAGAAATTCCCTTTATTTTGAGGCAAAATTGCAGAAAGTTGCTTTATTTGGGGGAAAAATCAGAAATTCTCCTTATTTTGCAGCAAAATTGCAGAAATTTGCTTTATTATAGGGTAAAATTGCAGAAATTTCACATATTTTAGGGCAAAAACGCAGAAATTCCCCTTATTTTGAGGTAAAATGCTGAAATTCCCCATATTTTGGTGCAAAAGGCAGAAATTCCCCTTATTTTCGGGCAAAAAAGGCACAAATTTCCCTTATTTTCGGACAAAATTGCAGAAATTTCATTTAATTCAGGGTAAAAAGTCAGAAATTCCCCTTATTTTGGGGCAAAAAGGAGAAATTTCTTTTATTATGGTACAAAATTGAAGAAATTTTCTTTATTTTGGAACAAAAAAGCAGAAATTCCCCATATTTTGGGTTAAAAGGCAGTAATTTATCTTATTTTGAGGTAAAATGCAGAATTTCCCATTATTTAGAGGTAAAATGCAGAAATTCCCCAAACATTGGAGAAAATTGCAGAAATTCCCTTTATTTTGCGGCAAACTGAAGAAATTTCTCTTTTTTATGGCAAAAAGGTATACATTCCCTTCATTTACGGGCAAAAAAGCAGAAATTCCTTGTATTTTGAAGCAAAATTGCAGAAATTCCCCTAATTTTGGGGAAAAAATGCAGAAATTCTCCTTATTTGGGGCAAAATTGCAGAAATTTCCTTTCTTAGGGGGAAAATTGCAGAAATTTCCCTTATTTTAGGGCAAAATTGCAGAAATTTCCCTTATTTGGGCACAAAAAACAGAAATTCCCCTTATTTTGGGCCAAAATTGCAGAAATTTGCTTTATTTGGGGGAAAAAAACAGAAATTCCTCTTATTTTGCAGCAAAATTTCAGAAATTTGCTTTATTACGGGGCAAAATTGCAGAAATTTCACTTATTTCAGGGCAAAAAGGCAGAAATTTCTCTCATTTTGGAACAAAAGGCAGAAATTTCTTTTATTATTGTACAATATTGCAGAAATTTTTCTTATTTTAAGGAAAAAAGGCTGAAATTCCCCTTATTTTGGGGCAAAAAGGCAGAAATTATCCTTATTTTGGAGCAAAAAGCAGACATTTCCCTTATTTTGAGGAAAAATTTTAGAAATTTCACTTATTTCAGGGCAAAATTCAGGAATTCCTCTTATTTTGGGGAAAAAGACAGATATTCCGTTTATTTTTGGGGAAAAGGCAGAAATTGCACTTATTTTGAGTGAAAAAGGCAGAAAATCGCCTTTTTCTGGGGCAAAAGTGAAGAAATTTCCCTTTTTTATAGCAAAAAGGTATACATTGCCTTTATTTTCGGGCAAAAAGGCAGAAATTCCTCGTATTTTGGAGCAAAATTGCAGAAATTCGCCGAATTTTGGGGCAAAAAGGCAGAAATTCCCATTATTTTGGGGTAAAACTGCAGAAATTTCACTTATTTCGCGGCCAAATCGCAGAAATTCCTCTTATTTTTGGCGAAAAAGGCAGAAAATCATCGTATTTTGGAGCAAAATTGCAGAAATTCACCTAATTTTGGGGTAAAACATGCAGTAATTTATTTTGTAGCAAAAAGGCAGAAATTCCCCTAATTTTGGGGCAAATGGTAGAAATTCCCCTTATTTAAGGGCAAAATTGCAGAAATTTCCCTTATTTGGGGGAAAAAACAGAAATTCCCCTTATTTTGGGGCAAAATTGCTGAAATTTGCTTTATTTGGCGGCAAAAAACAGAAATTCCCATTATTTTGCAGCAAAATTGCAGAAATTTGCTTTATTATGGGGTAAAATTGCAGAGATTTCCCTTATTTTAGGGCAAAATTGCAGAAATTTCACTTGTTTCAGGAAAAAAACAAAATTTTTTCTTATTTTGGGGCAAAAAGGCAGAAATTCCCATTATTTTGGGGCAAAAAGGCAGAAATTTACCTTATTTTGGGGTAAAATTGCAGAAATTTCACATATTTCAGGGCAAAAAGACAGAAATTTCCCTTATTTTGGGGCAAAAAGGAGAAATTTCTTTTATTATGGTACAAAGTTGAAGAAATTTTCTTTATTTTGGAACAAAAAGGCAGAAATTCCCCATATTTTGGGGCAAAAGTCAGAAATTCTTCTTATTTTGTGGTAACATGCAGAAATTTCTTTTATTTAGAGGTAAAATGCAGAAATTCCCCTAATATTTGAGAAAAATGCAGAAATTCCCTTTATTTTGGGACTAAAAGGCAGAAATTTTCCGTATTTTGAAGAAAAATTGCAGAAATTCTCATAATTTCCGGGCAAAAAAGCTGAAATTCTTTTTATTTTGGGACAAAATACAGAAAATATTTTTTTTCGGGTGCAAAAAGTCAGAAATTCCCCTTATTTGGGGCAAAATTGCAGAAATTTCCTTTACTTTGGGGCAAAATTGCAGAAATTTCCCTTATTTTGGGGCAAAATTGCAGAAATTTTACTTATTTCACGGAAGAAAGGCAGAAATTTCTCTTATTTTGGAACAAAAAGGCAGAAATTTTTTTTATTTTGGTAAAAAATTGCAGAAATTTTTCTTATTTTGGGGCAAAAAACAGAAATTTCCTATATTTTTGGGTAAAAGGCAGAAATTCCCCTTATTTTGAGGAAAAAAGGCTGAAATTCCCCTTATTTTGGGGCAAAAAAGCAGAAATTCTCCTTATTTTGGGGCAAAAAGCAGACATTTCTCTTAGTTTGGGGAAAAATTTTAGAAATTTCACTTTTTTCAGGGCAAAAAGTTAGAAATTTCCCTTATTTTGGGGCAAAAAGACAGAAATTCCATTTATTTTTGGGGAAAAGGCAGAAATTGCACTTATTTTGAGGCAAAAAGGCGGAAAATCGCCTTATTTTGGGGCAAAAGTGAAGAAATTTCCCTTTTTTATACCAAAAAGTTATACATTGCCTTTATTTTCGGGCAAAAAGGCAGAAATTCCCTGTATTTTGGAGCAAAATTGCAGAAATTCCCCTAATTTTGGGGCAAAAAGGCAGAAATTCCCCTTATTTTGGGGTAAAACTGCAGAAATTTCACTTATTTCGCGGTAAAATGGCCGAAATTCCCCTTATTTTCGGCCAAAAAGGCAGAAAATCCTCGTATTTTGGAGCAAATTTGCAGAAATTCACCTAATTTTGGGGTAAAACATGCAGTAATTTTCTTTATTTTGTGGCCAAAAGGCAGAATTTCCCCTTATTTTGGGGCAAATGGCAGAAATTCCCCTTATTTTAGGGCAAAATTGCAGAAATTTCCCTTATTTGGGGGCAAAAAACAGAAATTCCCCTTATTTTGAGGCAAAATTGCAGAAAGTTGCTTTATTTGGGGGCATAAAACAGAAATTCCCCTTAATTTTGCAGCAAAATTGCAGAAATTTGCTTTATTATGGGGTAAAATTGCAGAAATTTCACATATTTTAGGGCAAAAACGCAGAAACTCCCCTTATTTTGAGGTAAAATGCTGAAATTCCTTATATTTTGGGGCAAAAGGCAGAAATTCCTCTTATTTTGGGGCAAAAAAGGCACAAATTTCCCTTATTTTCGGGCAAAATTGCAGAAATTTCATTTAATTCAGGGTAAAAAGTCAGAAATTCCCCTTATTTTGGGGCAAAAAGGAGAAATTTCTTTTATTATGGTACATAATTGAAGAAATTTTCTTTATTTTGGAACAAAAAAGCAGAAATTCCCCATATTTTGGGTTATAAGGCAGTAATTCTTCTTATTTTGAGGTAAAATGCAGAATTTCCCCTTATTTAGAGGTAAAATGCAGAAATTCCCCAAACATTGGAGAAAATTGCAGAAATTCCCTTTATTTTGCGGCAAACTGAAGAAATTTCTCTTTTTTATGGCAAAAATGTATACATTCCCTTTATTTACGGGCAAAAAAGCAGAAATTCCTTGTATTTTGAAGCAAAATTGCAGAAATTTCCCTAATTTTGGGGCAAAAATGCAGAAATTCTCCTTATTTGGGGCAAAATTGCAGAAATTTCCTTTCTTTGGGGCAAAATTGCAGAAATTTCCCATATTTTATGGCAAAATTGCAGAAATTTCTTTTATTTGGGGACAAAAAACAGAAATTCCCCTTATTTTGGGCCAAAATTGCAGAAATTTGCTTTATTTGGGGGAAAATAACAGAAATTCCTCTTATTTTGCAGCAAAATTGCAGAAATTTGCTTTATTATGGGGAAAAATTGCAGAAATTTCCCTTATTTTAGGGCAAAATTGCAGAAATTTCATTTATTTCAGAAGAAAAAACAAAAATTTTTCTTATTTTGGGGCAAAAAGGCAGAAATTCCCTTTATTTTGGGGCAAAAAGGCAGAAATTCACCTTATTTTGAGGTAAAATGCTGAAATTCACCATATTTTGGGGCAAAAGGCAGAAATTCCCCTTATTTTGGGGCAAAAAAGGCACATATTTCTCTTATTTTTGGGCAAAATTGCAGAAATTTTATTTATTTCAGGGTAAAAAGTCAGAAATTCCCCTTATTTTGGGGCCAAAAGAAGAAATTTCTTTTATTATGGTACAAAATTGAAGAAATTATCTTTATTTTTGAACAAAAAGGCAGAAATTCACCATATTTTAGGGTAAAATGCAGAAATTCTTCTTATTTTGAGGTAAAATGCAGAAATTCCCCTTATTTAGAGGTAAAATGAAGAAATTCCCCTAATATTGAGAAAAAATGCAGAAATCCCCTTTATTTTGGGGCTAAAAGGCAGAAATTTTCTGTATTTTGAAGAAAAATTGAAGTAATTCTCAAAATTTTCGGGCAAAAAGGCTGAAATTTTCCTTATTTTTGGGCAAAAAGTCTGAAAATCTCCTATTTTTGGGTGCAAAAAGTCAAAATTCCCCTTATTTGGGGCAAAATTGCAGAAATTTCCTCTACTTTGGGGCAAAATTGCAGAAATTTCCCTTATTTTGGGGCAAAATTGCAGAAATTTCACTTATTTCAGGGAAAAAAGGCAGAAATATCTCTTATTTTGGAACAAAAAGGCAGAAATTTCTTTTATTTTGGTACAAAATTGGACAAATTTTTCTTATTTTGGGGCCAAAAGGCAGAAATTTCCCATATTTTTGGGCAAAAGGCAGAAATTCCCCTTATTTTGGGGCAAAAAGCAGACATTTCCATTATTTTGGGGAAAATTTTAGAAATTTCACTTATTTCAGGGCAAAAAGTCAGAAATTTCCCTTATTTTGGGGCAAAAAGACAGAAATTCCGTTTATTTTTGGGGAAAAGGCAGAAATTGCACTTATTTTGAGTCAAAAAGGCGGAAAATCGCCTTATTTTGGGGCAAAAGTGAAGAAATTATCCTTTTTTATAGCAAAAAGGTATACATCGCCTTTATTTTCGGGCAAAAAGGCAGAAATTCCCCGTATTTTGAAGCAAAATTGCAGAAATTCCCCTAATTTTTGGGCAAAAAGGCAGAAATTCCCCTTATTTTGGGGTAAAACTGCAGAAATTTCACTTATTTCGCGGCAAAATGGCAGAAATTCCCCATATTTTCGGCGAAAAGGGCAGAAAATCCTCGTATTTTGGAGCAAAATTGCAGAAATTCACCTAATTTTGGGGTAAAACATGCAGTAATTTTCTTTATTTTGTGGCAAAAAGGCAGAATTTCCCCTTATTTTGGGGCAAATGGCAGAAATTCCCCTTATTTTATGGCAAAATTGCAGAAATTTCCCTTATTTGGGGGCAAAAAACAGAAATTCCCCTTATTTTGAGGCAAAATTGCAGAAAGTTGCTTTATTTGGGGGCAAAAAAACAGAAATTCCCTTTAATTTTGCAGCAAAATTGCAGAAATTTGCTTTATTATGGGGTAAAATTGCAGAAATTTCACATATTTTAGGGCAAAAATGAAGAAATTCCCCTTATTTTGGGGCAAAAAGACAGAAATTCTTTTTATTTCTGGGGAAAAGGCAGAAATTGCACTTATTTTGAGTCAAAAAGGCGGAAAATCGCTTTATTTTGGGGCAAAAGTGAAGAAATTTTCCTTTTTTATAGCAAAAAGGTATACATTGCCTTTATTTTCGGGCAAAAAGGCAGATATTCCCTGTATTTTGGAGCAAAATTGCAGAAATTCCCCTTATTTTGGGGTAAAACTGCAGAAATTTCACTTATTTCGCGGCAAAGTGGCAGAAATTCCCCTTATTTTCGGCGAAAAATGCAGAAAATCCTCGTATTTTGGAGCAAAATTGTAGAAATTCACCTAATTTTGGGGTAAAACATGCAGTAATTTTCTTTATTTTGTGGCAAAAAGGCAGAAATTCCCCTTATCTTGGGGCAAATGGCAGAAATTCCCCTTCTTTTAGGGCAAAATTGTAGAAATTTCCCTTATTTGGGGGCAAAAAACAGAAATTCTTCTTATTTTGGGGCAAAATTGCAGAAATTTGCTTTATTTGGGGGCAAAAAACAGAAATTCCCCTTATTTTGCAGCAAAATTGCAGAAATTTGCTTTATTATGGGGTAAAATTGCAGAAAATATTCTTATTTTAGGGCAAAATTGCAGAAATTTCCCTTATTTGGGGGCAAAAAACAGAAATTCCCCTTATTTTGAGGCAAAATTGCAGAAAGTTGCTTTATTTGGGGGCAAAAAACAGAAATTCCCCTTAATTTTGCAGCAAAATTGTAGAAATTTGCTTTATTATGGGGTAAAATTGCAGAAATTTCACATATTTTAGGGCAAAAACGCAGAAATTCCCCTTATTTTGGGGCAAAAAGACAGAAATTCTTTTTATTTCTGGGGAAAAGGCAGAAATTGCACTTATTTTGAGTCAAAAAGGCGGAAAATCGCTTTATTTTGGGGCAAAAGTGAAGAAATTTTCCTTTTTTATAGCAAAAAGGTATACATTGCCTTTATTTTCGGGCAAAAAGGCAGATATTCCCTGTATTTTGGAGCAAAATTGCAGAAATTCCCCTTATTTTGGGGTAAAACTGCAGAAATTTCACTTATTTCGCGGCAAAATGGCAGAAATTCCCCTTATTTTCGGCGAAAAATGCAGAAAATCCTCGTATTTTGGAGCAAAATTGTAGAAATTCACCTAATTTTGGGGTAAAACATGCAGTAATTTTCTTTATTTTGTGGCAAAAAGGCAGAAATTCCCCTTATCTTGGGGCAAATGGCAGAAATTCCCCTTCTTTTAGGGCAAAATTGTAGAAATTTCCCTTATTTGGGGGCAAAAAACAGAAATTCCCCTTATTTTGGGGCAAAATTGCAGAAATTTGCTTTATTTGGGGGCAAAAAACAGAAATTCCCCTTATTTTGCAGCAAAATTGCAAAAATTTGCTTTATTATGGGGTAAAATTGCAGAAAATATTCTTATTTTAGGGCAAAATTGCAGAATTTTCACTTATTTCAGAAGAAAAAAGCAAAATTTTTTTCTCATTTTGGGGCAAAAATGAAGAAATTCCCATTATTTTGGGGCAAAAAGGCAGAAATTCACCTTATTTTGGAGTAAAATTGCAGAAATTTCACATATTTCAGGGCAAAAAAGCAGAAATTCCCCTTATTTTGAGGTAAAATGCTGAAATTCCCCATATTTTGGGGCAAAAGAAAGAAATTCCCATTATTTTGGAGCAAAAAGGCAAAAATTTCCATTATTTTCGGGCAAAATTGCAGAAATTTCATCTATTTAAGGGTAAAAAGTCAGAAATTCTCCTTATTTTGTGGCAAAAATAAGAAATTTCTTTTATTATGTTACAAAATTGAAGAAATTTTCTTTATTTTGGAACAAAAAGGCAGAAATTCCTCATATTTTGGTGTAAAAGGCAGAAATTCTTCTTATTTTGAGGTAAAATGCAGAATTTCCTCTTATTTAGAGGTAAAATGCAGAAATTCCCCTAATATTGGGGAAAAATGCAGAAATTCCCTTTATTTTGGGGCTAAAAGGCAGAAATTTTCCATATTTTGAAGAAAAATTGCAGAAATTTTCATAATTTTCTGGCAAAAAGGCTGAAATTCTCTTTATTTTGGGGCAAAAAGACAGAAAATTTCCTTTTTTCGGGTGCAAAAAGTCAGAAATTCCCCTTATTTGGGGCAAAATTGCAGAAATTTCCTTTACTTTGGGGCAAAATTGCAGAAATTTCCCTTATTTTGGGGCAAAATTGCAGAAATTTCACTTATTTCAGGGAAAAAAGGAAGAAATTTCTCTTATTTTGGGGCAAAAAGGCAGAAATTTCTTTTATTTTGGAACAAAATTGCACAAATTTTTCTTATTTTTGGGCAAAAAGACAGAAATTTCCCATATTTTGGGGCATAAGGCAGAAATTCCCCTTATTTTGAAGAAAAAATGCTGAAATTCCCATTATTTTGGGACAAAAAGGCAGAAATTCCACTTATTTTGGGGCAAAAAGCAGACATTTCCATTATTTTGGGGAAAAATTATAGAAATTTCACTTATTTCAGGCCAAAAAGTAAGAAATTCCTCTTATTTTGGGGCAAAAAGGCAGAAATTCCGTTTATTTTTGGGGAAAAGGCAGAAATTGCACTTATTTTGAGTCAAAAAGTCGAAAGATCCCCTTATTTTGGGGCAAAAGTGAAGAAATTTCCCTTTTTTATGGCAAAAAGGTATACATTCTCTTAATTTTCGTGCAAAAAGGCAGAAATTCCCAGTATTTTGGAGCAAAATTGCAGAAATTCCCCTAATTATAGGACAAAAATGCAGAAATTCCCCTTATTTGGGGCAAAATTGCAGAAATTTCATTTACTTTGGGGCAAAATTGCAGCAATTTTCCTTATTTTGGGGCAAAATTGCAGAAATTTCACTTATTTCAGGGAAAAAAGGCAGAAATTTCTCTTATTTTGGGGCAAAAAGGCAGAAATTCCCCATATTTTGGGGCAAAAAACAGAAATTCCCCTTAATTTGAGGAAAAAATGCTGAAATTCCCCTTATTTTGGGGGAAAAAGGCAGAAATTCCCCTTATTTTGGGGCAAAATGGTAGAAATTCACCTTATTTTGGGGTAAAATTGCAGAAATTTCATATATTTGAAGGCAAAAAGGCAGAAATTTTCCTTATTTTGAGGTAAAATGCTGAAATTACCTATATATTGGAAAAAAGGCAGAAATTCCTCTTATTTGGGGGCAAAAAAGGCACAAATTTCCCTTATTATCGGGCAAAATTGCAGAAATTTCATTTTTTTCAGCATAAAAAGTCAGAAATTCCCCTTATTTAGGGGCAAAAAGTAGAAATTTCTTTTATTATGGTACAAAATTTAAGAAATTTTCTTTATTTTGGAACAAAAAGGAAGAAAGTCCCCATATTTTGGGGTAAAAGGCAGAAATTCTTCTTATTTTGAGGTAACATGCAGAAATTCCTTTTATTTAGAGGTAAAATGCAGAAATTCCCCTAATATTGGGGAAAAATGCAGAAATTCCCTTTATTTTGGGGCTAAAAGGCAGAAATTTTCAGTATTTTGAAGAAAAATTGCAGAAATTCTCATAATTTTCAGGCAAAAAGCTGAAATTCTCCTTATTTTGGGGCAAAAAGACAGAAAATCTCCTTTTTTCGGGTGCAAAAATTCAGAAATTCCCCTTATTTGGGGCAAAATTGCAGAAATTTCCTCTACTTTGGGGCAAAATTGCAGAAATTTCCCTTATTTTGGGGCAAAATTGCAGAAATTTCACATATTTCAGGGAAAAAAGGCAGAAATTTCTCTTATTTTGGAACAAAAAGGCAGAAATTTCTTTTATTTTGGTACAAAATTGCAGAAATTTTTCTTATTTTGGGGCAAAAAGGCAGAAATTTCCCATATTTTGGGGCAAAAGGAAGAAATTCCCCTTATTTTGAGGAAAAAATGCTGAAATTCCTCTTATTTTGGGGCAAAAAGGCAGAAATTCCCCTTATTTTGGGGCTTAAAGCAGACATTTCCTTTATTTTGGGAAAAATTTTAGAAATTTAAATTATTTCAGGGCAAAAATTCAGAAATTACCCTTATTTTGCGGCAAAAAGACAGAAATTCCGTTTATTTTTGGGGAAAAGGCAGAAATTGCACATATTTTGAGTCAAAAAGGCGGAAAATCGCCTTATTTTGGGGCAAAAGTGAAGAAATTTCCCTTTTTTATGGCAAAAAGGTATACATTCCCTTTTTTTTCTGGCAAAAAGGCAGAAATTCCCCGTATTTTGGAGCAAAATTGCAGAAATTCCCCTAATTTTGGGGCAAAAAGGCAGAATTTCCCCTTATTTTGGGGTAAAACTGCAGAAATTTCACTTATTTCGCGGGAAGATGGCAGAAATTCCTTTTATTTCCGGCGAAAAACTCAGAAAATCCTCTTTTTTTGTAGCAAAATTGCAGAAATTCACCTAATTTTGGGGTAAAACATGCAGTAATTTTCTTTATTTTGTGGCAAAAAGGCAGAATTTCCCCTTATTTTGGGGCAAATGGCAGAAATTCCCCTTATTTTAGGGCAAAATTGCAGAAATTTCCCTTATTTGGGGGCAAAAAACAGAAATTCCCCTTATTTTGGGGGAAATTGCAGAAATTTGCTTTATTTGGGGGCAAAAAACAGAAATTCCCCTTATTTTGTGGCAAAATTGCAGAAATTTGCTTTATTATTTATGAAAAATTGCTGAAAATTCCCTTATTTTAGAGCAAAAGTGCAGAAATTACACTTATTTCACAAGAAAAAACAAAATTTTTTCTTATTTTGGGGCAAAAAGGCAGAAATTCCCATTTTTTGGGGCAAAAGGGCAGAAATTCACCTTATTTTGTGGTAAAATTGCAGAAATTTCACATATTTCATTACAAAAAAGCAGAAATTCCCCTTATTTTGAGGTAAAATGCTGAAATTTTCCATATTTTGGGGCAAAAGAAAAAAATTCCCCTTATTTTGGGCCAAAAAAAGGCACAAATTTCCCTTATTTTCGGGCAAAATTGCAGAAATTTCATTTATTTCAAGGTTAAAATTCAAAAATTCCCTTTATTTTGGGGCAAAAAGAAGAAATTTCTTTTATTATGGTCCAAAATTGAAGAAATTTTCTTTATTTTGGAACAAAAAGGCAGAAATTCACCATATTTTAGGGTAAAAGGCAGAAATTCTTCTTATTTTGAGGTAAAATGCAGAAATTCCCCTAATATTGGAGAAAAATGCAGAAATTCCCTTTATTTTGGGGCTAAAAGGCAGAAATTTTCTGTATTTTGAAGAAAAATTGCAGAAATTCTCATAATTTTCGGGCAAAAAGGCTGAAGTTCTCCTTATTTTCGGGCAAAATTGCAAAAATTTCCTTTACTTTGGGGCAAAATTGCAGAAATTTCCCTTATTTTGGGGCAAAATTGCAGAATATTCCTTTATTTTGGGGCAAAATTGCAGAAATTTCACTTATTTCAGAGAAAAAAGGCAGAAATTTCTCTTATTTTGGGGCAAAAAGGCAGAAATTTCTTTTATTTTGGTACAAAATTGCAGAAATTTTTTTTATTTTGGGGCAAAAAAATAGAAATTCCCCATATTTTGGGGCAAAAGGCAGAAATTTCCCTTATTTTTAGGAAAAAATGTTGAAATTCCCTTTATTTTGGGGCAAAAAGGCAGAAATTCCCCTAATTTTGGGGCAAAACCAGACATTTCCCTTATTTTGAGGAAAAATTTTAGAAATTTCACTTATTTCAGGGCAAAAAGTCAGAAATTCCCCTTATTTTGGGGCAAAAAAAGAGAAATTCCGTTTATTTTTGGGAAATAGGCAGAAATTGCACTTATTTTGAGTCAAAAAGGAGGAAAATCTTTATATTTTGGGGCAAAAGTGAAGAAATTTCCCTTTTTTATGGCAAAAAGGTATACATTCCCTTTATTTTCGGGCAAAAAGGCAGAAATTCCCCGTATTTTGGAGCAAAATTACAGAAATTCCCCTAATTTTGGGGCAAAAAGGCAAAAATTCCTCTTATTTGGGGCAAAATTGCAGAAATTTCCTTTACTTTGGGGCAAAATTGCAGAAATTTCGCTTATTTGGGGCAAAATTGCAGAAATTTCACTTATTTCAGTGAAAAAAAGGCAGACATTTTTCTTATTTTGGGGTAAAAAGGCAGAAATTCCCCATATGTTGGGCAAAAAGGCAGAAATTCCCTTTATTTTGAAGAAAAAATGCTGAAATTCCCTTTATTTTGGGGCAAAAAGGCAGAAATTTCCTTTATTTTGGGGCACAAAGGCAGAAATTCACTTTATTTTGTGGTAAAATTGCAGAAATTTCATATATTTCAGGGCAAAAAGGCAGAAATTTTCCTTATTTTGAGGTAAAATGATGAAATTACCCATATTTTGGGACAAAAGGCAGAAATTCCCCTTATTTTGGGGCAAAAAAGGCACAAATTTCCATAATTTTCAGGAAAAATTGCAGAAATTTCATTTATTTCAGGGTAAAAAGTCAGAAATACCCCTTATTTTGGGGCAAAAAGGAGAAATTTCTTTTATTATGGTACAAAATTGAAGAAATTTTCTTTATTTTGAAACAAAAAGGCAGAAATTCCCCATATTTTGAGGTAAAAGGCAGAAATTCTTCTTATTTTGAGGTAACATGCAGAAATTCCTTTTATTTAGAGGTAAAATGCAGAAATTCCCCTAATATTGGGGAAAAATGCAGAAATTCCTTTTATTTTGGGGCTAAAAGGCAGAAATTTTCCGTATTTTGAAGAAAAATTGCAGAAATTCTCATAATTTTCAGGCAAAAAGGCTGAAATTCTCTTTATTTGGGGCAAAAATACAGAAAATCTCCTTTTTTCGGGTGCAAAATGTCAGAAATTCCCCTTATTTGAGGCAAAATTGCAGAAATTTCTTCTACTTTGGGGCCAAATTGCAGAAATTTCCCTTATTTTGGGGCAAAATTGATGATATTTCACTTATTTCAGGGAAAAAAGGCATAAATTTCTTTTATTTTGGAACAAAAAGGCAGAAATTTCTTTTATTTTGGTACAAAATTGCAGAAAATTTTCTTATTTTGGGGCAAAAAGGCAGAAATTTCCCATATTTTGGGGCAAAAGGCAGAAATTCCCTTTATTTTGAGGAAAAAAGGCTGAAATTCCCCTTATTTTAGGGCAAAATTTTAGAAATTTCTTTTATTTGGGGGCAAAAAACAGAAATTCCCCTTATTTTGGCGCAAAATTGCAGAAATTTGCTTTATTTGGGGGCAAAAAACAGAAATTCCTCTTATTTTGCATCAAAATTGCAGAAATTTGCTTTATTATGGGGTAAAATTGCAGAAATTTCACTTCTTTCAGAAAAAAAAACAAAAATTTTTCTTATTTCGGGGCAAAAAGGCAGAAATTCCCATTATTTTGGGGCAAAAAGGCAGAAATTCCCCATATTTTGAGTCAAAAGGCAGAAATTCCTTTTATTTTGAGGAAAAAATGCTGAAATTCCTTTTATTTTGGGGCAAAAAGGCAGAAATTCACCTTATTTTGGGGTAATATTGCAGAAATTACCCATATTTTGGGACAAAAGGCAGAAATTCCCCTTATTTTGGAGCAAAAAAGGCACAAATTTCCCTTATTTTCAGGCAAAATTGCAGAAATTTCACTTATTTCAGAAGAAAAAACAAAAATTTTTCTTATTTCGGGGCAAAAAGTCAGAAATTCCCATTATTTTGGGGCAAAAAGGCAGAAATTTACCTTATTTTGGGGTAAAATTGCAGAAATTTCACATATTTAGGGCAAAAAGGCAGGAATTCCCCCATTTTGGGGCAAAAAGGAGAAATTTCTTTTATTATGGTACAAAATTGAAGAAATTTTCTTTATTTTGGAACAAAAAGGCAGAAATTCCCCATATTTTGGGGTAAAAGGCAGAAATTCTTCTTATTTTGAGGTAACATGCAGAAATTCCTTTTATTTAGAGGTAAAATGCAGTAATTCCCCTAATATCGGGGAAAAATGCAGCAATTCCCTTTATTTTGGGGCTAAAAGGCAGAAATTTTCCGTATTTTGAAGAAAAATTGCAGAAATTCTCATAATTTTCGAGCAAAAAGGCTGAAATTCTCCTTATTTTGGGTCAAAAAGACAGAAAATCTCCTTTTTTCGGGTGCAAAAATTAAGAAATTCCCCTTATTTGGGGCAAAATTGCAGAAATTTCCTCTACTTTGGGGCAAAATTGAGAAAATTTCCCTTATTTTGTGGCAAAATTGCAGAAATTTCACTTATTTCAGGGAAAAAAGGCAGAAATTTCTCTTAATTTGCACGAAAAGGCAGAAATTTCTTTTATTTTGGTACAAAATTGCAGAAATTTTTCTTATTTTGGGACAAAAAGGCTGAAATTTCCGATATTTTGGGGCAAAAGGCAGAAATTCCCCCTATTTTGAAAAAAAAAGGCTGAAATTCCACTTATTTTGGGGCAAAAGGCAGAAATTCTTCTAATTTTGGGGCAAAAAGCAGACATTTCTCTTATTTTGGGGAAAAATTTTAGAAATTTCACTTATTTCAGGGCAAAAAGTCAGAAATTCCCCTTATTTTGGCGCAAATAGAGAGAAATTCCGTTTATTTTTGGGGAAAATGCAGAAATTGCACTTATTTTGAGTCAAAAAGGCGGAAAATCGCCTTATTTTGGGACAAAAGTGAAGAAATTTCCATTTTTTATAGCAAAAAGGTATACATTGCCTTTATTTTCTGGCAAAAAGGCAGAAATTCCCAGTATTTTGGAGCAAAATTGCAGAAATTCCCCTAATTTTGGGGCAAAAAGGCATAAATTCCCCCTATTTTCGGGGAAAAAGGCAGAAAATCCTCGTATTTTGGAGCAAAATTGCAGAAATTCACCTAATTTTGTTGTAAAACATGCAGTAATTTTCTTTATTTAGTGGCAAAAATGCAGAAATCCCCCTTATTTTGGGGCAAATGGCAGAAATTCCTCTTATTTTAGGGCAAAATTGCAGAAATTTCCCTTATCTGGGGGCAAAAAACAGAAATTCCCCTTATTTTGGGGCAAAATTGCAGAAATTTGCTTTATTTGGGGGCAAAAAACAGAAATTCCCCTTATTTTGCAGCAAAATTGCAGAAATTTGCTTTATTATGGGGAAACATTGCAGAAATTTCCCTTATTTTAGTGCAAAATTTCACAAATTTCACTTATTTCAGAAGAAAAAACAAAAATTTTTCTTTTTTTGGGGTAAAAAGGCAGAAATTCCCATTATTTTGGGGCAAAAAGGCAGAAATTCACTTTATTTTGGGGTAAAATTGCAGAAATTTCACATATTTCAAGGCAAAAAGGCAGAAATGCCTTTTCTTTTGAGGTAAAATGCTGTAATTCCC
Organism: Micromys minutus; assembly: GCF_963924665.1. Classification (NCBI taxonomy): domain Eukaryota; kingdom Metazoa; phylum Chordata; class Mammalia; order Rodentia; family Muridae; genus Micromys; species Micromys minutus. Next base: position 223,797 of record NW_027667258.1, on the reverse strand, counting down.
CATATTTTGGGGCAAAAGTCAGAAATTCCTTTTATTTTGGGGCAAAAAAGGCACAAATTTCCATTATTTTCGGGCAAAATTGCAGAAATTTCATTTATTTCAGGGTAAAAAGTCAGAAATTCCTCTTATTGTGGGGCAAAAAGGAGAAATTTCTTTTATTAGGGTACAAAATTGAAGAAATTTTCTTTATTTGGAACAAAAAAGCAGAAATAACCCATATTTTAGGGTAAAAGGCAGAAATTCTTCTTATTTTGAGGTAACATGCAGAAATTCCTTTTATTTAGAGGTAAAATGCAGAAATTCCCCTAATATTGGGGAAAAATGCAGAAATTCCCATTATTATGGGGCTAAAAGGAAGAAATTTTCCGTATTTTGAAGAAAAATTGCAGAAATTCTCATAAATTTCGGGCAAAAAGGCTGAAATTCTCCTTATTTTTGGTCAAAAAAACAGAAAATGTTTTTTTTTTCGGTTGTAAAAATTCAGAAATTCCCCTTATTTGGGGCAAAATTGCAGAAATTTCCTCTACTTTGGGGCAAAATTGCAGAAATTTCCTTTATTTTGGGGCAAAATTGCAGAAGTTTCACTTATTTCAGGGAAAAAAGGCAGAGATTTCTCTTATTTTGGAACAAAAGGCAGAAATTTCTTTTATTTTTGGTACAAAATTGCAGAAATTTTTCTTATTTTGGCGCAAAAAGCAGAAATTTCCCATATTTTGTGACAAAAGGCAGAAATTCCTCTTATGTAAGGAAAAAAGGCTGAAATTCCCCTTATTTTGGGGCAGAAAGGCAGAAATTCTCCTTATTTTGGGGCAAAAAGCAGACATTTCTCTTATTTTGGGGAAAAATTTTAGAAATTTCACTTATTTCAGGGCAAAAAGTCAGAAATTCCCCTTATTTTGGGGTAAAAAGACAGAAATTTCGTTTATTTTGGGGGACAAGGCATAAATTGCACTTATTTTGAGTCAAAAAGGTGGAAAATCGCATTTTCCTGGGGCAAAAGTGAAGAAATTTCCCTTATTTTGGGGTAAAACTGCAGAAATTTCACTTATTTCGTTGTCAAATCTCAGAAATTCCCCTTATTTTTGGCGAAAAAGGCAGAAAATCCTCGTATTTTGAAGCAAAAATACAGAAATTCACAAATTTTGGGGTAAAACATGCAGTAATTTTTTTATTTTGTAGCAAAAAGGTAGAAATTACCCTTAATTTGGGGCAAATGGCAGAAATTCTCCTTATTGTAGGTCAAAATTGCAGAAATTTCTCTTATTTGGGGGCAAAAAACAGAAAATCCCCTTATTTTGGGGCAAAATTGCAGAAATTTGCTTTATTTGGGGGCAAAAAACAGAAATTCCCCCTATTTTGCAGCAAAATTGCAGAAATTTGCTTTATTATGGGGTAAAATTGCAGAAATTTCCCTTATTTTAGGGCAAAATTGTAGAAATTTCACTTATTTCAGAAGAAAAAACAAAAATTTTTCTTATTTTGGGGCAAAAAGGCAGAAATTCCCATTATTTTCGGGCGAAAAGGCAGAAATTTACTTTATTTTGGGGTAAAATTGCAGAAATTTCACATATTTCAGGGCAAAAAGGCAGAAATTCCCCTTATTTTGGGGCAAAAAGGAGAAATTTCTTTTATTATGGTACAAAATTGAAAAAATTTTCTTTATTTTGGAACAAAAAGGCAGAAATTCCCCATATTTTGGGGCAAAAGTCAGAAATTCTTCTTATTTTGAGGTAACATGCAGAAATTCCTTTTATTTAGAAGTAAAATGCAGAAATTCCCCTAATATTGGGGAAAAATGCAGAAATTCCCTTTATTTTGGGGCTAAAATGCAGAAATTTTCCATATTTTGAAGAAAAATTGCAGAAATTCTCATAATTTTCGGGCAAAAAGGCTGAAATACTCTTTATTTTGGGGCAAAAAGACAGAAAATCTCATTTTTTCGGGTGCAAAAAGTCAGAAATTCCCCTTATTTGGGGCAAAATTGCAGAAATTTCCTCTACTTTGGGGCAAAATTGCAGAAATTTCCCTTATTTTGGGGCAAAATTGCAGAAATTTCACTAATTTCAGGAAAAAAATGTAGAAATTTCTCTTATTTTGAAACAAAAAGGCAGACTTTTTTTTTATTTTGGTAAAAAATTGCAGAAATTTTTCTCATTTTGGGGCAAAATGGCAGAAATTTCCCATATTTTGGGGCAAAAGGCAGAAATTCATTTTATTTTGAGAAAAAAATGCTGAAATTCCCCTTATTTTGGGCGAAAAGGCAGAAATTCTCCTTATTTTGGGGCAAAAAGCAGACATTTCCCTTATTTTGGGGAAAAATTTTAGAAATTTCACTTATTTCAGGGCACAAAGTCAGAAATTCCCCTTATTTTGGGGCAAAAAGACAGAAATTCCATTTACTTTTGGGGAAAAGGCAGAAATTGCACTTATTTTGAGTCAAAAAGGCGGAAAATCGCCTTATTTTGGGACAAAAGTGAAGAAATTTCCCTTTTTTATAGCAAACAGGTATACATTGCCTTTATTTTCGGGCAAAAAGGCAAAAATTTCCTGTATTTTGGAGCAAAATTCAAGAAATTCCCCTAATTTTGGGGCAAAAGGCAGAAATTCCCTTTATTTTGGGGTAAAACTGCAGAAATTTCTCTTATTTCGCGGCAAAAAGGCAGAAATTCCCCTTATTTTGGGGCAAATGGTAGAAATTCCCCTTATTTTAGGGCAAAATTGCAGAAATTTCACTTATTGCAGAAGAAAAAAGCAAAATTTTTTCTTATTTTGGGGCAAAATTGCAGAAATTTCACTTATTTCAGGAAAAAATTGTAGAAATTTCTCTTATTTTGAAACAAAAAGGCAGAATTTTTTTTATTTTGGTAAAAAATTGCAGAAATTTTTCTTATTTTGGGGCAAAATGGCAGAAATTTCCCATATTTTGCGTCAAAAGGCAGAAATTCCTTTTATTTTGAGGAAAAAATGCTGAAATTCCCCTTATTTTGGGGCAAAAAGGCAGAAATTCTCCTTATTTTGGGGTAAAAAGCAGACATTTCCCTTATTTTGGGGAAAAATTTTAGAAATTTCACTTATTTCAGGGCACAAAGTCAGAAATTCCCCTTATTTTGCGGCAAAAAGACAGAAATTCCATTTACTTTTGGGGAAAAGGCAGAAATTGCACTTATTTTGAGTCAAAAAGGCGGAAAATCGCCTTATTTTGGGGCAAAAGTGAAGAAATTTCCCTTTTTTATAGCAAAAAGGTATACATTGCCTTTATTTTCGGGCAAAAAGGCAAAAATTCCCTGTATTTTGGAGCAAAATTCAAGAAATTCCCCTAATTTTGGGGCAAAAGGCAGAAATTCCCTTTATTTTGGTGTAAAACTGCAGAAATTTCACTTATTTCGCAGCAAAAAGGCAGAAATTCCCCTTATTTTGGGGCAAATGTCAGAAATTCCCCTTATTTTAGGGCAAAATTGCAGAAATTTCACTTATTGGAGAAGAAAAAAGCAAAATTTTTTCTTATTTTGGGGCAAAAATGCAGAAATTCCCATTATTTTGGGGCAAAAAGGCAGAAATTCACCTTATTTTGGGGTAAAATTGCAGAAATATCACATATTTCTTTGCAAAAAAGCAGAAATTCCCCTTATTTTGAGGTAAAATGCTGAAATTCCCCATATTTTGGGGCAAAAGGCAGACATTCCCCTTATTTTGGGCCAAAAAAGGCACAAATTATCCTTATTTTCGGGCAAAATTGCAGAAATTTTATTTATTTCAGGGTAAAAAGTCAGAAATCCCCCTTATTTTGGAGCAAAAAGGAGAAATTTCTTTTATTATGGTACAAAATTGAAGAAATTTTCTTTATTTTGGAACAAAAAGGCAGAAATTCCCAATATTTTGGGGTAAAAGGCAGAAATTCTTATTTGGAGGTAAAATGCAGAATTTCCATTTATTTAGAGGTAAGATGCAGAAATTCCCCAAATATTGAAGAAAAATTCAGAAATTCCCTTTTTTTGGGGGCTAAAAGGAAGAAATTTTCCATATTTTGAAGAAAAATTGCAGAAATTTTCATAATTTTCAAGCAATAAGGCTGAAATTCCCTTATTTTGGCTCAAAAAAACAGAAAATCTCCTTTATTCGGGTGCAAAAAGTTAGAAATATCTTTTATTTGGGGCAAAATTGCAGAAATTTCCTTTACTTTGGGGCAAAATTTCAGAAATTTCCCTTATTTTGGGGCAAAATTGCAGAAAATTCACTTATTTCAGAGATAAAAGGCAGAAATTTCTCTTATTTTGGGGCAAAAATGCAGAAATTTCTTTTATTTTGGTACAAAATTGCAGAAATTTTTCTTATTTTGGGGCAAAAAGACAGAAATTCCCCATATTTTGGGGCAAAAGGCAGAAATTCCCCTTATTTTGAAGAAAAAATGCTGAAATTCCACTTATTTTGGGGCAAAAAGGCAGAAATTCCCTTTATTTTGGGGCAAAAAGCAGACATTTCCCTTATTTTCGGGAAAAATTAGAGAAATTTCACTTATTTCAGTGCAAAAAGTCAGAAATTCCTCGTATTTTGGGGCAAAAAGGCAGAAATTCCATTTATTTTTGGGGAAAAAGCAGAAATTGCACTTATTTTGAGTCAAAAAGTCCGAAAAACCCCTTATTTTGGGGCAAAAGTGAAGAAATTTTTCTTTTTTATGGCAAAAAGGTATACATTCCCTTTATTTTCGGGCAAAAAGGCAGAAATTCCCCGTATTTTGGAGCAAAATTGCAGAAATTCCCCTAATTTTGGGGCAAAAAGTCAGAAATTCCCCTTATTTGGGGCAAAACTACAGAAATTTCCTTTACCTTGGGGCAAAATTGCAGAAATTTCACTTATTTCAGGGAAAAAAGGCAAAATTTCTCTTATTTTGGGGCAAAAAGGCAGAAATTCCCCATATTTTGGGGCAAAAGGCAGAAATTCTCCTTATTTTGAGGAAAAAATGCTGAAATTCCCCTTATTTTGGGGCAAAAAGGCAGAAAGTACCCTTATTTTGGGGCAAAAAGGCAGAAATTCACCTTATTTTGGGGAATAATTGAAGAAATTTCATATATTTCAGGGCAAAAAGGAAGAAATTTTCTTTATTTTGAGGTAAAATGCTGAAATTACCCATATTTTGGAACAAAAGGCAGAAATTCCCTATTTTTTGGGGCAAAAAAGGCAAAATTTCCCATATTTTTGGGCAAAATTACAGAAATTTCATTTATTTCAGGGTAAAAAGTCAGAAATTCCCCTTATTTTGGGGCAAAAATTAGAAATTTCTTTTATTATGGTACAAAATTGAAGAAATTTTTTTTATTTTGGAACAAAAAGGCAGAAATTCCCCATATTTTGGGGTAAAAGGCAGAAATTCTTCTTATTTTGAGGTAACATGCAGAAATTCCTTTTATTTAGAGGTAAAATGCAGAAATTCCCCTAATATTGGGGAAAAATGCAGAAATTCCATTTATTTTGGGGTTAAAAGGAAGAAAATTTCCGTATTATGAAGAAAAATTGCAGAAATTCTCATATTTTTCGGGCAAAAAGGCTGAAATTCTCCTTATTTTGTGGCAAAAAGACAGAAAATCTCCTTTTTCGGGTGCAAAATTTAGAAATTTCTCTTATTTGGGGCAAAATTGCAGAAATTTCCTCTACTTTGGGGCAAAATTGCAGAAATTTCCCTTATTTTGGAGCAAAATTGCAGAAATTTCACTTATTTAAGGGAAAAAAGGCCGAAATTTCTCTTATTTTGGAACAAAAAGGCAGAAATTTTTTTTATTTTGGTACAAAATTGGAGAAATTTTTATTATTTTGGGGCAAAAAGGCAGAAATTTCCCATATTTTGGGGCAAAAGGCAGAAATTCCCCTTATTTTGAGGAAAAAAGGCTGAAATTCCCTTTATTTTGGGGCAAAAGGAAGAAATATCCCTTATTTTGGTTAAAAATTTTAGAAATTTCACTTATTTCAGGGCAAAAAGTCAGAAATTCCCCTTATTTTGGGGCAAAAAGACAGAAAATCTGTTTATTTTAGAGGAAAAGGCAGAAATTGCACTTATTTTGAGTCAAAAAGGCAGAAAATCGCCTTATTTTGGGGCAAAAGTGAAGAAATTTCCCTTTTTTATAGCAAAAAGTTATACATTGCCTTTATTTTCGGGCAAAAAGGCAGAAATTCCCTGTATTTTGGAGCAAAATTGCAGAAATTCCCCTAATTTTGGGGCAAAAAAGCAGAAATTCCCCTTATTTTGGGGTAAAACTGCAGAAATTTCACTTATTTCGCGGCAAAATGGCAGAAATTCCCCTTATTTTCGGCGAAAAATGCAGAAAATCCTCATATTTTGGAGCAAAATTGCAGAAATTCACCTAATTTTTGGGTAAAACATGCTGTAATTTTTATTATTTTGTGGCAAAAAGGCAGAAATTCCCCTTATTTTGGGGCAAATTGCAGAAATTCCCCTTATTTTAGGGCAAAATTGCAGTAATTTCCCTTATTTGTGTGCAAAAAACAGAAATTCCTTTTATTTTGTAGCAAAATTGCAGAAATTTGCTTTATTTGGGGGCAAAAAACAGAAATTCACCTTATTTTGCAGCAAAATTGCAGAAATTTGCTTTATTATGGGGTAAAATTGCAGAAATTTCTGTTATTTTAGGGCAAAATTGCAGAAATTTCTTTTATTGCAGAAGAAAAAAGCAAAATTTTTTCTTATTTTGGGGCAAAAATGCAGAAATTCCCATTATTTTGGGGCAAAAAGTCAGAAATTCACATTATTTTGGGGTAAAATTGCAGAAATTTCACATATTTCAGGGCAAAAACGCAGAAATTCCCCTTGTTTTGAGGTAAAATGCTGAAATTCCCAATATTTTGGGGCAAAAAGCAGAAATTCCCTTTATTTTGGTGCAAAAAAGCACAAATTTCCATTCTTTTCGGGCAAAATTGCAGAAATTTTATTTATTTCAGGGTAAAAAGTCAGAAATTCCCCTTATTTTGGGGCAAAAAGTAGAAATTTCTTTTATTATGGTACAAAATTGAAGAAATTTTCTTTATTTTGGAACAAAAAGGCAGAAATTCCCCATATTTTGGGGTAAAAGGCAGAAATTCTTATTTTGAAGTAAAATGCAGAATTTCCCCTTATATAGAGGTAAAATGCAGAAATTCCCCAAATGTTGGAGAAAAATTCAGAAATTCCCTTTATTTTGGGGCTAAAAGGCAGAAATCTTCCATATTTTGAAGAAAAATTGCAGAAATTTTCATAATTTTCAAGCAAAAAGCCTGAAAATCCCTTATTTTGGCTAAAAAGACAGAAAATCTCCTTTTTCAGGCGAAAAAAGTCAGAAATTCCTTTTATTTGGAACAAAATTGCGAAATTTCCTTTACTTTGGGGCAAAATTGCAGAAATTTCCCTTATTTTGGGGCAAAATTGCAGAAAATTCACTTATTTCAGAGCTAAAAGGAAGAAATTTCTCTTATTTTGGGGCAAGAATGCAGAAATTTCTTTTATTTTGGTACAAAATTTCAGAAATTTTTCTTATTTTGGAGCAAAAAGACAGAAATTCCCCATATTTTGGGGCAAAAGGCAGAAATTCCCCTTATTTTGAAGAAAAAATGCTGATATTCCCCTTATTTTGGGGCAAAAAGGCAGAAATTCCCTTTATTTTGGGGCAAAAAGCAGACATTTCCCTTATTTTGGGGAAAAATTAGAGAAATTTCACTTATTTCAGGGAAAAAAGTCAGAAATTCCCCTTATTTTGGGGCAAAAACGCAGAAATTCCATTTATTTTTGGGGAAAAGGCAGAAATTGCACTTATTTTGAGTAAAAAAGTCCGAAAATCCCCTTATTTTGGGGCAAAAGTGAAGAAATTTCCCTTTTTTATGGCAAAAAGGTATACATTCCCTTTATTTTCGGGCAAAAAGGCAGAAATTCCCCGTATTTTGGAGCAAAATTGCAGAAATTCCCCTAATTTTGGGGCAAAAAGTCAGAAATTCCCCTTATTTGGGGCAAAACTGCAGAAATTTCCTTTACTTTGGGGCAAAATTGCAGAAATTTCCCTTATTTTGGGGCAAAATTGCAGAAATTTCACTTATTTCAGGGAAAAAAGGCAAAATTTCTCTTATTTTGGGGCAAAAAGGCAGAAATTCCCCATATTTTGGGGCAAAAGGCAGAAATTCCCCTTATTTTGAGGAAAAAATGCTGAAATTCCCCTTATTTTGGGGCAAAAAGGCAGAAATTACCCTTATTTTGGGGCATAAAGGCAGAAATTCACCTTATTTTGGGGAAAAATTGAAAAAATTTCATATATTTCAGGGCAAAAAGAAAGAAATTTTTTTTATTTTGAGGTAAAATGCTGAAATTAGCTATATTTTGGGACAAAAGGCAGAAATTCCCCTTTTTTGGGGGGTAAAAAAGGCAAAATTTCCCTTATTTTCAGGCAAAATTGCAGAAATTTCATTTATTTCAGGGTAAAAAGTCAGAAATTCCCCTTATTTTGGGGCAAAAAGGAGAAATTTTTTTTATTATGGTACAAAATTGAAGAAATTTTCTTTATTTTGGAACAAAAAGGCAGAAATTCCCCATATTTTGGGGTAAAAGGCAGAAATTCTTCTTGTTTTGAGGTAACATGCAGAAATTCCCCTAATATTGGGGAAAAATGCAGAAATTCCCTTTATTTTGGGGCTAAAAGGCAGAAAATTTTCGTATTTTGAAGAAAAATTGCAGAAATTCTCATAATTTTCGGGCAAAAATGCTGAAATTCTCCTTATTTGAGGGCAAAAAGACAGAAAATCTCCTTTTTCGGGTGCAAAATTAAAAAATTCCCCTTATTTGGGGCAAAATTGCAGAAATTTCCTCTACTTTGGGGCAAAATTTCAGAAATTTCCCTTATTTTTGGGTAAAATTGCAGAAATTTCACTTATTTAAGGGAAAAAAGGCAGAAATTTCTCTTATTTTGGAACAAAAAGGCAGAAATTTATTTTATTTTGGTACAAAATTGCAGAAATTTTTCTTAATTTGGGGCAAAAAGGCATAAATTTCCCATATTTTGGGGCAAAAGGCAGAAATTCCACTTATTTTGAGGAAAAAAGGCTGAAATTCCCCTTATTTTGGGGCAAAAAGGCAGAAATTCTTCTTATTTTGGGGCAAAAAGCAGACATTTCCCTTATTTTGGGGAAAAATTTTAGAAATTTCACTTATTTCAGGGCAAAAAGTCAGAATTTCCCCTTATTTTGGGGCAAAAAGACAGAAATTCCGTTTATTTTTGGGGAAAAGGCAGAAATTGCACTTATTTTGAGTCAAAAAGGCAGAAAATCGGTTTATTTTGGGGCAAAAGTGAAGAAATTTCCCTTTTTTTGGCAAAAAGTTATACATTCCCTTTATTTTCGGGCAAAAAGGCAGAAATTCCCCGTATTTTGGAGCAAAATTGCAGAAATTCCCCTAATTTTGGGGCAAAAACGCAGCAATTCCCTTTATTTTGGGGTAAAACTGCAAAAATTTCACTTATTTCACGGCAAGATGGCAGAAATTCCCCTTATTTTCGGCGAAAAACGCAGAAAATCCTCGTATTTTGGAGCATAATTGGAGAAATTCACCTAATTTTGGGGTAAAACGTGCAGTAATTTTCTTTATTTTGTGGCAAATAGGCAAAAATTCCCCTTATTTTGGGGCAAATTTCAGAAATTCCCTTTATTTTAGAGCAAAATTGCAGAAATTTCCATCATTTAGGAGCAAAAAACAGAAATTCCCCTTATTTTGGGGCAAAATTGTAGAAATTTGCTTTATTTGGGGGCAAAAAACAAAAATTCCCCTTATTTTGCGGCAAAATTGCAGAAATTTGCTTTATTGTTTGTGAAATATGGCAGAAAATTCCCTTATTTTAGGGCAAAAGTGCAGAAATTTAACTTATTTCAGAAGAAAAAACAAAAATTTTTCTTATTTTAGGGCAAAAAGGCAAAAATTCCCATTATTTTGAGGCAAAAAGGCAGAAATTCACCTTATTTTGGGGTAAAATTGCAGAAATTTCACATATTTCATTGCAAAAAAGCAAAAATTCCCCTTATTTTGAGGTAAAATGCTGAAATTCCTTATATTTTGGGGCAAAAGGCAGAAATTCCCCTTATTTTGGGCCAAAAAAGGCACAAATTTCCCTTATTTTGGGGCAAAATTGCAGAAATTTCATTTATTTCAAGGTATAATGTCAGGAATTCCCCTTATTTTGAAGCAAAAAGGAGAAATTTCTTTTATTATGGTACAAAATTAAAGAAATTTTCTTTATTTTGGAACAAAAAGGCAGAAATTCACCATATTTTGGGGTAAAAGGCAGAAATTCTTCTTATTTTGAGGAAAAATGCAGAAATTCTCCTTATTTAGAGGTAAAATGCAGAAATTCCCCTAATATTGGGAAAAAATGCAGAAATTCCCTCTATTGTGGGGCTAAAAGGCAGAAATTTTCCGTATTTTGAAGAAAAATTGCAGAAATTTTCATAATTTTCGGGCAAAAAGCCTGAAATTCTCCTTATTTTGAGGCAAAATTGCAGAAATTTCCTTTACTGTGGGGCAAAATTGCAGAAATTACCCTTATTTTGGGGCAAAATTGCAGAAATTTCCCTTGTTTTGGGGCAAAATTGCAGAAATTTCACTTATTTCAGGGAAATAAGGCAGAAATTTCTCTTATTTTGGGGCAAAAAGGCAGAAATTTCTTTTATTTTGGTACAAAATTGCAGAAATTTTTCTTATTTTGGAGCAAAAAGACAGAAATTCCCCATATTTTGGGGCAAAAGGCAGAAATTCCCCTTATTTTGGGGCAAAAAGCAGACATTTCCCTTATTTTGGGGAAAAATTTAGAAATTTCACTTATTTCAGGGCAAAAAGTCAGAAATTCTCCTTATTTTGGGGCAAAAGACAGAAATTCCGTTTATTCTTGGGGAAAAGGCAGAAATTGCACTTATTTTGAGTCAAAAAGGCGGAAAATGCCCTTATTTTGAAGCAAAAGTGAAGAAATTTCCCTTTTTTATGGCGAAAAGGTATACATTCCTTTATTTTCGGGCAAAATGCAGAAATTCCACGTATTTTGGAGCAAAATTGCAGAAATTCCCCTAATTTTGGGGCAAAAAGACAGGAATTCCCCTTATTGGGGGAAAATTGCAGAAATTTCCTCTACTTTGCGGCAAAATTGCAGAAATTTTTTTTATTATGGTGAAAAATTGCAGAAATTTCTTTTATTTTAGGACAAAATTACAGAAATTTCACTTATTTCAGAAAAAAAACAAAAATTTTTCTTATTTTGGGGCAAAAAGGCAGAAATTCCAATTATTTTGGGGCAAAAAGGCAGAAATTCACCTTATTTTGGGGTAAAATTGCAGAAATTTCACATATTTTGTGGCAAAAGGCAGAAATTCCTCTTTATTGGAGGAAAAAAAAACCTGAAATTCTCTTTATTTTGGGGCAAAAAGGCAGAAATTTCCCTTATTTTGGGGCAAAAAGCAGACATTTCTCTTATTTTGGTGAAAAATTTTAGAAATTTCACTTATTTCAGGGCAAAAATTCAGAAATTCCCCTTATTTTGAGGCAAAAAGACAGAAATTCCGTTTATTTTTGAGGAAAAGGCAGAAATTGCACTTATTTTGAGTCAAAAAGGCTGAAAATCGCCTTATTTTGGGGCAAAAATGAAGAAATTTCCCTTTTTTAGGGCAAAAAGTTATACATTCCCTTTATATTCGGGCAAAAAGGCAGAAATTCCCCGTATTTTGGAGCAAAATTGCAGAAATTCCCCTTATTTTAGGGTAAAACTGCAGAAATTTCACTTATTTCGCGGCAAGATGGCAGAAATTCCCCTTATTTTCGGCGAAAAACGCAGAAAATCCTCGTATTTTGGAGCAAAATTGCAGAAATTCACCTAATTTTGGGGCAAAACATGCAGTAATTTTCTTTATTTTGTGGCAAATAGGCAACAATTCCCCTTTTTTGGGGCAAATGGCAGAAATTCTTATTATTTTAGGGCAAAATAGCAGAAATTTTCCTTACTTGGGGGCAAAAAACAGATATTCCCCTTATTTTGGGGCAAAATTGCAGAAATTTGCTTTATTCGGGGGCAAAAAACTGAAATTAACCTTATTTTGCGGCAAAATTGAAGAAATTTGCTTTATTATTGGGGAAAAATTGCAGAAAATTCCCTTATTTTAGGGCAAAAGTGCAGAAATTACACTTATTTCAGAAGAAAAAACAAAAATTTTTCTTATTTTGGGGCAAAAAGGCAGAAATTCCCATTATTTTGGGGCAAAAAGGCAGAAATTCACCTTATTTTGGGGTTAAATTGCAGAAATTTCAAATATTTCATTGCAAAAAACAGAAATTCCCCTTATTTTGAGGTAAAATGCTGAAATTCCCCATATTTTGGTGCAAAAGGCAGAAATTCCCCTTATTTTGGGCCAAAAAAGGAACAAACTTCCCTTATTTTCGGGCAAAATTGCAGAAATTTCATTTATTTCAGGGTAAAACGTCAGAAATTCCCCTAATTTTGGGGCAAAAAGAAGAAATTTCTTTTATTATGGTACAAAATTGAAGAAATTTTCTTTATTTTGGAACAAAAAGGCAGAAATTCCCCATATTTTGGGGTAAAAGGCAGAAATTCTTCTTATTTTGAGGTAACATGCAGAAATTCTTTTTATTTAGAGGTAAAATGCAGAAATTCCCCTAATATTGGGGAAAAATGCGAAATTCCTTTTATTTTGGGGCTAAAAGGCAGAAATTTACTGTATTTTGAAGAAAAATTGCAGAAATTCTCATAATTTTCGGGCAAAAAGGCTGAAATTCTCCTTATTTTGGGGCAAAAAGACAGAAAATCTCTTTTTTTTTGGGTGCAAAAATTCAGCAATTCCTCATATTTGGGGCAAAATTGCAGAAATTTTTTCTACTTTGGGGCAAAATTGCAGAAATTTCCCTTATTTTGGGGCAAAATTGCAGAAATTTTACTTATTTCAGAGAAAAAAGGCAGAAATTTCTCTTATTTTGGAACAAAAAGGCAGAAATTTCTTCTATATGATACAAAATTTCAGAAATTTTTCTTATTTTGGGTCAAAAGCATAAATTTCCCATATTTTGGGGCAAAAGGCAGAAATTCCACTTATTTTGAGGAAAAAAGGCTGAAATTCCCCTTATTTTGTGGCAAAAAGCAGACATTTCCTTTATTTTAGGGAATAATTTTAGAAATTTCACTTATTTCAGGGCAAAAAGTCAGAAATTCTCCTTATTTTGGGGCAAAAAGACAGAAATTCCATTTATTTTTTGGGAAAAGGCAGAAATTGCACTTATTTTGAGTCAAAAAGGCGGAAAATCGCTTTATTTTGGGGCAAAAGTGAAGAAATTTCCCTTTTTTATGGCAAAAAGATATACATTCCTTTTATTTTCGGGAAAAAAGGTTGAAATTCCCCGTATTTTGGAGCAAAATTGCCGAAATTCCCCTAATTTTGAGGCAAAAACGCAGAAATTCCCCTTATTTTGGGGTAATACTGTAGAAATTTCACTTATTTCACGGCAAGATGGCAGAAATTCCTTTTATTTTCGGCCAAAAACGCAGAAAATCCTCGTATTTTGGAGCAAAATTGCAGAAATTCACCTAATTTTGGGGTAAAACATGCAGTAATTTTCTTTATTTTGTGGCAAATAGGCAGAAATTCCTCTTATTTTGGGGCAAATGGCAGAAATTCCCTTTATTTTAGGGCAAAATTGCAGAAATTTCCCTTATTTGAGGACAAAAAACAGAAATTCCCCTTATTTTGGGGCAAAATTGCAGAAATTTGCTTTATTTGGGGGCAAAAAACAGAAATTCCCCTTATTTTGCGGCAAAATTGCAGAAATTTGCTTTATTATTTGGGAAATATTGCAGAAAATTCCCTTATTTTAGGGCAAAAGTGCAGAAATTTAACTTATTTCAGAAGAAAAAACAAAAATTTTCTTATTTTGGGGCAAAAAAGCAGAAATTCCCATTACTTTGGGGCAAAAAGGCAGAAATTCACCTTATTTTGGGGTAAAATTGCAGAAATTTCACATATTTCTTTGCAAAAAAGCAGAAATTCCCCTTATTTTGAGGTAAAATGCTGAAATTCCCCATATTTTGGGGCAAAAGGCAGACATTCCCCTTATTTTGGGCCAAAAAAGGCACAAATTTCCCCTATTTTCGGGCAAAATTGCAGAAATTTCATTTATTTCAAGGTAAAATATCAGAAATTCCCCTTATTTTGAAGCAAAAAAAGGAAATTTCTATTATTATGGTACAAAATTGAAGAAATTTTCTTTATTTTGGAACAAAAAGGCAGAAATTCACCATATTTTGTGGTAAAAGGCAGAAATTCTTCTTATTTTGAGGAAAAATGCAGAAATTCCCCTTATTTAGAGGTAAAATGCAGAAATTTCCCTAATATTGGGGAAAAATGCAGAAATACCCTTTATTTTGCGGCTAAAAGGCAGAAATTTTCCGTATTTTGAAGGAAAATTGCAGAAATTTTCATAATTTTTCGGCAAAAAGGCTGAAATTCTCCTTATTTTGGGGCAAAATTGCAGAAATTTCCTTTACTGTGGGGCAAAATTGCAGAAATTTCCCTTGTTTTGGGGCAAAATTGCAGAAATTTCCCTTATTTTGGGGCAAAATTGCAGAAATTTCACTTATTTCAGGGAAATAAGGCAGAAATTTCTCTTATTTTGGGGCAAAAATGCAGAAATTTCTTTTATTTTGGTACAAAATTGCAGAAATTTTTCTTATTTTGGGGTAAAAAGACAGAAATTCCCCATATTTTGGGGTAAAAGGCAGAAATTCTCCTTATTTTGAGGAAAAAAGGCTGAAATTCCCCCTATTTTGGGGCAAAAAGTTAGAAATTCCCCTTATTTTGGGGCAAAAAGCAGACATTTCCCTTATTTTGGGGAAAAATTTAGAAATTTCACTTTTTTCAGGGAAAAAAGTCAGAAATTCCCCTTAATTTTGGGCAAAAAGACAGAAATTCCGTTTATTTTTGGGGAAAAGGAAGAAATTGCACATATTTTTAGTCAGAAAGGCGGAAAATGCCCTTATTTTGAAGCAAAAGTGAAGAAATTTCCCTTTTTTATGGCGAAAAGGTATACATTCCCTTTATTTTCGGGCAAAATGAAGAAATTCCACGAATTTTGGAGCAAAATTGCAGAAATTCCCCTAATTTTAGGGCAAAAAGGCAGAAATTCCCCTTATTGGGGGAAAATTGCAAAAATTTCCTTTACTTTGCGGCAAAATTTCAGAAATTTTCTTTATTATGGGGAAAAATTGCAGAACTTTCTTTTATTTTAGGGCAAAATTACAGAAATTTCACTTATTTCAGAAAAAAAAGCAAAAATTTTTCTTATATTGGGGCAAAAAGGCAGAAATTCCAATTATTTTGGGGCAAAAAAGCAGAAATTCACTTTATTTTGAGGTAAAATTGCAGAAATTTCATATATTTCAGCGCAAAAAGGCAGAAATTCCCCTTATTATGAGGTAAAATGCTGAAATTCCCCATATTTGGGGCAAAAGGCAGAAATTCCCATAATTTTGGGGCAAAAAGGCACAAATTTCCCTTATTTTCGGGCAAAATTGCACAAATTTCATTTATTTCAGTGTAAAAAGTCAGAAATTCCCCTTATTTCGGGGCAAAAAGTAGAAATTTCTTTTATTATGGTACAAAATTGAAGAAATTTTCTTTATTTTGGAACAAAAAGGCAGAAATTCCCCATAATTTGCGGTAAAAGGCAGAAATTCTTCTTATTTTGAAGTAAAATGCAGAAATTCTCCTTATTTAGAGGTAAAATGCAGAAATTTCCTTAATATTGGGAAAAATGCAGAAATTCCCTTTATTTTGCGGCTAAAAGGCAGAAATTTTCCATATTTTGAAGAAAATTGCAGAAATTTTCATAATTTTCGGGCAAAAAGTCTGAAATTCTCCTTATTTTGGGGCAAAATTGCAGAAATTTCCTTTACTGTGGGGCAAAATTGCAGAAATTTCCCTTGTTTTGGGGCAAAATTGCAGAAATTTCCATTATTTTGGGGCAAAATTGCAGAAATTTCACTTATTTCAGGGAAATAAGGCAGAAATTTCTCTTATTTTGGGGCAAAAATGCAGAAATTTCTTTTATTTTGGTACAAAATTGCAGAAATTTTTCTTATTTTGGGGTTAAAAAGACAGAAATTCCTTATATTTTGGGGCAAAAGGCAGAAATTCCCCTTATTTTGAGGAAAAAAAGCTGAAATTCCCCCTATTTTGGAGCAAAAAGGCAGAAATTCTCCTTATTTTGGGGCAAAAAGCAGACATTTCCCTTATTTTGGGGAAAAATTTAGAAATTTCACTTTTTTCAGGGAAAAAAGTCAGAAATTCCCCTTATTTTTGGGCAAAAAGACAGAAATTCCGTTTATTTTTGGGGAAAAGGCAGAAATTGCACGTATTTTTAGTCAGAAAGGCAGAAAATGCCCTTATTTTGAAGCAAAAGTGAAGAAATTTTCCTTTTTTATGGCGAAAAGGTATACATTCCCTTTATTTTCGGGCAAAATGAAGAAATTCCACGTATTTTGGAGCAAAATTGCAGAAATTCCCCCAATTTTAGGGCAAAAAGACAGAAATTCCCCTTATTGAGGGAAAATTGCTAAAATTTTCTTTACTTTGCGGCAAAATTTCAGAAATTTTCTTTATTATGGGGAAAAATTGCAGAACTTTCTTTTATTTTAGGGCAAAATTACAGAAATTTCACTTATTTCAGAAAAAAAGCAAAAATTTTTCTTATATTGGGGCAAAAAGGCAGAAATTCCAATTATTTTGGGGCAAAAAAGCAGAAATTTATTTTGAGGTAAAATTGCAGAAATTTCATATATTTCAGGGCAAAAAGGCAGAAATTCCCCTTATTATGAGGTAAAATGCTGAAATTCCCCATATTTGGGGCAAAAGGCAGAAATTCCCATAATTTTGGGGCAAAAAGGCACAAATTTCCCTTATTTTCGGGCAAAATTGCACAAATTTCATTTATTTCATTGTAAAAAGTCAGAAATTCCTCTTATTTCGGGGCAAAAAGTAGAAATTTCTTTTATTATGGTACAAAATTGAAGAAATTTTCTTTATTTTGGAACAAAAAGTCAGAAATTCCCCATAATTTGCGGTAAAAGGCAGAAATTCTTCTTATTTTGAAGTAAAATGCAGAAATTCCCCTTATTTAAAGGTAAAATGCAGAAATTCCCCTAATATTGGGAAAAATGCAGAAATTCTCTTTATTTGGGGGTAAAGGGCAGGAATTTTCCATATTTTGAAGAAAAATTGCAGAAATTCTCATAATTTTCGGGCAAAAAGTCTGAAATTCTCTTTATTTTGGGGCAAAAAGACAGAAAATCTCCTTTTTTCGGGTGCAAAAAGTCAGAAATTCCGCTTATTTGGGGCAAAATTGCAGAAATTTCCTTTACTTTGAAGCAAAATTGCAGAAATTTCCCTTATTTTGGGCCAAAATTACGAAAATTTCACTTATTTCAAAGAAAAAAGGCAGAAATTTCTTTTATTTTGGGGCAAAAAGCAGAAATTACTTTTATTTTCATACAAAATTACAGAAATTTTTCTTATTTTGTGGCAAAAAGGCAGAAATTCCCCTTATTTTGAAGTAAAAAGGCTGAAATTCCCCTTATTTGGGGGCAAAAAGGCAGAAATTCTCCTTATTTTGAGGCAAAAAGCAAACATTTCCCTTACTTTGGGGAAAAATTTTAGAAATTAAACTTATTTCAGGGCAAAAAGTCAGAAATTCCCCTTATTATGGGGCAAAATGACAGAAAATCCGTGTATTTTTGGGGAAAAGGCAGAAATTGCACTTATTATGAGTCAAAAAAATGGAAAATCCCCTTATTTTGGGGCAAAAATTGAGAAATTTCTTTTTTTTATGGCAAAAAGGTATACATTTCCTTTATTTTCGGGCAAAAAGGCAGAAATTTCCCGTATTTTGGAGCAAAATTGCAGAAATTCTCCTAATTTTGGGGCATAAAGGCAGAAATTCCTTTTATTTTGGAGAAAAACAGCAGAAATTTCACTTATTTCACGGCAAAATGGCAGAAATTCCTCTTATTTTCGGCGAAAAAGGCAGAAAATCCTCGTATTTTGGAGCAAAATTGTAGAAATTCACCTAATTTTGGGGTAAAACATGCAGTAATTTTCTTTATTTTGTGGCAAAAAGGCAGAAATTCCCATTATTTTGGGGCAAATGGCAGAAATTTCCCTTATTTTAGGGCAAACTTGCAGAAATTTCCCTTATTTGGGGGCAAAAAACAGAAATTCCCCTTATTTTGGGGCAAAATTGCAGAAATTTCACATATTTCAGGGCAATAAGGCAGAAATTCGCCTTATTTTGAGGTAAAATGCTGAAATTCCCCATATTTTGGGGCAAAATTTCAGAAATTTCCTTTATTATGGGGAAAAATTGCAGAAATTTCCCTTATTTTATGGCAAAATTGCAGATATTTGCTTTATTATGGAAAAAATTGCAGAAATTTCCCTTATTTTAGGGCAAAATTGCAGAAATTTTCCTTATTTGGGGGCAAAAAACAGAAATTCCCCTTATTTTGGGGCAAATGGCAGAAAGTCCTCTTATTTTAGGGCAAAATTGCAGAAATTTCCCTTATTTGGGGGCAAAAAACAGAAATTCCCCTTATTTTGGGGCAAAATTGCAGAAATTTGCTTTATTTGAAGGCAAAAAACAGAAATTCCCCTTATTTTGCTGCAAAATTGCAGAAATTTGCTTTATTATGGGGAAAAATTGCAGAAATTTCCCTTATTTTAGGGCAAAATTGCAGAAAATTCACTTATTTCAAAAAAAAGCAAAAATTTTTCTTATTTTGGGGCAAAAAAGGAGAAATTCCCATTATTTTGGGGCAAAAAGGCATAAATTCACCTTATTTTGGGGTAAAATTGCAGAAATTTCACATATTTCAAGGCAAAGAGGCAGAAATTCCCCTTATTTTGAGGTAAAATTCTGAAATTCCCCATATTTTGGGGCAAAAGGCAGAAATTCCCGTTATTTTGTGGCAAAAAGGCACAAATTTCCCTTATTTTCGGGCAAAATTGCAGAAATTTCATTTATTTCAGGGTAAAAAGTCGAAATTCCTCTTAATTTGATGAAAAAAGGCTGAAATTCCCCTTATTTTGTGGCAAAAAGGCAGAAATTCCCCTTATTTTGGGGCAAAAAGCAGACATTTCCCTTATTTTGGAGAAAAATTTTAGAAATTTCACTTATTTCAGGGCAAAAAGTCAGAAATTTCCCTTATTTTGGGGCAAAAGACAGAAATTCCGTTTATTTTTGGGGAAAAGGCAGAAATTGCACTTATTTTGAGTCAAAAAGTCGGAAAATCTTCTTATTTTGGGGCAAAAGTGAAGAAATTTTCCTTTTTTATGGCAAGAAGATATACATTCCCTTTATTTTCGGGCAAAAAGGCAGAAATTCCCCATATTTTAGAGCAAAATTGCAAAAATTCCCCTAATTTTGGGGCAAAAAGGCACAAATTCCCCTTATTTTGGGGTAAAACTGCAGAAATTTCACTTATTTCGCGGCAAAATGGCAGAAATTCCTCTTATTTTCGGCGAAAAAGGCAGAAAATCCTCGTATTTTGGAGCAAAATTGCAGATATTCACCTAATTTTGGGGTAAAACATGCAGTAATTTTCTTTAATTTGTGGCAAAATGGCAGAAATTCTCCTTATTTTGAAAGCAAATGGCAGAAATTCCCCTTATTTTAGGGCAAAATGGCAGAAATTTCCCTTATTTGTAGGCAAAAAACAGAAATTCCCTTTATTTTGGTGCAAAATTGCAGAAATTTCACATATTCCAGGGCAATAAGGCAGAAATTCCCCTTATTTTGAGGTAAAATGCTGAAATTCCCCATATTTTGGGGCAAAAGGCAGAAATTCCTTTTATTTTGGGGCAAAAAAGCACAAATTTCCCTTATTTTCGGGCAAAATTGCAGAAATTTCATTTATTTCAGGGTGAAAAGTCAGAAATTATCATAATATTGGGGCAAAAAGGAGAAATTTCTTTTATTATGGTACAAAATTGAAGAAATTTTCTTTATTTTGGAACAAAAAGGCAGAAATTCCCCATATTTTGGGGTAAAAGGCAGAAATTCTTCTTATTTTGAGGTAAAATGTAGAAATTCCCCTTATTTAGAGGTAAAATGCAGAAATTTCCCTAATATTGGGGGAAAATGCAGAAATTCCCTTTTTTTGAGGCTAAAAGGCAGAAATTTTTCGTATTTTGAAGAAAAATTGCAGAAATTCTCATGATTTTCGGGCAAAAAGGCTGAAATTCTCCTTATTTTGGGGCAAAAACAGAGAAAATCTTTTTTTTGGGTGCAAAAAGTCAGAAATCCCCCTTATTTGGGGCAAAATTGCAAAAAATTCCTTTACTTTGGAACAAAATTGCAGAAATTTCCTTTATTTTGGGGCAAAATTGCAGAAATTTCACTTATTTCAGGGAAAAAAGTTAGAATTTTTTTTTTATTTTGGGGCAATAAGGCAGAAATTTCTTTTATTTTGGTACAAAATTGCAGAAATTTTTTTTATTTTGGGGCAAAAAGGCAGTAATTCCCCGTATTTTGGAGCAAAATTGCAGAAATTCCCTAATTTTAGGGCAAAAAGGCAGAAAATCCCCTTATTTTGGGGTAAAACTGCAGAAATTTCACTTATTTCGCGGCAAAATGGCAGAAATTCCCCTTATTTTCGGCGAAAAAGGCAGAAATTCCTCAATTTTGGAGATAAAATTGCAGAAATTCCCCTAATATTGGGGTAAAACATGCAGTAATTTTCTTTATTTTGGGGCAAAAATGCAGAAATTTCCCTTATTTGGGGGCAAAAAACATAAATTCCCCTTATTTTGGGGCAAAATTGCAGAAATTTCCTTTATTATGTGGAAAAATTGCATAAATTTCCCTTATTTTAGGGCAAAATTGCAGAAATTTCACTTATTCAGAGAAAAAAAGAAAACTTTTTCTTATTTTGGGGCGAAAATGCAGAAATTTTCCTTATTTTGGGGGAAAAAGGCAGAAATTCCCCTTATTTTGGAATAAAATTGCAGAAATTTCACATATTTCAGGGCAAAAAGGCAGAAATTCCCCTTATTTTGTGGCAAAAAGGCAGAAAATCCCCTTAATTTTGGGCAAAAAGGTAGAAATTCCCTGTATTTTGGAGCAAAATTGCAGAAATTCCCCTAATATTGGGGCAAAAAGGCAGAACTTCCCCTTATTTTCGAAGAAAGAGGCAGAAATTCCCTGTATTTTGAAGCAAAATTGCAGAAACTCCCCTAATTTTGGGGCAAAAAGGCAGAAATTCCCTTTATTTTGGGGCAAAAATACAGAAATTCTCCTTTTTTCGGGTCAAAAAGTCAGAAAATTTTCTTATTTTGGTGCAAAATTGAAGAAATTTCCCTTATTTTGGGGCAAAATTGCAGAAATCTCCCTTATTTTGGGGCAAAATTGGAGAAATTTTATTTATTTTGGTACAGAATTGCGGAAATTTTTTTTTATTTTGTGGCAAGAAGGCAGAAATTTTTTATATTTTGTGGCAAAAAGGCACAAATTTTTCTTATTTTCGGGCAAAATTGCAGAAATTTCATTTATTTCAGGACAAAAAGTCAAAATTCCTTTTATTTTGGGGCAAAAAGCAGAAATTTCTTTTATTTTGGTACAAAATTGAAGAAATTTTCCCAATTTTGGAACATAAAGGCAGAAATTCCCCTTATTTTGAGGTCAAAAGGCGGAAATTCCCCTTATTTTGGGGCAAAAGGGTAGAAATTTCCTTTACTTTGTGGCAAAAAGGCAGAAATTCCCTTTATTTTGGGGCAAAATTGCAAAAATTTCAGTTTTTCAGGGCCAAAAGTCAGAAATTTGCCTTATTTTGTGGCAAAAAGCAGAAATTCCCCTAATTTTGGGGCCAAAACCAGAAATTCCCCTTATTTTGTGCTAAAATTGCGGAAATTTCAAATATTTCAGGGCAAAAAGGCAGAAATTCCACTTAATTTCGGGCTATAAGGCAGAAATTCCCTGTATTTTGGAGCAAAATTTCATAAATTCCCCTAATTTTGAGGGAAAATGCAGAAATACACATTATTTTGGGGCAAAAAGATAGAAATTCTCCTTATTTCAGGGCAAAAAGTCAGAAATTCCTTTTATTTTGGGGCAAAATGGCAAAAATTTCTTTTATTTTGTGGCAAAATTGCAGAAATTTTTCTTATTTTGGTCAAAATTGCAGAAATTTCACTTATTTCAGGGAAAGAAGACAGAAATTTCTCTTGTTTTGGGGCAAAAGGGCAGAAATTTCTTTTATTTTGGTATAAAATTGCAGAAATTTTCTTTATTTTGGGGCAAAAATGCAGAAATTCCCCATATTTTGGGGCAAAAAGGCAGAGATTACCCTTATTATGAGGAAAAAGGCTGAAATTTTCCTTATTTTGGGGCAAAAAAAACAGAAATTCCCATTATTTTGTGGCAAAAAGGCAGAAAATTCTTTTATTTTGGGGCAAAATTGCACAAATATCACTTATTTCAGGGCAAAATTCAAAAATTCTTTTTATTTTGTGGCAAAAAGACAGAAATTCCGTTTATATTTGGGTAAAAAGGTAGAAATTTCACTTATTTTGAGGTAAATAGGCAGAAATTCCTCTTATTTTGGGGCAAAAATGAAGAAATTTCCCTTTTTTGTGGCAAAAGGTATATTTTCCCCTTATTTTCGGGCAAAAAAGCAGAAATTCCCCGTATTTTGGAGCAAAATTACAGAAATTCCCCTAGTTGTGGGGCAAAAAGGCAGAAATTCCCTATATGTTGGGGCAAAAAACAGAAATTCTCCCTATTTTGGGGAAAAACTCAGAAATTCCACTTATTTTGGGGCAAAATTCCAGAAATTTCCTTTATTTTGGGGCAAAATTGCAGAAATTTTCCTTATTTTGGGGCAAAATTGCAGAAATTTCACTTATTTCAGGAAAAAAGGCAGAAATTTTCTTTATTTTAGGGCAAAAAGGCAGAAATTCTTAATATTTTGTGGCAAAAATGCAGAAATTCCCCTTATTTTGAAATAAAAAGGCTAAAATATCCCTTATTTGTGTGCAAAAAGGCAGAAATTTTCCTTATTTTGGGGCAAAATTGAAGAAATTGCACTTATTTCAGGGTAATAAATCAGAAATTTTCCTTATTTTGGGGCAAAAAGACAGAAATTCCCTTTGTTTTGGGGGAAATATACAGAAATTCCACTTATTTAGAGGCAAAAAAGCAGAAATTCCCCTTATTTTGGGGCAAAAATGAAGAAAATTCCCTCTTTTATGGCAAAAAGTTATGCATTCCCTTTATTTTCGGGCAAAAAGGCAGAAATTCCCTGTATTTTGGAGCAAAATTGCAGAAATTCCCCTTATTTCAAGGTAAAAAGCTGAAATTCCCCTTATTTGGGGGCAAAAGCAGAAATTTTTCTTATTTTGGGGCAAAATTGAAGAAATTTAACTTATTTCAGGGTAATAAGTCAGAAATTCCCCTTATTTTGGGGCAAAAAAGACAGAAATTCCCTTTGTTTTAAGGGAAAAATACAGAAATTCCATTTATTTAGAGACAAAAAGGCAGAAATTCCCCTTATTTTTGGGCAAAAATGTAGAAATTTCCCTTTTTTATGGCAAAAAGGTATGCATTCCCCTCATTTTCGGGCAAAAAGGCAGAAATTTCCCGTATTTTGGAGCAAAATTGCAGAAATTCCCTTAATTTTGGAGCAAAAAGCAGAAATTCCTTTTATTTTTGGGCAAAAATCAGAAATTCCCCTTATTTAGGGGCAAAATTCCAGAAATTTCTTTTATTTTGGGGCAAAATGGCAGAAATTTACCTTATTTTGGGGCAAAATTGCAGAAATTTACTGTATTTGGGGCAAAATTGCAATAATTTCACTTATTTTCAGGTAAAAAGGCTGAAATTTCCTTTTTTGGGGGCAAAAAGGGAGAAATTCCCCTTTTCGGGGCTAAATTGCAGATATTTTCCTTATTTGGAGCAAAAAGGCAGAAATTCCTTATATTTTTGGGCAAAAAGGCAGAAATTCCCCTTATTTTGAGGTAATAAGGCAGAAATTTCCCTTATTTTGGGGCAAAAAGGCAGAAATTCTCTTTATTTTGGGATAAAATTGCAGAAATTTCAAATATTTCAGGGCAAAATGGCAGAAATTCCCCTTATTTTGTGGAAAAAAATGAAATCCCTAATTTTTGGCTAAAATTGCAGATATTTCACTTATTTCGGGACAAAAAGCCAGAAATACCATTTAATTTCGGGCAAAAAGGCAGAAATGACCTGTATTTGGGGGCAAAAAGGCACAAATTTCCCTTATTTTCGGGCAAAATTGCAGAAATTTCATTTATTTCAGGGTAAAAAGTCAGAAATTCCCCTTATTTTGGGGCAAAAAGCAGAAATTTCTTTTATTATGGTACAAAATTGAAGAAATTTTCCCTATTTTGGAACAAAAAGGCAGAAATTCCCCATATTTTGGGGCAAAATGCAGAAATTCCCCTTATTTAGAGGTAAAATGAAGAAATTCCCCTAATATTGGGAAAAAATGCAGAAATTCCCTTTATTTTGGGGGCTAAAATGCAGAAATTCCCCGTATTTTGAAGCAAAATTGCATAAATTCTCATAATTTTAGGGCAAAAAGGCTGAAATTCTTTTTATTTTGGTGCAAAAAAAAGAAAATCTCCGTTTTTCGAGGGCAAAAAATCAGAAATTCCCCTTATTTGGGGCAATATTGCAGAAATTTCCTTTACTTTGGGGCAAAATTGCAGAAATTTTCTTTATTATGGGGCAAAATTGTAGTAATTTCAGATATTTCAGGGAAAAAAGGCAGAAATTTCTCTTATTTTGGGGCAAAAAGGCAGAAATTTCTTTTATTTTGGTACAAAATTGTAGAAATTTTTTTTATTTTAGGGCAAAAACTCAGAAATTCCTCATACTTTGGGGCAAAAGGCAGAAATTCCCCTTATTTTGAGGAAAACAGGCTGAAATTCCCCTTATTTTGGGGCAAGAAGGCAGAAATTCCCCGTATTTTGGGGCAAAAAGCAGACATTTCCCTTATTTTGGGGAAAATTTCAGAAATTTAACTTATTTAAGGGCAAAAAGTCAGAAATTCCCCTTATTTTGGGGCAAAAAGACAAAAATTCCGTTTATTTTTGGGGAAAAGTAAGAAATTGCACTTATTTTGAGGCAAAAAGGCGGAAAATCCCCTTATTTTGGGGTAAAAATGAAGAAATTTCCCTTTTTATGGCAAAAAGGAATACATTCCCTTTATTTTCGGGCAAAAAGGCAGAAATTCCCCATATATTGCAGCAAAATTGCAGAAATTCCCCTAATTTTAAGGCAAAAAGGTAGAAATTCCCCTTATTTTGGGGTAAAACTGCAGAAATTTCACTTATTTCGCGGCAACATTGCAGAAATTCTCCTTATTTTCGGCGAAAAAGGCAGAAAATCCCCGTATTTTAGAGCAAAATTGCAGAAATTCACCTAATTTTGGTGTAAAACATGCAGTAATTTTCTTTGTTTTGGGGCAAAAATGCAGAAATTCCCCTTATTTTGGGCAAAAGGCAGAAATTCCCCTTATTTTAGAAGAAAATTGCTGAAATTTCCCTTATATGGGGACAAAAAACAGAAATTCCTTTAATTTTGGGGCAAAATTGAAGAAAAATTCCTTTATTATGGGAAAAAATTGCAGAAATTTCTTTTATTTTAAGGCAAAATTGCAGAAATTTCACTTATTTCAGAGAAAAAATGCAAAAATTTTTATTTTGGGGTAAAAAGGCAGAAATTCCCATTTTTTGGGACAAAAAGGCAGAAATTCAC
Source organism: Micromys minutus (assembly GCF_963924665.1). NCBI lineage: Eukaryota > Metazoa > Chordata > Mammalia > Rodentia > Muridae > Micromys > Micromys minutus. Next base: position 197,960 of record NW_027667258.1, on the reverse strand, counting down.
CTTATTTTGGGGTAAAATTGCAGACATTTCACATATTTCAGGGCAAAAAGGCAGAAATTTCCATTATTTGGGAGCAAAAAGGCAGAAATTCCCTTTATTTGGGGATAAAATTGCAGAAATTTCTATTGTTTGGGGGAAAAAAGGCAGAAAATCCCCTTAATTTCGGGCAAAAAGGCAGAAATTCCTTGTATTTTGAAGAAAAATTCCAGAAATTCCCCTAATATTGGGGCAAAAATGCAGAAATTCCCTTTATTTGGGGTAAATCGGCATAAGTTCCCATTATTTTCGGGAAAAGAGGCAGAAATTTTCTGTATTTTGAAGCAAAATGCAGAAACTCCCCTAATTTTGTGGCAAAAAGGAAGAAATTCCCTTTATTTTGAGGCAAAAATACAGAAACTCTTCTTATTTCGAGGAAAATATCACAAATTTCCCTTATTTTGGGGCAAAATTTTAGAAATTTCTTTTATTTTGGTACAGACTTGCAGAAATTTTTCTTATTTTGTGGCAAAAAGGCAGAAATTCCCCATATTTTGGTGCAAAAAGGCTGAAATTCCTCTTATTTTGAGGTAAAATCCTGAAATTCCCCATATTTTGGGGCAAACGTGCAGAAATTCCCCTCATTTGGGGCAAAAAAACCACAAATTTCCCTTATTTTCGGGCAAAATTGCAGGAATTTCATTTATTTCAGGGCAAAAAGTCAGAAATTACTTTTATTTTGGGGCAAAAAGCAAAAATTTCTCTTATTTTGATACAAAATTGTAGAAATTTTTCTTATTTTGGAACAAAAAGGCAGAAATTACCCATATTTTGGGGCAAAAGGCAGAAATTCCCCTTATTTTGAGGTAAAAATGCTGAAATTCCCATTATTTTGGGGCAAAAAGGCAGAAATTCTTTTTACATTGTGGCAAAAAGGTAGAAATTCCCGTTAATTGGGGCAGAAAAGCAGAAATTGTCCTTATTTAAGGGCAATAGGGCAGAAATTCCCCATATTTTGTGGCAAAAAGGCAGAAATTCCCCTTATTTGGAGGTAAAATGCTGAAATTCTTATTATTTTCGGCAAAAAGGCAGAAATTCCTGTTATGTTGGGGCAAAATTGCAGAAATTTCAATTATTTCAGGGCAAAAAGTGAGAAATTTGCCTTATTTTGGGGCTAAAAGCAGAAATTCCCCTATTTTTGGGGCCAAAAACAGAAATTCCCCTTATTTTGGGGTAAAATGGCAGAAATTTCAAATATTTCAGGGCAAAAAGGCAGAAATATCACTTTATTTCGGGCAATAACGCAGAAATTCCCCGTATTTTAAAGCTAAATTTCAGAAATTCCCCTTATAATGGTGCAAAAATGCAGAAATTCCCTTTTTTTTGTGCAATAAGGCAGATTTCCCCGTATTTTGAAGCAAAATTGCACCTATTCCCCTAATTTTGAGGGAAAATGCAGAAATTCACATTATTTTGGGGCAAAAAGACAGAAATTCTCCTTATTTCAGGGCAAAAAGTCAGAAATTCCCCTTATTTTGTGGCAAAGTTGCAGAAATTTCCTTTATTTTGGGGCAAAATTGCAGAAATTTCCTTTATTTTGGGGCAAAATTGCAGAAATTTCACTTATTTCAGAAAAAAAACACAGAAATTTCTCTTATTTTGGGGCTAAAGGGCAGAAATTTCTTTTATTTTGGTACAAAATTGAGGCAAAAATGTAGAAATTCCCCATATTTTGGGGCAAAAAGCCAGAGATTCCCCTTATTATGAGGTAAAATGCTGAAATTCCCCTTATTTTGGGGAAAAAAGACAGAAATTCCCTTTATTTTGTGGCAAAAAGGCAGAAATTTTTCTTATTTTGGGGCAAAATTGCAGAAATTTCACTTATTTCAGGGCAAAATTTTAAAAATTACTTTTATTTTGGGGCAAAAAGACAGAAATTCCGTTTATTTTTGGGTAAAAAGGCAGAAATTTCACTTATTTTGAGGTAAGAAGGCAGAAATTCCTCTTATTTGGGGGTAAAAATGAAGAAATTTCCCTTTTTTGTGGCAAAAGGTATACATTCCCGTTATTTTCGGGCAAAAAAGCAGAAATTCCTCGTATTTTGGAGCACAATTGCAGAAAATCCCCTAATTGTGGAACAAAAAGTCAGAAAATCCTTATATGTTCGGTCAAAAAGTCAGAAATTCTCCTTATTTTGGGGCAAAACTCAGAAATTCCACTTATTTTGGGGCAAAATTCCAGAATTTTTCCTTATTTGGGGGCAAAATTGCAGAAATTTCACTTATTTTGGGGCAAAATTGAAGAAATTTCACTTATTTCAGGGAAAAAAGGCGGAAATTTTCCTTATTTTGGGGCAAAAAGGTAGAAATTCCTAATATTTTGTAGCAAAAATGCAGAAATTCCCCTTATTTTTAGGTAAAAGGCTAAAATTCTCCTTATTTGGGGGCAAAAAGGCAGAAATTTCCCTTATTTTGGGGCAAAATTGCAGAAATTTCACTTATTTCAGGGTAATAAGTAAGAAATTCCCTTTATTTTGGGGCAAAAAAGACAGAAATTCCCTTTGTTTTGGGGGAAAAAGACAGAAATTCCACTTATTTAGAGGCAAAAATGCAGAAATTCCTCTTATTTTGAAGCAAAAATGAAGAAATTTCCCTTTTTTATGGCAAAAAGGTATGCTTTCCCCTTATTTTCAGGCAGAAAGGCAGAAATTCCCTATATGTTGGGGCAAAAAGACAGAAATTCTCTTTATTTTGGGGCAAAACTCAGAAATTCCACTTATTTTGGGGAGAAATTGCAGGAATTTACCTTATTTTATGGCAAAGTTGCAGAAATTTTCCTTAGTTGGGGCAAAATTGCAGAAATTTCACTTATTTTCAGGTAAAAGGCTGACATTTCCTTTATTTTGGGGCAAAAATGTAGAAATTCCCCTTATTTTGGGGCAAATTTGCAGAAATTTTCCTTATTTGGGGGCAAAAAGGCAGAAATTCCTTATATTTTGGGACAAAAAGGCAGAAATTCCTCTTATTTGAGGTAATAAGGCTGAAATTCCCCTTATTTTGGGGCAAAAAGGCAGAAATTCCCTTTATTTTGGGGTAAAATTGCAGAAATTTCAAATATTTCAGGTCAAAATGGCAGAAATTTTTCTTATTTTGGGTCAAAAAGATGAAATCCCTAATTATTGGCTAAAATTGCAGAAATTTCACCTATTTCTGGACAATAAGGCAGAAATTCCACTCAAATTCGGGCAAAAAGGCAGAAATGACCCATATTTTAGAGCAAAACTAGAGAAATTCTCCTAATATTGGTGCAAAAATGTAGAAATTCCCTTTATTTAGGAGGGAAAAAAGGCAGAAATTCCCCATATTTTGGTGCAAAACGGCTGAAATTCTTCTTATTTTTAGGTAAAATGTTGAAATTCCCCATATTTTGGGAGAAAAGGCAGAAATTCTTCTTATTTTGGGGCAAAAAGGCAGAAATCCCCCTTATTTTCAAGCAACATTGCAGAAATTTCATTTATTTTACGGCAAAAAGTCAGAAATTCCCCTTATTTTGGGGCAAAAAACAGAAATTTCTTTTATTATGGTACAAAATTAAAAAAATTTTCCTTATTTTGGAACATAAAGGCAGAAATTTTCCATATATTGGGGCAAAATGCAGAAATTATTCTTATTTTGAAGTAAAATGCAGAAATTCCCTTTATTTTAGGGCTAAAAGGCAGAAATTCCCCGTATTTTGAAGCAAAATTGCAGAAATTCTCATAATTTTCGGGCAAAAAGGCAGAAATTCTCCTTATTTTGTGGCCAAAAGGCAGAAAATCCCCTTTATTCGGGAGGAAAAAGTCAGAAAATACCCTTATTTTGGGGCAAAATTGCAGAAATTTCCTTTTCATTGGGGCAAAATTGCAGAAATTTTCCTTATTTTGGGGCAAAATTGCAGAAATTTCACTTATTTCAGGGAAAAAAGGCAAAAATTTCTCTTATTTTGGGGCAAAAAGGCAGATTTTTTTTTATTTTGGTACAAAATTGCAGAAATTTTTCTTATTTTGGGGCAAAAAGACGGAAATTGCACTTATTTTGAGTCAAAAATGCAGAAAATCCTTTTATTTTGGGGCAAAAGTGAAAAATTTCCCTTTTTTATTATAAAAAGTTATACATTCCCTATATTTTCAAGCAAAAAGGCAGAAATTCCCCATATTTTGGAGCAAAATTGCATAAATTCTCCGAATTTTGGGGCAAAAAGGCAGAAATTCCCCTTATTTTGGGGTAAAACTGCAGAAATTTCACTTATTTCGCGGCAAAATGGCAGAAATTCTTCTTATTTTCGGCGAAAAAGGAAGAAAATCCTTGTATTTTGGAGCAAAATTCCAGAAATTCACCTAATTTTGGGGTAAAACATGCAGTAATTTTCTTTATTTTGTGGCAAAAAGGCAGAAATTTTTCTTATTTTGGGGCAAATGGCAGAAATTCCCCTTATTTTAGGGCAAAATTGCAGAAATTTCACTTATTTGGGAGCAAAAAACAGAAATTCCCTTTATTTTGCGGCATAATTGCAGAAATTTGCTTTATTATGGGGAAAAATTGCAGAAATTTCCCTTATTTTAGGGCAAAATTGCAGAAATTTTACTTATTTCAAAAAAAAAGCAAAAATTTTTATTATTTTAGGGCAAAAAGGCAGAAATTCTCATTATTTTGGGTCAAAAAGGCAGAAATTCACCTTATTTTGGGGTAAAATCGCAGAAATTTCACATATTTCAGGGCAAAAATGCAGAAATTCCGCTTATTTTGAGGTAAAATGCTGAAATTCCCCAATTTTGAGGCAAAAGGCAGAAATTCCCCTTATTTTGGGGCAAAAAGGCACAAATTTTCCTTATTTTCGGGCAAAATTGCAAAAATTTAATTTATTTCAAGGTAAAAAGTCAGAAATTCCCCTTATTTTGGGGCAAAAAAAGGAATTTTTTTTATTATGATACAAAATTGAAGAAATTTTCTTTATTTTGGAACAAAAAAGCAGAAATTCCCCATATTTTGGGGTAAAAGGCAGAAATTCTTCTTATTTTGAATGAAAATGCAGGAATTCCCCTTATTTAGAGGTAAAATGTAGAAATTCCCCTAATATTGGGGAAAAATGCAGAAATTCCCTTTATTTTGGGGCTAAAAGGCAGAAATTCCCCATATTTTGAAGCAAAATTGCAGAAATTCTCATAATTTTCGGGCTAAAAGCCTAAAATTCTCTTTATTTTGGGGCAACAAGACAAAAAATCTCCTTTTTTCAAGTGCAAAAATTCAAAAATTCTTCTTATTTGGGGCAAAATTGCAGAAATTTCCTCTACTTTGGGTCAAAATTGCAGAAATTTCCCTAATTTTGGGGCAAAATTGCAGAAATTTCACTTATTTCATGGAAAAAAGGCAGAAATTTCTCTTATTTTGGGGCAAAAAGGCAGAAATTTTCTTTATTTTGGTACAAAATTGCAGAAGTTTTTCTTATTTTGGGGCAAAAAGGCAGAAATTCCCCTTATTTTGAGGTAAAAAGGCTGAAATTCCCCTTATTTGGTGGCAAAAAGGCAGAAATTCTCCTTATTTTGAGGCATAAAGCAAACATTTCCCTTATTTTGGGGAAAAATTTTAGAAATTTCACTTATTTCAGGGCAAAAAGTCATAAATTCCCCTTATTTTGGGGCAAAAAGCAGAAATTTCTTTTATTATGGTACAAAATTGACGAAATTTTTCTTATTTTGGAACAAAAAGGCAGAAATTCCTTATTTTGGGGTAAAAGGCAGAAATTCTTCTTATTTTGAGGTAACATGCAGAAATTCCCTTTATTTTGGGGCTAAAAGGCAGATATTCTCCGTATTTTGAAGCAAAATTGCAGAAATTCTCATAATTTTCAGGCAAAAAGGCAGATATTCTCCTTATTTTGGGGCAAAAAGACAGAATATCCCCTGTTTTCAGGAGAAAAAAGTCAGAAAATCCCTTTATTTTGGGGCAAAATTGCAGAAATTTCCTTTACATTGGGGCAAAATTGCCGAAATTTTTTATTTTGGGGCAAAATTGCAGAAATTTAACTTATTTCATAAAAAAAGGCAAAAATTTCTCGTATTTTGGGGTAAAATGGCAAAAATTTCTTTTATTTTGTACAAAATTGCAGAAATTTTTCTTATTTTGGGGCAAAAAAGGAGAAATTCCCCTTATTTTGGGGCAAAAAGCCATAAATTCCCCATATTTTGGGGCAAAAGCAGACATTTCTCTTATTTTGGGGAAAATTTTAGAAATTTCACTTATTTCAGGGCATAAAGTCAGAAATTCTCCTTATTTTGCGGCAAAAAGACAGAAATTCCGATTATTTTTGGGGAAAAGGCAGAAATTGCACTTATTTTGAGTCAAAAAGGCGGAAAATCACCTTATTTTGGGGCAAAAGTGAAGAAATTTCCCTTTTATATTGCAAAAAGGTATACATTCCCTTTATTTAAGGGCAAAAAGGCAGAAATTCCCCGTATTTTGGAGCAAAATTGCAGAAATTCCCCTAATTTTGGGGCAAAAAAGCAGAAATTCCCCTTATTTTGGGGTAAAACTGCAAAAATTTCACTTATTTCGCGGCAAGATGGCAGAAATTCCTCTTATTTTCGGCGAAAAATGCAGAAAATCCTCGTATTTTGGAGCAAAATTGCAGAAATTCACCTAATTTTGGAGTAAAACATGCAGTAATTTTCTATATTTTCTGGCAAAAAAGCAGAAATTCCCCTTATTTTGGGCAAATGGCAGAAATTCCCCTTATTTTAGGTCAAAATTGCAGAAATTTCCCTTATTTGTGGGAAAAAACCAGAAATTCCCCTTTATTTTGGGGCATAATTGCAGAAATTTGCTTTATTATGGAGAAAAATTGCAGAAATTTTCCTTTTTTAGGGCAAAATTGAAAAAATTTCACTTATTTCAGAAAAAAAAGCAAAAATTTTTCTTATTTTTTGGCAAAAAGGCAGAAATTCCCATTATTTTGGGGCAAAAAGGCAGAAATTCACCTTATTTTGGAATGAAATTGCAGAAATTTCACATATTTTAGGGCAAAAAGGCAGAAATTCCCTTTATTTTGAGGTAAAAGGCTGAAATTCCCCATATTTATGGCAAAAGGCAGAAATTCCCCTTATTTTAGGGCAAAAAGCCAAAAATTCCCTTATTTTTGGGCAAAATTGCAAAAATTTCAATTATTTCAGGGTAAAAAGTCAGAAATTCCCCTTATTTTGGGGCAAAAAGGATAAATTTTTTTTATTATGGTACAAAATTGAAGAAATTTTCTTTATTTTGAAACAAAAAGGCAGAAATTCCCCATATTTTGTGATAAAAGGCAGAAATTCTTCTTATTTTGAGGTAAAATGCAGAAATTCCCCTTATTTAGAGGTAAAATGTAGAAATTCCCCTAATATTGGGGGAAAATGCAGAAATTCCCTTTATTTTGGGGCTAAAAGGCAGAAATTTTCCGTATTTTGAAGAAAATTGCAGAAATTCTCATAATTTTCGGGCTAAAAAGCTGAAATTCTCCTTATTTTGAGGCAAAAAGACAGAAAATCTCCTTTTTTCTAGTGCAAAAATTCAGAAATTCCCCTTTTTTGAGGCAAAATTGCAGAAATTTCCTTTACTTTGGGTCAAAATTGCAGAAATTTCCCTTATTTTGGGGCAAAATTGCAGAAATTTCACTTATTTAAGGGAAAAAAGGCAGAAATTTCTTTTATTTTGGGCCAAAAGGCAAAAATTTCTTTTATTTTGGTACAAAATTGCAGAAATTTTTCCTATTTTGGGGCAAAAAGGCAGAAATTCCCCTTATTTTGAGGTAAAAAGGCTGAAATTCCCCTTGTTTGGGGGCAAAAAGGCAGAAATTCTCCTTATTTTGAGGCAAAAAGAAAACATTTCCCTTATTTTGGGGAAAAATTTTAGAAATTTCACTTATTTCAGCGCAAAAAGTCAGAAATTCCCCTTATTTTGGGGCAAAAAGCAGAAATTTCTTTTATTATGGTACAAAATTGACGAAATTTTCCTTATTTTGGAACAAAAAGGCAGAAATTCTCCATATTTTGGAGCAAAATGCAGAAATTATTCTTATTTTTAGGTAAAATGATGAAATTCCCTTTATTTTGGGGCTAAAAGGCAGAAATTCCCCGTATTTAGGGGCTAAAAGCAGACATTTCTCTTATTTTGGGGAAAAATTTTAGAAATTTCACTTATTTCAGGGCATAAAGTCAGAAATTTTCCTTATTTTGCAGCAAAAAGACAGAAATTCCGTTTATATTTGGGGAACAGGCAGAAATTGCACTTATTTTGAGTCAAAAAGGCGGAAAATCACCTTATTTTGGGGCAAAAGTGAAGAAATTTCCCTTTTTTATGGCAAAAAGTGTACATTGCCTTTATTTTCGGGCAAAAAGGCAGAAATTCCCCGTATTATGGAGCAAAATTGCAGAAATTCCCCTAATTTTGGGGCAAAAAGGCAGAAATTCCCCTTATTTTGGGGTAAAACTTCAGAAATTTCACATATTTCACGGCAAGATGGCAGAAATTCCCCTTATTTTCAGCGAAAAACGCAGAAAATCCTCGTATTTTGGAGCAAAATTGAAGAAATTCACCTAATTTTGGGGTAAATCATGCAGGAATTTTCTATATTTTGTGGCAAAAAGGTAGAAATTCCACTTATTTTGGGTGAAATGGCAGGAATTCCTCTTATTTTAGGGCAAAATTGCAGAAATTTCTCATATTTGTTGGCAAAAAACAGAAATTCCCCTTATTTTGGGGCAAAATTGCAGAAATTTGCTTTATTATGGGGAATAATTGCAGAAATTTCCTTTATTTTAGGCCAAAATTGCAGAAATTTCACTTATTTTTAAAAAAAAAGCAAAATTGTTTCTTATTTTGGGGCAAAAAGGCAGAAATTCCTATTATTTTGGGGCAAAAGGCAGAAATTCACCTTATTTTGGGGTAAAATTGCAGAAATTTCACATATTTCAGGGCAAAAATGCAGAAATTCCCCTTATTTTGAGGTAAAATGCTGAAATTCCCCATATTTTGGGGCAAAAGGCAGAAATTCCCCTTATTTTGTGGCAAAAAGCCACAAATTTCTCTTATTTTCGGGCATAATTTCAGAAATTTCATTTATTTCAGGGCAAAAAGTCAGAAATTCCCCTTATTTTGGGGCAAAAAGGAGAAATTTCTTTTATTATGGTACAAAATTGAAGAAATTTTTTTTTATTTTGGAATAAAAAGGCAGAAATTCCCCATATTTTGGGGTAAAAGGCAGAAATGGTTCTTATTTTGAGGTAAAATGCAGAAATTCCCCTTATGTAGAGGTAAAATGTAGAAATTCCCTTAATATTGGGGAAAAATGCAGAAATTCCCTTTATTTTAAAGCTAAAAGGCAGAAATTTTCGGTATTTTGAAAAAAAAATTGCAGAAATTCTCATGATTTTCGGTCAAAAATGCTGAAATTCTCCTTATTTTGGGGCAAAAAAAAAGAAAATCTCCTCTTTTCGGGTGCAAAAAGTCAGAAATTACCTTTATTTGGGGCAAAATTGCAGAAATTTCCTTTACTTTGTGGCAAAATTGCAGAAATTTCACTTATTTTGGGGCAAAATTGCAGAAATTTCACTTATTTCAGGGAAAAAAGGCAGAAATTTCTCTTATTTTGGGGCAAAATGCAGAAATTCCCCTAATTTTGTGGCAAAAAGCCATAAATTCCCCATATTTTGGGGCAAAAGCAAACATTTCTCTTATTTTGGGGAAAAATTCTAGAAATTTCACTTATTTCAGGGCATAAAGGCAGAAATTCCCCTTATTTTGCAACAAAAAGATAGAAATTCCGTTTATTTTGGGGGAAAAGTCAGAAATTGCACTTATTTTGAGTCAAAAAGGCGGAAAATCACCTTATTTTGGGGCAAAAGTGAAGAAATTTCTCTTTTTTATGGCAAAAAGGTATACATTCCCTTTATTTTCAGTCAAAAATGCAGAAATTCCCCGTATTTTGGAGCAAAATTGCAGAAATTCCCCTAATTTTGGGGCAAAAAACAAGAAATTCCACTTATTTTGGGGTAAAACTGCAAAAATTTCACTTATTTCGCGGCAAGATGGCAGATTCCACTTATTTTCGGCGAAAAACGCAGAAAATCCTCATATTTTGGAGCAAAATTGCAGAAATTCACCTAATTTTGTGGTAAAACATGCAGTAATTTTCTATATTTTGTGGCAAAACAGCAGAAATTCCCCTTATTTTGGGCAAATGGCAGAAATTCTCCTTATTTTAGGGCAAAATTGCAGAAATTTCCCTTATTTGTGGGCAAAAACCAGAAATTCCCCTTATTTTGGGGCATAATTGCAGAAATTTGCTTTATTATGGAGAAAAATTGCAGAAATTTCCCTTTTTTTAGGGCAAAATTACAGAAATTTCACTTATTTCAGAAAAAAAAGCAAAAATTTTTCTTATTTTTTGGCAAAAAGGCAAAAATTCCCATTATTTTGGGGCAAAAAGGCAGAAATTCACCTTATTTTGGAATAAAATTGCAGAAATTTCACATATTTCAGGGCAAAATGCAAAAATTCCCTTTATTTTGACGTAAAATTCTGAAATTCCCCATATTTATGACAAAAGGCAGAAATTCCCCTTATTTTGGGGCAAAAAGCCACAAATTTCCCTTATTTTTGGGCAAAATTGCAAAAATTTCATTTATTTCAGGGTAAAAAGTCAGAAATTCCCCTTATTTTGGGGCAAAAAGAATAAATTTTTTTATTATGGTACAGAATTGAAGAAATTTTCTTTATTTTGGAACAAAAAGGCAGAAATTCCTCATATTTTGGTGTAAAAGGCAGAAATTCTTCTTATTTTGAGGTAAAATGCAGAAATTCCCCTTATTTGGAGGTAAAATGTATAAATTCCTCTAATATTGGGGAAAAATGCAGAAATTCCCTTTATTTTGGGGCTAAAAGGCAGAAATTTTCCGTATTTTGAAGAAAAATTGCAGAAATTCTCATAATTTTCGGGCTAAAAAGCTGAAATTCTCTTTATTTTGGGGCAAAAACACAGAAAATCCTCTTTTTTCGAGTGCAAAAATTCAGAAATTCTTCTTTTTTGAGGCAAAATTGCAGAAATTTCCTTTACTTTGGGTCAAAATTGCAGAAATTTCTATTATTTTGGGGCAAATATGCAGAAATTTCACTTATTTCAGGGAAAAAAGGCAGAAATTTCTCTTATTTTGGGGCAAAAGCAAAAATTTCTTTTATTTTGGTACAAAATTGAAGAAATTTTTCCTATTTTGGGGCAAAAAAGCAGAAATTCCCCTTATTTTGAGGTAAAAAGGCTGAAATTCCCCTTATTTGGGGGCAAAAAGGCAGAAATTCTCCTAATTTTGAGGCAAAAAGAAAACATTTCCCTTATTTTGGGGAAAAATTTTAGAAATTTCACTTATTTCAGGGCAAAAAGTCAGAAATTCCCCTTATTTTGGGGCAAAAAGCAGAAATTTCTTTTATTATGGTACAAAATTGACGAAATTTTCCTTATTTTGGAACAAAAAGGCAGAAATTCTTCATATTTTGGAGCAAAATGCAGAAATTATTCTTATTTTGAGGTAAATGCAGAAATTCCCTTTATTTTCGAGCTAAAAGGCAGAAATTCCCCGTATTTAGGGGCAAAAAGCAGACATTTCTCTTATTTTGGGGAAAAATTTTATAAATTTCACTTATTTCAGGGCATAAAGTCAGAAATTTTTCTTATTTTGCGGCAAAAAGACAGAAATTCCGTTTATTTTTGGGGAAAAGGCAGAAATTGCACTTATTTTGAGTCAAAAAGCCGGAAAATCACCTTATTTTGGGGCAAAAGTGAAGAAATTTCCCTTTTTTATGGCAAAAAGTATACATTCCCTTTATTTTCGGGCAAAAAGGCAGAAATTCCCCGTATTTTGGAGTAAAATTGCAGAAATTCCCCTAATTTTGGGGCAAAAAGGCAGAAATTCCTCTTATTTTGTGGTAAAACTGTAGAAATTTCACTTATTTCGCGGCAAGATGGCAGAAATTCCCCTTATTTTCGGCGAATAACGCAGAAAATCCTCGTATTTTGGAGCAAAATTGCAGAAATTCACCTAATTTTGGGGTTAAACATGCATTAATTTTCTACATTTTGTGGCAAAAAGGCAGAAATTCCACTTATTTTGGGTCAAATGGCAGAAATTCCTTTTATTTTAGGGCAAAAGTGCAGAAATTTCCCTTATTTGTGGGCAAAAACCAGAAATTCCCCTTTTTTTAGGGGCAAAATTGCACAAATTTGCTTTATTATGGGGAAAAATTGCAGAAATTTCCCTTACTTTTATTCCAAAATTGCAGAAATTTCACTTATTACAGAAAAAAAAGCAAAAAATTTTTTTTTGGGGGCAAAAAGGCAGAAATTCCTATTATTTTTGGGAAAAAGGCAGAAATTCACCTTATTTTGGGGTAAAATTGCAGAAATTTCACATATTTCAGGGCAAAAAGGCAGAAATTCCCTTTATTTTGAGGTAAAAAGCTGAAATTCCCCATATTTTTTGGCAAATAGCCACAAATTTTCCTCATTTTCGGGCAAAATTTCAGAAATTTCATTTATTTTAGGGTAAAAAGTCAGAAATTCCCCTTATATTGGGGCAAAAAAGAGAAATTTCTTTTATTATGGTACAAAATTGAAGAAATTTTTTTTTATTTTGGAATAAAAAGGCAGAAATTCTCCATATTTTGGGGTAAAAGGCAGAAATGGTTCTTATTTTGAGGTAAAATGCAGAAATTCCCCTTATTTAGAGGTAAAATGTAGAAATTCCCTTAATATTAGGAAAAAATGCAGAAATTCCCTTTATTTTAGAGCTAAAAGGCAGAAATTTTCCGTATTTTGAAAAAAAATTGCAGAAATTCTCATGATTTTCGGGCAAAAATGCTGAAATTCTCCTTATTTTGGGGCAAAAAGAAAGAAAATCTCCTTTTTTCAGGTGCAAAAAGTCAGAAATTACCTTTATTTGGGGCAAAATTGCAGAAATTTCCTTTACTTTGTGGCAAAATTGCAGAAATTTCACTTATTTTGGGGCAAAATTGCAGAAATTTCACTTATTTCAGGGAAAAAAGGCAGAAATTTCTTTTATTTTGGGGCAAAATGCAGAAAGTCCCCTTATTTTGTGGCAAAAAGCCATAAATTTCCCATATTTTGGGGCAAAAGAAGACATTTCTCTTATTTTGGAATAAAATTTTAGAAATTTCACTTATTTCAGGGCATAAAGTCAGAAATTCCCCTTATTTTGCAAAAAAAGATAGAAATTCCGTTTATTTTTGGGGAAAAGGCAGAAATTGCACTTATTTTGAGTCAAAAAGGCGGAAAATCACCTTATTTTGGGGCAAAAGTGAAGAAATTTCCCTTTTTTATGGCAAAAAGGTATACATTCCCTTAATTTTCGGGCAAAAAGGCAGAAATTCCCCGTATTTTGGAGCAAAATTGCAGAAATTCTCCTAATTTTGGGGCAAAAAAGCAGAAATTCCCCTTATTTTGGGGTAAAACTGCAAAAATTTCACTTATTTCGCGGCAAGATGGCAGAAATTCCCCTTATTTTCGGCCAAAAACGCAGAAAATCCTCGTATTTTGGAGCAAAATTGCAGAAATTTACCTAATTTTGGGGTAAAACATGCAGTAATTTTCTATATTTTGTGGCAAAAATCAGAAATTCCCATTATTTTGGGCAAATGGCAGGAATTGCCTTTATTTTAGGGCAAAATTGCAGAAATTTCCCTTATTTGTGGGCAAAAACCAGAAATTCCCCTTATTTTGGGGCATAATTGCAGAAATTTGCTTTATTATGGAGAAAAATTGCAGAAATTTCCCTTTTTTAGGGCAAAATTGCAGAAATTTCACTTATTTCAGAAAAAAAAGCAAAAATTTTTCTTATTTTTGGAAAAAAGGCAGAAATTCCCATTATTTTGGGGCAAAAAGGCAGAAATTCACCTTATTTTGGAATAAAATTGCAGAAATTTTACATATTTCAGGGCAAAAATGCAGAAATTCCCCTTATTTTGAGGTAAAATGCTGAAATTCCCCATATTTATGGCAAAAGGCAGAAATTCCCCTTATTTTGGGGCAAAAAGCCTAAAATTTTCCTTATTTTTGGGCAAAATTGCAAAAATTTCATTTATTTCAGGGTAAAAAGTCAGAAATTCCCCTTATTTTTGGGCAAAAAGAATAATTTTTTTTTTTTATTCTGGTACAAAATTGAAGAAATTTTCTTTATTTTGGAACAAAAAGGCAGAAATTCCCCATATTTTGTGGTAAAAGGCAGAAATTCTTCTTATTTTGAGGTAAAATGCAGAAATTCCCCTTATTTAGAGGTTAAATCTAGAAATTCCCCTAATATTGGGGAAAAATGCAGAAATTCCCTTTATTTTGGGGCTAAAAGGCAGAAATTTTCCGTATTTTGAAGAAAAATTGCAGAAATTCTCATTATTTTCGGGCTAAAACGCTAAAATTCTCCTTATTTTGGGGCAAAAAGACAGAAAATCTCCATTTTTCGAGTGCAAAAATTCAGAAATTCTTCTTTTTTGAGGCAAAATTGCAGAAATTTCCTTTACTTTGGGTCAAAATTGCAGAAATTTCATTTATTTTGTGGCAAAATTGCAGAAATTTCACTTATTTCAGGGAAAAAAGGCAGAAATTTATCTTATTTTGGGGCAAAAGGCAAAAATTTCTTTTATGTTGGTAAAAAAATTGCAGAAATTTTTCCTATTTTGGGGCAAAAAGGCAGAAATTCCCCTTATTTTGAGGTAAAAAGGCTGAAATTCCCCTTATTTGGGGGCAAAAAGGCAGAAATTCTCCTTATTTTGAGGCAAAAAGAAAACATTTCCTTTATTTTGGGGAAAAATTTTAGAAATTTCACTTATTTCAGGGCAAAAAGTCAGTAATTTCCCTTATTTTGGGGCAAAAAGGAGATATTTCTTTTATTATGGTACAAAATTGACGAAATTTTCCTTATTTTGGAACAAAAAGGCAGAAATTCTCCATATTTTGGAGCAAAATGCAGAAATTATTCTTATTTTGAGGTAATATGCAGAAATTCCCTTTATTTTGGGGCTAAAAGGCAGAAATTCCCCGTATTTTGAAGCAAAATTGCAGAAATTCTCATAATTTTCGGGCAAAAATGCAGAAATTCTCCTTATTTTGGGGCAAAAAGACAGAATATCCCTTTTTTTCAGGAGCAAAAAGTCAGAAAATCCCCTTATTTTGGTGCAAAATTGCAGAAATTTCCTTTACATTGGTGTAAAATTGCAGAAATTTTCTATATTTTGGGGCAAAATTGCAAAAATTTCACTTATTTCAGGAAAAAAAGGCAAAAATTTCTCTTATTTTTGGGCAAAAAGGCAGAAATTTTTTTTATTTTGGTACAAAATTGCAGAAATTTTTCTTATTTTGGGGCAAAAAAGCAGAAATTCCCCTTATTTTGGGGCAAAAAGGCATAAATTCCCCATATTTAGGAGCAAAAAGGAGACATTTCTCTTATTTTGGGGAAAAATTTTAGAAATTTCACTTATTTCAGGGCATAAAGTCAGAAATTCCCCTTATTTTGCGGCAAAAAGACAGAAATTCCGTTTATTTTTGGGGAAAAGGCAGAAATTGCACTTATTTTGAGTCAAAACGGCGGAAAATCACCTTATTTTGGGGCAAGAGTGAAGAAATTTACCTTTTTTATGGCAAAAAGGTATACATTCCCTTTATTTTCGGGCAAAAAGGCAGAAATTCCCTTTATTTTGGAGCAAAATTGAATAAATTTCCCTAATTTTGGGGCAAAAAGGCCGAAATTCCCCTTATTTTGGGGTAAAACTGCAGAAATTTCACTTATTTCACGGCAAGATGGAAAAATTCCTCTTATTTTTGGCAAAAAACGCAGAAAATCCTCGTATTTTGTAGCAAAATTGCAGAAATTCACCTAATTTTGGGGTAAAACATGTAGTAATTTTCTATATTTTGTAGCATAAAAGCAGAAATTCCACTTATTTTGGGTCAAATGGCAGAAATTCCCATTATTTTAGGGCAAAATTGCAGTAATTTCCCTTATTTGTGGGCAAAAACCAGAAAATCCCCTTATTTTGGGGCAAAATTGCAGAAATTTGCTTTATTATGGGGAAAAATGGCAGAAATTTCCCATATTTTAGGCCAAAATTGCAGAAATTTCACTTATTTCAGAATAAAAAAAGCAAAAAATTTTTCTTATTTTGGGGCAAAAAGGCAGAAATTCCTATTATTTTGGGGCAAAAGGCAGAAATTCACCTTATTTATGGTAAAATTGCAGAAATTTCACATATTTCAGGGCAAAAAGGCAGAAATTCCCCTTATTTTGAGGTAAAATGCTGATATTCCCCATATTTTGGGGCAAAAGGCAGAAATTCCTCTTATTTTGGGGCAAAAAGCCACAAATTTCTCTTATTTTCGGGCATAATTTCAGAAATTTCATTTATTTCAGGGTAAAAAGTCAGAAATTCCCTTTATTTTGGGGCAAAAAGGAGAAATTTCTTTTATTATGGTACAAAATTGAAGAATTTTTTTTTTATTTTGGAATAAAAAGGCAGAAATTCCCCATAATTTGGGGTAAAAGGCAGAAATGGTTCTTATTTTGAGGTAAAATGCAGAAATTCCCCTTATTTAGAGGTAAAATGTAGAAATTCCCTTAATATTGGGGAAAAATGCAGAAATTCCCTTTATTTTAGAGCTAAAAGGCAGAAATTTTCTGTATTTTGAAAAAAAATTGCAGAAATTCTCATAATTTTCAGGCAAAAATGCTGAAATTCTCCTTATTTTAGGGCAAAAAGAAAGAAAATCTTCTTTTTTTCGGGTGCAAAAAGTCAGAAATTCCCTTTATTTGGGGCAAAATTGCAGAAATTTCCTTTACTTTGTGGCAAAATTGCAAAAATTTCACTTATTTTGGGGCAAAATTGCAGAAATTTCAGTTATTTCAGGGATAAAGGCAGAAATTTTTCTTATTTTGGGGCAAAAAGGCAGAAATTTCTTTTATTTTGGTACAAATTTGCAGAAATTTTTCCTATTTTGGGGCAAAAAGGCAGAAATTCCCCTTATTTTGAGGTAAAAAGGCTGAAATTCCCCTTATTTGGGGGCAAAAAGGCAGAAATTCTTCTTATTTGGGGCAAAAAGCAGACATTTCCCTTATTTTGTGGAAATATTTTTGAAATTTCACTTATTTCAGGGCAAAAAGTAAGAAATTTCCCTTATTTTGGGGCAAAAAGAATAAATTTCTTTTATTATGGTACAAAATTGAAGAAATTTTTTTTATTTTGAAACAAAAAGGCAGACATTCCCCATATTTTGAAGCAAAATGCAGAAATAATTTGTATTTTGAGGTAAAATGCAGAAATTCCCTTTATTTTGGGGCTAAAAGGCAGAAATTCCCTGTATTTTGAAGCAAAATTGCAGAAATTCTCATAATTTTCGGGCAAAAACGCAGAAATTCTACTTATTTGGGGCAAAAAGACAGAATATCCCCTTTTTTCAGGAGCAAAAATTCAGAAAATCCCCTTATTTTGGGGCAAAATTGCAGAAATTTCATTTACATTGGGGCAAAATTGCAGAAATTTTCTTTATTTTGGGGCAAAATTGCAGAAATTTCACTTATTTCAAAAAAAAAGGCAAAAATTTCCCTTATTTTTGGGCAAAAAGGCAGAAATTTCTTTTTTTTTGGTACAAATTGCAGAAATTTTTCTTATTTTGGGGCAAAAAAAGCAGAAATTCCCCTTATTTTGGGGCAAAAAGGCATAAATTCCCCATATTTTGGGGCAAAAAGCAGACATTTCTCCTATTTTGGGGAAAAATTTAAGAAATTTCACTTATTTCAGGGCATAAAGTCAGAAATTCCCCTTATTTTGCGGCAAAAAGACAGAAATTCCGTTTATTTTTGGGGAAAAGGCAGAAATTGCACTTATTTTGAGTCAAAAAGGTGGAAAATCACCTTATTTTTGGGCAAAAGTGAAGAAATTTTCTTTTTTTATGGCAAAAAGTTATACATTCCCTTTATTTTCGGGCAAAAAGTCAGAAATTCCTCGTATTTTGGGGCAAAATTGCAGAAACTCCACTAATTTTGGGGCAAAAAAGCAGAAATTCCCCTTATTTTGGGGTAAAACTGCAAAAATTTCACTTATTTCTCAGCAAGATGGCAGAAATTCCCCTTATTTTCGGCGAAAAACGCAGAAAATCCTCGTATTTTGGAGCAAAATTGCAGAAATTCACCTAATTTTGGGGTAAAACATGCAGTAATTTTCTATATTTTGTGGTAAAAAAGCAGAAATTCCCCTTATTTTGGGCAAATGGCAGGAATTCCCTTTATTTTAGGGCAATATTGCAGAAATTTTCCTTATTTGTGGGCAAAAACCAGAAATTCCCCTTATTTTGGGGCATAATTGCAGAAATTTGCTTTATTATGGCGAAAAATTGCAGAAATTTCCCTGATTTTAGGGCAAAATTGCAGAAATTTCACTTATTTCAGAAAAAAAAGCAAAAATTTTTCTTATTTTGGAAAAAAAAGGCAGAAATTCCTATTATTTTGGGGCAAAAAGGCAGAAATTCACCTTATTTTGGGGTAAAATTTCAGAAATTTCACATATTTCAGGGCAAAAAGGCAGAAATTCCCCTTATTTTGAGGTAAAATGCTGAAATTCTCCATATTTTGGGGCAAAAGGCAGAAATTCCCCTTATTTTGGGGCAAAAAGCCACAAATTTCCCTTATTTTTGGGCAAAATTTCAGAAATTTCATTTATTTCAGGGTAAAAAGTCAGAAATTACCCTTATTTTGGGGCAAAAAGAAGAAATTTCTTTTATTATGGTACAAAATTGAAGAAATTATTTTTTTATTTTGGAATAAAAAGGCAGAAATTTCCCATATTTTGGGGTAATAGGCAGAAATTTCTTTTATTATGGTACAAAGTTGAAGAAATTTTCCTTATTTTGGAACAAAAAGGCAGAAATTCCCTATATTTTGGAGCAAAATGCAGAAATTATTCTTATTTTGAGGCAAAATGCAGAAATTCCCTTTATTTTGGGGCTAAAAGGCAGACATTCCCCTTATTTTGGGGCAAAAAGCAGACATTTCCCTTATTTTGGGGAAAAATTTTAGAAATTTCACTTATTTCAGGGCAAAAAGTCAGAAATTCCCCTTATTTTGGGGCAAAAAGACAGAAATTCCGTTTATTTTTGGGGAAAAGGCAGAAATTGCACTTATTTTGAGTCAAAAAGGTGGAAAATCCCCTTATTTTGGGGCAAAAGTGAAGAAATTTCTCTTTTTTATGGCAAAAAGGTTTACATTCCCTTTATTTTCGGGCAAAAAGGCAGAAATTCCCCGTATTTTGAAGAAAAATTGCAGAAATTTTACTAATTTTGGGGCATAAAGGCAGAAATTTGCTTTAATTTAGGGTAAAACTGCAGAAATTTCACTTATTTCGCGGCAAAATCGCAGAAATTCCCCTTATTTTCGGCGAAAAAAGCAGAAAATCCTCGTATTTTGGAGCAAAATTGCAGATATTCACCTAATTTTGGGGTAAAACATGCAGTAATTTTCTTTATTTTGTGGCAAAAAGGCAGAATTTCCCCTAATTTTGGGGCAAATTGCCGAAATTCCCCTTATTTTAGGGCAAAATTTGCAAAACTTTCCCTTATTTGGGGGCAAAAAACAGAAATTCCCCTTATTTTGGGGCAAAATTGCAGAAATTTGCTTTATTTGGGGGCAAAAACAGAAATTCCCCTTATTTTGGGGCAAAATTGCAGAAATTTGCTTTATTATGGGGAAAAAGTGCAGAAATTTCCCTCATTTTAGGGCAAAATTGCAGAAATTTCACTTATTTCAGAAAAAAAAGCAAATTTTTTTCTTATTTTGGGGCAAAAAGGCAGAAATTCCCATTATTTTGTGGCAAAAAGGCAGAAATTCACCTTATTTTGGGGTAAAAGGCAGAAATTCTTCTTATTTTGAGGTAAAATGCAGAAATTCCCCTTATTTAGAGGTAAAATGCAGAAATTCCCCTAATATTGGGAAAAAATGCAGAAATTCACTTTATTTTGGAGCTAAAAGGCAGAAATTTTTCGTATTTTGAAGAAAAATTGCAGAAATTCTCATTATTTTCCGGCAAAAAGGCTGAAATTCTCCTTATTTTGGGGCAAAAAGTCAGAATATCTCATTTTTGGGTGCAAAAATTCAGAAATTCCTTTTATTTTGGGCAAAATTGCAGAAATTTCCTATACTTTAGGGCAAAATTGCAGAAATTCTCTTATTTTGGGGTAAAATTGCAGAAATTTCACTTATTTCAGGTAAAAAAGGCAGAAATTTCTCTTATTTTGGGGCAAAAAGGCAGAAATTTTTTTTATTTTGGTCCAAAATTACAGAAATTTTTCTTATTTTGGGGCAAAAATGCAGAAATTCCCCATATTTTGAAGCAAAAGGCAGAAATTCCCCTTATTTTGAGAAAAAAGGCTGAAATTCTCCTTATTTTGGGGCAAAAAGGCAAAAATTCCCCTTATTTTTGTGCAAAATAACAGAAATTCCTTTTATTTTTGGGGAAAAGGCAGAAATTGCACTTATTTTTAGATAAAAGGCAGAAAATCCCCTTATTTTAGGGCAAAAGTGAAAAAAATTCCCTTTTTTATGGCAAAAAGGTATGCATTCCCATTATTTTCGGGCAAATAGGCAGAAATTCCCTGTATTTTGGAGCAAAATTGCAGAAATTCCCCTAATTTTGTGGCAAAAAGGCAGAAATTCTTCTTATTTTGGGGTAAAACTGCAGAAATTTTACTTATTTCGGGGCAAGATGGCAGAAATTCCCCTTATTTTCAGCGAAAAATGCAGAAAATCCTCATATTTTGGAGCAAAATTGAAAATTCACCTAATTTTGTGGTAAAACATGCAGTAATTTTCTATATTCTGTGGCAAAAGGCAGAAATTCCCCTTATTTTGGGTCAAATGGCAGAAAGTCCCCTTATTTTAGGGCAAAATTGCAGAAATTTCCCTTATTTGTGGGAAAAGACCAGAAATTCCCCTTATTTTGGGGCAAAATTGCAGAAATTTGCTTTATTATGGGGAAAAATTGCAGAAATTTCCCTTATTTTAGGCCAAAATTGAAGAAATTTCACTTATTTCAGAAAAAAAAGCAAAAATTTTTCTTATTTTGGGGCAAAAAGGCAGAAATTCCTATTATTTTGGGGCAAAAGGCAGAAATTCACCTTATTTTGGGGTAAAATTGCAGAAATTTCACATATTTCAGGGCAAAAAGGAAGTAATTCCCCTTATTTTGAGGTAAAATGCTGAAATTCCCCATATTTGGTGGCAAAAGGCCGAAATTCCCCTTATTTTGGGGCAAAAAGCCACAAATTTTCCTTATTTTCGGGCAAAATTTCAGAAATTTCATTTATTTCAGGGTAAAAAGTCAGAAATTTCCCTTATTTTGAATCAAAAAGGAGAAATTTCTTTTATTATGGTACATAAATGAAATTTTTTTTTTTATTTTGGAAGAAAAAGTCAGAAATTCCCCATATTTTGAGGTAAAAGGAAGAAATGGTTCCTATTTTGAGGTAAAATGAAGAAATTCCCCTTATTTAGAGGTAAAATATAGAAATTCCCTTAATATTAGGGAGAAATGCAGAAATTCCATTTATTTTAGAGCTAAAAGGCAGAAATTTTCCGTATTCTGAAAAAAATTGCAGAAATTCTCATGATTTTCAGGTAAAAAGGCTGAAATTCTCCTTATTTTGGGGCAAAAAGAAAGAAAATCTCCATTTTTCGGGTGCATAAAGTCAGAAATTCCCTTTATTTGGGGCAAAATTTTAGAAATTTCCTTTACTTTGTGGCAAAATTGCAGAAATTTTACTTATTTTGGGGCAAAATTACAGAAATTTCACTTATTTCAGGGAAAAAAGGCAGAAATTTCTCTTATTTTGGGGCAATAAGGCAGAAATTTCTTTTATTTTGGTACAAATTTGCAGAAATTTTTCCTATTTTAGGGCAAAAAGGCAGAAATTTCCCTTATTTTGAGGTAAAAAAGCTGAAATTCCCCTTGTTTGGGGGCAAAAAGGCAGAAATTCCTATTATTTTGGGGCAAAAAGCAGACATTTCCCTTATTTTGGGGAAAAATTTTAGAAATTTCACTTTTTTCAGGGCAAAAAGTCAGAAATTCCCCTTATTTTGGGGCAAAAAGCAGAAATTTCTTTTATTATGGTACAAAATTAAAGAAATTTTCCTTATTTTGGAACAAAAAGGCAGAAATTCCCCATATTTTGGAGCAAAATGTGGAAATTATTCTTATTTTGAAGTAAAATGCAGAAATTCCCTTTATTTTGGGGCTAAAAGGCAGAAATTTCCCTTATTTTGGGGCAAAAAGCAGACATTTCCCTTATTTTGGGGAAAAATTTTAGAAATTTCGCTTATTTCAGGGCAAAAAGTCAAAAATTCCCCTTATTTTGGGGCAAAAATACAGAAATTCCGTTTATTTTGGGGGAAAGGGCAGAAATTGCACTTATTTTGAGTCAAAAAGGCGGAAAATCCCCTTATTTTGGGGCAAAAGTGAAGAAATTTCCCTTTTTTATGGCAAAAAGGTGTACATTCCCTTTATTTTCGGGCAAAAAGGCAGAAATTCCCCGTATTTTGAAGCAAAATTGCAGAAATTTTCCTAATATTTGGGCATAAAGGCAGAAATTTGCTTTAATTTACGGTAAAACTGCAGAAATTTCACTTATTTCGCGGCAAAATGGCAGAAATTCCTCTTATTTTTGGCGAAAAAAGCAGAAAATCCTCGTTTTTTGGAGCAAAATTGCAGATATTCACCTAATTTTCGGGTAAAACATGCAGTAATTTTCTTTATTTTGTGGCAAAAAGGCAGAATTTCCCTTATTTTGGGGCAAATTGCCGAAATTCCCCTTATTTTAGGGCAAAATTTGCAAAACTTTCCCTTATTCGGGGGCAAAAAACAGAAATTCCCCTTATTTTGGGGCAAAATTGCAGAAATTTGCTTTATTTGGGGGCAAAAAACAGAAATTCCCCTTATTTTGGGGCAAAATTGCAGAAATTTGGTTTATTATGGGGAAAAAGTGCAGAAATTTCCCTTATTTTAGGGCAAAATTGCAGAAATTTCACTTATTTCAGAAAAAAATCAAATCTTTTTCTTATTTTGGGGCAAAAAGGCAGAAATTCCCCTTATTTTGGGACAAATAACAGAAATTTTCCTTATTTTGGGGCAAAATTGCAGAAATTTGCTTTATTATGGAGAAAAATTGCAGAAATTTCCCTTATTATAGGGCAAAATTGCAGAAATTTCACTTATTTCAGAAAAAAAAGCAAAAATTTTTCTTATTTTGGGGCAAAAAGGAAGAAATTCCCATTATTTTGGGGCAAAAGGCAGAAATTCACCTTATTTTGTGGTAAAATTGCAGAAATTTCACATATTTCAGGGCAAAAAGGCAGAAATTCCCCTTATTTTTAGGTAAAATGCTGAAATTCCCCATATTTTGGGGCAAAAGGCAGAAATTCCCCTTATTTTGGGGCAAAAAGGCACAAATTTCCCTTATTTTCGCGCAAAATTGCAGAAATTTCATTTATTTCAGGGTAAAACGTCAGAAATTTCCCTTATTTTTGGGCAAAAATGAGAAATTTCTTTTATTATGGTACAAAATTGAAGAAATTTTCTTTATTTTAGAAAAAAAAGGCAGAAATTCCCCATATTTTGGGGTAAAAGGCAGAAATTCTTCTTTTTTTTAGGTAAAATGCAGAAATTCCCCTGATTTAGAGGTAAAATGCAGAAATTCCCATAATATTAAGGAAAAATGCAGAAATTCCCTTTATTTTGGGGCTAAAATCAGAAATTTTCCGTATTTTGAAGAAAAATTGCAGAAATTCTCATAATTTTCGGGCAAAAATGCAGAAATTCTCTGTATTTTGGGGTAAAAAGACAGAAAATCCCCTTTTTTCAAGAGCAAAAAGTCAGAAAATCCCCTTATTTTGGGGCAAAATTGCAGAAATTTCCTTTACATTGGGGCAAAATGGCAGAAATTTTCCTTATTTTGGGGCAAAATTGCAGAAAATTCGCTTATTTCAGGTAAAATGGCAAAAATTTCTCTTATTTTGGGGCAAAAAGGAAGAAATTTCTTTTATTTTAGTAAAAAATTGCTAAAATTTTTCTTTTTTGGGGGCAAAAAGGCAGAAATTCCCCATATTTTGGGGCAAAAAGGCAGAAATTCCCTTTATTTTGAGGTAAAAAGGCTGAAATTCTTCTTATTTGGGGGCAAAAAGGCAGAAATTCCCCTTATTTTGGGGCAAAAAGCAGACATTTCCGTTATCTTGGGGAAAAATTTTAGAAATTTCACTTATTTTAGGGCAAAAATTCAGAAATGCCCCTTATTTTGGGGCAAAAAGAGAGAAATTCCGTTTATTTTTGGGGAAAAGGCAGAAATTGCACTTATTTTGAGTCAAAAAGTCGGAAAATTTCCTTATTTTGGGGCAAAAGTGAAGAAATTTCCCTTTTTTATGGCAAAAAGGTATACATTCCCTTTATTTTCGGGCAAAAATGCAGAAATTCCTCGTATTTTGAAGCAAAATTGCAGAAATTCTTCTAATTGTTGGGCAAAAAGACCGAAATTCCTCTTATTTTGGGGAAAAACTGCAGAAATTTCACTTATTTCGCGGCAAAATGGCAGAAATTCCCCTTATTTTCGGCGAAAAAGGCAGAAAATCTTCGTATTTTGGAGCAATATTGCAGAAATTCACCTAATTATGAAGTAAAACATGCAGTAATTTTCTTTATTTTGTGGCAAAAAGGCAGAAATTCCCCTTATTTTGGGGCAAAAGGCAGAAATTCCCCTATTTTAAGGCAAAATTGCAGAAATTTCCATTATTTGAGGGCAAATAACAGAAATTTCCCTTATTTTGGGGAAAAATTGCAGAAATTTGCTTTATTATGTGGAAAAATTGCAGAAATTTCCATTATTTTAGGGCAAAATTGCAGAAATTTCACTTATTTCAGGGAAAAAAGCAAAAATTTTTCTTATTTTGGGGCAAAAAGGCAGAAATTCCCCTTATTTTTGAATAAAATTGCAGAAATTTCCCTTATTTGAGGGCAAAAATTCAGAAAATCTTCTTAATTTCGGGCAAAATTGCAGAAATGACCTGTATTTTGGAGCAAAATTGCAGAAATTCCACTAATATTGGTGCAAACATGCAGAAATTCCCTTTATTTTGAAGGCCAAAAAGAAGAAATTTCCCATATTTTGGTGCAAAAAGGCTGAAATTTTTCTTATTTTGAGGTAAAATGCTGAAATTCCCCATATTTTGGGGCAAAAGGCAGAAATTCTTATTTTGGGGCAAAAAGGCACAAATTTCCTTTATTTTCGTGCAAAATTGCAGAAATTTCATTTATTTCAGGACAAAAAGTCAGAAATTCCCCTTATTTTGGGGAAAATGCAGAAATTTCTTTTATTATGGTACAAAATTGAAGAAATTTTTTTTATATTTTGGAACAACAAGGCAGAAATTCCCCATATTTTGGGGCAAAATGCAGAAATTATTCTTATTTTGAGGTAAAATGCAGAAATTCCCTTTATTTTGAGGCTAAAAGGCAGAA
This sequence comes from Micromys minutus, assembly GCF_963924665.1. Classification (NCBI taxonomy): domain Eukaryota; kingdom Metazoa; phylum Chordata; class Mammalia; order Rodentia; family Muridae; genus Micromys; species Micromys minutus. Next base: position 172,371 of record NW_027667258.1, on the reverse strand, counting down.
ATTTCCCGTATTTTGAAGCAAAATTGCAGAAATTCTCATAATTTTCGGGCAAAAAGGCAGAAATTCTCCTTATTTTTGGGCAAAAAATCAGAAAATCCCCTTTTTTTCGGGAGCTAAAATTCAGAAAATCCCCTTATATGGGGGCAAAAAAAATTCCTTTACATTGGAGCAAAATTGCAGAAATTTTCCTTATTTTGGTGCAAAAAGGCAGAAATTTCTTTTATTTTGGTAAAAAATTGCAAAAATTTTTTCTTATTTTGTGGCAAAAAGGCAGAAATTCCCCATATTTTAAGGCAAAAAGGCAGAAATTCCCATTATTTTGAGGTAAAAGGGCTGAAATTCCCATTATTTTGGGGCAAAAAGGCAGAAATTCCCCTTATTTTGGGGCAAAAAGCAGACATTTCCGTTATTTTGGGAAAAAAATTTTAGAAATTTCACTTATTTCAGGGCAAAAAGTCAGAAATTCCCTTTATTTTGGGGCAAAAAGACAGAAATTCCGTTTATTTTTGGGGAAAAGGTAAAAATTGCACTTATTTTGAGTCAAAAAGGAGGAAAATCCCATTATTTTGGGGCAAAAGTGAAGAAATTTCCCTTTTTTATGGCAAAAAGGTATACATTCCATTTATTTTCGGGCAAAAAGGCAGAAATTCTCCGAAATTTGGAGCAAAATTGCAGAAATTCCCCTAATTTTGAGGCAAAATGCAGAAATTCCTTTTATTTTGGGGTAAAACTGCAGAAATTTTACTTATTTCGCGGCAAAATGGCAGAAATTCCCCTTATTTTCGGCGAAAAAGGCAGAAAATCCTCATATTTTGGAGCAAAATTGCAGAAATTCACCTAATTTTGGGGAAAAACATGAAGTAATTTTCTTTATTTTGTGGCAAAAAGGAAGAAATTCCCCTTATTTTAAGGCAAATTGCAGAAATTCCCCTTATTTTAGGGCAAAATTGCAGAAATATCCCTTATTTGTGGGCAAAAAGCAGAAAATCCCCTTATTTTGCAGCAAAATTGCAGAAATTTGATTTATTATGGGGAAAAATTGCAGAAATTTTTCTTATTTTAGGGAAAAATTGCAGAAATTTCACTTATTTCAGAGAAAAAAAGCAAAAATTTTTCTAATTTTGTGGCAAAGAGGCAGAAATTCCCATTATTTTGGGGCAAAAAGGCAGAAATTCACCTTACTTGTGGGTAAAATTGCAGAAATTTCACATATATCAGGGTAAAAATTCAGAAATTCCATCTATTTTGAAGTAAAATGCTGAAATTCCCCATATTTTGCGGCAAAAAACAGAAATTTCCCTTATTTTGGGGCAAAAAGGCACAAATTTCCCTTATTTTCGGGCAAAATTGCAGAAATTTCATTTATTTCAAGGTAAAAAGTCAGAAATTCCCTTTATTTTGGAGCTAAAAGGAGAAATTTCTTTTATTATGGTACAAAATTGAAGAAATTTTCTTTACTTTGGAACAAAAAGGTAGAAATTTCCCATGTTTTGGGGTAAAAGGCAGAAATTCTTTTTATTTTGAGGTAAAATGCAGAAATTCCCCTTATTTAGAGGTAAAATGCAGAAATTCCTCTAATATAGGGGAAAAATGCAGAAATTCCCTTTATTTTGGGGCTAAAAGGCAGAAATTTTCCGTATTTTGAAGAAAAATTGAAGAAATTCTCATAATTTTCGGGTAAAAAGGCTGAAATTCTCTTTATTTTGGGGCAAAAAGACAGAAAATCTCCTTTTTTTGGGTGCAAAAAGTCAGAAATTCCTTTTATTTGGGGCAAAATTGCAGAAATTTCCTTTACTTTGTGGCAAAATTGCAGAAATTTCTCTTATTTTTGGGCAAAATTGCAGAAATTTCACTTATTTCAGGGAAAAAATGCAGAAATTTCTTTTATTATGGGGCAAAAAGGCAGAAATTTCTTTTATTTTGGTACAAAATTGCAGAAATTTTTCTTATTTTGGGGCAAAAAGGCAGAAATTCCCCATATTTTGGGGGCAAAACACAGAAATTCCCCTTATTTTGAGGAAAAAAGGCTGAAATTCCCCTTATTTTGGGGCAAAAAGGCAGAAATTCTCCTTATTTTGGGGCAAAAAGCAGACATTTACCTTATTTTGGGGAAAAATTTTAGAAATTTAATTTATTTCAGGGCAAAAAGTCAGAAATTCCCCTTTTTTGGGGGCAAAAAGACAGAAATTCCGTTTATTTTTGGGGAAAATGAAGATATTGCACTTATTTTGAGTCAAAAAAGCGTAAAATCCGCTTATTTTGGGGCAAAAGTGAAGAAATTTCCCTTTTTTATGGCAATAAGATATACATTCCCTTTATTTTCTGGCAAAAAGGCAGAAATTCCCCGGATTTTAGAGCAAAATAGCAGAAATTTTCCTAATTTTGGGGCAAAAAGGCAGAAATTCCCCTTATTTTGGGGTAAATCTGCAGAAATTTTACTTATTTCGCTGCAAAATGGCAGAAATTCCCCTTATTTTCGTCGAAAAAGGCAGAAAATCCCCATATTTTGGAGCAAAATTGCAGAAATTCACCTAATTTGGGGGTAAAACATGCAATAATTTTCTTTATTTTGGGGCAAAAAGGCAGAAATTTCCCTTATTTTGAGGCAAATGGCAGAAATTCCCCTCATTTTAGGGCAAAATTGCAGAAATTTCAGTTATTTTCGGGCAAAAAACAGAAATTCCCCGTATTTTGGAGAAAACTTGCAGAAATTTGCTTTATTTGAGGAAAAATTGCTGATATTTCCCTTATTTTAGGGCAAAATTGCAGAAATTTCACTTATTTCAGAGAAAAAAATCAAAAATTTTTCTTATTTTTGGGCAAAATTGCAGAAATTTCCCTTATTTTGGGGCAAAAAGGCAGAAATTCCCCTTATTTTGGGGCAAAAAGGCAGAAATTCCCCGTATTTTGGAATAAAATTGCAGAAATTTCCTTTCTTTGGGGGCAAAAAGGCAGAAAATCCCCTTAATTTCGAGCAAAAAGGAAGAAATTCCCCGTATTTTGGAGCAAAATTACAGAAATTCCCCTAATATTGGGGCAAAAATGCAGAAATTTCTTTTATTTGGGGCAAAATGGTAGAAGTTCCCCTTGTTTTCGTGTTAAGAGGCAGAAATTCCCTGTATTTTGAAGCAAAATTGCAGAAACTCCCCTAATTTTTGGGCAAAACGGAAGAAATTCCCTTTATTTTGGGGCAAAAATACAGAAATTCTCCTTATTTCGGGGCAAAAAGTCAGAAATTCCCCTTATTTTGGGGCAAAATTGAAGAAATTTCCCTTATTTTGGGGCAAAATTGCAGACATTTCCATTATTTTGGGACAAAATTGGAGAAATTTCTTTTATTTTGGTACAGAATTGCAGAAATTTTTCTTATTTTGTGGCAAGAAGGCAGAAATTTTTTATATTTTGTGGCAGAAAGGAACAAATTTTTCTTATTTTCAGGCAAAATTGCAGAAATTTCATTTATTTCAGGACAAAAAGTCAGAAATTACTTTTATTTTGGGGCAAAAAGCAGAAATTTCTTTTATTTTAGTACAAAATTGAAGAAATTTTCCTTATTTTGGAACAAAAATGAGGAAATTCCCCATATTTTGGGGTAAAAGGCAGAAATTCACTTTTTTGAGGTAAATAGGCTGAAATTCCCCTTATTTTTGGGCAAAAAGGCAGAAATTCCCTTTCTTTGTGGCAAAAAGGCCTAAATTCCTGTTAATTGGGGCAGAAAAGCAGAAATTTTCCTTATTTGGAGGCAATAAGGCAGAAATTCCCCATATTTTGTGGCAAAAAGGCAGAAATTCCCTTTATTTGGAGGTAAAATGTTGAAATTCACTTTATTTTGGGCAAAAAGGCAGAAATTCCCCTTATTTTGGGGCAAAATTGCAGAAATTTCACTTATTTCAGGGCAGAAACTCAGAAATTTGCCTTATTTTGGGGCAAAAATCAGAAATTCCCCTAATATTGGGTCCAAAAACAGAAATTCCCCTTATTTTGGGGTAAAATTGCGGAAATTTCAAATATTTCAGGGCAAAAAGGCAGAAATTCCACTTTATTTCGGGCTACAAGGCAGAAATTTCCCGTATTTTGGAGCAAAATTTAAGAAATTCCCCTTATATTAGTGCAAAAATGCAGAAATTCCCTTTATTTTGGTGAAATAAGGCTGAAATCCTTCGTATTTTGAAGCAAAATTGCACAAATTCCCCTTATTTTGAGGGAAAATTCAGAAATACACATTATTTTGAGGCAAAAAGACAGAAATTTTACTTATTTCAGGGCAAAAAGTCAGAAATTTGCCTTATTTTGGGGCAAAAAGCAGAAATTCCCCTAATTTTGGGGCCAAAAAAAGAAATTCCCCTTATTTTGGGGTAAAATTGCAGAAATTTCAAATATTTCAGGGCAAAAAGGCAGAAATTCCACTTAATTTCGGGCTATAAGGCAGAAATTTCCCGTATTTTGGAGCAAAATTTCAGAAATTCCCCTTATATTGGTGCAAAAATGCAGAAATTCCCTTTATTTTGGTGAACTAAGGCTGAAATCCTTCGTATTTTGAAGCAAAATTGCACAAATTTCCCTAATTTTGAGGGAAAATGCAGAAATACACATTATTTTGGGGCAAAAAGACAGAAATTTTACTTATTTCAGGGCAAAAAGTCAGAAATTCCCCTTATTTTGGGGCAAAATTGAAGAAATTTTTCTTATTTTGCGCAAAATTGCAAAAATTTCACTTATTTCAGGTAAAGAAGACAGGAATTTCTCTAGTTTTGGGGCAAAGTGCAGAAATTTCTTTTATTTTTGTAGAAAATTGCAGAAATTTTCTTTATTTTGGGGCAAAAATGCAGAAACTCCCCATATTTTGGGGCAAAAAAGCAGAGATTCCCCTTATTATGAGGTAAAAAGGCTGAAATTCCCTTTATTTTGAGGCAAAAAGACAGAAATGCCCCTTATTTTGTGGCAAAAAGGCAGAAATTTCTCTTATTTTGTGGCAAAATTGCGGAAATTTAACTTATTTCAGGGCAAAATTCAAAAATTCCGCTTATTTTGTGGCAAAAATACAGAAATACCGTTTATTTTGGGGTAAAAATGCAGAAATTCCCTATATGTTGGGGAAAAAAGACAGAAATTCTTATTTTGGGGCAAAATTCAGAAATTCCACTTATTTTGGGGCAAAATTCCAGAAATTTCCCTTATTTTAAGGCAAAATGCAGAAATTTCCCTTCTTTTGGGGCAAAATTGCAGACATTTCCCTTATTTCAGGAAAAAAAGGCAGAAATATTCCTTATTTTAAGGCAAAAGGGCAGAAATTCCTAATATTTTGTTGCAAAAATGCAGAAATTTTCCTTATTTTGAGGTAAAAAGGCTGAAATTCCCCTTATTTGGGGGTAAAAATTCAGAAATTCCCCTTATTTTGGGGCAAAATTGAAGAAATTTCACTTATTTCAGGGTAATAAGTCAGAAATTCCCCTTATTTTGGGGCAAAAAAGACAGAAATTATTTTTGTTTTGGGGGAAAAAGACAGAAATTCCACTTATTTAGAGGCAAAACGGCAGAAATTCTCCTCATTTTGGGGCAAAAATGAAGAAATTTCCCTTTTTTATGGCAAAAAGGTTTGCATTCCCCTTATTTTCGGGCAAAAAGGCAGAAATTCCCCGTGTTTTGGAGCAAAATTGCAGAAATTCCCCTAATTTTGGGGCAAAAGGCAGAGATTCTCTTTATTTTGGGGCAAAAATCAGAAATTCCCCTTATTTTGGGGCAAAATTCTAGAAATTTCCTTTATTTTTGGGCAAAATTGCAGAAATTTCCTTTATTTGGGGCAAAATTGCAGAAATTTCACTGATTTTCAGGTAAAAAAGGTTGAAATTTCCTTTATTTAGGGGCCAAAATGGAGAAATTCCCCTTATTTTGGGGCAAAATTGCAGAAATTTTCCTTATTTTGGAGCAAAAAGCAAAAATTTCTTATATTTTGGGGCAAAAAGGCAGAAATTCTTCTTATTTTGAGGTAATAAGGCTGAAATTCCCCTTATTTTGGGACAAAAAGGCAGAAATTCTTTTTATTTTGGGGTAAAATTGCAGAAATTTCAAATATTTCTGGGCAAAATGGCAGAAATTCCCCTTATTTTGGGGCAAAAATATTAAATCCCTTATTTTTGGCTAAAATTGCAGATATTTCACTTATTTCGGGACAAAAAGGCAGAAATTCCACTTAATGTCGAGCAAAAAGGCAGAAATGACCCGTATTTTGGAGCAAAATTGCAGAAATTTTTCTAATTTTTGTGCAATAATGCAGAAATTCCCTTTATTTTGGAGCAAAAAGGCAGATATTCCCTATATTTTGGTGCAAAAAGGCTGAAATTCTTCTCATTTTGAGGTAAAATGCTGAAATTCCTCATATTTTGGGGCAAAAGGCAGAAATTCCCTTCATTTTGGGGCAAAAAGGCACAAATTTCCCTTATTTTCAGGCAAAATTGCAGAAATTTCATGTATTTCAGGGTAAGAAGTCAGAAAATCCCCTTATTTTGGGGCAAAAAGCAGAATTTTTTTTTTATTATGGTACACAATTTAAGAAATTTTCCTTTTTTTGGAACAAAAAGGCAGAAATTCCCCATTTTTTGGGGTAAAATGCCAAAATTCCTTTTATTTAGAGGTAAAACGCAGAAATTCCCCTAATATTGGGGGAAAATGAAGAAATTCCATTTATTTTGGGGCTAAAAGGCAGAAATTCCCCTTATTTTGGGGAAAAAGTCAGAAATTCCCCTTATTTTAAGACAAAATTGCAGAAATTTTTTTTATTTGGGAGCAAAAAACAGAAATTCCCTTTATTTTGGGGAAAATTGAAGAAATTTCCTTTATTATGAAGAAAAATTGCAGAAATTTCCCTTATTTTAAGGCAAAATTGCAGAAATTTCACTTATTTCATAGAAAAAAAGCAAAAATTTTTCTTATTTTGGGGCAAAAATGCAGAAATTTCCTTTATTTTGGGGCAAAAAAGCAGAAATTCCCCTAATTTTGGGATAAAATTGCAGAAATTTCCCTTATTTGGGGGAAAAAATGCAGAAAATCCCCTTAATTTCGGGCAAAAAGCCAAAAATTCCCCGTATTTTTGAGCCAAATTGCAAAAATTCCCCTTATATTGAGACAGAAATGCAGAAATTCCTTTTATTTGGGGCAAAAATGCAGAAGTTCCCCTTATTTTCGGGGAAAGAGGCAAAAATTCCCTGTATTTTGAAGCAAAATTGCAAAACTCCCCTAATTTTGGGGCAAAAAATCAGAAATTCCATTTATTTTGGGGCAAAAATACAGAAATTCCCTTATTTTGGGGCAAAATTGAAGAAATTTTTCTTATTTTGGGGCAAAATTGCAAAAATTACTTTTATTTTGGTACAGAATTGCAGAAATTTTTTTTATTTTGTGGCAAGAAGGCAGAAATTTTTTATATTTTGTGGCAAAAAGGCACAAATTTTTCTTATTTATGGGCAAAATTGCAGAAATTTCATTTATTTCAGAACAAAAAGTCAGAAATTCCTTTTATTTTGGGGCAAAAAGCAGAAATTTCTTCTATTTTGGTACAAAATTGAAGAAGTTTTCCTTATTTTGGAACAAAAAAGCAGAAATTCCCCATATTTTGTGGCAAAAGGCAGAAATTCCCCTTATTTTGAGGTAATAAGGCTGAAATTCCCCTTATTTTGGGGCAAAAAGGCAGAAATTCTTTTTATTTTGGGGTAAAATTGAAAAAATTTCAAATATTTCAGGTCAAAATGGCAGAAATTCCCCTTATTTTGGGGCAAAAAGATTAAATCCCTTATTTTTGGCTAAAATTGCCGATATTTCACTTATTTTGAGACAAAAAGGCAGAAATTCCACTTAAGTTCAGGCAAAAAGGCAGAAATGACCCGAATTTTGGAGCAAAATTGCAGAAATTCCTCTAATATTGGTGCAATAATGCAGAAATGTCCTTTATTTTGGAGCAAAAAGGCAGATATTCCCCATATTTTGGTGCAAAAATGCTGAAATTCTCCTCATTTTGAGGTAAAATGCTGAAATTCCTCATATTTTGGGGCAAAAGGCAGAAATTCCCCTCATTTTGGGGCAAAAAGGCACAAATTTCCCTTATTTTCAGGCAAAATTGTGGAAATTTCATTTATATCAGGGTAAAAAGTCAGAAATTCCCCTTATTTTGGGGCAAAAAGCAGAAATTTCTTTTATTATGGTAGAAAATTTAAGAATTTTTTTTTTGGAACAAAAAGGCAGAAATTCCTCATTTTTTGGGTAAAATACAGAAATTCCCCTTATTTAGAGGTAAAACGCAGAAATTTCCCTAATATTGGCGGAAAATGAAGAAATCCCCTATATTTTTGGGCTAAAAGGCAGAAATTCTCCTTATTTTGGGAAAAAAGTCACAAATTCCCCTTATTTTAGGGCAAAATTGCAGAAATTTCTTTTATTTGGTGGTAAACAACAGAAATTCCCTTAATTTGGAGAAAATTGCAGAAATTTCCTTTATTATGTTGAAAAATTGCAGAAATCTCTCTTATTTTAGGGCAAAATTGAAGAAATTTCACTTATTTCAGAGAAAAAAAGCAAAAATTTTTCTTATTTTGGGGCAAAAATGCAGAAATTTCCTTTATTTTTGGGCAAAAAGACAGATATTCCCCTTATTTTGAGATAAAATTGCCGAAATTTCCCTTATTTGGGGGCAAAAAGGCAGAAAATCCCCTTAATTTCGGGCAAAAAGGCAATCATTCCCCGTATTTTGGAGCAAAATTGCAGAAATTCCCCTAATATTGGGTTAAAAATGCAGAAATTCCTTTTATTTGGGGCAAGAAGGCAGAAGTTCCTCTTATTTTCAGGGAAAGAGGCAGAAATTCCCTGTATTTTGAAGCAAAATTTCAGAAACTCCCCTAATTTTGGGGCAAAAAGGCAGAAATTCCCTTTATTTTGGGGCAAAAATACAGAAATTCTCCTTATTTCGGGGCAAAACTCAGAAATTCCCCTCATTTTGGGGCAAAATTGAAGAAATTTCCCTTATTTTGGGGCAAAATTGCAGAAATTTCCTTTATTTTGGGGCAAAATTGGAGAAATTACTTTTATTTTGGTACAGAATTGCAGAAATTTTTCTTATTTTGTGGCAAGAAGGCAGAAATTTTTTATATTTTGTGGCAAAAAGGCACAAATTTTTCTTATTTTTGGGCAAAATTGCAGAAATTTCATTTATTTCAGGACAAAAAGTCAGAAATTCCTTTTATTTTGGGGCAGAAAGCAGAAATTTCTTATTTTGGTACAAAATCGAAGAAATTTTCCTTATTTTGGAACAAAAAGGCAGAAATTCCCCATATTTTGTGGCAAAAGTCAGAAATTCCCCTTATTTTGAGGTAATAAGGCTGAAATTCCCATTATTTTTGGGCAAAAAAACCGAAATTCTTTTTATTTTGGGGTAAAATTGAAAAATTTCAAATATTTCAGGGCAAAATGGCAGAAATTACCCTTATTTTGGGGCAAAAAGATTAAATCCCTTATTTTTGGCTAAAATTGCCGATAATTCACTTTTTTGGGACAAAAAGGCAGAAATTCCACTTAATTTCAGGCAAAAAGGCAGAAATGACCCATATTTTGGAGCAAAATTGCAGAAATTCCTATAATATTGGTGCAATAATGGAGAAATTTCCTTTATTTTGGAGAAAAAGGCAGATATTCCCCATATTTTGGTGCAAAAAGGCTGAAATTCTCCTCATTTTGAGGTAAAATTCTGAAATTCCTCATATTTTGGGGCAAAAGGCAGAAATTCCCCTCATTTTGGGGCAAAAATGCACAAATTTCCCTTATTTTCAGGCAAAATTGCAGAAATTTCATTTATTTAAGGGTAAAAAGTCAGAAATTCCCCTTATTTTGGGGCAAAAAGCAGAAATTTCTTTTATTATGGTACAAAATTTAAGAAATTTTCCTTTTTTTGGAACAAAAAGGCAGAAATTCCCCATTTTTTGGGGTAAAATCCAGAAGTTCCCCTTATTTAGAGGTAAAACACAGAAATTCCCCTAATATTGGGGGAAAATGAAGAAATTCCCTTTATTTTGGGGCAAAAAGGCAGAAATTCCCCTTATTTTGGGGCAAAAAGCAGACATTTCCGTTATTTTGGGAAAAAAATTTTAGAAATTTCACTTATTTCAGGGCAAAAAGTCAGAAATTCCCTTTATTTTGGGGCAAAAAGACAGAAATTCCGTTTATTTTTGGGGAAAAGGTAAAAATTGCACTTATTTTGAGTCAAAAAGGAGGAAAATCCCATTATTTTGGGGCAAAAGTGAAGAAATTTCCCTTTTTTATGGCAAAAAGGTATACATTCCATTTATTTTCGGGCAAAAAGGCAGAAATTCTCCGAAATTTGGAGCAAAATTGCAGAAATTCCCCTAATTTTGAGGCAAAATGCAGAAATTCCTTTTATTTTGGGGTAAAACTGCAGAAATTTTACTTATTTCGCGGCAAAATGGCAGAAATTCCCCTTATTTTCGGCGAAAAAGGCAGAAAATCCTCATATTTTGGAGCAAAATTGCAGAAATTCACCTAATTTTGGGGAAAAACATGAAGTAATTTTCTTTATTTTGTGGCAAAAAGGAAGAAATTCCCCTTATTTTAAGGCAAATTGCAGAAATTCCCCTTATTTTAGGGCAAAATTGCAGAAATATCCCTTATTTGTGGGCAAAAAGCAGAAAATCCCCTTATTTTGCAGCAAAATTGCAGAAATTTGATTTATTATGGGGAAAAATTGCAGAAATTTTTCTTATTTTAGGGAAAAATTGCAGAAATTTCACTTATTTCAGAGAAAAAAAGCAAAAATTTTTCTAATTTTGTGGCAAAGAGGCAGAAATTCCCATTATTTTGGGGCAAAAAGGCAGAAATTCACCTTACTTGTGGGTAAAATTGCAGAAATTTCACATATATCAGGGTAAAAATTCAGAAATTCCATCTATTTTGAAGTAAAATGCTGAAATTCCCCATATTTTGCGGCAAAAAACAGAAATTTCCCTTATTTTGGGGCAAAAAGGCACAAATTTCCCTTATTTTCGGGCAAAATTGCAGAAATTTCATTTATTTCAAGGTAAAAAGTCAGAAATTCCCTTTATTTTGGAGCTAAAAGGAGAAATTTCTTTTATTATGGTACAAAATTGAAGAAATTTTCTTTACTTTGGAACAAAAAGGTAGAAATTTCCCATGTTTTGGGGTAAAAGGCAGAAATTCTTTTTATTTTGAGGTAAAATGCAGAAATTCCCCTTATTTAGAGGTAAAATGCAGAAATTCCTCTAATATAGGGGAAAAATGCAGAAATTCCCTTTATTTTGGGGCTAAAAGGCAGAAATTTTCCGTATTTTGAAGAAAAATTGAAGAAATTCTCATAATTTTCGGGTAAAAAGGCTGAAATTCTCTTTATTTTGGGGCAAAAAGACAGAAAATCTCCTTTTTTTGGGTGCAAAAAGTCAGAAATTCCTTTTATTTGGGGCAAAATTGCAGAAATTTCCTTTACTTTGTGGCAAAATTGCAGAAATTTCTCTTATTTTTGGGCAAAATTGCAGAAATTTCACTTATTTCAGGGAAAAAATGCAGAAATTTCTCTTATTATGGGGCAAAAAGGCAGAAATTTCTTTTATTTTGGTACAAAATTGCAGAAATTTTTCTTATTTTGGGGCAAAAAGGCAGAAATTCCCCATATTTTGGGGGCAAAACACAGAAATTCCCCTTATTTTGAGGAAAAAAGGCTGAAATTCCCCTTATTTTGGGGCAAAAAGGCAGAAATTCTCCTTATTTTGGGGCAAAAAGCAGACATTTACCTTATTTTGGGGAAAAATTTTAGAAATTTAATTTATTTCAGGGCAAAAAGTCAGAAATTCCCCTTTTTTGGGGGCAAAAAGACAGAAATTCCGTTTATTTTTGGGGAAAATGAAGATATTGCACTTATTTTGAGTCAAAAAAGCGTAAAATCCGCTTATTTTGGGGCAAAAGTGAAGAAATTTCCCTTTTTTATGGCAATAAGATATACATTCCCTTTATTTTCTGGCAAAAAGGCAGAAATTCCCCGGATTTTAGAGCAAAATAGCAGAAATTTTCCTAATTTTGGGGCAAAAAGGCAGAAATTCCCCTTATTTTGGGGTAAATCTGCAGAAATTTTACTTATTTCGCTGCAAAATGGCAGAAATTCCCCTTATTTTCGTCGAAAAAGGCAGAAAATCCCCATATTTTGGAGCAAAATTGCAGAAATTCACCTAATTTGGGGGTAAAACATGCAATAATTTTCTTTATTTTGGGGCAAAAAGGCAGAAATTTCCCTTATTTTGAGGCAAATGGCAGAAATTCCCCTCATTTTAGGGCAAAATTGCAGAAATTTCAGTTATTTTCGGGCAAAAAACAGAAATTCCCCGTATTTTGGAGAAAACTTGCAGAAATTTGCTTTATTTGAGGAAAAATTGCTGATATTTCCCTTATTTTAGGGCAAAATTGCAGAAATTTCACTTATTTCAGAGAAAAAAATCAAAAATTTTTCTTATTTTTGGGCAAAATTGCAGAAATTTCCCTTATTTTGGGGCAAAAAGGCAGAAATTCCCCTTATTTTGGGGCAAAAAGGCAGAAATTCCCCGTATTTTGGAATAAAATTGCAGAAATTTCCTTTCTTTGGGGGCAAAAAGGCAGAAAATCCCCTTAATTTCGAGCAAAAAGGAAGAAATTCCCCGTATTTTGGAGCAAAATTACAGAAATTCCCCTAATATTGGGGCAAAAATGCAGAAATTTCTTTTATTTGGGGCAAAATGGTAGAAGTTCCCCTTGTTTTCGTGTTAAGAGGCAGAAATTCCCTGTATTTTGAAGCAAAATTGCAGAAACTCCCCTAATTTTTGGGCAAAACGGAAGAAATTCCCTTTATTTTGGGGCAAAAATACAGAAATTCTCCTTATTTCGGGGCAAAAAGTCAGAAATTCCCCTTATTTTGGGGCAAAATTGAAGAAATTTCCCTTATTTTGGGGCAAAATTGCAGACATTTCCATTATTTTGGGACAAAATTGGAGAAATTTCTTTTATTTTGGTACAGAATTGCAGAAATTTTTCTTATTTTGTGGCAAGAAGGCAGAAATTTTTTATATTTTGTGGCAGAAAGGAACAAATTTTTCTTATTTTCAGGCAAAATTGCAGAAATTTCATTTATTTCAGGACAAAAAGTCAGAAATTACTTTTATTTTGGGGCAAAAAGCAGAAATTTCTTTTATTTTAGTACAAAATTGAAGAAATTTTCCTTATTTTGGAACAAAAATGAGGAAATTCCCCATATTTTGGGGTAAAAGGCAGAAATTCACTTTTTTGAGGTAAATAGGCTGAAATTCCCCTTATTTTTGGGCAAAAAGGCAGAAATTCCCTTTCTTTGTGGCAAAAAGGCCTAAATTCCTGTTAATTGGGGCAGAAAAGCAGAAATTTTCCTTATTTGGAGGCAATAAGGCAGAAATTCCCCATATTTTGTGGCAAAAAGGCAGAAATTCCCTTTATTTGGAGGTAAAATGTTGAAATTCACTTTATTTTGGGCAAAAAGGCAGAAATTCCCCTTATTTTGGGGCAAAATTGCAGAAATTTCACTTATTTCAGGGCAGAAACTCAGAAATTTGCCTTATTTTGGGGCAAAAATCAGAAATTCCCCTAATATTGGGTCCAAAAACAGAAATTCCCCTTATTTTGGGGTAAAATTGCGGAAATTTCAAATATTTCAGGGCAAAAAGGCAGAAATTCCACTTTATTTCGGGCTACAAGGCAGAAATTTCCCGTATTTTGGAGCAAAATTTAAGAAATTCCCCTTATATTAGTGCAAAAATGCAGAAATTCCCTTTATTTTGGTGAAATAAGGCTGAAATCCTTCGTATTTTGAAGCAAAATTGCACAAATTCCCCTTATTTTGAGGGAAAATTCAGAAATACACATTATTTTGAGGCAAAAAGACAGAAATTTTACTTATTTCAGGGCAAAAAGTCAGAAATTTGCCTTATTTTGGGGCAAAAAGCAGAAATTCCCCTAATTTTGGGGCCAAAAAAAGAAATTCCCCTTATTTTGGGGTAAAATTGCAGAAATTTCAAATATTTCAGGGCAAAAAGGCAGAAATTCCACTTAATTTCGGGCTATAAGGCAGAAATTTCCCGTATTTTGGAGCAAAATTTCAGAAATTCCCCTTATATTGGTGCAAAAATGCAGAAATTCCCTTTATTTTGGTGAACTAAGGCTGAAATCCTTCGTATTTTGAAGCAAAATTGCACAAATTTCCCTAATTTTGAGGGAAAATGCAGAAATACACATTATTTTGGGGCAAAAAGACAGAAATTTTACTTATTTCAGGGCAAAAAGTCAGAAATTCCCCTTATTTTGGGGCAAAATTGAAGAAATTTTTCTTATTTTGCGCAAAATTGCAAAAATTTCACTTATTTCAGGTAAAGAAGACAGGAATTTCTCTAGTTTTGGGGCAAAGTGCAGAAATTTCTTTTATTTTTGTAGAAAATTGCAGAAATTTTCTTTATTTTGGGGCAAAAATGCAGAAACTCCCCATATTTTGGGGCAAAAAAGCAGAGATTCCCCTTATTATGAGGTAAAAAGGCTGAAATTCCCTTTATTTTGAGGCAAAAAGACAGAAATGCCCCTTATTTTGTGGCAAAAAGGCAGAAATTTCTCTTATTTTGTGGCAAAATTGCGGAAATTTAACTTATTTCAGGGCAAAATTCAAAAATTCCGCTTATTTTGTGGCAAAAATACAGAAATACCGTTTATTTTGGGGTAAAAATGCAGAAATTCCCTATATGTTGGGGAAAAAAGACAGAAATTCTTATTTTGGGGCAAAATTCAGAAATTCCACTTATTTTGGGGCAAAATTCCAGAAATTTCCCTTATTTTAAGGCAAAATGCAGAAATTTCCCTTCTTTTGGGGCAAAATTGCAGACATTTCCCTTATTTCAGGAAAAAAAGGCAGAAATATTCCTTATTTTAAGGCAAAAGGGCAGAAATTCCTAATATTTTGTTGCAAAAATGCAGAAATTTTCCTTATTTTGAGGTAAAAAGGCTGAAATTCCCCTTATTTGGGGGTAAAAATTCAGAAATTCCCCTTATTTTGGGGCAAAATTGAAGAAATTTCACTTATTTCAGGGTAATAAGTCAGAAATTCCCCTTATTTTGGGGCAAAAAAGACAGAAATTATTTTTGTTTTGGGGGAAAAAGACAGAAATTCCACTTATTTAGAGGCAAAACGGCAGAAATTCTCCTCATTTTGGGGCAAAAATGAAGAAATTTCCCTTTTTTATGGCAAAAAGGTTTGCATTCCCCTTATTTTCGGGCAAAAAGGCAGAAATTCCCCGTGTTTTGGAGCAAAATTGCAGAAATTCCCCTAATTTTGGGGCAAAAGGCAGAGATTCTCTTTATTTTGGGGCAAAAATCAGAAATTCCCCTTATTTTGGGGCAAAATTCTAGAAATTTCCTTTATTTTTGGGCAAAATTGCAGAAATTTCCTTTATTTGGGGCAAAATTGCAGAAATTTCACTGATTTTCAGGTAAAAAAGGTTGAAATTTCCTTTATTTAGGGGCCAAAATGGAGAAATTCCCCTTATTTTGGGGCAAAATTGCAGAAATTTTCCTTATTTTGGAGCAAAAAGCAAAAATTTCTTATATTTTGGGGCAAAAAGGCAGAAATTCTTCTTATTTTGAGGTAATAAGGCTGAAATTCCCCTTATTTTGGGACAAAAAGGCAGAAATTCTTTTTATTTTGGGGTAAAATTGCAGAAATTTCAAATATTTCTGGGCAAAATGGCAGAAATTCCCCTTATTTTGGGGCAAAAATATTAAATCCCTTATTTTTGGCTAAAATTGCAGATATTTCACTTATTTCGGGACAAAAAGGCAGAAATTCCACTTAATGTCGAGCAAAAAGGCAGAAATGACCCGTATTTTGGAGCAAAATTGCAGAAATTTTTCTAATTTTTGTGCAATAATGCAGAAATTCCCTTTATTTTGGAGCAAAAAGGCAGATATTCCCTATATTTTGGTGCAAAAAGGCTGAAATTCTTCTCATTTTGAGGTAAAATGCTGAAATTCCTCATATTTTGGGGCAAAAGGCAGAAATTCCCTTCATTTTGGGGCAAAAAGGCACAAATTTCCCTTATTTTCAGGCAAAATTGCAGAAATTTCATGTATTTCAGGGTAAGAAGTCAGAAAATCCCCTTATTTTGGGGCAAAAAGCAGAATTTTTTTTTTATTATGGTACACAATTTAAGAAATTTTCCTTTTTTTGGAACAAAAAGGCAGAAATTCCCCATTTTTTGGGGTAAAATGCCAAAATTCCTTTTATTTAGAGGTAAAACGCAGAAATTCCCCTAATATTGGGGGAAAATGAAGAAATTCCATTTATTTTGGGGCTAAAAGGCAGAAATTCCCCTTATTTTGGGGAAAAAGTCAGAAATTCCCCTTATTTTAAGACAAAATTGCAGAAATTTTTTTTATTTGGGAGCAAAAAACAGAAATTCCCTTTATTTTGGGGAAAATTGAAGAAATTTCCTTTATTATGAAGAAAAATTGCAGAAATTTCCCTTATTTTAAGGCAAAATTGCAGAAATTTCACTTATTTCATAGAAAAAAAGCAAAAATTTTTCTTATTTTGGGGCAAAAATGCAGAAATTTCCTTTATTTTGGGGCAAAAAAGCAGAAATTCCCCTAATTTTGGGATAAAATTGCAGAAATTTCCCTTATTTGGGGGAAAAAATGCAGAAAATCCCCTTAATTTCGGGCAAAAAGCCAAAAATTCCCCGTATTTTTGAGCCAAATTGCAAAAATTCCCCTTATATTGAGACAGAAATGCAGAAATTCCTTTTATTTGGGGCAAAAATGCAGAAGTTCCCCTTATTTTCGGGGAAAGAGGCAAAAATTCCCTGTATTTTGAAGCAAAATTGCAAAACTCCCCTAATTTTGGGGCAAAAAATCAGAAATTCCATTTATTTTGGGGCAAAAATACAGAAATTCCCTTATTTTGGGGCAAAATTGAAGAAATTTTTCTTATTTTGGGGCAAAATTGCAAAAATTACTTTTATTTTGGTACAGAATTGCAGAAATTTTTTTTATTTTGTGGCAAGAAGGCAGAAATTTTTTATATTTTGTGGCAAAAAGGCACAAATTTTTCTTATTTATGGGCAAAATTGCAGAAATTTCATTTATTTCAGAACAAAAAGTCAGAAATTCCTTTTATTTTGGGGCAAAAAGCAGAAATTTCTTCTATTTTGGTACAAAATTGAAGAAGTTTTCCTTATTTTGGAACAAAAAAGCAGAAATTCCCCATATTTTGTGGCAAAAGGCAGAAATTCCCCTTATTTTGAGGTAATAAGGCTGAAATTCCCCTTATTTTGGGGCAAAAAGGCAGAAATTCTTTTTATTTTGGGGTAAAATTGAAAAAATTTCAAATATTTCAGGTCAAAATGGCAGAAATTCCCCTTATTTTGGGGCAAAAAGATTAAATCCCTTATTTTTGGCTAAAATTGCCGATATTTCACTTATTTTGAGACAAAAAGGCAGAAATTCCACTTAAGTTCAGGCAAAAAGGCAGAAATGACCCGAATTTTGGAGCAAAATTGCAGAAATTCCTCTAATATTGGTGCAATAATGCAGAAATGTCCTTTATTTTGGAGCAAAAAGGCAGATATTCCCCATATTTTGGTGCAAAAATGCTGAAATTCTCCTCATTTTGAGGTAAAATGCTGAAATTCCTCATATTTTGGGGCAAAAGGCAGAAATTCCCCTCATTTTGGGGCAAAAAGGCACAAATTTCCCTTATTTTCAGGCAAAATTGTGGAAATTTCATTTATATCAGGGTAAAAAGTCAGAAATTCCCCTTATTTTGGGGCAAAAAGCAGAAATTTCTTTTATTATGGTAGAAAATTTAAGAATTTTTTTTTTGGAACAAAAAGGCAGAAATTCCTCATTTTTTGGGTAAAATACAGAAATTCCCCTTATTTAGAGGTAAAACGCAGAAATTTCCCTAATATTGGCGGAAAATGAAGAAATCCCCTATATTTTTGGGCTAAAAGGCAGAAATTCTCCTTATTTTGGGAAAAAAGTCACAAATTCCCCTTATTTTAGGGCAAAATTGCAGAAATTTCTTTTATTTGGTGGTAAACAACAGAAATTCCCTTAATTTGGAGAAAATTGCAGAAATTTCCTTTATTATGTTGAAAAATTGCAGAAATCTCTCTTATTTTAGGGCAAAATTGAAGAAATTTCACTTATTTCAGAGAAAAAAAGCAAAAATTTTTCTTATTTTGGGGCAAAAATGCAGAAATTTCCTTTATTTTTGGGCAAAAAGACAGATATTCCCCTTATTTTGAGATAAAATTGCCGAAATTTCCCTTATTTGGGGGCAAAAAGGCAGAAAATCCCCTTAATTTCGGGCAAAAAGGCAATCATTCCCCGTATTTTGGAGCAAAATTGCAGAAATTCCCCTAATATTGGGTTAAAAATGCAGAAATTCCTTTTATTTGGGGCAAGAAGGCAGAAGTTCCTCTTATTTTCAGGGAAAGAGGCAGAAATTCCCTGTATTTTGAAGCAAAATTTCAGAAACTCCCCTAATTTTGGGGCAAAAAGGCAGAAATTCCCTTTATTTTGGGGCAAAAATACAGAAATTCTCCTTATTTCGGGGCAAAACTCAGAAATTCCCCTCATTTTGGGGCAAAATTGAAGAAATTTCCCTTATTTTGGGGCAAAATTGCAGAAATTTCCTTTATTTTGGGGCAAAATTGGAGAAATTACTTTTATTTTGGTACAGAATTGCAGAAATTTTTCTTATTTTGTGGCAAGAAGGCAGAAATTTTTTATATTTTGTGGCAAAAAGGCACAAATTTTTCTTATTTTTGGGCAAAATTGCAGAAATTTCATTTATTTCAGGACAAAAAGTCAGAAATTCCTTTTATTTTGGGGCAGAAAGCAGAAATTTCTTATTTTGGTACAAAATCGAAGAAATTTTCCTTATTTTGGAACAAAAAGGCAGAAATTCCCCATATTTTGTGGCAAAAGTCAGAAATTCCCCTTATTTTGAGGTAATAAGGCTGAAATTCCCATTATTTTTGGGCAAAAAAACCGAAATTCTTTTTATTTTGGGGTAAAATTGAAAAATTTCAAATATTTCAGGGCAAAATGGCAGAAATTACCCTTATTTTGGGGCAAAAAGATTAAATCCCTTATTTTTGGCTAAAATTGCCGATAATTCACTTTTTTGGGACAAAAAGGCAGAAATTCCACTTAATTTCAGGCAAAAAGGCAGAAATGACCCATATTTTGGAGCAAAATTGCAGAAATTCCTATAATATTGGTGCAATAATGGAGAAATTTCCTTTATTTTGGAGAAAAAGGCAGATATTCCCCATATTTTGGTGCAAAAAGGCTGAAATTCTCCTCATTTTGAGGTAAAATTCTGAAATTCCTCATATTTTGGGGCAAAAGGCAGAAATTCCCCTCATTTTGGGGCAAAAATGCACAAATTTCCCTTATTTTCAGGCAAAATTGCAGAAATTTCATTTATTTAAGGGTAAAAAGTCAGAAATTCCCCTTATTTTGGGGCAAAAAGCAGAAATTTCTTTTATTATGGTACAAAATTTAAGAAATTTTCCTTTTTTTGGAACAAAAAGGCAGAAATTCCCCATTTTTTGGGGTAAAATCCAGAAGTTCCCCTTATTTAGAGGTAAAACACAGAAATTCCCCTAATATTGGGGGAAAATGAAGAAATTCCCTTTATTTTGGGGCTAAAAGGCAGAAATTCCCCTTATTTTGGGGAAAAAGTAACAAATTCCCCTTATTTTAGGGCAAAATTGCAGAAATTTCTTTTATTTGGGGGTAAAAGACAGAAATTCCCTTAGTTTGGGTAAAATTGCAGAAATTTCCTTTATTATGGGAAAAATTGCAGAAATTTCTCTTATTTTAGGGCAAAATTGCAGAAATTTCACATATTTCAGAGAAAAAAAGCATAAATTTTTCTTATTTTGGGGCAAAAATGCAGAAATTTCCTTTATTTTTGGACAAAAAAGCAGAAATTCCCCTTATTTTGGGATAAAATTGCCGAAATTTCCCTTATTTGGGGGCAAAAAGGCAGAAAATCCCCTTAATTTCGGGCAAAAAGGCAAAAATTCTCCGTATTTTGGAGCAAAATTGCAGAAATTCCCCTAATATTGGGGCAAAAATGCAGAAATTTTTTTTATTTGGGCCAAAAAGGCAAAAGTTCCTCTTATTTTCGGGGAAAGAGGCAGAAATTCCCTGTATTTTGAAGCAAAATTTCAGAAACTCCGCTAATTTTGGGGCAAAAAGGCAGAAAATCCCTTTATTTTGGGGCAAAAATACAGAAATTCTCCTTATTTCGGCGCAAAAATCAGAAATTCCCCGAATTTTGGGGCAAAATTGAAAATTTTCCCTTATTTTGGGGCAAAATTGCAGAAATTTCCCTTATTTTGGAGCAAAATTGGAGAAATTACTTTTATTTTGGTACAGAATTGCAGAAATTTTTCTTATTTTGTGGCAAGAAGGCAGAAATTTTTTATATTTTGTGGCAAAAAGGCACAAATTTTTCTTATTTTTGGGCAAAATTGCAAAAATTTCATTTATTTCAGGATAAAAAGTCAGAAATTCCTTTTATTTTGGGGCAAAAAGCAGAAATTTCTTCTATTTTGGTACAAAATCGAAGAAATTTTCCTTATTTTGGAACAAAAAGGCAGAAATTCCCCATATTTTGTGGCAAAAGGCAGAAATTCCCTTTATTTTGAGGTAATAAGGCTGAAATTCCCCTTATTTTGGGGCAAAAAGGCAAAAATTCTTTTTATTTTGGGGTAAAATTGAAAAAATTTCAAATATTTCAGGGCAAAATGGCAGAAATTCCTCTTATTTTGGGGCAAAAAGATTAAATCCCTTATTTTTGGCTAAAATTGCCGATATTTCACTCATTTTTGGACAAAAAGGCAGAAATTCCACTTAATTTCAGGCAAAAAGGCAGAAATGACCCGTATTTTGGAGCAAAATTGCAGAAATTCCTATAATATTGGTGCAATAATGGAGAAATTTCCTTTATTTTGGAGGAAAAAGGCAGATATTCCCCATATTTTGGTGCAAAAAGGCTGAAATTCTCCTCATTTTGAGGTAAAATGCTAAAATTCCTCATATTTTGGGTCAAAAGGCAGAAATTCCCCTCATTTTGGCGCAAAAAGGCACAAATTTCCCTTATTTTCAGGCAAAATTGCGGAAATTTCATTTATTTCAGGGTAAAAAGTCAGAAATTCCCCTTATTTTGGGGCAAAAAGCAGAAATTTCTTTTATCATGGTACAAAATTTAAGAAATTTTCCTTTTTTTGGAACAAAAAGGCAAAAATTCCCCATATTTTGGGGCAAAATGCAGGATATCCCCATATTTAGAGGTAAAATGCAGAAATTCCCCTAATTTTGAGGAAAAATGCAGAAATTCCCTATATTTTGGGGCTAAAAGGCAGAAATTCGCCGTATTTTGAAACAAAATTGCAGAAATTCTCATAATTTTAGGGGAAAAAGGCTGAAATTCTCCTTATTTTGGTGCAAAAAGAAAGAATATCTCCGTTTTTCAAGGGTAAAAAGTCAGAAATTCCCTTTATTTGAGGCAAAATTGCAGAAATTTCCCTTACTTTGGGGCAAAATTGCAGAAATTTCTCTTATTATGGGGCAAAATTGAAGAAATTTCAATTATTTCAGGGAAAAAAGGCAGAATTTTTTCATATTTTGGGGCAAAAACGCAGAAATTTCTTTTATTTTTGTACAAAATTGCAGAAATTTTTTTTATTTTGGGGCAAAAAGGCAGAAATTCCCCTTATTTTGGGGCAAAAGGCAGAAATTCCCCTTATTTTGAGGAAAAAAGGCTGGAATTCCCCTTATTTTGGGGCAAGAATGCAGAAATTTCCCTTATTTTGAGGCAAAAAGCAGACGTTTCCTTTATTTTGGGGAAAAATTTTAGAAATTTACCTTATTTCAGGGCAAAAAGTCAGAAATTCCCCTTATTTTTGGGGAAAAGTCAGAAATAGCACTTATTTTGAGGCAAAAAGGCTGAAAATCCTTTTATTTTGGGGTAAAAATGAAGAAATTTCCCTTTTTATGGCAAAAAGGTATACATTCTTTTTATTTTCGGGCAAAAAGGCAGAAATTCCCCGTATTTTGAAGCAAAATTGCAGAAATTCCCCTAATTTTGGGGAAAAAAAAGGAAGAAATTCCCCTTATTTCGCAGTAAAACTGCAAAAATTTCACTTATTTCGCGGCAATATGGCAGAAATTCCCCCTATTTTCGGCGAAAAAGAAGAAAATCCCCATAATTTGAAGCAAATTTGCAGAAATTCACCTAATTTTCGGGTAAAACATGCAGTAATTTTCTTTGTTTTGGGGCGAAAAGGCAGAAATTCCCTTTATTTTGGGGCAAAAGTCAGAAATTTCATTTATTTTAAGGCAAAATTGCAGAAATTTCCTTTATTTGGGGACAAAAAACAGAAATTCCCTTTATTTTGAAGCAAAATTGCAGAAAATTCCTTTATTATGGGGAAAAATTGCAGAAATTTCTTTTATTTTAAGGCAAAATTGCAGAAATTTCACTTCTTTCAGAGAATAAATGCAAAAATTTTTCTTATTTTGGGACAAAAAGGCAGAAATTCCCATTATTTTGGGGCAAAAAGGCAGAAATTCACCTTATTTTGGGGTAAAATTGCAGACATTTCACATATTTCAGGGCAAAAAGGCAGAAATTCCCGTTATTTGGGGGCAAACAGGCAGAAATTCCCCTTATTTTGTGATAAAATTGAAGAAATTTCCCTTGATTGGAGGCAAAAAGGCAGAAAATCTCCTTAATTTCGGGCAAAAAGGCAGAAATTCCCTGTATTTTGGAGCAAAATTGCAGAAATTCCCCTAATATTGGGGCAAAAATGCAGAAATTCCCTTTATTTGAAGCAAATCGGCAGAAGTTCCCCTTATTTTCGGGAAAAGAGGCAGAAATTCCCTGTATTTTGAAGCAAAATTGCAGAAACTCCCCTAATTTTGGGGCAAAAATGCAGAAATTCCCTATATTTTGGGGCAAAAATACAGAAATTCTCCTTATTTCGGGGCAAAAATCAGAAATTTCCTTTATTTTGGGGCAAAATTTTAGAAATTTCTTTTATTTTGTTACAGAATTGCAGAAATTTTTCTTATTTTATGGCAAAAAGGCAGAAATTCCCCATATTTTGGTGCAAAAAGACTGAAATTCTCCTTATTTTGAGGTAAAATGCTGAAATACCCCATATTTTGGAGTTAAAAGGCAGACATTCCCCTCATTTTGGGGCAAAAAAGCACAAATTTCTCTTATTTTCGGGCAAAATTGCAGAAATTTCATTTATTTCAGGGCAAAAAGTCAGAAATTCCTTTTATTTTGGGGCAAAAAGCAGAAATTTCTTTTATTTTGGTACAAAATTGAAGAAATTTTACTTATTTTGGAACAAAAAGTCAGAAATTCCCCATATTTTGGCAAAAGGCAGAAATTCCCTTTATTTTGAGGTAAAAAGGCTGAAATTCCCGTTATTTAGGGGCAAACAGACAGAAATCCCTTTACTTTGTGGCAAAAAGGCAGAAATTTCCATTAATTGGGGCAGAAAAGCAAAATTTTCCTTTTTGGGGGCAATAAGGCAGAAATTCCCCATATTTTGTGGCAAAAAGGCAGAAATTCCCATTTGGAGGTAAAATGCTGAAATTCCCCTTATTTTGGCAAAAAGGCAGTAATTCCCCTTATTTTGGGGCAAAATTTAAGAAATTTCACTTATTTCAGGGAAAAAAGTCAGAAATTTGCCTTATTTTAGGGCAAAAAGCAGAAATTCTCCTAATTTTGGGGCCAAATAGAAATTGCCCTTATTGTGAGGTAAAATTGCGGAAATTTCATATACTTCAGGGCAAAAAGGCAGAAATTCCACTTTATTTCGGGCAATAAGGCAGAAATTCCCCGTATTTTGGAGCAAAATTTCAGAAATTCCCCTTTTATTGGTGCAAAAAGGCAGAAATTCCCTTTATTTGGTGCAATAAGACAGAAATTCTCCGTATTTTGAAGCAAAATTGCACATATTCCCCTAATTTTGAGGGAAAATGAAGAAATTCACATTATTTGGGGGAAAAAGACAGAAATTCTCCTTATTTCAAGGCAAAATTCAGAAATTCCCCTTATTTTGGTGCAAAATTCCAGAAATGTCCATTATTTTGGGGCAAAATTGCAGAAATCTCCCTTATTTTGGGGCAAAATTACAGAAATTTCTGTTATTTCAGGGAAAAAAACGCAGAAATTTCTCTTATTTTAGGGCAAAAAGGCAGAAATTACTTTTATTTTGCTAAAAAATTGCAGATAATTTCTTTATTTTGGGGCAAAAATACAGAAATTCCCCATATTTTAGGGCAAAAAGGCAGAGATTTCCTTTATTATTAGGTAAAAAGGCTGAAATTCCCCTTCTTTTGGAAAAAAAAGACAGAAATTCCCATTATTTTGTGGCAAAAAGGCAGAAATTTCCCTTATTTTGGGGCAAAATTGCAGAAATTGCACTTATTTCAGGGCAAAATTCAAAAATTCCTTTTATTTTGGGGCAAAAAAACAGAAATTCCGTATATTTTTGGGTAAAAAGGCAGAAATTTCACTTATTTTGAGGTAAAAAGGCAGAAATTCCTCTTATTTTGGGACAAAAATAAAAAATTTCTTTTTTTTCTGGCAAAAGGTAAACGTTCCCCTTATTTTCGGGCAAAAAAGCAGAAATTCCTCGTATTTTGGGGCAAAAATGAAGAAATTTCGCTTTTTGTGGCAAAAGGTATGCATTCCCCTTATTTTCAGGAAATAATGCAGAAATTGCCCGTATTTTGGAGCAAAATTCTAGAAAATTTCCTAGTTGTGGGGCAAAAAGGCAGTAATTCCTTATCTGGTGGGGCAAAAAGACAGAAATTCTCCTTATTTTGGGGCAAAACTCAGAAATTCCACTTATTTTGGGTCAAAATTCCAGAAATTTCCCGGATTTTGGGGCACAATTGCAGAAATTTCACTTATTTTGGGGCAAAATTGCAGAAATTTCACTTATTTCAGAGAAGAAAGGCAGAAATTTTCCTTATTTTGGAGCAAAAATGCAGAAACTCCTAATATTTAGTGGCAAAAATGCAGAAATTCCCATTATTTTGAGGTAAAGAGGCTGAATATCCCATTATTTAGGGGTAAAAAAGCAGAAATTTCCCTTATTTTGGGGCAAAAATACAGAAATTCCCCTTATTTTGGGGCAAAATTGCAGAAATTTTAATTATTTTGAGGAAAAATTTTAGAAATTTAACTCATTTCAGGGCAAAAATTCAGAAAATCCCCTTATTTTGGGGCAAAAAGACAGAAATTCTGTTTATTTTTGGAAAAAAGTCAGAAATTGAACTTATTTTGAGTCAAAAAGGCGGAAAATCCCCTTATTTTGGGGTAAAAATGAAGAAATTTCCCTTTTTATGGCAAAAAGGTATACATTCCCTTTATTTTCGGGCAAAAAGGCAGAAATTCCTTGTATTTTGGAGCAAAATTTCAGAAATTCCTTTTATATTTGTGCAAAAAGGCAGAAATTCCCTTTATTTTGGTGCAATAAGGCAGAAATTCCCCGTATTTTGAAGCAAAATTGCACATATTTCTCTAATTTTGAGGGAAAAGTCAGAAATTCCCATTATTTTCGGCGAAAAAGGCAGAAAATCCCTGTATTTTGGAGCAAAATTGCCGAAATTCACCTAATTTTGGTGTAAAACAGGCAGTAATTTTCTTTGTTTTGGGGCAAAAAGGCAGAAATTTCCCTTATTTTGGGGCAAAAGGCAGAAATTCCCCTTATTTTAAGGCAAAATTGCAGAAATTTCTTTTATTTAAGGACAAAAAACAGAAATTCCCTATATTTTGGGGCAAAATTGCAGAAAATTCCTTTATTATGAAGAAAAATTGCAGAAATTTCTTTTATTTTAAGGCAAAATTGCAGAAATTTCACTTATTTCAGAGAAAAAAAGCAAAAATTTTTCTTATTTTTGGGCAAAAATGCAGAAATTCCCATAATTTTGGGGCAAAAAAGAAAGAAATTCACCTTATTTTGGGGTAAAATTGCAGACATTTCACATATTTCGGGGCAAAAAGGCAGAAATTCCTGTTATTTGGAGGCAACAAGGCAGAAATTCCTATTATTTTAGGATAAAATTGCAGAAATTTCCCTTTTCTGGAGGCAAAAAGGCAGAAAAACCCCTTAATTTCGGGCAAAAAGGCAGAAATTCTTTGTATTTTAAAGCAAAATTGCAGACATTCCCCAAATATTGGGGCAAAAATGCAGAAATTCCCTTTATTTGGGGCAAATCGGCAGAAGTTCTCCAATTTTCGAGAAAAGAGGCAGAAATTCTCTGTATTTTGAAGCAAAATTGCAGAAACTCCCCTAATTTTGGGGCAAAAAGGCAGAAATTTCCCTTTTTTGGGGCAAAAATACAAAAATTCTCCTTATTTCGGGGAAAAATCAGATATTTCCCTTATTTTGGGGCAAAATTTTAGAAATTTTTTTTATTTTGGAACAGAATTGCTGAAATTTTTCTTATTTTGAGGCAAAAAGGCAGAAATGCCCCACATTTTGGTGCAAAAAGGCTGAAATTTCCCTTATTTTGTGGTAAAATGCTGAAATTCCCCATATTTTGTGGTTAAAAGGCAGAAATTCCCCTCATTTTGGGGCTAAAAGGCACAAATTTCCCTTATTTTCGGGCAAAATTGCAGAAATTTCATTTATTTCAGGGCAAAAAGTCAGAAATTACTTTTATTTTGGGGCAAAAAGCAGAAATTTCTTTTATTTTGGTACAAAATTGAAGAAATTTTCCTTATTTTGGAACAAAAAGTCAGAAATTCCCCATATTTTGGGCAAAAGGAAGAAATTCCCCTTATTTTGAGGTAAAAAGGCTGAAATTCCCGTTATTTTGGGGCAAAAAGGCAGAAATTCCCTTTACTTTGTAGCAAAAAGGCAGAAATTCCCATTAATTGGGGCAGAAAAGCAAAAATTTTTCTTATTTGTGGGCAATAAGGCAGAAATGACCCATATTTTGTAGCAAAAAGGCAGAAATTCCCTTTATTTGGAGGTAAAATGCTGAAATTCCCCTTATTTTGGCAAAAAGGCATAAATTCCCCTTATTTTCGGGCAAAATTGTAGAAATTTCACTTATTTCAGGGTAAAAAGTCAGAAATTTGCCTTAATTTGGGGTAAAAAGCTGAAATTTTCCTAATTTTGGGGCAAAAAACAGAAATTCCCCTTATTTTGGGGTAAAATTGCGGAAATTTCAAATATTTCAGGGCAAAAAGGCAGAAATTACAATTTATTTCGGGCAATAAGGCAGAAATTCCCCGTATTTTGGAGCAAAATTTCAGAAATTCCCCTTATATTGGTGCAAAAAGGCAGAAATTCCCTTTATTTTGGTGCAATAAGGCAGAAATTCTCCATATTTTGAAGCAAAATTGCACATATTCCCCTAATTTTGAGGGAAAAGTCAGAAATTCCTATTATTTTCGGCGAAAAAGGCAGAAAATCCCTGTATTTTGGAGCAAAATTGCAGAAATTCACCTAATTTTGGCGTAAAACAGGCAGTAATTTTCTTTGTTTTGAGGCAAAAAGGCAGAAATTCCCCTTATTTTGGGGCAAAAGGCAGAAATTCCCCTTATTTTAAGGCAAAATTGCAGAAATTTCCCTTATTTGGGGACAAAAAAACAGAAATTCCCTTTATTTTGGGGCAAAATTGCAGAAAATTCCTTTAATATGAAGAAAAATTGCAGAAATTTCTTTTATTTTAAGGCAAAATTGCAGAAATTTCACTTATTTCAGAGAAAAAAAGCAAAAATTTTTCTTATTTTGGGGCAAAAATGCAGAAATTCCCATAATTTTGTGGCAAAAAGGCAGAAATTCACCTTATTTTGGGGTAAAATTGCAGTCATTTCACATATTTCGGGGCAAAAAGGCAGAAATTCCTGTCATTTGGGGGCAAAAAGGCAGAAATTCCCCTTATTTTGGGATAAAATTGCAGAAATTTCCCTTTTTTGGGGGCAAAAAGGCAGAAAATCCCCTTAATTTTGGGCAAAAAGGCAGAAATTCTTTGTATTTTAAAGCAAAATTTCAGAAATTCTCCTTATATTGGTGCAAAAAGGCAGAAATTCCCTTTATTTTGGTGCAATAAGGCAGAAATTCCCCCTATTTTGCAGCAAAATTGCACATATTCCCCTAATTTTGAGGGAAAAATCAGAAATTCACATTATTTTGGGGCAAAAAGACAGAAATTCTCCTTATTTCAGGGCAAAAATTCAGAAATTCCCCTTATTTGTGGCAAAATTTAAGAAATGTTCATTATTTTGGAGCAAAAAGGCACAAATTTCCCTTATTTTCGCGCAAAATTGCAGAAATTTTATTTATTTTGGGGCAAAAAGTCAGAAATTTCTCTATTTTGGGGCAAAAAGGCAGAAATTACTATTATTTTGGTACAAAATTGCAGAAAATTTCTTTATTTTGGGGCAAAAATACAGAAATTCTCCATATTTTAGGGCAAAAAGGCAGAGATTCCTCTTATTATTAGGTAAAAAGGCTGAAATTCCCCCAATTTTGGGGCAAAAAGACAGAAATTCCCCTTATTTTGTGGCAAAAAGGCAGAAATTTCCCTTATTTTGGAGCAAAATTGCAGAAATTTCACTTATTTCAGGGCATAATTCAAAAATTCCTTTTATTTTGGGGCAAAAATACAGAAATTCCATATATTTTTAGGTAAAAAGGCAGAAATTTCACTTATTTTGAGGTAAAAAGGCAGAAATTCCTCTTATTTTGGGGCAAAAATGAAGAAATTTCCCTTTTTTTGGCAAAAGGTAAACATTCCCCTTATTTTCGTGCAAAAAGGCACAAATTTCCCTTATTTTCGCGCAAAATTGCAGAAATTTTATTTATTTTGGGGCAAAAAGTCAGAAATTTCTCTATTTTGGGGCAAAAAGGCAGAAATTACTATTATTTTGGTACAAAATTGCAGAAAATTTCTTTATTTTGGGGCAAAAATACAGAAATTCTCCATATTTTAGGGCAAAAAGGCAGAGATTCCTCTTATTATTAGGTAAAAAGGCTGAAATTCCCCCAATTTTGGGGCAAAAAGACAGAAATTCCCCTTATTTTGTGGCAAAAAGGCAGAAATTTCCCTTATTTTGGAGCAAAATTGCAGAAATTTCACTTATTTCAGGGCATAATTCAAAAATTCCTTTTATTTTGGGGCAAAAATACAGAAATTCCATATATTTTTAGGTAAAAAGGCAGAAATTTCACTTATTTTGAGGTAAAAAGGCAGAAATTCCTCTTATTTTGGGGCAAAAATGAAGAAATTTCCCTTTTTTTGGCAAAAGGTAAACATTCCCCTTATTTTCGTGCAAAAAGGCAGAAATTCCCCGAATTTTGGAGCAAAATTGCAGAAATTACCCTAATTATGGGGCAAAAAGGCAGAAATTCCCTATATGTTGTTGAAAAAAAGACAGAAATTAACCTTATTTTGGGGCTAAACTCAGAAATTCCACATATTTTGGGGCACAATTCCAGAAATTTCCCTTATTTTGGGACAAAATTGCAGAAATTTCAATTATTTTGGAGCAAAATTGCAGAAATTTCACTTATTTCATGAAAAAAAAGCAGAAATTTTCCTTATTTTGGGGCAAAAAGGCAGAAATTCCTAATATTTTGTGGCAAAAATGCAGAAATTCCCCTTATTTTGTGGCAAAAAGGCAGAAATTTCCCTTATTTTGAGGCAAAATTGTAGAAATTTCTCTTATTTAAGGGCATAATTCAAAAATTCCTTTTATTTTGGAGCAAAAAGACAGAAATTCCATTTATTTTTGGGTAAAAAGGCAGAAATTTCACTTATTTTGAGGTAAAAATGCAGAAATTCCTCTTATTTTGGAGCAAAAATTAAGAAATTTCCCTTTTTTGTGGCAAAAGGTATACATTTCCCATATTTTCGGGAAAAAAAGCAGAAATTCCCCATATTTTGGAGCAAAATTGCAGAAATTCCCCTAGTTGTAAGGCAAAAAGGCAGAAATTCCCTATTTGTTTGGGCAAAAAGACAGAAATTCTCCTTATTTTGGGGCAAAACTAAGAAATTCCACTTATTTTGGGGCAAAATTCCAGAAATTTTTCTTATTTTGGGGCAAAATTGCAGAAATTTCACTTATTTTGGGGCAAAATTGCAGAAATTTCACTTATTTTGTTGTAAAAAGGCTGAAATTCCAATTATTTAGGGGCAAAAAGGCAGAAATTTTCCCTATTTTGAGGCAAAAAGACAGAAATTCCCCTTATTTTGTGGCACAAAGGAAGAAATTTCTTTTATTTTAGGGCAAAATTGCAGAAATTTCACTTATTTTGTGGTAAAAAGGCTGAAATTCCCCTCATTTAGGGGCAAAAAGGTAGAAATTTCTCCTATTTTGGGGCAAAAAGACAGAAATTCCCCTTATTTTGTCGCACAAAGGCAGAAATTTCTTTTATTTTAGGGCAAAATTGCAGAAATTTCACTAATTTCATGGCATAATTCAAAAATTCCTTTTATTTTGGGGCAGAAAGACAGAAATTCCGTTTATTTTTGGGTAAAAAGGCAGAAATTTCACTTATTTTGAGGTAAAAAGGCAGAAATTCCTTTTATTTTGGGTCAAAAATGAAGAAATTTCCTTTTTTATGGCAAAATGTATACATTCCCTTTATTTTTGGGAAAAATGCAGAAATTCCCTGTATTTTGGAGCAAAATTGCAGAAATTCCCCTAGTTGTGGGGCAAAAGCAGAAATTCCCTATTTGTTGAGGCAAAAAGACAGAAATTCTCCTTATTTTGGGGCAAAACTCAGAAATTCCACTTATTTTGGGGCAAAATTCCAGAAATTTCCCTTATTTTGGGGCAAAATTGCAGAAATTTCACTTATTTTGGGGCAAAATTGCAGAAATTTCCCTTATTTCAGCCAAGAAAGGCAGAAATTTTCCTCATTTTGGAGCAAAAATGCAGATATTCCTAATATTTTGTGGCAAAAATGCAGAAATCACAATTTATTTTTTGTTAAAAAGGCTGAAATTCACATTATTTGGGGGCAAAAAGGCAGAAATTTCCCTTATTTTTTGGCAAAAATACAGAAATTCCCCTTATTTTGGGGCAAAATTGCAGAAATTTCAATTATTTTGGGAAAAAATTGCAAAAATTTCTTTTATTTTAAGGCAAAATTGCAGAAATTTCACTTATTTCAGAGAAAAAAAGTAAAATTTTTTCTTATTTTGGGGCAAAAATGCAGAAATTCCCATTATTTTGGGGCAAAAAGGCATAAATTCACCTTATTTTGGGGTAAAATTGCAGACATTTCACATATTTCAGGGCAAAAAGGCAGAAATTCCTGTTATTTGGGGGCAAAAAGCCAGAAATTCTTCTTATTTTGTTTTAAAAAGGCTGAAATTCCCGTTTTTTTGGGGCAAAAAGGCAGAAATTTCCTTTACTTTGTGGCAAAAAAGGCAGAAATTCCAGTTAATTGGGGCAGAAAAGCAAAAATTTTCCTTATTTGGGGGCAATAAGGCAGAAATTTCCAATATTTTGTGGCAAAAAGGCAAAAATTCCCCATATTTGGAGGTAAAATGCTGAAATTCCCCTTATTTTGGCAAATAGGCAGAAATTCTCCTTATTTAGGGGCAAAATTGCAGAAATTTCACTTATTTCAGGGCAAAAAGTAAGAAATTTGCCTTATTTTGGGGCAAAAAGCAGAAATTCTCCTAATTTTGGGGCCAAAAACAGAAATTCCCCTTATTTTGGGGTAAAATTGCAGAAATTTCAAATATTTCAGAGCAAAAAGGCAGAAATTCCACATTATTTCTGGCAATAAGGCAGAAATTCCCCATATTTTGGAGCAAAATTTCAGAAATTCCACGTATATTGGTGCAAAAATGCAGAAATTTTCGTTATTTTGGTGCAATAAGGCAGAAATTCCACGTATTTTGAAGCAAAATTGCACATATTCCCCTAATTTTGAGGGAAAATGCAGAAATTCACATTATTTTGGGGCAAAAAGACAGAAATTCTCCTTATTTCAGGGCAAAAAGTCAGAAATTCTTCTTATTTTGGGGCAAAATTCCAGAAATGTCCATTATTTTGGGGCAAAATTGCAGAAATCTTCCTTATTTTGGGGCAAAATTACAGAAATTTCACTTATTTCAGGGAAAAAACACAGAAATTTCTGTTATTTTGGGGCATAAAGGCAGAAATTACTTTTATTTTGGTACAAAATTGCAGAAAATTTCTTTATTTTGGGGCAAAAATACAGAAATTCCCCATATTTTAGGGCAAAAATGCAGAGATTCCCCTTATTATTAGGCAAAAAGACAGAAATTCCCCTTATTTAGGGGCAAAATAACAGATATTTCACTTATTTCAGGGAAAAAGGCAGAAATTTTTTTAGTTTGGAGCAAAATAGCAGAAATTCCTAATATTTTGTGGCGAAAATGCAGATATTCACCTTATTTTGAGGTAAAAAGGCTGAAATTCTCCTTATTTGGAGGCAAAAAGGCAGAAATTTCCCCTATTTTATGGCAAAAAGTCAGAAATTCCCATTATTTTGTGGCACAAAGGCAGAAATTTCCCTTATTTTGAGGCATAATTGGAGAAATTTCACTTATTTCAGGGCAAAATTCAAAAATTGCATTTATTTTGGGGCAAAAATACAGAAATTCCGTATATTTTTGAGTAAAAAGGCAGAAATTTCACTTATTTTGACGTAAAAAGGCAGAAATTCCTCTTATTTTGGGACAAAAATGAAGAAATTTCTCTTTTTTTGTGGCAAAAGGTAAACATTCCCCTAATTTTCGGGCAAAAAAACAGAAATTTCCCGTATTTAGGAGCAAAATTGCAGAAATTCCCCTAATTGTGGGGCAAAAAGGCAGAAATTCCCTATATGTTGGGGCAAAAAGACAGAAATTCTCTTTATTTTGGGGCAAAACTCAGAAATTCCACTTATTTTGGGGCAAAATTCAAGAAATTTCTCTTATTTTGGGACAAAATTGCAGAAATTTCAATTTTTTGGGCCAAAATTGCAGAAATTTCACTTATTTCAGGGAAAAAAGGTAGAAATTTTTCTTATTGTGAGGCAAAAAGGCAGAAATTCCTTATATTTTGTGGCAAAAAATGCAGAAATTCCCCTTATTTTGAGGTTAAAAGGCAGAAATTTCCCTTATTTTGGGGCATAAATACAGAAATTCCCTTTATTTTGGGGCAAAACTGCAGAAATTTCAATTATTTTGGGGAAAATTTTTTGAAATTTAACTTATTTCAGGGCAAAAAGTCAGAAATTCCCCTTATTTGGGGCAAAAAGACAGAAATTCCATTTATTTTTGGAAAAAAGTCAGAAATTGCACTTATTTTGAGTGAAAAAAGGCGGAAAATCCTTTTATTTTGGGGTAAAAATGAAGAAATTTCCCTTTTTATGGCAAAAAGGTATACATTCCCTTTATTTTCGGGCAAAAAGGCAGAAATTCCCCGTATTTTAGAGCAAAATTGCAAAAATTCCCCTTATTTTGGGGCAAAAAGGCAGAAAATCCCCTTATTTTGGGGTAAAACTGCAGAAATTTCACTTATTTCGCGGCAAAATGGCAGAAAATCCTCTTATTTTCTGTGAAAAAGGCAGAAAATCCCTGTATTTTGGAGCAAAATTGCAGAAATTCACCTAGTTTTGGCGTAAAACATGCAGTAATCTTTTTTGTTTTGGGCAAAAAAGGCAGAAATTCTCCTTATTTTGGAGCAAAAGGCAGAAATTCCCCTTAATTTAGGGCAAATTTGCAGAAATTTCCCTTATTTGGGGACAAAAAACAGAAATTCCCTTTATTTTGGGGCAAAATTGCAAAAAAATCCTTTATTATGGGGAAAAATTGCAGCAATTTCTTTTATTAGAAGGCAAAATTTCAGAAATTTCACATATTTCAGAGAAAAAAAGCAAAAATTTTTCATATTTTGGGGCAAAAAGGCAGAAATTCCCATTATTTTTGGGCAAAGAGGTAGAAATTCACCTCATTTTGGGGTAAAATTGCAGACGTTTCACATATTTCAGGGCAAAAAGGCAGAAATTCCCGTTATTTGAGGGCATAAAGGCAGAAATTCCTTTTATTTTGGGATAAAATTGCAGAAATTTCCTTTATTTGGGGGCAAAAAGGAAGAAAATCCCCTTAATTTTGGAAAAAGGTAGAAATTCCCCGTATTTTAAAGCAAAATTGCAGAAATTCCCTAAATATTGGGGCAAAAATGCAGAAATTCCCTTTATTTGGGGCAAATCGGCAGAAGTTCCCCTTATTTTCGGGAAAAGAGGCAGAAATTCCCTGTATTTTGAAGCAAAATTGCAGAAACTCCCCTAATTTTGGGGCAAAAAGGCAGAAATTCCCTTTTTTGGGGGGCAAAAAAACAGAAATTCTCCTTATTTCGGGGCAAAAATCAGAAATTTCCATTATTTTGGGGCAAAATTTTAGAAATTTCTTTTATTTTGGTACAAAATTGCAGAAATTTTTCTTATTTTGTGTCAAAAAAACAGAAATTCTTCATATTTTGGTGCAAAAAGGCTGAAATTCCCCTTATTTTGAGGTAAAATGCTGAAATTCCCCATATTTTGGGGTTAAAAGGCAGAAATTCCCCTCATTTTGGGGCAAAAAGGCACAAATTTCCATTATTTTCGGGCAAAATTGCAGAAATTTCATTTATTTCAGGGCAAATAGTCAGAAATTATTGTTATTTTGGGGCAAAAAGCAGAAATTTCTTTTATTTTGGTACAAAATTGAAGAAATTTTCCTTATTTTGGAACAAAAAGTCAGAAATTCCCCATATTTTGGGCAAAAGGCAGAAATTCCCCTTATTTTGGGGTAAAAAGGCTGAAATTCCCGTTAATTTGGGGCAAAAAGGCAGAAATTCTCTTTACTTTGTGGCAAAAAGGCAGAAATTCCAATTATTGGGGCAGAAAAGCAAAAATTTTCCTTATTTGGGGGCAATAAGGCAGAAATTCCCCATATTTTGTGGCAAAAAGGCAGAAATTCCCCTTATTTGAAGGGAAAATGATGAAATTCCCCTTATTTTGGGGCAAAATTGCAGAAATTTCACTTATTTCAGGGCAAAAAGTCAGAAATTTGCCTTAATTTGGGGCAAAAAGCAGAAATTCTCCTAATTTTGGGGCCCAAAACAGAGATTCCCCTTATTTTGGGGTAAAATTGCGGAAATTTAAAATATTTCAGGGCAAAAAGGCAGAAATTCCACTTTATTTCCGGCAATAAGGCAAAAATTCCCCGTATTTTGGAGCAAAATTTCAGAAATTCCCCTTATATTGGTGCAAAAATGCAGAAATTCCTTTTATTTTGGTGCAATAAAAAAAAATTCCCCGTATTTTGAAGCAAAATTGCACTTATTCCCCTAATTTTGAGGGAAAATGTAGAAATTCACATTATTTTGGGGCAAAAAGACAGAAATTCTCCTTATTTCAGGGCAAAAAATCAGAAATTCTTCTTATTTTGGGGCAAAATTCCAGAAATGTCCATTATTATGGGGCAAAATTGCAGAAATCTCCCTTATTTTGGGGCAAAATTACAGAAATTTCACTTATTTCAGGGAAAAAACGCAGAAATTTCTCTTATTTGGGGCAAAAAGGCAGAAATTACTTTTATTTTGGTACAAAATTGCAGAAAATTTCTTTATTTTGGGGCAAAAATACAGAAATTCCCCATATTTTAGGGCAAAAATGCAGAGATTTCCCTTATTATTAGGCAAAAAGACAGAAATTTCCCTTATTTAGGGGCAAAATAACAGATATTTCACTTATTTCAGGGAAAAAAGGCAGAATTTTTTTTAGTTTTGAGCAAAATAGCAGAAATTCCTAATATTTTGTGGCGAAAATGCAGAAATTCACCTTATTTTGAAGTAAAAAGGCTGAAATTCTCCTTATTTGGAGGCAAAAAGGCAGAAATTTCCCCTATTTTGGGGCAAAAAGTCAGAAATTCCCCTTATTTTGTGGCACAAAGGCAGAAATTTCCCTTATTTTGAGGCATAATTGGAGAAATTTCACTTATTTCAGGGCAAAATTCAAAAATTGCATTTATTTTGGGGCAAAAATACAGAAATTCCGTATATTTTTGAGTAAAAAGGCAGAAATTTCACTTATTTTGACGTAAAAAGGAAGAAATTCCTGTTATTTTGGGGCAAAAATGAAGAAATTTTCTTTTTTTGTGGCAAAAGGTAAACATTCCCCTTATTTTCGGGCAAAAAAACAGAAATTCCCCGTATTTTGGAGCAAAATTGCAGAAATTTCCCTAATTGTGGGGCAAAAAGGCAGAAATTCCCTATATGTTGGGGCAAAAAGACAGAAATTCTCTTTATTTTGGGGCAAAACTCAGAAATTCCACTTATTTTGGGGCAAAATTTAAGAAATTTCTCTTATTTTGGGACAAAATTGCAGAAATTTCAATTTTTTGGGCCAAAATTGTAGAAATTTCACTTATTTTAGGGAAAAAAGGCAGAAATTTTTCTTATTATGGGGCAAAAAGGCAGAAATTCCTTATATTTTGTGGCAAAAAATGCAGAAATTCCCCTTATTTTGAGGTTAAATGGCAGAAATTTCCCTTATTTTGGGGCAAAAATACAGAAATTCCCCTTATTTTGGGGCAAAACTGCAGAAATTTCAATTATTTTGGGGAGAATTTTTTGAAATTTAACTTATTTCAGGGCAAAAAGTCAGAAATTCCCCTTATTTTGGGGCAAAAAGACAGAAATTCCATTTATTTTTGGAAAAAAGTCAGAAATTGCACTTATTTTGAGTCAAAAAGGCGGAAAATCCTTTTATTTTGGGGTAAAAATGAAGAAATTTCCCTTTTTATGGCAAAAAGGTATACATTCCCTTTATTTTCGGGCAAAAAGGCAGAAATTCCCCGTATTTTAGAGCAAAATTGCAAAAATTCCCGTAATTTTGGGGCAAAAAGGCAGAAATTCCCCTTATTTTGTAGTAAAACTGCAGAAATTTCACTTATTTCGCGGCAAAATGGCAGAAAATCCCCTTATTTTCTGTGAAAAATGCAGAAAATCCCCGTATTTTGGAGCAAAATTGCAGAAATTCACCTAGTTTTGGCGTAAAACATGCAGTAATCTCCTTTGTTTTGGGGCAAAAAAGGCAGAAATTCTCCTTATTTTGGGGCAAAAGTCGGAAATTCCCCTTAATTTAGGGCAAATTTGCAGAAATTTCCCTTATTTGGGGACAAAAAACAGAAATTCCGTTTATTTTGGGGCAAAATTGCAAAAAAATCCTTTATTATGGGGAAAAATTGCAGCAATTTCTTTTAGTATAAGGCAAAATTTCATAAATTTCACATATTTCAGAGAAAAAAAGCAAAAATTTTTCATATTTTGGGGCAAAAAGGCAGAAATTCCCATTATTTTTGGGCAAAAAGGTAGAAATTCACCTCATTTTGGGGTAAAATTGCAGACGTTTCACATATTTCAGGGCAAAAAGGCAGAAATTCCCGTTATTTGAGGGCATAAAGGCAGAAATTCCTTTTATTTTGGGATAAAATTGCAGAAATTTCCCTTGTTTGGGGGCAAAAAAGAAGAAAATCCCCTTAATTTTGGGCAAAAATGCAGAAATTCCCTTTATTTGGGGCAAATCGGCAGAAGTTCCCCTTATTTTCGGGAAAAGAGGCAGAAATTCCCTGTATTTTGAAGCAAAATTGCAGAAACTCCCCTAATTTTGGGGCAAAAAGGCAGAAATTCCCTTTTTTGGGGGGCAAAAAAACAGAAATTCTCCTTATTTCGGGGCAAAAATCAGAAATTTCCCTTATTTTGGGGCAAAATTTTAGAAATTTCTTTTATTTTGGTACAGAATTGCAGAAATTTTTCTTATTTTGTGTCAAAAAGGCAGAAATTCTTCATATTTTGGGCAAAAGGCAGAAATTCCCCTTATTTTGGGGTAAAAAGGCTGAAATTCCCGTTAATTTGAGGCAAAAAGGCAGAAATTCCCTTTACTTTGTGGCAAAAAGGCAGAAATTCCAATTATTGGGGCAGAAAAGCAAAAATTTTTCTTATTTGGGGGCAATAAGGCAGAAATTCCCCATATTTTGTGGCAAAAAGGCAGAAATTCCCCTTATTTGAAGGGAAAATGATGAAATTCCCCTTATTTTGGGGCAAAATTGCAGAAATTTCACTTATTTCAGGGCAAAAAGTCAGAAATTTGCCTTAATTTGGGGCAAAAAGTAGAAATTCTCCTAATTTTGGGACCCAAAACAGAGATTCCCCTTATTTTGGGGTAAAATTGCGGAAATTTAAAATATTTCAGGGCAAAAAGGCAGAAATTCCACTTTATTTCCGGCAATAAGGCAAAAATTCCCCGTATTTTGGAGCAAAATTTCAGAAATTCCCCTTATATTGGTGCAAAAATGCAGAAATTCCTTTTATTTTGGTGCAATAAGTCAAAAATTCCCCGTATTTTGAAGCAAAATTGCACATATTCCCCTAATTTTGAGGGAAAATGCAGAAATTCACATTATTTTGGGGCAAAAAGACAGAAATTCTCCTTATTTCAGGGCAAAAAGTCAGAAATTCTTCTTATTTTCGGGCAAAATTCCAGA
This sequence comes from Micromys minutus, assembly GCF_963924665.1. Lineage (NCBI taxonomy): Eukaryota > Metazoa > Chordata > Mammalia > Rodentia > Muridae > Micromys > Micromys minutus. Next base: position 133,713 of record NW_027667258.1, on the reverse strand, counting down.
AATGTCCATTATTTTGGGGCAAAATTGCAGAAATCTCCCTTATTTTGGGGCAAAATTACAGAAATTTCACTTATTTCAGGGAAAAAACGCAGAAATTTCTCTTATTTTGGGGCAAAAAGGCAGAAATTACTTTTATTTTGGTACAAAATTGCAGAAAATTTCTTTATTTTGGGGCAAAAATACAGAAATTCCCCCTATTTTAGAGCAAAAATGCAGAGATTCCCCTTATTATTAGGCAAAAAGACAGAAATTCCCCTTATTTAGGGGCAAAATAAGAGATATTTCACTTATTTCAGGGAAAAAAGGCAGAAATTTTTTTAGTTTGGAGCAAAATAGCAGAAATTCCTAATATTTTGTGGCGAAAATGCAGAAATTCACCTTATTTTGAGGTAAAAAGGCTGAAATTCTCCTTATTTGGTGGCAAAAAGGCAGAAATTTCCCCTATTTTGGGGCAAAAAGTCAGAAATTCCCCTTATTTTGTGGCACAAAGGCAGAAATTTCCCTTATTTTGAGGCATAATTGGAGAAATTTCACTTATTTCAGGGCAAAATTCAAAAATTGCATTTATTTTGGGGCAAAAATACAGAAATTCCGTATATTTTTGAGTAAAAAGGCAGAAATTTCACTTATTTTGACGTAAAAAGGCATAAATTCCTCTTATTTTGGGGCAAAAATGAAGAAATTTCTCTTTTTTTGTGGCAAAAGGTAAACATTCCCCTAATTTTCGGGCAAAAAAACAGAAATTTCCCGTATTTAGGAGCAAAATTGCAGAAATTCCACTAATTGTGGGGCAAAAAGGCAGAAATTCCCTATATGTTGGGGCAAAAAGACAGAAATTCTCTTTATTTTGGGGCAAAACTCAGAAATTCCACTCATTTTGGGGCAAAATTCAGGAAATTTCTCTTATTTTGGGACAAAATTGCAGAAATTTCAATTTTTTGGGCCAAAATTGCAGAAATTTCACTTATTTCAGGGAAAAAAGGCAGAAATTTTTCTTATTGTGAGGCAAAAAGGCAGAAATTCCTTATATTTTGTGGCAAAAAATGCAGAAATTCCCCTTATTTTGAGGTTAAAAGGCAGAAATTTCCCTTATTTTGGGGCATAAATACAGAAATTCCCCTTATTTTGGGGCAAAACTGCAGAAATTTCAATTATTTTGGGGAAAATTTTTTGAAATTTAACTTATTTCAGGGCAAAAAGTCAGAAATTCCCCTTATTTTGGGGCAAAAAGACAGAAATTCCATTTATTTTTGGAAAAAAGTCAGAAATTGCACTTATTTTGAGTCAAAAAGGCGGAAAATCCTTTTATTTTGGGGTAAAAATGAAGAAATTTCCCTTTTTATGGCAAAAAGGTATACATTCCCTTTATTTTCGGGCAAAAAGGCAGAAATTCCCCGTATTTTAGAGCAAAATTGCAAAAATTCCCCTTATTTTGGGGCAAAAAGGCAGAAAATCCCCTTATTTTGGGGTAAAACTGCAGAAATTTCACTTATTTCGCGGCAAAATGGCAGAAAATCCTCTTATTTTCTGTGAAAAAGGCAGAAAATCCCCGTATTTTGGAGCAAAATTGCAGAAATTTACCTAGTTTTGGCGTAAAACATGCAGTAATCTTTTTTGTTTTGGGGCAAAAAAGGCAGAAATTCTCCTTATTTTGGAGCAAAAGGCAGAAATTCCCCTTAATTTAGGGCAAATTTGCAGAAATTTCCCTTATTTGGGGACAAAAAACAGAAATTCCCTTTATTTTGGGGCAAAATTGCAAAAAAAATCCTTTATTATGGGGAAAAATTGCAGCAATTTCTTTTATTAGAAGGCAAAATTTCAGAAATTTCACATATTTCAGAGAAAAAAAGCAAAAATTTTTCATATTTTGGGGCAAAAAGGCAGAAATTCCCATTATTTTTGGGCAAAAAGGTAGAAATTCACTTCATTTTGGGGTAAAATTGCAGACGTTTCACATATTTCAGGGCAAAAAGGCAGAAATTCCCGTTATTTGAGGGCATAAAGGCAGAAATTCCTTTTATTTTGGGATAAAATTGCAGAAATTTCCCTTGTTTGGGGGCAAAAAGGAAGAAAATCCCCTTAATTTTGGGCAAAAAGGCAGAAATTCCCCGTATTTTAAAGCAAAATTGCAGAAATTCCCTAAATATTGGGGCAAAAATGCAGAAATTCCCTTTATTTGGGGCAAATCGGCAGAAGTTCCCCTTATTTTCGGGAAAAGAGGCAGAAATTCCCTGTATTTTGAAGCAAAATTGCAGAAACTCCCCTAATTTTGGGGCAAAAAGGCAGAAATTCCCTTTTTTGGGGGGCAAAAAAACAGAAATTCTCCTTATTTCGGGGCAAAAATCAGAAATTTCCCTTATTTTGGGGCAAAATTTTAGAAATTTCTTTTATTTTGGTACAAAATTGCAGAAATTTTTCTTATTTTGTGTCAAAAAGGCAGAAATTCTTCATATTTTGGTGCAAAAAGGCTGAAATTCCCCTTATTTTGAGGTAAAATGCTGAAATTCCCCATATTTTGGGGTTAAAAGGCAGAAATTCCCCTCATTTTGGGGCAAAAAGGCACAAATTTCCATTATTTTCGGGCAAAATTGCAGAAATTTCATTTATTTCAGGGCAAATAGTCAGAAATTACTGTTATTTTGGGGCAAAAAGCAGAAATTTCTTTTATTTTGGTACAAAATTGAAGAAATTTTTCTTATTTTGGAACAAAAAGTCAGAAATTCCCCATATTTTGGGCAAAAGGCAGAAATTCCCCTTATTTTGGGGTAAAAAGGCTGAAATTCCCGTTAATTTGGGGCAAAAAGGCAGAAATTCCCTTTACTTTGTGGCAAAAAGGCAGAAATTCCAATTATTGGGGCAGAAAAGCAAAAATTTTCCTTATTTGGGGGCAATAAGGCAGAAATTCCCCATATTTTGTGGCAAAAAGGCAGAAATTCCCCTTATTTGAAGGGAAAATGATGAAATTCCCCTTATTTGGGGGCAAAATTGCAGAAATTTCACTTATTTCAGGGCAAAAAGTCAGAAATTTGCCTTAATTTTGGGCAAAAAGCAGAAATTCTCCTAATTTTGGGGCCCAAAACAGAGATTCCCCTTATTTTGGGGTAAAATTGCGGAAATTTAAAATATTTCAGGGCAAAAAGGCAGAAATTCCACTTTATTTCCGGCAATAAGGCAAAAATTCCCCGTATTTTGGAGCAAAATTTCAGAAATTCCCCTTATATTGGTGCAAAAATGCAGAAATTCCTTTTATTTTGGTGCAATAAAAAAAAATTCCCCGTATTTTGAAGCAAAATTGCACTTATTCCCCTAATTTTGAGGGAAAATGCAGAAATTCACATTATTTTGGGGCAAAAAGACAGAAATTCTCCTTATTTCAGGGCAAAAAGTCAGAAATTCTTCTTATTTTGGGGCAAAATTCCAGAAATGTCCATTATTATGGGGCAAAATTGCAGAAATCTCCCTTATTTTGGGGCAAAATTACAGAAATTTCACTTATTTCAGGGAAAAATCGCAGAAATTTCTCTTATTTTGGGGCAAAAAGGCAGAAATTACTTTTATTTTGGTACAAAATTGCAGAAAATTTCTTTATTTTGGGGCAAAAATACAGAAATTCCCCATATTTTAGGGCAAAAATGCAGAGATTTCCCTTATTATTAGGCAAAAAGACAGAAATTCCCCTTATTTAGGGGCAAAATAACAGATATTTCACTTATTTCAGGGAAAAAAGGCAGAAGTTTTTTTAGTTTGGAGCAAAATAGCAGAAATTCCTAATATTTTGTGGCGAAAATGCAGAAATTCACCTTATTTTGAGGTAAAAAGGCTGAAATTCTCCTTATTTGGTGGCAAAAAGGCAGAAATTTCCCCTATTTTGGGGCAAAAAGTCAGAAATTCCCCTTATTTTGTGGCACAAAGGCAGAAATTTCCCTTATTTTGAGGCATAATTGGAGAAATTTCACTTATTTCAGGGCAAAATTCAAAAATTGCATTTATTTTGGGGCAAAAATACAGAAATTCCGTATATTTTTGAGTAAAAAGGCAGAAATTTCACTTATTTTGACGTAAAAAGGCAGAAATTCCTCTTATTTTGTGACAAAAATCAAGAAATTTTCCTTTTTTGTGGCAAAAGGTAAACATTCCCCTTATTTTCGGGCAAAAAAACAGAAATTTCCCGTATTTTGGAGCAAAATTGCAGAAATTCTCCTAATTGTGGGGCAAAAAGGCAGAAATTCCCTATATATTGGGGCAAAAAGACAGAAATTCTCTTTATTTTGGGGCAAAAGTCAGAAATTCCACTTATTTTGGGGCAAAATTTAAGAAATTTCTCTTATTTTGGGACAAAATTGCAGAAATTTCAATTTTTTGGGCCAAAATTGCAGAAATTTCACTTATTTTAGGGAAAAAAGGCAGAAATTTTTCTTATTGTGGGGCAAAAAGGCAGAAATTCCTTATATTTTGTGGCAAAAAATGCAGAAATTCCCCTTATTTTGAGGTTAAAAGGCAGAAATTTCCCTTATTTTGGGGCAAAAATACAGAAATTCCCCTTATTTTGGGGCAAAACTGCAGAAATTTCAATTATTTTGGGGAAAATTTTTTGAAATTTAACTTATTTCAGGGCAAAAAGTCAGAAATTCCCCTTATTTTGGGGCAAAAAGACAGAAATTCCATTTATTTTTGGAAAAAAGTCAGAAATTGCACTTATTTTGAGTCAAAAAGGCGGAAAATCCTTTTATTTTGGGGTAAAAATGAAGAAATTTCCCTTTTTATGGCAAAAAGGTATACATTCCCTTTATTTTCGGGCAAATAGGCAGAAATTCCCCGTATTTTAGAGCAAAATTGCAAAAATTCCCCTAATTTTGGGGCAAAAAGGCAGAAATTCCCCTTATTTTGGGGTAAAACTGCAGAAATTTCACTTATTTCGCGGCAAAATGGCAGAAAATCCCCTTATTTTCTGTGAAAAAAGCAGAAAATCCCCGTATTTTGGAGCAAAATTGCAGAAATTCACCTAGTTTTGGCGTAAAACATGCAGTAATCTTCTTTGTTTTGGGGCAAAAAAGGCAGAAATTCTCCTTATTTTGGGGCAAAAGGCAAAAATTCCTCTTAATTTAGGGCAAATTTGCAGAAATTTCCCTTATTTGGGGACAAAAAACAGAAATTCCCTTTATTTTGGGGCAAAATTGCAAAAAAATCCTTTATTATGGGGAAAAATTGCAGCAATTTCTTTTATTAGAAGGCAAAATTTCAGAAATTTCACATATTTCAGAGAAAAAAAGCAAAAATTTTTCATATTTTGGGGCAAAAAGGCAGAAATTCCCATTATTTTGGGCAAAAAGGTAGAAATTCACCTCATTTTGGGGTAAAATTGCAGACGTTTCACATATTTCAGGGCAAAAAGGCAGAAATTCCCGTTATTTGAGGGCATAAAGGCAGAAATTCCTTTTATTTTGGGATAAAATTGCAGAAATTTCCCTTGTTTGGGGGCAAAAAGGAAGAAAATCCCCTTAATTTTGGGCAAAAAGGCAGAAATTCCCCGTATTTTAAAGCAAAATTGCAGAAATTCCCTAAATATTGGGGCAAAAATGCAGAAATTCCCTTTATTTGGGGCAAATCGGCAGAAGTTCCCCTTATTTTCGGGAAAAGAGGCAGAAAATCCCTGTATTTTGAAGCAAAATTGCAGAAACTCCCCTAATTTTGGGGCAAAAAGGCAGAAATTCCCTTTTTTGGCGGGCAAAAAAACAGAAATTCTCCTTATTTCGGGGCAAAAATCAGAAATTTCCCTTATTTTGGGGCAAAATTTTAAAAATTTCTTTTATTTTGGTACAGAATTGCAGAAATTTTTTTTATTTTGTGTCAAAAAGGCAGAAATTCTTCATATTTTGGTGCAAAAAGGCTGAAATTCCCCTTATTTTGAGGTAAAATGCTGAAATTCCCCATATTTTGGGGTTAAAAGGCAGAAATTCCCCTCATTGTGGGGCAAAAAGGCACAAATTTCCATTTTTTTCGGGCAAAATTGCAGAAATTTCATTTATTTCAGGGCAAATAGTCAGAAATTACTGTTATTTTGGGGCAAAAAGCAGAAATTTCTTTTATTTTGGTACAAAATTGAAGATATTTTCCTTATTTTGGAACAAAAAGTCAGAAATTCCCCATATTTTAGGCAAAAGGCAGAAATTCCCCTTATTTTGGGGTAAAAAGGCTGAAATTCCCGTTAATTTGAGGCAAAAAGGCAGAAATTCCCTTTACTTTGTGGCAAAAAGGCAGAAATTCCAATTATTGGGGCAGAAAAGCAAAAATTTTCCTTATTTGGGGGCAATAAGGCAGAAATTCCCCATATTTTGTGGCAAAAGGCAGAAATTCCCCTTATTTGAAGGGAAAATGATGAAATTCCCCTTATTTTGGGGCAAAATTGCAGAAATTTCACTTATTTCAGGGCAAAAAGTCAGAAATTTGCCTTAATTTGGGGCAAAAAGCAGAAATTCTCCTAATTTTGGGGCCCAAAACAGAGATTCCCCTTATTTTGGGGTAAAATAGCGGAAATTTAAAATATTTCAGGGCAAAAATCAGAAATTCCACTTTATTTCCGGCAATAAGGCAAAAATTCCCCGTATTTTGGAGCAAAATTTCAGAAATTTCCCTTATATTGGTGCAAAAATGCAGAAATTCCTTTTATTTTGGTGCAATAAAAAAAAAAATTCCCCGTATTTTGAAGCAAAATTGCACATATTCCCCTAATTTTGAGGGAAAATGCAGAAATTCACATTATTTTGGGGCAAAAAGACAGAAATTCTCCTTATTTCAGGGCAAAAAGTCAGAAATTCTTCTTATTTTGGGGCAAAATTCCAGAAATGTCCATTATTTTGGGGCAAAATTGCAGAAATCTCCCTTATTTTGGGGCAAAATTACAGAAATTTCACTTATTTCAGGGAAAAAACGCAGAAATTTCTCTTATTTTGGGGCAAAAAGGCAGAAATTACTTTTATTTTGGTACAAAATTGCAGAAAATTTTTTTATTTTGGGGCAAAAATACAGAAATTCCCCATATTTTAGGGCAAAAATGCAGATTCCCCTTATTATTAGGCAAAAAGACAGAAATTCCCCTTATTTAGGGGCAAAATAACAGATATTTCACTTATTTCAGGGAAAAAAGGCAGAAATTTTTTTAGTTTGGAGCAAAATAGCAGAAATTCCTAATATTTTGTGGCGAAAATGCAGAAATTCACCTTATTTTGAGGTAAAAAGGCTGAAATTCTCCTTATTTGGTGGCAAAAAGGCAGAAATTTCCCCTATTTTGGGGCAAAAAGTCAGAAATTCCCCTTATTTTGTGGCACAAAGGCAGAAATTTCCCTTATTTTGAGGCATAATTGGAGAAATTTCACTTATTTCAGGGCAAAATTCAAAAATTGCATTTATTTTGGGGCAAAAATACAGAAATTCCGTATATTTTTGAGTAAAAAGGCAGAAATTTCACTTATTTTGACGTAAAAAGGCAGAAATTTCTCTTATTTTGGGGCAAAAATGAAGAAATTTCTCTTTTTTTGTGGCAAAAGGTAAACATTCCCCTAATTTTCGGGCAAAAAAACAGAAATTTCCCGTATTTAGGAGCAAAATTGCAGAAATTCCCCTAATTGTGGGGCAAAAAGGCAGAAATTCCCTATATGTTGGGGCAAAAAGACAGAAATTCTCTTTATTTTGGGGCAAAACTCAGAAATTTCACTTATTTTGGGGCAAAATTCAGGAAATTTCTCTTATTTTGGGACAAAATTGCAGAAATTTCAATTTTTTGGGCCAAAATTGCAGAAATTTCACTTATTTCAGGGAAAAAAGGTAGAAATTTTTCTTATTGTGAGGCAAAAAGGCAGAAATTCCTTATATTTTGTGGCAAAAAATGCAGAAATTCCCCTTATTTTGAGGTTAAAAGGCAGAAATTTCCCTTATTTTGGGGCAAAAATACAGAAATTCCCCTTATTTTGGGGCAAAACTGCAGAAATTTCAATTATTTTGGGGAAAATTTTTTGAAATTTAACTTATTTCAGGGCAAAAAGTCAGAAATTCCCCTTATTTTGGGGCAAAAAGACAGAAATTCCATTTATTTTTGGAAAAAAGTCAGAAATTGCACTCATTTTGAGTCAAAAAGGCGGAAAATCCTTTTATTTTGGGGTAAAAATGAAGAAATTTCCCTTTTTATGGCAAAAAGGTATACATTCCCTTTATTTTCGGGCAAATAGGCAGAAATTCCCCGTATTTTAGAGCAAAATTGCAAAAATTCCCCTAATTTTGGGGCAAAAAGGCAGAAATTCCCCTTATTTTGGGGTAAAACTGCAGAAATTTCACTTATTTCGCGGCAAAATGGCAGAAAATCCCCTTATTTTCTGTGAAAAAAGCAGAAAATCCCCGTATTTTGGAGCAAAATTGCAGAAATTCACCTAGTTTTGGCGTAAAACATGCAGTAATCTTCTTTGTTTTGGGGCAAAAAAGGCAGAAATTCTCCTTATTTTGGGGCAAAAGGCAAAAATTCCTCTTAATTTAGGGCAAATTTGCAGAAATTTCCCTTATTTGGGGACAAAAAACAGAAATTCCCTTTATTTTGGGGCAAAATTGCAAAAAAATCCTTTATTATGGGGAAAAATTGCAGCAATTTCTTTTATTAGAAGGCAAAATTTCAGAAATTTCACATATTTCAGAGAAAAAAAGCAAAAATTTTTCATATTTTGGGGCAAAAAGGCAGAAATTCCCATTATTTTTGGGCAAAAAGGTAGAAATTCACCTCATTTTAGGGTAAAATTGCAGACGTTTCACATATTTCAGGGCAAAAAGGCAGAAATTCCCGTTATTTGATGGCATAAAGGCAGAAATTCCTTTTATTTTGGGATAAAATTGCAGAAATTTCCCTTGTTTGGGGGCAAAAAGGAAGAAAATCCCCTTAATTTTGGGCAAAAAGGCAGAAATTCCCCGTATTTTAAAGCAAAATTGCAGAAATTCCCTAAATATTGGGGCAAAAATGCAGAAATTCCCTTTATTTGGGGCAAATCGGCAGAAGTTCCCCTTATTTTCGGGAAAAGAGGCAGAAATTCCCTGTATTTTGAAGCAAAATTGCAGAAACTCCCCTAATTTTGGGGCAAAAAGGCAGAAATTCCCTTTTTTGGGGGGCAAAAAAACAGAAATTCTCCTTATTTCGGGGCAAAAATCAGAAATTTCCCTTATTTTGGGGCAAAATTTTAGAAATTTCTTTTATTTTGGTACAAAATTGCAGAAATTTTTCTTATTTTGTGTCAAAAAGGCAGAAATTCTTCATATTTTGGTGCAAAAAGGCTGAAATTCCCCTTATTTTGAGGTAAAATGCTGAAATTCCCCATATTTTGGGGTTAAAAGGCAGAAATTCCCCTCATTTTGGGGCAAAAAGGCACAAATTTCCATTATTTTCGGGCAAAATTGCAGAAATTTCATTTATTTCAGGGCAAATAGTCAGAAATTACTGTTATTTTGGGGCAAAAAGCAGAAATTTCTTTTATTTTGGTACAAAATTGAAGAAATTTTTCTTATTTTGGAACAAAAAGTCAGAAATTCCCCATATTTTGGGCAAAAGGCAGAAATTCCCCTTATTTTGGGGTAAAAAGGCTGAAATTCCCGTTAATTTGGGGCAAAAAGGCAGAAATTCCCTTTACTTTGTGGCAAAAAGGCAGAAATTCCAATTATTGGGGCAGAAAAGCAAAAATTTTCCTTATTTGGGGGCAATAAGGCAGAAATTCCCCATATTTTGTGGCAAAAAGGCAGAAATTCCCCTTATTTGAAGGGAAAATGATGAAATTCCCCTTATTTGGGGGCAAAATTGCAGAAATTTCACTTATTTCAGGGCAAAAAGTCAGAAATTTGCCTTAATTTTGGGCAAAAAGCAGAAATTCTCCTAATTTTGGGGCCCAAAACAGAGATTCCCCTTATTTTGGGGTAAAATTGCGGAAATTTAAAATATTTCAGGGCAAAAAGGCAGAAATTCCACTTTATTTCCGGCAATAAGGCAAAAATTCCCCGTATTTTGGAGCAAAATTTCAGAAATTCCCCTTATATTGGTGCAAAAATGCAGAAATTCCTTTTATTTTGGTGCAATAAAAAAAAAATTCCCCGTATTTTGAAGCAAAATTGCACATATTCCCCTAATTTTGAGGGAAAATGCAGAAATTCACATTATTTTGGGGCAAAAAGACAGAAATTCTCCTTATTTCAGGGCAAAAAGTCAGAAATTCTTCTTATTTTGGGGCAAAATTCCAGAAATGTCCATTATTTTGGGGCAAAATTGCAGAAATCTCCCTTATTTTGGGGCAAAATTACAGAAATTTCACTTATTTCAGGGACAAAACGCAGAAATTTCTCTTATTTTGGGGCAAAAATGCAGAAATTACTTTTATTTTTGTACAAAATTGCAGAAAATTTTTTTATATTGGGGCAAAAATACAGAAATTCCCCATATTTTAGGGCAAAAATGCAGATTCCCCTTATTATTAGGCAAAAAGACAGAAATTCCCCTTATTTAGGGGCAAAATAACAGATATTTCACTTATTTCAGGGAAAAAAGGCAGAAATTTTTTTAGTTTGGAGCAAAATAGCAGAAATTCCTAATATTTTGTGGCGAAAATGCAGAAATTCACCTTATTTTGAGGTAAAAAGGCTGAAATTCTCCTTATTTGGTGGCAAAAAGGCAGAAATTTCCCCTATTTTGGGGCAAAAAGTCAGAAATTCCCCATATTTTGTGGCACAAAGGCAGAAATTTCCCTTATTTTGAGGCATAATTGGAGAAATTTCACTTATTTCAGAGCAAAATTCAAAAATTGCATTTATTTTGGGGCAAAAATACAGAAATTCCGTATATTTTTGAGTAAAAAGGCAGAAATTTCACTTATTTTGACGTAAAAAGGCAGAAATTTCTCTTATTTTGGGGCAAAAATGAAGAAATTTCTCTTTTTTTGTGGCAAAAGGTAAACATTCCCCTAATTTTCGGGCAAAAAAACAGAAATTTCCCGTATTTAGGAGCAAAATTGCAGAAATTCCCCTAATTGTGGGGCAAAAAGGCAGAAATTCCCTATATGTTGGGGCAAAAAGACAGAAATTCTCTTTACTTTGGGGCAAAACTCAGAAATTTCACTTATTTTGGGGCAAAATTCAAGAAATTTCTCTTATTTTGGGACAAAATTGCAGAAATTTCAATTTTTTGGGCCAAAATTGCAGAAATTTCACTTATTTCAGGGAAAAAAGGCAGAAATTTTTCTTATTGTGAGGCAAAAAGGCAGAAATTCCTTATATTTTGTGGCAAAAAATGCAGAAATTCCCCTTATTTTGAGGTTAAAAGGCAGAAATTTCCCTTATTTTGGGGCAAAAATACAGAAATTCCCGTTATTTTGGGGCAAAACTGCAGAAATTTCAATTATTTTGGGGAAAATTTTTTGAAATTTAACTTATTTCAGGTCAAAAAGTCAGAAATTCCCCTTATTTTGGGGCAAAAAGACATAAATTCCATTTATTTTTGGAAAAAAGTCAGAAATTGCACTTATTTTGAGTCAAAAAGGCGGAAAATCCTTTTATTTTGGGGTAAAAATGAAGAAATTTCCCTTTTTATGGCAAAAAGGTATACATTCCCTTTATTTTCGGGCAAATAGGCAGAAATTCCCCGTATTTTAGAGCAAAATTGCAAAAATTCCCCTAATTTTGGGGCAAAAAGGCAGAAATTCCCCTTATTTTGGGGTAAAACTGCAGAAATTTCACTTATTTCGCGGAATAATGGCAGAAAATCCCCTTATTTTCTGTGAAAAAAGCAGAAAATCCCCGTATTTTGGAGCAAAATTGGAGAAATTCACCTAGTTTTGGCGTAAAACATGCAGTAATCTTCTTTGTTTTGGGGCAAAAAAGGCAGAAATTCTCCTTATTTTGGGGCAAAAGGCAAAAATTGCTCTTAATTTAGGGCAAATTTGCAGAAATTTCCCTTATTTGGGGACAAAAAACAGAAATTCCCTTTATTTTGGGGCAAAATTGCAAAAAAATCCTTTATTATGGGGAAAAATTGCAGCAATTTCTTTTATTAGAAGGCAAAATTTCAGAAATTTCACATATTTCAGAGAAAAAAAGCAAAAATTTTTCATATTTTGGGGCAAAAAGGCAGAAATTCCCATTATTTTTGGGCAAAAAGGTAGAAATTCACCTCATTTTGGGGTAAAATTGCAGACGTTTCACATATTTCAGGGCAAAAAGGCAGAAATTCCCGTTATTTGAGGGCATAAAGGCAGAAATTCCTTTTATTTTGGGATAAAATTGCAGAAATTTCCCTTGTTTGGGGGCAAAAAGGAAGAAAATCCCCTTAATTTTGGGCAAAAAGGCAGAAATTCCCCGTATTTTAAAGCAAAATTGCAGAAATTCCCTAAATATTGGGGCAAAAATGCAGAAATTCCCTTTATTTGGGGCAAATCGGCAGAAGTTCCCCTTATTTTCGGGAAAAGAGGCAGAAATTCCCTGTATTTTGAAGCAAAATTGCAGAAACTCCCCTAATTTTGGGGCAAAAAGGCAGAAATTCCCTTTTTTGGGGGGCAAAAAAACAGAAATTCTCCTTATTTCGGGGCAAAAATCAGAAATTTCCCTTATTTTGGGGCAAAATTTTAGAAATTTCTTTTATTTTGGTACAAAATTGCAGAAATTTTTCTTATTTTGTGTCAAAAAGGCAGAAATTCTTCATATTTTGGTGCAAAAAGGCTGAAATTCCCCTTATTTTGAGGTAAAATGCTGAAATTCCCCATATTTTGGGGTTAAAAGGCAGAAATTCCCCTCATTTTGGGGCAAAAAGGCACAAATTTCCATTATTTTCGGGCAAAATTGCAGAAATTTCATTTATTTCAGGGCAAATAGTCAGAAATTACTGTTATTTTGGGGCAAAAAGCAGAAATTTCTTTTATTTTGGTACAAAATTGAAGAAATTTTTCTTATTTTGGAACAAAAAGTCAGAAATTCCCCATATTTTGGGCAAAAGGCAGAAATTCCCCTTATTTTGGGGTAAAAAGGCTGAAATTCCCGTTAATTTGGGGCAAAAAGGCAGAAATTCCCTTTACTTTGTGGCAAAAAGGCAGAAATTCCAATTATTGGGGCAGAAAAGCAAAAATTTTCCTTATTTGGGGGCAATAAGGCAGAAATTCCCCATATTTTGTGGCAAAAAGGCAGAAATTCCCCTTATTTGAAGGGAAAATGATGAAATTCCCCTTATTTGGGGGCAAAATTGCAGAAATTTCACTTATTTCAGGGCAAAAAGTCAGAAATTTGCCTTAATTTGGGGCAAAAAGCAGAAATTCTCCTAATTTTGGGGCCCAAAACAGAGATTCCCCTTATTTTGGGGTAAAATTGCGGAAATTTAAAATATTTCAGGGCAAAAAGGCAGAAATTCCACTTTATTTCCGGCAATAAGGCAAAAATTCCCCGTATTTTGGAGCAAAATTTCAGAAATTCCCCTTATATTGGTGCAAAAATGCAGAAATTCCTTTTATTTTGGTGCAATAAAAAAAAAATTCCCCGTATTTTGAAGCAAAATTGCACATATTCCCCTAATTTTGAGGGAAAATGCAGAAATTCACATTATTTTGGGGTAAAAAGACAGAAATTCTCCTTATTTCAGGGCAAAAAGTCAGAAATTCTTCTTATTTTGGGGCAAAATTCCAGAAATGTCCATTATTTTGGGGCAAAATTGCAGAAATCTCCCTTATTTTGGGGCAAAATTACAGAAATTTCACTTATTTCAGGGAAAAAACGCAGAAATTTCTCTTATTTTGGGGCAAAAAGGCAGAAATTACTTTTATTTTTGTACAAAATTGCAGAAAATTTTTTTCTTTTGGGGCAAAAATACAGAAATTCCCCATATTTTAGGGCAAAAATGCAGATTCCCCTTATTATTAGGCAAAAAGACAGAAATTCCCCTTATTTAGGGGCAAAATAACAGATATTTCACTTATTTCAGGGAAAAAAGGCAGAAATTTTTTTAGTTTGGAGCAAAATAGCAGAAATTCCTAATATTTTGTGGCGAAAATGCAGAAATTCACCTTATTTTGAGGTAAAAAGGCTGAAATTCTCCTTATTTGGTGGCAAAAAGGCAGAAATTTCCCCTATTTTGGGGCAAAAAGTCAGAAATTCCCCTTATTTTGTGGCACAAAGGCAGAAATTTCCCTTAGTTTGAGGCATAATTGGAGAAATTTCACTTATTTCAGGGCAAAATTCAAAAATTGCATTTATTTTGGGGCAAAAATACAGAAATTCCGTATATTTTTGAGTAAAAAGGCAGAAATTTCACTTATTTTGACGTAAAAAGGCAGAAATTTCTCTTATTTTGGGGCAAAAATGAAGAAATTTCTCTTTTTTTGTGGCAAAAGGTAAACATTCCCCTAATTTTCGGGCAAAGAAACAGAAATTTCCCGTATTTAGGAGCAAAATTGCAGAAATTCCCCTAATTGTGGGGCAAAAAGGCAGAAATTCCCTATATGTTGGGGCAAAAAGACAGAAATTCTCTTTATTTTGGGGCAAAACTCAGAAATTTCACTTATTTTGGGGCAAAATTCAAGAAATTTCTCTTATTTTGGGACAAAATTGCAGAAATTTCAATTTTTTGGGCCAAAATTGCAGAAATTTCACTTATTTCAGGGAAAAAAGGTAGAAATTTTTCTTATTGTGAGGCAAAAAGGCAGAAATTCCTTATATTTTGTGGCAAAAAATGCAGAAATTCCCCTTATTTTGAGGTTAAAAGGCAGAAATTTCCCTTATTTTGGGGCAAAAATACAGAAATTCCCCTTATTTTGGGGCAAAACTGCAGAAATTTCAATTATTTTGGGGAAAATTTTTTGAAATTTAACTTATTTCAGGGCAAAAAGTCAGAAATTCCCCTTATTTTGGGGCAAAAAGACAGAAATTCCATTTATTTTTGGAAAAAAGTCAGAAATTGCACTCATTTTGAGTCAAAAAGGCGGAAAATCCTTTTATTTTGGGGTAAAAATGAAGAAATTTCCCTTTTTATGGCAAAAAGGTATACATTCCCTTTATTTTCGGGCAAATAGGCAGAAATTCCCCGTATTTTAGAGCAAAATTGCAAAAATTCCCCTAATTTTGGGGCAAAAAGGCAGAAATTCCCCTTATTTTGGGGTAAAACTGCAGAAATTTCACTTATTTCGCGGCAAAATGGCAGAAAATCCCCTTATTTTCTGTGAAAAAAGCAGAAAATCCCCGTATTTTGGAGCAAAATTGCAGAAATTCACCTAGTTTTGGCGTAAAACATGCAGTAATCTTCTTTGTTTTGGGGCAAAAAAGGCAGAAATTCTCCTTATTTTGGGGCAAAAGGCAAAAATTCCTCTTAATTTAGGGCAAATTTGCAGAAATTTCCCTTATTTGGGGACAAAAAACAGAAATTCCCTTTATTTTGGGGCAAAATTGCAAAAAAATCCTTTATTATGGGGAAAAATTGCAGCAATTTCTTTTATTAGAAGGCAAAATTTCAGAAATTTCACATATTTCAGAGAAAAAAAGCAAAAATTTTTCATATTTTGGGGCAAAAAGGCAGAAATTCCCATTATTTTTGGGCAAAAAGGTAGAAATTCACCTCATTTTAGGGTAAAATTGCAGACGTTTCACATATTTCAGGGCAAAAAGGCAGAAATTCCCGTTATTTGATGGCATAAAGGCAGAAATTCCTTTTATTTTGGGATAAAATTGCAGAAATTTCCCTTGTTTGGGGGCAAAAAGGAAGAAAATCCCCTTAATTTTGGGCAAAAAGGCAGAAATTCCCCGTATTTTAAAGCAAAATTGCAGAAATTCCCTAAATATTGGGGCAAAAATGCAGAAATTCCCTTTATTTGGGGCAAATCGGCAGAAGTTCCCCTTATTTTCGGGAAAAGAGGCAGAAATTCCCTGTATTTTGAAGCAAAATTGCAGAAACTCCCCTAATTTTGGGGCAAAAAGGCAGAAATTCCCTTTTTTGGGGGGCAAAAAAACAGAAATTCTCCTTATTTCGGGGCAAAAATCAGAAATTTCCCTTATTTTGGGGCAAAATTTTAGAAATTTCTTTTATTTTGGTACAAAATTGCAGAAATTTTTCTTATTTTGTGTCAAAAAGGCAGAAATTCTTCATATTTTGGTGCAAAAAGGCTGAAATTCCCCTTATTTTGAGGTAAAATGCTGAAATTCCCCATATTTTGGGGTTAAAAGGCAGAAATTCCCCTCATTTTGGGGCAAAAAGGCACAAATTTCCATTATTTTCGGGCAAAATTGCAGAAATTTCATTTATTTCAGGGCAAATAGTCAGAAATTACTGTTATTTTGGGGCAAAAAGCAGAAATTTCTTTTATTTTGGTACAAAATTGAAGAAATTTTTCTTATTTTGGAACAAAAAGTCAGAAATTCCCCATATTTTGGGCAAAAGGCAGAAATTCCCCTTATTTTGGGGTAAAAAGGCTGAAATTCCCGTTAATTTGGGGCAAAAAGGCAGAAATTCCCTTTACTTTGTGGCAAAAAGGCAGAAATTCCAATTATTGGGGCAGAAAAGCAAAAATTTTCCTTATTTGGGGGCAATAAGGCAGAAATTCCCCATATTTTGTGGCAAAAAGGCAGAAATTCCCCTTATTTGAAGGGAAAATGATGAAATTCCCCTTATTTTGGGGCAAAATTGCAGAAATTTCACTTATTTCAGGGCAAAAAGTCAGAAATTTGCCTTAATTTGGGGCAAAAAGCAGAAATTCTCCTAATTTTGGGGCCCAAAACAGAGATTCCCCTTATTTTGGGGTAAAATTGCGGAAATTTAAAATATTTCAGGGCAAAAAGGCAGAAATTCCACTTTATTTCCGGCAATAAGGCAAAAATTCCCCGTATTTTGGAGCAAAATTTCAGAAATTCCCCTTATATTGGTGCAAAAATGCAGAAATTCCTTTTATTTTGGTGCAATAAAAAAAAAAATTCCCCGTATTTTGAAGCAAAATTGCACTTATTCCCCTAATTTTGAGGGAAAATGCAGAAATTCACATTATTTTGGGGCAAAAAGACAGAAATTCTCCTTATTTCAGGGCAAAAAGTCAGAAATTCTTCTTATTTTGGGGCAAAATTCCAGAAATGTCCATTATTATGGGGCAAAATTGCAGAAATCTCCCTTATTTTGGGGCAAAATTACAGAAATTTCACTTATTTCAGGGAAAAAACGCAGAAATTTCTCTTATTTTGGGGCAAAAAGGCAGAAATTACTTTTATTTTGGTACAAAATTGCAGAAAATTTCTTTATTTTGGGGAAAAAATACAGAAATTCCCCATATTTTAGGGCAAAAATGCGGAGATTTCCCTTATTATTAGGCAAAAAGACAGAAATTCCCCTTATTTAGGGGCAAAATAACAGATATTTCACTTATTTCAGGGAAAAAAGGCAGAAATTTTTTTAGTTTGGAGCAAAATAGCAGAAAATCCTACTATTTTGTGGCGAAAATGCAGAAATTCACCTTATTTTGAGGTAAAAAGGCTGAAATTCTCCTTATTTGGAGGCAAAAAGGCAGAAATTTCCCCTATTTTGGGGCAAAAAGTCAGAAATTCCCCTTATTTTGTGGCACAAAGGCAGAAATTTCCCTTATTTTGAGGCATAATTGAAGAAATTTCACTTATTTCAGGGCAAAATTCAAAAATTGCATTTATTTTGGGGCAAAAATACAGAAATTCCGTATATTTTTGAGTAAAAAGGCAGAAATTTCACTTATTTTGACGTAAAAAGGCAGAAATTCCTCTTATTTTGGGGCAAAAATGAAGAAATTTTCCTTTTTTGTGGCAAAAGGTAAACATTCCCCTTATTTTCGGGCAAAAAAACAGAAATTCCCCGTATTTTGGAGCAAAATTGCAGAAATTCCCCTAATTGTGGGGCAAAAAGGCAGAAATTCCCTATATATTGGGGCAAAAAGACAGAAATTCTCTTTATTTTGGGGCAAAACTCAGAAATTCCACTTATTTTGGGGCAAAATTTAAGAAATTTCTCTTATTTTGGGACAAAATTGCAGAAATTTCAATTTTTTGGGCCAAAATTGCAGAAATTTCACTTATTTTAGGGAAAAAAGGCAGAAATTTTTCTTATTGTGGGGCAAAAAGGCAGAAATTCCTTATATTTTGTGGCAAAAAATGCAGAAATTCCCCTTATTTTGAGGTTAAAAGGCAGAAATTTCCCTTATTTTGGGGCAAAAATACAGAAATTCCCCTTATTTTGGGGCAAAACTGCAGAAATTTCAATTATTTTGGGGAAAATTTTTTGAAATTTAACTTATTTCAGGGCAAAAAGTCAGAAATTCCCCTTATTTTGGGGCAAAAAGACAGAAATTCCATTTATTTTTGGAAAAAAGTCAGAAATTGCACTTATTTTGAGTCAAAAAGGCGGAAAATCCTTTTATTTTGGGGTAAAAATGAAGAAATTTCCCTTTTTATGGCAAAAAGGTATACATTCCCTTTATTTTCGGGCAAATAGGCAGAAATTCCCCGTATTTTAGAGCAAAATTGCAAAAATTCCCCTAATTTTGGGGCAAAAAGGCAGAAATTCCCCTTATTTTGGGGTAAAACTGCAGAAATTTCACTTATTTCGCGGCAAAATGGCAGAAAATCCCCTTATTTTCTGTGAAAAAAGCAGAAAATCCCCGTATTTTGGAGCAAAATTGCAGAAATTCACCTAGTTTTGGCGTAAAACATGCAGTAATCTTCTTTGTTTTGGGGCAAAAAAGGCAGAAATTCTTTTTATTTTGGGGCAAAAGGCAAAAATTCCCCTTAATTTAGGGCAAATTTGCAGAAATTTCCCTTATTTGGGGACAAAAAACAGAAATTCCCTTTATTTTGGGGCAAAATTGCAAAAAAATCCTTTATTATGGGGAAAAATTGCAGCAATTTCTTTTATTAGAAGGCAAAATTTCAGAAATTTCACATATTTCAGAGAAAAAAAGCAAAAATTTTTCATATTTTGGGGCAAAAAGGCAGAAATTCCCATTATTTTTGGGCAAAAAGTTAGAAATTCACCTCATTTTGGGGTAAAATTGCAGACGTTTCACATATTTCAGGGCAAAAAGGCAGAAATTCCCGTTATTTGAGGGCATAAAGGCAGAAATTCCTTTTATTTTGGGATAAAATTGCAGAAATTTCCCTTGTTTGGGGGCAAAAAGGAAGAAAATCCCCTTAATTTTGGGCAAAAAGGCAGAAATTCCCCGTATTTTAAAGCAAAATTGCAGAAATTCCCTAAATATTGGGGCAAAAATGCAGAAATTCCCTTTATTTGGGGCAAATCGGCAGAAGTTCCCCTTATTTTCGGGAAAAGAGGCAGAAATTCCCTGTATTTTGAAGCAAAATTGCAGAAACTCCCCTAATTTTGGGGCAAAAAGGCAGAAATTCCCTTTTTTGGGGGGCAAAAAAACAGAAATTCTCCTTATTTCGGGGCAAAAATCAGAAATTTCCCTTATTTTGGGGCAAAATTTTAGAAATTTCTTTTATTTTGGTACAAAATTGCAGAAATTTTTCTTATTTTGTGTCAAAAAGGCAGAAATTCTTCATATTTTGGTGCAAAAAGGCTGAAATTCCCCTTATTTTGAGGTAAAATGCTGAAATTCCCCATATTTTGGGGTTAAAAGGCAGAAATTCCCCTCATTTTGGGGCAAAAAGGCACAAATTTCCATTATTTTCGGGCAAAATTGCAGAAATTTCATTTATTTCAGGGCAAATAGTCAGAAATTACTGTTATTTTGGGGCAAAAAGCAGAAATTTCTTTTATTTTGGTACAAAATTGAAGAAATTTTTCTTATTTTGGAACAAAAAGTCAGAAATTCCCCATATTTTGGGCAAAAGGCAGAAATTCCCCTTATTTTGGGGTAAAAAGGCTGAAATTCCCGTTAATTTGGGGCAAAAAGGCAGAAATTCCCTTTACTTTGTGGCAAAAAGGCAGAAATTCCAATTATTGGGGCAGAAAAGCAAAAATTTTCCTTATTTGGGGGCAATAAGGCAGAAATTCCCCATATTTTGTGGCAAAAAGGCAGAAATTCCCCTTATTTGAAGGGAAAATGATGAAATTCCCCTTATTTTGGGGCAAAATTGCAGAAATTTCACTTATTTCAGGGCAAAAAGTCAGAAATTTGCCTTAATTTGGGGCAAAAAGCAGAAATTCTCCTAATTTTGGGGCCCAAAACAGAGATTCCCCTTATTTTGGGGTAAAATTGCGGAAATTTAAAATATTTCAGGGCAAAAAGGCAGAAATTCCACTTTATTTCCGGCAATAAGGCAAAAATTCCCCGTATTTTGGAGCAAAATTTCAGAAATTCCCCTTATATTGGTGCAAAAATGCAGAAATTCCTTTTATTTTGGTGCAATAAAAAAAAAAAATTCCCCGTATTTTGAAGCAAAATTGCACTTATTCCCCTAATTTTGAGGGAAAATGCAGAAATTCACATTATTTTGGGGCAAAAAGACAGAAATTCTCCTTATTTCAGGGCAAAAAGTCAGAAATTCTTCTTATTTTGGGGCAAAATTCCAGAAATGTCCATTATTATGGGGCAAAATTGCAGAAATCTCCCTTATTTTGGGGCAAAATTACAGAAATTTCACTTATTTCAGGGAAAAATCGCAGAAATTTCTCTTATTTTGGGGCAAAAAGGCAGAAATTACTTTTATTTTGGTACAAAATTGCAGAAAATTTCTTTATTTTGGGGCAAAAATACAGAAATTCCCCATATTTTAGGGCAAAAATGCAGAGATTTCCCTTATTATTAGGCAAAAAGACAGAAATTCCCCTTATTTAGGGGCAAAATAACAGATATTTCACTTATTTCAGGGAAAAAAGGCAGAATTTTTTTTAGTTTGGAGCAAAATAGCAGAAATTCCTAATATTTTGTGGCGAAAATGCAGAAATTCACCTTATTTTGAGGTAAAAAGGCTGAAATTTTCCTTATTTGGAGGCAAAAAGGCAGAAATTTCCCCTATTTTGGGGCAAAAAGTCAGAAATTCCCCTTATTTTGTGGCACAAAGGCAGAAATTTCCCTTATTTTGAGGCATAATTGAAGAAATTTCACTTATTTCAGGGCAAAATTCAAAAATTGCATTTATTTTGGGGCAAAAATACAGAAATTCCGTATATTTTTGAGTAAAAAGGCAGAAATTTCACTTATTTTGACGTAAAAAGGCAGAAATTTCTCTTATTTTGTGGCAAAAATGAAGAAATTTTCCTTTTTTGTGGCAAAAGGTAAACATTCCCCTTATTTTCGTGCAAAAAAACAGAAATTTCCCGTATTTTGGAGCAAAATTGCAGAAATTCCCCTAATTGTG
Source organism: Micromys minutus (assembly GCF_963924665.1). NCBI lineage: Eukaryota > Metazoa > Chordata > Mammalia > Rodentia > Muridae > Micromys > Micromys minutus. The sequence continues at coordinate 112,401 of NW_027667258.1, read as the reverse complement.
GGGCAAAAAGGCAGAAATTCCCTATATATTGGGGCAAAAAGACAGAAATTCTCTTTATTTTGGGGCAAAACTCAGAAATTGCACTTATTTTGGGGCAAAATTTAAGAAATTTCTCTTATTTTGGGACAAAATTGCAGAAATTTCAATTTTTTGGGCCAAAATTGCAGAAATTTCACTTATTTTAGGGAAAAAAGGCAGAAATTTTTCTTATTGTGGGGCAAAAAGGCAGAAATTCCTTATATTTTGTGTCAAAAAATGCAGAAATTCCCCTTATTTTGAGGTTAAAAGGCAGAAATTTCCCTTATTTTGGGGCAAAAATACAGAAATTCCCCTTATTTTGGGGCAAAACTGCAGAAATTTCAATTATTTTGGGGAAAATTTTTTGAAATTTAACTTATTTCAGGGCAAAAAGTCAGAAATTCCCCTTATTTTGGGGCAAAAAGACAGAAATTCCATTTATTTTTGGAAAAAAGTCAGAAATTGCACTTATTTTGAGTCAAAAAGGCGGAAAATCCTTTTATTTTGGGGTAAAAATGAAGAAATTTCCCTTTTTATGGCAAAAAGGTATACATTCCCTTTATTTTCGGGCAAATAGGCAGAAATTCCCCGTATTTTAGAGCAAAATTGCAAAAATTCCCCTAATTTTGGGGCAAAAAGGCAGAAATTCCCCTTATTTTGGGGTAAAACTGCAGAAATTTCACTTATTTCGCGGCAAAATGGCAGAAAATCCCCTTATTTTCTGTGAAAAAAGCAGAAAATCCCCGTATTTTGGAGCAAAATTGCAGAAATTCACCTAGTTTTGGCGTAAAACATGCAGTAATCTTCTTTGTTTTGGGGCAAAAAAGGCAGAAATTCTCCTTATTTTGGGGCAAAAGGCAAAAATTCCTCTTAATTTAGGGCAAATTTGCAGAAATTTCCCTTATTTGGGGACAAAAAACAGAAATTCCCTTTATTTTGGGGCAAAATTGCAAAAAAATCCTTTATTATGGGGAAAAATTGCAGCAATTTCTTTTATTAGAAGGCAAAATTTCAGAAATTTCACATATTTCAGAGAAAAAAAGCAAAAATTTTTCATATTTTGGGGCAAAAAGGCAGAAATTCCCATTATTTTGGGCAAAAAGGTAGAAATTCACCTCATTTTGGGGTAAAATTGCAGACGTTTCACATATTTCAGGGCAAAAAGGCAGAAATTCCCGTTATTTGAGGGCATAAAGGCAGAAATTCCTTTTATTTTGGGATAAAATTGCAGAAATTTCCCTTGTTTGGGGGCAAAAAGGAAGAAAATCCCCTTAATTTTGGGCAAAAAGGCAGAAATTCCCCGTATTTTAAAGCAAAATTGCAGAAATTCCCTAAATATTGGGGCAAAAATGCAGAAATTCCCTTTATTTGGGGCAAATCGGCAGAAGTTCCCCTTATTTTCGGGAAAAGAGGCAGAAAATCCCTGTATTTTGAAGCAAAATTGCAGAAACTCCCCTAATTTTGGGGCAAAAAGGCAGAAATTCCCTTTTTTGGCGGGCAAAAAAACAGAAATTCTCCTTATTTCGGGGCAAAAATCAGAAATTTCCCTTATTTTGGGGCAAAATTTTAAAAATTTCTTTTATTTTGGTACAGAATTGCAGAAATTTTTTTTTTATTTTGTGTCAAAGAGGCAGAAATTCTTCATATTTTGGTGCAAAAAGGCTGAAATTCCCCTTATTTTGAGGTAAAATGCTGAAATTCCCCATATTTTGGGGTTAAAAGGCAGAAATTCCCCTCATTGTGGGGCAAAAAGGCACAAATTTCCATTTTTTTCGGGCAAAATTGCAGAAATTTCATTTATTTCAGGGCAAATAGTCAGAAATTACTGTTATTTTGGGGCAAAAAGCAGAAATTTCATTTATTTTGGTACAAATTTGAAGAAATTTTCCTTATTTTGGAACAAAAAGTCAGAAATTCCCCATATTTTAGGCAAAAGGCAGAAATTCCCCTTATTTTGGGGTAAAAAGGCTGAAATTCCCGTTAATTTGAGGCAAAAAGGCAGAAATTCCCTTTATTTTGTGGCAAAAAGGCAGAAATTCCAATTATTGGGGCAGAAAAGCAAAAATTTTCCTTATTTGGGGGCAATAAGGCAGAAATTCCCCATATTTTGTGGCAAAAATGCAGAAATTCCCCTTATTTGAAGGGAAAATGATGAAATTCCCCTTATTTTGGGGCAAAATTGCAGAAATTTCACTTATTTCAGGGCAAAAAGTCAGAAATTTGCCTTAATTTGGGGCAAAAAGCAGAAATTCTCCTAATTTTGGGGCCCAAAACAGAGATTCCCCTTATTTTGGGGTAAAATTGCGGAAATTTAAAATATTTCAGGGCAAAAAGGCAGAAATTCCACTTTATTTCCGGCAATAAGGCAAAAATTCCCCGTATTTTGGAGCAAAATTTCAGAAATTCCCCTTATATTGGTGCAAAAATGCAGAAATTCCTTTTATTTTGGTGCAATAAAAAAAAAATTCCCCGTATTTTGAAGCAAAATTGCACATATTCCCCTAATTTTGAGGGAAAATGTAGAAATTCACATTATTTTGGGGCAAAAAGACAGAAATTCTCCTTATTTCAGGGCAAAAAGTCAGAAATTCTTCTTATTTTGGGGCAAAATTCCAGAAATGTCCATTATTTTGGGGCAAAATTGCAGAAATCTCCCTTATTTTGGGGCAAAATTACAGAAATTTCACTTATTTCAGGGAAAAAACGCAGAAATTTCTCTTATTTTGGGGCAAAAAGGCAGAAATTACTTTTATTTTTGTACAAAATTGCAGAAAATTTTTTTATTTTGGGGCAAAAATACAGAAATTCCCCATATTTTAGGGCAAAAATGCAGATTCCCCTTATTATTAGGCAAAAAGACAGAAATTCCCATTATTTAGGGGCAAAATAACAGATATTTCACTTATTTCAGGGAAAAAAGGCAGAAATTTTTTTAGTTTGGAGCAAAATAGCAGAAATTCCTAATATTTTGTGGCGAAAATGCAGAAATTCACCTTATTTTGAGGTAAAAAGGCTGAAATTCTCCTTATTTGGTGGCAAAAAGGCAGAAATTTCCCCTATTTTGGGGCAAAAAGTCAGAAATTCCCCTTATTTTGTGGCACAAAGGCAGAAATTTCCCTTATTTTGAGGCATAATTGGAGAAATTTCACTTATTTCAGGGCAAAATTCAAAAATTGCATTTATTTTGGGGCAAAAATACAGAAATTCCGTATATTTTTGAGTAAAAAGGCAGAAATTTCACTTATTTTGACGTAAAAAGGCAGAAATTTCTCTTATTTTGGGGCAAAAATGAAGAAATTTCTCTTTTTTTGTGGCAAAAGGTAAACATTCCCCTAATTTTCGGGCAAAAAAACAGAAATTTCCCGTATTTAGGAGCAAAATTGCAGAAATTCCCCTAATTGTGGGGCAAAAAGGCAGAAATTCCCTATATGTTGGGGCAAAAAGACAGAAATTCTCTTTATTTTGGGGCAAAACTCAGAAATTTCACTTATTTTGGGGCAAAATTCAAGAAATTTCTCTTATTTTGGGACAAAATTGCAGAAATTTCAATTTTTTTGGGCCAAAATTGCAGAAATTTCACTTATTTCAGGGAAAAAAGGCAGAAATTTTTCTTATTGTGAGGCAAAAAGGCAGAAATTCCTTATATTTTGTGGCAAAAAATGCAGAAATTCCCCTTATTTTGAGGTTAAAAGGCAGAAATTTCCCTTATTTTGGGGCAAAAATACAGAAATTCCCCTTATTTTGGGGCAAAACTGCAGAAATTTCAATTATTTTGGGGAAAATTTTTTGAAATTTAACTTATTTCAGGGCAAAAAGTCAGAAATTCCCCTTATTTTGGGGCAAAAAGACAGAAATTCCATTTATTTTTGGAAAAAAGTCAGAAATTGCACTTATTTTGAGTCAAAAAGGCGGAAAATCCTTTTATTTTGGGGTAAAAATGAAGAAATTTCCCTTTTTATGGCAAAAAGGTATACAATCCCTTTATTTTCGGGCAAAAAGGCAGAAATTCCCCGTATTTTAGAGCAAAATTGCAAAAATTCCCCTAATTTTGGGGCAAAAAGGCAGAAATTCCCCTTATTTTGGGGTAAAACTGCAGAAATTTCACTTATTTCGCGGCAAAATGGCAGAAAATCCCCTTATTTTCTGTGAAAAAAGCAGAAAATCCCCGTATTTTGGAGCAAAATTGCAGAAATTCACCTAGTTTTGGTGTAAAACATGCAGTAATCTTCTTTGTTTTGGGGCAAAAAAGGCAGAAATTCTCCTTATTTTGGGGCAAAAGGCAAAAATTCCTCTTAATTTAGGGCAAATTTGCAGAAATTTCCCTTATTTGGGGACAAAAAACAGAAATTCCCTTTATTTTGGGGCAAAATTGCAAAAAAATCCTTTATTATGGGGAAAAATTGCAGCAATTTCTTTTATTAGAAGGCAAAATTTCAGAAATTTCACATATTTCAGAGAAAAAAAGCAAAAATTTTTCATATTTTGGGGCAAAAAGGCAGAAATTCCCAATATTTTTGGGCAAAAAGGTAGAAATTCTCCTCATTTTTGGGTAAAATTGCAGACGTTTCACATATTTCAGGGCAAAAAGGCAGAAATTCCCGTTATTTGAGGGCATAAAGGCAGAAATTCCTTTTATTTTGGGATAAAATTGCAGAAATTTCCCTTGTTTGGGGGCAAAAAGGAAGAAAATCCCCTTAATTTTGGGCAAAAAGGCAGAAATTCCCCGTATTTTAAAGCAAAATTGCAGAAATTCCCTAAATATTGGGGCAAAAATGCAGAAATTCCCTTTATTTGGGGCAAATCGGCAGAAGTTCCCCTTATTTTCGGGAAAAGAGGCAGAAATTCCCTGTATTTTGAAGCAAAATTGCAGAAACTCCCCTAATTTTGGGGCAAAAAGGCAGAAATTCCCTTTTTTGGGGGGCAAAAAAACAGAAATTCTCCTTATTTCGGGGCAAAAATCAGAAATTTCCCTTATTTTGGGGCAAAATTTTAGAAATTTCTTTTATTTTGGTACAAAATTGCAGAAATTTTTCTTATTTTGTGTCAAAAAGGCAGAAATTCTTCATATTTTGGTGCAAAAAGGCTGAAATTCCCCTTATTTTGAGGTAAAATGCTGAAATTCCCCATATTTTGGGGTTAAAAGGCAGAAATTCCCCTCATTTTGGGGCAAAAAGGCACAAATTTCCATTATTTTCGGGCAAAATTGCAGAAATTTCATTTATTTCAGGGCAAATAGTCAGAAATTACTGTTATTTTGGGGCAAAAAGCAGAAATTTCTTTTATTTTGGTACAAAATTGAAGAAATTTTTCTTATTTTGGAACAAAAAGTCAGAAATTCCCCATATTTTGGGCAAAAGGCAGAAATTCCCCTTATTTTGGGGTAAAAAGGCTGAAATTCCCGTTAATTTGGGGCAAAAAGGCAGAAATTCCCTTTACTTTGTGGCAAAAAGGCAGAAATTCCAATTATTGGGGCAGAAAAGCAAAAATTTTCCTTATTTGGGGGCAATAAGGCAGAAATTCCCCATATTTTGTGGCAAAAAGGCAGAAATTCCCCTTATTTGAAGGGAAAATGATGAAATTCCCCTTATTTTGGGGCAAAATTGCAGAAATTTCACTTATTTCAGGGCAAAAAGTCAGAAATTTGCCTTAATTTGGGGCAAAAAGCAGAAATTCTCCTAATTTTGGGGCCCAAAACAGAGATTCCCCTTATTTTGGGGTAAAATTGCGGAAATTTAAAATATTTCAGGGCAAAAAGGCAGAAATTCCACTTTATTTCCGGCAATAAGGCAAAAATTCCCCGTATTTTGGAGCAAAATTTCAGAAATTCCCCTTATATTGGTGCAAAAATGCAGAAATTCCTTTTATTTTGGTGCAATAAAAAAAAAAATTCCCCGTATTTTGAAGCAAAATTGCACTTATTCCCCTAATTTTGAGGGAAAATGCAGAAATTCACATTATTTTGGGGCAAAAAGACAGAAATTCTCCTTATTTCAGGGCAAAAAGTCAGAAATTCTTCTTATTTTGGGGCAAAATTCCAGAAATGTCCATTATTATGGGGCAAAATTGCAGAAATCTCCCTTATTTTGGGGCAAAATTACAGAAATTTCACTTATTTCAGGGAAAAAACGCAGAAATTTCTCTTATTTTGGGGCAAAAAGGCAGAAATTACTTTTATTTTGGTACAAAATTGCAGAAAATTTCTTTATTTTGGGGCAAAAATACAGAAATTCCCCATATTTTAGGGCAAAAATGCGGAGATTTCCCTTATTATTAGGCAAAAAGACAGAAATTCCCCTTATTTAGGGGCAAAATAACAGATATTTCACTTATTTCAGGGAAAAAAGGCAGAAATTTTTTTAGTTTGGAGCAAAATAGCAGAAATTCCTAATATTTTGTGGCGAAAATGCAGAAATTCACCTTATTTTGAGGTAAAAAGGCTGAAATTCTCCTTATTTGGAGGCAAAAAGGCAGAAATTTCCCCTATTTTGGGGCAAAAAGTCAGAAATTCCCCTTATTTTGTGGCACAAAGGCAGAAATTTCCCTTATTTTGAGGCATAATTGAAGAAATTTCACTTATTTCAGGGCAAAATTCAAAAATTGCATTTATTTTGGGGCAAAAATACAGAAATTCCGTATATTTTTGAGTAAAAAGGCAGAAATTTCACTTATTTTGACGTAAAAAGGCAGAAATTCCTCTTATTTTGGGGCAAAAATGAAGAAATTTTCCTTTTTTATGGCAAAAGGTAAACATTCCCCTTATTTTCGGGCAAAAAAACAGAAATTTCCCGTATTTTGGAGCAAAATTGCAGAAATTCCCCTAATTGTGGGGCAAAAAGGCAGAAATTCCCTATATATTGGGGCAAAAAGATAGAAATTCTCTTTATTTTGGGGCAAAACTCAGAAATTCCACTTATTTTGGGGCAAAATTTAAGAAATTTCTCTTATTTTGGGACAAAATTGCAGAAATTTCAATTTTTTGGGCCAAAATTGCAGAAATTTCACTTATTTTAGGGAAAAAAGGCAGAAATTTTTCTTATTGTGGGGCAAAAAGGCAGAAATTCCTTATATTTTGTGGCAAAAAATGCAGAAATTCCCCTTATTTTGAGGTTAAAAGGCAGAACATTCCCTTATTTTGGGGCAAAAATACAGAAATTCCCCTTATTTTGGGGCAAAACTGCAGAAATTTCAATTATTTTTGGGAAAATTTTTTGAAATTTAACTTATTTCAGGGCAAAAAGTCAGAAATTCCCCTTATTTTGGGGCAAAAAGACAGAAATTCCATTTATTTTTGGAAAAAAGTCAGAAATTGCACTTATTTTGAGTCAAAAAGGCGGAAAATCCTTTTATTTTGGGGTAAAAATGAAGAAATTTCCCTTTTTATGGCAAAAAGGTATACATTCCCTTTATTTTCGGGCAAATAGGCAGAAATTCCCCGTATTTTAGAGCAAAATTGCAAAAATTCCCCTAATTTTGGGGCAAAAAGGCAGAAATTCCCCTTATTTTGGGGTAAAACTGCAGAAATTTCACTTATTTCGCGGCAAAATGGCAGAAAATCCCCTTATTTTCTGTGAAAAAAGCAGAAAATCCCCGTATTTTGGAGCAAAATTGCAGAAATTCACCTAGTTTTGGCGTAAAACATGCAGTAATCTTCTTTGTTTTGGGGCAAAAAAGGCAGAAATTCTTTTTATTTTGGGGCAAAAGGCAAAAATTCCCCTTAATTTAGGGCAAATTTGCAGAAATTTCCCTTATTTGGGGACAAAAAACAGAAATTCCCTTTATTTTGGGGCAAAATTGCAAAAAAATCCTTTATTATGGGGAAAAATTGCAGCAATTTCTTTTATTAGAAGGCAAAATTTCAGAAATTTCACATATTTCAGAGAAAAAAAGCAAAAATTTTTCATATTTTGGGCAAAAAGGCAGAAATTCCCATTATTTTTGGGCAAAAAGGTAGAAATTCACCTCATTTTGGGGTAAAATTGCAGACGTTTCACATATTTCAGGGCAAAAAGGCAGAAATTCCCGTTATTTGAGGGCATAAAGGCAGAAATTCCTTTTATTTTGGGATAAAATTGCAGAAATTTCCCTTGTTTGGGGGCAAAAAGGAAGAAAATCCCCTTAATTTTGGGCAAAAAGGCAGAAATTCCCTGTATTTTAAAGCAAAATTGCAGAAATTCCCTAAATATTGGGGCAAAAATGCAGAAATTCCCTTTATTTGGGGCAAATCGGCAGAAGTTCCCCTTATTTTCGGGAAAAGAGGCAGAAAATCCCTGTATTTTGAAGCAAAATTGCAGAAACTCCCCTAATTTTGGGGCAAAAAGGCAGAAATTCCCTTTTTTGGGGGGCAAAAAAACAGAAATTTTCCTTATTTCGGGGCAAAAATCAGAAATTTCTCTTATTTTGGGGCAAAATTTTAGAAATTTCTTTTATTTTGGTACAGAATTGCAGAAATTTTTCTTATTTTGTGTCAAAAAGGCAGAAATTCTTCATATTTTGGGCAAAAGGCAGAAATTCCCCTTATTTTGGGGTAAAAAGGCTGAAATTCCCGTTAATTTGGGGCAAAAAGGCAGAAATTCCCTTTACTTTGTGGCAAAAAGGCAGAAATTCCAATTATTGGGGCAGAAAAGCAAAAATTTTCCTTATTTGGGGGCAATAAGGCAGAAATTCCCCATATTTTGTGGCAAAAAGGCAGAAATTCCCCTTATTTGAAGGGAAAATGATGACATTCCCCTTATTTTGGGGCAAAATTGCAGAAATTTCACTTATTTCAGGGCAAAAAGTCAGAAATTTGCCTTAATTTGGGGCAAAAAGCAGAAATTCTCCTAATTTTGGGGCCCAAAACAGAGATTCCCCTTATTTTGGGGTAAAATTGTGGAAATTTAAAATATTTCAGGGCAAGAAGGCAGAAATTCCACTTTATTTCCGGCAATAAGGCAAAAATTCCCCGTATTTTGGAGCAAAATTTCAGAAATTCCCCTTATATTGGTGCAAAAATGCAGAAATTCCTTTAATTTTGGTGCAATAAAAAAAAAAATTCCCCGTATTTTGAAGCAAAATTGCACTTATTCCCCTAATTTTGAGGGAAAATGCAGAAATTCACATTATTTTGGGGCAAAAAGACAGAAATTCTCCTTATTTCAGGGCAAAAAGTCAGAAATTCTTCTTATTTTGGGGCAAAATTCCAGAAATGTCCATTATTATGGGGCAAAATTGCAGAAATCTCCCTTATTTTGGGGCAAAATTACAGAAATTTCACTTATTTCAGGGAAAAAACGCAGAAATTTCTTTTATTTTGGGGCAAAAAGGCAGAAATTACTTTTATTTTGGTACAAAATTGCAGAAAATTTCTTTATTTTGGGGCAAAAATACAGAAATTCCCCATATTTTAGGGCAAAAATGCAGAGATTTCCCTTATTATTAGGCAAAAAGTCAGAAATTCCCCTTATTTAGGGGCAAAATAACAGATATTTCACTTATTTCAGGGAAAAAAGGCAGAAATTTTTTTAGTTTGGAGCAAAATAGCAGAAATTCCTAATATTTTGTGGCGAAAATGCAGAAATTCACCTTATTTTGAGGTAAAAAGGCTGAAATTCTCCTTATTTGGAGGCAAAAAGGCAGAAATTTCCCCTATTTTGGGGCAAAAAGTCAGAAATTCCCCTTATTTTGTGGCACAAAGGCAGAAATTTCCCTTATTTTGAGGCATAATTGAAGAAATTTCACTTATTTCAGGGCAAAATTCAAAAATTGCATTTATTTTGGGGCAAAAATACAGAAATTCCGTATATTTTTGAGTAAAAAGGCAGAAATTTCACTTATTTTGACGTAAAAAGGCAGAAATTCCTCTTATTTTGGGGCAAAAATGAAGAAATTTTCCTTTTTTGTGGCAAAAGGTAAACATTCCCCTTATTTTCGGGCAAAAAAACAGAAATTCCCCGTATTTTGGAGCAAAATTGCAGAAATTCCCCTAATTGTGGGGCAAAAAGGCAGAAATTCCCTATATATTGGGGCAAAAAGACAGAAATTCTCTTTATTTTGGGGCAAAACTCAGAAATTCCACTTATTTTGGGGCAAAATTTAAGAAATTTCTCTTATTTTGGGACAAAATTGCAGAAATTTCAATTTTTTTGGGCCAAAATTGCAGAAATTTCACTTATTTTAGGGAAAAAAGGCAGAAATTTTTCTTATTGTGGGGCAAAAAGGCAGAAATTCCTTATATTTTGTGGCAAAAAATGCAGAAATTCCCCTTATTTTGAGGTTAAAAGGCAGAAATTTCCCTTGTTTTGGGGCAAAAATACAGAAATTCCCCTTATTTTGGGGCAAAACTGCAGAAATTTCAATTATTTTGGGGAGAATTTTTTGAAATTTAACTTATTTCAGGGCAAAAAGTCAGAAAATCCCCTTATTTTCGGGCAAAAATACAGAAATTCCATTTATTTTTGGAATAAAGTCAGAAATTGCACTTATTTTGAGTCAAAAAGGCGGAAAATCCTTTTATTTTGGGGTAAAAAATGAAGAAATTTCCCTTTTTATGGCAAAAAGGTATACAATCCCTTTATTTTCGGGCAAAAAGGCAGAAATTCCCCGTATTTTAGAGCAAAATTGCAAAAATTCCCCTAATTTTGGGGCAAAAAGGCAGAAATTCCCCTTATTTTGGGGTAAAACTGCAGAAATTTCACTTATTTCGCGGCAAAATGGCAGAAAATCCCCTTATTTTCTGTGAAAAAAGCAGAAAATCCCCGTATTTTGGAGCAAAATTGCAGAAATTCACCTAGTTTTGGCGTAAAACATGCAGTAATCTTCTTTGTTTTGGGGCAAAAAAGGCAGAAATTCTCCTTATTTTGGGGCAAAAGGCAAAAATTCCCCTTAATTTAGGGCAAATTTGCAGAAATTTCCCTTATTTGGGGACAAAAAACAGAAATTCCCTTTATTTTGGGGCAAAATTGCAAAAAAATCCTTTATTATGGGGAAAAATTGCAGCAATTTCTTTTATTATAAGGCAAAATTTCAGAAATTTCACATATTTCAAAGAAAAAAAGCAAAAATTTTTCATATTTTGGGGCAAAAAGGCAGAAATTCCCATTATTTTTGGGCAAAAAGGTAGAAATTCACCTCATTTTGGGGTAAAATTGCAGACGTTTCACATATTTCAGGGCAAAAAGGCAGAAATTCCCGTTATTTGAGGGCATAAAGGCAGAAATTCCTTTTATTTTGGGATAAACTTGCTGAAATTTCTCTTGTTTGGGGGCAAAAATAAGAAAATCCCCTTAATTTTGGGCAAAAAGGCAGAAATTCCCCGTATATTAAAGCAAAATTGCAGAAATTCCCTAAATATTGGGGCAAAAATGCAGAAATTCCCTTTATTTGGGGCAAATCGGCAGAAGTTCCCCTTATTTTCGGGAAAAGAGGCAGAAAATCCCTGTATTTTGAAGCAAAATTGCAGAAACTCCCCTAATTTTGGGGCAAAAAGGCAGAAATTCCCTTTTTTGGGGGGCAAAAAAACAGAAATTCTCCTTATTTCGGGGCAAAAATCAGAAATTTCCCTTATTTTGGGGCAAAATTTTAGAAATTTCTTTTATTTTGGTACAGAATTGCAGAAATTTTTCTTATTTTGTGTCAAAAAGGCAGAAATTCTTCATATTTTGGGCAAAAGGCAGAAATTCCCCTTATTTTGGGGTAAAAAGGCTGAAATTCCCGTTAATTTGGGGCAAAAAGGCAGAAATTCCCTTTACTTTGTGGCAAAAAGGCAGAAATTCCAATTATTGGGGCAGAAAAGCAAAAATTTTCCTTATTTGGGGGCAATAAGGCAGAAATTCCCCATATTTTGTGGCAAAAAGGCAGAAATTCCCCTTATTTGAAGGGAAAATGATGACATTCCCCTTATTTTGGGGCAAAATTGCAGAAATTTCACTTATTTCAGGGCAAAAAGTCAGAAATTTGCCTTAATTTGGGGCAAAAAGCAGAAATTCTCCTAATTTTGGGGCCCAAAACAGAGATTCCCCTTATTTTGGGGTAAAATTGTGGAAATTTAAAATATTTCAGGGCAAGAAGGCAGAAATTCCACTTTATTTCCGGCAATAAGGCAAAAATTCCCCGTATTTTGGAGCAAAATTTCAGAAATTCCCCTTATATTGGTGCAAAAATGCAGAAATTCCTTTAATTTTGGTGCAATAAAAAAAAAAATTCCCCGTATTTTGAAGCAAAATTGCACTTATTCCCCTAATTTTGAGGGAAAATGCAGAAATTCACATTATTTTGGGGCAAAAAGACAGAAATTCTCCTTATTTCAGGGCAAAAAGTCAGAAATTCTTCTTATTTTGGGGCAAAATTCCAGAAATGTCCATTATTATGGGGCAAAATTGCAGAAATCTCCCTTATTTTGGGGCAAAATTACAGAAATTTCACTTATTTCAGGGAAAAAACGCAGAAATTTCTTTTATTTTGGGGCAAAAAGGCAGAAATTACTTTTATTTTGGTACAAAATTGCAGAAAATTTCTTTATTTTGGGGCAAAAATACAGAAATTCCCCATATTTTAGGGCAAAAATGCAGAGATTTCCCTTATTATTAGGCAAAAAGTCAGAAATTCCCCTTATTTAGGGGCAAAATAACAGATATTTCACTTATTTCAGGGAAAAAAGGCAGAAATTTTTTTAGTTTGGAGCAAAATAGCAGAAATTCCTAATATTTTGTGGCGAAAATGCAGAAATTCACCTTATTTTGAGGTAAAAAGGCTGAAATTCTCCTTATTTGGAGGCAAAAAGGCAGAAATTTCCCCTATTTTGGGGCAAAAAGTCAGAAATTCCCCTTATTTTGTGGCACAAAGGCAGAAATTTCCCTTATTTTGAGGCATAATTGAAGAAATTTCACTTATTTCAGGGCAAAATTCAAAAATTGCATTTATTTTGGGGCAAAAATACAGAAATTCCGTATATTTTTGAGTAAAAAGGCAGAAATTTCACTTATTTTGACGTAAAAAGGCAGAAATTCCTCTTATTTTGGGGCAAAAATGAAGAAATTTTCCTTTTTTGTGGCAAAAGGTAAACATTCCCCTTATTTTCGGGCAAAAAAACAGAAATTCCCCGTATTTTGGAGCAAAATTGCAGAAATTCCCCTAATTGTGGGGCAAAAAGGCAGAAATTCCCTATATATTGGGGCAAAAAGACAGAAATTCTCTTTATTTTGGGGCAAAACTCAGAAATTCCACTTATTTTGGGGCAAAATTTAAGAAATTTCTCTTATTTTGGGACAAAATTGCAGAAATTTCAATTTTTTTGGGCCAAAATTGCAGAAATTTCACTTATTTTAGGGAAAAAAGGCAGAAATTTTTCTTATTGTGGGGCAAAAAGGCAGAAATTCCTTATATTTTGTGGCAAAAAATGCAGAAATTCCCCTTATTTTGAGGTTAAAAGGCAGAAATTTCCCTTGTTTTGGGGCAAAAATACAGAAATTCCCCTTATTTTGGGGCAAAACTGCAGAAATTTCAATTATTTTGGGGAGAATTTTTTGAAATTTAACTTATTTCAGGGCAAAAAGTCAGAAAATCCCCTTATTTTGGGGCAAAAATACAGAAATTCCATTTATTTTTGGAATAAAGTCAGAAATTGCACTTATTTTGAGTCAAAAAGGCGGAAAATCCTTTTATTTTGGGGTAAAAATGAAGAAATTTCCCTTTTTATGGCAAAAAGGTATACAATCCCTTTATTTTCGGGCAAAAAGGCAGAAATTCCCCGTATTTTAGAGCAAAATTGCAAAAATTCCCCTAATTTTGGGGCAAAAAGGCAGAAATTCCCCTTATTTTGGGGTAAAACTGCAGAAATTTCACTTATTTCGCGGCAAAATGGCAGAAAATCCCCTTATTTTCTGTGAAAAAAGCAGAAAATCCCCGTATTTTGGAGCAAAATTGCAGAAATTCACCTAGTTTTGGCGTAAAACATGCAGTAATCTTCTTTGTTTTGGGGCAAAAAAGGCAGAAATTCTCCTTATTTTGGGGCAAAAGGCAAAAATTCCCCTTAATTTAGGGCAAATTTGCAGAAATTTCCCTTATTTGGGGACAAAAAACAGAAATTCCCTTTATTTTGGGGCAAAATTGCAAAAAAATCCTTTATTATGGGGAAAAATTGCAGCAATTTCTTTTATTATAAGGCAAAATTTCAGAAATTTCACATATTTCAAAGAAAAAAAGCAAAAATTTTTCATATTTTGGGGCAAAAAGGCAGAAATTCCCATTATTTTTGGGCAAAAAGGTAGAAATTCACCTCATTTTGGGGTAAAATTGCAGACGTTTCACATATTTCAGGGCAAAAAGGCAGAAATTCCCGTTATTTGAGGGCATAAAGGCAGAAATTCCTTTTATTTTGGGATAAAATTGCAGAAATTTCCCTTGTTTGGGGGCAAAAAGGAAGAAAATCCCCTTAATTTTGGGCAAAAAGGCAGAAATTCCCCGTATTTTAAAGCAAAATTGCAGAAATTCCCTAAATATTGGGGCAAAAATGCAGAAATTCCCTTTATTTGGGGCAAATCGGCAGAAGTTCCCCTTATTTTCGGGAAAAGAGGCAGAAATTCCCTGTATTTTGAAGCAAAATTGCAGAAACTCCCCTAATTTTGGGGCAAAAAGGCAGAAATTCCCTTTTTTGGCGGGCAAAAAAACAGAAATTTTCCTTATTTCGGGGCAAAAATCAGAAATTTCCCTTATTTTGGGGCAAAATTTTAAAAATTTCTTTTATTTTGGTACAGAATTGCAGAATTTTTTCTTATTTTGTGTCAAAAAGGCAGAAATTCTTCATATATTGGTGCAAAAAGGCTGAAATTCCCCTTATTTTGAGGTAAAATGCTGAAATTCCCCATATTTTGGGGTTAAAAGGCAGAAATTCCCCTCATTGTGGGGCAAAAAGGCACAAATTTCCATTTTTTTTCGGGCAAAATTGCAGAAATTTCATTTATTTCAGGGCAAATAGTCAGAAATTACTGTTATTTTGGGGCAAAAAGCAGAAATTTCTTTTATTTTGGTACAAAATTGAAGAAATTTTCCTTATTTTGGAACAAAAAGTCAGAAATTCCCCATATTTTGGGCAAAAGGCAGAAATTCCCCTTATTTTGGGGTAAAAAGGCTGAAATTCCCGTTAATTTGAGGCAAAAAGACAGAAATTCCCTTTACTTTGTGGCAAAAAGGCAGAAATTCCAATTATTGGGGCAGAAAAGCAAAAATTTTCCTTATTTGGGGGCAATAAGGCAGAAATTCCCCATATTTTGTGGCAAAAAGGCAGAAATTCCCCTTATTTGAAGGGAAAATGATGAAATTCCCCTTATTTTGGGGCAAAATTGCAGAAATTTCACTTATTTCAGGGCAAAAAGTCAGAAATTTGCCTTAATTTGGGGCAAAAAGCAGAAATTCTCCTAATTTTGGGGCCCAAAACAGAGATTCCCCTTATTTTGGGGTAAAATTGCGGAAATTTAAAATATTTCAGGGCAAAAAGGCAGAAATTCCACTTTATTTCCGGCAATAAGGCAAAAATTCCCCGTATTTTGGAGCAAAATTTCAGAAATTCCCCTTATATTGGTGCAAAAATGCAGAAATTCCTTTTATTTTGGTGCAATAAAAAAAAAAATTCCCCGTATTTTGAAGCAAAATTGCACTTATTCCCCTAATTTTGAGGGAAAATGCAGAAATTCACATTATTTTGGGGCAAAAAGACAGAAATTTTCCTTATTTCAGGGCAAAAAGTCAGAAATTCTTCTTATTTTGGGGCAAAATTCCAGAAATGTCCATTATTATGGGGCAAAATTGCAGAAATCTCCCTTATTTTGGGGCAAAATTACAGAAATTTCACTTATTTCAGGGAAAAAACTCAGAAATTTCTCTTATTTTGGGGCAAAAAAGCAGAAATTACTTTTATTTTTGTACAAAATTGCAGAAAATTTTTTTATTTTGGGGCAAAAATACAGAAATTCCCCATATTTTAGGGCAAAAATGCAGATTCCCCTTATTATTAGGCAAAAAGACAGAAATTCCCCTTATTTAGGGGCAAAATAACAGATATTTCACTTATTTCAGGGAAAAAAGGCAGAAATTTTTTTAGTTTGGAGCAAAATAGCAGAAATTCCTAATATTTTGTGGCGAAAATGCAGAAATTCACCTTATTTTGAGGTAAAAAGGCTGAAATTCTCCTTATTTGGTGGCAAAAAGGCAGAAATTTCCCCTATTTTGGGGCAAAAGGTCAGAAATTCCCCGTATTTTGTGGGACAAAGGCAGAAATTTCCCTTATTTTGAGGCATAATTGGAGAAATTTCACTTATTTCAGGGCAAAATTCAAAAATTGCATTTATTTTGGGGCAAAAATACAGAAATTCCGTATATTTTTGAGTAAAAAGGCAGAAATTTCACTTATTTTGACGTAAAAAGGCAGAAATTCCTGTTATTTTGGGGCAAAAATGAAGAAATTTTCCTTTTTTGTGGCAAAAGGTAAACATTCCCCTTATTTTCGGGCAAAAAAACAGAAATTCCCCGTATTTTGGAGCAAAATTGCAGAAATTCCCCTAATTGTGGGGCAAAAAGGCAGAAATTCCCTATATGTTGGGGCAAAAAGACAGAAATTCTCTTTATTTTGGGGCAAAACTCAGAAATTCCACTTATTTTGGGGCAAAATTTAAGAAATTTCTCTTATTTTGGGACAAAATTGCAGAAATTTCAATTTTTTGGGCCAAAATTGCAGAAATTTCACTTATTTTAGGGAAAAAAGGCAGAAATTTTTCTTATTATGGGGCAAAAAGGCAGAAATTCCTTATATTTTGTGGCAAAAAATGCAGAAATTCCCCTTATTTTGAGGTTAAATGGCAGAAATTTCCCTTGTTTTGGGGCAAAAATACAGAAATTCCCCTTATTTTGGGGCAAAACTGCAGAAATTTCAATTATTTTGGGGAGAATTTTTTGAAATTTAACTTATTTCAGGGCAAAAAGTCAGAAATTCCCCTTATTTTGGGGCAAAAAGACAGAAATTCCATTTATTTTTGGAAAAAAGTCAGAAATTGCACTTATTTTGAGTCAAAAAGGCGGAAAATCCTTTTATTTTGGGGTAAAAATGAAGAAATTACCCTTTTTATGGCAAAAAGGTATACATTCCCTTTATTTTCGGGCAAAAAGGCAGAAATTCCCCGTATTTTAGAGCAAAATTGCAAAAATTCCCCTAATTTTGGGGCAAAAAGGCAGAAATTCCCCTTATTTTGGGGTAAAACTGCAGAAATTTCACTTATTTCGCGGCAAAATGGCAGAAAATCCCCTTATTTTCTGTGAAAAATGCAGAAAATCCCCGTATTTTGGAGCAAAATTGCAGAAATTCACCTAGTTTTGGCGTAAAACATGCAGTAATCTCCTTTGTTTTGGGGCAAAAAAGGCAGAAATTCTCCTTATTTTGGGGCAAAAGTCGGAAATTCCCCTTAATTTAGGGCAAATTTGCAGAAATTTCACTTATTTTAGGGAAAAAAGGCAGAAATTTTTCTTATTGTGGGGCAAAAAGGCAGAAATTCCTTATATTTTGTGGCAAAAAATGCAGAAATTTCCCTTATTTTGAGGTTAAAAGGCAGAAATTTCCCTTGTTTTGGGGCAAAAATACAGAAATTCCCCTTATTTTGGGGCAAAACTGCAGAAATTTCAATTATTTTGGGGAGAATTTTTTGAAATTTAACTTATTTCAGGGCAAAAAGTCAGAAAATCCCCTTATTTTGGGGCAAAAATACAGAAATTCCATTTATTTTTGGAATAAAGTCAGAAATTGCACTTATTTTGAGTCAAAAAGGCGGAAAATCCTTTTATTTTGGGGTAAAAATGAAGAAATTTCCCTTTTTATGGCAAAAAGGTATACATTCCCTTTATTTTCGGGCAAAAAGGCAGAAATTCCCCGTATTTTAGAGCAAAATTGCAAAAATTCCCCTAATTTTGGGGCAAAAAGGCAGAAATTCCCCTTATTTTGGGGTAAAACTGCAGAAATTTCACTTATTTCGCGGCAAAATGGCAGAAAATCCTCTTATTTTCTGTGAAAAAGGCAGAAAATCCCCGTATTTTGGAGCAAAATTGCAGAAATTCACCTAGTTTTGGCGTAAAACATGCAGTAATCTTTTTTGTTTTGGGGCAAAAAAGGCAGAAATTCTCCTTATTTTGGAGCAAAAGGCAGAAATTCCCCTCAATTTAGGGCAAATTTGCAGAAATTTCCCTTATTTGGGGACAAAAAACAGAAATTCCCTTTATTTTGGGGCAAAATTGCAAAAAAATCCTTTATTATGGGGAAAAATTGCAGCAATTTCTTTTATTATAAGGCAAAATTTCAGAAATTTCACATATTTCAGAGAAAAAAAGCAAAAATTTTTCATATTTTGGGGCAAAAAGGCAGAAATTCCCATTATTTTTGGGCAAAAAGGTAGAAATTCACCTCATTTTGGGGTAAAATTGCAGACGTTTCACATATTTCAGGGCAAAAAGGCAGAAATTCCCGTTATTTGAGGGCATAAAGGCAGAAATTCCTTTTATTTTGGGATAAAATTGCAGAAATTTCCCTTGTTTGGGGGCAAAAAAGAAGAAAATCCCCTTAATTTTGGGCAAAAAGGCAGAAATTCCCCGTATTTTAAAGCAAAATTGCAGAAATTATCTAAATATTGGGGCAAAAATGCAGAAATTCCCTTTATTTGGGGCAAATCGGCAGAAGTTCCCCTTATTTTCGGGAAAAGAGGCAGAAATTCCCTGTATTTTGAAGCAAAATTGCAGAAACTCCCCTAATTTTAGAGCAAAAAGGCAGAAATTCCCTTTTTTGGGGGGCAAAAAAACAGAAATTCTCCTTATTTCGGGGCAAAAATCAGAAATTTCCCTTATTTTGGGGCAAAATTTTAGAAATTTCTTTTATTTTGGTACAGAATTGCAGAAATTTTTCTTATTTTGTGTCAAAAAGGCAGAAATTCTTCATATTTTGGGCAAAAGGCAGAAATTCCCCTTATTTTGGGGTAAAAAGGCTGAAATTCCTGTTAATTTGGGGCAAAAAGGCAGAAATTCCCTTTACTTTGTGGCAAAAAGGCAGAAATTCCAATTATTGGGGCAGAAAAGCAAAAATTTTCCTTATTTGGGGGCAATAAGGCAGAAATTCCCCATATTTTGTGGCAAAAAGGCAGAAATTCCCCTTATTTGAAGGGAAAATGATGAAATTCCCCTTATTTTGGGGCAAAATTGCAGAAATTTCACGTATTTCAGGGCAAAAAGTCAGAAATTTGCCTTAATTTGGGGCAAAAAGTAGAAATTCTCCTAATTTTGGGGCCCAAAACAGAGATTCCCCTTATTTTGGGGTAAAATTGCGGAAATTTAAAATATTTCAGGGCAAAAAGGCAGAAATTCCACTTTATTTCCGGCAATAAGGCAAAAATTCCCCGTATTTTGGAGCAAAATTTCAGAAATTCCCCTTATATTGGTGCAAAAATGCAGAAATTCCTTTTATTTTGGTGCAATAAAAAAAAATTCCCCGTATTTTGAAGCAAAATTGCACATATTCCCCTAATTTTGAGGGAAAATGCAGAAATTCACATTATTTTGGGGCAAAAAGACAGAAATTCTCCTTATTTCAGGGCAAAAAGTCAGAAATTCTTCTTATTTTCGGGCAAAATTCCAGAAATGTCCATTATTTTGGGGCAAAATTGCAGAAATCTCCCTTATTTTGGGGCAAAATTACAGAAATTTCACTTATTTCAGGGAAAAAACGCAGAAATTTCTCTTATTTTGGGGCAAAAAGGCAGAAATTACTTTTATTTTGGTACAAAATTGCAGAAAATTTCTTTATTTTGGGGCAAAAATACAGAAATTCCCCATATTTTAGGGCAAAAATGCAGAGATTTCCCTTATTATTAGGCAAAAAGACAGAAATTCCCCTTATTTAGGGGCAAAATAACAGATATTTCACATATTTCAGGGAAAAAAGGCAGAAATTTTTTTAGTTTGGAGCAAAATAGCAGAAATTCCTAATATTTTGTGGCGAAAATGCAGAAATTCACCTTATTTTGAGGTAAAAAGGCTGAAATTCTCCTTATTTGGAGGCAAAAAGGCAGAAATTTCCCCTATTTTGGGGCAAAAAGTCAGAAATTCCCCTTATTTTGTGGCACAAAGGCAGAAATTTCCCTTATTTTGAGGCATAATTGAAGAAATTTCACTTATTTCAGGGCAAAATTCAAAAATTGCATTTATTTTGGGGCAAAAATACAGAAATTCCATATATTTTTGAGTAAAAAGTCAGAAATTGCACTTATTTTGAGTCAAAAAGGCGGAAAATCCTTTTATTTTGGGGTAAAAATAAAGAAATTTCCCTTTTTATGGCAAAAAGGTATACAATCCCTTTATTTTCGGGCAAAAAGGCAGAAATTCCCCGTATTTTAGAGCAAAATTGCAAAAATTCCCCTAATTTTGGGGCAAAAAGGCAGAAATTCCCCTTATTTTGGGGTAAAACTGCAGAAATTTCACTTATTTCGCGGCAAAATGGCAGAAAATCCCCTTATTTTCTGTGAAAAAAGCAGAAAATCCCCGTATTTTGGAGCAAAATTGCAGAAATTCACCTAGTTTTGGCGTAAAACATGCAGTAATCTTCTTTGTTTTGGGGCAAAAAAGGCAGAAATTCTCCTTATTTTGGGGCAAAAGGCAAAAATTCCCCTTAATTTAGGGCAAATTTGCAGAAATTTCCCTTATTTGGGGACAAAAAACAGAAATTCCCTTTATTTTGGGGCAAAATTGCAAAAAAATCCTTTATTATGGGGAAAAATTGCAGCAATTTCTTTTATTATAAGGCAAAATTTCAGAAATTTCACATATTTCAGAAAAAAAAAGCAAAAATTTTTCATATTTTGGGGCAAAAAGGCAGAAATTCCCATTATTTTTGAGCAAAAAGGTAGAAATTCACCTCATTTTGGGGTAAAATTGCAGACGTTTCACATATTTCAGGGCAAAAAGGCAGAAATTCCCGTTATTTGAGGGCATAAAGGCAGAAATTTCTTTTATTTTGGGATAAAATTGCAGAAATTTCCCTTGTTTGGGGGCAAAAAGGAAGAAAATCCCCTTAATTTTGGGCAAAAAGGCAGAAATTCCCCGTATTTTAAAGCAAAATTGCAGAAATTCCCTAAATATTGGGGCAAAAATGCAGAAATTCCCTTTATTTGGGGCAAATCGGCAGAAGTTCCCCTTATTTTCGGGAAAAGAGGCAGAAATTCCCTGTATTTTGAAGCAAAATTGCAGAAACTCCCCTAATTTTGGGGCAAAAAGGCAGAAATTCCCTTTTTTGGCGGGCAAAAAAACAGAAATTCTCCTTATTTCGGGGCAAAAATCAGAAATTTCCCTTATTTTGGGGCAAAATTTTAAAAATTTCTTTTATTTTGGTACAGAATTGCAGAAATTTTTCTTATTTTGTGTCAAAAAGGCAGAAATTCTTCATATATTGGTGCAAAAAGGCTGAAATTCCCCTTATTTTGAGGTAAAATGCTGAAATTCCCCATATTTTGGGGTTAAAAGGCAGAAATTCCCCTCATTGTGGGGCAAAAAGGCACAAATTTCCATTATTTTCGGGCAAAATTGCAGAAATTTCATTTATTTCAGGGCAAATAGTCAGAAATTACTGTTATTTTGGGGCAAAAAGCAGAAATTTTTTTTATTTTGGTACAAAATTGAAGAAATTTTCCTTATTTTGGAACAAAAAGTCAGAAATTCCCCATATTTTGGGCAAAAGGCAGAAATTCCCCTTATTTTAGGGTAAAAAGGCTGAAATTCCCGTTAATTTGAGGCAAAAGGCAGAAATTCCCTTTACTTTGTGGCAAAAAGGCAGAAATTCCAATTATTGGGGCAGAAAAGCAAAAATTTTCCTTATTTGGGGGCAATAAGGCAGAAATTCCCCATATTTTGTGGCAAAAAGGCAGAAATTCCCCTTATTTGAAGGGAAAATGATGAAATTCCCCTTATTTTGGGGCAAAATTGCAGAAATTTCACTTATTTCAGGGCAAAAAGTCAGAAATTTGCCTTAATTTGGGGCAAAAAGCAGAAATTCTCCTAATTTTGGGGCCCAAAACAGAGATTCCCCTTATTTTGGGGTAAAATTGCGGAAATTTAAAATATTTCAGGGCAAAAAGGCAGAAATTCCACTTTATTTCCGGCAATAAGGCAAAAATTCCCCGTATTTTGGAGCAAAATTTCAGAAATTCCCCTTATATTGGTGCAAAAATGCAGAAATTCCTTTTATTTTGGTGCAATAAAAAAAAAATTCCCCGTATTTTGAAGCAAAATTGCACATATTCCCCTAATTTTGAGGGAAAATGCAGAAATTCACATTATTTTGGGGCAAAAAGACAGAAATTCTCCTTATTTCAGGGCAAAAAGTCAGAAATTCTTCTTATTTTGGGGCAAAATTCCAGAAATGTCCATTATTTTGGGGCAAAATTGCAGAAATCTCCCTTATTTTGGGGCAAAATTACAGAAATTTCACTTATTTCAGGGAAAAAACTCAGAAATTTCTCTTATTTTGGGGCAAAAAGGCAGAAATTACTTTTATTTTGGTACAAAATTGCAGAAAATTTTTTTATTTTGGGGCAAAAATACAGAAATTCCCCATATTTTAGGGCAAAAATGCAGATTCCCCTTATTATTAGGCAAAAAGACAGAAATTCCCCTTATTTAGGGGCAAAATAACAGATATTTCACTTATTTCAGGGAAAAAAGGCAGAAATTTTTTTAGTTTGGAGCAAAATAGCAGAAATTCCTAATATTTTGTGGCGAAAATGCAGAAATTCACCTTATTTTGAGGTAAAAAGGCTGAAATTCTCCTTATTTGGTGGCAAAAAGGCAGAAATTTCCCCTATTTTGGGGCAAAAGGTCAGAAATTCCCCGTATTTTGTGGCACAAAGGCAGAAATTTCCCTTATTTTGAGGCATAATTGGAGAAATTTCACTTATTTCAGGGCAAAATTCAAAAATTGCATTTATTTTGGGGCAAAAATACAGAAATTCCGTATATTTTTGAGTAAAAAGGCAGAAATTTCACTTATTTTGACGTAAAAAGGCAGAAATTCCTGTTATTTTGGGGCAAAAATGAAGAAATTTTCCTTTTTTGTGGCAAAAGGTAAACATTCCCCTTATTTTCGGGCAAAAAAACAGAAATTCCCCGTATTTTGGAGCAAAATTGCAGAAATTCCCCTAATTGTGGGGCAAAAAGGCAGAAATTCCCTATATGTTGGGGCAAAAAGACAGAAATTCTCTTTATTTTGGGGCAAAACTCAGAAATTCCACTTATTTTGGGGCAAAATTTAAGAAATTTCTCTTATTTTGGGACAAAATTGCAGAAATTTCAATTTTTTGGGCCAAAATTGCAGAAATTTCACTTATTTTAGGGAAAAAAGGCAGAAATTTTTCTTATTATGGGGCAAAAAGGCAGAAATTCCTTATATTTTGTGGCAAAAAATGCAGAAATTCCCCTTATTTTGAGGTTAAATGGCAGAAATTTCCCTTGTTTTGGGGCAAAAATACAAAAATTCCCCTTATTTTGGGGCAAAACTGCAGAAATTTCAATTATTTTGGGGAGAATTTTTTGAAATTTAACTTATTTCAGGGCAAAAAGTCAGAAATTCCCCTTATTTTGGGGCAAAAAGACAGAAATTCCATTTATTTTTGGAAAAAAGTCAGAAATTGCACTTATTTTGAGTCAAAAATGCGGAAAATCCTTTATTTTGGGGTAAAAATGAAGAAATTTCCCTTTTTATGGCAAAAAGGTATACATTCCCTTTATTTTCGGGCAAAAAGGCAGAAATTCCCCGTATTTTAGAGCAAAATTGCAAAAATTCCCCTAATTTTGGGGCAAAAAGGCAGAAATTCCCCTTATTTTGGGGTAAAACTGCAGAAATTTCACTTATTTCGCGGCAAAATGGCAGAAAATCCCCTTATTTTCTGTGAAAAATGCAGAAAATCCCCGCATTTTGGAGCAAAATTGCAGAAATTCACCTAGTTTTGGCGTAAAACATGCAGTAATCTCCTTTGTTTTGGGGCAAAAAAGGCAGAAATTCTCCTTATTTTGGGGCAAAAGTCGGAAATTCCCCTTAATTTAGGGCAAATTTTCAGAAATTTCCCTTATTTGGGGACAAATAACAGAAATTCCGTTTATTTTGGGGCAAAATTGCAAAAAAATCCTTTATTATGGGGAAAAATTGCAGCAATTTCTTTTATTATAAGGCAAAATTTCATAAATTTCACATATTTCAGAGAAAAAAAGCAAAAATTTTTCATATTTTAGGGCAAAAAGGCAGAAATTCCCATTATTTTTGGGCAAAAAGGTAGAAATTCACCTCATTTTGGGGTAAAATTGCAGACGTTTCACATATTTCAGGGCAAAAAGGCAGAAATTCCCGTTATTTGAGGGCATAAAGGCAGAAATTCCTTTTATTTTGGGATAAAATTGCAGAAATTTCCCTTGTTTGGGGGCAAAAAGGAAGAAAATCCCCTTAATTTTGGGCAAAAAGGCAGAAATTGCCCGTATTTTAAAGCAAAATTGCAGAAATTATCTAAATATTGGGGCAAAAATGCAGAAATTCCCTTTATTTGGGGCAAATCGGCAGAAGTTCCCCTTATTTTCGGGAAAAGAGGCAGAAATTCCCTGTATTTTGAAGCAAAATTCAGAAACTCCCCTAATTTTGGGGCAAAAAGGCAGAAATTCCCTTTTTTGGGGGGCAAAAAAACAGAAATTCTCCTTATTTCGGGGCAAAAATCAGAAATTTCCCTTATTTTGGGGCAAAATTTTAGAAATTTCTTTTATTTTGGTACAGAATTGCAGAAATTTTTCTTATTTTGTGTCAAAAAGGCAGAAATTCTTCATATTTTGGGCAAAAGGCAGAAATTCCCCTTATTTTGGGGTAAAAAGGCTGAAATTCCTGTTAATTTGGGGCAAAAAGGCAGAAATTCCCTTTACTTTGTGGCAAAAAGGCAGAAATTCCAATTATTGGGGCAGAAAAGCAAAAATTTTCCTTATTTGGGGGCAATAAGGCAGAAATTCCCCATATTTTGTGGCAAAAAGGCAGAAATTCCCCTTATTTGAAGGGAAAATGATGAAATTCCCCTTATTTTGGGGCAAAATTGCAGAAATTTCACGTATTTCAGGGCAAAAAGTCAGAAATTTGCCTTAATTTGGGGCAAAAAGTAGAAATTCTCCTAATTTTGGGGCCCAAAACAGAGATTCCCCTTATTTTGGGGTAAAATTGCGGAAATTTAAAATATTTCAGGGCAAAAAGGCAGAAATTCCACTTTATTTCCGGCAATAAGGCAAAAAATCCCCGTATTTTGGAGCAAAATTTCAGAAATTCCCCTTATATTGGTGCAAAAATGCAGAAATTCCTTTTATTTTGGTGCAATAAAAAAAATTCCCCGTATTTTGAAGCAAAATTGCACATATTCCTCTAATTTTGAGGGAAAATGCAGAAATTCACATTATTTTGGGGCAAAAAGACAGAAATTCTCCTTATTTCAGGGCAAAAAGTCAGAAATTCTTTATATTTTCGGGCAAAATTCCAGAAATGTCCATTATTTTGGGGCAAAATTGCAGAAATCTCCCTTATTTTGGGGCAAAATTACAGAAATTTCACTTATTGCAGGGAAAAAACGCAGAAATTTCTCTTATTTTGGGGCAAAAAGGCAGAAATTACTTTTATTTTGGTACAAAATTGCAGAAAATTTCTTTATTTTGGGGCAAAAATACAGAAATTCCCCATATTTTAGGGCAAAAATGCAGAGATTCCCCTTATTATTAGGCAAAAAGACAGAAATTCCCCTTATTTAGGGGCAAAATAACAGATATTTCACTTATTTCAGGGAAAAAAGGCAGAAATTTTTTTAGTTTGGAGCAAAATAGCAGAAATTCCTAATATTTTGTGGCGAAAATGCAGAAATTCACCTTATTTTGAGGTAAAAAGGCTGAAATTCTCCTTATTTGGTGGCAAAAAGGCAGAAATTTCCCCTATTTTGGGGCAAAAAGTCAGAAATTCCCCTTATTTTGTGGCACAAAGGAAGAAATTTCCCTTATTTTGAGGCATAATTGGAGAAATTTCACTTATTTCAGGGCAAAATTCAAAAATTGCATTTATTTTGGGGCAAAAATACAGAAATTCCGTATATTTTTGAGTAAAAAGGCAGAAATTTCACTTATTTTGACGTAAAAAGGCAGAAATTCCTCTTATTTTGGGGCAAAAATGAAGAAATGTTCCTTTTTTGTGGCAAAAGGTAAACATTCCCCTTATTTTCGGGCAAAAAAACAGAAATTCCCCATATTTTGGAGCAAAATTGCAGAAATTCCCCTAATTGTCGGGCAAAAAAAAGAAATTCCCTATATGTTGGGGCAAAAAGACAGAAATTCTCTTTATTTTGGGGCAAAACTCAGAAATTCCACTTATTTTGGGGCAAAATTTAAGAAATATCTCTTATTTTGGGACAAAATTGCAGAAATTCCCTAAATATTCGGGCAAAAATGCAGAAATTCCCTTTATTTGGGGCAAATCGGCAGAAGTTCCCCTTATTTTCAGGAAAAGAGGCAGAAATTCCCTGTATATTGAAGCAAAATTTCAGAAACTCCCCTAATTTTGGGGCAAAAAGGCAGAAATTCCCTTTTTTGGGGGGCAAAAAAACAGAAATTCTCCTTATTTCGGGGTAAAAATCAGAAATTTCCCTTATTTTGGGGCAAAATTTTAGAAATTTCTTTTATTTTGGTACAGAATTGCAGAAATTTTTCTTATTTTGTGTCAAAAAGGCAGAAATTCTTCATATTTTTGTGCAAAAAGGCTGAAATTCCCCTTATTTTGAGGTAAAATGCTGAAATTCCCCATATTTTGGGGTTAAAAGGCAGAAATTCCCATCATTGTGGGGCAAAAAGGCACAAATTTCCATTTTTTTTCGGGCAAAATTGCAGAAATTTCATTTATTTCAGGGCAAATAGTCAGAAATTACTGTTATTTTGGGGCAAAAAGCAGAAATTTCTTTTATTTTGGTACAAAATTGAAGAAATTTTTTTTATTTTGGAATAAAAAGTCAGAAATTCCCCATATTTTGGGCAAAAGGCAGAAATTCCCCTTATTTTGGGGTAAAAAGGCTGAAATTCCCGTTAATTTGGGGCAAAAAGGCAGAAATTCCCTTTACTTTGTTGCAAAAAGGCAGAAATTCCAATTATTGGGGCAGAAAAGCAAAAATTTTCCTTATTTGGGGGCAATAAGGCAGAAATTCCCCATATTTTGTGGCAAAAAGGCAGAAATTCCCCTTATTTGAAAGGACAATGATGAAATTCCCCTTATTTTGGTTCAAAATTGCAGAAATTTCACTTATTTCAGGGCAAAAAGTCAGAAATTTGCCTTAATTTGGGGCAAAAAGCAGAAATTCTCCTAATTTTGGGGCCCAAAACAGAGATTCCCCTTATTTTGGGGTAAAATTGCGGAAATTTAAAATATTTCAGGGCAAAAAGGCAGAAATTCCACTTTATTTCCGGCAATAAGGCAAAAATTCCCCGTATTTTGGAGCAAAATTTCAGAAATTCCCCTTATATTGGTGCAAAAATGCAGAAATTCCTTTTATTTTGGTGCAATAAAAAAAAATTCCCCGTATTTTGAAGCAAAATTGCACATATTCCCCTAATTTTGAGGGAAATGCAGAAATTCACATTATTTTGGGGCAAAAAGACAGAAATTCTTCTTATTTCAGGGCAAAAAGTCAGAAATTCTTCTTATTTTGGGGCAAAATTCCAGAAATGTCCATTATTTTGGGGCAAAATTGCAGAAATCTCCCTTATTTTGGGGCAAAATTACAGAAATTTCACTTGTTTCAGGGAAAAAATGCAAAATTTCTCTTATTTTGGGGCAAAAAGGCAGAAATTACTTTTATTTTGGTACAAAATTGCAGAAAATTTCTTTATTTTGGGGCAAAAATACAGAAATTCCCCATATTTTAGGGCAAAAATGCAGAGATTCCCCTTATTATTAGGCAAAAAGACAAAAATTCCTTTTATTTAGGGGCAAAATAACAGATATTTCACTTATTTCAGGGAAAAAAGGCAGAAATTTTTTTAGTTTGGAGCAAAATAGCAGAAATTCCTAATATTTTGTGGCGAAAATGCAGAAATTCACCTTATTTTGAGGTAAAAAGGCTGAAATTCTCCTTATTTGGAGGCAAAAGGGCAGAAATTTCCCCTATTTTGGGGCAAAAAGTCAGAAATTCCCCTTATTTTGTGGCACAAAGGCAGAAATTTCCCTTATTTTGAGGCATAATTGGAGAAATTTCACTTATTTCAGGGCAAAATTCAAAAATTGCATTTATTTTGGGACAAAAATACAGAAATTCCGTATATTTTTGAGTAAAAAGGCAGAAATTTCACTTATTTTGACGTAAAAAGGCAGAAATTCCTGTTATTTTGGGGCAAAAATGAAGAAATTTTCCTTTTTTGTGGCAAAAGGTAAACATTCCCCTTATTTTCGGGCAAAAAAACAGAAATTCCCCGTATTTTGGAGCAAAATTGCAGAAATTCCCCTAATTGTGGGGCAAAAAAAAGAAATTCCCTATATGTTGGGGCAAAAAGACAGAAATTCTCTTTATTTTGGGGCAAAACTCAGAAATTCCACTTATTTTGGGGCAAAATTTAAGAAATTTCTTTTATTTTGGGACAAAATTGCAGAAATTCCCTAAATATTGGGGCAAAAATGAAGAAATTCCCTTTATTTGGGGCAAATCGGCAGAAGTTCCCCTTATTTTCGGGAAAAGAGGCAGAAATTCCCTGTAATTTGAAGCAAAATTGCAGAAACTCCCCTAATTTTGGGGCAAAAAGGCAGAAATTCCCTTTTTTGGGGGGCAAAAAAACAGAAATTCTCCTTATTTCGGGGCAAAAATCAGAAATTTCCCTTATTTTGGGGCAAAATTTTAGAAATTTCTTTTATTTCGGTACAGAATTTCAGAAACTTTTCTTATTTTGTGTCAAAAAGGCAGAAATTCTTCATATTTTGGTGCAAAAAAGCTGAAATTCCCCTTATTTTGAGGTAAAATGCTGAAATTCCCCATATTTTGGGGTTAAAAGGCAGAAATTCCCCTCATTGTGGGGCAAAAAGGCACAAATTTCCATTTTTTTCGGGCAAAATTGCAGAAATTTCATTTATTTCAGGGCAAATAGTCAGAAATTACTGTTATATTGGGGCAAAAAGCAGAAATTTCTTTTATTTTGGTACAAAATTGAAGAAATTTTTTTTATTTTGGAACAAAAAGTCAGAAATTCCCCATATTTTGGGCAAAAGGCAGAAATTCCCCTTATTTTGGGGTAAAAAGGCTGAAATTCCCGTTAATTTGGGGCAAAAAGGCAGAAATTCCCTTTACTTTGTGGCAAAAAGGCAGAAATTCCAATTATTGGGGCAGAAAAGCAAAAATTTTCCTTATTTGGGGGCAATAAGGCAGAAATTCCCCATATTTTGTGGCAAAAAGGCAGAAATTCCTCTTATTTGAAGGGAAAATGATGAAATTCCCCTTATTTTGGGGCAAAATTGCAGAAATTTCACTTATTTCAGGGCAAAAAGTCAGAAATTTGCCTTAATTTGGGGCAAAAAGCAGAAATTCTCCTAATTTTGGGGCCCAAAACAGAGATTCCCCTTATTTTGGGGTAAAATTGCGGAAATTTAAAATATTTCAGGGCAAAAAGGTAGAAATTCCACTTTATTTCCGGCAATAAGGCAAAAATTCCCCGTATTTTGGAGCAAAATTTCAGAAATTCCCCTTATATTGGTGCAAAAATGCAGAAATTCCTTTTATTTTGGTGCAATAAAAAAAAAATTCCCCGTATTTTGAAGCAAAATTGCACATATTCCCCTAATTTTGAGGGAAAATGCAGAAATTCACATTATTTTGGGGCAAAAAGACAGAAATTCTCCTTATTTCAGGGCAAAAAGTCAGAAATTCTTCTTATTTTGGGGCAAAATTCCAGAAATGTCCATTATTTTGGGGCAAAATTGCAGAAATCTCCCTTATTTTGGGGCAAAATTACAGAAATTTCACTTATTTCAGGGAAAAAACGCAGAAATTTCTCTTATTTTGGGGCAAAAAGGCAGAAATTACTTTTATTTTGGTACAAAATTGCAGAAAATTTCTTTATTTTGGGGCAAAAATACAGAAATTCCCCATATTTTAGGGCAAAAATGCAGAGATTCCCCTTATTATTAGGCAAAAAGACAGAAATTCCCCTTATTTAGGGGCAAAATAACAGATATTTCATTTATTTCAGGGAAAAAAGGCAGAAATTTTTTTAGTTTGGAGCAAAATAGCAGAAATTCCTAATATTTTGTGGCGAAAATGCAGAAATTCACCTTATTTTGAGGTAAAAAGGCTGAAATTCTCCTTATTTGGAGGCAAAAAGGCAGACATTTCCCCTATTTTGGGGCAAAAAGTCAGAAATTCCCCTTATTTTGTGGCACAAAGGCAGAAATTTCCCTTATTTTGAGGCATAATTGGAGAAATTTCACTTATTTCAGGGCAAAATTCAAAAATTGCATTTATTTTGGGGCAAAAATACAAAAATTCCGTATATTTTTGAGTAAAAAGCCAGAAATTTCACTTATTTTGACGTAAAAAGGCAGAAATTCCTCTTATTTTGGGGGAAAAATGAAGAAATTTCCCTTTTTTGTGGCAAAAGGTAAACATTCCCCTTATTTTCGGGCAAAAAAGCATAAATTACCCGTATTTTGGAGCAAAATTGCAGAAATTCCCCTAATTGTGGGGCAAAAAGGCAGAAATTCCCTATATGTTGGGGCAAAAACACAAAAATTCTCCTTATTTTGGGGCAAAACTCAGAAATTCCACTCTTTTTGGGGCAAAATTCCAGAAATTTCTCTTATGTTGGGAGAAAATTGCAGACATTTCAATTTTTTTGGGCCAAAATTGCAGAAATTTCACTTATTTTAGGGAAAAAAGGGAGAAATTTTTCTTATTGTGGGGCAAAAAGGCAGAAATTTCTTATATTTTGTGGCAAAAAATGCAGAAATTCCCCTTATTTTGAGGTAAAAAGTCAGAAATTTCCCTTATTTGGGGGCAAAAATACAGAAATTCCCCTTATTTTGGGGCAAAACTGCAGAAATTTTATTTATTTTGGGAAAAAATTTTTGAAATTTAATTTATTTCAGGGCAAAAAGTCAGATATTCCTTTTATTTTGGGGCAAAAAGACAGAAATTCCATTTATTTTTGGAAAAAAAGTCAGAAATTGCACTTATTTTGAGTCAAAAAGGCGGAAAATCTCCTTATTTTGGGGTAAAAATGAAGAAATTTCCCTTTTTATGGCAAAAAGGTATACATTTTCTTTATTTTCGGGCAAAAAGGCAGAAATTCTCCGTATTTTGTAGCAAAATTGCAGAAATTCCCCTTATTTTGTGGCAAAAAGGCAGAAATTTCCCTTATTTTGGGGCAAAATTGCAGAAATTTCACTTATTTCAGGGCATAATTCAAAAATTCCTTTTAATTTGGGGCAAAAAGAAAGAAATTCCGTTTATTTTTGGGTAAAAAGGCAGAAATTTCACTTATTTTGAGGTAAAAAGGCAGAAATTCCTCTTATTTTGGGGCAAAAATTAAGAAATTTCCCTTTTTTGTGACAAAAGGTATACATTCCCCTTATTTTCGGGAAAAAAAGCAGAAATTCCCCGTATTTTGGAGCAAAATTGCAGAAATTCCCCTAGTTGTGGGGCAAAAAGGCAGAAATTCCCTTTTTGTTGGGGCAAAAAGACAGAAATTCTCCTTATTTTGGGGCAAAACTCAGAAATTCCACTTATTTTGGGGCAAAATTCCAGAAATTTTTCTTATTTTGGGGCAAAATTGCAGAAATTTCACTTATTTTGGGGCAAAATTCCAGAAATTTTTTTCATTTTGGGGCAAAATTGCAGAAATTTCACTTATTTTGTGGTAAAAAGGCTGAAATTTCCCTTATTTAGTGGCAAAAAGGCAGTAATTTCCCCTATTTTGAGGCAAAAAGACAGAAATTCCCCTTATTTTGTGGCACAAAGGCAGAAATTTCTTTTATTTTAGGGCAAAATTGCAAAAATTTCACTTATTTTGTGGTAAAAAGGCTGAAATTCCCCTCATTTAGGGGCAAAAAGGCAGAAATTTCCCCTATTTTGGGGCAAAAAGACAGAAATTCCCCTTATTTTGAGGCACAAAGGCAAAAATTTCTTCTATTTTAGGGCAAAATTGAAGAAATTTCACTAATTTCATGGCATAATTAAAAAATTCCTTTTATTTTTGGGCAAAAAGAGAGAAATTCCGTTTATTTTTGGGTAAAAAGGCAGAAATTTCACTTATTTTGAGGTAAAAAGGCATAAATTCCTCTTATTTTGGGGCAAAAATGAAGAAATTTCCCTTTTTTTGGCAACAAGTTATTTATTCCCCTTATTTTCGGGCAAAAAGACAGAAATTTCCCGTATTTTGGAGCAAAATTGCAGATATTCCCAAAATTGTGGGGCAAAAAGGCAGAAATTCCTTATATGTTGGAGCAAAAAGACAAAAATTCTCCTTATTTTGGGGCAAAACTCAGAAATTCCACTTATTTTGGGGCAACATTCCAGAAATTTTTCTTATTTTGGGGCAAAATTGCAGAAATTTCACTTATTTTGGGGCAAAATTCCAGAAATTTTTTTTTATTTTGGGGCAAAATTGCAGAAATTTCACTTATTTTGTGGTAAAAATGCTGAAATTTCCCTTACTTAGGGGCAAAAAAGCAGAAATTTCCCCTATTTTGAGGCAAAAAGACAGAAATTCCCATTATTTTGTGGCACAAAGGCAGAAATTTCTTTTATTTTAGGGCAAAATTGCAAAAATTTCACTTATTTTGTGGTAAAAAGGCTGAAATTCCCCTCATTTACGGGCAAAAATGCAGAAATTTTCCCTATTTTGGGGCAAAAAGACAGAAATTCCCTTTATTTTGTGGCACAAAGGCAGAAATTTCTTTTATTTTAGGGCAAAATTGCAGAAATTTCACTAATTTCATGGCATAATTAAAAAATTCCTTTTATTTTTGGGCAAAAAGACAGAAATTCCGTTTATTTTTGGGTAAAATGGCAGAAATTTCACTTATTTTGAGGTAAAAAGGCATAAATTCCTCTTACTTTGGGGCAAAAATGAAGAAATTTCCCTTTTTTGTGGCAAAATGTATACATTCCCTTTATTTTTGGGAAAAATGCAGAAATTCTTTGTATTTTGGAGCAAAATTGCAGAAAATCCTCTAGTTGTGGGGCAAAAGCAGAAATTCCCTCTTTGTTGAGGCAAAAAGACAGAAATTCTCCTTATTTTGGGGCAAAACTCAGAAATTCCACTTATTTTGAGGCAAAATTCCAGAAATTTCCCTTATTTTGGGGCAAAATTGCAGAAATATCACTTATTTTGGGGCAAAATTGCAGAAATTTCACTTATTTCAGCCAAGAAAGGCAGAAATTTTCCTCATTTTGGAGCAAAAATGCAGAAATTACAACTTATTTTTAGTTAAAAAGGCTGAAATTCACCTTATTTGGGGATAAAAGGCAGAAATTTCCCTTATTTTTTGGCAAAAATACAGAAATTCCCCTTATTTTGGGGCAAAATTGCAGAAATTTCAATTATTTTGAAGAAAAATTGCAAAAATTTCTTTTATTTTAAGGCAAAATTGCAGAAATTTCACTTATTTCAGAGAAAAAAAGCAAAAATTTTTCTTATTTTGGGGCAAAAATGCAGAAATTCCCATTATTTTGGGGCAAAAAGGCATAAATTCACCTTATTTTGGGGTAAAATTGCAGACATTTCACATATTTCAGGGCAAAAAGGCAGAAATTCATGTTATTTGGGGGCAAAAAGGCAGAAATTCCCCTTATTTTGTTTTAAAAAGGCTGAAATTCCCGTTATTTTGGGGCAAAATGGCAGAAATTCCCTTTACTTTGTGGCAAAAAGGCAGAAATTCCCATTAATTGGGGCAGAAATGCAAAAATTTTCCTTATTTGGGGGCAATAAGGCAGAAATTCCCCATATTTTGTGGCAAAAAGGCAGAAATTCTCCATATTTGGAGGTAAAATGCTGAAATACCCCTTATTTTGGCAAAAAGGCAGAAATTCCCATTATTTAGGGGCAAAATTGAAGAAATTTCACTTATTTCAGGGCAAAAAGTAAGAAATTTGTCTTATTTTGGGGCAAAAAGCAAAAATTCTCCTAATTTTGGGGACAAAAACAGAAATTCCCCTTATTTTGGGGTAAAATTGCAGAAATTTCAAATATTTCAGGGCAAAAAGGCAGAAATTCCACATTATTTCTGGCAATAAGGCAGAAAATTCCCCTATTTTGGAGCAAAATTTCAGAAATTCCCCTTATATTGGTGCAAAAATGAGTAATTCCCGTTATTTTGGTGCAATAAGGCAGAAATTCCCCGTATTTTGAAGCAAAATTGCACATATTCCCCTAATTTTGAGGGAAAATGCAGAAATTCACATTATTTTGGGGCAAAAAGACAGAAATTCTCTTTATTTCAGGGCAAAAAGTCAGAAATTCTTCTTATTTTGGGGCAAAATTCCAGAAATGTCCATTATTTTGGGGCAAAATTGCAGAAATCTCCATTATTTTGGGGCAAAATTACAGAAATTTTACTTATTTCAGAGAAAAAACACAGAAATTTCTCTTATTTTGGGGCAAAAAGGCAGAAATTACTTTTATTTTGGTACAAATAGCAGAAAATTTTTTTATTTTGGGCAAAAATACAGAAATTTCCCTAAATTTTAGGGCAAAAAGGCAGAGATACCCTTATTATTAGGCAAAAAGACAGAAATTCCCCTTATTTAGGGGCAAAATTGCAGATATTTCACTTATTTCAGGGGGAAAAGGCAGAAATTTTTTTATTTTGGAGCAAAAAGGCAGAAATTCCTAATATTTTGTAGCGAAAATGCAGAAATTCACCTTATTTTGAGGTAAAAAGGCTGAAATTCCCCTTATTTGGGGGCAAAAGGCAGAAATTTCCCATATTTTGGGGCATAAAGTCAGAAATTCC
Source organism: Micromys minutus (assembly GCF_963924665.1). NCBI lineage: Eukaryota > Metazoa > Chordata > Mammalia > Rodentia > Muridae > Micromys > Micromys minutus. The sequence continues at coordinate 77,351 of NW_027667258.1, read as the reverse complement.
CCATATTTGGTGGCACAAAGGCAGAAATTTCCCTTATTTTGAGGCAAAATTGGAGAAATTTCACTTATTTCAGGGCAAAATTCAAAAATTGCATTTATCTTGGGGTAAAAATACAGAAATTCCGTATATTTTTGAGTAAAAAGGCAGAAATTTCACTTATTTTGACGTAAAAAGGCAGAAATTCCTCTTATTTTGGGTCAAAAATGAAGAAATTTTCCTTTTTTGTGGCAAAAGGTATACATTCCCCTTATTTTCGGGCAAAAAAGCAGAAATTCCCTGTATTTTGAAGCAAAATTGCAGATATTCCCAAAATTGTGGGGCAAAAAGGCAGAAATTCCCTATATGTTGGGGCAAAAAGACAGAAATTCTCCTTATTTTGGGGCAAAACTCAGAAATTCCACTTATTTTGGGGCAAAATTCCAGAAATTTCTCTTATTTTGGGACAAAATTGCCGAAATTTCAATTTTTTGGGCCAAAATTGCAGAAATTTCACTTATTTCAGGGAAAAAAGGCAGACATTTTTCTTATTTTGGGGCAAAAAGGCAGAAATTCCTTATATTTTGTGGCAAAAAAGGCAGAAATCCCCCTTATTTTGAGGTAAAAAGGCAGAAATTTCCCTTATTTTGGGGCAAAAATACAGAAATTCCCCTTATTTTGGGGCAAAACTGCAGAAATTTCAATTATTTTTGGGAAAAATTTTTGAAATTTAACTTATTTCAGGGCAAAAAGTCGGAAATTCCCCTGATTTTGGGGCAAAAAGACAGAAATTCCATTTATTTTTGAAAAAAAGTCAGAAATTGCAATTATTTTGAGTCAAAAAGGCGGAAAATCCCCTTATTTTGGGGTAAAAATGAAGAAATTTCCCTTTTTATGGCAAAAAGGTATACATTCCCTTTATTTTCGGGCAAAACTCCAGAAATTCCTCGTATTTTGGAGCAAAATTGCAGAAATTCCCCTAATTTTAGGGCAAAAAGACAAAAATCCCCCTTATTTTGGGGTAAAACTGCAGAAATTTCACTTATTTCGCGGCAAAATGAAAGAAATTCCCATTATTTTCTGCGAAAAAGGCAGAAAATCCCTGTATTTTGGAGCAAAATTGCAGAAATTCACCTAATTTTGGCGTAAAACATGCAGTAATTTTTATTGTTTTGGACCAAAAAGGCAGAAATTCTCCTTATTTTGGGGCAAAAGGCAGAAATTCCCCTTATTTTAGGGCAAAATTGCAGAAATTTCCCTTATTTGCGGAAAAAAAACAGAAATTCCCTTTATTTTGGGGCAAAATTGCAAAAAATTCCTTTATTATTGGGAAAAATTGCAGAAATTTCTTTTATTTTAAGGCAAAATTGCAGAAATTTCACATATTTCAGAGAAAAAAAGAAAAAATTTTTTATATTTTGGGGCAAAAAGGCAGAAATTCCCATTATTTTGGAACAAAAAGGCAGAAATTCACCTTATTTTGGGGTAAAATTGCAGACATTTCACATATTTCAAGGCAAAAAGGCAGAAATTCCCGTTACTTGAGGGCATAAAGGCAGAAATTCCTTTTATTTTGGAATAAAATTGCAGAAATTTCCCTTGTTTGGGGGCAAAAAGGCAGAAAATCCCCTTAATTTTGGGCAAAAAGGCAGAAATTCCCCGTATTTTAAAGCAAAGTTGCAGAAATTCCCTAAATATTGGGGCAAAAATGCAGAAATTCCCTTTATTTGGGGCAACTCGGCAGAAGTTCCCCTTATTTTCAGAAAAAAAAAGGCAGAAATTCCCTATATTTTGAAGCAAAATTGCAGAAACTCCCCTAATTTTGGGGCAAAAAGCAGAAATTCACTTTTTTGGGGGGCAAAAAAACAGAAATTCTCCTTATTTCGGGGCAAAAATCAGAAATTTCCCTTATTTTGGGGCAAAATTTTAGAAATTTCTTTTATTTTGGTACAGAATTGCAGAAATTTTTATTATTTTGTGGCAAAAAGGCAGAAATTACCCATATTTTGATGCAAAAAGTTTGAAATTCCCCTTATTTTGAGGTAAAATGCTGAAATTCCCCATATTTTGGGGTTAAAAGGCAGAAATTCCCCTCATTTTGGGGCAAAAAGGCACAAATTTCCCTTATTTTCGGGCAAAATTGCAGAAATTTTATTTATATCAGGGCAAAAAGTCAGAAATTACTTTTATTTTGGGGCTAAAAGCAGAAATTTCTTTTATTTTGGTACAAAATTGAAGAAATTTTCATTATTTTGGAACAAAAAGTCAGAAATTCCCCCATATTTTGGTCAAAAGGCAGAAATTCCCCTTATTTTGGGGTAAAAATGCTGAAATTCCCGTTATTTTGGAGCAAAAAGGCAGAAATTCCTTTTACTTTGTGGCAAAAAGGCAGAAATTCCCATTAATTGTGGCAGAAAAGAAAAAATTTTCTTTATTTGGGGGCAATAAGGCAGAAATTCCACATATTTTGTGACAAAAAGGCAGAAATTTCCCTTATTTGAAGGTAAAATGCTGAAATTCCTCTTATTTTGGCAAAAAGGCAGAAATTCCCCTAATTTCGGGGCAAAATTGCAGAAATTTCACTTATTTCAGGGCAAAAAGTCAGAAATTTGCCTTAATTTGGGGCAAAAAGCAGAAATTCTCCTAATTTTGGGGTCAAAAACAGATTCCCCTTATTTTGGGGTAAAATTGCGGAAATTTAAAATATTTCAGGGCAAAAAGGCAGAAATTCCACTTTATTTCGGGCAATAAGGCAAAAATTCCCCGTATTTTGGAGCAAAATTTCAGAAATTCCCCTTATATTGGTGCAAAGATGCAGAAATTCCTTTTATTTTGGTGCAATAAGGCAAAAATTCCCCGTATTTTGAAGCAAAATTGCACATATTCCCCTAATTTTGAGGAAAAATGCAGAAATTCACATTATTTTGGGGCAAAAAGACAGAAATTCTCCTTATTTCAGGGCAAAAAGTCAGAAATTCTTCTTATTTTGGGGCAAAATTCTAGAAATTTCCTTTATTTTGGGGCAAAATTGCAGAAATCTCCCTAATTTTGGGGCAAAATTACAGAAATTTCACTGATTTCAGGGAAAAAACGCAGAAATTTCTCTTATTTTGGGGCAAAAAGGCAGAAATAACTTTTATATTTTTGTACAAAATTGCAGAAAATTTTTTTATTTTGGGGCAAAAATACAGAAATTCCCCATATTTTACGACAAAAAGAGAGATTCCCCTTATTATTAGGTAAAAAGGCTGAAATTCCTTTTATTTTGGGGCAAAAAGGCAGAAATTCCCCTTATTTTGTGGCAAAAAAGCAGAAATTTCCCTTATTTTGAGGCAAAATTGGAGAAATTTCACTTATTTCAGGGCAAAATTCAAAAATTGCATTTATTTTGGGGCGAAAATACAGAAATTTCGTATATTTTTGAGTAAAAAGGCAGAAATTTCACTTATTTTGACGTAAAAAGGCAGAAATTCCCTGTATTTTGGAGCAAAATTGCAGAAATTCCCCTAATTGTGGGGCAAAAAGGCAGAAATTCCCTATATGTTGGGGCAAAAAGACAGAAATTCTCCTTATTTTGGGGCAAAACTCAGAAATTCCACTTATTTTGGGGCACAATTCCAGAAATTTTTCTTATTTTGGGCCAAAATTGCAGAAATTTCACTTATTTCAGGGAAAAAAGGCAGAAATTTTTCTTATTTTGTGGCAAAAAGGCAGAAATTCCTTATATTTTGTGGCAAAAAATGCAGAAATTCCCCTTATTTTGAGGTAAAAAGGCCGAAATTTTCTTTATTTTGGGGCAAAAATACAGAAATTACCCTTATTTTGGGGCAAAACTGCAGAAATTTCAATTTTTTTGGTGAAAAATTGTTGAAATTTAACTTATTTCAGGGCAAAAATTTGAAAATTCCCCTTATTTTTGGGCAAAAAGACAGAAATTCCATTTATTTTTGGAAAAAAGTCAGAAATAGCACTTATTTTGAGTCAAAAAGGCGGATAATCCCCTTATTTTGGGGTAAAAATGAAGAAATTTCCCTTTTTATGGCAAAAAGGTATACATTCCCTTTATTTTCGGGCAAAAAGACAGAAATTCCTCGTATTTTGGAGCAAAATTGCAGAAATTCCCCTAATTTTAGGGCAAAAAGGCAAAAATCCCCCTTATTTTGGGGTAAAACTGCAGAAATTTCACTTATTTCGCGGCAAAATGGCAATAATTTCCCTTATTTTCTGCGAAAAAGGCAGAAAATCCCCGTATTTTGGAGCAAAATTGCAGAAATTCACCTAATTTTGGCGTAAAACATGCAGTAATATTCTTTGTTTTGGGGAAAAAGGAAGGGATTCTTCTTATTTTGGGGCAAAAGGCAGAAATTCCCCTTATTTTAGGGCAAAATTGCAGAAATTTCCCTTATTTGGGGAAAAAAAACAGAAATTCCCTTTATTTTGGGGCAAAATTGCAACAAATTCCTTTATTATGGGGAAAAATTGCAGAAATTTCTTTTATTTTAAGGCAAAATTGCAGAAATTTCACATATTTCAGAGAAAAAAAGCAAAAATTTTTCATATTTTGGGGCAAAAACGCAGAAATTCCCATTATTTTGGAACAAAAAGGCAGAAATTCACCTTATTCTGGGGTAAAATAGCAGACATTTCACATATTTCAGGGCAAAAAGTCAGAAATTCCCATTATTTGAGGGCATAAAGGCAGAAATTCCTTATATTTTGGGATAAAATTGCAGAAATTTCCCTTGTTTGGGGGCAAAAAGGCAGAAAATCCCCTTAATTTTGGGCAAAAAGACAGAAATTCCCCGTATTTTAAAGCAAAATTGCAGAAATTTCCTAAATATTGCGTCAAAAATGCAGAAATTCCCTTTTTTGGGGGCAAATCGGCAGAAGTTCCCCTTATTTTCGGGAAAAGAGGCAGAAATTCCCTGTATTTTGAAGCAAAATTGCAGAAACTCCCCTAATTTTGGGGCAAAAAGGCAGAAATTCCCTTTTTTTGGGACAAAAATACAGAAATTCTCCTTATTTCGGGGCAAAAATCAGAAATTTCCCTTATTTTGGGGCAAAATTTTAGAAATTTCTTTTATTTTGGTACAGAATTGCAGAAATTTTTCTTATTTTGTGGCAAAAAGGCAGAAATTTTTATATTTTGTTGCAAAAAGTCTGAAATTCCCTATATTTTGAGGTAAAATGCTGAAATTCCCCATATTTTGGGGTTAAAAGGCAGAAATTTCCCTCATTTTGGGGCAAAAAGGCACAAATTTCCCTTATTTACGGGCAAAATTGCAGAAATTTCATTTATTTCAGGGCAAAAAGTCAGAAATTACTTTTATTTTGGGGCAGAAAGCAGAAATTTCTTTTATTTTGGTACAAAATTGAAGAAATTTTCCTTATTTTGGAACAAAAAGTCAGAAATTCCCCATATTTTGGGCAAAAGGCAGAAATTCCCCTTATTTTGGGGTAAAAAGGCTGAAATTCCCATTATTTTGGGGCAAAAAGGCAGAAATTCCCTTTACTTTGTGGCAAAAAGGCAGAAATTCCCATTAATTGGGGCAGAAAAGCAAAAATTTTCATTATTTGGGGGCAATAAGGCAAAAATTCCCCATATTTTGTGGCAAAAAGGCAGAAATTCCCCTTATTTGAAGGTAAATACTGAAATTCCCCTTATATTGGCAAAAAGGCAAAAATTCCCCTTATTTTTGGGCAAAATTGCAGAAATTTCACTTATTTCAGTGCAAAAAGTCAGAAATTTGCCTTAATTTGGGGCAAAAAGCAGAAATTCTCCTAATTTTAGGGCCAAAAACAGAAATTCCCCTTATTTTGGGGTAAAATTGCGGAAATTTCAAATATTTCAGGGCAAAAAAGCAGAAATTCCACTTTATTTCGGGCAATAAGGCAAAAATTCCCCGTATTTTGGAGCAAAATTTCAGAAATTCCCCTTATATTGATGCAAAAATGCAGAAATTCCTTTTATTTTGGTGCAAAAAGAAAAAATTCCCCGTATTTTGAAGCAAAATTGCACATATTCCCCTAATTTTGAGGGAAAATGCAGAAATTCACATTATTTTGGGGCAAAAAGACAGAAATTCTCCTTATTTCAGGGCAAAAAGTCAGAAATTCTTCTTATTTTGGGGCAAAATTCTAGAAATTTCCTTTATTTTGGGGCAAAATTGCAGAAATCTCCCTAATTTTGGGGCAAAATTACAGAAATTTCACTGATTTCAGGAAAAAAACGCAGAAATTTCTCTTATTTTGGGGCAAAAAGGCAGAAATAACTTTTATTTTTGTACAAAATTGCAGAAAATTTTTTTATTTTGGGGCAAAAATACAGAAATTCCCCATATTTTACGACAAAAAGGAGAGATTCCCCTTATTAATAGGTAAAAAGGCTGAAATTCCTTTTATTTTGGGGCAAAAAGGCAGAAATTCCCCTTATTTTGTGGCAAAAAAGCAGAAATTTCCCTTATTTTGAGGCAAAATTGGAGAAATTTCACTTATTTCAGGGCAAAATTCAAAAATTGCATTTATTTTGGGGCGAAAATACAGAAATTTCGTATATTTTTGAGTAAAAAGGCAGAAATTTCACTTATTTTGACGTAAAAAGGCAGAAATTCCCTGTATTTTGGAGCAAAATTGCAGAAATTCCCCTAATTGTGGGGCAAAAAGGCAGAAATTCCCTATATGTTGGGGCAAAAAGACAGAAATTCTCCTTATTTTGGGGCAAAACTCAGAAATTCCACTTATTTTGGGGCACAATTCCAGAAATTTTTTTTATTTTGGGCCAAAATTGCAGAAATTTCACTTATTTCAGGGAAAAAAGGCAGAAATTTTTCTTATTTTGTGGCAAAAAGGCAGAAATTCCTTATATTTTGTGGCAAAAAATGCAGAAATTCCCCTTATTTTGAGGTAAAAAGGCTGAAATTTTCTTTATTTTGGGGCAAAAATACAGAAATTACCCTTATTTTGGGGCAAAACTGCAGAAATTTCAATTTTTTTGGTGAAAAATTGTTGAAATTTAACTTATTTCAGGGCAAAAATCTGAAAATTCCCCTTATTTTTGGGCAAAAAGACAGAAATTCCATTTATTTTTGGAAAAAAGTCAGAAATAGCACTTATTTTGAGTCAAAAATGAAGAAATTTCCCTTTTTATGGCAAAAAGGTATACATTCCCTTTATTTTCGGGCAAAAAGACAGAAATTCCTCGTATTTTGGAGCAAAATTGCAGAAATTCCCCTAATTTTAGGGCAAAAAGGCAAAAATCCCCCTTATTTTGGGGTAAAACTGCAGAAATTTCACTTATTTCGCGGCAAAATGGCAATAATTTCCCTTATTTTCTGCGAAAAAGGCAGAAAATCCCCGTATTTTGGAGCAAAATTGCAGAAATTCACCTAATTTTGGCGTAAAACATGCAGTAATATTCTTTGTTTTGGGGAAAAAGGAAGGGATTCTTCTTATTTTGGGGCAAAAGGCAGAAATTCCCCTTATTTTAGGGCAAAATTGCAGAAATTTCCCTTATTTGGGGAAAAAAAACAGAAATTCCCTTTATTTTGGGGCAAAATTGCAACAAATTCCTTTATTATGGGGAAAAATTGCAGAAATTTCTTTTATTTTAAGGCAAAATTGCAGAAATTTCACATATTTCAGAGAAAAAAAGCAAAAATTTTTCATATTTTGGGGCAAAAACGCAGAAATTCCCATTATTTTGGAACAAAAAGGCAGAAATTCACCTTATTCTGGGGTAAAATAGCAGACATTTCACATATTTCAGGGCAAAAAGTCAGAAATTCCCATTATTTGAGGGCATAAAGGCAGAAATTCCTTATATTTTGGGATAAAATTGCAGAAATTTCCCTTGTTTGGGGGCAAAAAGGCAGAAAATCCCCTTAATTTTGGGCAAAAAGACAGAAATTCCCCGTATTTTAAAGCAAAATTGCAGAAATTTCCTAAATATTGCGTCAAAAATGCAGAAATTCCCTTTTTTGGGGGCAAATCGGCAGAAGTTCCCCTTATTTTCGGGAAAAGAGGTAGAAATTCCCTGTATTTTGAAGCAAAATTGCAGAAACTCCCCTAATTTTGGGGCAAAAAGGCAGAAATTCCCTTTTTTTGGGACAAAAATACAGAAATTCTCCTTATTTCGGGGCAAAAATCAGAAATTTCCCTTATTTTGGGGCAAAATTTTAGAAATTTCTTTTATTTTGGTACAGAATTGCAGAAATTTTTCTTATTTTGTGGCAAAAAGGCAGAAATTTTTATATTTTGTTGCAAAAAGTCTGAAATTCCCTATATTTTGAAGTAAAATGCTGAAATTCCCCATATTTTGGGGTTAAAAGGCAGAAATTTCCCTCATTTTGGGGCAAAAAGGCACAAATTTCCCTTATTTACGGGCAAAATTGCAGAAATTTCATTTATTTCAGGGCAAAAAGTCAGAAATTACTTTTATTTTGGGGCAGAAAGCAGAAATTTCTTTTATTTTGGTACAAAATTGAAGAAATTTTCCTTATTTTGGAACAAAAAGTCAGAAATTCCCCATATTTTGGGCAAAAGGCAGAAATTCCCCTTATTTTGGGGTAAAAAGGCTGAAATTCCCGTTAATTTGGGGCAAAAAGGCAGAAATTCCCTTTACTTTGTGGCAAAAAGGCAGAAATTCCAATTATTGGGGCAGAAAAGCAAAAATTTTCCTTATTTGGGGGCAATAAGGCAGAAATTCCCCATATTTTGTGGCAAAAAGGCAGAAATTCCCCTTATTTGAAGGGAAAATGATGAAATTCCCCTTATTTTGGGGCAAAATTGCAGAAATTTCACTTATTTCAGGGCAAAAAGTCAGAAATTTGCCTTAATTTGGGGCAAAAAGCAGAAATTCTCCTAATTTTAGGGCCAAAAACAGAAATTCCCCTTATTTTGGGGTAAAATTGCGGAAATTTCAAATATTTCAGGGCAGAAAAGCAGAAATTCCACTTTATTTCGGGCAATAAGGCAAAAATTCCCCGTATTTTGGAGCAAAATTTCAGAAATTCCCCTTATATTGATGCAAAAATGCAGAAATTCCTTTTATTTTGAGCAATAAGGAAAAAATTCCCTGTATTTTGAAGCAAAATTGCACATATTCCCCTAATTTTGAGGGAAAATGCAGAAATTCACATTATTTTGGGGCAAAAAGACAGAAATTCTCCTTATTTCAGGGCAAAAAGTCAGAAATTCTTCTTATTTTGGGGCAAAATTTCAGAAATTTCCTTTATTTTGGGGCAAAATTGCAGAAATCTCCCTAATATTGGGGCAAAATTACAGAAATTTCACTTATTTCAGGGCAAAATTCAAAAATTGCATTTATTTTGGGGCGAAAATACAGAAATTTCGTATATTTTTGAGTAAAAAGGCAGAAATTTCACTTATTTTGACGTAAAAAGGCAGAAATTCCCTGTATTTTGGAGCAAAATTGCAGAAATTCCCCTAATTGTGGGGCAAAAAGGCAGAAATTCCCTATATGTTGGGGCAAAAAGACAGAAATTCTCCTTATTTTGGGGCAAAACTCAGAAATTCCACTTATTTTGGGGCAAAATTCCAGAAATTTTTCTTATTTTGGGACAAAATTGAAGAAATTTCAATTTTTTTGGGCCAAAATTGCAGAAATTTCACTTATTTCAGGGAAAAAAGGCAGAAATTCGTTATATTTTGTGGCAAAAAATGCAGAAATTTCCCTTATTTTGAGGTAAAAAGGCAGAAATTTTCTTTATTTTGGGGCAAAAATACAGAAATTCCCCTTATTTTGGGGCAAAACTGCAGAAATTTCAATTATTTTGGTGAAAAATTGTTGAAATTTAACTTATTTCAGGGCAAAAATTCGAAAATTCCCCTTATTTTTGGGCAAAAAGACAGAAATTCCATTTATTTTTGGAAAAAAGTCAGAAATTGCACTTATTTTGAGTCAAAAAGGCGGAAAATCCCCTATTTGGGGGTAAAAATGAAGAAATTTCCCTTTTTAAGGCAAAAAGGTATACATTCCCTTTATTTTCGGGCAAAAAGACAGAAATTCCTCGTATTTTGGAGCAAAATTGCAGAAATTCCCCTAATATTAGGGCAAAAAGGCAAAAATCCCCCTTATTTTGGGGTAAAACTGCAGAAATTTCACTTATTTCGCGGCAAAATGGCAATAATTCCCCTTATTTTCTGCGAAAAAGGCAGAAAATCCCCGTATTTTGGAGCAAAATTGCAGAAATTCACCTAATTTTGGCGTAAAACATGCAGTAATATTCTTTGTTTTGGGGAAAAAGGAAGAGATTCTTCTTATTTTGGGGCAAAAGGCAGAAATTCCCCTTATTTTAGGGCAAAATTGCAGAAATTTCCCTTATTTGGGGAAAAAAAAACAGAAATTCCCTTTATTTTGGGGCAAAATTGCAACAAATTCCTTTATTATGGGGAAAAATTGCAGAAATTTCTTTTATTTTAAGACAAAATTGCAGAAATTTCACATATTTCAGAGAAAAAAAGCAAAAATTTTTCATATTTTGGGGCAAAAACGCAGAAATTCCCATTATTTTGGAACAAAAAGGCAGAAATTCACCTTATTTTGGGGTAAAATTGCAGACATTTCACATATTTCAGGGCAAAAAGGCAGAAATTCCCGTTATTTGAGGGCATAAAGGCAGAAATTCCTTTTATTTTGGGATAAAATTGCAGAAATTTCCCTTTTTTTTGGGGCAAAAAGGCAGAAAATCCCCTTAATTTTGGGCAAAAAGGCAGAAATTCCCCGTATTTTAAAGCAAAGTTGCAGAAATTCCCTAAATATTGGGGCAAAAATGCAGAAATTCCCTTTATTTGGGGCAACTCGGCAGAAGTTCCCCTTATTTTCAGAAAAAAAAAGGCAGAAATTCCCTGTATTTTGAAGCAAAATTGCAGAAACTCCCCTAATTTTGGGGCAAAAAGCAGAAATTCCCTTTTTTGGGGGGCAAAAAAACAGAAATTCTCCTTATTTCGGGGCAAAAATCAGAAATTTCCCTTATTTTGAGGCAAAATTTTAGAAATTTCTTTTATTTTGGTACAGAATTGCAGAAATTTTTATTATTTTGTGGCAAAAAGGCAAAAATTCCCCTTATTTTGATGCAAAAAGGCTGAAATTCCCCTTATTTTGAGGTAAAATGCTGAAATTCCCCATATTTTGGGGTTAAAAGGCAGAAATTCCTCTCATTTTGGGGCAAAAAGGCACAAATTTCCCTTATTTTCGGGCAAAATTGCAGAAATTTTATTTATATCAGGGCAAAAAGTCAGAAATTACTTTTATTTTGGGGCAAAAAGCAGAAATTTCTTTTATTTTGGTACAAAATTGAAGAAATTTTCATTATTTTGGAACAAAAAGTCAGAAATTCCCCCATATTTTGGTCAAAAGGCAGAAATTCCCCTTATTTTGGGGTAAAAATGCTGAAATTCCCGTTATTTTGGAGCAAAAAGGCAGAAATTCCTTTTACTTTGTGGCAAAAAGGCAGAAATTCTCATTAATTGTGGCAGAAAAGCAAAAATTTTCTTTATTTGGGGGCAATAAGGCAGAAATTCCACATATTTTTTGACAAAAAGGCAGAAATTTCCCTTATTTGAAGGTAAAATGCTGAAATTCCTCTTATTTTGGCAAAAAGGCAGAAATTCCCCTAATTTCGGGGCAAAATTGCAGAAATTTCACTTATTTCAGGGCAAAAAGTCAGAAATTTGCCTTAATTTGGGGCAAAAAGCAGAAATTCTCCTAATTTTGGGGCCAAAAACAGATTCCCCTTATTTTGGGGGAAAATTGCGAAAATTTCAAATATTTCAGGGCAAAAAGGCAGAAATTCCACATTATTTCGGGCAATAAGGCAAAAATTCCCCGTATTTTGGAGCAAAATTTCAGAAATTGCCCTTATATTGGTGCAAAAATGCAGAAATTCCTTTTATTTTGGTGCAATAAGGCAAAAATTTCCCGTATTTTGAAGCAAAATTGCACATATTCCCCTAATTTTGAGGAAAAATGCAGAAATTCACATTATTTTGGGGCAGAAAGACAGAAATTCTCCTTATTTCAGGGCAAAAAGTCAGAAATTCTTCTTATTTTGGGGCAAAATTCTAGAAATTTCCTATATTTTGGGGCAAAATTGCAGAAATCTCCCTAATTTTGGGGCAAAATTACAGAAATTTCACTGATTTCAGGGAAAAAACGCAGAAATTTCTCTCATTTTGGGGCAAAAAGGCAGAAATTACTTTTATTTTTGTACAAAATTGCAGAAAATTTTTTTATTTTGGGGCAAAAATACAGAAATTCGCCATATTTTAGGACAAAAAGGAGAGATTCCCCTTATTATTAGGTAAAAAGGCTGAAATTCCTTTTATTTTGGGGCAAAAAGGCAGAAATTCCCCTTATTTTGTGGCAAAAAAGCAGAAATTTCCCTTATTTTGAGGCAAAATTGGAGAAATTTCACTTATTTCAGGGCAAAATTCAAAAATTGCATTTATTTTGGGGCGAAAATACAGAAATTTCGTATATTTTTGAGTAAAAAGGCAGAAATTTCACTTATTTTGACGTAAAAAGGCAGAAATTCCCTGTATTTTGGAGCAAAATTGCAGAAATTCCCCTAATTGTGGGGCAAAAAGGCAAAAATTCCCTATATGTTGGGGAAAAAAGACAGAAATTCTCCTTATTTTGGGGCAAAACTCAGAAATTCCACTTATTTTGGGGCACAATAACAGAAATTTTTCTTATTTTGGGCCAAAATTGCAGAAATTTCACTTATTTCAGGGAAAAAAGGCAGAAATTTTTCTTATTTTGTGGCAAAAAGGCAGAAATTCCTTATATTTTGTGGCAAAAAATGCAGAAATTCCCCTTATTTTGAGGTAAAAAGGCCGAAATTTTCTTTATTTTGGGGCAAAAATACAGAAATTACCCTTATTTTGGGGCAAAACTGCAGAAATTTCAATTTTTTTGGTGAAAAATTGTTGAAATTTAACTTATTTCAGGGCAAAAATTCGAAAATTCCCCTTATTTTAGGGCAAAAAGACAGAAATTCCATTTATTTTTGGAAAAAAGTCAGAAATAGCACTTATTTTGAGTCAAAAAGGCGGAAAATCCCCTTATTTTGGGGTAAAAATGAAGAAATTTCTCTTTTTATGGCAAAAAGGTATACATTCCCTTTATTTTCGGGCAAAAAGACAGAAATTCCTCGTATTTTGGAGCAAAATTGCAGAAATTCCCCTAATTTTAGGGCAAAAAGGCAAAAATCCCCCTTATTTTGGGGTAAAACTGCAGAAATTTCACTTATTTCGCGGCAAAATGGCAATAATTCCCCTTATTTTCTGCGAAAAAGGCAGAAAATCCCCGTGTTTTGGAGCAAAATTGCAGAAATTCACCTAATTTTGGCGTAAAACATGCAGTAATATTCTTTGTTTTGGGGAAAAAGGAAGAGATTCTTCTTATTTTGGGGCAAAAGGCAGAAATTCCCCTTATTTTAGGGCAAAATTGCAGAAATTTCCCTTATTTGGGGAAAAAAAAACAGAAATTCCCTTTATTTTGGGGCAAAATTGCAACAAATTCCTTTATTATGGGGAAAAATTGCAGAAATTTCTTTTATTTTAAGGCAAAATTGCAGAAATTTCACATATTGCAAAGAAAAAAAGCAAAAATTTATCATATTTTGGGGCAAAAAGGCAGAAATTCCCATTATTTTGGAACAAAAAGGCAGAAATTCACCTTATTCTGGGGTAAAATAGCAGACATTTCACATATTTCAGGGCAAAAAGTCAGAAATTCCCATTATTTGAGGGCATAAAGGCAGAAATTCCTTATATTTTGGGATAAAATTGCAGAAATTTCCCTTGTTTGAGGGCAAAAACGCAGAAAATCACCTTAATTTTTGGCAAAAAGACAGAAATTCCCCGTATTTTAAAGCAAAATTGCAGAAATTTCCTAAATATTGCGTCAAAAATGCAGAAATTCCCTTTTTTTGGGGCAAATCGGCAGAAGTTCCCCTTATTTTCGGGAAAAGAGGCAGAAATTCCCTGTATTTTGAAGCAAAATTGCAGAAACTCCCCTAATTTTGGGGCAAAAAGGCAGAAATTCCCTTTTTTGGGACAAAAATACAGAAATTCTCCTTATTTCGGGGCAAAAATCAGAAATTTCCCTTATTTTGGGGCAAAATTTTAGAAATTTCTTTTATTTTGGTACAGAATTGCAGAAATTTATCTTATTTTGTGGCAAAAAGGCAGAAATTTTTATATTTTGTTGCAAAAAGTCTGAAATTCCCTATATTTTGAGGTAAAATGCTGAAATTCCCCATATTTTGGGGTTAAAAGGCAGAAATTTCCCTCATTTTGGGGCAAAAAGGGACAAATTTCCCTTATTTACGGGCAAAATTGCAGAAATTTCATTTATTTCAGGGCAAAAAGTCAGAAATTACTTTTATTTTGGGGCAGAAAGCAGAAATTTCTTTTATTTTGGTACAAAATTGAAGAAATTTTCCTTATTTTGGAACAAAAAGTCAGAAATTCCCCATATTTTGGGCAAAAGGCAGAAATTCCCCTTATTTTGGGGTAAAAAGGCTGAAATTCATATTATTTTGGGGCAAAAAGGCAGAAATTCCCTTTACTTTTTGGCAAAAAGGCAGAAATTCCCATTAATTGGGGCAGAAAAGCAAAAATTTTCATTATTTGGGGGCAATAAGGCAGAAATTCCCCATATTTAGTGGCAAAAAGGCAGAAATTCCCCTTATTTGAAGGTAAATACTGAAATTCCCCTTATTTTGGCAAAAAGGCAAAAATTCCCCTTATTTTGGGGCAAAATTGCAGAAATTTCACTTATTTCAGGGCAAAAAGTCAGAAATTTGCCTTAATTTGGGGCAAAAAGCAGAAATTCTCCTAATTTTAGGGCCAAAAACAGAAATTCCCCTTAATTTGGGGTAAAATTTCAGAAATTTCAAATATTTCAGGGCAAAAAAGCAGAAATTCCACTTTATTTCGGGCAATAAGGCAAAAATTCCCCGTATTTTGGAGCAAAATTTCAGAAATTCCCCTTATATTGATGCAAAAATGCAGAAATTCCTTTTATTTTGGTGCAATAAGGCAAAAATTTCCCGTATTTTGAAGCAAAATTGCACATATTCCCCTAATTTTGAGGGAAAATGCAGAAATTCACATTATTTTGGGGCAAAAAGACAGAAATTCTCCTTATTTCAGGGCAAAAAGTCAGAAATTCTTCTTATTTTGGGGCAAAATTTCAGAAATTTCCTTTATTTTGGGACAAAATTGCAGAAATTTCACTTATTTCAGGGAAAAAAAGCAGAAATTGTTTTTATTATGGGGCAAAAAGGCAGAAATTCCTTATAATTTGTGGCAAAAATGCAGAAATTCCCCTTATTTTGAGGTAAAAAGGCAGAAATTTCCCTTATTTTGGGGCAAAAATACAGAAATTCCCTTTATTTTTGGGCAAAATTGCAGAAATTTCAATTATTTTGGGGAAAAATTTTTGAAATTTAACATATTTCAGGGCAAAAATTCGGAAATTCCACTTATTTTGGGGCAAAAAACAGAAATTCCATTTAATTTTTAAAAAAAGTCAGAAATTGCACTAATTTTGAGTCAAAAAGGCGGAAAATCCCCTTTTTTGGTGTAAAAATGAAGAAATTTCCCTTTTTATGGCAAAATGGTATACATTCCCTTTATTTTCGGGCAAAAAGGCAGAAATTCTCTGTATTTTGGTGCAAAATTGCAGAAATTCCCCTAATATTGGGGCAAAAAGGCAGAAATTCCCCTTATTTTGGGGTAAAACTGCAGAAATTTCACTTATTTTGTGGCAAAATGGCAGAAATTCCCCTTATTTTCTGCGAAAAATGCAGAATATCCCCGTATTTTGGAGCAAAATTGCAGAAATTCACCTAATTTTGGCGTAAAACATACAGTAATTTTCTTTGTTTTGGGGCAAAAAGGCAGAAATTCTCCTTATTTTGGGGCAAAAGGAAGAAATTCTCCTTATTTTAGGGCAAATGTGCAGAAATTTCCCTTATTTGGGGACAAAAAACAGAAATTCCCTTTATTTTGTGGAAAATTGCAAAAAATTTTTTTATTATGGGGAAAAATTGCAGAAATTTCTTTTATTTTAAGGCAAAATTGCAGAAATTTCACATATTTCAGAGAAAAAAAGGAAAAATTTTTCATATTTTGGGGCAAAAATGCAAAAATTCCCCTTATTTTGGGGTAAAAAGGCTGAAATTCCCATTATTTTGGGGCAAAAAGGCAGAAATTCCCCATATTTTGTGGCAAAAAGGCAGAAATTCCCCTTATTTGAAGGTAAAATTCTGAAATTCCACTTATTTTGGCAAAAAGGCAGAAATTCTCCTTATTTTGGTGCAAAATTGCAGAAATTTCACTTATTTCAGGGCAAAAAGTCAGAAATTTGCCTTAATTTGGGGCAAAATCAGAAATTCTCCTAATTTTGGGGCCAAAAACAGAAATTCCCCTTATTTTGGGGTAAAATTGCGGAAATTTCAAATATTTCAGGGCAAAAAGGCAGAAATTCCACTTTATTTCTGGCAATAAGGCAAAAATTCCTCGTATTTTGGAGCAAAATTTCAGAAATTCCCCTTATATTGGTGCAAAAATGCAGAAATTCCTTTATTTTGGTTCAATAAGGCAAAAATTCCCCGTATTTTGAAGCAAAATTGCACATATTCCCCTAATTTTGAGGGAAAATGCAGAAATTCACATTATTTTGGGGCAAAAAGACAGAAATTCTCTTTATTTCAGGGCAAAAAGTCAGAAATTCCCCTTATTTTGGGGCAAAATTCCAGAAATTTCCTTTATTTTGGGACAAAATTGCAGAAATTTTAATTTTTTGGGCCAAAATTGCAGAAATTTCACTTATTTCAGGGAAAAAAGGCAGAAATTTTTCTTATTTTGGGGCAAAAAGCAGAAATTCCTTATATTTTGTGGCAAAAATGCAGAAATTCCCCTTATTTTGAGGTAAAAATGCAGAAATTTCCCTTATTTTGGGGCAAAAATACAGAAATTCCCCTTACTTTGGGGCAAAATTGCAGAAATTTCAATTATTTTAAGGAAAAATTTTTGAAATTTAACTTATTTCAGGGCAAAAAGTCGGAAATTTCCCTTATTTTGGGGCAAAAATACAGAAATTCCATTTATTTTTGGAAAAAAGTCAGAAATTGCACTTATTTTGAGTCAAAAAGGCGGAAAATCCCCTAATTTTAGGATAAAAATTAAGAAATTTCCCTTTTTATGGTAAAAAGTTATACATTCCTTTTATTTTCTGGCAAAAAGGCAGAAATTCTCTGTATTTTGGAGCAAAATTGCAGAAATTCCCCTAACATTGGGGCAAAAAAGCAGAAATTCCCCTTATTTTGAGGTAAAACTGCAGAAATTTCACTTATTTTGCGGCAAAATGGTAGAAATTCCTTTTATTTTCTGCGAAAAATGCAGAAAATCCTCGTATTTTGGAGCAAAATTGCAGAAATTCACCTAATTTTGGCGTAAAACATGCAGTAATTTTCTTTGTTTTGGAGCAAAAAGGCAGAAATTCTCCTTATTTTGGGGCAAAAGGAAAAAATTCCTTTTATTTTAGGGCAAAATTGCAGAAATTTCCCTTATTTGGGGACAAAAAACAGAAATCCCCTTTATTTTGGGGCAAAATTGCAAAAATTTTTTTTATTATGGGGAAAAATTGCAGAAATTTCTTTTATTTTAAGGCAAAATTGCAGAAATTTCAAATATTTCAGAGAAAAAAAGCAAAAATTTTTCATATTTTGGGGCAAAAATGCAGAAATTCCCATTATTTTGGGGCAAAAAGCAGAAATTCACCTTATTTTGTGGTAAAATTGCAGACATTTCACATATTACAGGGTAAAAAGGCAGAAATTCCCGTTATTTTAGGGCATAAAGGCAGAAATTTCTTTTATTTTGTGATAAAATTGCAGAAATTTCCCTTGTTTGTGGGCAAAAAGGCAGAAAATCCCCTTAATTTTGGGAAAAAGTCAGAAATTCCCCGTATTTTAAAGCAAAATTGCAGAAATTCCCTAAATATTGGTGCAAAAATGAAGAAATTCGCTTTATTTGGGGAAAATAGCCAGAAGTACCCCTTATTTTCGGGAAAAGAGGCAGAAATTCCCTGTACTTTGAAGCAAAATTGCAGAAACTCGCCTAATTTTTGGGCAAAAACGCAGAAATTCCTTTCTTTGGGGGGCAAAAATACAGAAATTCTCCTTATTTCGGGGCAAAAATCAGAAATTTCCCTTATTTTGGGGCAAAATTTTAGAAATTTCTTTTATTTTGGTAAGGAATTGCAGAAATTTTTTTATTTTGTGGCAAAAAGGCAGAAATTCCTCATATTTTGGTGCAAAAAGGCTGAAATTCCCCTTTTTTTGAGGTAAAATGCTGAAATTCCCCATATTTTGGGGTTAAAAGGCAGAAATTCCCCTCATTTAGGGGCAAAAAGGCACAAATTTCCCTTATTTTCGGGCAAAATTGCAGAAATTTCATTTATTTCAGGGCAAAAAGTCAGAAATTACTTTTATTTTGGGGCAGAAAGCAGAAATTACTTTTATTTTGGTACAAAATTAAAGAAATTTTTCTTATTTTGGAACAAAAAGGCAGAAATTCCCCATATTTTGGGCAAAAGGCAGAAATTCCCCTTATTTTGGGGTAAAAAGGCTGAAATTCCCATTATTTTGGGGCAAAAAGGCAGAAATTCCCTTTACTTTGTGGCAAAAAGGCAGAAATTCCCATTATTTGGGGCAGAAAAGCAAAAATTTTCCTTATTTGGGGGCAATAAGGCAGAAATTCCACATATTTTGTGGCAAAAAGGCAGAAATTCCCCTTATTTGAAGGTAAAATGCTGAAATTCCCCTTATTTTGGCAAAAAAGTAGAAATTCCCCTTATTTTGGGGCAAAATTGCAGAAATTTCACTTATTTCAGGGCAAAAAGTCAGAAATTTGCATTAATTTGGGGCAAAAAGCAGAAATTCTCCTAATTTTGAGGCCAAAAACAGAAATTCCTCTAATTTGGGGTAAAATTGCGGAAATTTCACATATTTCAGGGCAAAAAGGCAGAAATTCCACTTTATTTCGTGCAATAAGGCAAAAATTCCCCGTATTTTGGAGCAAAATTTCAGAAATTCCCCTTATATTGGTGCAAAAATGCAGAAATTCCTTTTATTTTGGTGCAATAAGTCAAAAATTCCCCGTATTTTGAAGCAAAATTGCACATATTCCCCTAATTTTGAGGGAAAATGCAGAAATTCACATTATTTTGGGGCAAAAAGACAGAAATTCTCCTTATTTCAGTGCAAAAAGTCAGAAATTCCCCATATTTTGGGGCAAAATTCCAGAAATTTCCTTTATTTTGGAACAAAATTGCAGAAATTTCAATTTTTTGGGCCAAAATTGCAGAAATTTCACTTATTTCATGGAAAAAAGGCAGAAATTTTTCTTATTTTGGGGCAAAAAGGCAGAAATTCCTTATATTTTGTGGCAAAAATGCAGAAATTCCCCTTATTTTGAGGTAAAAAGGCAGAAATTTCCCTTATTTTGGGGCAAAAATACAGAAATTTCCCTTATTTTGGGGCAAAATTGCAGAAATTTCAATTATTTTGGGGAAAAATTTTTGAAATTTAACTTATTTCAGGGCAAAAAGTCGGAAATTCCCCTGATTTTGGGGCAAAAAGACAGAAATTCCATTTATTTTTGGAAAAAAGTCAGAAATTGCACTTATTTTGAGTCAAAAAGGCGGAAAATCCCCTTATTTTAGGGTAAAAATGAAGAAATTTCCCTTTTTATGGCAAAAAGGTATACATTCCTTTTATTTTCTGGCAAAAAGGCAGAAATTCTCTGTATTTTGGAGCAAA
Organism: Micromys minutus; assembly: GCF_963924665.1. Classification (NCBI taxonomy): domain Eukaryota; kingdom Metazoa; phylum Chordata; class Mammalia; order Rodentia; family Muridae; genus Micromys; species Micromys minutus. Next base: position 57,519 of record NW_027667258.1, on the reverse strand, counting down.
ATTGCAGAAATTCCCCTAACATTGGGGCAAAAAAGCAGAAATTCCCCTTATTTTGGGGTAAAACTGCAGAAATTTCACTTAGTTTGCGGCAAAATGGCAGAAATTTTTTTTATTTTCTGCGAAAAAGGCAGAAAATCCCCGTATTTTGGAGCAAAATTCCAGAAATTCACCTAATTTTGGCGTAAAATATGCAGTAATTTTCTTTGTTTTAGAGCAAAAAGGCAGAAATTCTCCTTATTTTGGGGCAAAAGGAAGAAATTCCCCTTATTTTAGGGCAAAATTGCAGAAATTTCCCTTATTTGGGGACAAAAAACAGAAATCCCCTTTATTTTGGGGCAAAATTGCAAAAAATTTTTTTATTATGGGGAAAAATTGCAGAAATTTCTTTTATTTTAAGGCAAAATTGCAGAAATTTCAAATATTTCAGAGAAAAAAAGCAAAAATTTTTCATATTTTGGGGCAAAAATGCAGAAATTCCCATTATTTTGGGGCAAAAAGCAGAAATTCACCTTATTTTGGCGTAAAATTGCACACATTTCACATATTTCATGGCAAAAAAGCAGAAATTCCCGTTATTTGAGGGCATAAAGGCAGAAATTCCTTTTATTTTGGGATAAAATTGCAGAAATTTCCCTTGTTTTGGGGCAAAAAGGCAGAAAATCCCCTTAATTTTGTGAAAAAGTCAGAAATTCCCCGTATTTTAAAGCAAAATTGCAGAAATTCCATAAATATTGGGGCAAAAATGCAGAAATTCGCTTTATTTGGGGCAAATCGCCAGAAGTTCCCCTTATTTTCGGAAAAAGAGGCAGAAATTCTCTGTACTTTGAAGCAAAATTGCAGAAACTCCCCTAATTTTTGGGCAAAAACGCAGAAATTCCTTTTTTGGGGGGCAAAAATACAAAAATTCTCCTTATTTTGGGGAAAAAATCAGAAAATTCCCTTATTTTGGGGCAAAATTTTAGAAATTTCTTTTATTTTGGTAAGGAATTGCAGAAATTTTTCTTATTTTGTTGCAAAAAGGCAGAAATTCCTCATATTTTGGTGCAAAAAGGCTGAAATTCCCCTTATTTTGAGGTAAAATGCTGAAATTCCCCATATTTTGGGGTTAAAAGGCAGAAATTCCACTCATTTAGGGGCAAAAAGGCACAAATTTCCCTTATTTTCGGGCAAAATTGCAGAAATTTCATTTATTTCAGGGCAAAAATTCAGAAATTACTTTTATTTTGGGGCAGAAAGCAGAAATTTCTTTTATTTTGGTACAAAATTGAAGAAATTTTTCTTATTTTGGAACAAAAAGACAGAAATTCCCCATATTTTGGGCAAAAGGCAGAAATTCCCCTTATTTTGGGGTAAAAAGGCTGAAATTCCCTTTATTTTGGGGCAAAAAGGCAGAAATTCCGTTTACTTTGTGGCAAAAAGGCAGAAATTCCCATTATTTGGGGCAGATAAGCAAAAATTTTCCTTATTTGGGGGCAATAAGGCAGAAATTCCCCATATTTTGTGGCAAAAAGTCAGAAATTCCCCTTATTTGAATTTAAAATGCTGAAATTCCCCTTATTTTGGCAAAAAAGCAGAAATTCCCCTTATTTTGGGGCAAAATTGCAGAAATTTCACTTATTTCAGGGCAAAAAGTCAGAAATTTGCCTTAATTTGGGGCAAAAAGCAGAAATTCTCCTAATTTTGGGGCCAAAAACAGAAATTCCTCTTATTTTGGGGTAAAATTGCGGAAATTTCAAATATTTCAGGGCAAAAAGGCAGAAATTCCACTTTATTTCGGGCAATAAGGCAAAAATTCCCCGTATTTTGGAGCAAAATTTCAGAAATTCCCTTTACATTGGTGCAAAAATGCAGAAATTCCTTTTATTTTGGGGTAATAAGGCAAAAATTCCCCGTATTTTGAAGCAAAATTGCACATATTCCCCTAATTTTGAGGGAAAATGCAGAAATTCACATTATTTTGGGCAAAAAGACAGAAATTCTCCTTATTTCAGGGCAAAAATCAGAAATTCCCCTTATTTTGGGGCAAAATTCCAGAAATTTCCTTTATTTTGGGACAAAATTGCAGAAATTTCAATTTTTTGGGCCAAAATTGCAGAAATTTCACTTATTTCAGGGAAAAAAGCAGAAATTTTTCTTATTTTGGGGCAAAAAGGCAGAAATTCCTTATATTTTGTGGCAAAAATGCAGAAATTCCCCTTATTTTGAGGTAAAAAGGCAGAAATTTTTCTTATTTTGGGGCAAAAATACAGAAATTTCCCTTATTTTGGGGCAAAATTGCAGAAATTTCAATTATTTTGGGGAAAAATTTTTGAAATTTAACTTATTTCAGGGCAAAAAGTCGGAAATTCCCCTTATTTTGGGGCAAAAATACAGAAATTCCATTTATTTTTGGAAAAAAGTCAGAAATTGCACTTATTTTGAGTCAAAAAGGCGGAAAATCCCCTTATTTTGGGGTAAAAATGAAAAAATTTCCCTTTTTATGGCAAAAAGGTATACATTCCCTTTATTTTCGGGCAAAAAGACAGAAATTTCTCGTATTTTGGAGCAAAATTGCAGAAATTCCCCTAATTTTAGGGCAAAAAGGCAAAAATCCCCCTTATTTTGGGGTAAAACTGCAGAAATTTCACTTATTTTGCGGCAAAATGGCAGAAATTCCCCTTATTTTCTGCGATAAAGGCAGAAAATCCCCGTATTTTAGAGCAAAATTGCAGAAACTCCCTTAATTTTGGGTCAAAAAGGCAGAAATTCCCTTTTTTGGGGGGCAAAAATACAGAAATTCTCCTTATTTAGGGGCAAAAATCAGAAGTTTCCTTTATTTGGGGGCAAAATTTTAGAAATTTCTTTTATTTTGGTACAGAATTGCAGAAATTTTTCTTATTTTGTGGCAAAAAGGCAGAAATTCCCCATATTTTGGTGCAAAAAGGCTGAAATTCCTATTATTTTGAGGTAAAATGCTGAAATTCCTCATATTTTGGGGTTAAAAGGCAGAAATTCCCCTCTTTTTGGGGCAAAAAGGCACAAATTTCTTTTATTTTCGGGCAAAATTTCAGAAATTTCATTTATTTCAGGGCAAAAAGTCAGAAATTACTTTTATTTTGGGGCAGAAAGCAGAAATTTCTTTTATTTTGGTACAAAATTGAAGAAATTTTCCTTATTTTGGAACAAAATGTCAGAAATTCCCCATATTTTGGGCAAAAGGCAGAAATTCCCCTTATTTTGGGGTAAAAAGGCTGAAATTCCCGTTACTTTGGGGCAAAAAGGCAGAAATTCCTCATATTTTGTGGCAAAAATGCGGAAATTCCCCTTATTTGAAGGTAAAATGCTGAAATTTCCCTTATTTTGGCAAAAAGGCAGAAATTCTCCTTATTTTGGAGCAAAATTGCAGAATTTTTACTTATTTCAGGGCAAAAAGTCAAAAATTTGCCTTAATTTGGGGCAAAAAGCAGAAATTCTCCTAATTTTGGGGCCAAAAACAGAAATTCCCCTTATTCTGGGGTAAAATTGAGGAAATTTCAAATATTTCAGGGCAAAAAGGCAGAAATTCCACTTTATTTCTGGCAATAAGGCAAAAATTCCCCGTATTTTGGAGCAAAATTTCAGAAATTCCCCTTATATTGGTGCAAAAATGCAGAAATTCCTTTATTTTGGTTCAATAAGGCAAAAATTCCCCGTATTTTGAAGCAAAATTGCACATATTCCCCTAATTTTGAGGGAAAATGCAGAAATTCACATTATTTTGGGGCAAAAAGACAGAAATTCTCTTTATTTCAGGGCAAAAATCAGAAATTCCCCTTATTTTGGGGCAAAATTCCAGAAATTTTCTTTATTTTGTGACAAAATTGCAGAAATTTCAATTTTTTGGGCCAAAATTGCAGAAATTTCACTTATTTCAGGAAAAAAAGGCAGAAATTTTTCTTATTTTGGGGCAAAAAGCAGAAATTCCTTATATTTTGTGGCAAAAATGCAGAAATTCCCCTTATTTTGTGGTAAAAAGGCAGAAATTTCCCTTATTTTGGGGCAAAAATACAGAAATTTCCCTTATTTTGGGGCAAAATTGCAGAAATTTCAATTATTTTGGGGAAAAATTTTTGAAATTTAATTTATTTCAGTGCAAAAAGTCGGAAATTCCCCTTATTTTTGGGATAAAATACAGAAATTCCATTTATTTTTGGAAAAAAGTCAGAAATTGCACTTATTTTGAGTCAAAAAGGCGGAAAATCCCCTTATTTTGGGGTAAAAATGAAGAAATTTCCCTTTTTATGGCAAAAAGGTATATATTCCCTTTATTTTCAGGCAAAAAGGCATAAATTCTCTGTATTTTGGAGCAAAATTGCAGAAATTCCCGTAATATTGGGGCAAAAGGCAGAAATTCCCCTTATTTTGGGGTAAAACTGCAGAAATTTCACTTATTTTGTGGCAAAATGGCAGAAATTCCCCTTATTTTCTTCGAAAAAGGCAGAAAATCCCCGTATTTTGGAGCAAAATTGCAGAAATTCACCTAATTTTGGCGTAAAACATGCAGTAATTTTCTTGTTTTGGGGCAAAAAGGCAGAAATTCTCCTTATTTTGGGGCAAAAGGAAGAAATTCTCTTTATTTTAGGGCAAAATTGCCGAAATTTCCCTTATTTGGGGACAAAAAACAGAAATTCCCTTTATTTGCGGCAAAATTGCAAAAAATTTTTTTATTATGGGGAAAAATTGCAGAAATTTCTTTTATTTTAAGGCAAAATTGCAGAAATTTCACATATTTCAGGGAAAAAAGGAAAAATTTTTCATATTTTGGGGCAAAAATGCAGAAATTCCCCTTATTTTGGGGTAAAAAGGGTAAAATTCCCGTTATTTTGGGGCAAAAAGGCAGAAATTCCCCATATTTTGTGGCAAAAAGTCAGAAATTCCCCTTATTTGAAGGTAAAATGCTGAAATTCCCCTTATTTTGGCAAAAAGGCAGAAATTCTCCTTATTTTGGTGCAAAATTGCAGAAATTTCACTTATTTCAGGGCAAAAAGTCAGAAATTTGCCTTAATTTGGGGCAAAATCAGAAATTCTCCTAATTTTGGGGCCAAAAACAGAAATTCCCCTTATTTTGGGGTAAAATTGCAGAAATTTCAAATATTTCAGGGCAATAAGGCAGAAATTCCATTTTATTTCTGGCAATAATGCAAAAATTCCCCGTATTTTGGAGCAAAATTTCAAAAATTCCCCTTATATTGGAGCAAAAATGAAGAAATTCCTTTATTTTGGTTCAATAAGGCAAAAATTCCCCGTATTTTGAAGCAAAATTGCACATATTCCCCTAATTTTGAGGGAAAAGGCAGAAATTCACATTATTTTGGGGCAAAAAGACAGAAATCCTCTTTATTTCAGGGCAAAAAGTCAGAAATTCCCCTTATTTTGGGGCAAAATTCCAGAAATTTCCTTTATTTTGGGACAAAATTGCAGAAATTTCAATTTTTTGGGCCAAAATTGCAGAAATTTCACTTATTTCATGGAAAAAGGCAGAAATTTTTCTTATTTTGGGGCAAAAATGCAGAAATTCCTTATATTTTGTGGCAAAAATGCAGAAATTCCCCTTATTTTGAGGTAAAAAGGCAGAAATTTCCCTTATTTTGGGGCAAAAATACAGAAATTTCCCTTATTTTGGGGCAAAATTGCAGAAATTTCAATTATTTTGGGGAAAAATTTTTGAAATTTAACTTATTTCAGGGCAAAAAGTCGGAAATTCCCCTTATTTTGGGGAAAAAATACAGAAATTCCATTTATTTTTGGAAAAAAGTCAGAAATTGCACTTATTTTGAGTCAAAAAGGCGGAAAATCCCCTTATTTTGGGGTAAAAATGAAAAAATTTCCCTTTTTATGGCAAAAAGTTATACATTCCCTTTATTTTCGGGCAAAAAGGCAGAAATTCTCTGTATTTTGGAGCAAAATTGCAGAAATTCCCCTAATATTGGTTTAAAAAGGCAGAAATTCCCCTCATTTTGGGGTAAAACTGCAGAAATTTCACTTATTTTGCGGCAAAATGGCAGAAATTCCCCTTATTTTCTGCGAAAAAGGCAGAAAATCCCCGTATTTTGGAGCAAAATTGCAGAAACTCCCCTAATTTTGGGTCAAAAAGGCAGAAATTCCCTTTTTTGGGGGGCAAAAATAAAGAAATTCTCCTTATTCAGGGGCAAAAATCAGAAGTTTCCTGTATTTGGGGGCAAAATTTTAGAAATTTCTTTTATTTTGGTACAGAATTGCAGAAATTTTTCTTATTTTGTGGCAAAAAGGCAGAAATTCCCCATATTTTGGTGCAAAAAGGCTGAAATTCCTATTATTTTGAGGTAAAATGCTGAAATTCCTCATATTTTGGGGTTAAAAGGCAGAAATTCCCCTCTTTTTGGGGCAAAAAGGCACAAATTTCTCTTATTTTCGGGCAAAATTTCAGAAATTTCATTTATTTCAGGGCAAAAAGTCAGAAATTACTTTTATTTTGGGGCAGAAAGCTATAATTAATTTTATTTTGGTACAAAATTGAAGAAATTTTCCTTATTTTGGAACAAAATGTCAGAAATTCCCCATATTTTTGGCAAAAGGCAGGAATTCCCCTTATTTTGGGGTAAAAAGGCTGAAATTCCCATTATTTTGGGGCAAAAAGGCAGAAATTCCTCATATTTTGTGGCAAAAATGCGGAAATTCCCCTTATTTGAAGGTAAAATGTTGAAATTCCCCTTATTTTGGCAAAAAGGCAGAAATTCTCCTTATTTTAGAGCAAAATTGCAGAATTTTCACTTATTTCAGGGCAAAAAGTCAAAAATTTGCCTTAATTTGGGGCAAAAAGCAGAAATTCTCCTAATTTTGGGGCCAAAAACAGAAATTCCCCTTATTCTGGGGTAAAATTGCGGAAATTTCAAATATTTCAGGGCAAAAAGGCAGAAATTCCACTTTATTTCTGGCAATAAGGCAAAAATTCCCCATATTTTGGAGCAAAATTTCAGAAATTCCCCTTATATTGGTGCAAAAATGCAGAAAATCCTTTATTTTGGTTCAATAAGGCAAAAATTCCCCGTATTCTGAAGCAAAATTGCACATATTCCCCTAATTTTGAGGGAAAATGCAGAAATTCACATTATTTTGGGGCAAAAAGACAGAAATTCTCTTTATTTCAGGGCAAAAAGTCAGAAATTCCCCTTATTTTGGGGCAAAATTCCAGAAATTTTCTTTATTTTGGGACAAAATTGCAGAAATTTCAATTTTTTGGGCCAAAATTGCAGAAATTTCACTTATTTCAGGAAAAAAAGGCAGAAATTTTTCTTATTTTGGGGCAAAAAGCAGAAATTCCTTATATTTTGTGGCAAAAATGCAGAAATTCCCCTTATTTTGTGGTAAAAAGGCAGAAATTTCCCTTATTTTGGGGCAAAAATACAGAAATTTCCCTTATTTTGGGGCAAAATTGCAGAAATTTCAATTATTTTAAAGAAAAATTTTTGAAATTTAACTTATTTCAGGGCAAAAAGTCGGAAATTCCCCTTCTTTTGGGGCAAGAAGACAGAAATTCCATATATTTTTACAAAAAAGTCAGAAATTGCACTTATTTTGAGTCAAAAAGGCGGAAAATCCCCTTATTTTGGGGTAAAAATGAAGAAATTTCCCTTTTTATGGCAAAAAGATATACATTCCTTTTATTTTCAGGCAAAAAGGCATAAATTCTCTGTATTTTGGAGCAAAATTGCAGAAATTCCCCTAATATTGGGGCAAAAGGCAGAAATTCCCCTTATTTTGGGGTAAAACTGCCGAAATTTCACTTATTTTGTGGCAAAATGGCAGAAATTCCCCTTATTTTTTGCGAAAAAGGCAGATAATCCCCGTATTTTGGAGCAAAATTGCAGAAATTCACCTAATTTTGGCGTAAAACATGCAGTAATTTTCTTTGTTTTGGGGTAAAAAGGCAGAAATTCTCCTTATTTTGGGGCAAAAGGAAGAAATTCTCCTTATTTTAGGGCAAAATTGCAGAAATTTCCCTTATTTGGGGACAAAAAACAGAAATTCCCTTTATTTTGCGGCAAAATTGCAAAAATTTTTTTTATTATGAAGAAAAATTGCAGAAATTTCTTTTATTTTAAGGCAAAATTACAGAAATTTCACATATTTCAGAGAAAAAAAGCAAAAATTTTTCATATTTTGGGGCAAAAATGCAGAAATTCCCCTTATTTTGGGGTAAAAAGGCTGAAATTCCCGTTATTTTGGGGCAAAAAGTCAGAAATTTGCCTTAATTTGGGGCAAAATCAGAAATTCTCCTAATTTTGGGGCCAAAAACAGAAATTCCCCTTATTTTGGGGTAAAATTGCGGAAATTTCAAATATTTCAGGGCAAAAAGGCAGAAATTCCACTTTATTTCTGGCAATAAGGCAAAAATTCCCCGTATTTTGGAGCAAAATTTCAGAAATTCCCCTTATATTGGTGCAAAAATGCAGAAAATCCTTTATTTTGGTTCAATAAGGCAAAAATTCCCCGTATTTTGAAGCAAAATTGCACATGTTCCCCTAATTTTGAGGGAAAATGCAGAAATTCACATTATTTTGGGGCAAAAAGAAAGAAATTCTCGTTTTTCAGGGCAAAAAGTCAGAAATTCCCCTTATTTTGGGGCAAAATTCCAGAAATTTTCTTTATTTTGGGACAAAATTGCAGAAATATCAATTTTTTGGGCCAAAATTGCAGAAATTTCACTTATTTCAGGAAAAAAAGGCAGAAATTTTTCTTATTTTGGGGCAAAAAGCAGAAATTCCTTATATTTTGTGGCAAAAATGCAGAAATTCCCCTTATTTTGTGGTAAAAAGGCAGAAATTTCCCTTATTTTGGGGCAAAAATACAGAAATTCCCATTACTGTGGGGCAAAATTGCAGAAATTTCAATTATTTTAAGGAAAAATTTTTGAAATTTAACTTATTTCAGGGAAAAAGTCGGAAATTCCCCTTATTTTGGGGCAAGAAGACAGAAATTCCATTTATTTTTAGAAAAAAGTCAGAAATTGCACTTATTTTGAGTCAAAAAGGCGGAAAATCCCCTTATTTTGGGGTAAAAATGAAGAAATTTCCCTTTTTATGGCAAAAAGGTATACATTCCCTTTATTTTCAGACAGAAAGGCATAAATTCTCTGTATTTTGGAGCAAAATTGCAGAAATTCCCCTAATATTGGGGCAAAAAGGCAGAAATTCCCCTTATTTTGGGGTAAAACTGCAGAAATTTCACTTATTTTGTGGCAAAATGGAAGAAATTCCCCTTATTTTCTGCGAAAAAGGCAGAAAATCCCCGTATTTTGGAGCAAAATTGCAGAAATTCACCTAATTTTGGCGTAAAACATGCAGTAATTTTCTTTGTTTTGGGGCAAAAAGGCAGAAATTCTCCTTATTTTGGGGCAAAAGGAAGAAAATCTCGTTATTTTAGGGCAAAATTGCAGAAAATTCCCTTATTTTTGGACAAAAAACAGAAATTCCCTTTATTTTGCGGAAAAATTGCAAAAAATTTTTTTATTATGGGGAAAAATTGCAGAAATTTCTTTAATTTTAAGGCAAAATTGCAGAAATTTCACATATTTCAGAGAAAAAAAGCAAAAATTTTTCATATTTTGGGGCAAAAATGCAGAAATGCCCCTTATTTTGGGGTAAAAAGGCTGAAATTCCCGTTATTTTGGGGCAAAAAGTCAGAAATTTGCCTTAATTTGGGGCAAAATCAGAAATTCTCCTTATTTTGGAACCCAAAACAGAAATTCCCCTTATTTTGGGGTAAAATTGCAGAAATTTCAAATATTTTAGGGCAAAAAGGCAGAAATTCCACTTTATTTCTGGCAATAAGACAAAAATTCCCCGTATTTTGGAGCAAAATTTCAGAAATTCCCCTTATATTGGTGCAAAAATGCAGAAATTCCTTTATTTTGGTTCAATAAAGCAAAAATTCCCCGTATTTTGAAGCAAAATTGCACATATTCCCCTAATTTTGAGGGAAAATGCAGAAATTCACATTATTTTGGGGCAAAAAGACAGAAATTCTCTTTATTTCAGGGCAAAAAGTCAGAAATTTCCCTTATTTTGGGGCAAAATTCCAGAAATTTTCTTTATTTTGGGACAAAATTGCAGAAATTTCAATTTTTTGGGCCAAAATTGTAGAAATTTCACTTATTTCAGGAAAAAAAGGCAGAAATTTTTCTTATTTTGGGGCAAAAAGCATAAATTCCTTATATTTTGTGGCAAAAATGCAGAAATTCCCCTTATTTTGTGGTAAAAAGGCAGAAATTTCCCTTATTTTGGGGCAAACATACAGAAATTCCCATTACTTTGGGGCAAAATTGCAGAAATTTCAATTATTTTAAGGAAAAATTTTTGAAATTTAACTTATTTCAGGGCAAAAAGTCGGAAATTCACCTTATTCTGGGGCAAGAAGACAGAAATTCCATTTATTTTTAGAAAAAAGTCAGAAATTGCACTTATTTTGAGTCAAAAAGGCGGAAAATCCCCTTATTTTGGGGTAAAAATGAAGAAATTTCCCTTTTTATGGCAAAAAGGTATACATTTCCTTTATTTTCAGGCAAAAAGGCATAAATTCTCTGTATTTTGGAGCAAAATTGCAGAAATTCCCCTAATATTGGGGCAAAAAGGCAGAAATTCCCCTTATTTTGGGGTAAAACTGCAGAAATTTCACTTATTTTGTGGCAAAATGGCAGAAATTCCCCTTATTTTCTGCGAAAAAGGCAGAAAATCCCCGTATTTTGGAGCAAAATTGCAGAAATTCACCTAATTTTGGCGTAAAACATGCAGTAATTTTCTTTGTTTTGGGGCAAAAAGGCAGAAATTCTCCTTATTTTGGGGCAAAAGGAAGAAATTCTCCTTATTTTAGGGCAAAATTGCAGAAATTTCCCTTATTTGGGGACAAAAAACAGAAATTCCCTTTATTTTGCGGCAAAATTGCAAAAAATTTTTTTATTATGGGGAAAAATTGCAGAAATTTCTTTTATTTTAAGGTAAAATTGCAGAAATTTCACATATTTCAGAGAAAAAAAGCAAAAATTTTTCATATTTTGGGGAAAAATGCAGAAATTCCCCTTATTTTGGGGTAGAAATGCTGAAATTCCAGTTATTTTGGGGCAAAAAGGCAGAAATTCCCCATATTTTGTGGCAAAAAGTCAGAAATTCCCCTTATTTGAAGGTAAAATGCTGAAATTCCACTTATTTGAAGGTAAAATGCTGAAATTCCCCTTATTTTGGCAAAAAGGCAGAAATTCTCCTTATTTTGGTGCAAAATTGCAGAAATTTCACTTATTTCAGGGCAAAAAGTCAGAAATTTGCCATAATTTGGGGCAAAATCATAAATTCTCCTAATTTTGGGGCCAAAAACAGAAATTCCCCTTATTTTGGGGTAAAATTGCAGAAATTTCAAATATTTCAGGGCAAAAAGGCAGAAATTCCACTTTATTTCTGGCAATAAGACAAAAATTCCCCGTATTTTGGAGCAAAATTTCAGAAATTCCCCTTATATTGGTGCAAAAATGCAGAAATTCCTTTATTTTGGTTCAATAAGGCAAAAATTCCCCGTATTTTGAAGCAAAATTGCACATATTCCCCTAATTTTGAGGGAAAATGCAGAAATTCACATTATTTTGGGGCAAAAAGACAGAAATTCTCCTTATTTCAGGGCAAAAAGTCAGAAATTCCCCTTATTTTGGGTCAAAATTCCAGAAATTTTCTTTATTTTGGGACAAAATTGCAGAAATTTTAATTTTTTGGGCCAAAATTGCAGAAATTTCACTTTTTTCAGGGAAAAAAGGCAGAAATTTTTCTTATTTTGGGGCAAAAAGCAGAAATTCGTTATATTTTGTGGCAAAAATGCAGAAATTCCCCTTATTTTGAGGTAAAAAGGCAGAAATTTCCCTTATTTTGGGGCAAAAATACAGAAATTCCCCTTACTTTGGGGCAAAATTGCAGAAATTTCAATTATTTTAAGGAAAAATTTTTGAAATTTAACTAATTTCAGGGCAAAAAGTCGGAAATTCCCCTTATTTTGGGGCAAGAAGACAGAAATTCCATTTATTTTTAGAAAAAAGTCAGAAATTGCACTTATTTTGAGTCAAAAACGCGGAAAATCCCCTTATTTTAGGGTAAAAATGAAGAAATTTCCCTTTTTATGGCAAAAAGGTATACATTCCTTTTATTTTCGGGCAAAAAGTCAGAAATTCTCTGTATTTTGGAGCAAAATTGCAGAAATTCCCCTAACATTGGGGCAAAAAAGCAGAAATTCCCCTTATTTTGGGGTAAAACTTCAGAAATTTCACTTATTTTGCGGCAAAATGGCAGAAATTCCTTTTATTTTCTGCGAAAAAGGCAGAAAATCCCCGTATTTTGGAGCAAAATTGCAGAAATTCACCTAATTTTGGCAGAAAACATGCAGTAATTTTCTTTGTTTTGGAGCAAAAAGGCAGAAATTCTCCTTATTTTGGGGCAAAAGGAAGAAATTCCCCTTATTTTAGGGCAAAATTGCAGAAATTTCCCTTATTTGGGGACAAAAAACAGAAATCCCCTTTATTTTGGGGCAAAATTGCAAAAAATTTTTTTATTATGGGGAAAAATTGCAGAAATTTCTTTTATTTTAAGGCAAAATTGCAGAAATTTCAAATATTTCAGAGAAAAAAAGCAAAAATTTTTCATATTTTGGGGCAAAAATGCAGAAATTCCCATTATTTTGGGGCAAAAAGAGGAAATTCACCTTATTTTGGGGTAAAATTGCAGACATTTCACATATTTCAGGGCAAAAAAGCAGAAATTCCCATTATTTGAGGGTATAAAGGCAGAAATTCCTTTTATTTTGGGATAAAATTGCAGAAATTTCCCTTGTTTGGGGGCAAAAAGGCAGAAAATCCCCTTCATTTTGGGAAAAAGTCAGAAATTTTCCGTATTTTAAAGCAAAATTGCAGAAATTCCATAAATATTGGGGCAAAAATGCAGAAATTCGCTTTATTTGGGGCAAATCGCCAGAAGTTCCCCTTATTTTCAGAAAAAGAGGCAGAAATTCTCTGTACTTTGAAGCAAAATTGCAGAAACTCCCCTAATTTTTGGGCAAAAATGCAAAAATTCCTTTTTTTGGGGGCAAAAATACAGAAATTCTCTTTATTTTGGGGAAAAAATCAGAAAATTCCCTTATTTTGGGGCAAAATTTTAAAAATTTCTTTCATTTTGGTAAGGAATTGCAGAAATTTTTCTTATTTTGTTGCAAAAAGGCAGAAATTCCTCATATTTTGGTGCAAAAAGGCTGAAATTCCCCTTATTTTGAGGTAAAATGCTGAAATTCCCCATATTTTGGGGTTAAAAGGCAGAAATTCCCCTCATTTAGGGACAAAAAGGCACAAATTTCCCTTATTTTCGGGCAAAATTGCAGAAATTTCATTTATTTCAGGGCAAAAAGTCAGAAATTACTTTTATTTTGGGGCAGAAAGCAGAAATTTCTTTTATTTTGGTACAAAATTGAAGAAATTTTCCTTATTTTGGAACAAAAAGGCAGAAATTCCCCATATTTTGGGCAAAAGGCAGAAATTCCCCTTATTTTGGCGTAAAAAGGCTGAAATTCCCATTATTTTGGGGCAAAAAGGCAGAAATTCCCTTTACTTTGTGGCAAAAAGGCAGAAATTCCCATTATTTGGGGCAGAAAAGCAAAAATTTTCCTTAATTGGGGGCAATAAGGCAGAAATTCCCCATATTTTGTGGCAAAAAGTCAGAAATTCCCCTTATTTGAAGGTAAAATGCTGAAATTCCCCTTATTTTGGCAAAAAAGCAGAAATTCCTCTTATTTTGGGGCAAAATTGCAGAAATTTCACTTATTTCTAGGCAAAAAGTCAGAAATTTGCCTTAATTTGGGGCAAGAAGCAGAAATTCTCCTAATTTTGGGGCCAAAAACAGAAATTCCTCTTATTTTGGGGTAAAATTGCGGAAATTTCAAATATTTCAGGGCAAAAAGGCAGAAATTCCACTTTATTTCGGGCAATAAGGCAAAAATTCCCCGTATTTTGGAGCAAAATTTCAGAAATTCCCCTTATATTGGTGCAAAAATGCAGAAATTCCTTTTATTTTGGTGCAATAAGGCAAAAATTCCCCGTATTTTGAAGCAAAATTGCACAAAAAATCCCCTAATTTTGAGGGAAAATGCAGAAATTCACATTATTTTGGGGCAAAAAGACAGAAATTCTCCTTATTTCAGGGCAAAAAGTCAGAAATTCCCCTTATTTTGGGGCAAAATTCCAGAAATTTCCTTTATTTTGGGACAAAATTGCAGAAATTTCAATTTTTTGGGCCAAAATTGCAGAAATTTCACTTATTTCAGAAAAAAAAGGCAGAAATTTTTCTTATTTTGGGGCAAAAAGCAGAAATTCCTTATATTTTGTGGCAAAAATGCAGAAATTCCCCTTATTTTGTGGTAAAAAGGCAGAAATTTCCCTTATTTTGGGGCAAAAATACAGAAATTCCCATTACTTTGGGGCAAAATTGCAGAAATTTCAATTATTTTAAGGAAAAATTTTTGAAATTTAACTTATTTCAGGGCAAAAAGTCGGAAATTCCCCTTATTTTGGGGCAAGAAGACAGAAATTCCATTTATTTTTGGAAAAAAGTCAGAAATTGCACTTATTTTGAGTCAAAAAGGCGGAAAATCCCCTTATTTTAGGGTAAAAATGAAGAAATTTCCCTTTTTATGGCAAAAAGGTATACATTCCTTTTATTTTCTGGCAAAAAGGCAGAAATTCTCTGTATTTTGGAGCAAAATTGCAGAAATTCCCCTAATATTGGGGCAAAAAAGCAGAAATTCCCCTTATTTTGGGGTAAAACTGCAGAAATTTCACTTAGTTTGCGGCAAAATGGCAGAAATTTTTTTTATTTTCTGCGAAAAAGGCAGAAAATCCCCGTATTTTGGAGCAAAATTCCAGAAATTCACCTAATTTTGGCGTAAAACATGCAGTAATATTCTTTGTTTTAGAGCAAAAAGGCAGAAATTCTCCTTATTTTGGGGCAAAAGGAAGAAATTCCCCTTATTTTAGGGCAAAATTGCAGAAATTTCCCTTATTTGGGGACAAAAAACAGAAATCCCCTTTATTTTGGGGCAAAATTGCAAAAAATTTTTTTATTATGGGGAAAAATTGCAGAAATTTCTTTTATTTTAAGGCAAAATTGCAGAAATTTCAAATATTTCAGAGAAAAAAAGCAAAAATTTTTCATATTTTGGGGCAAAAATGCAGAAATTCCCATTATTTTGGGGCAAAAAGCAGAAATTCACCTTATTTTGGCGTAAAATTGCACACATTTCACATATTTCATGGCAAAAAAGCAGAAATTCCCGTTATTTGAGGGCATAAAGGCAGAAATTCCTTTTATTTTGGGATAAAATTGCAGAAATTTCCCTTGTTTTGGGGCAAAAAGGCAGAAAATCCCCTTAATTTTGTGAAAAAGTCAGAAATTCCCCGTATTTTAAAGCAAAATTGCAGAAATTCCATAAATATTGGGGCAAAAATGCAGAAATTCGCTTTATTTGGGGCAAATCGCCAGAAGTTCCCCTTATTTTCGGAAAAAGAGGCAGAAATTCTCTGTACTTTGAAGCAAAATTGCAGAAACTCCCCTAATTTTTGGGCAAAAACGCAGAAATTCCTTTTTTGGGGGGCAAAAATACAGAAATTCTCCTTATTTTGGGGAAAAAATCAGAAAATTCCCTTATTTTGGGGCAAAATTTTAGAAATTTCTTTTATTTTGGTAAGGAATTGCAGAAATTTTTCTTATTTTGTTGCAAAAAGGCAGAAATTCCTCATATTTTGGTGCAAAAAGGCTGAAATTCCCCTTATTTTGAGGTAAAATGCTGAAATTCCCCATATTTTGGGGTTAAAAGGCAGAAATTCCACTCATTTAGGGGCAAAAAGGCACAAATTTCCCTTATTTTCGGGCAAAATTGCAGAAATTTCATTTATTTCAGGGCAAAAAGTCAGAAATTACTTTTATTTTGGGGCAGAAAGCAGAAATTTCTTTTATTTTGGTACAAAATTGAAGAAATTTTTCTTATTTTGGAACAAAAAGACAGAAATTCCCCATATTTTGGGCAAAAGGCAGAAATTCCCCTTATTTTGGGGTAAAAAGGCTGAAATTCCCTTTATTTTGGGGCAAAAAGGCAGAAATTCCGTTTACTTTGTGGCAAAAAGGCAGAAATTCCCATTATTTGGGGCAGATAAGCAAAAATTTTCCTTATTTGGGGGCAATAAGGCAGAAATTCCCCATATTTTGTGGCAAAAAGTCAGAAATTCCCCTTATTTGAATTTAAAATGCTGAAATTCCCCTTATTTTGGCAAAAAAGCAGAAATTCCCCTTATTTTGGGGCAAAATTGCAGAAATTTCACTTATTTCAGGGCAAAAAGTCAGAAATTTGCCTTAATTTGGGGCAAAAAGCAGAAATTCTCCTAATTTTGGGGCCAAAAACAGAAATTCCTCTTATTTTGGGGTAAAATTGCGGAAATTTCAAATATTTCAGGGCAAAAAGGCAGAAATTCCACTTTATTTCGGGCAATAAGGCAAAAATTCCCCGTATTTTGGAGCAAAATTTCAGAAATTCCCTTTACATTGGTGCAAAAATGCAGAAATTCCTTTTATTTTGGGGTAATAAGGCAAAATTCCCCGTATTTTGAAGCAAAATTGCACATATTCCCCTAATTTTGAGGGAAAATGCAGAAATTCACATTATTTTTGGGCAAAAAGACAGAAATTCTCCTTATTTCAGGGCAAAAATCAGAAATTCCCCTTATTTTGGGGCAAAATTCCAGAAATTTCCTTTATTTTGGGACAAAATTGCAGAAATTTCAATTTTTTGGGCCAAAATTGCAGAAATTTCACTTATTTCAGGGAAAAAAGCAGAAATTTTTCTTATTTTGGGGCAAAAAGGCAGAAATTCCTTATATTTTGTGGCAAAAATGCAGAAATTCCCCTTATTTTGAGGTAAAAAGGCAGAAATTTTTCTTATTTTGGGGCAAAAATACAGAAATTTCCCTTATTTTGGGGCAAAATTGCAGAAATTTCAATTATTTTGGGGAAAAATTTTTGAAATTTAACTTATTTCAGGGCAAAAAGTCGGAAATTCCCCTTATTTTGGGGCAAAAATACAGAAATTCCATTTATTTTTGGAAAAAAGTCAGAAATTGCACTTATTTTGAGTCAAAAAGGCGGAAAATCCCCTTATTTTGGGGTAAAAATGAAAAAATTTCCCTTTTTATGGCAAAAAGGTATACATTCCCTTTATTTTCGGGCAAAAAGGCAGAAATTCTCTGTATTTTGGAGCAAAATTGCAGAAATTCCCCTAATATTGGGGCAAAAAGGCAGATATTCCCCTCATTTTTGGGTAAAACTGCAGAAATTTCACTTATTTTGCGGCAAAATGGCAGAAATTCCCCTTATTTTCTGCGAAAAAGGCAGAAAATCCCCGTATTTTAGAGCAAAATTGCAGAAACTCCCCTAATTTTGGGTCAAAAAGGCAGAAATTCCCTTTTTTGGGGGGCAAAAATACAGAAATTCTCCTTATTTAGGGGCAAAAATCAGAAGTTTCCTTTATTTGGGGGCAAAATTTTAGAAATTTCTTTTATTTTGGTACAGAATTGCAGAAATTTTTCTTATTTTGTGGCAAAAAGGCAGAAATTCCCCATATTTTGGTGCAAAAAGGCTGAAATTCCTATTATTTTGAGGTAAAATGCTGAAATTCCTCATATTTTGGGGTTAAAAGGCAGAAATTCCCCTCTTTTTGGGGCAAAAAGGCACAAATTTCTTTTATTTTCAGGCAAAATTTCAGAAATTTCATTTATTTCAGGGCAAAAAGTCAGAAATTACTTTTATTTTGGGGCAGAAAGCAGAAATTTCTTTTATTTTGGTACAAAATTGAAGAAATTTTCCTTATTTTGGAACAAAATGTCAGAAATTCCCCATATTTTGGGCAAAAGGCAGAAATTCCCCTTATTTTGGGGTAAAAAGGCTGAAATTCCCGTTACTTTGGGGCAAAAAGGCAGAAATTCCTCATATTTTGTGGCAAAAATGCGGAAATTCCCCTTATTTGAAGGTAAAATGCTGAAATTTCCCTTATTTTGGCAAAAAGGCAGAAATTCTCCTTATTTTGGAGCAAAATTGCAGAATTTTTACTTATTTCAGGGCAAAAAGTCAAAAATTTGCCTTAATTTGGGGCAAAAACAGAAATTCTCCTAATTTTGGGGCCAAAAACAGAAATTCCCCTTATTCTGGGGTAAAATTGAGGAAATTTCAAATATTTCAGGGCAAAAAGGCAGAAATTCCACTTTATTTCTGGCAATAAGGCAAAAATTCCCCGTATTTTGGAGCAAAATTTCAGAAATTCCCCTTATATTGGTGCAAAAATGCAGAAATTCCTTTATTTTGGTTCAATAAGGCAAAAATTCCCCGTATTTTGAAGCAAAATTGCACATATTCCCCTAATTTTGAGGGAAAATGCAGAAATTCACATTATTTTGGGGCAAAAAGACAGAAATTCTCTTTATTTCAGGGCAAAAATCAGAAATTCCCCTTATTTTGGGGCAAAATTCCAGAAATTTTCTTTATTTTGTGACAAAATTGCAGAAATTTCAATTTTTTGGGCCAAAATTGCAGAAATTTCACATATTTCAGGAAAAAAAGGCAGAAATTTTTCTTATTTTGGGGCAAAAAGCAGAAATTCCTTATATTTTGTGGCAAAAATGCAGAAATTCCCCTTATTTTGTGGTAAAAAGGCAGAAATTTCCCTTATTTTGGGGCAAAAATACAGAAATTTCCCTTATTTTGGGGCAAAATTGCAGAAATTTCAATTATTTTGGGGAAAAATTTTTGAAATTTAATTTATTTCAGTGCAAAAAGTCGGAAATTCCCCTTATTTTTGGGATAAAATACAGAAATTCCATTTATTTTTGGAAAAAAGTCAGAAATTGCACTTATTTTGAGTCAAAAAGGTGGAAAATCCCCTTATTTTGGGGTAAAAATGAAGAAATTT
Organism: Micromys minutus; assembly: GCF_963924665.1. Taxonomy (NCBI): domain Eukaryota; kingdom Metazoa; phylum Chordata; class Mammalia; order Rodentia; family Muridae; genus Micromys; species Micromys minutus. Next base: position 38,496 of record NW_027667258.1, on the reverse strand, counting down.
CCCTTTTTATGGCAAAAAGGTATATATTCCCTTTATTTTCAGGCAAAAAGGCATAAATTCTCTGTATTTTGGAGCAAAATTGCAGAAATTCCCGTAATATTGGGGCAAAAGGCAGAAATTCCCCTTATTTTGGGGTAAAACTGCAGAAATTTCACTTATTTTGTGGCAAAATGGCAGAAATTCCCCTTATTTTCTTCGAAAAAGGCAGAAAATCCCCGTATTTTGGAGCAAAATTGCAGAAATTCACCTAATTTTGGCGTAAAACATGCAGTAATTTTCTTGTTTTGGGGCAAAAAGGCAGAAATTCTCCTTATTTTGGGGCAAAAGGAAGAAATTCTCTTTATTTTAGGGCAAAATTGCCGAAATTTCCCTTATTTGGGGACAAAAAACAGAAATTCCCTTTATTTGCGGCAAAATTGCAAAAAATTTTTTTATTATGGGGAAAAATTGCAGAAATTTCTTTTATTTTAAGGCAAAATTGCAGAAATTTCACATATTTCAGGGAAAAAAGGAAAAATTTTTCATATTTTGGGGCAAAAATGCAGAAATTCCCCTTATTTTGGGGTAAAAAGGGTAAAATTCCCGTTATTTTGGGGCAAAAAGGCAGAAATTCCCCATATTTTGTGGCAAAAAGTCAGAAATTCCCCTTATTTGAAGGTAAAATGCTGAAATTCCCCTTATTTTGGCAAAAAGGCAGAAATTCTCCTTATTTTGGTGCAAAATTGCAGAAATTTCACTTATTTCAGGGCAAAAAGTCAGAAATTTGCCTTAATTTGGGGCAAAATCAGAAATTCTCCTAATTTTGGGGCCAAAAACAGAAATTCCCCTTATTTTGGGGTAAAATTGCAGAAATTTCAAATATTTCAGGGCAATAAGGCAGAAATTCCATTTTATTTCTGGCAATAATGCAAAAATTCCCCGTATTTTGGAGCAAAATTTCAAAAATTCCCCTTATATTGGAGCAAAAATGAAGAAATTCCTTTATTTTGGTTCAATAAGGCAAAAATTCCCCGTATTTTGAAGCAAAATTGCACATATTCCCCTAATTTTGAGGGAAAAGGCAGAAATTCACATTATTTTGGGGCAAAAAGACAGAAATCCTCTTTATTTCAGGGCAAAAAGTCAGAAATTCCCCTTATTTTGGGGCAAAATTCCAGAAATTTCCTTTATTTTGGGACAAAATTGCAGAAATTTCAATTTTTTGGGCCAAAATTGCAGAAATTTCACTTATTTCATGGAAAAAGGCAGAAATTTTTCTTATTTTGGGGCAAAAATGCAGAAATTCCTTATATTTTGTGGCAAAAATGCAGAAATTCCCCTTATTTTGAGGTAAAAAGGCAGAAATTTCCCTTATTTTGGGGCAAAAATACAGAAATTTCCCTTATTTTGGGGCAAAATTGCAGAAATTTCAATTATTTTGGGGAAAAATTTTTGAAATTTAACTTATTTCAGGGCAAAAAGTCGGAAATTCCCCTTATTTTGGGGAAAAAATACAGAAATTCCATTTATTTTTGGAAAAAAGTCAGAAATTGCACTTATTTTGAGTCAAAAAGGCGGAAAATCCCCTTATTTTGGGGTAAAAATGAAAAAATTTCCCTTTTTATGGCAAAAAGTTATACATTCCCTTTATTTTCGGGCAAAAAGGCAGAAATTCTCTGTATTTTGGAGCAAAATTGCAGAAATTCCCCTAATATTGGTTTAAAAAGGCAGAAATTCCCCTCATTTTGGGGTAAAACTGCAGAAATTTCACTTATTTTGCGGCAAAATGGCAGAAATTCCCCTTATTTTCTGCGAAAAAGGCAGAAAATCCCCGTATTTTGGAGCAAAATTGCAGAAACTCCCCTAATTTTGGGTCAAAAAGGCAGAAATTCCCTTTTTTGGGGGGCAAAAATAAAGAAATTCTCCTTATTCAGGGGCAAAAATCAGAAGTTTCCTGTATTTGGGGGCAAAATTTTAGAAATTTCTTTTATTTTGGTACAGAATTGCAGAAATTTTTCTTATTTTGTGGCAAAAAGGCAGAAATTCCCCATATTTTGGTGCAAAAAGGCTGAAATTCCTATTATTTTGAGGTAAAATGCTGAAATTCCTCATATTTTGGGGTTAAAAGGCAGAAATTCCCCTCTTTTTGGGGCAAAAAGGCACAAATTTCTCTTATTTTCGGGCAAAATTTCAGAAATTTCATTTATTTCAGGGCAAAAAGTCAGAAATTACTTTTATTTTGGGGCAGAAAGCTATAATTAATTTTATTTTGGTACAAAATTGAAGAAATTTTCCTTATTTTGGAACAAAATGTCAGAAATTCCCCATATTTTTGGCAAAAGGCAGAAATTCCCCTTATTTTGGGGTAAAAAGGCTGAAATTCCCATTATTTTGGGGCAAAAAGGCAGAAATTCCTCATATTTTGTGGCAAAAATGCGGAAATTCCCCTTATTTGAAGGTAAAATGTTGAAATTCCCCTTATTTTGGCAAAAAGGCAGAAATTCTCCTTATTTTAGAGCAAAATTGCAGAAATTTCACTTATTTCAGGGCAAAAAGTCAAAAATTTGCCTTAATTTGGGGCAAAAAGCAGAAATTCTCCTAATTTTGGGGCCAAAAACAGAAATTCCCCTTATTCTGGGGTAAAATTGCGGAAATTTCAAATATTTCAGGGCAAAAAGGCAGAAATTCCACTTTATTTCTGGCAATAAGGCAAAAATTCCCCGTATTTTGGAGCAAAATTTCAGAAATTCCCCTTATATTGGTGCAAAAATGCAGAAAATCCTTTATTTTGGTTCAATAAGGCAAAAATTCCCCGTATTTTGAAGCAAAATTGCACATATTCCCCTAATTTTGAGGGAAAATGCAGAAATTCACATTATTTTGGGGCAAAAAGACAGAAATTCTCTTTATTTCAGGGCAAAAAGTCAGAAATTCCCCTTATTTTGGGGCAAAATTCCAGAAATTTTCTTTATTTTGGGACAAAATTGCAGAAATTTCAATTTTTTGGGCCAAAATTGCAGAAATTTCACTTATTTCAGGAAAAAAAGGCAGAAATTTTTCTTATTTTGGGGCAAAAAGCAGAAATTCCTTATATTTTGTGGCAAAAATGCAGAAATTCCCCTTATTTTGTGGTAAAAAGGCAGAAATTTCCCTTATTTTGGGGCAAAAATACAGAAATTTCCCTTATTTTGGGGCAAAATTGCAGAAATTTCAATTATTTTAAAGAAAAATTTTTGAAATTTAACTTATATCAGGGCAAAAAGTCGGAAATTCCCCTTCTTTTGGGGCAAGAAGACAGAAATTCCATATATTTTTACAAAAAAGTCAGAAATTGCACTTATTTTGAGTCAAAAAGGCGGAAAATCCCCTTATTTTGGGGTAAAAATGAAGAAATTTCCCTTTTTATGGCAAAAAGATATACATTCCTTTTATTTTCAGGCAAAAAGGCATAAATTCTCTGTATTTTGGAGCAAAATTGCAGAAATTCCCCTAATATTGGGGCAAAAGGCAGAAATTCCCCTTATTTTGGGGTAAAACTGCCGAAATTTCACTTATTTTGTGGCAAAATGGCAGAAATTCCCCTTATTTTTTGCGAAAAAGGCAGATAATCCCCGTATTTTGGAGCAAAATTGCAGAAATTCACCTAATTTTGGCGTAAAACATGCAGTAATTTTCTTTGTTTTGGGGTAAAAAGGCAGAAATTCTCCTTATTTTGGGGCAAAAGGAAGAAATTCTCCTTATTTTAGGGCAAAATTGCAGAAATTTCCCTTATTTGGGGACAAAAAACAGAAATTCCCTTTATTTTGCGGCAAAATTGCAAAAATTTTTTTTATTATGAAGAAAAATTGCAGAAATTTCTTTTATTTTAAGGCAAAATTACAGAAATTTCACATATTTCAGAGAAAAAAAGCAAAAATTTTTCATATTTTGGGGCAAAAATGCAGAAATTCCCCTTATTTTGGTGTAAAAAGGCTGAAATTCCCGTTATTTTGGGGCAAAAAGTCAGAAATTTGCCTTAATTTGGGGCAAAATCAGAAATTCTCCTAATTTTGGGGCCAAAAACAGAAATTCCCCTTATTTTGGGGTAAAATTGCGGAAATTTCAAATATTTCAGGGCAAAAAGGCAGAAATTCCACTTTATTTCTGGCAATAAGGCAAAAATTCCCCGTATTTTGGAGCAAAATTTCAGAAATTCCCCTTATATTGGTGCAAAAATGCAGAAAATCCTTTATTTTGGTTCAATAAGGCAAAAATTCCCCGTATTTTGAAGCAAAATTGCACATGTTCCCCTAATTTTGAGGGAAAATGCAGAAATTCACATTATTTTGGGGCAAAAAGAAAGAAATTCTCGTTTTTCAGGGCAAAAAGTCAGAAATTCCCCTTATTTTGGGGCAAAATTCCAGAAATTTTCTTTATTTTGGGACAAAATTGCAGAAATATCAATTTTTTGGGCCAAAATTGCAGAAATTTCACTTATTTCAGGAAAAAAAAGGCAGAAATTTTTCTTATTTTGGGGCAAAATCAGAAATTCCTTATATTTTGTGGCAAAAATGCAGAAATTCCCCTTATTTTGTGGTAAAAAGGCAGAAATTTCCCTTATTTTGGGGCAAAATACAGAAATTCCCATTACTGTGGGGCAAAATTGCAGAAATTTCAATTATTTTAAGGAAAAATTTTTGAAATTTAACTTATTTCAGGGAAAAAGTCGGAAATTCCCCGTATTTTGAAGCAAAATTGCATAAATACTCTCAATTTTTGGGCAAAAAGGCAGAAATTCTCCTTATTTTGGGGCAAAAAGACAGAAAATCTCCATTTTCAGGAGCAAACAGTCAGAAATTCCCCATATTGTGGGGCAAAATTGCAGAAATTTTTTTTACATTGAAGAAAAATAGCAGAAATTTCCCTTATTTAAAGGCAAAATTGCAGAAATTTCACTTATTTCAGGTTAATAAGTCAGAAATTCCCCTTATTTTGGGGCAAATTTGCAAAAATTTCCTTTACATTGGGGCAAAATTGCAGAAATTTTTTTTATTTTGTGGCAAATTGCAGATATTTCACTTATTTCAGGGTAATTAGTCAGAAATTACCCTTATTTTGGAGCAAAAAAGACAGAAATTCCTTTTGATTTGGGGGAAAAAGACAGAAATTCCACTTATTTAGAGGCAAAAAGGCAGAAATTCCCCTTATTTTGGAGCAAAAAAGAAGAAATTTTTATTTTTATGGCAAAAAGGTATGCATTCCCATTATTTCCAGGCAAAAAGGCAGAAATTCCCTGTATTTTGGAGCAAAATTGCAGAAATTCCCCCATTTTGGGGGCAAAAGGCAGAAATTCCCTTTATTTTGGGGCAAAAATCAGAAATTCCCATTAATTTGGGGCAAAATTCCAGAAATTTCCTTTATTTTGGGCAAAATTGCAGGAATTTACCTTATTATGGGGCAAAATTGCAGAAATTTCCCTTATTTGGTGCAAAATTGCAGAAATTTCACTTATTTTCAGGTATAAAGGCTGAAATTTCCTTTATTTTGGGGCAAAAAGGGAGAAATTCCCCTTATTTTGGGGCAAAATTTCAGAAATTTCCCTTATTATGGGGAAAAATTGCAGAAATTTCCCTTATTTTAGGACAAAATTGCAGAAATCTCACTTATTTCTGAGAAAAAAATCAAAAATTTTTCTTTTTTTGGGGCAAAAAGGCAGAAATTCCCATTATTTTGGGTTAAAAAGGCAGAAATTCATCTTATTTTGGGGTAAAATTGTAGAAATTTCACATATTTTAGAGCTAAAAGGTAGAAATTACCCTTATTTTGGAGCAAAATTGCAGAATTTTCACTTATTTCAGGGTAATAAGTAAGAAATTCCCCTTATTTTGGGGCAAAAAGACAGAAATTCCCTTAGTTTTGAGGGAAAAAGACAGAAATTCCACTTATTTAGAGGTAAAAATGCAGAAATTCCCGTTATTTTGGAGCAAAAATGAAGAAATTTCCCTTTTTATGGCAAAAAGGTATGCATTCCCATTATTTTTGGGCAAAAAAGCAGAAATTCCCCGTAATTTGGAGCAAAATTGCAGAAATTTCCCTAATTTTGGGGCAAAAGGCAGAAATTCCCTTTATTTTGGGGCAAAAATCAGAAAATCCCCTTATTATGGACAAAATTCCAGAAATTTTATTTTAGGGCAAAATTGCAGGAATTTACCTTATTTTGGGGCAAAATTGCAGAAATTTCCATTATTTGGGGTAAAATTGCAGAAATTTCACTAATTTTCAGGTAAAAAGGCTGAAATTTCTTTTATTTTGGGGCAAAAAGGGAGAAATTCCTCTTATTTTGGGGCAAAATTGCAGAAATTTCCCTTCATATGGGAAAAAATTGCAGAAATTGCCCTTATTTTAGGGTAAAATTGCAGAAATTTCACTTATTTCAGAGAAAAAACGCAAAAATTTTTCTTATTTTGGGACAAAAAGGCAGAAATTCCCATTATTTTGGGGCAAAAAGGCAGAAATTCACCTTACTTTGGGATAAAATTGCAGAAATTTCACATATTTCAGGGCAAAAAGGCAGAAATTTCTCTTATTTTGGGGCAAAATTGCAGAAATTTCACTTATTTCAGGGTAATAAGTAAGAAATTCCCCTTATTTTGGGGCAAAAAATACAGAAATTCCCTTTGTTTTGGGGGAAAAAGACAGAAATTCAACTTACTTAGTGGCAAAAAAGCCGAAATTCTTCTTATTTTGGAGCAAAAATGAAGAAATTTCCCTTTTTATGGCAAAAAGGTATGCATTCCCATTATTTTCGGGCAAAAAGGCAGACATTCCCCGTACTTTGGAGCAAAATTGCAGAAATTCCCCTTATTTTGGGGCAAAAGGCCGAAATTCCTTTCATTTTGGGGCAAAAATCAGAAAATCCCCTTATTTTGGGGCAAAATTCCAGAAATTTCCTCTATTTTGGGGTAAAATTGCAGGAATTTACCATATTTTGGGGCAAAATTGCAGAAATTTCCATTATTTGGTGTAAAATTGCAGAAATTTCACTTATTTTCAGGTAAAAAGGCTGAAATTTCCATTATTTTAGGGCAAAAGGTGAGTAATTCCTCTTATTTTGGGGCAAAATTGCAGAAATTTCCTTTATTATGGGGAAAAATTGCAGATATTTCCCTTATTTTAGGGCAATATTGCAGAAATTTCACTTACTTCAGAAAAAATTTTTTTTTCTTATTTTGGGGCAAAAAGGCAGAAATTCACCTTATTTTGGGGTAAAATTGCAGAAATTTCACATATTTCAGGCCAAAAAGGCAGAAATTTCCCTTATTTTGGGGCAAAATTGCAGAAATTTCACTTATATCAGGGAAAAAAGGCAGAGATTTTCCTTATTTTGGGGCAAAAATGCATATATTCCTCTTATTTTGAGGTAAAAAGGCTGAAATTCCTTTTATTTGATTGCAAAAAGATAGAAATTCCCCTTATTTTGTGGCAAAAATGCAGAAATTTCCCTTATTTTAGGACAAAATTGCAGAAATTTCACTTATTTCAAAGAAAAAAATCAAAAATTTTTCTTTTTTTGGGGCAAAAATGCAGAAATTCCCATTATTTTGGGGCAAAAAGGCAGAAATTCACCTTATTTTGGGGTAAAATTGCAGAAATTTCACATATTTCAGGGCAAAAAGGCAGAAATTTCCCTTATTTTGGGGCAAAATTTCAGAAATTTCACTTATTTCAGGTAAATAAGTCAGAAATTCCCCGTATTTTGGGGCAAAAAAACAGAAATTCCCTTTTTTGGGGGGAAAAAGACAGAAATTCAACTTATTTAGAGGTTAAAAAGCCGAAATTCTTCTTATTTTGTACCAAAAATGAAGAAAATTTTTCTCTTTTATGGCAAAAACTTATGCATTTCCTCTATTTTCGGGCATAATGCAGAAATTCCCCGTATTTTGGAGCAAAATTGCAGAAATTCCCTTAATTGTGGGGCAAAATGGCAGAATTTTTCTATATGTTGGGGAAAAAAGACAGAAATTCTCTTTATTTTGGGGCAAAACTCAGAAATTTCACTTATTTTGGGTCAAAATTCCAGAAATTTCTCTTATTTTGGGTCAAAATTGCAGAAATTTAGCTTATTTTGGGGCAAAATTGCAGAAATTTCACTTATTTCAGGGAACAAAGGCAGAAATTTTCCTTATTTTGGGGCAAAAATGCAGAAATTCCCCTTATTTTGAGGTAAAAAGGCTGAAATTCCCATTATTTGGGGGCAAAAATGTAGAAATTTCCCTTATTTTGGGGCAAAAAAACAGAAATTCTCCTTATTTTGTGGCAAAAATGCAGAAATTTTTTTTATTTTGGAGCAAAATTGCAGAAATTTCACCTATTTCAGGGCATAATTCAAAAATTCCTTTTATTTTGGGACAAAAAACAGAAATTCCGTTTATTTTTGGGTAAAAAGGCATAAATTTCACTTATTTTGAGGTAAAGAGGCAGAAATTCCTCTTATTTTGGGGAAAAATGAAGAAATTTCCTTTTTTTTTGTGGCAAAAGGTATACATTCGCCTTACTTTCGGGATAAAAAGCAGAAATTCCCCGTATTTTGAAGCAAAATTGCAGAAATTCTCTCAATTTTCGTGCAAAAAGGCAGAAATTCTCCTTATTTTGGGGAAAAAGACAGAAAATCTCCTTTTTCAGGAGCAAACAGTCAGAAATTCCCCTTATTTTGGGGCAAAATTGCAGAAATTTCCTTTACATTGGGGCAAAATTGAAGAAATTTCCCTTATTTTGGGGCAAAGTTGCAGAAATTTCACTTATATCAGGGTAATAAGTCAGAAATTCCCCTTATTTTGAGGCAAAAAAGACAGAAATTACCTTTGTTTTGGGGGAAAAAGACAGAAATTCCACTTATTTAGAGGCAAAAAGGCAGAAATTCAATTTATTTTGGAACAAAAATGAAGAAATTTCCCTTTTTATAGCAAAAAGGTATGCATTCCCATTATTTTCGGGCAAAAAGGCAGAAATTCCCCGTATTTTGGAGCAAAATTGCAGAAATTCCCCTAATTGTGGGGCAAAAGACAGAAATTCCCTTTATTTTGTAGCAAAAATGAAGAAATTTCCCTTTTTATGGCAAAAAGTTATGCATTCCCATTATTTTCGGGCAAAAAGGCAGAAATTCCTTGTATTTTGGAGCAAAACTGCAGAAATTGTCCTAATTTTGGCGCAAAAGGCAGAAATTCCCTTTATTTTGGGGAAAAAAGACAGAAATTCCCTTTGTCTTGAGGGAAAAAGACAGAAATTCCACTTATTTAGAGGTAAAAATGCAGAAATTCCCGTTATTTTGGAGCAAAAATGAAGAAATTTCCCTTTTTATGGCAAAAAGGTATGCATTCCCATTATTTTCGGGCAAAAAGGCAGAAATTCCCCGTATTTTGGAGCAAAATTGCAGAAATTCCCCTAATTTTATGGCAAAAGGCAGAAATTCCCTATATTTTGGGGCAAAAATCAGAAAATCCCCTTATTTTGGGGCAAAATTCCAGAAATTTCCTTTATTTTGGGGCAAAATTGCAGGAATTTACCTTATTTTGGCGCAAAATTGCAGAAATTTTTCTTATTTGGGGCAAAATTGCAGAAATTTCACTTATTTTCAGGTGAAAAGGCTGAAATTTCATTTAGTTTGGGGCAAAAAGGGAGAAATTCCCCTTATTTTGGGGCAAAATTGCAGAAATTTCCCTTATTATGGGGAAAAATTGCAGAAATTTCTCTTATTTTAGGGCAAAATTGCAGAAATTTCACTTATTTCAGAGAAAAAAATCAAAAATTTTTCTTTTTTGGGGCAAAAAGGCAGAAATTCCAATTATTTTGGGGCAAAAAGGCAGAAATTCACCTTATTTTGGGGTAAAATTGCATAAATTTCACATATTTCAGGGCAAAAAGGCAGAAATTTCCCTTATTTAGGGGCAAAATTGCAGAAATTTCACTTATTTCAGGGTAATAAGTCAGAAATTCCCTTTATTTTGGGGCAAAAAGACAGAAATTCCCTTTGTTTTGGGGAAAAAAGACAGAAATTCCACTTATTTAGAGGCAACAAAGCAGAAATTCCCCTTATTTTGGAGCAAAAATGAAGAAATTTCCTTTTTTATGGCAAAAAGGTATGCATTCCCATTATTTTCGTGCAAAAAGGCAGAAATTCCCCGTATTTTCGAGAAAAATTGCAGAAATTCCCCTAATTTTGGGGCAAAATGCAGAAATTCCCTTTATTTTGGGGCAAAAATCAGAAATTCCTCTTATTTTGGGGCAGAATTCCAGAAATTTTTTTTATTTTGGGGAAAAATTGCAGGAATTTATTTTATTTTGTGGCAAAATTGTAGAAATTTCACTTATATTCAGGTAAAAAGGCTGAAATTTCCTTTATTTTGGGGCAAAAAGGGAGAAATCCCCCTTATTTTAAGGCAAAATTACAGAAATTTTCTTTATTATGAGAAAAAATTGCAGAAATTTCCTTTATTTTAGGGCAAAATTTCAGAAATTTCACTTATTTCAGAGAAAAAAACCAAATATTTTTCTCATTTTGGGGCAAAAAAGGCAGAAATTTCCATTATTTTGGGGCAAAAAGTCAGAAATTCACCTTATTTTGTGGTAAAATTGCAGAAATTTCATATATTACAGGGCAAAAAGGCAGAAATTTCCCTTATTTTGGGGCAAAATTGAAGAAATTTCACTTATTTCAGGTTAATAAGTCAGAAATTCCCCTTATTTGGGAGCAAAAACGACAGAAATCCCCTCTGTTTTGGGGGAAAAAGACAAAAATTCCAATTATTTAGAGGCAAAAAAGCAGAAATTCTTTTTATTTTGGAGCAAAAATAAAGAAATTTTCCTCGTTTATTTCAAAAAGTTATGCATTCCCCTTATTTTCGGGCAAAAATGCAGAAATTCCCCGTATTTTGGAGCAAAATTGCAGAAATTATCCTAATTGTGGGGCAAAAAGGCAGAAATTCCCTATATGTTGGGGCAAAAAGATAGAAATTCTCCTTATTTTGGGGCAAAACTCAGAAATTCCCCTTATTTTGGGGCAAAATTCCAGAAATTTCCCTTATTTTGGTGCAAAATTGCAGAAATTTCACTTATTTTGGGGCAAAATTGCAGAAATTTCACTTATTTTAGGGAAAAAAGGCAGAAATTTTCCTTATTTTGGGGCAAAAGTGCAGAAATTCCCCTTATTTTGAGGTAAAAAGGCTGAAATTCCCCTTATTTGGAGGCAAAAAGGCAGAAATTTCCCTTATTTTGGGGCAAAAAGACAGAAATTCCCTTTATTTTGTGGCAAAAATGCAGAAATTTCTTTTATTGTGGTTCAAAAATGAAGAAATTCTTTTTTTTGTGGGAAAAGGTATACATTCCTCTTACTTTCGGGATTAAAAGCAGAAATTCTCCGTATTTTGAAGCAAAATTGCAGAAATTCTCATAATTTTCGGGCAAAAAGGCAGGAATTCTCCTTATTTTGGGGCAAAAATACAGAAAATATCCTTTTTTCGGGAGCAAACATTCAGAATTTCCTCTTATTTTTGGGCAAAATTGCAGAAATTTCCTTTACATTGGGGCAAAATTGCAGAAATTTCCCTTATTTTGGGGCAAAATTGCAGAAATTTCACTTATTTCAGGGTAATAAGTCAGTAATTCCACTTATTTTGGGGCAAAAAAGACAGAAATTCCCTTTGTTTTGGGGGAAAAAGACAGAAATTCCACTTATTTAAAGGCAAAAAGAAAGAAATTCCCCTTATTTTGGAGCAAAAATGAAGAAATTTCCCTTTTTATGTTAAAAAGGTATGCATTCCCATTATTTTCGGGCAAAAAGGCAGAAATTCCCCGTATTTTGGAGCAAAATTGCAGAAATTCCCCTAATTTTGGGGCAAAAGGCAGAAATTCCCTTTATTTTGGGGCAAAAATCAGAAATTCCTCTTATTTTGGGGCAAAATTCCAGAAATTTCCTTTATTTTGGTGCAAAATTGCAGGAATTTGCCTTATTTTGGTGAAAAATTGCAGAAATTTCTATTATTTGAGGCAAAATTGCAGAAATTTCACTTATTTTCAGGTAAAAAGTCAATTTTCTTTATTTTTGGGCAAAAAGGGAGAAAATCCCTTTATTTTGGGGCATAATTGAGAAATTTCCCTTATTATGGGGAAAAATTGCAGAAATTTCCCTTATTTTAGGGCAAAATTGCAGAAATTTCACTTACTTCAGAAAAAAAATTTTTTTTCTTATTTTGGGGCAAAAGGCAGAAATTCACCTTATTTTGGGGTAAAATTGCAGAAATTTCACATATTTCAGGCCAAAAAGGCAGAAATTTCCCTTATTTTTGGGCAAAATTGCAGAAATTTCACTTATATCAGGGAAAAAAGGCAGAGATTTTCCTTATTTTGGGGCAAAAATGCAGATATTCCTCTTATTTTGAGGTAAAAATGCTGAAATTCCTTTTATTTGGTGGCAAAAAGACAGAAATTCCCCTTATTATGTGGCAAAAATGCAGAAATTTCCCTTATTTTAGGACAAAATTGCAGAAATTTCACTTATTTCAGAGAAAAAAATCAAAAATTTTTCTTTTTTTGGGGCAAAAATGCAGAAATTCCCATTATTTTGTGGCAAAAAGGCAGAAATTCACCTTATTTTGGGGTAAAATTGCAGAAATTTCACATATTTCAGGGCAAAAAGTAGAAATTTCCTTTATTTTGGGGCAAAATTGCAGATATTTCACTTATTTCAGGGTAATAAGTCAGAAATTCCCCTTATTTTGGGGCAAAAAACAGAAATTCCCTTTGTTTTGAGGGAAAAAGACAGAAATTCCACTGATTTAGAGGAAAAATGCAGAAATTCCTGTTATTTTGGAGCAAAAATGAAGAAATTTCCCTTTTTATGGCACAAAGGTATGCATTCCCATTATTTTCGGGCAAAAAGGCAGAAATTCCCCGTATTTTTGAGCAAAATTGCAGAAATTCCTCTAATTTTGGGGCAAAAGGCAGAAATTCCCTTTATTTTGGGGCAAAAATCAGAAAATCCCCTTATTTTGGGGCAAAATTCCAGAAAATTCCTCTATTTTGGGGTAAAATTGCAGGAATTTACCTTATTTTGAGGCAAAATTGCAGAAATTTCCATTATTTAGTGTAAAATTGCAGAAATTTCACTTATTTTCAGGTAAAAAGGCTGAAATTTCCATTATTTTGGGGCAAAAGGTGAGAAATTGTTCTTATTTTGGGGCAAAATTGCAGAAATTTCCTTTATTATGGGGAAAAATTGCAGAAATTTCAATTATTTCAGAGAAAAAAAGCAAAAATTTTTTTTATTTTGGGACAAAAAGGCAGAAATTCCCATTATTTTGGTGCAAAAGGCAGAAATTCACCTTATTTTGGAGTAAAATTGCAGAAATTTCACATATTTCAGGGCAAATAGGCAGAAATTTCCCTTATTTTGGGGCAAAATTGCAGAAATTTCACTTATTTCAGGGAAATAAGTCAGAAATTCCCCGTATTTTGGGGCAAAGAAACAGAAATTCTATTTTTTGGGGGGAAAAAGACAGAAATTCAACTTATTTAGAGGTTAAAAAGCCGAAATTCTTCTTATTTTGTACCAAAAATGAAGAAATTTTTCTCTTTTATGGCAAAAACTTATGCATTTCCTCTATTTTCGGGCATAATGCAGAAATTCCCCGTATTTTGGAGCAAAATTGCAGAAATTCCCTTAATTCTGGGGCAAAATGGCAGAATTTTTCTATATGTTGGGGAAAAAGGACAGAAATTCTCTTTATTTTGGGGCAAAACTCAGAAATTCCCCTTATTTTGGGGCAAAATTCCAGAAATTTCTCTTATTTTGGGTCAAAATTGCAGAAATTTAGCTTATTTTGGGGCAAAATTGCAGAAATTTCACTTATTTCAGGGAACAAAGGCAGAAATTTTCCTTATTTTGGGGCAAAAATGCAGAAATTCCCCTTATTTTGAGGTAAAAAGGCTGAAATTCCAATTATTTGGGGGCAAAAATGCAGAAATTTCCCTTATTTTGGGGCAAAAAAACAGAAATTCTCTTTATTTTGTGGCAAAAATGCAGAAATTTTTTTTATTTTGGGGCAAAATTGCAGAAATTTCACCTATTTCAGGGCATAATTCAAAAATTCCTTTTATTTTGTGACAAAAAGTCAGAAATTCCGTTTATTTTTGGGTAAAAAGGCATAAATTTCACTTATTTTGAGGTAAAAATGCAGAAATCCTCTTATTTTGGGGCAAAAATGAAGAAATTTCCTTTTTTTGTGGCAAAAGGTATACATTCCCCTTACTTTCGGGATAAAAAGCAGAAATTTCCCGTATTTTGAAGCAAAATTGCAGAAATTCTCTCAATTTTCGTGCAAAAAGGCAGAAATTCTTTTTATTTTGGGGCAAAAAGACAGAAAATCTCCTTTTTCAGGAGCAAACAGTCAGAAATTCCCCTTGTTTTGGGGCAAAATTGCAGAAATTTCCTTTACATTGGGGCAAAATTGCAGAAATTTCCCTTATTTTGGGGCAAAGTTGCAGAAATTTCACTTATTTCAGGGTAATAAGTCAGAAATTCCCCTTATTTTGGGGCAAAAAAAGACAGAAATTCCCTTTGTTTTGGGGGAAAAAGACAGAAATTCCACTTATTTAGAGGCAAAAAGGCAGAAATTCAATTTATTTTGGAGCAAAAATGAAGAAATTTCCCTTTTTATAGCAAAAAGGTATGCATTCCCATTATTTTCGGGCAAAAAGGCAGAAATTCCCCGTATTTTGGAGCAAAATTGCAGAAATTCCCCTAATTGTGGGGCAAAAGACAGAAATTCCCTTTATTTTGGAGCAAAAATGAAGAAATTTCCCTTTTTATGGCAAAAAGTTATGCATTCCCATTATTTTCGGGCAAAAAGGCAGAAATTCCTTGTATTTTGGAGCAAAATTGCAGAAAATGTCCTAATTTTGGGGCAAAAGGCAGAAATTCCCATTATTTTGGGGAAAAAAGACAGAAATTCCCTTTGTCTTGAGGGAAAAAGACAGAAATTCCAATTATTTAGAGGTAAAAATGCAGAAATTCCCGTTATTTTGGAGCAAAAATGAAGAAATTTCCCTTTTTATGGCAAAAAGGTATGCATTCCCATTATTTTCGGGCAAAAAGGCAAAAATTCCCCATATTTTGGGGCAAAATTGCAGAAATTCCCCTAAATTTGGGGCAAAAGGCAGAAATTCCCTTTATTTTGGGGCAAAAATCATAAATTCCCCTTATTTTGGGACAAAATTCAAGAAATTTTTTTTTTATTTTGGGGCAAAATTGCAGGAATTTACCTTATTTTGGGGCAAAATTGCAGAAATTTTTCTTATTTGAAGCAAAATTGCAGAAATTTCACTTATTTTCAGGTAAAAAGGCTGAAATTTCCTTTAGTTTGGGGCAAAAAGAAAGAAATTCCCCTTATTTTGGGGCAAAATTGCAGAAATTTCCCATATTATTGGGAAAAATTGCAGAAATTTTCTTTATTTTAGAGCAAAATAGCAGCAATTTACTTATTTCAGAGAAAAAAAGCAAAAATTTTTCTTATTTTGGGGCAAAAAGGCAGAAATTCCCATTATTTTGGGGCAAAAAATGAGAAATTCACCTTATTTTGAGGTAAAATTGCAGAAATTTCACAGATTTCAGGGCAAAAAAGCAGAAATTTCCTTTATTTTGGGGCAAAATTGCAGAAAATTCACTTATTTCAGGGTAATAAGTCAGAAATTACCCTTATTTTGGGCCAAAAAAACCCAGAAATTTCCTTTGTTTTTGGGGAAAAAGACAGAAATTCCACTTATTGAGAAGCATAAAGGCAGAAATTCCTTTTATTTTGGAGCAAAAATGAAGAAATTTCCCTTCTTTATGGCAAAAAGTTATGCATTCCTCTTATTTTCGTGCAAAAAGGCAGAAATTCCCCGTATTTTGGAGCAAAATTGCAGAAATTCCCCTAATTGTGGTGCAAAAAGGCAGAAATTTTCTATATGTTGGGGCAAAAAGACAGAAATTCTCCTTATTTTGGGGCAAAACTCAGAAATTCCACTTATTTTGGGGCAATATTGCAGAAATTTCACTTACTTCAGAAAAAAAAGGCAGAAATTTTCCTTATTTTGGGGCAAAAAGGCAGAAATTCCTAATATTTTGTGGCAAAAATGCAGAAATTCTTCTTATTTTGAGGTAAAAAAGATGAAATTCCTCTTATTTGAGGGCAAAAAGGCAAAAATTTCCCTTATTATGGGGCAAAATTGCAGAAACCTCACTTATTTCAGAGTAATAATTTAGAAATGTTTCTTATTTTGGGGCAAAAAAGACAGAATATGCCTTTGTTTTGGGGGAAAAAGACAGAAATTCCACTTATTTAGAGCCAAAAAAGCAGAAATTCCCATTATTTTGAAGCAAAAATGAAGAAATTTCCCTTTTTTTAGGCAAAAAGGTATGCATTCTTATTTTCGGGCAAAAAGGCAGAAAGTCCTCGTATATTGGAGCAAAATTGCAAAAATTCCCCTAATTGTGGGGCAAAAATGCAGACATTCCCTATATGTTGGGGCAAAAGACAGAAATTCTCCTTATTTTGAGGCAAAACTCAGAAATTCCACTTATTTTGGGGCAAAATTCCAGAAATTTCCCTTATTCTGGGGCAAAATTGCAGAAATTTCACTTATTTTGGGCAAAATTGCAGAAATTTCACTTATTACAGGGAAAAAAAGGAATTTTGTTATTTTGGGGCAAAAAGGCAGAAATTCCCCTTATTTTGAGGTAAAAAGGCTGAATTTCCCCTTATTTGGGGACAAAAAGGCAGAAATATCTCTTATTTTGGGGCAAAATTGCAGAAATTTAACTTATAACAGGGTAATAAGTCAGAAATTCTTCTTAATTTGGGGCAAAAAAGACAGAAATTCCCTTTGTTTTAGGGGAAAAAGAAGAAATTCACTTATTTAGAGGCAAGAAGGCAGAAATTCCCCTTATTTTGGTGCAAAAATGAAGAAAAATCCCATTTTATGGCAAAAAGATATGCATTCCCATTATTTTCGGGCAAAAAAACAGAAATTCCCCGTATTTTGGGGCAAAAAGGCAGAAATTCACCTTATTTTGGGGTAAAATTGCAGAAATTTTACATATTTCAGGGCAAAAAGGTAAAAATTTCCCTTATTTTGGGGCAAAATTGTAGAAATTTCACTTATTTCAGGGTAATAATCAGAAATTTCCCTTATTTTGGGACAGAAAAGACAGAAATTCCTTTTGTTTTGGGGGAAAAAGACAGAAATTCCACTTATTTAGAGGCTAAAAAGCCGAAATTCTTCTTATTTTGGAGCAAAAATGAAGAAATGTTCCTTTTTTATGGCAAAAACTTATGCATTTCCTCTATTTTCGGGAAAAATGCAGAAATTCCTTGTATTTTGACGCAAAATTGCAGAAATTCCCCTAATTCTGGGGCAAAAAGGCAGAAATTCCCTATATGTTGGGGCAAAAAGACAGAAATTCTCCTTATTTTGGGGCAAAACTAAGAAATTTTCCTTATTTTGGGGCAAAATTCCAGAAATTTCCCATATTTTGGGGCAAAATTGCAGAAATTTCACTTATTTTGGGGCAAAATTGCAGAAATTTCACTTATTTCAGGAAAAAAAGGCAGAAAATTTCCTTATTTTAGGCCAAAAATGAAGAAATTCCCCTTATTTTGAGGTAAAAAGGCTGAAATTCCCCTTATTTGGGGGCAAAAAGGCAGAAATTTCCCTTATTTTGGGGCAAAAAAACAGACATTCCCCTTATTTTGTGGCAAAAATGCAGAAATTTCTTTTATTTTGGGGCAAAATTGCAGAAATTTCAACTATTTCAAGGCATAATTCAAAAATTCCTTTTATTTTGGGGCAAAAAGACAGAAATTCCGTTTATTTTTGGGTAAAAAGTAAGAAATTTCACTTATTTTTATGTAAAAAGGCTGAAATTCCTCTTATTTTGGGACAAAAATGAAGACATTTCTATTTTTGGGGCAAAAGGTATACATTTCCCTTACTTTCTGGATAATAAGCAGAAATTCCCCATATTTTGAAGCAAAATTGCAGAAATTCTCTCAATTTTCGTGCAAAAAGGCAGAAATTCTCTTTATTTTGGGGCAAATAGACAGAAAATCTTCTTTTTCGGGAGCAAACAGTGAGAAATTCCCCTAATTTTGGGGCAAAATTGCAGAAATTTTATTTACATTGGGGCAAAATTGAAAAAATTCCCCTTATTTGGGGGCAAAGTTGCAGAAATTTCACTTATTTCAGGGTAATAAGTCAGAAATTCCCCTTTTTGGGGGGCAAAAAAGACAGAAATTCCCTTTGTTTTGGGGGAAAAAGACAGAAATTCCACTTATTTACAGGCAAAAATGAAGAAATTCCACTTATTTTGGAGCAAAAATGAAGAAATTTCCCTTTTTATGGCAAAAAGGTATGCATTCCCATTATTTTCGGGCAAAAAGGCAGAAATTCCCTGTATTTTGGAGCAAAATTGCAGAAATTCCCATAATTTTGGGGCAAAAGGCAGAAATTCCCTTTATTTTGGGGCAAAAATCATAAATTCCCCTTATTTTGGGGCAAAATTCCAGAAATTTCCTTTATTTTGGCGCAAAATTGCAGGAATTTACCTTGTTTTGGGGCAAAATTGCAGAAATTTCCATTATTTGGGGCAAAATTGCAGAAATTTCACTTATTTCAGGTAAAAGGCTGAAATTTCCTTTACTTTGGGGCAAAAAGCGAGAAATTCCTCTTATTTTGGGGCAAAATTTCAGAAATTTCCCTTATTATGGGGAAAAATTGCAGAGATTTCCCTTATTTTAGGGCAAAATTGCAGAAATTTCACTTATTTCAAAGAAAAAATGCAAAATTTTTTCTTATTTTGAAACAAAAAGGCAGAAATTCCCATTATTTTGGGGCAAAAAGGCAGAAATTCACCTTATTTTGGGGTAAAATTGCAGAAATTTCATATATTTCAGGGCAAAAGGCAGAAATTTCCCTTATTTTGCGGCAAAATTGCAGAAATTTGTCTTATTTCAGGGTATTAAGTCAGAAATTCCCCTTATTTTGGTGAAAAATACAGAAATTCCCTTTGTTTTGGGGAAAAAAGACAGAAATTCCACTTATTTAGAGGCTAAAAAGCCGAAATTCTTCTTATTTTGGAGCAAAAATGACGAAATTTTCCTCGTTTATTTCAAAAAGTTATGCATTTCCCTTTTTTTCGGGCAAAAAGCCAGAAATTCCCTGTATTTTGAAGCAAAATTGCAGAAATTCACCTATTTGTGGGGCAAAAAGGCAGAAATTCCCTATATGTTGGGGCGAAAACACAGAAATTCTCCTTATTTTGTGGCAAAACTCAGAAATCCCCTTTATTTTGGGGCAAAATTCCAGAAATTTTTCTTATTCTGGGGCAAAATTGCAGAAATGTCACTTATTTTGGGCAAAATTGCAGAAATTTCACTTATTTCAGGGTAAAAAAGGAATTTTGTTATTTTGGGGCAAAAAGGCAGAAATTCCCCTTATTTTGAGGTAAAAAGGCTGAAATTCCCCTTATTTGGGGTCAAAAAGGCAGAAATATCCTTTATTTTGGGGCAAAATTGCAGAAATTTCACTTATTACAGGGTAATAAGTCACAAATTCCCCTTAATTTGGGGTGAAAAAGACAGAAATTCCCTTTGTTTTGGGGGAAAAAGAAGAAATTCCACTTATTTAGAGGCAAGAAGTCAGAAATTCCCCTTACTTTGTAGCAAAAATGAAGAAATTTCCCTTTTTATGGCAAAAAGGTATGCATTCCCATTATTTTCGGGCAAAAAGGCAGAAATTCCCCATATTTTGGGGCAAAATTGCAGAAATTCCCCTAAATTTGGGGCAAAAGGCAGAAAGTCCCTTTATTTTGGGGCAAAAATCATAAATTCCCCTTATTTTGGGGAAAAATTCAAGAAATTTCCTTTATTTTGGGGCAAAATTGCAGGAATTTACCTTATTTTGGGGCAAAATTGCAGAAATTTTTCTTATTTGGGGCAAAATTGCAGAAATTTCACTTATTTTCAGGTAAAAAGGCTGAAATTTCCTTAAGTTTGGGGCAAAAAGGGAGAAATTCCCCTTATTTTGGAGCAAAATTGCAGAAATTTCCCTTATTATTGGGAAAAATTGCAGAAATTTTTCTTATTTTAGAGCAAAATTGCAGCAATTTCACTTATTTCAGAGAAAAAAAGCAAAAATTTTTCTTATTTTGGGGCAAAAAGGCAGAAATTCCCATTATTTTGGGGCAAAAAAGGAGAAATTCACCTTATTTTGAGGTAAAATTGCAGAAATTTAACAGATTTCAGGGAGAAAAAGCAGAAATTTCCCTTATTTTGGGGCAAAATTGCAGAAATTTCACTTATTTCAGGGTAATAAGTCAGAAATTCCCATTATTTTGGGCCAAAAAAAAACCCAGAAATTCCCTTTGTTTTGGGGGAAAAAGACAGAAATTCCACTTATTGAGAAGCAAAAAGGCAGAAATTCCTTTTATTTTGGACCAAAAATGAAGAAATTTCCCTTTTTTATGGCAAAAAGTTATGCATTCCTCTTATTTTCGTGCAAAAAGGCAGAAATTCCCCGTATTTTGTAGCAAAATTGAAGAAATTCCCCTAATTGTGGTGCAAAAAAAAAGAAATTCCCTATATGTTGGGACAAAAAGACAGAAATTCTCTTTATTTTGGGGCAAAATTCAGAAATTTCACTTATTTTGGCGCAATATTGCAGAAATTTCACTTACTTCAGGGAAAATAGGCAGAAATTTCCCTTATTTTGGGGCAAAAAGGGAGAAATTCCTAATATTTTGTGGCAAAAATGCAGAAATTCCCCTTAGTTTGAGTTAAAAACGGTGAAATTCCCCTTATTTGTGGGCAAAAAGGCAAAAATTTCCCTTATTTTGGGGCAAAATTGCAGAAACCTCACTTATTTCAGAGTAATAAGTCAGAAAATTTTCTTATTTTGGGGCAAAAAAGACAGAAAATCCCTTTGTTTTGGGGGAAAAAGACAGAAATTCCACTTATTTAGAGGCAAAAAAGCATAAATTTCCCTTATTTTGAAGCAAAAATGAAGAAATTTCCCTTTTTTAAGGCAAAAAGGTATGCATTCTTCTTATTATCGGGCAAAAAGGCAGAAATTCTACGTATATTGGAGCAAAATTGCAAAAATTCCCCTAATTGTGGGGCAAAAATGCAGAAATTCCCTATATGTTGGGGAAAAAGACGGAAATTCTAGTTATTTTGGGGCAACACTCAAAAATTCCACTTATTTTGGGGCAAAATTCCAGAAATTTCCCTTATTCTGGGGCAAAATTGCAGAAATTTCATTTATTTTGTGCAAAATTGCAGAAATTTCACTTATTTCAGGGAAAAAAGGAATTTTGTTATTTTGGGGAAAAAAGGCAGAAATTCCCCTTATGTTGAGGTAAAAAGGCTGAAATTCCCCTTATATGGGGGCAAAAAGGCAGAAATATCCCTTATTTTGTGGCAAAATTGCAGAAATTTTACTTATTACAGGGTAATAATTCAGAAATTCCCCTTAATTTGGGGCAAAAAATACAGAAATTCCCTTTGTTTTGGGGGAAAAAGAAGAAATTCCACTTATTTAGAGGCAAAAAGGCAGAAATTCCCCTTATTTTGGAGCAAATATGAAGAAGTTTCCCTTTTTATGGCAAAAAGGTATGCATTCCCATTATTTTCGGGCAAAAAGGCAGAAATTCCCATTATTTTGGGGCAAAAAGGCAGAAATTCACCTTATTTTGGGGTAAAATTGCAGTAAATTCACATATTTCAGGGCAAAAAGGCAAAAATTTCCCTTATTTTGGGGCAAAATTGCAGAAATTTCACTTATTTCAGGGTAATAAGTCAGAAATTCCCCTTATTTTGGGGCAAAATACAGAAATTCCCTTTGTTTTGGGGGAAAAAGACAGAAGTTCCACTTATTTAGAGGCAAAAAACAAAATTCTTCTTATTTTGGAGCAAAAATAAAGAAATTTTTCTCGTTTATGGCAAAAGGTTATGCATTCCCCTTATTTTTGGGCAAAAAGGCAGAAATTCCCTGTATTTTGGAGCAAAATTGTAGAAATTCTCATAATTGTGGGGCAAAAAGGCAGAAATTCCCTCTATGTTGGGGCAAAAACACAGAAATTCTCCTTATTTTGGGGCAAAACTCAGAAATTCCCCTTATTTTGGGGCAAAATTCCAGAAATTTCCCTTATTTTGGGGCAAAATTGCAGAAATTTCACTTATTTTGGGGCAAAATTGCAGAAATTTCAATTATTTTTAAGGAAAAAAGCCAGAAATTTTTCTTATTTTGGGGCAAAAATGCAGAAATTTACTTTATTTTGAGGTAAAAATGCTGTAATTCCCCTTATTTGGGGGCAAAACGCAGAAATATCCTTTATTTTGGGGGAAAGAGACAGAAATTCCCCTTATTTTGAGGCAAAAATTTCTTTTATTTTAGGGCTAAATTGCAGAAATTTCACATATTTCAGGGCATAATTCAAAAATTCCTTTTATTTTTGGGCAAAATAACAGAAATTCTGTTTATTTTTGTGTAAAAAGGCAGAAATTTCAATTATTTTGAGGTAAAAAGGCAGAAATTGCTCTAATTTTGGGGCAAAAATGAAGAAATTTCCCTTTTTTGTAGCAAAAGGTAAACATTCCCCTTACTTTCCGGATAAAAAGCAGAAATTCCCTGTATTTTGAAGCAAAATTGCAGAAATTCTCTCAATTTTCGGGCAAAAAGGCAGAAATTCTCCTTATTTTTTGGTAAAAACACAGAAAATCTCCTTTTTCGGGAGCAAACAGTCAGAAATTCCCCTTAATTTGGGGCAAAAAAGACAGAAATTCCCTTTGTTTTAATGAAAAAAGACAGAAATTCCACTTATTTAGAGGCAATAAAGGAGAAATTCTTATTTTGGAGCAAAAATGAAGAAATTTTTCTCATTTATTTCAAAAATTATGCATTCCCCTTATTTTCGGGGTAAAAGGCAGAAATTCCCTGTATTTTGGAGCAAAATTGCATAAATTCCCCTAATTGTGGGGCAAAAAGGCAGAAATTCCCTATATGTTGGGGCAAAAAGAAAGAAATTCTCCTTATTTTGGGGCAAAACTCAGAAATTCCCCTTATTTTGGGGCAAAATTCCAGAAATTTCCCTTATTTTGGGGCAAAATTGAAGAAATTTCACTTATTTTGGGGCAAAATTGCAGAAATTTCACTTATTTTAGGGAAAAAAGCCAGAGATTTTCCTTATTTTGGGGCAAAAATGCAGAAATTCCCCTTATTTTGAGGTAAAAAGTCCGAAATTCTTTTTATTTGGAGGCAAAAAGGCAGAAATTTCCCTTATTTTGGGGCAAAAAGACAGAAATTCCCCTTATTTTGTGGCAAAAATGCAGAAATTTCTTTTATTTTGGGGCAAAAATGAAGAAAATCCTTTTTTTGTGAGAAAAGGTATACATTCCTCTTACTTTCGGGATTAAAAGCAGAAATTTCCCGTATTTTGAAGCAAAATTGCAGAAATTCTCATAATTTTTGGGCAAAAAGGCAGAAATTCTCCTTATTTTGGGTCAAAAAGACATAAAATCTCCTTTTTTGGGAGCAAACAGTCAGAGTTTCTCCTAATTTTGGGGCAAAATTGCAGAAATTTCATTTACATTGGGGCAAAATTGCAGAAATTTTCCTTATTTTGGGGCAAAATTGCAGAAATTTCACTTATTTCAGGGTAATAAATCAGTAATTCCCCTTATTTTGGGGCAAAAAAGACAGAAATTCCCTTTGTTTTGGGGGCAAAAGAAAAAAATTCCATTTATTTAGAAGCAAAAAGGCAGAAATTCCCCTTATTTTGGAGCAAAAATGAAGAAATTTTCCTTTTTATGGCAAAAAGGTATGCATTCCCATTATTTTCAGGCAAAAAGGCAGAAATTCCCTGTATTTTAGAGCAAAATTGCAGAAATTCTTCTAAATTTGGGGCAAAAGGCAGAAATTCCCCTTATTTTGGGGCAAAATTCTAGAAATTTCCTTTATTTTGGGGCAAAATTGCAGGAATTTACCTTATTTTGGGTCAAAATTGCAGAAATTTCACCTATTTGGTGCAAAATTGCAGAAATTTTACTTATTTTCAGGTATAAAGGCTGAAATTTCCTTTATTTTGGGGCAATAAGGGAGAAATTCTCCTTATTTTGGGGCAAAATTGCAGAAATTTCCCATATTATGGGGAAAAATTGCAGAAATTTTTCTTATTTTAGGGCAAAATTGCAGAAATTTCACTTATTTTAGAGAAAAAAAGCAAAAATTTTTCTTTTTTTGGGGCAAAAAGGTAGAAATTCCCATTATTTTGGGGCAAAAAGGCAGAAATCCACCTTATTTGGGGGTAAAATTGCAGAAATTTCACATATTTCAGAGCAAAAAGGTAGAAATTTCCCTTATTTTGGGGCAAAATTGCAGAAATTTCACTTATTTCAGGGTAATAAGTCAGAAATCTCCCTTATTTTGGGACAAAAAAGACAAACATTCCCTTTGTTTTGGGGGAAAAAGACAGAAATTCCACTTATTTAGAGGCTAAAAAGCCGAAATTCTTCTTATTTTGGAGCAAAATGAAGAAATGTTCCTTTTTTATGGCAAAAACTTATGCATTTCCTCTATTTTCGGGCAAAATGCAGAAATTCCTTGTATTTTGGAGCAAAATTGCAGAAATTCCCCTAATTCTGGGGCAAAAAGGCAAAAATTCCCTATATGTTGGGGCAAAAAGACAGAAATTCTCCTTATTTTGGGGCAAAACTCAGGAATTCCCCTTATTTTGGGGCAAAATTCCAGAAATTTCCCTTATTTTGGGGCAAAATTGCAGAAATTTCACTTATTTTGGGGCAAAATTGCAGAAATTTCACTTATTTCAGGGAAAAAAGTTAGAAATTTTCCTTATTTTAGGGCAAAAATGCAGAAATTCCCCTTATTTTGAGGTAAAAAGGCTGAAATTCCCCTTATTTGGGGGCAAAAAGGCAGAAATTTCCCTTATTTTGGGGCAGAAAAACACAAATTCTCCTTATTTTGTGGCAAAAATGCAGAAATTTCTTTTATTTTGAGGCAAAATTGCAGAAATTTCACATATTTCAGGGCATAATTCAAAAATTCCTTTTATTTTTGGGCAAAATGACAGAAATTCCATTTATTTTTGTGTAAAAAGGCAGAAATTTCACTTATTTTGAAGTAAAAAGGAAGAAATTGCTCTAATTTTGGGGCAAAAATGAAGTAATTTCCCTTTTTTGTGGCAAAAGGTATACATTCCCCTTACTTTCCGGATAAAAAGCAGAAATTCCCTGTATTTTGAAGCAAAATTGCAGAAATTCTCTCAATTTTCGGGCAAAAAGGCAGAAATTCTCCTTATTTTTTGGTAGAAAGACAGAAAATCTCCTTTTTCGGGAGCAAACAGTCAGAAATTCCCTTTATTTTGGGGCAAAAAGGCAGAAATCCACCTTATTTTGGGGTAAAATTGCAGAAATTTCACTTATTTCAGGGTAATAAGTCAGAAATCTCCCTTATTTTGGGACAAAAAAGACAAAAATTCCCTTTGTTTTGGGGGAAAAATACAGAAATTCCACTTATTTAGAGGCTAAAAAGCCGAAATTCTTCTTATTTTGGAGCAAAATGAAGAAATGTTCCTTTTTTATGGCAAAAACTTATGCATTTCCTCTATTTTCGGGCAAAATGCAGAAATTCCTTGTATTTTGGAGCAAAATTGCAAAAATTCCCCTAATTCTGGGGCAAAAAGGCAAAAATTCCCTATATGTTGGGGCAAAAAGACAGAAATTCTCCTTATTTTGGGGCAAAACTCAGAAATTCCACTTATTTTGGGGCAAAATTCCAGAAATTTCCCTTATTCTGGGGCAAAATTGCAGAAATTTCACTTATTTTGAGCAAAATTGCAGAAATTTCACTTATTTCAGGAAAAAAAAGGAATTTTGTTATTTTGGGGGCAAAAAGGCAGAAATTCCACTTATTTTGAGGTAAAAAGGCTGAAATTCCCCTTATTTGGGGGCAAAAAGGCAGAAATATCCCTTATTTTGGGGCAAAATTGCAGAAATTTCACTTATTACAAGGTAATAAGTCTGAAATTCCTTTTAATTTGGGGCAAAAAAGACAGACCTTTGTTTTGGGGGAAAAACAAGAAATTCCACTTATTTAGAGGCAAGAAGGCAGAAATTCCCCTTATTTTGGAGCAAAAATGAAGAAGTTTCCCTTTTTATGGCAAAAAGGTATGCATTCCCATTATTTTCGGGCAAAAAGGCAGAAATTCCCCTTATTTTGGGGCAAAATTCAAGAAATTTCCTTTATTTTGGGGCAAAATTGCAGTAATTTACCTTATTTTGGGGCAAAATTACAGAAAATTTTCTTATTTGGGGCAAAATTGCAGAAAGTTCACTTATTTTCAGGTAAAAAGGCTGAAATTTCCTTTAGTTTGGGGCAAAAAGGGAGAAATTCGCCTTATTTTTGGGCAAAATTGCAGAAATTTCCCTTATTTTTGGGAAAAATTGCAAAAATTTTCCTTATTTTAGAGCAAAATTGCAGCAATTTTACTTATTTCAGAGAAAAAAAACAAAAATTTTTCTTATTTTGGGGCAAAAAGGCAGAAATTCCCATTATTTTGGGGCAAAAATGCAGAAATTTACCTTATTTTGTGGTAAAATTGCAGAAATTTCACATATTTCAGGGCAAAAAGGCAGAAATTTCCCTTATTTTGGGGCAAAATTGCAGAAATTTCACTTATTTCAGGGTAATAAGTCAGAAATTCCCCTTATTTTGGGGCAAAATACAGAAATTCCCTTTGTTTTGGGGGAAAAAGACAGAAATTCCACTTATTTAGAGGCTAAAAAGCCGAAATTCTTTTTATTTTGCAGCAAAAATGAAGAAATTTTCTTCGTTTATTTCAAAAAGTTATGCATTCCCCTTTTTTTCGGGCAAAAAGGCAGAAATTCCCTGTATTTTGGAGCAAAATTGCAGAAATTCCCATAATTGTGGGGCAAAATGGCAGAAATTCCCTATATGTTGGGGCGAAAACAAAGATATTCTCTTTATTTTGGGGCAGAACTCAGAAATTCCACTTATTTTGGGGCAAAATTCCAGAAATTTCCCTTATTCTGGGGCAAAATTGCAGAAATTTCACTTATTTTGAGCAAAATTGCAGAAATTTCACTTATTTCAGGAAAAAAAAGGAATTTTGTTATTTTGGGGGCAAAAAGGCAGAAATTCCACTTATTTTGAGGTAAAAAGGCTGAAATTCCCCTTATTTGGGGGCAAAAAGGCAGAAATATCCCTTATTTTGGGGCAAAATTGCAGAAATTTCACTTATTACAAGGTAATAAGTCAGAAATTCCTTTTAATTTGGGGCAAAAAAGACAGAAGTTCCCTTTGTTTTGGAGGAAAAACAAGAAATTCCACTTATTTAGAGGCAAGAAGGCAGAAATTCCCCTTATTTTGGAGCAAAAATGAAGACGTTTCACTTTTTATGGCAAAAAGGTATGCATTCCCATTATTTTCGGGCAAAAAGGCAGAAATTCCCCTTATTTTGGGGCAAAATTCAAGAAATTTCCTTTATTTTGGGGCAAAATTGCAGTAATTTACCTTATTTTGGGGCAAAATTACAGAAATTTTTCTTATTTGGGGCAAAATTGCAGAAATTTCACTCATTTTCAGGTAAAAAGGCTGAAATTTCCTTTAGTTTGGGGCAAAAAGGGAGAAATTCGCCTTATTTTTGGGCAAAATTGCAGAAATTTCCCTTATTTTTGGGAAAAATTGCAAAAATTTTCCTTATTTTAGAGCAAAATTGCAGCAATTTTACTTATTTCAGAGAAAAAAAACAAAAATTTTTCTTATTTTGGGGCAAAAAGGCAGAAATTTACCTTATTTTGTGGTAAAATTGCAGAAATTTCACATATTTCAGGGCAAAAAGGCAGAAATTTCCCTTATTTGAGGGCAAAATTGCAGAAATTTCAATTATTTCAGGGTAATAAGTCAGAAATTCCCCTTATTTTGGGGCAAAATACAGAAATTCCCTTTGTTTTAGGGGAAAAAGACAGAAATTCCACTTATTTAGAGGCAAAAAAGCAGAAATTCTTCTTATTTTGGAGCAAAAATGAAGAAATTTTTCTCGTTTATTTCAAAAATTATGCATTCCCCTTATTTTCGGGGTAAAAGGCAGAAATTCCCTGTATTTTGGAGCAAAATTGCATAAATTCCCCTAATTGTGGGGCAAAAAGGCAGAAATTCCCTATATGTTGGGGCAAAAAGAAAGAAATTCTCCTTATTTTGGGGCAAAACTCAGAAATTCCCCTTATTTTGGGGCAAAATTCCAGAAATTTCCCTTATTTTGGGGCAAAATTGAAGAAATTTCACTTATTTTGGGGCAAAATTGCAGAAATTTCACTTATTTTAGGGAAAAAAGCCAGAGATTTTCCTTATTTTGGGGCAAAAATGCAGAAATTCCCCTTATTTTGAGGTAAAAAGTCCGAAATTCTTCTTATTTGGAGGCAAAAAGGCAGAAATTCCCCTTATTTTGGAGCAAAAATGAAGACGTTTCCCTTTTTATGGCAAAAAGGTATGCATTCCCATTATTTTCGGGCAAAAAGGCAGAAATTCCCCTTATTTTGGGGCAAAATTCAAGAAATTTCCTTTATTTTGGGGCAAAATTGCAGTAATTTACCTTATTTTGGGGCAAAATTACAGAAATTTTTCTTATTTGGGGCAAAATTGCAGAAATTTCACTCATTTTCAGGTAAAAAGGCTGAAATTTCCTTTAGTTTGGGGCAAAAAGGGAGAAATTCGCCTTATTTTTGGGCAAAATTGCAGAAATTTCCCTTATTTTTGGGAAAAATTGCAAAAATTTTCCTTATTTTAGAGCAAAATTGCAGCAATTTTACTTATTTCAGAGAAAAAAAACAAAAATTTTTCTTATTTTGGGGCAAAAAGGCAGAAATTCCCATTATTTTGGGGCAAAAAGGCAGAAATTTACCTTATTTTGTGGTAAAATTGCAGAAATTTCACATATTTCAGGGCAAAAAGGCAGAAATTTCCCTTATTTGAGGGCAAAATTGCAGAAATTTCACTTATTTCAGGGTAATAAGTCAGAAATTCCCCTTATTTTGGGGCAAAATACAGAAATTCCCTTTGTTTTAGGGGAAAAAGACAGAAATTCCACTCATTTAGAGGCAAAAAAGCAGAAATTCTTCTTATTTTGGAGCAAAAATGAAGAAATTTTTCTCGTTTATTTCAAAAATTATGCATTCCCCTTATTTTCGGGGTAAAAGGCAGAAATTCCCTGTATTTTGGAGCAAAATTGCATAAATTCCCCTAATTGTGGGGCAAAAAGGCAGAAATTCCCTATATGTTGGGGCAAAAAGAAAGAAATTCTCCTTATTTTGGGGCAAAACTCAGAAATTCCCCTTATTTTGGGGCAAAATTCCAGAAATTTCCCTTATTTTGGGGCAAAATTGAAGAAATTTCACTTATTTTGGGGCAAAATTGCAGAAATTTCACTTATTTTAGGGAAAAAAGCCAGAGATTTTCCTTATTTTGGGGCAAAAATGCAGAAATTCCCCTTATTTTGAGGTAAAAAGTCCGAAATTCTTCTTATTTGGAGGCAAAAAGGCAGAAATTCCCCTTATTTTGGGGCAAAAAGACAGAAATTCCCCTTATTTTGTGGCAAAAATGCAGAAATTTCTTTTATTTTGGGGCAAAAATGAAGAAAATCCTTTTTTTGTGAGAAAAGGTATACATTCCTCTTACTTATAGGATTAAAAGCAGAAATTTCCCGTATTTTGAAGCAAAATTGCAGAAATTCTCATAATTTTTGGGCAAAAAGGCAGAAATTCTCCTTATTTTGGGTCAAAAAGACAGAAAATCTCCTTTTTTTGGGAGAAAACAGTCAGAATTTCTCCTTATTTTGGGGCAAAATTGCAGAAATTTCGTTTACATTGCGGCAAAATTGCAGAAATTTTCCTTATTTTGGGGCAAAATTGCAGAAATTTCACTTATTTCACGGTAATAAATCAGTAATTCCCCTTATTTTGGGGCAAAAAAGACAGAAATTCCCTTTGTTTTGGGGGCAAAAGACAGAAATTCCATTTATTTAGAGGCAAAAAGGCAGAAATTCCCCTTATTTTGGAGCAAAAATGAAGAAATTTCTCTTTTTATGGCAAAAAGGTATGCATTCCCATTATTTTCGGGCAAAAAGGCAAACATTCCCCGTATTTTGGAGCAAAATTGCAGAAATTCCCCTAATTTTGGGGCAAAAGGCAGAAATTCTCTTTATTTTGGGGCAAAAATCAGAAATTCCCCTTATTTTGGGGCAAAATTCCAGAAATTTCCTTTATTTTGGAATAAAATTGCAGGAATTTACCTTATTTTGCTGCAAAATTGCAGAAATTTCACATATTTCAGGGCAAAAAGGCTGAAATTTCCCTTATTTTGGGGCAAAAATGCAGAAATTTCACTTATATCAGGGAAAAAAAGGCAGAAATTTTCCTTATTTTGTGGAAAAATGCAGAAATTCACCTTATTTTGAGGTAAAAAGGCTGAAATTCCCCTTATTTGGGGGCAAAAACACAGAAATTCCCCTTATTTTGTGGCAAAAATGCAGAAATTTCTTTTATTTTGGGGCAAATTTGCAGAAATTTCACTTATTTCAGGGCATAATAGAAAAATTCCTTTTATTTTGGGGCAAAAAGACAGAAATTCTGTTTATTTTGGGGTAAAAAGGCAGAAATTTCACTTATTTTGAGGTAAAAAGGCAGAAATTCCTCTTTTTTGGGGGCAAAAATGAAGAAAATTCCCTTTTTTGTGGCAAAAGGTATACATTTCCCTTACTTTCGGGATAAAAAGCAGAAATTCCCCGTATTTTGAAGCAAAATTGCATAAATTCTCTCAATTTTTGGGCAAAAAGGCAGAAATTCTTTTTATTTTGAGGCAAAAAGACAGAAAATCTCCTTTTTCAGGAGCAAACAGTCAGAAATTCCCCATATTGTGGGGCAAAATTGCCGAAATTTTTTTTTACATTGGGGCAAAATTGCAGAAATTTCCCTTATTTTAAGGCAAAATTGCAGAAATTTCACTTATTTCAGGTTAATAAGTCAGAAATTACCCTTATTTTGGGGCAAAATTGCCAATATTTGCTTTACATTGGGGCAAAATTGAAGAAATTTCTCTTATTTTGTGGCAAAATTGCAGAAATTTCACTTATTTCAATTTAATAAGTCAGAAATTCCCCTTATTTTGGGGCAAACAAGACAGAAATTCCCTTTGTTTGGGGGGAAAAAGACAGAAATTCCACTTATTTAGAGGCAAAAAAGCAGAAATTCTTATTTTGGAGCAAAAATGAAGAAATTTTTTTCGTTTATTTCAAAAATTATGCATTCCCCTTATTTTCGGGTAAAAGGCAGAAATTCCCTGTATTTTGGAGCAAAATTGCATAAATTCCCCTAATTGTGGGGCAAAAAGGCAGAAATTTCCTATATGTTGGGGCAAAAAGAAAGAAATTCTCCTTATTTTGGGGCAAAACTCAGAAATTCCCCTTATTTTGGGGCAAAATTCCAGAAATTTCCCTTATTTTGGGGCAAAATTGAAGAAATTTCACTTATTTTGGGGCAAAATTGCAGAAATTTCACTTATTTTAGGGAAAAAAGCCAGAGATTTTCCTTATTTTGGGGCAAAAATGCAGAAATTCCCCTTATTTTGAGGTAAAAAGTCCGAAATTCTTCTTATTTGGAGGCAAAAAGGCAGAAATTCCCCTTATTTTGGGGCAAAAAGACAGAAATTCCCCTTATTTTGTGGCAAAAATGCAGAAATTTCTTTTATTTTGGGGCAAAAATGAAGAAAATTTTTTTTTTGTGAGAAAAGGTATACATTCCTCTTACTTTCGGGATTAAAAGCAGAAATTTCCCGTATTTTGAAGCAAAATTGCAGAAATTCTCATAATTTTTGGGCAAAAAGGCAGAAATTCTCCTTATTTTGGGTCAAAAAGACAGAAAATCTCCTTTTTTTGGGAGCAAACAGTCAGAATTTCTCCTTATTTTGGGGCAAAATTGCAGAAATTTCGTTTACATTGGGGCAAAATTGCAGAAATTTTCCTTATTTTGGGGCAAAATTGCAGAAATTTCACTTATTTCAGGGTAATAAATAAGTAATTCCCCTTATTTTGGGGCAAAAAAGACAGAAATTCCCTTTGTTTTGGGGGCAAAAGACAGAAATTCCATTTATTTAGAGGCAAAAAGGCAGAAATTCCCCTTATTTTGGAGCAAAAATGAAGAAATTTCCCTTTTTATGGCAAAAAGGTATGCATTCCCATTATTTTCAGGCAAAAAGGCAGAAATTCCCTGTATTTTAGAGCAAAATTGCAGAAATTCTTCTAATTTTGGGGCAAAAGGCAGAAATTCCTTTTATTTTGGGGCAAAATTCCAGAAATTTCCTTTATTTTGGGGCAAAATTGCAGGAATTTACCTTATTTTGGGTCAAAATTGCAGAAATTTCACCTATTTGGTGCAAAATTGCAGAAATTTTACTTATTTTCAGGTATAAAGGCTGAAATTTCCTTTATTTTGGGGCAATAAGGGAGAAATTCCCCTTATTTTGGGGCAAAATTGCAGAAATTTCCCTTATTATGGGGAAAAATTGCAGAAATTTCCCTTATTTTAGGGCAAAATTGCAGAAATTTCACTTATTTTAGAGAAAAAAAGCAAAAATTTTTCTTTTTTTGGGGCAAAAAGGTAGAAATTCCCATTATTTTGGGGCAAAAAGGCAGAAATCCACCTTATTTGGGGGTAAAATTGCAGAAATTTCACATATTTCAGAGCAAAAAGGTAGAAATTTCCCTTATTTTGGGGCAAAATTGCAGAAATTTCACTTATTTCAGGGTAATAAGTCAGAAATCTCCCTTATTTTGGGACAAAAAAGACAAAAATTCCCTTTGTTTTGGGGGAAAAAGACAGAAATTCCACTTATTTAGAGGCTAAAAAGCCGAAATTCTTCTTATTTTGGAGCAAAATGAAGAAATTTTTCTTTTTTATGGCAAAAACTTATGCATTTTCTCTATTTTCGGGCAAAATGCAGAAATTCCTTGTATTTTGGAGCAAAATTGCAGAAATTCCCCTAATTCTGGGGCAAAAAGGCAAAAATTCCCTATATGTTGGGGCAAAAAGACAGAAATTCTCCTTATTTTGGGGCAAAACTCAGAAATTCCCCTTATTTTGGGGCAAAATTCCAGAAATTTCCCTTATTTTGGGGCAAAATTGCAGAAATTTCACTTATTTTGGGGCAAAATTGCAGAAATTTCACTTATTTCAGGGAAAAAAGGCAGAAATTTTCCTTATTTTAGGGCAAAAATGCAGAAATTCCCCTTATTTTGAGGTAAAAAGGCTGAAATTCCCCTTATTTGGGGGCAAAAAGGCAGAAATTCCCCTTATTTTGGAGCAAAAATGAAGAAATTTCCCTTTTTATGGCAAAAAGGTATGCATTCCCATTATTTTCAGGCAAAAAGGCAGAAATTCCCTGTATTTTAGAGCAAAATTGCAGAAATTCTTCTAATTTTGGGGCAAAAGGCAAAAATTCCCCTTATTTTGGGGCAAAATTCCAGAAATTTCCTTTATTTTGGGGCAAAATTGCAGGAATTTACCTTATTTTGGGTCAAAATTGCAGAAATTTCATCTATTTGGTGCAAAATTGCAGAAATTTTAATTATTTTCAGGTATAAAGGCTGAAATTTCCTTTATTTTGGGGCAATAAGGGAGAAATTCCCCTTATTTTGGGGCAAAATTGCAGAAATTTCCCTTATTATGGGGAAAAATTGCAGAAATTTCCCTTATTTTAGGGCAAAATTGCAGAAATTTCACTTATTTTAGAGAAAAAAAGCAAAAATTTTTCTTTTTTTGGGGCAAAAAGGTAAAAATTCCCATTATTTTGGGGCAAAAAGGCAGAAATCCACCTTATTTGGGGGTAAAATTGCAGAAATTTCACATATTTCAGAGCAAAAAGGTAGAAATTTCCCTTATTTTGGGGCAAAATTGCAGAAATTTCACTTATTTCAGGGTAATAAGTCAGAAATCTCCCTTATTTTGGGACAAAAAAGACAAAAATTCCCTTTGTTTTGGGGAAAAAGACAGAAATTCCACTTATTTAGAGGCTAAAAAGCCGAAATTCTTCTTATTTTGGAGCAAAATGAAGAAATTTTTCTTTTTTATGGCAAAAACTTATGCATTTTCTCTATTTTCGGGCAAAATGCAGAAATTCCTTGTATTTTGGAGCAAAATTGCAGAAATTCCCCTAATTCTGGGGCAAAAAGGCAAAAATTCCCTATATGTTGGGGCAAAAAGACAGAAATTCTCCTTATTTTGGGGCAAAACTCAGAAATTCCCCTTATTTTGGGGCAAAATTCCAGAAATTTCCCTTATTTTGGGGCAAAATTGCAGAAATTTCACTTATTTTGGGGCAAAATTGCAGAAATTTCACTTATTTCAGGGAAAAAAGGCAGAAATTTTCCTTATTTTAGGGCAAAAATGCAGAAATTCCCCTTATTTTGAGGTAAAAAGGCTGAAATTCCCCTTATTTGGGGGCAAAAAGGCAGAAATTCCCCTTATTTTGGAGCAAAAATGAAGAAATTTCCCTTTTTATGGCAAAAAGGTATGCATTCCCATTATTTTCAGGCAAAAAGGCAGAAATTCCCTGTATTTTAGAGCAAAATTGCAGAAATTCTTCTAATTTTGGGGCAAAAGGCAGAAATTCCCCTTATTTTGGGGCAAAATTCCAGAAATTTCCTTTATTTTGGGGCAAAATTGCAGGAATTTACCTTATTTTGGGTCAAAATTGCAGAAATTTCACCTATTTGGTGCAAAATTGCAGAAATTTTAATTATTTTCAGGTATAAAGGCTGAAATTTCCTTTATTTTGGGGCAATAAGGGAGAAATTCCCCTTATTTTGGGGCAAAATTGCAGAAATTTCCCTTATTATGGGGAAAAATTGCAGAAATTTCCCTTATTTTAGGGCAAAATTGCAGAAATTTCACTTATTTTAGAGAAAAAAAGCAAAAATTTTTCTTTTTTTGGGGCAAAAAGGTAGAAATTCCCATTATTTTGGGGCAAAAAGGCAGAAATCCACCTTATTTGGGGGTAAAATTGCAGAAATTTCACATATTTCAGAGCAAAAAGTTAGAAATTTCCCTTATTTTGGGGCAAAATTGCAGAAATTTCACTTATTTCAGGGTAATAAGTCAGAAATCTCCCTTATTTTGGGACAAAAAAGACAAAAATTCCCTTTGTTTTGGGGGAAAAAGACAGAAATTCCACTTATTTAGAGGCTAAAAAGCCGAAATTCTTCTTATTTTGGAGCAAAATGAAGAAATTTTTCTTTTTTATGGAAAAATTATGCATTTTCTCTATTTTCGGGCAAAATGCAGAAATTCCTTGTATTTTGGAGCAAAATTGCAGAAATTCCCCTAATTCTGGGGCAAAAAGGCAAAAATTCCCTATATGTTGGGGCAAAAAGACAGAAATTCTCCTTATTTTGGGGCAAAACTCAGAAATTCCCCTTATTTTGGGGCAAAATTCCAGAAATTTCCCTTATTTTGGGGCAAAATTGCAGAAATTTCACTAATTTGGGGCAAAATTGCAGAAATTTCAATTATTTTAAGGAAAAAAGCCAGAAATTTTTCTTATTTTGGGGCAAAAATGCAGAAATTCCCCTTATTTTGAGGTAAAAATGCTGTAATTCCCCTTATTTGGGGACAAAAATGCAGAAATTTCCCTTATTTTGGGGCAAAGAGACAGAAATTCCCCTTATTTTGTGGCAAAAATGCAGAAATTTCTTTTATTTTGGGGCAAAATTGCAGAAATTTCACATATTTAAGGGCATAATTCAAAAATTCCTTTTATTTTTGGGCAAAATGACAGAAATTCCGGTTATTTTTGTGTAAAAAGGCAGAAATTTCACTTATTTTGAAGTAAAAAAAAAGAAATTGCTCTAATTTTGGGGCAAAAATGAAGAAATTTCCCTTTTTTGTGGCAAAAGGTATACATTCCCCTTACTTTCCGGATAAAAAGCAGAAATTCCCTGTATTTTGAAGCAAAATTGCAGAAATTCTCTCAATTTTCGGGCAAAGAGGCAGAAATTCTCCTTATTTTTTGGTAAAAAGACAGAAAATCTCCTTTTTCGGGAGCAAACAGTCAGAAATTCCCCTTATTTTGGGGCAAAAAAGACAGAAATTCCCTTTGTTTTGGCGGAAAAAGACAGAAATTCCACTTATTTAGAGGCAATAAAGCAGAAATTCTTATTTTGGAGCAAAAATGAAGAAATTTTTCTCGTTTATTTCAAAAATTATGCACTCCCCTTATTTTCGGGGTAAAAGACAGAAATTCCCTGTATTTTGGAGCAAAATTGCATAAATTCCCCTAATTGTGGGGCAAAAAGGCAGAAATTCCCTATATGTTGGGGCAAAAAGAAAGAAATTCTCCTTATTTTGGGGCAAAACTCAGAAATTCCCCTTATTTTGGGGCAAAATTCCAGAAATTTCCCTTATTTTGGGGCAAAATTGAAGAAATTTCACTTATTTTGGGGCAAAATTGCAGAAATTTCACTTATTTTAGGGAAAAAAGCCAGAGATTTTCCTTATTTTGGGGCAAAAATGCAGAAATTCCCCTTATTTTGAGGTAAAAAGTCCGAAATTCTTCTTATTTGGAGGCAAAAAGGCAGAAATTTCCCTTATTTTGGGGCAAAAAGACAGAAATTCCCCTTATTTTGTGGCAAAAATGCAGAAATTTCTTTTATTTTGGGGCAAAAATGAAGAAAATCCTTTTTTTGTGAGAAAAGGTATACATTCCTCTTACTTTCGGGATTAAAAGCAGAAATTTCCCGTATTTTGAAGCAAAATTGCAGAAATTCTCATAATTTTTGGGCAAAAAGGCAGAAATTCTCCTTATTTTGGGTCAAAAAGACAGAAAATCTCCTTTTTTTGGGAGCAAACAGTCAGAATTTC
Organism: Micromys minutus; assembly: GCF_963924665.1. NCBI lineage: Eukaryota > Metazoa > Chordata > Mammalia > Rodentia > Muridae > Micromys > Micromys minutus. The sequence goes on along the minus strand of NW_027667258.1, from coordinate 1,507 downwards.
TCCTTATTTTGGGGCAAAATTGCAGAAATTTCGTTTACATTGGGGCAAAATTGCAGAAATTTTCCTTATTTTGGGGCAAAATTGCAGAAATTTCACTTATTTCACGGTAATAAATCAGTAATTCCCCTTATTTTGGGGCAAAAAAGACAGAAATTCCCTTTGTTTTGGGGGCAAAAGACAGAAATTCCATTTATTTAGAGGCAAAAAGGCAGAAATTCCCCTTATTTTGGAGCAAAAATGAAGAAATTTCCCTTTTTATGGCAAAAAGGTATGCATTCCCATTATTTTCAGGCAAAAAGGCAGAAATTCCCTGTATTTTAGAGCAAAATTGCAGAAATTCTTCTAAATTTGGGGCAAAAGGCAGAAATTCCCCTTATTTTGGGGCAAAATTCCAGAAATTTCCTTTATTTTGGGGCAAAATTTCAGGAATTTACCTTATTTTGGGTCAAAATTGCAGAAATTTCACCTATTTGGTGCAAAATTGCAGAAATTTTACTTATTTTCAGGTATAAAGGCTGAAATTTCCTTTATTTTGGGGCAATAAGGGAGAAATTCCCCTTATTTTGGGGCAAAATTGCAGAAATTTCCCTTATTATGGGGAAAAATTGCAGAAATTTCCCTTATTTTAGGGCAAAATTGCAGAAATTTCACTTATTTTAGAGAAAAAAAGCAAAAATTTTTCTTTTTTTGGGGCAAAAAGGTAGAAATTCCCATTATTTTGGGGCAAAAAGGCAGAAATCCACCTTATTTGGGGGTAAAATTGCAGAAATTTCACATATTTCAGAGCAAAAAGGTAGAAATTTCCCTTATTTTGGGGCAAAATTGCAGAAATTTCACTTATTTCAGGGTAATAAGTCAGAAATCTCCCTTATTTTGGGACAAAAAAGACAAAAATTCCCTTTGTTTTGGGGGAAAAAGACAGAAATTCCACTTATTTAGAGGCTAAAAAGCCGAAATTCTTCTTATTTTGGAGCAAAATGAAGAAATTTTTCTTTTTTATGGCAAAAACTTATGCATTTCCTCTATTTTCGGGCAAAATGCAGAAATTCCTTGTATTTTGGAGCAAAATTGCAGAAATTCCCCTAATTCTGGGGAAAAAAGGAAAAAATTCCCTATATGTTGGGGCAAAAAGACAGACATTCTCCTTATTTTGGGGCAAAACTCAGAAATTCCCCTTATTTTGGGGCAAAATTCCAGAAATTTCCCTTATTTTGGGGCAAAATTGCAGAAATTTCACTTATTTTTGGGCAAAATTGCAGAAATTTCAATTATTTCAGGGAAAAAAAGGCAGAAATTTTCCTTATTTTAGGGCAAAAATGCAGAAATTCCCCTTATTTTGAGGTAAAAAGGCTGAAATTCCCCTTATTTGGGGGCAAAAAGGCAGAAATTTCCCTTATTTTGGGGCAGAAAAACACAAATTCTCCTTATTTTGTGGCAAAAATGCAGAAATTTCTTTTATTTTGGGGCAAAATTGCAGAAATTTCACATATTTCAGGGCATAATTCAA